>NC_051312.1:6329646-8729646 GCF_015220235.1 Choloepus didactylus
GACCCTGTCACACAGAACCCCATCATCTCAGTCACCCCAGGACCCTGTCACCCGAGGATGGACCCATCACCCCAGGACCCTGTCACACAGAACCCCATTACCCCAGGACCCATCACCCCAGGACCCCATCACCCCAGGATGCCATCACCCCAGGCCTGGACTTTGTGTTTCTCCTAAGTCAGGAAAAGGAGCTCGTGAGAGCCCCACGAGCCATGGGTTGGGGGACGAAACCCCGGCAGTCAGACCTGAGGACGCTGTGAGCTCCCTGGGACCAGGGGTGGGGGCTCCACAAAGCTCGGGGGAGCAGGGAGCTCGTGGGGATGAGGATGTGAGAGCGGGCAGTCGGCGCAGCCCTCACTGGGACGGGGGCCGCAGAGGTGGAATGTGTTTCCCAATTGCATCCTGTCCCCAAGAGGCCTGATTCGGAAGCAGGGACGTTGCAGATGGAATCGGATAAGGGGAGGCACCTGTGGGTGTGGGCCCTGACTCCAGTATGACCGGGGTCCTCAGGGGAAGGGGGAGGGGACACGGACGGACAGACAGGATGGCCATGTGAAGACAGACGCCGACTGCAAGGAGCAGCCAAGGACGCCAACGGGGCTGGACACCCCAGAAGGCTCAGCAGGTCATCCTGTGCGGTTTAGAGGGGTGCAGACTGCCCTCACCTCAGTTCCAGCCGCCAGCCTCCAGAATGTGAGACCATGAATTGGCCCCCAGTCGTGGCCCCAGGAAACTAACAGGGAGGGACGGCGGGCCCCACCCTGGCCCCTGCATGTGCCGTCCTGGTGTCCCTGAAGCCAGCCCTTCTCACAGCCCGTCCAGCAGAGCAGCATCCCCGAGAGGGACAGGGTGACTGGTGGTCCCAGGGAGCTCCTGCGTGGGCTGGACAGTCCCCACTCAGGGTCCCCAATGCTGAGGTGAGGAGAGAGCACAGGTGAGCCCGGAGCCCCTTCCATGCCCCTTCACACCTCTGGGGCCAGCCGCAGACCCCGTCCCCCAAGGCTCAGCTCCTGTCGCTGCCTGCACGGAGCCCTGAGCTGAAGGCAGCCCCACTGGGGCTTGTTTCACACGGCTCCGTGGGAGGGACCCCTTCCCAACAGGGGCACCCCATTTGCATGCCCAGCAAAGGGAGTCCAGGGCTGCCCCGTGAGGCCAGTGTGTGTTGGGGAAGGCAGGCTTTGCAGCGCTCCCCCACCCCCCGCCATGACACCCAGCCAGGGACCTGGCCCTGCAGAGCCAGTGGGCAGACCCTGCTCCGAGCCTGATGGGAAGGCCTTGTCCCAGAGACGCATGTCGAGGTTAAGGGCGAGGGCTAGGGGCCAGCCGCCTGGTTCGAATCTCGGCTCTGGTGTGCACCAGCTGTGTGGTCTTGAGCAAGTTGCCCCACCTCTCTGAGCCTCGGTTTCCCCATCAGGCATGGGGGTGAGTACTGCCCACAGCTTCTGCCTTCCCTGAAGATTAACTAAGTCAAAGTACCGGAACATAAAGTATTCGAAAGTCCCTTGGCAGAGCACGCCCTTGATCTGGGGCTTTTATTACTACTGATTAGCGCAACGATTATCATTCTCCCGAGAGGCCCCTCAGGAGCACGACAACATGTATGTGCTCTCTGCTTAGCAGACGAGGGGCTTTCACGTTCTTTACCCCGTGGGGCCGTCTCAATGAGCCTTTGAAACATGCAGATGACAAAACCAAGGCTGGGGAGGCAGCTGCCCGCCCCAACACTCCTGAGGATCCGTTTCCTGACATGGCGCTGGGAGTTGCCAAGGCTCAGCAGCACCCTCTGTCCATTCAGGCCCAGCCCAGGCCTGAGTGCATCTCCCTCCACCCGGAAGCCCAGAGGGGCAGGGCTCCTCCAGCAGGAACCTTCTGTAGCCCTTTTCCCCAAGACTGCCAGGAAGCTCCGAGCTGGCTTAGAGCAGGTTGTGGGTCCCCAGGGCTGCCTCTCCAGCCACCTCCTCCTGGCCCAGCCTATTCTCTTTTTGCATCCCTCTCCATGTGTGTGCGAGTGTGAGCTCCACAGCTGGCATCTCAGCCTAGTAAACATCGGTAGAGCAGGAGCTACCCTGTCAGCTGCATGGCACTGCCCGTGCTTTCTGGCAGTAGACAGGCATGACACCAAGAAAGGATTTGCTCACTAGCGTCCACCCCACATCAGCACTGCCAGACCCTAGGGACAGAGTGATGAGCGGGACCACCACCCCCTCCCCAAGATGGGTGAGCTGGGGCTCTGCATGTCCAGTTGTGTGATTTGGACACGGAGCCCCTAAGCCAAGGTGACCCTGGCCGGACCCTGCTGGGCTGGAGGGTAGGCACGGCTGCTGTGCTGAGAACCCAGCATCTTCCTCCAATTCCAGTACCCAGAGGGGGCAGTTTGGGTCATTTGGACAACCTGGAAAAAAGGCCTTTCTGTAACTGCCCCAGCCACCCCCTACAAGGGCAGCCTTTTTAAACACTCACCACCAGCAGCTATGGGTGCTTATTACGCATTTGCTGAAAGGAAACAAACAGGGAGGGAGGCAGACAGAAAGCTGAAGACAGGCCACCAGAGCCGAAATGGGCAGCAATGCGTGATGGGTGAAGGGTTTCTGTTTGGGGTGATGCAACAGGTTTGGGTGATGGGTGGCGGTGACGGGAGCACCACATTGTAAATGTAATTAATGCCACTGAATTGCACACTTAAAGATGGTTAAAAAGGCAAATTATATGTTAGATCTATGTTACCACAACAGCTTTTTAAGGAAACCAGAGGCAGGTAAGGCAGGTCTGGGCCACCTGGCGACAGGTGTTCTCGGGCCCCGGCCCCGCAGGTGTGCACCCATCCACCCGGCCGGCTGTGATCCAGTTACCGCCCACGAGAATAGCCAGGCCCCCCGACATCCGATCAGACGCCTGGGGGGACGCCGGGCAGCTGTCCCGGCCGTCCACTGGCCACTTTGAAGTGAGGGCGCTGGCCGGGCCCTCGCCGCCGCCTCTAATTTGCCGGAGCACTGCGGCGTCCCACGTTCCACCTTCGCTGTTCTAAGCAAGGACTCATTCTAACCTTTTAACAGGAACCACCAATTATCTCAGAGGCAGGAAACCAAATCCAGGCTGTGCTGGTGAAAGAGAAGATGTCCCCCTGCTGTGCAGAGCCCACATGAAAGGGCTGCCCCGCTTCCTGGGGTGGTCTCAGCGACAGACCGGGCCAGGGGGGGCCCTGGAGATGGCCCCAGGACAGGACCTCGGTGGCCGGCGGGGCCCCTGGGGAAACAGGGAGCCACCCTGGATGCCACCCGGTGCCCCTCGCGGCCACCCCGGGCCCCCGTGCTGCCTCCCGCTTCCACAGGCTTCTCTCCAAAGCCGCCCGCGCCCCCCACACCAGCCCCCGCGGTCCTCCTTCCCGTCCCACCACAGCCGATCGCTGCAAGCACCCCGGGGTCTCCCCGCTCAGGCCCCAGGTCTCCTCCCTTGCCAGAAAACAAAGCAAAACCCTCTGCACCCCACTTCGCCACTCCCCCGTGGCAGCAAAATTCCCAGAGAGCTGTCCCTGTCCATTGTCTGCAAACCTCTCCTCTCCCTTTAGCATCCTTTAGCACTGGGTGCACTCAAAAAAGAACAGACGTGACCCATGGGTACCTCACCACGTGTAAGACCAGAACCACCAGGAGCCCTGCCCGGCCCAAGACCGAGCACAGCCTCTCCACCTGCCCACACCCGGGGGCTCCTCTCCAGGGGCGGCCGCTCCCCCGGGCTCTGGTTCTCCACTTCCTCACTACTGCGGGTGGACTGCACCCCCTCCCCTCCCCACACCTACGTGCAAATCCTAGTCCCCAGCCCATGGCGAGATGTTACCTGGAAACACTAGGACGTCTCTAGTTGAGAGATGTCAAAGCAGATCAAGGTGGGCCCGAGTCCAGGAGGCCTGAGGTCCTTAGGAGGCCCCCTCACCTCCCTGGGGCTGTGCACAAATGGCACCTCCTCAGGACCCTCTCTGAGCCCCCTGTCTAGATGGAGTTCCTCACCCCACCCCCACATCCCCCCTTTTAGATGAGGCTCCTTGCCCCGCCCCTCCCCACACCCCTTATTTAAATGGTGATCCCCACCCTGCTTCCCCCACACACCTTTTCAAATGGAGACCCCCACTACACGCTCCCCTTCCCCTCTGACGGCCTATGTATTTTGTGGTCAGGCTCCCCTCCAGCTCGTGAGCTCCCCAACTCCTGGAAGCCGCCTCTGGCAGGGCTCAATAGTTTGTGGAGGGAAAGACCACGGCAGACATCCTCCAGGAGCACAGCTAGGAGGGGAGCTCCCACCCCAACACCAAATCTAACCCCACAGTTCTGGGGCGTCCAGGCTGAGGGCCTGTGCTGGTCTGCAGACCCCCGCCCCCTTCCGCCCCCCCAGCCTGCCTGACCCGTGCTCCCCCACCCATCCTGAAAGGCCTCCACCCCCCTAACCCTTAGCAAAGTGCTTCCCCTTCCCCTCCTGCCTTGCACTTGCTTCCCTCCCTGGGCAGGGGCCCTAAGGCTCCACCAGAAAACAGGGACCACAGGAAGTGCCCCTCATTGGTGAGAACACCCCTCATGTGTGAGAGCGGCTCAGCCCTTCCCCTTCTCTGTGGGCACTGGGATGCCAGGTGGACACCTGCCCTCTCTCGCCCGTGTGGCCTTGAGCCCAAGGCCTGGGCTGTACAGAGACGGCCACCCCTCACCCTCAGATGTGCCCAAGCCCCCACCGGGGCCGGCCCCCTCCCTTGGTGCTTCCTGCTGCTGCACCAGGCCAGGGCCCTCCTCGGCCCAAGAGGGGGTCCTGCAGCCATGCCCACCTCCTGCACCTCCTCCTGCTCCTGCTGGTACCGCCCGATACCAGCTCCTGTGTCCTCCCCCCGCCTTGTCACTGTTCCGGGGACTCCAGGGTCCAGAAAGTCACCCTCACCCCATCCTCGCCTTCTGCCCAGCCACGGCCAGGCCAAGCAAGAAAACACGGGGAACCAGGGGTCACACCAGCCCAGAAACCACAGGACACCCCACCAGCTCAGAGAGTTTGAGAGTCAAATGGGTTCTCTCCAGGGCGGCTGCAGCATCAGACCACCTGGCTGCCCCTCCTGAGGGCAGGGCCACCCCGCACAGCCCAGCACAGGCTGCAGGACAGGAAAGCCAGAGGGTGCCTCTTTGCACAACAGCTGTGAAGTCTGAGTGCGGGGACAGCCCAGGGCAGGACAGGGGGCACGTGGGCCTTCCCACACCCGCCAGGGCACGCTGGAGGGGAGAAGAACCACCCCTGTGGCCGGCGGCCCTGTGGTGCGGACGGCAGAGCCGGCTCCAGCCTCCGTCCCAGGGCTGTGCTGAGAGGACAGCAAGGAAACAGCCTCAGCTGATGTGAGGCAACAGCGAGGTGATTTTTGGGGGGCGTCACAGGGTTGTTACAAATACAACATGCCAACCCCGACCCCACTGCTAGATGGTGCAGGGGCCTTAGGAGGGGCAGGGGTGGCCACAGCCACGGCCAAAGGGCGGCCGATGGAGAGGCCTCGCGCTGGGCCCAGCAGCCCCGAGAAGCACCTACAGAACAGGCGTCCAGCCCACCACCCCCGAGGCAACAACAAAAAAAAGCCTTCCGGAAGGCAGTGGCAGAAGGGGGCACATCTGGCAGTGTTGTCACAACCCCCAAGACCCATCTGATAAATGCCCAGGGTTTCAAACTTCAGCGCATGGATTGAGAATTCACTGGGACTCATGAAACCCCAAGCGCTGGGTTCTGTGACATCTTAGGAGTCACTCTTCACAGTTCTACCGTCCTTGAGTCCCATCTCACGGACCAGCTGGAGGTCACCCGCCAGGTGGAGGCAGCACCTGCCCGGTTTCCCCTCCACGGCTGAAGCAGGCAGCACTCCAGTTCCCCATGTTCTTTCCCTCGAAGATTCCAACCCTCAGCAGAGACCTCGGGAGTGAAGCAGTCACTCGGGCTGGAAACGACAAAGCCTCTTGCCAATCTGGGCCCAGGGCGGATCGCACCTCGCCAAGTACCTGCTACATACTGCTCCACTTCCCCTCCCCGCCCCGGACACTCTCCA
Organism: Choloepus didactylus; assembly: GCF_015220235.1. Taxonomy (NCBI): domain Eukaryota; kingdom Metazoa; phylum Chordata; class Mammalia; order Pilosa; family Megalonychidae; genus Choloepus; species Choloepus didactylus. The sequence goes on from NC_051312.1 coordinate 6,335,702, forward strand.
CATGCCCCAAGGACCCCCAAAGCAGGGCCCCCGCTGGCTTATACATGCCTTTGTGCAACTTAGGAAAAGGCACCCTGGCCCTGGGGAGGCAGCTCCGTGCCAGAAGCCCTTGTGCAGTGCACAACCTAAACACCCTGACGCAGCAACCCTGCTCCACAGAAGGACTGGACTCCTGTCAGAACGAAGACGATACTTTTTTTTGCAAGACATTGATGAAAATTAATGGCATTCTCACTCATAAAGAAACACACCCAAACACACTCACCCAATTCCTAAAACAATAAAACACTGTCAAGTTTCTCTTCCTGTAAAACCGCCAGCGTCGCAGGCCGATGCCCTGGAAATGTGCCGGCCGACCAGTGCAGGCCCGTGGGCCTCATTCCTGAAGGCCGCCAGCAGTGAAGGCACCAGTGGGAATCCGCGGGGCCCGAGGGGAAGGCCACAGCTTCTTGCTTTCCAGACTGTCCTCAAGGTCCTTGTGGAGTCACCCCCTTTCCTTATTTAAAAAAATAAAAGTATCCCAGAGCAGCTTGCGTGGGAATGAGTGGTGTGGTGTGGGCACTGCCCCGAGCACTGGCGGCCGTTCCGGAGACGCTGCGGGAGAAGCTGGAGGTGGAGGTTCTGTCCAGCAGCCGGAGAGGGACGCAGTCCTGTCCCCTGACCTCCGGGAGAGCTGCATGGTCTGTCCCAGGGAGAGATCTTCTCCTTCTTGGGCACGGCCCCTGCGCCTCTTCCCACGGACGGCCTCTGCCCCGAGGCCAGCATCTCCATCCTGCCGCCCAGCCGGGAGGGCGCACCTGGGCGTCACCTGCACAGCTTCAGGTGCGGGTGCTGGCTCAGCTTCTCCACCAGCTCTTCCTCCTCCGGCTCCTTCAGGACATCCCTGCGGGATCAGGGAGGAAAGGTCTGAGAGTGAGGCGTCCTGAAGGCAGTGAGCAGCTCCTCACACACAGACAGCTCCCCTAGAAACCGTCAGGGGCACTGGCAAAAAGGAACGTGACAGAGATGAGGGAGCACAGGGACTCGGGCCATCGCCGGGTGGACGTGACCATCACAAAGCTTGACACGGTGTCCTGAGCAGCCCGGAGAACCTCCACCACCCTGGCTGGCAGGGAGAGGGGCTGTGGCTGAACCGAGAACAGCAGGTCCTAGAGGAGGCAGATCCGCCTGCCCCAGCAGGCCGCCCAGGGGCCCGAGAGCTTTCCTGTCCGGCAGCCTCAGAGGTGCCAGGGAAGAGACGGCGGCAAGGCTGCCATACGGAGGCTACACAGAACCTCTACATGCTCGACTGAGATTTTAAAGTTTTCCCCAAGCAGCCTCAGCCATTGCCCACCTGGTGCAGAACCCAGTCCTGGCCCAGCGGCAGAAACGAAGGACACCCCCGCCCCATCCAGCTCTGCGCTGCCCCGGCCAGCTCAGCAGCAGCCCAGGCGGGCCAGGGTGGCCAGGCTGACGGCAGTGTGTGTCACTGTCACCGAGGGCACCATCCCCCGCCCCCACACCTGAACATGAGCTCCACAGTCATCTGGTAGGGGGTCTCCAGGGTCTCAGGGAGGTTCTGCAGGTGGTCGCAGCGGTCCCACTTGTGGATGAAGTTCTGGCAGGTGCAGGGGGGAAGGGGCCGGTGAGGGAGCTCCTGCCGGGAACCGAGCCTGGCCCCCTCCCTGGCCCCTCCAGCGTCAGCCCCAAGTTCTCGGGGGTCAGGCCATCGGCTCCCTCCAGAGCAAGATGCCCAAGTCGCCCCCTTGAAAGCTGGTTCCAGCCTGGCCCAGGGGCCTGAGCACCCCACGAGTCCAGTGTTGGACTGAGTCCAACCCAGCTCAGATTCCGCAGCCTCGGGCCCACCGGAAAGTTAGGAACCACCACAGAGACCGGCCGCAGGCAGGGATCTCGGATACCTCCAGAATCAGAGCCAGAAACAGGTTGAACCAGATGACAGACGACACCAGCCACCACAGGACGAAGTAGAGCTTGGACCACCTGCAGGGACAAGGCCCACCATGAGCAGAGCGTCCACTCGGACAGCACTGATGGTATCCACTGGCGTGTGCTGGCTCTCCTGGGAGCGTCCCAGGAACTCCACGAAGCAGGACAAGATTCCCATTTCACAGATGACCAAGGCGAGGGTGAGACGCGCTCAAGGCAGCATGGCCACAAGAGGGGCCCTGGGACTGACCCCAGGGCGTCCATGGGGGCTGGTCCCAACTCTTCCACCTCCAGCTCAGTGGTCTCAGATGTCCACTCCCCAACCCCGTGGCTCCTGCCTGGAGGAGCACTGCTGCCGTGGAATTCCCCCGGAGCCCCGGTGGAGCTCCCTGCATGCCATGGCGGCCGGCGGGGAACCCCTGGTACATGGTGGGGTGTGCTGGAGGGGGGATGAGGGGCGAGCAGGACACTGCTCTCTGGGCAGTCCCACTGCCTTCCGACAAGGGGAGTGCGGAAGGGACCTGGGGGGCGACTCACGGGCCCGCAAAGCGCCGGTAGGCGTCCAGGAACACCTGCCAGTTGTTCACGACCATCACGTTCCAGAGAGTGGTCAGGGCGGCCTGCAAGGTCAGAGGGTGGGTCAGGGCGGCCCGCAAGGACAGACGGAGGGCGCGGTTATGGCGGCCCGCAAGGTCAGAGAGTGTGGCCAGGGCGGCCTGCAAGGTCAGACACAGGGCGCGGTCAGGGCGGCCCGCAAGGTCAGAGGGCGTGGCCAGAACGGCCTGCAAGGTCAGACACAGGGCACGGTTATGGCGGCCTGCAAGGTCAGAGAGTGTGGCCAGGGCGGGCTGCAAGGTCAGACAGGGCGCGGTCAGGGCGGCCCGCAAGGTCAGACACAGGGCGGGTCAGGGGGGCCTGTCAGGTCAGGCAGAGGGTCCGGGAGGGGGTGGGTGGAGGGGGAGTGGGGAGGGAGGGAGAAGGAGAGACGACAGGGGAACGCGGACTCACTGCAAAGTCGTCGAAGTTGTTGGGCCAGTACTCCAGCTGCTCGAAGGAGCCGCAGGGTGCTGAGCTGTTGGAGGCCAGGCTGGGAGGACACGGTCAGCCCCGGTCACTGGGGGGCCTGGGGACAGCGGCCTGGGCAAGCCACACCCGAGCCCCACCCTGGCCTCCGTCACGTGGGGTGGGCAGCCCAGGGCCCCTGAGAAGCAGGGTCGAGCGAGGACAGCACAAGGAGGCTGGCGGCAAGCACACCGAGGGACTGCACGTGGGCGGCGGGCAGGAGGACGCCCAGCGAGGAGCGTCTGGGAACCTGCCCGTCTCAGTTCTACCACCACCACTGTGGCCCTCTCTGCCTGCCTGCTCGGCTGGGCCCAGAGGTCCACGAAGTGGGGTGGGGAACGGGGTGCTGCTGTGAGCAGGGCCTGGGAAACACTCAGCACAGGTGTGTAGGGGAGCCCTGAAGGGAGGCGGAGGGGAGAGGGGAGGGGAGGGCAGAGGGAGGGGAGCAGAAGGCCCACAAGGCCCTGCCAGCCACACTGCCACAGGCCTCGCCCTCCATGCCGGACCCAGAGGTGCCCGCTTTGGAGCCCCCTCACCTGCTGTTTGCAGCCGGAGGCACGACGACTCCTCGGAACAAGTTAATGCCAACGATAGCGAAGATGTAGTACACCACCTGAGGGCAGCATGGCCTGGTCAGCACCGCCGGCGGGCCCTGGCCTCCTCCAGACCCCCCGGCCCCAGGTGGAGCTCGGCCACGCGGCAGGACCCCCAGAACCAGGCCCCGAAGGGTTGCCTGGGGTGGGGGGGGGTTTCCCCCAGCAAACACACCCTCATTCTGGGGTCTCCACGGGAAGCAAAATCTTGGGCCTCTTACAAGTTTGTCTCATCAATTTCTCAATAGGGCCGTGACCCAGAAAAAGTGAAGGACTCAAAAATTATTAAAAGCATCCTCTGGTGTCCCAAGGAGACGCGGTGGCTCAGCTGCCAGCCAGACCGGCACTCCGAGGCCCTTTCTCTGAACGGTTCAGAATCCCACTGGAGCCATCCGGCTTTCCTGGCCCGGCCCTGTACTTTCTGGGCCTCAAAACTCTGCTGCTGCCCTAAACCCAGGGCCCCTTTCTAGGAAGCGCTGAGCTGGGCTGCCTCTGCACCCATTAGGCCCCCACAAACCCAGAAGTTCTGCACCCATCAGCCCCCACATGGACCTGGGGGCCTCCTTTTTAGAAAGCTCTGCACCTGTCAGCCCCCCACAAACCTGGGGGATTCCTTTCTAGAAAGTTCTGCACCCATCAGCCCCTCCCCCCACATACCCAGGAGCCTCCTTTCTAGAAAGTTCTGTGCCATCAGGCCCCACGGCCCTGGGGGCTTTTTTATACACAGCTCTGTTCCCTGTCAGCCCCATGGACTTGGGACCTCCTTTGTGGCAAGCTCTGCAGGCAGCAGCTCATGGAGCTCCAGCCCATGAACTCCTGGCTTCAGCAGCTCAGGCCCTCCCCACCCCTGCCAGCTGCAGCCACAGGCCAGTGCGGGGCGAGGAACTCACCACCAGGATCCCGGCGAAGGCCTGCATGTTCCTGAACAGGTCCAGGAGTGTCCGAGTCACCAGTGCCATCAGCTGAGGACACAAATGAAGTGCAGCCTCAGTCCTCAGGCCCCACTGCGGCCCACTGTGACCCACGGCCCCGGCCCACCACCCCGGAAAGGCAGGGGGCAGGGGGCAGAGGGCAGGGGGCCAGCACCACGGGCAATCACATCAACTATACCCACCCGCACACACACCCCCACACCCACCCACCCAGCCTATGGGCCCCAGGGCAGAATTCCCAGCCCCTGTGCCCACGACCTCAGGCCGCATGCTGCCAGCCACCCTCTAAGGCTGGTTTCCCTCCGCTGTGATCTGGCAGCTTCACAGAGATGCCAACCTGGAAATGGCCAGGCAGGCCCCTGGCAAGCAAACCTGAGAACTGGTACCTCAGAGACCCAGCCAGGGACCCCACAGCCACCCAGGCCTCCTCCTCACTCTACAGGCAAACCTGAGCTCAGGGAGAGGCTTTAAAACCAGCCTACTTTACCCCACCTAGAAAATGAGAATAAAATAGTAACACTGAATGCCAGCAGATGAGAACCCGTTGTGTGTACGTACACAGGTGTGTGACTACATGCATATACGTATGCACGTGGATGTACATGGATGTGCAAGTACACTGTGTGTGTTGCAGTGTGTACCCATGTGTATTGCACAAGTAGAAACGTGTGTATGTGATTACGCACATGAGGGTATACACGTGTGCTTATGTTCTGTATATGTAACTATGTACACATCTGCACGCATGACAGCATGACTGTGTCTGTGCATGTGTGTTTACATGACACATACATGTGTACGGTTATGTGCCTCTGTGTATATTTTTGTACATATCTGTATTTTGTGTATGAATGTGTGTGTGCAGTCACATGTGTGCATGTGATTGTCTATGTGTAGACTTGCACGCTTATGGATGTCCAGAAACTGTCCATGTATAGCTCTGCATGTGTGACAATAATTGCACGGTTTTGTGTGTATTATGCGTGCACATGTAATTATATGCATAAACGTATATGTCACATATGTCTGTATCCACATCTTTTCGTCTATGAATGCGTAAGCAATTTTGTGTCTGCATGTGAGTGTGCACATGTGTGTGGTTGTGAGTGTGCGTGTGTGCAGGCCTCTGCATGGCAGCTCCCCCAGGACCTCCCCAGCCACCTCCAGAAGGGAAACATGGCCAGGCCACGGGAGGCCCCCAGCTGGGACAGGTGCACAGCCTAGAGAGAAGGCTGTGGCGCACGGGGAGGGGCTGGATGCTCAGCAGGGGGAAGGCTCTGACCGGCTCGGGTTTTTCTCCTGGAAAGTTCTCAGGAAACTAGTGAAGGGAGCGGAGAGCCTCTGTGCCAGGCCCGAATACCCCCAAGTCCTCTCGGCTGGCTCTCCACCCCTTCAGGCGGGCGTTACTCCCACTGACACGGCAAAGACAGAGGCTCAGACGTGGTCGTGAGCCCCTGTACCTGCTTCTGGAGGTCCAGGAAACAAGCACCTGGTCAATCACACCTTGGCCCCATTGCCACAAGGAGCTACTGGGAGCCCAGGCAGAGGCCCTTCTGGAAACCTCAGAACTGGGAACCTGGTGGCTCCAGCCGCAGCCCCCACCGGGTGTCGGGTGGCCTCTAGGAGCAGCAGACTCTCTTGTGCCAGGCCGAGCGCTGCCCAGTCACGCTCCCCTCCCCGCCCTGCTCTCCCCGCCCCCGCAGGGCTGCACCTCCTCCCACCCGACTCCCCCAGCTCCAGCGGGGGCCAGGGCTGGACGGAGACGCCCTCAGTCCTGCCACCCAGGGTCACGCACTCCCTGGGGCCATCGGTGGGACAGGGAGGGTGCGGGCAGCCCGTCACCCACGCACCTTCATGTTGAAGATGATGCGCAGGAACCGAAACACGATGAACATGTTCACCAGCCGCGCCATGTCCCACAGGGACAGCAAGCCCAGCATCTCTGGCTTCCTGGGCCACACGGAGGCAGGTCAGGGAGGTCCGGGGCCCACGGAGAGGAGAAGAGGAGAGGGTGAGACAGAGAGAGGTGCCCGGAGAGCAGTGGGGGCGGCAGGCACTCAGCCCACAGCCCGCGCTAACTGGAAAGCTCCGACCCGGTGAGCCCACTCCCACCACCGCCCCCTTCCACCCACACAGCCCTACGGGGTCATGAAGCTTATATCCACCTCCGAGCCTCCACCTCACAACGGAGAGTCCAGGGATTTGGGGAGGGGGTCCTGCCTGAGCTCTCACCACTGAGTCACACACACACAACTGGGAACGGCCCTGACCTGACCCCTGACCCGTGTCCTTCCCTTCCCAGAAGTGCGATGTCCAGCAGCTCTAAGCGATCTTTAGGAACATGGGACCTTTGGCTCTGCAGATGCAGGTGCTCAGCAGCGCGGCTCCCGCAGCCGCTCACGCTGGTCAGGGGATGCCAGGCACGGCTGAGGAGGGCCCTCGCCCGGCCACGGTCACCCCAGCCCAGAGACAGAGCCTACCCAACGAGGGGCTCCCAGGGAGGGAGCCCCAAACAGCAGGTCTTTTTGCCCAAACTCCCCTCAAGCAATTTCAGCTTCTTCACAAGCCAAGACAGACGTGTCAGAGTGTGACACTGGAAGAGCCAGGCCCGCCCAGGGCACTGTCTGCGGCTGGGCACTGGGCCGGCCACACCGGGGCCCTCACCCACTGGGGCACCACAGCCTCTGCCGTCTCAGCCCCTTCTCTACATGACGGAGGCCCCTGCACAAGGCTGGGCCAGCCAGGCCACGTGCCCCTGGGGTCCCCACCCAGGACGGGGCAGTGGGGTGGTCAAGCGGGAGGGGGGCCCAGAAGGGAGAGGGGCCCAGATGGGAGGGGGCCCAGAGCGGGAGGGGACCCAGATGGGAGGGGCCCAGGGCAGGAGGGGGCCCATGGTCGAGATGGGTTCCACCACTAGACAGCGAAGAGAGTCAGCCCAATTCCTGGGATGACAAACTACCCCCGAGCTTGGTCAGAAGCAGGCCCACTTTTAGCCCCAAGGACATCTGAGGGTCACATTTCAAATGCCTGGGCTGGGGGGAGAGCAGCCAAGTGCTCCCTGAAGGTCAAAATAACAGCTTGCTCTTCACAGCCTCTGAGAACACTATCGTTCCAAAGACAAGAACGTTCAAGAAAGACCCCTCAAGCAACGAGGGGGTCCACTCCTCCACTAGGAGCCCTCTGTTCGGCAGGAGCCTCTGCAGCCCACGTCCAGGTGAGCCCACCTGCTCAACCGTCCCTCAGGCGCTCTGCCCTAGGATCAGAGAGGCCCGAGCAAGTGGACCGGGGACCCTGGGCAGCCCCTGGAGACCCCTCCCCAGGTGGGGGTGCTAGATGGGGCGCTGTTTACTGGGTCACATACCAGCCTGGGTGTGGGAAGCGGTACACAGCCAGCGTGGAGATCTCCAAAACCTTCAATTGCAAGAGAGAAGGTGGCATTGCCACAGCAGCACTAACCCGGGCCGCTCGTGAACGAACCATAGAGCTCATGTCTGGTACATTCTCCCCAAAGGAGGCTTTCGGGGAGAAAGCAGAGCTTACTCCCTGACGCCAGGGGTTGGTTCCAAATGCCGAGACTTTCTTCAGCTCAGAGAGACACCCCAGTCTTGCGGATCTGGGGGACCCACACATGTATATAAAGGTCGGGTCAAGGGAAAAGCCCAGGGAGTCTCAGGTGCTGGAGAAACACCTTAAGCAAGGACTAAGCGCCCTTCTAGAATCATCTTCGCTCACGTCCCGAGGGGCCACTAAACAGTCCGAGGTGAAAACCCACACCAGACAGGAGCCTCACCACAGGGTCCCAGAGGAGAGGGAACGCAGCACTTCCCGAGCACGCCCTGGGGGCCTAAGCCCGCCCACCAGCCAAGGGGACACTGGTGCCTTGGAGGCGTTGAGCTGTGCCCATGCTCGCTCCGCTGGTGAGAGCTGGGGGGACCATCCAGCCTCCCCGGGACTGGGAGAGGCAAGAGCATCATCAGGCTGCAGCCTGCCCCCCGCCATGCTCAGATGGCGGCCAAACCCCAGCCCCCGGCAGCACCCCCTCACCCCGCCAATGCCCAGCCAAGCAGCTCACACGTGGGGAAAAGCAGCCCCTCTCACTCGAGGCGGGAGCCCCAGTTCCCACAGCCCCCCGAACTGCACGTGGAGCTCAGCAGGCCCATCTGGGAGAGGCCCCCACCCCAGCCCCCAGCCCCAGCTTTACCAGAAGCACTAAGGTGAGGAATCCGTCAAACACGTTGCTGGGGTAGGACAGGTACCCTCGAAGGCCCAGGGCAAAGATCTTCAGGGGAATCTCCATTACGTAGTACAGGATGAAGACGCAGTTGAGGACCTGCAAGGGGCAGAAGGCAGACGTGGGATTCAGCCCTGGTGCTGCCAATTACCCGACAGCAGAGCCACCCACTCAGCCCGCAGGGGCCCTCGGCTCACGGAACCTCCCCAGCCCCTCCCCAGCCCCAGCCGACACTGCCATCAGCTCCCTCCCAACCCCTGACCCACTGCCTATGTGTCCTCCCACTCCCCTGCAGCCCCCGTGCCCACCCGCCCCTTCCTCCTCCGTGCCCTTCCCTCCTCGACTACCACAGACCCAACTGCCACACACCTGCACCCCACCCCAGGCCTCCCCACCTCCCATGAGCCCAGCCACGCCCCAGGCCAAACCCTTCCCCTGAGCCCCCTGGGCCTGCTCTTGGGATGCATCCACCACTGGAGCCCGGGAGCAAGTGGAGCCTGGCATCGCCTCCCCCCATACCCCCAGGACACCGCAGCCCCCCAGTGCTCTCCCTGCCGCCAGCCTGCTCCCACCCACCGCCAGTGACTGAGCCCGAGCCCCTTCTCTCTCTCCTCCCAGAGCCACCAGCCTCCTTGGGGTCTCCTGCCGCCCCCCTGCCCTCCAGTGGCCTCTGGACTCCCCCTGGGGTGAGGCCCTCGGGACAGGCGCCCCTCCCTCCCGGCAGCAGCCCTCCCGGTCCCGTGGTGACGGCTCGGGGGCTGAGCACCCCCCGGTCGGGGCCTCAGGGCCCAGGTCTTTCTGAGGCCAATGGGGAAAGTCATCTGGGCCTCACCGGGGGAGCCCACGGAGGGCAGGGCAGGGGCTGGCGGCCCACCGACCCCCTCGACGTCTCCACTGGCTTCCAGTCCAAGTTCTTTGTATTCTCAGTCACTGCTTTTTGTTCACACCCGACACAGGGCACCGGCAAATGCCGCAAACACACTTTGCTGACAGGCAGTTAGTGAGGGGCCAGAAGGATGGGATTCTGCAAAACCAGCTTCGCCTGCCCAGAAGCGCCTTAGAAACAATCACCCTGACTGTAATACTTGGAAAGCTATCGTTTAAAAAAGCAAAATGAGGGTCAATTGCACTCAATTTGACATTTCACTTAGGAATCGAAAAACGGCCACCATTGCAACAAGTAACTCACGAAAAGCAGCCTGAACCCCTCTTCTGTCAGCAAGGAAAAAACTCAACAAATTAATAATAATAAAATTTTGTTTTCCTTATGTGTAAATTAAAAGGATTTCAAACATAACTTCATGAGAACCATTTTTCCATTTTTGACACTACAATAAAGCTGAACTTAAGATCTATGACTTGATAAGTCATTTTTGCATTGATAAATTAAACTTCCTTACACGACTAGAGGAAATTAAATGGCTTTCACTAATTCACTATCGTTTCATGGAATCACCTTCACCGCACACCCACCGATGGGCTGGCGCACCACGCTCCGATCCGAGCCACTGCCACCAGGTCTTGCTCCACCCGCCACACCCCTCGCCCACCGGGTGCCCCCGCACGGCCTCTCCCTGCGCCCCGCACCCCCCTCCTCCGTGACGCCCACCCACCCCTGCACCCCGAGGCTGCGCTGCCTCCTGCCGGCAGGAGAGCATGGACGGCACGGAGAGCGTGGACGGCACTGGCCCGCGGCCGCCCCGTGGAGCTCACCCCCAGGATGAAGTCGTCGCGGTCGTCAGGCATCATGTCCGCGTCCAGCACCAGGAACACCTGGGGAACCCGAGCGGGCGACTCACCAGGCCGGCCCCCCTGCCGCGCCACGCAGCCCGGGCACCGCACAGCAAGGCCACGCCACCCCACGCGGGGAGGCGCCCCCACCCCCACCCCAGACAGGGCCCCCCAGGGCTCACAGAGATGGACACGAGGTTCCCGAGGGCGATGACGTTCCCCAGGTAGTCGAAGCAGTGGTGGCTGAAGAAGAACTGGGCGCTCTGCAGAAGCGGAGACTGGTACTCGGGCCGCGGCGGGTGCTGGAAGGGGACACGCGCTCAGAAGCAGGGCCCCAGACTGCGTGGCCGTCGGGAGCCTCCGAGCGCTGAACCCCTTGTTCTGGGATCCGGCCGTTGTCCCCCTTGTCGCCTACTCTAGCCTATCCACACTGAGACAAGCCCACACCGGGTGCTCACCGCAGCCATCTTTACAGCACCAAAACAGAAGGAAGAAATCACTTCCCTGAGACTGAGAAATGCAAGACGGAGTATGACATGGGAATTTTAAGCGTGTGCAAGGTCCATCCCAATGTGAAAAATGCCACGTACATAAAAAGATATAAATTGAACGGTAATAACCACAACAGCTTAACACAGGAACAAAATAACTCGTGCTGCTAACAGGTGGGAGAGGAAAATGGCCAAGGGCAACTTGGTAACAGCCAGTTAAACCTGATGCTTTCGGGGCTCACACCCCGAGATGACTGCATGCGTGGAAGGACAGGCGTGGAAGACCCCACACAGCAGAGACCACCGTAGCAGGCCACAAGGAGCAGCCGGCCCTCCCCGGCCAGGGCCAGGCCACAGTGCAGCAGCGAGAGGCAGATGGAGCTGCACGTGCGCCGTCCCCGGCAGGAGCCACCAGCCACGGGGGCCACTCAAATTTACATCCAGCAAAATTAAAACTTCAGTCCCTCGGCTGCACTCGCCACCTTTCAAGTGCTCCACGACCCACGTGGCCACAGCATCAGATGGGCACGTACGGGCACTGCCCCCTCACACAGAGTTCTAAGACGAAAACGGCAAGATCTGCAAGAAACCGCTGCGTGAAAGGGGTGAGCTGCAGAGTGAACACTGTGACACCTCACATCTATGCCATTTTCTCGAGAAGCACATCTGCGCCTGCACTTGCACACGGAAAGATCTGGAAGAGCACCAGAGCACGGGTCCAGACAGAGGGGCTCTTCCACTCGGGACCGGCTCGGCTGTGCCTTCCACGGCCTCCGCGCTCTCCCTCTGCCCTTCGACACCGGCTCTGCAGCAAGGGGCAGCTCCCTTCGAGCCCGTCGTCGATGGGGGGCACCGCCTGGAGCTTCCAGGCAGAGGGAGTGGGAGAGACGCTGCGGGAGGCAGGGGCGCTCATGGCTTTTAGCTGCCCCGGGGGTCAGCTCCGTCCCCACCACGCGCCCTGGCAAAAGGCCCCTTGGCGACCCCACAGCCTGACCCGTCACTAGCTTTCCCAACCTTTCCACAGTCCTCGACCCAGAAAACGGCGCCCCAGAAGCCCCTGGCCGCGGGGATGCCCCGATTCCCTCCACACACACACACCCCGTTGCCGACCCCCGCGAGGCCTGCCACCTGTGGCCTGAGCCACACCCTCTCCAGAGAGATCCGAGCCCCAGCCCTGGGGAGGGGCCCCTTCCAGGCCTGTGCCCCTCGGCCCCAGGACACCGTGCGGTGCTCCCTCACAGCCCCGTCACGGGTCCACCAGGGCCAACACCTCTTTATGCCAAGTGCCCCCTGTTCAACCACCGGTGGCTGCTGCCTCCCGACCATCCACGTGGTCAAGGGCGAGTTCAGCTTCACCCAGTGCTCAATGGTTACGAGAAGAACGTGTGCATGTGCCACCAGCGTAACCAGGAAATAATAAAACCCTTCACCTCCGGGTAGGGGATGACACAGATGTTTCTATTTTCATCTATTGCCTATAATGAATGACAACAAGGTTTTTAAACCCCCCCAAAAAAAATTCTCACTAAAAGAAGTAAAACGTCTCTCAGGCACCAGCAGGTGTGGCCTTTGCAGCTGGTTAACGGTACGGGCAGCTTCCTGCCCCGGCTGGGCTGACGGAGGGGCTGCCTGACCCGGGGGGTTTGTGGAAGGCCCTGCTCTCCTGACACCAGTCTGCCTGGCCGGCACCTCGCTGCCCAAACCACGCCCGGGCACCTGGGCACACCCCAAATGAAGCCATCTGGGGCGTCCTAAAGTCACTACGAGGATGCTCAGCTCCATCTAAATCCTCAGCTCTGGGCTGAGGCCCCGAGGCTGCACGGGAAGAGGGGAGATAGGACCAGAGAGGCCCAGCCAGGGCCCGAGCCCGAGCCTGAGTGTCGGAGCCCCCCAGGGCAGGGCCTGACCCATGGCTGATATGCCTGCCTCGCCATAGGGTAGGGGATGATAGGCTCTGTCTGTCCTTCTGCAGCACTAGAGGTGGAGGAGGCCCCTCCTTTTTGACGTCCCCAAACCCTCATGCTGGGAGAGGGTGGGCATGGAGGCTCTGGACAACCGGGACTTGGCAACATCCCACAGGCCCAAAGGCCAAGCGCCAGGGAGAGCACGGGGTGGCCCAGCAGAGGCCTCTGAGCAAGGCCCCGGAAACAAGAGCCACCTCTACAGCACCCTTGAAATGAGCAGCCTACCCCTGCCGGGTGCACCTGCACCAGGAAAGGGGCAGGGTCAGGGCACGGGAGGCCACGGCCGCTGCCGAGCAAAGCTCCTGGCTTGGGAAGGGGTCAGCGTCCAGAACGGGCTTCCCAAAGTCCTGTGCTGGAAAACCACCATCATGGGACCCCCCAGTGTGTTCAGGCCGCCCCTCCCAGCTCTCTGCTCGGAGGCCTGCGGCATCACGGCAGTGGGCACGGGGTGGCACACGACCCTCCCCCATGCCCGCAGTGTGGGCACCAGAAGGGAGGCCCCGGATGACGCAGGGGACAGGTGTGCAGCACCAAACGCTAGCTGCTGAGGCAGGCCTGGCTTCGGGCTCTGGAAGCCTAGTAAAAAGTTTTTGAGAAAACCTTCTGTATGAGGAGGAAAAATGCCTGTGGCCGCAGAGGCCACCCAAAAACCCCAAAGCAGTTGGAGGGACAGAGAGCCAAGGGCCCAACTAGCAGGGAGTGCCGGCCCACCTCTCACTCCCCATTCCAAGGCCTGGCTCGGCCTCTCAAGGCTGAGCGGCAGGATCAGCCCCAACAGGTGGCCTAGGACACATCCCACCAGGTCCAGCACGCCCAGCCCAGCCCCAGGAGGCTGCCACGGAAACACAGGCAACCTCAAAGCACAGTCTGACCCAGAAGCCCAGGCCTGTCTGGTGGTGACTTCAAAAACCAACATCCGAGATGAAGAACAAAGCCCCTGGACAGGACAAGCACCAGGAACCTCCCGGGGAAGAGAGGAGCTGGAGAGTCTGCCTGGGGGACAGAGAAAACCCCTCAGAAGTTTTCTCCGAGTTGGGCTTGGAGCAGGCCGGCTGCTGTGACCTGGTGAACTCCATGGAGTCGATAAAATCACCCCAGTGGCAATCCCTGGAGCCAGAGTCCCCGGGAAGGGGCACCCTGCACGGGCGATAATCACGCTATCCAGGGGGATCAACGGCAGTGGAAACCATGCTGTGAAAATCCCCACCAGCCTGAGAGACCCAGGCCTGGCCTGTTACCTCCTTGATCACCCTTTTGTCAAGCTCACTGAATATTTTCTGGAACTCGTCGGCTGAGAGCAGGCTGCCCCTGTAGGCGTGCACCCTCTGCAGAGAAGAGAAGCCACGTCAGCCGGCTCCACCTCCTGGTCGACGCCCCAGGGAGCCCCAGAGTGGAAGAGGCGGCTGCTGCACCCCACCCAAGCCAGCAGAGGCCAGCCAAACCCTCCCGCCCTGCAAAGGGGCTGAGTGACATGACCCCAGGAGCAGCCAAGCAGCACAAGCCTGGGACAGCACAGAGGGGAGAGATGTCCCACCTTCATCATGGCTTGTTTGAGGAAAGGAATCATTTGGACTTCCTGAAGCACCTTCTGGAAGGTCTCAGGCTTCACCCCAACTCTGTGGGAAAACAAACCACACCCTGGTGAGCAGAGCCCACTCAGAACCCTCTCGGGTGCCCCGGTCTGGGTCCTCGGGGCCCGGCTTCTGGCCTGAGCTTTGCCACAAATGCCTCTGCAACCCTGGGCGACGACACTGGACAGTGACAAGCAGCTCCGCCAAGGGCAGCACCCACCACGGGCAGCACCACGGGGCCTTTGCACACACCGTCTCATTTAAAGCCTGGAGACAGGCTCCACTATCACCACCTCATGGAGGAGCACACTCAGAAGGGGCATCTGACGGAGGCTCCTGCCAACGAGCATCCCAACCATTCCACCGTGACACACTTTCTCGTTTACATGTCTCAAGCTCCCTCATTTACAAAATAAAGCAGCTGAACAGAGAAATGTCCAAACTGCCTGCGACGTGGAAGCCCCAGTAAGAGCCCAGGGGTGTGGAGAGAGCACAGACCTGGGGAGACCCTTTCTCAGGCCACTTAACACAGATGCAAGGAGGATGCAAACCCGGAGCAGCAGGGACACCGTGGAGTTCACGATTCCAAACGGAATAGTAAAAGTCCAGGGCCAGGCAGAGGGAGCTTCGCACACAAGGAAACATCTGGAACGATCCACCGAGGAAACCCTCCCTGCGAGCACCCAGATCCGCCCCCAAGAGCCCCAAGCCCATTCCCGGTGAGGGGGTCCCAG
The DNA here is from genome assembly GCF_015220235.1 of Choloepus didactylus. Classification (NCBI taxonomy): domain Eukaryota; kingdom Metazoa; phylum Chordata; class Mammalia; order Pilosa; family Megalonychidae; genus Choloepus; species Choloepus didactylus. The sequence goes on from NC_051312.1 coordinate 6,350,937, forward strand.
GGAGCCTCGGCACTCACGCGCGGGGGTGGCCTGCCCCCTCTTCCGCCTTGGAGGAGAGCACCTCGTAGGCAGCCCGGATGCCCAGCCGCCTCCGGAAGAGGGAGGTCTGGAGGGATTGCTGCAGGGGGGGATGGGGTGGCTCATTCAGCCCCCGCCCGGGCCACACACCCCTCAGCCCCGGCCAGAGCCAGGCTGGGTGGGGCATGGGGAAAGGGGGCTGGGGGTGGGGACAGGGGCTGGAGGGAGGGAGGCGGGGAGGGGAAGAGGCAAGGCCGAGGACCCGTCTGGGCAGCGTGATGGGCCCTGCACGGTCCCGAGGGCCCCCTCCTGGTGCAGAGCGGGCAGCGGCCAGCTCACCATCAGATAGCCCCGGAACTGGTTGTAGATGATGGCCGTCAGCAGATTCATCAGAAACAAGCTTCCTTCAAGAGAGAAAAGCCACCGTCAGCGGGTCCCGACCACCCCAGGTCTCGGCGAGGCAGACTGGGACAACCAGCGGAGTTCAAACCTTCCAGGCAGTGGCCCAGAGCTGGGGGCAGTGCCCGGGCACCAAAGGTTGGCCCAGCTGCCCCAGAGAGCACCAAAGGGGGGCTGGCCACCCTAAGTAAGAGTAGACACAGGCGACTCTGGTCAGAGTGGGGCACCCTGCCTCAAGCGTGAGGAACCCCTCGCAGAGGCGGGCTCTCGGCCGAAGTGGTACAGCAGCCCCTAGCCCCACTGGGACTCACCTATCACAGTAAAGAAGATGAAGAAGATGGAGTAGGCCCGGTTCCTGGAATACGCAGGAATCATCACTGATGGAGAGAAGCAGCCAGAGAACTGAAAACCTCAGCACTCGCTCCGATTCCCACCACAACCCTCTGCCGTTCACTTCTCGACAGGAAGGAGGGCTCTGGGTCAGGAGACCTGGGAGACCTACTTGTCCAAACGCTGGTCCTCACCCTGCTTGCACACCCTTGGGAACGGGGGCCTCACTACCTGCCCAGGAAGCTCAGCCCTTGTGCCAAGCTCGCATAGGCCTTCCTGCAGCCCCTCCCAGACAAGTGGCTCTCTCCATTCCCAGGGACCACGGAGACAGCTCTCCCTGGATGGGAGAGGCCCCAAGCCATCCTCCTGCAAAGGTCTCCACTGGCCAAGGACCACACTGAATCCAAGATGGACGCACCCCCCAGGGTGGCCGGAGCATTGTCACACCCAGGAGGACTGCACCCCCACCCTGGCCACACACCCACAGAGCAGCCAGAGGGACATCAGCCCCCAGGAACCCCAGCTCACACTCCAGGAACCTCCCACATGCCATGCAGGGCCACACACACACACACACACACACACACACACACACACACACACACACACACAGACACACACCCACACACACACCCCTCACAGCTACCCTCTCACTCCAGGAACCTCCCACATGCCATGCAGGGCCACACACACACACCCACACACACACCCCTCACAGCTACCCTCTCACCCCAGGAACCTCCCACATGCCATTCAGGGCCACACACACACACACACACACACACACACAGCTACCCTCCAGCTACCCTCTCACTCCCCCCACCCATTCACCGTCCTCCAGGGCTCCCACCACCACCCTGGGCACCCCATGCCCCTCAGTGCCCACCCCTGCAGCCTCCCTCTCGTCCCCACCCCCTACCCATCCTGCATGGCTCGGCACACACCATCCGGGTTGTTGGCAGTGGTCAGCAGCACCAGGAGGGACGTCAAGGCCTCCGGCAGGTTGCGAAAATAGATCAGCCTCTCCTTGTCCTGCCCGTCCTGCCCAGAGCAGAGGGGACAGCTCTGAGAAGCCGCTCAGGCCTCAGCCTCAGGCCGCAGAGCTCCGAGCCCGGACCCACAGCCAGGTCCACCCTCCCCCAGGTCAGCAGCCCCGACCTGAATCTCCCAGAGAACCAGACAGGCGCAGACTCGCAGTCTCCAGACAGGAAGGAGGCCCACACACCCACAGACCAGCCGCACACCACCTGTCCAGGACCCTGAGCACGGAGAGCCCACCCGCTAGGAGTGAGCCAGGCCTGGGACCAGGAGCCCCCCGGGAGAGTCAGCATCGGGGGTTCTGGGACCACCCACACGGTCAGGGCACTAGGAGGAATGAGACTAAAGAGGCGCTGGCAAGGGGCACAGGCCGAGTCTGGAGGGGTCACCCATGGCCTTCCCATCGTCTCCCCTCCAGGAAGGGCCACCCGGGGCAGGCGTGCCACGGCCCTTCTCTCGGACCAGGGCCTGGACACGTGGCACCCTCTGCCAACCAGCACCCCAGACCCCTGCAGGAAAGGGCATGGCCTGTAAACCCCTCTGCAGGTGACCCAGCCTGGCACAGCCAAACTTGGGGTCTTGGGCCCAGGAAACCACCCTCACTTGGGGATCGTTTCCAGGTACCAGCCAAGGGCCAACATGCAACATGCCACGCCTGCCACGAGCCTGTGAGCACGTCACCGGCACCCCACTGAAAGGACGGGGCTGCCACCTGGCCCATTCATCACTGGACGCTGAGGTCAGGGGAGTCGACTGGTGGTAACAGATTGCCACTGGCCAGGGAGGCGTCAAGCATCACCGAGAGGGAGTTCCGGGGACTGGGGGTCCCCATCACATACAGAGCCATGGGCACGGGTAGGCTGTGCTGGGGGAGAGCAAGGCAGCCCCACCAGGGCCTCAGTGGAGGCCCCGCAAGGACAGAAGAGAGCACAGACTTCCAGAACCAAGCCACCTAGCTGCAGGAGCCTGGAAGGCAAGCCCTCCCCACACGGAGGATTCCAAGGTGGGCTGTGCCCAGCCCACGTGGGCTCTCCCCAATCCACCCAAAACCCTCACATCCAAATAAGTGGGTGTGAAGCCACCCACCCCCCAGAGGCAATTGCGTGACCCAGGCTCAGGGCTGAGCATCATGCCAGACAGGGGGTCTGTCACCCCCCACCATGCAACAGACAAGGCCCTGAGGCCCAGGGGACGAAAGGCCCCCAAGGTGCCGGCATTCTCCCCTGGGCGCCTCCCACCCTCTTTGTGCTCCTCCTCTGCAAATCGAGTCCTTCCAAGCAGCCCTGGATGGGACCCTCCATGCCGAGAACCCTGGTCTCAGCAGGCGAGAGCCTGGAAGGGAGGCCGCAGGCTGCAGGGGGAGCAGGGGGGTCCAAGGCAGGACTCAGGGAGCCCGGGCTCGCACCAGCCCCACTGCCAGCGAGTGACCAGGGCCCTGAGCCAGGCTGGCAGCCCCTGGCCTAGAAAATGCCAACAAGGGTATCAGAGGTAAGGCCAAGGTGGTGCTTTGAGATGAATCAGGGCAGGAGACAACAAGCAGGCTCAGCCAGGCGGCGCTGACAGGAAAAGCTGCTAAAGCAGCGGGCATTGCGGGCTCAGCCAGCCCGAGCCAGGGAGTTGCCAGGCAAGGCATCCCCAACACAGCCAGCCTCCCAAGTCCTCTCCTCCAGGCCTGGAGAGGGGCCCGAGGAGGCCAAAGGACAAAGAGCCAGGACAGTTCAACCTCCACCAAACTATTCTCCTGACCCCCAGCAGGGAAAAGTGCCAAAACCTCACCAGTTACACAATCACCTTCCTCGGCCCCAGTTCCCCATTAGGGCCACAGAGCGCAAACCTGGCAGGGAGCCGGCTCTTCCAGGTCACCCTGGGGATACTGGGGCTCCCAGGCCAGCAACTGGACCGGCAGGGCCTGTGCCCCCAGTTCAAAGGCCTCAGGTGGACCTGCTCAGGAGCCCGGGCTGCAAGGGGCTCGGGCGGGAAGGGGACCCAGCGGGGAGAGGACAAAGACCAGCAGCTGAGGCGTGAGGCCCTCTCACCCCGCCCATCCCCTGCCCTTCCCTACCCCTCGCTCTGCCCCCCGCCCCGTCCCACACCCCCCTGTCCCGCACCTCCCTGTGCCCCCTTACCTTCTCCCCGGTGAAGAGCAACATCCCGAACATAGTAAAGACGCACAGGTGGAGCGAGAGCAGCAGCACGACACTGTGGAGGGGACGGGTCGGGGGGCAGCCCACCCATTCACTGACATGATGCCAACCTCCCCTCCAGGTCACCAGCAGCCCCTGCAGCTGCACCTGGTCCCCTTCCCCAGATGCACCATGTGCTCGACCCAGTGGGGTCTCAGAGAAAGGCCCACCCTACCCTGTGACCTTTCCCTTTTGGCAAGGACAAATCTGTAACCCCAGGGGCAAGCTCCAGGGGCTGGAGGAGAGGGGAGCGGCCCCATGAGCTCCCGGGGGAGGGACCCTGAGGTGGAAGGAGGGGCAGGAACACCAGGGCCCGGCGGGAGCGATCATCACCCACCCCAGGTCTTCCGTGCCCAGCAGCCCGAACAGGAACCCCAGTGGGCACTGCCCCCAACCACGGCAGAAGGCAGAAAGACCCCGGCCACATCCCTGCCAGCCCCGGGCCCCGGCACCCACCTGGCCATCTCCGGCAGCGTCCACCGCATACACTTCAAGGTCTTCTTCATCATGGAAGAGTTCTGCAGCAGGAAGAAGGGCCGCAGGAGCCGGCGAATCCGCACAGTCTGGAAGAGATGCAGGGAACACCTGCAAGACGGATCTGCACCTGGGTCCCCGAGTTCTCAGGGGATCCCCTCAGCCCCCACCAAGGCCATGTAATTGAGCAGGAGCTGAAGATCCTCCAGCTCCCCCTACCCTGGGGACGCAGACCCTCATCTGCTGTCAGCCACAGGTCAACAAGCAGCTTCCCCAACCCCAATAACCCAACCCAACAACAGCACCCCGGCCAGCCAGGGCCATGTAGGGCTCCGTGAGGACGAGCAGGCGCGTGGGTGTGGGTTGCCCCCAAGGAAAAGCAGCTGTGTGGCAGGTACTGGGCCTCTGGCTAGCCACAAGGCGAGCAGCTCAGCTCAGGCCCCCAAGATTTCACAGAAAAGCCACGGCCTCTTCTGCAAAGAACGGTCTTGCTTGAGAAGTGGTGTCTGGCAGACTGCACATCCGTGCCGGTTTGAATGTATTGTGTCCCCCAAATGCCATTATCTTTGTAGTCTTGTGGGGCAGACGTTTGGGTGCTGGTTAGATTTGCTTGGACTGTGCCCCACCCAGCTGTGGGTGATGACTCTGATGAGATGTTCCCATGGAGGCGTGGCCCCGCCCATTCGGGGTGGGCCTTGATCAGTGGAGCCATATAAATGAGCTGACTCACAGAGAGGGAACTAAGTGCAGCTGGGAGTGATGTTTTGAAGAGGAGCAAGCTTGCTAGAGAGGAACATCCCGGGAGAAAGCCATTTTGAGGCCAGAGCTTTGGAGCAGACGCCAGCTGCCTTCCCAGCTAGCAGAGGTTTTCCGCACGCCATTGGCCATCCTCCGGTGAAGTACCCGATTGCTGAGGTGTTACCTTGGATGCTTTGTGGCCTTAAGACTGTAACTGTGTAGCGAAATAAACCCATTTTATAAAAGACTATCCATCTCTGGTGTTTTGCATTCTGCAGCATTAGCAAACTAGAACAACATCTGACAGCAGCCCCCGGAGGGGCCGGATAGCCTGTCGGGCACAGCAGCCACGCGCTGAGGGAGGTGGGGCACAAGGGGTCAGCTGGCCCCAGCCCTGTGCCCTGCCTCCACCCCACAGGCACCCAAGGGCTCCCTGGGGCTGTGTGACTGGCCAGCTGCGACAGCAGGAACCTGGGCCTGGTGTGCAGATGGTGCTGTGATGTGTGGCTCCAGGCAGAAGACACCATGTAGGGTGTTGCAGCCTGATCAGGAATGTCCCCGGGAGAGTGCGCCCAGGATGGGCAGCATGTGGCTATCCACTCTCACTGGACAGGGAAAGATTCCGAGTCACGGGTGGTCACTACCAGTCAGGATGGGTGGTCGGGGCCAGGAAGCACAGGGTTGGAGGAGTGGGGACTGGGGGGTTGGGAAGATGCAAGCAGAAGGCCCTCTTGAGACACTGACCACCCAAGGGGAGGGGTGGATGCCCTGTGGACATCGGCCAGCCTCTTTTCTTGGCCACCCTGAGTACACAGCGACCACAGTGGCAGGGACAGCAACATGGGCCCTCCCCCCACAAGGTCACTCCTGCCAGCAGCAGGGACAACGCTGGGCCCTCCCTCCCCGGAGCAGATGCCACACCGGTGACGGAGCCACCTGCCTGCTAGGACACTTCTTCCAGCTCCACCGTCCGAGCTCCGGAGGCAGCCCTGCCCCCCACGCTGGCTGGCCAACGCCACTCCAGATCCAGAACTCCTCTGACCACACACGCCCACGGAGGTCACTGGCCTCACACGGCCCCCGGAAGGCTTCGGCAGTGATGCTGAGCGGGGGGCCAACGTGGAGGGGCTCTGAACTCCCATAGGGTGGCCCATGGGAAGTGGGCCGCTGTGCCAGCTGGGACAGTGACTCCGAGGCCGAGGGCAGATTGGGGAGCGGCCGCCCAGGGCAGGGGGTCTATGTTGGGGCCCCTCTGGGCACCTCTTAGTGTTCCCACGTCCAATGTGGAAACTCAGATTACTACAGCAATCAAAAGAAGGGGCAGGACCCCTGAGGGCTTGGTCCACTCTGGAATGAAGGTCTGGGTCACCCCACTAGAAAAGTCCGGAGCAGCCAGGAGCCGAAGCAGCGGGACGGGGCAGGGTAGCAGGAGGAGATTTCAAATCCCAGCGGGGGCCTCGTGGCCGGTTACAACCAGGGCCTGCGGCTGCGACAGTATATTCTTCCCTGCCTGTTACGCACACATAACTAGCGTTACGTCTAATTCTCTCTCCTCCCTTCTTTCCCCTCCTGGTTCCTACAAAGACTGGGAGTGGCAGGGATGTTTACAGTTTAGTCCTCGAGTTACGAAATATTCCAGCGGTCATGAAGACGGCGATGACCGTTCCTGGGAAATGGAGACGAGGGCTGCTGCGGCTGCCCAGGGCGGGGGCGAAGCCGTCTTCTGTCGCACCAAGGGCAGCTGGTCTTGGAGGAGCTGGTGCTGCCGCACGCTGGGGGCGGGGGGGGGAGCGGCTACTGTGCATGCCGAGGAGCTCAAGCGGGGACCGGGCCCCCATCCGGCCCCTGAGGCCCTGCCCACCAGTCGTCCCCAGTCGCTGGCTCTGTGATCCTGCCAGCGGGGGCATGGGAGGGAGGGAGGGAGGCTGGACGGAGAGGGACGGGCCCTTTCAGCCACCGTCCACCACTCTTCCCATTGGCAGTGCCTGGCTCAGCCCGTCCACCACTCTTCCCATCGGCAGTGCCTGGCTCAGCCTCCACCCTCCTTCGGCAACGCTAGGGCCCACCCCAGGGAGCCTCTGAGGGGCTCCACAGGCCCCGCCATGAGCTTCCAGGTCCCCTCCGGAGAACCCCGACCTCTTCCTTCAGGTCCCCCAGCCCAGGCATGGGGCTGCCTCCTGCAGCTCCTGTTTCTGCACCACTCTGAGGCCCCTCTTTGCTTTTTCAGGTACTTGACACTAGTTTAATTCATTCCCCATATTCAGTTCTCTCTGTTAAAGCACCTACGGCTTCCGTTTTCCTGACTGGATGCTAAGATGGCCGGTTTTTCCCTGCTGTCTTTTACAAAACCGAGGCGAGCTACTTCTGGGCATTCCGGGAAAGCACATGCTCTGCAGCCAGGTTTGGGACGGCCGGGCCGTGCGGGCTGGCTCTGCATGCGCGAGTTTGAGCACATTAAAACTGACAGGGGATGTGCCGGGAAGGGGTCTGCTGGAAATGGCTGCAGGCCCCCCCTCAGCAACGGTACCTCCTGTGCCTTCCCCTGCTCTCAGTCTTCTCATCTGCGAGGTGGGAACAATGAGCTGAAGTGTTGGGCAGACAACAGCGATGAACCGGAGCCCAGCCACCCCGCCCCCCAGCCCCGCACCCTGCAGAGTCCCCACTCATCACCTACCTCGGAGCACCTGAGACTCAGGGACACCACCCAATCCACCAGAGACACGGCCAGCACCAAGATGTAGGCCTGCAGCCAGGGGCTCTTGTTGAACTGGGTCCACCCCACCAGGTAGCCCTGGCAAGAGGAGGAGGGAGGAGGGCTCAGCCAGCAGCCCCCACAGGGCGCTGCGTCACGCAGCAAGCGTCTGGCAGCCACCGGTGGGGGGCGATGCTGAGGGGGAGCAGGAAGCCGAGCGGCCTCTGCTCCTGGCCCCCTGCTGTAGGACCTCGGGCACAGCACAGCGCCTCTGCTTCAGTTTCCCCATCAGTGTCCACCAGCTCAGTCAGCTAAAACGAGAAGGCCTCCCCCACCTGGCATCTCTCTCTGTGGGGCTGGGGGGGGTCAGCTGTGAGGAGACCACCCTGGCCTCTCGTCCCTCTTGCTCAGCTGGAGTGTCCAGCGACAAGGCCACCCGCCCTCAACAGCACAACCCAGGTTCAGTTCACGTTCCAGAGAGGGAGACGAGTGGGCAGAGCCTCTGCCTCAAGGCCCAGAACTCGCTAAGAAACCCTGCCGTCTCCTTCCATGACTGAGGAGCAAAATCAGGAACAGAGCTAGCTGGCTGCAGGCATATTTAGAAGAAAGAAGATAAAAGGCCCAGAGGAAACAGCCGAGGGCTGGGAAGGCCGCGGCAGCTGGAGCCGGGTCCCGGGCCCTCAGCACCCTGAGGCCACCTCACCTTCACAGTGACGTCAGCCACAAAGACCAGCAGGCAGAGCAGCTCGACGCTCTCAGTCAGGCCGCAGGGCGGCTCCCAGGGCTTGGCGCGGTAGCGGACGTCGGAGGTGCTGGTGAGCGAAGAGGGGGTCTCCACAAAAGCCAAACACAGGATCAAGAAAATGGCAAAGCCCAAAATCCTGGAAAAGGGACAAAAACTGGTTAAAAGGCAAGAAGCAGCCGTCCCCTAGGGCCACAAAGCTGGCAGCAGCCGAGCACCCGGGAGAGGAGCTGGTGCCCGGGGAGACGGGGGGTCCCAGCTGGGGGCTCAGGCAGGTTGAAAACCACTCATCTCGCCAAATGTGACTGGACCGTTCTGGAACAGAGTCCATGCCACCAGAGAGCCCCTCCGCCTACAGACTGAGGAGGGCCCGGCAGGGGAGATCCTGGGTCCTTCTCCACCCACGGCCACAGGACCCAGCCCCCCCCGCCACCCGAGGCTGTGCGCTCACCGTTGGTAAATGTCCGAGTAATACCGTCGGTAAAACCACATCGAGCGGGTGTCCATGCGGTGGTAAATGGAGCGGTACTGGAAGCGGAGGTCACACGTGGTGCGTGAGTGGGGACAGCACATGTGCAGGTGCCCTTCTCACCCCACTACGGCCCAAACTGGGGCAGGCGGAGGCCCGCAGGGGCCCTTCAGCCCCGGCCCGTGGACAAGGCACCCTGCCCTGACCCGGCTGCAAGGTTTCCCACCAGCCCGAGCTCCCAGGGCCTGGACCAGCCGCTGCCACGCCAGGACAGCAGGCACTCGCTCCACATGCTCGCGCCACGTGCCAACCTGTGCCCCCAGCTGTCTGAAAGGTGTGTTCTTCTCTGTGCGAGGCTGACCGCCCCCCAGTTCAACCGTGCCAGCCCCAGGATGCTGCCCACCCTCACCCCTCCACATGGGACCCTAGCCGCCCCCCAATCCTCCAGGGGGGGCACTGTGTGCTCCCACACCCTATTCTCCTAACGGAGCTGGCATGCCATCTGTGGGCACTGGAGATCTTGTCGTCTCAGTGCATCTCCAGGACCCAGCCCAGCCCCGGCACCCGGCGGGCACCCAGCCCATGGCAAAAGCCGAACCACCCGATTGCAGGGCTCAGAAGAGCACCAACGCCACCTCCTTCTGGGGCCTCAAGGCCCCGTCCCAGGTATCCTGACCCCACAGTGAGGAGGGCAGGGTGTGAAGGGGCCGGACGACTCAGCCAGCAGGGCTCCCATCATCCACTACACAAGAGCCCGGAGACGGCCCGGGCCCAGCCACAGGAGACGCGCCATGCACCTGGATCGCGTCTTCAATGAAGACCACGGCCTGGTTGAAGCAGAGGTTCCTCGTGGCCTCAGCGCCTGTGGGCAGGGAGACACAGTGGGTTACTGGGTGGGATCACGGGGGGCTCACCTCCATGGGCCGCGTCGGGGTCCAGGAAGAGCCTGGCTGCAGTTTCTTTCTGAAGCTATCCGTAAGGAGATGCCCTTTACCCTAGAGCATTGTCTGTGTGTGGTCAGAAGGCAGGAACCCACCTGGACGGACCAGAAAAGCAGCCTGGGGCCAGGTTGACCCGGAGACGGGGCCGGAGAGGCCCAGGACCGCAGGCTCCAGAAGCAGCCGTGCTCTCCACGTGGCGGAGCACGGAAGGAAGGCACGCAAGACACCGTTCTTCTGAGGGAGCCCGGGAGCCTGCTGCTCGGGGCTCAGCCTCTGCCCCCAGTCCTCCTCTGGAAGGTGGGGTGCTGTGGCCGCCCAGCTCGACCCCTGGCAGGGTGCCACAGAGTGTGACAAGGGAGCACACGGAGCCCTCGGGTCAGCCTGGCACACAGCACGTGCTCAGCAAATGCCCACTGGTCCCTCTCGCAGCCATCTCCCCGCCGGCCTCCCTTGCACCCCCAGATCAGCGGCTGCAAGACGAGGTAACCCTACCCGTCTGCCCTACGTCAAACGGAACACGGACTCAACACTGACGTGTGAAACTGGAATCGGTAAGCAGGAGGCGCCCTCGTCATTCTCCAAAAGGCACCGAGAGCTCAGAAGCCCTGCCTGGGTCACGGTGTCCCTTTAGTGTCGGGGGCCAGAGGTTTCAGGAGGCCGCTCCAGGCACCCCAGGGTCAGAGGTGAGGGAGACCTTGCATCCCTGATGGGGACAGGGCAGCCGTCAGGCTACAGGGGAACGACCTGGGGATCTCGTGGCACCGTGAGGAGGGGGTTTCTGGGACTGGATCTGGGCAAGGGAGGTAGGAGCTCCTGCCCAGGTGGAGCCTTCAGGAAAAGTCGGGAGCACAAAACACCACCTCCCAGAGCCCCAACCTGCTCCTGAGACCCTCGCCCCAACCAGGCACCCCAGCTGGTACATCTGGTCACCGAGGATGCGGGTCTGTGGGCCACCGCAGAAGCTGCTACTTGATGGACATGAGGAGCCGTGCCCATCAGCAGAGGCCACGGGAGAGGCCCGAGGTCACACGTGCATGGAGCGGGAAGCAGGTGGGCCTGGGCGGTCCCGGGGTCCGGGCCTTGCGGGCTCGGGGCTGGGAGACAAAGGCTTCCATCCAAGACCCTAGTTCCACTCTAGTCCCGTGTCGCCAACAGCTGCCAGAAGACACAAACTGGCACCCAAGGAAACGCAGAGATGTGCAGTGCTTCAGAGGCCAGAGGCCGCTGCCCACTGTGCCCGCCGTGCCCGCCAGCACTACACAGGAAGCTGCTCCTGTCCTTGGGCTCATGCCTGGGGACAGGGATCAGTGGGGGGCATGGTGGGTCCCAGCCACTGGGCTCTGCCACGGCCGTGCTGTACCCCCAGAGCCAGCACCTTCCTCTCCCGGGGCCTCAGTCTCCCCACATGTACAAGCATGAAGCTGACCCTTCAAAGTTTCCCAGGAGGCCCTGAGGGTGGTCCTCAGGGTGGTAGCTGTCACTTCCCCTGAAGGTGTCCTGGGAAGCTAACACCCCCCCAACCCCTTCGTGGTTCTGCTCCAGGAATAAACCCATGCAGGCCCCCTACACCCAGCCGCCCTCCAGCCTCCTCTCCAGCTGCTCCAGCCCCCCACCCACGCAGTCTCCAAGCCCCCACCCCTGCCGAGGGCTTTACCAGGAACCCTGTCTCCCCACCAGCCATCAGGGACTCATCTCCCACATCATCTTCCCCCAGGTTGGCCCCCTCCCCTTCTGGGCTCAGGCTGCCCTGAGCTCCCCACACTGGGGGGCCATGGCCTGTAGGTACCCCTCCCCCACCAGGTCAAAGTACCCAGGCAGAGGTCTGCTTGGAGCATGGAGGGCAATGGGGGTCCATCGCCCACCCACACCAGCCCGGCCTCCACTCCCAAGCACCCAGGTCCAAACCCTACCCCTACCTCGGGCTCCCAGCTCCAACCTGCACAGCCCCACGAGGGATGCAGCCAGCTCCCCGGGAGACCCTGGGTGAGCCCCTAAACCTCTGCGCCTGTCTCCTTGCAGACCCTACCCTGTTGGACTGATGGACAGACAGATGTACAGACCAATATACAGGCTATCACAGTGAAGTCCTCCGTAAATGTTACCCACTGTTATTATTTTAGAATTTCATTCTACAGCCTAGCAATCCTTTTCTATGATTTTTTTTTCATAACTGGTAAAGGACCATTTTCTGACCCAGGAACAAGAAAAAAAAATGACCGTCCTCACACCCTGAGCGAACGGAGACCCAGGCCATGCTGGGCAGCCTGCGCCAGGAGCCCAGAACACATGGCGTCCTGCGGCCGTTCCGGACGCCCACGCCGGATGCCAGGAGGCAGGTCCAAGGGCCGCCTCCGAGAGCCCCTCCCGCAGCCCACGCAGCCCACCCAGCTCCCACCCACCGGGGTGGGCCTCACCTGACCGGCCTGACCGCCTGCGTGGCTGGGGTGGGGCCGGTAATAACCATTCTGCTTGGGCGCCAACAGGGCCGGGCCCCCCGGTCCCCAAGACCACACAAGGCGTCCCCTGGACTGTCTCCAATTCCTCACGACACCCCCTGGGCCACCCATTATACCACCCCCCTTCTAGAGACTCAGAAAGGTTAAGCATCTGCCAGCCATGCAGCCAGGAAGTGGCAATTCCAAAAGGGCACCCGGGCCTCTGGACACTGCAAGGCCTGGGGCGAGCGGACAGTGTGCCCGGGCCCAGGAGGCGACCGGAAAACTTTCCTGGGGACGGCAGCTCTAGAGTTCCCGGTCCCCCGGTATTCCACTGATGGCCACATGACTCCGGATCAGGGGGTGGGGCCCACCTGTCCCACCCAGTCCTCCCTGACAGGTGAGGAGGGTCAGGGCGGAGGGAAGGTGACCCGAGCTGTTACGCCCAGCCGGGGGCTAGCGGAGGTGCACAGAACCCAGGGCCGCGACCTCGGTCAAGTCTCCCAGCCTCTCTGGGCCTCGATGTCCTCATCTGTGGACAAAGCCGAGGCACGGGACCCAGCGGCGCCACCCTCCCGCAGTCTCCGGCTGCTGGGTTTCGAGGATGGTAAACAGGAAGGGCAGGAAGGAGCTGGAGAGGGCTGTCCAGGGCCAGCCCGGGGAGGAAGTTGCGTCGAACCCCAATTCCCAGTGGGTCAAGGAATGATAAAGAGAAAGGCCTCTGGAGTCAGCCTCAAGGGGTTCGAATCCCACCTCGGCCACTTCCCGGCTGGGTGACCATGGGGAGGGGGTCCCCTCTCTGCACCTCTGGTTCCCGCCTAGGAAATGGGGTCAGTGACAGCGCTGCGGCCGCGGGGAGTCACTAGGGCCATCCGAGGGGGGCACGTGGCCCCGGCACGCAGAAGGGGGCTGGTCCCCCCAGGTCCAGGAGACAGCAGGGAGCAACTGGGAGGCGCCCGACGCCACAGCCCCCAACTCCGCCCCAGACCCGGGCAGGGAGCCGAGTCCGCCCGCGGGGAGCGGCCCTCCGGCCCTCCCCACCTGCCTGCTGGGACCCCGGGCCTCTCCCGGAGTCCGGCCCGGCTGAAACCCCGAACCCCGCCTGGACCCTCCCGGGACCCCGCTCGAACCCGGGACTCCGCGCCCCACTCAGACCCCGACGCCAGCTCGGACCCGGGTCCCGCCCGGACCCTCCTCGGACCCCGGCCCCGCTCGCACCCGGGGCGCGCGCGGCAGCGACACGGGCTGGGGGTCGGCGGAGCCCCGCGCGCCCCAGGCCGGCGTCTCCCCCGGGCCCGGCCGCTCACCTCCGCCGACCCGCACGCTGTGGCACGTGGGCGACCCCGCGCAGTCGCGGCCGCTCCGACCCCGGGCCCGGCCCAGAAGCGGGTCCGACTCGCCACGCGGCTCCGCCATGGGGTCGCGCCGCGCGCTCCGACGCCTCAGCCGCGCAAAACGCGCGCGCGCCGAACTCCACCGCGCAGGCGCAGCGTGGGTCCCCGCCCCGCGAGTTCGGGGAGGGGGCGTGGCAGCATTGTGACGTAGGGGGTCCCAATGGCTAGGAGCCAATGGGAACAGGGGCCTCGCGGCGTGGAGGCGGGGCTTGCCTGGGAGGGGCGGTGCCCGGGGCTTTCAGGACCTGCCCCGGGCTGGGGTCGAATGTCTTCTGGAAGAAAGACCCCGGGACCCTCAGCATCATCGTCACTTGGGAACTTATTAGAAATGCATACTCTCGAGCCGTCCTGGAACTACTGAATCAGAAACTCAGGTGGGTGTTAAGGATCTGTGTTTTTAGGAAGGCGGGGTGATTCTGACGCGTGCTCGACTTTGCGAGCCATTGGATTATTCAGTCTATAGGGGTGACAGTAAAGGACCACCCCCCGAAACGGAACTTGAGTTCTCCCTCTGGCGAAGAAATTCAGGAAGATTAGATATAATTGATGGTAAAGTTTCAAAAAGACAACTGACACACGGAAAAACGTTTACAACAGATACAAATTGTTTTCGACGTTAATGCATAAGAGCTTGTATCCTTTTTCTGTCTCTGCAGAAATGCGAGCAACAGCTCCCATTTTTTATCTCGCAGTCCTATAGGTCAGAAGGCCAAGATTCTCCTCTTAGGCCTCTCAAGGTCAATAACAAGGTGTCCACCAGCTGGGAGAGAATCTGCCTTCAGAATTCAGGTTGACGGCAGGCTGAGCTACCAGTTTTCTTGGTGGATGTCCTCCGTGGTTAGTTCTCAGCTTCTAGAGCCCACCTGCATTTCTTGGCTCGTGGCCCCCTCCATCTTCGAAGCCAGCCAGAGCATGCTGCTCCTCACACTTCAAGTTTTTCTGACTCCCCCTTCTGCGTCTCTCTGCATTTAAAGGCTCATGTGACTACAATGGGCCCTCTCAGATAATCCAGGATAATCTCCCTATTGTAAAATCAACTGATTAGTAACTTTAATTACATCTGCAAAATCCCTTTTGCCATGAGAACATGGATGCTGAGATTCTTCCTACCACAGAACTCTTAAAAATCCAGAAGAAAAAAAATTCATTTCTCCGTAAGTAGGAAAGAGAGAAAGTCTGCGAACCAGAAATTTACAAAAGAAGAAATATCAGTGGCCAATGCTTTAAAAGTAATCCAAGAAAATGCAAATTAAAACAGCAAATATTCAAAGGATCATAAAACTCTCTAAGGACAAGAGTCTTTTACCCCAGGAGGATAGAGGGAAATCCCAAGATATGTTCACAGCTACTCTAAACATTTTTATTTTTAACAAGGAGCATGCATTTTAAAATCTGAAAAAAAAAAAAATAAGCTATTTTTATTTTGTATAAAATAGATAATTTAAATGCATGCAGTTCTCTGCAAAAATGACATGTCCCGAGGACTTATCTTCACTGCAGTTAAAGCCACCCTTGACGTTTGGGCAGAATGCAGTTACCTGTAAGCAGTTAATCCTACTTTATGGTTTGCATGCAGGTAGGGTTATCAAAAGGGGCGACAGAGCAATGAACTATGGGGATGGGGTCTCTGTGTGGTCTGGGAAGAGGGTGCTGAACCTCCCAGTCAAGTGTCCTGTGCTTGGTGTGGCCAGACTGTCCCTGGATGGAGACAGATGACACCTGGGCTGTGTCCGTCCTTAGCGTGCAGGCAGTCGGCCAGTGGGTCAGTCAAGTACAGAAGATGCCCTCAGGGAGAGAAGGGGCTGGTGGGGCCCCTCTGGGTAGCCCAGGCCTCCCAGCAGCCTTGCGTTCCATGACTGTGGGTCTGCTGGACGCCGGGCATTGCCTGAGGGGGACAGAACCCAGGGCCTTGTGCTAACCTGGGAGTGAGACAGGAGGGGCGCCAACCTGACTTCTCGGTGACCTCAGGCAAATCATACTCTGTGCCTTAGTTTCCCCTTCTGTGAGATGGGATCATATCAAGCCCAAGGCAGCTGTGAGGAGTGGAGGAGGTGGCATCTGGGATTTAGGAAACGTTGGACACATGTTGCCCACATTGTGCCAATGCCAAGCCGCCTTCTCCAGGTCCTGCCTCTCTGGGAGGTCATCTGGGAACCACTGCCCAGTCAGCCCTGCCCAGCAAGGATTTACTGAGCACCTATTGTATGCCTGGCACTATAGGGTGCCCTTTGGGGTGCTTGCTGGCAGGAGGGGAGGCCCCAGAAAGGTAGGCACGGGAGCCAGCTGCCGACAGTCCCCAGCCCTGGGGGAGGCACAAAGCCGGACCCTGGCGCCTGGCACCCAGCTTGGATTCCCGACCCCAGGCCACCAATCAGCAGCTTTCATCCCACCCCAGATGAAGGAGCAAAGTCTGAGCCGTGGTTTGCCATGGAGATGAGTAAAAGGGTCATTGGCACAGAAACTCTGTCCCTGCCCTCCCCCCGGCCAAGAAAACAAAGCAGGAGATTGACTGGGGACAGCGTCCTCCTCCACCACACAGGCCATAAAATGAACACACAAACAACCCACCACCACCCAGCTGCACTTTCCATGTTGCTTTTGTTGCACAAAATATCCTTTGGAGCCTGCAGTGGATAAAGAAGTCCTCTTGGTGGGGACACCGACTTTGGCTCAGCCTGAGGGTCGCTTCGTGTCATCCTAGGACGACTGTCAGCAGCTCGTGCCGTGAACTAGGCTGGTTGTTCCAAACTCGATTTGAAAGTCAGTTAACGTCACCCTGGGTTTCTCCCCCCCAGGAGACTCCCGAGGGGCCCAAGCGTCCTCGCAGCCCAGAGGCACCGCCTGTCAAGACTCAGGTGCCCCAGGGCCTGTTCAAGACGCTTCTGGACCGTATTTGTTTCCTCCTGGGTGCATCTGACCTTGGCCAACCGCAGACCAGGGCCCTCTGGCTGCTGGAGCTGCGAGCATGAGCCTGTGTGGGTTTGTCTAAAAGTAGCTTTATGCTTTCTGTTCATTCACTCGTTTGTTCATTCACACGTCTATTGAGCCCCTACTGCATGTCAGAAACAGTCCTTGTCACTATTGAATAACACAAATTTTGCTCCTTGTAATAGTGCGAATGGAAGAAAGCAAAACTCCCTTGGCATTAGGGTGAGGTGGTAAAAACACAGGCCCCACCACCAGCCCCTTCCCCTCTCTGAGCCCCGGTTTCTGCCTCTGTGACATGGGGGTACCCAGGTGACAACTCACAGGTTTGCAAAGAAAAGGGATGCAGGAAGACCCACGCCTTCCTTTTCCACTGGCTTAAGGTGAAAAATATCACAGCATTTGAAGATCACAAATAATGTTCAGATCCCTTATCACACTCCAGTCTCCAAACTGCCTCTGAGAGCGTGCAGCGGTTATCCTGATGTTGCATTTGAGGGAACCAAGGCTCAGAGATGGCACGTGCTTTGTCTAAGGTCATGGAGCAAGGCCGGGGGTGGGGGGCTGGGGGCACAGAGCAGGCACCAAGCCGAGCCCAAGACATGGTGGGCAAGCACGGGAGCTGGGCAGGGGCCGCAAGCCAGAGGGCTGGCGGGCAAAACCCCCACCCATGTCCGGGGGCCAACCCTGAGAAAACAAAATTCTTTCCAGGCCAGGCACAGGCAGCACTCGCTATTTTGAGCTTCCTAGCACATGACACAAGCAATAAGAATCTGGGGGGACCCGGACAAGTTGGGAACTGGGCAGCCTGCAGTGGCAGCCAAAGGAGGGGCTGTGGGTGACAGGAGTCCGGGCAGCCGGGCACAGGGACTAGAGAAGGGAGGGCTGGGGGCTGGAGAGAGGGCTCAGTGGGGGCCGGGACCTGCCTTGATAGCCAGCTGGCTGGGTGGGGTGGAATCTGGGGACTCACCAGGCCAGGCCCAAGCACAACCCTGTCTTCTTGGGTTAGAGTCCCCCAGAGGCAGATCTTGAGGCCGGGAGTTGAGAATAAGAAGATTGGATGAAGACCAAGAAACAGGCAGGGAAGAGGGGAGAAGGGAAGGGAAGGGAAGGGTAAAGTAAAGGTGAGATAAAGGTAAGGTAAGGTAGCCAATGGAGGTAAGTGGGCTCCATCCCCATGAGGACCTCTGGGAGATGAAGTGTAACCGAGAAGTTAGGATTTGGGGGATGATGATGATGACTGGGTCATTATGCAGTTATTCCTTTTCTCTTTCTGGTGTATTAGCATAGACAGAGGGAAATACCTGAAATCTCTGAACTAATCCACCTGCCTTGATCTCTGATAATGATTGTACAGCCCTTATCTTGTGCCATTGTGATTGTAAAAAACCTTGTGACTGACCCTCACCTGTACCCATTTTATCCACAACTTTAGAGTCTTGCGATCACTACAGAGAGCCCCTAATGTTGATTAGTGAAAGGCCTTGGGTCAGTCCAGAACTAACCCACCCCAACGCCAAAGCTATCTTGATAAATGAAGCAGGATCTAACCAAAATGGGCCCGCCTGACATGTGCAGTAGCTTAGACTTTAAATCAATCTGCGCATGCTTAATAATTAGATCTCTAACCTTGTCACCTCAAGCCATTGTGCTCATTATGCTAAAATCTGGCCATCTTTTGATACTATAAAATTATCAGAATTATTGCTATTTGGGAAGACAGATTTTTGGGCCATTGGATCTTCCACTTCTTGCCTAGCAATAAACTCTTCCCCTCTTTGAAACCCCAGTGTCTACGGAATTGGTCATTTGAGGGCATCAGGCAGAGGCCGCTTTTGATCAGGGTCAGTAGCCCAGTCCAGGAGCGAGAAAGCTGGGATATTCTCCCAACTCCCATCCAACGTGGGCTCCCTGCTTGGAGAGGCACAGGTGTTTGCAGAGGATGCCATCGGCCGGCCTGCACCGCAAGCACCAGGAAAACAGGGACGGGGCGCAAATAGCTCCTGCTGCAACCAGGCAGCACCAGGCTCGGTGTGCGGTCGGGGTTACTGCTTCTAGGGGGAGTGGCGGCCGGTAGCCGAGCCCTCAGCTCTCGGGGCTGCTTAAAGGGTACCGGCGGCGGGGGCTCTTTCCCGGAGGCGAGGGCGAGGCGGAGGACGTGGCCAGGGTCCTCGGCGAGAGGCGTGCAAGGTGTGGAGGGCGGCGATAAGGACAAAAACACTCTTCATCCAGTAGGAGTATGCGCCAAAGAGATTTATTCAGGGGTGATTACAGGTTATATAGGCTGGTAAGAGGGGCAGGGCAGGAAAGGAGGTGAAGCAGCCTTAAATGGCAATATTGAAGGGAGAGGGGCTAGGGTTGGTTCTGAGAGGATGCAGGAGCCATTGCAGCGGGCGGGGGTTGTTCTGGCCACGGTGCATGCGCGCTGGCGGTGGCAGGAGTGGCCTTGGCACAAGGGAGTGTGTGGGCAAGATAGGGAAGTGAGGAAAGGGCGGTTGGGAGAAAGGCGGTTTCCTCCGGCAAGCCTCCCCTGCCAGTGGCATTTTGGGTGAGGAAAAGGGAGCTGCCTTGACCTCGCTCCCCAGGCTCGGGGGGGCTGCAGAGGGCACTCACGCCCGTACCTACTACCCTCCCCAGGGGGTGATATCAGGTCCCCTGGCCCAGGCCTGGTAAGTCGAGGCACAAGCTCAGCTACCCGCAATTCCCCTTTCTTTTCTAATTAGAGGAAGAGGCTTTACCAGAGAGGTCCGCTAAGGGTGAGGGAAGGGGGAGGTCAGGGAAGGGAAAAAGGGGTTGACGGTGGCTCAGCGAGGCTGGAGCTCAGTGTTGGTGTGGTGCCCGGGCGCTCGACAAGGGCTTCGCTGCAGCGGGTTGGGCGAAGGTGAGGGGTTTAAAGTTCAGGGGTTCAGAGAAGCTGGAACTCGAGGCGAGAGCGATGTTCAGGTGATTGAGAAGGGCCTCGCGGTCGGCGGGTTGACCGGTGGCGTTGAGGTTGCGGAGGGTTGGCTGTCATCTTGGAGTGGGGGGCGTCAGAGGTGGCGAGTCGCTGATACTGGATTTGCACGAACGAGGAAAAAAGGGCATCTGTTTGTTTTCTTACAAGCTGGACAATTTTGCGGATGAGGCAGGGTCCTAAGATGAGAGCTAGAATAATTATTAATAGGGGGCCAAGAAAAGGAAGGATGTATGGGAGGATGGGAGTGAAAAAACTGGACCAATAATTGGTGGCTTCACGATCTCTTTTATGCTTTTCTAGTCCCTCTCGGACCCTTTTTAGGCTGTCCTCGACGAGACCTGTGGAATTGGCATAAACACAGCACTCTTCTCCTAGGGTAGCGCAGAGGCCTCCTTCTTTGAGGAGGAGAAGGTTAAGACCTCGGCGGTTTTGGAGCACGACTTCAGAGAGGGAATTGACAGAATTTTTTAGATGGTAAATAGCGTTTTGTAGGTGGCGAATGTCCTTGTCAACAGCCGCCCTGAGGTGAGTTAGGGCGGAGCCTTGACTGGCTAGTGCAGCGATTCCGGTGCCAGCGCCGGCAAGACCTAGGAGGGAGGCAATTGTGAGGACGGTGATGGGCTCTCGCTTTTGCAGAAGGACAGGAGCTGCAGTTTTTTCCAGACGGAGGAAGAAGTCTTCTTTGCTGTGGTATAAGACCCTAGGGATAAGGACAATTAGGAGGCAAGTTTCTTTATATTCACTGATGATATTCGTGCTGAGACAGGGGGTAAGTCCTGTAGAGGAGCAGAGCCATTGGGAGGAATTATGAGGAATGAGAAATTTTGCCGAGCTGCTGGGAAATGAGTAGCTGGCACAGGCAGTGAGGTCGGGAGAGTTACTGGAGCGAGGGCGGACGCACTTTCTCGTATAGGAGACTGAATGAAAGGTCAGGGGGACGGCAGAGGTATTCCAACTGCATTCCGAGGGGCTGTTTTCTGTGCTTTCTGAAAAGGAGAGGTTGGAGGCAACGGGCTCGTACAGTGAGGAAGAGGTGGAGAGGCAGAGCCAGCAGGAGGAGGTAAAATTGGGGTTGGAGGAGTTCACTGAGGCAAAGGCGGCTTGGATGAGGCTGAGGAGGGGAGAGGAATAACGAGAGGGGGGCAGAAAAGCTTGGGGTGGTGGGGTTGGCGATGCGCTGTTTGCAGCTGAGGTGCGGCTGGTTGGAGCTGAGGTGCGGCTGGAGAGCTGTGGAAAAAGGGGGTTAATGACTTTATTGGGACCTATGCCAGAGGGTGTATTTAATGCAGTATTTTGGCATGGTTGGCTTACAGCCTCCTTCTTTATTAGAATAAGTGATCCTCGGTCGGCTCCTTTCAAATAGATTCTGAAGCCCCAGGTTTGACCGAGTAACCAGGAGGGATCAGTGGGGAGCTGCACTGTAAGATTAAGATGTGTGCAGGATTTCTCACTTTCTTGGCCGAGCCAGTTAACAGTAGGGAGTTTGCACCCTGTAGGGGTCCATTTTAAGGTAAGGTAATGATCAGGAACAGGAGGCTTCCAATTAGTGGCTAATGTTTCATACCCCCAGTATGCACAGTAGTACTTGTTGGGGGAATTACAGTACGATTTTCTAGGATTTGAGGATGGGCACATGTAATATTGGGCCTGGGGATCACTTACCTTTCGAGCGCAGGTTTCTTCGACTCTGGAGACAAAGGTGGCGAAAGGCTTACTCGGCTCCTGGAAGAGCTTGGTGAATTTATTAGGCCGACAGGTAGAGCAGTTGGCAAACGCGCGTAAGGCGATGCCTCTGAGGACAGTCCAGAAGGTGGCAGGGACATTAATATAAGCAGACGCATTTAGAAACGCTCCAGTGCCCAAATAGGCTTCGGGGGGATGATAGACTCCAATGGCTGCATCTTGCTTACTTTGCTTAGCTGCTTCTGCCTGGAAGTGAGCACGCCAGTCAATAAACTGACCAGGGTTAAGAATGGAACGGGCAAGCGAGGCCCAGTCTTGGGGGATGCAATAGTCCATGCCGAGATCCTGCAGTATTTGGGAAGCGTATGGGCTACCTAACCCGTCCTCCTTGACGGCCTTGCGAAGCCGCTTGATAGTATCTAAGTCAATGGGATACCAGTCATGCGGCCTCTGTGGGGTGGGGGCAAGGTTAAGAGGAAAGCAGTGAAAGGCACGAGAGAAAGGAGGGCGCGCTTGCAGAGGACTTGGCGCGGGAGTGGGGGTAGGGACAGCGTTGCCCCAAGGGTTGCTTTGAGGTGTAGAAGGCAGCCAGGGGTTGTTAGTCGGCAGGGTGGGAGGAGCGGCGGCAGCTGCCGGTAGCGGCTCCGAGGGGGAGCTCGCCGGAGGGGAAGGCGGAAATGGGAGGCCCCAAGCGTCGCAAGATGGCGGCGCGGTGGGCGTGGCTAAGACACAAGATGGTGGATCAGCCCCGCCCTGTGAAAGGGCGGGGCCCAAGGCATAAGATGGCGGACTAGCTCCGCCCTGTGAAAGGGCGGGGTAAAGCATATGCGGTTTCCGGCCCAGCTTAGGGCTGACGTCATCGCCGGAGCATTTCCTCCCCTCGATGGAAGAAGAAGGAGGAAGTTCGCCATCTTGGCGTGGCGCAGTGTTATTTTGCTTTTTGGGAGTCACCTCGAGCGCGTTGTTAATCTGCTCGACTAAGGACTCCGTGTTCGAGTCATGATTTGAATTAGTATCGCTATCTGAATCTGTTGGCTGGGTTGATAGGGCCTCTTTGGATTTAACGGGGCCTCGATCAGGGGGGAGGGAGCCTTGAAGGCAGGAGCGGATGGTTATTAAGGTGGGGAGCAAGCCGGGAGGGAAACGCTTGCTCTCATGTTCCATGGCGTTAGGTGATTTGATCAATAAGGCGATCATAAGTAACAGGGTTCCAAAGATGGCAAGTGGTGAGCCATGGGTTAAAGGGCAGCAGGAGATCCCAGTATATCTGCAGCTGCCTGACAGACACTTTACAGCGATGTGTGTCTAGGAGACCAGCCAGAGCACGAACTTGAGGTGCCTGGCATGTAGATATACGATTACCCATAGCTGAGGGGAGAGGAGGGGGAGTTGTTCCCGAGCCGGGCCGGCCCGGCTGGCGGGGAGGAGGAGGAGGAGTTGTTTACCGAGCAGAGAGAATGAGATAAACTGTGGCTGCAAGGCCGAAGGAGACGGCGAGAGCAGAAAGCAGTGCCCTTTGGCAACGGGAGCAGTCAGGGGGGGCAGTTGCAAAGAGGCACACGGCACCAAATGAGGAAATAAAGATACAAAGAACTACAGCAAAGTAATGGAGGGGAAGAGGGAAAGTGTTAGGAGGAACGGGGGTCATAGAAGTGCGCATACAAGAGGACGAAGAGAGCGTGGGGGAAGGGAGGAGCGGCTTCGGAGCAAGGAACCTCCCACGGCTCCGGAAGCGGCGAAGGAGAGGCGGCCCTTACCTTGCAGGCGAGGAAACGGGAAGCTGGAGAGGCGTCCGGGCGAGCGGGCGACCTGCCAAACTGTTGTGTGGAGGCGTTCCTCACACGGGGCACCAGTTGCGGTCGGGGTTACTGCTTCTAGGGGGAGTGGCGGCCGGTAGCCGAGCCCTCAGCTCTCGGGGCTGCTTAAAGGGTACCGGCGGCGGGGGCTCTTTCCCGGAGGCGAGGGCGAGGCGGAGGACGTGGCCAGGGTCCTCGGCGAGAGGCGTGCAAGGTGTGGAGGGCGGCAATAAGGACAAAAACACTCTTCATCCAGTAGGAGTATGCGCCAAAGAAATTTATTCAGGGGTGATTACAGGTTATATAGGCTGGTAAGAGGGGCAGGGCAGAAAAGGAGGTGAAGCAGCCTTAAATGGCAATATTGAAGGGAGAGGGGCTAGGGTTGGTTCTAAGAGGATGCAGGAGCCATTGCAGCGGGCGGGGGTTGTTCTGGCCACGGTGCATGCGCGCTGGCGGTGGCAGAAGTGGCCTTGGCACAAGGGAGTGTGTGGGCAAGATAGGGAAGTGAGGAAAGGGCGGTTGGGAGAAAGGCGGTTTCCTCCGGCAAGCCTCCCCTGCCAGTGGCATTTTGGGTGAGGAAAAGGGAGCTGCCTTGACCTCGCTCCCCAGGCTCGGGGGGGCTGCAGAGGGCACTCACGCCCGTACCTACTACCCTCCCCAGGGGGTGATATCAGGTCCCCTGGCCCAGGCCTGGTAAGTCGAGGCACAAGCTCAGCTACCCGCATCGGTGCTTTACCGTGCACCCCTGTTTGCTGAGCAGGGACCGGGGCACAGCCAGGAGCAAACACCTTCCCCTCTCGGAGCCTGTGGTCCAGTAAAGGAGACTGGAGATGCGCACGTAGGCAACAGAGAAATGAAGCACGCAGATTGGATTCAGGCCACAAACGGACTGGGGCTGATGGGAAAACAGCACACGGTCAGCGGACAAACAGACAAGCACAGTGTGCTCCGTCCACTCCATGGAATGTCACTTGTTCATAAGGAGGACTGCAGCACTGGTGCGTGAGGAAGGACTTTGAGACACTGTGCTCAGTGAAAGAAGCCAGACTCCAAATCACAAATATATGACTCCATGTAGGAAACATCCGGAAAAGGCCAATCCATAGAGACAGGAGGGAGAGGCAGGGGGGCAAGGGGTGACTGCTGATGGGGGCAGGGGTCTCTTTCTGGGGTGATGGAAATGTTCTAACATTGATCTTGGTGATGGTCATACAACCTAGTGAATATACTAAATGGCGCTGAACTGGATGCTTTAAAAGGGAGGGTTTTACGGTCTGTGGATTAAATGTCAACTACAAAAATAAAACGTGTTGAATGAGGTGGCCCTGGAGGGCCTCTGGGAGGAGGTGATATTTTACAGAGGCCTGAGGATGACATGAGCTGGCCATGGGGAGAGCAGGTGGGGGCGGCGGTCTCCTCGGGGCTGGGATGGACTTGAGGCTGGGAGGAGCTGGGGGTCCTCAGCTGGGAGGGGGCCTAAGCTGGCTCGGAGACCCGGCGGCTCCTGGTCAATGTCTGTCACCTCACGTTGGCCCAGGCAGGGCAGAGGGGGAGCCCACACCCTTCCAGGCCAGCCGGACAGTGGCCGGGTCCCTGAGCCACTCAGAGAGTGGCAGCTCAGACAGGAAGCCACTGGACACTGCCAGAGGGAACCCCCACTCCCCTTCAGAGCAGGCAAGTCTGCAGCCCCGGAAACATCTGTCCCACAGCAAGAACTTGTATTAAGCGCCTCCTGCATGCCAGGACCTTGTGCAAACAAAAACCTGCTTTGTGCTGGCTCAGGCTGAGTAAGCTGAAGGTCAGGAATCCAGAAGGGGAGAAGCTTCACCAAAGTTTGGTTAACAAGCATTTCTTTCCGATGCATCAGTGGGCACAAGCAGTTTGGCTGATCACTGACGAAGTGAAGAATGGGGATGTGGAGGGGCGATGCCTGGGAACCGGGCTGGGGAAGTTCTTTACAGAAAGCCACTTTTCAGAACACAAAGGGTGGGGTGCAGCACGTCCAAAAGAGCCACACACTGAGCTAGGGGTGGGGAGTGAGGCTTGGTGGGAGGCTTCCTGGAAGAGGTGGCATTTGAGCTGCGCCCTGAAGGATGCATAAGAGTTTTCCAAGGAGTCACAGGTGGAGAGAGCCCCATGAGCACAATCCCAGAGGTAGGGAAGGGTCTGCACCAACCAGGGAAGTGAGCAGTCCACAGCTGGGACATGGGCTGAAAAGTTGGGGAGACCCCTAAATGCACGTGTGACTCTGGGGTCCCTCTGGCAGGAGCCCCTTGGGCTGGCCTGAGCTGGGATGGGCCAGCAATTTCTTAAGTGGTTAGACTCCTTGCTCTCTTTCAGCTTCTGGCTTGGCTGAGGCCCCACCTGCTCCCACCTCCCTGGAGCCTCTTTCCTGGTGGGGGCAGAGGCGAGAGAGCCCCACATCTCTGCTGGGAGCCACCTTGTGCCATTCAGACCCAGGAAAAGGCAAATTCAGCTGGACTATGGTTCTTGCTCATCTTAGGCAAAGGCCTCCTTGCCCAGAACCCCACCGCAGAAAGAGGCCACAATGGCATGCAGTCACACCTTCCCCCATGGGGCAGCCACCAGCTGTATTCCCACCAGTGCATTCCCAGAGGGTGAGGGAGGGGCAGCGCGCAGCCCCAGGACCAGACCCAGGGCTCAGCAAACAGCGTGAGCTGGAATTCCGCCCCCACTCACCTTCAGCCGGGTGCACTTGAGGAGTGCACAACCCAGCAACGGTACACGGCAATCCTGTTTGCAGCACTATTTGCAGGGTCTCTGTTGTCTGATGACCCCAAGCACGTCATGCTGTGCTCTTCGGAGTTTCTCGTTTCCATTGACAAATGACCCACTTGGGAGCTGTCATCAACCCTTTGGCTTTTAAAACAAATGTTCCTGCTACTCTTTAGCAAGTGAACTTGAAGATAGATCAGTGGTGCTATGGTTGTTTTTTATATTGTTGAAACATATCTATAACAAAATTTGGCATTTTACCCATTTTTAATTATAAAATTCAGTAGTGTTAATTATATTCACAGTGTTGTGCAACCATCACCACTACATATTTCCAAAACTTTTCCATTGCTTCAAACAGGAACTCTGTACCCTTTGAGAAATAATTCCCAAATGCTCCCTTCTGCCAGCTCCTGGTAACAGCTAATCTACTTTCTGTCTCTCTGAATTTGTCTATTCTAGATATTTTGTATAAGTCAAATCATATAATATTTGTCCTTTTGTGTCTGGCTTATTTCATTCAGCATAATATTTTTAGCTGAACCACGTTGTAGCATGGATCAGAACTTCATTACTTTTTGTAGCTGAATAATATTTCATTGTATGGATGTGCCACTTTTTGCTTTTCCATTCATCAGTTGATGCACATTTGGGTTTCTTCCTCCTGGCTATTGTGAAAAATGCTGCCATAAACATTCATGTACAGGTGTTCTGGTTTGCTAGAGCTGCCGTTATGCAAAATACCAGCAATGGATTGGCTTTTGTAAAGGGGGTTTATTTGGTTACAGAGTTACAGTCTTAAGGCCATAAAGTGTCCATGGCATCCAGAAAACCTCTGTCAGCTGAGAAGTCACGTGGCTGGCGTCTGCTGGTCCTTTGCTCCGGGGTTCTGGTTTCAAAATGGCGTTCTCCAAAATGTCTCTGGGTTTCTTTTAGCTTAGCATCTCCAAATGTCCTTCTGTCTGCATCTCCAAGAATCTCTGTCGGCTTCCAAGCATCTAGCTTAGCATATCCCCGGGCATTGCTGTCTCTGCTCTCTGTGAGAGCTCCCTTTAAAGGACTCCGGTAAACTAATCAAGACCTACCCTGCATGGGCAGGGTCAAATCTCCATGGAAACATTCAATCAAGAGGTCATACCTAATCAAAAATGTTAATCAATCTGCCCCCACAAGATTGCATTAAAAATATGGCTTTTTCTGGGCACATAATATATACAAACCTGCACAACAGGTTTATGTCTGAACACCTAGGAGGAGAAATGCTAGGCGATATGGTAACTCTACTTTCACTTTTTAAGGAAACTCCGTTATGTTTTCCACAGTGGCTGCACCATTTTACATTGTCTACCAGCCATGCGTGAAGGTTCCAATTTCTGCATTTCCTCACCAAATTATCTTCCTTAATTTTTATTATTATAGCCATCCTGGTCGGTGTGAGGTGGTATCCCATTGTGGTTTTGATTTGCATTTCCCTGATGACTTAATGATGTTGTGCATCTTTTTATATGCTTATTGGCCATTTGTATATCTTCTCTGGAGAAATATCCTTTGCCCATTTTTTATTGGGTTGACCCCTCTTATATCCCAGGGATAAATCCCAGTTGTCATGGTGTATAGTTTCTTTCAATAAGCTGCTGAACTTGACTTGCTAGTATGTTATTGAGGATTTGGCACTTATACTCAAAAGAGATATTGGTTTTTAGTTTTATTCTCTTGTAGTGTCTTTGTTTGGCTTCAGTATCAGGTTTATCTGGCTTCATAGAATGAGATAGGAAGTGTTCCTTTCCTTCAACTTTTTGGAAGAGTTTGAGAAGGATTTGTGCTAATTCTTGTTTAAATATTTGGTAGAATCCACCAATTAAGACATCTGGTTCTGGACTTTTGGGGGGGGGAGGATTTTATTATTGATCCAATCTCCTTGCCCGTTGAAGGTCTATTCTGATTTTATCTATTTTTTTTTTTTTTTTTGAGTTGGTTTTGGTAGTTTGGGTGTGTCTGGGAATTTGTCCATTTTATCTAGGCTATCCAATTGTTTTGGTGCACGGTTGTTCATAATATTCTCTTTCAAACTCTTTTATTTCCATAAAACAAGTGGTAATATCCCCTTTCATTTCTGATTTTCAAAATGTGTGTATTCTCTCTTTTTTTAATTAGTCAGTCTAGCTAAAGATTTGTCAATTTTGTTGATCTTTTCAAAGAACCAACTTTTGGTTGCATTGATTTTTCTCTATTGTCTTCCTTTCCACTATTTTGTTTGTCTCCATACCAATCTTTAGTATTATTTCCTTCCCTCTTCTGGTTTTGGGTTTTATTTGCTCTTCTTTTTTCTAAGTTCCTACCAGTGTATAGTTAGACTATTTTATATCTTTCCAATTTCTTAATGTAGGCCTTTAAAGTTATAAATTTCCCTCTGGGCACTACTTTCACTGCATCTCACAAGTTTTGGTATGCTGTGTTTTTGTTTAATTTATCTTCAGGTATTTTCAGATTTCTCTTGTGATTTCTTCTTTGACTCATTGTTTTTTTAAGAGTGTGTTGTTTCATTTCCACATATTGGTGAGTTTTCCAGTGTTTCCTCTGTAATCGATCTCTACCATCATTCCATTGTGGTCAGAAAAGACAATTTGTATGATTTCAGTATTTTAAAATGTATTAAGATGTTTTGTGGTATAACATATGCTCTATTCTGGAGAATGTTCCTGTTAGGCAGAACTCCCCACCTTCAACGCACATACACCCCACCCCTAGCAAATGACATGGCTATTTACATGAAATCCACTCTTAGCTAACATGGAGTTTAAGCAAGAACAAAAACAAAAATTTTCCATAACGTAATAACCTCCTTATCTTACCCTGAACAAACCAATCCCCTAACATCAACTCCTTACTTCTCTATCTTACCCTAACCCCCTTCCCAAAAGCTATAACATTGTACTCCCACCTTTGTTCAGAGCTGTTGCCATTTTTTTGCTTCAATCCACTTGCACATAAATAAAACTTTCTCCACTTGAGCTTTGGTCTCTTCTCTTCCTGGTCAAAAAAACCTCGCAATTCCATGTGCACTTGAGAAGAATGTGCATTCTGCTGTTATTGGTTAGTGTGTTCTGTATATGTCCATTCGGCCTAATTGGTGTATAATGTTTTTCATGTCCTTTATTTCCTCATTGATTTTCTGCCTGGTTGTTCTAACCATAATTGAAAGTGGGGTATTGAAGTCTCTTTTATTGTAGAAATATCTATTTCTCTCTTCAACTCTTATCAATTTTTCCTTCATATATTTTGGAGTTCTGTTATTAGGTGCATATATGCTCACAATTGTTATATATGCTTGATGGATTGAATCTTTTATCCATATTTATGTTCTCCTTTTTCTCTTGTAATATTTTTGAATTAAAATCCTTTTTGTCTGAGAATAATATAGTGACCCCAGATATCTTTTAGTTACTATTTGCATGGAATGTTATTTCCCATCTTTGTACTTTCAACCTCTTTGTGTCTTTGTAGCTAAAGTGAATTTCTTGTAGACAGCATATAGCTGGATCATGTTTGTTTGTTTTTTTTAATCCCACCTGCCAACATCTGCTTTTTACTTGAAAACTTCAATCCTTTTACATTTAAAGGAATTACTGCATGTCTTATTCTGTTTCGTTCTTCAGTTCCTCCATTTCTGCTTTTTTTTATTTAGTTAATTTTATATAATGTACCAATTTTTATTCCCTTTTTTCTTTTCTTTTCTATACATTTTTTAGTTATTTTCTCCATGGTTACCTTGGGGATTACAATTAGCATCTTAAACTTATAACAATCTAGTTTGAATAATAGCAATCTAGTTTCAGTAGTACACAAACACTCTTCTCCTATACATTTCCATCCTTCCCCTTTGTATTGTTATTGCCACAGGGTGCATCTTTATACGTTATGTGCCCATTAGCATATATTTATAATTATTGTTTTATGCAGAGGCCTTTTAAATCATATAGGAAAAAAAGGGGTTCCAAACCAAAAGGACCATAATACCGACTTAATATTTACCTATGTATATTACCAGTGTTCTTTATATCTGCATATCATTTTGAGCTACTTTATAGTATCCTTTCATTTCATCCTGAATGACTCCCTTTAGCATTTCTTGTAGGGAAAGTCTAGTAGTAATAAATGTTTTAGCTTTTATTTAACAGGGAATGTATCTTGAAAGATAGCTTTGCCAGGTATAGAATTGTTGGTTGACAGGTTGATTTTTATTTTCTTTCAGGACTTCAAATATGCCATCCAATTGCCTAGTGGCCTTCATGACTTCTGATGAGAAACATCAGATGTCAATCTTATTAAGGATCTCTTGTATGTGACATGTCACTTCTCACTTGATGCTTTCAAGATTCTCTGTTGTCTTTGTCTCTTAACAATTTGCCTATAATGTGTCTGTGTGGCTGTCTCTGAGTTTATCCTTCTTGCAGTTCATTGAGCTTATTAAATGTGTGGATTCATGTCTTTCAGCAGATTTGGGAAGTTATCTCTTCAAATATTTTTTTCTGCCCCTTTCTTTCTTCTCCTTCTAGGACTTTCACAATGCATACATTGATATATATGATGGTATCCCAAAGTTCCCTGAGTGCTGACCATTTTTCTTCGTTGTTTTTTCCTCTCTCTGCTCATCAGACTCGATAATTTCAACTTCATTGTCTTCAAGTTCACTGCTTCTTTCTTCTCCTGCTAAAATGTGCCATTGAACCCCTCTGGTAAATTTTTTATTTCAGCTTTTGTACTTTTCAGCTCCAGAATTTCTGTTTGGCTTCCTTTTAAAATAATTTCCATTTTTTATTGATTGACATCACCTGTTTCTTTCATACATCATTCTCCTTTGGTTCTTTGTTCATCATTTTCTTTAGCTCATTGAGCACATTTAAGACCATTTATTTTACTCCTTTGACTGGTAATCCCAATGCCTGGGCTTCCTCAGGGATGGTTTCTGTCCAAAATTCTTCGTTTCCTGTGAATGAGCCATATTTTCCTGTTTCTCTGAATGCTTTGTAATTTTTTGTTGTTGTGAGCAGGACATTTTGACTATTGTAATCTGGTAACTTTGGGATTTTTCTTTTCCTTGTTGAAAGCTGCAGAGATCCATTTGTGTAGTGATTTTTTTGGACATTTTTGCCAAGATTGTATTTCTTGTTGTGTGTAGTCACTGAAGTTTCTGTTCCACCATCTCTGCAGTCAGCATGTGACCTGGCAAAGATTTCATTAAATGTCTGGATGCCCCTTGCAAAGTGGGTTTGTCTCCTTATATCTGCTAATAACTGCAGCCAGGGAAGCTTCTACAACCTGAGGGAGCCAAAACAAAGTCAAGCATCTACATCAGTTCCTCAGGGAATGGCCAGACTGATGAAAATCCACAACCCCCCAAAAAAACTTTAGGGGGGCAAAGTACCTTACTGTCCACCTGGTACCAGCCAGCCACCCTGGAAGTGGACTGCCATCTCTATTATTGTTCAAGACTGATGAATGGGAGATGACAGCAGGTTCATGAGCACATTCTCTGGCTGAAGTTTCACACCCTCTGCCTTCATCAGGCATTCCCCTGGTTGCTGTACATGTCTGAGCAGGTTTCAGAGTTCCAAAATAGTTTATTCTGATTGTTTTCTCCAGCTTGATGATTGTTCAAGTGCAGAGACTGACCCCTGAAGTTTCCTACTCCTCTGTTTTCTGTGACATCACTCCAGTACTATAGGTTTTGGATGTCTCAAAATTCTCCTATAAAAATAGAGTGCCTAGGGTAAGAAAACCAAAACCCAAGGATAACATCCACCACAAAACTAGGTGACAAGGTATCCACAAAATATAAGCAGTTGGGGACAAGTCAGTGACAGTTACAAAATCCATGTGGCATCAGCACCTGCAGAGAAGAAGAGGATGACAGGCATTGCTGGTGGCCCTGAGGACTCCAGAACATCCCATATCACCAACCAGTACTTACTGGAAAGTGTGGTGGTCCAGTCAGAGAACAGGAGTCAAAATTAGGAGGAGCTTGCAGGCTTCCATCTGCAGGTGAGTGCAAGGAGACAGCCACAAGGTCAAATGGCGCTGGAACAATCTGGTTCCAGAACTCCTGAAACTCACAAGTCAAAACACCCTTCCAAGACAAAGCCCAACTGAGAAGAAACTTCTGTAGACAGAATCCAAATTGACAATGACAGGACCATCAGAAGAAAGGAAAACAGTTCCAGATAAAAGAGGGAGAGGTAGACGGTCTGAGGCCATATTTTAATGGTCTCTTATCAAAACTGACATTCTGGTATACCTTTCTGTGCTGGAAATGTTATGTGTCCCGGAGAACACCATGTTCTTTTAATCCATTCTTGTGGGTGCTGACCTATTGTGGGTGGGACATTTGGTTAATTTGTTTCGATTGGGGTGTTACCCACCCTCATAGAGTCCTTTATGAGAGGATAAAAGGCAAGGGCATTGGAGAGAGCCCTGGAAACCAGGACCCAAGGAGAGAAAGGCCAGCAGACATCACCATGTGCCTTCCCATGTGACAGAGGAACCCTGGATGCCAGCAGCCTTTCCTAAGAGAAGCTTTAGCAAAGCAAAATACCCTTCCTTCCCAAATATTCAGAAAAACTCAACTCACTGGGGAAGAAAACTGCTCAACATAAAACAAGTGTGTTCAAAACGTATGAAGATATTCTGCAAAAAGAGAAAACAAGAAGGAAAATGACAACCCTACACAACCAATGAATATTCATCAAAAAGATAGGCCCTCAGTCAGATAAAAGCTATAACTTTGATATCTCTGTGAGCTATTCTTTTAGATATTAAGAAATTAATAGAAACTATGAAATAATAGCATATATCAGAACTAGAAAAACTCAGAAGTGAGGTGAGCTGATTTGAATGTATTATGTTCCCCAAAAATGCCATTATCTTTGATGCAATCTTGTGTGGGCAAGAAACGTGTTGATTGGGTTGCAGACTTATATTGGCTGTTTCCATGGAGATGTGATCACTGAACTGTGGGCAAGAGCTTTCATTGGATAATTTCCATGGAGGTGTGGCCCCACCCATTCAGCGTGGGCCTTGATGAGTTTAATAGAGCACTATATAAGTTCAGACAGAAGGATCGAGCTTGCTACAGCCAAGAGGGACACTTTGAAGAATGCACAGGAGCTGAGAGAGGAGCTGCAGAAGAGAGACAGTTTGAAGATGGCCATTGAAAGCAGACTTTTGCTCCAGAGAAGCTAAGAGAGGACAAATGCCCAAGAGCAACTGAGAGTGACATTTTGAAGAGGCGGTGCAGCCTAAAGAGGAACGTTCTGGGAGAAAGCCATTTTGAAATCAGGACTTGGAGCAGACACCAGCCACGTGCCTTCCCAGCTAACAGAGGTTTTCCGGACACCACTGGCCATCTTCTGGTGAAGGTACTCGATTGTTGATGTGTTATTTTATGGCCTTAAGACTGTAGCTGCGTAACGAAATAAACCCCCTTTATAAAAGCCAATCCATTTCTGGTGTTTTGTGAAAAGGCAGCATTAGCAAACTAGAAAATGAGGTAATTGGAAAAAAGGAAGATTTGAAAAGAGGTGACACAACTCAGAAAATATTTAAAATGAAAGAGAAACTTTTTAAGAAATGATTAAAACTAGAAAGAAAATAAGAGCAAATAAGTACTACAAATAATGCCCTAAAAGAAATAGACCATGAAATCAGGAAAACTTAAAAATCAAAAAGTAATGTTGCAACCCAGGGGCTTTGAGGGGAAATTACAGATACATAAAATAGAAACATGAGATCCAACATACATATAATAGGAATCCCAGGAGATGAAAACCAAAGCAATGGAACAGCACAAATAACAAAAATTGAAATTCAAGAAAACTTCCCTGAAATAAAAAAAAGTCTTAAAACTACCTACTAAAAGAGCACACTGCTCAGAGTAGGAATCCAATAGACAAAATACAAAGAATGAAGGGACTAAGGGAATTATATCAAGGTATTAGAGTGAAGGTGACCATAAGAACAAAAACACAAAGGTTCTAAGTATGAGAATATACACTAAACCCAAAAAAGAGATACAGTGTTATCAACTTGGAACCACCACCACACCCATCTATGGGGCCCCAGGGTCCTCTTCTCTGCATGGTTCCTGGTAAGTTCACCAATGAGAAGAATATTCAGAAGATTTTATAAGGTATTTGCAAAGTAAAGTAGAAATCATTCTTTTCTAGATGTCATGTCAACCAGATGCAACAGCTTCATGGATCTCTCCATGAGCTTCTGCTTTG
This sequence comes from Choloepus didactylus, assembly GCF_015220235.1. NCBI lineage: Eukaryota > Metazoa > Chordata > Mammalia > Pilosa > Megalonychidae > Choloepus > Choloepus didactylus. The sequence continues at coordinate 6,385,165 of NC_051312.1, forward strand.
CCCTATGGAGGAGTAAGGCAACAATTCTGGAGACTTCTTCCTGCCCATGATTGGCCAAAATGTGGTAATCTCTGGACTTCTCCATGACCTCTAGCTTCCCTACCTGCTCTAGAGCTTCTGGTTGAAATTAACAATGACTGTTTCCCCATCCTCTGACTGCAGCTTCCCAGACCTTCACTCCCTCAGCTCCTCCTACAATCATATAAACCCTGATTTCTATATTATCATTTCTGTAAAACATGTAGTGGCTTTATTTTCCTGTCCAAATCCAGATGATACAGTTTTTTTATTTGTTTGTTTGTTTTGTTTTCTTTTGTTAAAACAGAAGTGGTTTCTGGGGAAACAAAACCTTAAAGATGAGAATCTGAAATGTGTTCTTTGGCCTAGTTTTATTTAAGTGCATTTATTACCTGATTGACAGTAGTAAATGGGACCCTGGTAGTCAGGCATGCAGGTAGTCAACACGGCTACTTAAATTATCACCATCGGTCACATGGAGTCAAGTGCGCATAGGAGGCAAAACTTTGGATGACAAGTAGCTGCTGCAATAAAATATTCTGGTGAAAATAAGGAGTATAGGAATATATGTACTGTGAAGTTGGTTGGTGTTCTAGTTTGCTAATGCTGCAGAATGCAAAACACCAGAGATGGATAGGCTTTTATAAAATGGGGGTTTATTTCACTACACAGTTACAGTCTTAAGGCCACAAAGCATCCAAGGCAACACCTCAGCAATCGGGTATTTTCACCGGAGGATGGCCAATGGCATCCGGAAAACCTCTGCTAGCTAGGAAGGCAGCTGGCATCTGCTCTAAAGCTCCGGCCTCAAAACGGCTTTCTCCCAGGACTTTCCTTTCTAGCAAGCTTGTTTCTCTTCAAAACATCACTCCCAGCTGCACTCTCTTTTCCTCTCTTTGAGTCAGCTCATTTATATCGCTCCACCAATCAGGGCCCACCCTGAATGGACGGGGCCACACCTCCATGGGAACATCTCATCAGAATCATCTCCCACAGCTGGATGGGGCACATTCCAAGCAAATCCAACCAGCACCAAAAACGTTTGCCCCACACAAGACCACAAAGATAATGGCATTTGGGGAACACAATACACTCAAACCGGCACAGTTGGCCTCTTATAGCTGCATGGAGAATTTGGAAGGAAAACATGAGCTCAAGTCTTTCAAAACCCAGTCCAAGACCTGGTTAAAGTACCCGGAAACTTCTCTTACCACTCTAAGAGAAGCCCATATCTCTTGTAGCCACAGGGTCAAGATTTCAGAAAAAAAAAAAAAAAAAAAAAAAAAACACTGAACTTTGATTCTGTGAGTGGCTAAATTAAACAACAATTGGAATTCATAGCCACACAGGTTCTCTTCTGTTAAAGTTAGGTTATAGACTGGGAAGGAGTGGAACCCAAGAAATTGCAAAGGATTCCACTTGAAAAGCCACCAATGAAGCTGGGGACATGGAACCTCCAAATTCCACAGAAGAGCAAACCTTTTTCTCCTTTATAAGGAAGTTAGCCTCTTCCTGCCTGAAGAAACTGTAATAATCACTGCTAAGATAGACACTTTCTCGAGAGCCACACAGCCCCTCTCATTTCTAGATCTATAACTGAACTCAGATCTCAGCAAGCCCCAGGAGTGTGAGTACAGAATACAACCAGGAAGATGTAATTACTCAACAAAATAATTGAAAGATATTTCCAGTTTATATGGGCAGAAACCTGGGGAATCTGTCTGGAAATGGATAACATCTTAAGGACATTAGATGAGGGTGGAGGAAATGTAATGTTGGGTCAGGCTTGATCCATTGATATGGGTGCCGGAGATTACAGATTCAACATGGAACTCAAATACCTGGGAGTGACCCCAACAGTTTGCTCATTGATCAAAACCTGCACCCAGTGGTAGCTCATTTTAAGTGAAGATGAGATTCTAGGACTTCTTGGCATAACATGGAGCAGTTTTTTGGCACTATTGATTGATAATTATTGGGCCAGATAGTTTATTTTTTGTGGGGAGTTGTTGTAGGGGCTTGGTAGCATCGCTGGCCCACTTCTAGTTGTAACAACCCAAAGTGTCTCCAGACATTGCTAAAAGTCCCCTGGATGGCAAAATCGCCCCAGTCAAGAACCACTGCTACAGAGAAAGATATGCCTTAGGGAGATGGGAATACTGGACTGGAATCATTGTATATAACCTACTTGCCCAACCTCATCTATGCCCCTGGCAGGGCCCTTTGTTTTAAGAAATACACTGGCATGGGGCACATCAGCATGCCCGAAAGTCTTCCTAGTGGCTGATCTCTGCTGGCAGGAATGTCAGTGGGACACGCTGTCCTTGACAGCACTTAACCACAGATACAAGGTGGCATGTTTATCAAAGAAAGAGCCAGAGACATCATCGGAATGGCTTGACCCACAGAGAACTTTTGCAGTAGCTAATTGATCATAATGTACCCAGGGCTAAGATATTCAGTTTAACCCTATAAAATTGCTGGTGTTCAACTGCTGTTTTCACCTGAAAAACTACAATTTACCAATGTTCAGTCTAATAGATGAGCAGCCTGGTAAGCTTTTACTTGCATTGAGTAAGCGAAAAGCTCTAGCTTTGATTAATACAGACCTGACTTGAGTCACCGTGGTAGAGACTTGAGGCCCCTCACCCAATACCCAGATTTTATCCATAGCCCCTCAAATTAATAATGTAAAGATTTCCTCCTAGCCTTCCCCGAAGAGACCTGTGGCCGTGTATCTGGGAAGTGTAGTTGAGGAAAATGAAATGCCCAGATTTGGGAGGATTACAGGGCACTGGATCTGAGCTGAAGTTAATTCTGGGAGACCCAAATTACCCCTGGGGTCCCCTAGTCAGAGTAGTTCCTTAGGGAGGTCATGCGATGAATGGAGTTTGGGCTCAGATCCATCTCACAGCAGCCTCAGTTGGTCCTCGAACCCACCCTGTAGTTACTTCTCTAATTCAGGAAACAGAGTGGGAGAGACATTCTCAGCAGTCAGAAGCTCCTCATGTTGGTCCTCTGATGGTAGAGTGAGGGCTACTATGGGAGACAATGCTAAGCAGGAACCATCAGAACCACCTCCCTGCATCAGAATAGAAAAACAAAAGCAATATTGTAAACTTAATAAAATCGTGACTCCAATTTCATATACTCTTACAGATGTTGTATCTTTCCTGGAGCAAATCAACATAGCTCCCAATAGCTGGCAAATTCTCCTTTCTCTATACCCATCATTAACAAACAAGCAAACAACCATAAGAACCGGGAGAAGTTTGTTTTCACCTAGTCGTGACAGCAGTATGCTTTCACCACCTGCTGGGGATGGAATCATGTCCCCCACAAAAGGTGAGTTCAGGTGTCAATCCCTGGTCCTGGGAGTGTGAACCCATGTGTAAGCAGGACTTTCGAAGATGTTATTAGTTAAGGGTTGCCTGTTCTAGTTTGCTAATGCTGCCAGATTGCAAAACACCAGAGATGGATTGGCTTTTATAAAGGGGGTTTATCTGGTTACACAGTTACAGTCTTAAGGCCATAAAGTGTCCAAGGTAAGGCATCAACAATTGGGTACCTTCACTGGAGGATGGCCAATGGCGTCCAGAAAACCTCTTTTAGCTGGGAAGGCATGTGGCTGGTGTCTGCTGATCCCAGGTTGCATTTCAAAATGGCTTTCTCCCAGAATGTTCCTCTCTAGGCCACAGCTCCTCTTCAAAACGTCACTCTCATTTGCTCTTGGGCATTTGTCCTCTCAGCGTCTCCAGAGCAAAAGCCTGCTTTCAAAGGCTATCTCCAAAATGTCTCTGTAAACTACAGTTCCTCTCTCAGCTCCTGTGCAATCTTCAAAGAGTCCCTCTTGGCTGTAGCAAGCTCGCTCCTTCTGTCTGAGCTTATATAGTGCTCCAGTGAACTAATCAAGGCGCACGCTGAATAGGCAGGGCCACTCCTCCGTGGTAATTATCCAATGAAAGATCTCACCCACAGTTGAGTGATCACATCTCCACGGAAACATCCAATCAAAAGTCTCCAATCCAATCAACACCAATACATTTCCTGCCCACACAAGACTGCATCAAAGATAATGGTATTTTGGGGGACATAATACATCCAAACTAGCACATTCCACCCCTGGATCCCAAAATGACATGATCTTTCCATATACAAAATACGTTCATCCCATCACAATACCACAAAAACTTAAATCATTTCAATAACAATAGTTTAGTATAAGATCCCATTAAATCAGTTACAGGCATGTTTTTTCCTAAGGCATAATTCCCCTCTAGCTGTGGATCTGTGAAACTTAGAACAAGTTATCTACTGCCAATATACAAAGGAGGGACGGTCATAGGGTAAACATTCCCATTGCCATAAGGAGAAACTGAAAGGAAAATAGGGTTAACAGGACCAAAACAGTTCCTAAAATCTGCAGGACAAATTCCATTAGATTTCAAAGTCCGAGAGTCATTAATAGAACAACTTTGTATCCTTGGGGCTTGAGAGAGCTGCTTTCCCACACTTTGCAAGTGCCTATGTGGCAGCCCTTTTCTCTCCATATGCTGGGGTGACTGCTTCAACATATCCACCCATTGGGGAGACCACCTTCTCGGCCCCACCCTCCTCAAACATCGGGCAGCACCCGGATTCTCTTCCATCTCCGGGGCACATGCTCAACCCCTTCAGAACAGTGTGGTGGCAGCCAGGCTCTCCCCAATTTCCTGGGAATGTGCTCCATCCTCTTTGGGTCCTGGGATGGCAGAACTCTTCCTGAGCATCGAGGCGGAGGGCCTGCCCTCAATCTCCAGGGCAAACTCACCCTTTCCACGCATGTGGGCCACTCTGTTCTCCCAGCCTGAGACCTCTTGACTCCAGACCTCAACCTCCATGGCTCTGTCTTTGAGGTAATTTTTCCTTCAATTTGTTCCTTGTTTGTCCCCTCCAGTCCAGACCGGCAGCGGCTCTGTCTTTAAAGATCTCACAAAAATTCTGTTGGCTTCACATGAAGCACACAGAGGTCAAAGCCATTAGACAACAGGAGTTTCCACAAATTCTGGATAACTCCATCTCCAATCCTGGCTTTTACTGGAATGATGGTTGAGTTCCATCTTTGGTTAAATCCTCACATTGGGTTGTAGTTTCTGGGGTCTCACTTTTTGGAAGCCAGGAATTTTCCAAACCATCAATTTCTGGTTTGTCTGTACCCAACAGTTCATTTCTCAGCTTATCTCTGTCCTCTCACATTTTACTACAAGCTGCCAGGCTACTTCTTGTATATTTTGCTTGAAGATCTCATCAGATAAATATTCCAGGTTGTTGCTTTCAAATTCTGCCTTCCATCCAACACCAGGACTCAATTTTGCCAAATACTCTGCCACTTTAAAACAAGGATCTCCTTCCTTCCAGTTTGCAATAACACATACATCATTTCTGCACAAGGCCTCATCAGAAGTATCTTTAGAGCCCATATCTTCACAGTCACTTCAAAGCAGTCTAGAAAAGGTCTAGACCTTTTCCATCAACCTCCTCACAATTCTTCCAGAATCTTCCCCTGCCAGAATGCAAAACACCAGAAATGGATTGGCTTTTATAAAAGGGGTTTATTTGGTTACAAAGTTACAGTCTTAAGGCCATAAAGTGTCCAAGGTAAGGCATCAACAATCGGGTACCTTCACTGGAGGATGGCCAATGGTGTCTGGAAAACCTCTGTTAGCTGGGAAGACACGTGGCTGGTGTCTGCTCTAAGTTCCGGTTTCAAAATGGCTTTCTCCCAGGACGTTCCTCTCTAGGTTGCAGCTCCTCAAAAATGTCACTCTTAGTTGCTCTTGGGGCGTTTTTCCTCCCTTAGCTTCCCCAGAGCAAAAGTCTGCTTTCAGAGGATTGTGGGAAGATGGCGGCATAGAGAGGAGTGGAAGCTAAGTAGTCCCCCTGGAACAACTGAAAAAAAACAGAAACAACTAATGAAGGATCCAGAATAACTGTGGGGAGGGGGGCAAACGAGACCATCCACTTATCATACACCAGCCTGAATTGGGAGGGATGCCCGAGAACACAGCATAAAATCTGTAAGTAAAACCTGCGGATCCAAGTCGCGAGACCCCCTCCCCCATAGCCTGAGCTGCAAAGCCTCGTGGTGCCAGAGAGAAGCTCTCTCCCAGCAAGCGAATATAGCTCAGCTGAGCTCCAACTGGGGTTTTAAGTAGGGAGTGTGAACTGCTCACTACGGGTATGAATCCCTAAAAAATAGAGGCTTTGGGTGATGACTGACCTTGGAGAGCTGGAGGGTCACCTTGGACTAGGTCTGAAGGGGACTATCCATTTCTTTTTTGGCTCAATGGAGAAAGCCCCAGCCATTTTCAGTTCCCAGTGCTGTGACTCAGAGAAGGGTGGAGATAGCACAAGCAGAGAGAGAGACCATTGAAATGCTAATGACCTCCCCCTAGGGGGTCTATTTTCTCTAAGAGGAAAGGGGTGGGGCCCTTTCCATTCAGAACCAGACCCCAGAGCCTGGGGGAACATGGCCACACCTCCTCACACCAGTCAAGAATTATAGGAGAAAAAAATGCACAACTTGCAGCCATCTCCTCAGCGGGTGGGGGCACTCCTGCCCCAGGCCGAACCCACAGCACAGAGCCGCGCCAAGAAACCCAGTGTAACAGGGAGTCTTTCCCACAGCACCACTCACACGCCACACTATCGGCCGTGGACAGTGGCCTTGAATACCCCCACAGCTGATTGTCCCGGAGCTGGGAGGCCACAGCTGTGCAGAAGGGGGAAGTTAACATGTCCCATTCAACCATCTTTGAAGCGGGCTGGGAACACCCCTGCACAGCCCGGTGTTCCAGGCTTCCCTGGAGCCTGGTGTGCACTTGTGATGTGGCACGGCCCTCCCTCCCTCAGCAGAGGTCCTGGAAGAGCACAGCAGGGAAAGGGGAACCACTTGGAAATCCCAGAGAACCTACGCCAATACCAAGGACTTTTGGGTAAGTGGCAGAGAACAGCCTTAAATCTCCGGGAACACCTGGGAGGTTTGATTATTAAAGCTGCCCTTCCTCCCTAACCGCTCAGACACACGCCCCTCATTTGGGGCAGACGGCACCAACAGCACACCCAAATTAAGTGCACCGAGTGGACCCCACGGGGGTCAGATCCCCACACACCACGAAGACAGGGTTGGGGAGAGCTGACTTGAGGGGATTTGGTGACTCATGGATGTCATCTGCTGGTTGGTTGGAGAGAGTGTACGCCACCAAGCTGCAATTCTGACAAATTAAAGATCAAGTAAAGCAAATGCCAAGAGGCCAAAAACAACAGAAAATCTTAAAGCTTATGATAAAACCAGATGATATGGAGAACCCAAACCTAAACACCCAAATCAAAAGATCAGAAGACAAACAGTACTTGGTGCAATTAATCAAAGAACTACAGACAGGCAACGAGACCGTGGCACAGGATATAAAGGACATGAAGAAGAGCATGGCACAGGATATAAAAGACATAAAGAAGACCCTAGAAGACCATAAAGAAGATATCGCAAGAGTAAATAAAAAAATAGAAGATCTCATGGAAATAAAAGAAACTGTTGGCCAAATTAAAAAGACTCTGGATACTCATAATACAAGAGTAGAAGAAGTTGAACAACAACTCAGCCTCCTTGAGGACCACAGAACAGAAAATGGAAGAACAAAAGAAAGAACGGGGAAAAAAATCAAAAAAATTGAAATGGATCTCAGGGATACGATAGATAAAATAAAACATTCAAATTTAAGACTCATTGGTGTCCCAGAAGGGGAAGAGAAGGGTAAAGGTCTAGAAAGAGTATTCAAAGAAATTGTTGGGGAAAACTTCCCAAACCTTCTACACAATATAAATACACAAAGCATAAATGCCCAGCGAACTCCAAATATTATAAATCCAAATAAACCCACTCCAAGACATATTCTGATCAGACTCTCAAATACTGAAGAGAAGGAGCAAGTTCTGAAAGCAGCAAGAGAAAAGGAATTCACCACATACAAAGGAAACAACATAAGACTAAGTAGTTACTACTCAGGAGGCAAGAAGGCAATGGCATGACATATTTAAAATTCTGAGAGAGAAAAATTTCCAACCAAGAATGCTTTATCCAGCAAAACTCTCCTTCAACTTTGAGGGACAGCTTAAATTTTTCACAAACAAATGCTGAGAGATTTTGCTAATAAAAGACCTGCCCTACTTCATATACTAAAGGGAGCCCTACCGACAGAGAAACAAAGAAAGGAGAGAGAGATATAGAAAATTTTAACAGACATATATAGAATATTACATCCAGGTCACTGGGACACACATTCTTCTCTAGTGGTCACGGATCTTTCTCCAGAATGGACTGTAAGCTGGGACATAAAAACAAGCCTCAATAAAAAAAAAAAAGAATTTGTTCAAAGCACATTCTCTGACCACAATGGAATACAAATAGAAGTCAGTAACAATCAGAGACTTGGAGAATTCACAAACACCTGGAGGATAAAAATGAGGGGGAGATAAAAACATTCCCAGATAATCAAAAGCTGAGGGACTTCATCACCAGTAATCAGTCCTATAAGAAACACTAAAAGGAGTTGAGCAGGCTGAAAGGAAGGGACACTAAACAATTGACTGAAACTACATGAAGAAATAAAGATTTCTAGTAAAGTTTACATGGTAAATATAAATAACAATACTACTGTATTTTTGATTTAAAACTCCACTATTTACTTCCTACAGGATCTAAAATACATAAAATATAACGATAAATCAGTGGTTTTGGACTCAATGTAAAATAAATAATTTTAGACAAAAACTACATAAAGGTGGGGGAATGATGGAGTATAGGAACATAGTTTATGTGTCATATTTAAGTTAAGTTGGTATCAAAGAAAAACAAGATTGTTATAGATTTAAGATGTTAAATTTAAGCCCCACAGTAAACACAAAGAAAGTATCAGAGAATATGACCATAGAGATGAAAAGTAGAGTAGGGATTCTGAGAAGTGGGGGAAGGGGCAATGGGGAGTTAAGAAATGAGACTAGGGTTTCTGTTTGGGGTGAAGGGAAACTTCTAAACACGGATGGTGGGAAGGTGATAGCATTGCAACATTCTAAATGTGATTCATCCCACTAATGGAATGCTAGGGAGAGGGTGGAATGGGAAGATTTAGGCTATATATATGTTTCCACAATTGTTAAAAAAAAAAAAAAAAAAAGACAGTCTAAATAGATGACAATTAAATGCCAAGGATGATCCTGGATGGGATCTGAGGATGGAGGAGAGGAGGCTCAAAGGGACACAGATGGGACACAAGAAAAAAAAAAAGGAAATATAGAATGTAAGCTTTATATCAATGGTGAATTTCTTGAACTTCTTAGCTGCGCTTAATGAGATTGCATAAAAGAATGTTCTTGTCCATGGGAAAGGTATATGTGAATTATATTGTTTGTTCAAAGATATGTGCAGCTTGCTCTCATATGTTCAGAGGACAGAGCAATAGGTGATGGATGATAGATAGGGGGGGACGGAGGGAGGGAGAGAGGGAGGGAAAGAAAGAAATGGTGGTGTGACAGGATGTTAAAGGTGGTGGATCCGGGTATCGGGGGAGGGAGGTCGGGGTATGATGGAGTTCTATGTATGGGGTTTGTACTGTTTTTGCAACTGTTCCTATAAGATTGAATTTATTTCAAAATAAAATTTATTAAATTTAAAAAAAAGTCTGCTTTCAACAGCCATCTTCCAACTGTCTCTCATCTACAGCTCCTCTCTCAGCTCCTGTGCATACTTCAAAGTGTCCCTCTTGGCTGAATGAGAATGGGCCTTAATCCAATAGGGTGGATGTCCTTATAAGCAAAGGAAATTGGACACGAGGGAAAGCCATTGGGAGAAGCTAGAGCCAGAAGTTCACAGGACCCATAAGAGAAAGGAGAGGATGTTGCCATGTGATGGAAAAACCACAGAACTCCAAGGATCACCAGCAGCCAGCCCCAGAACACCTCAGACTTTGGGGAGAACGCATTGTCTTGATTTGGGACAGCTCCTAGCCTCAAAACTGTGAGCCAGTAAGTCCCCATTGCTTAGACCAACCCGTTCTATGGTATTTGTTTTAGCATCCAGAAAGCTAGGACAACACCCTACCTTTGGCCTATCAACCCTCTACTCCTTTGTCACAATCTAACTCTCAGGGACTCTGATCATCTCACAATGCCGCAGGACAACAAGCTGGTCCACTAGATTGACAACATGGTGCAGACTGGACTTGGTGGGTAAGAAGCAGTCAACACCCTAGAAATCTTGGTAAGAGGGTGGGAAATGAGCCCTACAAAATGTAGGGTCTCACATCTCAGTGAAATTGCTAGGGGTCCAGTGATTTGGACAGGTGGCGATATTCCCCAAGGTGAAGGATGAGTTGCTGTACCTGCCACCTCCTACTTGTAAGAAAGAAGCCCAATTCTAATGGGCCTGTTGCGATTTTGGATGCAATATCCACCTCATTTCTGTGTGTTCTTCCAGCTGATTTCCTGAGGAACTGGTAAGGCTGCCAGTTTTGAGTAGAGCCCAGAACAAGAGAAGATTCTGTGATACCTCCAGGCTGCAGTGCAACCTGCTCTGTTACCTGGACCATGTGGCCCAACAGATCCAATGCTTTTTTAAGCATCTGGGGCAAGTAGGGATTCTTTAGGAAGCCTTTGACAGGTGCCTGTAGGCATTTTGCAGCCCAGAACATCAAGATTTTGGAGTTAAGTCATGTACTTTTCTGAAGATAACTATTCTTCTTTTGCAAACACAGCTTCTGACTGGCTGCTGGAGGCTAGTAGAGATGAAATGTTTGGCCATGAGTCATAAAGTTACCATGTGATCTGAGCTGCCCATCTAGAACTAGATGTTAACTAGCCCAACAAGCCATAAAGTTACACGTGTACTACAGCATTCCATTATCGGGTGGAAGTAGGATATATGAGATCAGGCTTGAGCAGGTCCTGAAGGCACAGCTGTACAAGCAAATAACTCAGATTCCTGTGGCATTCCCTTCGCGGAGGTAGCTCCTCTCCCCCGGTCCACATAAATGATCTTGTGGGGAGTTCCTTATGACCAGTTGACCGAGGAAGAGAAACTTCAGGCCTGCTTTAGCTATGGCTCTGCCCGATATACTGGCCTCACCTGCAAGTAGACAGCTGGAATTCTACAGCCCCAGGAAGGGGTGATCCTAAAGTGCCAATGAGTGCACCTGGTTGTTCCTTTTTTCTAGAAGATAAGATGTTCAGAGATATGGCCTGCAGGGAGATGTTAGTGTCCCATATGAGGACTCACCAAAGGACAACCTCCTAGAAGAGGTTCTCGGTAATCAGATGAACAAGATGGCCCATCCTGAGGATGTCCGTCAGCCTCTTCCCCAGCTATTCTCTTTGCTGCCAGCAGCAGAGACCAGCACCTCCAAGGGGAGAAGCCAGCACCCAGTGGCAGGTTGATTTTTTTTGGATCACTTCCTCTTTTGGAGGAAGGATTAGATCTGTGGATGGTGGTTTAGGTTGTAGGAGGAACAGCTGGGTTATGTTAGGTGGAGGATTTTATTATTTTCTTCATTCAAAAGCTAAGTATCATCATCCCAGAGTAATTTGGGCAGAGAATAAAAAGTATTTGCAATTCTCCCTTGAGGGACTGGGGAAAAATGTGGAAATGTTAAACTTCCCCATCTGGGGAATTCCTGATATTCTCACAAGCACTGGGGACTACCAGTTTTGTAGGCTGAGCCCTTGATCTTGGGGCTTGCCTTCATGAAGCTTGTTACTACAAAGAAGAGACTAAGCCTACTTATAATTGTGCCTGAGAGTCACCCACAGAGAACCTCTTTTGTTGCTCAGATGTGGCCTCTCTCTCTAACCCCACTTGGCAGGTAAACTCACTGCCTACCCCACTATGTGGCAATGACTCCCAGGGGTGTGGATCTTCCTGGCAGTGTGGGATGTGACTCCTGGGGATAGACTGGATCTGGCACCATGGGATTGAGAAAGCCTTGTTGACCAAAAGTGAGAAGAGAAATGAAACAAAATAAAGTTTCAGTGGCTGAGAGATTTCAGATGGGATCAAGAGGTCATTCTGGAGTAACTCTTATGCATTATATAGTTATCCCTCCTTAGTTTTCAGTGTATCAGAATAGCTAGAAGGAAATACCTGAAACTACTGAACTGCAATCCAGTATCCTTGATTCTTGAAGACGATTGCATAACTATGTAGCTTACACAGTGTGACTGCATGATTGTGAAAACCTTGTGGCTCACACTCCCTTTACCCAGTGTATGGACAAATGATTAAAAAAATGAGGACAAAAAGTAAATGAATAATGGGGGGACGGGTATTGGATTTTGGGGTGTTCTTTTTTACTTTTATTTTTATTCTTATTTTTATTTTTTGGAGCAATAAAAATGTTCAAAAATTGCTTGTGGTGATGAATGCACAACTCTTTGATGACACTGTGGACAACTGTACACTTTGGATGATTGTACGGTATGTAAATATATCTCAATAAAATTGCATTTAAAACAAGGGAAAGAAACAGCTAAGCATCGTTCAAGGGAAGCGTCTGCATCCAAATTGGTAGGGGGTCTGTGGTGGACTGGGCTGTGCCCCCTAGTTTGGCCATGTCCTTGGTCCTGGCCTGCGTCCTGGTGGGGGTGGACCCACTGTCAGTAGGATCTCTCCAAGATGCCCCTCCAGTTATGGTGTGGCCCTGCGGAATCGGTTTAATCTGGATGCCTGGCGTCCTTTTAAGCAGAATGAAAGTCAGAGGGAGAGAGAAGCCCTGGGGAGCAGCGGGAAGCTGGAAGTCAGAGGAACCTAGAAGAGAAGGGGGCGGCTGTCTCGGCCTCCCCAGCTTCTGCGCCCCTCTGGGGTTCTGCAACACCACGTGAGACCCCCTGGCTTCAGCCTTCCAGACTTTTCCTCCTCCAGCTCGGCCCACTCACCTGTGTGGTTTACTTCCCCACTACTCGTGGTGGCTGTTTCCCGACCCAACCCAGGTGGACTGAGACCGACAGGGAGAGAGACAGACAGACAGACAGACACGCTACCTGGGAACCTAGGGGCACATCAGCCTGTGGACCTTGTTTGAATCCCAATTCAAACAAACGGAATTGGAAAGAGAAATTTGCGGTGGTGACGGTAGCACAACACTGTGGTGTTCCAAGTATACCACTGAATTGTATACTTGGAAGAGGTTAAAATGGCAAAGCTAGGTTGTACATATGTTCTCGGAATAACAATTTGTAAAAACCCATGCAACTCTACAACCCAAAGAGTAAACCCTGTTGTGAATTATGGTTTATAATTAATAATGTCGTTATAATCATTCTGTTTCATCAGCTGTAACAAAGGCACCACACGAATACAAAATGTTAATAATAGGGGAAACTGTGTGTTGGGGATATGTGGGGGCTCTGTACTTTCTGCATGATGTTTCCATAAACTACAGCTGCTCTAATAATAAACAGTTTTCCATTTCAATTAATTAAGCACTGACTGAGTATTTGATGATGTTAAGGAATTATCGCTCCTTATTTGTTGGAATAATTTTGGCATCGTGGACTTCTTATAGACTCATTTTTCTGTTCCGTGCTGAAATAATTGGGGAGGGTGGAGGGGAAGGAGGAGGGGTCAAGACAATTGGGGGACCAGTCTTGGTGTGGAGATTGGCTGCGGCATCTAAGGGGACAAGGCAGCGGCCAGAGGGGCCCACAGAGCTGCTCCTGCGGGGAGGATACCCTCCTTAAGGAGTGAGATGGGTGAATGCAGCGAGGAGAGTGCACGCTAGGGGCAGCGTGGGGGGCAGGCAGGGGGCTGGGGCACCAGCCAGCAGAGTGTCTGGGCAGGAGGAGCTGAGGCCCACCCCACGGACGTCAGGGAGTGTCTGGGAGTCAGGGAAGCGGGGATTGGAAACTGGGCAGAGCCTCAGGCTAACGGATGGGAAACCACCCAGGGCCCTGGGCCTGGAACTTCTGACCTGTGCTGGAGGAGGCGACTCTGTACCCAGCTTGCAAGGTGGGGGTGAGTGAGGGTCTGGTGCCTGCCGGCCCCACCCGTCACCCTGCCCCATCCCACACACCCTACCCCCTCCTGCCCTCCAGCCCCCCCTTTCAATTTTCAAACCACCAAATCCTTTCCCAGCCTCCCCACCTACTGCTCTTTCTCCTGGGTTGTTCTCTGCTGGATCCACAGGCCACTGACTCCTTCTCCTCTGGGTCTCAGGTCAGACATCTCTGCAGAAAGGGCTTCCAACAAATGCCCACAAGTTAGCAGCTTAAAAGAACACAAATTTATTCTCTCTCCATTCTGGAGGCCAGAAGTCTAAATCAACGTGTCAGCAGGGCAAACTTCCTTCTGAGGCTCTCAGGGGAGAATCCATTTCCCTGCCTCTTCCAGCTTCTAGAAGCCTCCGCATTCCTTGGCTCATGGCCCCTTCCTTGCATCCTCAGGTCTCCTTCTCTGACCCTGACCCTCCTGCCTCCCTCTCGCTAGGACCCCGGCGATTACATGATAAGGCAGGATAAGCTCCGCATCTCCAGAGCCTTAACCTCATCACTTCTGCAAAGCACCGTATCATGTCACACTCAAGGCCCCCTCCAGTCACATATTCTATTCCACACCCTGTTTGTTTTCCTCCCTGCTCTGACCCCAGGTTGGAACTCTTGCGTTCGCTTGTTTTCTGTTTACCATCTGTCCCTGCTTCCCATGATGTCTGACATATCCTCTGTCCTCTCCCCAGTACCCACACCAGCGCTGGTGACTCAGTCATTTGTTGAATGAAGATAAGAATGAATGGATGGATGAATGAATTGTCCCTCACCAATGGGACAGAAGGAGAAGGTGGGCATCTGTGGGATTCCGGAGATGCACCTCCCATCCTAGAACGGCCCCACCTGGCTGGAGGAGGCGAGCCGAGCAGGAGGATGGGGCTGCCCCACACCTGGGCCCCGGCTCCCCCTTTGCTATCAGGAAAGCCAGCTAGACCTAGGAGAGAACTTTTTATCCCATGGGTTGAAACCAATGGGCCTCAGGGGTTAACCCGAGATGAACCAAACCATGGACAGGTTTGCCTGGTCTCTGAAGGCTCTTCACAATTTGAGTCCAGCAGAAGAGTGAGGGACCTGGAGCACACAGCCCGCTTCTCACCATAAAAAGAAAAGAAGGAGTAACTAAGATGGTGGCTAGGTGAGACACGGCAAAAAAAACACCTCCATGAAAAATACTAGATAGATGCCAGAAAGTGACCCAAAACACCAGTTCCAGCAATGCACCAGCTAGATAAGGTCTGCTAAATCCACAGGGACTGTGCGCTTGGTGAAACTGGGAGTCTGCATTCTGAAATGAGTGAGTGAGCCTGCTGAATGTCTGGCAGCCACGCTGCGGTGTGGGGAAACCATGGGTTGGCATTTGGAGGCGGACTAGTTCCTTTTTAAAAAAAAACAAAAGCAGCTGCAGATAAGGCAGTGAGAACCACACAGTGAAGTGCAGTAGGAAAGGGCTGGGCGAACGCCCCAAAATCTGGTGTGGAAGATAGCCTTTCATGCATGCACTGCTAGTTGTCTCAAAGCAAGGAGGGCAGAGGTGAGCCAAAAGGGGAAAAAAACACGCCCCTTGCAGCCACCTTCCCAGCAGGCTGGAGACGCTCCTGCCTGGAGAAGGCCCCACAGCCCAGAGCCATGCCAAGGGACCCAGTGTGACAAGAAATGTTTCCAGCAACACCACACACACTCCACAATATCAGGCATGGACAATAGCCTTTCATGCACCCACAGCTAATAGTCCCGGAGCTGGGAAGGTGGAGCTATGTGAAAAGGGGGAAATTAACATGCCCCATTCAGCCATCCTTACAACAGGCTGGGAAAGCCCCTGAATGGCCTGGTGGCCCAGGACTTCCCTTGAGGGATGGCGTGCACTTGTGAAGTAGCACAGCCTTCCCTCAGCAAAGGCCCTAGAAGGGCACAGCTGGGAAGAGGAACCCAACCGGAAAACCCAGAGACCCTACACCAATACTAAGGACTTGTGGGTCAGCGGCAGAGACAATCTGTGATGAGACTGAAATGAAGGTTTAGATTCTTGCAACAGCCTTAAATCTCCAGGAACACCTGGGAGGTTTGGTTATTAAAGCTGCCCTGCCTCCCTAACCACTCAGACATACATCCCAAATTCAGGGCAGACATCACCAACAACACACCCAAACTTGGTTCACCAATTGAACCCCACAAGAACCAGACCCCCACACACCACAAAGACAAAGTTGGGGAGAACTGACTTGAAGGGAATAGGTGACTTGCGGACACCATCTGCTGGTTAGTTAGAGAAAGTGTATGCCACCAAGCTGCAATTATGCAAATTAGAGACTCATCCTTGAATAATCCTACATATCCTAAAAGAACCCTATCAAGTAAAGCAAATGCCAAGAGCCCAAAAACAACAGAAAATTTTAAAGCATATGAAAAAAACAGACGATATGGAGAACCCAAACCCAAACACCCAAATCAAAAGATCAGAGGAGACACAGTACTTGGAGTAATTAATCAAAGAACTAAAGATAAACAATGAGAGCATGGCACGGGATATAAAGGACATGAAGAAGACCCTAGAAGAGCATAAAGAAGAAATTGCAAGAGTAAATAAAAAAATAGATGATCTTATGGAAATAAAAGAAACTGTTGACCAAATTAAAAAGATTCTGCATACTCATAGTACAAGAGTAGAGGAAGCTGAACAATGACTCAGTGACCTCGAGAACCACAGAACAGAAAATGAAAGAACAAAAGAAAGAATGGGGAAAAAATCGAAAAAATCAAAATGGATCTCAAGGATACGATAGATAAAATAAAACATCTAAATATAAGACTCATTGGTGTCCCAGAAGGGGAAGAGAAGGGTAAAGGTCTAGAAAGAGTATTCAAAGAAATTGTTGGGGAAAACTTCCCAAACCTTCTACACAATATAAATACACAAAGCATAAATGCCCAGCGAACTCCAAATAGAATAAATCCAAATAAACCCACTTCAAGACATATTCTGATCAGACTGCCCAATAGTGAAGAGAAGGAGCAAGTTCTGAAAGCAGCAAGAGAAAAGCAATTCACCACATACAAAGGAAACAACATAAGACTAAGAAGTGACTACTCAGTGGCCACCATAGAGGTGAGAAGGCACAGGCATGATATATTTAAAATTCTGAGACAGAAAAATTTCCAACCAAGAATACTTTATCCAGCAAAACTCTCCTTCAAATTTGAGGGAGAGCTTAAATTTTTCACAAACAAATGCTGAGAGATTTTGCTAATTAAAGACTCGCCCTACTTCAGATACTAAAGGAAGCCCTACCAACAGAGAAACAAAGGAGGAGAGAGAGATACAGAGAAATTTAACAGACATATATAGAACATTACATCCCAAAGCACCAGGATACACATTCTTCTCTAGTGATCATGGAACTTTCCCCAGAATAGACCATAGGCTGGAACATAAAACAAGCCTCAATAAATTTTTAAAAATTGAAATTATTCAAAGCACATTCTCTGACCACAATGGAATACAAATAGAAGTCAATAATCATCAGAGACAGAAAATTCACAAACACCTGGAGATTAAAAATGAGGGGGAGATGAAAACATTCCCGGATAATCAAAAGCTGAAGGACTTCATCACCAGTAGATCAGTCCTATAAGAAATGTTAAAGGGATTTGTGCAGGCTGAAAGGAAGGGACACTAAACAATTGACTGAAACCACATGAAGAAATAAAGATTTCCAGTAAAGATCACATAGGAAATATAAATACCAATACTACTGTATTTTTGATTTCTAACTCTACTCTTTACTTCCTACAGGATCTAAAATACATAAAGTGTAATGATAAATCAGTGGTTTTGGACTCAATGTAAATATGTAATTTTTGACAAGAACTACATAAAGGTGGGGGAATGGAGGAGTATAGGAACATAGTTTATGTGTCCTATTGAAGTTAAGTTGGTATCAAAGAAAATGAGATTGTTATACACTTAAGATGTTAAATTTAAGCCCCACGGTAAACACAAAGAAAGTATCAGAGAATATGATCATAGAGATGAAAAGTAGAGTATGGGTTATGAGAAGTGGGGGAAGGGGCAATGGGGAATTAATAAGAAATGGATGTAGGGTTTCTGTTTGGGGTGAAGGAAAATTTCTAGTAATGGATGGTGGGAAGGTGATGGCATTGCAACACTGTGAATGTGATTAATCCCACTAAATGGAATGCTTGGGAGGGGTTGGAATGGGAAGATTTATGCTGTATATATGTTTCCACAATTGAAAAAAAAGACAGTCTAAATAGATAATGACAATTAAATGCCAGAGAAGATCCTGGATGAGATCATAGAGAAGAAAAGGCTCAAAAGGACACAATTGGGACATAAGAAAAAAATGAAATATAGAATGTAAGCTTTATATCAATGTTAAATTTCTTGAACTTCTTAACTACACTTAATGTGGTTACATAAATGAATATTCTTGTTCATAGGAAATGTATATGTGAATTATATTACTTGTTCAAGGATGTGTGCAACTTGCTCTCCTATATTCAGAAGACAGAGCAATAGATGATGGATGATAGGGAGGGAGGGAGGGAAGGAAAGAAAAAAATGGCAAAGTGACAAAATATTAAAGTTGGTAGATTGGGGTATCGGTGGAGGGGGTTGGGGTATTGCTGGAGTTCTGTGTATGGGGTTTGTATTATTTTTGCAACTGTTCCTGTAAGTTTGAATTTATTTCAAAATAAAAATAAAAAAAAAAAAAAAAGAAATGAAGCTCTGACAAAGGCTATGACATGGACAAGCACTGAAGACAACATGTTAAATGAAAGAAGCCAGTCACAAGGGCCGCACATTGTATGATGCCATTTATATGAACTACCCAGAACAGGCAAATCCAAAGAGAGAGAAAGCAGATTTGTGGTGACCAGGGGCTGGGGGAATGTTGGGGGTGGAATAAGGACTGACTGTTACTGGGTTCAGGGTTTCTTTGGGGGATGACAAAAATGTTCTATAATTAGATTTTGGTTGCATAACTCCGCGAATAAACTAAAACCCATTGAATTGTGCATTTTAAATGGGTGAATTGTATGATCTGGGAGTTGTAGCTCAATGGAGCTGTTAAAAAGAAAGGAGAAGTGGGAGGGGGGTGTTTTGGGTGTTCTTCACTTTTATATTTTATTCTTATTTTCACTTTTACTGGTACAAGGAAAATGCTCAAAAAATAGATTGGGGTGACGAATGCACAGCTGTGTGATGGTGCTGTGAACAATTGACTGTACACTCTGAATGACTGTATGGTATGTGAATATATCTCAATAAAATTAAATTTTAAATAAGGCAGGGGGGAGAAAGAACCAGCCAATCAGAGCTGAAGTGGAAGGTGAGGAGGGGACACAGTTACCGTGAAATTCTGTCACCCCCTTTCCTTGATAGAATTGGGGAAACCAATAGTTTCCCTAACAGGGGTTCTGGTGCACTTCTCACATCTCTAGGCCTCTACACCAGGTGCTGGGGCTGGAGAGCTCAGGAGGTCCCAGCCCCCCAGCTGGGTCCTGTGGGAAGGTGGGGAGAAGGGGCTCTCACAGATACACAGAGACACCCGTTGGCCCTCAGTTTCCTCATTTCCAGGCTCTGGGCACCCTGATTCGTTCGTCAATGAATCTTCAGGGCCTGGAAGAGTGCCAGCACACAGCAGGTGCTCAGTCAATAGGCACTGAGCGAGTCTGTGAAGTGGGGACTGCGGCAGCTCTAGTTATTGTTGATGATGTTGTTGTCATCATCACTGTAACTATCGCCTGGGCAGATGGGGACAAACGGCAGCAGAGTTGAGAACAAGACAAGAGGGGTGGGGTTCTGGGCTTGGTGGCCTCACGTACCTCTCGGGACTGCCTTGTAATGTGCTTACCCCACCCCACCCCACCCCCATCTTTCTGCCCCATCTCTGCCTCTCTGAGCCCCTCCCACAGCTGGGCTGTGCCCTTCCCTGCTCAGGCCTCTGCTCAGCTGTTCCTCTGCCCAATTTTCATTTATCAGCTCCACTGTCACCTCCTCGGGGAAGCCATCCCCACCTCCAGCCACCTGTGCTGGGGTGACCTGCCTTTCTCAGCACCTTCAGCACAAGTGCAGATTTACACCTGTCTGCCTCCCTGAGGACAGGGACCTTGTCTGTCTGGTTCACTGGTGCTGGTGCCCAGGAGATGCTTGGTAAGATCTGCAGTGGGCAGGCTGGCATTGGAGCTTTCTGCCTCCCTGCTGGCTGCGGGGGCCGCTGGAGGGCTGGTCCATGCCCGCCCCATCATCCAGCAAGCAGCAGAGCAGCCCATGGACCACAGAAGGGCCCTGGTGTGGAGATAGTCCTGCCTGGGACCAGCCTCCTGCCCCCAGGAGCCCCCAGTAGAGAAGGCCTGGGTCTGTGCCCTTGGGAGGGGCCGAACTGGGGTATAGGACTGCAGAGTCCATTGGTGACGCCTGTGGCAGGGAACAATTAAAAATAAAAATTAAATTCATTCCTCCAGGGAGTGGAGGACACCTGATGGCAGGGTGGCAGCTGATCAGAGGGTGAGGACAGAATGAGAGGGCCTCAGCCCCCCCTGCATTGGGCTGGTCTCCCCGTGACTGAGTCCTAAAACCTTCTTGAGTGAACGAACAAATGAATGAGTAAATAATGCCAGCCCCTCACCTTGAGCACTCTGGGGGTGCATGAGGAGGTTTCCTACTCTCTCCAAGAGTCATTATTCTTCCCACCTGATGGGTGAGGAAACCGAGGCCAGATGGGGAAAGGCCTCTCCCCGGCCACCAGTTGGGGCTCTGTCCAGCCCACCTGCCTCCCTGAGTTGGGGGGCACAGAGGGGCAATGGGGTTGGCTCAGCAAACTCAGGCAAATGAGGATTTCCTCATTTACAAGCGCCACTCACTTATTTTGAAAGAAACAAGTTTCCATACCAAATAAGGTGGCAGACTTGGGAGCCACTGCCCGCTTCACACAATTCCTTTTAAGTGTCCAAGTACAATTACACTTAGGACTTGCCTGGACTCAGCCTCCCCCGGGCCTCCCCCTCTGCCTCCACATGCTGTAAACAAGCGGCCCAGCTGGGCCCCAGCTGTCCTGCCCAGGGAGGGGGAGAGGCGGGACGACCCCCCTTGCCTGCTGCCTGCCCCCGCCTCTCTCCAGGCCGCCGGCATCCAGGGGCCCGCCCCAAAAAGAACCCAGGAGGCCTGCTGGGCCATGCAGGGTACAGTCAAGGTGCCCCTCTCCCCCCTGAAGACTGCCCCAAGGAACCAGGGAAAGGGATGGCAGGCTCCCAGGCAGGTGCAGGGGAACTTCCTATTTCTGGGCTCTATTCACCCCCACCCCCAACCCAGGCACCATTTGCCCCTGCTGGGAAAGCACTGATGGGAATTCCCTCGGGCTCCCCAGGCCCATGGGAAAGTTGGCCCAGGGTAGAAGGGGGCTCCTCGGGGCTGCTCCCCACCCCTCACCCCCTCCCTGGCTTCCCGGCCCCCGCCCAGGCTTGGGCTCAGTGCTCCGGACACCACGCATGTTCCAGGACCCCGGCAGGGGCACTGCCGCGCGGGCTAGCTCATCTCCTGCTCGGCCGCGCACTCACCAGGCGCGCTCCCTGCCGGCCCACTGCTCCCCAGCCCCGGCCAGGGCTGTGATTTTCCACTTGCACCATCTGATTGTGATTAGGGCTGGACAACGGGGGATTCCTGGTTCCATAAGCCCGCAGGGAGGTCCCTCCCTGCAGATTCCCAGGTGAGAAGGGGGAGTGGGGTGGCACCTGGGGGGCAACTGCCCGTTTCTTAGGGGCGCCTGCCCCCCACCTCACCCCATGGAGCCCCCACACTGCTATCTGCCCAGGCATCAGCCCCTCGGTAAACTTTAAAAGTGGGGGGATCGGCCCTTCTGTGTCCTGCACACCCCCAAAGCCTGCTAGGAGCAGTTCCAAAGCTCAGGCAAGTGGTCAAGCCCGGCGCTCACTCTCCCAGGCAGCCCTGCCGAGCTGCAGGATGCAAGGGAGATTTAACAGCTGGACTCGGGCCACAGTGCTCGGGCCAACATGACGTCACCAGGCGGAGGGATGAGTTCCCAGTGGGGCTCTGGGGGGGGCTCCCGAGTGGGGCATTCCTTCCTGAAGCCTCATCCCGGCTCAGCCCCTCCTCCTCCTGCGCCCTCCACCCCCTCCCCCGCTGGGCCTGGAATTGGGTTTGGGGTGGGTTCTGCTTCGAAAGCCATCTCCTCCAGCGGGCGGGCGGCGAGGGCTCGTCCTCCAGCTCCGAGCTCGCGTTTTCGAGGCTCCGGGCGGTGCTCCGTGGGCCTGCTGCCCCGGGGGCTCACAGGAGGGGCTCTCCACACAGGGGGCCTCCGGGAATCGAGGGACAGCTGCAGGTAACTGCATGGGGCGCCCCTGGGCTGCAGGGCGGAAGCCAAGCAGGGAGGGAATGGGAGGTGGGCACTTCAGGGGCGGGCGGTTCCAAGCAGGGAGACTGGAGAGCTGGAGAAAGGGGCTGTCCGGAGCCACAGGGCCTCCTCCATGACTCCTGAGGCCCCAGGTTTCCCAGGGTCACTGGGGCACTTTTAGAGCAGCCCCCCTCCCGTGTGTCAGGCCCTGGCACGCCGGCAGTCCCCATCTCCCCTGCTGGCCTCTCCCCCAGCCCCAAGCCGTCTCCCACGTCCAGCTGTCCCCCTGAGTGTGGGGGCTCCCTTCCAACCTCCCCCCAACCTCGCCAGCTGTCCAGGATTGCTTTCCCTGGAAGGGCGGGGAGGGAGCACCCGTGGGCAGCAGCCCAAGCACAGAGAGAGGGGCTCCCGAGCTCTCCCCCACGCTGACTCTGCTCCCCGACTTTCATCCATCCTGAACCAGCCCTGGGGAGGGTACAGAGGGATGAGCCTGGGCAGCCCTGGGCCAATGCCTGGGTTCCACCTCCTCCCAGGGCCAGCAGACCTGATGTGGCTGTTGACACTGGATGGAGACCACGGGTGAGCCGTGTGGAAAGGTCTCACTTCACCTACAGAAGCTTCCTGAAATCCAAAAGTGCACATGGGACCCAGGGACCTAGAGCAAGACATACAGTCTTCCTCCTGTGTCAGCAGAGGGGTGGAGGGTGACAGACAGGGGTCCCACGGATGGCCAGGCCAGGGCTCCAGGAGAGGGGCTGGGAAGGTGCACTGGAAACCCTCCTCGAAGGGCTGGAGTCCCGCACTTTCCAGCTGGTTCTCCTCGAGGGCAGCCTTACCTGGACTGCAGAGACCGGCCGTGAGGACCCCAGGACCCCACTTGGGACAGGGTCACGTGGAGGTGGGGGGAAGGGGGAGCAGGAGGCAGACAGGTGGCCGGGAGCCCCGTGCTCGGGTTTGTGCTTGGAGGGCAGGGGTGGAAGTGAGCTGAGCTGGCAGCCTGCTTGCTCCGTGTTGGTGGAAGCTGGTTCTCTCCTCGTCCTTGTCCCATCCCAGGAGCACCCATTTACACACGCATCACACTCTTGCACGCTCACGCATCACACACAACACACACATGCTTTTAACATGGCCCATCTGGGGCCCACTTGGCTTCGGATCTCTCAGTCCCTGAGAGAACTGCTTTTCAGAGAGTCAGTCCCTGGTAGGACAAGAAGAGGGCAACCCAGACACACACAGACATCCACTGCCACATCCACCCCCCAGAGGTGAGGGTGGAGCCCCCTCTACACGCCCACCCCAGCTGCCTCCCCTCAGGAAGCATCTGTGAAGTTGGGGGACAGGGTCCTAGCCTGGCCGAGGTGAAAGGCCTGGCTCTCCTGAGTCCGGACACCTTTGGGGACAAAGCCTGGGGTCCAGACCTCGGGATGGCGTATATCCCACGTGGCGGGAAGGGCCACCAAGCAGAGCAGGGGCAGGGGGTGGGGTACCCGCACCGGGGACCAGGAAGGACGGGTGGGAGCGGGGTCGCAGGGGGAAAGCTTGGGCGCCGCGAAGGGGCGAGCGCAGGCGCAGGGCCCGCCGTCCAACCGCACCGGGCCCAAGGGCGCGCGGGACAGGCCCGGGGTGGGGGTGGGAGAGGAGGGCGGAGGGGGCCCGGGAGTCGGCGCCGGACCGTCGGGGCCCCCCGGCCCGCCCGCAGCCCCCCGGGCGTTGCTGGAGCCTCCAAATCCCGGAGGCCAAGAGTTAAAGCGGGGGCGGGCGGCCAGCGGGACGGACCCCCCGTCCAGCCAATGACGGGCGCGCGGCGCCGGGAGGCGGGGAGCGCGGGCCGGGGCGGACCCGATGCGCGCGGAGGGAGGAATTTCGGGGGAGGCGAGCGGAGCGGGCGGCCGGGCGCGCCCTCCAGGGGGAGGCGGGCCCGAGGCGGCCTGCGGCCAGGGCTGTGCCCACGCCAGGCCCCCGCCGCGCTCACAGCCTCGGTTTCCCCACCTGCGCAGTGGGGGTGCAGACGTGCTTGTCTGCGGGGACTCAGGTTTAGGGGGCGGAAGCGGAAGTCGGTTTGGGACGCCCCCCACCCCCGCAGCCCCTCATGTCCTGGCCAAGCACAAATCCGGTCCTGTGGGAAGCGGGTGGCCTCGCCTCCTGGGCCTCCATGCCCACATCGGAGGAGAATGATTTCACCTGCAGGGGATGATGAGGAGCAAATGGGGTCTCCAGTTGTCACAGCCCTCACTGGGGTTGAGGCTGGAGATAAAATGCTGAGATGGCTGATAAATGGCCTCCACGCACCTGACACCTTAGCCGGTAAAAAAACACAAGACCCAGCTCAAACGTCTCCTCCTCCAGGAAGCCCCCCCTCCACCCTCCAAAAGCGACCTCCTCTCCCCCTCTCCCTCTTTTGGGCCACCCGGGGCCAGGCACAAAGACAGGGCTCGAGAGATGTGTGGGTAAATAAACTGTGCCTCCAGAAGCCGCCTGGCTCCGGAGACCTCCTGGCCCAGGTGTGGCCTGTGTTTGGGGGAAGGGAAGAGGCTCCTTCCCCAGGGGGCTGCCATGGGGGTCAGGGTGACAGTGACGGTCCAAATTAGAGGGCCCACAGCAGGAGGGGCCACGCTGGGGTCCTACTCCTGACTCCCCATCCTGGGGCGGTCCCCGCATCTCCCCCAAAGCTCCTGCCTCTGCCAAAGCCGAGTAATGGCTATTAGGATGAGACCAAGGGGACACGAGGCGCAGGTGAGGGGCGGCTGCTCCGTGCCCAGAGTGCTTGGGGCCTAGGGGCAGGGGTCTGGAGGGTGGCAGGGGCCTCGGGGAGAGTGGAGAACACGGCTGCCACAGTGTGACCCTCTCTTTCCCCTTTCCCAGGTGGGGGGTGCAAGGTGAGCTGGATGTGGAGCTCTGAGACAGCTCTGGACCCACCAGGCCTGGAGATGGGAAACTGCTCCTGGGAGGCTCCTTCAACCAGCAGGAACAAGGCAAGTTCACACTGGGGAGCCGGGAGGGGGGCGGGGTGGCGGGGCCAGGCCAGCATCTGGCTCCACCCCCTGCCTCCAGGCCACACCCCTCAGCTATGGACTGCCCTGGCAGGCTGCAGGGTCCCTGCTGTGCTCTGTGTCCCTCTGATCCCCAGCCTAGGGGACCAGATACCCTCCAAGTCCCTTCCTGTGCTGACCTTGGAGACATCTCTCGCCCACCTTAAAACATCTTGGTTCATCTCTTCCCTGTGGAGATGGGGCAGTCAGTGATTTCCCGATTTCCCATGGCCAGGCCCTGCCAGGAAGCCGGGGGAGGCTGGCTCCAAAGTGGCCTTGACATCATGCATGCCCGCCCTGTCCAAGGCCAGCGTTCATTCACCACGGCTTCACCTCCCATCGCCAGCAGTGGCCCTGGCCCAGCCTCTTACCACCCCATCGGGCCTGACCCACCACCTTCTGCTCTCCATGCACCTGGTTCTTTCTTTTCTGAGCCCCTTGGAACCCCCCTTCTGACTCCTAGCAAAACACTCATGAGTTGGAAGGGTCCCTCGAATTTACCTGGCCCAACCTCTTTTCCATTTGGGGAAACTGAGGCCCCAGCCGGCATAGTAACTTGCCTGGGTAAGCCCGTGGGTCTGGGACAGAGCTGGGACTCCTGCCCAGGGCTCTGGGTTCCCAGCCCCGGGGTTTCTGCCCCCTGCCCTGCAGCCCTTTCCGTCCTCCCCAGAGGCACCACTGAGATGGCAACCATGGGAAGCAGTGATACGGAGCTGGTGGGGGCGTCTCCAGAAATCCCCGGGGAAGAGGCGGAGCTGAGGAGGGAGGGCCGGCTCCGGAGCTGGCGTTTCACAAGGCCCAGTGTGGCTGGGGATGGCAGGTTCCCGCCCAGTGACTCACCCAGCCCTCCGCTCTGACTCCAGCGATGGGATTGCAGGCTTTTTCCAGGCTGCAAAGGCACCGAGGGATCTGACCTCTTCCAGACCGGCCCCTGCAGCCCAGTTCCCCCGGCCTCTGAGCTGGTCCTCCCCAGGCTTGGAGAACTCGGGCTTGTTTACACACAGGATCTGGCTCCCCAGTGGAGAGGAGCGGCAGGGCCTGGAGGAGTCAGATTCACCAGCAGGAGAGGAAAAACAAAGGGCGAGCTAAGGGGTTGAGTCTGGGGATGGACAGACAGACAGAGGTGACAATTCAATAAATCTATTTAGGGGTGAAGGATGGTCAATAGGACCCCCTGAAAGAGCTTGCCATGACCGCACAGAATCTCCCTCCAAGCCTGGCCAGCACCCTCCCGTCCCTGCTTGCAGATCCCTTTCACCAGAGCCAGGCCAGAGGGTCCCTCCCTTTGTTACCGGGTGTCAGGCCCGGGGAGCAGACTTCAGGACCAGCCTTCTGCCAGAGCTGGGGCCACCGGGAAGGTGGCAGAACGGACCTGCCCCAGGGACCTTCCTGCTTGTTTTGCTGAAAAGCCACAAGTGACAGGAATGGGGACCCAGCCTTAGATGCAGGGGTCGGGGGACAGACAGGGGAGGGGTGGCCTGCTGGGGTGTGGGAAGGGGAGCCAGAGCTCGGGGCAGCCTTTGCCACTTGGATTGGGAGGTCAAAGACGACAGCCTGAGAACGAATCCAGCTTGTAGACGTGTTGTGTTTGGCCCGCAGGGTATTTTTAAAATGTGAACATTTTTAAAATCAGGATATTTCACATGAATCCAGAGTTCAGCTACCCCCTCCCCCCCAGTCTCCCCTGACGTCCCCACTGATGCCCACTCTGCCCAGAACGAGCCCCACATCCCTAGTTTCTCTCTCCTGGCCCATCTTCCATTGCGGGCACGTGATGTGGCATGACTGAAATGCAGCTGGGGCACGCCTTCCAGCCAGGCCAGCAGTTAAGAAACTGAGATGCTTCCTTACAGCCCGATAAGTAGCCACTGCCCCCAGCTTCTCCCCCTTGCCAGGGACCCCCTGGACTTCCCCACGATCCAGAAACTCACAGCACAGCCCTGGCCCAGCCAGGGGCAGACACCTGCTCCAGCTATGGCCAGAGTGTACAAGTTTGTTTGTTGAGGTACAAGTGATTTTTAAATTTTTAAAAATATTTTCATGTTTTAGTTTGAAAGATTGCAAATGTACAGGAAATTTGCAAGAATACCAATTCATGTCCAGATGCCACTCCTCTCCACTCACTAATTATTAACCTTTTGCCATATGTGCTTTCTCTCCATCTCTGTACATCTCCATAGATTTTTTTTTTTCCTGAACTATTTGGAAGTAAATGGCAGACACCAAGTCCACTTACCCTAAATAGCTGGTATTTCCTAAGAACTGGACATTCTTGGACATAAGCACAGGCCAGTTATCCTATTCGGAAAAGTTAACATTTATGCAATCCCTTTATGCACAGTCACGTTGCCCCAGTGGTCCCAATGATGTCCTCTGTAGCCCTCGTTTCGATCCAGTACATAATCTAGGATGACGGTGTGGCGTTTCTTTTTTAGTCATGTTGCTGTTAATCTCCTTTAATCTGGAAAGGCTCTTCGGTTTTTCTTTCTCTTTCATGACTTGAACCTTCTTGACCAGTGTCTCTTCCTCCTGGGGGCAGCCTGTGCCTTAGCAGTTGGGGACTTTTTCTGGCGTCACCCTGCAGGCATTGTTGCATTCCGAGCTGCTGGCTCTGGGCTCCGGGGCGCAGATGGTTAGAAGTGGGTGAAGGCCGGGGTGTGACATCAGCAGAAACCAATTTGCTGCTCCAGAGCCAGGGACCCTACAGATCACCCCCTCGCGCCCCCACCCCGCCCTCAGTCTCCAAGCAGGACTTTGGTCCAGCCCAGCTCACCAGGTGTCTCCCCTCCGCACCTGCCCAGGTGTGCCCTGACATGGGCGGGGCCTTGGAAATGCACAGCCGCGGCTTCCTGACCATCGAGCAGATCACCACGCTGCCGCCACCGGCCATCATGAACTACGTCTTCCTGCTCCTCTGCCTGTGCGGCCTGGTGGGCAACGGGCTGGTCCTCTGGTTCTTCGGCTTCTCCATCAAGCGCACCCCCTTCTCCGTCTACTTCCTGCACCTGGCCGGCGCCGACGTGGGCTACCTCTGCAGCAAGGCCGTGCTCTCCATCCTGAACACGGGGGGCTTCCTGGGCGCCTTCGCCGTCTACCTGCGCGCCGTGTGCAGGACCGTGGGGCTCTGCACCTTCGTCGCCAGCGTGAGCCTCCTGCCGGCCGTCAGCACAGAGCGCTGTCTGTCGGTCGTCTTTCCCTCTTGGTACTGGCGACGGCGGCCCAAGCGCCTGTCGGCCGTGGTGTGCACCCTGCTCTGGGCCCTCGCGCTGCTGGTCACTGGCGTGCACACCTACTTCTGCGTGTTCCTGGATCGAGAGGCCCCCGGGGCGGCCTGCACACCCATGGACATCTCCCTGGGCGCCCTCCTCTTTCTCGTCTGCTGCCCGCTCATGGTGCTGCCCTGCCTGGTGCTCGTTCTGCAGGTGGAGTGCCGGGCCCGGCGGCGCCAGCGGTCCGCCAAGCTCAACCACGTCATCCTGGCCATGGTCTCCGTGTTCCTCGTGTCCTCCATCTACCTGGGGATCGACTGGTTCCTCTTCTGGGTCTTCCAGATCCCCGCGCCCTTCCCCGAGTATGTCACTGACCTGTGCATCTGCATCAACAGCGGCGCCAAGCCTGTCATCTACTTCCTGGCCGGGAGGGACAAGTCGCAGAGGCTCTGGGAGCCCCTCAGAGTGGTCTTCCAGCGGGCCCTGCGGGACGGGGCCGAGCTGGGGGAGGCGGGGGGCGGCACGCCCAACACGGTCGCCATGGAGATGCAGTGTCCCTCTGGGAACGCCTCCTGAGAGGCCAGCGCCGGAGGGGAGGCAGGGCCAGGGGGAGACCGGCGGCCCCCAAGCCCCTTTGCGGCCGGACAGGAGCAGGACAGCCACCCCGGACCAGCCGGGAAGAGAGAGGCTGTCTCTGCCCCATGGAGCCTCCAGGGGCGGCCGAAAGACTGACAGGCCCTTCGAGCAGACCCTGGGGCCCTGCCCGGCTCCCCAGCCACTGTCCTCCTTCGGTGACCACGGTACAGACGTTACCCCCAAGTGGAGAGGGGCTCCTCCCTGGCCCAGGCCAGTCAGTAAAGGAGAGGAGCTGGGGCCCCCAGCCCCATCCACCTGCTCCCCCTTTAGACGGCCCTCCTTGAAAATGGTACAGCGGGCACCCCCTATTCAGCAGTGTCTGAGCAAAGCCAGCCCAACGGTGCTTTCAGAAGAGGGCCATGTCAGCCCGCCTTGCAGCCATGTCTTTCCAGAAGCAACCTCCCTGCCCCTCTCCGTGATCCTCGGTGACTTTAATGGGGGGACTTCTGGTCCCAACAAGCAGCAGGAGACAGGAGAGAGCTTCAGCCACCAGGGTAGGTAGCTCCCTTTTCTGACTCCACGCGGGCCGGAGAAGTCCACCTGCATCCGGCATCTGCCTGGTCCCTGGGGCTCCATGGACCTTCCAGGCAACTCCCCGTGAGCCTCTGGGCTCCACCCTGGCCACCGTCGGGGGCTGGCACCGAGGCACCCACCACAAGCACAGCCAAAGGACTTTTTATTAAAGAAATAGGATGTATATCAATAAACATTTTATACTTGCACCGAGGATGGCTTCGTGCCTCCGTCGGCCCTGTGTCCCTGTGTCCCACGCTTGGGGTGCCCTGTGGGCGCCTGGAGTCTCCGGCCAGCCAGCGTCTGCGGGCAGCTGCTCTTTCCTCCAGCTGTTTTGCCTCTTCCTCTGGCAGGGCCGTCCACCCTCTGCCCGAGCAGCGGTGGTCAGCTTTGCCATCCTCTGTTGGCTCATGCCAGTGCCCTTTGGCACCCACCCAGATCCCCTCTTCTGCTGGAACCTTAGTTTCTGGCACCCCCTTCCATGCCAGGCCCTGGACTGGCTGCCAGGTACAGCCCCTGCCTCCATCATCGGCAGTGCCCACCCCTGCCCTGAGCCGTCCAGGTGGGGGCCTCCGTGGCCCGGTGCCTCCCACCCTCTTGCCCCATTCAGCCCCCGGGAGCTCCTGGTGTCCCGCCTGAGACCCCCGCCTTGGGGATGCTCTTGGGGACAGCCTGCCCAGCCCGAGGGCCCAGGGGGAGACCAGGGCAGGGGCTTTGGGTCAGGCAATGCTGCTGACAGGGTCGGCTCCCCTTTTCTGCAGGGAGCCTGGGGAGGGCGGGGAAGGCAGCTCTCCCAGCTTGGGGGGTGACTAAAGGAGTGGCCTGGGAGCATGCGGTGCCTGGGTGCCCCCGGCCCACGTTGGGAGCTGGATGCCTCCCAACGGCCTTGGCCTGGGCCACTTAGCCCTAGAGCGGGGGCTGCAGCTGCCCCCTCCGAGGGCTTTTTCCGATGATCTGCCCCTCGGCCGACCCCATGTGTCCCTTGTGACCGCTGCTGCCACAGCTGCCCCACTCCCCTTCCTAACCCCCAGCAAGGCCGCCCTTCCACAGGCCTCAGGCTCCACGGGTGCTCCCAGGGTCGGTGCTCCGGGGGCTTCAGGGCATGAGGTCAGTGTGCTCCCCTCCCAGCGCCTGCGTGAGCCCCCAGCCCACCCCCAGTGCTGCTTAGAGAGCTCCAGGGGAGCCGCAGTAAGGGTCGTCACATCCGGCACCTTCATTTCCGGGGAGAACACAGGGAGTCGGGGGGCTGGTGCAGTGGTTCCCCCAGCAGGTGGAGGGGTCCACCCGGGGACGAGGGCCACCCGCTCCCCGCCAAAGGCCAAGGTGTGTCCTGTGCACCCCGGCAGGGCCACTTCCCTTACCTCCCTGCCTGGCCCTGGGTTCCCCTCCCAGGAGGCGGCACCCCACAGGGGGCTCAGGGCTGGAGGCCCGGGCTGAGGGGACCCGAAGAGGAGGTGCACCCCCAGAAACTGAGACTCACTCAGGCCCCCTCAGCCCCCCTCAGGATGGAGGCGTTTCTGCCCACCTGGGGGTCAAAACAGCGCGGCCAGGAACCAGGCCCTCGCAGCCTGTGGGTCCTCGGCCAGTTATTCCAGAAACTCGCATCACAGTCTGGGCTGGGAGCAGGAGGGGAGGGGAGGCCCGGCTCCCACTGCCACCTTGGGGCGCCCTCTCCTCCCCCCACTTTCCCCCAGCCCCCAGGAGGCCTCCCTGCAGCTCCCACCCACGCCCCAGACCACCTCAGTTTCTGTGCTAATGGAGGGAAGACAGCGCAGAGGCCTCCAAGGCAAGAAGGCGCCACCCTCGCCAGGCCTCCTCCTTCCCGTCGTGTTTAGTCGTTAAAGCCAGGCTCGGGGAGGTGCCCCGGCCGCAGGGCAGGGTTAGTGGGTCCCCGCGGCCCTCCTGGCCTCCTGCCTCCTGGGGCTATGGGGAGTGGGACCAAGCACCCAGACTGAGATCCTGAAAATGCCTGGAGCCAGGGGCCTGCTCCTGTCCCCTGACAGCCCCCTGACAACACAGCAGTAGAAAGAAAATTCTGGGCGCAGGTCTTGCCTTCCCTGTGAAAGAGCTCCGGGCCTAAGGGAGCTGGACAAAGACCCTGGGCCCCTGGCCTCAAGCTGCCGTGTTCATCAAAAACCGGAATTTTTCCCACCATGTGCGGCACAGGGCGGGGGTGAGGGGGTTGAAGGGACGGGGCCGGCTCAGCCTTTTCACAGTGCCTGCCGTCCGCTCTCCTGACATGAACAGGCCATCAGACAAGCATACTCATGAAGGATGCAGGGGCAGACAAGGCCAAGTGAGGCAGGGGCCTCAGTCTGGCTGTGCCTCGGTTTCCCCAGATACTGCAGCATGGGCATGAGAGACTTGGTGTAAAGCCCCTGGGGCAGTGCCTGGTGCACCCTGACTGTGCTGGTCGGGCACCCTGGGAGTGGGGGTCGTCGTGTCGGGCACCCCAGGTGGGAGGGCCAGGGGGCATGGAGGAGGGACACTCGCATGTGAAGGGCCAACCCGAGTGACCAGTGATCAGGCACGACGGCCTCCTGTTGAAGGCCCACTGTGTGCAGCGGGCTCTGCGGCTAAGAGCTCTGTCTCCATCTCATTTACCACCAGTTGTGGACGCTGGGGCTCCAAATGGTACTTCTTGTCCAAGGATGGCCATGCCCAGTTCCTGTGGACAGCTCTGTCTGCAGCTCCCTGCCCAGTGGCTGCACGGTTTCCCTGTAAGCTCAGGACCCATCCTCTACGTCCCCCCATCAGCAAAGTGCTGGGGTCTGGGCTCCAGGCGATGCGTGGAATGGACAGGATGGGCCCATCACAGCCCAAGGACAAGCCAGGCAGGCCTTGTTTGTCGCCACTGTCTGGGGGAGCCCAAAGAGGGGACAGCTCAGTGTCAGGCCCTCAGTGTAATGGCAGAGGGGGTCACCTTCAACAAACAGCACCCCAAAGCAGCCAGAAGGCACAGGCCGCTCCCTGACTAATTCCTACATTTTAGTAAAAGGATATGAATGCCTCTCTGGAATCTGTCCATGTTTTCCCAAATCCCTTGCCAGCTGTGGTTTGGAGATAATTTAGTTTTATATTTTATGCCAGAAGATTTAAGCCCAAGATCTTTTTGCAGATGCACAAGGTCAGTTCAGAGCCCCGTGAAAGAAATCGGCCAAGAGATTCCTCCTTCCAAGGAACCATCTAGAAAGTGGGGTGGAGAGATGTGTCCACTCGTGGTCTTCTCTCTCAATTTCAGGGGGGGAAGAGCAGGCCCCGAGAAATGTGTCCTTAAATATTTGGGTGAAAAGGCCAGCAAGTTATGTAAGCGTATTGTAGAGTTCTTCCTGAGTCCAAACAACTGAGAATGCACATGCAAAACTATTATCTTTTGAGTCAGAAGGGACCTGAAAGCTTGAAAATTTGGAAAACAACAGGACACGGTTCACAAAATTAAAACTCTTGGAAAAACCTGCCTTAGTGCGTCAGAGTGCCAGCACAGTGTTTCCTGGCAATTCTAGGAGAAGGGCTACCTAACTCAGGAAGATTTCTAAAAAATTCTTTATGATTAATTTAATTGAGGTATAATTTACATGCAATAACATGCACCCATTTAATACAGAGTTCAATGATTGTTGACAAGTGTACATATGCCCACGGCATCACCATACTCAGTATACGGAATGTTTCCACACCCCGCCGCACACCCGTCCCCGAAAAAGAACATTCCATCCCCCAAAAAAGTTTCCTAGTGCCCTTGGCAGTCAACCCAGCCTCCGCCCCTGCTTCCCAGCCTGCGGAACCGAGCTGCACTCTGCCGCTCACACTTAGTTCACAGACAGATTTTTGTACCGAATTAGCCGGGACTCCTGGTGGCAAGTAACAAAGACTCCAGTTTAATCTAGCTTGTGTATGTGTGTGTGCACGTGTGTGTATGATGAATATGTGAGTGTGTATGAGTGTGATGTGTGTGTGAGATGTGTATGGTGTGTGTGTGTGCATGAGTGATGTGTGTGCGTGTGTGCATGTGTGTAAGGTGTGTGCTGAGTGTGTAAATGTGTGAGTGCACATGTGAGTGTGTGTGCAAGTGCATGTAGTGTATGTGTAAGGGATTTACCGAATCCCAGAAGTGATTGTGGCTTCACATGCTGTTGGATCCAGACCTTCAACCATGTTCTCTCAAGTTCTCTCTCTTTTCTGCTTCTCATCTTTGCTTTTGTCTCTGTTGGGTCTATTCTCAAAAAATAAACTCAATGGCAGTTCCAAGTTTACATTCTTCAAGTTTGGCAATCCCAATGGAATGAGAACATCCCTTTCCTGATAATTCCAACAAAAGTCTTGATAGTTATGCTGCTTGGCCAGACCTGGGCCACCGAGGCTCCCCTGGAGCTGGAGACGGGGCTCTGGCACCAGCCCCACCTAACCCCAATGGACTGAGAGGGAGGACGAGGCGAGCAGAATGGAGGGTGCATTGGCAGAAAAGGGGATGCCAGCAGGCACAGTGCAAAGGTGGAGCCCGCTCCTCCCCACTGATGTCCACCACCCACGTGTCCATTTCTTGTCCACATCTGGTTTTTAGATGCTCCCACCCAAAATCTGTAGCTGGACTCTCTAAGCAGAAAATGCACTCCCCCACCCCAAGAGGAGCAGTAACCCAAGATCAACTCCAGGGTGACCCTGGAATCACCCAGCGTCTGCAGGTGATTTGTATCACTTTCTGTACCAATTTATACATATTCTGTCCCCCAGAAAAAGCCATGTTCTTTGATGCAATGTTGTGTGGACAGATGTATTAGTGTTGATTAAGTTGGAGCCTTTGGATTAGGTTGTTTCCACAGAGATGCAACCCACCCAACTGTAGGTGATGACTCTGATTAGATAATTTCCATGGAGGTGTGGCCCTACCCATTCAGTGTGGGCCTTGATTAGTTTATTAGAGCCCTATATAAGAGCTCGGACAGAAGGAGCTCACTGCTGCAGCCTAGAGAGGAATGTCCTGGGAGAAAGCCATTTTGAAACCAGAACTCTGAAGCAGACGCCAGCCACGTGCCTTCCCAGCTGACAGAGGTTTTCCGGACGCCATTGGCCATCCGCCAGTGAAGGTACCCGATTGTTGATGCCTTACCTTGGACGCTTTATGGCCTTAAGACTGCAACTGTGTAACCAGGTAAGCCCCCTTTTATAAAAGCTGATCCATTTCTGATGTTTTGCATTCTGGCAGCATTAGCAAACCAGGACACTCTCCATCAGGTCCAGAGACACTTCCTCATGGAGGACAGCCTGTGGCCACATGGTTCCCAGTCTCAAGCCATCAGTTTATATTGGAAAGGAAGAAGGAATATCCTAGATATGGATGTGGGTCTGTAGCGTATTCTATGTCCTTGAAGCAGCAAGGGCTGGCAGTGCAGGGCAGCTCTTAGACAGTCAGGTGGCTCCTGGGTAAATGTGGTAGCCAGTCTCTAAGGCCCAGCGATCCTTTGGCCAATCCCCTTCCCGTGTGTGTGTCCCTTGCTGGCTCTAATGAAGCAGCTGCCTCATTGGAGAGGCCCCTGTGGCAAGGGGACTAAGGACATCTGGCCAACAGCCAACGAGAAACCAAGACTCTCAGCCAATCAGTCTGCAAGGTACTGAATCCAACAGCCACCATGTGAGCTGCAAGTAGATCCTTCCCCAGTTGCACCTTCAGATGAGACACTTTTGGGGACCGCTTCCTGACGGCACATGTTCAAAGGCCTGGGGACAGCCTACAGGACAGGCCCTTTGTTGCAAGGCTTGGGGTATCTTGAATGATACGGCCCTGTAACCCCTTAGTAGTTTTTGGCTTCTTTGCTTTGGGTCAGCTCCATGAGCCAGTAACCAAAACCAGATCCCTGGTTGCATCACGATCCTTGAATCCGAACCTGACTCTGGGGGATTCTATTGCACGGTCACACGTCTCGAGGACTTGGCCCTGCCTCTGGCCTCAGCTGAATGGCCTCCATGAGACCTCAGAGTGATGGAAATAGCAGCCCTGGGGGTGGGAAAGCAGAGCTGAGCTGCCTCCTGAGGCTTGGCCGGCCCAGAAAATGGGGCTTTCCAGTCCTCACTGCCCCATCCCACCCGTTCCCAGTCAAGTGCACATTTGAGGGTCTGTATTTGCAACACGTCTCTTCCAGGTACTATTTTCTCCACTGTTCTGGACTCTTGGTGGCAAGTGACAGAAATCCACTAATACGGACCCCCTGCCCCGACCCCTGCACACCTGGAATGGATGGGCTCCAAGAGCAGGTAGTGCCTGGATCTGAGCATCCTGCCAATCAATCTGTAATTAGCCAAGAAATGTGAGCATCCACTCATGCCAGGCCAGGGTCTAGCGTAGAAGGTACAACGCATCAGAGACCCTGCCTTTAGGAAGCTTAAGTTCTTGGGGGCAATCACCAATCTCTCTCTCTCTCTCTCTCTCTCTCTCTCCCTCTCCTCTCTTCTCTCTTCTCTCTTCTCTCTTCTCTCTCTCCTGGGTCTGCAGCCTCACATTCCTCTCCAGCTCCATTCTTGGGCTGGATCTCCCCACCAGAGCCCCAGCTCCACAAACCCAGAATCAAGAGTGGGACGGCCTGGCTGTTTCTGTAGCATGAGGTTGGTCCATGTCCCGTGGGGTCATCGTTGCAGCAGAGTGGCATCTCCCTGGCCCCGTGTCACTTAGTACCAGTTTCCATCTCCAGTGTCCCCATCTTTTCTTTCTTTACTCACTCCCTCCCCACCCCACCCCCATAGGCTGATGCCTGGTGTTTTGGTTTCCTGGGCAGTTCAAGCAAATATCATGAAATGGGTCAGGTTAGACAATGGGAACATATTAGCTCGCAGTTTCGAGGTTGGGAAAAAAGTCCAAATCAAGGTGTCATCAAGGCAATGCTTTCTCCCCGAAGACTGAAAAGTGTCAGAAGTTCTCTGCACTCCCTCAGCTCCACAGCTGTCTCTCAGAGTCCCCTGAAGGGTCCTTCTGCGTCCACCCCACATAAATCGCCCCCTCTCCTAACCCTTCCCGCTCTATCCCTCTGTCCTGCTCTGTCATCCGTAAGCGTCATCTACAGAAGCTTCTAGGTAACAGTTGTCACAATCTCTGTAACAGTGATCCCAACCGCAAGCTACACTGTTCATTTATCTCCTGGGTTTTTACTAAGGCCCCTTTGGAAGAGCGTCTCCAGGATGGCAGGATGTCTGTCTGGCCTTTTCTCCCCACCTGGAATAGGAGTACCTGGCGCACAGCCAGCCCTGCCCAGGACCCCTGGGTTCCTGAGTGCACCGAGGGGCAGGGGGCACGGGCATGTGAGAGCGCATTTCCAGCCAGAACTGCTGGGGTGGCGTGGGGGCCTTGGCTTTCCCTTCTCAGCACGGAGGCATTTGGATGGACACGAGTTCACTGAAGCCCAGTGAAGGCCAGATGGGACAGCAGGTGACCAAAAGGTAGGGGCCATGCACAGCACAGTCCCAGCCCACCTGAGCTCAGCCAGGCCACTGTCCCACCCCCTCAGGACTCCGGACATTGCACACACGCCCGTCCTGGAGCCAC
The DNA here is from genome assembly GCF_015220235.1 of Choloepus didactylus. Classification (NCBI taxonomy): domain Eukaryota; kingdom Metazoa; phylum Chordata; class Mammalia; order Pilosa; family Megalonychidae; genus Choloepus; species Choloepus didactylus. The sequence continues at coordinate 6,422,540 of NC_051312.1, forward strand.
ACTCCCACCCCTTCACCTGGCTGACCACACAGCGCCTCTGGGCCTCCCCACCCACCCTCTGAGTCCCTCCACTGGGGAGTGGGGTCATTTCCTTCCATCCACTGTCCCTCGTGAACACTGTCACATTCTGACACCCAGCACTGTGTCCAGCACGTGGTGTGAGTTTGATCAGTATTGTTTGATTTGAACCTAAAGGAGAGACTTCCATTGGCAGCCACACTGCACCCATGTTGGTTACTAACTGTGTGACTGGTAGCCCCCTCCCACTGTGGACACAATGACGTGTGGGAGCAAGCAGCCCCCTGCCTCCTGGCCCACCCCCATAAGATACATGGCTGAAAGATGAGGAGTGGAAGGGAAATTCCAGGTGCCCTGCTAGAGCTGATGCCTGATGGCCTGGGGTACATGGGCTCCAGGGGTGAGGGGAGGGTTGGGGTGAGGAAGGGGAAAGGGCTGAGCATGTGGTCTTGGGGCAACATAAAGTGGGAGCAGGAATGTGAACACAGGAACCTGTCGTAGCCCCAATGCTCTAACTGAGGCATGTCCATCTCTGGCCAGGATGGAGCAGGTGGTACGGAAACAGCCTTCCCATTAGAGCATAGAACTCTGGAGAAAATGTTTGAAACAGCTGTTTTCAGACCCTGGGCAAGAGACAGTGCAGAGCCGTGGACCCTGAAAGACCAGTACAGGAGGGGAGCCTTTGTTTACCCCAATTCCTGCCTGGGAGCACAGCCTGGACCAGTCACAGGATGTGTGGGAAGCCAGGCAGAGCATGGGGGTCTCCTCAAGTGGTGGAGAGAGACATCACACATCAGGGAGATTGAAGGGGCCGGAATTTGTGAGAGGGAGGACTGGAGAGAAGGGAGAGAGACAGAGAATCCAAACATCTGCATAGTGGTACCCTAGAGTCTTTGGCTGAAAACTTAGCTGTGCATTCCTAGAAAGAAACTCTGTGGGGCAAAGAACAACTAATGAGTAATGATCAGCTGAACAATTCCAAGAGCTCACGAAGGACTGGGAGAGGTTTGAGTCCTGATTAGCCAGAGGGGAGTGACCTCATTGGCATCTTGGACTTTCAGTAGAGAACCCAGAAAGGGCTTGAACGGCTACTCTGGACCTGCCCTAATATAGCTTAAAAACAATTCTTGAGAATATCAAGCTCATCTACACGTAAATTAAATGGTCACCAGAGCAAAGCTCACCACTCTTTAAAGGAAGATAACAAAATCCAGACACTCGACAATGTAAAAGACACAGTGCCCAGCATCTGATCAAATATCATTAAAGGCATGAAGAAGAAGGAAAATGGGATCCATAACCAGGAGTAAAATTAGTAAATAGAAAGGTATCCAGAAATGGCAGAGCTGATAAAATTAGCAGGTGAGGAATTTTAAACAGCTGTTATAAAAATGTTCAAGGAAACTATGAACATAATTAAGAGGAAGTGGAAGACATAAATGAGAATCAAATGGAACCTCTAGGGTTGAAAATATAACATGTGTGACAAAAATTTACTGGATGACATTAAGAGCAGATTAGACACTTCAGAAGAAAAGATCAGTGTACTTGAAGACAGGGCAATAGGAAGTATCAAAATAAAGAACACAAGGGGACAAAACTGAATAAAATAAAAAGAATGTCACAACCTGTGGTAGGATATCAAGCCATATGACTGGAATCTAGGAAATGGAGGGAGGGGGCAGAAAAATATTAGAAGGAAAAACAGCCAAAATTTTTTGAGAATCAATGCAAATTATAAACCCTCAGATCCAAGAAGCTCAATGAACCCAATAAACACAAAGAAAACTACATCAAGGCCTATCACACTTTCTAAACCAGTGAAAGGAAGAAAATCTTATCTTTTATGATCTTTCTTTAAACCTACTTCTCTAATTTAAAAAAAGAGAAAGAAAATCTTAAAAACAGAGAAGAAACAGGAAGAAGGATGAAGATGATCACAGACTCCGTTTCAGAAATTATTCAAGCCAGAAGACCATGAAATGATGTCTTGAAACCTAGAATTCTTTATCCAGAGAAATATCCTTAAAACTTAAGGTGAAAAAATATTTTAAAACAAATAAAGCTGAAAGAATTTATAGCTAGCTGTTCTGAATATAAGGAATGTTGGAGAATGTTCTTTAGACCAAAACAAATGATACAGAGGGGAATTCAGATCTACACAAACAAATGAGGAGCACCAGAAATGGAAAATGTGTGGATAAATATTAAAAACATTTCTATTATTTTTTTATTCCTTTAAAAGATAATTGACTTACATGGAACTTTTAATAGGAAGTGAGACCTGGTAGGTTTGCACAGTTTAGTGTGAAATAGCGACACAGGCCAAAGTAATTTGGACAGAGAATAAAAATATATATGCAGGGCCCCCCTGAGGAGCTGGGGGAAAATGCAGAAGTGTTGGGCTTCCTCACCTGGATTGTTGCTGATGTTCTCACAAACACTGAGGACTGGCGGTTTGATGTGCTGAGCCCTCTATTACGGAACTTGCCCTTATGAAGCTCATTACTGCAAAGGAGAGGCTAAACCTGCTTATAATTGTGCCTAAGAGTCTCCGCAAGTACCTCTTTGTTGTGCAGATGTGGCCTCTCTCTCTAGCTGAGCCAACTCGGCTGATGAACTCACTGCCCTCCCCCCTACATGGGATCTGACTCCCAGGGGTGTAGATCTCCCTGGCAATGCAGAATATGACTCCCAGGGAGGAATCTAGATGCAGCATCATGGGATGGAGAATATCTTCTTGACCAAAAGGGGGATGCGAAATGAAACGAAATAGTTTCAGTGGCTGAGAGATTCAAGAGGTCACTCTGGTGGGCATTCTTATGCACTATATAGATAGCCTTTTTTAGGTTTTAATGCATTGGAATAGCTAGAAGTAAATACCTGTAACTATCAAACTGCAGCCCAATAGCCTTGACTCTTGAAGACGATTGTATAGCAATGCAGCCTACAAGGGTTAGTAACAGTGTGATTGTGAAAACCTTTTGGATCATACTCCCTTTATCCAGTGTATGGATGGATGAGCAGAAAAATGGGGACAAAAAAACTAAATGAAAAATAGGGGGGGGGATGATTTGGGTGTTCTTTTTTAGTTTTATTTTTTATTCTACCAGCAATATATGAGAGTTCCAATTTCTCTCCAACCTCACTGACACTTGTTATTGTCTGTCTTTTTCATTATAGACATCTTAGTGGGTGTAAAGTGGTACCTCACTGTGGTTTTGGGTTGCCTTTCCCTAATGACTGATGATGATGGGCATTTTCTTATCTGCTTGTTGTCATTTGTATATCTTCTTCAGAGAAATATCCATTCAGATCCTTTGTCCATTTTTAATCGGTTTATTTGTCTTTTTGTTGAGTTGTAACAACTGTTTATATATTCTAGATACTAAAGCCTTAGATATAATTTGCAAATATTTTCTCCCATTCTGTGGATTGTCTTTTCACTCTCAATAATTTCCTTTGAATGGCAAAAGTTTTTAGTTTTGACTTAATCAAACTGATCTATTTTTTTCTTTTGTGGCTTTTACTTTAGGTGTCACATTTAATAATCCATTGCCTAATTCCAGGTCATGAAGATTTGCACCAATGTTTTCTTCTAAGAGTTTTATAGTTTTAGCTCTTATATTTAGATCTTTGACCCATTTTGAGTTGACTTTTGTATGTGATGTGAGAGAGGGCTCCATCTTCATTGTTTTGCACATGGATGTCTAGTTGTCCTAGCACCATTTGTTAAAAACCCATCCTCACCCCAGTGAATGGTTTTGATGCTCTTGTCTAAAATCAATTAAGCATAGATATGATGGATTTATTTCAATTCTCTTCCACTGATCTCTATGTCTCTCCTTACACCAGTACCATACAGTCTTGATTACTATAGCTTTGCAGTAAGTTTCAAAATCAGAAAGTATGAGCCCTCCAACTTGATTCTTCACATTTAGGTTGTTTTACAAGAAGAAATCTGCCAAGGCTTCCCCAACACCAAGGGTACAGAATGAGGAGTTCAAAATGGTGCCGTGTGTAAATGCAAGCTTGATAAATCATTAGGGAAAGGATGAGGAGTTTAGAAGATACATTCTCACTTTAAAGGAAAATATAACGGAATATCATTTTTTACCTTGGCATGTGGAATGACATAAAATCCAAAAGGCATAACATTTCAGGGTGAAAACAGGTGATATGGTTATTACAAAATTAATGATTTCTGTCTACTGAAGTTCACAATAAATGAAGTTACCATACATAACTGAAGAGAGTTCTCAGAGAAAAGTATCAGCAGGGTCTAAGCCTGGCAAGGGATTAATGCCTAGAAATACAAAAAGATCCTGCAAATCAAGAAGGAAAAGAAAGGACACCCAATTGAAAAGTGGGTCAAGGGTATGAACAGGCCACTCAGGGGCGGGGAGAGGTGGGGGGTCATCAGATGAATGCAAATTAAAACGACAAAAGCAACCCGAGAATCCAAAGTGAGGGAAAGGATAAGTAAAACATGGCCCATGGCCAGCGTACATTAGGAAAGTTTAAGCCACAACAAACTATTTTCCATATGGTAATCTGGATGTATCCTAAAAGCGTATCATTGTGTGAAAAGAAAAAACCACAGCATGAATTCCAAATTACAACAGCATTTTTGTAAATTATAAACACTTGTGGACAACTACCCTATTTTGAAAGATATTTAGGAGTCCAGGACATATGTTAAACATGTTAGACCAGATGCCAGCTGGCGGGGAGAGAAAAGGAAGTAGGGATGGAGGTGAAGGGGGAAACTTAAATAAATGAGGGGTTTTGAATGGACTGATGATCCCCCCCATAAATTGAGAGATGTAATTAATTGTATTCTTTGCACTGGAAGTCCAATCAAACCGCATCACGCATTCACACGATTTGTCGATAACAGGAGAAAATGATAACATCAATAGACGTAGAATAAGCATCTGATAAAAGTCAACACCTCGTCACAATTTAAAAAATAACCAAAAACTTAAAATAGAAGAGAGCTTCTTGGCTCAATAGAGGGTGTCCTCAACACCTTCCTATCCATGAAGGTGGATCTGGTGGCAGATACGGGTTGGGTGGGAGCCAGCGGAGTGGGAAAGTGTGAAGCTCCGGAGCACAGACTGTTGTAAAAAGAACCCAGGTGAGCAACACAAAGCAGGAAACCCAGGGGTTCCCAGAAGCAGCCTGGCCCAAGCAACACAGAGTTTTCACATCAGTCCACTGTTTTTGTTTCCTAGGGCTGCCCGTAACAGAGGAGCACAAACTTGGTGACTTCAAACAACAGAAATGTATTTTCTCCCAGTTCTGGAGGCTGGAAGTCCTGAGTCCGGGTGTGGGCAGGGCTGTGCTCCCTCCGAAACCTGTAGGAGAGGCTCTTTCCTCACCTGTCCCAGCTTCAGGTGTCCGACGGCCAACCTGGGTGACCCTTGCTTGGAGACGTACCCCTTCAGTCTCTGCTCCTCCTTACATAGCCTTCTCCGCTCGTGTCTGTGCGTGTCTGTATCTAGATGTCCTCTTCTTGTAAGGACACCAGTCTTACTGGGTCAGGACCCATGTGGACCTGGTTGGGCCCTGTCTTAGCTCATGTTCAAGGGACCAGGAGCTAGCACGTGAACGTGTCTTTTGGGGGAAGGCGATTCTGAGCACGTCACCCATCTTCCTTCCATAGGGATGAACCAGACTTTGAACTTCAGCAAGACCCCGGTGCCAACCACCCTCGGCTCCCAGATGGACGCACTGGACGTTGTCTGCTTTGTGGTCACGTTCACCTGCATGTGCAGGATGGTGGGCAATGGCGTGGCCATCTAGCTGCTGCACTTCTGGGTCCAGTGGACCACCTTCTGCATCTACATCCTCAACCTGGCCGTGGCTGACTTCCTCTTCCTCTGTGTGGCCTCCATGATAATTCTAGAAACCATCCCTCAGGTCAACACCCACCCCAAGGCCTATGCAGTAATGAGCAGGGTTAGATGTCTCGTCTACACGGCGAGCCTGGGCCTCCTAACGGCCATCAGGGCCCAGCACTGTCTGTCCATCCTCTTCCCCACCAGCCCCCGGTACCCGTGGGCCACGGTGAGCTTCCTGATCCGGGCACTATCCCTCCTGATGAATATGCTGGTCTTGTTCTGCAGCCAGTTCTGGAATGCTGAGGAAAACCAGTGTCTCATTGTGGATGCCATTTTGTGCATCCTGATTCTGACGGTCTTCACTCCCGTGATGACCATGCCCAGCGCGGTCCTCTGCGTCCGGGTCTGGAGAAGCTTCTGGCTGGGGCAGTGGCGGTGGCAGCCCACATGGCTCTTTGTGGTCATCCTGGCCTCAGGTGTGGTGTCCTGCTCTGCACCCTGCACCCTGCCCCTCGGTGTCCCCTGGTTCATCCTCTCCCGGGTGCACCTGTGCCACCCCTGGAACTCCAGTTCCGCAGCTTCTAGCGTCTCTTCTCCAGCGTGAGCAGCAATGCTAACCTCTCATCTACTTCCTCGGGGGGAGCCATTGGAGCCAGAGCCAGAGGGTGCCCCTGGGGGCCATGCTCCACTGGACACTGCAGGAGGAGCCCAAGCTGGACAAGAGGGAGATGCCCTCCACGGGCACCCATGAGGTGGGGGTCTAGGGAGGCCACCCAGGCCCTGGGGGTTAGCCCAGGCCCACCTCCCCATCCCCCATCCCAGCTGCCAGCTGCACTGCTATGGGGGTCCCAAGGACTTTGCACCTCTCCATGTTGGGGTCTCTTTCCTAATATGTTCCCCTACAGCACGTGGTGGCCTGGATCTCACAGTGTGACTCAGCAGTGGACATAAAATGTAATTTCTTTGTTTATAGCAGATCTCCTGGTTAGAGGCAGCTATTGTCTTTTAGCCCTGCTCTGTCTAAAGATGATCAACTAAACAATCTCTACAGGTACGAAACACTCACCTCCTCTGAACGTGAAAACTCTTTCTCTCGGCTTGTGTGACCCTGTGGCCCCAGGCTTGTCTTCGGGCATGAGTTGGCAGAACCAGCTGACAGCCAGGGCGACTCCCTGCTGACCTTCGTCCCTGCCTGCAGTCTGCACCCCGAGAATTGCATCACCTTTGCTGATTCCCTTCCACTTCCCACAAGTCCCTGGGCCCAGGGAAACCAGTGGGCTTTCCTTTTGCTTTCCACGTGCCAAACTTTTTCTCCCATCTCACAGCTCCGGCAGGAGTCCTCTGGGTCCTGCAGAGCCACCTGGGCTTAAAAAGGAGCAGAGAGATGGGAAGCGGAAAAATTCACTCTCAGGAGCACAACCCGAGCTGCCAGAGAGCTCTTTGCTGCATCATCCTATTTGACAATTCAGCAGCCGAAAAATACCTTTTTCTTTCTTATTCCATCCTTCAGGAGCAATTCCCCACCTCCTCTTGGGCAAAGGGCATAAGCCCAGAAAGGTAGAGAAAAGCTCATTGGTCATTTATAAAATATTACTCTGTTGCATAAAGTCTCATAGCCTCAAAGTGATCACAACACTGAACTGTATACTTGAAAGTAGTTCAAATGGGAAAGGTTATGTATGAAGTTAACACAGCAAAAAATTAAAAAAAAAAAACACTATTTAGGTAGAAAAGCCAATGTTCTGCATACCTGACATCTGTACAGTTGCCTAACATGTCAACAAATAAAACTTGAAAAACTTTTTAAAAAATCTCTTGCAGTGATAGTTGATAGGATTTCTGGGTCCTGAGATTTGAGGCGTGATGCCAGCTGAGAGCCTCTCCCCTGGGCTTCCCCCTTAGTGTTTGTTGAGCCGAGCTGGGGAAGGTGAGCTCTGAGCTCTCTGGGTTTGGCGGGTCACCTGCTTTCCCACCCAAGGCTCAGACCCCAGGTCTGTGCGCCCCAGGGAGGCCTGTCACGGGGCAGGGCTCTTTGTCAACAATTCGGGGCATCCAGTGGAGCGCCCAGTATCAGTGCTGGCCTTGCATGCTGCAGGCATTTAATAAGTGCTCATTTGGCTAATACAAATAACTACTACCGGTCTGGTGCTTTCTAGCACTAGGGCCCAGAGAAGGAAAGTGTTTTCTCCAGGGTCACACAGCTGCAAAAGAAAGAGCTAGGTTTCAACCCATATACTCTGACTTCAAATGCTAAACTGAGCAGTGACAATGTAGCCAGTCTGAAGCAGACGGCTGGGGACAAGGGAAACTTGTCTTTGCAGGGGTAAGTGGTGTCTGCAAGGCCCCTCACTCCACATGGAAGGGGGGACACTCTGGCAATTATTCATGCAGTTATGTTCCAAATGACACATCAGATAAGGTAACTCTCTCATTCTGTTGCAAAGTTCCTGCACCTCATTCTACCTTCAGTCAGGTGGCATAGGCGTGGCCTGGGGTATTTGGGGGTCTGGCTAAGGGGGGGTCATTTGGGCTGATGGGGGGGGTTGCATTTTTGTGGTTGACGGCCTCTCCCATGTAGAGCTAGGCTCTGGCTGGCCATCCTGGGAGAGGAGTGGCTTCCGGGAATGTCCCCATCATCCACTGTGTCAGCTTGTTATGGTTTCCTAAAGCTGCCAAAACGCAATATACCAGAAATGGGTTGTCTTTTACAATGGGGATTTATTAGTTCACAAATTTCTAAGGCCTTGAAAATGTTCCAGTTAAGGCATCAAGAGTAATGTACCCTCTCTGAGGAAAGACCGATGGCGTCTGGGGTCCCTCTGTCACATGGGAAGGCACATGGCCGGAGTCTGCTGGGCCTCTCCCAGTTTAGCTGCTGGTTTCCATGGCCTTCCCCAAGAGGTCTCTGGGCTTCTGCCTTAGTCTCTTTTAGTTTCTCCCAGAAGCAAATTTTGGATTACATATTTTAGCTTCTCTCAGTTTCTGTTGGTCCTCCTTGCTTTTCCTAGGGGAAAACTCCAGATTACGTATCTTAGCTTCTCTCCAAAATGTCTCTCTCAGCTTCTCTGCACTCTCTCTCTCCATGAGCTCTCCTAAACGACTCCAGTAAAGGATTAGCCACCCTGAGTGGGCAGAGTCACATCTCCGTGGAAACAACCTAACCGAAAGGTCCCACCCACAATAGGTCTGCCCTCACAAGATTGAATTAAAAGAATATGGTGTTTGGGGGGTACAGAATAGATTCAAACCAGCACACAAATCACCTGGCATTGTGGAAAAAAGTGCAGGACCAAAAGTCGTATCGAGACATGAGTGTGTACTGGGGTACTTGTTTCCTGAAGCAATGGGTAGTGGGTGGTAGAGAAGAAACAAGGTTTCAAATGTACAGAACCAGATACTCGTCAATGGAACATTCTTCTGATCTTCACACATAGCAGCTTGTAAGTAGAGGATTCAATTCTCATGGACGCTAGGTCAGAACAGAATTTTCTCGCCTATTAGGAAATGCTTGCTAATGCAGCAAGTGTGATCATAAAGTATATCACTTTTTTAAAGGGAAAGGTGCAAAATGCAATTTACCAGACTGCCTGTTTTATGTGGGCACAATCCCACACAGCAGGACTATAAACTGCGGAAAGGTCTGTGTGTGAAGTTGCAGGTTTTACACTTTCTGATGATCAATATTTTAAAGTAAATCCAATCAGAGGAAAGACCAAATTATCTTTCTATTCTCTCTATAGAAAATATTACAGACTTGATTCACATTAAGAGGCAATCAGGCAGTGTGCCAGTTTGAATGTATTATGTCCCCCCAAACGCCATTATCTTTGATGTAATCTTGTGTGGGCAGAACTGTCAGTGTTAGATTGTAATTTTTTTTGAGTGTTTCCATGGAGATGTGCCCCATCCAACTGTGGGTTATGACTCTGATTGGATAATTTCCATGGAGGTGTTGGCCCACCCATTCAGGGTGGGTCTGAATTAAATTACTGGAGCACTATATAAGCTCAGACAGAAGGAGCAAGCTGCTACAGCCAAGAGGGACACTTTGAAGAAAGCACAGGAGCTGCAGATGAGAGACAGTTTGAAGACAGCCGTTGAAAGCAGACTCTTGCTCTGGAGAAACTGAGAGGACAAATGCCCCAAGTGCAACTAAGAGTGACAGTTTTTGAGGAACTGCAGCCTAGAGAGGAACATCCTGGGAGAAAGACATCTTGAACCCAGAACTTGGAGCAGACACCAGCCACGTGCCTTCCCAGCTAACGGAGGTTTTCCGGACACCATTGGCCATCCTCCAGTGAAGCTACCCAATTGCTGATGTGTTACCTTGGACACTTTATGGCCTTAAGACTGTAACTGTGTAACCAAATAAACCCCCTTTTATAAAAGCCAATCCATCTCTGGTGTTTTGCATTCCAGCAGCATTAGCAAACTAGAACAGGCAGTATGTGGCCAAAATCTAGGAAGATTATTTAAAGGGCTAGTTAAATGGTTAATTAACAAAACTATCATGGGTTTTTGACATTTTTATGAAGTTTGTGGCATCAGTCTCCTTGGTAAAATAATTTGATTTTATTTTCTCATTCTAAGTAACTATTCACTTGCATACCTGAAATTTTTGTATTTATAGTTTTCTTTTTTTCTTCCTTAAAAAAGGTCCCCAAATACTGCACAAACTTCCGCCTCCACAAACCCAGAATCCAACCTGGCATGGCCAGCAATTGACTCACTCTAGAGTGCTGGAACTTTCCTTGTGAATGGCTAGAGCAGTCCAGTGTCTTAGTCCATACTCTGCCATATAAATAAACCCTAAGCTCAAACAAGTTTGCCTGGGTGAGTTCTGATTTCCCAAGTTCACCCCAGGGTCCAGCCATGTGGGATCCCAGGTGAGAGCAGACAGCGAGGGGCATCCCCAGATCCCACCCTCTCACTGATGGGGGCAGGGCCTGACTCTGGGAATGAGGAGATGGAGGCTCCGCTCCGCTTCCTGGGTGCCCTAGGACCAGGCCTTGCCCATCCCAGCTCCATCTTACCCAGCTGTGCAATGGGAACAATCAGTACCCCTTGCCCGGCTCCCGAGGCCACCGAGGGCTATGACTGGGGAGCAATCCAGAACACCATAGCCACATGTCCAAAACAACCAAGAGGGATTCCAAAGAGGAATTCCTGGCAAAAACAGCTTTTAAACACCAACCAGCCAGGCTTGGTTTGGTTTGGAAACAGGTGACTCCTAGACTGTTTATTTAAAACAGACACATGCAGCATATAGGAATTCCACAGCCCACAGACTCGGAGTCAAACAAATGCAAAGTCCTTTATTTTTCTATCACTGAACTGCTCTTTCTCTGGATCCCCCCAGTCACCCTCCAGGCAGAGTTGTGGTCAGTTTGTGTCCCCACCCATTGCCCAAGCGTTGCTTCTCAGTTGCGGGGTCCCGGCTGTGGCCTCCCACCCACGCGGACAGTGGCTCTGCGGTCCCAGGGTTGTCTGCTTCTCATTGTCCAGGCACCTGCTCTTTGCACTCAGCCTCCCAAGTCTATCTGTCACCTCTATCACTTCAACCCTCAGGGAGCAGCTGCAAAGAAGGGAGCCCCTTGCCCGATATCCCACAACAATCTCGAACTCCTCATTCTTGTCTCTGAATCTCCTCTCCCGTCCCCTGGCTGGTGGGACATATTTATAGGAACAGCCTTCTCCTGAGAGCTGTCACTGCATTGGAGTAAGTGCATTGCTGTAATAAATAAATTCAACTCTCTGGTTAGCACAGTGAAAGTTTTCGTGCTTGCATCACAGTCCAGTTGGGTTGGTGGGAGCTCTGCTCCGCTCAGTCACTCTGGGACACAGGCTCCTTCGATCTTAGGCCTCTGTCCTCTGCTGGGTCCTCCAAGGCCTCCCATTCAACCAGAGGATGGAGAAAGAGAGGTGAAGATTGCTCGTGGAGGGTTTTTGTGTACACTCCTTTGGCCAGGCCCAGGCCGGGGGGTGGGGGGGCGAAGAACGTGAGCATGGCTCCGGGATGGCTCCCAAGGGAGGGGATGGTTCTCAGCTGGGCAGACACCCCCAAAGGAGCCCCCAAATTCATGCTGTGACCCCTCCCTGGGACACTGAGAAGCAAGAAGACCAAGTTCTTTGTACAAGATAGAACTCCAGGAGGGGAGGACATGGGTTTGAATCTTGCCTCCATCACATACTAGCTATGTGGTCTGGACACGTTACCAAGTCGGTTTAATTCTCCATTTTGGCATCTCTGAAATGGGGCGATATCAGTGCCTGTCTCATAGGTTTACGAGGATCTGATGAGATGATTACATTGCGTTTAGCTGTACCTGGCACATGGTGGGTAAGGAGAAAATGTTCGCAATTTTTATGCACCAGATCTTTGGGGGCTCAGGGGAGGTGCTGCCCAGCTGCCAGTCCCCTGTCCTAAGAACCCACCAGTTTGCTAGTGGAGAACTTCCCTCCTCATTGCAAGACGTCTCGGTGGGGTGATTAATCCAGGAGGGATTCCCAGGTCTCCTTCTGACAGATACTTCCTCTCAGCACCCCAGCATATCCCACGGGCTGGCCAGGACCCAAACTGAGAGAAAATTCAGGTTAAAAAATCCATGGGAAATATAACAATAGGGAAAAGATCAATATCGAAATATACAGAAATTATTTTGACACTGAAAACTGAATTGTAACCAAAAGGAATTCATGAAGACAAGGCCAAGTTGGAATAGAAGAAATCAACAGGCTCTTATATTTTTCAATAATCCAATTAATGTGGAAGTTGGGAAACATTTAAATTTCTTACCGCTTTGACATCAGTGAAGAGAGATTAAAAGCATGAATCACCACTACAGCAAATACTTGGACAACAAACTAAACAGTATCATCAATTCAAAGAATATTTGAATATTCTTTGAATATTTCAATAATCCAATAATTCTATATTGGATTAATATTGACTATTAATAATTTGATATGAATATTGAATGAATAATTCAATACGAATATTCTTTGAATATTTCAATAATCCAATAATTCTATATTGGATTAATATTGACTATTAATAATTCAATATGAATATTGAATGAATAATTCAATACGAATATTCTTTGAATATTTCAATAATCCAATAATTCAATAATCCAATTAATGTGGAAGTTGAGAAATGTTTAAATTTCTAACTGCTTTGACATCAGTGAAGGGAGATTAAAAGCATGAATCACCTCTACAGCAAGGACTTGGACAACAAACTAAAGAGTATCATCAATTCAAAGAATATTTCACTGTATCAAAAAAAAAACTTGTAAAGCCCTAAAATCTTACTACTCATGTAGGAAAGAAAAAAAAAAACCCTGATAGAAGTGAAGTTTTCCCCAATTTGGTAACAATCCTAAAAATTTATAGGACATTATTAATATTGACTAGTGAAGCTAAGAGAAACTCTTCAAAACTATCAAAATTGAAAATAAACTTTGATCAACCATGAATTGTCTTTCAGTTGTCTCTACAGAGAATACTCAAAACTGTTGACATAAGAAAAAACGATCAGAGCGTGCAGCCAAAAATGATAGAAAAACACCATGAGGCTGTTTTCCTGTATTTTGTGATATTTACAATGTTTGTCGGCTGTTAAACACCTGCAACTTGCAGTGATTCCTTTTTTCATTTTAGATAAGTACTCATCGTTGTGCCTAAGTTTGTATTTATAATTCTTTTTCTTAACAAGCTCCCTCACCCTTGATTGATAAGCTTTAGACTCCACAAAGTTTATCCCTGGATGAAAGGCAGAGAAATTCCCATTCCAACTCTGGGATGGCCAGCAGCACCCACGGGTTGCCAAGGACAGTTTAAGGGTGACACTAAGCCACGGAGCTGCTGAGAGGAATAAAAGGAGCCCAGGATTGCACTTCTCGGTATATACCCGGAAGATCGGAAAGCAGTGACACGAACAGATATCTGCACGCCAATGTTCATAGCAGCATTATTCACAATTGCCAAGAGATGGAAACAGCCCAAATGTCCTTCAACAGATGAGTGGATAAATAAAATGTGGCATATACACACGATGGAATACTACGCGGCAGTAAGAAGGAACAATCTCGTGAAACATATAACAACATGGATGAACCTTGAAGACATAATGCTGAGCGAAATAAGCCAGGCACAAAAAGAGAAATATTATATGCTACCACTAATGTGAACTTTGAAAAATGTAAAACAAACGGTTTATAATGTAGAATGTAGGGGAACTAGCAATAGAGAGCAATTAAGGAAGGGGGAACAATAATCCAAGGAGAACAGATAAGCTATTTAACGTTCTGGGGATGCCCAGGAATGACTATGGTCTGTTAATTTCTGATGGATATAGTAGGAACAAGTTCACAGAAATGTTGCTATATTAGGTAACTTTCTTGGGGTAAAGTAGGAACATGTTGGAAGTTAAGCAGTTATCTTAGGTTAGTTGTCTTTTTCTTACTCCCTTGTTATGGTCTCTTTGAAATGTTCTTTTATTGTATGTTTATTTTCTTTTTAACTATTTTTTCATACAGTTGATTTAAAAAAGAAGGGAAAGCTAAAAACAAAAAAAAGGAAAACAAGGAAAAAAAGATGTAGTGCCCCCTTGAGGAGCCTGTGGAGAATGCAGGGGTATTGGGCTACCCCACCTCGATGGTTGCTAACATGACCACAGACATAGGGGACTGGTGGTTTGATGGGTTGAGCCCTCTACCATAGGTTTTACCCTTGGGAAGACGGTTGCTGCAAAGGAGAGGCTAGGCCTCCCTATAATTGGGCCTAAGAGCCTCCTCCCGAATGCCTCTTTGTTGCTCAGATGTGGACCTGTCTCTCTAGCTAAGCCAACTTGAAAGGTGAAATCACTGCCCTCCCCTCTACGTGGGATCAGACACCCAGGGGAGTGAATCTCCCTGGCAACGTGGAATATGACTCCCGGGGAGGAATGTAGACCCGGCATCGTGGGACGGAGAACATCTTCTTGACCAAAAGGGGGATGTGAAAGGAAATGAAATAAGCTTCAGTGGCAGAGAGATTCCAAAAGGAGCCGAGAGGTCACTCTGGTGGGCACTCTTACGCACACTTTAGACGACCCTTTTTAGGTTCTAAAGAATTGGGGTAGCTGGTGGTGGATACCTGAAACTATCAAACTACAACCCAGAACCCATGAATCTCGAAGACAGTTGTATAAAAATGTAGCTTATGAGGGGTGACAATGGGATGGGGAAAGCCATAAGGACCACACTCCACTTTGTCTAGTTTATGGATGGATGAGTAGAAAAATAGGGGAAGGAAACAAACAGACAAAGGTACCCAGTGTTCTTTTTTACTTCAACTGCTCTTTTTCACTCTAATTATTATTCTTGTTATTTTTGTGTGTGTGCTAATGAAGGTGTCAGGGATTGATTTGGGTGATGAATGTACCACTATGTAATCGTACTGTAAACAATCGAAAGTACGATTTGTTTTGTATGACTGCATGGTATGTGAATATATCTCAATAAAATGAAGATTTAAAAAAAAAAAAAAAAAAAGAAGGGAAAGCTAAAAAAAAAAAAAGAAAAACAAGGAAAAAAAGATGTAGTGCCCCCTTGAGGAGCCTGTGGAGAATGCAGGGGTATTGGGCTACCCCACCTCGATGGTTGCTAACATGACCACAGACATAGGGGACTGGTGGTTTGATGGGTTGAGCCCTCTACCATAGGTTTTACCCTTGGGAAGACGGTTGCTGCAAAGGAGAGGCTAGGCCTCCCTATGGTTGTGCCTAAGAGCCTCCTCCCGAATGCCTCTTTGTTGCTCAGATGTGGCCCTCTCTCTCTAGCTAAGCCAACTTGAAAGGTGAAATCACTGCCCTCCCCCCTACGTGGGATCAGACACCCAGGGGAGTGAATCTCCCTGGCAACGTAGAATATGACTCCCGGGGAGGAATGTAGACCTGGCATCGTGGGACGGAGAACATCTTCTTGACCAAAAGGGGGATGTGAAAGGAAATGAAATAAGCTTCAGTGGCAGAGAGATTCCAAAAGGAGCCGAGAGGTCACTCTGGTGGGCACTCTTACGCACACTTTAGACAACCCTTTTTAGGTTCTAAAGAATTGGGGTAGCTGGTGGTGGATACCTGAAACTATCAAACTACAACCCAGAACCCATGAATCTCGAAGACAGTTGTATAAAAATGTAGCTTATGAGGGGTGACAATGGGATTGGGAAAGCCGTAAGGACCACACTCCACTTTGTCTAGTTTATGGATGGATGAGTAGAAAAATAGGGGAAGGAAACAAACAGACAAAGGTACCCAGTGTTCTTTTTTACTTCAACTGCTCTTTTTCACTCTAATTATTATTCTTGTTATTTTTGTGTGTGTGCTAATGAAGGTGTCTGGGATTGATTTAGGTGATGAATGTACAACTATGTAATGGTACTGTGAACGATCGAATGTACGATTTGTTTTGTATGACTGCGTGGTATGTGAATATATCTCAATAAAATGAAGATTTAAAAAAAAAAAAAAAAAAAAAAAGGAGCCCAGGACCGTGGGGCAGAGTGGCTGCTTCTGGCAGCACCAGATGCCTTAAGTCCACACAGTGACATCTCAAATCCCTAAATTCTTTTTTCAAGATCTGGATGGAAATTCAGAGAACTACAGCAGTGCTGAAAGATATATATATATATATCAATCTCTGGGCTGGAACTGACACCGAAAAAAAACCTCACAATGTTCTTCTACAAATTGCAGAATTGGAACATCCTTTGAATTCAAAACTGCACGTACCTGTTAGTCATTCAACAAACATTTATGAGCCCTGTCTGCGAGCCAGGCATTGCTCATGAGAGGCTGCACATCTGTCCATGGGAAGGGAGAGATCAAGAAGATTCCAAAAGACACAGGGCAGCCCCTAACCCAAACAGCCGAACTGACGGAACCACCAGCGGTCTTGCCCTGCCTGAAGGGGGTCCGAGGAGGCTGTCCCTCCCTTCCTTGAAGACCCCTGTCTCTCCCAAGGGGGGGCTCCCTTGCCAGAAACCAATACCCAATCCCCCTCCTGCGCCGCCCTCCCAGTCATCGGGCTTTCACCTGGGCAGAGATCCCCACCAGGCCCGGAGTGGGCAGGGAGGAAAGCAGGGATTCCATTCTCTACAGTGGTGAAAACCTGTTCCCATGAGAATGGATTTTTGAGGGTGCTGACAGGGATGGTGCAACGTTATTTACGACGGTGTGGACCGCGTCGTGCGTGCACTGTCAGCGCCTGTGCCCCATGCCCAGGCCCACCTGTCGGAAGCGGTCCCAAGGCCTGCGGGGCTGGTTGATCTGAACCTGAAACCCACCCAGTCCCGGGGAGTGGGGATGATGGAGAGTGCCCAGCCCGACACGGTGGGAGGCCTCAAAGAAGTCAGGAAAAGAAGGGCCTCTAGCCATGGGGGCCCCAGGGGACTCTGCTCACCAGGAGCTCGAGACATACATGGAGAAGAAAGTGCCAGGACATTCTGGAATGCTACAGAGGAAGGGCATGTGCAGACAAGCTTGCTGCTGCTGTGGTCCCACATCTGATCCCCTCCAGAACCTCCCTGGGGGAATGGCCCCCTCAGGCTTGATGGGGGCCGGGGGAGGAGGGGGTGGGTCAGTAGATCTGGCACCTTCAGTCATGGAAGCCAAAGGGCTCCTTTGGTGCAAACTCTTATCATCCCATAGAACTGAGGGGTGATTATGAGACCTAAGTTTCTCCCACTTCCAAGGAACTGAGCCACTGGCTGCCCTGACACTGCCTGGTTACTGTACTTCCCTGGCCTGGTTCTCAATGGCTCCCTAACATGCTTCAAATACATTTCTTTCTTTCTTTTTCTTTTTTTCCTTTTTTTTTTTTCTTCTTCAAGTCAGACAGGGTTGTTTATTACTATCTCAACTGAGGAATTCAACAGATGCACATTATTATCACTCAGGAAATTGCATAAATTAAAATGCTTTTGGCATCAAGTGAAATAAACCAAAGTCAAACTGGATTTAAGAGAAAAAGGAATTTATAGGCTCTTGTAACTAAATCTCCAAAAGCAACCATGGCTTCAGGTGTGGGTGGATCCAGGTGCTCAAACCATGTCCCCAGGAGCCTGTTTCCCTCTCCCCATCAGCACTGATATCTGCTGTGAACTTGATTCTTGGGCGGCCCTCCTCCCCACCTTTGCTGGCATAAATGGGGTCCCGCTTCTCCAACTTCCATTCTACCCCTCAAGGACCCCAGAAGGAGAGCTCCGTTTCCTCAATGTTTCCCATAAAACCCCTGGGATCAACTCTTATTGGATAAACTGGAATTGTGCGCTTTTTCTCAAACTTGCAGCCCAGGGGACGAATTAAGCCGATGCTGATTCTGAGGCATATTACACACACATGGAACCAGAGTGAGGTCAGCAGCCCCGTTCCAGAAACACCTGGGCTTGTGTTAGCACGTGCGAAATCCTGGACACTTGCCCTCCAGCTTTGGGATTTTGCTGGCCTCCTACTCCCTGAGAAGTTTGGCTGCTTTGTGGAATATGCACATTCCATCAGCTCTTCAGGTTCACGATCAAAGCCAAGACCCTGCCAAGTGGTGGTCCTGAGGCTGACATCATGCAAAGAGGCTCTGCCGTTCGTGGGACATTCCGGGGCGGGGCACGGTGGGAAAGGAAACGTGCTCTAACCTTACAGAAGAAAGCTGAAGGAAGGGACCCACCGGATGTACTGCCAGGGAGATGCAATGCCAGAACAGAAAGGAAGCCCAAGTCACTCCCACGCAATTTGAATAACTGCTGACTGTTTACTAAGAGTAGGATGGTGTGTAATAACTATAGCTTTCATTCCATATAAATAGAGCTGAAAACCCCCAGGGCGCTGAAGCTGCCATCTGCCTGCGCTATGAGTGGTGGTGCTGGGATTGCTCAAAAATAAAATTAGCTAATTCTAGATTTATGGCTTGGGGTGTTCCTTTGGGTCTTGATTTCTGATCTCCCCTGCAGGGCTCACCTGCTCTGCCCGCGTCCCTAAGTCACATCGGAGAAGACAGATGGCCTTACAGTTGGGATAATGTCCAGCTTTGTCGGGCAGGAAGTGAGCAGCCGGAGGGACTTTCCCAGGATATTGGCACAGCTCTGCCTTTGCTGGAACTTTGGCTTAAAGCCTGGGATTCATCTGTCCCCATCCCAGGAGGCTCGAGTCACTTGATTTGCAGCCCCTTGAATTGCTAACTCCTGGCAGAAAGGACCTCTCTCTGCCCGGCTTTATCGTCTCTACTTTCAGATACTTCAGCTTCCAGGGATGCTGGTTCCCTTCTCTGGGGACCTTACTGATGGCCCCCAGAAGCTGCTGAAATCGTGGCTGTCTCTGCCCCTGCTTCTCGGGCTCCGTCCTCCGTAAACACGCAGCCTGAGTCTAATGCTTAAATGGGGTTTAGACACCAGCCTGCTGCCTTGGAGCAAAGATGGCCAACGTCCCCACTGGGCATCGGGAAAAGCCCCCTGCGCCATCCCCCACGCAGAGCCCACCGATCCTACGTGTCAGCCTTGGCACATGCAACGCTGCACTGCCAGGTGCTATTTCCAGCATCAGTTACAAATCTTTCCACTGCAAGCAATAGAGACCTTATGCCACATCCCTCAGACATCCGCCAGCTGCCACGGTTCAGATGTCCAGGGCGAGGGCTCGCTTCAGTCCAGCTGGATCTTGGAGTGACCTGGAATCTGTTTCTCCCCGTTTCTCATCTTTGATTCCTTCGCTAACCCCTTTTCAGGCCGACTCCGGGCCTGGGAAAGCACACGTGCCACTTGCTCCAGCCGAAAGCCGAGCCCTTTCCCAATATCCCAGGAAGATGTGGACCCAGATTGACAACAGTTCCACGAAGCTAATGAAAACTCAGACGTGCGAAATAGTAACAACTCCAACAGCAAGGTAATGAATGTCATATTAAACAATATCCAGTTAAATGAAAATTTCAAAAATTGGTCCATTTATAGGGTATGTAGAAATATCTCAATTGCAAGTCATACTGATACCGAACAAAAGTGGTGGGTTCTCGGCCCAGGTAGCATAACAGCCCATCCGCGGCACTGGGGTATTGGAGAGAGGAAAAGCTCATTGCTACGGGCAAAGCAGATCAGATGGCCTATCAGCCCCCAAATCTGTCTCCCCCACTCTAAGGAGTTCAGGGCTTTTACGGATTAAAACAAAAGGGGATGGAGTTGTTGCCATGACAACAGTAAGTACACACAGGGCTGAGACCAGGCTAGAATGACCATTACAACAGAATGTATGGGCAAGGGTGAGTGACTGTAAACAGGGGTGAGACTAGCTGAGTTTCAGTAATTTCAAAAGTAATTAATTAACTTCTGCCCCTTCTACAATATAGAAAGAAAAATATCTGTATAATGATTTAGTAATCATAATCATTTGTTAATTCTTAATTTCTCAGTTGTAGTACCAGAAAAAATTATAATTCAAATTAGTCATGTTATATTTCTGCGTTTCTGTTTTTTGTGTGTCTAACTTTCTATTTGTGTCTGTCTGTTCAATGTATATTTCCTACTTCCAGATGGTAATACCAAATTCACCAACAAATTCTTAAAAGAACTCTGTTTTTTTCCATGTCAATACATTCCTTTGTTTGGTAAATAAAAACGCTGAAATCTACATCTTCACCTCAGTCTCTCTGTGAAACTTAGATTAAGATACCCCCATGCCTTCAGAATATTTTCATGTAGATGTCCTACAGAGAAGTCAACACAACAGATTCCAAATTCAGTTTCTCTTCTCTGCAAAACCCTTTCTTCTCGGTGCATTTAAATTTCTATTTAAATTATTTAAAGATAAATAAGCGCTCATATATACAAATTAGTGCTCCCGAAGTCCCAGAAATTAAGAAAAGTGATCTGATATTGTTTTAAACTGCCCTCCCCCTCTGTTTCCCAACTTTACCTAGCTCCCAAACCCTACTTAAGACTCAGTGAGTTTAAGAAAAAATTCCGTCTTGCCATTCAAACCTCTAAAACTGGACACCCAGAACTTTTCACTCTAAACCCAAAAGATTTGGGAAGTGTATGGTGTAAAAGTTTTTGAGAACCTGGGCTCTAAAATTCAAAGCCCGTCTCCACAAAGACCCCCAATGAAGGTAATGTAGAAATCTAAATAGATAAAACTATTTGAAAGAAAAAAAGCTAAGAAAAAGAACTACCCTGCATTCTTTCTCTCTCACCCATCCCTGCCCACAAGTTCTTCTCCTGAAAAAGTAAATCAGTCAAGGCAGCTATAGGAGAAGGCCTGGGAGCAGAAAAGATGGGGAAGTGTAGATTAAGCTCAAACACTCTTTCTACTGGGCCTAGAGATTAGGAGTGATAAGGACTGAGGAAGTGTTACAGAATAGGCCATGTTTGGCATAGTTTGTCCTTTAACTCCCCAATTCAGAATTTTTTGTTTCCCTAAGAATATCTTTGCAGAAGTAGCCACAGAAAACAGATCATTATTAAAACTTGGGATGATGGTAATTGAATAAAATCCAATTACCAAATTTAAAAACTCCAGTAGGTAAGGAAAACCACCCTCAAAAGCTATAGAAAAGTTTTTCTAGATTATATGTGGGACAAATTAAACAATCATAGCATATGTTTTTTCAAAACCTGAAAGTATACCTTTAAAATTGTTGATAATTTGAAAATTTATCAAAACAAAGGAGGTTTTAATCTCCAATAGAGAAAAAATCCATATCACAGACCAACTTCAAACTAATGGGGAATGTTTGCAAATGTATGTTGAGATATATTCTAATATATTACCTATTAAAGTATAAGAATTTGTGCTGTGGCTCTTAATGCCAAGAAAAGAATTATCAGAATTTATGATAATGTGCTTTTTAAAGTCTTTTCACTTTAGAAGCTGAATATGTCGCTTTAAAACAACATATTCAACATAAGGCAAGAGGTAAGCAACTTTTCTTTTTCTGAATTGTTATCAGAGCAAGGCAGTGGATTCTTTGCCTGATGCACTCAAATGACCAGTGAGACACTGGGGTTTCAAAGAGAGAAAGAGAGTTTTCTGCTAGGCACAGAGCAAGACAGCAGATGGTCTGTTGGCCTAACAACCAGTCTCCCCAAACTGTAGTAATTCTCACAGTTTTATAGCATCAACAGATGGGCAGGTTTTAGGATAATGAGTACCGTGCCCCCAGATGATGTAATTAGAGGTGATTTAATTATTAAGCATGGGAAGATTGAGTGCATGCTTAGCCACAGAACATATGGAAGAAAATGGAGGCCTTAAAATGATGATGGGCGTGATTTTTAGTATTAATATTGATAGGTCCGGCCTCCTCAAGAAATGCAGAGAGAATAACAGCAGCCTCTGAGGCCTTGACAGAAACCAGCCCGCAGCACCCAGGACTGGTGTCAACTAAAAACTTTTTGCTACAAACTTTTCTTCCTTCTCCTCCTCCCTCCACCTGGTTCCCATGCATGCAAACCTACCTATATAATGCATTCTCCCTGCCTCGGCCAGTGCAGACACCATTTTGCCTGCTGCCTGGGCAGTTCTTTGTCCCTGCAAATTAACTTCGGCCTGAACACAGTCTTGTCTCTGGTGGTCAGCACCTCTCATTGTGGTGCCAAAACCCGGGAAACCCAGGGTCGTGGGACCCCTGGCTTGGGCCACTATGGTGCCTGCCAAGGTGGTCTTGCAACAGGGGAAGCAGCGGGCGGTGGCAGCTCATCCCAGGCTAACTCCCTTATCCTGACCGTCGGGTCTGGGCCACCGTCCCCCACCCCCTGGGCTCTCTCCAGCTAAAGCCTCCACCACTGTCTCCCGCTACCCTGCCACTCCAAAAAAGCATGAGTACTCCCCAAAGTCTCGGTTGCCTGTAAAAACCTCTCAGTCTCTCTCACCCGTCGGCCCTTTCTTCTTAACCATAAGCCCCGGTACCCTCCAAGGGAACTCATGCCTGGCTCTTGGCTCATCATTTTGCAGCCAACGTGGGCTCCGGGCAGTCAATATCTTCTACTGCTACACCACTTGGGTGTCTGCTCAGACAATATAAGAAATTAGGCTTCCAAAAAGAAATTCAACCCAAACAGCTCATATTCTATTGTAACATGGTCTGGCCACAATACAAGTTGGATAATGAGTCCCAATGACCAGAAAATGGTACTTTTGATTTTAATATCCTCTGGGATCTTGATAATTTTATTCATCAAACCAGAAAGTGGGGTGAAGTTCCATACGTTCAGGCTTTCTCTCTTTGCTCCCAACCCTCTCTCTTTAAATCCTGCTCTGCTTACCACATCCTGGTGGCTAGAAGTCCCCCTAAGCCTCATCCCCTTCTTCTCAAACTTTGTGGCCTCCTCCCTACCCTAACCCCTCTGATGACTTTGACCCAGCAGGTCAGAGCAACCCCTCCCCCAGTCCCAGACCAACCATACCCTACTGCACCCGCAGTCAGTCCTGCCCCCAGCCCGAAAAATCCACCTCCCTCCCACCCCACAGATAATCTCCCATCCTCGGGCCCCTCTTCCCCTACTCCTTCTGAAACCTGTTCTAGGGCCCGCCGTGGTCTTCACCACATCCCCGAAACCCACACCCCACAAACTCTCCTACCCCTCCACGAAGCAGCGGGTGCAGAGGGCATTGTCACATTGCATGTCCCCTTCTCCCTAGGTGACAGGTCCCAAGTACAACAAAGGTTAGGCCCATTCTCCACGAACCCCTCTCACTATATCAAGCAGTTTACCTACCTCCTCCAGCCCTATGACCTCACCAGGCAAGATCTTTTTATGATCCTTAACTCCACCCTACTTCCTAGAGAGACAGGGGGTCTGGCGGGCGGCCAGGCAACATGCAGACACTATACCCACCACAGACAACACCAAGCCCCTGGGGGAAGAGGCAGCCCCCGAATAGACCCGGGATGGGACTACCAACCAAATCATCCCGACTTACGAAAACGCAACCACTCCCAAACCTGCATCGTAGTCGGCCTAGAAAAGGTGTCACTCAAGACTATCAATTTTGATAAACTTAAGGAAATCTTCCAAGAACCTACTGGAAACCCCACCCAGTTCATGGCTCACAGAAGCGTTACTGCTCACACCCATCTCACCTCAGAAAGCCTGAAGGCCGCCTGGGCTTAATTCATGCTTCGTCTCCCAAACCGCCTCTGACATCAGACACAAGCTAAAAAAGTTGGAAGAGGGTCCCCTTACCCCCCAACGAGACCTAATGGCAGCCGCTTTCAAAGTATTTAAAAATAGGGCACAAAGCGAAAAAGAGGGAAAAAAAGCTAATCTTCAAATGATCTCTACCGCCCTTTCAGGCGGTCAAGAAGCAAAAAAGTTAGCCAAACAGGCCACCCATGTCCCACCCGGTCCCTGTTTTAGATGTAATACAGCCAGCCACTGGGCTAAGCAATGCCCAAATCCTCGGCCACCCACCCGACCTTGTCCACTATGTGGTCAGCAGGGCCATCAGAAAATGGGCTGTCCCCAAACCCCTCTAGGTTCACAGACACCATTTTGCGTGCTGCCCGGGCAGTTCTTTATCTCTGCAGATAAACTTCGGCTCCTCTCAATAATGAGGCATAGGTGACTTGTAGTTAAAGTCTAAGCTACTGTGCACGTCAGGCAGGCCCATTTTGGTTAGATTCAGCTTTGGTTTTCACGATAACTTTGGACTTGGGGTGGGTTAATTCTGGGCTGACCCAAGACCCTTCATTAATAAACATTAGGGGCTGTCTTTAGTGATCAAAAGATGTTAAAGCAGAAAAACTGAATAAATGAGTACAAGTGAGGGTCGGTCACAAGGTTTTCACAATCACACAGGCACAAGATACAGGCTACGCAGTCGTTATCAGAGGTCAAGAAGCTGGATGATGATTCAGGTTTCAGTATTTCCCTCTGTCTGCTCTAATATTTAGAAAGTAAAAAGGACTATCTATGTAATGATTCGGTCATCAGCCCTTAAATCCTAACTTCTCGGTTGCAGAATGAGCAATAGTCACCCTTTGTTCATTTCACTTACTCACTGAAGCAAGTCTACAATGGTGACAGACATCAGGATAAATCAGGATTCGTAGACTTACATGAAACATAAATAGACATGCAGACACAGCTGACATTTGCTGCCTCGGTATTAACTGTTTAATTGGAATGTTTATAAATTACGTTAACGCCTGTTTTGAGCTGAAAAAGGAGGCTGAGCCAAGGTCTCTCACCCAGGGCGAGATGACCGGAAGCTTCGGCACAAAAGCGCAGGCCTCCTGGCTTCCAGTTTCTGGTCTTGGCATGCCAGGTCCCTGCCCAAAAAGAACGTCAAAGAACCAGAAAAGCCGAAGAATCGGAGCCCTGAGTTTGCCCTGAACTTGCTGGGTGGCCATGGTCTCCCCTGTGGCCTTGGCCAGCCCCTCCCACACTCCCCGAGCTCAGGTTTCCAGGGTGTGCGGGGATCCCCCCCCTCAACTTCCCCATGTCCTGGCAGACCCAGTACCCCAGGAGGGGAGCAGGGAGCTCTGGTTCTAGGGCAGCTAACAAGGCCGTAGCCGGAGCAGCCCTCCTCCCTTGGACCCTCATGGGGGGGTGGGGAGACCAGGCCCACCCTTGACCCTGGCGCCCCTCTTCCTGCTTCTCAGAGGGTGTGGATCCGGATCCCAGCGGCAGGTCTCCCAGGAGCAGTGTGGGGCTCCAGCCGTGGCCAGATCCTGGGCCAGGGGGAGCAGCGAGACCCTGGCCATCAGCTCTCTTGAGGGACAGGACACTGTGGCCACAGCAGGTGAGTGGACAGCAAGGGAGCAGCTGTGGAGGGGATCAGTCCCGAGTTCGAGTCTGGGCTTGGCCACTTATCTCCTGGGTGACCCTGAACCGACCCCTGACCCTCTCTTCTCCAAATGGGGACAACCAAACGCTCAGCTGGCACCTCTCGTGGGCCGCGTGGCCTAAGTGGCCTGTACGTGGGAAGTGTCCAAGTTAAAAGTCAAAATGCAATTACAAGCGGTTCCTGTTTGGTCTCCATCCCTGGGGACACAACCATCTTCTGTTTATTTCAAGGAGACAAAGCAAAAGCAAAAGAGTGAAGCATTTTTATTCATCTACTTTAATGGGGAAAGAAACCTGATTAATGGAAAATGAATATAAAAGCTGATTTCAGGCAATTTTCGTTCTCCTTTTTAGACATTGCTGCTTCGTCAGCACAAGCAATGGACATAAAATTCCTTCCACTCCGTGTGCTTCCCTGGGGTGGTTATTTACCTTGGAAAGCAACTGGACAGCAGAGCCCAGCTGCCCGGGTCCTGGCGTGGGTGGGGGGCCGGGAACACGCCTTTAAAGGCCGCCACAGCCTCAGGGCAGGAGGGTGCTCCTGGCAGGTAATCCATGATCTGCATTCCTTCTGTTCATTCTGTAAACATCCGCTGCGAGCCCCTGTGGGGTCTGTGCTATGGATAAACCAGACACGCCCCCACCCCACACACACATACACACACAACAGTGAACATTCTCGCAGGCAGCAGCTGTAACACAACTCACATGGCTAATCATTCAGTCGTCACTGTGCTAAGTGCCACCAAAGAGAAGTGCAGGGGTGTGATAGTTAGGTTCATGTGTCAACTTGGCCAGGTGATAGTACCCAGCTGTCTGGTCAAGCAAACACTGGCCTAACAATTGCTGTCAGGACATTTGAGGCTAGTTAATAAACCAAAGGCTGGTTTATTAAATCATCAGTCAACTGACTGCAGCTGTGACTGATGACTCACCAAAGGGTATGCCTTCCACAATGAGAGAATGCAGTTGGCTGGATTTAATCCCATTAATCAGTTGAAGATTTATAAGCGAGACAAATAGAGGACCTTCTCTTCTTCTTTGGCTGCCCAGTGAAGCATTTCCTGAGGAGTTCGTCAAAGTTGCCGGTTTGTTTCCTGAGGAGTTCATCGGATATCTTCTTTGGAGTTGGCAGTTTGCTGACTGCTCTACAGAATTTGGGCTCATGCATACCCACAGTTAGATGAGTCACTTTTACAAATTTTATAGTTACAGACAGCTCTCATTGATTCTTTTTCCCTAGAGAACGCTAACTAATGCAAGGGGCAAGTATAGCAGGCAATGGGGGCTCGGGCTGGTGAATCACGTCAGCCGGGGCTGGTGGGCTCTGGTATTAGGAGTCGTTTCGTTTGCTAACGGGGCCAGAATGCAATATATCAGAACGGTTTGGCTTTTACAACGGTGATTTATTAGTTTACAAATTCACAGTTCTAAGGCCATGAAAATGTCCCAATTAAGGCATCAACAGGACGATACCTTCTCTGAAGACAAGCTGCTGGCAGCCGGGGTTCCTTCACTCCCGAGTTTCATTGCTTTCAGCTCCTGGTTTCAGTGGCCTCCTCTCTGAGCTTCTGTGGATCCTCTCTTAGCTTCTCCATGGCTTTTCTCTCTCTGCTTTCTGGGCTTTTTCTGTCCTTTAGCTTCTCATACAGGACTCCAGTAAAAGGATTAAGACCCATCTTGAATGGGATGGCCTAACCAATACGTCCCACCTGCAGCACGTCTGCCCCCACAGGAATGGATTAAAAGAACATGGCTTTTTCTGGGGTACACAACAGCTTCAAACCAGCACCGGAGCTAAAAGAAAACGCCTCTTTTCCATCCTCTTCTGTAAGTTGTCGGTCCGAAGCTCATATCTAGTTCCTCAGGGGACATGCATGTGTTTCTGTTCGTCATTCTCCTCATTGTTTGGCAGTGGTTTTCAGGAGCAGGCTGCAGTGGAAAGATGTCTGTGATTCCATCTTGAAACCGTTAAGTCTGATATCCTGAATCAACACCCAAAGAGGAGAGGACAGGAGGAGCCCGGCTTTGTGGGTCTGGAGTGTGTGCGCAGGGGTTGGGGGGTGTCTCAGTTTGCCAGGGTTTCTATGGTAAGTGCCACCCGTGGGTTGATTTAAACAGGGGGAGTTTATCATCTCGTGGTTTGGGAGGACAGGAGTCTAACGTCAAGGTCTCTACGGGCAGTGCCTTCTCCTGGAGACTGTGGCCTTCTGGGGCAGCTCACTGCACACCTGGTGGTTCCTTGGGGTTCCTTGGGGTTCCTGGGGGTTCCTGGGCTTGCGTGTCTGTCCCCTTCACGTGCTTCTCCTCCTGGCTGCCTCGTCTCCTTCTCGGGGTCTGAGTCTCCATCGAGATTTCCTCTCCTTGTGAGGACTCCAGCCCTGTGGATGCAGGCCCACCCTGATTCAATCTGGCCTCGTCTAAATAGGATCTTCCAAGGTCCCATTCACAAAAAAGTCCCCACCTTAACGAATAATAAAATCTTCAAAGGTCCTATTTACAAACAGGTCCATGTCCACAGGACCAGAGCGGGGGGGCTTGAACATGTCTTTTGTGGGGGGCGTGATTCAACCCCCAATAGGCAGTTAGGACTCGAGTAGAAATCTGGATGTAACAGCCCCAGGTGGTCCTTACAGCTATTGATGGGGTGCGGGGATGTGGGGGAGGGTGGCTGGAGAGAGACTCTCCTGCAGCATTTGGGGATTAGGATGGAGGGGCAGCAAAGAAGGCAAAAAGGAACAAGAAGGACTTTGGGGGGACCTGGAAGCCCTGAGGTAATGAAGGAGGAGCTGGAAGGAGGAGGGGAGGCTGCGAGAACTGGGGCTGCTGACAGACCAGGCAGGGCCTGGGTGAGGATGTCCATTCCCTCGATAAGAGAGAGTTCAGTGGCCTGATGGCTGGGGAAAGCTAGAACCATTAAGAAGAGAATGGGGCCTTTTTGGCAGAAATGGAAACACTGATCCAAAAATTCATGTGGAATTGCAAGTGTCCCCAAATAGCCAAAACAACCTTGAAAGAGAAGAACAAAGTTGGAGGACTCATGCTTCCCAATTTCAAAATTTAATTCAAAGCTACAGTGATCAAGATGGTACAGTCCTGGCTTAAGGATAGACATACAGATCAACAGGATTGAATCAAGAGTCCAGAAATAATCCCATACATCCATGGTCAATTGATTCTCTACCAAGGTGCCAAGGGGAAAGAATAGTCCCTTCAACAAATGGTGCCAGGACAACTGGAGACCCACATGCCAAAGAAGGACGTTGGAGCCTGGCCTCACACCATATACAAAGTTATATTTTCAAAAAATATACAAAACTTAACTCAAAATGGATCAAAGACCCAAATAGAAGAGCTGAGAGTTAGAGCCATAAAAGACTTAGAGGAAAATATGGGAGTAAATCTTTATGACCTCAGATTTGGCAGTGGAGTCTTAGACATGACACCAAAGCACTAGCCGCAAAAGAAAAAAAACTGGTAAGCTCAACTTCAACAAAACTGAAAACTTTGGTGCAACGGAGGACATTATAAGAAGTGAAAAGACAAACCAAAGAATGGGAGAAAATATTTACAAATCATATATCAGATAAGGGTCTAGTATCCAGAATATACAAAGAACTCTTACAACGCAGCAATAAACGGACAAGCAACCCAATTTAAAAAAATGGACAAAGGACTTAAATGGACGTTTCTCCAGAGAAGATGTACGAATGACCAAGGACATGAAAAAAATGTTCAACATCATTAGCCAATAGGGAAATGCAAATAAAAACCAGAATGAGATACCATTTCACACCTACTAAGATGGCTATAATAACACAAAAATGTTAATGAAAGGACAATAACAAGCATTGGTGAGGATGTGGAGAAACTAGAAACTCACACTGTGCTGGTAAGAATGTAAAATGGTGCAGCTGCTATGAAAAACAGTTTTGCAGTTCCTCAAAAAGTGAAACATAGAATTAATTACCATGTGACCCAGTGATTCTACTCTGAAGTACATACCCCACAAGAATTGAAAACAGGTGTTCAAACAAAAACCTGCACATGAAAATTCATCGCAGCATTATCCACAAAACCAAAAGGTGGAAACAACCCGTGTCATACTAATGAATGTATAAACAGAATGAGCTATCTAAACACAACTGAATATTATTCAGCCATGAAAAGAAGTGACGTTCTGATACATGCTACAATGCAGACAAATCTTGAAAGCATTATGCTGAGTGAAATAAGCCAGACAGAAAAACTCACATATTTCTAAGATTCCATTTATATAAAACATTCAGAATAGGTAAATCCATGGGGACGGAAAGTAGATCAGCAGTTATTACTGCTGGGAGGGGAGTGGGGGGTGCCTGCAGATGGGTGTGGGGTTTCTTTCTGGGGTGGAGAAAATGTTCTGGAACTAGATAGTGGTGATGGTTGCCTGGTGAATGTACTAAAAGTCACTGATGGTAAATTTTTTGTCACATGTATTTTATCACAATAAAAAAAGAGCATGAGAAAGTGAGCAAATGGGATGGATGTGTGGCCATGGAGACAGAGTGTGGGTGATGGTTTTGGGAAGTTTGGGAGTAAGTTGGGAAAAAGTGAGTGGTGGCTGGAGTGAATGATGGTCGAAGGGGCAGGTGAGAGTTTTATTTTATTAGAGCTATTCCTGCCTGCTGGGTTCAGATGGGAAGATGCTAAAGGGGACGTGTCGTCACACATCAGGAGGAGCAGTGAGGGCAGGCCGGAAGCTGCAGGGCTGCGATGCAGGGCAGGGGTAGATTCAAAGCGGGAGGAGATCTAGGATGCATCTCATCACTTTTATGTCTTTAGGACATTTCTCAGTGGTACCTGTGGGTCATCGGGAAGGTCAAGGGGGTCGGAGGCCTAGAAAAGAGAGGCGGCTGTACACGGGGGGTGGGCGCGGGAAATGCCCAGGGACTGCTGGTCAGGGCTGGGCCCGAACCGTGATCCATGAGCAGAGCTGGCTTCGTGGGCAAGGGATGTGTGCGGTGACCCCAGGCTGCTCGGAAGGGCCCCCCTGGAAGGATCAGCTCAGCAGGGCTCCACTTCTGGTCAGGGCTTTATTTTCTCCATCTTGAAATTCCTGGTGATAAAACGCCCCAGCATTTTCATTTTGTACCAGGCCCTACAAATAGTGTAGCTGGTCCCATCTGTGACTAAATAAAAGTGGACAGGACCTAGAACCTGCTGCTTCTCTCCCGGGGCAGGCGGTGGAGATGGGGTTTAGCAAGGGTTGGGTTTGGCCAACCCGGATGAGGAAGGCGGATCTGGCCAGGTAGACACAGGAGGGGCCGCAGCCCATGGGGAGCCCCAGATGGGGGTGGGAGCCCCACACAGTGGGAAGGAAAGTGGAGTGGACAAACTGGCAGTTCTGACACGGTGGAAGAGCGCTGGAGAGGGGTGCTGGGTGAAGGGAGCCGAAATGACCACACCTGGAAAGAGGGTCACCAGCCCCAGTGTCAGGCAGAGGGTCAACTGCAAGAGGAAGAAGGAGCAAGAAAGGACCCTGCTCGGGGGGCTTCACCTACCCCCACCTCATCCCTCATCTCTCTCTGGCCTCCCATTTTTGGAGCAGATCTGAAGATCCTGGGCTCAACATCCTGCAGAGACCTTCCCCTACACCACTCCTCAGCTCGACCTCACCACCCCCAGGCAGCCACCCCAGATTACTCCTTACTGTGAGCCTTCTCCTGACCTTGCGTGCCTGCTCTCCTGCCTGTGGGGGCTGAGTATGAGCAGGTGAGGCAGTATGTCTGCAAACACAAACACCGCCTTAGCCCCAGCCAACGGCCGGCAAAGGTCTCTGGGTTCCTTGTGGTCAGCTGAACAATGGCCTCCAAAGATGTCCACGTTTTCAGCCCTGGCACCTGTGTGTGGGACCTTC
Source organism: Choloepus didactylus (assembly GCF_015220235.1). Taxonomy (NCBI): domain Eukaryota; kingdom Metazoa; phylum Chordata; class Mammalia; order Pilosa; family Megalonychidae; genus Choloepus; species Choloepus didactylus. The sequence continues at coordinate 6,454,115 of NC_051312.1, forward strand.
CGTTGGCAAAGGGGACTTGGCAGATGTGATGAAGGGAAGGCTCTTGAGATGGGGAAGCCATCCTGGATTAGCCAGGTGGGCCCTAAATGTAATCTTAAATGCCCTCAGAAGAGGGAGGCAGAAGGAGGAGGTGGAATGATGGCACCAAGAGGATGGAGAGAGGCAAGGAAGGGGCAACAGGCCGAGGAGTGTGGGCAGCCTCCAGAAGCTGGAAAAGGCAAAGAAAGGGCTTCTCCTTGAGAGTCTGCAGAAGGAACCAGCCTGTGGACACCACACCTGTTAGGCAAAACTCCCCACCCCCAACACATACACAACACACCCCTAGCAATTATTCCAGGAAGCTCTCCCACAATCGACATAAAACCCACTCTTAGCTAACGTAACAGTCTGAGCAAGGACAAAAACAAAAATTTTCCATAACATAATAACCTCCCTGATGTCAATACCCCTGATGTCAATTCCTCATCTTACCCTGAGCAAATCAATCCCCTGACTCAACTCCTTACTTCTCTATCTTACCTACCAACAATTATTCCCCCAACCCCTCTCCCAAAAAGCTATAAAACTGTCCTCCCACCTTTGTTCGGGGCCCTCGCCACTCTCAGGCTTCAGCCCGCCTGGGCATGGCTACAGTAAGACTTTCTGCAATTGAGCTTTGTTCTCTTCTCTTCCTGGTCAAAAAACCTAACAGTACCTTAGCCCAGTGAGACCTGGTCAGACTTCTCACCTCCACAAGCATAAGATAATAATACATTTGTGTTGTTTGAAGCCACCCAGTTTGTGGGGATTTGTTACTACAGCAAGAGGAAAACTGATTCACGGGTGCTTTTGTCCCATCTTCTCCAGTTCAGAAGGAAACTTCCTGGAGCAAGACTGAGCTGTCCCCCTTCTCCTGGAGACCCCGCCCAGGGTCTCAGCACACTGAGTAAAGCCACTCCACAACCTGCCCCAGGACAAACAAGCCAGCCCGTGACCCAGCTCTCGCTTTGTCTAGTGATAAACCCACAGGGCTGTGTCCTGGCTCCCCTGATCCCGCTTCAGGTCAGCCCGCCGGGGTTGCCCAGGTGAGCAGGTGGGAAGGCCCTGCCCTCGCCAAGGACCCCAGCGATCCAGGAAAGGGCTCAGCTTCACGGCCTCCTCCTGGCTGCCCTGCAGCCCACCACATCCCCTCCCTGGTCCTCCATCTTCTCAACTGTGAAATGGGGACCGTCAGCCCGGCCCCCTCTCGGAGCTTCCATGAGATGACACAGCTGCCTGGGCAGGTGGAGCCACAGGGACGGTTCCTGATCAACTAGAGGTGCTTGTGGAGACGGACTCTGCTGAAGTCCCATCAGATGTTTGCTCAAAAAGCAGACACTTTGTTGAATTTTCTTCTCTATCTGTGAAGCCAAATATACACACAGACGACACACACAGTGCAGTTCTCTGTCTCCCCGCGGCTGGACCGTTTCTATCACTACTTGCGCTCCACCTGGCGGCAACGCTCCACCCCGTCTCCTTCCACGGTGGGCTCTGGGTCAGCGCGGCCACCTACAGGGAGGTCCCATCCCATGGACAGACGGGCACTGCACAGAGCCAGTCCAAACGAGGGGTGGGGCAGGAAGACCCCACAGAGGTAGGGCCCCCTGAGCTGAGGACTGAAGGGCGGTGGGAATAGGCCAAGCTGGGAAGCTGGGGAGGGGTCCTGGGCAGAGGGAGTGGCACTAGCAGGGCACTCTGGACAATGGAACCCTGGCCCCTTATGGTCACAGAAATGGGTTCCTCCCAGGCCATCGGTCCTTGGCGGGGGGCCTCTGGGTGGACAGAGCCCAGGTCCCTGAATGTCTGCATGGAGAGGGGTCCTCCCGCTGGCACACAGTGGGGTGCACCGTGACTGAGCAATAAGCGTCTCCCGCGTGACTCCTCTGAGTTTCGGGGGATGTTTGTTACTGCATGAAGCTTTGCTGACTAGCAAACCCTGAGGGCAGGGGCTGTGTCTATCTTGTTCGCCGGGGGTCGTGCACCTTTGCTAAAGGAATAAAAGGCCCCTCCCGCTCATGATTCTCGTGGCTGCCATTTAAGGCTATAAATAAAAGGCATGTTCTCTGCCCCTCCCCCACTCCAAAGCAGGACATCCCCTTCCCGCCCCACAGTTGCCTTCCAAGGTGAATAAAGGGCTGGCCTGGCCCTTGGAGATGACCCCGGAGGTGAAGGAGTTTGGGGTTCACTGTCTGAGTTGATGAAACAGCACTACTCCTGGGGAGGGGAAAACGCTGCCTGGAATTGGGTTGTTTGCCGCTGCCTGGATTTTTCTTATTAGAGTGGACAATGGAAGACATTTTGATCATTTACGTTTTGCTTCGTTTGGCTCCTGGACACTGTGGAGTCTGTCCAAGGAGATGGAGTCAGAGACATCAATTCTGTTTCCTGAGCACATATGCAGGATAAGTAACTTCATAGGCTATTGCATTTAATCTTGTGTTGAGAGAGATGTGGCTGTCCCCAAGTTACCCAAGTCGGGTAACTCTCCACCAGGCAAGCCAACAGCAGACCCAGAGCTCTAGCCGCTATCGCCGTGGAACCAACCAACCTCAGCGGCGTGCAGCAACCGTTTTCATTGTGGACACAGATTCTGTGCATCTTCACTAGCGTGGCTGGCCGTCGGAGCCGGCCGTGGGCTGGGACCTCAGCTGGGACACATGGCACAGCTGCCCCATGTTGTCTCGCAACAGGAGCTGGCTTGGCCTCCTCACAGCAGGAAGAGGGGGTCCAGAAGCAAGAGGCCCCAGAGGGCCAGGTAGGTGAGCACATCTGTGACCAGCCTCCGAGGTGACGTGGCATCACCTCCAACCAGGGCTGTCACAAGGATCAGCCAGGCTCAGGGGGCCAGGGTGCGGAGTCCACCCCTCAAGGGCAAAAGGGTCTAAGTCACCCCATAAGAAGAGTAGCTGGGCGGGGGACGTTGTCGCAATATCCTTGGAAGAATCTGTGTTCTGGTTTGCTAATGCTGCCGTTTTGCAAAGCACCGGAAATGGACTGGCTTTTATAAAGGGATTTATTTGGTTACACAGTTACAGTCTTAGGGCCATAAAGTATCCAAGGTAAGTCATCAGCAATCGGGTACCTTCACTGGAGGATGGCCAATGGCGTCCAGAAAACCTCTGTTAGCTGGGAAGGCACGTGGCTGGTGTCTGCCTGCTCCCAGGTTGTGTTTCAAAATGGTGTTCTCCAAAATGTCAGTGTCAGCTTCCAACAGCCATCTTCAAAATGTGTCAGCTGCAGCTTCTCTGAAATTCTTCTGTTTCTGAGCTTTTGTAGGGCTCCAGTAATTAAATCAAGACCCAAGCTGAATGGGTGGGGCCACATCTCCATGGAAACAATCCCATCAACAGGTCACATCCTAATCAGAGGTGTTACTAGTCACATCTCCATGGAAACAATCCAATCCAAAGATTCCAACCTAATTAACACTAATACATCTGCCCCCACAAAGTTGCATCGAAGATAATGACATTGTGGAGGACATAATACATTCAAATTGGCACAATCTGCCACATCAGATGTCAGATGCCATGAACTCAACCATGCACCTCCTTGCTCCCCACCGGGGTGCAAATAGCAAGTTCTCTCCTGCACCTGCTCCAGCCTCCTGGCTTTGGAGGAGGGGTCTTGGCTTCCTTCACCAGTGCATGGAGACCCCGGCAGCTCCTGCCAGCCTCAGCAGAGCCCTCACCTGCTCTCCCACCAGGCAGCCGCTGCTCCAGTGCGGGACACTGTTATCGAGTTCCAACTTGGCGGGCCTGGGCCAGGGGAACTGATCAGCCCCTAGGAAAGGTAGTGGGGCACGGGTGGTAGCGCCCTCCACGGCCCCCCGGGCCTGAGAAAGTGGAGCCGAATGCAGGCCCCATTTCCTCACCCCAAAGTACAACCGTCAGGGGAAGCTTGCCGGAAAAAAACCGCCCCCTTTACCTTGCCCGCCCACTCCCCATTACCGGAGCAACTCCCGCCCCTTTTCAAACAACCTCCGTGCCCTCTCAGAACCAATCCAAGCCTTTAACCTCTACAGCTACCCCGCCCTCTAAACCGCCCGATATAAGCTTGTACTCTCCCCTAATAAACTCTCTTGGCTTCTTCACCCTAAAAGAAACGTGTCCCGCCTGTTTCTTTTTCGCCGCCCTCCATACTTTGCACGCCACCGCCGGGGACCTGGCCAAGTCCCCCGCCTCGCCCTCGCCTCCGGGAAAGAGCCCCCGCCGCCGGTACCCTCCGAGCAGTCCTGAGAGCCTAGGATTTAGCAACCGGCCGCCACCCCCCCCCCCAGACGAGTCAACTGCGACCGCACTCCAGGACACTGCAGTTTGCTCTCTGGACCCCGGAGACATCTCTCCTGGGATCTGCCTCACAGAATGTTTTCTTCTGAAAGATGGGAAGGGCTGAAGTGGGTGTAAATGAGAGAAGAAGTACCTGATGCAGCTAAGAGAAGCACAGCACCCAGGAGACCAAGGAGGCCCCTGGGTGGGATTGGACTAATGGGCATCGTCTGGGCACCCGCTCACCTACCCGGCTCCCCTGCCCCGGGGGAGGCTAGATTTGCAGGGAAATGGAGGGGGGTGGCGGGAACCTGTGGATACTAACCCAGGTCTTCCCCCTGGAAGTTTCTGTCAAGGGAGGATTGCCCTACGCTGCAGCTGAGCGAAGGGGACTGGGCTCCTGGGAGCTGGGCAGAGGCCAGCAGGGGTCTGGGCGTGCCCAGGAAGCCGTGGCCAGCACCTCTTTCTGCTTCCCAAACTGCTCCCAGCCTGGGGGGTAGGAAAGCGCCGGCAGAGGCCTGAGCTGTCTCTAGTTCTGCGCAATGTTCATGGCCTGCAGGTGTCTTGACCTCTCTGACCCTCTGTCTCCTCCTCTGTTAGCTGGGAGTAACAATTCCTCCCTGGACTCCCCTCCACCCTTGGCTCCAATGGAAACAGCTCCACGAACGCTCTCAGTGAGTGCTTATTGCACGAGCCCATGGGAGCGGGCCCTGGGGAAATGGTAATGACCCAAATCGACACAGACGTAAAATATGCTCATCAACAAATGCACACTGGTATATGGAAAAGAAGGGGAAGCAAATTGGGATCAAAGCCCAGCCCTTTTTCCCTTTTCTTTTCCTTCTTTTTTTTTTTTTTTTTTTTTTTTTAATGGTCTTCCACTGTCCTTTTAACTCTATCCAGTGGGCCTCGGAATTTTCTGCTAATTTTCAGGGGGCGAGAGCCCTGGGGTCATTTTAGGTTTCAAACACTGTCTTGATTCCCAGATGAAGCCATCTAATCTCAGAAGTAGTCAAAACACCGAACAGAGCAGCGTTCCGTGCTGCCCCTGCCAGCCCCTCCCTGCGGGGTCAGGGGCTGTGGAACGGGGCTAGGACAGCGGGTCAGTGGCTTGGAGCACCCCCGGCCTGCATGCCTCATTCCAGAGGCTTCCAGTCACTCCCCTTAGTGGGGGTAGGAGTGAAGCATACCCCCCAATCCTTCCCCCAAGGGGGCCAGCACCCCCTGCAGCACAGCTTCCCGCAGGAAATGCCTCCCCAGTCACCTCCTGGAGTCTGCATTCTGCCCTTCAACCACCCTGATCACGCCGAGGGGTTCCAGAGTGAGGGCAGGTCCCGGGGCCATGTCTTTGGAAAAGCGGGTGTCCTGAAGGCTGTCACGCTGTCATAGGCTGGCCTGTGCCCCTGGAAAGGGGGTCTCAAGTCCTGACCCCCCGAGGCAGGGTCTTTGAAGCTGTGTTCGGTTAAGACAAGGCCCAACTGGATCAGGGTGGGTTCTAATCCAGAATGACTGGGGTCCTTATGAGAAGAGAACTGGGCACAGACAGACAGACGGACGCAGAGGAAAAGCCCATGTGAACACGAAAGCCAAGACTGGAGTGACGACCACCAGCCAAGAAACGCCAACATTGCCCACGATTCACCAACCTCTCTCTCCAGAGTTTCCCTGGAAGCAGCACGGTGTCCACTGGACTCCAGAGTTTATAGTTGATGCAGACGGTCCCTGCCAGTTCCATAGCTGTTTTGGGGAGAGCCTGATTCCTGGATCCTCCTCCTCCTCCATCTTCCCACATTCCACATCTTTTGATATGCAGTAGCATTTTCATTCCATCTGAATCCAAATAATTTCTAATTTCCATTTTAATTACCTCTCAAGGCCATACATTATTTAAAAGAAATGTTTCTTAATTTCTAGACCTAAGGATTTTCCAGCCTTTTAAAAACTGATTTCTTACCAATCACATTTTGGTCCAGAGATCATAACATGTATGGTATCAGTCTTTGAATTATTGAGACCAGTTACTTTATGCTGACATTATTGTATGTTTTATCATCACTGATCTATTTGGATTGATTTCCGCCATCCTATTTTGTGTTTCCTCTTTGTTTCACCTTTCCTTAATCTCTTTTATACTTTATTCTCTCTCTATTTCTTTGATTTTGTTATTTTTCATTCCTTTTTTGGACTTCTCCTTCTCTGGAAGTTATACTATTTCCATTCCTTTGGTGATTATCCTAGAAAGTTTGACTATACTAATTGAACAAGGTCTAGAGTTAACCAAATATTTTTCCCTTTTCTCAGCAGTATGAGGATCTCAGAACATTTTATTTTTTTATCTTCATTTTATTGAGATATATTCATATACCATGCAGTCATACAAAACAAATCGTACTTTCGATTGTTTACAGTACCATTACATAGTTGTACATTCATCACCCAAATCAATCCCTGACACCTTCATTAGCACACACACAAAAATAACAAGAATAATAATTAGAGTGAAAAAGAGCAGTTGAAGTAAAAAAGAACACTGGGTACCTTTGTCTGTTTGTTTCCTTCCCCTATTTTTCTACTCATCCATCCATAAACTAGACAAAGGGGAGTGTGGTCCTTATGGTTTTCCCAATCCCATTGTCACCCCTCATAAGCTACATTTTTATACAACTGTCTTCAAGATTCATGGGTTCTGGGTTGTAGTTTGATAGTTTCAGGTATCCACCACCAGCTACCCCAATTCTTTAGAACCTAAAAAGGGTTGTCTAAAGTGTGCGTAAGAGTGCCCACCAGAGTGACCTCTCGGCTCCTTTTGGAATCTCTCTGCCACTGAAGCTTATTTCATTTCCTTTCACATCCCCCTTTTGGTCAAGAAGATGTTCTCCGTCCCACGATGCCGGGTCTACATTCCTCCCCGGGAGTCATATTCCACGTTGCCAGGGAGATTCACTCCCCTGGGTGTCTGATCCCACGTAGGGGGGAGGGCAGTGATTTCACCTTCAGAACATTTTAATTCTCACTACTCCCCTAATTTATGTGTTATGGTTGCTAGGAGTTTTAATTCTATTTATTTTTAACTCAACAGAACATACATCATTGTTGTTATTTAATCTCTTCTAGGTTGATTGAGATTTAGCCACAATTTTATTGTTTTCTCTTCTCTTTTTTCCTTCTTACATCACAGACCTTCCCAACCAGAATCATTTTCCCTGACCTAAAGTATGTCACCCAGAATTTCCTTTTGGGAGTGTCTCCTGCTGGCAGACTCTTAGCTTTGAATGTGTCTGAAAATATCATTTCATCCTTGTTCAATGTTTTTTCTACACATAGAATTATAGATTGGTGATTATTTTCTCTCAGCTTATTGAATATATAATTTCACCATCTTCTAGGCTCCACTATTACTACTGAAAAGTCAGCTATCAGTCTAACTGTGGGTCCTTTGAAGGCCATTACTTTATTCTCTTTGGATTCTCTCTTTCTCTTTGGTGTTCTTCAATTTCACTGTGATGTAAATAGGCTTCCAAAATCTATAAATCGGTGATTTTCATGTTTCTGCAAAATTTTCAACCATTATCCCTTCAAATGCTGCCCCTGCCCCATTCCCTCCCTCCCTCTCTCTCTCTCCTCCCCCCTTTTCTTCTGCATTTCTGACTAGATTATAGCAGATCTTTTGCTCTATGCCCCATGCTTCCTAATAAACTTTAAATTTCTATTTATCTAGCCCAAGTCAACAGTAGTCCCCAAACCCCTAAAGAATACCTGGATCCCTGTCTGGGACTCTATAAAAGTTTCATTTACTAAGTTTATTCTTCAGAAACTTAAATCCTCCAGAGTGCTCCTATGCCAGTTAAGTCCCAAAACCCAGAGGCAATAGCTTCAAGAACATCAACCGGATGTGTCCCATTTTCCCATAATATCGATGCCCCTTTTCTACAAGATCAAGTTAATGTGGTCACTGCCTAGACATCCTTGAAGATAGGGAAAGTGATTAAACCAGAGGAAGGGGTAGCAACAGATAAGATGGAATTAAACAAAGGATTATGAATACTGAATCTCTATATAATTTTCTTTTTCTTAGTTGCTAGGGTATTAGAATAGCTAGAAGGAAAGAACTGAAATGATGGAACTGTAATGGCATTCATTTAATTTGCTCCATACCTACTTGTTAAATTGTAATTTGAAAGTTACCACCTTTTTGTATATACGTTGTATTCACAGTAAGGAAATAAATGAAACTATATTACTGTAATTCATAATATTTTTTGAAATCTCCTGTGTAACTACTTGTTAAATCATACTCTGAAAGTTATTACCTTTTTGCATATATGTTATATTTCACAATAAGGAAATAACTGAAACTGTGGAAATATAACCTATAGTATTCTTTGAAATTTGCTCTCTAACTACTTGTTAAATTGCTCTTAGAAATTTTTCACTTCTATGTATATATGTTATATTTCACAGTAAAACATATGATTAAAAAATTTTCTATTTATCTCCCTGAGATACATCTCCAGTGTTTTCTTCCATTCTGTGTTCCACATTACTAATTCCCTCTTCAACTGTGTCTAATCTGAAATTGAGCCCATCTACTGAGGTTTGTTTTTTAACTTCAATCATTATATTTTTAATTTCAGGAGCTCTAAGTAATTTCTTTACAAAATCCCTCTTTGCTTGATTTTTTTAACCTGTTTTTATTTCTTGAAACTTATTTTTAAAAAAACATGCCTGTTTTATATTCTATGGCCATTTCTTGCACTCAGTCAGCATGATCATCAGTTTCCATGGCCCCAGCAGCAACTCAAAGTCCAGAGACTGCCCAAGATGGGAGTATATACGGGTTTAATTTGTGGCTCACAATTCCTTGAGTGTTTTGCGATTTATTACTATAACCACATATCTTACTTGAATCCTTATCTATGGAAAATTCTTTGAGAAATGGCTCATGTTTGTTTCTGTTAAGTGCCAGGAGGCACCACAAACCCAGATCCACTTTCACTAAATTCTTGGCTTTCAGACTTTTCAGGCTCTCCGGGAGTGTGGGTTGGGGCTGTGTGTGAAGACCAGTAATAAGTTAAGCCCTTTGATCGCCCCTTGGATGCCCAGACTGTGTCTGTCCTTTGAACCCCGTGAGACTGCAGGGACGCACTGACCTGTCCATGAAATGGCCTCAGCATGAAGCACCATCAGGGCTACACGTCCCATTCCAGTCCCTGCCTTTCCCAGTCCCTGGTTTGGGATGCTTTACTTTCTCACCTGTTCATGGGCGCTGTCAACAAATATCCTTAGTATCTTATCCCAAAAAATTCTGGATGTTTTTTCAGATGGACGTTCAGTCCAGTCAGCTAATATCCCTTATTGCAAGAAATGAAAGTGTTTTATCAAATTTTGATACTTTCTCCTAATTGTCAAAATTATTTAAAATAATAAAAAACTGCAGATACTGTTGCAGCCCCAGCAGATCCCCAAGTGAACACTCCCCTTGAGTATCCAAGGTAACCTCTATACTTAATTTGGTGTTTATCATTTCCCTGAATATTTTTCTATTATTATTACATGTTGTATATTAATAAATCATATAAAGAATTGCTTTGCAGTTTTAAACCACATGTAAATTGTGTCATGCTGTATATATATCCTTCAGCAATTTGTTTTCATTGTTAACACTACATTTCTGAGATTTATCCATGTTGGCAGAAGAGCTCTAGTTCATTGATTTCAATTGCTCATGGCGTGCCAGTGTTTGAATAATCACAGGTTGTCGTTTCTTCCATTAATGGAGACATACAGATTATCACGTATCTGCCAGTTTTCCAAATTGTTGGAACGAATGCTCTTGTAGGTGTCTCCTTGTACATTTTACAATTAAAAGATATTAAAAGGTGGTGATAATGCCAAAGAAGAATATTAATGTAACAGGATGCACTTAATTTTAAGAAGTAAGGTGGCGTTAATAGAGCAGGGAGTTTGTTCCTTAATTGAGTAAATGTCTGTTTACAGAATACGACTGCTTGTCTCACCTGTGGCTACAGAAAAGGGGCGGCCACTAAACAATTAAGTGAGCCGAAAAATCCAGAAATGTAGGTAATGTCCTAAAACCGCAGAGGATGGATCAGCTTTAGTGGACTGACTCGGGACCAAGTAGAAAGAGTCCCATTTCATTTTGAGATAATAAGTTAGCCACATATCCCAAGGCGGAGAGTTGACTTCCTGGGCTCAGGATTCCATCTCCCAGAAGGTGACAAGTCCAGAGGCCCCTACTAAGTAGAGTTGCAAGTGTTGACGAGGCCTCCGCTGCCTCCACTGCAGATCGACTCCAGGAGCTAAAAACCACAAGCAGTGGTTACGTTCATCTATGCCTGTTTCCCGCTCCTCTTTGCTCTGGCGACCTTTCTTTCTTGTAAGGCCTGGTCACGCCTCCTCCTCCAGGAAGCCTGCCTGGTCCTCTCCAGCCCTCAGCCGTCTCCCTCCTCACATCTTCTGGTCCCCTCACCAACTCCAGAGCTTCATTATTTCACTCGTGGCCTGGCCAGTTAGACTAAGGTCAGCGCCTTCGAGCGATGGGTACAAAGTCCAACAATAGTGATAATGATGATTATTTTTTTCCCAAACACAGCCTACTTTATTATAGGAATGAACCTAAAGGGGCTCATCCCAAACTAGAATTCCAGAAACATCTACCCCATGAGATTCTTGACGTAGCAGATTCTGTGGGTGAACAAGTTTGGGAAACACAGCCATCACACTGTGCTTTTGAAGCCTGCAGTGTCCATTTCACGTCAAAGGCTCTGAGAAGTCCTGCAGTAAAGGGGCCTGTGCACCTCATTTAGCCCAGCAGGTCCCAAACCTAGTAATGACTTCTGGTTGTCCAGTTGTCGCGTCTCTCGCCTGATGATCTTGCTTCCCCTCGGAAGGGACCAGGGTCCAGAGGGCACAGCCTTGTTTCTGGAGCTCCTGCTCCTTGAGCCCAGCCTGTGGTAAACTCAGTATTCACTTTACCACCCAGGGCCCTGCAGCGTCCTGGAAACAGCACAGGCTACGAGAGCGCAGGGAAACTGCCGGCAGCCTGGCTTGAGCACTGAGTAGCCATTGATTGGCTCCTGGAGCCCTGGCCTGCTTCTCTGTGAAATGGGGATATTCCAAGTCCTCTTTTGAGCCCATCTCTCAGGGTGGCTGCAAGAGCAGATCAGCCTGCGCCGGGCAGCTGTTTGTGGTGTGGCACGTGCCGTCTGCAGATGAGCAGGTTTGGGCCCAGATCAGGGGCTGAGGCCAAGCAAGGGCGAGACATAAAGGGACTGGCATTTACTCCATCGTCTCCAGGGTCTGCCTCGGGATGGCACGGGGCTCGGCAGGTATTTGCGGGATAACCCGGGACATGAAACCCCACTGCTGGGAGGCTCATTGTCCTGACACATATTGAGGCTGGCAAAATCTGGAGGTCGGGAGAAACCAGTAAAAACAGCTTGGGGTGATGAGAAATTGGAAATAGTGATGGTGGTTGCAGCACATCGTGAATGTCACAAATGCGACTGAATCTTACACTTAGCGATGGTTAAAATGGCAAATGTGATGTCATATATTTTATCACAATGAAAACATACATACATAATTTCAAAACTCAGTAAATAAAAATCCTATACAGTGTCCTTTTCTGAACAAACAAGATCTAACCCAAGTTAAACCCTGATGGTGGGAGGCGGTATTCTTGGGGTCCCCTCCACGGATCCGGAGGGCGGATCTCACTCCTCGTTCAGTTGGGCAATGGCCCAAGAAGATGTCCAGGGCAGGGTCTGGGGTCACCAGAGCAGAGAGTGACTGACCTGAGGGCAAGGGAGAGCCGGGCCTTGAATGCAGCCATGAGAACCCCTGCCCCGAGCCAGGCCCTTGCCCTCGGCCCCCCACGCCTCTCAGGCCCCCACAGGACGACAGCTTCATCCACTGGCTCCTTGGTTCTCTCAGCAGCTGGGGTGGCAGCACCAGCTCTGGACCAGGTGCTCAGAAGGAAAGGGGGTGCAAGCACCCCAAGACTGGCCTGGACCAGGGGGCAAGGGAAGCCAGTGCTGGGTGCGCAGACTCACCCCCAAACACCACCCACGGCTCAGAGCAACATCCAGGGCAGGAAAAGACGGGGTGAGGCTGGACTCAAGGGGGGCTTGCTCGGGGTGGGTGTCAGGAGCTGAATTTGGCCGTAGGGGAAATCCACAACCCCCACCCCAGCCCGTACCCACTCTCCCCTGCCTCATCTGTAAAAGGGGGAGACCATGTCTAGCTCGCTGGGTGACATTAAAAGAAAAACTTTCCATACAATTTAGGCTCACACATTCAGAAAGGAGAAGGAAATCCCCCCAAAAGAGGGCAACTCCGGGAGCCAGTGAGGAAATGTTCTGATGAGTGTTATGTTTCTATTCTACATGGGGGGTTCTTACAAAGTGGGGTGCAGGTGGACGTTGATGCGTGCTGAGCCTGTGCATTCCGACAGGCTCTCTCTCCCGCACCCGCTTGCGGCAGGCACTGCCCACCGGCAGTTCCGTACGGTGACGTCCACTCCTCAGAAAGCCCCTGCAGGTGGACCCATTTTGTCTTCTGGAGAAGCCCTTCTGGTAAGGGGACCCCTCGGCAACACCCAGGGTCCACCTCTAACCCCCCAGGAAACACAGGTCACCTCCTCCACCCACAGCTGATGACAACATTCCCCTCCACACACTCACACACACTCACACACACTCACACACGCTCACACCAAAGACGAAACTTGGGGACACCTGGATGGCCCCCGAGGGCAGAAGGTGGCAGCCTCCTTTATGGAGCCAAGGCCCACTCGGGCCGGCCAGGTGGCTCCCAGGTGTTCACAGCCCCTCCTCCCCTCCCCCAGCTCGGACTTGAGCTTCCCGACAGGTGAGATGGGCCCCGGCTGACCCCGCTGGCTCCCGCTGCTGGGGAAACCCCACCTCGGACTACCGGGGCCTCTTCTCACGGCCCGCGTCCTGCGTCGGGACCTTCTCAGCAGCTCACGCCTGGTCACCTTCTCAGCGGCCTCTTGACCCATAGGAAGGCTCCGTCCTGGCCTGGTCAGTGGAGCCCCGGCCACCCTGCCCCATCCCTCTCGGAATGCCCCAGAACATGAGGCCTTCCCCTTGCCAGTCCCCTCAGTGCTGCAGCTTTAGCCAAAACTGCAGGGCAGTGGGAAAGACCCAGGACGGAGGGCAGGAGGGCAGGAGAGGCCCCAGGGCTGTGAGAGACGCTGGGGCCCAGACATGCTGAGGCCTGGAGGCATCACCCAGCCCCTGTGGGAGCTGGAGCCCACCCCGGGGGGCCATGGGCTGGGCGCTGGGACCCCCGGGCAGGACAGAGGGCTTCGTCCAGCCCTGGGAAGAGAGGACAATCAGCCCCTGACCCAGCCACGCACGCCCGGCCCCAGCCCGTGGGTTCCGTGTTCGGGGCAGATTACTTGGTTCCAAGATGCCGTTACTCACCATCGGGGGGCAAAACACCAGGGTGCCCATGCAGGGCTGCTCTGAGGGTGAGGGGGAACACACTGTGTAAGCAACGAAAATACCTTATGTGCAATTCCGTGCTTTCTGCTGCCCCGTTCTCAGAGCTGGTTACCAAACTGCTTGCCTCACCTCCTCCTTAGCAGCAATATTATTGCTCCGTTTTACAGATGAGGAAACTGAGGCAGGGCTGGTTTCCAGGTCTTCCCACGGTGCACACCAGGTAGGGAGCAGAGCTGGGGTCTGAATGCAGCAGCCTGGCCCTGCCGTCCGTCCGTGTCCCCCATCACCAGCCAGGCTCACCGAATAACCAGCGACCACAGCGTTGGTGAGCAGGTGACACCGTGGTGAGTTGGAGCACCCACTGCAAATGCACGTGGGCCACGCCTGCCCCAGCTTCACCCCCACCCCCTTCCTTCTGTGTCCTCTGCAGGGGTCAGCCCTCGTCCATTACGACCAGTCCCCAGCGCTCCAGCTCCCCGGGAATTCACACCGGAATCAGAACCCTGAGCCCACCAAGGACCCGTCCCCAGTCACAGGGCCACGCCAGGCCCAGGAGGACAGTAGTTAGGCCGCGGGGTCCCGTCATGGCCGGCCGTCTTCACCCCTTGTGTTCTCGGTCCCCCTCGGCACCCCAGCCTGGTGCTGGGAAACCCACCCCACCCCCATGCCTGAGCCCAAGAAGGCGAATCTGAGCTTTGTGAGTTTTGGAATTGCCAAAATGGTCTTTTTTGAAAACCAAGGCTTTTGATTTGCAAGGTCAGGGCCTTTTGACTGAAACAAATGAAAGCCCCCCAGTGCAGCACCTGAAGTTTTCACCATGAATGAGAGGCCGTAAGAGATGTGTGGGGGCTCCCGCTCACCAATCAAGTGTCCGATCGGGTAACGACGGTGCGGCTTGAATTCATGAGCCCATGAGGACAACTCACCCTGGAGGCTGCAACAGTGACAACCTGATGGAGAGGCCGAAGGAACTGAGCACTTACCCTGCGTTTCCCGGGCTGACCGTTTTTCAGGAAAAGATCTTGACTGGAGAGCTGAGCTGGCAGCTACAGAAGGAATGACGGCATCACAGTGTCACCCCTTTGCAAACCCTAATGAAATCATGGCTCTGGCCACGGCCATCAGCGGCCGCTGACACTGTCGAGTGGAGCCCCGAGAGGCCCGTTGGCACACAGAAGGGGTGACTATGCTCGGAGCCCAATTCCAGCTCTTGGGGGAAACTGAGTCAGGCTGGGAATCAATGTCTTAGCCCACTGGAAGGCATTAGTGTTCACTCTGCTGGGTATGAGGATGGTATTGGGATGGTGCTTTGTTTTTAAGTCTTTATATTTAGGAGTGAAAGGGGATACAATGTCTAGGATTCGCTTTAGAATACTCCAGTCAAAAATTTAAAAACAAAAAAAAGTAAGACGCTGACGTGGGGACAGATTGAACGAGCAGGCATGGGGTGACAGCTGTTGAACCTGCCCAAGGCAGGCCTGGGCACGTCCTTTCCCAGCTCCTAACCTTTCGGCCACCTGTGCCCTGGCACCCAGGAGGCTCCCAGATGGTGAGAAGACGGCTTTCCAGCTTCTGGGGAAAGCCCAGCATTGGGACATTGTCCCCACCCCGCTCCACCCTGCCTCCAGTCCTGCTCCTGCTCTCCAGGAAGGAGTGAGGCTCACCAAGCACCCTCGTGGCCCCGTCTGAATTGCCCCCAAGAGGACCAAGCTTAGAGACAGACGCACCACAAGCACACGGAGGCCCCAGCCCTGGAATCCAAGCTTCCCGGTGTCTGCGCAGTTGTTCATCAAGTTCACTACGGAGCCTCACACTTAAAGAAAAAAGTAGAGCATGTATTGAGCACTCTCTTTGGGTTCAGTTCTGTGTCAGGCTCGGTGGGGTCACTTGGGAGATGTCCCTGACTTCTAGAAGCTTGTGATTTCTTTTGGGGTAGCAAGATAGTCACCCAAGAGCAAGCACAATCAGCCAATACTTTTCTGAGCTCTACCATGTAGCCTGCCCCAGGCAGGGGCACAGAACGTGAGCTACGGGGAGCCCTTCACTCTAGGCACTCACCATGAAGCTGGACAGGTGAGACTCCTGGACATCAGGAAAGGCCGGGAGACCTTGAGCGGTGCATAAGACTGGCCAGGCTGAGAGCCAGGGAGCACTCCAACCTGGAGTCCCAACCACCCCAAATGCCACCTTCTTCATGAATCATCTGGTTCTGAACAAAAAAGTGGGATCCTTCGATCCTTCCATCGACAAAAACGTCATGTGGACCTCACTGGTGGTAATAGAGGATTGCTCTGACTTCCCCCATGAGATCGCGAGTCTAAGGGTGGAGAAAAAAGAGAGCTCACAGTGAGGGGCAGGTCAAGGAACTTCCTCGAAAAGCTGGAACCTGGTGGAAGCTCACTTGCTCTAAGAAGAGCTCACCATACCTTCAGGAATGGTTCGATCCAGGTGATTGAATCAGATAATCAGGGATCTAGCTCTATGCATCTCAGCCTTGCTTTCCTCTGTTTGGGCTCCATTCTCAGGAAATTGCCCCCTAAATAATGCCCAAGGTGGCAACTGGGAACTCCAGGCTTATATTCTGTCAGCTCAGCCATCCCTGCAGAAAGAGTTACCTCTGCCCTCACAGTGCCAGCAAATCTCCCACAGTGAAATTACATTCAATCAACTGTGGCAGGATGAATGGTCTATCCATACAATGGAATATTATTCAGCAGTTGAAAGAAATGACACGACAGTAATCAAAACAGCATAGAACTGGCAAAAAGATAGACATATAAGCCAACAGATAGAATAGAGAGCCCAGAAATAAACTCTCACATATCCAATCAAATAATTTCTGACAAGGATGCCAAGACCATTTGGTCAGAAAAGGACAGTCTCGTCAACAAATGGCGCTGGGACAACTGGAAATCAACACATAAAAGAATGGATCTGGATCCTTCCTTATATCATAAGCAAAAATCAACTTAAAATGGATTGAAGGCATAAATTTAGGAGATAAAACTATTAAAGTCTTAGAAGAAAACAGGGGGAATATTCAAGACCTTGGGTTTGGCAATGGTTTCTTAAGTATGACACTAAGCATGGGCAACAAAAGAAAAAATAGACAAATTGGACTTCATCAAAATTAAAAACTTTTGTGCATCAAAAGACACGATCAAAAGAGTGAAAAGATAACATACAGAATGGGAAAATATTTGCAAATCATGTATCTGATAAGGGTTTAACATCCAGAATATATAAAGAATTCCTACAACTCAGCAACAACAACAAAACAAAGAGCCCAATTAAAAACGGGGCAAAAGATTTGTATAGACTTTTCTCCAAAGAAGATATACAAATGGCCAATAAGCACATGAAAAGATGCTCAACATTATTAGCCGTTAAAGAGATGCAAATCAAAACCACAATGACATACTACTTCACACCCACTAGGATGGCCATTAAAAAAATGGAAAACAAGTAGTGTTGGCAAAGATGTGAAGAAACTTGAATCCTTAATTTCAATTTCCTTGAAATTGCTGATGGAAACATAAAACGGGGCAGCCACTGTGGAAAACAGTTTGGTGGTTCCTCAAAACGTTAAACATAAAATTACCATATGACTCACCTTTTCTACTCCTAGGTATATCCCCGAAAGAATTGAAAACAGGGACTGCTTCTCGTACACCCATGTTTGTATTGCACACCAGCCAAAAGGCAGAAACATCCCAGGCATCCATCAACAGATGAACGGATAAACAAAACGCAGAGTATCCATACCATGGAATGCCACCCAGCCGTAAAAAGGAATGAAGTTCCGATAACTGCACATGGACGCACTTCAAAAACATCATGCTGAAAGAAATCAGCCGGACACGGACAAACATTGCATGCTTCCATGTATATGAAATATCTAGAACAGCAAATTCATAAAAACAAAGCAGATTAGGGCTTCCCAGGAGCCGAGACAAGAGGCGGGATAGGGAGTTAAAAGGTGCAGAATTTCTGCCTCGAATGATGAAAATGTTCTGGAAACAGTGGTGATGGTTACACAACAGTGTGAATGTACTCAAGGCACCGAATCGTGCACTTCAAAATGGTTAAAATGATGCATTTTAAGTTGTGCATATTTCACTATAATAAAACAATAAATTAAGTAAGTGGAGTCCTGACCCATGCTACAACACAGAGGAATTCTGAAAGATGGCATTCTCTGAAAGAAGCCAGACACAAAAGGCCATATATTGTTTGATGCCACTTACATGAAATGTCCAGAATCCGCACATCTAGGACGGAAAGTAGATTCCTGGTTGCAGGGGCTGGAGGAGGGAGAATGGGGGAGTAACTGCTAAATGGGTACGGGGTTTTTTTGGAGGGTGATAAGGATATTCTAAAATCACATAGAGGTGCACAACTTTGGGAGACGTTAAAGACCACTGAGTTGTCCACTTTAAAAGGGTGATTTTTATGGTTGTGAATTATAGTTCAATTAAAAACAAACAAACAAAAAAAGTCTGGGGTCCTTCTGAGTGTGTCACCCCATACGGCTGCGCTGCTCGCATGCCCGCCCGGCCCTGCAGCTGGCAGAGTGGGGGACCTGAGAGAACAACCAGGCTGGACCCACTTACCCAAGCGCAACTCCAGCTCCTTCCCATCCTGCAGGCCCCGCCCGGCTCCTCTGCAACCTCACCCTCCCTCTCTAGCCCCCCACGCCACCCAGGCCATCTCCCCTGCTCCAACACACCCAGAGCATCCCCGACCTCTGCCGCTCTCTGCTCTCTCTCCTGTTTTCTCATCATCCTGATGTCTGTATAAATAGCTCCATTTCACCATCAAGATCACAGTTCCAGTATCCCAGCCTTGGAGGGCTTTCCCTGCCTGGCGCCCCAAAGCGGCGCCACCCGTGGCTCCCATCTGTCACTCAGAACATGCAGGCTTCCTACTTCTTTGTTGTCCACGACTGCCTCCCAGCACCCAGCACCGCTTAATAAACGGTACTGACACATGAATGAATGAAAGAATGAACAAATAAATGAACAAACGAATGAATCTCTGTCCTGGACAGATACAGTTATATTCAGGATTCTCTATCTGATGAAGTAGGACTCGGCCATTCTAGGGAGATTTTTCAACAGCCAGAGTTAAAATCACCCCATCCCGGGCATCTCTGGGAGAATCACAGTTCTCAGAGTTAAGGGGGTACACGGAGGGATAGAGACCCCCTTTGACTTACAACAAGCAGGACCCTTGGGATGTGATCAGAAAACTGTTGTTTTCTCCCACCGGCATTTAAAGTTTATTTGGAAGGTACGATCTTCCTGATCACAGATGAAAACCAGGGCAGGCCCTGCGGGTTCTCTGGTTCAAAGAGGCACAAAGCCCCAATTCAGAAGCGAGATCACCAGTCCTGCTTCACGAGCTCAGTGGGGAGCCGGGGTCTGGTCACAGCACCCCCCTCTCCTTCCCCTGGGTCCCCTTCTCCACGGAAAGTCTCCTTTCTGATCTCACCGGGTAAGGGTGGCGGGAGGACAGCCCGGACAGTTCCTACGTGATCGTGCTGGCACGAGATGGACTTGCTCTGTCTGGCCGCCGAGGGCTCAAGGCCGAGTAGTTCTCTCGGGGACACTCCGTGAGCCCTTCAGGGGCTCCTCTAGGAGTCATGAGCCTTTGTCGACACTGTTTGGAGCAATCTCCGTGCGTTAACTCGTCCAGTTCTCACAACCCTGTGAAGCAGGTACTCATCACAAGTGAGGAGACTGAGGCAGAGTGGTGGTCCCAGGCCCCAGTCGCCCAGCAGGGGCCGGGGGAGCCAGGTGGGCAGCTCCCGGGTGGGCTCCCAGCTGCCCCCTCCCTCAGGCAGGGGCACACACGCCAGCCGGGCCCAGCAGCAGCAGCCCCTCCCCGGCTCCCCAAGGGAAGCCCCTCGCCAGGCTGGAGGCGTGCACCAAGGACCCTGGGCGGGGGCGTCCCCACGGCTGCGGGCGAGGCGGGGACTCCAGGGCGGCCTGGCTGGACAGCGCTGGCCCTGTCTGGCCTCTCGTCTCTGCCACCTCTTCTTTCATTTCATGTTTTTTTTTTAATTGTGGCAACATAGATATAACACAAAATTCTTCATTTTAACCTTCAACCATTTTCAGTTGTGCACTGCAGAGGTCTTGATTACACTCAAAATATCATGCTACCATCACCACCATCTGTCACCAAGGCTTTCTCATGACCCCAACAGAAACTCCACCCCCATAAAGCAAGAGCTCTCTGTTCCCTCCCCCTCCCCACCCTGGAAAGCATGTCCCACTTTCTGTCTCCACAAATCTGCCTGTTCTAGGCATTTCATAGAAGTGGGATCACACAAGCATTTGTCCTTCTGTGTCTTGCTTCTTTCACACAACGTGATGTCATCAAGTTTCATCCACGTTGTCACATTATCAGAGCTTCGTTCCTCTTTATGCTGACGAATATTCCACTGCATGGACACAGCATGTTTCCTTTCTCCGTTCCTCTGCCGATGGACCCTTGGGTGGCTTCCACCTTCTGGCAATCTTAGATAATGCTGCAATGGACATTGGTGTGCAAGGATCTGTCCGAGTCCCTGTTCTCAGTTCTTTGGGGCATATACCAGGAGTGGGGGTGCCAGTCATTGGGTTCTGTTGCCTCCTGGTGTCTCCATCGATACTTCCGGTCACACCTAACGTAGAACCAGGGCTTGAATCCAGTCTTGGGACTGTCAGCTCAGGGTTCTGTCTTCCCCGCCTCTACCTAGAAGTAGGTTCAGGGAGCCAGAAGTTTCCATTATTCAGAGACCCTGCTCCTGTTGGTGGCTGCAGGTCAAACCTCGAGCCTTCACTCAGCTCCTGGAGGCACCAGCCCCTTGTGGGCCCCACAGAGCCCCCTCCCCACTGGGGACCCTGGCAAAGCCCGGGGACCCCGTGCTCTGGACCAGCTTTCTCCAGCGTTTGCCTCCGGGGCGCTGCCCCCAGCGTGTGGGCACCCCAGCCGCCCACCAAAGATGATTGGCCAGGATGACTGCTCCTGGGCCCGCAGCTGGCTCTTGCTCCTATGCAATGGGTGCAGTGGGGAGGGCCTAATGCAGTGAGATCATCCAGGAGCTCCTGGGGCTCCAGGGCTGTGCTCCCCATAAGTGGGCTGGGCCCCCCTCCACTTCCCAGATGGGGCAGCATCTCAGGTGAACCCTGGGACTGAGCTTCTCGGAGCCCCGAAAGCCACAGGAAGGCAGCGAGGGCAGCTGGGCCTGCGGCAGAGCAGCTCAGTGGCCCTGGCCAAGGCGCTGCCTCAGGCTCCGAGCACAGCTCCAGGGAGCTGGAAACTCCTCCAGCAACAGAAGGCGCCTGAGCCGGCAGGGGGGAGGAGAGGACGCTGCACACAGCCGGTGGGGTAGCTGAAGTGCGGGGCAGGCACTGGGGGGGCCACAGCTTTGGAGCTGGGAAGGGCACGACCAGCCTGCCCCACCCCGGGGCCATGTGCAGGTCCAGAGGCCTGCCCAGCGGTAGGAGGCCCAGACAAGACGCCTGGAATGTTCTAGAAGGAAGGACAAGAGGGAAACACAAGCAAGCAGGTCCAGGGTGGGTGTTTCCCTCCTGCAAGGCTGATGACACCTTGGACCCTGGGTGGGAGCAGCTCGTTCTGGGTTCTCAGGAGTGACCTGCCGAGGCTGACCGCTTCCCACGCCACCCATCACTGCCCTGTCCAACAGCCAGGACACAAGGGCCTCGCACGGCCCCTCTGCAAAGGTGCAGGGGTACCAGGTGGGGCTGGAGACGGGGTCCCTCTGAGAAGCAGGCGCTGGGTAGGGCTGGGGTGCGTTTGCTGGAGTCTCAGTCAAGCCAGGGGCTCAGAGGAGGCAGGAGCCCCCCCAGGACCAGCAGAGGGCAGGGGGTGCAGCACCCCTGTTCCAGTGGACCCTTCAGGAGGAATTCCGCACCTCCGGGTGAACACCCAGGGTTCAAAGCAGTTCTAACAGCTGCTTACTCCTAGATCTCCAGCGGTCCAATCCCCCAGGTATCTACAAACGTGCATTTTACAAGGAAAGCTGTCCCGCGGAGATGGAGCTGGCGTCCTTCTTATAAAGGGAACTTAAAAACACACACCCTGGGGAAGGGGGTCCCAGAGGTCTGTGCTCCCCAGGGCTCTCCAGCCCTGGCCCAGGGAAGGCCCACAGCGACTGTTAGCAATCTGCATGGTCGCATGGTGTGAGTAACAAATATAATGGACAATGCCATCAGGAGAGAAAGAAGTGACATTTATGCAACACGGGATGGGGCAGCAGCCATCAGCCGGGGCCCTGCAGCTTTGCAGGGCTCATCTCAGTCCCTGCATGGGTGAGCCTACGTTTTCCTGCAGAGCTTGGGCTCCGGGGATAGAGCTGACATACGGGCACGGGCAAGACGACGATCAACCTCGCCCGTGGGCATGAGGGGCAAGTGTAAGCGGCACCTGCGGCAGGGCAGGGGGTGTGGGTAGGAGCCAGGATTCCCTGCCCCCAGGCCCCGAGGCTCCCCAGGCGTTCCCACCCGAGCAGGAGCGCTCGGACCCCACAGTCTATGCAGGGGCCGTGGGGCCAAGGGGGTGAACCCGGGAAGGCAAGTCACACGAGCAGCGAGTGAAGCCACGGCGGATAAACACCATGGAGTCACCACGGTGCTGCGCGAGTGTCAGGGACCAGGATGTGCCAAGGCCTCAGTTAGGCAATTTCTGCTTGCAGAGCCCCCGGCCCTGCCCACGACTGCCGGGCACGCTCTACCGCAGGCCCCACAGATGGGCCGTGCTGCCCTCCGTGCACCCTGGCATGGCAGAGGGCTGCGGGCGAGGGTCCGGGACCCCTTCAGAGGCTCGCGGGGTCATCTACGGGGGGCGCATGAGATGGGCATGTGTCACGCACTCCTCGTACTGTCTTTTCTGCACCACCCTGGGACACGGGGACTCCACATGCCCACCCCAGGGAGGGGAAGCTGAGGCAGGGGGAGGTGGCAGCCCCTGGGCACCCAGCTGGGAGGGGCGGGACCCACCACCCAGCCCAGCCGTCTGCCCTGACCACGGCAGGGTCCAGAGCTGTGCAAACCGGCTCCGAGGGGCCGGCACTCAGCCAGGCTGGGGCAGACGCTCAGGAACCTTCTCGGGGGCTGGGCCACCCCCAGCCCCACCACCCAGGAGGCGAAATGTTGCCTGGAGCCCTGGGCCTGGGACTGTACTGAGGAACGAGGGAAGTGACCTGGGGGTGTTGACAGGGGTGGAATCAGATGCTGAGAGAGCCACAGCTGGGGAGAATGGTCTGGAAGAGGCAGGAGGGAGGAAGAGGACCTGCTCTGCAGCGCAACCCAGTGCCAGGAGGGCTGTGGTTAGAGAACCGGGAACATTCCAGAAGGCTGCTGCACGTGGGCAACTTCAGGGGGGGCCACCGTTGGGTTAGAGTGAGAAGGAGGAGTTGCTGTGCAGAGAGAAGGGTCAGATCAGGGGATTTGCTGTGTTTCATCACCTTGTGATTAAAAGAATAAAGGGTTGTCTCCAGGAAGGGCTTCAGCCCTGATTTGAGTAGATCATAAAACAAAAACCACATACATTAGATACTTTGCTCATTAGCTGAGAGTTAGTTACTTAGATACTTCCTTCATTAACTACAGCAAGGAGGGTGGTGCTTGAAATCCCTCCCATCCTGGCATATGGACTTGTGTGTCAACCATGAGTGTGCTGGTTGTTGGCATAGGAGATGGGGCGGAGCACTGGGGTCTGGTCCAGCGCTGTCTGTCCGTTCTCTTCCTCATCTGGTACCACCGCCCTTGGCCCCACCCCAGTCAGCCCTGATGAGCATCCGTCTCTGGGCACTGTTCCTGCTGCTGCTGATGGCCTTCCAGCTCACTGCTTCCCAGGGCTGGTTGCTAAAACTGCAGCCCATCAGCCAAACCTGGCCTCCAGCACAAAGGAGCCCAGCTGCTGCTTTGCTTTATTCATTCAGAAGCCCTGTTAGTAGGGGCATACAAATTTAGAATTGTAACTTCCTGGGCAACCAGACCTTAATGATAAATTTTGAGGCTGCCCTCATTAATTGAGGTTGTCTTGTTTCCCTGGCAGTCTGTTTTGTCTCAGACTAGCACCCTCCACCAGCTTTCTTTTTGCTGAGCCTCCTCGCCCTTTCAACCTTTCTGTGTACTGATGTGTTGGAGGCGTTGCTTGTGAACCATTCAAAATTGAGTTCAGCCACAACATTGTCTGAGAGATGCGCCCACCACTGCGTGAGCGGACCTGTGTCCTAGCGCCCCCAAATCCCACCCAGCATTTGCCCTGGGGGGTGAGCAGGCAAGCCATGATGGAGAGAAGGCTGCCTCCCGGGGGTCCTGTCTCTGGGCCTCTGTTTTCTCATCTGTAAAATGGGGGCAATGCGCCTGTCCTGGACCCTCCCGGGTGTGAGGAAGGACCCTGCGCCCCCTGTCACCAGGCACTGAGACATGCTCTCCCTACAGTGGAACCCCAGGCCCTTCCAGCGAGGGGGCCTGGGTGAGGGGGCAGCCATCTGGGAACAGGCCAAGGGGCTGACAAAGCCTCCGCTGCCCCCTCCGAAACCAGCCCGGCTCCCCCATCTTGTCCCTGGATCCACCAAGTATCCATTAAAAGATGGCAGAGCCCGAGAGGGGACTTGCAGTCTCTTGGAAGAGAAGCCTCCATTCCAAGTAAGGCCACAGTCCAGCCCCACTCTTGCACCCACTGCATTTCATTTTCCGTGGCTTGGGATCCACTCCAAATGGGAAAAGGGGAGCCAGGATGGCCGGGAGTCCTGGGAGCAGCCTCCCTCCCAGCAGCCCGCTGCACCCCAGCGGCCCCCTTGGATCCCCCTCAACGAGAGGGACACCTGGCTTTCCAACCTGGCTCGGTGCTGGCTGGCTCGGGAGAGCCTGGAAACACACAGGAGGGGAAACGCAGAGAGCAAAAGCAGACAGTCTGCCCCCGCCCCCCTGCCCGGCCTCTCCCTCCCCAAACTCCGGGCCCTGTCCAAACAGAGAGAGAGGAAAGCCTTGGAGATGCCTTCAGCCGGGATTTATAAGCCCGAGGCAGCACCTCCCGTACAAAGGGGGACACAGCCCCTGCTCCCCACCAGTGACTCCCTCATAAGCATTCAGCACTTGGCGAGTGGCCCGTGCTGCTCGGAGGCTGCCTCTCCACCAAGTCCGGCTGCTCCTCTCGTGTGTCAACAAAACATGGAAACCAGGAGAGAGAGGAGTCAGGACCTTGCACAAGCCCTGCCCTAGTCCCCCCAAAGTCAGCCAGCCCCACCCCAGCACCTCCCCAGTCCCTCTGAGGTCACCCAGCCCTACCCCATCACCCCCCCATCCCTCCTACATCACCCAGCCCCTCTTCAGCACCCCCCAGACCCCTAGTCACCCCCAGGTCACCTGGCCCCACCCCCAGCCCATCCTCTACCTCCCCAAAATGGACTTGTCGGCAAGCGGAAACAATTGTGGGAGCAACCCGAGGCCAGCTTGACCCTGTCTGAGAGGGGTGAAGAAGGGCCAGGCCATGACCTGGGGTGCGCAGGCCCAAAGGCGGCCAGCAGGGCCCTGCCCCAAACACAGGAGACCCCCTTACGCAAACTGCTCCAGCGCCCACATCCAGTGACGCCTGAGGCCAGCCCCCCACCCTGCTCCGGGGGGCATGGGGGGCATGGGTGGGTGAAGGTGACCCAGGCCACGCGAGCCACAAAGATGCCCCCTCCCTGGGGATTTCTCCTAGGAAGAGACGTCACTAAAGCGACCCCACAGGGCTGCAACGAAGATGCAAGATGCGATGGGACGATGCAGGTGAAGGGCTCTGAGCACAGACCTCCGCGTCAGCCACCGTGGCGAGCTGCGTGCAGAGCGCCCTCTCGCGGCCAGGTGCGGCGTAGGCCCCTGCAGGCGGGAATCCCACCTGGGACAACCTGGGCGTTGTTCAAATCCGCATCCTCATCTGCAGGCAGGGCCGCCGAGGAGCAGAGGGCTGAGGGGCTCGCCACAGAGCCAGGAGGTCGCGGAAGCGGACTTGGAAACCACACTTCAAATAATAGGGTGGCATATGGGAAAAATACACCTAACGTAAACCACGGATTATGATTAACAGTAATAATTTAATATCCTTTCATCAGTTGTAACAAAGGTACCACACTAATGCAGTGTCAACAAAGGGGGGGTATACGGGAATGTTGTATTTTTTCCATGACTTTTCCGTAAACCTACAACCTCTCTAATAAAAAAATAATAATAAATAATTTTTTAAAAATTATGGTAAGTGAAAGAAACCAGACACAAAGTACTACACATTGAAGAGAGAGAGAGAGAGAGCTTCAGGTAGGAAAGTGCGTGTCCTTCGTCACTTCATGCTCTTTGCTGACACGGAGCCCAGCTCAGCCTGCACGGTAAACACCGGGCAAATGCTGGGCACTTAGTGTTCTCCAGCTTAACCCACCCCAGCTTTGCACCCAGGGACGCCAGGCAGGACGGAGAGCAGGGATGAGCTGCCATCCTGAAAACTGGAGAAAAAGTCAAAGTGTGCCCTGGTCAGGGAGACCCCCAGGCCCCAGGGCAGAAGGCTGGAGGGGTCTTTACTGGGTCTGCGGGTTCCCTCTGGCTGCTGCAACAAGTGGCCACAAAATTAGTGGCTTAAAACAAGACAGATTGGGCAGAATCTGGAAAACATCAGCAGGGCTGCGTTCCCCCTCGCGGCTCCCTCGCCTTCTCGAGTTTCTAGATCGGCCTGCTCTCCTCGGCTGGTGGCGCAGCATCGTCCAGCGCCTCCCTCTCTGTGTCCATCGTCATGTCACCTCTTCTGTCGCTTCCCCTCCCGCCTCCCTCTTATCGGGACGCTCGTCATTACCCTGGGACCCCTGGATGACCAGGGGCACCTCCCATCTCGAGATCCTTCGCTTCATCTCACTCACAAAGTCCCTCTGGCCACATAACGTCCTGCACGCTCAGGTCTCAGGAATGAGAACGTGGACATCGTCGGGGGACATGGCTCCTCCACCACACTGGGGACAATGGCCTGCCCAGGACGAGACCTACAAACGGTGGCACGTGACATTTCCTGGAGAAAACACTGGTCCCCGTCCCGAAAGCCAACAGTGAAAAATCAGCTGACTCACTCGCCTCCCCTCCCCACACACACACACACAGAGCTTCCTATCCACCCGTGGGGCTGTGCGCTCAAATAAAAGTGAAGAGGAAAGGACCTCCAGACACACAGGGAAAGTTCACACAAGAAAGACAAATGGCCGAAACAAAGAGGAGGAAGGAGCTCAGAGGACTTAGGCCACGCAGGGTGCTGAGTGAGCACACAGGGTCCGGAAGAGGAAGTGGCCTTCCAGCTGCTGGGGAGAAACAGTTTTCAACCCAGGAGCCACACCATCAATCCAAGTGTGAGCGCAGTTAAAGGAAAGGACTCAGAAAATGTACCGTCCATTCAGCCTTCCATAGAAAGCCACTAATGGTGGAAGGAAGGAAGGAAGGGAGGGTTGGAGGGAGGAAGGGAAGAAAAAAAAGAAAGAAAGAAACAGAGAGAGAAAGGAAGAGAAAGGAAGGAGAGGAGAGGAGAGAAGGAGAGAAGAGAAAGAGAGAAGGAGAGAAGGAAAGAGAGAAAGAGAAAGAGAGAAAGAGGAAGGAAGGAAGGAAGGAAGGAAGAAAGAAGTTTTTCAGCTTTGTGAGAGTGTTTGGGGGTGAATTCATGAAAGTAATAGAAACTCAAGCAAATTTAAAAATAAGGCAATTATTAACTTTTGAAAAAATGGAGAGTTGTACAGGAAAGGATATGGGGTCAGGGGACATCACCCCTCTCTCCTGACTTGTTCTCCTGGGTGACCCCTGTGAGCCCATGGCCTTAAACACCCTACGGGGCCAGTGACACCACCCCTTCCCCGGTGGGTCCCCACCCCCACTGCCCCCCTTGGGTTTTAAACTCTTTACCTGCATCTTGACGCCCCCTTGGCATCTAACGGCTCCACCAACTCAACAGTCAGCCCCAGAGCCCTTGGCTTCCCCAGCTACAAAATCCTGCTCCTCTCCCAGTCTCCTCCATCTCGGGACTGGAGCCTCATCCATGCAGCTGCCTCAGCCAATCCCCCAGGAGGTGTCTGAATCTCCCCTTCTGCCTTAACCCCCACATCCTGTCAGGAATCCTGTGAGTCCCAACCCTAAACACACCCCACATCCATCCAGCTCTCTCCACCGGCCCCTCATGGTCTCCCTGCTTCCTGGGGGTGCCACCGCCTCGGGGAGCCCTTTCCAGACACCCACAACCACCGCCCAGCCACTGTCTGGGAGGATCTGATTTCACTGGGGGTTCACCCCATGCCACAATGTACCCCACAGCCCAGCTTAGCGAGTTGAACTATTTTTGAAGAAATAAAGAACCCCCTCCCTCAAAAAAATCTAAATTGGGGATGATCAAACATTTTCTGTTAAGAGACAGATAGTAAATATTTTCGAATTTGCAGGGCCACACCATCTCTATCACAGCTGCTCAACTCGGCCATTACAGAGAAAAAAGCAGCTGCAGACAACAAGTCAATGAATAAGCGGGGGCCGTGTGCCAATAAAACTTTATTCGTGGATACTGAAATGTGCATGCTATAGAATTGTCAGAAGTCAGAATATGCTATTCTTCTTTTGATTTTTTTTCAACTATTTAAAACTGTAAAACCTATTCTTAATTCACAGGCCATACAAAAAAGGGGGGGGTGGGTTGGCAATCCCTGATCTAAACAACAAACAGGAAAATGTTTACTAAATATGAAGAGCCCCATGCTGCAATGCCATGTGGCCATTTTAAATGACAGCCATGACAAATGTGAGAAAACATGGGGAGATGTTTATGACACACGAAGTGAAAAGTTGCAGAACCCACCAAGGCATAAACAATTCATTGGCAACCACAGAAAATTGTGGGAGCATCTGGAAGGTAATCTGCAAAGCCTTAAAATAACTCAGCTGGGTTGGTGCCTTCTGAGTAGCTTTTATCATTATTTCTGCAAATTTCTCTTCAAAAAGGACCAGTGTAATTCCTGGCTCTTGTCATAAAGTGACATTCTGGAGGCTGCGGGAAACAGCACAACCAGGGATTAAAATCATAAATTTTGTCCTTTGCCTGGGATGTGAGCCAGCTCCGGTCTGGAGCCAATGGATGGCAAATCTTCTCACCACCCTGCATGTCCGTTTTCTGATCGGAAGAATGGTGATAATGATTCTACTTCCCTCATGGAGGAGAGGGAAGGGCCAAGTGACGTAACAGTTACAAAGTGCTAGGCCCAGGGGGCACCTGTTGGGGGAGACCCTCACCACTAATATTCTCTATGACCCCAACCCTGCCTGCAAGCAGGAGAGATGCCGTAACAAGTAAAACTTACTGTTTAAGCCAGGACTTTCCTCTGGGATAGACAGTTTAAGCCAGGAATTATCCCAGGTGGACTAGGACACACGTCACCCTACGGACAAGTGTACCAGTTAGGGATGCTTTCAGCTAAAAGTAAAAGAGACCCTCACTACTGGTGCCTCTTAGAGCCTGTTTGCCTTTCAAGAAGTCCAGAGCACGAGAATTACCATAAAACCCAGCAATTCCACTCCTCAGAATAGCCCCAAGAGTAGTCAAAACACAGGCTCATGCTAAAGCTTGTACATGAATATTTACAGCAGTGTATTCATAACGGCCAGAAAGTGGAAATAACCCAAATGCCCATCAACTGATGAGCGTAGAAATGATACGGGAGGACACGGATGAGTGGATATACAGGTGGTATATCCACACACATTTCCGGTCCACGCTACAACGTGGGTGAACCTTGAAAACGTCGTGCTCAGTGAAATAAGCCGGACCCAAAATAACACGTACTGTATGAGTCCATCCATATGAAATATCCGGAATAGCTAAATCCATAGAGACAGAAAGAAGATTGTGGTTTCCAGGGGCTGCAGGGGGCTACTGCTAAAGGGTACAGCGGTCCCTCTAGGGGTGAGGATGATGTTTTAGAACTAGATAGAGGTGATGGTTATACAGCACTGCAATGTGCAAATGCCACTGAATTATACGATTTTATGTTATGTGACTTTTACCTCGATTATTAAAAAGTCTGGGGGGGGTGGCCAGCCTGGGGGTGGGCCCAGCAGCTGTGTGACGCCATCAGGGCTGGTCCTTCCCGCACTGGGCCACCAACCTCAGGGGCTGGCTTCTGTCCTCGGGCAAATTCATGTCACAAAAGGGCTACCTACTCTCAGACATCATCCTCCCACCCAATGGCTTTCAAAGGGTAGAAGCAGCAGGGAGGCCAGAGTGGTAAAGAGAGCCCTGATAATGATTCTGTCCTTTGAGCTGGAAGGAAGAGCTTCCCCCAGAAGTCCCCAGCTGGCCTCCCTCTCCCACCTCATTACCCAGAACCAGGTCCTCCAGGCACCCCCAGAACAAGTGTGGGTCATGGACTACACGCCCTCGGGACCAATCAAAGCCCGTGCCTGGAACCCAAGCGGGCTCTGGGGGCAGGGCTGGTGTTGTCAGATGCTCTCCAGCAACCTGGGCACAGGATGCACTGAGCTGTGACAAGCGGTACATGAGCAAATAAATACACAGATTCCTCCACCCAGTCAACAACGTGCTGACCCGACCACGAGACAGACCCTGACCGGCCACGCCCCTGGGCAGCTGCCAACTTTGCCCCAGTTGCTGCCCCACCCGAGGGGCAGTGGCTTTCCCTGCTTCTGCCTTCAGCCCAGCTGCCCACGGTGGAGGGCCCCAAGCGAGTGCAGCGGAACATACCGTCGACAGATGCCAAGCGACCCATCGATGCTGGAAAATCTGGACGGCCGGAGCTTCTGGGCAGCATAAGCAAATTAAAAATGAAGGAGATACAATTATTACTGGGAACATTTGGGTCCTGCTTCCTGAGCCACATAGTCACCCAGTCACCCGAGCCAGAGACGTGCAAAGGCTCCCGGCCCCTCACCGCTGCCGTGGGCCGGTCGGCGAGTGCTGGGGATGTCACCTGTGAGCGTTTGGTGGCCGTGGCCCTCCGTGGCCCTGGCATGTCCCCCAGCTGCTCCTGGGGGGCTTTGCATGCACCTCACACGTCCTCAGCTGCCTTCTCCTCCTGGATGGAGCCTGGAAATCTTCCTAGAGCACAAAATCTGTCCCATCACCTCCTCCTCGCTGCCCCCCACCCGCTTGGTGCCCACTGCCCAGAGACACAGTCACCACGAACCATGCGGTGCCCAAGACAGAGAAGACGTGGGGGGGCCCCAGGCCCAGAGCAGCTCTGGCCTCTCCTTAGAGCTCGCCAGGAAACCAGAGCAGCTGGAAAATCACCCCGCCAACAGGAATCTTGTTGGAATACAACACCAATACTCACCACTCTAGAAAACTTTACAAATGAAAAAAGTAAAAAAAAATAAAAAGTACATATAAGATAACAAGAATCAGGCCAAATCCCAAAGGTCAGAGGTGTTTACAATTTGGCGTTATACCTTTCCATCTTTTTTATGTGTATTTTATCTACATTAGCGCTTACTGAATATATCGTTTCATGTCCTCCTTTAATCATCAAATATTGGCATTAAATTATTATATTATATAAAATGATTATAATGGTCAATGTGTACCAAGCATTTGCAAAAAGAGGAA
This sequence comes from Choloepus didactylus, assembly GCF_015220235.1. NCBI lineage: Eukaryota > Metazoa > Chordata > Mammalia > Pilosa > Megalonychidae > Choloepus > Choloepus didactylus. The sequence continues at coordinate 6,485,520 of NC_051312.1, forward strand.
TCCTTAAGTATTATAGAGACTGGGGGTAAGGGACAAAGGGGATTTTTTGCTTAATGGGTATGAGTTTCTGTTTGGGATGATGAAAATGTTCTGGAAATAGGCAGTTGGGAAAGTTACACAACCCTGTCAATGTACTTATGTCACAGAATTGTACACTTCAAACGGTTAAAATGATTTTCACGTTATGTGCTTTTTATGTAAAAAACAGATGTAAAATAAATAAATAATGTATGAGATTGTGTGTGTGTGTGTCTTATAAAGCAACTTCTGGGTAAAGACGGCAGATAGAACATCCACATCACCTTATTCTTGCTAAACAGACAGCAGGGTTTTTTAAAGGCACCAACCCACAAGCACAGATTGCTTCAGAGCAGATGCCCAAGTAGTAAAGGACTTCCCCAACTTAGGAACATTGAATTCTAAGCTGGCAACAGAAGCTGAGAACTGAAAAGATTTATGGAACGGAATCACCAAAGGCCCAGGACTGGGGAACTCGGTGCTCAGGAAGTGGGGTGAAGGGCTGCCCAGACAAGGAGGGTGGATGCACATGTTTGTAAAAAGCAGCCACAGACTCAAATCCAATCTGCTGCCCTGTGGAGCCCCCTCCCCATCTATGGGCAATGCCTGAAGACAGATCTATTCTCTGGAGTGGGGAAAACAAAGCCCCTCTGCTCGGGGCCACGTGGCCTGGGGCAGGGGGAGACGCTGAGACAACCCCCCCACCCACACACACACCCTGTACTGGTTTGAATCTATTATGTACCCCAGAAAAACCATGTTTTTTTAATCCACTCTTGTGGGTGCAGGCGTGCTGTGGGTTGGATCTTTTGATTAGGTTGTTTCCATGGAGATGTGACACACCCATTCAAGGTGGGTCTCGGTTAGTTTACTGGAGTCCTTAAGAGAGCTCAGGGAGAGAGAACTCAGAGCCAACACACTTGGAGATGCTAAGCTAAGAGAGGAAGCCCAGAGTTTGCCTCCAGGAGAAGCTAAGAGATGACCCACAGGAGTTGGGAGAAGTTGAGAGAGACATTTTGGAGACAAGCTAAGATACACAATCCAGAGTTTGCCCTGGGAGAAGCTAAGAGCTGCCACAGGTCCAGGGACGTATTGGAGAAAGCCATTTTGAAACCAGAGCCCAGGAGAGAAGGACCAACAGACATCGCCATGTGCCTTCCCATGTGACAGAGGAGCCCCAGATGCCATCGGCCTTTCCTCAGAGAGGGTTTCTACCTCTTGATGCCTTAATTTGGACATTTTTATGGCCTTGGAACTGTACATTTGCAACCTAATAAATCCCCATTGTTAAAAGCCAGTCCATTTCTGGTATACTGCATTTCGGCAGCTTTAGCAAACCTGGAACACACTCCCACAGGCACAGAGCAGCCCTCAGTCCCCCGCTCGGCTCCCAGGATCCTGGGAATCCGACACACCCAAGAGGAAATACAGTGAGACTGTCTTCCAAGGCTCCCCAGGTCAACGGTGAGAGCCCACCCAACAAGCCCCACACACACTCGTAGAGCTGCAGTCACTCGCTGAAAGGAGCAGACAATTCCAGCTATCTGAACTGAGCCTTCATGTAAAAGACAGGCAAATGCAGATCGAAAGAAATAAAAGCTCTTCAGGAAGAAGGAAACATCAACAACAAAAAATCCACCAATAACACCCTGGGAGAGAAAAGAGAAGACAAAGCAACCCTGCCAAGAAGCGGGTCCTAGAAAAAAGGGACACAAAGAAAGTGTTCTCAAAAAAAAAAAAAATATGATCGTGGAAATTTTTAAAAGCCTAACTAGGAGGGTTGGAAAATAAACTTGAGAAAAATCTCATAAAAAGAAAAGAAAAGCCAGAGATACAAAATGGGAGAGAAGAGAGAAGAAAACTAGAAAATGGGGTCCTATTTGCCATACAAATGACAGGATTTCCAGGAAAAAGATAGAGAGAAATCAGAGAGAAGAAAATGAGGGACAAAAATGATTCAAGAAAATTGCCCTGGATGAAATTCCTGGTTTACAGCGGGATGGACCCTGGTCGGGCTCAGCAAACGTTTACTAAGAACCTCCAAGAGCTACCTGGGGACTAAACAGGTGCAGGCCCCCTCATGGCCCCCACAGATGCTTTTAACTAAGACCCACAGAAAGAAATGCGTTTTATGTCAGGCTCAGTACACACACACACACACACACACACACACAACTGAACAAAACTTTCATAAACAATGCTTACTTTGACTCTTTGTTGCAATCGATTGTGTTTTCTATGCTGTCTTATCATATTCGATTTCATTTCACTTTTGTTGAAATACAGCTCACAACTCACCATGCCGATATCACAGCCCACCAGTGGGATGTGAGCCACAGTTGAACAAAACCCATAAGCTAGTGGAGTAGATACCCTAACAGTGGTTGTAATGAAGATTTGTAACATCTGTAATAAAGTCGTTAAGTGTCTCAACTTCACCCTGAACCCCAGAGCCCCCCTTGCAGCCCCAAACTCCTGGCCATTCCATTTGCCTCTGTGTGACAGGGGAGCCTGAGAGGGCTTGAGCTGGGGGTCTGGCTGCATTTCAAAGGATCTCTCTAGGTCAGGTGAGAAAGGCTCATGGGGGCAAGGCTGAAAGCTGGGAGACTGGAGTATCAGCAGGGGTGCAGTCAGGAAAAGGGGAACCACACTAGGTATTTCTGACAGAGGGGATTTAATACAGGACATTGGTGGCTTAAAGAAAATCATCACGGGAAGCAACTGCCACCCTTGGAACTGGGAGGACAGAAGGGGACAGAGAGGGTTTCCAGAAATGGAGGCGCTGAAAGGACCAGCTCCAGAGAAGGTGCTCAGATGTCCGAGGATGGTTCTAGAAGCACCGTCCAAAGAAACCTGAGCCAGGAGCCCACTGTCCCTGCTGGAGCAACACTGAGAGGGATGAGAACTCCGTCTCCTGTCATCCTGGCCCCCTCTGGTGCCTGCTCTTGGCAGAACAGAACTCTGAGAACGTGGCTTGCAGAACTGAGTGCAGAGAAATAGAATTGGAGCAGAAAGAAGATATGTGAGGAGCCAGCGGCCATCGGTAAAGAGTGAGGTAGCGAGGACGGAGGTAGTGGAGCCCAGGGCACGGGTGCTGGGGTCTGGTAGCAGTGGGACGATGAGACATGGTTGGAATCCGAGCCTATGTTGAAGGCAGAGCAAACGGGATTCGTAGGCCAATTGGAAGAGGGGGGTAAGAGGAAGAGGGGTGTCTAGAATGGCACCCAAGATTTCAGGGATGAGAAACCCGAAAGACAGAATTGCAGATTTGAGGGCATAGGAGTTTTCTGGGGCAGCTGTAACAAAGAACCCCAAAGTGGGTGGCTCAGAGCAGCGGAAAGTTATTCTCTCACAGTCTGGAGGCCGGGAGCCTCAGGCCATGGTGCTGGCAGGGGTGACGGCGGAGAAACCCCAGCCTCCTCCAGCAACTGGTGTCTCCGGGTTCCTTGGCTCACAGCTGCCTCGTCCTGATCTCCGCCTCTGTCTTCCTTCTCTGACTCTCCCCTCTAAGGACACTCATCATTGGATTTACGGCCCACCACGCAACCCAGGATGACACCTTCTTCCCAAGATCCTTTTATGAATTACATCTGCAAAGACCTTTTTTCCCCAGTAAGGTCCCAGGCGCAGGTTTCAGGGGTTAGGACATGGGCACGGGTCTTGGGGGGGCCACCATCCAACCGCCCACAGAGGAGGGGACCTGGAGCTCGGTTTCGGTCACGCTGAGCTTGAGACGTCTATCAGATATCCGAGTGGGGCTGTGAGCAGACACTCAGGGTTTGGAGAGGAAGACTGGGATGAGAGGGTGACGACACTCACTCAGGGGTCAGCAGGGTATCGTTGGCTTTCAAAGCCACAGGGAGGCCGGGGACAGTCTCGGGCCCAGTTCTGAGCCGGAGCTGGGGATCCGGGCGTGTGACTTACTGCAAGAGGACACTCAGGAAGAGAGGAGCAAGGGGTCAGGGCGGGCAGGGGGAGGCTCAGCCCAGGCGCACGGGGGGCTCTGGGAGACAAACTTCACCAGAGTCGTCCCCCCTTGAGGCAAGGGGCCGCAGCCGTGGGAGCCTCTGTGTCCTGCTGTGCCTTGTCCAAATTCCTGACCCACAGAATCTGTGAGCATAATAAATGGTTTTGTGCCATGGAGTTTTGGGTAAATTTGTTATGCAGCCATAGTAACTGGGGCAGCCTTTTTTTCCCCTCCTCTGACAAATTGGAAAGCTCTGCCCAGCATCCGGTTTTATAGAACTTGGCTCTGATCCCCACCTCAGAATTGGTCCTTTTCATCCTTGTTGCCCACGGGAAGAAAATTCCAGGCCCTGTCTGCTACTTACCATCCAGCAGGCCCCCAGCTTCCACTCCCCTTCCCCGAATGCACAATTTCTGTCTTCAGGAATGCAGAGATGTTTGTCTAGTTTTGAGCGTGACTGTGTGTTTTGTTTTGTTTTGTTTACAACAGTCCTTTTCTTTATTGAAATATTTTATCTGGATTTACATGAAAATTTAATCCACTGCTTTTACTATATGACTGTGAAATATCAACTCTACTGCCTCTGAGTCAATAATTTTATAAATTAAGGTGATTAAAGTCATTTGTAAAAACAGTAACCACTGAGACTTTCTTACATTTATAACTAATCCATTATAAACAAATAACAATCCTAAGTACAAAACTCTAGAATAAGCGCAGTCAAACCGACTACAGACAAGAAAGTACAAGGAGTTTGTTGGTAATGCTATACCAAATGGATAAAAAGTAAAATTGATTTTATAGGTAAGTTATGCTAGTAAACAATAAAGCTCCTATCATTTTTTCTTGCATGTATGCTTAGATTTCTTGTATAAATAACAGAGTGCTCCATTTCATGAACTTCAATAGGATCAACTCCTTAGAAAAAGAAAGAAAAGATTTGATAATCAACTCCCAAATTTTATGCTTTTCTCTCTTATCAATTTCCTGACATTTAACATAAGCAGAAAAGTCTTTTCAGTAAATTGAGCACTTCGGTCTAGAGCTGTCTTGAAGAGCTCTGGCAAGTTACATACATCCCATGTTAATTTTGGTTTCCCATCTCTTCTTTGCTTCAAACCCCCATGCAAGTTTCTTTTTTCTCTTAACAACCTGTGAGTTTCAGCAGCCTTCTTGGCTTTTACCAAATTGTGGCAGGCGACAGCTTTGGCGATTTTTACAGCAGGCTCTCGAGTAGCTAGCTGGTTGCCGAGTTTCTTGGCTTTCCCAATAATCCCCTCTTCCAGAGCCTGCTCTGTGCTCTTTTCAAGACCTGACTTCTCAGTTTTTTTCTTTTTTACAGGGAGGTTAAACCTATCATTGATTAAAGAATACTGAGTGATCTCCTTCCACTGGGTTTCATTTGGGGTGTATTCACTATAAGACACCTCTCCGTTGTTCAATTTATCTTTCCTGGAGCGTTTTCTTTTTTTCCTCCTGAATCTTGAGGCTGAGTTCTTCTGTTCAGAATGTTTTTTACGCAATTCTTGAAATTTATTCCGCATATTTAATGAAATTCCAGCGGACACTCTTCATACGCGTTTATATTCACCTCTTTCAGTTTGGGGTCCATTTGTAGGGAACTCGGAGATTTCTGATTTTCCAGTGGCCTGATCTTCTTTATCTTCCTGTAAGTTAAATTCAGAGTTCTCTACTGTGGCTTCACCTTCAGAGTTTGACTCAACATCACTTTCATTTAGGCCAGGAGGTAGCAGCCCACACCACATTTTTTCTTAAAGTTCAAGACTGTTGCAAGAGAGTGGCTCTGGAGAAGTGCATGTTTCCTGCTTGGCTGCATGACTCAGAGCTCTGTGGGCTCTCTGGCGGCAGTGCCACACTCCGAGCCCAAAACCAGAAAAATCCCCTCCAGGAAACAGGACTAAGCACCACAGATTCTGGTGTAGAATCTCTAGCCAGTTAGGAACCGGCCGCCAGCAGTCATCTCAAGACACCGTCAACTGACTGCTTGGTTGTTGTTGTTGTTGTTGTTTTCCTTTTTATAATACAATTTTATTGAGATATATTCATGTACCATACAATCATCCATGGTGTACAATCAATTGTTCACAGTACCATTATATAGTTGTGCCTTCACCACCACAATCAATTTTTAAACCTTTTCATTACCACACACACAAAAAAGAATAAGAATAAAGTTAAAGTTAAAGTAAAAAAGAACACCCAAAACATCCTGTACCCTCCATCTCTCCCTATTATTCATTTACTTTTTGTCCTCATTTTTCTACTCATCTGTCCAGACACTGGATAAAGGGAGTGTGAGCCACAAGGTTTTCACAATCACACAGTCACACCATGTAAGTTACATAGTTATACAATCATCTTCAAGAATCAAGGCTACTGGGTTGCAGTTCAACAGTTTCAGGTATTTCCTTCTAGCTATCCCAATACACTAAAAACTAAAAAGGGATATCTATATAATGCTTAAAAATAACCTCTAAAATGACCTCTCATCTCTATTTGAGATCTCTCAGCCACTGAAATTCTATTTTGTTTCACTTCTCTTCCTCCTTTTGGTCCAGAAGGCTTTCTCAATCCCATGATGCCAGGGCAAGCTCATCCCTGGGAGTCATGTTCCAAGTTGCCAGGGAGATTTACACCTCTAGAAGTCATGCCCCACATAGTGGGGAGGGCAGTGAATTTACCTGCCAAGTTGGCTTAGAGAGAGAGGCCACATCTGAGCAACAAAAGAGGTTCTCTTGGGGAGACTCTTAGGCACAATTTTAAGTAGGCTTAGCCTGTTCTTTGCAGTAACAAGCTTCATAAGGGCAAGCCCCAAGATCGAGGGCTCAGCTTTCTAAATTGGTAGTCCCCAGTGGGGAAATTTAATATTCCCACATTTTCCCCTTATCCCTCAATGGGGCTTTGCAAATACATCTTTATTCTCTGCCCAAATTACTCTGGGATGTATTGGGGCTTCACACTAACCTGTACAAACCAACCAGATTTCACTCCCTATCCATGTTTTTAAAACTCTTTTTTCCGTTTTTTTTGGATCACTGCTGGGAGCTGGGTTGGCCAGCATATCTGTGACTGATCCCCTGATCCTCAGGGTTCTCCCCAGTGGGATGGTTTAATGATATTACAAACCTTGGAAAGTAGTTGAGAAAAATGAATGAGAAAATGCACACACACAAAATTATACCCCATGACCAGGTGGGATTTATCCCAGGAATTCAGGGTTGGTTTAACATTCACAAATCAATTAATACAATATTCCATATCAATAGGATAAAGAACAAAAACTCATGATATCTCAATAGTCTCAGAAAAATCAAATGACAATGTGCAAAACCTATTTATGATTAAACAAACACAAACAAATACACAAAATAATAAACTAAGAATAGAAGGGAGCTTCCTCAACTTTACAAAAACATCTACAAGAAACCTACAGCTAATATTATACTTAATAATAAAAGACTGAAATATTTCCCCCTAAGACAGGAAATAAGGCAAGGTTGTCTGCTTTCACCACTTCCATATGACATTGTACTGGAGGTTCTAGCCAGTGCATTGAAGAAAAAGGAAAAAAATTAAAGAACCCACATTGGAAAAGAAGTAAAACAGTCTTTATTCACAGATTCTTGATTGTTTACCTAGAAAATCTAAAGGAATCCACAAAATAAATACTAGAACCAATAAATGATTTCAGTAGGATGGCAGGATACAAGGTGAATATACAAAAATCAACGGTATTTCTATATACTAGCAACGAACAATCAGAAAATGAGTTTAAGAAAAAAATTCCATTCATAATAGCATCAAAAAGAGCAAAATATTTAGGAATACATTTAACTGATGAGGTTAAAGATTTGCACATTAAAAACCACAAAGCATTGCTGAAAGAAATTAAAGTAGATCAAGTAAATGGAGAGATATTGCATGTTTATGGATTGGAAGACTCAATATTGTAAAGATTTCAATTCTACTCAAATTGATCTATAGATTCAATGCAATCTTATTAAAATCCCAGCAAGATTTTTATAGAGATTGACAATCTGATCCTAAAACTTAAACAGTAATGCAAAGGACTTAGAATAGCCAATTTCAAAACTTATTACAAAGCTACAAATAATCGAGACATATAGATCAATGGAGAACTGAGAATCCAGATATAAGCCCTAACAATTATGCACAATTGATTTTCCACCAAATGACAAGAAAATTCAATGAGGAAAGGATAGTCTCTTCAGCAAATAGTGCGGAGAACACTGGACATCCATATGAAAAAAAGAAAATGAACTTAGACTCAAAAAAATTAGCTCAAAATGGACATTGATCTAAATGTAAAAGCTAAACCTGTACAATGTCTAAACTCTTCATAACCTTAAGTTAGGTAAAATGTTCCTAAACACAACACTAAAAGTACAGCCATAAAAAACAAAAACAATGATAAAATGGACTTCTTTAAAATTGGAAACCTTTGTACTTCAAAAGAAAGCATTAAGAAAACGAGAAGACAAGTCACAGACTGGGAAAAAAAAATATTTGCCAGTCATATCTCTGGTTAGAAGACTTGTATCCTGAATATATAAAGAACTCTTATATCTTCATAATAAGACAAACAATTCAACTGAAAAATGAGCACAAGATTTGAATGTACATTTTCCCAAAGCAGATACTAAGTGCCTAACAAGCATATGTGATGGTTAGGTTCATGTGTCAACTTGGCCAGGTGATGGTACCCAGGTGTCTGGTCAAGCAAACACTGGCCTAACCGTTGCTCCGAGGACGTTTGTGGCTGGTTAATAAACCAACAGGCTGATTTATTAAATCATCAGTCAATTGGCTGCAACGAAGGGTGTGTCTTCCACAAGGAGAGAATGCAGTCAGCTGGATTTAATCCAATCAGTTGAAGACTTTTGAGCGAGACAGACAGAGGACCTTCACTTCTTCGGCTGACCAGTGAAGCGTTTCCTGAGGAGTGCATCGAAGTTGTCAGTTCGTTTCCTGAGGAGTTCATCGGACATCTTCATTGGAGCTGCCAGTTTGCTGCCTGCCCTATGGAATTTGGACTCATGCACACCCACAGTTGTGTGAGACACGTTTATAAATCGTATATTTATAGGTATCTCTCATTGATTCTGTTTCCCTAGAGAATCCTAATACAATACGAAAAAGTGCTTAACACCATTATTCATTAGGAAAACACAAGTTAAAAGTACAATGAAATCCCACTATACACCCACTAGAATGGCAAAAATCTGACAATTACAAGCATTGACGAGGACCAGAACCCTCATATATTACTGTTGAGAATGTAAAAGGGCACTACCATTTTGGGAAAGTTTGCTAGTTTCTTAAAAAGATAAATACAAACTTACCAAATGACCTGGCAATTTCACATCTAGGAATCTACCCAAGAGAAATGAAAACACATGTCGATGTGTGAATGTTCACAGCAGCTTTATTCACAATAGTTAAAAAGTGGAAACAACAGAAACATACATCGACTGACAAATGGATAAATAAAATGTGGTCTGTTCATACAACAGAATATTACTAAGCCAGAAAAAGGAACGTGGGCAAACCTCAAAAAACACCCTACTAAGTAAAAGAAGCCAGAAGCAAAATACTACATTGTGCAACTCCATTTATACGACATTTCCAGAAAGCAGAGCAAGGACTGCCTGGGACTGGGGGTGGGAGCAGAGACTGACTGCAAACTGGAGAAGGGCACGTGGTGGGGTGCTGCACTCCACAACCCTGCAATTTTACTAAAATTCACGGAATTGTACACTTACCACGGGTGCACATTACGATACGTAACCTCAATAAAGCTAGAAAACAAAACAGCTCGTTGGCCGTCGAAGGCAAGGAAGAGGAGTGGTTCAGTGCAAAAGGGAGAATGGTTGTCGGTAAAGGGCCGGCAGGCAAGTAGAAAAAAGGGACAGGAGAGCAGAACAGGTCAGCACGGGACACTGCATCCCGGGACAAGTAAGAATGGGCACATATCTGCTGGCCCAGATGAGAAGCTGCTTACTTGCTCCACTTAAATGCAAAGCAAAGAAGTTTCCAGACCAAATAAGGCTGCAGCGTTTGCAATGCTCCTGGCACAGAACACCATTCCTTTTAAGTGCCAGCTTATAAAACAGTCCTAAGAGGTCCCAAGGCAGCCCAGGGCTCCTTGGCCCACTGTGGCCTGGACCCCTCTGGAACTGCTTCCAGCCAACATGGGCAAACACTGAGCCAGGCCCAACCGGCAGGGGCAGGTGGGCTCTGCTGTCCATCAGGAACCGGGGGTGGGGGGACAGCACAGAGGGGCAGGCTCTTGGGATCAGCTGGCAGCTGACCTGCTCCTCAGACCCTGGGCTCCCCCAGAGAGGGGAGAAAGCCAGCTGCTCTCCCCGAAAAGGGAACCTCAGCTCTGGGCTGTTCCTTCTAGAACGGCTGCAGGTTACTGTTAGCAAAACCACACTCGCTGGTTGGGATGAACGTTGCTTGGGATATTTTTTTCTCTCCTTTTTTTTGGACTCTCCTACCCAGGCCAAACTGTAGGATGTTTCTCCAGCAACCAGCTATTAACATTTTCCAAAAAAGGTCCCTCTGGCATGGAAAATGGAAACTTTTTGTATTGTGACCTCCCATGTTGACATCTTCACCATGCATGGCAGGGGCCTGCGTGGGGGTCAGTGGGGAAGGAGGGGCAGCGGGGCGAGGTCCGTGTGCCCGGCTCCCTGCCGGCACTGCCCTGGAAGCCGCTGGCCCCGACCCAGGCCTCGCCTGCATGCACATGGGGAAATGGGCACGGAGAGGACGAGCGACTGGCTGGCATCACATACCCCACCGGTGGAGTGCTGGCAGCCAGATCACGACTTCCCCACGCCAGAGGCTCCCACCAGCCCCCTGCGCTGCGCTGCCGTCCTGTACTCGGGGGTCTTCCTGGAGGGGGCCCTCAGGGGGAGAACGTGGACGCAGGGGCAGGGCGGGGCTCCACCCCTGCTCGTCCTCTGTGGGAGGAGGCACGTTTATTCAGTGCCACCTTCATGCTGGGACTGGGTAAGGCCAGTGAGATGAACGGACATGTACACGAGTGGATCAATGTGGACACGACTGGATCAAGGTGGACACGAGTGGATCAATGTGGACACGACTGGATCAACAAAGGGAATTCATTGGTTCAGGATACCAGGAAGGATGGGGTGGGGTCTGGTGTGGCTGGATCCAGGTGCTCAGTGTCATTGAGTCATTCCCCAACCCTGCTTTTGGCTGTTTGTGTGTCGGCTTCCTTCTCTGCAGACAGGGTTCCTCTAAGAGGTATGGGGGTGGGGAACGCTGGCCGCCCCCAGAGGAAGGAGAGCCTTCAGCTTCTGCGAGCCGACCCCAGGGCAGAGTCTGATTGGCCCTGCGGGGAGCCCGGCCCATCCCTGCACCTCACTGGGGCCGGGAGGGTGAGCTCCAGACAAGGATGCAGAGCCTTCCAGTGTCTGCAAATCAGGGCTTTTTACCGAAGGGCGAGGGGACGGGGAGGGCCCACCTGTGGGTGGCCAGGTGTTGGCAAAGGCAGAACAGTCACCACGTGCTGTGTCTGGCACGTGGGACATGCTTGGTAAATGTGCTAAATACATGGCATTTGGAGCAGTGACAAGACAATGGGTCAGGGGCCGATGACCCGGGCGCTGGACTGCCCGCCGGGAGGCTGGAAGGGGATGCGGGCAGAGGGGAGCGCCGGCCGGGAGACAAGGCTGGGAGGCCACCAGGCAGCAGAGGCCAAGTCTCAGGGCTGTGTCCTGCTGCCCCATCGGGCCGTGGGCTGGCCTCCGCGCGGTCGGCTCCGTCTTCCCAGAGCTCAGGCCCACATTCCCTAACAGTTTTTCAATTCTAAAGTCCCAATTTGAAACTTTCGCTCCAGTTGATAGAAAAGCCAGAGAACAGGAATTTTTTTCTCTGCTCAGAGGACAGGAACTTGCCTGCCTGCGGCCCACGAGCTGACCCTTGCTGACCAGGGCCTTCCAGAGGCCCTGAGGACGCAGCCAGCCTGGCCACCGTGCACCCAATCGTGTAAAGAATGTGACACCTGGAGCAAAAGGAGCAAAATCGTGTAAAGAATGTTCACTGTAGACACGTAACATACAAGGACAGGATGTATATATTTTATTTAATTTTTAAATAATTTATTTCCCTTTGAAACAAATAAAAATCTGGGGCTAAAACAACACATTCCTCTGAAGTTCTCTTAATTAATCACTGGCAAAGAACAACAGAGACTGTCTCGGGAAGGCTTTGGATCCGAGCACCTCGGGAGGCGCTTTCTCAGGAAAGGCAGGGACGGCGGCCGCTCACCCCTTTCCCAGCTGCAGTCGAGGAGGGGCCGCGCAGGCCAGGGACCAAGGAGCCCTCCGACTTCAGGAGCGCAGGGGGCGGGCCCAGGGCTGCGCCTGCCGCGCTGTGCGGGATGCATTAGGAGTCGCAAACAGCCGCGTGGCAAAGTCACAGGTCCCACAAATGGCGAGCTGGCTGCACAGAAACACCAGGGAGAAAGGCCGGACGCTCCTGGAACCCATCGAAGGGCCCACCGACTGGGCCCGGGTTTCCGGCTTCCTTTAAACGCCCGAATCCTGACGGGCTGGAAGCAGCCAGCCCAGGACAGGGGCAGAGAGCCTTTTACAGAGTTTTAGGCCAAACAGATCTCCAAGGAAATGGAACCTTCCTGAGCCTCACTGAAGCACTCTGAGGAGTCACTCGCTGGGATTTCTTCTGCCTGGGAATGAAGGGAGAGGGGAAGAAATGGTACCAGGGTGGGAACGAGGAGAGGACACACTCATCCTGGGCCCCACCAGGTCGGAAGTGCGGAAGGGCACCGGTATCTGACTGCCTTATTCCGAAGTACCTCCCTCCACTTTCTGTCCTGTTAGAAAAGCTGATTCCTAAGATCCAAATGCACCCCCCCAGGGCCCCCTCCTCCCCCCACAGGGCCCCCTCCCTCCTCCCCCTACTAGGGCCCTCCCCCCAGAGACATCTTCCTCCCCAAACCAAGGCCCCTCCTCCCAGGGCCCCTCCCCCAGATAGCCCCCCCACCCCCAGGGCACCTACCTCCTCCGCCCTGGGCCCCCCCCTCCCGCCCCAGGGCCCCGGTGGAGACAGGTGTGGGTCCACTGCACACTGTCACCCGAGGCAGCCGTGGCGGAGCAGAGAGCACCCCGGGGCTTGTCCCAGGCTGGTGGGGGGGGCTTCTCCCCTCAGGCAGCCCTGCTTGCCCCTCACCATGTTTTCAAAGACAAGCCCTGGAGGCCGTGGGGAAACCCAGCCTGTCACTTTTCCTTCTCCTTCCTCTTGCTCCTCCTCTGGCCGGTCAGCTCGTCCAGCTTCCTGTCCAGCCGCCTCTGGAGCTGGGCCCTCTTCGCGGGGTCCAGGGCCCTGTCCTTGGTCCCGCTGCCGGCACAGAGAACGCCTTCCCTGCTGATTCGCTGCCGGGCGTGGGCGCGTGCCCTCTCCCCACAGCCGTGGACCTGGGAGGACACAACAGCGGGGACTGGGGGGAACGGGGGAGAGAAGCCCCTCCAGGCCTGCCATGAGAGCTGGGGTCCTGGAGGCCGGCGCCCCCAGCCCCATCCTCCCGGCATGAAGACAGGAAATGGCACAGCCAAGGGGTCCTTCCAGGAGTCGGCCGACCACCCAGACCCGCACCCACAACCCGTCTGCCTTTCACTCTCGCGCCCTCTGTCCTGCCCCACGTAGGCCTCGAGGGTGTGGAACGCCCGCACAGAGCGGGAGGCCAGCTCGGCCTGAGCACGTGCTCACGAGGGGACCCCGGGCAGAGGCAGCTTTCTCCCATACCAGCGAGGACGGGGCCCACAGCAGCTGGTCAGACACCCACGGATGAGGGAAAATGGATGAAAACCATATATCTCACAAGGGCTTAATGTCCGGAATATATAAAGAATTCCCACAACTCACCAACAAAGAAACAACCCAAGTAAAAAATGGACCATTAGAGAAACGCAAACCAAAACCACAATGAGAGCCAATTTCATGCTCATTAGAATGGCTACTACTGAAAAAAACAAAAAGGAAAATAAGTGTTGACGAGGAGAAATAAGAACCCTCTGACATTGTTGATGGGAATGAAAACGGTGCAGCTGCTGTGGAAGATGGTTTGGTGGTTCCTCAGCAAGTTAAAACAGAAGTAACATCTGACCCAGTAATTCCACTCCCAGGTATACGCCCAAAAGCAGCGAAAGCAGGGCTCAGGCAGACGTTTACACACAAACGTGCACAGCGGCATTATTCACAACTGCCAAAAGGTGCAGGCAACCCAAGTGTCCGTCAACAGATGAGTGGACAAACAGAATGGGTCTACACACACGACGGAAGGTTGTTCAGCTGTAAAAAGGAATGAAGCCTGATCCATGCGACAATGTGGATGAATCTTGAAGCCATCACATTGAGTGAAATAATCCAGACAGAAAAGGACAAACATTGTATGATCTCCCTTACATGACATCACTAGAATATGCAAGCCCAGTCAGGAATTAGAATACAGGCTTTTCCAGGGTTGGGGTGGGGTGGGTAGAGCATGGGGAGCTTGTGCTTAGCGGCTGCGGAGTTCCTGTTTGTTTTCTGTGGGAAAGTTTGGGGATGGTGGCACAACGTGAAGGCAAATACCGGTGAATTGCATACTTGGAAGTGGTTCAAATGGAACCGTTGGTCTGTAGATTAGGTTATCAGAATAATAATTCCATGGGATTTTAAAAAAATCCCATACAACTCTACGACACAAAGAATGAGCCCTAAAGTAAAATGTGGACTATAACTGATGTAATTAAAACACTGGTGCATCTGTTGTAACAAAGGCCCACACTCAACAGGGAGCTCTCTGCGGGAGGCGGGAACATGGGAACTCGGTGTGTTCTGCTCTAAACAAAAGAAATCAACCAACCGACGTGCAGGAGTGATGAATCCCTCGCAGGACAAGCAGGCCTCTACTTCCCACTGCGGGATTTCAGTTAGACTCTAACATCCTGCCTTGCATCTCAAGGAGGAACAAAGGGGAGGAAGGGAAGGGAGAAGGAAACACCTGCTAGGGCCAAGAGCTGCCTCCAGGGCTCTGACACGCCACGTGTTCCTTCCAGAAAGCACCGAACCCTCGCTCTCTCCCCGAAGCCTGTGAGCTTGTTCTTCTCCGAGGGCAGGTGTTTCCCCAGGCGGCCCCCAAGTACCAACCCCCTCTGCACTCAGGAAAGGCAGGGCATCGGCTGGCCCACCCTGGGCAGCTGCCCTGTGACCCGCAAGCAGCCACCATCCAGGGCCCGTCCCACGTCCTCAGTCATCCTGGCTGGAGCTGGGTCCTTACCGCCCCACTTCCTCAATGAGGCCTCAACAAGAAAGGCCCAGTGCCTGCCATCTCGGCCTCTGCTGGGCTCTCTGCCCACCCCGCCCTGACAAGGGCACCACACAGCCTTTTCCGTGTGGCCAAGGAACCCGTAGCACCCCCCTGCTCCCTACAGCACCTCAACAATGGGGACAAGACACAAGAGTCTCTGGACAAATGGGGGAAAGAGAAGCTCAGAGGGAAAGTGAAGTTAACTTGCCCAAGTCACAAAGATAGCGAGTGGGAGCTGGCACTGAGGGCCGGAAGACGTACAGCCCCCGCAGCAGTGTGCCCTGTCACTCGTGACACCTGGGTCTGCTGTCCCTGCAATGACACTTCTGATCAATGGTACAAAATATCAGAAAGGGACAGTCCTTCCAGGGCAGACACCAAGCAGCACGGAGTGGGCCGGTGGCCTCCCTGCTCCTGCGGCACACACAGCCTGGGGGCTGCCAACCAGCGGGGACCTCATGACCGGCACCACCAATGGGTGTGAGCTTCCCAGGGGACGGAAGCTGGCCCAGCCACACCTTGCATTTGACCATTTTTTAGTGTTCTGGTTAAAAATCGCTCCAGAACACCACGTGCTATGTTAGAGAGGTGTTAACATGGACCTGCGCCACGAAGGCCAAGTCCAACCATGCCACAGCCCACCAAGGACCCCCGGGGTGCCTGCTGCCTACAGAGTCCCATCTGAACACTGAGGGGCTCGCCAGACCTTTCCTACCCTGTCTCTCACGCTTTAGCCCCCCCACCCCACCCCAGCCCCCACATGTGCCAGCCCTCACCCCAGGGCCCCTACACGTGCTCTAACAGCTCCTAACAGAATCACTCCCTAACAGCATTGCTTCCTCCAGGAAGCCCACTCTGCCTGCTGCTGCCTGGATCCTGGGTTTCCTTCCCAGAGCACTCAGCGCATGGCACTCCGTGCAGGTCTCATACCCGGACTCCCACCAGGCCGACGCCTCCCAGGGCAGACACCACATCGGCTTCGGCCCCCGGCTCCCCAGGCCTGGCAGAGGAGGTTCTTACAATACTGCTGGGGAAATGAAGAAAAAGCAGCCAGGCTGCCAGCACCCTGCAGGCTGGGGACCAGAGGCCCGCCTGCCCACCCCCAGGCCCCTCCAGGCCAAGCAGACCAGTTAACCCACCGACGGGGCCCAAGGGCACCGAACGAAATCTCTCTGCCCAGAATTCCCACAGTCCTACCAGTTTGGTTTTAACTCAGCAAAAGAGTCTTTTACTTATTCAGGCCCTGATTTGTTCAAAACAAATAGGAATCCACATCTGTTTTCACATTTTAAAGAAAGCACCCTAATGAGACTGAGAATTCTGACCAGTTAACTTCCCAGCAGGCAGAGCCACAAGGCAGGGGCCGCACCTCGGGCAGGTGGTGGCTGAGGCAGTGCCGGCGGCCGCAGTGCAGGCAGAGCTGGCCCAGGGTGGCGACGCTGGCCGTGCACTTGGGGAAGCCACAGGTGTTATCGGCTTTGACGGCAGCAGAAACCAGGGCATCGAAGTCCTCCTCGGCAGGCAGGGCGATGGCCGCAGGTCCTAAGGGAGAGAGCGGTCACTCGGGCAAGCAGGGAGGGAACAGGGGCTCGGACAGAACCCTCCCGCGTCGGACGAGACCCAGCATGTCCTGCTCTTGGACCTCAGCAGTACAGACACACACGTTGTCAGGCTACCAGGGGTTCCCCTAGCTCCCCTCATACTTCACTGAACCCGTAAGCCCCAAACCGGAAGGCTAAACACAATGCGACATGGTCATGGCTATGGGGTGGGAAAGCAGGCTCAGACTTTCTAGAAGGTGGCTGGCAGAATATACAGAGGGCCCTTAAAAAGTTCATCCTCTTTAATCCAGAAAATCACTTAAAGGTGAGCATGTTCCTTATGACAGTAACTACAAAACAAGCTAGCAGTCTGAGGGCAGGGAGGTTCCCAGGCCCACTCCAGCGTGTTCACAGGCCCCAGGTCAGGAAACCTTAACTTCTTAACCACAGATGCATGGAACATTTTAGTTACAGGAAATGCTTATCAGTGTGAAAAAGAGAAAAACAGTGACTGCAACTCTGTAACATGTGACTAAGTCTTATTCTTGCACGCACATGGACACACGGACGTAAAGATGCCAAGAAAGCAGGTGGGCGAGAAACGCTCAAGCAGCTCACACCACCCGCCGTCGGGTGAGGGACAGACAGCACGAGGCGCGGCCCAGCATCTCCATGCGTTGTTCTCTGCAACAGGGACGCCGTGGCCCGGGCACAGGCAGAGAAGCCCGAGACACGGCCCTGGTGGCTCCCAGAGCCCCTGCTCACCTGCAGTGGCAACTGCCAATCTGCTCGGGAGCTGTCCCTGGTCAGCAGGGACACACCCTGTCCCACCTCCCCACAGGCAAGCTGCAGAGCCACACCAGGCTCTAGGAAGTGGCCGTAACTGTGCTACTATGTTAACTACATTAACCAGTTAGCTATGCTAACGTAACCAAGAGGCCTGCTCCTCCCAGTGGGGGTCGCCCCCGGGGAGGGCTGGAGGGGGCACCAATCCCCACGCCCACCCCCCACCCCCGCCGCAGGCCTGCGCACGGGGCACCAGCAGCATAGGGAAGGCCTGGGCAAGGCACCCCGCTCTTGGCAACACCTCGGGGGTGGCAAGTGTCCCCAGGAGACGGATGAGGCAGGGGAGCCAGGCAGAGGGGGTCCAGACATCACACTGGGAGCAAGGGGATCAGGCACCCTGGGGACAGAGCTCCCATCCAACACAAAAGCGTGTGAACACAGAGCTGCCAGCCTGGCCCCAAAACCACGCATCTCAGGGCTAGGGGGCCGTGGTCTGAGCTCACCCTCCACCCTGCCCCCAGAGAGAGTCCCATGGGGTGCTCGTGGGACCCTGGGCTATGCTCCTGCATTACAGACAAGGCCACGCTGAACCCTAAAGACAGGGCCCCGCACAGACAGCCGGTCAGACTGGCAAGGGTCCCACTTGGCTGCATCCTCGACCGCACAGCCCCTCACGTGGGGGCCTGCGGGACCCGGCCCGGCTGGCCTCTGCCACCCAGTCGTCAGGAGTTGGCACAGAGCTCAAAGGGGTGAGAGACAGGTCTGATTCAGAGCCTCGGGGCAGCTACAAGGGTCATGAAGACAGCTGCTTGAAGCAGCACTTCAGAAACTGAGCAGCACGCGCGTCCCCCGCACACCCCGCCCGTGAAGGTCCCTGTGGCCCAGGGTGAGCATGGCCACCGCTTCTGTCCATCACAGAGCAGCACTGGCCATTCGTGACAGTTATCATTCTCTCATTCATTGTTTAAAAAGCAGTTTAACACCTCTTTCCTCTGCTAGGAAGTCAGCTCCTGGGGGCCACGGGGCCAGGGCTGGCTCCTTCCCTGACATGAATCCCGCATACGGGAGCTGCTCAGGAAATACTCGTGGAGGGAGTTCATCTGGAGCCTCAGGCTCTAGGAGGCTGGTTCCAAAACCACAGATGATGCTCATGCAGCCTCACACCCAGGGACTAAGTTAATAAAAGTGAGTGTGACCTGGAGTCACCGTCCACCTAAGAGGGAGAGCTGCAGCGGGCGCTCACCCTCACGGCTCCTGAAAGTCTTGGGTTGTGACCGGCCAGGCCTTCCAGCTCTGTGCCAGCTCAGGGGGGCCAGTGAGAACAGGCCCAAATGGGACCCAGTGGGGGTGGTCAGCCAGCACAGGGCACAGCCAGAGGCTCAGGACTCCGGGCAGCTGTGATGGAGGACAGTGCGGACACGGCCCCGGAAGCTTCCACTCCAAAGGACACTGTCGCAGGAGAACACTGTCCTCCCAGCCACCGGCAGCCCGGGAGGCTGGTCCCTGCTCTTCCCACACCCAGGCGGACCGCTGACCCATCCGCGCCTGCGCTCCCAGGTGCCTCCCGGGTCAGTGAACAAGCTCTGAGCACTTCCAGGCACCCCAGCACCAGGGGGAGCAGGAGCCGTCAATCCCACTCTCGGGGAGTCCCCGGGGCAGGGAACACCATGCCAGCGGCCTCATCAGTGACAAGACTCACCTTTTGCTTCTCTTTTCTTTTTCTTTTCTGGTAACTTCTGCCTCCCTGTGGCCACAGGCTCCTGCCCCTTCTTGGTCTGCTGCTCCCTCTGCAGCCTTTCCAGGTGGAGAGCCTTCAGATCCAGCGGGGCCCCACCACCCTGGTCGCTGGGGGGTCGCTCTGGCTGTGCAGGGCTGGGGGATGCGGGAGGGAGGAGGGCCTGGGCCGGGGGTACCTTCTTGCTCACAGTTATGTGCCTCTTCTTCCCCTCCCCAGCACTCTCGTGCTTCAGCCCGTGCTCCTCCGCGATCTGATGGACCCGCAGCCTGTCATGGGAACTCAGAGAGGCAGGAAACCCCAGCTGCGTCTTCTCACTCGCTATGAACTCTGCGATCACAGCCCTGAGGTGGTCCACGCTGTCTCTTCCCCCCACTCCCTCTGGGCAGCCTCCATTGAGGCTGGGTCTCGACTGGGCTTCACAGTCCAAAGGCCTCCCGTCAGGCCGGGCTGCTGCTCTGGCCTCCCGGCCTCCCTCCGGCCACCTGCTCCCTGGAGGCCTCCTGCCAGACGAAGCAACGCCTGGGGGCTTCGTGCCCGCTGGACCGCAGCCCTGGACACGCTCGTGCGAATAGTTCTCGGGGACGATGTCGTCGAGATACTCGAAGGCTGTGCGCACCTCCCCATGCGCGGTGAAGTAATCCACCAAGCCCTTCAGGAAGGCGTGGCTGGTGACTGTGTGAGAGTCACAGACAACTGCCACATGGCGCCGAGCACGGGTGATGGCCACGTTGATCCGCTGGTCCTCAGCAAGGAAACCAACTTCACCTGAAAAGGAGCCGGAGGGTGCAGGAATGCGGGTGTGAGACCAAGCAGCAGGAAGTCACCCTTCCACCCTGCCACCTAAAGAATGTTTTATCCTCAACGGTGCTCCCATCACCAAACGTGCCTCCCACAGCCTCCTGCACCATCGCCTGCCTTGCCATCCCCTGCCGCAGTCAGGACGGCAGGAGGCCCTAGCTCAGACCTTTCAGTGGCTGCCACTGCTGAGCAAGTACATCCGATTTTGGTTTTGGTTGCTGCCAGGCTGTTCCTCAGCTCCAGTAAGTACAAACTCCTTCCCCCAGAGCCCAGACCAAGGAGACAGCCTGAGAGATGCTGATACACAAGAGAAAGCACAGGAACATTCCTGAACCTCATCTTCTTTTTCCCCACCATGGCTCACCTTCCCTCTTGTTTTCAACCTTCTACTAAAAATTCTTTACAAATCCTTGACAAATGTGTTTCTGAGTATAATTTTATTGCCACACAGAATATCTAAATAACATTAACAATATAAAAACCAGGCCTGAAGGCCGAAAGACAAACTCTGGTCTTTAGAATAGTTCCATCTCTTTGGAGATGTCCAGGCCCTTCCCAGCCAGCCTCACCTCCCACCACCCCAACCGGCTGCTTCTCGAGCACCCACTCGTGCCTCTGAGCCACCACAGACTCTGCTCCCGCTGCTGGGACCAGCATCTGTGCCCAGCTGCAGCTACCACCTGCTCATCTTGAACAACCCACTCAGGTCCATGCCTGTCCACCCCAGGGCGGGTTTCTGTCAGAACCCCCACCTCACCCTGCTACACCGTTTCACTCAATGGGGAGCTTACTGAGTGCAGAGAAGGTCAGTCCTTACCACATTCCCACGACTGGCCTGACACCTGGCGGACACTCAACATGCCCTCCAAACAAATAACCTTACTTTTGTGCTATCTCCAAAGGGCTCTGATGGGGGTCACATACCTTTCCTGTTGGACCTGACGAAGGACAGTACCACAGCCTCCTTCTCACGCCCCTGGAAGCCGTCGACCGACTTAATTTCAAGCTCGGGGTACCTGTGAGCCAGGCTCTGTCTGAGCAGATCCACCTGAAACACCAAGGAGGGTGCGGCTTCCTCACAGCCACCACGCCAGGCGTGCCCCTCAGAGGGGTGCACACAGCAGGCTGCCACGACCCCAGGAAGCCCTGCAGGAGCCTCACAAGGAGACCCGGGCCCAGCAGCTGCCCCTTTCCACCGACACGAGAACAAACGCAGCAAAGTGCTTTGGACGTGTCAATACTTTCATAAATGTGTAAAACATGACACCTGCCCCTCCAATAGTAATTTATCATTTCCTTTGACTTACAATGGCCACTGGCCTCAGATACACCCTATCTGCACTGCTGGAACCCCAGGAGAGGATGACAATGCTCCCATGGACCCCACAATATTTTGAAGCAGATGTTTTTCCCCACCAAACTGGTTATGATTTGCTTCATGAGCACATGGGCACAGAGAGAAGAAATGGGAGAAAAAGAGGATGAAGCAGGCATCCGTGCTTCAGCTTTCCCACCAGCTACCCTTCCGTCCAAGTAGGAACCGGCACCCCGATTCTCCTCCAGAAACCAGTCCACTCCCACTAGTCCCGGTGGGGACAGAGACCCCACCTGAGCTAAAGCAAAGCTGAGACTCTCGAGGGAAATGCTGTGAGAAAGATAAGCCCTTTCCACTGGGCCTGCCTGCTAGGAGCACGAGGTGAGCCTGAGGTTGCTGGGCCGCCCGGGAGAGCTGACTGGAAAATGAAGCCAACGCAGGGCGTGATGAGGCTGAGAGATTAGGATGGAGTGTGCAGAGTGAGACAGAGGCAGACAGACAGGCAGACAGGCCTTGTGGGTATCCGGAGAGCCCCGAGTCCAGCCATGCCGGGAACAATCCCAGCCCTGGACTTTGTGGTCACAAGAGCCAGTGACTCAATCTTTGCCTTTCAGCTCACGGAGCTGGGGTGAGTCATGACTGACACAGACAGACAGACAGATGAAAGGGGCCACACTCGCACCTGCAGGTTGTACGGCGTGATGACGGCAATGTCACCTGCTTGGACACCAGCATCCACCAGGGCCTGGACATGCAGACTGACGAGGCGGACTTCACCTGGAGGCGACAGAAACCCAGTCCTCAGACCCAGAGAGCCCCCCACCCCGGGATCAACCAGAGCTGGTCTGAAGCACTTTCTTGTCGATTCCCAGAAGCTGCTTTTACACTGCATCTAAGGTGGCTTCCTGGGAGCTCATGATCTGAGTCGGAGGATGACGTGAGACGCCCGGCTACACTGGAATTTCCCATCAACAGTGAATGACTCTGGGGTATAAGGATGTCCCCTGCACCCTCTATTAACTTGGCCATGAAATCCAGGAGCCAGAACTGTCCGCTGTGCTCTCATCCTAAGGCTACACAGGAGAGCCACCCTGCCCAGGGCGACGGAGCCCCCTTCTCCAGGTTTGCTCACTCCTGAAGAAGAGGAAAGACCCTGATCAACCTGCCAGGGGACAGCTCCTTATGACTTGCTCTTGTTTCCTGTCTCCCCCTACTTTCACTCAGCAACTCTCTGGATGAGGCAATTTAAAAGGGCTTCCGTTTTAAAGATGGGCACAGAGTCTGTTTAAACAAAAAAGCTGAGCCTGTACAATAAAACTCACCGGGGTTCCCCTTTGACTGATCATCGTCCTCTTCAAGTTCAAACAGCCCACAGCTGGCGGTGTCCACGAGCAGCAGGGGGACTCCTGTCTCCTCCGTGGCAGCCACTCCTGGGAGGTCCCTGGCACACAACCGGAGGCTAAACAATCAATTCATGGCTTCGAGGAGGCACTGAAATCTTATGCAACAAAACCTGAATTTCCCCTTGCCTCCCCAACTCCCCATGGAGTATTCTCTACGGGGATACGATGCCACCGAGCAAACATCAGGAACTGGAGAAGCAGGCCCAAAGCCAGCTCACCCCCACAAGGCCACACCCCCTCTAGGAAAACTTGTCTCAGGGGCGTTCTTTTACCCGGAAGTCTTTATGGAACATGGTTCACTTGAGCTTGTCACTTAGGAACAGGTTCCACGGGTGGATGATTAGGGCAGAAGCACCAAGCGGGGAGGCCAGGATAGGGGCTGAGCCGGTCACTCACCTGAGCAGGTGCCCTGCCACGGAGGGGTGTGCGGTGAGCTGCCCACCGTAGGAGGCCTCGGAGGCCCACTGCATGATGGCCTGGTGCATGCGGTACTGCACGGTCAGCATCCGCACCACATGGCTGCCGAGCTGCTCCACCAGGCGCTCCATCAAGCTGAGTGACAGCCCCCCCAGTGCAGCCCTGCGGCCGAGAGAGGGGAGGGCAGCACCACAAATCCCGGAGTCCAGGCGGAAACCACCGGCCAGCAAGGAAAGTGGTGCCCAAACCGCAGAAGCTACCTCAGCCCATGGCTTCTGACCCAGTTACAGTACAGTCGGCTGGACGGTGGCCCCAGAGACGGCCACGTCCTAGTCCCTGGGCCCAGGAAGACGTGACCTTCTGTGATGTAAGGGAATTGCAGATGATGAAATTAGGGATTTGCGAGGGGGAGAGTATCCTGGATAATCAGGTGGATCTTCGTGAGGGTCTTCATAAGAGAGAGAGAGGCAGGAGAATCGGAGGCAGGTGAGGCCCTGTGCCAAGAGAAGGGCCTGGTGATGGGCGGAGGGGCCACGAGCCACCGAGGCAGGTACCACCAGGAGCCCCAAGAGGCCAGGAAACAGACTGTCCTCTGGAGCCTCCAGGAGGAACCAGCCCTGCGGCACCCTGACTCCAACCCAGGGAAACTGACGCTGGCCTTCTCACCTCCAGAACCAGGAGACAGTAAGTCTGCGTTGTTTTACGCCACTAGGTTTGCAGCGTTTTTTTTTTTTTTTTTAAAGCAGCCAGAGGAGATGAATACAGAAAAGTTAAAAAAAAAAAAAAAGAAAAAAAAAAAGAGTCCTAATGTTTTCTGGCTGTAACCCACACCCCACCACCCCCATAGCTGACTGGCTAACGTTTACTGAGCACGTCCTGGGGACCAGGTGCGGCTCGTCGGCCTTCTACACAGAGCCTCAGCGGGTCCACACGGCAGCCTTGTATGACGAGTCCCAGTTCACGCGTGAGGACGCAGGCAGAGGGGAAACGTCCCCAGCCCAAGGCCCCCCAGCCACAGAGCCGCACAGCCTGGGCTCCAGGCCCCCCTCGGGACTGCCGCAGCTCTCTGCACTCTGCAAGCTGATTAACTGCTCAATCTGTGGGAGAGGACCCAGTTCTATCTCAGGGACCCTCCCTGTGTAAACGTATGAGAATTCCATGATCAACCTTTTTAATAAAGGACTCCACTGACAATAATCAACGCCAGTTCAAAGAAGCAAAGAGCCGAAGGTGGTCATCAGTGCCACTGCTGCCCTGGAAGAACCCACTCACCTCCACCAGCATCTCCCCTCAAACCACCCTACTTTCGTCAGAGACAAAACAGGGTCCCAGCTCCCCAAGCACAGCCGCAAATTTTCTCCAACTTGAGCAGAAAGCCCTCTTTTAAGGATCCCATCAGATTCTCTCCCTGAATCAAGCCAACGAAGAAACACCCTATTGAGCCCCCGCTTCTCCGGGAGTTTCCCAATCCAAGGTCCTGCCCCTCCAATCACTGCCCCCTACCAGGACAAGCTTTCAAAATACACATTCCCCGTAACTCCCCAACATCTTCCTCCCACATCCTCACCCCAATGTAGCATTTCTGATGCCTCTTTCCCTGAGGCATCCTGGCCTACGCTCCCCCCCATCTCCCTTTTGTGACATTCCACTGGGGAGACTTTCCTGCGCTTCTCTTTCTCTGGTCCTCTGAAAGCACCCAGAGCTCTCAATTCAATCCTAACGTCCACTCACATGCAGTGAAGTAGAGAACTGTCTCAGAATCAACAGAAACAAGAAGACAATCAAGGATGAAATGAGGGGAAGCCACGATGTGTGAATCTTGCGTCCACACCTTGAGAATATCTTTCTGAACACGGATGGGCTGGGGACATGACTTTTAAAAGGCCAGTATGAAAAAAAAATTTTTTAATTAAAAAAAAATTTATGGAAAAAAAAAGCCGGTTTGCTCAAAAATAATCCACGTACCAGGCCCCGCTACCTGAGAAAATAAGCAAATGACCAGATAAATATACAACACTGCAGGAAGTGATGAGAAATAAGAAAAACTGCAGAAGCCGGAGCAAGGGCCTAGAGGGTGACAGGGAAGCCGCTCAGGTAAGTCATCACAGGACACCATGCTGGGGTGACGGAGCAGAGAACCACATGAGGGCAGGAGCATCCACCCATGATCCAGGGAAGGAGCAACCCAGGCGGGGGGCTGGTGGGGCCGGAGCGGAGTGATTAGGGGCGTGAGCGCACAAGAGGTCAGGAGGCAGGAGGAGGACTGGCTCGGGGACAGCACTCCTTCCCACCCAGACATGGACTTCACCTTGGTCCACTACTTTGAAGAATTCAGGCTGTTACAATGCGCCGATCAGTCCAAAGGTAGGTTATCACCACATGCCGGGCAAGCTCTCCCACGGGATTCCCCATGGAAGAAACGTCTGCAGTGTTAGGGGATGCTGGAGCCAACAAGTGAGCCAGGCAGTGGCTCACATCTTGGGGCTGCAAGATGAATGTGATCCAACCCCTGACCTCAAGGGGCACACGGCTAGAAGCCCAGATGCCCCATGGAATAAACACAATAAAGAGGAATCACGGCTGCAAAGGAGCTCAGAACCAGGGCCTCCTGGTGAGTTCAGACCTCTGGACTGGACCCCGAAGGACGGAATAAAGGCACGGAGGTGAGGGGCAGACAGAGGGGAAGCGGGCAGGGGCTCTTACTTGTGTGAGACCGTGGTGGGGGGCAGCTGCTTGTGGTCCCCGGCCAGGATGCACTTGCGGGCCTTCAGCAGGGGAATCCAGCAGCTGGCCTCGAGGGCCTGGGCACACTCATCAATGACCACCACGTCAAAGTAGCTCTCAGGCAGCAGCTTCAAAGGGCCGTCCGAAGAAGCACCTGGTCAGAACAGAAACCACACGTCTGCACACAGGCTCTGCCTGTTTCCTAACAGCTGCAGTAACACCGAGGGAGGCACACCACAAGCCGGTTGTTTCACAATCTAGCCTTGCATTAAAATTGTGTATAATAAATTTGCATCTTGGAATAAAAACACATTAAAACACATAGTTCAACCAGCTGGTACTGAAGGATAAAGCAGTGCGTCCTCTGGCCTTGGGATTCTCCAGAGTTTCAATCACCAAAATCAATCACCCCTTTAGGGCCAAGAAGGCAAGCCCATGGACAGGTGCCTTCCGTTAAGACTTTCTCCTCTAAGGTTTGTTTCTTGGATGTACAGAATAATTCATCGCTGAGCATGTATCTAGAAGAAACCTTCCATGTATATGATGACCCAAAGCCACCATGCCTGCTTCTCCTTCCTGGGACACAGTGTGGTACAGTGGAGACTGCAGACTCTGGGCAAGACCTGGGCCCCAAGGCCACCAACCCGAGCCTGGTTCCTCCCCTCTGAGGTGGGTGCCGCCCACACTGCCCAAGATGATGATGATGATAGTAGATGATGGAACGTGGAAAGCACCTGGGACGAAGCGCTTCAGGTCAACACTGAATCCACATTGAGAACTAAAATACATGGGTAAAGGTAACCCCAGGTTAAGAAGAAAGACGGGATGATGCACATCGTGTCCGTAATTCATTTTTCTTCCTACCTGACTTAGAAGACAACTGCATAAGGTGATGAGTATAAAGCCCATCAGAGCCTGTGACAGCAGATGCTAAGGTGGCCCCAAGACCCCACTGTGACCCCAGCCTCCTGGTGTTCGCGCTCTTGAGTGATCCCCTCTCCTTCAGTGAGGACGTGAACTGTGACCTGCTTCTAAACAACAGTTTGGAAAAGATGAAGGGACATCACGTCTGTGATAAAATTCCATAAGATCATAATCACCTGTCTTGCTCAGAGGCTCTCGCCCTTGCTGACTCTGAAAAGGCACGTGGCCATGTTGGGAAGGCCCATGGGGCAAGCAGCCAGGGGCGGCCTCTAGACAACAGCCAGCAAGAAACTCAGTCCAACAACCACAAGGAACTGAATGCTGCCAACAACCAAGGAGCTGGAGAGCCTCAGATGAGACTGCAACCCCAGGTGACACTTTCATTTCAGCCAAGTCTGGCCTGGACTCCTGACTCAGAGACGGTGAGATAATAAACGTATGTTGTTTTAAGCTGCTATGTTTGTGATTGTATTATTATGCAGCAATGGATAATAACCTCAGAAGTTTCACAGAAGCAATGGACATATGCTAGAACCCCAAAACCACAGGCCATCCACGACACTCCCAAAGCAATCAATCACAAGGCACACCACCCTGTAATAGCAACGCAAGACACAAAGAGAGGGAGGCCCTCCATCTCTACCCAAGATGGAGTAACAAGAACCACATATGCCCTCTGATCGGCAACAACTAGAAATATCAGGAAGACATGTGGAACGACACTTGTCTGGACAGAAGGTAACAAAGGACAGTGATCCTCGGGAGACAGGAAGCAAAGGAGATGGGCCCTGATTGCCCCACTTTCTGCCTTCAGAGTTTCAGGCCGCAGGACAGGGAGGGGGATCCGGGTGGAGTCTGGAAGATTCCCTGAGTTGAAGAAATGGGACTTCGAGTCCACAGAGACCAGTACAGCTGAGTGTGGAGGGCAGAGTACCAAAGAAGAGAGACGTGCACAGAGGGAAATCCCAAGATCTGCAGGGAGACCCCCCCCCACCTTGTTATTTGCTGAATACAGATCAGCTCATGCTTGTGGAAACACTGCCCGAGGCTGGAGAACAACATCATCCGAACTGCCTGGCATGCTCAGGGCTGTTCCCACCACCACACCAGAAGGATCTTGCTCAGGGGTGGGGGATAATTAACCCCAGACTAAATCCTAGACCCGAAAAATTCTTAAAAGCAAGACTTGAAAGAATTAAACTCTTTACATGGAACGTAACTGCTTCTCAGAACAAAGCTCAAGAATATTTATAGGGATACAAAAATATCCAGCATGCAGCAAGGTCAAAATTTCAGTGTCTGGTGTCCAAGTAGACGTCAGCAAGCATACAAAGCAGCAGGAAAATGCAGCCACAATGAGAAGGCATCATTCAATAGAAACTGACCCCAAAGTGACACAGATGAGAGTCAGTACACCAGAACACTAACTGTATCCTGAACGTTCAAAGAGTTAAGTAAAGTAAAAAAGACCCAACTCTAGCTGCTGGGTCTCAAACGAAAATACACTGGATGAGACTAATGTTAGATTAGACAGACACGGCAGAAAAAAGATTAGTGAACTTGAGGACACAGCAAAAGAAACTATCCAATATAAAAAACAGATAAAAGAATCTAAAATAACGAAAAGTGCATTAGCACTGTCAGACAACTTCAAGCAGCCAAAAATATGTGTAAATTGGAGTCCCTTAAGAAGAGAGAGGGGGACAGAAAAAAAGTATTTGAAGAAATAATGGGCAAGTATTTTTCAAAATTGATGAAAATTATAAACCCACAGATCCTAGGAATTCAACAAACCCCGAGCCCAAAAACCACAAAGAAAATAATCAAAGCACATTATAATCAAGTTGCTTTTAAAGAGTAACGAAGAGAACATCTTAAGAGCAGCTGGGGGAGCACACTGCACACAGAGGAACAGAGGTAAGGATGACAGCAGATTTCTCTGTGGAAATGATTCATGCAGAAGACAGTGGAGCAACATCTTTAAAATACAGAAAGGAAGAAACTGTCAACCTAGAACTTTATACCCAGCAAAAATATCTTTGAAAACTACAGGTGAAATAAAAACATTTTAAGATCTACAAAGGCTAAAAGAATTCATCACTAGCAGACTCACACTTCAAGAAATATTAACGGACATCTTTCAGGCAGAGGGAGAATGATACTACAGGAAATATGAACCTAAACAAAGGAACGTAGAGAACAAGAAGTGGTAACACGTGGGTAAATACATAGACTGTTTTTCTTATTATTTACATCTCTTTAAAGATGACTATTGTGCCGGTTTGAATGTATTATGTCCCCCAGAAAAAGCCATATTCTTTGATGCAGTCTTGTGGGGCAGACGTTCTGGTGCTGATTAGATTTCCATGGAAATGCGCCCCACCCAACTGTAGGTGATACCTCTGATGAAATATTTCCATGGAGGTGTGGCCCCACCCATTCAGGGTGGGCCTTGATCACTGGAGCCATATAAATGAGCTGATGGGCAGAGGGAACTCAGTGCAGCTGAGAGTGAACTTTTGAAGAGGAGCTACAGCCAAGAGGGACACTTTAAAGAAAGCACAGGAGCTACAGATGAGAGACAGTTTGAAGATGGCCATTGAAAGCAGACTTTTGCTCCGGAGAAGCTAAGAGAGGACAAACACCCCAAGAGCAAATGAGAGTGACAGACCGGAGAGAAGCTGAAGCCTAGAGAGGAACATCCTGGGAGAAAGCCATTTTGAAACCAGAACTTTTGGAGCAGACGCAGCCAAGTGCCTTCCCAGCTAACAGAGGTTTTCCAGACACCACTGGCCATCCTCCAGTGAAGGTACCCAATTGCTGATGTGCTACCTTGGACATTTTGTGGCCTTAAGACTGTAACTGTGTAACCAAATAAACCCCCTTTTATAAAAGCCAATCCATTTCTGGTATTTTGCATTCTGGCAGCATTAGCAAACTAGAACAACTATTAAAACAGTAGCAATGTTGATGGGGTTTATACCATGTATAAGTAAGACATATAACAACAATAGCACAGAGGCCATAAAGGCTGGGAAGAGAAAGATGCTAGCATACTCTTGTAAGGTTCTTACACTGTATGTGAAGTGGCATAATACCACCTGAAGAGAAGCTGCAAAGTTAAAGACGAATACTATAAAACCTAGAGCAAACACTAAAATAAAGAGATGCGTAGCTAATACGTCAACAAAACATAAAAATCATAAGAAATGTTCAACTAGACAAAAAGAAAGCAAAGAGGAAAAGGGAACAAAGAACAGATGGGACAAACAGAAAGCAAATAGCAAGATGACAGACTTACACCTAATGATACCAAATGTAAATGTTTTAAACACCCCAATTAAAAGGCAGAGAATGTCTAACTGGCTAAAAAATAAAAGCAAGACCTAACCATGTGCTATCTATAAAAACCACTTTAAATATTAAAACACAAGTAGGTTATAAGTGAAAAGATGGAAAAATATATACCATGTGATAAAGTCAAAAGAAATCTGGAGTAGTTATTTTAATATCAAAAGTGATTTCAGAAAAAGAACATGACCAGAGATAAAGAAGGTCATTTCATAATGATAAATTAATCAAGTAATCAAGAGAAACATCACCTAAACATTTATGCTCCTAATAACAGAGCTTCAAACAACATGAAGCAGATACTGATAGACCTACATGGGTAAACTGACAAATGCACAATTAGAGACAGAGATTTCAGTACCCCTCTCTAGTAAGTAACAGAACAAAAAGACAGAAAGCCAGCAAAGCCCTGGTAGACGTGAACAACACTGCCAGCCACCACGACCAAACCAACATTTATAGAACACTCTACCCAACAAAACCAGAATACACGCTCTTTTCAAGCATTCATGGCACATTTACCAGGAGGGGTCACATTCTGAACTATAAAACAAGGCAAAATAAAATTGAAACTACTGAAGTCATACAAAGCATGCCTCTGACCACAGTGGAATTAAATTACAAATCAATAACAGAAAGACATCTAGAAAATCCCCAAATACTTGGAAATTAAAATACTTCTAAATAACCAGGGCTCAAAGAAGAAATCAAAAGGGAAATTAAAAGTACTTGGAAATGGGAGATTGAGAAGATGGTGGCATAGAGAGGAGTGGAAGACTCTTAGTCCCCCCCGGAACAATTCATAAATGACCAAAAAACTAGTAAATAACCTGGAATAACAGTGGGGAGACAAACGTGGCTGTCCGCTCATCATCCACCAACCTGAATTGGGAGGAATGCCCGAGACCACAGCATAAAATCTGTAAGTAAAACTGCGGACCCGCGCTGAGAGCCAAGAGCCCCTCCCTCACGGAAGCCACGCGGTGCACTCTCCCAGCCCAGCTCCAAGTGAGGTTTTAATATCAACTGCTCGATACAGACAGTGAATCCTCAACAAGCAGACAGAGGCTTTTAGTGACAACTGACCTTGGGAGAGTCGGGGGACGTATCTGTCTCAGGACAGGGAGCTCAGAGGATAGGATGCTATCTCTGGCTGACAGGTGAAGGGTGAACCTGGGAGTTTTTCTGTCCCTTTCTCTCTCTGTGGAGAAAACCTCAGCTGTTCTCAGCCTGCAATGCTTTGCAGTAAAGACAGCCTCAGACATTTTAAAACCAAAACACTTCGTTCACCAGAGTCACAGAAACAAAGAACTTATTGATATGCAGATGACATCTCTGGAGGGGGCATAGCTTCCCAAGAGGAAAGGGAGGGGCCCAGCTCTACTGTCCGTTTTTCAGTTTTTCCGGAACCAGACCCCAAAGCCTGGGGGAGGAGAGCCACAAGCCACACCCCCTTACACAGGCAGTGACAGGTGCATCTGCCCGGCAGAAAAGCACAGATGTCTCAATCCTCTAAGAAAAGCCATCAGGGAAACCAGATACTGAAAATATTACCTCTCTCTGTGACCTGAGCCTGTTCTCATTTGGGAAAACCTGACTGGGGTGGCCTAGGAGGTCAGATGCCTAGACAACAGAAAACTACAACCTACACTAAGAAAAATGAAGCTATGGCCCAGTCAAAGGAACAAACGTACACTTCAACTGAGATACAGGAATGTAAACAACCAATGTTAAATCAATTCAAAAGTACTTGGAAATGAATGAAAATGAAAATACTACAAATCAGAATTTGTGGGGATGCCACAAAAGCAGTACTTAGGCGGACATTTATAGCACTAAAAGCCAATACTGGAAAAGAAAAAAAAAAGTCTCAAACCAATGACCTTAGATTCCATCTGAGAATCTGAAACTAGAGAAATCAAGAAACTAGAGAAAGAAGGGCAAATTAAGCCCAAGAAAGCAAAATGAAGGAAATAATAAAGATCAGTGGCAAAGCCAATGAAACAGAAAACAGAAAAGCAATAGAGAAAATCAACGAAATCAAAATTTGGTTTTTTGAGAAGAGCAATAAAATTGATAAACCTCTAGTCAGAAGATCAGGAAAAAAAAAGGGAAGATACAAATCAACAAAATCAGGGATGAGAGAGGTGAATCTGTTACGGATTCTCTAGCTATTAAAAGGATAATAAGGGAATGTTTTGAACAACTTCATGCCTATAAATTCAACAACTTAGATGAAATGGGCAACTTCTTTGAAAGATATAAGCTCACTCAAGAAGAGATAACCTGAATAGCCCTGTATCTACTAAAGGAATTGAATTTATAGTTCAAACTTTCCCAAAAAGAACGCTCCAAACTCAGAAGTCGTCCCTGGTGAATGTGTCCCAACATTTAAGGAAAAAACTAAAACCAGTTTTACACAAACTCTTGGAGAAAACTGAAAAAGAAGACACACTTTGCAACTCATTGTCTGAGGCCAGACAGAAAGGATGGAAACGCAGTATTTCTCACCTGTGTTTGTTGAAAGGATGACATTTGCTGAAGTGAGGCATTCAAGCAGAGCTGCTTCTTCTCTCTCCTTCAGCTCCTTTCTTAACAGCTTAATTTCATTCCGAGCATTACTTTTCTCTCTCTTATCCTGGGTCTTTTTGTTTTTCACCTATAAGGGGCAGCAAAGAAAAAATAATCATTTTACCCAACTTTGAGCTTCTTTAGCTGTTTTTCATTTGCAAAGTGCTTTTATTTATAATCAGTTGGTCTGGTTCGATGAGCTCCTTAAAAACCACTTAAAAAAAATAAAAAGCTTTTCTTGAAGGAGCAACAGATGGACACAGGTGACTAAGCACCTGGCGTTCTAACCTGCCTTAAAGTCGCCAGCGACACCCAGAAAGGGAACGTTCTCATCCTCGAAGGAGACGGTACTTTTTACAGTAAACTCCTGAGGGACCAGGAATTGGGTCTCAGCAACACCCCGCACAGAGAAGAACTTAACCTGCTCTTGGGCAAGAAAAAACACCTGCCCATCTCAGGATGTGGATTTCAGTAGCTTAACAAAGAGGTTGACTTCAATTATTATTCCACATTTGTCTAGAGAGTTTTAAAAAAATTTGATCCATAAAATGCTTAACTAAACCCCAACTTACTTTAATACCGCAAAAAGACATTTACATGGATGATTGTTTGCATGTGAATATACCTCAGTAAAACTGAACTAAAAAAAAAAAAAAGACATTTAAACCTTCCCTTATTTGTGATCTCTGCTTTGGAAGAAGGGGAAGATGGGGTTTTGGCAGGAGTGATAGGAGGTATTTTACTGGGCATAACTTACAGAAAAGAAAATCTTGAAAAGCACTGATTTAAACAGGAACTAGAAAATGAAGGCATCCAAATCTCTGATGAGGCAAAGAGCACACTCCTACGCCACCTCGACCCGGGTAGCGGCCTTCACCTCCGTGGCACCCTGACTATCCTCACAGTGGCCTCTGGGGGCTCCGACTGGCTGAGCCAGAGCAGCATCTTCCTACAGGCCCTGGAGAAAGGCCTTGGACTCGCAGCCCACCCCCCACCCCCCACTCCCGCCGCCCTCACTCTTCTGAGGCTAGGACAGAAACAAGTGCAAACATGAGGTGGCGAGTCAAGGGGAGAGGTGGGATCATGGTAAACAAATGCAGGATGGGACGTACCACTTAGGAAATTATAAATCAGAGAACCAAAGAGCTCGAAGGTATTGGACCGCAAGAAAAAATGAGCTCTCAAATTGAACCTTTCATCTACCAGTTGTCCAAGAAACTGGTGCTTGCTTTCACAACGATCACGTAAAATGGACAGAAAGATTGGGCAAGATGCATAGTTCTTGCATTTTTATTTTCTGGCTCCTTTTTTTTTTTTCCCTTGCAAATATTACCTAGACAACATGACCAGTTATAGGAAGACTCTTAGAGAAACGTTTTAAGGCAGTTCCTCACCTAATTATCAAGCCACCTTGATAGATGACTCCCTGTTAAATGCTGAGAAGAGTCCTCTATCAAAATTTGGCAGTCCTGACGGCTTGACATACTGAGCCCTCTGTCTTGGGGCTTGCCCCTATGAAGCTTGTTACTGCAAAGGAGAGGCTAAACCTGCTTATAATTGTGCCTGAGAGTCTCCACCTGAGGGTCTCTTTGTTGCTCAGATGTGGCCCTCTCTAACTAAGCCACATTGGCAGGTGATCTCACTGCCCTCCCCACTACGTGGGACCTGACTCCCAGGCAATACGGGATATGACTCCCAGGGATGAATCTGGACCTGGCATCATGGGATTGAGAACATCTTGGCCAAAAGGGGGATGCGAAATGAAATGAAATAAAGTTTCAGTGGCTGAGAGATTTCAAATGGAGTTGAGAGGTCACTCTGGTGGACATTCTTATGCACTATGTAGATAACACTTTTTAGGTTTTACTGCATTGGAATAGCTAGAAGTAAATACCTGAAACTACCAGACTCCAACCCAGTAGCCTTGACCCTTGAAGATGATTGTATAACAATGTAGCTTACAAGGGGTGACAGTGTGATTATGAAAACCTTGTGGATCACACTCCCTTTAGCCAGTGTACGGATGGATGAGTAGAAAAATGGGGACAAAAACTAAATGAAAAATAGAGTGGGATGGGGGGTATGGTTTGGGTGTTCTTTTTTACTTTTATTTTTTATTCTTACTGATTCTTTCTGGTGTAAGGAAAATGTTCAAAAATAGATTAGGGTGATGAATGCATAACTATATGATGGTACTGTGAATAGCTGATTGTACACCATGGATGATTATATGGTATATGAATATATCCCAATAAAACTGAATTTAAAAAAAATTTGGCAGTCCCAATTTTTTTAGATCATTAAATAAATTGACGGAGGCAAGAAGAAACAAAGAGGAATGGAGAGGAGGCGGGGCAAGATAGCGGACTGGTGAGCTGTATGTTTTAGTTACTCCTCCAGGAAAGTAGGTAGAAAGCCAGGAACTGCGTGGACTGGACACCACAGAGCAATCTGACTTTGGGCATACTTCATACAACATTCATGAAAATGTGGAACTGCTGAGATCAGCAAAATTTGTAAGTTTTTGCGGCCAGGGGACCCGCGCCCCTCCCTGCCAGGCTCAGTCCCGTGGGAGGAGGGGCTGTGAGCTCCGGGAAGGAGAAGGGAGAACTGCAGTGGCAGCCCTTATCGGAAACTCATTCTACTGATCCAAACTCCAACCATAGATAGACTCAGACCAGACACCAGAGAATCTGAGAGCAGCCAGCCCAGAACAGAGGAGACAGGCATAGAAAAAAAACAACACGAAAAACTCCAAAATAAAAGCTGAGGATTTTTGGAGTTCTGGTGAACATAGAAAGGGGAAGGGCAGAGCTCAGGCCCTGAGGCGCATATGCAAATCCCGAAGAAAAGCTGATCTCTCTGCCCTATGGACCTCTCCTTAATGGCCCTGGTTGCTTTGTCTCTTAGCATTTCAATAACCCATTAGATCTCTGAGGAGGGCC
Organism: Choloepus didactylus; assembly: GCF_015220235.1. Taxonomy (NCBI): domain Eukaryota; kingdom Metazoa; phylum Chordata; class Mammalia; order Pilosa; family Megalonychidae; genus Choloepus; species Choloepus didactylus. The sequence continues at coordinate 6,521,401 of NC_051312.1, forward strand.
CTTTTTTTTTAATCCTTTTTTCTTTTTCTAAAACAATTACTCTAAGAAGCCCAATACAGAAAGCTTCAAAGACTTGCAATTTGGGCAGGTCAAGTCAAGAGCAGAACTAAGAGAGCTCTGAGACAAAAGGCAATAATCCAGTGGCTGAGAAAATTCACTAAACACCACAACTTCCCAAGAAAAGGGGGGTGTCCGCTCACAGCCATCATCCTGGTGGACAGGAAACACTTCTGCCCATCGCCAGACCCATAGCCCAGAGCTGCCCCACACAACCCAGTGTGACGGAAGTGCTTCAAATAACAGGCACACACCAAAAAACTGGGCATGGACATTAGCCTTCCCTGCAGCCTCAGCTGATTGTCCCAGAGTTGGGAAGGTGGAGCACTGTGAATTAACAAAGCCCCATTCAGCCATCATTTCAGCAGACTGGGAGCCTCCCTACACAGCCCAGCAGCCCAGAACTGCCCTGGGGGGACGGCACTCACCTGCGACATAGCACAGTCATCCCTCAACAGAGGACCCGGGGTGCACAGCCTGGAAGAGGGGCCCACTTGCAAGTCTCAGGAGCCATACGCCAATACCAAGGACTTGTGGGTCAGTGGCAGAGACAAACTGTGGCAGGAGTGAACTGAAGGATTAGACTATTGCAGCAGCTTTAAAACTCTCGGATCACCAGGGAGATTTGATTGTTAGGGCCACCCCCCCTCCCTGACTGCCCAGAAACACGCCCCATATACAGGGCGGGCAACACCAACTACACACGCAAGCTTGGTACACCAATTGGACCCCACAAGACTCACTCCCCCACTCACCAAAAAGGCTAAGCAGGGGAGAACTGGCTTGTGGAGAACAGGTGGCTCGTGGACGCCACCTGCTGGTTAGTTAGAGAAAGTGTACTCCACGAAGCTGCAGAGCTGATAAATTAGAGATAAGTACTTCAATTGGTCTACAAATCCTAAAAGAACCCTATCAAGTTCAGCAAATGCCACGAGGCCAAAAACAACAGAAAATTATAAAGCATATGAAAAAACCAGACGATATGGATAACCCAAGCCCAAGCACCCAAATCAAAAGATCAGAAGAGACACAGCACCTAGAGCAGCTACTCAAAGAACTAAAGATGAACAATGAGACCATAGTACGGGATACAAAGGAAATCAAGAAGACCCTAGAAGAGCATAAAGAAGACATTGCAAGACTAAATAAAAAAATGGATGATCTTATGGAAATTAAAGAAACAGTTGACCAAATTAAAAAGATTCTGGACACTCATAGTACAAGACTAGAGGAAGTTGAACAACGAATCAGTGACCTGGAAGATGACAGAATGGAAAATGAAAGCATAAAAGAAAGAATGGGGAAAAAAATTGAAAAAAACGAAATGGACCTCAGGGATATGATAGATAATATGAAACGTCTGAATATAAGACTCCTTGGTGTCCCAGAAGGGGAAGAAAAGGGTAAAGGTCTAGGAAGAGTATTCAAAGAAATTGTTGGGGAAAACTTCCCTAATCTTCTAAACAACATAAATACACAAATCATAAATGCTCAGCGAACTCCAAAAAGAATAAATCCAAATAAACCCACTCCGAGACATATACTGATCACACTGTCAAACACAGAAGAGAAGGAGCAAGTTCTGAAAGCAGCAAGAGAAAAGCAATTCACCACATACAAAGGAAACAGCATAAGACTAAGTAGTGACTACTCAGCGGCCACCATGGAGGCAAGAAGGCAGTGGCACGATATATTTAAAATTCTGAGTGAGAAAAATTTCCAGCCAAGAATACTTTATCCAGCAAAGCTCTCCTTCAAATTTGAGGGAGAGCTTAAATTTTTCACAGACAAACAAATGCTGAGAGAATTTGCTAACAAGAGACCTGCCCTACTGGAGATACTAAAGGGAGCCCTACAGACAGAGAAACAAAGAAAGGACAGAGAGACTTGGAGAAAGGTTCAGTACTAAAGAGATTCGGTATGGGTACAATAAAGGATATTAATAGAGAGAGGGAAAAATATGGCAAACATAAACCAAAGGATAAGATGGCCGATTAAAGAAATGCCTTCACGGTTATAATGTTGAATGTAAATGGATTAAACTCCCCAATTAAAAGATATAGATTCGCAGAATGGATCAGAAAAAATGAACCATCAATATGTTGCATACAAGAGACTCATCTTAGACACAGGGACACAAAGAAACTGAAAGTGAAAGGATGGAAAAAAATATTTCATGCAAGCTACAGCCAAAAGAAAGCAGGTGTAGCAATATTAATCTCAGATAAAATAGACTTCAAATGCAGGGATGTTTTGAGAGACAAAGGCCACTACATACTAATAAAAGGGGCAATTCAGCAAGAAGAAATAACAATCGTAAATGTCTATGCACCCAATCAAGGTGCCACAAAATACATGAGAGAAACACTGGCAAAACTAAAGGAAGCAATTGATGTTTCCACAATAATTGTGGGAGACTTCAACACATCACTCTCTCCTATAGATAGATCAACCAGACAGAAGACCAATAAGGAAATTGAACAACCTAAACAATCTGATAAATGAATTAGATTTAACAGACATATACAGGACATTACATCCCAAGTCACCAGGATACACATACTTTTCTAGTGCTCATGGAACTTTCTCCAGAATAGATCATATGCTGGGACATAAAACAAGCCTCAATAAATTTAAAAAGATTGAAATTATTCAAAGCACATTCTCTGACCATAATAGAATACAATTAGAAGTCAATAACCATCAGAGACTTAGAAAATTCACAAATACCTGGAGGTTAAACAACACACTCCTAAACAATCAGTGGGTTAAAGAAGAAATAGCAAGAGAAAGTGCTAAATATATAGAGACGAATGAAAATGAGAACACAACATACCAAAACCTATGGGATGCAGCAAAAGCAGTGCTAAGGGGGAAATTCATAGCACTAAATGCATATATTAAAAAGGAAGAAAGAGCCAAAATCAAAGAACTAATGGATCAACTGAAGAAGCTAGAAAATGAACAGCAAACCAATCCTAAACCAAGTAGAAGAAAAGAAATCACAAGGATTAAAGCAGAAATAAATGACATAGAGAACAAAAAAACAATAGAGGATAAATATCACCAAAAGTTGGTTCTTTGAGAAGATCAACAAGATTGACAAGCCCCTAGCTAGACTGACAAAATCAAAAAGAGAGAAGACCCATATAAACAAAATAATGAATGAAAAAGGTGACATAACTGCAGATCCTGAAGAAATTAAAAAAATTATAAGAGGATATTATGAACAACTGTATGGCAACAAACTGGATAATGTAGAAGAAATGGACAATTTCCTGGAAACATATCAACAACCTAGACTGACCAGAGAAGAAATAGAAGACCTCAACCAACCCATCACAAGCAAAGAGATCCAATCAGTCATCAAAAATCTTCCCACAAATAAATGCCCAGGGCCAGATGGCTTCACAGGGGAATTCTACCAAACTTTCCAGAAAGAACTGACACCAATCTTACTCAAACTCTTTCAAAACATTGAAGAAAATGGAACACTACCTAACTCATTTTATGAAGCTAACATCAATCTAATACCAAAACCAGGCAAAGATGCTACAAAAAAGGAAAACTACCGGCCAATCTCCCTAATGAATATAGATGCAAAAATCCTCAACAAAATACTTGCAAATCGAATCCAAAGACACATTAAAAAAATCATACACCATGACCAAGTGGGGTTCATTCCAGGCATGCAAGGATGGTTCAACATGAGAAAATCAATCAATGTATTACAACACATTAACAAGTCAAAAGGGAAAAATCAATTGATCATCTCAATAGATGCTGAAAAAGCATTTGACAAAATCCAACATCCCTTTTTGATAAAAACACTTCAAAAGGTAGGAATTGAAGGAAACTTCCTCAGCATGATAAAGAGCATATATGAAAAACCCACAGCCAGCATAGTACTCAACGGTGAGAGACTGAAAGCCTTCCCTCTAAGATCAGGAACAAGACAAGGATGCCCGCTGTCACCACTGTTATTCAACATTGTGCGGGAAGTGCTAGCCAGGGCAATCCGGCAAGACAAAGAAATAAAAGGCATCCAAATTGGAAAAGAAGAAGTAAAACTGTCATTGTTTGCAGATGATATGATCTTCTATCTAGAAAACCCTGAGAAATCGACGATACAGCTACTAGAGCTAATGAACAAATTTAGCAAAGTAGCGGGATACAAGATTAATGCACATAAGTCAGTAATGTTTCTATATGCTAGAAATGAACAAACTGAAGAGACACTCAAGAAAAAGATACCATTTTCAATAGCAACTAAAAAAATCAAGTACCTAGGAATAAACTTAACCAAAGATGTAAAAGACCTATACAAAGAAAACTACATAACTCTACTAAAAGAAATAGAAGGGGACCTTAAAAGATGGAAAAATATTCCATGTTCATGGATAGGAAGGCTAAATGTCATTAAGATGTCAATTCTACCCAAACTCATCTACAGATTCAATGCAATCCCAATCAAAATTCCAACAACCTACTTTGCAGACTTGGAAAAGCTAGTTATCAAATTTATTTGGAAAGGGAAGATGCCTCGAATTGCTAAAGACACTCTAAAAAGAAAAACGAAGTGGGAGGACTTACACTCCCTGACTTTGAAGCTTATTATAAAGCCACAGTTGCCAAAACAGCATGGTACTGGCACAAAGACAGACATATAGATCAATGGAATCGAATTGAGAATTCAGAGATAGACCCTCAGATCTATGGCCGACTGATCTTTGATAAGGCCCCCAAAGTCACTGAACTGAGTCATAATGGTCTTTTCAACAAATGGGGCTGGGAGAGTTGGATATCCATATCCAAAAGAATGAAAGAGGACCCCTACCTCACCCCCTACACAAAAATTAACTCAAAATGGACCAAAGATCTCAATATAAAAGAAAGTACCATAAAACTCCTAGAAGATAATGTAGGAAAACATCTTCAAGACCTTGTATTAGGCGGCCACTTCCTAGACTTTACACCCAAAGCACAAGCAACAAAAGAAAAAATAGATAAATGGGAACTCCTCAAGCTTAGAAGTTTCTGCACCTCAAAGGAATTTCTCAAAAAGGTAAAGAGGCAGCCAACTCAACGGGAAAAAATTTTTGGAAACCATGTATCTGACAAAAGACTGATATCTTGCATATGTAAAGAAATCCTACAACTCAATGACAATAGTACAGTCGGCCCAATTGTAAAATGGGCAAAAGATATGAAAAGACAGTTCTCTGAAGAGGAAATACAAATGGCCAAGAAACACATGAAAAAATGTTCAGCTTCACTAGCTATTAGAGAGATGCAAATTAAGACCACAATGAGATACCATCTAACACCGGTTAGAATGGCTGCCATTAAACAAACAGGAAACTACAAATGCTGGAGGGGATGTGGAGAAATTGGAACTCTTATTCATTGTTGGTGGGACTGTATAATGGTTCAGCCACTCTGGAAGTCAGTCTGGCAGTTCCTTAGAAAACTAGATATAGAGTTACCATTCGATCCAGCGATTGCACTTCTCGGTATATACCCGGAAGGTCGGAAAGCAGTGACACGAACAGATATCTGCACGCCAATGTTCATAGCAGCATTATTCACAATTGCCAAGAGATGGAAACAACCCAAATGTCCTTCAACAGATGCGTGGATAAATAAAATGTGGTATATACACACGATGGAATACTACGCGGCAGTAAGAAGGAACGATCTCGTGAAACATACGACAACATGGATGAACCTTGAAGACATAATGCTGAGCGAAATAAACCAGGCAGAAAAAGAGAAATATTATATGCTACCACTAATGTGAACTTTGAAAAATGTAAAACAAATGGTTTATAATGTAGAATGTAGGAGAACTAGCAGTAGAGAGCAATTAAGGAAGGGGGAACAATAATCCAAGAAGAACAGATAAGCTATTTAACGTTCTGGGGATGCCCAGGAATGACTATGGTCTGTTAATTTCTGATGGATATAGTAGGAACAAGTTCACAGAAATGTTGCTATATTATGTAACTTTCTTGGGGTAAAGTAGGAACATGTTGGAAGTTAAGCAGTTATCTTAGGTTAGTTGTCTTTTTCTTACTCCCTTGTTATGGTCTCTTTGAAATGTTCTTTTATTGTATGTTTGTTTTCTTTTTAACTTTTTTTTCATACAGTTGATTTAAAAAAGAAGGGAAAGTTAAAAAAAAAAAAAAAGAAAAAAGACAAACAAGGAAAAAAAAAAAAAACAAAAAAAAAAAAAACGATGTAGTGCCCCCTTGAGGAGCCTGTGGAGAATGCAGGGGTATTCGCCTACCCCACCTCCATGGTTGCTAACATGACCACAGACATAGGGGACTGGTGGTTTGATGGGTTGAGCCCTCTACCATAAGTTTCAACCTTGGGAAGACGGTTGCTGCAAAGGAGAGGCTAGGCCTCCCTGTATTTGTGCCTAAGAGTCTCCTCCTGAATGCCTCTTTGTTGCTCAGATGTGGCCCTCTCTCTCTGGCTAAGCCAACTTGAAAGGTGAAATCACTGCCCTCCCCCCTACGTGGGATCAGACACCCAGGGAAGTGAATCTCCCTGGCAACGTGGAATATGACTCCCGGGGAGGAATGTAGACCCGGCATCGTGGGATGGAGAACATCTTCTTGACCAAAAGGGGGATGTGAAAGGAAATGAAATAAGCTTCAGGGGCAGAGAGATTCCAAAACGAGCCGAGAGATCACTCTGGTGGGCACTCTTACGCACACTTTAGACAACCTTTTTTAGGTTCTAAAGAATTGGGGTAGCTGGTGGTGGATACCTGAAACTATTAAACTACAACCCAGAACCCATGAATCTCGAAGACAGTTGTATAAAAATGTAGCTTATGAGGGGTGACAGTGGGATTGGGAATGCCATAAGGACCAAACTCCACTTTGTCTAGTTTATGGATCGATGTGTAGAAAAGTAGGGGAAGCAAACAAACAGACAAAGGTACCTAGTGTTCTTTTTACTTCAATTGCTCTTTTTCACTCTAATTATTATTCTTGTTATTTTTGTGTGTGTGCTAATGAAGGTGTCAGGGATTGATTTAGGTGATGAATGTACAACTATGTAATGGTACTGTAAACAATCGAAAGTACAATTTGTTTTGTATGACTGCGTGGTATGTGAATATATCTCAATAAAATGATGATTAAAAAAAAAAAAAAAAAAAAAAAGAAAATGGCCAAAAGGATATGAAAAAAAAAAAAAAAGAAGGGAAAGTTAAAAAAAAAAAAAAGAAAAACAAGGAAAAAAAAGATGTAGTGCCCCCTTGAGGAGCCTGTGGAGAATGCAGGGGTATTCGCCTACCCCACCTCCATGGTTGCTAACATGACCACAGACATAGGGGACTGGTGGTTTGATGGGTTGAGCCCTCTACCATAGGTTTTACCCTTGGGAAGACGGTTGCTGCAAAGGAGAGGCTAGGCCTCCCTATGGTTGTGCCTAAAAGCCTCCTCCCGAATGCCTCTTTGTTGCTCAGATGTGGCCCTCTCTCTCTGGCTAAGCCAACTTGAAAGGTGAAATCACTGCCCTCCCCCCTACGTGGGATCAGACACCCAGGGGAGTGAATCTCCCTGGCAACGTGGAATATGACTCCCGGGGAGGAATGTAGACCCGGCATTGTGGGACGGAGAACATCTTCTTGACCAAAAGGGGGATGTGAAAGGAAATAAAATAAGCTTCAGTGGCAGAGAGATTCCAAAAGGAGCCGAGAGATCACTCTGGTGGGCACTCTTACGTACACTTTAGACAACCCTTTTTAGGTTCTAAAGAATTGGGGTAGCTGGTGGTGGATACCTGAAACTATCAAACTACAACCCAGAACCCATGAATCTCGAAGACAGTTGTATAAAAATGTAGCTTATGAGGGGTGACAATGGGATTGGGAAAGCCATAAGGACCACACTCCACTTTGTCTAGTTTATGGATGGATGAGTAGAAAAACAGGGGAAGGAAACAAACAGACAAAGGTACCCAGTGTTCTTTTTTACTTCAATTGCTCTTTTTCACTCTAATTACTATTCTTGTTATTTTTGTGTGTGTGCTAATGAAGGTGTCAGGGATTGATTTAGGTGATGAATGTACAACTATGTAATGGTGCTGTGAAGAATCGAATGTACGATTTGTTTTGTATGACTGCGTGGTATGTGAATATATCTCAATAAAATGAAGATTAAAAAAAAAAAAAAACAAAGAGGAATGGAGACAGAAACAAAAAACTCCCGCAGGAAGACTGCTGGCCGGCAAATCACACAGCAATTCGATACTGACTGCGAGATACTTACAAAGACCTGATCGATGTCCCTTCTGACATCTGCGACGATCCGGGCATTGTCAGTGCGTGCTAGAACTGCATCGAGGGAGTGCTGCTGAATGGACTCCAGAAGGCGCGCTGGGTGGCCCAGGCGCAGAATCCTCTGCTTACACCGAGCCAGGCGCTCCACCAGGTTATCGACTGCAATGTTAGAGGGAGCACAGCACAGAACCTGGGAGAAGGCAGAGTTCAAATTAGGGTGTGGCCATCTATGTTTAAATTAAACTGTTTAACTTTTCATTAAATCAAACAGGAAGCTTTAAAGGTAAAGGAAGAAGGGCAGAGGGTGCGTTACTGGTCATTTAAAAGTTTTAGAGCTTTAAAGATGGGAGAAAAAAAGTCTCAAGAACACATATCACTGCAAACTGAAACAGAATCTGGACAATAATACCCTATGTCTTAAAAGCACCCAAAATGAACATGACTGGCAAATGGGAGGAAAAGGACTCGGACAGGTGAGAGAGCCCTGGAATCATCAGAGGTGAGGCATTCATCACATCACCAATCAAATTATTTTTCACATCTGACAAAGTCAACAAGGGAAAATCTCTCTGACTCGGCTCCAATCCTGCTTCCAGAAATACTGTTCCATTATTAGCGGAAGGTGGAGTGGGGAACTGGTCACTTGCCCAGGAGGCAGGGAGAAGAGCCCTTCTAGGCCCTCTACATCAAGAGCAAAGAGCCCCAAAAAGGAGGCAGGAGCCACCAGGCCCAAAGCACCGACATCACCGCCGTCCCCGCTGACCATCCAAAGGCACATCTGCACACGAGCCTGCACGTGTCCTATTTCTCTGTTCATTAAAACAGAAGGCACCCAATATAACCAGGAAATCTTCTTCCTGTCATCAAGTCATCTTCTCTTACCAGTTTCCAAATGTCTGTGCCAAGTCCTCATTTGTAGTTTTTTAACTGAGTGACAGGTTTCCCCACTGCTCTGAGCAGCACCAGCTCTGCCTGCAGTGGCAGCGAGATGCAGTGGCAGTGAGACGCAGAGGCAGCGAGATGCAGTGGCTACGAGATGCAGTGGCCATGGACAGAGCTTCTGGGGAGTCTGCCTGCCAGAGGGCAAATGCCACTCACTGCTGAATGACTGGGGCACTGGCCCTTGTTTCCCAGTTCCCTCACCAGGGCCACTAACTGTACCAATTCATAGGGTGTCTGTGAGGATGCAAATGAGTCCATACGTGGAAAGCGCCCACAGAGGACCTGATCTATAAGACATTCTCAGTAATGCTGACCATTATTATTCCAATTCTCATCATTAACTAACATTTTCTAAACCAGGCGTGTTTTTTAAAAAACTTTGCACCTGCTTAGAATCAATAACTCATGTTGATACAGATAACAAATCCTTTCTCAACCATTAAAAATATTAAGTGAACAATCATGTACAATATTTTATTGCACACTCAGAAAATCAGCAGGTTGTGCACAGCACGTGTGTCCTATCAACCAGGACTCCCCATGGGCCCAGGCCAGGCCCTGATCGACTCCACACCCCAGCACTCAGCAGGGCCGAGCACCTAGCACAAGCACAGCAAGTCTGATGAGCCAACGAGTCCCGGGCCGTGGCCCGCAAGGCTTACAGGGGCCCTTCTCCATCACCCAGACTGAGGCTCCTGGGCACAAAGCCAACAGCCAAGACTTCTGGTTCCCCCCTGGGGCTGCCAGAAAGCCAAGGACCCAGCACAATGTTTCCTCAATAAATGCCCAGTACCGTGTCCGGCAGATGCTGAAGAACCGAGACCGGAACCTGGCTGAGCCCCTGCTCCACGTGCAGACCAGGAGCTGATGACTATCTGACCAAGAAAGAGCACCCTGCCCTGCCCACCTTTAAGCCCTGTTTCACGGCCTGGAGAATTATTTCTACCACAGTCGTGGTTTTCCCAGTGCCAGGAGGTCCATGGATGATGGCGAGCTCTTTCTGGGACAGTGCAAATGAAACAGCTTCTTGCTGGGAGGTGTCCAGGGAGGTGTTAAAGAAGGCCGGCGGGTCTGCAGAAGAAGCAACAGTGGTTAAACTCCTGCTCTCCACCTCCTGAAATTTCTTCCTCTCAGAGTGTGTACTGACGGAAACAAGTAATGTACACAAGGGATAAGTCTGACCTCCCCGGGAGCCAAGTCCAACCAACAGATAATAAATTCACTTTGCTTTCGGAAGAAGGTTACTTCTAGAATAGGGATGAGCCATGGACCAAATGCAGCCCAGAGCATTGCCTGTTTTCGCAAATAAAGATTTTATTGGACTAGAGCCATGCCCATCTGTAGCTTTCTGCTACAATGATAGAGCTGAGTTGCTAAAAAAGACCATTTGGCCACAAAGCCTAAAATATTTACTATCTGACCCTTTACAGAAAAAGCTTGCCAACTCATGCTCTAGAATAACAGATTTTTCTGACATACATGTTTCTTGGAACATTTTAGTTTCTACGTATCTCCCTTTTTTAAGAGATCATAAATTGACAAAAAATAAACTAGTAACAAATCCCAGGACCATATATCTATTTTAAAGCTGCCATGACCAAGACTATTTGCTCCTTGTGCTACATGCTCCTTGAAAGCAGGTACTGCTTTATTCAGCTCCATAATCTCAGCATCTGATACACAGGGCCTGGCACCTAGAGATGCTCAATCTGTGCTGAAATCTGTCAAATTCAAAAGCAAAGGGTGCTGGTCATGTCTTAGCAGACTGAAACAAACTTATAAAACAGAAGAGTCGAATGTGGGACCAGTAATGGAACATCTAATCCAAACTTCCATGCTCATTCCTCTGCTCCACATCATGCCCCTTTCTTAGCAAACAGCTCTAACCACATATATCATGTTCCTTAAAACATAAATAAATTTCCAACTCAGTGCCCAGCACAGAGTAACCCCTTAATAATCATTTGCTGGAAAGAAATATTATTGAAATGCGAGTGCTTTTAGAATTCTCAACGGTAAATACAAAAAAAGAGAGTGACCATTTATGAAACACTTCATTGTGAAGAAACATAAATTGAAAAAGCACTAGAAAGTAGTGCTGCATCTTCAAAGCTAACATGACACTGGAGTAATACAGGTATGTGTGATACAGGCACAGGTATGATACAAAGTGGTGGTGGGATAATCCTTGTATCAGACTTGACCAAAGCTACCATCTAGAGGGTCAGTCAGTAAATTATGCACAGCCTCTTGATGAGAGCATAAACTCCCCTCAAAAATGAGGTTCTTTAAGAACACAGAAGGATAGGAGAAAGGGTCGCCTGCCATAAGCAAAAAGAGCAGAGGATATAAACACAAAGACAGACACGCTGCGCTATGTGCACACAGAGGAGATACTAAAAGAACACACACCAAATACTGGTGAGGTTGACCCTAGATGTCAGGCTCGAGTGATTTTTCTCCCCTTGTTTATATGCCTCTTTATTTCCAAAGTTTCTACGATAAATGTGTTACCACCACAGTCAGAAGTACATACATGATCTGAAATCTGAGGGATGCTGAAAACAAAATTAAGTGCTAAAAGAATTGAGATTTTCAAACCAGAAAAATGCTAGCAAGCATGAAGTTTGACCAGCTATCCTCTATTTTCACAGATCACTGAACTAGAAAAAAATACTCTTACATTTCAAAGTAAAATATTCAGACACCTTAAAAAGAACATTCTAAAAAACCATTGGAATGAGCTACTTTTTCAGTAGTGAGTATAGTAAAGAGAATCTAATTCGTGCAAGTCACTCCAAGTAATTTAGAAAAGGATGTTAAAGTAGATTGTGTCTAATTATACACTCTCAGACTCTTGCTAAAACGGCCCTTTGGTCAACAAAGAAAAACCAGGAGTTCTTACCCAGTTCACTGGCAGGACTGGGGGTGGAGCTGCCAAAGAGGACCTCTATGAGGGAGGATGCCGGGCCCGAGTGATACTTCTTTAGAGCAATCAGAGCTCTGCCAAGGGAGAAGACCAAAATCAGGAGCTGGGCGAAAACTAGCTATTCAGTGCCCTGCCTCTGCCCAAAGCTGCTGCCTGCAGCCACCACCTCATGGCACACACACGCCCCACGAGGATGGGTAGTTGCTACATTTGGTTCAAGGGAAGAAGCATAGGAGTGAGTGAGATGTGTTTAAGGAAAAGGTTATAAATGATCTCAAGACACACGCTTACTTTTTCAGTCGTTTATAAGTGACGTCATTGGCAAGTTTTAAGAGTCTGTAGGAATTCTCTCGGTCCAAGCTCAACTGGAAATCATGGGTCTCGTCAAAGGCCACCGTGATGGCTTTCAGGGTGCTCCGGGTCAGGATCCCCGTGGCCAGCTGACTGCCCTCATTAGCAGAGTCATACAGACCCACTATGTCACCTGCAAAAACAACTCAAAGTTACAAAAAAAAAACCGGAAAAGCTAAATGTAAATTACTTTCTAGGGCAAATTCCACCATATTTCAATTATCATATCTTTGTTACATTCTTGCCTAAATGAAATTCAGTGGCATTTTTAAAAATATTAACGTCTAAATCACATCAAAATTTACGTTGGACCGATGAGCTATTTAGAAGTACTGTGACGGTCAGGAAGTATTTGCAGTGCCGACTGGCCCCAGGCGCTGGCCTGGGCACTGGACTGGACTGCGAACAAGCACACACAGGAGGAAGTGACAACAAACAGAACAGCATCCGAGAAGCTGTCAGCGCCAAGGACCATTCGGAAAAGCAGCACAGGCAGGGGCAGGAGAGAGATCAGGGGGAGGGGGCTCTGAGGAGGGACAGGCAAGCAGGGGAGGCCTGCATGAAGGAGGACCAGCAGCACACCTGGGGAAGAACTTTCCAGGTGGAAACGGAAGACCGATAAAGAAGAGGGCAGTGTTCTGTGCTGCCCACTCAGCATGGACCGCCCCACTTCCGGTGGTAACTGCTAGAGACCCACCCATCTGCCAGGTGATCAGCCTGACAGAGCACAGGGCTCGAGAGGGTCAGTACTTCACGTCACCCGCACCCCACAATGCGCCCCAAGGGACTGGTTCAGGAACAAGCTTGTGTGACCAAATCAGGGCCCCTGAGATACAATAAGACTTTGGCCTGGGATCTGGGAAAGAGACACTCACTCTTCCCGGCTACACCAGAAACCTGAGAGGATGGAGAGGTTAGAACTGTTGCCACGTGGTGTCTACGAAGGAAACCAACCCAGAAGAAGGCAGAGCCTTCTCTTCATGGAGAGAGTAAGTCCTGGCAACGCCTTGCAGCCCTGAAGCCAGCCTTCCACTTACGACAGCCAATGTGTTCCTTCCTTGCCTAAGCCAGTTTGGCTTGGATTTACTGTTACCTGAAACACAGACAGGGCTCACAGAAACAGATTCCATGCCGAGAAAAAAGCCAGGGCCACCTACTTCTATCTATACACCACTGATTCAGTGTCTGATAGTATGTGACACGCACCAAGCAGGCATCAGGCATATTTTGAGCCCTGGTCATTTTTCCTCTAGACAATGAATTCCATCTGCACCTTAAATCGGATCTCTGCCTCCTTCCCCAACTCCATAAAGACAAACAGTTGGTGGCAACAATGCTCCTGGGGACAAAAGACCAGTCCGATGCCCAGGGACCACTGTGAGGGCTAAGCACACAGACCCTTCCCTTCCCTTCCCAGACCCATCCCGTGCATAGGATCCAATGCTTCATGGTCTATATTTTTGAGCTGCTGAGCCTTAGAACTGCTCCTGAGAAGATGGAAAAACAACTCCACCTGAATTTAATCATTAGCTATACTAACACATCAAAATTTCAGCTCTCTACTTTTCCATGTAAATGGCACTTCCTCTGACTTCCTGTTTGGCACTATTTAATCACTCTCTTAAATAATTCACCCTGCAGCACTTAGTCAATATGTATTTTCACCTCTGCATTTTTCATTTACAAACCACAAGCAAACACATGCAATCCTGCTCACCGGATCCCCACAGCAGCTCCACAAGGCCCTATTATTATCCCTTTAGCCCCAGTCTTCAGAGAGGCAGAGTGACTAACTGTCCACATCTCAAACTCTGCTCAGGTTGGACCCCGTGCCAGCACCCTCATTGCTTCTGTCTTGAAATCCAGCCAACATTCCAACAATTGCTAGGACAAGTCTTATAAAATAAAAAAAAATTCTTTCATCACTAAAACAAGGCAGAAACTGACATTGAAAAACATTAATAAAATAGGGGGATTGATGGAGGAATAGAAGGGTGGATAGCTATATGATAAAGCAGATATAGCAAAAATTTAATTATAGAATATGGTGGTAGGTATCTGGGTGTTCACTCTTTCAACTTTTCAACCCTTTCAACTTTTCTGTATGCTTGGAATTTTTCATAATAAAATATTGGAAAAATAAAAATAAAAATAAAAATAAAAAAATAAAAAAATAAAACAAGGCAGAGACTGTGGTGATAAATGCACAACTCTATGGTGATACTGTGAACAACCAATTGTACACTGTGGATAATTATATGGTATGTGAATATAGCTCCATAAAATTGTATAAAAATATATAAAGAGGGATAAAAATCCTGGTGAAACCCCCCTCCCCCCCCCAAAAAAAAGTAGTGCTGCCAACACTGTTTTCTCCAAGTTTCCAAGTAGGAAATTACCAAATACAAGCATTCCAGGCATGTGGCCAAGAAGCTGCACTTCTCAGAAAGCCCAGAGGGTACCCCTCCTTTCCTATTTTGTACAATCAACACATCACCAGCCACATTTCAAGTGCTCAATAACCCCTTACAGCCAGCAGCTACCATTTTGGATAGTGCTAATAATCCAGACTATCGAACAGCCATGAAATTGTTGAATTTCTAATGAAGGGTCTCTGTTACAATGCTTTAATCTCCCACTGGTTGGGTATAATCCGATCTTTACAAGAATAAAAGCCATAATTTGGATGCTAGAAATATTCAATATATTTCTACATCAAAAATGCACAAACCGGAAGTAAAGCTGTTACTGGGAAGCACTGGTGCAGACCCACACTTCCTGGGCTCAAAGGTGACAAGGAGCCGCCCGTACAGCCCAGTACGTTGGCTGGAAACCTGCAGCCTCAGCAAACAGACGCCTCTGCTCTGGAGCTCTTTCACAGAGATGCTTTCCTGCCAGGACCTAGAAAACACCCAGTATTGATACTTCAGTGTTTGCACTTTACCAGTTTCTACTTCCACCCATACAAGAGGAAAGTAAAAGTGAGGAAAAAACAGATAAAGATCCGTGCACAGGCACTAAATCTGCCCCTAAAAAAACTCAGAATCTGCCCTTCTTCCAAACCTGCTCCTCCTCCTCTATTCTCTAGTGCAGTTAATTCCCCTCCCAGTCACCTGAGCTAGAATCTTCAGTCGCCTTTACCTCCCCACCTTCCCACATCCCCACCTCCTGGTTCCCATTTGTCACTAGGTCCCATCGACCCCCACTTCCAATTCTATCATGAACCCATCTCTTGCTCTCATCCTCACTGCCCCAACCCTGGTTCAAGCCCATGTTGCTGTTCTCCTAGACTAAAAACAGTCTGCTAGCTCCTAACCGCTACGTTCTCCCATCCAATCACCCAGCAGCCTGCTTACCTGCTCTAATGGCCATCCTCTGCAGACAGAATATCACACGAGCTCCTTGGCAAGACCCTTCCCCATCCGGCCCCTGCCTACCTATTCATCATCAGGGATGGCCACCACCATGGGAAGCTTACTCTTCCTCTACTGAGCTAAGCACCTGACTTATGGCAGATCATTTCATCCTCAGCACAAAGCTGGGAGGGGGGAATCACTCCCATTTGAAACAAAGGAGCTGGGGTTCTAACAAGGTCGGTATGCCTGCACAGTGTGCTCCTGACCATCATCATCAAAAGCCTCTCAAAGGACTCTGTTCCTGTATGCAGTGTGATGGGTGAGTGCAAATTCTGGAACCGGGCTCCCTGGCCTCACATCCTGTCTCTACCTGTGATGCCTTGGGTGAGTTACTTAACTTCTTTCTGTCTCAGTCTCCTTAGACGTAAAATGAGAATAAAAGTCCACTTCAAAGGGCTGATGTGAGGATTAAAGGAATTGATGTGCATATTTTTACAGAACTCAATAAGTATTAACTCTTATTATTTCAGTCAAATGACTATTCCCACCCAGGCACAAGCTAGCCACTTTCCAGCTTCTGTGCTCACAGGTAGGGCTGTTCCTCCTCCTCACACCCACCCACTTAACTCCTAGTTTTCTTCAGGCTGCGCTCAGGTAACACCTCTTCCATGAAGCCAACCTTGATCCTCCCCAGGGGAGGCAGCAGTTCTCCCTCCATGCTCCTATAGAACTTTCTACACCCTCCCCCTGGCTATTATGTATCGCATTGGAGAGAAACTATTTACTCTTCTCTCTAGAC
The DNA here is from genome assembly GCF_015220235.1 of Choloepus didactylus. Taxonomy (NCBI): domain Eukaryota; kingdom Metazoa; phylum Chordata; class Mammalia; order Pilosa; family Megalonychidae; genus Choloepus; species Choloepus didactylus. The sequence goes on from NC_051312.1 coordinate 6,538,134, forward strand.
TTTCTGTTCCTACCTGTGCCAGTTTGGATATATTATGTCCCCCAAACCACCATGTTCTTTAATGCAATCTTGTAGGGGCAGATGCATTAGTGTTGATTAGGCTGGAATCCTTTGATTAAGTGTTTCCATGGAGATGTGACTCAACTGTTAGTGAAATGCTTGACTGGATAATTTTCATGGAGATATGGACCCCACCCATTCAAGGTGGATCTTGATTTAATCACTGGAGTCCTATAACAGAGCTCACAAACAGAAGGACCTCAGAGCAGCTGAGAGGGACATTTTGAAGCCTGCTGTGAGATACTAGCCCACAGTTTGCCCCAGGATATGCTAAGACAGGACCCCTAGGCACATCCTGGGAGAAGGAACCAAGAAGGCACAGGAGCTGAGAGAGAAGCTGGAACACAACCTGGGATCAGCAGACGCCAGCCACGTGCCTTCCCAGTGAACAGAAGTTTTCCGGACACCATTGGCCATCCTCCAATGAAGGTATCTGATTGCTGATGCGTTACCTTGGACACTTTATGTCTTTAAGACTGTAACTTTGTACCGAAATAAACCCCCTTTATAAAAGCCAATCCATTTCTGGTGTTTTGCAAACGGAGCATTAGCAAACCAAAACACTATCCTAATCACGGTTATCACTGAACAGACACGGTCTGTTACTTCTTTTGTCAGGGCCTAGCACAGGGTGGTACAAGCAACGTTTACTGCATAGATACATACGGAAAAGGGGTGAAAACATGTTGCTCAGAGAAGGGATTTCAGGTGGAGAAAAGAAAAGGCTTTTCTAAGGGGCTAAAAATGAAACGGCCTCGCGGGAGGTGACGAGAGCTCCCTCTCTGGAGGTGGCCGCGCAGAGGCCGGTCGGGCCACGGGCAGGCCCCGGTCAGACCCGGAGGGCTCAGGAGAGGAGACTCCTGCCCCGACTGGGGTCAGGCTCGGCCCGGGGTCCAAACGGGGCGGGCCCGGAGGGAAACGGCCGCACCCACCCCAAGAGAACGACGCCGGCGGCCGGCCTACCTGCGCTCCTCGAGCTCCGCGTCTCTCTCGAGCTCCAGCAGGTCCAGCTGCTTGGCCACGAAGCTCTCCACAGCCGCCGAGGCCATCGCCGCCCCCGGCCCCGGTCCGGAGCCCGCCGAGGTCCCACCACGGTCCTGCTTCCTCGTCGGGCCAGTGTTTCCCCCGTCGGATCCGGTGCGTCGACGCACGGCGTCCCTCCACTTCCGCTTCCGCTTCCGGCCGCGACTGCGGGAAGATGGCTGCGGCCGTGGCAGCTTCGGCTCTGACGGTCACCTTCGGGCGTCTGGTGTCCGCGTGCAGCCGCAGCATCCTGAGACCCTCGCGGCCCGGAGAGGGTGAGGCCCGGGCCGCGGGGGGAATGGAGGAGGAAGGGCGAGCGGTGCTCCCGCAGCCCTGCGACGTGCCGGTCTCGCGTCTTCTGTGCTGCTCGCGGGTTTGGGGGGTTTGCTTTTGTTTTAACTTTTTATTGTAATGATGTATGCATCATTCAGAATTCCTCAGTTTAACCGCTTCCAGTTGTACAATTCAGTGTTGTTAATTACATTCACAATATCCCGTTACCAACACCAACACCCATTTCCCAAACTTTTTCATCACCACAAACAGAAACCCTGCCCCCTTTGGGCCATGATTCCCCCTTCCCCTCCCTTCTCCCACCACGGTAACCTGTAATCTATTTCTGTTTCAATGACTTTGCTTAGCCTAGGTATTTCGTATAAGTGAGGTCAGATAATACTTGTTTTTCTTGTGTTTGGCTTATTCCGCTCAACATAAGGTCTTCAAGTTTCATCCATGTTGTAACATGTGTCAGAACTTCATTCCTTTTTACACCTGAATAATATTCATTTGACTTCGTTTTTTGGTACGGTGAAAATAGCAGGGGCTTTGGAGTAAGGGGAACCAGATTCAGGTAGGGGGTTCTCCAGTTAATAGTTTGAATACTGATGATAGCTCCTCAACATCTGTACATATAATCCCTATGTTTTGGGGAGAGAAAACTGTGGGTGTTGGGTAGTTTGCCCTCTGTCACACAGCAAGGAGGCTAAGAGGAAGGATGCAAAAGCCGGTACTTTAACCATTGCCCCCAAGCTGTGAGCCACTTTCCAAGCCAAATGGTGATGCAGGTCTTTGCCTAATCTAATTCTTTCATCTAGAGCAGCAGTGGTTTAGGTACTAGGTTGTTATGAAGGCTCAAATGCTTGGAGTGTGTATTTGTGTATGTGCTAAAATGTGCTTTATACAAATATATTGTGTATATTTAACAACATTAAAGAATTGTTCTTTGTATTTTCAGATGGGTTTGAGAAGAGAGGAGTTAGGGCAGAGCACAGACTGCTCTTTTGAGGAGCCTGGCTGAAATTGGGAACAGAAGAATCGGGCAGTAGTTGGAGAGAGAGATGGGATCAAGAGTTTTGGGTTTTTTTGTGCTTGTGTTCAGGCCAGAAAAATAACAGCCTTGTGTGCTAAGGGAACAGAGTTGCTGAAAGCAGGCCAGAGGGAGATCTCGTGCAGAGAGGTTGGCCTTAGATGGGAGCAGCAGAGGCTCCTTCCTGGAAGCAGGATGGAAGGCAGATATGTAGGTACCGTGCACGTGGGTGGGTGGGTGCATGGGAGTTTGGGGAAGTTCCCTTCTAACAGCTTCTTTGTTCCTAGTGGAATAGAATTAGTTTGTTCATCAGGTGAGAGTGAGGATGAGAAGGATGTTTGGAGGCTTCTAGAGTCCCCACCAATTAGGAAGCTTGGGTTCTGTTATTATGACCACATTGTTTATATGTTTATATTATTAACTCTGGTGTTTGGCATCACTGCCGGGTAATGAAATGCCTTTTTTGCAGAACCATGATGAGCATCCTTGCTTTCAGGTCTTTACCTGAGTCCACCCTTTTCCTTAGATTCTTAAAGAGGAATTGTTGGATCTAAGGCGTTTGGTGTAGTTCCTATTTCTAAGGTGGAATCACCGCCACCAGGGACTAAAATAGTGCCCTGTACCTCTGTTGTCATCGAGACTGACAGTGAGGTTTCTCATTTTTAGTTGAGCAGAAATAAAGTTAAAACTGTGTATCTAACACTACAGACAATTTAATGAAATGCTTTTCATTCAGCTCTTGTAAGTTAAGTCAGGAGTGCCAGGTGGGGGTGAGTACAGGACTGGGAAAGTGGGTGTACCCTGAGGGGTGTACCCCAGCAATGGTGGGTACTGTTGAATATGTCCTAAGATCCTGCCTGACAGAAGAGGCACCACGTAATTTTTTAATTAACTATTTTATTGCTGAAAGAATACATGCACTAGGTAAAAAGGAATTCCAGAAGTGCAAGAGTGTGGGGTGAAGACAAGTTCCATCTCTCACTAAAGACCTCCAGTCCTTCTGCCAGGAAGCAACCATTGTTAACAGGTTCTTGAGAATTCTTATGCCTATTTCATTTTGCACAACAATATCCCCTTTTTGTGGTTTCACAAAATGATAACCAGTATACTATTCACTGCTCTTCACCTTGCTTTTTTTTAAAAATCATAACAGTGTACTTGGTTATTCTAGAGCAGGGCTAGAAATCTAGATTATTCTTTTTCACGGCTGTTCCATGTACTTTCCCCTTTGAGTATCTTTGTTCACGTCCAGCATAATTTAATTGAACAGACGCGTATTTGATGTGCCCGGTGTGCCAAGCCCTGCTCTAGTGCTGAGGGTGCCTGGTGAACAAGGTGGGCATAGTCACAGCCCCCATGGAGCCAACAGTCTAGTGGACAAGAAGGCGAAGGCGAGGAACTCGCCGGATGATGCCACACATTATGACGACTGTGTGGAAGACAGCAAACAGCTCTCAGAGGAGCAGATTTAGAAAGTGTGGTGAAGTAAGGCCTCGCTGAGGAGGTGACATTGAAGCTGAGCCTGAAGAATGGAGAAGCGCGAGGCATGGCTGAGCCCAGTGAGGGGGCAGATCAGGCAGGGCCTCGTTGAAACACAGTGGGAGCCCTGGAGGAGTGAGAAGAGGATCGAAGGATTGAGAAAGCTTTCCTCCTGGCAGATGGGCAGTGTGTAGTCTAGAAGGCCTAACCCTAATCTTAGAATTAGGATCTTAACTGGGGAGCAGAAGAGTTGGTTCTCGTTCACATCAGCTTTTCACTCAGTGGGCCTGGTGATCTGAGCTTCCATATCAACCACAGTTACTGACACCTGCCCACGCAGATGTTCACAGCCGCATTATTCATTCATAATAGCCCAGAAGGGGAAGCAACCCCAGTAGTCACCAGCTGATGAGTAAGCAAAATGTGGTGTATATATAGAATGAATTATTATTTGGCAATAAAAAGGAATGAAGTACTGATCCATACTGCAACATGGAGGAACCTTGAGAACTTTATGCTCAGTGAAAGCCAAGAGGCTACTGTGGTGGCCTGGAGCTATGTATCCCATTAGAACATGTTCTTCATCTTGATGCATTCCTGTGGGTGTGAACCCATTGTAAATAGGAGTGTTTGATGAGGTTACTTCAGTTAAAGTGTGGCCAACTGAATCAGGATGGGTCTTAATCCTATTACTGGAGTCCCTTATAAGCAGAATTTAGAATGGAATTCAGACATACAGAGAAAGCCATGGGAAAGAGCCAGAAGTCTTCGTAACCCAGAGAAGCCAGGAGAGGTCACTGTGTGCATTGCCATGTTGACAGAAAAGCCAAAGACCAAGGATCACCAGCAGCTGGCCCCAGAATGCCACAGTCCTTTGGGAGAAAGCAATGCTTTGATGACACCTTGATTTTGGGCTTCTTGCCTCAAAACCGTGAGCCAGTAAATTCCTGTGTTTAAGCCAACTGATTTCATGGTATTGGTTTTAGCAGCCAGGAAACTAAAACAACTCCATATGATTCCATTTATATGAAATGTCCAGAATACATAAAACCATGGAGACAGAAAGTAGATCAAAGTTAACCAAGGATTGGGGAGGCGGGTAGAGTTTTGCTTAATGGGCACCGAGTTTCTGTTGGGGATGATGAAAAAGTTCTGAAATTAGATAGTGGTGATGTTTGCACAAGTTTATGAATATACTAAAAGCCACTGAATTGTACAATTTAAAATGGTGAGTTTTATGTTATGTGAATTATATCTCAATTTAAAAAAAAAACAAAACAGGACTTGTTGAGAAATGTCTCTCCTGCTTTTTGCAGCCTAAGCAATGTGCATTTTAGTTTTATCCCTTCTCCCATCGGTAGACCAGGAGTGTCTTTGTCCCTTGGTGTATTCGTTATTTACTGTGCATGACAAATTACCCCAAAACTTAGACACTCAAGACAGCAAACCTGTCTTATCTCACACCATTTCTGAGGGTTAGGAATAGGGAAGCAGCTCGCCGGATGGTTCTGGCTCAGGATCTTGCAGTCAAGCAAGTAGCTAGGAGTGCAGTTATCTCGTGACTCCACTGGGCCTGGAGAATCTGCTTCCAAGCCCATTCCCTTGGCAGTTGGCAGGCCTCAGTTCCTCACTGACTGTTGGCTGGAGGCCTCAGTTCCTCCCCATGTGGGCCTCTCCCTAGGACAGCCCCCAGCCAGGGGTCAGGGTCAGGGCAGGGGTGGTGCCCCAGGCAGAAGCTGGAGCTGTGATAACCTAAACTCGGAGGTTACGCTGTCACACAGACCAACCCCATGAGGGAGGGGCTGCCCAAGGGGGAGGAGACCGGGAGACTGGGCTCACTGGGGCCTTCTTGGGGGCTGCACCCACACTGGGCGAAGAGCAGGGTCGAAGACTGAGCGAGTGGAGGGTGATTGTGAGTTTAGATGCTTCGATGTGGTGTGACGAGCGCCTCTCAGCACACATAACCAGTCACTAAACACAGTGTTATTTGGGTTTGGTTCACTACGTTTGCCTGTAGTCACGTTGCAGTGTGATGGTCTAGACAGTGACAGCAGTTGTGCATTTAGCATCGAGAGGTGCAGTGTGCGTTTCACTTGAGTAACTACCCATGTTTCTCTTATTCCCTCAGCTTCCCTTTGGTCGGCTTCTCGAAGGTTCCGTTCACAGAGCACTTCATATCCCCAAGGGTAATATCAAAATGTGGGTTTGGGTGGCTCTCTTCATTTCATTTGTAAGACTGTCTTTCTGTAGTCAAAGCTTCATATGTTTAGGTTTTCTAGAACATTTAAATTTTTTCTTAGCTTTTTTGGCAGTATTTTTCTCAGAGCCTTAAAATAAATCTAAATAGTCTGCAAAAGACCAGAGAGGACAGTGTTCCAGGCCTTCCATGGCCATCTTTCCTTAAGGAAAAGCTTTTAACCCCTAGCTAGAGATCTCTCTCTGGGATGGGAAAATGGAAGATCGCATCAGCATGCCAGGGAGGGAGTTGTGTGATTTGAAAAAACATATTCAGTGTTAAAATCTTATGCTTAGAAAATTTAAAAAATTCTAATGTAAACAGCGTAAGGTAAATTTTGACAAAAATCATACCCCCTGGTAGGACGCACAGGGGCAGCCCAGGGCAGGGTCACGTGGAGGGAGGCCACCCACGGTCCTGTCCCGGCCCTGCCACTGCAGCCAAGGGACGGCGAGCGAGGGGCTGGGTCTCTCCCAGCCTCGTTTCTCCTCTGCCATGTGGAAGGAATCATTGCATCGGTGGGATTTTGTGAGAATTAGGAAAATGTATACATTTAAAGAACTTGAAACAGTGCTTGGCTTGTGGCAAACACTTGAAAAACGTCAGTTGCTGCCATTGTTTTATTGTTGTTACAGCTGCTGCTGCCACTCAGACCCAGGGCCTCTCAGCAGTGAGGAGAGAGCAGGAGTCTTTTTGTTTCTCAAAAGGGGAAGTTGAAAAATTGAAGCATGATACAGGAAGGAGTCCTGAGGGCTTTTAAGCAGATTCAGCTTATTTTTCTTATTTCCTGTCTGAAAGGTGACCACCCACCTACCTGGGTCCAGTTAGAGAGTTTGTTCTTTTGACAGTCTTCAACTGGGCACAGCCAGATCAATGCGAGCCAACACCCCGAGTCAGGGACGCTGCTCTGAGGAGCCTGGGAGCCCCTGCGCTCTCCCCACCAGCTGGGCCGAACTGATCGCCTTGCCCAGGCCAAGGGCTCCGAGTCCAGTGCTCTGAGATGCAGCACAGCCGGGAAGCCAGTCTAATTTTCTTGCTAATTAACACCAGAATGAGAAGCGTTCATTCATTTCACAAATTTGTCTCAAGCCCTGCCTTAGTACTCTCGTCCCGGTTCTCATGGAACTTTGCAAGTTTTCCCTTGAGAGTGACTCCCTTTCTTCCTGCCACCTGGAGAAGAAAGGCTGGCCTTGTGCTTTCTGGTGGCAGCAGCAGCAAAAGCTTAAAAACAGTTCTGAATAATTTTATTTGGGCCCTACCTGTTCCTCCCCTCTTTGTAGACTCCTGGAATTCTAGGTGAAAATAGGTTAGAAGTTTGGGAAGGAAGAGTCCCCTTCCTGCTCTCCAGCCTCTGCTCCGCCTTCTTCACGCCCCCTCCCCTCCTGCCTCTCTCCCTCCAGCAGTGGCTGAGCAGGGCAGAGAGTTCCAGAAATGAAGTTGGATGCGTGGCGTCCCTGAGAGGGGAAGTGGTTCCCCACCACAGTCCTTGAAGGCAGGTGCTTTTATTCTCGTTTTCTCAGTTAAGGAGTCCAGGACATGGAGTAGTTCAGTGACTTGCCCAGAGTCGTGTTGCTCATTCGTGGTAGAGCTAGAGTTGAATCCCAGGTCTGGTGTGAAGGAAGGGTAGACACCTACCTGGTAGGCATTAAATCTGAGAGCATGGGGGGAGAGCATGGGAAGTGGTCCTAACTGAGCGAGATGTGGAGGTAGGGGGGTAACTGGAGCGTCAGAGGCCCCAGAGCACAGGGTGAGGTGCTGGAGCCAAGTGCAGCAGGAGGCGGGAGGGCTCCTGTCCTTGTGACCCATGTTGTAGAAAAATAGAGGAAGGTTGAGCGTCCAGTGTTCCCCTCCAAGAGTGCATGGCCTGGAGGAGCACCAGGAGGGCCCAGCCCTCGGGGGCCACTGTCCCAGCATCGAGGGGTCCTTCCAAGGGGGCTCTGTTCTAGAGTAGAATGTTGCAAAGTCTTGTTTTTCTTTTTAAATGATAGCTATTGTTCCATGGAGTTGGAGTTTTAAGAATTTATATGGGTGTACTAGTCAGGGTTCTCCAGAGAAACAGAACTGACAAGAGACATATATTTACATGTATATGTAAATTTACAGATTTATCATAGGAAGTGTCTCACACAACTGCGGGGATTAGCAAGCCTGATTTCCATAGGGCCCTCTGCAAACCGGGAACTCCAGTGAAGGTTTTGATGAATCCCCCAGGAGAAGCCGGCTGGCTGAAGTAGAGAGGGAAAGTCTCCCTCTGACTGCTAAAGTCCTTGGTTTGCCCTTGAGGGCCTTCAACTGATTGGGCGAGACTCCCCTCCTTGCTGAAGGCAGTCTCCTTTCTTGATCGTAAATGTAATCAGCCATGGATGCAATCAACTTACTGATGATTTAAATCCACAAAATACCCTCCTGGTAACCATCAGGCCAGTGCTTGTTTGACCAAACAACTGGACACCATCACCCGGCCACATTGACATATGAACTTCCCCCTCACAGTGGGAGCCTGCCCCCAGGATCACAACAAAGAGATGGGGCCTCTGCATCACGACAGCAAGCTTGCACACACTCACACTTACCCACACATGCTCCAACATGCACACACGCCCCTCCCCAGCACCCCGACCTTCCCTGTACGTGTTGGGGCCACCTCACCACGACTGCAAGGGCAGCAGCTCCACAGTGACATCAGGATCCGAGACCCGGGTCAGCGGCCCGGCCAGGCCCTGTCCTTTCTCACTGTCTGTGCACAGTCGTTTTGTAGGGAGTTTGAACTACCTTTTCATAGGCATGTGACATGCACGTGTAAATTTTTTTTTCTTACCAGATATGTTCCTAAAACGTCCCTGAGTTCACCACCTTGGCAAGAAATTGCACTGCCAGACCCTGTGGAGGAGGCCAAGCACCATGCAGGTAAAGACCGCTCCACAGCAGCCCCTCCCGCCCCTGCCAGCCCTGGAGACGGCCCCCCACCAGCCAGCTTCCTTGCTTGCTGGGTGCTCTTGAGACAGCGCGGTGTGACAGTGCATGGGAATATTTTGCCAGCTGACACCAACATTCTAAACATCCATTCACTTCCCAACCCTTTCTTGGCCACTTACAGTGTCCTGGGATGGGCGTCAGCATCAGGGACCCATCAGGCCCAGGACAGGCAGGGGTTCCATTCTCGTCATCTTGCAGACTGGTTGAGTGCTCAGACTTTATATCCATAGTTATAGTTGTGGAAATCGCCAAGGGGAGATGTACAAGGGGCTGTGAGGATTAGGTTAAGGAAGAGCAGGATTTTCAGTAGCACCGATGGGCAGTTTCAAGCCAAGTGAGATGGCGCCACAGGGCAGGAGCTGGTAGAGGAAGCCCCAGCGAGGCGTCTGACAGGCCCACGGTTGCTGGCAGTGGTGTCCTCCCACGGAAGGGTCTCCCCAAGTTTGGAAAGTAAAGTGTGAGTCTCCAGCCCCTCTGCCCTTCTGTGTTCAGGCTTATGTCCCCATTCTGGAAAAACACCCGGACAGTCTATGTATCCCAGCCAAGGGGCATTTTGGATGGTCTCTCTCCTGGTCCTTGGACCCGAGTCACGTCCAGTCGCGTCCTGGCCTTGGTGGGGGACGGGGGAGGCAGCCTAGAAAGGGGCCCTGCCTTCAACCTCCCGCCTTCTGGAAAGCCCACTTCCCTGCAGAGTTGGACCTAGCCCCTGGGTATTTTTAAAACAAGAAGCCTACACTTTTTATGTCTAATCTAGTCTAGGTCCTTAGAAAAACCATAATCATTCCGGGAACTTGAAAAAAAAAAAGAAACTCAAAACCTTACTTTTGGTCAAATGTTTTTTAGTAGCTGCCATGAGAAATAGGAGGTTTGTACTTCTTAGGTTTTTAAAATAAGAGCCAGCAAAATTGCCAGGAATTCACCAAAGCTTTAAATAATCCATTCAGGTAGAAGTCAGGTGGCCTTCATCCTCAACACCTCACCCCTCCGCAGCCACCTGGCCTGGTGCTGAGGTCACTTGTGTGCACGTCCCCTGCCCACCTGGGTGTGAACTCAAGAGCAAGCTCTACCTCTTGTCTGCATTTTGAGGAAAAGTGCTCCATAGCACCTAAAGATGGGTGTCCAGTAAATACTAAATCAAGTTGAGTAGTAGATTGTAAAGGTGGTGGCTTTCCCGGGCTCCTGCCAAGGCCTCCACCTCCAGGACAGCGTCCTTAACACCATGGGTTGACGCCTGGGTCTTTGGGCAGCCTCCCTTCCTTCCCCTCCCCAGAGGAGAGCACTTTCTCAGCCCAGAGTTAAATGACTGATTCTCCCTGGGCCCTTCCATCTGAAAAGCCAAGGAACTTCCTCACCTGGGAATTTTAGTAACCTGAGTCATCTATCATAGAAAACTTCAGAAAATTTGGAGGACAGACTTGTTTGTTTAAAAGAAGAGGCAACTTGGGACCTTGCAATGTGCTTGGGGCAGAGAATGAAAAGACCCCACGTTCTTGTGTCTGCCTCATTACAATCTAGGCGACCTCAGTTTTCCTTTCTGTAGACTCGATGGCTGATTTTAGTGTCTGATTGAGAACAGGACTAAAAGCTGTTGTGAGATCACGCGCAATTTCTGTGAATTCACACATCATTAGTCCCTACAGCATCCTTGTGTAGATCTGAGCGTCTGGCTCTGGACAGGCTGTGTGGTGGAGCCTGCAGACACCCCCTGCAGCAGCTCCTCAGACCCCACAAACCTGTCCCCAGCCCAATTTAATTTCAGTCTGTCAGAGACGGAATCCTGGACCCCTCCCTTGAGGTTCAGATTCAGTCATGCTGGGAGAGGCTCCAGCGTATTTAAAAGGAGCTACGTGAGAAAGCATTGGTCTAGATCAGGAAGCGGGCTCAGTGATACAGAGGCTGGCAGGTGACTAAGTCTGGGGACGGAGGGGACCAGGCCTGAGGAAAGCCACGTGGTCCTCTAGCCCATCCCGTCTCCCACTGTGGGTAGAAATGTGGGTTCAGAGAACGCATTCTCCCCATCAGAAGAACGATGACCCCCAGTAATAAATGGACACCAGTGCTCATGCTCCATGTTGGAGAAGCCGTCAAGGGCATTAGGAACCACATCAGCCTGGGGTACTTGTCATGAGGAAGAAGAGAGCATGGCCAGCTACTACGGCTGCTGTTGCCGTGAAGGAGTGCCAGATCTCCAGTTTTCAAAAAAACTAGAAATCCAGATTGTTTTGTGGAATCTTCCAGCTCTAAAGCACTCAGGTTCTGTGCCAGAAAAACAAACAGTCCTGCAGGCCAGGTTCAGCCGTGTGCTGCCAGGCGCAGCTTCTGGTCTTGACAATGTTTCCACAGCAAGAGCTGCACGGTGCCACCCCTGGGCCCTGCATTCGGCCTGAGCTGGTGGGTCATGCTCAGGACATGTTGGTTCCGAGAGTACACAGTCCAGGGTGGAGAGGAAGGGAGCCGGGATCACGGCAGTGATGAGAGAAATGGAAAGCAGGAGCCTGGATGGGGAGATGTGGGGACACGCCTCTTTCCATCTCCAGGGGGATGCAGTTCTGGGCTTTCCTGTTTGCAGAAAGGTCTCCCGTTTCATTTCTCGGAGTTTCTACACTCCTTGGTCCTCTGGCTCTTTATTTTTTTTTTTAATTCATTTTTATTGAGATATATTCACATACCATGCAGTCATACAAAGTGTACATTCAGTTCATAGTACCATTATATAGTTGTGTGTTCATCACCAAAATTAATTTTTGAACATTTTCATTACAACACACACAAAAATAGTAAGAATAAAAATTAAAGTGAAAAAGAACAATTGAAGTAAAAAGGAAACTGGGTGCCTTTTTTTTTTTTTTGCCCCCATTTTTCTACTCATTCATCCATACACTGGACAAAGGGGAGTGTGGTCCACATGGCTTTCCCAATCACATTGTCATCCCTCATTAGCTACATTTTTATACAATCGTCTTCAAGACTCATGGGTTCTGGGTTATAGTTTGATAGTTTCAGGTATTTACTGCTAGCTATCCCAATTCATTAGAATCTAAAAAGGGTTGTCTATACTGTGAGTAAGAGTGCCACCAGAGTGACTTCTCGGCTCCTTTTGGAATCTCTCTGCCACTGAAACTTATTTCATTTCCTTTCGCATCCCCCTTTTGGTCGGGAAGATGTTCTCTATCCCACGATGCCAGGTCTACATTCCTCCCCAGGAGTCATATTCCACGTTGCTCTGGCTCTTTATTAATAATGATTGGGAATCAAACAAGCTGGAAGTCTCCCTTCAAACCTGCCCCTCCTTTCCCAAAAGAACGGCCCAGATATGCAGAAACAGATAGTATTGTATGCTGTGGTTTTGGCATTTCCCTGAAGTTGGGGGGAATGTCAAGTCAGTTAAAAGCCCCGCATGGTGGGGTACCAGGTCTTTCTGAGAATGCCGGATTGACTGCATGTGCTCAGGCACTGGTGTGTCGGACAAGGAAAGTAAAGAGGGTGGCCAGCAGTCGTGGGCTCACCTCAGAGAGTGGGCTGGTGTGAGCGCGCCCACAGGGCTCCTGATCCCCCACGTGGAGTGGGCTTCCCCCACGTGGAAGTGCTGTGGTGGGAGGGTGTAGTAGAAGGGATGGCTGTGGCGAGTGGAATCACCACTGCCGGGGCGGGGGGTGGGGGGGGTGCTGTCTTCCCAGGCCTGGCACTGTCTGCCTTTTCCGCAGAGGTCGTGCGGAAGGTCAACGAGCTGATCGCCATGGGGCAGTACGGCCGGCTCTTTGCCGTGGTGCACTTCGCCAGCCACCAGTGGAAGGTGACCAGTGAGGACCTGATCTTAATTGAAAACGATTTAGACCTGGCATGTGGAGAGAGGATTCGATTAGAGAAGGTAAGCCTGTAGGTTTCTCTCTGTGGTCAGGGGCTCGGCCACCAAAGAGGCTCCCAGCTCTCCAGGCCATCACCAGGGAGGTCTCCTCAAGTCAGGCCGGGAAGGTGGACAGGGCAGAGTGTGGGCAGCAGAGCCTACCCAAGGAAGAGGCCGTGCATGCCACGCAGGCTGCTGCAGCTGAGAGGACAGCCACAGAACTCGGGGATTTAGCCCTTAGAGGGAGGCAGTGAGCCACACTTCTCCTAGGAGGAAAAGAAATAACAAAGATAAGTCGGTAGGTAGTAAGTAGATAGATAAAAGAAATAAAAGGCTGAATGGATGGGTAGGTAGGTAGATATGGATAGAGAGAAAGATAAAAGAACAGAGAGAGAGAAGAAATAAAGTTTGATAGATGGAGGGATGATAGGTAGGTAGGTAGGTAGATTTGCCTCACAATTTTATTAACGTGTTCCCACGGGAAAATATTTGATCTTGAGATTTAATAGAAATCGGAGATAAGGATGTAGAGAGTTTGTAAGCCCATATTGAAGGGGAAAAAGTTAAGTTTCAGCTGGAATGCTAATCTGACATTGGATTTGACTGCCACTGTCGTTTGTAAACAGCAAGGGCTGGTCTCGAGGCGTTTTCCTGGTCTCGATCTCTCTCGTTGGCAGTCAGCACTGTTTGGTCGGCTATTTACTGAGCTAAGCACATCTATGCTTCTGGTCTGTGCTGTTTGTTGTATTTGGGATCTGTTGGATTTTCACATAAAATTATAATCCCTGTATCAGATAATTTTTCTGAAATATAATTATTGACATAATATGTGCTTTTCTTGATGAAAACTCTTTCTTCCTTTGTGGTTGCAGACTCTTTGCTTATTTATACCAAGGAGAACCTCAAACTCTGTTTCTAAGATGGTCCGTCAACCTGGGATCCGAGTGTTTCTGTTTAGCTCAGAGCTGAACTAATTTGATTTGCTAAAACAGCAGCCAGCAAAGCTGTTTTTCTTACTGAAATCAGTGTCATGAGCTCATAAACAAGAGCACATAAACAAGAGCATATATTTTAATTCCAAAATAAGTAGGAGACTTCAGTAGTATATTTGTGAAAATTGTTGTAAAGACTTTATTTTGAAACATTCCACATTAACAAAAAATATTATGGAAAGCCCCACATAACACAGATAATTTTCATGCCTTAGGAAATCAAGTAGGAGAGAAGAGAACATGTCGTGCTCAAATTAACTCTAAAAATATTTTTTTTTATTTACTATCTAATAGCCATTTTCCTTTGATGGTGTTAAAAATACATTGTCTTTAGACATTTACATTAAATGTAATTGGATATTTTTTTATCAATAACATTTAAGACAGTCTCCCAACATCTAATAAAAAACTATTGCACTTGGAATGCAAAGATGTTTCCACCTCTGGAAATTTCCCAAACGTTGAGAATGGTTGCCTGGCCATACGGAATTTTGCAGCCCTTTAAAGAGTACAATGGAACCTAAATCTTTTCAATATTAGCGGTACTGTTTCAAAAGATACCATAGTATGGTGTGTGCATTTGTATCTCTGTATGTTATACATCAATAAAAATCGATTTTTTAAGAAAAGCCATGATTTCCAAAGGAGATTATTGCGTTTGTCTGGATGCATCACCACTGCAACAAGTAATCACATTTTTCCTCATCCCCCCATCTCCAGGGCATTTAGGCAAGGCAGCCTCTCCACTGCCCAGGCTGCCGTGTTGTTGGTTTGTGTCCCCAGTTCTTTAAGGTTAAAAGAATAAGTAATTAGGTGGCAGATCAGTACATGTCAAAATCTTTTCAGTGTCAGCAGTCGTTTTTATTTTGTGACATGTTCATGTAAAACCTAATTGTCACTTCCTGTTCTTACAGACTTTTATTTTACTTCTTGGTAATAAGACAGTGATTAAATGCTTCCATTGAATTTCTTAAGGTCCTGCTGGTTGGAGCCGACAACTTCACGTTACTTGGAAAGCCTCTCCTTGGGTAATATCCTGTTAAATGTTGGGGTTTGTCTCAGAATGTGGGGCTGGTGTGAGGGTTCAAGGGGTGGGTTTGCAGATTCAACACATTTCTATTTAATCAATGTGGAAATTAAATATTCCCATGAAGAAAGCATGGTATTACTAATTCAATCCAAGATGGCCCTTTTAAGATTTGTTACAGACTACACGGACTTTTTCTTCACTGTTCTTATAATTTTCAGAATGTCTACAATGACAGCATAGTACTTTCATTATCAGCAATAAAGGAAGTAACACTTAGAAATGCTCACATAAAGCATTAATAAAAATGAAAAATAATCCAGAAGGTGTGCCATTATTTCTTTTCCTTCCTTCTAGAAAGGATCTCGTTCGAGTAGAAGCCACAGTCATTGAAAAGACAGAATCATGGCCAAAAATCAATATGAAATTTAAGAAAAGGAAAAACTTCAGGAGAAAAAAAAGTAAGTTGGAGAAAGCATAGCTGGCCTCCTGGGCCAGCGTCCGGCGTGCTTGGGCTGTGTACCTGTGTCCTGCTGGGACCATGGACAGACCCCAACTCCCCACCAGGCTCAGTCCCGGTGTGGGGACCCTGGAGACAAGCAGGCCCGCCCTCCATGGTCTCCGAGGTGCAGGGAGAGGGCAGGGGAATTCATTCTGAACACACCAAGGGTTGTGGAAGCCGAAGGTCCCTGGGAAACCGCAGCCCCGAGGTTAAGTGGTGGGTGACAGAACCTCAGGCATGGGGGGCAGTCTCTGCAGAGGCTGCGAGCAACGGGGAGCGTGAGCCTGTGGTTTCAGGGGCATCGGCTCCCTCCACAAGGTAACTAGTGGGAGTGTGAGAAGGGGCCCCTGGCGATGAGCCGAGGAGGGGCAGAGGGACCAAGGTGGTATAGCAGCCTGCTGCCCAGGCTGGCCCTGGTGGAGAGGGGCCTTCGTTTAGTGCTGGTGTCTGACAGGGACAGTGGTGGGGTAGGAGGTAGCATTGGGGTCACACCAGGGAAGCAGGAGAAGTGGGGAAGCAGCTGTGGGGTGAGAGACTCCTCCTGGTTTCTTGGTGGGTAGAGTCGGGAAAGCAAGCAAGGGCCAGAGGGGCCGTGTCCAGCAGCTACGGCGGCCCCACAGAAAAGCTGGGTTTCTGGGAAGTGTTCAGCAGTCAGGAGGGAGGGCCCTGGGGCGGGATGGGGCCTAGTTCCTCCCACCTGCTGCTCACTTCCTCCTTCCAACCCCAGGCCTGGCCTAAGCTCTGCCATTCTCTGACTCCCCCCATTACTATCTGATTCCAACCCATGCACACTGACGTTGCCCCAAAGAGCAGTTCACCTACCAAGCAGATGCTGGCGCGTCCAGGCAGGGCACCGCCCTGGAAGGTCTTCCCCCGAGACAGCTGGGCCATTGCATCTCAGCCCCCTGTGGGGTCCGGCCACACCAGGCGGGGGCAACTACAGAATCTCACTGGCTGCAAAAGCAGCTGCCAGCCTGAACGACCAGAAGTGGGGAGCAATTAAAATGCACTTGGGACAGGAGCACTCAACTCTACGTTCAAACCCATTCAGCAGGGGAGCCTCTCCTGCCCCCTCGGAAGCTTTGGGGAACTCAAGGTAGCAGGACAGAGGCCGCCCCACCCCTGTGCGCTCTGAGGTCATAAAGTGAGGGCGGTGCTGGGAAGAAAGGTCAGATGCTGTGGCAAGGGCCCCCCTGGACCCGGGGTCTCTGGGTGTTCAGCCTCTGCAATTCTGGCTTAGCTCCAGACATCACAGCACGGACAACAGGGGGGGGGCAGTGCTGGGGGGGCCGTGGCAGGCCCTTAACACAGAGCATGGCTCAGCCAAGGGGTGTGCAGGGGCCCTGCTGTAGCTCACAACATACAGCCTGTCACAGCGTCCTCTCTCTCTTTCAGTTATCGTGTCGCCACAGACCATCCTCCGGATAAACACCATTGAGCTCACCCCGTGCCTGCTGTGATTTTTGAGCTGACGTTTACAGGGTATAGAAATAAACTTGTCCTCCAGGGAGACCGAGTGTTTGTGTTCTGATGTAAAACATTGTGCGTGATGTCATAGATTCTTGGTTTAACTTGCAGCCATGTCTTTGAGCTGCTTCTTAGTAAATAATGGCCTTGCTGAGCTGGAGAGAGCAGGAATTCGGGAAGAATGACAAGTATGGCCCTCCTAGGGTTGGACGTGTGATCCTGGGTAAGAGACAAAACAGTATTCTTGGCTGAGGGCAGGAGGGCGTGGGCGGGGTCCCAGCTGGAACCCGAGCCTGAGACAGCAGGGCAGGCGCGGCCCAGTCTCCGCTGCTGGGGGAGGCCGACAGAGGCCTAAGTGAACCCCCAGCGATTTGCTTTCTTCAAAGCCATCTAGCTCCAGGGTCCGGGCTCTCGGCTTGCTTTGCTCCCAGTGTGGTCCAGCAAAGGCAGATCAAGGAGGGGAGGTGGCAGTGCAGGGTGGTGGGCCGTGGCCATGGGCAGGGGGCAGGGGAAGGGCGTGGGAGAGCGGGCTGCCGCACAGCACCTCCTGGGCGCCGGATGTGATGTGATGGGACAAGCAGAGCTCACAGGGACCGGATCCGAGGGGCCTCCTGTGTGAGCTGAGGAGCCTTGAACTCGATCCTGAGAGCAACCAAGTCAGGGCCTGGAGAGGACCCGTTGGGGAGCTAATCCAAGGAGGAAAGGTCAAGCTCCTGACCCCAGAGGGCCTGCGGGAGCACAGTGAAGAGGAAGTGTAACTCGTGTCCTGCTGGCAACGTTCCAGGTTCGGGACAACACCACAGAAAGAATTCAGAGATGAGAGGGGCCAATAGGAATAAGCAGTAAAGTTTATTAAAGAAAGAGAGAATACACGTTAAAGAGATGACATGGATGTGTTCGAGGAGAAGAACGCCCTAAGTGGGAGTGGGTGGCTTGTTATGTAGGAAAGTGATTTTCCTTTCCTATGTAACACCACGTGTCGTCTTTGTTCTAGGAGGAGCTGTCGAACTTGTTATCCAACTTGTAACCTGCCTTTGCGGATCTAAAATTTGTCCTTGGGCAGATGTTTAAAAACTTTTATGGGCCCATGATTTTATAAGCTTTTATGGTTTGGGGAGTTTTCGAGCTTTAGGAGACGTTTTTGTCCTATGAGAAGTTCTGGGTCTGCAATAGAAGACCAGGGGCCACAGCCTCAGTGCCCTATTCCATCCTGCCTCAACTTCCCCCTGAAAGAGTTCAACACCATTAATCTTAAGGGAGTGGTGAGGGGTGAAGATCCAACTTCTGTAGCTTCTTCCTGCTGTTTTAAGGGTGGTAGACCCCGCCTGCCCGGGTGTAAAACTCTCTATCCTAGTAAGGCCAGGGGTAGGCAGGCCTGATCCGGGGCAGCTTGTTGCTCGTGGGTGAGCCTGAGCTTAGTGGGGAAGGCTTGCAGTCTGCTGGAAACAAATTTGACAAGTAGGTTAACTATACAGGGTCCAAATATAAGAATAAGAAGAAAAGGAATTAAAGGACCTAGAAAAGGAAGGATCCAAGTAGTTAGATTTAGGTAGATGTGGAAAAGGATTTCAGTCTCTTCCAGCATTGTTTTTTATTGTGTTGGGATTGCTCCCAAAGGTCCCATATGTTTTCTTAGATTTCACCTGAGTGGTTGACATAAAAGCCAAAACAGAGAGAGCTCATTATAGTTAGCTCTGCCTCTTTAGTAGGAGCTTTAATCCATCCAGTGGTTGACAGCTGTAGGATTCTTTTTGTTCAGGATCCTGGCTGGGGAGCTTGACCCCAGACAGGTGAATCCAACTAGAGATCCCGCAGACCTTGACTGCTGTTGGAGTAACAAGAATTAGAGTAATCCTTTCCATTTGGGCTTCCTCTGGGAACCGGGCCTGGTTTCTTGCCAGGTTTTGATTAAGACCGAGTCTCCTGGTTTTACCTTTGGAGGGCTCTGGGGCAGGAAGAAATTGAGTCCCTAGGTCTTGTGTCAGCTTCTTTGTGGCTTGTAGGGAAGTGAATTATTTGGTTAGAGTGTTGATTTCAAGATCTAACACTAAATTCTGGGTTAAAAACGATCACCCAAACATCATTTCAAAGGGTTCAGCTAGAGGGGCTCCTTTGGTGCCAAGCGTGTACTGAGGAGAGCTAAGGGAAGATTTGGTACCCACAGCATATGGGTTTCTTGACATAACTTTGCTGTTTATTTTAAGCTTTGGTTGGCTTTTTCTACCTTCCTGGAGGATTGACGTCTCCAGACACAATGGAGGTGATATTTTACACCAAGAGTCATTGCTACCCCTTGTGTTATATGGCTAACAAAGGCTGGCTCATTGTCACTTTGGATGGAAACAGGCAACCCAAATCTAGGAATTATTTCTTTAAGCCGTTTAGACATGGTGTTGGCTGTTTCTGTTCGAGTAGGAGAGGCTTCTATCCAGCCTGTAAAGGTATCCACAAAAACTAGTAGGTATTTGAGTCCTTGACAAGGTGACATATGGGTGAAGTCTACCTGCCAGTCTTCTCCTGGGTGTGTTCCTCACCACTTAACTGGGGGTGCTAGGGCTGGCAGCTGGGCAGGATTGCTAGAATTTGGTTGTTAATGGCACGCAAAGCACAACTTTGAGTAACCGTTTTAATGGTTTTAGCTAAGTTTTTCCCTTCAAGTATTTTTCATGCTAGGGTGGTGATGGCATCTCTGCTTTGACGACTAGCTTGGTGGAGGCCTTGGAGAACTTTCCACTGAACTTCACTAGGAAGGAGAATTTTTCCTTCTTTAGTAAGCCATCCATTTGCTTCACACGTATACCCTGATTCTTTTGCTAGTTTTTCTTCCTCCTGGATGTAAACAGGAGTGATGGGGGTGTACTGGTTTATATACATTACGTCCCCCAGAAAAAGCCATGTTCTTTGATGAATCTTGTGGGGGCAGACGTATTAGTGTTGATTAAGTTGGAGCCTTTGGATTAGGTTGTTTCCATGGAGATGTGACCCACCCATCTGTAGGTAATAACTCTGATTAAATCATTTCCATGGAGGTGTGGCCCCACCCATTCAGCGTGGGCCTTGATTAGTTTACTAGGGCCCTATATAAGTGCTAAGGCAGAAGGAGCTCGAAGCTTCAGCCAAGAGAGAGCAACTGAGAATGACATTTTGAAGAGGAGCTGCAGCTAAGAGAGGACAAAACGCCCCAAGAGCAACATTTTGGAGAACACCATTTTGAAACGCAACCTGAGAGCAGGCAGACACCAGCCACGTGCCTTCCCAGCTAACAGACTTTTTCCGGACGCCGTTGGCCATCCTTCAGTGAAGGTACCCAGTTGTTGATGACTTACCTTGGACACATAATGGCCTTAAGACTGTAACTTTGTAACCAAATAAACCCCCTGTATAAAAGCCAATCCATTTCTGGTATTTTGCATAATGGCAGCATTAACAAACCGGAACGGGGGAAAAGAGAGATCAGAGCACAGATCTAGCTAGCACAGAGATTGGGTTTTGGGTAGCCGCGTTAGTGGCTGTGTCTGCTTTGTTATTCCCTTTGGCCATTAGAAAGTCAGACTTTTGATGCCCCAGACAGTGAATTACTGCAACCTCTTGGAATAATGCACCTTCCAGCAGTTGAGAATTTCCTGTCTATGCTTGAAAGGGGATTTCCCATTAGTGAGCAGCCCTCTTTCTTTCCAGACGGCTGAGTGAGCATGCAGCACAAGAAAAGCATACTCAGAGTCAGTATAAAGGTTATCTTTTTCCCCGCCGCTACTGCTAAACCCCTCATGAGGGCTATGAGCTCGGCCTTTTGGGCTGAAGACCTGGGGGTAGAGGCTTTCCCTCTGTGACTTGTTTTTTTTGTTTGTTTTTGTTTTTGTTTTTGTTTTCTTGATGGCTCTTTTTTTTATTGTGAACTTTAACATAAATACATAACAGTGATACTTTCAAAGTATGATTTCACAAGTAGTTAAAGAGAAAATTTCAAAGAATGTTATGGGTCACAGTTCTACAACTTCAGCCATTTCCATTATTGTAAAATATAACATGCATACAGAAAGGTGTCATCTCTCGATGTGTAGCTCAACAAGCAGTCATATAGGTAATTTCAAAAATTGTTATGGGTTACAGTTCCACAATGTCAGTTCTTCTTTTCTATGCAATACAAGGTATATATAGAAAGGTGAAGACCTTCAAGGCACAATTAAATGAGCAGCTATAGAGCAAATCCCATGGGATGCTACAGGCCACAGTTCCACCATATCATTTACCTCCTTCCAGCCATTCCAACACCCCAGCATCCAAAAATAGATGTATGTAATTATATAAACTTTCATTATTCATAGACCTTTGTTAAATCTTATCTTGTTTGTTGCTCTCCCTTCCTCTCACTTAATCTCTTTCTCTATCTTCAGGGTGTCTAAGCAGTGAGCACCCCAACTTGTTCATACTGAAAGGGGGTGTTGACTATATGGGGAAGGGGCCGCATCTGATAGTTGATCTTAAAGAGGCTGTTGCCTCTGGATTTTAGGACTTTCTGGTATAGGAACACTCTGGTGGATTTACATTTCTGAGAGATAAAACTTAGTGAGTGAACCTATTATAGAATCTCAGGTAGGAACCTGGGTATTTGGGGACTACTTTTGGTAAGGGCCTGGCATACTGTGGCCATTTGGGATGTCTAGCTGGAGCTTGCATAAGAGAAACTTCCAGGATAGCCTCTCAACTCTATTGGGGATCTCTCAGCCACTGTGACCTCAGCTTGTTACCTTTCTTTTTTCCTGCTTTTGGTCAAGTAGGCATTTTCAATCCCTCACTGCCAGGGCCAGGCTCATTCCTGGGAATCATGTCCCACATCACCAGGGAGATTCATTCCCCTGGGATTCATGTCCCTTGTGTGTGTGTTTGGGGGGGGGTGGGATTAATGAATTTATTTGCCAAATTGGGCTTATATAGAAAAAGTCCACATCTGAGCAACAAAACAGGTTCCCTGGAGGTGCCTCTTAGGTATAATTGTAGGAGAGCTCAGCCTTCCATTTACAACCCTAAATTTCATAAGAGCAAGTCTCAAGTTGAGGGCTTGATTTATGAAAGAGTAGGTTCATAACTTGACTTATTATATATTCTATCCCAAAATAGTCAGTTTATTACATTATCTTCACTTAGTTGTACAATCATCATCACTCTCAACTTTAAACAATTATTATAACATAATACGTCCCAGAGCTCTTATCAGCTGCTAGTTATTCATCCCTAGTATTAGTGTAGAGTTGATAAGATATTCCTATTAAATATAGTCATTAATACCTAATGGGTAGTTTTTCCATACCACTCTGTTGTTAACCCTCTGCAGCAGGGCCATACCTTGTAAGTATATCATGCTTACGCTTATTTAGGTGTGTGGTGCTACTCTATGGGTTACTTGTCTTTAAACAACCATTCACTAATACGTTCACCTTCAATGCATGACTGATACTTAAAAACCCATTAATGAACCATAGTCACACCTGAGACCATTCCCATACCATTAAGATCACTGTCATCATCATATCTGTGCATATTAGATTATTGTTCCCCTCGCACTAGCTTCTGACTGTCTGTAGGTCCCCTGTATTCTACATTATAAGACACTTATTTTATATTTCACAGAGTTCACATTAGTCAGTGCATACAACATCTCTCCTTTTGTGTCTGGGTTATTTCACTCGGCATTATGTCTTCAAGGTTCATCCGTGTTGTCATCTGTTTCAAGACCTCTTTCCTTCTTACTGCTACATAGTATTCCATCATGTGTATATACCACATTTTGTTTATCCACTCCTCTGTTGAAGGACATTTAGACTGTTTCCATCTCTTCGCAATTGTGAACAATGCCATTATGAACATTGGTGTGCAGATATCTGTTCATGTCCCTGCTTTCAGATCTCCTGGGTATATACCTAGAAGTGAAATGGCTGGATCATAGGGTAACTCATTATCTAGTTTTCTGAGGAACTGCCAAACTGTCTTCCAGAGTGGCTTTACCATTATACAGTCCCACCAGCAATGAATAAGAGTTCCAATTTCTCCACATTCTCTCCTGCATTTGTAGTTTCCTGTTTGTTTAATGGCAGCCATTCTTACTGGTGTGAGATATCTCATTTGATTTGCATCTCCCTAATATCTAGTGAAGATGAACATTTTTCCATGTGTTTTTTAGCCATTTGTATTTCCTCATCAGAGAAATGTCTTTTCATATCTTTTGCCCATTTTATAATTGGGCTGTTTGTACTATTATCATTGAGTTGTAGGATCTCTTTATATATGCAAGCTATCAGTCTCTTATCAGATACATGGTTTCCAAATATTTTATCCCATTGAGTTGGCTGCCTCTTTACTTTTTTGACAAATTCCTTTGAGGTACAGAAGCTTTTAATTTTGAGGAATTCTCATTTATCTATTTTGTCTTTTGTTGCTTGTGCTTTGGGTGTAAGGTCTAAGAAGCGAACTCCTAATACTAGGTCTTTAAGATGCTTCTCTACATTATCTTCTAGGAGTTGTATGGTAGTGTCTCTTATATTGAGGTCTGTGATCCACTTTGAGTTAATTTTTATATAGGGTGTGAGGTAAGGGTCCTCTTTCATTCTTCTGTATATGGATATCCAGTTCTCCCAGCCCCATTTGTTGAAGAGACTGTTAAGTCCCAGTTCAGTGGATTTGGGGGCCTTATCAAGTATCAGTTGACCACAGGTCTGGGGGTCTGTTTCTGAATTCTCAATTTGATTCCATTGATCAATATCTATCTTTATGCCAATACCTTGCTGTTTTGACTACTGTGGCTTTATAGTAAACTTCAAAGTCAGGAAGTACAAGTCCTCCCACTTCATTTTTCTTTTTCAGGATGTTTTTAGCAATTCAAGACATCTTTCCCTTCCAAATAAATTTAAAAACTAGCTTTTCCAAGTCTGCAGAGTAGGTTGTTGAAATTTTGATTGGAATTGCATTGAATCTGTAGATGAGTTTGGGTAGGATTGACATCTTAATGACATTTAGCCTTCCTATCCATGAACAAGGAACATTTTTCCATTTCTTTAGGTCTCCTTTGATTTCTTTTAGTAAAGTTATATAATTTTCTGTGTATAATGTCTTTTACATCCTTGGTTAAGTTTATTCCTAGTACTCAATTTTTTTAGTTGCTATTGAAAATGGAATCTTTTTCTTAGTGTCTCTTCAGTTAGGTCATTTCTGGTGTATAGGAACATTACTGACATATGTGCATTAATCTTGTATCCCACCACTTTGCTAAATTTGTTTATTAGCTCAAGTAGCTGTGTTGTCAGTTTCTCAGGGTTTTCCAAATATTAGATCATATCATTTGCAAATATTGACAGTTTTACTTCTTCCTTTCCAGTTGGGATGCCTTTTCTTTCTTTGGCTTGCTGGATTGCTCTAGCACATTGTTGAGTAATAGTGGTGACAGCGGGCATCCTTTTCTTGTTCCTGATCTTAGAGGGAAGGCTTTCAGTCTCTCACCATGGAGTACTATGCTAGCTGTGGGTTTTTCATATATGCCCTTTATCATATTGAGGAAGTTTCTTTCAATTCCTACCTTTTGAAGTGTTTTTATCAAAAAAGGATGCTGAATTTTGTTGAATGCTTTTTCAGCATCTATTGAGATGATCATTTGAGTTTTCCCTTTTGATTTGTTAATGTGTTACATTGATTGATTTTCTTATGTTGAACCATCCTTGCATGCCTGGAATGAAACCCACTTGGTCATGGTGTATGATTTTTTTAATGTGTCTTTGGATTAGATTTGCAAGTATTTTGGGGGGTGGGGGGGGGTTTGCATCTGTATTCATGAGGGAGATTGGCCTGTGATTTTCCTTTCTTGTAGTATCTTTATCTGGTTTTGGTATTAGAGTGATGTTGGCTTCATAAAATGAGTTAGGTAGTGTTCCATTTTCTTCAGGTTTTTGAAAGAGCTTAAGTAGGATAGGTATCAGTTCTTTTTGGAAAGTTTGGTAGAATTCCCCTGTGAAGACATCTGGTCCTGGGCTTTTATTCATAGAAAGCTTTTTGATGACTGATTGGATCTCTTTGCTTGTGATTGGTTTGTTGAGGTCTTCTGTTTCTTCTCTGGTCAGACTAAGTTGTTCATATGTTTCCAGGAAATTATCCGTTTCCTCTAAATTATCTAGTTCATTGGTATAAAGTTGTTCATAGTATCCTCTTATGATTTTTAAAATTTCTGCAGGATCTGCAGTAATGTTGCCTCTCTCGTTTATTATTTTATTTGGGTCTTCTCTCTTTTTGACTTTTTCAGTCTAACTAAGGGCTTGTCAATCTTGTTGATCTTAAAGAACCAACTTTTCATTTTATTTATTCTATTTTTTTTTCTTCTCCTTATTTATTTCTGCTTTAATCCTTGTTATTTCTTTTCTTCTTCTTGCTTTAGGATTAGTTTGCTGATCATTTTTTAGCTTCTTCAAGTTGTTTCATTAGTTCTTTGATTTTAGCTCTTTCTTCCTTTTCAATGTATGCATTTACAGCTATAAATTCCCCCCTCAATACTGCCTTCACTGTATCCCATAAGTTTTGGTATGTTATGTACTCATTTTCATTCATCTGTAGATTTTTAGCAATTTCTCTTGCAATTTCATCTTTGACCCACTGATTGTTTAGGAGTGTGTTGTTTAACCTCCAGATATTTGTGAATGTTCTATATCTTTGATGGCTATTGACTTCTAGTTGCATTCCATTGTGGTCAGAGAATGAGTTTTGAATAATTTCAATCTTTTTAAATTTATTGAGGCTTGTTCTATGCCCCAGCATATGATCTATCCTGGAGAAAGTTCCATGAGCACTAGAGAAGAATGCATATACTGGTAATTTGGGATATAATGCTCTGTATATGTTAAGTCTAATTCATTTATCACATTGTTTTGGTTCTCAATTTCCTTATTGTTCCTGTGACTGGTTGATCTCTATAGGAGAGAGAGATGTATTGAAGTCTCCCATAATTATTGTGGAGCCATCTATTGCTTCCTTCAGTTTTGCCAATGTTTGTCTCATGTATTTTGGAGCTCCTCGATTGGATGCATAAACCTCTGTGACTTCTTGCAGGGAAACAATAGCATATCCTGTCTCCCTAATTCCCTCTTTTACAAAACTACTTCCATCGGTAAACCATTCTAACTCTGGGTTATTTAGGGGCTGGTCTTGCAGGTCTGGCCTGCTAGAATAATTTTGGGCTAGTGTTTCTGTGCAAGAGTGCTCAAGGGGTGCACTCTCTTGGCCTAGATTTATAGGCAACAGAGTAGTCGGGTTCAGGGTGGTACAGACTTGGATTTGAACTTCTAGCATGTCTAAAAGCTGGACTTGATATTTTAGGAGTCTGTTGCTTGAAAGCCACTGATGTCCTTGTGCAAGTTTGGATATATTATGTCGACCAGAAAAGCCATGTTCTTTAATGCAGTCTTGTGGGGGCAGACTCATTAGTCTTTTGATTAGGTTGGAAACTTTTGATTGTTTCCATGGATATGTGACCCACCCAACTATGGGTGACACCTTTGATTAAAGTATTTCCATGGATTTGTGGACCCCGCCCATTCAGGATGGGTCTTGATTAGTTCACTTGAGTACTTAAGAGAGCTCAAGAGCCAACATAGACGCTGATGCTTGGAGACGCTTGGAATGCAGACAGAAGGACATTTGAAGATGCCAAGCTAAAAGATGAAGCCCAGAGTTTGCCCCAGAAAAGCTAAGAGAGGACTCCCAGGTGCTTAGAAAGAAACATCCTGGAGGAAGGAAGCAAGGACACACAGTAGCTGAGAGGAGCAAAGACAGAAGCCCAGAGACATTTTGGAGAAAGACATTTGGAAACACAACCCGGGAGCAGAGGGCCAGCAGATGCAGGCCACATGCCTTCCCAGCTGACAGAGGTGTTCCAGACGCCATCAGACTTTCTTCAGTGAAGGTATCCTCTTGTTGATGCCTTAGTCTGGACACTTTTATGGCCTTGGGACTGTAAATTTGTAACCAAGTAAACCCCCTTTATAAAAGGCAATCCATTTCTGATGTTTTCCATAACAGCAGCTCTAGCAAACCGGAATAGTCCTCTTACCTCTAGAATGTCTCTGACTTGGGGGGGTGGGGCATACACTGCTAAAGTCTGTCCCCACGTCAGCTTGGTGGCTTGTTCTATAAGTAAGGCAGTGTCCCCTACTGCGCTGAGGCAGGGTGGCCACCCCTGGGCTGTGGCATCTGATGGCTTTGAAAAGTATGCCACAGGTCAGGGAATGTTTCCAAGCTTTTGTGCTAAGACTCCCAATGCTGTTCTTCTCTTTTCAGCTACATGTAGGTAAAAGGGCTTATCTGAGTTTAGAAGGCCCAGGGCAGGCTGGCTGGTGAGAGCACCTTGAGGGCAGTGGATGCAGTAGTTTGTTCTGCTCCCCACTCTAGGGGGCATTACCTAGTCCTCCGGCGGTGTCCTATAGATGTCGTGCAATTTCCCCAAATCGGGGCAACCAGATTCTGCAATATCCTGCCTTTCCCAGGAAGGCTCTCAATTGTTTTCTTAGTTTCAGGGTGACACTGAGAGTATAGCCTGGACTCTTTCCGATGACAAAGAGCACTCCCCTGGGGTGAGGACAAACCCAAGATAAAGAACTTTTTGTAAGGCAGTCTGGGTCTTGAAAGGTGAAACTGATGCCTCATTTGGTTAGGAAATAGAGGGTGGTAATGGTGTCCCTGAAGGAAGCTCCCCTCCTAGGACTGCCTATCAAGAAATCATCCACATGCTGAAGGAAGGAGCTAGACTCCAAATGCAGGCGGGCTAGGTCCTGGGCTAGAACATTCCCAAAAAGGTGAGGACTGTCCCTGAAACCTTGGGGTGTGACGGTCCATGTGAGCTGGGTAGGGATTGCATCCTCAGGCCCTTGCCACTCAGAGGCAAATAGAAACTGAAAATTTGGGTGAAAAGGTACGCAGAAGAAATCATATTTTAAATCTAGAACTGAATACCACAGGGTGAATGTATTAGTTAGGGTTCTCCTTGGAAACAGAATCAATGAGAGATGTCGCTGATTATCAAATTGTAAAAGTGACTCACGCAACTGCGGGCACGCACGAGTCCAAATTCTGCAGAGCCGTCAACAAACTGTCAACTCCAAGGAAGACGTCCGACGAACTCCTCAGGAAACGAACCGACAACTTTGACGAACTCCTCAGGAAACGAACCGGCAACTTCGACGAGCTCCCCAGGAAATGCTTCACTGGGCAGCCGAAGAAGAAGTGAAGGTTCTCTAACCGTCCTGCTTATAAGCCTCCAACCGGTCACCCGGACCAAATCCAGCCAATTGCATTCTCTCATTGTGGAAGGCACGCCCCTTGATGAATCATCAGTTAGCCGCAGTCAATTGACTGATGATCCAACAAACCAGCCCGTTGGTTTATTAACCAGCCTCAAATATCCTCACAGCAATTGTCAGGCCAGTGCCCACTTGACCAGACAGCTAGGCCACCTAGCCAAGTTGACACATGAACCCAGCCATCACAGTCCACCCCTTGTCAACTTGGCAGTTGTACACATCACCTAAAACCATACCTTCAAAATGAACGTTACAGCTTATGCCATATGATAAGGGGATAAGACAGAGAAGAAAGCAAAAATATTTGCTTTACAGACAAATGCAAACATAATCATAACAAAACGAGGAGGAAATATTCATGTCATCATAGTCCTCGTTTCTGTAACTGGTCACGTGGCCGTAGTTCATATTTATCACTACCTTCTTCCACTACCCATTCCGTGTTCCCTTTACCCTCAGCGAGCACTTCAGCTGGCCGTGGTTCTTTGCCTGCTGGGGTGACCCAAACCTTCATTCCTGAAGTTTCTTGGCCATTGGTAATCCTGCCTGGATTGGGTTGTTGCAGTTTTCCATTGACTTGAATCACGGGGCATGGTAGTACTAAGAGACGCCCCAGGGGATCTCCTGTATTCCAGGAAAACTCTTCTTTACCTCCATTGTGTAGTTGCAGTGCTATTTCCCCTTGATAGTCAGGATCGATCATCCCAGCCAGTACAGTAATCCCCTTCCTTACCTGTTGATTCAGAGGCATAAGAAGCCCAAAGTGGCCAGGTGGCAGTCTCAACTTCCAGTTCAGTGGGATTATTGTTGTGTTTCCTGGTGGAAGCACTCCTCCTTTTGGAACAAAGACTTGTAGACCAGCAGAGCTTAAACTTGCAGGGACAGAAAGCAAAAATTTCCCTAGTGGATCACTAGGAGTGATAGTGAGTGGTGCTACTCCTGTTTCCACCCCTTGATTCCTGGATCCATGAATCCTGGCTATGGGAGAAACAGCATCATAGAGTGGATGCTGATTCAGAGCATACACAGCCTCCTGGAGAACACTGCCCCAACCCTGCAAGGTATTGCCACCTAGTTGGCGCCGTAATTGAGTCTTCAACAGGCCATTCCACCGTTCTATCAACCCAGCTGCTTCTGGATGATGGGGAACATGGTAAGACCACAGAATTCCAGGTGCATGTGCCCATCCCCTCACTTCATTTGCTGTGAAGTGGGTTCCTTGGTCCGAAGCAATGCTGTGTGGAATACCATGACAGTGGATGAGGCATTCTGTAAGTCCACGTATCGTAGTTTTGGCAGAAGCATGTCGTGCAGGGAAGGCAAACTGTGCCGGTTTGAATGTATTGTGTCCCCCAAATGCCATTATCTTTGTGGTCTTTCTTTTTGGTGCTGGTTAGATTTGCTTGGAATGTGCCCCACCCAGCTGTGGGTGGTGACTTTGGTGGGTTACTCCCATGGAGGTGTGACCCCACCCATTCAGGGTGGGCCTTGATCAGTGGAGCCATATAAAACATGCTGACTCAAAGAGACTGAACGGAGTGCAGCTGTGAGTGACGTTTTGAAGAAGAGCAAGCTTGCTAGAGAGGAATGTCCTGGGAGAAAGCCATTTTAAAACCAGAACTTTGGAGCAGATGCCAGCCACATGCCTTCCCAGCTAACAGAGGTTTTCCAGACGCCATTTGCCATCCTCCAGTGAAGGTACCTGATTACTGATGTGTTACCTTGGACACTTTATGGCCTTAAGACTGTAACTGTATAGCCAAATAAACCCCCTTTTTATAAAAGCCAGTCCATCTCTGGTGTTTTGCATTCTGCAGCATTAGCAAACTAGAACACAAACCCATATCTGGAGTATGTGTCTATTCCAGTAAGAACAAATCGCTGCCCTTTCCATGATGGAAGTGGTCTGATGTAATCAACCTGCCACCAGGTAGCAGGCTGATCACCCCGAGGAATGGTGCCATATCAGGGACTGAGTATGGGTCTCTGCTGCTGGCAAATTGGACACTCAGCAGTGGCTGTGGCCAGGTCAGCCTTGGTGAGTGGAAATCCATGTTGCTGAGCCCATGCATAACCTCCATCCCTACCACCATGACCACTTTGTTCATGAGCCCATTGGGCAATGACAGGAGTTGCTGGGGAAAGAGGCTGATTGGTATCCACCAAATGGGTCATTTTATCCACTTGGTTATTAAAACCTTCTTCTGCTGAAGTCACCCTCTGGTGAGCATTCACATGGGACACAAATATCTTCATGTTGTTTGCCCACTCAGAAAGGTCTGTCCACATAACCCTTCCCCAGACTTCCTTGTCACCAATCTTCCAATCATGTTCCTTCCAAGTCCCTGACCATCCAGCCAAACCATTAGCAACAGCCCAGGAATCAATATACAGACGCACCTCTGGCCAGTTCTCCTTCCAAGCAAAGTGAACAACCAGGTGCACTGCTCGAAGTTCTGCCCACTGGGAGGATTTCCCCTCACCATTGTCCTTCAGGGATATCCCAGAAAGGGGCTGCAGTGCTGTAGCTGTCCACTTTCGGGTGGTGCCTGCATATCGTGCAGAGCCATCTGTAAACCAGGCCCGAGTCTTCTCTTCCTCAGTTAACTGACTGTAAGGAACTCCCCAAGATGCCATAGCTGTGGGCTGGGAAAGAGAAGGTAAGGTGGAAGGAGTGGGGGCCATGGGCATTTGGGCCACTTCCTCATGTATCTTACTTGTACCTTCAGGACCTGCTCGAGCTCTATCTCATATATACCATTTCCATTTTATGATGGAGTGCTGCTGTGCACGCCCAACTTTATGGCTTGGTGGGTCAGATAACACCCAGCTCATGATAGGTAACTCAGGTCTCATGGTAACTTGGTGGCCCATGGTTAAGCGTCCTGTCTCTACTAAGGCTCAGTAGCAGGCCAACAGCTGTTTCTCAAATGGAGAGTAGTTATCTGCAGAGGATGGTAAAGCTTTACTCCAAAATCCTAAGGGCCTGCATTGTGACTCTCCTATAGGAGCCTGCCAGAGGCTCCAAACAGCATCTCTATTTGCCACTGACACTTCCAGCACCATTGGATCAGCTGGATCATATGGTCCAAACGGCAGAGCAGCTTGCACAGCAGCCTGGACCTGTCACAGAGCCTCATCTTGTTCCAGTCCCCACTCAAAACTGGAAGCTTTTCTGGTCACTCGGTAAATGGGCCGGAGTAGCACACCTAAATGAGGAATATGTTGTCTCCAAAACCCAAAGAGGCCAACTAAGCATTGTGCCTCCTTTTTGGTTGTAGGAGGGGCCAGATGCAGCAGCTTATCCTTCACCTTAGAAGGAATATCTCGACAGGCCCCACACCACTGGACACCTAGAAATTTTACTGAGGTGGAAGGCCCCTGTATTTTTGTTGGATTTATCTCCCATCCTCTGCCACACAAATACCTTACCAACAAATCTAGAGTAGTTGCTACTTCTTGCTAACTAGGTCCAATCAACATGATATCATCAATATAATGGACCAGTGTGATGTCTTGTGGGAGGGAGAAATGATCAAGATCCCTGTGGACAATATTATGACATAGGGCTGGAGAGTTGATATAACCCTGAGGTAGCACAGTGAATGTAAACTGCTGGCCTTGCCAGCTGAATGCAAACTGTTTCTGGTGGTCCTTGCTGACAGCAATTGAGAAAAAAGCATTTGCCAGATCAATAGCTGCATACCAGGTACCAGGGGATGTGTTGATTTGTTCAAGCAATGATACCACATCTGGGACAGCAGCTGCAATTGGAGTCACCACCTGGTTAAGCTTATGATAATCCAGTGTCATCCTCCAAGACCCTCTGTTTTCTGCACAGGCCAAATAGGAGAGTTCAATGGGGATGTGGTGGGAATCACCACCCCTGCACCCTTCAAGTCCTTAAGAGTGGTATTAATCTCTGCAATCCCTCCAGGAATCCGGTACTGCTCCTGGTTCACTACTTTGCTAGGCAGGGGCAGCTCTAGTGGCTTCCACTTGGCCTTTCCCACCATAATAGCCCTCACTCCAGGAGTCAGGGAACCAATGTGAGGATTCTGCCAGTTGCTGAGTATGTCTATTCCAGTTATGCATTCCGGCACTGGGGAAATAACCACAGAATGGGTCCGGGGACCCACTGGACCCACTGTGAGACAGACCTGGGCTAAAACTCCATCAATCATCTGACCTCCATAAGCCCCAACTCTGACTGGTGGACCAGAGTGACATTTTGGGTCTCCGGGAATTAATGTCACTTCTGACCCAGTGTCTAATAATCCACAAAATATCTGATCATTTCCTTTTCCCCAATGCACAGTCACCCTGGTAAAAGGCCGTAGGTCCCCCTGGGGAAGGCTGGGAGGAAGATTAACAGTATAAATTTTTGGCAGTGTGACAGGGTCCTTCTCCAAGGGTACCCAGCCTTCCCTTCATTCAAGGGGCTCTGGATCTGTAAACTGTCTCAAGTCTGGGAATTGATTAAGGGGCCGTGACTCTCTGTTTTTGTAATTCAGGGGAGACTTTTGTTCACGTGACCGAGAATTCTTCTGCTTATATAGTTCAAACAAGAATTTAGTCGACTGCCCATCTGTTTTACTACTTGGTACTCAGTGATCCACTAGCCAACGCCATAAGTCTCTGCGAGTCATATTATTTTGATTGCTGCTTGGAGCCTGTTTTCCATTATGGTAGCCCTGTCCACCTTGTCTGTGGTGATTAACTGCAGCCACTTGGCTTCTGCTGACTCGGGACCCGATTATCCCCATTGTGTTTAAGGATTCCAGCTCAGTGACAGCAGTTCCTACAGTAATATCTGACCTACAGAGAAGGGCGACTACAGAGCTCTTCAGGGATGATGGAGCTAGTCTCACAAATTTATTCCTTACAGTCCTGGTAAAAGGTGTGTCCTCTGGACATTCCAGGGCTGTGTGAGCAGGTTTTCCATGATAAATCCACTCTAACATTCCAATCTCTCTAAGCCTTTGAATCCCCTCCTCCACATTGTACCAGGGCAGTTCTGGCATTTCAACCTCTGGTAATGCCGGCCACCTTTTGATCCATGTTTCAGCCAGCCACCCAAACAAACTGTTAACACCCTTTCTAACCCCTCGAGCTACAACAATGAATGCAGAATCTCTGCTTAGTGGGCCCATATCAGTAAATTCAGCCTGATCCAACCTTATATTCCTTCCACCATTATCCCACACTCAATATCCATTCCCACACATATTCCCCTGGTTTCTGTCTGTATAAGTTGGAAAACTCATACAGTTCTTTTGGAGTATAGCGTACTTCCTCATGGGTCACACTTTGTACCTCACCCTTTGGGGCTTGTTGGGGCTTGAGCCTAATTATAGGTCTTGAAGCAAAAACTGGTGGTGGGGGTGGGTCATGAAAAGAGTTAGAATTATCTCTCAAGCCATTCACCTCAGGACACTCTGTTGCATTTTCATCTCTTAAAACAGGATTAATCTCTCCAGACAAAAGAGTGAGGGCTGCTTCCTCAGAGGAGGTGATTACAGGATTAGCAGGCACTGAAGGGTTAATCTCCTTAGGTGGGGGTTGGGTGGCAGGCTCCTTAGGGCAGACTGGAGGCAGACAAGCTGTTTCCCCAGGATAGCCCTCTACAGGTAAATCTAACAATGACCCAGCAGAATCCAGGGTTCCAATGTCCTCACTGTCATTATTATCAATCCATATGTCCCCATCCCAAGTTTCTGGATCCCATTCTTTTCCAATCAATGCCTTTACTTTAACAGCAGACACCCTGAGAGGTTGAGATTTTAGTTTACGCTGTAAATGTGCTACTCGCACAATGAGAGACTGTGTCTGATTTTCAGAAACCTCCAGTCTGCGGGCACAGGAAATAAGATTTTCTTTCAGGGCACAGATGGAACCCTTTACATCTGTCATACGGCGTTCAAGTTTTGAATTTGAAGCCTTTAGCTCATCCCTTTCTCTTACAACTGTATCCAAAGTATCTAAGAGCAGCCAGCCAACATCATTATGCCTCTTAATACTGCAAAACTCCGTGAAATTGTCGAAAACACTGTCACCCAGAGCCTTGCTTCGTACTAGAGTACAATTAGGAGAATCAAATGGTGCTATTTTGCGTATTTCCTTTGCCAACTCCTGCCATGGACTGTCAGTGCCCTCTTGATTATTGGAAATAGAGTCATTAGTGCCTCTGAATCTAATCAGAGTAGAAAACAAATTGTAAAAGCCCATTTTAAGATTCCGTTTCTCAAGAACCACTCCTGGTACCAAGTTGTATTAGTTAGAGTTCTCCTTGGAAACAGAATCAATGAGAGATGTCTCTGACTATCAAATTGTAAAAGTGACTCACGCAACTGTGGGCACGCACGAGTCCAAATTCTGCAGAGCCGTCAACAAACTGTCAACTCCAAGGAAGACGTCCGACGAACTCCTTGGGAAACGAACCGACAACTTTGACAAACTCCTCAGGAAACGAACTGGCAACTTCGACAAGCTCCCCAGGAAATGCTTCACTGGGCAGCCGAAGAAGTGAAGGTTCTCTAACCATCCGGCTTATAAGCCTCCAACCAGTCACCCAGACCAAATCCAGCCAATTGCATTCTCTCATTGTGCAAGGCACGCCCCTTGATGAGTCATCAGTTAGCCACAGTCAATTGACTGATGATCCAACAAACTGGCTGATCACCCCGACCAAATCCAGCCAATTGCATTCTCTCACTGTGGAAGCACGCCTCTTGATGAGTCATCAGTCAGCTGCAGTCAATTGACTGATGATCCAACAAACCAGCCCGTTGGTTTATTAACCAGCCTCAAATATCCTCACAGCAATCGTCAGGCCAGTGCTCGCTTGACCAGACAGCTAGGCCACCTAGCCAAGTTGACACATGAACCCAACCATCACAGTGGAGCTCAGGATTGTATTGAAAGTGTAAGGGTCAGGTACGATAGGGTGGAGGGGAAAGACAAATTGGTTTATGGCTCTAAGATCTTGCATTAACTGGTAGGACCCATTGGGAGTGTCACAGGAGGACCTGCAGGGATGAGAAGTCCTGCTTTTAGGAATTTTGGGGTGAGAGGCTGAATACCTATAATGTCCTCCTGCTTAAGGGGATACTGTTTTTTCTTGGGGAACAATAGGTCACTGCTGTACTGGATTATAATAGGAGGGACGTGAGTTGCCTTCCCAGGTAGGTCTGCCTCCCAGACTTTGGAGTTCACTTGATTTTTTAACTCTGAGGGGAGGGACCCTGGTGCTTTCAGTCCCAGTTAGCACCATACTCAAGGCTACAATATTTTCAACGGGGCTCTCAGGTTCCTGCTTTGGCAGACAATCTACTATTTGGATTTGAGCACCTAATGCTTTTAGTATACTGTTCTAGTTTGTTAATGCTGCCTTTTTGCAAAATACCAGGAATGGATTGGCTTTTGTAAAGGGGGTTTATTTGGTTACACAGTCACAGTCTTAAGGCCATAAAGTGTCCAAGGTAACACATCAGCAATCGGGTACCTTCACTGGAGGATGGCCAGTGGTGTCTGGAAAACCTCTGTTATCTGGGAAGGCACGTGGCTGGCATCTGCTCCAAAGTTCTGGTTTCAAAATGGCTTTCTCCCAGGACGTTCCTCTCTAGGCTGCAGTTCCTCAAAAATGTCACTCTCAGTTGCTCTTGGGGTGTTTGTCCTCCCTTAGCTTCTCCGGAGCAAGAGTCTGCTTTCAACGGCCGTCTTCAAACTGTCTCTCATCTGTAGCTACTCTCTCAGCTTCTGTGCATTCTTCAAAGTGTCCCTCTTGGCTGTAGCAAGCTTGCTTCTTCTGTGAACTTATATAGTGCTCCAGTAATCTAATCAAGGCCCACACTGAATGGGTGGGGCCACACCTCCATGGAAATTATCCAATCAGAGATATCACCTACAGTTGGGTGGGTCGTATCTCCATGGAAACACTGAAAGAATTATAATCTAATCAACACTGATACATCTGCCCACACAAGATTACATCAAAGATAATGGTGTTTTGGGGGACATAATACATTCAAGCTGGCACATATACCTCTTCCTAGTAGTGGAGTGAGACACTCTGCTATTACTAAAAACTGATAACTCAAAAGAACACTACAAGTTCATCAGGGGAGAGATGGGGTGAAGGCTCAAAACTTCCCATCTACTCCTTCTATGGGACAGGTTTTAGAAGAGAGAGTGCAAGTGTAAAGTTGAGAGAGAATAGGTGGCTCCCATATCAATTTAAAAACCATCTTACCCGCCACATCAGGAGACACCCAGGGCTCGACAATCTCTATGTTCTTCGGCAAGGTCCAAGGCGCCATTGACCCCAGGCCCCTTCGGTCCTGGTCAGGGGCTGCCAACAGGGCTTCTGGAGAGGCTTCACTCCCTCTTGGGGGCTCCACACATTCTGGGTCCTGCCTTCCCGCACCATGGACAGAGCCCTGGGGGCTCTCTGGATCTTCAGAGCTCCTTTGGTCCTTGGGGGCACTCTTGTCTCTGTGGCCGTCTCTCCACATCGATGACAGTTTCCCGGTGGCATCTGCCCCAGTGGCCCTGAGGTGGCTGCTTACCATTTACAGTTAAAGCTATGAGCCTTGCCTTATTCCAGTCTCTCCTTGCTCTTTCTTTCCTCCTCTGCAGTCCTGTCTTGGTTGTTAAAGACAGAAAAGGCAGTACTCATAGGTTGTTCATAGGTGGTGGGGGCCCTGAGGCCCTTTTGCAGTTTTCTCCTTCTGTCTGAAGCTGACTGGCCTATAAAGTAGGTCTCTAACAAAATTTGTCCTTCCTCCAAGTCTGGGTCAACATTGGTATACCTTTTAAGACCTTCTGCTAGTCTCCCCTGAAACACGGCAGGATTTTCCTGTCCTCCTGAGTTATGCTCTGAAGTATGTTGTAATTTACAGGTTTGATGATACATTTTTTCATATCTTCTAGTAAGTGAGCAATCATATGGTCCTTCCCATGAAGAGCTCGCTGTCTTCTCTGATGGTTCCTGTCAGGGTCTGTGTTAGCGCGTATCATCATATCATGCTGACCATTTCCCATGCAGCTTGTCTGCACATCCTTGGGCTTCTATCCAGATCCTTTGCTTCTCCTTGGGAGTGCAAAAGTTGGAGAGAATAATGTGATTGTCTCCTCAGGTGAACTCACAGGTGAAGACCAGATTTTTAAATTCTTTCCAGGGATCCTCAGAAAAATTTCCCCATTGCTTCTTACACTGTGCTAAATCAGTCATAGAGAAAGGGACATGGATCCTTCTGGTTCCCATGTCCCCATTGGCTGCTTTCCAGAGAGGATGCAGACCATTTCTCTCTGCACTCCTGTTCTCCTTCTCTGGGGGATGGTAAAGGGCTCCAGTGCAAGTGTGTCTGGCCGGACTTGGATGAGGAGGGGCACAGTGGGCTCAGGAGCCTTTTCCTTTAAAGGAGAAGGGTCCATGGGAGGCTCAGGTCCAGGGGGCTCAAGGCCTGGGTTTGGGAGAGAATTATTCCTGAGTCTTTTGGGGTTTCAAGTTTTGGGGGTGTGACTAACAACGGGTCATTTAAAATATGCTTCTTTTTCTTCCTTAGACAGAAAGAATTCATCTCTTAATTCCCCATTGAGATAACGCACTTTACCATCCTTCCTCATGGCCTTGTCCTGATTTAGAGCCATGAAAAGCTGGACATAAGGGGTTTCAGATGACTTCCCCTCTCTTTTGCAAAAAATATCTAATTGGAGAATGGCACTGAAGCCGAGAGTGCCATTTGGTGGCCATTCTTCTCTACCTCTCAGTTTACACTGAGGCCAAGCAGCGTATTCCAGTGTTTTTGGATGCAGCTGGGGGGTGTCAGTCGGGAGGCTGGATGCACTGTCCCTGCTCTGAAGGGGGGGGGGGGTGCACACTCACTGAGGCTCCACATCCCATGTCCTGCAGCTGAGGAGCACCCTTGCAACACCTTCTCACCCCAGGTGTCCCCATGGGGGAGAAAACCTTAGACTTGGGAGATGAGCTGTCTGGTTTCACCCCTTGACTCCCAAGCCAACCCAGAGGGCTGGTGAGCCTGACTCCTCACCCCAGTGGCTCTGAGCTGGACTCAGACAGCTGGTGAGCTAGTCTCACCCCAGCGGCTCTAAGCTAAACCTCTGCTCCTTCCCTAATTCTGGCGGCAGAGGATCTTTGGGTAAACTGTGCATGACCCAATCTAAAAACCACCACAAACAGAGAACCCAAAGGGATGGAGGTCCCGCTTGGTCAAGGCCTGTGTCCTCCTTTGGGAGGAGCAGGCCAATGTTATCAAGAGTGGCTAAGGGCTGTTTATGGAAATGATGTGTAAGCTACTTGCAAAGGAGGAGGTAAGCAAAAACCTCAGTGAAGGGAGGAGAGGGGCAAAAAGAGGAGAGAATGCACCCGAAATGGGAAGAAAGGGAGGGGAAGCTCTCTCTGCCTGGTGGTTGTAAGGTCCGTTCATAAATCCGGGAGAAAAGGGAGGCAAATACTTGCAGTCTGGAGTGACCCAAGTGTCAGACGGGTAGCAAGCACCCATAAGAAAAGCAAGAATTAAGAGGGGTATGGTGCCAAGGAGAATGATCAGGAGGCATGGCCACAGGGTGCAGCAAGCATCAGTGCCAAGAGGCATACCTCAGGATGGCTTCTCACGTGAAGTCAGCGAAGGTGGGCTCCTGGAAGATCCCACAGCCATCTCCTCCTGGCTAGGCTCGCAGCAGCGCCAGAAACAACCCCATTCCAGTTAGGGGCTCTCACCACAGAAAGAATTCAGAGGCAAGAGGGGCCAGAAGGAATAAGCAGTAAAGTTTATTAAAGAAAAGAGAAAGATTATACATTAAAGAGATAACGTGGCTGTGTTCAAGGAGAAACATGGGCTGAGTGGGAGCGGGTGGCTTGTTATACAGGACAGTGATTTTCTTAGCTTGACCTTTGCACACCAGGTGTCCTTTTTGTTCTAGGAGGAGATAGTTATCATGATTATGGGAACCTGTGACCTCTTTGGGCCCATGTTTAACAAGCTTTATGACCCCATGCTTTGTGTCACTAACTAAGAATTTGCTTTGGGTCCATGATTTTACAAGCTTCTGTGGTTTGGGAAGGTTTCAGAGCTTTAGGGGACATTTTTGTCCCATGAGAACTTCGTGGGTCCGCATTAACTCTTCAGAAGCTGAGTACAAGACCAGAGACCTCAGCCTCGGTGCCCTATGCCATCCCGCCTCGGAAGGAGCACTGAGGGAGCTGGGTGGGAAGGGGGCTCCTACCCCCAGGCCCAAGTGTGGTGCCACTCAAGGAGAGAGGGTCTTCCTCCAAGAGAATACTTAGGACATTCAAAGTGTCACTTTTCATTATGCAATAGTGAGATGTTCCTTCTACGTGTTTCCTTCAAGATTCCCAGTGGTCAGCCCTGGGGTCTAGGAATGAGAAAGGGGCGACAGTGTCACCCACCAAGAGTGCCTCCACCACTCCCTACAGCAACTCGCTCAGTCGCCCGTGACTCTGGGTACTGCGCCAGACCCCCCAGGTTTAGGGCAGCAGCCACCAGGTCGGGGGCCAAGCAACCCACTTCTGACCCTCTCACCCCTGCGGGTTCACTGAGTAACTCAGAAAGCCCCTGAGAGTGTTATCCTTAGGATTTTAGCTTTATTATAGTGTGCCACTTTGAATGTGTTATGTCCCCCAAAATGCCATTATCTTTGATGCAATCTTGTGGGGGCAGACGCATCAGTCTTGATTAGATTGTGATTCTTTGAGTGTTTCCATGGAGATGTGACCCACCCAACTGTGGGTGATAACTCTGATTGGATAATTTCCATGGAGGTGTGGCCCCGCCCATTCAATGTGGGCCTTGATTAGTTCACTGGAGCCCTATAAAAGCTCAGACAGAAGGAGCGAGCTTGCTACAGCCAAGAAGGACACTTTGAAGAATGCACAGGAGCTGAGAGAGGAGCTGCAGCTTACAGAGACATTTTGGAGATGGCTTTTGAAAGCAGACTTTTGCTCTGGAGAAGCTAAGAGAGGAGAAATGCCCCAAGAGCAACTGAGAGTGACATTTTGAGAGAGAGCCTAGAGAGGAATGTCCTGGGAAAAAGCCATTCTGAAACCAGAACTCTGGAGTAGACACCAGCCACATGCCTTCCCAGCTAACAGAGGTTTTCCGGACGCCATTGGCCATCCTCCAGTGAAGGTACCTGATTGCTGATGCCTTACCTTGGACACTTTATGGCCTTAAGACTGTAACTGTGTAACCAAATAAACCCCCTTTATAAAAGCCAATCCTAAGCTTCAGTGGCAGAGAAATTCCAAAAGGAGCCAAGAGGTCACTCTGGTGGGCACTCTTATGCATAATATAGACAACCCTTTTTAGGTTCTAAAGAATTGGGGTAGCTGGTGGTGGATACCTGAAACTATCAAACTACAACCCAGAACCCATGAATCTCGAAGACAATTGTATAAAAGTGTAGCTTATGAGGGGGGACAATGGGATTGGGAAAGCCATAAGGACCACACTCCCCTTCATCTAGTTTCTGGATGGATGAGTAGAAAAATAGGGGAAGGAAACAAACAAACAAACAGACAGACAAAGGTACCCAGTGTTCTTTTTCACTTTAATTGCTCTTTTTCACTCTAATTATTATTCTTGTTACTTTTGTGTGTGTGCTAATGAAGGTGTCAGGGATTGATTTAGGTGATGAATGTACAACTATGTAATGGTACTGTGAACAATCGAAAGTACGATTTGTTTTGTATGACTGCGTGGTATGTGAATATATCTCAATAAAATGAAGATTTAAAAAAAAAAAAAAGCCAATCCATTTCTGGTGTTTCACTTAAAGGCATCATTGGCAAACCGGAACATATAATAAAAGGACACAAATAATAAGAGGCCAAAAGAAGAGATGCAAAGGACAAGGTCCAGGAGGGTGTCGAGCGTGAAGCCCCTGCGTCCGCTCCCAGCACGGCGATGTCATCATCAACCTGGAAGCCCACCGAGTCTCCAGGGCCCAGAGCTTATAGGCTGCATGACGTGGGCAGGGTTGGTGATTAAGCGCCGTCTCGGGCCCAGAGGTCCGGCTGACCAAACGAGACTCCAAGGCCCCAGCCCTGAATCACGGGTCCCCTTGGTGTTTCCCGCTAAGCCTGCAGGTGTGGCTGGCCCCGCCCTGTCTCATTAGCATATGACCTCTCAGGGGCGGTCCCGAGGTCACCATGAAGGACAAGTTCACCCCTATCTTGGGACACTCCAAGGATGCCCAGGTGACCTCCCCAGGAGCCAGGTGACCTCTTCCTGGAGGCCAGATGCTTCCCTGTGCACCCCCTCGAAGACTACTTAACTGGCCCTCCCACCTGCCCCCCTCTCCAAGCGGACAGAGCTGCCCAGTGGGTGCTGGCCTCCCACCCCTGGTGCTGCGGCCCCTCCTTCCATGGCACCCTTGGCTACATACAGCAAAGGCCCGCCCAAAGGGGCCCTCTGTGTGGGTGCTGCGCTGCTGGGGGTGGGGAGGGGGCCGGGGCCGAGCCTCGGCGGGAGGGGTGCTTGCCCTCGACAAGGTGACCAGGGCCCGGGGTTTTCACAGATTCCGGAGGCTGTGGCTCCTCACAGCCATATCAGAAGGGAAGTCTGCTCCTCCCCGGCCCCCCCATGCTCTCAGTCAGCCTGGCCCTGGCATGGGGGGGCCTCGGTCCATCTGTGGGTGTCCATAGGCCTGGCTCCCCCATGAGGTTTTGAAACATTTGACATGGGAACCCCGCCTCGTATTCTCTGACCCATGGACAGCCATGTTTCCTACCCCACTTGAAATGG
This sequence comes from Choloepus didactylus, assembly GCF_015220235.1. NCBI lineage: Eukaryota > Metazoa > Chordata > Mammalia > Pilosa > Megalonychidae > Choloepus > Choloepus didactylus. The sequence goes on from NC_051312.1 coordinate 6,580,163, forward strand.
AGGACAGGTTCTGGAAACATCTGCTGTGGTAAGGCTGTGGAGCCCAGCGGTTATGTGAGGGCCCCGGACGTGGGCCCGGGAAGTTACTCAGCCTTGAGCCTCGTCACTGTCGCCTGTCAAATGGGGGACTACCAGCCCCCACCCTGCCCCGGGTGGCTGTGAGAACCTGGTGACAGGTAATGGCCACAAGTAGTAAGTGCTCTGTTAGCAGTCACCATTGTTTTGACCCAGAAAGAAACATCACTACCGTCATCTGCAGCACGATTTGGGGGTGTGCCTCTAAAACCTCACTACCAGTGTGGAGCTGGCGACATTTTACTCCTTTCCAAAACTGGACCAGATAATGACTCCGGTCACTTGGCTGAAAAAGCAAATAGGCAGAGATGGAGCCAGGCCGATATCTTTACAAAGTATAATTGCTCTCTCTCGGGCTCCTGACGGCAGATGTGTTATCCACAGGTCTCCGGAGAGTCACGTTCCGTGTTGCCCCCCGGCGAGCACATGTCCCCTGCCTCAAGCAGCACCAAGACTGTCTCTTACATCCCAGCTGGCTGGTGGCATAGCTCGGCCAGGATCCTCTGTCCCTTTCACAGGAACACTTTGCTCAGTGAGGCAGCGTGGGCTGCACTGGGACTAACCTGCCGGCCTCCCCCAGGGGCCTCCAGACACCTGCCAGCCTCGCCCCGCCTGGACCCGGCCGCCAGTCCCTCCCACGTGACCTTGCCCAGCTACAGGCGCCCGGTGGTGCCCTGTCCCATGTGCTCCTGGGGTCTGCAGAGCTCGGCTCCCACCTGGGGGATCAGGGGGAGCCTGAAGCAGGCCATTGTCCTCCCTACCCCAAAGCCTCCAGTGGGCAGGGGCAGAGGCGGTGCCACCAAGGGAGCCAGAGCCAGATGGCGGGGAGGCCCCGAAGGCTGGGGGCTGCCGCTCAACCCCCTTTCCATGTCTCATCTCATTAGTCTTCACAGCAACCTTAATCCCATTTTACAGAAAAGGAAACTGAGGCTTGGCGTCTTCATGTGACCTCTCAAGGGTCAAAGGTCTCAGGGTCAGAACAAGACTTGAGCTCCTACCCCCTGTGCAGACCCAGGGGAGGATGGGGCATTTGGGGTTCCAGCCATGAGCAGAGCCAAGATGGGGAGCAAGACGAGGAGGGCAGGGCCTAGAGCCTGGAGGTGGGGAGCAGGACCCAGGGGTGGAGCACGGAGGGGTGGAAAGTAATGCGGCCGTGCAGGCTTCCCCTCTAGAGATATTTCATAATAACAGGATAAATACGCAGCCATTTAGTGAGCTCTCAGTCCCCGGCAGGCGCTGTTCTAAGAACCTTGCATGCGTTAGCTCATGCAATCATCACAGCATGTTCCACAGAAGGTTCTAGTATGACTTACACTCTGCAGATGGGAAAACCAGCTCTGAGAGTTTCAGTGATTTGCTGGAGGGTGCACAGCTGGTTCGTGACCAGGGCAGAACTCAAAGGGTCAGACTGGCCGCCCTGACTCTCGAGCTGCCCTCGTCTCATTCCCCTCGGGGTGCACACCTCCTGGCGCCGTCCACAACGTCAGCGGGTGTGGATCTGTGTGTCCCCAGGCTCCTCCCCCACCCAGGAGGTGGCCACATCTGCCCAGCACCTATGACAACACCTGGCCCTGGCAGCGCTCCGTGAACTGTCACTGAATGAATGAATGCCTCATTCGGAATCCTTAATTCAAGGTGGCTGGTGGGCCCGGGTTGGTCCCCGGCGAGGGCTGGAGTGGTTCGGGTGGGACAGTGGAGGCTGCGCAGCGGTGCCGGGTGAGATGGCGGCCCAGGAGTCGGGGGGCAGCGATTGGGTCCCACATGTCCGCAGGAACCCTTGTAAGACGGCGGCAGCATTAAACATGTAAATGGTTATATGGCTCTGCAGGTGGATGCAGTGTCGGCTAAAGGGGTCACGGAAGGCAGCTGTGCTGGTTCCCGCAGGCCCCTCACCAGCTCCCCAGCCCCGTGAGCCTCTCCCTCTGCTCCTTGCTCCTGGGACCTCCAGAGGTCAGGACAGGACAGCAGCTGCTAAAGGTGCTGCTTGCCACGTCTCCACCCCTCAGGGCCCCAAACTCCTGGGTCCACAGGCCACTTCCACTGGCCGTTGAGGTGGGGCACAGGCCTGCGATGCTTGAGGGAGATAAGCCGGGCACACCTGGAAGGCTGGTGCCCTTCAGCCCACTTCCTGCTCAGCGCCATGGCCCTGGGACGTCTCTGCCTGGCCGAGCTAGGCAGGGACCACCGGAGGTGCCAAACCCCAGGCTGCCTCATGCTCCCAAGAGGTGGCACCTGGCTGCTGCTTTCTTTCCTCCTGGTGGTCGTTGGCCCGGACGTGGGCATGTGGCTGATGGGAGAAGTGCAGGGCTGGCAGCACCCTTCTCCACTCGTTTCTGCTGCTGATCTCTGAGGGACAAGGTTCCCTTTGCCAAGGGGTCTTTTTAAAGTAAAAGCCCTTTGCATGGGGGGCTGCCCTGGAGTGAAAAGAGTAGGGGGTGGGGTCCATGTCCTGATTCAACAGCCTAAGGAGCAGCTTTGCTGCCAGGCCTGGGCACTCCTCGGCCCGTGTGAACAGACACCCAGAGCCGGGACGGGCGCGTGAGCTGGTGGAGCCGCGATGCGGGCAGCCGCTGAGGTTTGTTGTGAGCCTGCGCCGCATTAGACACGGGGAGAAGCCCGTCGCGTGAGCTGACCCTCATACTGCCCACTGACAGAGCTACCCAGGAAGGGACTGAATCCCAGAGAGCTTAAGTAACTCACCCCTGGTTGTGGTAAGGGGCAGACCCGAGCGTCACCTTCAGGATGTCTCGTCCCGGCGGCACTTGGGAGCCGGCTGCTGGATTCGTCAGGATAGAACACACCATTCTGCCATAATAAGTAAACCCTGAATCCACGGGGGCTTTACCCAGTAGGGGTGTACGTCTCGCTCACGGAAAACCTGGTACAAATTAGGCAGCCCTCGTCTGTCCTGTTTCCATGGACACCTGGGAAAAGTGGGCTGAGTCGCCCCAACAGGGGTGAGGCACTGGGGAATCCCAGGGGATGTTTTCAAGCACGAGGCTTCAGGGACCTGATCTCAGTCCCGTGGCCTCACCTTAGCTGCAAGGGATGCTGGGAGGTGCCGTTTACCTGGCAAAGGAATGACACTGCGTCTGCCGCATGCAGGAGCTTCTAAAAGCTCCCAAAAAATATTCTGATTCATTTTGTCTGGGGTGAGATCCAGAGAGGTGGTGGGATTTTTTTTCTTAAGTTCCCCAGGTGATTCTGACATCTGTGGCCGGGGTTGAGACGCTCAGCTTGCAAAGGCCACTCTCCCCCAGGGGTCAGGGAAGGCTTCTTGGGGCTGAAGGTTTGGGATAAATAAGGAAGAGGGTGGGTTTCTACAAACCACTGAGCTGTTAAAAGCAGAGTCTCTGTCAGCCCTGGTTGGTTGAACCCCACTTCTACCGCCTGCTCCCTGTGGGGCCCTGAGCATGTTTGTGACTTTGGCCTCAGTTTCCCTATCTGAAAAGTGGGGGGACCAATGGTACCCACTTTGTGGGGTTGCTGGAAGCCACGAAAATGGCTTAGAACGTGCCTGGCCCTGGGGAGGGGTATCGGGGTTGGACACCGCTGTCAGCAGCGTCGTGGTGGAAGTGACGAATTACTGCCATCCAGAACATTCTCTTCTTACAGGTGCCCTTAGGTCAAGCCCACAAATGGAAACTCACGGAGAGACGTGATTTGCTGCCCCTTTAAGGGCAGATGCTATTGACTTGTCAAACCATACCTTGAAACTAAAACTGGCATTTCAACTGATAAGGAAGGTTTTCTTTAAGAAAACCTTCCAAATCTCTGAAGGAACCAGAGGACGTGGTGTCCTGTGGGGCTGGCCATGGGCCGCACCTGGACACCATGCTGATGCCAACCATCCTTCCTTCTGCACACACCCCAGGACCTCCTGGGGCTCAGCTCTGGGGACAGGACCTCCTGCACCTCGGGGTGTCTCCCTGGCCACGTCTGAATGTTCCAGTCGGACCAAAACGTCCCAGGACACTCAAAGAGAAGGTTCTCCAAAGTGGGATTTCAGGCCATGGTCAAGGCCAGATTTGAGGTTGGGGCCACGACCCCTGGAATGACCCAGAATGACCCCATAGTGACCCCGGCCATGACTCCACCTGCTCCTACCTCCCCAATCATCGTTATTTTTTTTTATCAGCCAGGTATTTTTCATTATAGACTTTTAAGGGACTTTCTATTATGGAAGCAGAGAGAACAGACTTGGGGACCCTGCTGCCATCACCCAGTATCAGAAGTTTTCAACATCCTCCCATTTTTAGTTCATCGCCCCCAGACCTCACTGTTATTAATATTTTTTTTATTCTGGTAACGTCTACACAACCTAAAATTTCCCATTTTAACCACTTTTGAGTATAGGAGTCAGTGGCGTTAGTCATGTTCACATCGGGCTCCCGTCACCACCGTCCGTCCCCGACACTTTCCCATTGCCCCCCACGGAGACTCCGCACCCGAGAAGCACCAACTCCCCTTTCCCCACCCCCAGCCCCACCCCCTGGTAACCCATATTCTAATTTCAGACTCCATAAATTTGCATATGCTAATTATTTCTTATCAGTGAAATCATACACTATTTGTCCTTCTGTGTCTGGCTTGTTTCACGCAACGTGATGTCTTTGAGGTTCATGTGGTTGTGCGGATCAGAACTTCCATCCTGTTCATGGCTGCGTGATACTCCACTCTGTGGATGGACCAAGTCTTGTTTCTCCCGCCACCTGCCGATGGCCACGTGGGCCATGTCCGCCTTTCGGCTGTCATCGTCTATAAGGCCACGATGCCCACGGCCCCAGCGTGTGCTGGGTGCTCACCTGGAGCCACTCGCCCCACCAAGGGCATTGCGGGCTCACAGCCTGGACCCCTTTCCAAGCCCCGGGACCCATGACCAGAGAAGACCCAGCTGCACCCTGACTGGGGATCTTGCCTCTCTGAGCCTCAGTTTCCCCATCAGCCAAGCAGGGTACAGGGTGCAGGACCTGGCCCACTGAGGTGCCCCGCAGCCTCGGCCATGAGTCTCATTATCCAGGAAGGCAGCGCCAGCCCTCCCCGGGCTCTCACGACACTGCGGCAACACCTCGGCGTACCTGTCCCGTGGTCACCTGTGTCTTTCTCCCAGCCCCGGCTGCATCCCTCTGGCAGTGGGGTGTGATGCCAAGGACCCCCGGGTTTAGTGTCCGGAGCCCCCGGTTCCCGCCCTGGCTTCAGCAGGTGCTGGTTGGGAATGTGACCTGGTGCAGGGGGTGAGTTGTGCCCCCTAAATGATACATCCGTGTCCTGACCCTGGCCCGTGACCTTTGTAAAAAGAGGATCTTGTTGCAGGTGTGATTAAAGGACCTTGGGATGTGGTCGTCCTGGGTCTAGGGTGGACCCTGAGTCCAAAGGCTGGAGTTGCTAGAAGAAGAGGGGAGGACACACGGGGATGACGGCCATGTGGGGGCAGAGGCAGGGGCGGGAAAGACGCAGCTGCGAGCCAAGGACACCCGAGGCTCCCAGAAGCCAGAGGATGCCAGGAGAGGTCCCCCCTGGAGCTTCCAGAGGGTGCAGCCGACTGACACCTTCATTTCAGACTCCAGGCCTCCCGAGCTGTGAGGGAATAAATCGTTTTAAGACACCCGGTCTGGGCTGCTTTGTGGAAGCCACGGGAGGCTCATCCACGTGGGGACAGACCTGGATCCTTCGTGGCATCTATTTCCTCACATGTAAAATGGAGCAACGTCCACCACTGCTCAGAGTTGGTGCGCAGATCGAATGAAACCATGCACGCTCGAGTGCCCAGCAAATGGTAAAGCCCTGGCCCCACGTTCCCTTTCCTGGGGGCAGCCCAGCTCCAGGGGTCTACTCTGCCCCCCGACCCCCACACGGCGCCTGGTGGGACCGTCCATCTCACAAGTCCTTGCTGGGACCCTGGGTTGTGCCAAGGCCTATGCTGGGGACGCTGCGCTGAGCTGGGCAGCCTTCGACAAATTAGTAAACAAGAAAATCACAGGCAGTTGGCCCCTCGCCATGGAAATGACATTGACACGGACCCCTGGTGTGTGACGAGCCAGGGTCTGCCAGTTTCCTGGGGCTGCCGTCACAAAGTGCCACATGCTGGGGGGCGTATGGTGACAGTCCTTTATTCTCACCCAGTCCTGGAGGCCAGATCCAAAACCAAGGTGTGGGCAGGGCCACACGCCCTCCTGGGAGCCGGCTGGTGGAGTCGTCAGGCTAGGCTACGCCGTGCTGCCGTAACAAGTAGACCCTGAGCCCACAGGGGCTGAACCCATAGGGGAGGCTCCTCCCGCCTCCTCCAGCTCCTGGTGGCTGCCGGCCAGACCTGGGCACCCCTTAGCTTGTGGATGTGTCCCTCCAGTGTCAGCCTCTGTCACCCTGTGGCCGTCTCCCCATGTCTGCCTGTGTCCCAAATTCCTCATCTCATAAGGACCCCGTCTTCTTGGATTACAACCCACCATGATCCAGTTTGGCCTCATCTTAACTAATCATGTCTTCCAAGACCCTATTTCCAAATAAGGGCACATTCACAGGGCCGTAAGAGTCAACGTGGACTTGATGCAAATACATTTTGACATGTTTCATACTGAATTCTCCTTTTAGGGCATCATCTGAGTAAACTTCTGGGCCCCATGTAACACAGAATGGGTGCTACACATTAAGTCCGTGTAGCACCCAGGGGCTCCCAGCTCCTAGGGATGCGCAGGCTTTGCACCCCAAAAAATATGTGTTGGATGAACCGTATCCCAGCTGGGACAGAGGCAAAGATTGGGGGACATTTGTCCTCTGAGTTTGCATTTGGGGAGAAGAGGCTCAGGGTGGAGGCATCTGCCCTTTTCCGCGTCGTCTGATCTCTCCCCACAGCCCCCCAAGTGGAAAGCTGCAAATACTTAAATGGACCTCCAAGCTCTACCCAATACTGGGATCCCTGAGAGGCATATCTGAGGTCTCCAGGGGGCTCGGCTGAGGCCAGACCCCAAGCTGCAGCAGCCTGGAGGGTGTGGGGCCCACCACAGCCTGCCCAACAGGGCCCACCCACACACCTCCCCTGCAGGGAGCCGAGTCTCCACACCCCAGGGTCCTCTATCAGACCAAAAGATCAGGGGGTGGGGTGAGCCACGGGATGACCACGTTCGGGGTCAAGTTGTGCCCCCCAAAAAGACATGTTCACATCCTGACCCCGGTCCCGTGCACCTGCCATTTGGAAATGGGGTCACGGCAGGTGGCATTGACATGAGGTCCTGCTGGAGTGGACGGGCCCTTGATCCTGTAGGACTGGTGCCCTTGTGAGAAGAGACTTGGACAGACGGACACAGAGGAGGAGGACGTTTGAGGACGGGCAGAGCCTGGAGCGGTGTGTCCCCATGCCAAGGCTCGCCCAGGACGGCCACCAACACCAGAAGCCGGAAGAGGAAGGAAGGGGCCTCCCCTGCAGTTTTTTGGAGCGAGCACGGCCTGCCCTCACCTGATTTTAGACTCCTGTTCTCCAGAGTGTGAGACAATCCATGTCCATTGTTGTAAGCCCCCCAGTTTGTGGTACTTTGTTCCTGCAGCCCAAGGACGATAAGGCAACCCCTGGAAGCCCATTGTTGACTCAACCTCAAGCCCAGGCCTCAAGCCCATTGTGCTCCACACAGGCCTCTGCCATGGCCTTGACCCAGGGGTGGTGCATTTTCCATAGAAGGCCACATCGGGGTTCTAGAGAACCGGTCCACATCCACCCTGCCGGCCTGCACCCCTCTCATGGCTGCCGAATGAGAGCTTGCTGAAGTCGCAACGGGCCAGCCCGACACAGCTCTGAGGCCCGGCCGCCATCCTGTGCACGTTCGCTGTGGTCCGGGGCTCTGCGCCACCTTGGGCCTTGGTCACCAGTCCGAGCTTCCAGAAAGGAATAACTTTGGGTGGGAATAAGCCTAAATCCTCTCTTGCATCCAACACCCCAGGAGCCAGCTGAGAGCAAGCAAGGAATTACGGCGAAGGGCTCTGTGTCTCCCATCCTATCTGGGAAACCAGGCCGGTGCCAGGGGCTGGGTAATGAGAGCCCAAAAGGGCAGCCAAGCGTGCTTGCAGAAGTCATCTTCTGTCCCCCCAGCTGGCGCTCCCTGCCACCAAGCCCAGCCACACCTTCTGGTAACCCAGCCCACGTCTGGAGCCCTCCCCTCGCCTCCATCCTCTGGCACCTCTTTGAACCGGTCACCCCGTTCTGCCATATTTCCCTTCCTGGTATCTGTCCCCGTCACCCCACAGTGTTTCAGTTCACACCGGGGTGACTGAAAAGTCCGGGTCGGTCTCCCTGTGCCTCACCCCACCCCACCCCGCTCCAGCTTCGGCCAGGGCTGCTCACCCACTCACGACCCCTCCAAGTCTTTTTTTTTTAAACAATCAGTAGAAATTGTGTGTGCTACTGAAGTTAAGTTGGTATCAAAGCAAACGAGCTTCTTACAGATTTAGGATATCAAATTTAAGCTGCATGGTAACCATAAAGAAAATATCGGAGAATATGCAAACTCACAAAGAGGGAAGGGGGAGCACAGGTTACCAGGGATGAGGGGCAGGGACGATGTTCATCCAAAATGTGAGGATTTCTGTTTGGGGTGGAGGGAAAGTTCTAGAAACGGATGATGGCGAGGGTGCTGCAACATTGTGGATGAGCTAAATCCCACTGAATGATGCTTGGGAGGAGGAGGGTTTGGAGGGTACATGTTGTCTAGGTTCCCATAATTTACAAAAGACAAAGAAAGGGAAACTAAAAGAAAAAAACGACAATTTTACCCCATTAATGATATTGGATGGAATCTAAGAATGAAGGAAAAAAGGTATAAAAGGACATTATTTAGAGCTAAGAAAAAATTGGAATATATATATTGATAGAGCTTTATATCAATGTTAAATTTTTTGAACTTGACAACCGCACTTAAAGTTATTATGTAAGTGAATATCCTTGTTTGTCGGAAATGTACATGGAAGTATTATGTATTCAAGGAGTATGATGTGTGTAGCCTGATTTCAAATGTTCAGAGGATGAGAGATAGATAGATAGATAGATAGATAGATAGATAGATAGATAGATAGATAAAAGAGACAGAAAGAAAGGGAGGGAGGCAGGGAGGAAGGAAAGAAAGAAGGAAGGAAGGAGGGAAGGAAGGAAGGAAGGAAGGAAGGAAGGAAGGAATGGAAGGGAGAGAGGGAGGGAGGGAGGAAAAGAAAGAAAAAGAAGGAGCAAAGACAGCAAAATGTTAAAACTGGTATACTGGGTATCTTGTGGGGTGGGTGGGATTATGTTGGAATTCTCTGAATGGGTTTATATTATTTTTGCAACTATCTTGTAAGTTTGAAATTATTTCAAAATAAGAAGTCTTAAAAAATAAAAAAAAATAAAAGCTACCCACTCCTGCCTCTCCCCAAATCACACCCGGTGCCACCAGCTACCCGGCCACCGTTGGAGCATGGACCAATCTTCAGGGTCCAGCAGAGCTGGGTTTGGTCCCAGACCCTGTCGTTCACCTGCCATGTGAACTTGAGCCGGTACTTGACCTTCTCTAAGCCCCAGCACCACACCTGGGGAGCAGCGGGGTCCTGGCAGGTAAGGCCCCTGGGAGGCTGAAAGGAGCTCTTGCAGACGGATGGCCTCGTGGGCCCCAGCAGCTGTGGGGTGGGCCTCAGTTCCCCTCCCGCTGCGCTGTGCACTGCCCCGCAGCTTAGCCCAGGGCGCCCGCCCCAGCCACACCATCCTCCTTCTTTCCCACCTCCACTGAGAGCTGCAAGAGGCCAGGCGTCGTGCCCAGAACGTTACATGGTGTGCCAGTTTGAATGTATTATGTCCGCCCAAAGGCCATTCTCTTTGATGTAATCTTGTGTGGGCAGATGGTATCACTCTTGATTAGATTGTAATTCTTTGAGTGTTTCCATGGAGATGTGCCCCACCCAGCTGTGGGTGATGACTCTGATTGGATAATTTCCATGGAGGTGTTGGCCCACCCATTGGGTGGGTCTGAATTAAATTACTGGGGCACTATGTAGGATCAGACAGAAGGAGCGAGCTGCTACAGCCAAGAGGGACACTTTGAAGAAAGCACAGGAGCTACAGATGAGAGACATTTTGAAGACAGCCGTTGAAAGCAGACTCTTGCTCCAGAGAAGCTAAGAGAGGACAAATACTCCAAGTGCAACTTATGACATTTTTGAGGAACTGCAGCCTAGAGAGGAACATCCTGGGAGAAAGCCATTTTGAAACCAGAACTTTGGAGCAGACGCCAGCCACGTGCCTTCCCAGCTAACAGAGGTTTTCCGGACACCATTGGCCATCCTCCAGCGAAGGTACCCTATTGCCGAAGTGTTACCTTGGACACTTTATGGCCTTAAGGCTGTAACTGTGTAACCAAATAAACCTCCTTTTATAAAAGCCAATTCATTTCTGGTGTTTTGCATTCTGGCAGCATTAGCAAACTAGAACACATGGGTTCTTGCATTTAATCCCCCAGATAATCCCAACAGTATCAGTCAGGGCTCTCCAGAGGAACAGAACTCACAGGAGATAGATAGATATGTGCATGGAGGTCCCTGCCTTGCCGAGTTGAAGAGAGTCCAAGCAACGTGCTCAGCCCACTCGCCTTGGTGGGGACGTCTCCAGGGTCCCGCAGGATGGGGGTGGCTGAGGAGAGCTCCTAGTTGCCCCCGTGCCCTGCTCTGAGCTGGCTGCCACAGAAACTCAGTCCTTTCAGATCCCAGGGAAGAGGCAATCCCATTCACTGTTAAGATTTGCTCTCTTTCAGAAGCACCTTTCTAAGTACAGCTAGCCCTATCACCCAGGCAGAAAAATCTGAACCATGTTTGAAGAACTGGCTCCTTTTGCATGAAAACAACTCAGCTTTTTGGAAAGAAAATCAAGTGGGAAGTGAATGTCCTACCTGGCAAGCCTTGTGAAGAGGATTTGGCAAATTGCCTCAAAACTCTTGACGTGTACAACCTTTGATCCTGTCATTTCAGTTCTAGGAATTGTCGTAAGAAAAGAATCAGATAGAGAAATATGTCTGTGCAAGCAGGCTTATCTTAGCTGGGGCAATAAACAGCAAAAAAAAAAAAAAAAAAAAAAAAAGTCAGGGGGGAGGCAAACATAAATGTCCCATAGTAAAGGAATGTCCAAATAAATTACAAGGTCAGAAACTAAGGGGTAGTTATCAAAGTGCAGATGGAGGGTGGGCTTGGGAGGAGTCGCTTTGGGAGGTGACAAATGATGTTCATCGTGTTGCTTGTGCTTTCACAGGTGTATATGATAGTCAAAACTGATCCGATGCTCCTTTTTAAATATGTGCAGTTTATTGTATGTCAATTATATCTCAATAAAGCTATTTAGGAAAAGCCAGGCAGTCATTCAAAACCATGCTTTAAAAATGCTTTAAAAATACTGAATGGGAGGGAAAATGGTGATAAACAAAATTAAGTGAAGGGGAAGGGGGAGTGATCCCATACAGCCTTTTTTTGGAGATCATCTGGCCCTGGGCAGCAAAATTTGAAGTGGCCCTCCCCTGGGACCCAGCAGTTTCATACCTAGGTGTTATCTTAGAGAGACTCCAAGCAATCAACCCCAAAGAATCATCTAGACTCCACAGTTCCCTCCAAGGCCAGTGCCCTTTGCCTCCCGGGGCCTCCAACCACACCGGCTGGTTGGACCAGCCAAGCCTCTTCCCACCCTAAGATTGGTGACCGGCGCTTAAGATCTGTGAAATTCCTTGGCTCACTTCACTCAGGTCTCTGAGCTAATGTCACCTCCTCATGATGGGACTCCTTGACCACCTTATCTAAATACATCATGCCCCAGAGGGCTGGGACATGTGGCCTTCTGAAGAAACAGAAAATTGATGCTTATCTCACATCCTATACCAGAATAAAATCCGAATGGGTCAAAGTTCTAAACGTAAACCCTGAGAGTCTAGAAGTGGGGAGAATTCCTTCATAATCCTGGACCGGGGACAGTTTTAACTATGACTCAAAATTCTGAAGCCAAAAAGAATAATACATTTGACTACAGAAAAATAATATGCATTAAACAACAACAACAAAGCCAAAAGACATGATGGTTAGTCATCAGGGAAATACAAATCAAAACCACCCGATAGCATTTCACACCCCCTAGGATGTCTATAATCAAAAAGCCGGATAATGACAAGTGTTGGTGAGGATGTGAAGAAATTAGAAGCCTCATACACTGCTGGTGGGAATGTAAAGTGGTTCAACTGCTGTGGGACAGAGACTGATCAAAAGATTAAACACAGAGTTACCATATGATCCAGCAATTCCACTCCTAGAGAACTGAAAACACGATGTTCACATGAAAGCTTGTACACAAATGTGCATGGCAACATTATTTGTAATAGCCAAAAAAAAAGGAAACAACCCAAACGTCCATCAACTGAAGAATGGACAAGCAAAATGTGGTCTATCCATATAAAGGAACAATATTTGGCAATAAAAAGGAATGAAATACCAATACATGCTGCCACATAGATGAATCTGTAGACATTATGCTCAGTGAAAGAAGCCAGTCACAAAGGGCCACAGACTGTACGATCCCATTCATATGAAATGTCCAGAATGGGCTGAAATCCTAGAGACAGAAAGTAGATTAGTGATTGCCCAAGGCTGGGAGAGTTGGGGGTAGGGTGGGGATGAGGAGTGGCTGCTCAAGGGTCTGGGGTTTCTTTCTTTTTTTTTTAAATTAAATTTTATTGAGATATTTTCACATACCATGCAGTCATACAAAGTGTACATTCATTTGTTCAGAGTACCATTACATAGTTGTGCATACATCACCAAAATTAATTTTTGAACATTTCATTACCACACAAACACAAATAATAAGAAAAAAAATTAAAGTGAGAAAGAACAATTAAAGTAAAAAAGAACACTGGGTACCTTTTTTTTTTTTTTTTTGCCCCCATTTTTCTACTCATTCATCCATACACTGGACAAAGGGCAGTGTGGTCCATATGGCTTTCCCAATCACATTGTCACCCCTCATAAGCTACATTTTTATACAATCATCTTCAAGATTCAAGGGTTCTGGGTTGTAGTTTGATAGTTTCAGGTATTTACTGCTAGCTATTCCAAGTCATTAGAACCTAAAAAGGGTTGTCTATATTGTGCGTAAGAGTGCCCACCAGAGTGACCTCTCGGCTCCTTTTGGAATCTCTCTGCCACTGAAGCTTATTTCCTTTCCTTTCATATCAGCCTTTTGGTCAAGAAGATGTTCTCCGTCCCACGATGCCAGGTCTACATTCCTCCCCGGGAGTCATATTCCACGTTGAGCCTGGGGTTTCTTTGGAAGTCATGAAAAATGCTCTACAATTGACTATGGTGATGGTAGCACAACTCTGTGACCAACCTAAAAGCATTTGAAGTATATATGTTTAGATGGATGAATTTTATGATACATGAGTTATATCTCAATAAAGCTATTTTTAAAAGACACTCTGGTAAAAAAAAATCAGCTTAATAGAAATATAAGCAAAGGGTGTGAGTAGTATACGGAAAAGGAAATACAAATTGCCCTCAATTTTATAAGAAAAAGATGCACAGACTTACTCATAATAAAAGAAATGCAAGAAAATGAAAGAACAAAAGAAAGAATGGAGAAAAAAATCAAAAAAATCTAAAAGGATCTCAGGGATACAATAGATAAAATAAAACGTCCAAATTTAAGACTCATTGGTGTCCCAGAAGGGGAAGGGGAGGGTAAAGGTCTAGAAAGAGTATTCAAAGAAATTGTTGGGGGAAACTTCCCAAACCTTATATACAATATAGGTACACAAAGCATAAATGCTCAGCAAACTCCAAAGAGAATAAATCCAAATAAACCCACTCTGAGACATATTCTGATCAGACTCTCAAATACTGAAGAGAGGGAGCAAGTTCTGAAAGGAGCAAGAGAAAAGCAATTCACCACATACAAAGGAAACAACATAAGATAAGATTAAGTAGTGACTACTCAGCAACAACCATGGGGGGAAGAAGGCAGTGGCATGACATATCTAAAATTCTGAGAGAGAAAAATTTCCAACCAAGAATACTTTATCCAGCAAAACTCTCCTTCAGATTTGAGGGAGAGCTTAAATTTTTCACAGACAAACAAATGCTGAGAGATTTTGCCAATAAAAGACCTGCCCTACTTCAGATACTAAAGGGAGCCCTACTGACAGAGAAACAAAGGAGAAAGAGCTATAGAGAATTTTAACAGACATATTTAGAACCTTACATTCCAAATCACCAGGACACTCATTTTTCTCTAGTGATCACGGATCTTTCTCCAGAATGGACCATATGCTGGGACATAAAACGAGCCTCAATAAATTGAAAAAAAAAAAAAAAGAAAGAAAGAAAAAGAAAAGAAAAGCAATTGAACATATTCAAAGCACAGTCTCTGACCACTATGGAATACAAATAGAAGTCAATAATTTTTGAATGTAACTTCACTATTTACTACCTACATAATATAAAATACACAAACTCTAATGACAAATCAGTGGTTTTGAATTCAATGTAAAATATGTAATTTCCAACAAGAACTATATCAAGGTGGGGGAATGGAGGAGTATAGGTACATAGTTTATGTGTCCGATTGAAATTAAGTTGGTATCAAAGAAAAACAAGATTGTTATGGATTTAAGAGTTTAATTTTAAGCCCCACAGTAAACACAAAGAAATTATCAGAGAATATGACCATAGAGATGAAAAGTAGAGTTTGGGTTAAGAGAAATGGGGGAAGGAACAATGGGGAGTTAAGAAATGAGTGTAGGGTTGCTGTTTGAGGTGAAGGGAAATTTCTAGTAACAATATTCTAAATGTTCTAGTATAACATTCTAAATGTGATTAATCCCACTAATGGAATGCTAGGGAGGGGGTGGAATGGGAAGATTTAGGATGTATACATGTTTCCACAATTGAAAAAAAAAAGAGTCTAAATAGATGACAATTGAATGCCAAGGATGATCCTGGATGGGATCTGCGGATGGAGGACAGGAGGCTCAAAGGGACACAGTTGAGACATAAGGAAAAAAAAGGAAATATAGAATGTAAGCTTTGTATCATTGTTGAATCTCTTGTACTTCTTAGCTGTGTTTAATGGGATTGCATAAAAGAATGTTGTTGTTCATGGGAAGTGTATATGTGAATTATAGTGTATGCTCAAGGATGTGTGCAGCTTGCTCTCATATGTTCAGAAGACAGAGCAATAGATGATGGATGATAGACAGGGAGGGAGGGAGGGAGGGAAGGAAATTGCGGTGTGACAACATGTTGAAGTTAGTGGATTGGGGTATCAGGGGGGTCAGAGAATGCTGGAGTTGTGTGTATGGGGTTTGTATTGTTTTTGCAACTGTTTCTATAACTTTGAATTTATTTCAAAATAAAATGTAAAAAAAAAAAAGAAATGCAAATTAAAAGTACACTAATACAAAAAAAAATTCAAAATAATCCATGGGGGGGTGGTGTATATGATAGTTAAAGGAGAGTATAGATGAAACAGTGATCATAGATTGATGGCTATTGTAGCTGGGTGATGTGTATTCTACTTTTGAGTATATTTGAAATGTTGCATAATAAAAAGATTTTAAAACACACACACAAATGTGCACTAATATAATTAAATTTTTCACTTCTCAGACTGAGGAAAAAACAACATGCTGACACACACTATTGGTGAGCACATGTGAAACCACTTTCTCACACTTGACTGGTGAACATGCAAGCTGGGACAGCCACCCTGGGGGATAAGTGGGGGACTTATGTCAACTCTGTCAGTGCACATGGCCTTGACCCAGCAATCACAGTTCCGAGAATCCATCCTACGGACCTCTTGACCTGAAGACAGAGAAACTGACGTGTGGCTGTTATTCTATGCAAACATTATTTAGGGACACAATAGACTGAAAACACCCAGTGCCCTAGGGGTAAAATAAATTATGGTGCAATACAACATGTGCTGAACACTGTGCAACCCTAAACAACAAATAAAGCCAAACAAGGAAGCTTTCTGTGTTCTGGCAGGAAAATAGTGCCAAGACATACAAATACCCAAAGAATTAAAAGCAGGGACTCAAACAGATGTCTGCAAGCCACCGTTCATAGCAGCCTTATCCACAACAGCCACAAGCTGGGAACAACCCAAGCGTCCATCAACAGATGAATGGATAAACCAACTGTAGTTTATCCATATAATGGGATATTATTCAACCATAAAAGGGAATGAAGTTGTGATCAAGTCTACGATGTAAATGAACCCTGAAGACAGCAGGTTGAGTGAAATAAGCCAGACACTAAAGGACAAATATTGTATGATTTCACTTGTGAGAAATAACTAGAATAAGCAAATTCATAGAGAGAGAAAGTAGATTACAGTTACCAGGGACTGGAGCGGGGGCGAGGTGTGTAAAGAGGAGTTAATGCTTAATGGATACAGAGTTTCTGCTTAGGGTGATGAAAAAGTTTTGGTAATGGATTGTGCCGGTTTGAATGTATTGTGTCCCCCAAATGCCATTATCTTTGTGGTCTTGTGGGACAGACGTTTTGGTGCTGGTTAGATTTGCTTGGAATGTGCCCCACCCAGCTGTGGGTGGTGACTTCTGTGGGATACTCCTATGGAGGTGTGACCCCACCCATTCAGGGTGGGCCTTGATCAGTGGAGCCATATAAAACATGCTGACTCAAAGAGACTGAATGGAGTGCAGCTGTGAGTGACGTTTTGAAGAAGAGCAAGCTTGCTAGAGAGGAATGTCCTGGGAGAAAGCCATTTTGAAACCAGAACTTTGGAGCAGACGCCAGCCACGTGCCTTCCCAGCTAACAGAGGTTTTCCGGACGCCATTTGCCATCCTCCAGTGAAGGTACCTGATTACTGATGTGTTACCTTGGACACTTTATGGCCTTAAGACTGTAACTGTATAGACAAATAAACCCCCTTTTTATAAAAGCCAGTCCATCTCTGGTGTTTTGCATTCCGCAGCATTAGCAAACTAGAACGGGATAGTGGTGATAGTAGCACACCATTGTGAATGTAATTGAAACATCTAACCATAAACTTGAAAGTAAAGAGGAAAGTTTTATGTTACATGATGTTCCCATAATAAATTTCTTTAAAAAAGACACAGTAACAAGTGTTGGTGAGAATGTTGAGAAATTAGAAACCGCAGACATTGCAGGAGGGAATGTGACACGGTGCAGCCACTTTGGAAAACAGCCTGGCAGTTCCTCAAAAGGGTAAACATGGAGTTTCCATATGACTCAGAAATTCCACTCCTAGGAATATACCCAAGACAATCGAAAACATACGTCCACAAAAAAGTTGTGTGCAAATGTTCATGACAGCATTATTCACAATAATCCCGAAGTGTAAATAACCCAAATGCCTATCAACCAATGAATAAAATGTGGTACATCCATACAATGGAATATTAAAAAAAAGTGAAATACTGACACATATTACAGCATGAATAAACCTAGAAAACACTGTGCTAAGGGAATAAACAAAATGTGGTCTATCCATATAATTGATAAAAAGCCATAAAAAGGAATGAAGTTCTGATACATGCAATCACACGGTTGAGCATGAAATCATTCATTGAGTGAAATAAGCCAGATACTACCGGACAAATCCTGTATGTTTCTACTTATATGAACTATCTAAAATAAGCAAAGCATAGAGACGGAAAGTAGATTAGAGATGACCAGGGGCCAGGGGGAGGAAAGAAGGTGACGTTATTGCTTAATGGGTTTCTGTTTGGGGAGATGAAAAGGTTTGGGTTATGGAGGCTGGTGATAGCAGCACCATACTGTGAACACAATCAACAGAATTTTACTATCCAGTACACTTAAAAGGTTAAAATGGGGAAATGTAAGTTATATATATATATGACCACAATAAAATTTAAAAAAAGATATAGGTAAGTAGAAAATCGGCAGGTGCAGAGCTGGGGTCTATACCATGCTTCCGTTTTACACAAGAAAGGGGGAAACCATACAGATGTAGCCATGGTTGCTTGCATATTCATAAGTAAATTCTGGAAGGCTACACAAGAAACTCAGATGGGGCAGGGGTGGAGGGACACTGCCCCTAGGACACTTTTCAATGTTGACTTGACTTTTGAGCCATATTAACGATTCAAACATATTCCCCATTTCAAAAGTACAATGCCCCTCCTCACCCACCTCCCGCACAGGTTCTCCTCGCACTGGTGGCTCCTGAGAAAACCGACACTGGAATGAATGGCTGATCAGAGAAAACTTGGACATGACAGAGAATGTTTGAAATAAATGAGGGTGCATCCAAACAGTGGACGGTCACAAAGCAGTTTTGAAGGAGGAGATCAGCAGAGACTGAGGTGATTTCAGAAACACAATATTAGTTGAGGGGAGGGGGTGGGAAGGAGCAAGTTCCAGAACTATATATAAAACCCAATCTATGGTATGTGAATATATCTCAATAAAATGAAGATTTAAAAAATAAATAAATAAAAAGGAATAGCTATATAAAAGAAAAAAAAAAAAAACCCCAATCTGATTTACATAAAAGAGATCCCTAAAATAAAACCACGTGTTTCTAGATGTACGTAAACTATGTAAAATGTGGAAAAGTTTCAAAGAATATATACCAGATTACAAATTGTGGGTCCCTCCAGAAAGGGAAGATGGAAGAGGAGGGGGAAGGAACAATAAATTGTTCCAATTTATTCCCAAGAGGAAGACTTTACCACTTGGGAAAATTCATCAGTGAGACTCAGAAGCGCAGAAAGGCCTGAAGGTCCCAGGACTCCCATTTTATAAAGCGCACAGGAAAAAAAATAGGCAGAAAGTAGCGCTCAGAAAGCCTGAAGGGGGGCGGAGGAGGTGGCTATAACAGGAACCCGGGCAGAAAGGCTGTGGGGTGAGGGCAAACCCCAAAGATGAAGGTGAAGATGCTGAGCAGGAACCTGGACAACTACGTTCGGGCAACAAAGTTGGACTAACAGAGAGTTCCAAGAAACTATGATCCTGCCTTACATCCTTTTGAGATCCCACGAGAATATGTAAGAGCTTTAAATGCTACCAAACTGGAACAGGTATTTGCAAAACCATTCCTTGCTTCCCTGGATGGTCACCGAGATGGAGCCAACTGCTTGGCAAAGCATCCAAAGAGCCTGGCTACAGTCCTTTCTGGGGCATGTGATGGAGACGTTAAAATTTGGAATTTGACTAAACGAAAATGTATCCATACAATACGAGCACATGAAGGTTCTGTACGAGGCACATGTACTCGCTTTTGTGGAAATTCCTTTTTTTACTATTGGTGATGACAAAACTGTGAAGCACTGGAAAATGGATGGACCAGGCCATGGAGAAGCCGAGGAGCTGTTGCATACGGTTTTAGGAAAGACAGTGTATACCGGAATTGATCATCACTGGAAAGAAGCAAGTGGACATTTGGGATGAACAGAGGAGCAGCGCATCGTAAAAGAAGCTCATCATGAACATTCGTCTGTGGAAAGCTAATGCTTCTGACAAGTTGGGTGTGCTTACATCACGAGAAAAAGCAGCCAAGGATTATAATCAGAATTTGAAGGAGAAATTTCAACATCATGAAAGAAGCTCATCGACAAAAGGAAGTGAATCGTCGTAAACATAGCAACCCTGTATCTGTGCCACACATAGTGTCAGTTGTGAAATAATATTTGGTATTCCTGCCAATCCTAATGTATAATTGTGTTATATTTGGGTGTGTAAACTCTACAAATAAACGTAATGGCTCCAGTTTATTGTCAGACATTCCAGTTTTAGTCTCATTGCCCATTCTAGCCACCCTGAAAAACTTTCCTTACAGGTGACCCGGTTGCCAGGACTATCCAACATTTTATACTTGGATCTGCTTTCTTATTTCATTAAAGAGTATAATACTTGCAAACTAGCTTAATTTTTGCTGTCAGAAATTGCAGTTATGCTTTCTCTCTGATCTATCTATTATATAGTAGACACTACGTGTGTGAATTTACATTTAAGACCAACATCTCTTTGTTACTCTTAATATTAGATTGGATAATGATTGCTGTGATTCTTTAGAATCTGTGATTCCACTTAACATTTAGAACTATGTCAAAACTTTTTTCAAGTGAATTTATTTTATGTGCTTTATATATTTAATTTTTCGAGACTTTAAAGATGATTAGCCTGCATTTATAAACTTTTATATATAATTATAATTTGTGGTCAAGATAATAAAACATCCTTTTCCTCAGCATTGAAAAAAAAATAAGACTGAAGGGGGTCATGTCAACATGCTGATTGCGCAGTGAGAGTCCAAGCAAATGTTTAAAGTGTTGTTATTCTTCTTATGATTCCATTTCCATGTTTCCTGCTCTTAAAATGAATAGGCATTGATTTGGTAATTTAAGAAGTTAGTTACTGGGGGGCCTAGGCAGCCACCCCCGCGCCGGGCCGGGCCTCCTCGCGCCCCCGCGGCCGCTGACCCGACGGGGCGGGCCGGGGGCGCGCGGCTTGGCGCCGCAGTGTAGACCGCGCGGGCCCGGGAGCAGCAAGCCGCGCGCCGCGTCCAGAGAGCGCAGGCGACGAGGGAACGCGCGCTGCTCTCCGCCTGGGGTCTCCGGACGTCGGCGCCGCCGCGGGGAAGGCCAGGCCGGTCCCTCTGACAGTCTAACTCCGCCTCCGCCGTCCGGGCCGACCTTGACCTCGTTAATCCCCTCTTGCCCACCCGACCCCGGCTGACCCCGGCTGACCCGGGCACACCAGCCCCCCACCCCACCCCGGCCCGCGGTGGGCGCCCAGAGGACCCCGGGCGCGCGGGGAGAAGGCGCGGGGAAGCCGGGGCGCCCCTTCCCCACCTGCCGCCCACTCCCTGGGGAGCGCTGCAGCGCCCGCGCGTGCCACCGCGCTTCCTGCGGGGAACACCCCGATTCCCGGGAGCCGGGCGGCTGGCTGCTCCTAGCGGCCCCGGGGGCCGCCCTCCTCCCGCCTCCCTCCACGCCGGGGCCGCGGGGGCCGCCGCTTCCTCCTCCCCAGTTGCTCCGCTTGCGGCAGAAGCAAGGAAACCGCGGCTGATCTGGCGGCCGAGGAGCCAGTTGCCCTCCGTAAGTTTCAGCGGACCCCGCTGTGCCCTCGGAAACGGGGCTCTCATCAGGCAGCTCAGGGTCTGGAGAGGGGGCGGGAGACCCCCTTCAGACCTTGTAAAAGACAGTGGGGGTGGTGGGGAGGCCTCGGAGGGAGGGATTTTCAATGAACCCCTTGGAGCGGGATCTTGCAGGCTGGTGGGTGGAACTTTCCAGGAGGGCAAGGAGGCAGCTATGGAGGGGCATTTCAAGGTTAAGGTCTGCTCTGGGGCGAGCAGGTGGGCAGGGACAAGTACGTGGTGGAAGCTCTGCACCCCAGAACCCCCGTCACCCCCCACCCCAGAACCCCCGTCACCCCTCCCTGCCCCCAGCAGGCCACTGGGGACCTGAGGCCTCAGGAAAAGGTGTAAGAAGCTGAGGGCACCCAGCCGCTGGTGACAGGATAAACAACAGGGTCTGCTTTGCAATGAAGTATTATTTGGTGATTCTGATCCCTGCTACAACCTGGATGAACCTTGAAAACATTGTGTTAAGGGAAAGAAGTCAGTGACGAGAAACCACATATTGTAGATTCCATTTAGATGAAATGTCCAGAGCAGGGAAGTCCCTAGAGACAGAAGGAAGTTGGTGGTTACCAGGGGCTGGGAGTGGGCAATGGGAGGGACTGCAAGTGGGTACCGGTGTCTGCTTTAGGGCAAAATGTTTAGGGAGAATGTTCCGGAATTGGGTCGAGTTGACGGTTGCACAATTCTGAGACTATACTAAAAACCAATGAATTGTATACTTTACATAGGTGAATTTTTATGGTGTGTGAATTATTGCTTAATAGAGAGAGAGAGGAAGAGAGAGGAGGCTGTGGCCAGACTCCCCCGCGTGAATCCTACCCCGTTGTCACTGTTGCCCCATTTTGCAGCGGAGGAAACTTCACTTGCTCCAGGCTTCACTCCTTCCAGGGAATCAGAATGGGTCTGATGTGCCCCGTCGTCCCCCCTGGCACCCAGCACAGGGCGTGCAGGGCCCAAAGACAAGAGCAAGTGAGCAAAATTCCTTCCAGGTGGAGGGCGAAGGGAGGTAGGGCCGGCCACATGGGCGCTCGAGACACAGGATGCATCAGAAGCGTGCAGTCACAGAAGGTGACTTAGTGGGGACAGGAGCACAGTTTGGGCTTCCTGCAGGAGACAAGGGGAGAAGGGGGAGGGCCAGAGGGGAGGGGCCTGGTGGAGCTGCACATTAATGAACATTTGCTGAATGAATGAGTGAGGGAATGAATCATATGAGTGACACCAGGGCTGGATTCAGATCTTTTGGAGTCCTGTGTGCTAAAACATTTATGGAGACTTCCCTTACATATCATTGGAAAGAAAAATACCCAAGAGAACTCCATCAAAGTTCTGATTGTTTCCTTACTGGCAATTTGACACTTTCAAATCCATGCCAGTTAGTTGCTTGGGCTCATGGGCACCCTCCCCCCCACTCTTTGCCACCCTCCTAGCATCGCTACCAGAACAGGAGTGGTGGTTTGGACCAACAGACAGGGGCCTCGGGCCAGCTGATGCCCCAGCATCTGAACGTCTCAGTCCTCTGACAGGTGCACTTCTCCGGCCTGTGAGATGATTCCGTTCCTAAGAGGGAGCCGGGGTCGCTTTCGAGACCCCCTCCCTCTACCACACCTGGCTGGCCCACTGAGATGCTCCCCGGTGAAGTCAGCTCTCACAAATGCATCTTGCTGTCACACACCACACGTGTCAGAGTTAACTTTCAGAAAGTGAAAACATGATTCTCCAACGCAAAATGAGCACGTGGCAAAGATTTCCACCTAGTGATGCCCACCCCCCCAAGAAGACCAGGGGCAGGTGGGACAGATCACTGGTTAATGTCCTACGGAAAACCATTACCTTGGGGAATACTTTTTTTCTCCCCCTGGAAATCATTTGCATTTTTACTGGATCCAAATTACAAGTTAAATGTAACTTCGTGGAGTCTGAGGCGCACCCAGTGGTCAGTAGCAACTCAAAGATGCCCCATCCCCCAAGACTGAGCTTATTCTTGGAGGGGCCTGTTAGAAACGGGCCAGTGTAACAAGACAAGGGTGGTGAGGGTGTTGCCTTATTTCCAAGGTTGGATAATTTTTTCTTAGCCTGGCATGGCAGATGTCTGCAAATGGGCTTTTGAAGCTCCATGACACCTTGAAATTATTCACTGTTATTTATGTGTGTACTGGTTTGTATATTATATCCCCCAGAAAAAGCCATGTTCTTTGATGCAATATTGTGGGGGCAGACATATTAGTGGGGATTAAGTTGGAACTTTTGGATTAGGTTGTTTCCATGGAAATGTGCGCCACCCAACTGTGGGTGATAATTCTGATTGGATAATTTACATGGCGGTGTGGCCCCACCCATTTAGCATGGGCCTTGATTAGTTTACTGGAGCACCATATAAGCTCAGACAGAAGGAGCGAGCTTGCTACAGCCAAGAGGGACACTTTGAAGAAAGCACAGGAGCTGCAAATGAGAGACACTGTGAAGATGGCCGTTGAAAGCAGACTCTTGCTCCGGAAAAGCTAAGAGAGAACAAACACCCCAAGAGTAACTGAGTGACATTTTTGAGAAGCTGCAGCCTAGAGAGGAAAGTCCTGGGAGAAAGCCATGTTGAAACCAGAACTTTGGAGCAGACGCCAGCCATGTGCCTGCCCAGCTGACAGAGGTTTTCCGGACGCCATTGGCCATCCTCCAGTGAAGGTACCCGATTGCTGATGCCTTACCTTGGACACTTTATGGCCTTAAGACTGTAACTGTGTAACCAGATAAACCCCCTTTATAAAAGCCAGTCCATCTCTGGTGTTTTGCATTCCGGCAGTATTAGCAAACCAGAACAATGTGGATGTGGGGTGTGTGCATTTTTCTGGGGAAGGGTTTCTTAGCTGTTATCAGGGTTTCCAAGGGTCAGTGACCCCCAAAAGTTTAAAAACTATTGACCGGAAGTGGGACCTGCCTCTCTCTCCTTCTCCCTCCTCCTCTACCTCCCAAGAGGGAGAATTTGCAATTCAACAAGAAGCCTTCTGGCAATGCTACTCTCTCTTTGGGTAGGTGGGCATCTGCTAAAATGAGGTTCGGGAAGGTCACCTCGTCCTGCCTTCAAGGTCCCCAGTTGAGGCTGCCAACACTGCAGTCAGGGATGAGGCTGGGCTGCGATGGGCAAGCAGAGATATCAGCTTCCAGCTGCATCTGCAAAGTGCTCACCTGCTCTGAACCCAGCGCCCTGCTCTGGCCTCAGCAAGAAGCAGCAGGTCCAGGCTCTCCAGGTGGGTTGGGCTGGTGGGGCCTCAGAGGTGATCTGGGGTCTGAGTAGGTGGTAGTGGTGACCCCTGAACTATTTCAGCTGTTTCAGAAGGCCTTAAAGAGGTTCCACATTTTTCTGAGATTAACTTGTACGAATCACGATGTCCAGCTTTATTGCTTTTTGCTGGACAGACCTCAGGCCTTGGCAAAGCCTGCCCTTCCAGATGAGCAGCTACTGAAGGAAAGAATGGCTAGCGTGCTCCAAAGGGCAATTGTGCGTTTCTGTTTAATAACCGAGAACGTGTTATTCCCCCATCAAATGTACATCTTTTACAAACAAAGCTTCTGAAAACATAAGCCTTGTGGAGGGGAAAATCATAACCAGAGCTAACACTTAGATAGCACCTACTGCATACTGGGGACTGATCTAAGGACTTCCCATCACTTACCTGTGGAACTCCCATTAGGACTCTACCTGGAGGCTTTATTACTTTCTCCCATTTTACAGATGAGGAAACTGAGGCACAAAAGCAGTTACGATCACCCAGCTAGTGAATGGCAGAGTTGGGCCGTCTGGCTCTGGAATCCAAGCTTCTAAGCACTAGAATCACAGCTTCTCCAAAAAACTGAAAGGTGGGGGTGGGGGGGGGGGGAGAGGGAGGGACAGAGAGAGAGAGAGAGAAAGAAAACTGTGATGAGAAGTTTGTTCAACATCCTTATGTTTCAAGTGAGGAAACTGAGGCCCAGATGCTGCAGGGAAACGCCCTCCAGATGGCCAGAAGCAGACCCGGTGCAGACCCTGTGGACCCCGGATTCCCAGGCCATAGCTCCCGCCTCTCGCTGCGATGCCTTCCCAGGAAAGCAAACTCCTCCCAAACTTCCTTGCACCTGAAATGGGCCCTCAGGGTGCTGGGAACCCCAAGGTGCAGAAGAAACAAGAGTGGTGTCCCTATCCTGGAGGGCTGTAAGAGGACGGGGGTGGGGGGGAGAAAGTGGAAAGTGGGAGGGGAGGGAGGGGGAGGACAGCTGTTCGGCAGCGGTGGCCTCCGCTCAGGCCTGAGGCCCCGCTTCCCCCCCCAGGGCTCTGGTCCCCGCTCTGACTCTCCTCTCCACCGCTGCTGCCCCCCCAGGCAACCCCGGGGCCAGGCCTTATCACCTCCTCTTCATTGCACTTGGGCTCACCCTGGGCCTGGCCACCCACAGTCAGTGCCACACCTCTGAGCCTTTTTCATTTTAATTTTTAACGTTGAGCAATGACATACCTATAGTAAAGGGCATGGAGCGCATAATCTTACACCTACAGATCGGTGGATTTTCCCAGTCCCCCGCCCAGCACCCCTGCAGGCTTCCGCATGCATTTGTCAGACAATGTCCGTCACTGCGGGTTAGTTTTGCTTGTCCTTGAACTTATGTTATTGAAATTATATGATATTTATATATATCTGCATGTGTGTCTTTCTTTTGCTTAACATAAGGTCTGCGTCATTGTGTGTATCGGTCATTTGTTCTTTTTTGTTGCTGTTTATTTTTACATGGTAGGGAGAAGCCACAATTTAACCATTCTATTGTTTACGGATGTTTCCTTTTTTTTTTTTTTTTTGTTTGTTTGGCAGTTTGAATAAAACTCCATAAACATCTAAACATTCCCGGTGTGGATGTGTCGGGTCATAGGGCAGTGCTATTCAATTAAGTACACATTTGTTGCCGCCATGAAATCCTTCCATTGGCACATTCTCTGTGCTTGCACCTCATTTTGTCCTCACCAGACCCCAATGATGCTGGCTGAGCAAATATTGTCACCGCCCTGACGTGGAACTGTGGTTGTTTACTCAGGGCCTACAGGGGCTCAAGGTTCAAGTTCAGAGGGGCTCAGGCTTTGGAAAGGAGAGGGAAGCACAGAACTCTGAGATTACAACCCTGCCCCTCCTGGGACCTGGCTGCTGAGCACCAACACGCTCACACGCGTTTGGATCAGAACTTGCTGGGAGCTGCCAGCAAGAAATGAGGCTGGTGAGATCCGAGAGGGGCTGAGCTGTGTTCTTGGCAGGCCAGTTGGGCGTTTACATGTTTTGTCTTACAATTGTTCCTCTATTTTCGGTGTGACGGTGGCATTGTGGGCACGTTTTAAAAAAAGAAACTTTATCTTTTAGAGATACATAATGTGTGGAATTTGTGGACAGAACACTAGGACTCTTGGGTTAGCTTTAAAATAACCAGGGGGGTGGGAAATAGTGATGGGTCATGTGGAATCCGAATTTGAGTTGTGTGGGGCTTTATTACACTCTACTCATTCCCTTCATCTATGTTTGAAGTTTTCCATAAAAAGGCGTTTTTAGAGTAAAGACAAGTTCCCCCGTGATAATAAAAACATTACATGAATTAAAAGAAAAAGTTTCCTTTAACTACAGAACACAGCTGCTACAGAATTAGACTCAAAATGAGGAAGAATTTGTAAAAACTGAGCTTGAAAAACATGATTCTAGCTTCTGAGGCACGCACGGGGATGTTTTTGGCCGGGAGGGAACTCAGGCTGGGGCTCGGAGCTCCCCAGGGGCTCGGTCCCCTCGCCCCCAGCCCCGCGGCCGGGCTCCCGGGAGGCTGCAGACCTACCTGCCCAGCAGAGCCGCGGCGTGGCGGCGGGAGGGGTCACTCTGCCCAGGTGCGCCCTGCGCGCGGGTCCCCGCCCCTGCCCACGCCAGGCCTGCAGGTGGGGCCCAGGTGGCGCGCGGGGAGGGGCGCACGGTCAAGGCCGCAGGGCCCGGGACAGACTGGGCGTGGGCCGATCCCAGCAGCGCGAGCGACGGGAGAGGGCGCCAGGGAAGAGGCGACCTTGGAGCGGGGACCTGCAGACGTCGGGGTTCCTGAGAGAGGAGGGGAGGACACCTGAGGTGAAGGTGACGCCCCAGCTTCCGAGGCGCGCGCCGGGAAGGCCCACGTGCAGGGAGAGGCGCGCAGGTGAGCTCTGGCCCAGCCCCAAGGGGAGTGAAATGGGCGGGGGTCTGGGGGCCTGAGATTCCTCCGGGCCAGCAGGGAGGATGAAATCCCCTATTGCCAACCTCAAAGAAACGCAATTCGAGATAAGGAGAGATCATTTGTCCTTCTGGATTGGCAGAAATTTTAAAAACCGATAATAGCCTGTGCTGGCGAGCTCGCCGCGCTCCCACGCGTGGGTGGGAGTGGATGTTGGTAAGTTTTTCCGGAGGGCAGCTTGGCAAGTGGCATCCAAATGTCACGTGCTTGCTCTTTAGCCTGGATTCTGAGATTTATTCTGCAGAGAGAAACAGGCGCCCCAAGACGGAGTCGGTGGCCGATGCACCTCTATTTATACGCGCCAGGGTGGAAAAGGGGCGCGACGTGTCCTTCGGTGCCCAGTTAAGTGAATCAGCACATTCGTCCAATGCAATGCTGTGCAGCCTGAAAGACAGGGGGTGACCAGGGCTCCTCCACCGAGAACTGTGACCACGACCTAAGCCGAGTGAAAAAAACAGTCACCAAAGTCACCGATCCTCTGACTGCTCGAGAACAATGAGCCTGGGGCATCATTGTGGGATGGCTGGGGCGGGGACCCAGAGGGAACTTTCATTTTCTCTTTTAAACCCTTCTGCCGGCGACAACCAGCAAGTACTATAAAGAGCAAACAAAGCGTGGGTTTTTCATAACCAAAACGGGTGATTGACTTTTGGGGAGGGTCGGGTATTTGTTCGTAAAACTGGTGCCTTTATGGAGCACTTGCTGTTTGCACGGGCGCCGGCTGGAGTGTGGAGAGCACTAATAGCAAAGATGGGGTGAGAAGGGAGGCTCTCCCGGCGGGAAGCGCGGAGCCCCCCCTCCCTGTTCTCTCTGCCCCCCCGGAACCCCCCGCGGCGTCCCCGCCGCAGGCGCCCTTGGCTCCCGGCCCCTCTCCCCGGCTCAGGGGGCGGCACAAGGGGACGCTCGGCCACTCTGCCCCGGATTCGAGAGAGGCCAGAGCTGCCCTTTGCTGGCCCCCACTTCGTTCCCGCGCTGGAATAATTACTTTAGCAAATCTCCCTCAAGTCCCGCAAGGGGGGATTTTTACCCCAGCTAGAGGAGGGGAAGGCTCGGAGCGGTGACCCCGGATTCTAACCGGCGTCTGTTCCCGCGAGCCCCGGTGCCTCCGGATCGCGACCGCTGACACCTGGCGGGATACCGCCGCGAAGTGGGGCGGGGGGCTCTGGAGTCGGCCCTGGGCCCTACGTCGCACCCACCACTTCTTAGCTGTGTGGGGTCCTGGCGAGTTCGGGATCGATCCTCGGGCCTGGCCTCGTCTTTTGCAGAAAGGGGTGGGGGGATGGCAGCATCCACCTGTTTGGGTGTGGGGTCAACCGGGCGGATGATGGCTGGAAGTGGGGAGCGCGCGCCAGGCCCCGGGCTAAGCTCTTAAGGGCACGGCCGTAATGAGCTGGCCCATTTTACGGAGGAGGAAACTGAGGCTCGAAGAGCGAGGAGTCTCGTCCTGGGCCGCATCTCGCGGGCGCGCTTCCAAGCCTCAGTTTCCTCACTCGAGCGGCGCCCCTGGGTCCCCGCCCCGCCCGCGGCCCCGCCCCGCGCAGGCCCCGCCCGCGCCCGCCCGCGCCGCCGCGGGGCCCGCTCCGCCAATCGCCGCGGCCGGCGTCGGATGCGCTCGGCCTTGCTAGCCGCCCCATCGCCCCCGGCGCCCGCTAGCTCGCTCAGTCCGCCGCTGCCGCCGCCGCCGCTCCTCGGGTCGCTCGCTCGGTAAGGCCCGGGCCGAGGCCGCGCGCCGCGGGGAGGGCGAGGGCGAGAGCGGGCGCCGCCCTGCGGGCTGCGGCTTGGCGGGGGGCCCGGGGGGTGCGGGGCGCTGCCGGAGCCGGGGGCATGGAGGGGGACCCCCATTGTTCCCCTCAGACGGCGGGGTTCTCGGAGAGCGCCCAACTGGGGTGGGGGGGCTCCCCTCTTCCAGTAGTGGATTGGGTCTGGGGTCCCCCGAGGGTCGCTCAGCCCGCGAAGCGGTCCCGTGCGGCAGCCGGAGGGATGCTTGGCTCTGCGGACCTGCTAGGGCGCCTCCGGCCCGGGGCCAGTGGGGCCGCCGGCGCCGTCTCCCCCCACAACCCAAGCTGTACTCCCAACCCCCCGCAGTGAATTAGGTCTGGGGGTCCGACCCGGCGTGGGTTAATCTGCGGGCCGGTCCCTGCGGGAACCGAGGGATGCCGGGTCCTCGGTACTTGGCAGGTCGCCTCCGGCCCGGGGTCAGCTGAGGACCGCGGTTGCCCTCCCTCCCCTCCTCCCTCCCCTCCTCCGGCCCCAGGGTGGTTGGATCTGGGGGCGCGTCCGCGGACCGTCCGGTGTGGCATCCTGAGCGCTGCGCTCGCAACTTGGCGGGGCGCCGCCGACCTCTTCTCCCCTCACCCATCTCCCTTCCCCATTACTCCCGACGAGTGGATTGGGGCTGGGGGCTCCGCACTGGGGTCGGTCAGCCCGCGGACTGCCCTGTGCGGCAGCGGGAGGGATGCACTGGGGACTTGCCCAGGCGCCGCCGACCCCTTCCCCGCGCCTGTCCCCGCAGGGCAGCCGGGGGACACGCCCTGACCGCGGGGACTCCCGGCGCGGTCCCAGCGCCCGTCGCAAAAGTGACGGGCAGGGGTCTCTGCTCGCGAGCGCCCTCCCCGGTGCGGCTCTGGGTCCAGGACAGGTGGGCGCGGAGAGCCCACCCAAGGTCGCTCCGGGTCTCCGAGGCGGCCGGGCCGGGAGGAGCCGGGATGTGTCACGTGGCCAGGCCTCGGAGAACTTGGCCTTGGCGTGGGGCGCGGCGGGTGCAGCCTCGGAGCCCCGACGGCGCGGTCAGGGCCGTCTGCGAACGTCACACTCTCACCGCCCGGGAGGCTCGGGTCCCGTCCCCCCCGCTTTCCCCAAATCGGTGCTGCTTTAGTCGCAACCATCTCAGCTGGCGAAAAACCAGTGTCTTTAGTTTTGTTTGGAAAGGGTCTTTATAATGTAAATCCGTAAGGAAGCAAAGATGAAGGCTGGATTTTGCCTTTTTTTTTTTTTTTTTTAAACTGAGTTAAAAATCCCAAGTAATTACCACCGTTGACTACAAAGCAAGCAGTATCACCAACGCGGGACAGGCCTTCAGTTTCTCTGTGCTGCACGTATTAAAATATTCAACGATAGATTTAGAAGGAAACTGGTACCTTTGTAAGTTACTGAGTAAAATGAAAATCAGTTTAACCTTTTGAAATGTGTATTTTGTTACACCATTTTTTTTTCCCACAGGCGTCCGGTTTCTGGTCATTCCAGATATTCCAGCATGTTTCTCTCTTTCCAAACCACAAACCAGATGAATAAAAAAATGGCTGAAGGGCACTGGTCTTTTATTTATGCCAGCAAGCATCAGCCTCCTCTCCAAATTATTTAATGTGATTCTTGCAGAGTGAATTAGACATAAATATGATGCTAGTGGCCCAGGCCAATGTCTAGTTGTAAACTGAGCTCAAGAAGGCTTGTGTCTTTGGAAGTGTTGTGAGTTTTTAGTGTGAACTGAATTTAGCATTCAGGGTGAGTTCTTTTGGTTGTTTTTTGCCTCTGAACGCCTGTGGGCTCTTTTTCTCATGTAAATTACTGGTTTCCTTCCAATGAAGCCTGGCTAGACTTGACCTTGCTACAGTGAACTCCATTTCAACAGTTGTTAAGAGAAAAGGGGCCAACTTGAGGAGCGCACATACTTTGTATCAAAATGGCAGAAATTGGCATCAAACTCTGGCCAAAATAACCTTTCGAATCTGTGCTGAAACTCGCCCCCCAAGCCAGGGAGGAGGAGAAAGAAACAAAGCGAGCGGCTCTTTGCGCCCCCGCTGCGCTCGGCCCTGCCCAGTGGTCGCGGAACGGCCAGCTGCCGGGGGCCGCGGGGTCCCGGGGCCCGAGTCTGCGCTTGCCCAGCCCAGGCCCCGCTTCCCCATTCATAAAAACATGACCGACTTTTACTGGAGGGGATGGTTTGCGCTTGGCACTTTCACACGTTCCTTGGGCTCGTGTGGGGAGCGGTGCCAGCGCTTCCAGTTGGCTGGATGCGGCGTGGTATGTGCCACGAGAAGCACCGCAACCTTAACTGCCCCCAACGTTGCGCATTTGCACAGCCCAGCCTTTGCCTCGGAGAGGTGTGTTTTGCATCTTGTCTGTGGTCTGGGTGGCACCGGCCGTGCCAGCGAGCGCTCTCCGGAAGCGTCTCCCCGGGCGCAGCCGGTGGAACAGGATCTGCGCGCCCGGGAGGGACCGGCCCGCCTAGGGGCGGGGCTCCCGCCGGCGACCTTTCCCCTACTTTTTTGCAGCCGTCACGTGACGCCTGCGGGGGAGGGCGGGGCCGCGGGAGCTGCGGCTGCTGGCGCTGGTGTCCTTGGCGAGGACGCGCGCGGGCTCTGCGCGGCGGTTGAAAATGCAGCTTCAACCCTAATTGCGGTGGCAGGGGAGAGGCGGAAATGAGCGCGCGCACAGGCCCAGGGGTGCTTCTGCCCTTCGCTGGTTGACGTTTTCCCTTTGTTGGAAAAAATGTTTAGTCACTCTGCAGGCTTATATTATTGGGCAGGCCAGAGTTCCATCGCTTGCTGGAAACTTGAGTTCCGGGCCGGCTGTTGTTTTAAGAATGGAACTGCTGCTCGAGATCGTGTGTTTTTATTTTTTTTCAAAGAGTGTTTAAGAGATGATCCGATGCTTTTAAGAGGCCTCCCCTTTCTTAGAATGTCCTCTGCCTGCCTGGAACTTTCCCTGCTCTTTAAGAAGAAAAAAATTAAACATTAAAAACAGGTCATGCAAATGGGAAAACAGAGAAGGAGACTGTCGCCCCTCGGCTCCCCGCCCCGATGTCACCATTATTTCTGTGATCTTGCTAGAAACTCTAGGAGATAGAGGCTGTGTTTTAAAAAATCGGTCACTAACACCAACTGAGGAATACTTTCTGCTTTTTGTCTTCTGGTATTTTGTTGCCTTTTGAAAAGTTCACCTTTTACCCCATGCAAATACCAGGTGGACTTTGGGTCCCCAGCAGGCAGGGGCCATGGCCAGCTGGACCTCGCTGGGTCCCGTGACAGTGGGCCTCAGTTCTGAGTACATGTCCCCTTGGTCTCTCCTTTCTGTGAGCTGCTCCTTCACCCAGGAATGTTTTTGGAAGTTAATGATTGAAAGAAGCTGTGCTGCTGTGTGAGCTGTGACTTCCAGGGAGGACAGGACCCTACAGCCACCATGGATGGCTGGGAAGTAGGGTGGTTACTGCTGTCTCCGAAGGGCTGTCGACTAGCCGTCGGACCTCGTGTTCTTTAGGTACCAAGGAAAGGAATCTTCGGACTTCTGATGCTGGGGTGTGGCACTGCGGTTCACCCACCCAGCCCGGGACCCCGAGGGTCATCCTGGAGTCTTCCCGGCCCCCCAAACCTCCCCGTGCAGTCAGAGCTGAGTCCTGAATCGCTCTCGGATTTGCCTTCCTCTCGGTTTCCGTGACCCAGAGCCGACACTCAGATGCCTGTTGACCGAATGACAGGGCATTTTAGGGGCCTCTCTCCCTTGGATGGCTGCAGCCTCTCAATGCAGAGGGGGGCCCCTTGGGGCAGGGTTGGTCGTTTGCGTCACGGGAAGTTCATAGCAGGAAAGCAGAGGAAGCCGTGGCGTCCCTCACCACAGTCCAAGGTCCTTCCTGCTTACGGTGGCTGAGGACTTCCGCATTCCTTCTGCACATGGGGCTGCCCTCATGCTCACACTTGCTCTACTGGGTGACCCCGTCTTCTCCTGCCAGCGATGGCTCCCCCCTGGGGTCCTGCACATACCGCACATTATGTCATGATCCATTGTACTTGTCTGTCTCTCCCGATCATGTGTAAGCTCCATGAGGACAGGGACGTAGGCTCCTGAGGAGCCAAATGGGGACAATTCCATCCCTCTAGAATCGCCTCCCATTTAAAAAGTAATACGTGTTTGTATTAAAAGCAAACACAAAATAATCCTCTCTTTCAGAAATTGTTGTAGGCTATAATTCAAATTTTGCTGTTTATGAACTAATTTTTCACTTATAAAAAGCATTTATCACTGGTTTTCCAATGGCAGCTCCTCTAGTGCCCTGGAAAAGATTTAATATACAAAGATTTGATTTGGTTTCTTCTCTAAAAACACATACTATTGTGCCATGGGCGGTAAAGTATGCTAAAGATAAATGCACGAAATTATTGAAAATTGAGTGTCAAAGTTAGAAGACTGGCTCAGAGTCCCCAACTGGGAGGGAGGGAAATCGACGTTGCTGGAGGATTCTCTGGGCTGCACGTGGCTATGGTGAGGAAGGTGTAAAGAATGTGCACCTGTGTTACAGCCTGGGGTGGGTGGGATGGTTCACCTGCACTCTCTCCTTCAATTTAGGGGAGCTGGAATGTGCAGTATAATGAAAATCTTGGCTGGTTGTTGTTCCCAGATCCTGGGAGATAACCTCCACTTCTTTAAAATTCTCAGTGGTAGGCATATTTTTGGTACTTGTGGGCCCAGGACTTTGATATTGAGCAGTAAAAGACTTAAATTGGAATTTGCTGTATTTTTACAGAATCTCAGCAGGTGGGACTTGTGTCATTTTCAAGAGTTGTAGTCAAAAGTACAACGATTCAGAATTTCCTTTTTATCCTAACTTGACCCATCAGATTTATCCCGTAAAAGTGCATGATAAATGTTCCTGCAAGAAATTAACTGCGTGGCCAATTTAAATAGTGCAAAGTTGAATGCTCAGTCCTGAATTTGAGAAACAACCTGTAGTAAATGAACCTTTCTTGTTCACGAAACCTTCCCCAAAACATCAAGTGGATTTTGCGTCTCATGTTCTTGCGTCTAAGGTATTTCCAATCAGGTTAGTGAAATACTATTTATTTCTATTTGTGTGCACATTTAATTAAAAAGTACAAGAGCAGTTACAGAGAGTGACATCATCCAGTAAATAGGACATGGTTCCCAGGGGGCAGAGATGCTCTGGCTCCCCCAAACGTCTACTGGAGGGAGCTTTCTTTTTTTCTTCCCGTTAGCACTAACTTTTTGCCTATACCTAACTTCTCACCCCACCCACCAGCATAAGATCAGTAGAGAGTGAGAAGGAACCCCAAAAAGCAGGCACCCCGCTGCATGTGCTGGTTTCAAGGAACCCCACTGCATATGCTGGTTTCAGGGACCCCCCTGAGCTGGGGGTGCCCTTTCAGAACCTTCTTGGCACTTTCCTCGACATAGTTTGGGTGGCAGTGCAGAAGCCACCGCCTGGGTGTCACCTTCCAAGACATGCATGGACCGTCCCGGGCCTTTGTTATCCAGGCAGCAAATAATGTGTCGTGGCCGATGGCTGCTCTGTCGTCCACCATGGAGGATGCTCGCCCCGCCCTTGGTGTGTTCTCCCAGGAGTTTTTCCAGGGGAGGGGGCTGGTGAGCCCACCCGGCCTCAGGCTTTCTTCCCATCGCTGGGACCCGTGGGTAGAGGGCAGTCCCCAAAGGAGTTTCGGGTGTGGTGCTTGTGCAGGGGTCACCTGTCCCCTCCGTTGGTAGCTTCTCCCCACGGATTTCCAGCACCACTGCTGACTGCTAGAGGAGGTGGGCTGCTGGCAGCTGCGTTTAAGACAAAATTAATTCATTTACTTATTTTTAATTGTGGTTAAGACTCACAGAAATCCATTTAACCATTGTAAGTGGACAGTTCTTTGACATTAAGTATATTGACAATATTGGGGAGCTTCCACCATGATCTATTTCCAATCTCTTTTCATCATCTTAAACCAAATCTCATACTTATTTAGCACTAACCCCCCAATCTCCCCTCCCACGTCCTCTGATTACCACTATTCTGCTTTCTGTGTCTATGAATTTGCTGATTCTAAGTGTTTCATGTAAGAGAAATCATACGATATTTGACCTTTTGTGTCTGGCTGTTTTCACTGGACGTAACGTCTTCAAGGTTCATCCATGGGGTAGCTTGTACCAGCACGTCACTTTTTCTTAACGGCTGAATAAAATTCCATTGAATGGGTAGAACACATTTGTTTCTCTATTCGTCGATGGACCCTTGGGTTGCTTCCAGAATTTGACTATCGTGAATTATGCTGCAGTGAACATTGGTGTACAAATATCTGTCTGAGTCTCTGCTTTCATTTCTTCTGGTTATATACCCAGGAGTGGGATTGCTGGGTCATATGGTAATTCTATGTTAAATTTTCTGAGCAACTTCCAAGCTGTTTTCCACAGTGGCTGCACCATTTTGCATTCCCACCAACAATACCCGAGAGTTCCTATTTCTCCACATCCTTGCCAGCACTTGTCATTTTTTGTTTTTTAAATAGTAGCCATCCTAGTGGGTGTGAAGTGGTATCTCATGTTTTGTTTTTTTGAATTTTTTAAATGCAATTTTACTGAGATATATTCACACACCATATAATCCATTCAAAGTATACAGTCACTGGCTCACAGTATCATCATATAGTTGTGCATTCATCACCATAATCGATTTTAGAACATTTTCATTACTCCCGGAAAAATAATAAAAATAAAAAAAAATCAAAAAGAACACCCAAAACATCCCATATCCCTTAGCCTCCTTATTATTTATATATTTTTTTTATCTTTGTCTTATTACTCATCCACCCATTCACTGGATCCAGGGAGTGTCAGTCGCAAGGTATTCACAATCACACGGTAAGACAATAAAAGTTGTATAGTTATACAGTCATCACTGAGAATCAAGTTGGATTATAGTTCAACAGTTTCAGGTATTTCCTTCTAGGTGTTCTAATACACTAGAAACTAAAACAGAATACATATGTAACGCATAAGAATAACCTCCAGAATGATCTCTCGACTCTATTTGAAATCTGTTAGCCATTGAAACTTTGTTTTGTTACATTTCTTTTCCATCTTTTTATCAAGAAGGCTTTCTCAATTCCATGATGCCAGGGTCAGGCTCATCCCTAGGAGTCATGTCCCACGTTGCCAGGGGGACTTACATCCCTGAAGGTCATGGCCCATGTAGGGGGCTGGGTTGGGTAGTGAGTCATTTTCCCTTTGCTTTTAAAAATAATTTTATCCCATAGGTACATATCTCCAAACACAAAACTGTTTAGTATTGATTCTTTCTGAATTTTATAAAAATTGCATCGTGTTGTAAAAGGTCTTCTTTGATGTGATATTTTCCCCACTCAGGATTGTTTTTCTAAGATTCATCCATATTCTTCAAAGCAGTTTTAATTTGTTATTTGTCATAGCTGAATAATATTCTGCTTTGCCAATATAACAAAACATTTATCCATTCTATCAATGGATATCTGACTTATTTCCAGCCTTTTTTCTATATCAAGTAATTATGTATGAATATTTATGTATACGTCCCTTTGCATGCATTTCTCCAGGGTTTATACAAGTAGACTGTTCAATTGCAAGATTTGCACTTACTTGGCATTAAAGGGAATGCCAGCTTGTTTTCCAAAGTGGTTGTTCAAGTTTAAACTGCCACCCGTGATGGACTAAGATATCCACTGAATCTCAATCTCATCTATACTTGAAATTATAAGGCATTTAAATTATGGCAATCTGGTGGGCAATAAATGGTACATTATTGTTGTCTTAATTTGCACTGCATAGATTAATGAGGGTACACCTTTGTTTCGTGTTTACTTTTCCATTAGTATTTCCTGTTAAATGTTATGCCTTTTCATTTATTTTGGCCATTGTATTGATAGTTTGTCTATCTTTTGGTTATACATTTGCAAAATCTCTTTATTGTTTGTCGGAGAGGTGTAAATATGTTAAGTTTGTGGCTTTTCTTATCACATATTATAGTCACTATCTTTTTTTTAAATGCAGTTTTATTGAGATATAGCTACATACCATACAATCATCCATGGTGTACAATCACCTGTTCACAGTTGTGTGTTCATCACCCCAATCTATTTTTGAACTTTTTCCTTATACCAGAAAGAATCAGAATAAGAATAAAAATTAAAAATAAAAAAGAACACCCAAGTCATCCCCACCATCCCACCCTGATAACACAGGCTACCAGAAGGTAGAAAGAGGGTAGAGATCAGACATTTGATGCTGAAGGACTACAGTGTATTCAGCAGGATTGATTGTATAGATCCAGAAATAAATAGCATAATATTGTGTGATGGTAGCACAATATTGTAAGTATATGCAACAAAAATGTCTGTGAGTAAAGCTGAAAGAGGTGGGATAGGGGAATGTATGACACCAGAGGTAAAGATAGATGATGAAGACTGTGACTGTATAACTTGGCAAAAACTGGAGTGGCCAATGACTGTTACTAAATGTACAAATATCAAAATGTTTTTACATGTGGGAGAACAAATGAATGTCAGCCATGCAAAGTGTTGAAAGAGGGATGGTATTTGGGAAAAAAACATAATCAAAGCAGACTGGAGTCTATGGTCAACAGTAACATTGTAATATGCTTCCATTAAATGTAACAAAGGCAATATACCAAAGCTAAATGTATATGAGAGGGGGATATAGGGGAGGAATATGGGATTCTTGGTAGTGGTGTGGTTTTCTGTCCTTACTAATATATTGTATTTTATGACAGTTTATTTTTCTTTTTATTGTTATCTGTTTTATTATTCACCAAAAAAAAAAAAAAAAACACACTTTTTTCATAGTAATCAGTATGGTCAAGTGCTGACTGTAGTGATAAATGTACAACTATGTGATGATACTGTGAACAACTGATTGTACACTGTGGATAGTTGTATGTTATGTGAATTTATCTCTATAAAATTATAGGAAAAAATATAAATGGGGGTAAAAATGCTGGAGAAAACATGGAGAGAGGGATGTACCTATCTACTAAGGCAGAATGCTGTAGCCTTTCTGGGGGTCACTGTGGTGGTTCCACAGGAAGCTAAGTATGTGGGGGCCATGAGGTCCTGCAGCCTCATTATGGGGTGTGTACTTGGAAGATCTGAGAGCAGAGACATGAATGGAAATTTGCACATTGGTGTTTATGGAGGCAGTATTCATGATTGGCAGTGGGTGGAGGTGGCCTAAGAGTACACTGACGAACAGAATGGTGAACTGTGGTGTATGCAGGCAATGGAATATTGAGCAACTACAAGAGGGAGTGAAGTTGTGAGACACACAAGGAGGTGAATGGATCCTCTAGACAGCATTTTGAGTGAAGTACGCCAGAAACAAAGGCAGGCACTGTAATGCCTCACTGATATGGACTAACTACAACGTGTAAACTCAGAATTGAATCTTAGAGCACAGCCTAACAGGGAAATGATTATTGTAATGGTCGCTGGATTGTAAGCTCTTACAGCAGTCAAATTTATTCCTGAATTGTAATGGCTACCTCCAAACTCTGAGATGTTGATCCCCTGGTGTATAACCTGATTGGTCTCTGGAACACTGGGTTTCTGTGTGACACCTGGGACTCGGAGCAAGAGCTCAGCAGATATGAATGTCAATATTAATGCACATAGCAAATGTTTCAAAAAAAAAAAAAAAAAAAGCTGAAAAAGAGCCCAGACTTCAATTAGAGAGATGAATGAAGCAGACCTGGTTAAGACTAGAGCAAATTGGGCCAAAGGGTAAAGGTTGAAACTGGGTGTTAAAACTTCAACTTCCATATGAGACCAAGGGAAGACTTGTTTATTTAGTGTAGGATCTATATTTTCTAACAATATAACTTCTACTGTCGGTTGGTTCAAACACCACGATTGCATGGAACTTTGAATAGGAAGTGAGATATGGTAGGTCTGTATAGGTTAGAGTGAAATAGCAACACATTCCAAAGTAATTTGGGTGGAGAATAAAAATATATATTTGGGGCCCCCCTGAGGAGCTGGGGGAGGATGTGGAGGTGTTGGACTTCCTCAGCTGGATTGTTGCTGATGTTCTCACAAACACTGGGGACTGACGGCTTGATGTCCTGAGCCCTCTGTCTTGGGGCTTGCCCCTAGAAAGCTTGTTGCTGCAGGGGAGAGACTAAACCTGCTTGTAATTGTGCCTAAGAGTCTCCTCCGAGTACCTCTTTGTTGCTCAGATGTGGCCCTCTCTCTCTCTAACTGAGCCTTCTCGACAGGTGAACTCGCTGCCCTCCCCCCTACGTGGGACCCAACTCCCAGGGGTGTAAATCTCCCTGGCAACGCAGGATATGACTCCCGGGGATGAATCTGGACCCAGCACCGTGGAATTGAGAACATCTTCTTGACCAAAAGGGGGATGCAAAATGAGGCGAAATAAAGTTTCAGTGGCTGAGAGATTTCAAATGGAGTCGAGAGGTCACTCTGGTGGACATTCTTATACACTATATAGATAACACGTCTTAGGTTTTAATGTATTGGAATAGCTAGAAGTAAATACCTGAAACGACCAAACTCCAACCCAGTAGCCTTGACTCTTGAAGATGATTGTGTAACAATGTAGATTACAAGGGGTAACAGTGTGATTGTGAAAACCTTGTGGATCGCACTCCCTTTATCCAGTGTATGGATGGATGAGTAGACAAATGGGGGCAAAAACTCATGTTTTTTTAAAAATTCAGTTTTATTGAGATATATTCACACAGCCTACAGTCATCCACAGTGTACAATCAGTTGTTCACAGTACCATCATGTAGTTGTACATTCACCACCACAATGAATTTTTGAACATTTTCATTACTCAAAAAAATGAAAACAAAAATACAAATACAAGTAAAGAACACCCAAAACATCCCATTTCCCCCACCCCCACCCATTATTCATTTACTTTTTGTCCTCATTTATCTACTCGTTTGTCCATATACTGGATAAAGGGAGTGAGAACCACACATTTTTCACAATCACACGGTCACGCTGTAAACTACAGAGTTATACAACCGTCTTCAAGAATCAAGGCTACTGGGTTGCAGTTCAACAATTTCAGGTATTTCCTTCTGGCTATTCCAACACACTAAAAACTAGAAAGGGATAGCTATATAATGCGTAACAGTAACCTCCAAAGTGACCTCTTGAGTCTTATTTGAAATCTCTCAGCCACTGAAACTTTATTTGGTTTCATTTCTCTTTCCCCTTTTGGTCAAGAAGTTTTTCTCAATCCCACGATGCTGGGTCCCGGTTCATCTGTAGGAGTCATTTCCCATGTTGCCAGGGAGATTTACACCCCTGGGAGTCATGTCCCACGTAGTGGGGTGGGCAGTGAGTTTACGTGCCGAGTGGGCTTAAGAGAGAAAAAGAGGCTCATTGTGGTTTTAACTTGCATTTCTTTAATGGCTAATGATGTTAAGCATCATATGATAACATAATATGATAATATGATAACACAATATGATAACATAATCTTATGATAACAATGATGCTGAGCATCATAAGTATATGTTGATCATATACTTACTGGCCATTTGAATATCTTCTTTGGAGAAATGTCTGTGCAAATCCTTGGCCCATTTTTAAATTGGGTTGTTTGTATTTTTATTGTTGAGTTGTAGGAGTTCTTAATATGTTCTGGATATTAAATATCAGCTGGATTTCAATAGAAAGCAGAGCTTGCTGCTGCGTTCAAGTGAATTGGACAACTCGAGCTGGAAGACTGGAGCATACAAATAGTTTTAGAGTTGGCACTGGTTGTATTTGTAGTTACTGTAGTTTTATTGCCAGCTGAAATCTCATCGTTTTGGTTACAACCGTGACCTAATTTTCTATCCATGTTGCAAATTTAGGAATCTCAAGAGGGACATTTTAGGTAGTGCTTCTACCTACCCTTGGCAGGTGAGAACGTGAGTTTTGGAGCCCTGGGTCTGAGTCCAGCTCTGCTCTTTGCCGGCTGTGACCTTGGGCAAGTTTCTTGACATTCCAGCTCAGTTTTCTCATTAGTAATTTGGTAATAGCATTAGTAGCCATTTCATTGGGTTCTCACGGGAATTGAATGAGCTAATGCAGACAAAATACAGATCACGTTATACAGCATATGCCAAGGAATTTGGTGAAAGGAAGGTTCTCTGTGATCTTTATTAAAACCCCCCAAATAAATCTGTGTGCCATAGCTCTTGTCCTTTCTACCTGTTTATCTCCCGCTCTCCCACATCTTCAAATGCAAGGACAGAGACTTCTGACAACGTGGAATTTATTTACCTTTCTATTGCCCCAGAGACTGTTTTCTTGGAAACCCACAGCTGGTTGCAAGCTGTATTGCTTGACTTGTAGGGCAGAGGTGATTTCCACACCTTGATATTCCCGGGCCTGGTTGGAAATTGGCCGCGCGCTTTGCATGGGTGTGAACTTTTACCTCCTTCCCTGCGGCTGCACCGGTCCCAGCACCTGGCCTGGGAGGGTGGGAGGAGGCCGCGGGCTCTCGCTGTGGGAGGACCGTGTCCCCACCTTCTCGGAGGACACGAGGCCGGATTTATGGAGGCCTTTCTGGATTGTGGCCAGTTTTAGAATTTACAGACCACTGACCTCTGAGGTGAGTGATTCTTGGTTAAGGGGAATCACTTGTGGGGAAAGAGGAGACGGGAACACAGAAAACAAAGGGCAGAGTAATTAGTTGGCCAAGGATTTGGGGGGAGGCCTTGGGAAAAGCTATTAAAATTGAGGTAATGCTAAAATTGAATAAGGTGCTTGTGCATTTTTTTCCCCAACACGTTATTTTAACGTCCAATGTTGGAGAAGTCTTGAGGTCCTTGTGGTTTCATTCAGAGAATTAGTTGAGGATTCCTGTCCTTGAAAAGCTCACAATTTACTTTGGGAGATTGAAACAAATGACTTACAAATAAATGTGACTTGCTAGCAAGTGCAGGTAAAATTGCCAAATGTGACTTGTAGGCTCCCATGGGGGGCTGAGCCGAGTAGGTCCCTGGAAGAGATGGTCTTTAAGCTAAGGGTGAAGAAAGGAGGATTTGGAACTTGGAAAGGAGCCAAGGGCACCCCGGCCACGAGCTGGAGATAGCAAGCACCCCTGGGTGTGGGCCGGTGGGCTTGGCCCGACTGGAGGAGTGATGGGGATTGAGGTTGGGAAGGAAGGGAGGACAATCCTGTGATAGATGCCTGGGGATGTGAATTTAAAAATGTTGTCATAAATAGGCCATTGTTGTCGAGCGTCTTATTCTGAATCTTGGTGTTTTTCCAAGAGCGGATTAATGTAAGATGCTTAAGTGCTCGGGTGCAAACCTCAGCGACGAGTGTCCCTCCTCTAGGAGCCCCCAGAATCCCGGAAGCAGCAGCAGCGCAGGTGACGCATCAGCGGCTCTCAGGCTCAGCACCCCAGGTGGGTTCTGGGGGTGCCCTCCACCTGCTCGGCCCCCCACCTCGAGTCTGTTCAGAAGGTCAGCGCCGCCCTTCCTGCCGCCAGGTCAGCATTGCAGAAGTGGGGTCTTTGGTGTGAGTGAAAATGAGCAGGTCTGGAGCCCCCCGACAACGCCGGGGGCCTTGGACATGCAGGGGGCTTGCTTTGGGTGTGCAGTGGACAGCATCTGGTGGGGAGTGGGCTGTTGCCAAAGCAACCAGCTCCGGTTTAGCCCTCGGTGTGCACACCGAGAATTGGCCTCACATCAGGAACGAGCTCAGGGGTCCCGGTCCTGGGACAGCCCGGCCAGACCTGCTGCAGGCAGCCCCGGCAGCCCCCCTGCCCCGAGGTGCCACCTCGGTTACTGTGTCCCCGCTCATTCGGACCTGTCATCTGAAGATGCAGAACGCGTGGTCAGTGAGGCCTCGAGAGCATGTGTGTGACAGAGGAGAGAAGCTGGTCTCTTTACATCCATCCCTCCTTTCTTGTTTCTTCTTTCCGGGATTCTTTTCCCCTTCTCTTTCCTGTCGTCTCCTCTAGCTGCGACGGAGCCAAGGGCGCGGGTGCAGGCTCTGCTGGAGCAGTTGGGATCCCCCAGTGACATGCGGAAGCTCTGTCCCCAGGGACACACCTCTCTCCACCAGGGCTGGGGTGTCACTCGGGAGACCGAGGCACAGAAGAGAGGGACCAAAAATGCAAAAATAGGCAGCCCCCTGGGAGAGCCGTGGTTGAAAGATGGGCAGGTGTCTTCAGAAGTCTGTGGGGTGAGGAGCTGGGTCAGAAGAAGGAGAGCCGGGAGGGAGGTGAAGCCAAAGGCTCTGCGCTCACCTGGGTGGGCTGTAATGTGCACCCAGGCGGGGGCTGCGGGAGGGTGGTGCATGGCGGAGCCAGCCTGCCTTTCAGAGTAAGAGTCCACCTGGGGGAGGGCAGTGGATGGGGGAGCCAGCCTGCCTTTCAGAGTAAGAGTCTGCCTGGGGGGTGAGCAAGGGGAGCCCAGCTCTAGGCCTGGGAGGCAGGTGGTGCTCACCCTGTGATGGTAGAGCTGGGAGGAGGTGGGTGGGCAGGTGGGAGAGAAGCTGAGATCAGGTTTTGGGTGGTGGTGTTTCGGTGTCAGTGGGAACACGCCTGCAGCCTGCAGTTGTGTGTGCACATTGCAGCGGGGATGGGTGGGCGAGCTCAGGGCCAGCAGAGCGAGGGGCAGTGGGTGGGTGGGTGGGACGTGTTGACAGTCCTGGTGGCCACGTGCAGAAAGAAGGAGAACCCGGAAGTGAGCCGGGCCGGGGCAGGCTAACAGTTTAGTTGTCACTGCCTGTGGTTTGTAGCGGAGCCCCTGCCAGCCCCAGGAGGCCAGAGAGACGGGCACCTGCCTTCCTGACCTTTGGGGCCCGCTGTGCCCTTTGCCATGGATCCCTGTTGCAGCCTCTACGAGGCTGACGGACGAAGCAAAGAGGCTCTGGGCAGCGGTGGCATCTGGCCATCTGGAGCAGTGCAGCCGGCTGGTCCCCGGGGGCTCTCCTTTCCCTGTGGGTGGGGGTTTCCAGCTGTGCTGGCCGAGAGGATGTGACAGCAGCATCCAGCTGGGTGGAATGCGCCTCTGGGACTCCAGGGAGAAGGAACCAGAAAGGAGAGTTGGTGGCAGAGCTTGCAGAGTGCCACTTATCCCCTGCCACCCTCGGCCGCCTGCCCTCCTGGAGGGGGTTGGCAGCACGAAGGCCCGGGGAGCTGGGGGG
The DNA here is from genome assembly GCF_015220235.1 of Choloepus didactylus. NCBI lineage: Eukaryota > Metazoa > Chordata > Mammalia > Pilosa > Megalonychidae > Choloepus > Choloepus didactylus. The sequence continues at coordinate 6,624,564 of NC_051312.1, forward strand.
CTCAGGCTGACACGGAAGGGCTCCTCCACCCAGCCCTGTTCTGGTGGAGAAAGGACACATTCTTGACTCAAGGAGATGGCTGGCAGAGGATGGGCGGCGTGGGCCGACATGGTGGCCGCTCAGGGGAGTCCCGGCCAGTGCACTGACGGGACTCCCCGTGGAGGGAAGTGTCCCCTCTCTCAGCCCCCATGCAGGGGTGCAGGGCTGGCCCTTCTCCGAGAGGGTGGTGGCCAGGCCGAGGGGAGCGGAGGGGTCAGAGCCCCTCTGGGAAATCTGCATCGGGAGCCCCGAGGAGACGGCAGTGGGCAGTGGGCTTCCGCGAGGGCAGAGAAGGCCAGATGTGCACACTGGGAGCGAGCTGGACCCTGGAGAGGACCCTGTCCTGGAAGTGGCTGTGGCCTCCAGCACACATCTCGTTTTCTGAGGACACGTTCCCAAAAATTGAGGCATCCCATCCTTACAAGTCGGAGGCCATAGCACCTCCTTGCTTCCAAGAGAGGCAAAGTGAAAACAAGCTCCCGAGCCTTGGCCCGGCCGGACCTGGGGACGAGGCAGGGTCTCTCCCAGCACTGGGGCCAGCAGGGACAGCCATGGGGAATGGTGTGGGCGCGTGCCCAGAATGCAGTGTAGACAAAAGGCAAGTTGCAGAAAGGTGAATGTGGTACGATAGTGTCTGTGTGAACTTACAGTACTGCGTGCTGCTTGGACATACAGGTCTGTACGGGAAACTCTAACCCAGGGCAGTTGTTATGTCTGGGGAGGGGGAGAGAGGAGAAGGGGGTCAGGAGGCAGGGCGGGAGGGGGTGCTCTGAAGTCAAAACGGCAAACCGTTAATGTCTGTTCATTCCCGGAGAGGGCACGTAGGCGATATTCTGTACTTACCTGTGTTCATAGGATCTCATAATTTAAAATATTTAGAACAGGCAACAGCCTTGCGATGTGGTAAGCCAGGCCCACCGGGGCTTTCATGAGGCTCTTTGGGGGTCCTCAAATTCATTAGTAACCTGCGTGTTGGGTGCCCCCCAAGCTCCACGCCCCTCCGGCCCTGGGTGCTGTGCGTCCGCCTCGCCAGTCCCGGCCGGGGTGGTCTGTGCCAAGGCAGACGCGGGTGCCAGCCGCGGGGTGGACGCACCGAGAGGCCCCCAGCCCGGGTCAGCGCTGTAGCCGGCCGATCCGATGGAGCTGCAGGCGTGTCGGTGCCCGGGCTCACACTGTGCTCTGTGGGTGAGGGTCAGAGTGGAACCATCCGGCCAGTGGCTGCCCCTCTCCCACCCTGGTTTCCTGGCCCTGGAGCCCCCTGGGAGGCCGGGGTGGGGTGCATGGCTCTGTCTATTGACTTCCTGTGCTGCGTGTTCCTATGAAGAAAAGGTTTTTGGTTGTGGAGAAGATCAGCTCCCCCAAGCCCAGGGTCAGGAAGGGGCCAAGTGGGAAGGGGCGGGAGCCAGACTGGGGGCTTTGCTTTCCGGGCTGCACCATCGACTTCATAAATTACTCTGGCTGTTGTTTCTGGGTGATCAGAAGTGGGAGAGGCCGGGGGGTGCTGGCAAGCTGCATCCCCACCGACCTGGGTGAAAGGCGGGGAGCTGGAGGTGGATCCTGTGTGCTCGTGGGGTGGTGGAAGTGGGGCAGTCTGGGGGAGGTAAGGAGTGTGTCCGTCCACCCACAGAGGAAACACCTGGAGGGAGGGAGGTTGCTTGGGGCAAGGCAGTGGGCGCTGGGCCCTGATGTGCAGGCCTCCCTCCTCTTTTACTTTTTCTTTCTTTTTTTCGACCCAGTTATGTGTTGGTTGGTCAAGCAGATGGTGATTACTGAGACATTTCCACATTGTATGTGAAAGGCGTTGGAGCCCCTTGGGTGTAGTGTATGGTTGGTAGGGTGGTGGCTGGTTGGTAGGTGTGGTGGCCGGTTGGCGGGTATGATGGCTGGTTGGTGGAGGTGATGGCTGGTTGGTGGGTGTGATGGCCGGTTGGCGGGTGTGATGGCCGGTTGGCGGAGGTGGTGGCTGTTGGCGGGTGTGATGGCCGGTTGGCGTGTGTGGTGGCCGGTTGGCGGGTGTGGTGGCCGGTTGGCATGTGTGGTGGCCGGTTGGCGGGTGTGGTGGCTGGTTGGCAGGTGTGTGGCTGGTTGGCGGAGGTGGTGGCCGGTTGCTGGAGGTGGTGGCCGGTTGGCGGGTGTGATGGCCGGTTGGCGGAGGTGGTGGCCGGTTGGCGTGTGTGGTGGCCGGTTGGCGGGTGTGGTGGCCGGTTGGCATGTGTGGTGGCCGGTTGGCGGGTGTGGTGGCTGGTTGGCAGAGGTGGTGGCCGGTTGGCAGGTGTGTGGCCGGTTGGCGGAGGTGGTGGCCGGTTGCTGGAGGTGGTGGCCGGTTGGCGGGTGTGTGGCCGGTTGGCGGAGGTGGTGGCTGGTTGGGCATTGATGGCTGGTCGGTGGGGGTGATTGCCACTTGGCGTGGGGTGAAAGGGTGGAATATGAGCGTTTCCTAGCAGGCAGACATTGAGGAGCCCTTGAAATGGCTGGGGAGCTTTACAAAGTGCTCCCCAAGTGTGAGAAATTTAGTGATTATTGCAGTGGGCAAATGTTTTATTTCCTTAAATGTATTTTTAAAAATTATTGGGGAAGGTTTCAAATATATACAGAAGAAGGGGGGCCAGCATAATGGACCCCCATACAGCCATTATCCAACTTCACCAGTTCACCAAGGTACACCTCTTGTCCATCTGTCCTCCCCACCCCAGATAATTTTTCAAGCAAATCCCAGAAGCTATAAAATTACAATTGTAAATATTTCAGTATATGTCACTAAAAGGTAGGAATTCTTTAAAAAAAATAACCATGATACTGTTATGCCTGCTTTAATTTCTGTGGTGCTAAAACAAATACCATAGAGTGGTTTTTCTTAACAGCAGGCATGCGTTGGCTCACGGGTTCCGAGGCTGGAAGGCTGGCTCCTACTGGGTCAGTGTCTTCTGGCTGGCAGACAATCTTTGGGTTCCTTCCTTGGCTTTTCTGTCGCGATGTCCTCTCCTTTCTCTTCTGGGTTCTGTTGACCTCTGGCTCCCAGCTTCTCCCATGACTTCCTTTCTGTGTCCCATTTCCTTTGCTAGAAGGACTTTAGCCGTATTGGATCGAGTCCCAGCCTCGTTCGGTCTGGGCACACCTTGGCTAATAACATCTTTAAAGGTCCTGTTTACAAAGGGGTTCACACCCACAGGGCCAGGGTTGAGGTCTGAGCATGCCATTGTGGGGGGCATGAGTCAATCCCAGCCACACCTGAAAATATTGAACAGGAATTCCTTAATGTCATCAGATAACAACTGAACGATCTCCGTGTATACCAAGCACTACGGTGGACGTGTTGGGGAGAAAGCAGGAATAGCTCCCCAACACCTCCCCCCAGAATCATACACTTGAGGTGCAAATGTTTAGGTGCATAAATGTTAAGTAAGACAACACTTCAATTCTCTTAAGCAGTATTTTTTTTACAACTTTATTGAGATATACACACCTTACAATTCCCCCTTTTAAAGTGCTCTGTTCGGTGGTTTTCACTTTATTTGCAGAAATGTGGACAGCCATCACCACTATCAATTTTAGGATATTTTCATTGCCCCAAAAAGAAATCTTGTACCCTTGAGCGATCAGCTCCCCAATCTTCCCATCTCACCCCCAGCTTTCCATCCCTGTGATTTGCCGATGCTGGGCTTTTCAGATAAATAGAATTGTGCAGCATGTGGTCTTTAGCGACTGGTTCTTTCACTCAGCATTGTGCTTTCAAGGTTCATCCACTTTGTAGCATTTGTCAGAACTTCATTCCTTTTTATTTCTGAATAATGTTCTGTTGTAGGGTAGACCACATTGTATTAGTCATAAATTATGAACATTTATTTTGTGTGTTTTTTTTATTTTGGCTATGATGAATAATGCTGCTATGAACATTCATGTTCATGTTTTTGTATGGACCTATATATATATATATTTTTTTTTAATGCAATTTTACTGAGATACACTCACACACTTAACACAACCATCCAAAGTGTACAGCGAGTTGTTCACAGTATCATCACATAGTTGTGCATTCATCACCACCATCAATTTTTTTGTTTTTGATCATATTTTTTTATTGTTGAATGTAACATATATACATAGAAGTGATAACTTTCCAAGTGTAATTTAACAGTTAGTTAGAGCAAATTTCAAAAAATATTTGTTCCGGTTTGCTAATGCTGCCTTATGCAAAATACCAGAGATGGATTGGCTTTTATAAAGGGGGTTTATTTGGTTACACAGTTACAGTCTTAAGGCCATAAAGTGTCCAAGGTAACACATCAGCAATCAGGTACCTTCACTGGAGGATGGCCAATGGCGTCCGGAAAACCTCTGTTAGCTGGGAAGGCACGTGGCTGGCATCTGCTCCAAGCTCTGGTTTCAAAATCACTTTCTCCTAGGACGTTCCTCTCTAGGCTGCAGCTCCTCAGAAATGTCACTCTTAGTTGCTCTTGGGGCATTTGTCCTTTCTTAGCTTCTCCGGAGCAAAAGTCTGCTTTCAAAGGCCGTCTGCAAAATGTCTCTGTAAGATGCAGCTTCTCTCTCCACTCCTGTGCGTTCTTCAAAGTGTCCCTCTTGGCTGTAGCAAGCTCGCTCCTTCTGTCTGAGTTTATATAGTGCTCCAGTAAACTAGTCAAGGCCCATGCTAAATGGGCGGGGCCATACCGCCATGGAAATTATCCAGAGTTATCACTGTGAGAATGAAATTAAGTTTAGCTTTCACACAGGACAGGTGTGCCTAGCAGGGTGGGGCAGTTAAGGAATTGGTAGAAGGTTAAAAAGACAAACTGCAATCCACAGTCAGTCCCCCTGCTTATCCTCCCACTATCCACAGTCAGTCCCCCTGCTTATCCACCCACTATCTACTATCCTTGCAGGGTGGAGCCTCAAAATAGAGGTTCTCAAAATAGCCTCATAACTTGTTACCAAACTAGCCCAGACTGGCTCTAAAGAGGCCTGGGCATAACCATTATAGTCAGGGGTGGGGATTTGTTCTAAGGGTTCCTAATGTTGCAAATTTGCTCCAGAAACCTATTTCAAATGTTTCCAATTTGGACGGGCTGCATGTTTCAAATTTGTGCCGGCTAGTTAGGCTTGTCGAATAGAATGTAACCTCTGGAGTATCCAGCCAATGGAGAAACAGGGGAGGGACTTGCGGTTAGGTTTAGGGAATAAATACTGCTGGGTCTATTGTTCTGCGCGCCAACCCCCATATTTGGTTGGGCGCCCGTTCTTGCAAGACCGTGAATGAATTCTTTTCTTCTCCACAATCGGGTGAGCGTTTATTCCTTTTAGGAATAGTGGTTGTTTCTCACATCACCTGCAGTTGGGTGGGTCACATCTCCATGGAAACACTCAAGGAACTACAATCTAATTGACACTAATACCTCTGCCCACACAAGATTGCATGAAAGATAATGGCATTTTGGGGGACATAATACAAACTGGCACAATATTGTAGGTTACAAGTCCATAGTTTCAGTTATTTCCTTATTATTAACTAGTAGATATATAGGAAATTTCCAAAGTTGATATGAGTTATAGTACCGTAGTTTCAGCTGTTTCCTTATTGTGAAATATAACATACATACAAAAAGGTAGAGCTTTCAAATTAAAATTTAACAAGTAGCTATAGAACAAATTTCAAAGGATGGCATGTATTACAGTCCCACCTTTTCAGTTCTTTCCTTCTAGCTATTCTAATACCCTAGCAACTGAGAAAAAGAAAATTATATCCAGATTCAGTATTCATAATTCTTTGTTAAATTCCATCTTGTCTGTTGCTACCCCTTCCTTTATTTAATCACTTTCCCGATCTTCAGGGATGTCTAGGCAGTGACTACCTTAACCTGTTCATGTTGAAAAGGGGTGTTGTGCTGGTTTGGATGTTTTTTGTCTCCCAAGACACCATGTTCTTTAATGCAGTCTTGTGGGGGCAGATGTATTAGTGTTGATTAGGTTGGAACCTTTTGTTCGAGTGTTTCCATGGAGATGTGACTCACCCAACTGTGAGTGGCACCTTTGATTAGGGTGTGGCCTCTTGATTAAACGTTTTCATGGAAATGTGGCCCTGCCCATTCAGGATGGGTCTTTGATTAGTTTACCTGAACCCTATAAGAGCTCAAACAGAAGGAGCTCAGTGTAGCTGCAACTTAGACATTTTGAAGACGGCTTTGGAAAGCTGACGCTGATGTTTTGGAGAGTGCCATTTTGAAACACAACCTGGGAGCAAGCAGATATCAGCCAAGTGCCTTCCCAGATGACAGAGGTTTTCCAGATGCCATCGGCATTCGTCAGTGAGGGTACCCTATTGTTAATGCCCTTGTTAGGACATTTTCATGGCCTTCAACTGTAAATTTGTAACCAAATAAACCCCCCTTATAAAAGCCAATCCATTTCTGCTATTTTGCAAAATGGCAGCATTAACAAACCACAAAAAGTGTCAACTTTATGAGGAAAGGGGACACATTTAATTGATGTTCTTGAAGAGGCTATTGCCTCTGGGTTTAGGGACTTAGCTGGCATAGGAGCACTCTAAAGGATTTAGGTCTCTGAATAATGAACTTAGTGAGTGAAACTTTTGTAGAGTCCCAGGTAGGGATCCGGGTATTCTTTAAGGTTTTCGGGACAACTGTTGATTTGGGCTTATCATACTGGGGTCATTTGGCATATCTAGGTGAAGTTTGCCCACGAGTAACCTCCAGGACAGCCTCTTGACTCTATTTGAATTCTCTTAGCTACTGTCACCTTATTTTGTTGCCTTTCTTGGACCTATGTTTTTAGTTCTTTTGGAAATACACCTAGGAGTGGAGTTGCTGGGGCTTGTGGTGATTCCGTTTAACCTTTTAAGGAACTGCCGGGCTGTTTTCCGAGGCGGCTGCACCGTTTCCTTCCCACCAGCGCTGGCTGCGACTCTGGGTCTCCACATCCTCTCCAGCACTCGTTAGCGTCTCTCTGCTTGGTTCAGCCATCCCAGGGTGCGTGAGGTGGCCTCTCATGGTTGGATTGGCATTTCCTGGTGACAACCCTAGGCAGTGTTCTCAGTATCTTCACGGCCGGGATCGAACATGGGATTTACGCTCATTAGTTTTGCACGGGGAGCTTTAGAAGCCCTTGTCGTCCAATTCACTAATTCCTTCTCATGGAGGGAAGAAGGAGAGGCTGGTTTGGGGCAGCCCAGCTCAGCCACTGCAAAATCAGGAAAACTCCTCGTCCACTTCAGGGGTATTTAGGACTCCTGAGCCGATCAAAACCAGCCAATCCCTAGTTAAATTCAGATAGTTCTGACAAGGGTATTTTATTTCCTGGGAAAGGAACTGTGTGTTTCCCTAAAAGAGGTTAGATTCCTGAGCCAGCGTGGGATGCATGCCTTTAGGCAGAATTGGCTACAAACACTACATTTAATCTACTGCCCTAGAAAGATCTCTTGAGTCACTTAAAATGTAGGCAGGCACACAGTTCTATTTATCCTGATGCAAACGGCACCCAGTTCTTATCTGTAATGCCTGCCTGGTGGGCTGCGGCTGCGGCAACTCAGGGGGTGCAGGGCCGCCCTTGTGGGTTTGGAATCAGAAGGCTCTGGGAGGCTGAGGCTTAACCTGGAGACGCTGGGGCAATCTTGGAGCCACACGGGTCTCTTTTTGAGAAATGGATTCAGGGCTGTTTGTGCCGATACCCTCCCAATGTTACACATTTATCTGTGAGAAGTATTTGTCCGGAGATCTTGCAGCTTTCAAACAGGATTCATTTCTTCAAAATCAACCAGGCAGTGGAAGTTGGCTCAGCGCCTGCTGAATTGCACACAGATGTTGTAGAATGTTTTGCCAAATGCTCTGAGCTAAGGTTCTGTAGAATGGAAGGTAGTTTGCAGACTTTCTCTTTCCTTTCAAAGCCACCACGGCAAAGCTGTCAAGTTCTGAGTGCTGAGAGTTCCCAGATACCACCCCAGCCCACCAGTCCTCACCCCCAGCCCAGTGCTCCATCTGGCCAGGTAGCTCCACCTGGATGTCCCTGGTCGCATTTCAGGTGGAGCTGAAATGGATCCACCTGTGAATTCTCAACTTCCCTCCTCTCCATCTCTCCCCGCACCGAGACTGGCCCGTGTTGGTAAATGGCTCCGGCCTTGGTGCCTCTGAAATGTGTCTCGAGTCAGCCATGCTCCCTGTCCCACCCGTCCCCCGTTCTGGGCGGGCCCTGTCCACTCTCCCCGAAGCCTGTCTCAGCCCCTCGCTGGTCTTGCTTCTCCTCAACTTGTTCACACTCCATCCTGCAGCCCAAGTAGTCTTCACTAAAACACAAGTAGTGACCAGGACCCCTTCTTCCTTAAAGCCCGTGGATGCTCCTCCTTCTCCCGCAGCTCAGAGCCCAGCCGGCTCCCACCCCAGCGCCTGCCCTTGCCCACTGGGCCTGGCCGAGCTCCTTTTCCTACCTGCAGGTCCCCTCCCAGGTACGTCGCTGTGCCGGGAAGGCTTGCTGTCTGCTCTTCCTGGGCTGGTCCCTCTCCTGGGACTCAGTGTCACCTGGAGGCCCCCCTTGGCACCCCCTCTTCTTTCTGTGACCTTATTTGTTGTTCAAGCATCATTTGTTTGCTTGTTCCCCTTCTGCCTCCCTGTCTAAGCTGCAGGAGGGCAGAGGCACCATCTAGCAGTCTGGCTTCCCCACTGCTGGCACGTAGGAGGCAGTCAGTAAATGCTTGCTGAATGAATGAATGAATGAATGAAATGCTTGCTGAATGAATGAATGAAAGTTAGGTGCCTTTCAAGGACCTGCTCACAGAGTCGTTTATCAGGTTTGATTAGCTGAAGATGCCTTTGACTTTTGGAACCGGATGTCTGTGAAAGCAACAGATGTCAATGGTTCCCACAACTGGCAGTCAGTGGGCTCATATGGGTAAAAACAAAAGATCACACGATGAGAGTATGCCGATACACACACACACAATTTTGGATTTTAATTATGATTCTTGAGATTTATTTTCCCTCTTCTCTTGATGCATGTAGTACTGTCTTAGTTCTCTAGCTGCTAAGACAAATACACGGGGTTGGCTTAACGACAGGAGTTTAATTGGCTTACTGTTTCAGAGACTAGAAAGCTTGCTGCCTCCGGGGGTCAGTACCTTCTGGCTGGCTGGTGGTCTTTGGGGATCCTTGGCTTTCCCATCACCGTGGCCATGCACCTGGCTTTTCCTTTCTCTTCCGGATTCCATTGACAGTTCAGCTTCTGACTGCTCCCTGGAGTTCTGTGTGGACTTTTCTATCAGGCCTCCCTCCAGTAATAGGATTAAGAGCCATGATGATTCACTTGGGCCATGCATTACCTCATCAAAAGGTCCTATATATAGTCATGCCTCAGAGAAATTGCGGATTTGGTTCCAGACCATCGTAATAAAGCAAATATCACAATAAAGCGAATATGGCAATAAAGTGAGTCACTTGAATTTTTTTGGTTTCCCAGTGCATTTAAAAGTTATGTCTACACAATAATGTAGTCTATTAAGTGTGCGATAATGTTATGTCTAAAACAATTAAATTGTGACACAGAGACATTGAAGTGAGCACATGCTGTTGAAAAAATGGTGCCATTAGACTTGCTTGATGCAGGATTTCCCCAAACCTTCAATTTGTAAAAAATGCAGTATCTGCAAAGCACAATAAAATGAGGTATTCCTGTACAATGGGTTCATAAACACAGGAATGGATTAAGATTAAAAACACATTTTTTTTTTGGAGTGGATGCTGTTTTAGTTTCCTAGGCTGCTTAAAGAAAAATATCATGACATGGGTCGGCTTTAAAGAATGGGAATTTATTAGGTTGCAGTTGGAGGCTGTGAGAGTGTCCGGTTCAAGGCATCCTCAGGGCGATGCTTTCTTCCCAGATAGCAGCTGCTGGCGATCCTTGGCTCCTCTGCCACACGGCGGGGTCTGCTGGTCTCTCCCTTCTCCTCTGGGTTTCCTTGCTTTCAGCTTCTTGCTTCCATGGCTTTCTCTCTGTCTGGATTTCATTCTCTTATAAAGGACTCCAGTAATAGGATTAAGACCCATCCTGATTGAGGTGGGCCACACCTTAACTGAAGTAGTATATCATGTAAAGGTCCTACTTAAAATGGGTCCACGGACCCACGGAATGGATTAGATTTAAGAACATGCTTTTCTGGGAGTGCATCGCTCCAAACCACCACAGGTACCTGACAAGGACTTCCTGGCAAACTGTCTAGGAAGGGGTGGTGAGTGGGGGAACTGGCTCCCGGGGGACGAGGGGGAGGCCGTGCTGGGGAGAAGGTGGTTGTGGTCTTCGGGGGTGCTAGGGTGGGCGTTATGTCGAAGGAGTGCAGATGAAACGACTGGAGCAAAGACGAATGGGAGACAGAATATTCCGCAGATGTCCACAGCAGTTGTGGTGAAGTGTTTTCAGTGCCAGGCGGGGGAAGCCACCCAGAAGGGACTGTGCTTGGAGTTGAGCTAAAATGCTCTGGCAGAATTTTTGAGGCACGTTTGACTTCAGTCAGACTCGGGTAGCTGAGGGGAAGGCTCTGATCTGCCCCATTCACCGACTCTTAAGGGTTCGGCACATCTGGTTTCCAGACTCCTGTGGTGTATCCGAGAGCCTAAAACGGTTTCTCAGAACGGCCACCACACAAGTGCCAGAGGGGAAGCGTTTGGTCCAGTGTTCAGCATCCCCACCTGAAGACTGGGAGTTGAGGGCCCTGTGGTCTCCTTTGAGGACCCCCTGGATTTCTCCCCTGCCGGCCTCGTGGGGGCTGCTAGCCGGCAGGTGTGGTTCCCTGGCACGGCCGGGGGTCCCGGAGGCTGGGCAGGGGGTGAGGGGCATCCACGGGTCTGGCCTCCCCTCACCCCGCACCCCAGGCCCTCTAAGCACAAAGCAGTGAGAGCACATTTCACCCCAGACAGGCGAGAATGGGTGCAAAGAGCAGGGACAGAATTGAGTCTGTTCATGAAAAATACGAAATCTCTTAGGAGGACAAACTGAAATTCAGAATGAGCTCAATTTCTGTATAAGGAATTTTCTAACGCCTGGTAGAACGTTCTACTCTGTTACATGTTTCTCCTTTCCTTCCCAGGTACACTGAAGATGGCAGAAGCTCACCAAGCCGTGGCCTTCCAGTTCACGGTCACTCCTGATGGAATCGACCTGCGGTTGAGCCACGAAGCTCTCAAGCAAATCTATCTCTCCGGTCTTCATTCCTGGAAAAAGAAGTTCATCCGATTCAAGGTTTTCAGATGTTTGTTTAACCTACCCAGTCTTTGCCTTCACAGCCAAGAACGGTTCTCTATAGGTCGTGGAAGTAGAAGTATTTTGGGGTGGTGTTTGGCATGTGGTTTCTGTTTCTGTGGTACTTAAAGCTTATGAAACACGTTCACCTATGTAGGCTCAATGGATTGAGGAGGTTCTGGGAGATGGGGTACACATGCTTAGAAATCGGGGCTCAGAGAGGACAGCAGGAGAAGACAGAGTAAAGACAAGAGTCCACGTCTTCTGCTGTGAGCCCAGTGTCCTTCACTGTAGAAAAGGACTTTTTCCCAAGTCCATAAAACTTCAGCAGTTATTATTTCATAAGCATCTTGCTGATAAAATGTCAAGGCACTGAAAAAATGCCCATGTCAATTCACATGCAGTTGACTTCACTGTGTGTTCTCAGCACTCCTCACCTGAAGCAGTGGACATTTATTTGCTCTTTTAGCCTAAGAGTTTTACATTTGATTCTTGTTTTTAATTTACTTTGGCAATCACAGAAGGAATGAATGCATGTTTGGCAAGTTCAACCAAATGGAGGTGCAGCTGGAAAAGTGGACGTGTCCCACGCTCCAGGGTGGCTACCGTGCAGTGTGTGTCATCTGGTTTTCCTTTTCAGGGGTAGCAGAGGTGTGGAGGGCTGGTGGGCAAGCCCCCGGGGCTCCTGGGGCTCAGCAGGTGGAGCCCATCCCTTTTGCCGCTCCCCAGTCCTTACATCCACAGCCGGGGAGGGGGGCACCACCTGCTGGGGAGAACCTGGGAGACCAGGGCTGAGCTCTGCCCATTCGGCTGTCCTCCCTCCAGCAGATCTAGGAAAGGAGAGATTTGGGGCAGGGGGTCACCCCCCACACACACAACACACACACACTTCAGCCCAGGGGATATGTTCTCCTTGGAGTATTTTAAAGACCTTGTGGTTCAGCTGAGGAGGCGAGACGTGCAAATATACGGTCAATAGCACGTGACCACGTGACATCTGTTGGTTATTAGGGGACAGTGTGTGGCTCAGGGGGCAGGCAAACTGCTTTCCGTGGTGTGGTTCCCACGGGGAGGGCATCACAAACGGGAGACGTTTTATCAGGAACCTCCCTTCGCCTCCCTTCCTTTCTTCTTTTTTTTTTTTCTAATCTTAATTTATCAAATAAATTAAAAAATTTTTTTCAAACAAAATAAAGCAAAAGAATACGGAAAACAAATATCCTGAAATAACTTCATTGCTTCCAGTATGCTCCTACCATACCCGAAGAGAATCAATGAACCATGGTCATTGCTGAGCATTCTCATATCGTTATGATTACCCTCAATATCTTATCTGTTCTTATTAGGTTATTGTTGGATCTTACTAGATCTTCTATTTATTTATTTTATTTTATGTTCTTTTTTTTTTTTTTAAGGAGATTTTTTGCTTCCTAGAGCACCAAAAGATCCCCTTTGTTTAAACTCTCTTTTTCCTACCTCTTCCAATCATTGGGAATCCAATAGGATTAACATCCAGGGCTGTAAGTGTCTCCAAAAAGTGGGCAGAGAAAGGGACTTTGATGGTGTTTTGTGCCGTTGTCCTGGTCAAATCAGCATCCTCTGAAGGTGGCTTTAGGGGACAAGAATCCCCCCCCGCAACTGGAAATGTTCAAGCATACCCAAAAATAAGATACTAGATTAAGTCCCCCCACCCCCCACCCCCACTGTTACCTTCCAGCTTCAACAATTATCCACCTTTTGCCAGGTTTATCTTGTTTCATGATCCCCCCCCAAAACACACACACACTTTTTATTTTTTGCTGGAGTCTTTTAGAGCCTGTGAGTGTCCTGTGAAAGCCTTGGGGTCGAGCAGGCATCTTGGTTGAGGAGAGGCGAGGGGTGGCTTTGGCGTGGGGGTCCGGGCATCCCAGGTGGCAGCGGCGGAGGGAGAGGTCTTTGTGAGAACTCCAGGACCCACCCACAGCCGTGGGTGTCGTGGGGGGCTGACATGGAGCCCAGGGACTCTGTACGTTAACTAGTCCCTCAGGGATTCCAAAGCCACAGGGTGCTCTGTGGAACTCCGGAGTTTCCTGGCCCAGAAGTAGAGAAAGGGAAGGAACTGGGAAAAGGTCAGAACTGTGCTGGGAGATGAGCTCTCTGGGGAAGGTTTCCAGCTGGTGACGGCAGGCTCACTTCGCCGTCGTGTTGCCAGCCACCTTCTCCCCCATCTCTGACGGTCGCAGGATTGCAGAGCTGTGTGGTTAGTGGGGGGTTCCCTTTCGCCGTGGGGCTTGGAGGTGCAGGCCATCGCTCACGGCACGTGTGTTTGTTTGCAGAATGGGATCATCACCGGCGTGTACCCGGCCAGTCCGTCCAGCTGGCTTATCGTGGTGGTGGGCGTGATGTCAACCATGTACGCCAAAGTGGACCCCTCCTTGGGAATCATTGCAAAAATCAATCAGACCCTCGACCGGACGTAAGTGATCCCATCAACCCTCCCATTATCTCAGACGTTACCGAGATTTTTTATTGCCAATGTTTTAAATAGCTTTGCAGATGTAATGACTGAAAACCACCTGCTCTAGATTTGATGGGAAGCTCTTGCTGGCTGTTCTCATCTTCCTTCCTTCCCGTCTTCTGGGCTGGGTGGGCTCAGGCTCCCCGGAGTTCAGGCCGCCTGCTTGTCTGCACACCAGGGGTGAGCACGTGCCGGTGGCCTGGGACCCTGCAGGAAGGTGTCAGAGCGTGAGGCTGTGGCACACGGGGGCCGTGCACTGAGCCCGGCCAGCGGGGTCCTCAAGGGAATTTCTCCTCACAGAAGTGGTTCCCAACCCAGACACGTCTTTGCATTTTGAGTCCATCCTAGAGCTGACTGTGACCCTTGGAGGTGATGACCTTGGGGTACTCTGGGGAGGTCTCAGGCCCTTCGATCCTGTCAGAGGGGTTTAAAAGCCCTGCAGGAACTCCCCACTCTCTCCTCTTGGAATTTTAGATTTTTTTCAGGAGCTTGTAGCAGACTCTCTTTGTCCCAAGTCGTGGCCCGGAGGTGCCTTGGGGTCTGCGTTTTCCTCCACGCAGGTTCCTGGGGCCTGGGGTTTTGTGCAGCTCGGGGCTGGTGTCCTTTAGTCCACGGGGTTCCAGGGGAGCCCCGGATGCAGGTGTAGGCTAGTCTACCGTGCTCAGCCGGCAGCTGCAGCCATCTCCCACATCAGGGTCTCCATCGTATCCGGGAGGAAACATCCACAGAGGGCCAGTTTCCTGCCCAGGGTCATGGAAAGTGGAGCTGGGAAAGCTGGAATTCCAACCCAGCCTGGCCAGCTCCACAGTCTGTGCGTCCTCAGGACACTTCTAACCTCCCTCAGAGAACCTTCCATAGACATACATAAAACAAACACTGCTGTTTATTGACGTTTGAGTGGACAGACAGTGGAACACAGCGACGCCTCCGTACCTGCTTTGCACCTGTGAGCTGCATGTGACCACACATTTTAATTTTCTAGTTTGAAAGTACTTCAGCCTTTTGAAATGTCCGTGGCTACGCCACGTCAAATGTTCGATTCCATCTCTTTGGCGTTTGGTTCTGCTCACAAACCTTTTAGGTACAGACTAGAGAGATAATGCCTGAGCCCTTGCTCTAGAACCCAGCTTTGTTTTCCAGGCCAGGAGGTGCGTATGGAGGTGAAGTCAGATGTGTGTGTGTCGGGGGCGGGGGGTGGGTTTGCATAATCAGAGCGGGGTGTGTCCGTGCATTCCCTGGGCCCCAGTATCATGGCCAAGCTAAACAGTGGTGGTGCCCAGCTTTATAACCTAAGCCTGCTTGTTGTTTGTATTTACACATTATGTGGTCTGAAAGGAATAAACTAGTACAGTGTGGCATAAGGTAAAACCCACTGCTAGTGACTCAGCTGGATTCTGATGACTCTAAATAAACAATTAATCAGGTTTAACTTAACGATGTGAATGTGGCCATGAGATGCACATACAGGTGTAATAGGTGTCCCTAACCCCAGAACCTCATTTTGCAGAGAAGCCCCCAAGACACGCGGTTTACCGAGAGCCCTTGCACCCTCGGGTTGGCTGAAGGACTCTGGCTGGTGCCTTTATTAGCGTCTGCGAGGAGCTGTATCGAAATCCTCCATGTTTTCTTGGCTTCGTACTGGGCCTGGAAGCCCATCAGCCTCGGGGTGGCTGGGGACTGGGAAAGCTGGGGCAGACCTGGGGCTTGGGGCCCCCTGCTCCCCTCTCCTCTCTTCCGTCAGGTCCAGCGGAGTTGCAGTCCGCGCAGCCGCGGACAGAGCTGGCCGCCACACTTGGGGCCCTGTGCTAGTCCTGCGTACTTTTCAGACTGTCGCGGGTGTGACACAGCTTTTTAATTTACTCTCTAATGTACGTTGAGTTTTAAAACTGGATTACGTTTAGAAGTATTGACTATTTAAAGCCCTTTATAATCTGGGTCTTTATAAGATTTACTTCTCTGTCCTTTTGAACCTTTTGCTGTAAACTGGGTCAACCCCGGCCCAAATTTAGAACGGCAGGTTAGGGGTCAGCCCCTTCCAGCTCCAAGGGCCACCGGGGACTGTCCTCCTGCAAAGGATCTGCAAAAGATCTGTCCTCCTGCAAAGGATCTGCAAAAGATCTGTCCTCCTGCAAAGGATCTCCTATAGTCCTGGGGAGCTGCTCTCAAAAAGGGCAGTCACATGTGGCCCCGGGGAGCCACTCTCTCTGTCCTTTCCCAGCAGCTTATTAATGGATGTGTTTTTTAAACGAAAGCTTTTTTTGGCTAATGCTGCTTTTTCTTAAATGTAATTTTATTGAGATATATTCACATACCAGATACTCATCCAAACTGTAGTGATTCACAGTACCATCCTATAGTTGTGCATTCATCACCACAATCAATTTTTTTTGTGATTTTTTAAAATTCAGTTTTATTGAGATATATTCACATACTATGCAATCATCCATGGTGTGCAATCAACTGTTCATAGTACCATCATATAGTTGCACACACAATCAATTTTTGAACATTTTCATTACTCCCCAAAAAATAAAAATAAGAATAAAAATTAAAAAAAAAAGAGCATCCAAAACATCCCATCCTCCATCCCCTCTATTATGCATTTATTTTTTGTCCCCATTTTTCTACTCATCTGTCCAGACACTGGATAAAGAGAATGTGAACCACAAGGTTTTCACAATCACATGGTCACACCGTGTAAGCTACAGTGTTATACAATCGTCTTCAAGAATCAAGGCTACTGGGTTGCAGTTCAACAGTTTCAGATATTCCCTTCTAGCTATCCCAATACACTAAAAACTAAACAGGGATATCTATATAATGCATAAGAATAACCTCCAGAATGACTTCTCGACTCCATTTGAGATCTCTTAGCCACTGAAACTTTATTTTGTTTCATTTCTCATCCCTCTTTTGCTTAAGGAGATTTTCTCAATCCCACAGTGCTGGGTCCAGGCTCATCCCCAGGAGTCATCTCCCATGTTGCCAGGGAGATTTACACCCCTGGGAGTCATGTCCCACGTAGAGGGGAGGGCTAATGCTTCTTGTATCAAGTTTCCTGTATGTATATATATAAAAAAAAATATAAATATATAAAAAAATACTGAGCCTGTTGTTCTTAGTTTATGTTAAAGTACTGTTGGAGTTTTGTGGGCATGTCTTTTTTCTTCAGTACTTAAAAATATAAAATGGAGATGGTCCAAATGAAAGTTTCAGAAGTCCATAAATCTAAATTTGCTTGTAGATTAGATTATCAGAAAAGGACATACAAGTTTAAAGGGGAGACTGCAGTGAAACTTGAAAGCAAAATTTGCAGGATATGGAAAGATGTAAGTTTTGAAACAAAAGTTATTTTACCTTAGAGATATTTGTTTCCATGTCACATAAATATTATAAAATGTTAAACTGGTGATTTTATATAAATGTTGGAGATGCCTTTAGTTTATGCATTGGCTGTTCTAATCATTTGAAGCACATTTAAATTTTTTAAATTTTTTTATTTTTTGTTGAGATTGTTCACATACCATACAATTGTCCAAAGATCCAAAGTGTATAATCAGTTGCCCCTGGTACCATCATACAGCTGTGCATTAACCACCACAATTAATTTTTTTTTCAATTTTTAGAATATTTTCATTACTCCAGAAAAGAAATAAAGACAAAAAAAAGGAAACTCCAATCCTTCCATACCCCTAACCACCCCAGCTCCATTATTGATTCATAGTATTGGTATAGTACATTTGTTACCTGTTGATGAAAGCATGTTAAAATACTATTAACTGTAGTATATAGTTTGCAATAGGTGTATTTATTTTTCCTATATGCTTCTCTATTATTATCTTCTAGTTATAGTGTCATACATTTGTTCTAGTTCATAAAAGAGATTTCTAATATTTGTGCAATTAATCATGGACATTGCCCACCACAAGGTTCACTGTTTATACATTCCCATCTTTTAACCTCCAGCTTTCCTTCTGGTGACATATGTGACTCTGAGCTTATCCTTTCCACCACATTCAGACACCATTCAGCACTGTTAGTTATTCTCAACGTGTGAAAAAAACTTTTTGCAGTCTGTAAAACACCTAAATCAGAAACAAAGCAACAAAGAAGTACGAGCGACTGCATTTCTTCTCATTTTTAAAATACATAAAATACTGTAAAATACATCCTTTCCCATAGCAATTGAAAACATTTTCTGTAGTCATGTTTATCATCCAAATGATCATTTACATGATCAACTTGTTCACTTTTGATGATAACTATTCCTATCTACATAAAAAACAAGCTTTCTTGGGGGGTATAAATAGTTGAAATAATAATGTTTTGCTAAATTGAGCTTCCTATGAGGAATTGCAAAATGCAAAGATATGTTTGTGGCGGGGGTGAGGAGCAGGGGAGGTGGCACATAAAGGGCCCGCAGTGGCCGTGAGCCCCCAGTTGAGAATGGTGTGGATCTGGGGTGTCTTCCTCGTGGGCAGATAACCTCAAAGCGTCGCCCCTGTCGTCATCCTCCATCCCTGCAGGGAATGGCACACTCTCCCTCCCTGCACAGATGAAGCTCAATTTATCTTCAAGATCACCAAAGACCACCGGAGCAGACCAGCTCGTTCCGAGGGCGGAGGGGACATGCAGGGCTCTCTGGGCAGGGTGGGATGACCGGCACGAGGCCGTCCTCTTGGCATGGCCGCCTCCACCATGGAGCGTGCCCCCCATCTCTTGTCCCCCACGCTCTCCTTCACCTGTGCCTTGTCCACGTGTGGCTGCTCTCGCTGCCCCTTTGCCGCGCTCACGCCCGTGCCACTTGTCCGTTTGTCTCGGCAGGGGCTGCATGTCCAGCCAGATGAAGAACGTGGTCAGCGGGATCCTTTTCAGCACGGGCTTGTGGGTGGGCCTCATCTTCCTGATGCGCTACACCCTGAAGGTGCTGCTCTCCTACCACGGATGGATGTTCGCCCAGCACGGCAAGATAAGCCCGGCCACCAAAATCTGGATGGTAAGGGGACCCCGTGCCTGCTTTTGAAACGAGGAGACTGTGTGACCCCTCCTCGGACACTTGCTTTGTGGCTCTGGCATGGCCCTTTAACTGCCCGATAGGCTTGGTTCACCATGGCGCCTACATTTGGGCCAAAGTGCGTTTATTTTCTTTAACGATGCTGGGACGTTCTGAACTTTTTATACTGAATGCTCTGCTAGGTTTGTAATTCGGTGATCTGTAAAATAACAGTGCCGTCCGGCCGCTCTGTAGCATTTCTGACCGACTCGGAACTGGGTGCCGTGTGGTTCCCCGTGGCTGACCCATCTAACTGGGGTGTCCGTGACTCAGCTGAGCGTCTAGCATGCTCCACTAACCCTCCTTGACCCTGGGCCCGAGGTCACCTGTCTAAACTAAATAGCTTTGTCTTGTACAGGGATGTTTGTCTGAGTTCCATTATTTAAAGGTTTTATGAGCTCGGGTTTTCTAAAAATAAAGCGTCCAAGGTAGGGATCGTCTCAGGATTTCTGGGGCCCCTGAAAACCCTGGCAGTGTGTCTGTACCTCTGTCCGTTTGTAGTGGTCGCCTTGAGTCCAACCTAGTTCTCTGGATCCAGCCGTTGTGACAAAATATTTAACTTTGTTAGCCCCTGTTTGGTTATATGGTCTAAATGACTTTTAATGACTCTGATGAGAATTGGAGGTTTTTCTTGAAACTGTTTTTCCCATATGGGATATTTCATGGTTTTAGCAGCGTAAGTGAAGTGAGCTGCTAGTAATCGTGATGGGCCCTGTTGGCTGCTCAGCGCTCCATGCCGTTCCATGTGGGCACCAGGCAGTGGTGCCCATGAGCGGGCAGGGGGCGAGCCAGCTGTGTGGGGTGCCCCCACTGGGCCCCAGTCCACCGCACAGCCCTGGAAGTCTACTCTTCTCCAAACCAGTGTCCCGCTGTTGCGGGGATATAAAATTTCTGATTTCCAGGGAAACTGAATTTTACAGCTAGAAGAGATTCAGAACTTGTTTCCCGTGCTTCTAGCATCCGGTGGCACTGCCTGCGGCGGAGTTCATGGCTCATTTAGTGCTGAGACCCATCTCCCTGGCACTGTGTTTCCATCAATGCCATTTTCCACCTGCCCTGCTGTGAGCCGTGGGCTTTCTCTGTGGTCTGCTCAGCCTGCGAGGACAAGTCATTAACCAGGCTTGGGTCATTCCAGCCTCAGGAGACAGTGGTGGGCAAGTGTGTGCTGTCCACCAGGCTCGACCGAGATGGAAGGGACCATGTGGCTTCCTACGCGGTGGCTCGAGGCCCAGGAGCCTCAGCTCAGACCCTGCTCCTGTCCTGGAGCCTCGAGTGTCACTCCCCCATGGCCAGGCAGCAGTGGATCTCTCTGTGCCCGCTCTGTCTCAAGGCATCATCAGGCCTAGGCTGTCTTCAGCGTGGCCGTGTTTGTCAGAGCCTGCAGCTGTAGGGGTGGAAGACGGGCTCAGGGGAAATGAATCACCCCCAGAAAATCAGTAAATGATTGGCAAATCGTGTGCAGTTGAGCACTGGCTTCTGACCTTTAGCATGGCCTTGTCTTTTAAAATGTACCCTTTTTTTTTTTTTTTAAGGCTATGGTGAAGGTGTTTTCAGGCCGAAAGCCCATGCTGTACAGCTTCCAGACATCCCTGCCGCGCCTGCCCGTTCCAGCCGTCAAGGAAACCGTGAGCAGGGTACGTGGGGCTCCAGCCCCCACTGGGGCGCCTGCTCAGAAAATGCCACTAGTCCTTTTGATTAAGAAAGGTTCATGTCTTAATGATGAATCTAAACTAATGTACCGTCACTGGGCTATATTCTCTCCGCGGTGGACCTTGTAGGGTTGTATGGGAAACTTTTTTTTTTTTTTTTTTTTAATTTCCCTGATATCTCAGTGCATCGCAGGTGTTTTTAAAAACTACGTCAGGTTTGATAGGGAAAATGCTTGGCGAATGTTCTTGGTCTGATCGGTGAGGTCTTGAGACAGCTACTGAGTGTCCCTCGGCCGGCCCTGGGACAGCGGACAGTGGGAGTGGCCCTTGGCCCCAGTGTCCATCTTGGCAGAGACTGCCTATTGACACCCCCTGCCCCCCTATCTCAAAGTGGGTGCCCTGGTGGCAAGGCACGGGGCCAAAGATGGAGTACAAGACCTGTCCTCGGGGCAGCCGCTTTTCTCATTTATCCCAAATGGAAACCCCGTCCCCATTAGCAGTCACTCTCTGTTCCCCCTCACCCAGCCCCCACAGCCACTCACTGCTCTCTGTCTCTGTGGCTTTGCTTATTCTGGACATTGCCTGTAAACAGCATCTTCCAGCATGTGGTTGCTTTTGGCTGGCTTCTTTCACTCAGCATGATGTCTTCAAGCTTCATCCAAGTTCCTGTTAACGGATGCAGTGTTTGTCAGGGGTGGGGGGCTGAAAATCCTGACCCCAGCCCGCCGGCCATGGCCTGTCAGCCTGACCATCGCCATCCCCCACTGGTGCTCGGGCCGCCGCCTTATGGCCCCCACAGCGCTTGGCTCTCAGCTGCACCACCCCATCTCATCGTCACCATCTTAGGTCAATTGAGAATAGAATTTTTAAAAAATCAAATAATGGAAACAAGTCATATTGAAATTTTCTCATTAACCAGTGGCGATCTTGACGCTCTAGAATTTACTTTGGTGATTTTGTGGTGATGCGGGATTTGGGGAGCTCTTTTTGGCCAATAAAGGATGAAAACATATAATTGTTGAATTATTGGTGACCTAAGACATCATTTGCCTCGGGAGTTAGTTAACCTAAGGACTAATTGAGCCCACTTGGGGAAGATTGTAAAATCTTTACATATGTAAACTTTTTCCCTGGGCAGACATAAGACAATGATGGGGTTTGGTCAAATTGTTTTAACATTGCCCCCTCCATCCTTTAATCCCAGTATCTGGAATCAGTGAGGCCTCTTATGAAGGAAGACGACTTTAAACGGATGACAGTGCTTGCCCAAGATTTTGCTGTCAATCTCGGACCCAAACTACAGTGGTATTTGAAGCTGAAATCCTGGTGGGCTACAAATTACGTAAGTATACATGCAGGCTATTTTTCTTGACGATTTATCGCCCCTATGAAAATATGAATTGTTTGGAGCTGGGATAACAGAGCTGATCTTACGGTTAAGATTGGCCAAAATCACAATTAGAGCCCAGATGCCTTCTGCTGAGTGGCTTTACCTGCTGGCAGGGCAGTGCTCAAGGAGGGGAATTTGCTTTCTCTCCTGGGCAGGATGCTCCTCGTTTAGTTTGGGAATCCTGCTGGTCTCTTCATCAGAACCTTGTGTTGAGTTATTTCTCCTGTGGTTGTGTTGTCAGCCGTCTGCTCTTGTCCTCTCTTTTGCTTCCTTTTGAGCCCACGGACATCAGGCTTTGAGCTCACTGGGTCTGGGAGGCTGCTGGTGGCTGTGGCACAGGGTAGACCCTCTATGGAGCAATTTTTGAGTTGGTTATAAAATCAAATCGGTTTTTTTAAAAATTAGTGAAACATTTATTGCTTATTCTCCATTTCACCTTTTTTTTAACCATCCATAAATTAAAAGTGATATGTCTTCTATCTACGTCTCGACTTTAAAAATGAAATCTGTACAGTTCTTGCATTCTATCTAGATGTGGCCCCAGTAGATGCTGGAATGATGGCGTAACACACCAGATAGAAAGCACGGGATGTTCTTTGCCAGGCGGCTCCTGTCCTGCTGTTGGGTGACTCTTCTGCGTCTTTAAGCCTGTTGTCTGTCTGTCTCTCCTGTTTGCCCCTGACAGGTGAGTGACTGGTGGGAGGAGTACATCTACCTCCGAGGGCGCGGCCCGCTGATGGTCAACAGCAATTACTACACCATGGTGAGTCCGTGCGTCCGGCCTGGTGTCCGCTGGGGACACAGGTGTGACAGGGTGTGTGCCCTGCGGAGGTGGCGTCCTCCCCGCCCTCCCTGCAGCCCGGGAAACTCTTGGTCCTGGTTCATGCCCCAGGGATGAGGGAGTCTGGGACCTGCTCTCCACACCACAGAACCACCCGGAAGGTCCTTGGGTCTTTGTGCCTAAGCTCAAGGGCTCTGAGCTATTGCAGTGAAATTTGGATTGCAAAAATACACTCATGGCACACAGGAATTCCTCCTTCTACATGGCTCTAAACCTCTGCTTTCATCAGTTAGGATGTGACTCAAGCCCCCCGGTGGCTTTGGGCTCATATCCCTGCATCTCCAGGATCTTAGGGACAGTGGGGTGGCCAATGGGCTGCCGTGCTCAGCCTCGTCTTCCTTTCCCCAAGATGCCAAGAGGCCCGTGCAGTGCATTTAGTTTTCACGTCTCTTTGGTCTTTGCTTTGGAAACACTGATGTTTTTGTAACATGTAAGCCATTAATTGGTTAGAGGGCCCCCTCAATTTGGGTTCTGGGCCACTGTTGAAAAACTTGTGACTCGAATTCTTTCTCTTTCCCTTTCTTTCTTTCTTCACTTCCTTTTATTATCTTCTACTTCTTATTTTTCTTTGTCATTTGCTTTTTCTTTCTTTGTTCTCCCTTTTACTTTCCTGTCTTCATTTCCTTTTTTCCTTTAGAGACAATCTGCAACTTACAGAAAAATTGCAAGTGTAGGACATAGCACTTTTTTCCCCTGAACCATTTGAAAGCCATGCTCCGGACGCCCTTCCGCCCCCAAACACCTTAGCATGCGTTTTCTCCAGACACAGGCACTCTCCCGCATGACTGGGAAGTTAGGCTGTCCCGTTACTGTCCCTGCCCTGCAGTCCTCGGGCCCCAGAAAAGAGCACCCGGTTCTGCATCCTGCGTGCCTTTAGTTGCCTTGTTGCTTTAATCTCCCCGTTCTGCTCTTGTCTTCCTGGACTTTTATGCCCCGACACTCGTGAGGTTTGTGAGCCAGTTATTTTGCTGACTGCCTCTCGGCTCGGGTTTGTCTGTTTCCTCCTGACGAGACCCAGTGTGTGTGTCGCTTTTGTGGGAACATCACAGAGGTGACCTCTCGCTGCGTCCCGCCTTCTGCATCCTTCCCAGCGGCCCGTGATGGGTACTTCACACCGACGCCCTGAGTTAAGGCGGCAGGTGCCACGGCGGGTGCCAGCTTCTCCACCGGGAAGCTAGTTTTTCCCCTTGGATTTCATAAGTATTTTGGCGGGGTGATAGTTTGAAACAATGTCAATATGCTGTTCCTCTTGAGACTCTCAGTTTATTCAATTTATTAATTCATATCAGTAAGAACTCATGGTTTCCTGTTTTATTCAGTGGGCTAAAATCCAGTTCTGTCATTTATTTGGGTGCTCAGTTTGGGCTGGATTTGGCCAGTGGGAGCTCCTGCAAATGGCTTCTTTTCCGTTATATTCTTTTTCTTTTCCTTTTTTTCCTTTCTTTTTGTTCTTCTCGCTTTGTCCTTTTGATGCATCCCCCTTGTTCTTTGAGTACTTTATTCTTTTCTGGCACAAGATGTTCTGGGCTTATCTTGTACCTTCCCTGCTGGGTGACGCTCACGGGCTGTTCCCCTCAGTCCCGGCTGTCACCCAGGGCTCCCGCTGCCTTTGTTATCAGTTAAAGTGATCATCTCTTTCTGCCCACCGCGTACTCTGTCCTGTTTTAAATTATCTTTGGTGGGCTCGGGCAGTTTCACAGGTTTCCATTTAGTTGGCGTGCCCAGTTAGTTCAGGCTGAAGGATGAACTCCCACGCCTTCTGTTTACAGTACCGCGTAGGGGAAGTCTTGCCCCGTCAGACATGGAACCCATCCCAAAAATGTGTGCAGAGAAAGGAGGTGCAACCTCTCAACATAAAGTCTGTTCAAACATTCCAGTTTCTACCTGGATCTTCAGCTTAATCCCATCAGCCATTGCACCCCCACACCCACCCAGTCTGACTGCAGCCCCCACTCGGGCTTCACCCACAGGTCTGGAGTCACGATGCTTGGGACTCGGGGTCCGAGACCCCCAGGAAAGTCTCTTCTCCACCCCTGGAACTTTTACCCACATGTGTACATATGGCGTTCGGTCCCCAGCTGGGGTCAGGCCCCTTTGATCTTGATTAATTTATGAGGACCATTGCCCCCTGTTGTGTGAGGTTGGGTTCTCATTGTCATCTTTTGTCTTCAGGCTTTAAAAATTCCTCTAAGCCAGGGTAAATACAGCAGATTTGTTCAGGGCCCTTCAGTATTGGGGGACCAGCAAGGGCTCCCCTTGGTCTACCCATCCTCTCATAGTACCACGTTAAGCCCTTTCTTTTGACCCCATAAATGTCCACTTCATGAGTCCCATTTCTTAATAGCCATTTAAAGGTTTCCACTAGTCCCTTGATTCTCCCTTTTGTCATTCCCCAGTCTCTTGTGAATCGTTCTAATTTTCCTAGTTATATGTTGTTTCAGCAGAATTTTCCCTTTGGAAAAATTTTCCCTCTGCTGCCACAGCCCAGGCCAGCCAAGGAGTCTAGGAATCAGCTCCAATCGCCTCCTTTACTTTCATTTTAGCTGTTACAGAGAGCAGGAACCCAAGGATTGTGTATTTAGCTTGTTTCTTATTGTTTCACATTTCCTTGTGTATCGGAACTGAACCTATCATCTCTAAACCCCAGTGGCAACTTCTGCCCCCGATGACTGATCTCAGTGCAGCTGCAGCTTGTACCATTGGTGACCCAGTGGCTCTCAGGAATCAAGGATTTGTCAAGCCCTGCCTTCTCTTTTTCTTTTTCCCAAATCATGCATAAGTCATGCTTCAGTAGTGAGGGCCATTCTACAAACTCCACTTCTGGTGTCAGCTCTGGGCAGGGGTCTCCTAGACCACCCTCAGGTTGGGTCAGTGACTCCCTGGAAGGACTCACAGACTCAGAGAAGCTGTTCTCACGATTCTGGCTTATTACAGCAAAAGGATACAGATGAAAATCAGCAATAGGAAATGGCAGGGCCCAGCCGTCCTTGGCCACTGGAGTCGTGTGGACAGCACTTAATTCTCCAAGAAATGACGAGTGACCACACGCTCGGGGTAACGGGGAAGGTCCCCCCAGCCTCGGTGTCCGAGCTTGGCTGGCCATGAGGGCCTGCTCGGCTGACCTCAGTGCCCCCACCCTCCAGCCACACAGCTGAGCCCCTTGGCCGAGTCCCCACCGGAAGTCACATTCTTTGCATGAATTAATCTGGTCTGGCCCCAGGCGTACAAAGACAGCTCTTATCAAGGAAGGACTGTCCAGGGGCTAAGAGGTCACCCCTAGGAGCCAGGCAGGGGCCAGGGGTTTAGAGGTCACCCCCAGGAGCCAGGTGGGGCCAGACATGTAGGTTTTGGACAGCCCAGATCTGCTCGCTTGACATTTTACTCCAAACTTCTGATTCCAGTCCAACTACAGGGTTCGTTCTTGTTTTCTCTCCCTGACAGCAAGATACCTGGTTCCTGTCATCCTTTACGTGTGTATTTATTTGCTCACTCCCCTGTATGAAATCTGTCTCCCATTGCTGCTGCCACCCCTTTCCCCGTTTGGATGCCTTCTTGCCACTCCTGAGCCTGGTCACCCTGCCATGGGCTGCCCATCCTGTGCCAATGCCCTTCTCCCTCCTCAAGCTCTGTCCCCTTGTCCCAGTCCTTTGCCTTATATAGACGCACTTCTGGGCCACACACAAGCCCCTTCCTTGCCCCTCTCGGGCTCCGATATGTCCTGCTGGCCACCCCCCTCGAGGGGGTGGCTCCCCACCCGCACGGTGCCCCTTGCCCAGCGCCCTGCTGTGCGATGTCCCCCTGCCTGGGTCAGCTCCAGGCTCTGCCCCTCCTGGGGTCTCCAGAACCCAGCTGTCCAGAAAGAGAAGGAAAGAGGTGGAGGAAACGTTTCTTCTTTTTAAAATTTCTTCTTCTCATGTTGCACTATTTTTTACAATCACTTTTTACCGAGCATAATCTTTATTTTTTCCCTCCTCACTTCCTTTTTTTGTTTCTCTCAATTTTGGTTTCCCACTTTCCCCCATGCCCCATCCCTTCTCCCTACACTCTTCCCTTCCTTTTTAAAAATTTTAGTGGCTTATTAGGCAGAAAACAAACTTTTCAGGATCTGTCTTCATGTTTTAGCCCCTCTCTTCAAATAACAGAAAACCCATCTCAACTGGTTTGAGCAGTAGGGCGCTCGTGGTCTCCCCTAAACCCAGCCTGGGGGTCGGGCCGCTCCTGGGGGCTCCCTCGATTTCCACGCCTCCCGGGGTTCAGGTCTGCATCTGGGAAAGGGCTGCAGAGTTGTGGGTTTGCATCCGGGCAGACTGGGGTCAGGGGAGGGCACGTGCACCCCAACCCACGGCTGACACTCGGGGACTAACGAGGGTGTCCTGGAGTCGTGGGAGAGGCCAGGCACCACACCAGCTGGGGATGCCCGGCCCCGAGGAGTGGGCAGCAGGGGCTGAGCCACGCTCTCCCACCTGCCAGGCACGGAGACTTGGCAAAATTTAGTCCGGGTGTGTGTCTGCCTCTTCCTGGCATGGAAAATGCAGACGCGTGGAGGTGTGTCTCAGAATTTAGAAAGCTGCAAGCCCCTGCTGTAAGCTGGATTCAACCTTTGGTTCTTTCTCATTTACAAGACTTCCTAATTGTCTAATTGCTCCTGATTTTTTTTCTGCTTTTCTTTTTACAGGTTGTATGAGGATAGTTGGCGGGTGTGTGTGTGTGTGTGCGCTCTGTATCTTTTTTTTATTCCTTTTGTTTATCGAAATACATAAATAATTTACTTTTTGTTCTATAGTTTTTTAGAATGTTTATGTCTTTTTTAATATCTTTTCTTATTATAGAAGTTATAGGTTTATAGAAAAATCTTGCAGAAAATTTGGAGTTCTCATACCACCCTCCCCATTATTAAAATCTTGCGTTAGTGTGCTACCTTTGTTTCAATTGATTAAACGATATTATTATAATTATACTATTAACTATGGTCCATAGTTTACATTAGGGTTCACTGTTTGTGTTGTACAGTCCTATGCTTTCTAAAAAAAATTTGTTCTGGTAACATATATATAACTGAAAATTTCCCCTTGGAATCACATTAAAATATTTAATTCATGGGTATTAATTATGTCCGCAATGCTGTGCTACCATCACCACCATCCATCAACAACACTCTCCCATCACTTCAAACAAATTCTGTACCAATTAAGCATTCCCTCCCCAGTCCCTGCCCCCAGCCCCTAGTAACTTGTACCAAGTTTCGGGTTCTATGAATTTGCTGGATCTTTAACAGCTTAAGAATTATTTAGGGCCGTGGCTCTAAAATGTTAACAGGATACACCTGACACAAGTACAGAAAATTACGTTTCCGTTTATTTTCCTGGAGAGCAGAATGTGCTAACTGCATGGCGTGCTCTGCGTGTGTTTAAATGAACTTCTCCCCGTTAACGGTCTCCGCCCTGGTGCCTTCCCTTTTCCAGGACTTCCTGTACGTCTTGCCAACACACCTGCAGGCGGCCCGGGCAGGCAATGCCATCCACGCCATCCTGCTGTACAGGCGCAAACTGGATCGCGAGGAAATCAAGCCTGTAAGTCGATTGGCTGCTTCTTAAAAAACTCCTTTCCTAAAAGCTGTCTTGAAGTGTAACTGACATACAGCAAACCACGTGTTTGATCCATTCTGACTTACATGGATATATATGTCAGCATGCAGGGAAGACACGGAACAGATCTGTCACCCCACCGGTTTCCTCGTGCCCCTTTGTAATTCCTCCCTCCCTCCCCGCTCCCCCATGATGCCTGATCTGCTGTCACCCCAGATTAATTTGCATTTTCCAGAGTGTCATAGACATGGAATCATTTTTTTTAATCTTCATTTTATTGAGATATATTCACATACCACGCAGTCATACAAAACAAATCGTACTTTCGATTGTTTACAGTACCATTACATAGTTGTACATTCATCACCTAAATCAATCCCTGACACCTTCATTAGCACACACACAAAAATAACAAGAATAATAATTAAAGTGGAAAAGAGCAATTGAAGTAAAAAAGAACACTGGGTACCTTTGTCTGTTTGTTTCCTTCCCCTATTTTTCTACTCATCCATCCATAAACTAGACAAAGTGGAGTGTGGTCCTTATGGCTTTCCCAATCCCACTGTCACCCCTCATAAGCTACATTTTTATACAGTTGTCTTCGAGATTCATGGGTTCTGGGTTGTAGTTTGATAGTTTCAGGTATCTACCACCAGCTACCCCAATTCTTTAGAACCTAAAAAGGGTTCTCTAAATTGTGCATAAGAGTGCCCACCAGAGTGACCTCTCGGCTCCTTTTGGAATCTCTCTGCCACTGAAGCTTATTTCATTTCCTTTCACATCCCCCTTTTGGTCAAGAAGATGTTCTCCACCCCACGATGCCAGATCTACATTCCTCCCCGGGAGTCGTATTCCACGTTGCCAGGGAGATTCACTCCCCTGGGTGTCTGATCCCACGTAGGGGGGAGGGCAGTGATTTCACCTTTCAAGTTGGCTTAGCCAGAGAGAGAGGGCCACATCTGAGCAACAAAGAGGCATTCGGGAGGAGTCTCTTAGGCACAATTATAGGGAGGCCTAGCCTCTCCTTTGCAGCAACCATCTTCCCAAGGGTAAAACCTATGGTAGAGGGCTCAACCCATCAAACCACCAGTCCCCTATGTCTGTGGTCATGTTAGCAACCATCGAGGTGGGGTAGGCAAATCCCCTGCATTCTCCACAGGCTCCTCAAGGGGGCACTACATATTTTTTTGCTTGTTTTTTTTTTTTTTTTTTAACTTTTTTTTCCTTTTTAAACCAACTGTATGAAAAAAAAAATTAAAAAAAAAAAAATACAATAAAAGAACATTTCAAAGAGACCATGACAAGGGAGTAAGAAAAAGACAAGTAACCTAAGATAACTGCTTTACTTCCAACCTGTTCCTACTTTACCCCAAGAAAGTTACCTAATATAGCAACATTTCTGTGAACTTGTTCCTACTATATCCATCAGAAATTAACAGACCATAGTCATTCCTGGGCATCCCCAGAATGCATGCCTTTCTTTGCCTGGCATCTTTCATGCAGCGTTATTGTTCTGAGATTTATTTTTCCTTGTGTATCCTAAATGGATATACAGCTGTTGTACTTTAGTTCTGTAATTTGCCGTTTGAGGAAACCCTTGTTGCTTCTTCTTTTCTTAAAAAATTGATTACACTCGCAATATTATTCTGTCATCATCACCAATCATTAGCAACACTTTTCCTCACCCCAAATAGGATCTCTACCCATTCAGCAATAACTCCCCACCCTGCCCCCTAGTCTAGCCCCTGGTAACCTGTAGTCTACTTTCTGTCTGTGAATTTGCTTATTGGAGGTATTTCATATGAGTGAAAATCATACAGTATCTGTCCCTGTGTGCCTGGCTTATTTCACTCATTGTGATGTCTTCAAACTTCACCCACATTGTAGCATGGATCAGAACTTCAGTCCTTTTTCTGGCTGAGTAATATTCTATTGTATGGATAGACCACATTTTGTTGATTCATCTGTTGATGGACACTTGGGAGGCTTCCATTTTTTGGCTATTATGAATAATGCTGCTATGAACACTGGTGTGCAAACATCTGTTCATGTCCCTGAGTTCAGTTCTTTTGGACATCTGCCTGGTGGTAGAATTGCTGGGTCACATGGTGATTCTCTGCTTAACTTGCCCAAGAACCACCAGCAGCTGCACCATTTTACATTCCCACCAACGATGCACAAAGTTTCCTATTTCTCTGCATCCTTGGCACACCGGTTATTTTCTGTTTTTTAAATAATGGCCATCCTTGTGGATGTGAACAGGGTATCTCATTTTCATCTTGATTTGTATTTCCCTCATGGCTAATGAGGTTGAGCATCTTTGCAGGTGCTTATTGGCCATTTGTATATCTTTTTTCAAGAAATGTCTGTTCAAATCCTTTGCCCATTTTAAAATTGGGTTGTTTGTCTCTTTTGTTGTTGATGTATGATTTGCAACTATTTTCTCCCATTCTGTAGGTTGTCTTTTCACATTCTTGATAATGCCTTTGATGCACAAAAGTTTTGTAATTTTGATATAACCAATCTACCTGTTTTTGGTTGTTGTTGCTTTTGGTATATTTTGCCTAATACAAGGTCCTGAAGATTTCCCCATGTTTTCTTCTATGAGCTTTATGATTTTAGCTCTTCTATTTAGTTCTTTGATACATTTTGAGTTAATTTTTGTATATGGTATGAGGAAGGAGTCCAATTTCATTTTTTGCATGTGGGTATCCAGTTTTCTAGCACCGTTTGTTGAAGTGACCCTTGTTTGTTTTAGAAGAAAAAATAATTTTGTTGGTGAGATATTCATAGAAATAAGGTCCTTCTTCCATAAATATTCCTTTGAGTTAGGTATCAGTTTATAAATAATTGATTAGAATGTGCTATTTAGGAAGGAATTGTATAGGAATGACCCCAACATGGTTAAAGTCCCATAATGAAGCATGGTGTCCCAGCGGAACAATTTTTCTTTATACAGTTTGGATAAGATTCAGTTGATCCATGCTGTGTGTACAGAAAACACATCCAGCGTTTACATGTATGATCTTAGTTTGCTCCTCTTCTCCCTGTGGAATTTGTTGTTTGTTTGTTTGTTGAAACATACTTTTATTACAGATTTTTGTTTTGGGATCCACGGTTCCGCTCTGCTCTGCCCAGTGGGAGCGAATGTTCAATACTTCTCGAATCCCAGGAGAGGAAACAGGTGAGTACGGCTCCACAGGGTTCCCTTCAGTCAACCAGCACTTCCGATCCTTGCTCAGAATGATGATGTTTAAGAAGGAGAATGAAGACTATGTTTATGTTTTCTGACCATTCCTCCGATTGTAAGTGACTATTCGTTCCTCCTGAAGAATTTCCTTTCTGTCTTTTAGGCCTAATCAGTGGACTTATTAAGACTCTAATTTCTCTTCATTTAAAGGTTATCTTATAGTGGGCTTTTACAAGGTCTGGTTAGAAATACCCAGTATTTCTTCTTTGGGAGCATTTTGCTTGGGTCCGAATACAGAGCTTATTGTGGAATGAACTCTGCTTTCATGGTCTGGAAACCTGATCCGTGGCCCAGTTGTTCAGTTATCAGCTGCCTACTGGGGACCCACGACACCCTCTTTCTACATAGGGTGGCCCCAAAATTTTATCTTCCAAGCCAAGACACCCTGGAGAATGGAAGGAGGGACAATAGGCAACAGCTAGGACCGTCCCAGGCAAAGCAGGATTTGGGCTATCCCGCCTGCCAGCCTCTGTTTCCTCACTTCCAGTGCGTCTCCCTCTTGGCATGTGGGCAGTGAGATTCTGACCGTCTTGGTTGATGAGCTGGACCCTGTGCTCACCTCCGTGGCCGGCCATAACAAACTCCGTCGCTGCTTTTGAGGCTGATTCTGAAGGGTCCCATGGTTCACAGTATCATCTCCACAGGCAATTTTAGGACATATTCATTACTCCAAAAAAAAAAAAAAAATCCCCAAACATCCCCTACTCCTTCTCTCCTCTATTACTGACCCTTAGCATTAGAGCAGTACATTTGTTACTGTCAGTGAAAGACTATTAAAATATTACTATAACTATAGTCCATAGTTTGCAGTAGGTGCATTGTCCCTTCTATTGCTCTATTATTAACTCCTTGTGATAGTGATGTACATTTGTTCTAGTTCATGAAAGAACATTTTAATATTTTTTCTAACTACATTTGTGTCCATAAAGAATATATATCGTCGTTTTTTGCGTTAAATTTCATTTAACTGGTTATTGATGCATCCGTTTGTTTTGTTTGGTTTTTTACACAGCTTGTTTTTACTCAGTAAAACATTTTAAATTGTAGCCATGTTGATCCCTTAGATCTAATCCGTAACTAAAACTGCCCTATAGTGTTATCCTATCTCAATTAGCCACAGTTTATTGATCAGCTCTCTTCCTTAGGGGCAGATAGATTCTGTCCACTTTTTCCATATTATACGATGCTGCACCCTGGTTGGCTTAAAGAACAGGAACTTAACTGGCTCACGGTTTGGATGCTGAAAGTCTAAAATCCAGGTGTCTCCAGGCCACACCTTCTCTGAAGCCTGTAGCCTGCCAGTGCTGGTGGTCCTCGTCACGTGTCGGATTTCTCTGGCTTCTGCTGACTTCTGATTTCTTCTTTCCTTTACTTGTAAGGACTACGGGCATGTTGGGTGAAGGCTCCCCTCATTCCGCTTGGCCCCACCTTACCTGATAACAACATCTTCAGAGGTTCTTCAAAAGGGTGCACACCCACAGAACCAGAGGGTTAGGACGTGAACATGCCCACTGGGGGGGGGTCCCCAGCAGTACAGAAAAGAGGCTGTGTCCTCCATTTTTGCCAACGCCAGGCTCACCAAGTCAAGCAACTTAATACAACGTTGATTGAACATTTAGGTTTCTTCCTTTGAGAATTTTGTATTCATGTATTTTTCCCATTTTTTTTAAGGGGTTATCTTGTTGTGATTGATTTGTGAGAGGTCCTTTATATTTTTATTTTTTTTTAATTCATTTCATTGAGATACAGTCACATACCATGCAGTCATGCAACACAAATCGTACATTGGATTGCTCACAGTACCATTACATAGTTGTGCATCCATCACCAAAATCAATCCCTGACACCTTCATTACCACACACACAGAAAAGTAACAAGAATAGTAATTAAAATGAAAAAGAGCAATTAAAGTAAAAAAAGAACACTGGGTGCCTTTGTTTGTTTGTTTGTCTGTTTGTTTTGCTTCCCCCATTTTTCTACTCATTCATCCATACACTGGACAAAGGGGAGTGTGGTCCATATGGCTTTCCCAATCACACTGTCACCCCTCATAAGCTACATTTTTATACAATCGTCTTCAAGATTCATGGGTTCTGGGTTGTAGTTTGGTAGTTTCAGGTATTTACTGCTAGCTCTTCCAATTCACTAGAACCCAAAAAGGGTTGTCTAAAGTGTGCGTAAGAGTGCCCACCAGAGTGACCTCTCGGCTCCTTTTGGAATCTCCCTGTCACTGAAGCTTATTTCATTTCCTTTCACATCCCCCTTTTGGTCAAGAAGATGTTCTCCATCTGTGGGAGGTCTTTTAGGGTTACAGATGTATTCTCCAAGTCCACTTGTCTTTCATTTTTTTCTGATGCCTTTTGTCATGCCAAAGTTTTTTATATTAATGTAAATTAGTATTACAATTCTAGGTAACATCAAATTTAGCAATCTTTTCCTTTGGACTTTTTGTGCTTTATTTAAGAAATCTTTCCTCCTCCTTTAAAAAGCTTTTAACTTGCTCATATAGATAGATCTTAAATCCATCTGGAATTGACTTAGTATATATTGCATGAGACAGGTGTCTAATTTCATCTTTCTGCACACTGTTTTAATTTCCTAGGCTGCAAATACCATGAAATGGGTTGTTTTAAACAATGGGAATTTATTTGCTTACAATTTTGAAGCAAGGGAAGTGTCCAAATCAAGGCATCATCAAGGCCATGCTTTCTTCCCAAAGACTGGCTGCCAGCGATCCTGGGCTCCTCTGCCACACGGCAACATCTGCTCCTCTCTCTCTTGTCTTCCCAGTTTCGCTGATTTCAGCATCTTCCGTGGCTTTGTCTCTCTCTCTGAATGCATTCTGTTTATAAAGGACTCTAGTAAGAGTATTAAGACCCATCCTGAATAGGGTGGGTCACACCTTAACTGAAGTAGCCTTATCAAAAGGTTCTCCTTACAAAGGGTCCACACCCACAGGAATGGATTAGATTTAAGAACATGCTTTTCTTGGGTACATACAGCTTCAAACCACCACATGCATGGATCACATATGGAATTAATAGCTCATCCCCCCACTAATTTGTAGCCACCCTTCCCCACTGCCATTATAAACATATCTTTCATTTATGTGTGGGGCTGATTTCTGTTCCAAGAATTTGTCTATGTTGTCCCACTACCAAGCTGTGTAAACTGTATAGTGAATCTCGGTATTTGCTAACACGAATCCTGTCTTTCTCAAGACTGCCTTAGATTTTCCTGCTTTCACATGTAGCTTGGGATTGGCTTGTCAGTCCCGTGGAATTCTGTTGGAATTGCATTGGATGTTTATCCTGGTGGGAAGAGTTGCCATCTTTGCAATATGGAACCTAAACTGTCCACGAGCATGGATTAGTTCTCTGTTTATCTGGGTCTTTTTTTTTTTATCACCAAAGATTTTAATAAAATCTTATAATTTTCTCCGTAAGGATCTTGCACTACATTTGTTAGTATTATTCCAATGTACTATTTTTGTTGCTCCTCTTAAGTATCTTTTTCAAGTTGGTGGCGCCTGGGGTGTTCGAAAGCAAATGCATTTTATAAATTGAGCTTATATCTAGCTAGCAAGTTGACTATATTCTTTTTAACAGAAACAGTTTCTAGATTTTCTTGGATTTTCTGTGGCTAACCCATAGCTGTGGATGACAACTTTGATAGTTCATTTCTAATCCCATTTATATCTTTTTTCTTATTTTATTGCATTGGCCAGGAGATCCAGCGTGGTGTAGAATATGCATAGTCATGCATTCTTTTCATATGTCTCACTTTAAAGGGAAGGTTTCAGATGACTGTTTACTGTAGGTTTCTGGTAGAAACCCTTCAACTGGTTAAAGAAGCTCCTTTCTGTTCCTGATTTGTTAGACACTTAAAAGAAAATAAATCGAGAATGGATATTGGCACACCCCCTGCTTTATCTAGCCAGTACCTTTTCAAGTGTCATTCCCTGGGAAAGTGGGGCAGGACTTTCTCAGAATCTCCAGGCGGGGTTGGGACCCATCGTCTTATGGTTTCTTAGCCTCTTAGCCTCTGTAACACTCAACGTATTTTTAATTCTGCCTTTTATCACGTGTCTGCCTCGTTCAGCCATCACTGTGTGCCACATACCAAATGGCACTTGGGAGGACGTGGTAGGTGTTTGTTGAGTGAATTTACTTGACCATACCTCTATTATGTTTAAGCTTTTTAAGTTTCTTTTTGGGGTGCTGTTCTTGTTTGCTAATACTGCAGAATGCAAAACACCAGAGATGGATTGGCTTTTATAAAAAGGGGGTTTATTTGGCTACACAGTTACAGTCTTAAGGCCATAAAGTGTCCAAGGTAACACATCAGTAATCGGATACCTTCACTGGAGGATGGCCAGTGGCGTCCAGAAAACCTCTGCTAGCTAGGAAAGCATGTGGCTAGTGTCTGCTCCAAAGTTCTGGTTGCAAAATGGCTTTCTCCCAGGACGTTCCTCTCTAGCAAGCTTGCTCCTCTTCAAAACGTCACTCACAGCTGCACTGAGTTCCGTCTCCCTGAGTCAGCACGTTTAAATGGTTCCACTGATCAAGGCCCACCCTGAATGGGTGGAGCCACGCCTCCATGGAAATATCCCATCAGTTATCATCTACAGTGGGGTGGGGCGCATCTCCATGCAAACAACCTAATCCAAAGGTTCCAACTTAATTCCCACTATTATGTCTGCCCCACAAGATTGCATCAAAGATTATGGCTTTTTCTGGGGGACATAATACATTCAAACCAGCACAGGTATATTTGCATTATTTTAAAATTAAATTCAGTTTTATTGAAATATATTCATGTACCATACAATCATCCATGGTGTACAATCAACTGCTCACAGTACCATCATATAGTTATGCATTTGCATTTTGACACACTGTCTTTGTTCAGTGATTTTCCACTTCCCTTCTAAGAACATATTCTAAGTTGCCCTATTGCAATCAAGCAATAAAAAATAACCACACTGTTGAGTGCTTACTTTATCTGAGCAAGTGCTTTATGGACATTGCCTTTCAATTCTTGCACAGCCACACGAGACAAGGGTAACAATTATCGTCTTCATTTTATAGATGAGAAAATCAAGGTTTAGAGAATTTAAGTAATTTGCCCAAGGTCACACTTCCAGTGAGTGACAGAGCTGAACTTAGAACTCGTTTTGTCTGATTCCAAAGCTCTTAACTCCTAGTCTGTACTTCATCCTTTAAAAAGCCCCGAGACAGGAATGCTTTCAGGCGAGTAGAGTAATGCCGAGTAGTACATCGCCTGCCCTTGTGGACGTCGGGAGTGTAATTATTTTGACATCGCTCTGACCACGTCACTCTGCGTGTGTCCCCATTTTGCGCTGTGCCGCAGACACCATCCAGCACATCAGGGACAGCAGGCACATCGTCGTGTACCACAAAGGACGGTACTTCAAGGTCTGGCTCTACCACGACGGCAGGCTGCTGAAACCTCGAGAAATCGAGCAGCAGATGCAGAGGATTCTGGATGACCCGTCGGAGCCGCAGGCTGGAGAAGCGAAGCTGGCGGCACTCACCGCAGGAGAAAGGTGGGCAGCTCCTCCGCCACCGCCGCCGTGGTTTTTAAGAGGTTTTGTAAGCACCTTACGGTTCTCTCCCTTACCCAACAGCCCATGAGGACGGGGGGGTGTTTGTATTGGGGCCTGCAGAGACCCTCGGAACAGGTTCCAGCCCTTGCTGGCTTGGCTTGGCTCCCTGGTTCCACCCTGGCCAGTTGGCCACAGCACTGGGCACGAGGACGGACAGAATTGGGGGGTTTCCTTTGCCATCTGTGGGCGTGATGGGCAGATATGTGTGGAGATGGACACCAGGGGATGTAAGGAATTATGCTTTGTCACGGGGCCGTCAGTATAATGTTGATTAGTTTAGAAAACAAAGAGAGTTTAGCCAGGGCTAGATTTCCTTGCCTCCTCTAAAGATAATCAACAGAGGTATTTGCTTACTCCAGGGCTTCGCTTGTACGAATAGTTACAAAAGGGTTTCTCAGCCTTTGCTCCGTGTACACATTTTGGTTGGGCCCAATGGTTCTTTCTTTGTGGTGGGGGGCTGGCCTGTGCATTGCAGGGTGTTTAGCAGCCCCACCGGCCTCCACCCACTGGAGGCCCCACCCATAACCCCAGCACCAAGCTATAACCACCAGAAATGTCTCCAGACTGCCCAGCGTCCCTGGGGTTAGGACGGCCCCGGGTGAGAATCACCAAGTTAGAGCAATATGCTGGCTGTTACAACAGTGTTCGCATGAAACAGGAGGGGCGGTGAGGCGTAGCCTCTGCACAGGTCAGGAACGGCTTTGCACCGGGTAGGAGAGTGCAAGGGCTGGGTCTCGTGGAGGGCGGCCAGGCTTGCTAGTGGGCAGTGGGCATGCTGAGCCCTGCGGAGTGGCCAGGGTGGCTGGAGCACAGCACCAGGCCTGGGAGGGGGGCAGCAGCCCGCCACCCGGGGTCCCCCTGTGCCCTGTTGCACTTTGGCATGGTTCTGCAAGCTGGCTCCATTCAAGGGATGGCTTTCGACTGGGAAATGCCAGGAGCAGATTGACAATGAGAGATTATTCTGGGGGGCCACTGGGGGGGGGCAGGGGGCCTGGAAGCAAGGAAGCGTCTGCAGTGGATACAGGGAAAGAGGGTGGGGTCTGAGGGGGTTTAAGGAGAATTAGGTTGAGGAAGTTCCAGAATTTTTGAGCTTTCCCCATGGCATGAACTAAGTGGGAGAGAACAGCGATGGTGAGCTGTGTTTTAGGGGAAAAAGAGAGCCACTCCGCCGTGTTGACTTGAGGCGCCTGGGAGGCTGGACTGGGGAGCGGGGTGGGGGGTGGGCACCCTGGGGCCGCCCCCTGACTCATGCAAGGCCCTTCACACAGTGCCAGGTGCACAGCAGCTGCTGTGGAAAGAGGCCAGGGCTGGGTATGTGTTGGGGACCCGTCTTATTTAGGGGGTGGTTGGTGCCCCCAAGGCAGGAAGATGGGGCGGGAGACAGGCCAGTGACCGCTGAGGTTGAAGGGCAGGTAGAGACCGAGGAGCCTGGGAGGAGCCAGGGGGGGCAGGAGGGGATCCCTTGGATCAGACCCCAAAAGGCTCCCCCATCACGCAGTTTCACACTGTTGTTCCCACGGGGGTTGGAGTCCATCTGTCCCAGAAGGTAGCTGAGCCCTGGAGTTGGGCACCCCATCTCTGTGTACCTCAGTTTCCCCAGCTGAAAGAAGGGAGCAGCAGGGCTGCGGTCAGTGAGGGAGAATCGGGAAGGGCTTGGAGCAAGCTGGCGTGCGGACACTTGGTGACCGCCAGCCCGGCACCGACTCTGTCTGGTTTCTGTCAGGTGGGGGGCAGCAAGATGGCAGGGAGGAGGGGGCCGGGAAGAGGGGTTGAGAGCACTTTGCTCTCTGCTGCTCCCAGGCAGCTGTGCTCACGGCGGCTGGTTCTGCCTTCTTGTCACATTCATTCACCCTTTCACTCATTCATCATTAATTGAACGAATATCGTATGCCATGGTTTTTGCTGTGCTCTGGAGCCAATGCGAGTTGACGATCAGGCCCCTGTCTGCACACAGTGTAGTCCAGCCAGCATCGAATCAGATTATCAGATAACTTCAGATGGAG
This sequence comes from Choloepus didactylus, assembly GCF_015220235.1. Lineage (NCBI taxonomy): Eukaryota > Metazoa > Chordata > Mammalia > Pilosa > Megalonychidae > Choloepus > Choloepus didactylus. The sequence continues at coordinate 6,663,733 of NC_051312.1, forward strand.
AAGATCGTCACCAGGTGGTTTTCCTTAAACAAATTCCTGAAAAAACATCAAGGTTTTTGCAGATACCACATGCAAGGAGAGGTCGCCAAATTACTACATGTTTAAATGTATTTAACTGCCTTTAATCCTGACTGCAGAGTGCCCTGGGCTAGATGTCGCCAAGCTTATTTTGGGTGTGGAAAAAATAAGCAGTCCCTGGATGCAGTCGAAAAAGCAGCGTTCTTCGTGACGTTAGATGAAACAGAACAAGGATACAGGAAGGAAGACCCAGACACATCCATGGACAGCTATGCAAAGTCTCTCCTGCATGGCAAATGTTTTGACAGGTATTCTAAGTACCTTTTTTTTTTTAATTTAATTTTATTGAGATTGTTCATATACCGTACAGTTATCCAAGGATCCAAAGTGCACAATCATTTGCCCACGGTACCATCAAACAGCTGTGCATCCATCACTGCAATTATTTTTTTTTCAATTTTTACAACATTTTCATTATTACAGAAAAGAAATAAAGACAAAAAAAGAAAACTCAAATCCTCCCATACCCCTAACCATCCCCCCTCCATTATTGACTCATAGTATTGGTAGAGTTCATTTGTTACTATTGATGAAAGAATGTTAACACACTACTAACTGTAGTACATAGTTTGAAATAGGTATATATTTTTCCCTATATACGCCTCTATTATTAACTTCTCATTATAGTGTCATACATTTGCTCTCGTTCGAGATCTCAAATATTTGTCCAGTTAATCACAGACATTGTCCACCACAAGATTCACTGTTTCATACATTCCCATCTTTTAACATCCAGCTTTCCTTCTGGTGACATATGTGACTCTGAGCTTACCCTTTCCACCACTTTCACACACCATTCAGCACTGTTAGTTATTCTCACAATAATGTGCAACCATCACCTCTGTCCATTTCCAAACACTTAAGTTCAACCTGGTTGAACATTCTGCTTGTAATAAGCAACCACTCTCCATTCTTTAACCTTGTTCTATATCCTGGTAACTTATATTTCATGTCTATCTGTTTACATATTATAATTAGTTCACATCAGTGAGACCATGCAATATTTGTCCTTATGTGTCTGACTCATTTCACTCAATGTAGTGCCCTCAAGATATCTTCATCAATCCGTTTTTTTTTTAGATGGTTTTGTTCACACACCATACTTTCCGTCCTAAGTAAACAATTGATGGTTCCCTGTAGAGTCATATATTTTTGTATTCACCACCATCACTACTATCTATATAAGGACATCTCCATTTCTCACACAAAAAAGGAGGAAAAGTCAAAGAAGATAGACAAAAGAAAAAGAAAAAGAAAGAAAAAAGCAACAAAAGGAAAGATAGAGTTAACCTAAAGTAGAATAAAGGAGTCAGACAACATTACCAATGCCAAGAGTCCCATACCCTCCCTTATATCCCCCTCCTAAAGGTATTTAGCTTTGGTATATTGCCTTTGTTACATTAAAGAAAGTATAATACAATGTTTCTGTTAACTGTAGTCTCCTGTTTGGATTGATTATATTTTCCCCCCATTACCACCTTATTTTTAACACCTTGCAAGGTTGACATTCGTTTGTTCTTCCTCATGTAAAAACATATTTGTACATTTTATCACGATGGTTGAGCACTCTAGGTTTCACTGAGTTATACAGTCCCAGTCTTTATCTTTCCTCTTTCCTTCTGGTGTCCCACATACTCCTAACCTTCCTCTTTCAACCATACTCACAGTCATCTTTGTTCAGTGTACATACATTGCGCTACCATCACCCAAAACTGTGTTCCAAATCTCTCACTCCTGTCTTTTCCTGTCTGTCTGTGGTGCTCCTTTTAGTATTTCCTGTAGAGCAGGTATCTTGTTCACAAACTCAGAATATTTTAAACTCTCCCTCATATTTGAAGGACAGTTTTGCCGGATATAGGATTCTTGGTGGTTTTGCTCTTTCAGTATCTTAAATATATCACACCACTTCCTTCTTGCCTCTATGGTTTCTACTGAGAAATCCACACATAGTCTTATCAAGTTTCCTTTGTATGTGATGGATCACTTTTCTCTTGCTGCTTTCAGGATTCTCTCTTTGTGTTTGACGTTTGATAATCTGATTATTAAGTGTCTTGGTGGTAGGCCTATTCAGATCTGTTCTGTTTGGGGTACACTGCACTTCTTGGATCGGTAATTTTATGTCTTTCATAAGAGATGGGAAATTTTCATTGATTATTTCCTCTGTTATTGCTTCTGCCCCTTTTCCCTTCTCTTCTCCTTCTGGGACACCCATGACACATACATTCATGTGCTTCATGTTGTCATTCAATTCCCTGAGACATTGCTTGTATTTTTCCATTCTTTTCCCTATCTGTTCTTTTGTGTGTAGGATTTCAGTTGTCTCGTTCTCCAGTTCCTGAGTGTTTTCTTCTGCCTCTTGAGATCTGCTGTTGTATGTCTCCATTGTGTTTTTCATCTCTTACGTTGTGCCTTTCATTTCCATAGATTTTGCCAGTTGTTTTTTCAGACTTGATTTCTACCTTATGTTCACCCAGCGTTTTCTTTATAGCCTTCATCTCTCTTGTCATATCTTCCCTGAACTTGTTGATTTGGTTTAGCATATTTCTTTGAAAATCTTTAATAGATTTTTCATTAAGTGAAACAATATCTCAACTGTATCTTGATTGAGGTGTAAGTTTGTTCCTTTGACTGGGCCATGTCTTCATTTTTCATAGTATAATTTGTAGTTTTCTATTGTCTAGGCATCTGGTTTCCTTGGTTACCCCAATCAGATTTTCCCAGACCAGAACGGGTTCAGGTCTCAGAATGGGGTTATATTCAGGGTGTATCTTAGAAGAATGACAGACTTTCCTGTGAGGTTTCCAGTCGCTGTGCTTTTCCTAACCTGCCCAGCAGGTGATGCCTGTCAGCCTGTCACTCCTGACTGGTATAGGGAAGTGTGGCCACTTCAGTTTTTCTTTTGGCTGTTTTCCCCCAGGTCCTGGGGACTGGTTCCAAAGGGAAAGCTGGGCACCACCTTCTTACTCTTAGGGAAGATACACCCCCTAGGGAGTTACCATCTGCATTTGAATTGTCATGTCTCTGACTCTGTTATATCCTCCCCTGTCTGGGTCAGAGCCCTGTGAGCTGAAAATGGCTACAGCTCTCTCCTGAGCCCCTCACATTGAGAGAGAGAAAAAGGGACAGAAGTCCCCCTTTTGGAGCCAGTACACAGCCCCCCAGTTTCACTCATCGGCCAGAGGTAACACCCGGTCTTCTGGGCTCCCCCTCCCAGGACAGATGAGTCTTCTCGTCTTTTAGTCATCACTAAAAGCCTCTGTCTGCTTGTGGGGACTTTGTAGCTTGTATTCAGCAGTCCACTTTTGTTAATTAAATCCCCAGTTGGAGCTGGGCTGAGGAATATTCGCTTGCTGGGAGAGTGCTGCTCTCTATCATAGCAAGGTTGTGCAGCTCAGCCTGCTGTGAAGGAGGGGGCTCCTGGCACAGTTCCGCAATTTTTACTTACAGAATTTATGCTGCGATCTCAGGCATTCCTCCCAATCCAGGTTGGTGTACAATGTGTGGACAGTCACAGTTGTCCCCCAGCAGTTATTCCAAATTATTTACTAGTTGTTCCTGGTTGTTCATTAGTTGTTCCAGGGGACTAACTAAATTCCACTCCTCTCTATGCTGCCATCTTGCCAAGTCTTCCTAAGTGTCTTTTGACGGAGATTAGTTTGCCTGTAAGCTTGGAAGACATTCCACATGGGGCTGACACCCAGCCCTGATCTCCTACACTGTAAGGAATAAGAGGGGCATAAAAATGCAAGTTATAAATGTCCCCTCTCCACCAAAACTCTCTCTCTCACACACACACACACACACACCCTGGTTAAGCAGCAGTCTTGCCTTCTCTGTGCATGACCCCCTTCATTTGGAGACACCAGGGATAACGGGCTGCTGTCACCTGGAAGCAGGTGGGAGAAGGTCGTGGAGAGGGCCTGGGCTTGGAGGTGGCCTGGACGTGGGGTTCGCCCCTGCTTTTGGAGGCTCCTCTGTCTGGGGTGTAGAGTGAGGCCCCGCCCCCTGCACGTGCAGTATGTTCATCTCTCCACCACTTGCCTTCTGCATCCCTCATGTCGCCATAATCGCCTGCTCTCCTTCAAGCCTCCAGGGCATAAACTCTTATCTTGGTGTCTGGGACAGGGAAGAAACAGATGACATTGAATCTTCGTACTTTTAGTCTCTCTGTCCGTACAAATTATCGCCATCTACCGCTGGCTGTTAGAGGGGTGGGTGCTGAGGAACGGAGCCCATTCAGAATGTATTAATTGTTGTCTTCTTAAACACTGATGTTCCGTGAACACTTTGGTCTGCTGCAGGTGGTTTGACAAGTCCTTCACGTTTATCGTCTTCAAAAACGGCAAGATTGGCATGAACGCCGAGCACTCCTGGGCAGACGCCCCGATCGTCGCCCACCTGTGGGAGGTGAGTGTGTGTGCTCCCGACGCCGGGCTGAATTTAAATCTATCACGTTTGTCGGATTACAAAGTATGAATTTTTAACATGTAGTGGAGTTGTATATCAAATTAGAACACAAAACTATAGGCAGTTCTGTCCCCATCATCTACAAGTCGTGACCCTCAAAGGCCACACACCTAACGTCGTCTCTTTGTGGAGCCGAAATGATGAAACGGCAGTCAGCTCTAATGCAGCTGGGGCAGAACGGAAGCTCAATTTTTTCTGAACTAAACCCTCTTGTGTTTGCTAGGTGTCTCCTAGCTTTCTCCTAGCTACCAAGTTTTAGGCCAGATAGAAGCCAGCCTGCTAAAATCTGGGCTTATAAAAATGCAGCAGGCCTTTGCCACTGTTCTAATTCTTAGATTTAACTGGTTATTTACAAAAGAAGTCAAACCTTTGTTGTCCTCTCCCCTCACCCCAGCTTTTTTTTAATTTCAGTTTTATTGAGATTTATATTCATATATCGTATAATCATCTGTGGTGTACAAGTATTCACAGTACCTCATATAGTTTTTTTGTTTTTTTTTTAAACAGAATTATTTTAATAGCATCAAATTGAGATTATCCAAATGGCCATCAAAGTAAACAGGATAAAAATTGTGGAATAATTACTCAATGGAATGCTATGCAGCAATAAAAATTAACAATTTACAATCATTTGCACCTATATAAAGAAGACACAGAAAGTACATATGGTCTTTGTTGTTCCATTAACATAAAATGCAAATGCAGGCAAAATAGTCCGTACTGTTAGCAGTGAGGATAATAATAATTTTGGGCGGCAGGCATCGATAGGAAGGGAACATGCTGAGGACTTATGGTGTATTGACAATGTTCTGTGTTTTTGTTTTGTTTTGTTTTGTTTTTTATTAAATTCAGTTTTATTGAAATACATTCACACACCATACAATCATCCATGATATACAATCCACTGTCCATAGTATGATAACATAGTTATGTGTTCATCACCACAATCTATCTCTGAACATTTTCCTTACATCAGAAAGAACCAGAACAAGAATAAAAAATAAAAGTGAAAAAAAAACACCCAAATCATCCCCCCATCCCACCCCATTTGTCCTTTAGTTTTTATCCCCATTCCTCCACTCATCCATACACTGGTTAAAGGGGGTGTGATCCACAAGGTTTTCACAATCACACTGTCACCTCCTTGTAAGCTACATTGTTATACAGTCATCTTCAAGAGTCAAGGCTACTGGGTTGGAGTTTGGTAGTTTCAGGTATTTACTTCTAGCTATTCCAGTGCATTAAAACCTAAAAAGTGTTATCTATATAGTGCATAAGAATGCCCAGCAGAGTGACCTCTCGACTCCATTTGAAATCTCTCAGCCACTGAAACTTTATTTCGTTTCATTTTGCATCCCCCTCTTGGTCAAGATGTTCTCAATCCCATGATGCTGGGTCCAGATTCATCCCCGGGAGTCATATCCTGCTTTGCCAGGGAGATTTACACCCCTGGGAGTCAGGTCTCACGTAGGGGGGAGGGCAGTGAGTTCACCTGTCGAGGTGGCTTAGCTAGAGAGAGAGAGAGAAAGAGAGAGAGAGAGAGGGCCACATCTGAGCAACAAAGAGGCACTCGCACCCCAGCTTTTTAAAGACACTCTGGAGCATCCCCTGCCTCTTACTTTTGGTTCGTTTTTGTTCAGTACTCTCTGAACTGTTCTGCTTGAAGAATTGAATGAAGGCTTTGCTTCTTTAACTCACCTGCCAGGTTCTTGTTAAAAGAAATTACTAAACTCTAGAATCACCAACAGTGGACTTGACCCAGAAATACCATATTAACTTGTTTTGATGAGACTTGAAATAAGTTTTCTGCAAAGCAGCAAGCCCGTAGAGATTCACACCGAATGCTGACACTGCCCCTGGTGTTTTTATGTTGCTGCTGCTCCAATACCTGAGCAGAATAAAAAGCCTGTAGGGTTGTGGCAGGTGTGGAAGACACTTCTGGGTCACCACAGGGCTGAGGAGCTCACCGTCCCTTATGGGATGGGGCACTGGGTTTGTCCGTCTGAAATTAGATCGGTTGGTAAACCTGTGAGTATATCTTACTGCAATATCTCATTCTTTTTTCTTTAAACTTCTTTGAAGGCTTTGAATGTCAACGTTTCTTTTTACAAAATTGTATCCACTTTTTTTCCCCTAGAGCTAAACAAATTCTAGAACATGCCGTGCCTTCCCTTTCGGGGCCTCTGCACCTGTCTTGCCTCTTCCCGTCCTGCCTTGGCTACCGGCTCCTCTTCCCACAGGTCTCACTGTGACCCCACTTGTTTTAGAAGCACCCCCTCTTCCCTGTCTCCCAAGACAGGGTTAGAAGCATCCGTCACACTTCCTCCAACGCTGTCAGCTCTCTCACCCCTGGTTAGAGTATCCACAAAACCTAACCAACCACTCCTTCAGCCAGGGGAGGTTTTGTATGTCAGAAACAGGATAAAAAGGAAAAACAGCATGTTCCAGCTTTAGGCAATGGTGTGTGTCACTGATACATGGTAGAAAGCTGCCAAGGATCAGAAGCACTCTTAGCTTTTGCCAGTGCCGACCAAAGTTTAGAGACCCTTTCAGCCGAAAACGCCGTGAAGATCCAGCAGCCTTCCCAGCACCTCTGGACGTAGCAACAAGATGCATTTTACATCTCTGTACAGCATCCTGGTCCAGCTTGTCACACCCCACTCCTGGGACTTTCCAAGTAGGAAGTACACAGGAGCTGTTCTTTGATAAATCACAGACAGCCTCATTCATACTGGGCAGATTTGCCAAGTAGCATAATTTATTGGATATTCCAAGTTCAGGTTTATTTTTTTATGTACTCTGGATAAAATAAGGGTAAAGGGATTTGGTCTTAGGCCATCGTGGCCAGTTAGAAGTGGTGGCATTAAGCCGTTACTTCCCAGCTGGCAGGGTGGGCTGTGACCCCAGGGACCCCCAGACTCATCGCTGGTCTAGGAGGTCCAGTCCCAGACTAACACAGCTGCCAGTCAGTTAAAAAAAACTACCCTATTTAGAGCTGTTTGCTCCTGATGTACTCCTGCTGTTAAATGGGCCAGCTGTTCGGGGGCTCTGATGTGGGGCCACACAGTCACGAGCCTGGCTAGGAGGCCATGAACCTTGACCCCATGTAGAAGCCGCGCCGTCAGGCTCCCCGATCCTGGCGCTCCCCGCCCCTCAATCTCCGGCCGTCTTTATCTTGGACATCGTGGTGTCTTTCCATCTCCCCCACTGGAATGTAAGCTCCCAGAGGACAGGCATTCCTTTTCTTAATAAAGAGTCTTTTTATTTTTATACTGAGATACAATTTGTATACCATAAAACCCACCCTTTTAAAGTGTACAATTGGGGGACATTTGGTGTGTTCACTGTTGGTCTACCATCACCACCATCTAGTTCCAGAACTCTCTCATCAGCCCAAATGAAACTCCATATCTGTTACCGCCTCTCCTTTCCCCTCCCCCAGCCTCTGCCACTAACCTGCTGTCTTTCCCTGTGGATTTGCCTTTTCTGGATATTTCATATAAATGAGATCCTGTCATCACATGTGGCCTTCTGTGACTGGTTTCTTTCACTTGGTGTAATGTTGTCAAGGTTCATGCCATCGTAGCATGCATCGGTGCTTTGTTACTTCCTTTTTTTCCTTCAGTCCTTTTCATGGCTGGATGACATTCTACCATATGGACATAACGCATTTTGCTTATCTGTTCATGGGTTGACAGATGTTTGGGGCTATATAGTGTGAATACACTGCTGTGAACACCGTGTGTGGGGTTTCGTGGACACAGGTTTTCATTTCTCCCGGGCATATACTAGGAGCGGGGGTGCTGGGGGCTGCTCTGTTTAGCTGTTGAGGAAGGGCAGCACGTCTTGCCGGTTTTGTTCACGGCATCCTCGGTGTTTGGTGGAGTTGCCAACCCATGGCAGGTGCTCAGAAAATACTTGTGGAATAAACTGCCTTAGATTTACCTGGGGGTTTGGGTCCTGGCTCACTGAGGACCATGAACTTGGACGAGTTCTTTCCCCTCCCGGGGACCCAGGTTTCTCATTGACGCAAATTGGCCTAATAGTTATTACCTCCCAGGCTTCCCGTAAATATCCAATGAGAGCGCATCTGTCTTGCTCCCAGGAGGGAGCCTGGGACCTGGCAAGGGGATCCGAGCAGGTCTGGGGGTGGGTTTGCATCAGACACTCTCTGCTCAAACCCCAGCTCAGCTCCTAAGCCGACGGGGGCCGTCGAGCCAGCGGCTGAACCCTCCAGGCCATGTGTCTCTCATCTCTAAAATGGAGAAAAACCACCTCATCACGCAATACGTTTGTACCGTTAAGTCTATAATCTCTCTGTAAAGAATAAGGATCATCAAGGAATTTTATGTAACCCTCACAAGTGTAATAATCTGCTCTGCATTTTCACGCTCGCCTTCTGTTTCTGGCAGTTCGTGATGGCCACTGACGGCCTGCAGCTCCGCTACACAGACGACGGTCACTGTAAAGGGGACACCAACCCAAGCATCCCGTACCCCACCAGGCTGCAGTGGGAGATCCCTGAAGAAGTAAGTCGGAATTTTTATTTCCTCGGGGAAGGAAATGAATTTAAACGCTTCCATCCTCGTTTTCCAGCTCTGCTTCCTGAGTGCTCAGGAGCTCAGCTGAAGACCACGGAGCCCGAAGTCTGTCATCCCCAGGAGCCCCTGTTACTGGCCCTTGGGAGCCTCAGTAAATATTTCTTCTTCCATCTTCAGCTTTTGCTCTCGTTATCGGTGGGATTTCCAGTGTAACCTTCGCTAAACAGGAAAATTAAAACACAAAGCCAAGTATCATCCCATAGTTTAGAGTTAAAATGCCGTGAATCACTAATTTATCAATTTTAGAACATCGGGTTCCTCCAAAGATTCTCACATGTAGTCCACTTGGCCAGAGTCCACTTGCAAAGGAATTTTAGGGCTGGAAAAGATGAAATCCTGGCTTACCTCGTCCGAGCAGGGTTCCTGGGGCCCAAGAAATAATTTCTGATGTATTAAACTACTGTGTCTAGAGCTGTGGGCTCGTCAGCTGGCGTCTGCTGATCCTGTGGCTTCGGGGCTGCAGGGGCTTTCTGCAGAGAGGTGTGCTCTGGCACGTGGGCTCGGGGTCCTTGAAGCTGACCATTTTATGGAATTGCTTTCTCGGTTGCCACAGCCCAGCAACAGTGGGCTTCACCAAGCAAAACCCGTGACCGCTAGAAACACCCTTTGGGGTCCCATTGGGAACTTCCCTGTGTTCTCACTGCTTGGGACCCCCCACCAGCACTCCTCCGGGGGCTGGCTTCATACCATATCGGGGCTCCCGGATCACCTTTCTGGAAAGAACGAAGAGGAAAACATGAGATGTGTATTTCTAAGTAGCAATTTTGTAGCCCCACTGAAAACTGGCTTCTGATTTTCTTCCGGGTATGTGTCAATACTTGTCTTCTCCTCCATTGAGTGAAAACTTGTTTCCTTCTTTCTCTTAAGTGTCAAGAGGTTATAGAGACTTCCCTGAGCGTCGCGAGTATTCTGGCAAACGATGTCGATTTCCACTCCTTTCCATTCGTCACTTTTGGTAAAGCCGTAATCAAGAAATGCCGAACCAGCCCAGACGCCTTCGTGCAACTCGCCCTCCAGCTGGCTCATTACAGGGTAAGAGCCGCCAGCCTGGCTCTGGTTGCGGGCACTTTGGGGGGGTTCCTAAATGCATACCCAATGGGTGGGAGAGGCCTGGGACCTGGCCCAGGTGAGGGGACTGCCGGCGACAAAAGCACAGCCCAGCTGGTTTGATGGCCTGCTATGGCTCGTGGTCGGAACCGGGCCGGGGTCAGCAGAACCCCCCAGGGCTGTTAATCGCGCCCAGTGATAACACCTGCTGCCACAGGAGTTCTGCTGTGTGCCCCGCACTGGTCTAAGTGCTTTACACACATCCTCCCCACACGCCCCCTCCCTGGGAGGCTCTTGCTACCCCCTGCCCCCATTCCACAGGTGAGGAAGCTGAGGGCAGAGGGCGAGGCGGCTGGCCAGGGTGAGCCCCGAGACGTCACCTCTGAGGTGAAGCCGGGTGGGCGGCCCTCCTCCATACCTGTAGGCTCCCCTTCTGCTGCCGCTGAAGTTAAGAAAATAAGTGTTCCAGTTTGCTAATGCTGCCTTAATACCAGATTATGGATTGGCTTTTATAAAGGTGGTTTATTTGCTTACAAAGTTACAGTCTTAAGGCCGTGAAGTGTCCAAAGTAACACATCAACAATCGGGTACCTTCACTGGAGGATGGCCAATGGTGTCCGGAAAATCTCTGTTAGCTGGGAAGGCATGTGGCTGGCATCTGCTCCAAAGTTCTGGTTTCAAAATGGCTTTCTCCCAGGATGTTTCTCTCTAGGCTTCAGCTCCTCAAAAATGTCACTCTTAGTTGCTCCTGGGGATGTTTGTCCTCTCTTAGCTTCTCTGGAGCAAAAGTCTGCTTTCAAAGACCGTCTCCAAAATGTCTCTGTAAGCTGCAGCTCCTCTCTCAGCTCCTGTGAATTCCTCAAAGTGTCCCCCTTGGCTGTAGCAAGCTTGCTCCTTCTGTCTGAGCTTATATAGTGCTCCAGTGAACTAATCAAGGCCCCTGCTGAATGGGTGGGGCCACACCTCCATGGAAATTAGCTAATCAGAGTTATCACCTACAGTTGGGTGGGTCACATCTCCGTGGAAACACTCAAAGAATTACAACCTAATCAACACTAATATGTCTGCTCACACAAGATTATATCAAAGATAATGGTGTTTTGGGGGACATAATACATTCAAACTGGCACAATAAGCAAATGCAGAAAAGCAAAAGTGGCGATATTGATCCCAGATAAGTTAGAACTCATGGGCCGAAACCACATCAAAGTGGAAGATAATACAATTCTTAAGTACGATTGTGACATAGAAGGACAAATATTACATGGTTGCATTGATGTGAAATAATTAGAATAAACAAATTCATGGAGTCGGAAAGTAGAATACGGGTTACCAGGGGCCGGGGTGGGGTTAAGGAATGGGGATTTAATTTTTAAAAAGTTTAACACCATTGAATTGTATATCCAAAAAGAGGAAGAAGGGAAATTTTAGGATGTATTTAAGTTACCCCTCCCACAAACCCACAGAGCTGCACAACACAATGTAAACAGTGCGCTAAAGTTAATAGCGTAGTTATAATAATTTATTTCATGAACTGTAACAAGGTACCACACTAACAATGCAAAAGTGTTAATAATAGGGAAAACTGAGTGTGTGTGTGTGGGAGGGGGTATATGGGAGCTCTGTACCTGTTGCATGATGTTCCTATACACCTACAGCTGCCCTAATAAAATTTAAAACGTGTTCTTAAAAAAAAAATGATTGTGACAAACAGGAAGCTTTATTTTCCCAAGTAACATCCTTGCTGAAAGGCATAAACCACAAGCAGTTGGAGCAAAGCACAATAAGTGTAGGAGACTTTAACTCAGCTCTTTGTCTTTGGGAGATCAACTGAATAAAAGATAAAATTGAGGTGTCAGGTCTTAGGATGAATAAGACTGAATTTTAGAATTGCCAAGCAAACTTTGTGCATATGAATAAGCAGTGCTGGAACTATAAAAGCAGGGTGATACCTCCGTTATAGGAAAGATTTTACTAAGACAGTACCATGTTCTACAGTAGTATAGTTGGAAATCTCAAGGAAATTCTTATTATTTTCTATGACTGCAATTTAGTAAAACTAACTCAAGGAAAGATGAGTGTGCATGGATGAAAGGAAGAAGTTATCAAGACAAGCAGCTGCTAAACTGGACCTGGTCTAGGTAGGCTCGTGGCTTTGAAGAGCTCGCAGCTGCAGGGATGACAGACGGGAAGGAAGCTGCCCAATTTCTTTCACAGAACTAGGTGATAATTAACCTCAGTGAGCTGCCAGAGCTACTGTGCCAGGTGCTTTGCAAGGACCGACACTCACGACAGCCCTGACCAGGTACCTTTTCTTCTCCAGTTTACACACCAGGTGAAGCATCTTGCCCGAGAGCTAGTAGCTAGTAAGAGGCAAGGCTGAGAATTGCTTGGCAAGCTGGTTCTAGAACCCGTGTCTTTAACCACTATTGTGCTGTTAAACCTGCTAGAAACCACCAAAAGAAGAAAAAAAAAGAAAGCTGTAGACTAGTTCTGCTCATGAAAGTAAGCATAGAAACCTGAAATAAAATATTAGCAAATAGATTCTATCAGTATGGGAAAAGAATAATCACCAGTGATAGAAAAAAGGTTTAGTATTAGTGAGTCCAATGATATGTTACATCATAGAGGAAGCAGATAGTCATCTTAAGAGATACTAAAAAGGCATTCAAAATTTAACATTCATTCCTGGTAACAGTCCTTGGTAAAAGTGCGTGGGAATAGGGGCTGTTTCTTAACATGATAAGCACCATGATGTCTGGAGTAGCCACATATCGCCTAAAGGTGAAAGTGTGGAGGGCCCCATTAAAGCCACAAGGAGAAGGGTGCTTCTGACAGCTCCACTGTTCTGGAATGTTCTTCCATTAAGTGCCGCCAGTGCAGCCTGACAGGGTAATTGCACAAAAGGAGCACCCGAGGGTCAGCTCGGAGTTGCAGGCAGAGCACTTTTACAACCAGGTGCTGCACCCAGAAGGGAGGCCCAGTGCAGAGTTATGCAAAGCCAGTCTCCTCGGGTGACAACAGTGGCTGAGTTGGAAAATACCATGGAGACTAGAAACCAAAACCGCAGTTCCCCGGGCATTCGTTCATTTACAAAGCAGGAAGGTCCTCTGGGAAGAAAGGCCTGGAAGCCACCAAGGAACACAGAAGTTTCCAGGAAGGGAGAGAATGTGCGAATTTGGATAAAAAGACTCAAGATCCTGGAGAGGTGGAAGTTCCCAGCTTACACAGTTAATTGAAACATAGTCAAAGGTCCAAATACATTTTTAAGAAAGGAGCTTGACCAATTGATTTGAAGTTCATCTGGAAGGATTAACATTTGAGAATAACCAGGAACATTCTGAAAAAGAAAAGTAATAAAGTGGCGGTTGGAGCAGTGGAGATTGCTCTTTCAAAGCCTAAAATATAGTGTGATGGTTGGGTTCATGTGTCAACTTGACCAGGTGATGGTGTACAGGTGTCTGGTCAAGCAAGCACTGGCCTAACCGTTACTGCAAGGACATTTGTGGCTGGTTAATAAACCAGAAGGCTGGTTTATTAAATCATCAGTCAATTGGTTGCAGCTGTGACTGATTACATCAACGAAGGGTGTGTCTTCCACAATGAGAGAATTCAATCGGCTGGATTTATCCAATCAGTTGAAGACTTTTAAGGAAGAGAGAGAGAGGACCTTCACTTCTTCTTTGGCTAGCCAGCGAAGCATTTCCTGAGGAGTTCATCGAACAGGAGTTTCCAGTTGCTGCCTGCCCTATAGAATTTGGACTTGTGCATACCCACAGTTGCGTGAGACATTTTTCTTAAATCTTATGTTTACAGATATCTCTCATTGTCTCTGTTTCCCTAGAGAACCCTAACTAATACATATAGAAACTAGAAAATTGTAATTAAAATGGTGTAGTATTGATGCAAAAATAGATCCATGAAATAGTATGTGATAAAAGAGATGTTTAGCCTCAGTGGAGGAACAATAGATGAATAATCAGTAAAGGAAATTGGGAAAACTGGCTAAATCATTCCATTTGGAAAAAAATCAAGACCCCCAATAGAAAAATGGAATCAGAACAGAAATTGATGGTTCACAAGAGAAGAAAAATACAAATGGTCAGTGAGTGTATATAAAAAGTTTAATCTTAGACTAGGAATTTAATAAAAACAAATTAAACAAGATTCGTTTTTTCCCTATGCAACTGGAAAATATGTTTTAATTTTGCGTTGGTGGGTGTGAATGAGAAGGGGTATTTGGATGCAACCGTTGATTCTCAGCATGGCACTGAATTGGAAGAACTTGTGAGAGTGTGAATCACACAGCTGGAAAATTCTGCCAGAAAGGCATAACCTTTTACCCGGCAAATTCTACTTTTATTTATCCATAAAAAAGGACACGTACATGAGGATATATTTAAGCGTGCTCTCTGTAAATATTTGAAGCAATCTAAAAGGTCACCAATACGAAACTTGTTAAATTACGGTATTTTCATACACTGGAACTTATATAACTGTTAAACAATGCCTGTGGCACATTATATGGAAAAGTTTAGTCATAAAACAACATATGAAACTTGATCCTTTATTACAGGGATCTGTAAACTGTGGCCTATGGGCCAAATCTGGTCCTTCGTCTGTTTTTATACAGCCCTTGAGCTAAGAATGGTTTCTACAGTTTTAAATAGGTGGAAAACATCAAAGGAAGGAGAACATTCCAGTATCCATAAATGAAGTTAACCTTTATTAAATAACTAAAATACAAAATGTATACTTTCTCCTTGGGTCCTCCTTCCCCTCCCACTTCTTATAACGAGCCCCTTTGCAAACACCTCTCATCGGAGAGATGGGAGGGATATTTTGTAAATAACCTGGGAACCTACTCTCAAGCCTGTTTGCCGTAGGATAGAGCAGGGCATCTGAGTGTGTCCTGGACACCGTCCGAGGAAAATGTAATTACTGATGTATCAAGGAAAGACGGTTGTAACTTGGTGGGTCTTTGTGCTGGACCCCGAGGGCATGTGGAGACCCTCATCATAGGGAGCCGAGGCTGGAGACAGAGCCGGGCCATCCGCCGGCCCCTTCCAAGCCCCCCTGCCCTGCCATCCACACCCTGGGGCCTGCTCCTTTCTGGGCTTTATGTGCTGGACCCCTGGGAGCCTGCTCCACCAGTACCCGCACCCTGATGTGCTGTCACCCTCTTAGGAAGCGCCCGGCTGCCAAGGAACAGGACGATACTGTTGCCATCACCTGTCACTGTGGCATCCTGGGTTTCCTTCTCTGATGTGTGACACTGTCTTACTCCACCGGGGTCCTTCTGTCCTCCAGGCTGTGTCTTCTCCCTCTCCAGGATGGTGGAGGGCCTGGGTTTCACATCTTGGCGCATGTGGCAAGAGTCCTGCCCACACAGCGCCAGTGTCCCAGCGCAAGCTGCCTGTCCAGCCGGGTGCAGCGGTGCCTGGGCTCCTGCTTGGGGCTCGGGATGTCACAACAGGTGTCTCCTGGGTGCCCTGATGCTCCACCCTGCCCGACACCTGCTCCCAGCCTGACTGACCAGCATCGGGCTGTCGCGGGCTGTCGTCCAGGCTGGCCAGTCCGTCACCCCGGGGTCACAGGACAACCTTCCTCCTATAGCCTGCAGGGTCCATCCTCCTGGACCCCCTCTCTGTCCTTCCAGCTGCTGCTTCCTCCCAGAGCCCTTGCTGTCCCCAGCTCAGCCTCTCTAGGGTCTCCACTCCGGGGGACATGCAGGTTGCCTCCGCTTTTCCCATCCTTCCAGTGCCATCCGGCCCCCGAGGCCAGCGTCTCGGGGCTTCCTGGGGCCTCTGCTCTCTTCCCTCCGCCCCTCCCTTCTGCAGATTCCAGGTCTGTGACAGTCACCCCGTCCCTCCACTCCCTGCCCCCGCACCCCACAGGCAGGCATATCATCTTGGTTCAGCCTAGAGCCCCATTGTGAAAACTCCTCCACTGCCAGGGTCAGCGGGCCTCTGGGCACCCACTCTTCCACTCCCCTAAATTCCCCTTCCACACCTCCTCTCTCCTGACTCCCAGCACCTTCCCCATCCTTACTCCTAGCCGGCCACCTGTCTTCTTTCCTTGAGAAATGGAAGCTTGCAGAAGAGGCCTTCCGTGGGCTCCCCTACCCCAGCGCCTGCCAGCCCCCCCTCGGCTGCTCCCTCCTGCTCTGTCCTTCCTCCTGTCCAGTGAGGGAGGGGAGCCATCCATGCTCCAGGCTCGGGCCGACCCCCGACTTGTGCCCTGAACCCCTTCCCGCTGTCCCGCTCACAAACCCTCCTCTCTCTTGCAGCCCTGGTCTTTCTTTTCCACTGGTGCATTCCCACCATCGTCCAGATCCGAGGGAGTGGCTCCAGTTTATCCCAGATATCTTTAAATAATCCCAGACCGTTGACTGCAGATCTCCTGGTTGTGCACTGTACTCCTAACGTGCAGTCAGGCTTGTGTAACGGGGATTAAAGCCGAGGTGTGTGGAATGCAGGATGCTGTGTGACGCCTCTGTTGCATCTTGAAATGGAAACCCGTGCTGCCCAGCGGCCACGTTCCCTCCCAGCCCTTCCCAAAGCCAAAGTCAATGCCGCCGTCTAACCACGCTGGCTCAAAACCAAAGCCGACCTGAAAGGCAGTGTTTCCTCGTCGAGCTTGGCCGATCGTGTTTTAGGCCTCAGACGGCATCCTCGGTGCCCTGCCTTGTCTTAAAATACCTCTCCTTTCCCAGGACATGGGCAAATTTTGCCTGACGTACGAAGCCTCCATGACCCGGCTCTTCCGTGAGGGCAGGACAGAGACCATTCGTTCCTGCACCACCGAGTCGTGCAGTTTCGTGCGTGCCATGGTGGACCCCACGCAGACGGTAAGGGTGCCCCACAAGCTGAGAAAGCAGCGCACTTCACACGGTCTGAAAAGGAACCTTCAGATGGCCGCTCAGTCCTGTCTAACTCAGTCCCACACACGCCCCTGTGCAGAGGCCGTATTCTGCATTTCCTTTCTTCTACCTCTTGCAAGGGATAAGGAAGCACCACAAGGTAACGGCAGGGCTGTGTGCACAGAGGGGAGCATTGCAGGGCAGTTCTCTGTTGTCGTAGAACAAATTAGATGGTAAATAGGCTCTAAGTCCAAATAATATGCAACTGATGAATAAAGGGGCAGGAAATAGGTGCTGAGGACAAGACCTGAGTCGTTGGAATCTAGGTTAGGAAGTAGCAGCTATTCTACGGAACCTTCTGCCTGAGGTTGCTGAAGCCCAGGCCCAGCACTGGGGCCCCCTGGCTCCGAGCTAGGGTTTTCCGTTCACTGTCTTTTCAATTCTGGCAGTGACCCTGGGCAGTGTTGTCACCTCACACTTTAGATAAGGACTCCATTGAGTTTAGCAAATCGCTGGACGACACAACTAGTAAGTGGCCCTGGGTGGATCCACCTGATGCCAGGCCATGGGTGCTTACTGCCACCTGATGGGGAGATGCCGGCAGAGACCCTCTCCTCTGTGGAGAACCTGCCTCCAGAGAGGCTTCCAGCAACACGGGGAGAGAAATCTGTTGGTGTCATGATAGATGGTGGCTCTAATCTATCATTAGATGCTCTTCCGGTTTGCTAATGCTGCCATTTTGCAAAACACCAGAAATGGATTGGCTTTTATAGAGGGGGTTTATTTGGTTACACAGTTACGTCTTAAGGCCATACAGTGTCCAAGGTAAGTCATCAACAATCGGGTACCTTCACTGGAGGATGGCCAATGGCGTCTGGAAAACCTCTGTTAGCTGGGAAGGCACGTGGCTGGCGTCCGCTTTCTCGTAGGTTGCACTTCAAAATGGCGTTCTCCAAAATGTTGCTCTTGAGGCATTTTGTCCTCTCTTTACTGCAGATCCTCTTCAAAATGTCACTCTCAGTTGCTCTGAGGTCCCTCTGTTTGTGAGCTCTTTTTATAGGACTCCAGTGGACTAATCCAGACCCACCCTGAATGGGCGGGGCCACATTTCCATGGAAACGTTCAATCAAGAGGTCACATCCTAACCAAAGGTGTCACTCACAGTTGGGTGGGTCACATCTCCATGGAAACACTCAATCAGAAAGTTCTAACCTAATAAACACTAATACATCTGCCCCCATAAAATTGCATCAAAGATAATGGCATTTTGGGGGGACATAATACATCCAAACTGGCACAGATGCCTTCAAAAACAGATGTGAAAGCCGGGTCTTGAGTGTGTCAACATCTCATCTCCCTATAGAGACCTTTTGTTTCCCTGATTTTGTGATTCATTTCGTGGAGCCAAAAAGAACCGGAAACAGCCTATTTGGGTTCAGGTTTAAAGCCCCAGAAGTGCTGTTTGAGTCGAGTTGCCAGCCAGACTTCTCACGCACGGCAACACAGCCGGGAAGTGAGAGGGACAGAGCTTCGTTTTCACACAGTGAGAACTTGAGCCTTGTGGAAACTGTCAAAACGGGAGCTTTCCCACCTACATCATGATCTCGTTTGTGTAAGAGGTGAAATAACGCTGGGTGGGCTGCAAGGGGACCCAGCGAGTGCATCTCCAGCTGTGCCCCCTCCGTGGCCTCTGAGCGCCCCGGTGGGCACATGTCTGCGGGAGGGGCAGCTGCCAGGACACAGCTCACCAGCAGAGCCAGGCACTTCCTTTTCCAGCCATGCAGCTAAGCCGAGATCCATCCTGCAGAGCTTGAAATGTCCAGTGCACTTCATTCCCATGGTTTGTTATTTTAGGTTGAGCAGAGGCTGAAATTATTCAAGGTTGCGTCCGAGAAGCACCAGCTGCTGTACCGCCTGGCGATGACCGGCTCTGGGATCGATCGTCATCTCTTCTGCCTCTACGTGGTGTCCAAATACCTGGCCGTGGATTCCCCTTTCCTTAAGGAAGTAAGTCGCCTCTTCTACAGATAGTTCACTCAAGTGCGTTGGCTGACCCAAAACTCAGCGACCAAGTCCAGCCCTGCAAATCAGAATACGCATACAGAGTGGGTCTTTGGGCGTGGCTATAATAAAATGGGAATTTTGAGCTGCAGATTTCTTCAGTGCCCCAGAACACTTTGCTGTCGGATTTATCCTCGTGACTTGATAGATGTAAATAACCTCAAACGCAGATAATTGTAAAAATGTATAAAGATAAGTAGGAAGGGATGAGTCCTGGGTATTTGTTACCTTGGTTTTTAATACAGTTGGTTCGACTGAAAGTTGATAAAATTTAATTTTTAGTCATGGCTGTGTTTAACAACCAACTGGAAAATTCCTGAAACTTGAACAGGCGATTGGCTCCTGGGACCTGGTCTGCAGCACTCTGCCCCCATCCCAAATCTTACTACAAACGCATCTGCCACCATTTTTGTCTGAGACGCTGTTAGCCGCTCTGCATCCTCTCTGCAGATGCATCGCTCCAAACAGCCAGACCTTCAGGGATATAGGCCTTTTGAGTCTGAAACAGTCAAAAGACAGAGTGCAGGTTTTCTCCTCTTTGCAGTGGGGCTTCTCGGTCACAGAAGAACACGGGACTCGGGGAACATGTCATTTGAACATTTCCTGATTCCAGGGTCCTTCTCTCACTCGGTAGGTTTTGTCTGAACCGTGGAGACTGTCCACCAGCCAGACCCCTCAGCAGCAGGTGGAGCTGTTTGACTTGGAGAGAAATCCGGACTACGTGTCCAGCGGAGGGGGCTTTGGACCAGTAAGTGAAGAGGGGCATCACCAAACTAAACACACAGCCCCAAGTCCCAGGGCCGTGCCTGCCCGTCCACCACTCTGCCAGGCCCACCTCAGTTCTGAGGCTACGGTTTGTGTACTGGTACAAAGGAATTCCTGCTGATTTTTCTTATGGGTGCTAGTGACAGACTTGGATTTCAAATAAGTTCCTTTTCACATCCTCTCATTTCCCTGCATTAAGTGTAAACTTATTTTGCTGCACAGGTTGCTGATGATGGCTACGGTGTGTCGTATATTCTCGTGGGAGATAACCTCATCAATTTCCATATATCTTCCAAGTTCTCTTGCCCTGAGACAGTAAGTCCTTTTCCCTAAAGATGGGGTATTATCACTTTTTTTATTTTGAAAAGTGGCACGTCCTTAATTGCATGTAAAACTTCAATTCAGTAATCTACTTTTACTTGGTTTGTACCTTCTAAAAGAAATGAATTTCAAAATCCACTTAACCTAGTTTTAAAGAAATATATCGTATTTGGTTGAAAATGTTTATCTTTGCTGATAGCAGTGGTTTTAAATCTCAAATAACATTGGAGTGCTTTTGTAACACTTTGACTTTCTATAACACATGGAGGGTGGCCCAAAAATAGTGAGCACACATTCAAAAATAGCAATACACTATAGTTGGGGTGGGGACGGAAATGTCCTTTTGTGAATGGAATGAATGACCCCTTCATAATTGGCCACACTTAATCCTTTTCCACATTGTATGGAACCTGACAGTCGATATCAGGTTCACTGTTAAAGAAAAAAAATCGGAATTCATTTACTTGCTGTGTCTGATGTGAGGCTCTAACATTAGGGAAGCCTCCAATGAAACACACACACACACCCCAACAAAACCGGTAACTATGTTACCCTGAACGCCTCTTTAGATTGTGTAAATTAACAGTTAAAACATTCAGTCAAAGATTAGAGACTTGGCCAAAAGGAATTTATTTCTTTGAATTGGATTATGATTGAAAAGGCTAGAAATGTGGGAAGTCCACATTTTAATGTTGCTGTTTTTTAATTTTTTATCTTTAAATGCCAGGATTCGCATCGCTTTGGGAAGCACCTGAGGCAGGCGTTGATGGATATCCTCTCCTTGTTTGGGACCATTTCTAATTCCAAAAAGTAATTCCACTGGAGTGGCCCTGGAGGAAAATGAACTCTTCCAATAAAAACCAAATGAGAACTAGGTATAAATCCTGATGGTAGTTCAGGATGAAAAATTGCCCTTAAAGAACTCAGATGTTTCCCTTCTGTAAAAGGTTTGGTGTTTTTGTTTTTGCCAGAACAGTAGCCTCCACCATGTGAAGTGTAACCTACTGCTTCTAGGTATGTCTTAATAACTCCATGAACATTTGATAAAGTCCCCTCTAAAGTTTTGCATTGGCTTGTATTTATTAAGGGATTAAAATATGTTGAATTACTTAAGGAATTAGTGGAGCTGTGGCTTCGCAAATATTGCAAAAGGAAATGGCACTCTTTCTCAGTGGAGAGCAAACACCTGGCTCGTGAGGGCATCTAACTTTCAGCCTTTGTTGTGTGCAAAGAAGAAAGGGTTGTTCGAGTTGGGGTTGGTAACAATTACAGCTAACCCTCGTGTAATGCACTAACTGAGGATGCTGTGCTTTTGGACACGACATCTTGTTTTCTGCGGGTAGCTCTGTCATAGTTGAGTCTGACAGTCTTATTTTTGCTTCTCCATCTTTTAAGCAGGTAGAATGCCACACCTCTAGTTTTAGAAACCTTACACGTATTCAAACCCAGTGCCTTAAAAACAAAAGGCTCTAGATGCAGAGGAGACCATAGGAAAGATTATTTCTGTCAAGTCTTTATTTCTGCATTGTGGATATACCACTCCCTTCCCAATTTAACTGAGTATGAATGACCCTAAATAAACCTTTTCCCTACCCATAGAAAACAGGGCAGCTTTGCCATGTTTTCCTAATTGGAATGCCTTCCTATCATAATTAAGCAACACTGGCACATATCAGAGATGGGGACCAAGGGTTGAGGGCCAAATATTTTATGTCTAGGGACTTCACTGAAGAATAAAATGCGATATGTGCCTCTGGAGTATGGCTTACCCAAACACATGGTAAGGAGAGCATGGTATTGGCTCCTGAGAAAGGAATAAAACCTGAGGGCAACCGCAGGATGCTCAAGAGAGCCCAGCTCCGTTCTGCCAGGAGGCTCCTGTTGAGGGGTGGCGTGGGGGGTTAGATGGAAGCAACTTGCTTGGTCATCTTTGGAGCTTTGCAGGTGATGGGTGCTAGGTATCAACACAGCCTGTCCTCGCCTTCGGAGTGCCTTTATCAAAAGGGTCTGCCTGACCAAAAAGCAATCATGCACTGAATCGTCTTCAGTATTTAATATGAAAATTAAAGTATCACGGAAGGAAATTCCCACTGCCTCAGAGCTGTAATGACAAGCTTAAAGGTCTTTTTAACTGTGTATTTATTTTGCTGACCACTTTGTTCTCTGCGGGCTCCCCTTCAAGAGTTCTGCACTCCAGTAATAACAAAAACAAGGGCTGAACTTGGGGAGGGGGCCAAGGCGCTGGCTGAAGAGCACATACGTATTTTATTTATGTATATTTTGTAATGTAAAAATTCCACCTAAATGGGCCAAAGATTTTTTTTTTCCTCTTTAAAAACCTTAAGAAATGGAAACAAAAGACAAAAAAACAAAAAACAATCAAACAAAAAATCCAACAGCAGTCACTAAGGCCCCCAGCCGTCTGGGGGCAAGCATGGGTTCCGGTCACCAGCCTGTAGCCGGTGTCATCTGCTCTCAGAGCCGCCTCGGTCATGCACTGCTGACCACGTAACCGATGTGTGTTACCATGTTCGCGCGTGAATTCAAGGGTAGTCGTATTTGGGCCCGCCTCTCAGGTTTCAAATGTAATTGTGAATTAATTGGCGCAACTTCCAATGCAATTTTATACTCCTTAAAAGAAGGGAGATCCGCCAAAAGGGGGAGGTAAGAGTATTATGTATTTAATTTAATTTGGAACAAATCACAGCCTTAGCGGAGCTGTGGTTTGAATTTATCCCGGAATGTCCACTGCATGTAAATACAATATGCTCTCTAGGGTGTAGATCTTGGGAATGTAGAGTGTGAATGTAGGTTATCATGAATAAAAAATTAACCCCGCTCTACTACAGTGTCTGTTTCTGTCTGTTTTGTTATGCGTGATGAAGCCAAGTTGTAAGTCAGGGCCACTTGGTGCGTTCCCTTGCCCCAGTGCCCAGAACGGGGTCTGACACATAGTAGGTGCCCAGTAAACAGCTGTTAAACGAAGACAGGAATTTGACACTGTTCCAGTTTGCTAATGCTGCCATTATGTGAAACACCAGAAATGGACTGGCTTTCATAAAGGGGGTTTACTTGGCTACAAAGTTACAGTCTTAAGGCCATCGTGTCCAAGCTAAGGCGTCAACAATAGGGTACCTTCACTGGAGAAAGGCCATTGGCATCTGGAAGATCTCTGTTATCTGGGAAGGCACATGGCTGGCGTCTTCTTCCTTTGCTTCCAGGTTGTGTCTCAAAATGACTTTCTCTCAGGACATTTTTCTCTAGGCATCTGGGGGTGTTCTCTTAGTTTCTCCCAGGCAAACTCTGGAGTAGCAAAAGTCTACTTTCAATGGCCGTCTCCAAAATGTCACTCTCAGCTGCTCTCCAAAAATTCATTCTTAGCTGCTCTAAGGTCCTTCTGTTTGTGAACTTTCTATAGGGCTCCCGTAATTAAATCAAGACCCACCCTGAATGGGTGGGGCCACACCTCCATGGAACGTTCAATCAAGAGGTCGCTCCCTAATCAAAGGTGTCACTCACAGTTGAGTGAGTCACATCTCCATGGAAACACTCAGTCAGAAGATTCCAATGTAATCAACACTAATATTTCTGCCCCCGCAAGATTGCATTCAAGATAATGTCATTTTGGGGGCCATAATACATCCAAACCGGCACAGACACTCAACAGTTTTTATTGAGGACCTACTACATGTGGAGCACTGCTCTAGCACAGGTTCCAGCCCTCACACAACTCAAATTCTATCCAGAAGAGGCAGGGACCAAGTGAGCCAGCCTGAGGATCTTGTCCCAGTAAGAGAACTGGGGTGGGGGTGGGCAGGGGGTACCTGGCAGGGGAAGGAGGCTGATTCAGAAGGGGTTTGAGCTGAGATCCAAAGGAGGAGCACATGCACATTAAAAAAAAAATTTTTTTTTAGATTGTTCACATACCATACAATTATCCAAAGATCCAAAGTGTACAATCACTTGCCCATGGTTGCATCACACAGCTGTGCATCCATCACCAGTTAATTTTTTTTTCAATTTTTAGAACATTTTCATTACTCCAGAAAAGAAAGAAAAAAAGAAAACTCAAATCCTGCCATACCCCTAACCACCCTTCCCTCCATTATTGACTCATAGTATTGGTATAGTACATTTGTTACTGTTGAAGAAAGAATATTAAAATACTACTAACTGTAGTACATAGTTTGCAATAGGTATATTTTTTCCCTGTATGCCTCTGTATTATTAACTTCTAGTTGTGTTGTCATACATTTGTTCTGGTTCATGGAAGAGATTTCTAATATTTGTACAGTTAATCTTGGACATTGCCCACCACAAGGTTCACTGTTTCATACATTCCCATCTTTTAATCTCCAACTTTCCTTCTGGTTACGTACATGACTCTGAGCCACATTCAGACACCATTCGGCACTGTTAGTTATTCTCACAACATGCTACCATCATCTCTGTTCATTTCCAAACATTGAAGTTCAACCTAGTTGAAAGTTCTGTTCATACTAAGCAACTGCTTCCCATTCTTCAGCCTTGTTCTATATCTTGGTAACTTGTATTTCATGTCTATGAATTTACATATTAAAATTAGTTCCTATCAGTGAGACCCTGCAATATTTGTGCTTATGTGTCTGGCTTATTTCACTCAGTATATTGCCCTCAAGTTTTCACCATCAACCCATTTTTTTTTTTAAGATGGTTTTGTTCACACACCATACATTCCATCCTAAGTAAACAATGGATGGTTCCCTGTATAGTCACATATTTATGTGTTCACCACCCTCAGTACTATCTATATAAGGACATTGTTCTAGTTTGCTAATGCTGCTGGAATGAAAACACCAGAAATGGATGGGCTTTTATAAAGGGGGTTTATTTGGTTACAAAGTTACAGTCTTAAGGCCATAAAGTGTCCAAAGTAATACATCAACAATTGGGTACCTTCACTGGAGGATGGCCAGTGGCATCTGGAAAACCCACATGGGAAGGCATGTGGCTGGCGTCTGCTCTGGAGTTCTGGTTTCAAAATGGCTTTCTCCCAGGATGTTCCTCTCTAGGCTTCAGCTTCTCTCCAAAATGTCACTCTCAGTTGCTCTTGGGAAGTTTGTCCTCTCTTAGCTTCTCTGGAGTAAAAGTCTGCTTTCAAAGACCATCTCCAAAATGTCTCTGTAAACTGCAGTTCCTTTCCCAGCTCCTGTGCATTCTTCAAAGTGTCCCTCTTGGCTGTAGCAAGCTCGCTCCTTCTGTCTGAGCTTATATAGTGCTCCAGTAAACTAATCAAGGCCCGTGCTGAATGGGTGGGGCCACACCTCCATGGAAACCATCCAATCAGAATTATCACCCACAGCTGGGTGGGTCGCATCTCCATGGAAACACTTAAATAATTGCAATCTAATCAAAACTGACATGTCTGCCCATACAATATTACATTAAAGATAATGGCATTTGGGGGGACATAATACATTCAAACCGGCACAGACGTCTACATTTCTTCCACAAAGCAGGAGGAGGAGTCAAAGAAGGTAGAGAGGCAAAAGAAAAAGAAAAAAGAAAGAGAAAGGAAAAAAAAACATGACAGGAAGCAGCAAAGGGAAAGATAACCTTAGATCAAAGAAGAATAAAGAGTCAAACACCACCACCAATGCCAAGAGACTCACATCCCTCCCCTATGCCCCCTTCTTATCTGCATTTACCTTGGTATATTGCCTTTGTTACATTAAAGGAAGCATAATACAATGATTCTGTTAATTATAGTCTCTAGTTTACATTGATTGTATTTTTCCCCCAATATCTCCCTATTTTTAACATGTTGCAAGTTTGACATTCATTTGTTCTCCCTCATGTAAAAACATATTTGTACATTTTATCACAATCGTTGGGCACTCTAGGTTTCACTTGAGTTATACAGACCCAGTCTTTATCTTTCCTCTTTTCTTCTGGTGTCCCACATGCTCCTAACCTTCCTCTTTCAACCATATTCACAGTCATCTTTGTTCAGTGTACTTACATTGCTGTGCTACCATCACCCAAAATTGTGTTCCAAACCTCTCACTCCTGTCTTTTCCTTTCTGTCTGCAGTGCTCCCTTTAGTATTTCCTGTAGAGCAGGTATCTAGTTCTCAAACTCTCTCATTGTCTGTTTGTCAGAGAATATTTTGAACTCTCCCTCATATTTGAAGGACAGTTTTGCGGGATATAAAATTCTTGGTAGGTAGCTTTTTTCTTTCAATATCTTCTTGCCTCCATGGTTTCTGCTGAGAAATCCACACATAGTCTTATTAAGCTTCCTTTGTATGTGATGGATCGCTTTTCTCTTGCTGCTTTCAGGATTCTCTCTTTGTCTTTGACATTTGATAATCTGATTATTAAGTGTCTTGGCACAGGTCTATTCAGATCTATTTTGTTTGGAGTATGCCGCTGTTCCAGTTTGCTAATGCTGCAGAATGCAAAACACCAGAGACAGATTGGCTTTTATAAAAGGGGGTTTATTTGGTTACACAGTTACAGTCTTAAGGCCATAAAGTGTCCAAGGTAACACATCAGTAATTGGGTACCTTCACTAGAAGATGGCCAATGGATCTGGAAAACCTCTGTTAGCTGGGAAGGCACGTGGCTGGTGTCTGCTCCAAAGTTCTGGTTTCAAAATGGCTTTCTCCCAGGACGTTCCTCTCTAGCAAGCTTGCTCCTCTTCAAAACGTCACTCACAGCTGCACTGAGTTCCTTCTCTTTGAGTCAGCTCATTTATATGGCTCCACTGATCAAGGCCCACCCTGAATGGACGGGGCCACACCTCCATGGGAACATCTCATCAGAGTCATCACCCACAGCTGGGTGGGGCACATTCCAAGCAAATCTAATCAGCACCGAAACGTCTGCCCCACAAGATAATGGTGTTTGGGGGACACAATACATTCAAACTGGCACAGCTGCACTTCTGGATCTGTAATTTTATGTCTTTCATAAGAGATGGGAAATTTTCATTGATTATTTCCTCTATTATTGCTTCTGCCCATTTTCCCTTTTCTTCTCCTTCTGGGACACCAATGATACATATATTTCGTTTTGTCCTTAAGTTCCTGGAGACATTGCTCACATTTTTCCATTCTTTTCTCTATCTGTTCTTTTGTGTGTAGGCTTTCAGGTGCCTTGTTCTCCAGTTCCTGAGTGTTTTCTTCTGCCTCTTGAGATCTGCTGTTGTATGTTTCCATTGTGTCTTTCATCTCTTGTGTTGTGCCTTTCATTTCCATAGATTCTGCCAGTCGTTTTTTTGAACTTTCAATTTCTGCCTTGTATACAGCCATTGTTTTCTTTATAGCCTTTATCTCTTTTGCCATATCTTCCCTAAACTTTTTGAATTGATTTAGCATTAGTTGTTTAAATTCCTGTGTCTCAGTTGAAGTGTCAGTTTGTTCCTTTGATTGGACCATAACTTCATTTTTCTTAGTGTAGGTTGTAGTTTCCTATTGTCTGGCATCTGACCTCCTTGGCCACACCAGTCAGGTTTTCCCAGATGAGAACAGGCTCAGGTCACAGAAGGAGAAAATATTCAGTATCCAGGTTCCCTGAATGTGTGTCTTAGAGGATTGACACACCCGGTGCTTTTCTGCCCAGCAGGTGGCACCTGTTAGCCTGTCACTCCAGACTGGTATAAGGAGGTGTGTCCTGTGGCTGTTTTCCCCTAGGCTCTGGGGTCTGGTTCTGAATGGAATGCAGGTAGCAGAGCTGGGCCCCACCTCTTTTCCTCTTAAGGAAGATACACCCCCTATGGAGTTTTCATTTGCATTTAAATAGGTTCTTTGTCTCTCTGACTCTGCTGTCTCCACCCTTGTCTGGGTCAGAGCACTGCGAGTTTAAAATGGCTGAGGCTTTCTCTACTGCAGAGCACCATGAGGTGAAAATGGTTGATGCTTTCTCCACTGAGCCACCCAGTTTGAGAGGGAGAGAAAGGGACAAAAAGTCCCCTTTCAGGGTCAGTCTACAGCCCCCAGGTTCACCCGTCAGCCAGAGATAGCACCCGATCCTTTGGGCTCCCTGTCCCAAGACAGATACATCCCCTGACTCTCCAAGGTCAGTCGTCACCAAAAGCCTCTGTCTGCTTGTTGGGGATTCGCAGTCTTATTGAGCGGTTAACATTAAAACCCCAGATGGAGCTCAGGTGAGGTTTGTTCCCTTGTTCAGAGAGTGCTGCTCTCTAACACCATGAGGCTTTTTTTTTTTTTTTCTGGCTTTTATTAACTGTGTCCAACTCCAACTTCCATCTTCTCCTGAGAAGGAGAAGAATATCTATAAATGTTTGTGACATCAATGATTTTTCCCCAAGCCATTATTTTTTTTCCAATTAAGATTTCACAAAAAGGCCCAAGAGCAGGCCTAGAGAAGGACCAAAAAAAGCAAAAGTGTCTGAGAAGCACCACGAGGTTTTGCAGTTCAGGCTGCTGTGAGGGAGGGGGCTCTCAGCTTGGGTCTGTAGTTTTGCTTACAGATTTTATGCTGCAATCTCAGGCATTTCTCCCATTTCAGATTGTTGCACAATGTGTGGGCAGTAGCGGTCATCTCCCAGCAGTTATTCCAGATCTTTTACAAGTTGTTCCTCGTTTTTCATTAGTTGTTCTGGGGGGGACTTACTAACTTCCACTCCTCTCTATGCCGCCATCTTCTCCTCTCTCTCACATTCACATTTTATGTGAACTCAGCAGGGCTGAAAGAACATCTGGGGATAAGTGCAGAGTTTGGGCCTTTGATGCTGAGCAGCGTGTGGCTCACATGGGCAGCCACACATGGGGAGGGGTGCCTGATGTGTGGAAGCTTCTAGTGGATGTCAGGTGTGAGATGAACCAACGGTGGACCCTTGTGGGTTGGTGTCCTCGTGGCACCCCTTAGGTTATTCACTATTTGTCATTTGGGCTCTTCAGTGTATTTAAGCTGCCAACTAGAGCCATAAGATTTGGGGAGCCCAAGTTGGTTTCTTCATCCTGCCCGTGAACTCCAGTGAGTTCCTTGTGATTGCATTATTCCAGCCATAAAGTTAAACGACCTACATGTGTATATGCATGTATAAGGACATGGAAGAGGGGTTAAAAAGACACAGAACAAACTTGACAGTGGTTCCCTTCTTTGAAAGGTGGTGTGATAGGGGTGGTGCTCAAGGCAACTTGTTTTATCTGTAATTAAACATTTTAGTAGGAGAATTTATATAATATATAATTAAGGAAAGAAGCTATCTCAATTTTAATCTGAAGAAGCCACTAGATATTTCTTTCTATGGAATAAACCCCCTAGGACACACAGGCAGTTGTGATGCTAGGGAAATGAATGTATTTGCTCTACTGAATTCAGCTCCATGTTGTGGAGTTAAGCTACCAAGAAGTGTATGTCAAGTATGTTGGGGATTTGATTAGTAGTTAGTTGCCTGGAATCTATTTTAGGTCATTACCTAGTAAGAACTTAATGGATGTCAACTCTAATATTTAGGAATAATTTTTCAGATGAGAAAATCCTACCCACATTCTTTTTGAATGCCTTAAATCTGCCAGCCCAAACTTCGGAATTGTCAACTGAGCAAAATTTTCCATGGGATTTTTTTTTTTTTTTTTTTTTGAATGATATAGTACATGGCTGTGTCTTGGTTACTACTGTTTGACTTAGAAAGGTAATTTAAAAAACTAATTAGAAAGCTGATGTTTAAAATTTTTATTTTATCAAAACATTACTTGTAGATGGAAACAAAATACCTAAGAGCTAAGGGAACCTCCCCTTACCCACAAAGTCCCACTCCCATTGCCCAGAGCTCTCTTTGAACACTGCCTGGTTAGATTAGCAGGTTGCAGATTAAACTCCAAATATGTGTTTGCCTCTTCTTGATCATAATACTTCCTGACTTCTGCCTCTGTGAAAGACAGATTTAGCTCACTCCCCACTCAAAGTTTGAGAGTTTTATTAATGTTAGTTGTATGTTACTTTTATTTCTTATCAATCTTCTTCCCAGCAACACTGTTAAGATTGTTTATATACAATTAGGGCCGCCCACTTTTCAGTTACAAATTTCAAGGTCAGGCACCTAACAGCTGCAGTGCATGCGAGGTGGGGAACGCGCAGGTGCAAACTTCTCTGCGCAGATGCAAGCCCCTCTGCGCAGGTGCAAACTTCTCTGCGCAGATGCAAGCCCCTCTGCGCAGGTGCAAGCTTCTCTGCGCAGATGCACGCCCCTCTGCGCAGGTGCAAACTTCTCTGCGCGGATGTAAGCCCCTCTGCGCAGGTGCAAGCTTCTCTGTACGGATGCACGCCCCTCTGCGCAGGTGCAAGCTTCTCTGCACGGATGCACGCCCCTCTGCGCAGGTGCTAACTTCTCTGCGCGGATGTAAGCCCCTCTGCGCAGGTGCAAGCTTCTCTGCACGGATGCAAGCCCCTCTGCGCAGGTGCTTCGGTTTGCTGATGGTCAGCCCGCGGCGCTCCCTGTCCCGCGGCTCCTACGCAGCCTGCACCGGGACGCGGTGTTGGGGGCGCCGAGCCCGGGCCGTGCGGGCTCATCCCTGCCCTGGCCTCAGGGGCTCCAGGGTTTACTGAGGTCAGAAGTTGAGCTTGGGAGACCTACCCAGAGGTGCCACACGCCAGCCTGGGCTCCCCGAGTTCCCGAAGGCCTCACTCGGCCTCCCGCCTCGGTCCCTCCCACTCCCCTGGCCCCGCTTCCGCCTCGCGCCCGGCGGGGTCCCACTCAGGCCACGCCCGCTCCCCGCCCTGACCCGGTCGCTGTTCGGCCCCGCCCTGGCCACGCCCATGCTGCTCACGACCACGCCCCGCTCCCGGCGCGCCCCGCCCCTGCCCTGGCCACGCCCACCCTGCTCGCGGCCACGCCCCGCCTCCTCGCCCAACCGCCAACGGGCGCAGGTGCGCGAGGAGCCGGGGTGGCGTCCGCGCTGCTTGGCTCTGAGGAGGCCGGACGAGGAGTCTTGCCGGCGCCCGAGCCCCCGGCCCCGCCAGTTCTCCCCGCAGCCCCGAGCGCGGCCTCGAGGTCTGCAGGTGGCACCCAAGGTCGGCCCCGCGGGCGTTGGGAGCCCCCTAGTCGGCCTCCCCGGGCAGTGGGACCCCTGGTCAGCCCCCTCCTCGGACTATGGGACCCCTGGTCAGCCCCCTCCCCGGGCAGTGGGACCCCTGGTCAGCCCCCCTCCTTGGACTGTGGGATCCCTGGTCAGCCCCCCTCCTTGGACTATGGGACCCCTGGTCAGCCCCCTCCCCGGGCGGTGGGACCCCTGGTCAGCCCCCCTCCTTGGACTATGGGACCCCTGGTCAGCCCCCTCCCCGGGCAGTGGGACCCCTGGTCAGTGCCCTTCTCGGACTATGGGACCCCTGGTCAGCCCCATCCCCGGGCGGTGGGACCCCTGGTCAGCCCCCCTCCTTGGACTATGGGACCCCTGGTCAGTCCCCCTCCTTGGACTATGGGACCCCTGGTCAGCCCCCTCCCCGGGCGGTGGGACCCCTGGTCAGTGCCCTCCTCGGACTATGGGACCCCTGGTCAGCCCCCTCCCCGGGCGGTGGGACCCCTGGGCAGCCCCCTCCTCGGACTATGGGACCCCTGGTCAGCCCCCTCCCCGGGCGGTGGGACCCCTGGGCAGCCCCCCTCCTCGGACTATGGGACCCCTGGTCAGCCCCCTCCCCGGGCAGTGGGACCCCTGGGCAGCCCCCCTCCCCGGGCGGTGGGACCCTCTGATTAGACTCCCTGGGCGGTGGGACTCCCCTGGCTAGTCACCCAGGATGGTGGGAACCCCAGTCAGCCCCGTGGGCAGTGAGACCCCTACCCCCGTCAGCCCTCCCCCAGGTGGTGGGACCGCCCTGGTCAGGACCCCCTGGGCGGTGGGACCCCACTAGTCGCTCAGGACGGGGGAACCCCCTGGTCAGCCCCCCACCCCCGGGCGGTGGGACCCCTGGGCAGCCCCCGCCCCGCCCCCTCCCCTGGCCGCGTCCTTGCAGGTGCGCGGCTCCGCCCCCTCACCTGGCCGCGTCCTTGCAGGTGCGCGGCTCCTTGCGAGGTCCGGCCTGGAGCAGGGTGCTGGGGCGATGCCCGGGCCGAGGCCCCCTCTGCACACATGGAGGAGGCCCCTCTGCTTGGCGGGATGTGCGGTCCCGAGGATGAGATCGTGACAGACCTCTTCAGTCCGGAGAACCGGTTCGTGTCGGAGAATGTGACCCTGAAAACCCCCGTGGCGGTGAAGCACGAGGAAGACAGGTTCCCGGTCTTCAAAGACGCGTACCTGAGCTCGGCAGACCCCAAGGAGCCGCTCCTGCGCGCGTTCAGCCCCCCGCTGGGCGTGGACTGTAAGAATAAGGTCAAAGTGGAGCTCCTGGGGGACCAGAACGACGCGGAGGAGATGCTCGGGGAGTACCCAGGGCTCCCCGAGCTCAGTCCCCTGGAGGAGGCCGCTCTTCCTTCGGCCCCGCCGCCGCCGGCCTACAACGTCCACTTCCTGTCCTCCCTGCTGGCCCCGCACCGGAGTCCGGCTGTCTTGCCCCTCGGCGCCTGGGCCAGGGAAGGAGACGCCCAGGCGGGTGTCCGGGTGTTTCCAGTAAGAACGCCCCTGGAAACGGGCACCCTTTCACCCCTTTCCAAATCTGTGAGACTGCAGGGGTAGATATCAAGATTTCCCTCTAGAAGCATTTTCCCTGGGTCAGCAACACCCCGACTGACCAATGCCCCTGGAAGCCCCAGGGGGTCTGCCCGGCTGAGCCACCAGCCTGCGGGGAACGTGTCCTGGGGAACAGTTGCAAAGGCCTCTTGAGGCAGAGAGTAGGGACAAGTGAGAGGGTTTAGCTAGGACCCCTTTGCTAAAGCTCATTGGCTTTAGGAAAGAAGCCCTGTTTATGTCTGACTATGTTAAAAAGTGAGGTTTGTAATGCACAAGGAATTGGAGTTAATACTCGAGTTTGCTGAGCCTTGGAATCAAGCTGTTGATCTTCCTCCTGCTAATGGATGATCGTTATTCAAGCACATATAATATAGAGCAGAGGCTAAACAAATTCCTACTAATTCTCAGCTAATTGTCCTCCTTTGCTATGGATTTTCTGTTTTTTTCTTGCTGAATGGAACAAACCAGTTTTTAAAGAAAAAAATGCCCCCTCCCCCCCCCAATGTATGCTGGTTCCCTCAAAAGATCTAGTTTGGAAAACTAGCTTAATCATCTGTTAAATCATTTTGGTAGGTTAGAGATTAAACTTTTGTGGAACGTTTTGAGCCTGACTTCGCGTGTCATAGGCGGTGGCAGCAGGCTCCTGGGTTGCCTTCTTGCCTGACCCATGGAGTGGGGGCGTCATCTCGGCTCCCGGGTGGAAAGGAAACGATGGGGCCGAGGCTGGTGCCCCCTCCGTCCTCCAGCGAGGCGGAAAGAGGACCCCAGGGAGTGTCACCCCCCACCAAGTCACCCAGTGCAGGGGTCTTCCTGGGGGCTGTTAACTTGGGCCCTTATGAGGCAACTTGTTTCCGTCTCAGATTCCGTTTAGCCACCCAACCCAAACCTGGTGACAGCCCATTCTGCCTGTCTGTTCCTGCTCAGAGTGGAGTCAGTGGGAATTAACCAGAACAGGAAAGGGATAGTAATGTTATCCAGTTTTAACAGAATGCTGGTTAGGCAAAGCAAAGGAGAGACTGAAGGATGTTTCTTTTATTTTTTGAATTTTTATTAACTATTTCCTAATTCATTAAAACAATCATTAATACAATGAAAAATATTTATCAGTTACATAACAAAATTATTTTCTGGTAAATATTCAGGGTAAATTGCTAATTTCCTTTTTTCTAGAAATTCATTCTCACATTTTGACCTTGGTTTATATAAATTCTGTAAAAAAGAGATTTTACTGAAGAAGTAATCCAGATATTAGTTGCATGGGGCTGCAGAAATGATAATGTTTATTGTATAAATTTTTGTTAATTACAGAGAGATAAATTAAACTTTGATGACATGTGCATGGCAAGTTCCCCAAAGCAGAAAACAGAAGAAAATTTGAAATTTTTGATATTTCTATAAAATTTGAAATATCTCAATAAAGCTATTACTAGAAATGTAGCTAAACTTCCCCTCTTTCAAGATTTATGCCTAGATGCTAGCCTGCTGGGCCATGTAATTTGCCAGTACATGATAATTGTCATTATTTTATTAGGTCGAAAAATCTCTCCAAGTTTGAGTCAACAATCACACTTCGAAAAACAGTGATTTTCTGTGAGGTTTTTGAGATTTTACCTTCAAATCACTGCACATCTTTCTTAAGGATTTTATGACCTGCCTCCTGGGCTTTTGGGGAGACTCACCTGAATCCATGATGGGCAGCCCAGGCAGGTGGAGGTTGAGCAGGGAAGGATGGGGATGAAAGCCTGGGTTGGCTGCTGCTTCCCAATCCTTGTTGCATTCTTAACATTTTGAAATGAAGCATCCTAATTTTGAAACACAAAATTCTGACGGTATTTTATATGTGTGTATATAAATATATATTTATTTACTATTAGGATTTTTTTAGTTTTTTTTTTAAATTCCATTGATTTTCAGTAGTATCATTGGTATTTCTCCATATTTTGGGTAATTTTACTGGTGTGTCATTGAGGTGAGCCTTGTGGCAGAGGAGAGCTTACAAACAAAGTTGGCAGCTATCACCTACCCCCACATGTTGATAATTTGTCCTACTATTTAGTCAGGAAAGTTCTTTTTTTTTTTTTTTTTTTAGGCTGTTATAAGGATTACCAAAATATCAACAAGGATCTGGGGCTTCTTGAGAGGGAAAAAAAAAAAAGAAAAAAACAAACCTGGTAAAACCATTGACTAGAAAGTTGAATAAAACGAATCGGCATCCTGATTTGAAGAAAGGGCAGATGAGGCTTCCAGGTCCGGTAGAGTGTGGGGCTGCAGAGCAGCTCAGGAAGGAACCCGCATTTGCTTAGCCCCTTTCTCTGGAACAGCACAGGTGCCACGTCGGCGCCACATCGCACACCACACCTGGTGGTGGCTGGTGGGGGCCTCAGCGTCCTCCCGGGGCCATCACCTGTGGGCCTTGGCCCCCATAGGGAGAAATAAGAGTTCTAGATTCACCGGGGAGGAACCAGAGACATTAAAAAGGATCCTTCTCTGTACTTTTGAAATGTAACTTTTACCTAAAACTCGAATTCCAATTTTCTATATGCTGTAACTGCAAAAGCCAGTGTCCATACCATGCCTTCTAAAAAAGCGGTGCTTTTTCAGGTTGATATAAAGGAAGCAGGTGATACTCTGACGAGTAACAATTCAGAGGAAGCAGCTTTCCAGAACCCTCATACACAAGAATCCTGTTGCAAGTTTCCGTCATCCCAAGAACCGGAGGACGCCCCGGGCTGTTCTCTTAAGAAAGACTCTAATCCAATGGTAATTATGTCAAAGAAAATGCGCACGGCTAACGTTATGTGAAATGTTTGGCTCATACCGTTACCAAGTCAATAGGTTATTTCAGTTATTATTTTTCATTCTGTTTTCTTGTTGAATCAGCATTTTTGTTTGTCTTATCTCTAAAAAGAGGGGCATCAACTAGGGTCTTTCTCATGTTCTTTTCATCCCTCAGATTCTCGTTTTTACTCGATCTCAGCAAATTTAACAATGATTAGGATATTGCTAAATTCTTTAATTACTGACCCCAATTCACATCGTCAGTGCAGAGCCATGATTAGGCCCCGGGGTGGGGGCTTGAAGCATCGGTGGGAGGGGGAGCTGCAGTTCTGTGGCTTTGGGCAGAGGCTGCTTCCTTTGTTCGTTATGCCTCCAAACCTAAGGATATCTACAAACACTTGCACGGGACAAGTAGCATTTGTGATCAGTAGCATTTGTGATTTATGTCACGCTTTTGCACATTCATTATTTCAACCCTATAACATCTCTGTGGGTTAGGCATTATTTTTTATCCTCGGTTTATAGACAGGGAAACAGGTGCTGTATAATTTGCTTATGTCTTCTTGGCTTGTAAGTGGTGCATCTGGAACTCTAGCTCTCACTGTGGTGGGGTAAGAGGAGGGGAGCCAAGGAACCCTTTCCCAAAAATTCCTTCAACAGATTGCTTAGGGTCCAAGGAACTAACAATTGCCTTCCCCACAGCAGTTCTTTACTGTCAGAAAGGAGGCCCTAGCTGTAAGGCATGAAAATACTCAAAAATGAGCTCCCCGTGTTGGTTATCTATGGCACGCTCCCGTATCCCTGTCTGTCTGCGGTACTACCCAGGGCCCTGGGTTCTGGGAGCAGAACTTTCCCCCAACACTCGGAGCAGGTCATCAGAACGAGAACTCCAGCTGTACCAGACTACGCAGTAACGTTGGTGCACTTGCCCAGGAGGGGCAGGGCAGAGGCACCTGTCGCGGTTCAGCCCAGGAGAGTCCATCAGAGCCTTTCTCCCAGTTATGTGTGGTGTGAGTGAGCAAGTGGCTGTAACTCCATCCTCCAAATACAATTACAATTCCAACTGAACAGAATGCCAGCCTCTGATCAAACGTCAGGAGGATCTGAAGTTTCGACTCGGGGTTCTGCACCTCCAGCAGAGGCTTGGTGCATGTTCTCTGTATGGGTGCTCACATTGTGACTTCATGCTTATTTGGGGTTTCCTGTCTAGGTGATAAGCAACTCAGAGGCAGAAACCCCAGCTTCTCCTGCCTTTAGATTCAGGCCACGTTGCCTGGTCCAGGGCTGAGCACACAGTTAGGGCTCCATTGATGCTTTGGTTGAGGCCATACCCTGTTGAGGTTGTGGAGAACCATGGTATGGGATTTATTTATGGTCAG
Organism: Choloepus didactylus; assembly: GCF_015220235.1. Classification (NCBI taxonomy): domain Eukaryota; kingdom Metazoa; phylum Chordata; class Mammalia; order Pilosa; family Megalonychidae; genus Choloepus; species Choloepus didactylus. Next base: position 6,700,702 of record NC_051312.1, read on the forward strand.
CTTTCCTACTATGTTATCTGAGAAAGCTGGTCAGGTCCAGGAAGACCAACCCAGCTTCTGAGGATTTCCCGGGTCCCAGACTAACCTTTCTAAGCTGTGCTTGTAGGAAATAAAATAATAGGCATAAAAAAACCCATGTGTTAAATAGCAACGTGTTTGTGTGGCAGGAAAAAACAACTGTGGTAAAATTAGAGGGTATTGTAAGTATGTGCCCAGCTACAGTGATGGAATCGGGGGGCACGGTATCTCTCGGAGTCAGCCTGGTCCAAATGAGGCCGAGGTTTGCCATAATCGCTCTCTCCCAGTGACGCAGACTGTGGGGTGCAGGCCCTGGGGTGCAGGGACCGAGGAGGAAGCTCCAGGGCTCAGCCCCCAACCCTTCACCCAGGTCTGTTGCCCGAGCAAGACCACTGTTCACGTCACGGATGCATCTGGGGAAATAGTCCTGGGAGATGTTTTGTCCTGTGGTACCTCCAGGGAACATGTTATTCTAGAGTAAGAAATAGAGAACAGATCTATAGTTTCCCTTTTTTTAAAAAACTTAAATTCTGGATTAAAGCTGTTTTCTCAGACTTAAGTTTATTTAGGTTCATATTACTGGATTTATCTTTTAAAAATGAAACCTGATCGTTATTTTTCATTTTAGGTGATATGTCAGTTGAAAGGGGGTACACAAATGCTGTGTATAGACAATTCTGGCACAAGAGAACTAAAAGCACTTCATTTGGTTCCTCAGTATCAAGACCAAAATAATTATCTACAGTCAGGTACAAAGTAAATGAGTAAAAAATTATGTCATATATATAAGTTGGTAAGTGAATATGCTTGGCTTTTTATTTAAAGTGAAAGTGAAATAGGCAGTTAGGTCATGGAATAGGGAATTTGGCAAACTTCATAGCTCATATTAGTGAATTAAGAACAGAAAAAATGTATGTCTTTATAGGCTAATTTATATACCTTGTATCGACTGTCTCAAATTCTCAGATAGCTGTCCTCCAGTTGAGCTAGCTGCAGAGAGCTTTGCAGCCCTAACAGGTGACAACTCATAACAACACTTACTCATTATCACTTTCACAAGTAGGTGTGCCTGGGTTGAAACATCAACCTTTGAAAGAGCGGGTTGACCATTCAGGTGTGGTTATTCATTTATTACATACACGCGCGCGCACACACACACACACACATATATATTTAGACATAAACATATATATACATTTGGATGTAATTAATGAGAATTATCATTCTGCTTAAATTACTATGAATTCTGAAATAACTATCAAATGCTGATTTATCTGATATTCGTTCACTCAGAAACTTTTTTCAATTAGTACCATAATAATAAATAACCTGTAAGTCCTTGATTATCCTAAAATGCCTTATGAATGATTAAGGAAAGATGAAATGCATAGCTTCCAGAATGTGCTTAACACACACTGATTCTTGAAAATTGGGCATCTCTGTGTGGTCTATACATGCTGTCATTACTCTAGAGCCTGAGTTAGCCGGGATATTTCATCATCAGATGATTCGCTGACCTTGCCAGTAATTTAAAATCCTTTGTAAATCCAGATGTGGTCTCACATGGCCTTCGGAGTCCAGGGCAAGAAGAGAGTGTGACTCCTTGTCTTCCCATTCCATCCTGATATTCTTTATACTCAGAAAAGGTGAAACACCTTCAAGCCATTTACTTTTTCAGTGAAGAAGCTGGGGTTGGGATCTTAAAGCCTCAAGGAGCTCTTTGTTGCACACTGACTGTGGTTTCAGGTTCCATGATCCTCAACACAGGCAGGGAGGGGTTCTTTGTTCCCTTCTTCTTGGATACAACAAAATCCTAATGCTTTACGGTTCACAGAAGGATAGGGTTTATATAATGCTCTGCAAATCAGTTTCCTTGTCATATAATCATAAAACTCCTCAGTCTCCTTTTGCATCCATATGAAATATCACCATAAAATAAATGCAACCTGTTCCTTAAAGCACAAGCTGAGATCACTCAGGGGTGCTGAAGTCTGCAGAAGGAAATGTGTTCAGCCCGCAAGTGATAGCGGAGGGTGCCACACTTCTCCTTGCTCCTGGGCTCACTAATATGGAGGTGCACGGAATTATTATTCTCATGAATATTTTTCACAGCATCCTATCAGTGCCAGTTATGAAGTAGTTTGTTCCAAACAGCTTGGTAACCATTTGAGAAAAGGATTCTTATAAATTGAAAGTAGTTCACATAGTGTCCAACAGATGTCACTGTGTTTCCTTCGAAAATGTGAGCTGAGCAGTGGTACCCCTGTGAGTTAGCCGTGGCACCCCAGGGTGCCATGCACCCAGTTTGGGCACTCACACCATTTTCTTAGTGTAGTGGACTATTCCTGGGAGATTGAATCAAGTAGCATTATAACGAAAAAAATGAGTGGTAGTAAGTAAAAAAACAAAAACAACAACAACAAAAAAACCTACATTGACCCAAAGGTTCTACAGAATAGGAAACATAAATAGGATCAAGATAAGTTGATTAGCTTTGTACCTGATAAATCTATAACACATTATAATTTTTTACTTTCTTCCATGTGAAGTGGAAGTGGGACAATATATGCTATCAATTAATTATAATTGTCTTCCTTACAGATGTCCCTAAACCAATGACTACTTTAGTAGGAAGATTTTTGCCAGTACCAGCAAAATTAAGTCTCATTACACAAGTGAGTCACTGTTTTAATAAAAAAAATACAATTGGGCATTAATGTCTTGAAATTTCAATTGTTGCAGTTGGAATTATTCAGGAAGTATAATTTATCCTCTACTTAAAAATCTTTAGTGAAATGTACCAGTTGCTCAGCACCTTCAGCACTGTACCAGCCACCGTGGGGGTGGAGGCAGCCGAAGGCACAGCCCCCTGCTGGCTCTGCGGGGCCCTTTCCCCCTTCCCCCTTCCCCACGGCCTCCAGACCCTCCTCCTGCTCCACGAGCCGTGCGGGTCGGAACGTCCCTCACCTTCCCCGGTGTCATGGAAATGCTTTTCAAAGTTTGCGTTTATGATTACACCATAACATACATATGTGAAACATAACCATAAAGCTCTTTTCCTTGGTCTTGATGTGAAATGTCGCCTCCTGTTTCCTCCCTGCACAGCACCGTCACGGTCTTGTTTGGGGTTGGTGGGTTTGTCTGTATCCACCCACGGGATAGGAGCACACACGGGAGCAGAGACACTGTGGATTTTGCCAACCCATGTAAACTGGGAACCAGGACAAAGCCTGGCACAGGCAGGGCATCCCCTCGCCCTGCAGCTGGGGCAGGGGCAGCGGCAGCGCGGGGCTGAGCCCTGGGTGGCATCGGCGAGCTGAGCGATGCACGGTGGTGTGGGGGGACAGGCAGCTAAACAAGAAATGACACAGTGGGTTAGGAGAGCAGAGGATGGGGGCGTGGTGGGTGGGAGGCAGGGTGGTCCCAGCTGGTTTCCCTGAGAAGGTGACATTTGAGCAAAGATTTGGAAGAGATGAGAGGTGAGCCGTGTGAGTGTTATATGGAAGAACCTTCCAGGCAGAGAGAGCAGGCTCCTTAGAGCAGGCTCCAAGTGAGCTCAGGCAGAGGAGCACTGTGGCTTTCACCCAGCTCGAGAAGGGGGGCCTTACAGTTTTGAACAGAGGTATGATGTGATTTGATTAAAAGGATCTCCCAGGCAGTTTGTAGAGAAAAGATGAAAGGGGCAGTGCTGTGGGGGGTGGGCAAGGTGAGAGCAGGTAACCCACCCTGCAGTCCTCTCAGTGAGGGTGGCAGTGGCTCAGACCAGGTGGTGGCAGGGGAGGTGGGGAGAAGTGAAGCTTCTAGGGGCATTTTGAAGGCTGAGCCATAGGCTTTGCTGATAGAGTGTATGCGGAACCCGAAAGAAAGAGGAGTCAAGGATGACTCCAAGTTTTAGGGTTGAGCAAACTGACAGATGTGGCTGCACATCTGGAGCCCATCAGAAAGTCCACCGTTGGACTTGCTTCTCATGTGGAGCTCTTCCACCTCTAAGACCCTGCCCCGTGAAAGGCCCCTGTGGGCCACAGGTCCTGTGCTTCTACCTCCTCCCCATCTTCCCTTGGCCAGGTTTACTGTTATCCCCACTTTGGCTCCCCCTGACTTCTTATCCAGCTTGGGCCTCAGAGTCAATTATTTTAGCAATACACTTCTACCTCTCTAGGTCCCTTGCTTCCTTGCCAACCCCCCCCAATTCTGGGTATTTTTTTAGAGCTTTGCTCTTCAAAGTGTGGCCCATGGACCACGGACTTTGGCATCATGTGGGGGCTTGTTAGAAATGCAGACTCTTGGGTCCCACTGTGGACCCACTGAATCAGCGTCTGCATTCTAACAAGATCTCAGGTGATTTGTGTGAACATCATAGCCTGAGCATTTACTTTATTCCCTCCTCGGTGACCACGCATTGCTGAAGAAAGTCATGGAATCTAGCATAAAGTTGCCTTAAATTTACTACCTACATAGTATTTAAAAGATCTCTTTTTCTCTGCTTTATTCTGGGGCTGAGAAAGCAAGGGACTGGGGCAGGCAAGTAGTTTGATCTGATCTGTGTAGAGCATGGTCTCAACCCTGAGAACCGTGGAACTCCTTCTCCAAAAGAACACAGACTTCAGCCGGTATCATTTGGAGACACCACCTGGATAGCCGGGGGGCTGGAGGACTGTAAAAGGCACCCCAGTTTCAGTAGGTTCTGGTCAGGCCAGTGAGAAGGTGGCACATCCACTGGGCTCTGGGCCAACCTGAGAGAGGGAGGCCCTGGGCAGAGACACCCCTTGGCAGACTCAGATTCTTACTTTTACACTAGGGAGTCAGACCCAGGGTGGTTTCTCAATGTCTTCCAGCCCTGACAGTCAGTGATTACACACAATTTTAAGAGGGTCCAAGGGAGAAAACCAAGAAGATGAATAAAGTGTGTTTTTCCATGATCACGTTCCTAAATAAAGCTTCTTTTTAAATTTCAGTTTTGGGGAGGAGGAGACAAGGATAGAATGCTTAACTGTGATATATACAAATAATCTCAAAACCTGATTTTATCCAGTGCTTGTCATTTCTTCCTCTTCTGACATCAGTGTTAGTTGTGTCACCTTCCCCTCCCCTGGCAATGCTGTCTGTGCACCACACTGATGAGTAACATGAAAAAAATGAGAGCCAGGATGGCCAGGGACATGGACAATGCAGACTGCAACATGCTTCTGAATTTGTAGAAATTAGCTGCAAAATATTTTGAATACAGGAAAAATTAATGCTTGCCCAAGGCTTCAAATGTCAAGATCTCTTATGTTATGCAAAGAATATACCATATTTTAAAAAATGTTTTAAAAGAAATTTATAATTGAATTTATTTCACAATTTGTAATTCATCAAAATGAGAAATATTTCTATTATGGGATCCCTTGATAGCCAACTGACAGCTGTGCAGTCCTGCTTGCCAGCTTGTCCATGGCCAGACCTTACACCTGCAACGCAGTTACCTCTTTGTCTAAAGAGTCAGGTTGTGAGATGGAGGGACCCCAGGGGCTGCCTCCCACCGTGGGTCTCTGCGCCAGAGCCGGCTCATGGCTTAGGAGACTCGTGTTTGCAGTAGGAACTGTTGGAAGGGACTGTACTGTAAACCTCGAGAAGAAAAAGAACCCATTTTATCTGTACTGGGGGCTGCCTGGAAGGGCCTTTCTTAAAAACATTCTAAACCCAGTTCTCCTGCCTTTGACTTTGTGCAGCTTGATAACGGATCCTTATCATCGATAGTGAGTGGATCTACCTTCCCCTCAGCAGCCACTCTCCTGGGACCACCCAAAATAACTTTGGCTGGGTAAGGATTAAGAGCAATACATTGTCACTTAATTTTAATGTAAGAGATTAAGATACTTTGGCGTACATCTGTGATTTTCCTCTGTGTTATAAAATTAGCTTTACCTACATGACTTGAATTTTTTTTTTTTTTTTTTTACATTTATCAATACCATCATCAGTGTTTCTGCTCCATGTGTGGTTTTGTTGTGGCTGGAAAGGCTGATCTGTATGATCTGTAACCTCTTTATTTCTACTGTAACTGTCTGGTGTCCCTGTGTCAATGTTTCAAAAGTTGGTTGCCATTTATATCTCTCCCTTGATTTCACATTGGTTCAAATGAGTTCGGGTCCATCTCTTTTGAGTTGTCATCAACGTCAGAATGAAGTGGCCATCACTTAACACCAGCCCCGGGGCTGGTGGTGGCCTTTCTCGGCCATCTCTGTCCACTGCCTCATGGGCTGCGTCTGCTCATGCTCGATGGCTTTGCTGAGGACGCGCTGTCCAGGGGACGTGGGCTGCATTCACTGGGGACCTTGTCTTAACACATTAAAGTCATGTTTATAACTGTGACTAATTAAACTAATCAAGCTGATTGAAACTCTTTGCCAAGTCAACACCCATGCACTAACCATGGTTTGAGCAGCCCCTTCTGTTCCTTGAGCTCTTAGTTGGTTATATCCACTCCTGCGTTCGGGAGGTTTGGCACACGAGCTAATGAAATGGTCCACGCTATCATGGGCCTGCAGCCCGGGGCCTGGAAGACATCAGGTCAGGCTTCTAATGCCTTCCAGGCTCCTGCAGTGCTCTGCCATCGGGCAGCTCTTCATTATGGTGTTGGTAAGTGTAAGGAGAGCTGTTTGCGGGCATGTACAAAAGGCTAAGTGAACCACTTGATAGGGTTCTGGAGAGATAATGGAATTCAATCAACGCTTTTACCCCCAAGTCGCCACTAAAGAGGTTTGGTTGCTCACGTGATTTGCAGATTCAGTTTTACCAGTTGCCTTTCTTCTGGTTGTAACTCTGTGCCAAATGAGCTGGTGCCTCACAATAGTTTAGATGGAATGAGGCTGTGTGGAGCCACTCCCCTTGCTTCAGTCCCTTGGCATGATGGGCCAGTGAGGACATGGCTAGTGTTGCCACACTGCTCATGTCATTGTGGGGGTTAAAAGTTCTGGAGCAAACAAAAATGACTTAAGCAATGACCAGATTCTGCTGCTGGCATGACGTCTTGGGTTACACGACGCTGTCTCGGAGGCCGAGCTCCTGGAGCCTCCCAGGTTCTCTCTGTTGTACGCAGGAGCATGTGGGCCACAGCCTGGCTTCACCGTGTGCTTTCCCGTGTCTATGACACCCAAGGGAACTTGATGCCCCTCATGCTTTCTTTCAAGGGCGTGCTGTCTCGATGGCAGTGCCATGTGAGGGTTCACAGTGTGCAGCTGATGTGTGTTGCCACTGAGGAGGTTTCCATCACAGCAGACTTCTTCCCCCACTCCTCTTCCTCCTCCACCTCCTCCTCTTCCCCGTCCTCGCTCTTCAAGCCAAAATAAAGAGCACTGTGGCCACATTGTTTTCTTTATTTTGAAGTCACTATGCAGGTTGTGAAGGATTTATCTGTTGTAACTGAAGTGCAAGGAACAACATAAGTTTCTGTTTAGATTTTTGGCTGCAGATAATTACTCAGTTTGATGTCAGTCCGCTGAGTCAGCCTTGGTGGTCTTTGTCTCACCATCCACGGAGATGATGGTGTTCGGGGACGGTGGTCAGTTTATCGTTTGCAGTGAGGGACAGAGACAAGCGTTCCCTGGGTGTTTCTTTCTGTATGCGTTTCCAACCACGACTAATTTACTATACTTCTTCACTTCTTCATATGCTTCATTAGTCTTCTTTTTTGACTTCTGCAAGATAACAAGGCCAAATTAGGTCTGAAGACATCAGGAAAGAAACTGCCAGCCCAAGGTGGTTCGAATGGATCTGTCCGAGTGGGTGAAAGGGAGGCCGTCCATGCTCCTGAATTCACCCAGTCGTTATTCTTTCACATTGCGTGGTGACTTAGCTACCTTGTTAACTAGCTTATCATGTTAATAAAAATCCACATCTTGTCACCCTCTATAGCTTTAAGAATCTGATTATCAATTAGGGAATGTGAATTCTGGCATCTTTGATGTGACGTGGTGTTTGGAAACCTGGTGAATATCATAATAAAGGACACTGAAGGGTCCCCTTCTCTGGGAATTTTTTCTTACAGATGAGGTCACATCTCATTGTGGTGTGGCTCGGTTACAACACTTTTCCAAGGCAGAGGGCTCTGCCAGTCCAGCTGTCCAGAGCTCTTCTAACTCTGTAATTTTCAGATTAGCACTAGGAGAGTGGTCAGGTATTATCAGACCCATGTTAGTCTCTGTTATCATCACCTGGCCCCCTGACCGTCCCCTCCAGCAGTCTGTGCTCCTTGATAACATGCTGTCCTGACTCACGCTGCTCCTTCAACTGGAACATCTTCTGACCCAAAGCAAAACCACACGGCTTAAAGGTTAATTCCAGTTTCTGCTCCTTCAAGAGTGTTCTGTTTTGTTTCAGCTTCTCCCATCTGTATGAAACTTTACTGTCTCTGAATTTTTGAATCATTTATAATCAGTAGCAAAAATTGACAGTTGATTATATACTATCTTATGTTCTCTACGTTTTCAATTGTATGTATCTCACATCCCTGATTATTTGGTGGACTTCTCCAGGGAAGACACCATAATTTCAAAAACAATATTGTTTGATGTCCCCTGAAGCACTTGTCGGTCTTGGCTACGAGTGAACCCTTGCTCAGTGCCTGGTGGCACCTTCCTGACACCCTTGATGCTCACAGAACTCTCCTCTCCACCCACAGTTGTGGTCAGGTCCCCTATGGAGTGTCTCCAGTCCCCCCCCTTCAGGACAGAGAATGCCCGGCCCCTCCGTGCCCTGGCTCAGGGGCAGGGCCAAGAAGGGCAAGGGAAGGCAGTGCAGCTGGCATCAGGCCCCTTCCCTGACCCACGAGGATGGGCCGGGGGCAGAGTAGGTACAGCCAGACCAGCCCCTTCTGGGCACTCACAAGGGCATGGAGCTACAGCTCCCCTGTCTTAAAAGGGGGAGTAAGCTCAATGAATAATAACTGCAGCATTCAGCCACAGAGTTTGGGGATATTATCTTGAAAATGGGAGGCATCTCCAAAAGAAGTAACAATTAGCATCTTGTCTGTTTGTCAGGTACCTGTTTCCAAGGGGGGAGAGGGGAGGGAGCAGAGACGGGTCCCTAAACAGGGGCTCAAATGGTGTTGTAAGTGCCGAGGACTGAGAAGCCGAGATAGAGCCCACACCAGAGCAGAAAGGAGGTTAGGTGAGGCGGGTCGTGGGCTGGCATCAACCCAGCCAGTTGAGATAGCTGAGGGCACAGAGGGCAGGGCAAAAGGGTTTATTCCAACACTCTCTTCAGGATATTGGTGTTGAGTATAACCGTATAGCACACATGTAAAGTAATTCCCATGCTCTGGGTGCCAACAAAAGACTGCCAGCAAGCATTAATTGTGCACTGAGGACTGTTTCAGCTGCTGTGGGGAATCCAAGACCCAGACATGGTCCTTGCCTGGAAGTAGCTAGTGCATTGCAGAGATGAAGCAGCATCGCCACCTCCCCAGGAGCACATTTACAGAATGTGACACACACAGATGGCACACCAGGCCCAGGGAGAGCCCTGACCACAACTGGTGCTTTTGCACACGTGCCCCTCCTTTCACCATCGTCTAGTAAATGTCTCACGTCACTAATATTCTGAGTTCCCCATGAGGTGAGCAGTGTTTCTAAGCAATGCTTGGGAACTTTCCCAGTTTTTTAACCTGCAACTGCCCCTCATGTTTAGCAACATTCAGGGACATGTTTACCTTCCCTCCTCTCATGCTCCTAAGGTTGACTTCTGGGAGTTGCAATAACCCTTTCCTAAGATGCGGGAGGTCCCAGTGACCATGTAATGACCTCTAAATGTCCTTCAGTATTGTTGGGAATATTGGGATTGCTGGAGCGTGGACAGCTTTAGTGTGGTCTGTCTTCAATTCTTACTTTCCATTATTGTCCAGATTTTGGAAAATACCAAAAAGGTGATTTGGCAGGGGTGGGGAAGAAACTGGTACAACCTCTCAGGGAGGGTGAACCGCAAGGGGCCCCTGCTCCCACCCACAGCTGACGCACAGGCTGGATTTGGAAAGGCTCCCTCACCTTGTGCAATGTGCAGTCCACCCCATTTCATGACCAGGCACCTGCAGGTAACACCTGTACCTAGCTGGTGTTGAGATTTTCAGTAGTTGTTCAAAAACATCAGCTGCTTAGCTGATTCTCTTTTTAAAGAGTAACCATCTGAATACATTTTCTTTTTTAATCTTTATAGAGTAACTCTTAGTTCATGGGACACAAAGTCTAAAAAGCCATGTAACTGTACCAAATCCCAGTGTCTGAAATTGTAAGTAATCACAAATCCTTCATTATTAAATATGAAATAAGGTTGTTTAGAAGTCAGTAACTGGAACAGAGTCCAGACAAACCTAAATGGCTAGCCACATGCATGCTGCAGTCAACGCCCAGCAGTTGCGTCCTGATGTGGGGTATAGACCAGAGCAGTAAGGCACCCCACGTGCAGGAGAAATGCGGTTTGGATCTCTTGGTGTTATCTTGCCAACCAGCTGAGCCGATGGCGCAGCCTGCAGTCCAGGGTTGCGATTTCCTTGGTGTTGGCTCAGACGATGGCTAGGTTGGCATCACTGCTGAGCGTTAACTGTAACATTTCCACATCCTAATTTTGAAAAGTTTGATGAATTAATTTACCCTACTCTTGAATTTTTCTCAGACAAATTCTCCCCCCAGGGATGCAAGTGCCCAGAAGGCCCAGTCCAGAGGGTGGAAGGGCAAATTGTCAAGTGATTGTGGGGTGAAAGCGAGGGTGGCCCTCACCCCCCCGGGTGACAGCCCTGCAGACCTCAGCCCCCCCTTCCCACCCGCTGTCCGCTCTGCTCTTAGCTCTTGCCACAGGACGCTCATTTTCTGACCTCGTGCCTGGCTAGCATTACGTTGCGTGTTGGAAGGGAGAGATGTCTACTGCCCTAACCACATCTCCACGTGATTTTCCATCGCAGAGCTTCTGAAGTACTGAGGGCTCCACTGGTGGAATAGTGAGGTGGGGGTGCACACGCGGGTGAAAATCCAGAAGGCCGTGGAACTTGGTTCACAAAACAAAACAGGAAAAAAATTGACTTTTAAAAAAAGTAATGCTAAAGTCTAGGGTTGATAGATGAGAATATTTGAGCTCCCATTGGTATACTCTGTGAATACAAGTCATATACCCCTCAGAACAATGGAATCACCATGAAACGACTGATGAGGAAATTTTTAAATGCAGCTCTAGGTGAGGAGGAAGGAGAAGAGAGGGAAAGCCTGGACCATGTGACGTTGTCCGGCCAGAGTGGCCTGCCCAGATGGAAACTTCTGATGCGTTGGAGGACGAGGTGGTAGTGTCCAGAGTGGACAGAGGCCACACAGAGCAGTGGGGCACCCATGGACAAGAGCTGCTAAGCCACTGGGTTTGGGGGTTGGGGAGATCCCCAAACCCATAAATCCTAGAGCAAAATAGAGATTGTAATTGGGAACCAACTGAAGTAACCCCTAAGGACTTGGAAATAAAATGACCCTCTGAGAAGGGTTTAACTTACTGAATTACCTCACAATGCAAGTCCAAAGAAATAGCTTCTTGCTTAGATACAGCATCCCAGATTAACTGGTGACTAACATACTAGGGAAAGAATTTGCTCCCCAAGGGGGTTTGGTCAGCATTGGGACAGAGGAAAAGTAGGTTCAGGGTGTGTCCAGTGCTGTCCAGGGGGACGTGGGCATTGCCCTCACGAGAGCCGTGCCCTGTGGTGGGCAGGAGACCGACTGCCCCAGTGCACTGGGTTCCTCGGATCCCACACTCAGAAGGCCGCTGTCTGACCAATGGTTAGTTTCCTCCATAGGAACAGGGTGCCTGGGATGGAGGATGTGAACATTTTGGGGACAAGAAGGGGATGATATTTCCATCATAAATTATCACGTGGCTCTCTGATTAGTCCATCAAGGCAAAACCAATTATCCCTGGAACTACTAATAAAGTTCATTTGCTGTTCCTGGAAAGGCTAAGGAATGTGAAATTTTACCAAACAGAGCCCCCTGCGAGGCTTCTGGGGCAGACACGTGGCCTTGCCTGGCTGCAGCCCCGCCCCGCCTCTCTGGTGCCGGGGAGCGGATGCGAGGACTGGGTTCGCCACTGCTTGCTTCACTAGCCAGAGAGGCATCATCACTCCTCAGAGTGTAGTCATCGTCACCTCTCAGTCCCCGCAACCACGTCAGCCGTGCACGTGGGGAAGCGGACTGTAATCTGCTCGAGGTGTGTTTGTGCCACTTTAATGGGAGTCAAGACGGGCTACTATTAACAACCTTCAGTAAAGGGGAAAACAAAGTATTTCGTTTGTAAATATGAAACTAATACATGCACATGGGTAAAAATGAGATTACTCGAGTCGGGCTTAGGAAGAAAAGTAATAGTATTTCGCTCCACCCCCCCATTCCTTGGTCTCTTTCTAGAAGCCACCGCTGACCCTGCCTTCTGTTTTCAGGCTTTCTGGGGATTACTTCTGTGTCTGTAGAGATAATCTGCTGATTCTCGCTGTGGTATGCAAGGATGTCACTCTCCACGCGTGTCCCCCTTCGCCCTCCTCCTTCAGATAGAGTTAGAGCTGCGCTTTCGAGTTCCTCTTTTGGTTACCTTGAAACCTTAAATAAGATGCTTCAACTTTTTGTTGTTGTTGTTCCATTAGCCATGGAAAGTTGAGGATTATTTTTAAACGATAAATACAATTTATTTAGTTAAATTGCCATTAATGTAAATTTAATAAAAATTAATTTTTTGTGATTATTTTATTGAAAATGTATTGATTATTAAAAATGACTTCAAGATTTTTTATGTCATTCACTTATACTTTTCTATCATTTGCATATACTTTCTTAACACTTATGTATATTTAAATATCAATTGCTTGATAATTAGTTTAATAAAACATTGGTTGGAAAACCTACTTTTATATATTTGCATATCACTTTCTTAACTTTTTTGTATATTTAAATGTCAATTGCTTGATAATTAGCTTAATAAAGCATTGATTGCAAAACCTTTTATAACAGGATTTTTAAAATATAAAAGCAACATAAGTGTTAAATTCTGCTTTGGGCAGTAATTCCTAGAGGGAAAAGCAGCTTTCTCCAGCAGAGTGGAGAGAGAGCTCATCCTCCTTCATGAGCTCTGGAAAGTAGGAATTGACTCTATATTAGGTATGTAAGTTTTTTTCAGAACAGTTTTATTTAGCCCTCTCATATATAGACTTTAAACAAATACAAACTCAGCTTTTTAAGCATCTTCCATTCCAGGTCATTTTTTGCTGAGATATGTGGGGTTTTGGGGGAGCAATTATAATATCTAATCAAAGCTGCCGATGGTCTAGCTTTATACATAGGTCTTAGAGCTGACTCTCGACTTTGAGAATGCCCTAGGCTTTGGATTAATACATAGAAGACACTTAGAGCTTTGCCTGGCACATTGTAAATGTTCTTATAAGCATTTGCTACTATTGTTTTCCTCTTTTCTTCCTCCGTGTAGCAGTTAAACCAAAGCCTTTGGTTTGGGGGATCAGCAGATGCCCCGAGGCTGCTGCAGACTTCAGCTATTGCTTGCACACCCACAGTCAAAAGCAGAACAGGGAAGAATCTCTCCCCATTTTTTTTTTTTTTTTAATTTGGAGCATTCTATTTTAAATTCCATATATTAGCCTAGATTTTTTCTCTTTACTTTAAACTTGGAAGGAAAATTAACAGCCAAAGCCTGAGAACAGTGCTCCCCTGTGTTCTAGAGGTTCGTGCTGCTTTACAGCACGGGTTGGAGACAACAGGAAACCCGGTCCCCTGCCAGGGCTGGTGGTTGCTGCAGGGAGCCAGGCCCAAGAGCCTTAGGATGGGCGCACCTCCTTCCTTCCTTCCTTTTTCTTTTCACTTTTTATTTTGAGATAATTTCAAACTTCCAGAACAATTGCTAAAATAATACAAATTTCATGTGAAGAGCTCCAACATATCCCTCCCCTGCCCAGATCCATCAGTTGTAACATTTTGCCACTTTTGCCATATCACTCTGTCTGTTATCTATCAATCTCAATCTATCAATCATCTGTACTTTTCTATCTATAGATACACATGCACACATACATACACATATTTTCTGGAAATTTGAGAGCAGCTGCACACATCATATCCCTTGAACACATGGTACTTCCATATACATTTCCTGTGAGCAAAGGTATTCACTTATGTAATCACCTTAAGTGTAGTTACTAACTTCAAGAAATTTAACGTTGCTATAAAGCTTACAGTCTACATTCCATTTTTTTCTTATATGCCAACACATACTTTTGAGCCTTTTCTCTTCTGTGCTTAGATTCAATCCAGTATCGTGTATTGCATTTAATTGTCATTGTCTCTTTAGTTTCTCTTTCTCTCTTTCCTTTTTAATTGTGGAGACACATATAACATAAATCTACCCATCCCCAACCCCTCCCAAGCACACCATTCAGTGTGATCAGTCACATTCACAACATTGCAGTGCCCTCACCACCATCCATGACCAGAACTTCCCTTCACCCCAAACAGAGACTCAGTGCTCATTTTGCATTAATTCCCCATCCCACCCCACCCCCATAACCTGCATTCTACTTTCTGTCCCTATGAGTTTATATGTTTTCTGATATTTTCCTGGTGGTTACTATGGCGCTTAACTTGGATGTGTATGTTCATGTCTTTCATTAAATTTCGGAAGTTTTCAACTATCATTTCTTTGAGTTCTCTCTGTGTCTTTTCTCTCTTCTCCTTCTGGGACTCCCACAGTGTGTGTATTGGTGCCTGATGGAGTCCCACAGGCTCCTCAGGCTCTGTTTACTTTTTTTTCCTTTCTTCCTTCTCTTTAGATGGAATGATTTCAGTTGTCTTACCTTCAAGTTCTCTGATTCTTTATTCTACAGCTCCAACCTGCTGTTGAACCCCTCTAAAGAATTTTTAATTTCTGTTACTGTGGTCTACAACTCTGTTTGGTTCCATTTCATAATTTCCATCTCTATATTGATATTCTCTTGGTGTTCGTGTGTTGTTTTCCTGATTTTCTTTAGTTCTTTGTCCATGTTTTCCTTTAGCTATTTGAGCATATTTAGGACTATTTTTAAAAAAGTCTTTGGTATGTCCCATATCTGGTCCTTCTCACTGATGGTTTCTAACACTTTAATTTTCTCGTTTGTCTGGGACATCACTTCCTGTTTCTATGTATTATAATCTTTTCTTGAAACATGGACATTTTGATATTTTACTGTGTTATAACTGGAATTTAGACTCTGAGGCTTCTGTTCCTTAAGCTTGTGTCCAGCTAGTATCATGACCAAGCTTTCCTTGATGGCTAGGAGCTAACAAATAAAGAGAGAGGAGATGATGATGATGGTGGTAGTGGTGGTGGTGGTGGTAGTGGTGATGATGCCGATGGTGGTGATGATGATGGTGGTGATGATGATGAAGGTGGTGATGATGATGGTGGTGGTGATGATGATGAAGGTGGTGGTGGTGATGGTGATGGTGATGGTGGAGGAGGGGAAAGAGGAGAAAAAGAAAAGTGTTCCCAGTCTTTGCAGATTGACCTGTGAGAGTCTTCCTCAGAGCTTATCCATACAATGAATTTGGAAGTTAGCTCCAGGCCAAAGTATAGTATACTCTTCAGTCTTTTTGTACATGAGTCTTGTCCAGGGCATGTATGCGGTCGGGGTTACTGCTTCTAGGGGGAGTGGCGGCCGGTAGCCGAGCCCTCAGCTCTCGGGGCTGCTTAAAGGTTACCGGCGGCGGGGGCTCTTTCCCGGAGGCGAGGGCGAGGCGGAGGACGTGGCCAGAGTCCTCGGCGAGAGGCGTGCAAGGAGGGCGGCGATAAGGACAAAAATACTCTTCATCCAGTAGGGGTATGCGCCAAAAAGATTTATTCAGGGGTGATTACAGGTTATATAGGCTGGTAAGAGGGGCAGGGCTGGAAAGGAGGTGAAGTAGCCTAAAATGGCAATATTGAAGGGAGAGGGGCTAGGATTGGTTCTGAGAGGATTCAGGAGCCGTTGCAGCGGGCGGGGGTTGTTCTGGCCACGGTGCATGCGCACTGGCGGTGGCAGGAGTGGCCTTGGCACCAGGGAGCGAGTGGGTAAGATAAGGAAGTGGGGAAAGGGCAGTTGGGAGAAAGGCGGTTTCCTCCGGCAAGCCTCCCCTGCCAGTGGCATTTTGGGTGAGGAAAAGGGAGCTGCCTTGACCTCGCTCCTCAGGCTCGGGGGGGCTGCAGAGGGCACTCACGCCCGTACCTACTACCCTCCCCAGGGGGTGATCAGGTCCCCTGGCCCAGGCCTGGTAAGTCGAGGCACAAGCTCAGTCCCCGCACATGTACATGTGGCCCTAGGGATTCCTTCCCTTGCATACGAATGTCCCCTCTTCCCTAGGAAACAGTTTCCTCATGGTCCTGGGCACTGCACCATATGTCCTACACCCAGCAATCCCTTGTCCCAGGAAGCAGGACTTGTCCACTCTCCCACAGCTTTCTGTAGGAGAGCTCGGTGAGCTGACTTCTACATGCAGGGCAAATTCTGGGTTAGTGAGTGCCTCAGGCCACCACCAGACAGACTGGTCCAGGCATGCACGCTACGGGTACATGCACGAGGGTTACTCTGCTCCCTCCAGAACTGGGGCCAGGAATCTGCACACTGGGTAAGCCCTTGAGGGCTGGGAGAGGGGCCAGCCAGGGTGCCACGAGATCCTACTACTTTTAAGTGGTCTTTTTCTTGATTCAGCACTCACCCTGTTACTGCAACCCTTTAAATGTTTTCTGGAGCATTGAGAAATATGGTTCTACCACTTCTTGCTGGTTGTTCAAAGCTTCTGTGGGGAACGGAGCCCCAAAGCATCTCAATTTGGCATCTTGATCACGACAAGGCCTCTTCCTTCTTTATGTAGACCTGAGTTTCTTCTCTCTAAGGAACTTCTTTTAACACTTCTTGCATTGCAGAGAAATTTCCCTAGTTTTTGGTTGTCTAGGAAAGTCTTCTCCTTCACTTTGAAGACAAATTTTTCTGGATACAGAATTCTAGGTTGATGGTATTTTTCTTTCAAGACTTTAAATATTTCATTCTACTCTCTTCCTGCTTGCCTGGTTTCTGATGGGAAGGCCAAAATCACTTTCATCCCTGTTCCTTTATAGGTAAAGTGTTTTCTTCTGACTTCTTTCAAGATTTTCTTTGTCTTGGGTTTTCAACAGTGTGAATATGATATGTCTAGGTGTCTTTTTTTTTTTTTTTTTTTTTTTGTATTTATCATGCTTAGTGTTCTGTGAGCTTCTAGGATCCGTGAGCTACTAGGATCTGTGGTTTGGTTTCTGTCATTTTGGAAAATTCTCAGTTATGATCACTTCAGTGTTTCTTCTGCTCCCTTCTTGCTTTTTTCTCTTCTAGTATGCCCAGTATGTGCACGTTACACCTTCATTATTGTTCCACAGTGCATGTATATTCTTTTCCCCTCTTTCCCTTCTTTTTTCTCTTTGCATTTCTATTTGCAAATTTTCTTCAGGCTCACTGATCCTACTGATGAGGATATCAAAGACATTCTTCATTTGCATAGTGATTTTGATTTCTAACATTTCCTTTTGATTCTTTTTAGAATTTCCATATCTCTGCTTACATTGCCTGTCTGTTCTTGAAAGTTGTCTGCTTTTCCCGTTAGGGCTGTTAGCACATTATCACAGTTATTGTAAATTTCTAGTCTAGTAATTCCAAACTTTGTCATACCTGTGTCTGGCTGTGCAGCTTGCTTTGTCTCTTCAGCTTGTGTTTTATCTTGCCTTTTGCTTGTAATTTTTTGTTCAGAGCTGGACATTATTGGATAATAGGAACTGAGGTAGATAGGTTTTTGGTGCAAGGTTTTATGTTTATCTGGTTAGGAGTTAGGCTGTGTTTACTGTTTGCTGTAGCTGTAGGTGTCCTTGTTTTGTCTTCCCTGTTGTCTTTGGGTTTCCCTAGACACTCCTTCTTAAATAGAGTGTGAGCTTTGCAGTTCATTCAGCTATAATCCACTGTCATTATGCCTCTGTCTTATTTTCTAGGCCTCTGCAAATATTTGGATAAGATTGAAATGATATGCTCCTTGAAAGTTTGGTAAAATTCACCTATGAAACCATCTGGACCTGACGTTTTCTCTGTTGGAAGATTTCTTAAACAACTGCCTCAAATTCTTTAATAGTTTTAAAACTATTTAGACCTTCCATTTCTTCTTAACTCTGCTTTGTTGTGTTCCTATTTGCTAAGAATTTTTCTATTTCATCTAAGTTTTCAAATTTATTCACATAAGCTGTTTATAGTATTCTATTACTGTCTTTTTAAAATTTCTGCTGTGTTGATTCTCATGTCCCCTCTTTCATTCCTAAAATTGTTTTTTTGTGCCTTCTATCTTTTATTCTTGTTCAGTATCACCAGAGGTATATTTTATTTGATTTTTCAAAGAACCAACTTTGGATTTGTTCATCCTTTCTAGTTTATCTTTATTTTCTGTTTCATTAATTTCTGTTCTCCTTTATTCAGTTGCTGTTTTTCCTAACTTCTTCAACTGGAAGCATAGCTCATTATTTTTCAATCTTTCTTCTTTTCTAAGATAAGCACTTAGGGATATACTTTTCCCTTGAAGTTATATTTATTCAATTCCATGAGTTTTGATATATAGTTTTTTCATTATTCAGTTCAAAGTACTCTAAAATTCACATTATGATTTCTTCTTTGATCTATGTGTTGCTTAGAAGCATCCTTTTAAATTTCTAAACATATGGTATTTAAACATTTATCTTTTTGTTACCAAATTCTAACTTAATGATTCTGAGGTCAGAGAATGTGAGATGATTTGATACAATGTCTTTGAAATGTGTTTAGTTTTGCTTTGTGGCTTACAATATATGGGTCAATTTTTATATATGTTTCATGTGCACCTGAAAAGAATGTATTCTCTTAGTCATTGTGTTCAGAATTCCCTTAAATCAAGTGTGATAAGTGCACCGTGCAGAGATTCCATGCTTTCACTAACATTCTACCAGACCTGTCAGTACACAGGGATAGTCTCAACATCTGAACATGTGGTGCCCTAGCTTGTTTTTGTATTTTCCAGGAATAGCTTTTCCATCCATTAACTTTTAAACCTACTGTATGCTTTTGTTTTAGACAAATCGCTTGTAAAGTACTAATAACTGTTGTGGTTTGTGTGTGTGTGTCTGTTTTAGCTGTTGTGCTTAGTCATTTATATTTATGGTAATTACTGACATATTTGGGATTGTTTTTGTCATTTTTTTAAATTCCTGTTTTGCCTGAAACTTTTCTTTTTTTTCTTAGCGCATTTGGAGAGGGGAGTTAATTGAGATTTGGTTATTCTTGCTCGTTTTCCTTATTCTGTTTTTTCCCAATATCAGTTTGGAATTTATAGCATGTGTTTTTTGTTTTTAGTGGATTACCTTTAAATATTTTTATTCATGACTAACTTGCTATCTTAATCCCATTTACAACAATAGACTTTAACCTTCACCACCCCTGAAATGGACTAATTATTGTCCATGTTTTTAGTTCTGTCCTTTTATTAATCCTATAAATTTATCATTATCATTATTTTATTCATTTTTATTTGAGTACCATTTTTCTTGCCCCTTATACATACTGACTTCTGGTGTCATTTTCTTCCTTTGTGAAATATATCCTGCAAAAGTTTCTTTAATGCAGAAGGTTCTTGGTAAACCCTTTTTCTTTTTTTTTTTTTTTTGAAAAATCAATTTTGAATCCTCTTTCTTGAATAACAGTTTTGATATCTTGATAATTTCAGGTTGACAGTTTTTTTTCTCTCATCACTTTTTAGGTATTTACATCTTTAGCTTGGGGCCCAGTGCTCTTTTGGGGGCACAGCTCACTGCTCCCCAACTTTGCTTTTGGCTCAAGGCCAAGTATCCTGTTTGCTGTGCTGCTGCAGGGACCCTCCCTCAGATCAGTGCACCCCCACCCCACCATCTGCCCTCATCTGACTGCTTCCAGCTCCAGCCCCAGGTCACCCCTGGAAGACCCCTCTGCTTGTTGGGATCCCAGAAATACAAACGAAATATGTTCCGTAGTATGTTATGTCGTGCCAAGCTCCTGGTTTGCCATACAGCTTGCAATTTAGGACTTTACCTGGAATTGGTTGAGTTGGAATCCTTTTTTTTTTTTTTTTTTTTTTTTTGCAGTGCCAGTTTTGCCATAGGTCTGGTTATAGGCACCATGTTCTCTTCCAGTGGTCTGTTTGTCTATCTGTGCCAATAGCACACCGTTTTTAATTTCTCTTGTGTTGTAAGATTTGAAATGTGATAGGACAAGCTCCCTATTCTTGATATGCAAAACTATTTTTACTGTTCTTGATCCTTCTCCATTTGAGTTTTAGGGTCATGTTGACAAGTAATACATGCCCAAAATCTCCATCCAAGTTTTGATTAGAGTTACATTTAATTTAAAATTTAAATTGGGGAAACAGCTTCATAGTATTGAATCTTTCTATCCATAAGCATGTCGTGCTGGCCCACTTATTAATACCTTTCATATCCCTCAATAACATTTTATAATTTCCTCCCTAAAAGTCTTGCACATTTTTTGTTAGACTTATTTCTAAATACCTAAAGACTTCATTTTCATTCATAATGGAATCTTTTATTCCTGTTGCATTTTCTAATTAGTGTTACTACTGAGTAGGGTCCTGTTGACTTTCCAACATTGGTGCTGTATCCAGCAGCTTCCTGAACCCACTTTTCAGCTGTGATGACTTGTCTGTGGATTTCCCCCGTGTTTCTGTCTAAGCAGTCAGCCTGTCTGCAGTGAGGACCGTGACATCTCTTCCCGTCCTGATGCGTCTCTCCCTCTTTCCTTGCCGTATCATTTTAGCTGGGGCCTTGGCCTCCCTGATGAATGAAAGTGCTGGTAGTGGGTGTTGCTGGCTCCTTCCAATTTTAGTAGAAATACATGTAAATTCCCCCTGCTGTGCCTTAAACATGGTATTTGCCCATTTCGACCAGAAAATATCCTCAGCTGCTATAGCAGAGGCTCTAAATGACAACCATTTCAGAGCTAACATGGCAGCTAATACCTGTTAGTGTCTCAGACTTCTTTATCTGCTGCTCTGCCACCTCAATGGAGAGCTTCCTTTCTGTGGCCCAGGAAGGCTGCTCCACCTCCCACCCTCACATCACATCCTGGCCATTGGGAAAGAGGAAAGAGGAGGAGGAGTGTACACTCCTTACCTTTCAAGGCACAACCAGACATCACCATAATCCATTCCATTCATCCCACCGGCCAGATCTTAGGAGGCTGGCAAGTGTAGCCTTGGGCTGGGCCCACCAGCTGCACCACGGAAATTCCTGCCACTCCGGAATAGGGGAAGGGTGGATATTGGCAGCTTGACTGGCTCCTCTACCACTGGCTTTTATGAGGCAAGGGAACTTTCCTTAGATTCCTAGACCTAAGGTGTTTATTGTGGTTTTTCATTATAAATGAGTTTTATCATATTCTCTTCCTGCATTTATTGAAATGATCAGATTATTTTCCTCTTTTAATCTTATAGTATGATCTGTAACAGCAATTTTTGTTAATCCACCCTTATATTGAGGAGATTAAACCCAATTTCATTGTCATGTACCAATAATATCTTTTGTATGTGCTGCAAGATTTCTAATATTTTGCCGAGGATTTTTGCATATGTGTTCATGAGCAAGGTAGCCTGTGATTTTTCCTTTCTCATAGTTTGTTTGGTTTTGGTATGACTGTTATGTGGACCTTTTAATAAAATGCATTAGGTAAAACACCCTCACTCACACATACACACATATCCTGCCTTTCTCTTTTTCTCTTGTCTCTGAAAAAGTTTGGATAAGACTGGATTTATTTGTTCATTGAAGGTTTGATAAAATCTGCCTGTAAAATAGTCTGGGCCTGGTGTCTTTGGTTAGGGTAGGTATTCATTTCCTTTAGCAGTTACTGTTTTCTCTTATGAAGTTTTATATTTCTTTTTGAGTCTGTGTTGATTTTTACATTTTTCTAGAATATTGTTGATTTTTCTAAATTTTCAAATCTATTTTGAAATCTATTTTGAAATCTGCTCATACATTCTTTTTTTTGGGGGGCGGGCTAATGAAGCCCCACTGATATGCCCGCTCCCCAGCACCCATGGGCA
Organism: Choloepus didactylus; assembly: GCF_015220235.1. Classification (NCBI taxonomy): domain Eukaryota; kingdom Metazoa; phylum Chordata; class Mammalia; order Pilosa; family Megalonychidae; genus Choloepus; species Choloepus didactylus. The sequence continues at coordinate 6,722,871 of NC_051312.1, forward strand.
GCCACACCCCTTGGCAGCTTTCTCATGCTCATGTATTCATATATATATATATATAGAAATAAATTCAAAGTTATATGGACAGTTGCAAGAACAATACTAGCCCCATACACAGAATTCCATCATACTCTGACCCCCCTCCCCCGATAGCTCAATCCACCAACTTTAACTTGCTGTCACATCGCTATTTCTTTCCCTCCCCCCCATCATCCATCATCTATTGCTCTGTCGTCTGAACATATGAGAGTTAGCTGCACACATCCTTGAGCATTCACTATAATTCACGTATACACGTCCCATGAACAAGAACATTCTTTCATGCAATCCCATTAAGCGCAGCTAAGAAGTACAATAGATTCAACAATGATACAAAGCTTACATTCTATATTTCCTTTTCCTTATGTCTCAACTGCGTCCCTTTGAGCCACCTGTCCTCTATCCTCCAATCCCATCCAGGCTCATCCTTGGCATTCAATTGTCATCTAGTTAGACTGACTTTTTTTTTTTTTTTTCAGTTGTAGAAACATATATACAGCCTAAATCTTCCCATTCCATTCCCTCCCTAGCCTTTCATTAGTGGGGTTAATCACGTTTAGAATGTTGTAATGCTCTTTCCCACCATCCATTACTAGAAATTTCCCTTCACCTCAAACAGCAACCCTACACTCATTTCTTAACTCCCCATTGCCCCTTCCCCCACTTCTCTTAACCCATACTCTACTTTTCATCTCTATGGTCATATTCTCTGATAATTTCTTTGTGTTTACTATGGGCTTAAAATTAACTTCTTTAATCCATAACACTCTTGTTTTTCTTTGATACCAGCTTCACTTCAATAGGACACATAAAGTATGTTCCTATACTCCTCCATTCCCCCACCTTTATACAGTTCTTGTGAAAAATTACATATTTTACATTGAATTCAAAACCACTGATTTGTCATTAGAGTTTGTGTACTTTATATCATGTAGGAAGTAACTAGTGGAATTACAGTTCAAAAATTATTGACTTCTATTTGTATTCCATTGTGGTTGGAGAATGTGCTTTGAGTATATTCAGTGTTTTTTTTTTTTAATTTATTGAGGCTTGTTTTATGTCCCAGCTTATGGTCCCTTTTCGAGAAAGATTTGTGATCACCAGAGAAAAGTGAGTGTCCTGGTGATTTGGGATGTAAGGTACTATATATGTCTGTTAAAATTCTCTATATCTCTTTCTCCTTTCCCTGTCTCTCCTCCAGCAGGGCTCCCCTCAGAATCTGAAGTAGGGCAGGTCTTTCATCAGCAAAGTCTCTCAGCATTTGTTTGTCTGTGAAAAATTTAAGCTCTCCCTCAAATTTGAAGGAGAGTTTTGCTGGATAAAGTATTCTTGGTTGGAAATTTTTCTCTCTCAGAATTTTAAACATGTCATGCCACTGCCTTCTCGCCTCCATAGTGGCCGCTGAGTGGTCACTACTTAGTCTTATGTTGTTTCCTTTGTATGTGGTGAATTGCTTTTCTCTTGCTGCTTTCAGAACTTGCTCCTTCTCTTCAGTATTTGTCTGATCAGAATATGCCTTGGAGTGGGTTTATTTAGATTTATTCTATTTGGAGTTCGCTGGGCATTTATGCTTTGTGTATTTATATTGTGTGGAAGGTTGGGGAAGTTTTCCCCAACAATTTCTTTGAACACTCTTTCTAGACCTTTACCCTTCTCTTCCCTTTCTGGGACACCAATGAATCTTAAGTTTGGACGTTTTATTTTATCTATCATATCCCTGAGATCCATTTCGATTTTTTTGATTTTTTTCTCCATTCTTTCTTTTGTTCTTTCATTTTCTGTTCTGTGGGCTTCTAGGACACTGAGATGTTGTTCGGCTTCCTCTAATCTTGTATTGTGAATATCCAGAGTCTTTTTAATTTGGCCAACAGTTTCTTTTATTTCCATAAGATCTTCTATTTTTTTATTTACTCTTGCAATGTCTTCTTTACGCTCTTCTAGGGTCTTCTTTATGTAGCTTATATCCTGGGCCATGGTCTTCTTGATGTCCTTTAAATCCTTTGCCATGTTTTTATTCGATTGTAGATCTTTGATTAATTTTGCAAGGTATACTGTATCTTCCGATATTTTGGTTTGTGTGTTTGGAGTTGGATTCTGGTTTTATCATATGTTTTAAGATTTTCTGTTGTTTTTGGCCTCTTGGCATTTGTTTTGCTTGATAGGGCTCTTTCAAGCTGTAAAGAAAAAGGGATATCCATCTAATTTTTTAGGAACACAGTTTGGTGATGTACACTTTCTCTGACTAACCAGCAGATGGCGTCTGTGAGTCACCTATATCCCTCGAGTCAGTTCTCAACCTTTTTTCCGCTTTGTGTGGGGAAATGATTCTTGTGGGTTCAGTTGGAGAACTCAGTTTGGGTGTGTTGCTGGAGTCGTCCGCCCTGAATGTGGGGGGTATGTACGGGTAGCCAGGGAGGAAGGGCAGTTCTAATGTTCAAATCCCCCAGGATCCCGGAGATTCAAGGCCGCCACACCAGTCTAAGCCTTCATTTCAGTTCAGCCCCAGCCTCTCTTTCTCGCTGATCCATAAACCACCAGACTTGGCGTAGCGTCCCTGGGTTCTCCGAGTGGATCCCCCCTTCCAGCCGTGCTCCTCCAGTAGCTCAGCCAAGGGAAGGCTGTGCTACGTCATCAGTGCGCACCGTCCCACAAGGGAAGCCTCGGGCCGCCGGGCCGTGCGGCGGCGCACTCCCAGCCCGAAGCAAAAATGGCCGAGCGGGGCGTCTCAGCCCCCTCCTCCTCGCACCATTCCTCCTTCCCAGCTCTGGGACAACGGGTGGGGCTTTGGGCTATGGGCACTGCCCCGGGCAGGAGTTTATCCAGCCCTCCGGGGGCTAGCTGCTAGCCGCGGGGTTTCTTTCTGCTTCCGGCTCTCCCCTCCGTTTCCCCAAACCCAAGGGTATCTGCTGTGGGCTATCTTCCGGGCCAGACAGCTAGAGGCCAGCCCAGCCCCCTCTTGCTGTGTTTTACTGCATGGTTCCCACAATTGCTACTGGAGCCACTCCTTTTTTTTTTTTTTTTTTTTTTAAACAGCCAGCTGGTCTCCATACGCTGAACCCTGGCTTCCCCAGCCCACCGCGCGGCTGCAGGTCTTCCAGCCAGCTTACTCACTCGTTTCAGAATGCTGACTCCCGGTTTCACCAAGTATATGGCCCCTCTGGAGCTACGAGCCCTTGTCCAGCTGGTGCATCGCTGTAACCGGTATTCTAGGTCACTTTCTGGTTTTTAGCTAGTGTTTTTCACGGAGGCGTTTTTTTCGCCCTGTCTCAGCTAGCCGCCAACTTAGTTCCTCTCATATATTATTTTTAATATCACTTTTGTGTCTGTAATTATATTCTTTTTGCTTCCTAATACGATTTAATTATATATTTTGTCAGTCTTTTCAGGGAACCAGCTTTTGGTTGGATTGATTTTCTCAATTGTCTTTCTGTTTCCTAGTTCATGAAGTACATTAATTTTAACCTTTTACTACTTTCTCCTCCTACTTTTATTATTTCACTCTTGTTTTCCTAGATTTTTTGTGTGTTAAATGCTTAATTTATTTTCAGTCTTTTATTTTTTAGAAGTGCATTTAGAGCTAGATATTATCCTATATACTGCTTTACTGCATCCTACAAGAGTTGATAGGAGGTACTTTCACTGTCATTCACTCAGAATATCTTGTAATTTTCACTGTAGAGTTCTCTTTACCTCAGTAGTTGTTTAGGAGTGCATTTCATAGTGTCTGAATATGTATGTGTGTATATATGCAAATTTATCTATATGTATTTTAAGCTACTTTTTTATTAATTTTAAAATTTAATTACACTGTGGTCAGATGTGATAAGTATTATATCAATAATTTGAAATTAATGAAAACTGCCTCATGACCTAGACTTGGTCAATTTTAAAAATGTAATATATTAGCTTTCAAAGAATGTATATTCTCTATTTTTTGGGTGTAGCTATCTACCCACTAACTCAAGTTTGTTAATTTTGTTATTGAAATCTGCTGTATGTTTATTTAATTTTGTGTGATTTATCTGTTTTTGATGAAAATATGTTAAGACTTCTTTTTGTAATTGCAAATTTGTCTATTTCCTTACAATTCCATTTTGGTTTATATATTTTGAGTCAATAGTGTGAAGGATATACAAACTCAGGATTGTTATGTCTTTTGATGGATTCTTCCACTAACTGTTAAATATTATATCTCTGTATCCTTATGCTTTTTGCCTTAAATTCTGCCTGATATTAATATTGCTGCATCATGTTTTCTTTGGTTATTTTCAAGTTATACTTTATAATATCTTTTTATTTTCACACCTTCTGGGTGGTAGTTTTGTTTTAGGTGTGTCTCTTGTAAACTATAGGTGGATTTTTTAAAAGCAAATCTAATTATCTATGTTTAAAATACATTTCTTTAATCCATTTGCATTCTTTGTCTGATTATTGATATATTTGGACTTGTTTGTGCCACCTTATTTTGTGTTTTCTGATTGCAATTTTTTCTTTACTTCTTTTTACCTGATATATGTTTTAGGAAATTAGCAGTAATGGCAAAGTGGAGTCAGTCACTTGAAAGTGAAATGAGTTAGGGAGGCTGTTGCCACAGACGAGATGAGAGACGAAGACCAGAGGGTTAGCAGTGGAGAAAAGAGCACAAATTTAAAAGACATTGCAAACATATTCTTTGTAGTTCTTTTAACTCATGTGTTTATTCTATTTATTTATTCATTTCACAAACATTTTTAAATGCCCATGATTTTAGGGATAGGGGAAACAGCAGTCAACAACGTAGTCACGGTCCCTGTGCATCCCAGCACTCAGACTAGTCGGGGAGAGAAACATGAATCAAATAACCACACCAGTAAAGGTCAGAGTGGAAGGGTGAAGGTGGCCAGGGAGCAGTGATGGGCGGGGTGGGGAGGGGTTGCCGAGTGTGGCAGCCAAGGTGGGCTTCCCGGAGGAGGAGGTGGGGTGGGGTGGGGTGGGGGGAGTTAATCAGGTGGCGTGGATTTAAAGTGGAGAAATAACAGGTGCAAAGTCCCTGTGGAAGAAGGAGAGCATACGGTGCTCTAGGGACAGGAAGGAGACCAGTGCAACTGGTGTGGTGGTGTTTTTAATTCCAGAATATTTAAACACAATCTAAAGTTCAATATCGGGAATTATTAAATAAATTATGATGTTACTATACAGTGGGGTACTCTGCAGCCATTAAAATGACAGGTAACTCTACTTATTTACATGGGGAATATTCATAATATATTGATAAGTAATAAAAGCATGCTATGAAACTGTATAGAGTATGATCTTATTTTTATTTATATATAATATTTAAACAAGTAGATATTTATTTCAGTGTATATATTTTACAGAAAAAGTATGAAATGTATTTGCCAAATAATCATCTCTAGGGAGTGGGATTTTGAGTGATTGTAGTTTTTCTTTTTGCTTATTTGTATTTAAACAAATTTCTATAATAACTATGATTTACTTGTGCCAAAATATAAAATGAAAATAAAAGACATTTCTGAGCCAGAACCAGTAGACTCAGTGACCTCTGGGTGTGGGGAAAGAGAGAAAGGTGATTGTTAGAACCAATTCAGGGGCCTTGTGACTGGTGGATGGTGAAAGCGTGAACCAAGAGAGGGGCCGCGGGCCCAGCGTGGGAAGTGGTGAAGGTCGTGACACGCTGGGTGGGAGGCAGAGATGTCTGATATGAAGTTGGGAATGTGGCTCTGGACATTACAGTGTCAAGAACCACCGAGAGATAAAACACAGCGACGTGGTCCTCAGGTTTTTCACTGAGGAGGTTGCTGGTTGACTTGAGCATCGATGTGTGTGTGTGTGTGTGTGTGTGTGTATGTAAGTGTGTAATCAGAGGGCAGCAGGTTAAAGAATGAATGGGAAGTATAAGCATGAGCTGCGAATGTGGACAACCCTTTCGTGGAGTTTGGGGAAAAAGAAAATGAGGACTTTAGGGTCTGGAGCATGGGAGAGAAAGCAGGTTTATTATACAGCTTTAAAAATCTTCAGCATAAAGTTAAAAGCTGAGAGGTGAGAGTTAGTGAAATAACAGTAAAAGTGTATAGAGCTAGAAAAGAAACAGGCCCAGACTGGACCTTGGTGATAGGTATAAAACTCTGTATTGTCAGTTTTTCTCTCAGTGCTTGAGGATGTTATTCTGCTGGTTTCCGATATTTCTAACAAATCAGCCATCAGTCTAGATAATCTGTCTTTTCCTTCTGGCTGCTTATAAGATTTTATTTTTTGTCTTTGGTTTTTATTTATTTATTTTTCTTTTATCTCTCTTGGGATTCACTAGGTTTCTTAAATCAAAGGGTACACACCTGCTTCAGTTTTGGAAAATTCATAGATACCCTCACTTCAAATATGACTCTCCCCCGTTCTCTCTCTCCTCCACTTCTGTAATGCCACTCTGACATGTTAGCTCCTCTTAGCTAGCAGCCGTTTCTCTTAACCTCTCTTTCTTTGTCTCTTCATGTGCTACATTCTGGGCCTAATTTCTTTATATTTCAGTTTATTCTTTGTTGCTCTTCTAGTTTAGTTGTGTTTATACATAGTTTAAAGAGGCAAATAACTCCATAGGGCTTGTGACCAAAAAATATTTCCTTATTTTCTGCTCTCCAGAAACTTCCAACTCTTTTAATGGAATCTCTTATTATTTGCCCCCATAAATCTAAATGCTGTGCCTGAATTGATACCTCTTGATTTTTCGGATTTTCTTTTTTTATTAGAGAAGTTGTAGGTTTACAGAAAAATCTTGCAGAGAGACTTCAGTTTTGAGATGATCTATTGTTTGAGAACCGTGGAAGGTGTGGATTTAGCTCTCTTTACCTCCTCTCTCACCCTCACATAATCGCTCTCCCAGGACGCGCTTTGCCCAAACCAGACTTCAGAGGCGCTTGCTCAGGTCAGCAGGACGTGCTCACAGGCCCCGGGTGGGCTGAGGCATGGCTGCTTTTCCTCTCCTGCACTTACTAAAACCTTCTCCCTGGAGTTAGCTTTCTATGTACAAAACACTGAGTTAGCCCTGAACTGTCCTCTGGTTGTGTAAATCTCTTCTCAACATGCTCCACGTGTTAGTTGTACAGCCAGTTTTGTCCTGAAATCGTCCTTCCCAGAGCCGCTCAACCTGTTGCACTCTGGAGTGGCTGCTCTCAGGCCTGCTGCCCACTCGTCATCTTGGACGCTCCCTCCACCACCATCCTACGGCTTTCCTCTGAGTTTTTTCTTGTGTTTGATTCTCTGGCTCCTGGGTCCCATATCTTCCTCATTCGATTTAATGCCTTGTTTTGGTGGAGCTCATCCTCCAATAGCTTCCTGGGAAAGAGTGCATGGGAAGTAAATGGTTTAGACCTTACATGTCTAAAACTGTCTTAGTCTGTCCTCTGTCTCCACCCTTAGATGATAGTTTGGATTGAGAATAGAACTTCAGGTTGGAAATAATTTTCCTTCAAAAATTTGAAGACTTTGCTGTATTTTCTTCTAGTTTCCAGTATTGCTCTTGAAATTCTGACATCATTCATTTTCTTGATCCTTTATATGAAACCTATTTATTACTTCTGGAGCCTTATAGGATATTCTCTTTGTTCCCATTGTTCTGAAAGTTTATAATGATTTGTTTTGGTTTGGATCTCATTCACCTCTCATGCTGGGCACTTGGCAGACTCTTAATTTATAGACCTATATCCTTTAGTTCTGGGAAATTTTCTTGAATTATCTTTCTGTAACTCCTATTACATAACTTTTGAACCTTGTGGTCCAGTCCTCTACAGCTCTTCTCCCAGCTTTTTTTTTTTTTTTTACTTCTTTTTGTTGTAGTTGTTCAAGTTTTCATACCTTCTGTTAGTTTTTGATATGTTGTATTCTCATTTTCATTCATTTCCAGGTATTTACCCATTTCTCTTGCAATTTTATTTTTGGCCCACTGGTTGTTGAGTAGTGTGTTGTTTAACCTCCATATATTTGTGAAAAATCTGGTTCTTTGGTGGTTGTTGAATTCTATTTGCATTCCATTGTGGTCAGAGAATGTGCTTTCAATAATTTCAATCTTTTTAAATTTATTGACGTTTGTTTTGTGCCTCAGCAGATGTTCTAACCTGGAATGTGTTCCATGGGCATTAGAGAAGAATGTGTATTTGGTACTTTGGGATGTAACAATCTATATATGTCTATGAAGTCTAATTCATTTATCATATTGTTTAGGTTCTCAATTTCCTTGTTGGTCCTCTGTCTAGTTGTTTTATCTATGGAAGTGAGTGGTATATTGAAGTCTCCCACTATTATTGTAGATTTGTGTATTCTACCTTCAATTTAGCTCATGTTTGTCTCATGCATTTTGGTGCTCCTTGATTGGGTGCAAAAGCATTTATGATAGTTATTTCTTCTTGGTGAATTGTCCCTTTTATTAATATATAGTGTCCTTCTTGGTCTCTTATGACATCTTTGCATTTAAAGTCTATTTTTTCTGATATTAGTATAGCTATCCCAGCTTTCTTTTGGTTGTAATTTGCATAGACTATTTTTTTCCATCTTTTCACTTTCAGTCTCTTTGTATTGCAAGATCTAAGATGAGTCTCTTGTAAACTTCAAAGTGATGATCCATAATTTTTAATCCATTCTACCAGTCTGTATCTTTTAATTGGAGAGTTTAATCCATTCACATTCAAAGTTATTACTGTGAAGGGAGTCCCTGAACCAGCCATCTTATCCTTTGGTTTTAGTTATTGGATCTATTTTTTTCCCTCTCTCTTTTTTTTCCTTTGAGTTATCCTTACCAATACTCACCAGTTCTGTGCCCTTCTCTAGACCTCTCTCTCCTTTCTTTTTTTCTCAGCTAATAGAGCTCTCTTTAGTATTGCTTGCAGGGCAGGTCTCTTGTTAACAAATTCTCTCAGCGTTTGTTGGTCTGTGAAAATTTTAAACTCTCCCTTAATTTTGAAAGAGAGCTTTGCTGGATAAAGAATTTTGCCTGGCAATTTTTCTCTTTCAGAATCTTAAGTATGTCATACCACTGCCTTCTCTTCTCCACGGTGTCCACTGAGTAGTCTGTACTTAGCCTTATGTTGTTTCTCTTGTATGTGGTGAATCACTTCTCTCTTGCTGCTTTCAGAACTTGCTCCTCTTCAGCATTTGACAGTCTGATTAGTATATGTCTTTGAGTGGGTTTATTTGGATTTATTTTATTTGGAGTTCATTGGGAATCTTTAATTTGTGTATTTATGTCATTTATAAGGGGTGGGAAGTTTTCCCCAACTATGTCTTGAAACACTCTTCCTAGCCCTTTACTCTTCTCTTCTCCTTCTGGGACACCAGTGATTCTTATATTTTATTACTTCATGTTGTCCATCATTTCCCTGAGATCTATTTCATATTTTTTTTTATTTTTTTCACTATTTGTTCTTTTGTGTGCTCGCATTCAATTGCCTTGTTCTCAAGTTCACTTATCCTTTCTTCTGCCTCTTCCAATCTGCTATTGCATCTCTAGTATATTTTTAATTTGATCGACAGTATCTTTGATTCCCAAAAGATCTGCTATTTTTTATTTACTCTTTCAAATTCTTCTTTATGCTCTTCTTGATGTGCTTTATGTCTTTAGCCATCTTGTTGAAGCCCTTTGGAAATTTGTTTGTACTTCTTTAATTAATTGCTCCAAATTTTGTGAGTCTTCCGGCCTTTTTAAAATTCAGTTTTATTGAGATACATTCACATACCATACAGTCATTCATGGTGTACAATCAACTGTTCACAGTACCATCATATAGTTGTGCATTCATCACCCCAATCTATTTTTGAACATTTTCCTTATACCAGAAAAAATAAAAATAAGAATAAAACATAAAAGTAAAAAAGAACACCCAAATCATTTTCCCCATCCCACCCTATTTTTCATTTAGTTTTTGTCCCCATTTTTCTACTCATCCATCCGTACACTGGATAAAGGGAGTGTGATCCACAAGGCTTCCACAATCACACTATCGCCCCTTGCAATCTACATTGTTACACAATCGTCTTCAAGAATCAAGGCTATTGTGTTGCAGTTTGACAGTTTCAGGTATTTACTTCTAGCTATTCCGATGCATTAAAATCTAAACAAGGTTATGTATGTAGTGTGTAAGAGTGCCCACCAGAGTGACCTCTCAACTCCATTTGAAATCTCTCAGCCACTGAAACTTTGTTTCATTTCACGTCCCCCTTTTGGTCAAGATGTTCTCAATCCCACAACACCAGGTCCAGGCTCATCCCCGGGAGTCATGACCTGTGTTGTCAGGGAGATTTACACTCCTAGGAGTCAAGTTCCAGTTGGGGTTCGGGCATTGAGTTCACCTGCTGAGTTGGCTTAGCTAGAGAGAGAGGGCCATACCTGAGCAGCTTTTTAATTTGTTTGTTTGGTTTGTCCATGTCTTCTAGATTCTTCAAGAAGAATCTTCTTGATTTTCTGTTCGCTTTGGGGCATTTGCTTGTCTTGATAAGGTTATTTTGGGAAATGCAGGATTAGTTGAGCATTTGTATATAATTTGGCGGAGCTACAGCTTGCTGGGATGCAGTTTCCCTATCCTACCAGCACATGGCACTCTTGAGCTGCCTTTTACTCTTAAGCCAGTCTTCCCTGAACTTCTGCTGTGCGTGGGTGGGGTCCAGACTGGGTGGGGATCCAGTCAGTGCACCAGTTCTCCGTGCCCACTGAGGACTGCCTGCCCTGGGAGTGCGATGTGGGCCCTGAGCAGGTAGGCAGGGAGTCTGCTCAAGGGCACCCTCCAGCTCAAACCTGCCCCGCTCCCTGCCTGCCCTGGGCCTGCGATCCTCTGGGGTGGGGGTGGGGGGGCTCCTGACGGCTCTGTGTGGTTCCCTCTCCTATCCCCGCTTCCCGCTGGTGCACATGCCAGACTTCCATGGGGGGAGAGTAAATGCTGCCTCCTGGGTTCCCTCATGGCAGCTCCCGGCCATATGGCTGTGCAGGATCACCCCCCAGCTAACTGCCAGGGTGGGTGCACAGGAGTGGAGAGCCGCTGCTCACTCCCTTGCCCGGCAGCCCTCTTGCTGCTGTTGCCCCAGGAGGCAGACCCAGCCAAACAAACTCACCCTGTCCCTCGAGGCACCGTCTCTCTGCATTTTGTCTACATCCACACCATGTACTATAGGGGTCCCTCTATGGCTGGCCACACCCCAAAACCGTAGTCCCAGGGTTCTTCTGGCCCTTCTCTAGTTTCTTTCATGGAGGATAAGCCCATTCCGTGTCACCCACTCTGCCATCTTCCTAGAAGTCTCACCTTCTGTTAGTTTTTCATCTCTGTGATCACATTTTTATTTTCCAGAATATCTTTTTTATACTCTAAGTGTTTTTTTTTTGTTGTTGTTTTTTTTAAGCATCATCCTCTTGCTTCATGGATGCAATAGCTTTTCTCTCTAAGGATATTGATGCTTTTTCCTCCCTATTTTCTTTGCCCTGCATAGTCTTTCTTCCAAGCTGCTTTTATGTTTGTTTGTTTTGGGGGCCTCTGTTTTTCATAGTAGAAGATTTCCTGAACCATCTGCTGATCTTTGGCTGTCTTTCTGCTCATAATTAAGAATGAGCCATAAACTTCACTCTTGGTTCATGGGTGGGGCTTTCTCACTGTGGCTTCATTGTAGGGTGATACGACTAGGACCGTTTTACTGAGAAACCTCAGTGTCAGACTCTGCTTTCTCTTGGACTGCTTAGAGTCCTCCAAGAAGGTTTTTCCAAGTCTCCTGCCCCCAAACTTCAGTTATTTTACCCCAGAAAGTAATTTACAATCTTTTGCCCCAGTGGTAAAGGGGCAGTAATCAGCTGCTTAGAACGGGGAAATATGTCCATGTATTTCTTTCACCATTCACATGCCTCGCCTCCAAGCATGACGTGGAATGCAAGTTAATCAGGTGAAGCCTGGGCTCCACCTGACCTCCAGGTTCCATGCGGTTTTCACTCAGAGCCAAGGTACAGCCAAGGAGTGCACTCACCTTCAGTCGGGTGGGTCGGTGGGGAAATGGCTGTCTGTTACTGATGTCCCTGCCCACCAAACTGGAGTGCTCCTGGGAAAGCTCCAGTGGGCACCTCGGGACAGGAGACGGTGGGCGCCAACGGGCATTTTCCAGGAAGTTGTTTTACTTTGCAAACTCCTACATTACAAAAGCAATGGTTTGGACTAATTTCTTTTCTTCTGTCTTACTGGACAACACCCCGTCAATCTCATTTTCATATAAAAAGGAGTCGGAATCTCCTAAACAAAAGTTCTGTTGACTACAGCATGTGGGGCGGCTCTTGCCCTGTATCTCTTTGCTGTTTTCACTTGGTTTACCACCTGTGCCTTTGACAGGCTGTGTTTTTGTCTTCACAGGTACTGTGATTGCTTTGCCAATGGTGACTTTTGCAACAACTGCAATTGTAACAATTGTTGCAACAATTTACGGCATGAAATTCAGCGGTTTAAGGCCATTAAGGTAATAAAATCCCATTAAACACATGGTTTGAAAAAGCACTTAAAAGTGCTTGAGCTGATCATAATATTGTGTCTAGAGATTAGAGATTCCTAAATTCAATATTGGAAAAATTCTAAGTTCTGAAGAACATACATTGACTACATCTCTATTCCTGAATGTGGGGGTTTGGCCTATGATGAGAGCAGAGGCCCAAAAAAGATCTTTATTCTACATTGTGTGTATGTGTGTATGGGGGGGGTGTTCAGAGGTGGGGCAGTCAGGGAAGTTCTGATTTAAGGACATGCAAATGAACAATTTGTCTTGATTTGGGGTTTAGAAATTTGGGGTATGTGGCAGATAAGGTTGAGTTCAAACCATGAAGTCTTAAAAGGTGCAGATAATCCACCGTAAGACGCTGAGCGAAAGGCTCTGCTGTTGCCTCTTTCCTGTTTTCATAGCCCCTGGCTTCCAAGTGAAGGGGAAGGTCTAATCCAGGCTCTCCTAAAGGGGCAAAACATCACCTCGGATTGTCCTGGAGGTCACTTGATGAGGGCTAAATTGCAGGAGGCAGCAGTTTTTATATCTTTCTGTAGGCACAAAAGATAATCAGGGAGAAGTGTGGGGCATTAGGCTCGGGGACACCCACCTTCCCCAGGGAGGCACCCTAATGCCCTCTAGGATATACTGGGAGCATCAAGGGCCATTGATTATGCAAATAGAACAAAATGATCATACTGTGCCTGTTTTTCATAAAATCTTTTGATTCCTCTCTTGAATTATAGATAAATCAGTAAATCACTTGAAAATATCTGATACAGCAGATATATAGGGCAGAAGAAAATTATGATGATCTGAACTTCAGTATAGTAGCATTTTCTTTAGGGATTAAAAGTACTATAAGCAAAATGTAAAAAATATTTATTTAAAAGATATTGGAATTCTCACACATTGCTAGTGGGAATGTGAATTGGTACAACCCCTTTGGAAACCTTTGTACTTGTCCTGACCAGACAATTCCGGTCCTTAAACATACAACCAACAGAAATGAGTATAAATCTACCCAAAGAGGTGTACAAGAATATTTACAGCAACTTTATTCATAATAGCTCCAAACTGGAAAGAGCTCGGATGTCCATCGGCGGTGAAAGGATAAACCCATCATGGCATATCACGTACTGGAACCTCGGTGAGCAAGAAGGACCTCAGCCGCGGCCGGCGCAGCGGAGCAATCTCCAGGCATTCTGCTGGAGGCAGAAGCAAGACGCTGAGTGGTTCCCCTACCTGAAGTTCCAAACCTGGCAACATGAAAAAATAGAAGTCAGAGCAGTGGTGCCCACGGGCCTGTACTGACGGGGAGCCATGGGGGGCTCCTGGGCGGCCGGAAGCTCCTCCGCCTGGCCTGGGGGCAGCTGCTGGGGTGCTCGGGCACCGTGTGTCCTTCCCGCTCCATAAAAGGAGAAACGCGCCCGCAGAAGCAGCCGCTTGTGACCAGCGCTGTCTGCAGGATGTTCTGCACAGCCCCAAGTGACGCTGGCCAGGGGCGCAGGGCAGGGACCTCCAAGCGTCCAGAGAGCGCAGGGTCGCTGTGCCAGTTTGGGTGTATTATGTCCCCCAAAACGCCATTATCTTTGATGCCGTCTTGTGTGGGCAGGAAACGCATTGGTGTTGATTGGGTTGGAGGCTTTTAATTGGACATTTCCATGGAGATGTGACCACTCAACTGTGGGTGAGATCTTTCATTGGATAATTTCCATGGAGGTGTGGCCCTGCCCATTCAGCGTGGGCCTTGATTAGTTCACTGGAGCACTATATAAGCTCAGACAGAAGGAGCGAGCTTGCTACAGCCAAGAGGGACACTTTGAAGAACCCATAGGAGCTGAGAGAGAAACTGTAGTTTACAGAGACATTTTGGAGACGGCTTTTGAAAGCAGACTTTTGCTCTGGAGAAGCTAAGAGAGGACAAATGCCCCAACAGCAACTGGGAGTGACATTTTTTAGGAGCTGAAGCCTAGAGAGGAACATCCTAGGAGAAAGCCATTTTGAAACCAGAACTCCAGAGCAGACACCAGCCAAGTGCCTGCCCAGCTAACAGAGGTTTTCCGGACACCATTGGCCATCCTCCAGTGAAGGTACCCGATTGCTGATGCCTTACCTTGGACACTTTATGGCCTTAAGACTGTAACTGTGTAACCAAATAAACCCCCTTTATAAAAGCCAATCCATCTCTGATGTTTTGCATTCTGGCAGCATTAGCAAACCAGAACAGATTTTGGTACCAGAGAAGTGGGGTGCTGTTGCTGCTGCATTTGCAAATACTAAACATGTTAGAACAGCTTTTTAAATTGATAAGGGGAAGATTCTGGAAGAATTGTGAGGAGCTTGATAGAAAAGGCCTAAACTGCTTTGAAGAGACTTCTGATGAGGCCTTGAGCAGAAATGATGAATGTGTCACTGCCAACTGGAAGGAAGGTGATCCTTGTTTTAAAGTGGCAGAAAATTTGGCAAAATTGTATCCTGGTGTCAGATGAAAGAATTTGAAAATGACTAGCTGGGATACTTGGCTGATGAGATTTTGAAACTAGAAGTTGTAGATATAGCCTGGCTTCTCCTTGCAGCTTATAGTAAAATGCAAGTGGAGAGAGAGAAACTTAGAACTGAACTCTTGGTTTCAAAGATACCAGAAACTGATGGTTTGGAAAATTCCGGGCTTCCAGGGGGTGGAACACCAGAAGCTACAGCCCAACATGAGGATTTAGCCAAACATGGAACCCAGACGCCATTTCAGTACAAGCCAAAATTGGAGATGGAGTTATCCAGAAAGGATTTGTGGAAAGTCCTGTTGTCTGATGGCTTTGACCCCTGTGTGCTTCATGCGAAGCCAACAGAATTTTTGTGAGATCTTTATAGACAGAGCCGCTGATGGTCTGGACTGGAGGAGACAGACAAGGAACATATTGAAGGAAAAACTTCTTTAAAGACAGAGCCATGGAGGTTGAGGTCTGGAGTCAAGAGGCCTTGGGCTGGGAGAACAGAGTGGCCCACACACGTGGAAAGGGTGAGTTTGCCTCAGAGGTCAAGGGTGGGCCTTCCGCCTCGATGCTCAGGAAGAGTTCTACCACCCCAGGCCCCAAAGAGGGTGGAGCACAGTCCCAGGAGACTGGGGAGAGCCTGGCTGCCACCCCACTGTTCTGAAGGAGTTGAGCGTATGCCCTGGAAATGGAAGAGAATCTGGGTGCTGCCCCAACGTTTGAGGAGGGTGGGGCCGAGAAGGTGGTCTCCCCAATGTGTGGCTATGTTGGAGCACTCACCCCAGCATTTGGAGGGGAAAGGGCTGCTGCCAAGTCTCTTAGGAAGGGTTAGACTCCTGCTCTCTCAAGCCCCAAGGATGCAATGTCATTCTGTAAACGACTCTCAGACTTTGAAATCTAATGGAGTTTGCCCTGTGGGTTTTAGGAACTGTTTTGGTCCTGTGAACCCTGTTTTCCTTTCAGTTTCTCCTTATGGCAATGGGAATGTTTACCCTATGATTGTCCCTCCTTTGTATATTGGCAGTACATAACTTGTTCTAAGTTTCACGGGTCCACAAACAGAGGGGAATTATGCCTTAGGATAAACCATGCCTGTAACTGATTTTGATGGAATCTTTTACTTACCTGTTGTTACTGAAATGGCTTAACTTTTTGTGATATTGTGATGGATGAATGTATTTGTATATGGAAATATCATGTCATTTTGGGGTCCAGGGGGTGGAATGTGCCAGTTTGGATGTATTATATCCCCAAAATGCCATTATCTTTGATGCAGTCTTGTGTGGGCAGGAAATGCATTGGTGTTGATTGGGTTGGAGACTTTTGATTGGACATTTCCATGGAGATGTGATCACTCAACTGTGGGTGAGATCTTCTATTGGATAATTTCCATGGAGGCGTGGCCCCACCCATTCAGTGTGGGCCTTGATTAGTTTACTGGAGCACTGTATAAGCTCAGACAGAAGGAGCGAGCTTGTTACATCAAGAGGGACACTTGGAAGAATGCACAGAAGATGAGAGAGTAGCTGCAGATGAGTGACAGTTTGAAGACAGCTGTTGAAAGCAGACTCTTGCCCCAAGAGCAACTAAGAGTGACATTTTTGAGGAGCTGAAGCCTAGAGAGGAACATCCTGGGAGAAAGCCATTTTGAAACCAGAACTTTGGAGCAGACACCAGCCACGTGACTTCCCAGCTAACAGAGGTTTTCCAGACACCATTGGCCATCCTCCGGTGAAGGTACCCGATTGCTGATGGACACTTTATGGCCTTAAGACTGTAACTGTGTAACCAAATAAACGTCCTTTTATAAAAGCCAATCCATCTCTGGTGTTTTGCATTCCGGCAGCCTTAGCAAACTGGAACAGTCACCTTGGAATTAAAAATGGGTCTGTATATGTGTGTGCACATGGGTCAAAACACAGAAAGAAACAAACCAGGCAGGGATCAGAGCCATGTGTGCGGGCCGAGGCGGTGCGGCCAGGCAGGGTCTGGGCCCCAGAGCGGCCTCTGGACAGAGCCAGGTCTGCCTTTGCGTCCGTGGGTCTTGGCCGATCACCTCTCCTGGGCTCGGTCTCTGCATCTGTGCAGCGGGGACAGACTGACTTCACCAGGTGGCTGCGAGGATTAAGGGAGAACACTCTTGAATCATGTGACAAATGCCTGGTGCTTGGTGAACATTCCATGAAGGTGAGCTCTTAAGAGTTCTTACAGCACTGCCACTTCAAGTGTCGTACAAAAAACTGCAAGAGGTACCAGAAAGAAATATGCCCACACGGAAACAGTGATTTTCTTTGCATCTTTACCTTCTATTAATTTTCTACAATCAATACACAGGACTTTGAAACTCTGGAAAAAGCAAAGCCTGAAGAAACTATGGCTACAGAATACCTTTATTTATGGAAATGAATTAAAATAAAACAAGAAGGGGGACTGCATCTTCTTCTTTTTTTTTTTTTTTGTCAGTTGATTTTTTTTTATTAAATTCAGTTTTATTGAAATACATTCACACACCATACAATCATCCATGATATACAATCCACTGTCCACAGTATGATAACATAGTTATGCGTTCATCACCACAATCTATCTCTGAACATTTTCCTTACATCAGAAAGAACCAGAACAAGAATAAAAAATAAAAGTGAAAAAAGAACACCCAAATCATCCCCCCATCCCGCCCCATTTGTCCTTTAGTTTTTATCCCCATTCCTCCACTCATCCATACACTAGATAAAGGGGGTGTGATCCACAAGGTCTTCACAATCACACTGTCACCTCTTGTAATCTACATTATTATACAATTGTCTTCAGGAGTCCAGACTGCTGGGTTGGAGTTCGGTAGTTTTGGGTATTTACTTCTAGCTATTCCAATACATTAAAGCCTAAGAGGTGTTATCTATATAGTGCATAAGAATGTCCACCAGAGTGACCTCTCGACTCCATTTGGAATCTCTCAGCCACTGAAACTATTTTGTCTCATTTTGCATCCCCCTCTTGGTCAAGAAGATACTCTCAGTCCCACGATGCCGGGTCCACATTCATCCCCGGGAGTCATACTCTGCGTTGCCAGGGAGATTTACACCTCTGGGAGTCGGGTCCCACGTAGAGGGGAGGGCAGCGAGTTCACCTGTCGAGATGGCTCAGTTAGAGAGAGAGAGGAGACTGCATCTTCTTAATTGTGTCAGGAGATTCGCTGCTTACTGTAGCTTTTTAAACGTAATCATGTCGAGGTGGCAGGTAAATGAGACACCTTTCAGTCCACACCACTTCTGAATAATAGAATACGTGTTGATAGAGTTTTGCATTTTCTATCCTAGGCATGTCTTGATAGGAATCCAGAAGCTTTCCAACCAAAAATTGGGAAAGGAAAATTGGGAGACATTAAGCCTCGACATACCAAAGGATGCAACTGTAAGAGGTCGGGCTGCCTTAAGAACTACTGCGAGTGCTATGAGGTGGGTCACCAATTTCCTAGCATTTGTAACAAAAAAATAAATTAAAAAAAAGGGGGGGGATACTAAGTAACTTTTGGGGTTAAAACCTTAAAAACACACACACACAATTTTACTGTAATTTAAAAAGAGAAATATAATTATAATTTTATTCCTTCCAGAGCTTCTAAAAGAACACCCAAATTAACCTGTAGTAATGCCTCACATACAAACGGCCTTCAGTTCACAAGCGACCTCACCGCGGGTGTCCTTTGGGAGCCTGGGGTGTAGCTGGAGCTCCCGCTGTGTGTCCCGTGGCTGCTGATCTCGTGGGGGTCCCGCACCCAGGGGTCAGCAGTTTGGAGGCTCCTGGGGGTGGGCCGGGCCCCTCCCTCCCCAGGCGGGTGCAGAGGCCCGGGGTGGGGCGGGGGGTGCGGCGGGCGCCCCTCCACCGTGGGGCTTTGACCCGGGCCGGCTCCTCCCCGGCCAGAAGCCCTGTCGCGACCAGACTGGACGGCAGCCGGGAAGCCGGGTGGTCTGAGCTTTTTCTTCTTCTCAGAGACTCAGTGGCAGTAGATGCGCCTTTAATCTCTTCCCTCGTCCTCCTCCCTTTCTGATCTCTGTTTTCTCTGCATAGAAGGCAAGGAGGGAAGGCAGAGAAAGGGAGGGATTTCAGCCGCTCGATGAAGCAGCTGAGAAACCCTTCCTTACGAGGCTCTCCTTTTCCTCACTTGAGGTCTTTGGGACACCTGTGAATTCAATTTTAAAAGACTGTAATAGAAAGTCAGGCATAAGGAGAAGCCTCCGATTCTTGAGACACGTTGGAAGGTCTAAGTGCAGACTGGCACTCCCCTGCCTGGCATCCTGAGAGTAGAGGGGTGCCGCGGAGACAGGGGAGTCCGGGGAGTCGCCCCAGCCTCCTCTGCTCCACACGGTGCCCTCCCTGGCCCCGTTCCCAACAGCCGAGCTTGTGCCAGGCCCCAGCCCAGGAGCGGGCAGAGAGAAAGAGACATGACTGTCCTTCAGTTTCTGGCAATAGAGCAGACTAGAAATCCAGGAAAGCCTCCTGCTTCAAAACACCCGGAGGCTCGGGATAAAAATCAACAGGTGCCCCCTTTCGATGCACCTCTGAGCTGGAAGGAAAGTGAGGGATGCCCCCAGGGGCTGAGACAAAGAGGGGCCGAAAGCAGGGTGGTCGGCAGTGCCGGCTTTCAGACTGCCCCGGGGGGCTTTTGTAAACCCGATAGCAAGGCTTTGATTACCCTCAGGGACTAGGGACAGGCCTCGAGCCTGCATCTAAGGAGCTGGACAGGGCAAGACAAGGAAGCAGGAGCCTCCCCTGAGCGGGCGGGTTTCAGATTCCACCCTCCTGCAAATCCCCTGCACCCAGAGAAGATGGCATCAAGCACCCTTAATGTGCCAGAAAAGGAGAACTGTCAAGCTAAAGCAGTTGTAATTCAAAACAAGGGTCAAACAAAGCTGTCCACTGGTATTCCCAGTGGAGAACAGGGAACAGCCCCCTTCCTGCCCCTGCTCAGGGCCCACACCCACAGAAGCCCCCCAAGGCCCCCGCCCCCCGCAAGGACGATGGCCAAGGATACACCCCGACAGTGCACATCACAGGCCTCTGTGGCTCTGGCCTTTTTTTTTTTTTTTTAAACACAAAAATAGGCAGAACACACACACACACACACACACACACACACACACACACAGAATTATTTAAGGTCCAAAATGGAATTTGTTGGTTTCTGATGGTCTGTAGGGCAACCTAATTTTATTGAAGCATTTTATATTACCAGGCCAAAATTATGTGCTCTTCTATTTGCAAATGCATCGGTTGCAAAAATTATGAAGAAAGCCCAGAAAGAAAAACACTAATGAACCTGCCAAACTATGTGGAAACTGGAGGTTTCGAAGGTAGTCATCATGTGTCACCAACAAGATTCTCAGGACCACCCAAATTCAGGACGGACAGGTGGGTCTCTGAGTAATCCCTCCTGATAAGGGAAATAGAGGCCAGTTTGAGAGGAGAGTTAAAACAACTCGTCAGCTGGGAAGAATGGGCATGTGCCCACGGGGCGAGAGCAAGGGGTGGGGGAGGAAGGGGGAGCCACTCAGCCCCCGACTTGGATGAACCCCAGGCTGCCTGAGACCCCAGCCCCACCTCCCCACCTCCCTGCAGAAACCGCGCCATCCCCTCTCTCTTCTGCGCCTGCATCCCGACCTCACTCGGAGTTACCCGGGCTTTGTATGGGGGCAGAGGGGCCCCTCGGGTCGCCCCAAGGGGCAGCAGTGTTCTGACCCTGCCTCGGAATTAATCAGGAGTAGCACTGCCCTTCCACCGTGGGGAGAGGTCCGCAGACAGCAGATGCTCAAGGCCGTTCTCATCATAGGAGGCAACAGCCAAGAGATGTTCTCCACGCACTCTGTACTCCTTACCGACGTGCTGATGGATTCCAGATCGATTGGATATCTTCCCAGGAATTATTTTGAGGCCATATTATAATTCCTTGGGGTCTCAAATGTTTAGTAGTAATTTTACCATAGATCAGATCTATTTATTCAAACAAAATTTCTTTGAGTTCAGTGTTGAGTCAAATCATCATAATTAACACACATCATTGTGCAAAGCCAAAGTTATTTCGTTAGAGAGACATCTGAAATTTTTGTCATTGTGGCCTGCATTGGTCCTGATCAGTAAAACTTACCCAAACGTGGCTACACGGTCTAGATTATGTGTGAAGAAGTTACCCCCTTAAACTTGGAATGTCACTCATTCCCTGGAGAGGTGTCCTCTGGTCTAGCTGTGTCAGAACTCTGCCCTTCCATATTCACCAAAATTGGTTTCACCATCCATGGCCTGTCCCCAGAAGGGGACCTTAACCCATCCCAACCTTCATCTCTGTTTTCACAATCCTGTATTTTGAATATTTTATAACCTTTTCCTGAAATATTCCTGTTTAAGCCCTATTTGGATAGCCATATGGCTAATCCATAGTTTTCCCTGGAGCTCACGGGGGGGAAATAGCTGGTCCTGCGTGACCGTGTGTCATCTGTCTTCCGGAACCTCGGGCGGTTGAGGCTCCTGGGGGAGTTTGGGGGAGACCGTCCTGACGGTGCCCACAGGAGCCTTGGCGAGTCCCCAGGGCACCCATTGCCCAGGCAGCCCCCACATTTTGTAGCCCTAAATGCCCCTGGAGGGGGGCTTGCCAAGCATGGCCGTGGGTACAGACATCCCTTAGCGCGGCCCCCGCCCGGGACTTGGATGACAGCAGGACGTGGGTTTGCTGCTGCAAGAGGCCCCAGGAGCAACCCTCCGGGCTTGTCAGCGGATTTTGTACCTTCTTGCGCAGGAGGTCAAGGAGCTGGCAGAGTCACCTGTCCTCTGCATTACTCTTCTAAAAGTTGTTCTCCATCGTGTTGCAGCGGTAGTGTCCTGTATTAGGGAGACAGTGTCAGGTTTTACCTGATGGCACTTGCCAGTGTCATGACAAGCGTTCCCCGGCCCGTGTCTCCGACAGGCCGGCCCCCTCGTGCATCTCCTGGGAGGTGGTGGAAGCCACGTGCGCCTGCCTGCTGGCCCAGGGCGAGGAGGCCGAGAAGGAGAGCTGCTCGCAGTGCCTGGCCGAGCAGAGGGTCCTCGAGGAATTCGGAAGGTGCTTATCGCAAATCCTGCACATCGAGTTTAAATCCAAAGGGTTGGGAGTCGAGTAGTGCATGAAGTGAACCAGGGACGTGTGTAAGTTTGGTCCCAACACTCGGAGTAAAACCTACAGTTTAAAAGGTGCAGCCAGGCCCTGGGGGCTCTGCCTCAGCCCCCCGGGTGCACAGGAGGAGCTTCCCCTCTGCCCTGGGGCCCAGAGAATCCACGCAGAGCCCAGTGCAGGGTCTGGGGGTGGCGGTTCTTGTGTCCCAGTTGTCTGTCTGGGGCTCCTGTAACACAGCTACTCCTGGGAGAGTTGCCTGCAGCGATGCTGAGGGAGGGAAGGGAAAGTCAGGCCATGGGCAGAAAACAAGCTCATTCCTGCTGCTGTCAGGCTCCCCAGGGAATTTTCCTCCGCAGGCTGCTCTGCATTAAAATCCTAATGGTTTTTTGTTGTTGTTGATGTTTTCCCAAATTATTTAGAAATAAATTCTCCAGATGGGCCATTATGATACAATTTAAAATTTCTAAAGAATTGCTAAATACCCCAAAGAATTTCTGTAGTGTAGACATTTCCGCAGAGACACGTAAATTACCAGTCTCTACCCCCAGCCTCCTGGAGACGAGAACAGCCAGACTTGCATCAGTAGCATCTCGGGTTGTGGGACATAAAACTCTAGTTTCTTAGGTGTTTCTATTTGAATTGTGGAAAAGCTCTATTATCCAATTAACTTCTCTATAGTTACTGTTATATGTCATTATTGTTTGTAAAATATGTTTAAAATAATAAGCTTGCCGCAACTGTGAGGCAAGATTCATTATGAAGTTGACTCTCTTTTGGTTCTATTGCAAAAGCAAAGATGAATAAAAATTTCAAATGTCTTCATTTGTTGTAATTAACTTAGTAACTGAAAATGTATTCATCGAACAAATACCCGTACAGAAATATGTTGAAATCGTGTGCTTTCATGTTCCTGTGGTCACTAAAGGTCTTGGCCACTGAGAGAATGTTTATAAAACTCACAGGGGCCCGGTGAGAAGCCTGGCTGTCAGCCTGCCACTGGGCACATCGGGCTGGAGGAGCCGGGGGGCAGCCGGGGGGCAGCCAGCACTTCACACAGCTGCCTTTGGAAGGGCTTAGTTCCGACAGGGAACCAAAGGGGGAGCCGTGCTTAATTCTTCTCTGTTTCGGTCCCCACTGGACACACCTGGGATAGATCCCGGAGGTCTCGCGAGCTGCATGCACCTCCCCTTTGTAGTAGTGACTGTTTTTATTGCATTGGGTGTTTTCAATCCTTCACTCACCCCCCATCCACTGCCCCTCACCCCCATCCATCCATCCATCCATTCATTTCTCTCTCTGTCTCTTTTTGCTAAGTCCTCAGTTTGCAATGTGGAATGCCCTTTACTCTAAACCACAATGATAAATGATAAATGATGAAATTCTTCACTCTGCCCAGAAGATCACTTCGGCTTATCCAGTGTATAATCTACTTGAAAGGGTGATCACAATCAATTACTTGGCCATTCTAAATAAAAATTGGAATTCTGAGAACAGCTGGAAGATCTCTACATATCAAATAAAAAAGGGTTTGTCACCTACGGCAGGCATTAGCCGTCCATGGGGAAAGATCTCTGTCCCAATTGTAATGTGCTCGGGTACAGGGAGAATGGCCGAGGGGCAACAACTCCCAGCTCAACCCCGCACAGTTCTAGGGCAGCTCGACTCGCCTGCGGGGAACACTTGTCCTCAGGCCTTCTCTGCGCCCCGCAGACAGAGCAGCGCTCACACCGCCTGCCGCCCCTGCTGCCGCCCCTGCCGCCGCCACTTCAGTTCCAGCCGCCAGCACTTCTCACGGGAGTTGCTACAGATGCCTCCTTTCTAGGCTTTTCTGCCTCTGGTCTCACTTTACTTCATTGCATTACTCAACTCATCATTGTTCTGCTTTAAACTCCCTATTAGCTTCCCGTGACCTTCAGATTTTTTTTCTTTCGCTTTTTAAAAAATTTTAACAATACCCCCCTTTCCCCTCTCACCACCCTCCCCCACCTTCCCCCACCCCAGTAGCCGCTAATCTTCGTATCTCAGTGAATTTGCTATTTCCAATCATCTCTTGTAAGTAATAGCATAGAATTTTTTTCCTTACGTGTTTTGCCTATCTCACTGGGCATGTTTTCCAGGTTCTTCCGTGTTGCAGCAGAGCTCACATTTCATTCCTTCTTAGGGCCGAGTGCTCTTCCATTGCGTGTATGGACCACGTTTTGTTTATCCATTTTTGGTTGATGGACATGTGGGTTCTTGCCACCTTTCGGCTATTGTGAATATTGCTGCGATGAAAGCTGGTGTACAAGTGTCTATCTGGGACCCTGTTTTCACTCTTTTTGGGTGTATATCCAGAAGTGAAATTTAACTTTTTCAGGAACTGCCCTATTGCTTTCCACAATGGCTGCACCATTCTACATTCCCACCAACAATGAGTGAGTGTTCCAATCTTTCCACATCCTTTTTTTCTGGTGTTTTGTTTTGTTTTGTTTTGTTAGGTAATAGCTATCCTAGTGGGGGTAAAGTGAGTATCTCATTGTGTTTTGATTTTTATTTTCCTAATGGCTAATTATGTTGAGCATCTTTTCATGTGTTTATTGGCTGTTTGTGTATCTTCTTTGGCAAAATGTCTAAGTCCTTGGCCCATTTTAAGTAGGGTTGTCTTTTTGTTGTTGAGTTGTAGGAGTTCTTTATTAATCTGGATATGGTTTGAAACTATTTTCTCCCAATCTGTAGGCTGTATTTTCATTTTCTCGATAATCTCCTTCAACACACACAAGTTTTTAATTTTGATGAAGTCAAATTTAGCTATTGTTTCTTTTGTCACTCATGCTTTTGGCATCATGTCTTCTAAGACTCCATTGCCAAACCCCAGGTTGTGGAGATTTGCTTCTATGCTATCTTTTAAGTTTTATAGTTTTAGCTCAATATTCAGGTCCTTGATCAATTTTGAGTTGATTTTTATATATGGTATGAGGTAGGGGTCTAACTTCTTTCTTCTACACATAGTCAGTTTTCCCATCATCATTTGTTGAAGAGACCATTCTTTCCCCACTGCATGTACTTAGCCCCTGTCAAAATGAATTGTCCATAGATGTGTGGGTCTATTTCTGAACTTCGAATTCTGTTTCATTGATCTACTTGTCTGTCTTTATGCCAGTATTACACCATTTTGATTATGGTCACTTCATAGTACAAAAATTTGAAATTGGGAAGGGTGAGTCCTCCCATCCTGTCCTTATTTTCCAAGATTATTTTGTGTATTTGGGGACCCTTGCAGTTCCATATGAATTTGAGGATCTGTTTTTCGATTTCTACAAAAAGGCCACTGGAATTTTGATAGGGACTGCATTGAATTTGTATACTGCTTTGGGTAAAATGACATGAACCAAGTTAGCTCTTCCAATCCCTGGAACACCAGGCAGCCTTTGTTGCTCTATGTATGCTCTGTCCCATCGATGTCCAGGACAAGGTAGGGAGGGGACCTGCTGGAGGGGCCTACCCTGCTCCCCTCACCCTAGAGAGAGGGGACTTCTCAACTCCCCACTACAGAGCTGCCTTCCCATTCAGCCCGCCCCTCACAGCACTGGTCAGCAGTGATATCTACCAGCCACATGGTGATTTTAAGTTTTTAAGTAGCCACATTAACAAAAATTAAAAAGAAACATGAAATTAATTTTGCTAATCTTTTATTTTACTCAATATATCCAAAATATTATTGTTTTAACACATCATCAAAATAAAAATTACTAAGAAAATTTCCGTTCTTTCGTACTTAATTAAATCTTTGAAATCCTTGGTGTATGTTACCCTCACAGCCCATCTCAGTTTGCATCAGCCACATCTCAAGTGCTCAGGAGCCACCCAGATAGCACAGCCCTGGGCCTGGTGTGGGGGTGGAAAGGACCCTGAGTGGAGGTACAGACCTGTCAGCAAGGCCCTGAATCCAGGTGTAGCCCACCTGTGGAGCCTGGTGGAAGCCCCGCAGCAAGCAGGAAGCATGTGTAAGCGCTGGGGTCAGCAGGGGCTCCTCGGGATGTGGGTCCCTGACACACTGGCCTGAAAGATGGGAAAGGGCATGACCCCTTCCAGGTTTCGCAACACGGAAGAATCTGGCATTAAGAATAATAGAACTTACTAAGTCAGTACAGCTTCTAGAAAATTCAGTGTACATGTGTGAATCCATAATTACATGGGATGAGTAAAGACATATAAAATCACATTTTTTTTCCAGTAGAGAGCCAATGCTATTTTAAAACTATAAAGAAATTGAAATGCCATGTCGTTATTTCAGGGTGTAGCTGTGTAAAATTTAACCAACTCACATCTTCTTACCGTCTCTCCTAAATAAATTGGACCATCTTTGTGATGAAGGTTAGGTTATGTGGAGGTTTTTTCTTCCCAGAAATGCAGATTAGCCTAAACCTTGTCCTTCTCAAGCATCAGAGAAGAAATCGTTCTAAAAAAATGACACATGCTGAATATTTCTTTCCTATCAGCTAAACACAAGGTTGTACAGAGTGCAGAAAACATGGAAGCAAACCATCCCTCAAGGAGAAACTTTCAAAGACTGTGAAATGTCAGCTCCAGCCCGCTGGCAGCCCCGCCTGCCCTGTGCTCTCTCTCCCTGTACAAAACCCTGCACCGCTACCTGCGACTCTGCCGGTGCGGGTCTGATTTCAGGGGAGTGCCCTTTAAAACCAGAGTGAGCAAGTTACTGTGTAAAGTACGTTAAAATACTGATTCAGGGAATTGAAAGGTGGAATTTGCAGGAGAGGTTGCAGAACATGGGGACGGCGGGGTGCAGGGCGCAGGCTGGCCTGCAGGCGGCGCTCGCCGCGGCGCGCGGGTCTGATCACGTGGGCACGCGGAGGGCGGGGCTCGGCGCGCCGAGGACGAGCCGGGGGGAGTCCCAGCAGCGGTGCCCCCCCAGCCCCGCCACGCCCGGGCTCGTTTGGGGTGGGAAAAACAGTCGTTCCTTTTCGGGAGACCTGAGGTTTTCTTTTGCTACAGAAAAAAATAGTCGAAGCTGGTCCCTTATCCGACTGTCCCGTCACGCGTGCGCCCCGTCAGTGCAGGCTGTCCAGCTGCGGAGGGTTGAACCCCAGGTCGTCTCCCTTATCCCACATTTGGAAGGCGTTGGGTCCCTGGTCTCCAACTGGACTTTCATCTTCATTTCTTTGATGGGCTCATTGCTTTCATTAGATGTGAGTGTAAAAGGGGCCACGTATGCTCACACCCTTATCTTTCAGATCATGTGACTCCTGCCTAGGGGGAAGCCCCGGAACTTTCCATTTGAGTGGGAGGAGCTTTCACACCCAGAAGGAAGGTGTACTTTGAGCCACATAGTTTTATTGTTTTATTTATTATGAGAGAAAATTAGGGCTGCCAGTATTTAATTTTTTGTGTGCAGATGTATATATATATATATCCATATCCATAAAATTAGCCATTTTAACTATCCATATCCATAAAATTAGCCATTTTAACTATTTGTAAAGTGTACAATTCAGTGGCATTAATTACATTTACAATATTGTGCTACCATCACCACCATCCATTACCAAAACTTTTTCGTCATCCAAAATGAAAACTCTGTCCCCATTAAGCAGTAACTCCCATTACCACCCACCCCTCCCAGCCCCGGGTAATCTCTAATTTACTTCCTGTTTCTATGAACTTTCCTTTTCTAGGTATTTCATATAAGTGGTATCATACAATACTTGTCCTTTGTGTCTGGCTGATTTCACTTTGCATAATGTTTTTAATGTTCAACCATGTTGTAACACGTTTCAGAACTTCCTTCTTTTCATGGCTGAATAGTATTCTACTGTATGCTGTACCACATTTTATTTATCCATTTATTTGTCTACAGATGGACATTTGGGTTGTTTCCGTCTCTTGGCTATTGTAAATAATGCTCTTATGAACATTATACAAGTATCTGAGAACCTCCTTTCAATTCTTTTGGGTATATACCTAGGAGTGGAATTAATAAATCATATGATAACACTTTTTGAGGAACTGCCCAACTGTTTTCCACAGCATCTGCACCATTTTACATTCCCAGTAATGATGCGTGAGGTTTCCAATTTCTCCACATCCTTGACGACACTGGTTCTTTTCCATTTTTAAAATAAAAGCCATCCTAGTGGGGCTGAAGTGATATCTCATTGTGGTTTTGATTTGCATTTCCCTAATTGCTGGTGATGTTTAGGCATCTTTTCATGTGCTTCTCTGGAAAAATGTCTATTCACAAGCCCTTTGCCAATTTTTAAATTGGGTTTTCTTTCTGTTGCAGAGTTGTAGGAGTTCTTTATACATTCTGGATAGTAAACCCTTACAACACATATGATTTGCAACTATTTACTCCCATTTTGTGAGCTGTCATTTTACTCTCTTGATAATGTTCTTTGCATAAAAGTTTTTCATTATGATGAAATCCATTTTATCTATATTTTTTCTTTTATTGCTTGTGCTTTGGGTGACATATCCAAGAATCCATTGCCAAATACAAGGTCATGAAGATTTTCTACTATGATTTCTTACAGGAGTATTTCTTCTTATTGTTTTAGCTCTTATATTTAGGTCTTTGATCTATTTTGAGTTAACTTTTGTATATAGTGTGAAGTAGGAGTCCAATTTCATTCCTCTGCACATTGGTATCCAGTTTTCCAGCACTGTTTGTTGAAGAAACTATTCTTTCCCATTGAATATTCTGGGCACCCTTGTCAAAAATCAGTTGGTCATGGATGTGTGGTTTATTTTGGACTCTCAATTCTTTTTCATTGGTCTCTTTGTCTGTCCTTGTGTAAGTATCACACTGTTTTGACTACTATACTTTTGTAGTAAATTTTAATATTGGGAAGTGTGAGAGCTCCAACTTTGTTCTTTCTCAAAATTATTTTGCCTATTTGGGTGCCCTTGCAATTCCAGATGGCTTTAAGGATAGGTTTCTATATTGGTGGAAATAGCCACTGGAATTTTGATAGACGTTGAGTTGACTCCGTAGGCTGCTTTGGGTATTGACTTCTTAACAACATTAAGTCTTCCAGTCCATGACTATGGGGTGTCTTTCCATTTCTTTAGGCCTTCTTGAATTTCCTTCAGTAATGTTTTGTAGTTTTCAGCATAAAAGTGAATTTATTTCCTACATATTTTATTCTTTTAGATGCTGTTGTAAATGGAATTGTTTTCTTGATTTTCTCTTTGGATCATTCATTGCTGGTGTTTAGAAAAACAACTGATTTTCATGTGTTGATTTTGTACCCAGAAATGTTGCTGAATTCATTTAGTAGTTTTAGTAGCTTTCTTTTGGATTCTTTGAGAGTTCCTATATAAGGGATTGTGTCATCTGCAAATAGAGATAGTTTTACTTCTTCCTTTCCAATCTGGGTGCCTTTTATTTCTTTCTCTTACCTAATTCACTTTAATATTTATTATTTCCTTTCTTCTGCTAACTTGGGGGATGGTTGCTCTTCTTTTTATAGGACCTCAAGGTATGAAGTTAGATTATTGATTTGAGGTCTTTCTTCTTCTTAAATATAGTCATTTATAGCTATAAACTTCCCTCTGATTGCTGCCTGTGCTGCATCCCGTAAGTGTTGGTATGTTGTGTTATCATTTTCATCCATCTGTATGTATTTTCTAATTTTCCTTGTGATTTCTTCTTTGACCCACTGGTTTTTTAAGTGTGTGTTTAATTTCTACATTTTCTTCTGTTATTGATTGCTAGCTTCCTCCCACTGTGGTCAGAGAAGATACTTTGTATGATTTCAGTCTTTAAAATTTATTGAGACTTGTTTTGTGACCAGACTTACAGTCTATCCTGGAATATTATCTAGGTGCACTTGAGAAGAATGTGTATTCTGCTGTTGTTAGGTGGCGTGTTCATATATGCCTGTCGGGTCTAGTTGGTTTACGGTATTCTTCTATTTCCTTATTGATCTTCTATCTTGATGTTCTGTCCATTACTGAAAGTGTTGTGCTGAGTTCTCCTGCTATTACTGTAGAACTGTCTATTTTCCTTTCAATTTTGTAAATGTTTGCTTCATATATATTTTTTAATTCAGTTTTATTGAGATATATTCACATACCATACAGTCATCCATGGTGTACAATCAACTGTTCATAGTACCATCATATAGTTGTGCATTCATCACCCAAATCTATTTTTGAACATTTTCCTTATACCAGAAAGAATCAGAATAAGAATAAAAAATGAAAGTAAAAAAGAACACCCAAACCATCCCCCCCGTCCCACCCTATTTTTCATTTAGTTTTTGTCCCCATTTTTCTACTCATCCATCCACACTGGATAAAGGGAGTGTGATCCACAAGGTTTTCACAATCACACTGTCACCCCTTGTAAGCTACATTGTTATACAATCGTCTTCAAGAGTCAAGGCTTCTGGGTCAGAGTTCAGTAGTTTCAGATATTTACTTCTAGCTATTCCAATACATTAAAACCTAAAAAGTGTTATCTATATATAAAAGTGTTATCTATATAGTGCGTAAGAATGTCCACCAGAGTGACCTCTCAACTCCATTTGAAATCTCTCAGCGACTGATTGCTTCGTATAATTTTGATGCTCTGTTGTTAGGTGTACATATCGTTGCAATTGTTAAATATTCCTGATGAATTGACCCTTTTATCAATATGTAATGTCCTGCTTTGTCTCTAGTAACAGCTTTTAACTTTAAAGTGTATTTTGTCTGATATTAGGATAGCCACCTCAGCTCTTTTTTGGTTACTGTCTGCATGGAATTTTTATCCTTTCACTTTCACCTGTTAGTGTCTTTGAAGTTCAGGGGAGTCTCTTGTAAATATGTATATTTGGATCATGATTTTTAATCCATTCTGTGAGTCTCTGATTTGTGATTGGAGAGTTTAACCCATCTACATTTAAAGTAATTGCTAACAAGACAGGACTGGCTTCTGTCATTTTGCTATTTGTTTTTGAATGTATTATACCATTTTTGTTTCTCATTTTTTCACTTACTGCATACTTTTGCATTTAGTTGATCTTTTGTAGTAAACCATTTTGAATCCCTTCTCATTTCCTTTTGTGTATATTTTTAAGATATTTTCTTTGTGGTTACCTTGGAGCTTATCTTTAACACCCTAAATCTATAACAATCTCTATTGACTTGATACCAACTTAATTTCAATAGCACACACAAACTATGTCCTATATGTCTTTGTACCATGCCACTTCCACTTTATGTTGTTCTTGTCACAAATTACATCTTTATACCGTGTGTGCCCCCAAACATAGATTTATTATTTTTTATGCATTTATATTGGAAATCATGTAGGAAATAAAAAGTGGAATTAAAAACCCAAAATACTATAATGCTGGCATTTATATTAACCCTTGTAGTTTCCTTTACCAAAGATCTTTACTTCTTCATACAGCTTGAGTTATTGTCTAGGGTCCCTTCCTTCCAACATGAAGAGCTCCCGTTAACATTTCTTGCCGGGCAGGTCTAGTGATAATGAACTCCCATGGTTTTTGTTTTTCTGGTGTTCCAGTTTGCTAGAGCTGCTGTTAGGCAAAATACCAGAAATGGATTGGCTTTTATAAAGGAGATTTATTAGGTTAAAAATTTATAGTTCTAAGGCCATAAAAGTGTCCAAGCGAAGGCATCAAAACTAGAATACCTTCACTGAAGAAAGGCTAATAGCATCTAGAACACCTCTGTCAGCTGGGAGGGCATGTGGCTAGTGTCTGCTGGTCTTTGGCTCCAGGGTTCTGGTTTCAAAATGGCATTCTCCAAAATGTCTCTGGGAGATTTATACCCCTGGGTGTCATGTCCCATGTAGGGGGGAAGGCGGTGAGTTTACCTGCCTGGTTGGCTTAGAGAGGCCACATATTAGCAACAAAAGAGGCTGTCTGGGGGTGACTCTTAGGCACAATTATGATACTCCTTTGCAGTATCAAGCTTTGTAAGGGTAAGCCCCAAGATAGAGATCTCAGCCTACTAAGCTGGTGGTCCCCAATGCTTGTGAGAGTATCAGGAATTCCCCAGCTAGGGAAGTTTAATATTTCCACATTTTTCCCCATTCCCTCAAGGGGCTTTGCAAGTACTTTTTATTCTCTGCCCAGTTACTCTGGGTTGTATTATGGCTTCATGCTAACCTGTACAAACAACAAGCTCTCACTCCCTAGTCAAGATTCCATGTAACTATGGCATTTGAGTAAACTGACCATACAAGTTAAATTATATAGTGCGCTACAGAAAATGTAGATTTGCACCATATAGCCATCTCTTCCTTTGGTCCCACACAGAAGTCAAAGTTTTAAAACACGGTTAGTGGAGAGAACCTAAGATGGTGGCTAGATGAGAGGGCAAAAAAACACCTCTGTGAAAAATACTAGATAAAAGCCAGAAAGTGACCCAGAACACCAGTTCCAGCGATGCACCAGCTGGACAAGGTCTGCTAAATCCACGGGGACTGTGAACTTGGTGAAACCGGGAGTCTGGGTTCTGCAATGAGTGAGTAAGCCGCTGAATATACAGCAGCCACGCGGCGCTGTGGGGAAACCAAGGGTTGGAGTTTGGTGGAGGACTAGTTCTTTAAAAAAAAAACCCAAAAGTGGCTGCAGATACAGCAGCCAGAACCACACAGTGAAGCATGGCAGGAATGTGCTGTGTGAACACCTCAATATCTGGCATGGAAAATAGCCTTTTGCACACCTGCTGCTAATTGTCTTGGAGCAAGGAAGGCAGAGGTTAGCCAAAAGGGGAAAAAAACCATGCCCCTTGCAGCCATCTTCCCGGTGGGCTGGGAACACTCCTGCCCGGCACCAGGGCCTCAGACCAGAGCCACACCAAGAAACCCAGTGTGACGGGGGGGGGGGGGGGTGTTTCCAGCGGCACATGCACATGCCACAGTGTCGGGTGTGGACAATAGCCTTTCACGCACCCACAGCTAATTGTCCCGGATCTGGGAAGGTGGAGCTGTGTGAAAAGGGGGAAATTGGCATGCCCCATACAGCCATCCTTACAGCAGGCTGGGAATGCACCTACATGGCCCGGCGGCCCAGAACTTCCCTTGAGGGACGGCGGCACTTGTGATGTAGCACAACCTTCCCTCAGCAGAGGTCCTAGAAGGCACGGCCTGGAAGAGGGACCCACTCAGAAATCCCAGGGACCCTACACCAATACCAAGGACTTGTGGGTCAGCAGCAGAGACAATCTGTGGTGAGACTGAAATGAAGGTTTAGACTCCTGCAACAGCCTTATATCTCCAGGAATGCCCAGGAGGTTTGATTATTAAAGCTGCCCTCCCTCCCTAACTGCTCAGACACACACCTCACATTCAGGGCAGACAGCCAACACCACCCCAAACTTGGTGCACCAATTAGACCCCACAAGAATCAGACCCCTACACACCACAAAGACAAAGTTGGGGAGAACTGACTTGAGGGGAATAGGTAACTCATGGACACCATCTGCTGGTTAGTTAGAGAAAGTGTATGCCACCAAGCTGTAGATCTGACGAATTAGAGATTCATCTTTGAATAATCCTGCAAATCCTAAAAGACCCCTATCAAGTAAAGCAAATGCCAAGAGGCCAAAAACAACAGAAAATTTTAAAGCATATGATAAAACCAGATGATATGGAGAACCCAAACCCAAACACCCAAATCAAAAGATCAGAGGAGACATAGTACTTAGAGCAATTAATCAAAGAACTAAAGATAAACAATGAGAGCATGGCACAGGATATAAAGGACATGAAGAAGACCCTAGAAGAGCATAAAGAAGAAATTGCAAGATTAAATAAAAAATAGACGATCTTATGGAAATAAAAGAAACTGTTGACCAAATTAAAAAGATTCTGGATACTCATAGTACAAGACTAGTGGAAGATGAACAATGAATCAGTGACCTCGAGGACCACAGAATGGAAAATGAAAGAACAAAAAAAAAGAATGGGGAAAAAATCAAAAAACTTGAAATGGACCTCAGGAATATGATAGATAAAATAAAATGTCCAAATATAAGACTCATTGGTGCCCCTGAAGGGGAAGAGAAGGGTAAAGATCTAGAAAGTATATTCAAAGAAATTGTTGGGGAAAATTTCCCAAACCTTCTACACAATATAAATACACAAAGCATAAATGCCCAGTGAACTCCAAATAGGATAAATCCAAATAAACCCACTCCAAGACATATTCTGATCAGACTGTCAAATACTGAAGAGAAGGAGCAAGTTCTGAAAGCAGCAAGAGATAAGCAATTCACCACATACAAAGGAAACAACATAAGACTAAGTAGTGACCACTCAGTGGCTACCATGGAGGTGAGAAGGCAGTGGCATGACATATTTAAAATTATGAGAGAGAAAAATTTCCAAGCAAGAATACTTTATCCAGCAAAACTCTCCTTCATATTTGAGGGAGAGCTTAAATTTTTCACAGACAAACAAATGCTGAGAGAGTTTGCTAATAAAAGTCCTGCCCTACTTGAGATACTAAAGGGAGCCCTACAGACAGAGAAACAAAGAAAGGAGAGAGAGGGATGGAGAGAGGTTCAGTACTAAAGAGATTCAGTATTGGTTCATTAAAGGACATTAAGAGAGAGGGAAAAAATATATCTGACAAACATAAACCAAAGGATAGGATGGCTGATTCAAGAAATGCCTTCACAGTGATGACATTGAATGTAAATGGATTAAACTCCCCAATTAGAGGATATAGATTGGAAGAATGGATCAAAAAATATGAACCATCAATATGTTGCATACAAGAGACTCATCTTAGACACAGGGACACAAAGATATTGAAAGTGAAAGGATGGAAAAAATATTTCATGCAAGCTACCAGCCAAAAGAAAGCAGGAGTAGCAATATTAATCTCAGATAAAATAGACTTTAAATGCAAGGATGTTAGGAGAGACAAAGAAGGCCACTACATACCAATAAAAGGGGCAATTCAACAAGAAGAGATAACAACCATAGATGTTTATGCACCTAATCATGGTGCCACAAAATGCATGAGACAAACACTGGCAAAACTAAAGGATGCAATGGATGTTTCCACAATCATTGTGGGAGACTTCAACACATCACTCTCTCCTATAGATAGATCAACCAGACAGAAGACCAGTAAGGAAATAGAAAACCTAAACAATCTGATAAATGAATTTGATTTAACAGACATATATAGAACATCACATCCTGGATCACCAGGATACACATTCTTCTCTAGTGATCAAGGAACTTTCTCCAGAGTAGACCATATGCTGGGACATAAAACAGTCCTCAATAAATTTAAAAAATTGAAATTGTTCAGGGCACGTTCTCTGACCACAATGGAATACATTTAGAAGTCAATAACCATCAGAGACTTAGCAAATTCACAAACACCTGGAAGTTAAACAACATACTCCTAAAATAAAAGGTTTATAATGTAGAATGTAGGGGAACTAGTGATAGAGGGCAATTAATGAAGGGGGGATGATAACAGAATAAGAACAGATAAGCTATTGTGGGTAATTTTAATATTCTGGGAATGCCCAGGAATGACTATGGTTTGTTAATTTCTGATGGGTATGGTACAAACAAGTTCACAGAAATGTTGCTATATTAGGTTATTTTCTTGGGGTAGAGTAGGAACATGTTGAAAGTAAAGTAGTTATTTTAGATTGGTTGTCTTTTTCTTAATCCCTTGTTACGGTTTGTTTGAAATTTTTTTTATTGTATATCTTTTTAAAAAAAATTTTGATATAGTTAATTTTAAAAAAAAGTTAAGAGTTAATGACAATCAATGCAATATAGGATACTGGAGTGGATCTAAGAATGAAGGAAAAAAGCTCAAAGGGGCATAAGAAAAATTGGAATATAGAATTTAAGCTTTATATCCATATTAATTTTCTTGAATTAACTGCAGTTAAGTTAATGACATAAGTGAATATCCTTGTTTGTAGGAAATGTACATGGAAGTGTTACAAGTTCAAGGAGTATGATATATGCAACCTGCTCGCAAATGTTCAGAAGATGATAAATGGGTAGGTAGATAATTGATAGAAAGATAATAGATACAGTTGAAAGAAGGAGGAGGGAGGGAGGGAGAGAGGAAGGAAGGAAGGAAGGAAGGAAGGAAGGAAGGAAGGAAGGAAGGAAAGGAGGAAGGAAGGAAAGGAGGAAGGAAGGAAGGAAGGAAAAGAGAAAGGTACTGCAAAGGTAACAAAATGTAAAATTGGTAGATATGGATATCTGGGGGTGGGGGGTGTTGGAGTTCTCTGTATGGTGTTTGTATTGTTTTTGCAACTGTCCTATACATTTGAAATTATTTCAAAATAAAAATTAAAAAAACAAGCTAAAGCCTCACAGAAGGTGGAAAACAAACAAACAAACAAAAAAAAAACACAGTATCATCCTGTACCCTTTAGTTGGATCTACCCCAATCTCAACCAAGTCCATTTTATTTATATCTCCAATCAAAGTCTGATCTCCTTTTCAGCCCCTTAAGCAGTTGATTCATGGGGCAATACTGACACTCACAATTGCCAAACTCTGGCTCTGAGTTCCAGGTGCCACACAGACACCCAAAACTCCAGGGACTGACCACATTACACACAAACAGCTCAGAATCTCAAAATTTAGAAGTAACTGTTACAACTCATGAATAAATGTGACTGCTCTAAGAGTTTACAATCTAGGAACCTTTGTATAAGTCTTCCCCTCATAGCCCATGTTCCTAGATTCAATTCTCAGAGTTTACACATTATTAATAGTCTATATTAGTGAGGCATTATAATGTTTGCCTTTTCATTTCTGGTTTATTTCACTCAACCTACTGTTCTCACAGTCCATTCACTTCATTGCATACCTCATAACTTCATTCTTTCATGTAAAAACATTCTTATATTTGTACATTTCATCACACACATTGACAACTCAAAGTTTCACTAAGTTATACAGTCCCAATCTTTATCTTCCATCTTTCCTTCCAGTGTCATACAGACCCCTAACCTTCCTCTTTCAACTATATTCACAGTCAACTTTTTTCAGTGTACTTATAATATTGTGCTACCATCACAAAGTATTGTGCTATTCATTTCTAGATCTACACAATCAATCCTCTAGAACATTCTATACTCCTTCAACATCAAATGTCCAATCTCTACCCTCTATCTCCTGATATCTTCTTTTCTACACTCTTCTCCAAACTTCTCTCTCCTGTTTTTTCCTGTCTGTCTGTAGCACTCCCTTTAGTATTTCCTGTAGAAGAGGTCTGTTCACGAACTCTCTCAGTGTCTGTTTATCTGTAAATATCTTAAACTCTCCCTCATTTTTGAAGGACAGTTTTGCTGGATATAGGATTCTTAGTTGGCAGTTTTTCTCTTTCAGTATCTTGAATATTTCATACCACTGCCTTCTCACCTCCATGGTTTCTGCTGAGAGATCCACATTTAGTCTTACTGAGCTTCACTTGTACATGATGGATTGCTTTTATCTTGCTGCTTTCAGAATTCTCTGTCTTTGACATTTGAAAATCTGATTAGTAAGAGTCTTGGAGTAGGTCTATTTGGATCAATTCTGTTTGGAGTACACTGTTCCTCTTGGACCTGTAATTTTATGTCTTTCATAAGAGTTGGGAAATTTTCATTGATTATTTCCTCTATTATCCCTTCTGCACTTTCCCCTTCTCTTCTCCTTCTGTGACACCTATAACACTTGTATTAGTGTGCTTCATGTTGTCCTTCAGTTCCCTGAGACCCTGCTCATATTTTTCCGCTCTTTTCCCTATCTGTTCCTTTGTGTGCAGGATTTTAGATGTCTTGTCCTCCATCTTACTGATCATTTCTTCTGCCCTGCCAAGTCTGCTGTTGTATGTCACCATTGTGTTTATCTCTTCTTTTGTGCCTTTCGTTCCCATAAGTTCCGCCATTTGTTTTTTCAAACTTACGAATTTTTCCTTACAATCACCTAGTGTCTTCTTTATATCCTTTGTCCCTTTTGTCACATTCTCTCTCACATAGTTGATTTGATTTAAAAGATTTGTTTGAACATCTATAATTAGTTGTTTCAACTCCTGAATCTCAGTTGAAATGTTAATTTCCTCCTTTGACTGTGTCATATCTTCCCATTTCCTGATGTGGTTCATGATTTTCCATTGTCTTGGCATGTGGTTTCATGATTGGTTTATTCTGGAGGTTGTTTTCTCTCTCTTGCATAAGGTTTTCTTGTTGGTTGACTTTGATCTCTATCTTCTCTTTGTTTCTGTCACTGGCCAGTTGTCAGATTGGCTCTGCCCCTGAAAATCAGGCACCCACCGTGGCCTGCCACAGGGATGGGAGGTAGGCACTGGGCACCCCAGCAACTTCACTGTGTGTGGTAATACAAATCTGCTGGCTTCCAGTGGTGATCTGTTTTCCACCAGCTAGCAAGACCTGGGTTTGTTTTGGGTCCCTGCTTTAACAGTTGGGTCTTCCCTATTTCTAGCCAAAACAGGGCTGGGTCCCCATACAGGGCATATAGACCAGCTCCTGTGTTCCTAAGAAAGGGTCCTTGCACTTTCCAAACTGTCCAGGAGATGATGTTCTTTGGTAACTTAATCATCCTGAGAGGCTGCTCTGCCTCAGAGCTGGCCACCGGCTGCTGCTTCCCTCAGGGGTAGGGGAAGGGCTTTCAGACCCAGGGCTGGAAACAGTCTCTGTCCACGTTTTCTCGGTCTCTTTGTCCCTCACTGATCTGGGCCTTGAAATTTCCTC
This sequence comes from Choloepus didactylus, assembly GCF_015220235.1. NCBI lineage: Eukaryota > Metazoa > Chordata > Mammalia > Pilosa > Megalonychidae > Choloepus > Choloepus didactylus. The sequence goes on from NC_051312.1 coordinate 6,761,724, forward strand.
CCCTGTCCATCGGGTCTTCAGTGAGGGTATTTTTCACTGCTGTGAGATTTAAAATCTGTGTCCCTGGTGGGAGGGGTCCTGTCTGCTGTTTCTGTGCCTTTCCTGCATGGAGACCGAGTGAGGGGGAGGGGCGAGGACCAGCTGGTCTGGGACAGAAAATTCCTACCTGACATTTCTTCTCTTTCTTCAATCCAGCACTTTCAGGGTCCTTCTCCAGTCTATATCCTCCTCCAGGGTTTTAAACAATTCAGAATTGTCCTTTTTTTCCATTGAATCTCTGGAGAGAGTTTTCGGTAGTTGTTTACGTCACTATGTTGATGATGTCACCAAGTTCACTGATTCTTTCCTATCCTTTCCATTCTGCTCTTCACCCCATCCAAAGGGTTTTTAAAATTTCATCTATTGTATTTTTCAATCCTAAAATTTCCATTCAGTTCTCCTTTATATCTTCTTTCTTTATTCTGAGACTTTCTACTTTTCATTTGCTTAAAGTGTTAAAGTAATTGTTCACTGAAGCATCATTATGCTTTAAAATTTTTGTCAGGTAACTCTAATATCTCTGTCATCTCAGTGATAGCATCTACGGATTGTCTGCTTTTCTTCCTGATTCTTGGAGTGATAAGTGATTTTCACTGAAACCTGGACATTTTGGGTATTATTTTACGAGACTCTGGATCTTAATTAGACCTTTCTGTTTCAGCAGGCTTTCTCTGACACCGTTCCACAGGGGAAGAGGAGGGCACTGCCTCCTTACCATCAGGTGGGAGTAAAAGGTCAGGTTCGACAGGTTGCCCACTTGGCCTCCATCGACACCCAAGGCTGGATGCCTCGTTACTGCTGGGTGGGGGTGAGCATTCCAGCTCCCTGCTGGGCCAACGCTGATGCCCCCTGGCTGGGAGGGGTAGGAGTGACCTCATTACTGCAGGGGGTGGGGCTGGGCCTCCTCCCCCCCCCCCACCCAGCGTGGACACCATGCAGGGGACAGTGTTGGTGTCCACTGCAGAGGAAAGTCCCAGCTCCCTGCTCCTCCTCCTCCGATACCACCCTGGTAGGGGAGGGGGCCCTGGGCGTCATTACTTCCAGGCTCCCCACTCTGCCTTTGCATCCTGATGCACGCTCCAGCCTGAGCGCCCCTGAATTACAGAGCTGCGATAGAGAAGGGAGGTGGACCAGAAGGCAGTGGAAGAGGGGGCGATGGGGACACTGAGTGGGAGTTGACACCTCGCGTCTGAGGCTCTGGGGAGTTAAGCTCAGGGGAGACACACCAGCCAGAGTCCTGGGGCCATGTTAAAGGAAAAAAGACATGGGGCCGGGAAGTGTGCAGAGGGGAGAGAAGGACAGTGTCCACAAGAGGACAGACAGACACAACAGCCACGTGTCCCCTGGTTTGCTTTGAGCCAAGGAGGCTGGGAAAGTTAAGCACAGTTTCTAGTTCCTCAAAGCAGGTCTTTAGGCAGCGAATGCCAGGCTGAACTGCCCCCTGCCCCCCAAAGGCAGGGGTCTGTAGGGCAGTCTGGAGCCCGGGCTTTCCAGAGGCTCCCGCCGAGGACAGTGCCGCGATGCAGCGGGGAGAAGGTACGGAAGATGCATCACATCCCCTCCTCCCCCTGCATGCTGCTGCTGAACGGGCAGAAGGAGGTCTGGCTTTTCATCTTCCCCTGTCTTCTTTTTGGATCTCATGTGATCTTTTAATCTCTGCTCAAAAGATCCACTCCCCACCACCACCCCGTCATTTTAACAGTGCTGTTCCCTCTTGCTGGCTCCACACAGCGTTCAGTTAGCAAACGTAGCCCGAGCTCTACAATAGTAAAAGTGTTATTGTATTTACCTTTTAAATGTCTCAGATAGTCAACCAGCAGTTCTCCACATTAACAAATGAAAATAATGCAGAATTTAAATGAAACCACAGCCCAAAGACGTAACTTCGTAATTATGTCTGACTCAGCTTAACGTAAGATAACGCGATGTCCCCCTGGACATGCAATGACAAGGGCGGGCACCTCTGGGATTTGGGTTTTAAAATTTGTATCTACTACCCATGATGATAATCAAGCTTTATCTTTCAAATTACGTTGATGGCCATGTTGAGCAGACAGAAGTACAATAGTGGAAGAATAAGACAATTGAAAGCCATTGCTGTTTCTTTATTCTTACACTCAAAATAAGTGTCTAAGGAAAAAACTGAAAGGACAACCACAGAGCATCGAAGCGGGGAGGAGGAACGGCTGAGTCGGCGTGAACTGGCGTGAGGTGCTCCGCCGGGGGCAGGGTCGGGGCTCAGCGGCAGCGCACGTGGCTCCCCTCAGGCCGGCTCCGCTTCCTCGGAGGAGACGGCCGAGGGCAGGTGGTCGAGGGCCCCGGCTTCTGGAAGGGAGAAACCACCCTGGAGCAACAACAGCCACTTGCCAACAGCCGTGGCAGGAAGCCACACGCAGCGGCCCACAGCCACCCCGCAGGTGCGAGCCAACGTTAGGCACCAGGCTCGGTATTCCTCACCTCGTAAACGGATGCTGTAAAGAAGTATAACTCCTGTGTTAGTAATAACAACTGGCATCTCCTGATGAAGGCGTTTCCGTGTTACAAACTTCAAAACAAAACAACAGGAGACAGCAGCTCTTCCCTGGCGGAGATTTCTCCACCGGCTCCGTGGCTCAGACGGAGGGAGCTGCCTCACCCAGTGTGCGCTCTCCAATGAGCCCTGTCGTTTCTGAGTCCTTCACCCAGTCTCCCTGCCCAGGAGAGCGCTGAGGGATAAGCCGCAGGCCCCGCATCTCTGCCCCCTCTTCTCCCCCGTCACCTCCAGCCCCAGAAACCCTTCCTCCCCGGGAGTGGAACCAGGGAGCTGAGCACTGCAAACAAAAGCACCCGGATTGGGAAGGAACCCGACAATTAGCCTCGACTTCTCCAAATGAGACAGCTAGTAAGAAAAATTGTAATATGCAAATTCTGATAACAGAATGTGTCCACCAGAGAGAAAAGGCTGCGTCACCCCCCACCCCATCCCTGGCTGGCTGGGTGCCGTGAGCCCCCGTTCAGCTCCTTCCACAGCTGCAGTCTTATGTGCAATTACTGGATGAGGGCATGCCCCATGCCAGCCTGTCACCCCGAACGAAGGATACAAATGGGCCCCCAGGGAGGTCTGACTGTCTACGGAACCCACGTCAGACACTGCCAGGATCCAGACTCTGTCCAGTTAGACTGAAAGGCAGCCCGTGCTGCAGGAAGGCAGCATAAAGGAACTGCAGTCTGGAGCATGGGCTCCTATCAGTTCACCGCGCTTACAAAACATGGTTTAGCGCAGTTTATAAGGAACCTGAAGTGTACGGCTGACCTGACAGGTACAGCGATTGTTCCCGTGTCAACAAAATAAGGGTCCAGGGAGGGAATTATTCTCCTCCCAGTAGTGACGTCAGTCTGCCAAGCCTTCCCAGCCCCCCTGAGCTCGCTCAGCCCTAACCAGTGGCCATGCCCAGTCATTTCCCACTGGGATTCTCTGCCGTCCTCCCCTGATAGGCCTCTACGTGCCCAGTGCTCCCAGAGATGCAGCTGGAAATGGAAACTGTTTGCATACCTTTGAGATGCAAGAAAGTCAGAAACTCAATGACTGTGCGCACGATGCTGCTCTCGGCCAGCAGCCTATCGATGCTCCCTAGGAAACAGAGAAGGGCCGTGATCCCGTCACCCACCATCTGGCAGACCCGGGCCCTAGAGGGCAGGGGCCACGGTGGCTCTCCCTGGGGCCTTGGGTAACACAGCAGAGGGACCTGGCCCAAGGACCCCTGTCAGGCACAGGGATGGCAGCCAGCCCGGGGGACCAGGCCTTGTGGCTGCCCCTTGGCCTTGCACTCAGATCCTGCAGGCCTCAGTCCTAGTGCGTCGTCTCTGCCCAGTGGTGGCCGAGCCGGACCCAAGCCGCAGTGTGGGTGGGCGGGGGCACCCCACGCTCACCCTGAGCCTCATCCTGAGCCCCGGGATGAGCCGCTCACCTGGCTTCACCTCTTCTCCCAGCTGGAGTTCACGCTTGCCGGCAAGGCTGTGCTTGTTGTGAAATGACCTGTGGTTATCGATGGCATCTATTTGCCAGAGAGGGGAGCATTATAATGTCATCACTGTAATCTATACCCTCCCACCCCCCAAAAGGACACATGGCAGCTTATAATCAAGATCACACAAAGTAAAGGCCAAGTGTGGGAGCCAGAGAGAGAAGGCAGATAGTGGGTGCTAGGACTCCACGGGCAAAGCGAGACCCTGCCCAGCTGGGAGGAGGTGAGGGAGAGGAAACGAGGCTCTCCTGGGGAGTGAGTCCGAGTGGGGCAGCATGTGCTGGGAGCAGGGAGGGCACATCCAGGGCCCACCAGCATCAAGGCACCTGAGCTGAAGAATGAGCAGGTGCCCCCAGCAGACCTGATAACAAGGGGCCACTGAAGAATTTTAAGTCCTGATGTCAGCAGATTTTTACTTCTCAAAGACCTCGGGAAGGTGGATGGGGCCAGGGAGGGAGGGGATGGGTGTGCTGGGGGTGTGGGTGTGGGGTCCTTGAGCCTGCAAGCACAGGGGTCCCTTGGGAATTGACGGCAGGGCCCGGGAAGGAGGCGGTGGGCACCGAGACAGGGCTGGGCTAGAAGAGGGGCCGAGGGCGAGGATGGTGCAGGGTGCCCGGTCACCTCTACAAGCTTAGACAAAGGAGCATGGACTCACGTTCCCGGGACTGAGCTCTTAGCATTACATTTAAAGAGGCCTTGAGCCTTGGAGATGTGCTACTGCATGCACTCGCGCCGCCTCCAGCTCGCCACGCTGCCGTGGCCCACGCTCACCGTACACGTCAAGGGCACGTTAGGTTGTGAAGTGTTTTGACCAACAGCCTGTCTAGGTGTGTGGCTTCTGGTGACGGAGCACCTCCTCGTGTGTCCCCGGCTAGTTTCTGTCACCTCCCTGCCTGTGTTTCTCAAAGCCGGGCCCTCCAGGATCCCCCAAGGGATCCAGATAAGCAAACATCGGCACCGTGATAAAGTCTGCATTTAAATTCTGGGATTAAAACTCAGATACTTCCCCTGGGCCTTTTAGGAAAGCACTACTCTTCCCATGTGCTCCGGCGAGCTTGGCATTGGAGGAGCTGCCGTTGGCCTCCTTTTGTGGTGGCTGAAGGCAGCACATAGAGGAGATTTGTTAGGGTCCCAAAGCTGACAGTGCCTCCAAATTTGAAAGCCCCTGCAGGGGGGACTGGAGGGGAAAGTGAATTAAAGAGGGAGCCAACGTCCCCCCTAGTTCCCCTGCCCCAGCACCTTAGAATAATGAAAATCTGCACAGATGGGGGGTCCTGGGGAAAGAAGAGCCCCGGGGTGGGGGGTGGGGGACCCACACGTTCCCATTTTAGGTTTGGGTCTCCCAGGGTCACCGCCTGTCTCTGCACACTGTCGTCCCATTTTTCTGTCGCTGCCTCCTCCCTTTATGAATTACTCGGCAGTGAGCAAGTCATTCGGCCTCCCCGGGGCCCAGTGTGCTGGTCTGGAAACACAGGGATCCAACTAGGGGGTCTCTAAAGTTTCCAGCAACACCAGATCCACTGGAGGCTCTGCGTGACGAAGGTCATAAAAATGACTCACGCTGCATCCAAACAACATCAGATGCAGAGACCAGACACCATGTACCGGAACACTCAGTCTGGATCGATGGATGCAAATCAGAGCACCCACGTCACTTACACGCTCCTGCTCCCCTCTAGAAGTTTCTCCCGTGGACTCATGGAGCCCACCTTCTTAGCCTGTCACATCAATAGGTCTACTCCACAGCGGCTTCCAAACTGAGGCACACGGCAGCCTGAAACCGCGACAGACCGTGTTGCAAGTTGGCAAGTGTCCTGAGATTCCAAATCTCACCCAGACAGGAGCTTTCAAAGCAGAGAAAGTGCTAATGACCCAGCCCATTGTCAACTTCCTTGGAAAGCCTCAGTTAGACTCGGGTCAGCTGATCCATTTCTACTGGGGGTGGGGGCATGGTGATGGGCATGGGCACCCTGGCATCTCCTCGTGGGGACCCTGGGAGCCACCTGCCCTCCAGCCCGCAGGAGGCTCAGTCCCACCCACAGGGCCCTCACGTGCTTGACCTTCACCAGACCCCAGCAGCCAGAGAACGGGCCCTAAGTACTCTATCCTTCTTCCCCTTGGACATCCTTGTCGTTCAATAGCATCTGCATTTGTGGGCTAAAGTCACAAGGGTGCCTAAGACACTGTCCTCAAACAGCTGGGGTGGGGGCTGGGGGCCAGACACAACTAATGTCCGGCAAGGCAGGGAGTGTGGCCACCAGGGCCCCACGGGAGCAGGTGGTCCAAGATGCGCCAGGGGTCGGGCACCACCTTCCAGGGAAGGGGGCGAGGGTGTCATCGAGGGCGGCAGCAATTATTTTAATTGTCAGATTAAATCAAGACCCAACCTGCCTCAAGGTCTCATGGAAACACCCCCACCCCCGTGTCCCTTTCTCTGCCTCAGTTTGTTATATGAACACCTCAAAATGATGGCAGCTACATATCTTTCAGACAGAGCAGGGTCAACGGACCCAGCCACGTTCAGCCTTGGAGGAGCACATCCAGGAAGCCGTGGCTTTGACTTTGTCACTTACGTGGGCCGAGCAGGTAGCCGGCGCTGTTCAGGGTCCAGCCTCTTTTTTCCTTGGCCTTAAACGGGAGAAAAGTGGGTGAGATGGAAGGATGGTGCCTGGCATTTGACTCAAGACCCAAAAGCAGCTTCTGTTTGTGTCACCTACCATGACATATCTCTGCAAAGTTACGTATGTCAGCCAACCACAGAACGTCAATAACAAATACACCTAGTTACTCCTTCAGATGCGGTAAACTAAGGGATGCAAACTGTCCAGCCAGAGAGAACATGAAATGGGAGCTAGAGAGCCTTTCCAGGCATGGTGCAGGAACTAGAATAATGCACGTATTTTGGAAGCTGCAAGAAATTTCAGATTTACTCCCCAAATAAACTATATTTGACATGAAAACAGGACTATTTGCTTCCCCCCAAAATTCACTGAAGACCACACTCCCTGTTGTCACCAGGCTGGCTTTTGAGATGATGGTGAGAATCTGTTTTGGTAACGGGGCTCCCACCCAGCGCGACTGATCCTCTAAAGAACTGAGATGAGATCTGCTTCCAACTTATTTAAGGAGCTCATCTAAATCATAGCAGTTTCCGTTTTTTGCCGGTTTTAGCAAGGAGCCGTTTACGCCTGGAAGCAGCCCAGCCTTTGAGGTCCCCCCGCCTCGCGTCGCAGCAGGGCCTCCCCCCCCACCTCCAGGCGGCAGACACTAGACCCCCCCCCCACTCCGCTCGCCCCTGGTTCCCTGTGGTCCCCTCCCCGCCCGCACCCCGCACTCACCGGAGCCGCGAGCCCCCGAGGGGCGCAGAGGGCCGCGGCGACGAGGAGGGAGGCGAGCAGGAGCGCGCTGCCCCCGGGCATCTGCGGGGAAGGGCGGCGGGTCGGCGAGGACGGCCTCGGGGGGCCCGTCGGGGCGGGGCGGGTGGGGGCGCGGTGAGGACGGAGCCGGGGCGGGGGTGGGTGGGAAAGGGAGCCCCGGGGGAGCGGACGGGAGAGGAGACGGCGGGGGGCGCGCGGGGCCGGGCGGGCGCGGGTACCTTGAGCGGCGGCTGCGCCCGGGCGGGCCGGGGCGTCGGGGCCGGGCCGGGTTGTCTGTCGCGGGGCCGGGGCGTCGGGCGGGCGCGGGCGGCGCTCACCGCATGGCGCGGCCTCGGGGGCGCGGGCGGGACGGGGAGCGACGGCCGGGCTCCCTCGACGTGTCGGCGGCGCCCGGGGCTGCGGCGGCGGCGCTATTTATGGGCGCGTCCCGGGAGCCGCGCGGCCGCCGCGTCACGGGCCGGTTCCCGCCTCCCGCGTCCTGGCGGAGCCCCGCGTGCAGGGAGGGGGCTGTGACTCGGCCATTAGCGGCGCCCGCCGGCAGGGCCTGCGTTCCCCGCAGAGGAGAGACCCCATCACCCCGCCGCCCGGGTGGTCGCTGACAGAGAGAGCCCCCCCCCCCCATTGCTCCACCCTGGATCCCAGCGACGGCCCCGCAGTTCCCGGTGGCCCAGTTCCCGGCTGAGCCCTGGCTGGAGTGAGGGTCCAGGGCCAGGCTCTGGGACCCCTTGGGCCCTTGTGGAGGGTGGGGGTGCAGGGGAAGCGTCCCTGGCCCAGCTCCCCTCCTCCAGAGCCCAGGGCCTGGGTCCTGCGTTGTTAAAGGCAGTGGGGGGATCCGTGGCCGATTGGCGGCCTCAGGCATGTCAGGGTGCCCCTCTTGGCCCAGAGTATGCAGAGCATGTTTTGAACAGGTTCAAGCTGTGGTTGGGCCCCTGGGGGCCTGTGGGGGCCCAGAGCTGAGAGCAGCCCTGGCTCCCAGAAGGTCGTCAGGGGGTGGACAGGGGCCACAGCAGCTGGAAGAGGCTGTCCTGGGCTAGGGGGGAAGAGATCACCAAGGAACACGGCCCCCATCACTTTCATCCATAGATGCCCCCTGAGTGTCCTGTTGCAAGGCCCAAGGACACCACAGAGAGGGCACGGGGCCAGGGGTCCTTTGCAGAATCCACTGGTGTCAGGAGAGGCACAGGCCTGGCCCCTCCAGGCCTCCAAAGAGGCATGAGGCCATGGGGCTGGCATTTGCCTGACCCCACCCCCCCCAAGCCTGGCCACTGGAGTCCTCAACAGGGGCAGCCGGAGGCAGCCCGGGCCCAAGGTGCCAGCTGTGAGCCCCCAGTTACTGGAAGGGCTGCAGTCCCCTCCCCATCCCTGAACTGGCTAATAGAAGGGTCACGTCATCTGGGATCCCAGAGAGAACAGGCCATGGGGAAATGATGGTGATGATGATGCCACGTTGCCTGCATCCTGCACTTTAGTGTTAGGGACCTTTCCACAGACAGCTCCGGGCCAGCCCCAGGAAGCGGCCTTTTGCCTTCCCCTGGACGAGGAAGGAGAAAGCTGGGGTGTCTGCGTTACAGGAGGGAGAGGAGGGGTGCCTGGTAGGGGAGGCCTGACTTGGCAAGGGGTCTCAGTACAGACTCCTGGCCCAGTGAGGGGTGAGGGGTGGGATATTCTCAAGGGCCCGGTTTGGCTTCCAGTCACTTCCATCTCTGACTTTTTGGCAGGCTGGGGGTGGGGGGTGGGTAGGAGTCTCTGACCAGGACACAAACAGATTTCTGAAGCCCACAGTAGACCCCAAGGGGCTTTCCTACCAGTGGAGGGGAGAGGCAGCGAGGGGCTACTGCCATCACAGCCTTGGCCAGTGGTGGGCCAGGGGGCACTGAGATGTGGGGGAGCAGAGGCAGCTCTCTGTGACTCCCTTGAGAAGTGAGAGTGACGCCCATTCAGGCCCTCGTACATGGGATGGTGTCAGGCAGGGGCAGGGGCCGGGCCACTGGGGTCCCACGGCCTACCTGAGCAATGCCACCGCCTTCTGACAACTGACCGTTTAACACGCATGTCCCGTTCTCCCTCTGGAGCACTCTTTTCCCTTGGGCATGGAGCCATCCCTGTGCTTGGAACATCTTGGCCAATTTCAACCGCCTCCTTTCCACTTTGTTAGGTCCCACTTGCCAATCTTAGGAGAGCTTGAGCACCCTTATTTTCTCAATTTACTTTGTCAAGGATGCTCTTAGACTGTTAGAAAAAGGAGAAATTCTAAACCCATGTCCTTGGGATAAATTCAAAAAATAGATTCAAATCTTGCCTCTTAGTTGAGGGCTGGAAAATGAGGCGAATTTGGTTAAGTGATCACTGCTTTTATTTGGGTCGATGCATGCTTTTGGCTTTCTTTTTTGCTTTAGAAGCAACTTCAGGGTAGAGACTCTTTATTAAAAAAATATCTTGCCTTTAAATGGTCCTCATTCTTAAATATACAAGAGCGACAGGGCCTGGCAGTGCCTCACCAAAGCCACTCTGATTCTCTCCTGTGCTCACTCGAAGCCTGGAGAACCCGCAGATGCAGGTGGGCCAGGAGGCTGCCAGCAGCTGGCCATCGCGCCAGCATCCAGGTCGCAAAGTGGGGAGAAGGAAAACCAGACGCACATCCCACCTTGCCCAGTGATGGACTGGGGTGGGGCAGCCAAGCTGTTCTTCACAGTACTGCCCCCCTAACCTTCCTGGGAAACAGAATCCCAACACACTCCCCAGGGCAGCCAGGGAAGATGGTGGGAGTGGGGTGGGCAGCGTTGGCACCGTAGCTGATAGGGGAGCAAGAACATAAGAACATAAAGCAAGCAAACAACAAAAACCACTATCCCTTGGCCCCTTTTCCACATGTCTCATGAAAAACGTGAAAGCACATTTCAGCAAATCTTCATGTGGATGATGAATCCATTTAACACAGTTACAGCGAATAATTGGACACCTACATTCAAGTGTTGGGTGAGCAGGGGAAGGTTACGGAAAGAGCGAGGCAGTGGCCCAGTGGCCTGTGGCTATTTCCTGTAGGTCAGCAGATGTGTTCAGACGGGGGGGTGGGGGGGGAGCAGCATAACTGGGGTGACAGGTGCCCGTTTCCTGGCACAAGCTGTGCTGGAACACACAGTCGTTTCCTAATGGAGCCACACTCTCAGCAGTGTCCCAACGGTGTCCTTGTCAACTTGTCATCTTGAAGACGGCCTAGTGGGTGGCAGACAAAATGGGTCACCATTAGAGTAATGGAAATCAGACAGGAAGCATCATTTCACCCCCGCTTTGTGAGCTGGCCGGTCTTGCTTTAGAAGCCCTGCTCCCTCCTCATCACCCAGAAAAAACAACCTAACCATGCCGTAAGGAAACATCCACCATGGCCCCCTGCCCGGGAGCTGATCAGGGCATTCCCAGGGATTTTTTAGCAGCTTCCCTGGCCCTGGGGCTGCTGTGGGGAAATCAGCGGCCTCAGCCCTGCCCTCCTGGAGGTTACAGTCCAGTGGAGACCCAGATTCGAAACACCCCATTCTACCAATAACTGCCTCGCTATCATGAAAAGGAGGTGCTTGGGGCACAGCGCAGGGGGTTAGGGGAGCCTGACGTGAAGGGTGAGCAGGATTGGCCAGGAAAAGTGTGGGGCCAGGCCCATGCCAGCGGGAAGGAGCCCCGTGGCTGGAGGCCCAAGATGGAATGACCCGGATGGATTCATGAACCGCCTGAGAAAGCTGGCAGGTCCGGAGCTCGCTGTCCACTGTGCACCATGGCCCCGGGAGGCCTTCGAGCTTTCAAGCTGCGGCCAGTCCAAATTGAGAGGTGCTGTGAGTGGAAGGTACACCCCAGGTTTCAAAGACCTGCTATGAAAAAAGGAAGTAAAATATGTCGTTAATACATTCTACACTGATTATATGTTGAAGTGATCATTTTTGGATCTATCAGGTCAAATAAAATGTTTTCTCAAAATTAATCTCATTATCACAATGACTTTTTTTAATTCAAATCTTAATTTCACCTGTTTCTTTTTACCTTTTTTTTTTTATTGTAGTTACTAGAATATTTAAAGTTACTTGTGTGGCTTGTGTTGCATTTCCAGGGCACCATTGGAGGGTTTTCCTAGTGTATGGTGGTTTGATGCATGCTTTAGACCGAGCTGCTGACTGAGAGCAGTTGGAGGGGCAAGAATGGATGGGGAGATGGAGTCTTCTTTCAGATGTCCCCAGATCTCTAGGCTGCACCTTTCTCCATCTTCCCTCCCTTCTCAGCCTGCACCCCACATTCCAATTTCTACTATATTAACCCCTTTGTAAATTCAACCAATTTGCAAGCAGATCTTCACATGGTATGAATATGTTTAACAAAGTTACATTGAATACGCTAAAAAACCCACTCATAGAATTATATCTATTTTCCCAGTGGCCAGATCCTATTCAAGCTACAGTTTTTTTAGGAGAGCAACTCGGGTGATTTTTCACGATCCCTGAATTACCGGAGTTGGGCTGGGCAGATGGTGCCAACTAGAAATCCTGGAAGGGGAGGATGAAGGACCCAAAACATTTGCAAAGACAAAGAAAAGTCCATTTTAGATCATCAAGCCATTCTCATTTTTTTCAATAGTTACAAGACCATCATGTGGCCGGGATGTGACATCTGTTCATCATCTTCTTTCCAAGCTTTAGCCTTTAAGCCTTTAAAGGGCCCATCCTCGCTGACACTCCCCCAGACCCACATTAGAGGTGGTGTATCCCTTCATTTACTTCTTATTCATTAATTCATACATTAAAATTTTATGCGAGACACTGCATCAGTTAAGAGTAATTTCAACTGCATATACCAGAGAACCCCCGAATAACATTGGCTTAACTAAGAGAGAAGTCATTTCCCTGCCGTGGAGCATGCCTGGAGGTCTGCAGCAGCCCAAGGGTGACATGGCAGGTCCACAGTTATCAGGGACCCAGGCTCCTTCGATCTCGCTGTCTGCCATCTGGAGCCATCACCTTGTCCAAAATGGTTGCTCAACTCCAGCCCTCATGTCTACATTCCAGGCAGCGGGAAATAGGGAAGAAGGACTGAAAGGGGGCCCTACCCAACTGCGTCAACTTTAAACAGCCTTTTGGAAGATCCCTCATCCTACTTCTGACTAAATCTTGTGGCCAGAGTCACATCCAGCTATGATGGAGGCTGCGAAATCGGCTCCTGAGGAGGGGAAGATGGGTGTTGCTGTGGCATTTAGGGGGCTCTGCCTCAGCCGGGGCTCCCAAGCAATGTTTTCCTCATCGCAAATTTGCAAAAATAAACCATAACCACAATCAGTTAAGACCTGGCTCTTTATACTTCGACACCCTCACTCCTGCCAGGTTCCACTCCTATTGGAGAGGCCACAAGCATTTGGGGATTCACTGAGGCAGTCAGGTTGGGGACGCATCTCCTCTGGGTTCAGTGTGGTACTTTTATCTGGTCCACGGCCCCTCCCGTGCACAGTTCCATCTCTCCTGGGTGGTGCAGGGAGGGTGTCCAGGAATGCCCCTGCCCACAGTGCCCGCTCGCCCGGCTCGAGATTGATGATATGAACGCTCCATACAGACCCAGCACCCTCTGAAAAGCTGTGAGATGGGACGTAAAGTGGGGTCACAAGAAGAAGATGGAGATCTGCATATTTTAAAGGGGCTTACCTTGTCAGTACTGTCGCTGCAAAGGAGAGGCTAGGCCTGCCTATAACTGTGCCTAAGAGCCTCCTCCCGAATGCCTCTTTGTTGCTCAGATGTGGCCCTCTCTCTCTGGCTAAGCCAACTTGAAAGGTGAAATCACTGCCCTCCCCCCTACGTGGGATCAGACACCCAGGGGAGTGAATCTCCCTGGCAACATGGAATACGACTCCCAGGGAGGAATGTAGACCTGGCACCGTGGGACGGAGAACATCTACTTGACCAAAAGGGGGATGTGAAAGGAAATGAAATAAACTTCAGTGGCAGAGAGATTCCAGAAGGAGCCGAGAGATCACTCTGGTGGGCACTCTTATGCACAATATAGACAACCCTTTTTAGGTTCTAAAGAATTGGGGTAGCTGGTGGTGGATACCTGAAACTACCAAACTACAACCCAGAACCCAAGAATCTTGAAGACGATTGTATAAAAATGTAGCTTATGAGGGGTGACAATGTGACTGGGAAAGCCATATGGACCACACTCCCCTTTGTCCAGTGTATGGATGGATGAGTAGAAAAATGGGGGCAAAAAAAAAAAAAGGGCACCCAGTGTTCTTTTTTACTTTAATTGTTCTTTTCACTTTAATTTTTATTCTTATTATTTGTGTGTGTGTGGTAATGAAAATGTTCAAAAATTAATTTTGGTGATGAACACACAACTATATAATGGTACTGTAGACAGTTGAATGTATGCTTTGTATGACTGCATGGTATGTGAATATATCTCAATAAAAATGAATTAAAAAATATAAAGGGGCTTAGCGTCCCCTTTTGACCAGTGACAACCTCTGCTAGTGTCTTGGGGGGCCACTGGGACCCTGGCCCGTACACTCAACCCCACACAAACTGCATTCCACACTCCATCCATCTGGATGCCCCGGATGTGTAAGCTCAACTCTCCCAGAACATTCTACGGTGAGTAGGGGGCAAGGGCCTTGCTCTCCATGGCCCTGCTTTGGTCACCTTACATGTCCTGGGCTCCTTGGCTTGAGCTCTTCCTGCCTTTCTGTGTCACATCCTTCTGCTCCCTAACCCACGGGAGATGCCCTCTTCCCCTGACTGCCCCCCACCCAGCCTGCTCTCCACTGCCCTGGGCCCTGTGCCGGGACATCGCCCCTGCTCCCCAACAGTCCTCCCTCCCCTGCCCCCCAGCTGCCCCCACCCCAGCTCCCTGCTGGGAGTGCCCTGGGTGACTCACCCAGGTGGGTGTTTTCTGGACAGCTCAGCTAGGAGGAGGGGGAGGCCCTGATGGCTGGGCCCAGAGCTGATTCCCTGTGTGGGGAGCAGGGGGCAGAGCTGGTGACTCAGCTGCACATCCCAGCAGCTGTTCCTCCACACCTGTTTCCTGGCTGGGGCAACCCTCCCTGGGGCCGTGGGGACCCGTCTGGCAGATGGGATGTGGGTGCCTGGAGCTCAGGAAGGCAAGGGGCAGTGCCATGAGTAAGGGGACTTTCCACCTGGGGTGTGAGCTCTGCCTGCACCCCATGGACCCGAAGTACCCCAAGGGCTTTGGAGAACCATGAGCATTTTTAAAAACCTTTATCCAAGTCTAATCTACATACAGAAGGGTGCACAAATAAGTGTTCAGCTGGCGGGATTTTCACAAACACACCTGTGTCACCAGCCCCTGTCAAGGTGCAACATGCCCAGTTCCCCAGACGTCCCCCTCACACCCCTTCCGGTCACTACCTGCCTCCTGCACCCCCCAAGGGGAACCACATCTGACTTCCCAGAGCAGTGATTCATTTTGTCTTGTTATCCACTTTGCACAAATGGAACCACGTGATCCTCCTTGTGCCTGCTTTGTTCTCTCACCGCTCTGTGGGGTGCTTGCTCCACACTGCTGCACGTCGCTGGGAGTCCAGCACCCGGTGCATTTCCACTGCTGACCCTGCAGCCGCGGGACCCGAGCGCCAGCTCCCTGCCTGCCCGGCGGCAACGGCGTCTGCCCGGCTGACTCGGGCTCTCGAGGCCGCGGGGCACAGGAGTGGGTCCGGGTGTGCCAACGGTAACACCACCCAGTGAGCAGAATTGACACCGCTAAATTATATATTTGATGTTCAAAGGGGAAATTTTAGGTGGTATATATATTCCGAGAATAAAAGCTCTATGATAGCATAGTACTGAACAACACAAACTATGGACTACAGTTAATAGTACAAGTATAATGGTATTCTTTCATCAATTGAAACAAAGTTACCACACTAATGCAAATGATGGAGGCAGGTATATGGGAACTCTGTATTTTCTGCAGGATTTTCTGTAAACCTACAACATTAATATATACATGTCAGAAATGCAAGTTCTGCCCCCCATGCTTCTGGAAGTAACCTTCTAGAAACAAAATGGAATTTTTGCTCTGCTTATTTTCCTGCAGCTTGCCTCTCTCATTTAACAGCACAGTTCACACATCTGTCCGGGTGCAGACGGCTGTGCCCTCTCTACGGGCCAGGCAGTACCCCCTGTGTGGGGTGCACAGAACCCAGCTGACCTTCCCCCGTTTGTGGATATCTACAGGCTTACTTCGGGGATATTATGGGTTCGGTTCCAGATCACTGCAATAAACGAATATCGCAATAAAGCAAGTCACACGAATTTTTTGGATTCCCAGTGCATATAGAAGTTATGGTTTACACTATACCTTAGTCTATTAAGGGTGCAATATCACTATGTCTAAAACAACAACGGGCATACCTTAATTTAAAAATACTTTATTACTAAAAAATGCTAACCTGGTGGTGGATACCTGAAACTATTAAACTACAACCCAGAACCCATGAATCTCGAAGACAGTTGCATAAAAATGTAGCTTATGAGGGGTGACAATGGGATTGGGAATGCCATAAGGACCAAACTCCACTTTGTCTAGTTTATGGATGGATGTGTAGAAAAGTAGGGGAAGCAAACAAACAGACAAAGGTACCTAGTGTTCTTTTTTACTTCAATTGCTCTTTTTCACTCTAATTATTATTCTTGTTATTTTTGTGTGTGTGCTAATGAAGGTGTCAGGGATTGATTTAGGTGATGAATGTACAACTATGTAATGGTACTGTAAACAATCTAAAGTACAATTTGTTTTGTATGACTGCGTGGTATGTGAATATATCTCAATAAAATGATGATTTAAAAAAAAAAAATGCTAACCATCATCTGAGCCTTCGGCGAATCATGATTTTTTTGCTGGTGAAGGGTCTTGCCTCCATGCCGATGGTTGCTGACCATCATGGTGGTGGTGGCTGAAGGTTGGGGAGGCTGTGGCTATTTCTCAAAATAAGACAACAATGAAATTTGCTGCGATTGACTCTTCCTTTCACGAAAGATTTCTCTGTAGCATGCGATGCTGTTTGATAGCATTTTACCCACTGTAGAGCTTCTTTCAAAATTGGAGTCAATCCTCTCAAACTCTGCCGCTGCTTTACCAACTAAGTTGATGTAATATTTTAAATCCTTTGTTGTCATTTCAACAATGTTCACAGCATTGATTGAAACATAGATTCCATCTCAAGAAACCACTTTCTTTGCTCACCTGTAAGAAGCAACTCCTCATCCGTCAAGTTTATCATGAGATTGCAGCAGTTCAGTCCCATCTTCAGGTTCCACTTCTAATTCTAGTTCTCTTGCTGTTTCCACCACATCTGCAGTTACTTCCCCTGCTGAAGTCTTGAATCTCTCAAAGTCATCCATGAGGGTTGGAATCAGCTTCTTCCGAACTCTTGTTCACACTGATATTTTACTTCCTCCCAGGAATCATGAACGTTCTTAATGGTGAATCATTTCCAGGAAGTTTTCAATTTCCTTTCCCCAGATCCATCAGAGGAATCACTATCTGTGGCAGCTATAGCCTTACAATATGTGTTTCTTAAATAAGACTTGAAAGTCAAAATGACTCCTTGATCCATGGGCTGCAGAATGGATGTTGTGTTCACAGGCATGAAAACAACATTCATCTCATTGTACATCCCCAGCAGAGCTCCTGGGTGCCCAGGTGCATTGTCGATGAGTCCTGTTTGAAAGGAATCTCTTTTCTGAGCAGGAGTCTCAACAATGGGCTTAAAATACTCAGTAAACCATGTCGTAAACATATGTGCTGGAGTCCAGGCTTTGTTGTTCCATTGATAGCGCTCAGGCAGAGTAGACCTAGCATCATTCTTAGGGGCCCTAGGTTTTTCAGAACAGTAGATGAGCACTGACTTCACCTTCAAGTCATCAGCTGCATTAGCCCTTAGAGAGAGGCAGCCTGTCTTTTGAAGCTCTGAAGCCAGGCATTGACGTCTCCTCTCTAGTTATGAAAATCCTATATGGCGTCTTCCAATAAAAGGCTGATTCACCTACATTGAAAATCTGTTGTTTAGTGCAACTACCTTCATCCATTATCTTAATTAGATCTTCTGGATAACTTGCTACAGCTTCTACATCAGCTCTTGCTGCTTCACCTTGCACTTTTATGTTATGGAGATAGCTTTTTTCCTTAAACCTTATGAACCAACCTCTGCTAGCTTCAAAATTTTCTTCAATTTCCTCACCTCTCTCAACCTTCACAGAATTGAATAGAGTTGAGGCTTTGCTCTGGATCAGGCCGTGGCCTAAAGGAATGTTGTGACTGGTTTGATCTTCTGTCCAGACCACTAAAACTTTCTCCATATCAGCAATAGAGCTGTTTTGCTTTCTTATAATTCTTTGTTCACTGGAGTAGCACTTTTAATTTCCTTCAAGAACTTTTCCTTTGCATTCACGACTTGGCTAACTGTTCGGTGCAAGAGGCCCAGCTTTTGGCTTATTTCAGCTTTTTACACACCTTCCTCACTTCGCTTAACCATTTCTAGCTTTTGCTTTAAAGTGAGAGACAATGTGACTCTTCATTTCACTTGAACACTTGGAGGCCATTGTAGGGTTATTTATTGGCCTAATTTCAATATTGTTGTGTCTCAGGGAAGAGGGAGGTCCAAGGAGAGGGAGAGAGACAAGGGAATAGCAGGTCAGTAGAGCAGTCGGAACACGTAACATTTATTGATTAAGCTTACTGTCTTATATGGGCACAGTTGTGGCACCTGCAAACAATTACAGTAGTAACATCAAAGATCACAGATCACAGATCACCATAACAGAGATGATAATAATAACAATGAAAAAGTTTGAAATAATGCTAGAATTTACCAAAATGTGACAGAGAGACATGAGGCCAGCACATGTGGTTGGGAAAATGGCACCAATATAATTGCTTGACACAGGGTTGCCACAACCTTCAATTTGTAAAATCACAATATCTATGAAGCTCCATAAAATGAAGCACCATAAAACAATGATGCCTGTACCCAAGTTCAAGTGTTCCGGAATGCTGTAACAAACCTCCTCAGGCAGACGACTTTCCACAATCAGGAGCTGGCCCCAGGATGTGCACATTTAAACTTCTGCTAGAAACTTCTGCTAGAAACTTCCAAGTACCCGCTGGAAAGGCTGGGCCAATTTGCAGAATCTGAGTTCCCTTTTCCCCAAACCTTGGCTGGGTGCTATGGAACATGAACCATTTTTCCCAATCTGACAAAGAGCACAGTGGATCTTGTTGTTGCATTTTAATGCACTTATACAGCCATGAGTGCCGGGGACTTGGTTGCTGTCTTTTCCGAGCAGTGTCTGTTCAGACCCCATCCCTTCCTTTCATTGCACCTTATCTCTTTTCCTTATTGATTTTCAGCAGATCTTTACATGTTAGTCACATTGACTCTTAGTGGGTGAAATGGGATGCACATAATTTCTCCAATTTCCAGCATCTTATCTTTGAACTTTATTTGTGGAATCTTTTGCTGTGCAAATCTTTTTGTGCAGGAAATCTGTAAATCTTTTCCTTTTGGGCTCTGGGTCCAGTGTCTTTACTCAAATCAGTTACTGCCCTTTGCTTGGCAGTAGGATGCCTCCGTCCCACGTGTATGCCGGGCACATGCTAAGCTTCAACCCAGCAGGTCAGGGGTCTCCACCCTCCCTAAGGAGGGCCTGGAGGCCAGGCAGATCCCAAAATGCATACAGGTATGTATAGGTACGTACAGGTGCACACAGGTGTGTACAGGTGCATACAGGTGTGTACAGGTGCACACAGGTGCATACAGGTGTGCACTGGCAGTGAGTCCAGGCACACGTGGAGGGTAAGAGCACAGTTTCTGGAATCAGAGACTCGGGTCTGAATCCCAGTTGCACTCAGCAGCTTGTGACCTGGGGAGGGCCACTTCACTGTGCTGTACCCCATTTTCTCATCCGTAAAATATGAATGATAACAGTACCTGCCTCAGCTGGTTGTTGTGAGGATTAAACAATAAGCACACTGTGAGTTCACACAGCGCCTAGCAGCAGAGGCAGTTGTACTGACTTTTTCTTTTGCCTCAGGTTCCTGTAGCACTAGTAGGGTTCTGTTACTGACTTTATTTTTTATTTTTTTAAATTTCTAATGTCATTTATTTATTTATTTATTTATTTATTTATTTTTTATCTTCATTTTATTGAGATATATTCACATACCACGCAGTCATACAAAACAAATCGTACTTTCGATTGTTCACAGTACCATTACATAGTTGTACATTCATCACCTAAATCAATCCCTGACACCTTCATTAGCACACACACAAAAATAACAAGAATAATAATTAGAGTGAAAAAGAGCAATTGAAGTAAAAAAGAACACTGGGTATCTTTGTCTGTTTGTTTCCTTCCCCTATTTTTCTTTTTTTTTTTTTTTTAATCATCATTTTATTGAGATATATTCACATACCACGCAGTCATACAAAACAAATTGTACTTTTGATTGTTTACAGTACCATTACATAGTTGTACATTCATCACCTAAATCAATCCCTGACACCTTCATTAGCACACACACAAAAATAACAAGAATAATAATTAGAGTGAAAAAGAGCAATTGAAGTAAAAAAGAACACTGGGTACCTTTGTCTGTTTGTTTCCTTCCCCTACTTTTCTACACATCCATCCATAAACTAGACAAAGTGGAGTGTGGTCCTTATGGCTTTCCCAATCCCATTGTCACCCCTCATAAGCTACATTTTTATACAACTGTCTTTGAGATTCATGGGTTCTGGGTTGTAGTTTGATAGTTTCAGGTATCCACCACCAGCTACCCCAATTCTTTAGAACCTAAAAAGGGTTGTCTAAAGTGTGCGTAAGAGTGCCCACCAGAGTGACCTCTCGGCTCCTTTTGGAATCTCTCTGCTACTGAAGCTTATTTCATTTCCTTTCACATCCCCCTTTTGGTCAAGAAGATGTTCTCCATCCCACGATGCCGGGTCTACATTCCTCCCCGGGAGTCATATTCCACGTTGCCAGGGAGATTCACTCCCCTGGGTGTCTGATCCCACATAGGGGGGAGGGCTGTTACTGACTTTAAATCGCTTGATTTTAAATGTTAATACTTTGTTCATTATGGACCTTTTTCATTCATTTTGATTTTTAAATCTGGCTTTAAACTCTGATTTCATCTTGATGGCTGAGAGTTTGGGCTCTCCCTGGGCTGAGGAATTCAGGCCCTTTCCAGGAGCACTCTCACCTCGGTACGTTTACACTCGCCGTTTCCTGTGTCTGGAACCTCCTCCCCACGTCGGAAAACATCCCGGTTTGCTGAGACTGAGGGTTTTCCCAGGGACGTGGGATTTCCAGCACTGAAACTGGGGTGGCTGGTTGCCCACTGCCTGCCACGTCTTCTGTAGCTGCTTCTCCCCGTCTGAGAAACCGGTTCTGCTGGCCTGGACTCTGCCTGAACCCACACTACCTGCAGGGCCCTCCTGGGTCCTTCCTGCCCCCACCCACCCCCTTCTCTGAGTCCCTGCCACCTTGTGGGGGGCTCCTTCACCCAGACAGCCCCTCGCTGAGCCTGGCACACACCTTAGCAAATAGAAGTGCAAGACGCACTGTTAAATGGGAATTTCAGATAAACAATGAATAATTTTTTAGTATAAGTATGTCCCCTGCAGCATTTGGGACATACACTAAAAATATATTCCTTGTTTATCCGAAATTCAAATTTGACTGTACCGTAACCCAACTTCTGTGTGGGGGTTACGTGGAAGGTGCCGGAACCCCTGCCTCTCCATCATGCAGAAGACCTGCTCCCTTATACCCTCAGCACAGTTTTTGGGGGTCAAAAAATGAAAAGACTGTGTGCACTCTCAATTTTTTTTTTTTTTTTTTTTAAAAAAGAAGGCATAGATCTGATAGAAAAATGGCCATGGACACTAATTAAGAGGAAATTGGGCTGACAGAGCCCCAGTGGTGAGAGCTTTCTTCCCCCTGTGATGAATTAAGAATGGAATAAATCATGACACTGGGAAAAAAATTAAATTCTCAAACTGTGTTATTGTATTTGAAGAGTCAGGCTGACTTTCCAAAGGAAGGACATTACCAATTACCATCACCAGGGCCATCTTTTTCCGTGGGCACAGCTGTCCATCCTGCCAGCTGCCCGGCCCGACAGCTGTCCCCCCGAGTCTGGCTGCACAGCCGGGACACCTGCAGACTGTTGGCTGCAGGGGTGGAGGTGGGGAGGAGGGTGCTGCGATTTTAGCAGGAAGCAGCACGTGGGAACGGCCGTCAACCCCCCCCAAGCTTCCCCTTGGCCCCAGCTCCAGCCCCATCAAGCACTTGTCTGCAGAGTCCAGCAAACGTCTCCTTCCCGGCCTCCCCAGGCCCAGCATTTTGGGTATTGACTGCCAGATAACGAATCGCCCCGAAACGTAGTGGTTTAAAACAACAGCAATCCTTCGCTTGCAGTTTTGCAATACGGACAGGGTTTGGCAGGAATAGCTCTTTTCTGTTCCCTGTGGCATCAGCTGGGGTGGCTCGGCCAGGGCTGGGGGACCATGCAGGTGGGATGCTGCACCTGGAAGAAAACACGTTTGCAACCTTAATCCGTTCCCACAGGTGTGCACCATGGCAAATAGGACCTTTCGAAGATGCTATTTTTGGTGAAGGTGAGGCCCAGCTGAAGGAGAGTGGTTCACCTGCCCTGTCCCTGTTCTTGGCATATATCTTGTCCCTGTTCTTTTCCTACAAAGATGACACTGCCCAGACAACCATGTACTTGGGCACATATTTTAGGAGAAATTCCCGGAAGTGGAATGGCTCAAAGGGAAACTGCACTGGGCATTTTTAGAGATCTGAGCAAATTGCCTGCTGTCAGGTTGCACCATTTGCTTGCTTCCCAGCCACATCTTGGGGCGCCAGTTTCCCTGCAATCAGGTGTCATCAGGTACTTTCTGATAGAGGAGAACTGGCGGCTCAGGGAAGTTTTTTGTGCATTTCTTTATCACAAGTGAGAATGGGCATATTCTCCTACTTTCAAAGCCTATTTGTATTTGCCTGTGTGGAGCCTCTACTCCCGTCCTTGGCTGGTTTTTTTTCCCCTATTGTACTGTTGGTCTATTATCCCCTCAATTTTCAAGGAATTCCTTAGATATTAGGAAGATTTGCCTTTGATCTATCTGTGTTATGAGTTGAAATATTTTGTTCTTAGTTGTCCCTCGGAGTCCCTCCTGTTTCTTTTGTTAGGCAGAGGTCTGTCTTTTTTTTTTAGTGAGATGGAATATCTCAATCTTTTTTTTTTTTTTTTTTTTTATAGCTTATGGATTTTGAATCTGTTAGAAAGGGCTATCCCACTCTAAGCTATGAAGGAATCTTTCCACATTTTCTTCTAAACAACTTTTGCAGTTTTGTCTTTGCAGTTTAACCCCATGTACTTGCCATTTATCAGAGTCAGTTTTACCCCCACTGAACTGCCAGTCACCTACATCATGCTAACTTCTGGAGGGCATTTGGCTCTATTTCTGGGCTTTCCTATCCCATTGTTCTCCCTGACTATTCGCCTACCAGCAACCACACTGTTTTAATTATTGAGGCTTTGTAACATGTTCTTTAAGCTTTGTTATTGTGGGAAGTTTCAAAAATTACAAAAAGTGGTGTATGTGTTTCCTTCTGCTGCTGTAACAAATTATCACAAATGTAGCAGCTTCAAACAACACAGATTTATTCTCTCAGTTCTGGAGCCCCCATCTATAATCAGGGTGTCAGCAGCTCTGCTCTTTCCAGAGGCTTCCGTCCTTTTTCTGCTCCTGGAGACCCCCCGCCTTCCCCGGCTCCTCCTCGCTCTGCTCAAGCTTCTTCTGTCACCATGTCTCCCGCTATAGGGTCTGGTCCTCCTGCCTTCCGCTCTTGAGGCCTGGCGTGGTGACACTTAGGACATAATCCAGGAGCTCTCCCTGTCTCAGGACCCTTCCCTTCACCAGCAAAGCCCCTTCTGCCTTACCACATCCCATATACACGGGAGCCAACCACAAGGAGAGAGCATGTTCAATGGACCCCTGGCTCCTGTCACCCAGTTTAAATAATTGCCAACTCCTGGCCATCTTGTTTCACTTACAGCCCCCTCCTGCTCCTGCAACCCACACTGGATTATCTTGAAGAAAAGTCCAGATATCATGCCATTGTATTCACAAACACTGCTCCATATATCACTAAAAGACAAGGACTGTTTTTTTTTTCCATGTCTAATATCATCGTATCCAGTGGGCAATGGCAGTTTGGAGCTTTAGCAATTATATAATTGGCTTTCCCCCTGCTCGTCTCTTCTTGAAGTGGTCACGGCTGCCCTTGACTTGGATGGTTTATTTTTCCACCCCAAATTTCAAATTAGCTTGTCTAGTCCAGGAAAAGCCTTCTTGGTGTTTTCGTTAAGACAAAGCTAAATGAAGAAATTCTCTTGGGGACAGCTGACATCCTGGGGTCTTCCTTCCCCGGATCATGGCATGACTTCCCACATGGGTGCATCGGGGCTGTTTCGGTGTTCTTCACGCAGTTTCTACACATTTTTTGCTGTATTTATTCTAATTCTTTTACGTTTGTTGTTCTAAGTGGGATTGTTTTTTTCTGCACATTCACATATACCTCATGACTTTGCTGAATTTTCTTATTGTTCAGGTTATGTTTGTCCTGTGTTTGGTTGTTGTTTGCTTTTTTTTTTTTTTTATCTATATGCTTTTATTTAACCTTTTTTAAAATCTTACATATGCATCCATTTTCTCTTATGCCAAAAGTCTCAATTATCATTGACTCTGGGAATGACAGACTATCACATATTAATTTATCCCACATTATACAAACAACACTCTAAAATGAGATCATCAATATGTATATAATTACTTAATTACTTAAAACAGTTTGAAATAGCTGTTTTGGCATTTTTTTTTTTTTTTTTTTTTGGTAGGCTTTATTCCACAGTTGAAGTACAGTGTTCGAGAATTATTTGGGATAGTTCTCTTGCATGATTATGCCACCAATTGTAAATACTGGTTCTTTTTTATTCTTTAAATTTGTTTTCAATTTTAAAGCAAAGCTGTTTTTGATAATTTAATTTTTTACAACTAAAATATTTAAATAAAATATTTATATTCATCCAAAGTTAAAACTACAAAACATGATTTTCAAAGAAATCTGACTTCTATGCTGTCCCCACCACCACCACCACCTATTTCTTCCCCACCCTGTAACTACGTATTTTCTCTTGCCCTTTTAAAAATGAAAACAAATAGTTATACATACATATCTCCTCTCCTTCCTAACATAAATAGACCATAACTATACCTTTGTCCACCTTTATTTTACACTTAGCAATGTAGTCTTAATAGCACTCCATTCAGTGTAGACATTATTTTTTAAAACTGCACGGTACCCTATGATGTGACTACACCATAAATTACTTCAACCAGGCACGTACTGATGGAAAATTTGGTTGTTTTTAATCTCTTATGTAAAAAATTGTATTTGATAACACCTTGTGCATAACCTTTTTGGTATTTATGCCTATGTATTTGGGGGATAAATGCACAGAAGTGGGATTGCTGGATCAAACCCAAAGTTATATGTAATGTGTGAATTCTGACACCCTCCCTTTCATAGGGGTTGTATCATTTTGTATTCATGCTAGCGACATACAGGAGTACCAATTTCCTTACTACCTTGCTAACAGAACTTGAAGTCACAGTTTTAGGAATCTGCTAACATGAGGTGAGAAATCACATCTTTCTGTGCTTTCATTTTTGTTTTAGCAGACTTATTGAGCTCTGTGTTTAACTGGGGGATTGCAAAACTATTTTCCAAAGTAGCCTCACTATTTTACATACTTGTCAGATTGTATGAGGTTTCCAATTTTTCCATATCTTTTGCCATCTGTAGTTTTTATTTCCATTTTTCTTATGAGCAGAGTTAAGTATATTTTTATATGCTTAAAAACCATTTACATTACTTTTCTATGAGTTGAAATACTGTATTTTCAGTTGGCCTGTCCCGTTCATGATCTTAACTTTATATTTTATTTCCGATCTATGTATCATGTGTTTCTTTACTTCATATTGTTTCATTGACTAGATCATCCAATACTATTGCTAATAAATAGTAGCGATAACAGGCATGCCTCATTTGTGCCTGACATTAATACTCATGCTTCTCAGTTTCATCATTAAGTACAATGTGGTGCAGGCTTTTCATTGTACCAATGATGTTTCCCCTTGGTATGAATCTCTTTGTGCTTCACACATTCTGAGTATTTGCTTAAGGCTTTCCCACCTCTGTAGTGTTTTGGTGTGTCATGAATTTTTTTATGAGGTATGAGATGTGAATTTCTACATTCATTACACAGGTTTCTCACCTGTATATGAGACCTGTGTATATGTCCTCATATGTATATGTCCTCATGTGTAGAGTAAAGGCTGAAATTTGAGAGGACTTTCCACATCCATTACACTTATGATTTCTCATCTGCATGACAGTTCAAATGTGCAGTAAGAGAGGCTTTTTGGGTAAAAGCCTTCTCACATTCATTACACTTAAATGGTTTTTCACCTCTGAGACTTCTTTTATGTGTCATAAGTGCTGAGCTTTGACGAAAGGTTTTCCCACGTTCATTACATTCATAGGGTTTTTACCCTGTGTGTCTCCTTATATGTATAGAAAGTGATGAAATTTGAGAAAAGGTTTTCCCACATTCATAAGTTTTTTTCCTCCAGCATGAATTTTCGGATGCTCAGTCAGGGTTTTCTTATATCTGAATGCTTTTTCACAATTAGGACACTCATAAGTTTTCTCCACAGAATGCATTTTTTTTTTTTGTACTCTGTGAGACCCGATTTATTATTAAAGGCTTTCCCACAATGCTTACATGTATAAGGTTTTTCTCTGGTATGAACTCTTTGGTGTATGATAAGGCTCAACACCTGAATAAAAGCTTTTCCACAATCATTAAATTCATAAGGGTTTCATCTGTATGATAGCTCTCATGTACAATAAGAGACCCTTTTTGAGAAAAAGCCTTCCCACGTACATTACATTCATAAAGTTTTTCACCTGTTTGATTTCTCCTATGTGAAGTAAATGTTGAGTACTGAGAGAAAGCTTTTCCACATAAACCACATTTGTATGGTTTCTCCCCTATGTGACTTCTCATGTGTGCTGTAACAGATGAAATACGAGAGAAGGCTTTCCCACATACTTTATATTCATATGGTTTCTCTCCAGTATGAATTTTCAGATGCACAATGAGGTTTTTCTCGTATCTGTATGCTTTTTCACAATTAGGGCACTCATAAGGTTTCTGTCCAGTATGAATAATCTCGTGCTCAATGAGATTATATTTGTGGCAGAAGGCTTTCTCACACTCCTTACATACATAGGGTTTTTCTCCTGTGTGAGTTCTATGGTGTCAAATGAGATTATGCATTTGAATGAAAGCTTTCCCACATTTGTTGCATTCATAAGGCCTCTTTCCCAAATGAATTTTCTCATGTGAGTTAAGGCATGTGTTTCAGATAAAGGCTTTTCCACAGTAGTAGCACTCATAAAGTTTCTCTACAGTATGGATTCTCAAATGTCTGCTGAGGTCCAGCTCCAGAATGAAGCCTTTTTTGCACTGACTACACTTAAGGGAGGTTGCTACAATAGAGGATGACTTAGGGCAACACTTCCCAGACTTATTGTATTCATGATGTCTCTTCTTTTGACCCGCATCATAATTAAATAGGTCTAAATTATGTTTCCTACTCTTTCCAAAAGAGTCACACTTATAGAGGCACTTCCCTGTACAATTAATGTCTGAGTTCAGAGAAGACTTTTATTTCAACTTTTAAAAGTTCACTGCCTTTTTCCTTAGGTAAGGTTTTCTCAAGTGTGGTTGCAACCCTTTAGACAATTCCTTGCTGTTCTATCTCCATCTCTTCACCAGCCTCCCAGGCTTTTTCATCTGAATCTTTCTTCTTTAACAACACATGTCTGTTCTTCCTGCTCTGACTTGAAAATGACATCTGGCTTGATGGGTTGACGGCCCACTGTTAATAAGTTGTTATGGTTCTCCAGCACCACATCCCTGTACATCCTCTGAGCAGGTTTCAATTGTTGCCATTTCTCCTCAGCAAACTCATTAGCCACATCCTTAAATGTTACTGTTGTGTGGGACTTGATCACTTTTCCTTCCTGAGAGAATAGAGTCCTGAGATGGCCAACTGCTCGCCGTCTCAAGCACAACCCACCTTGCTTTTGATTTTGTTGGTCGGTTCTTCGGTAATAGAAAGTAGAAATAGAGCGAACAAGTTTCATGTATCAACAAGCTAAATCTTTGTTGTAAAGTTACCTTATTCCCATCACCCCAAATCCATTCCCTAACCAAGGTTAGAGCGCGCAGAGTTGGAAGAGGATGGGGAAGGCAGCATTATTGCAGCCTGCTGCCCCGGGGCCCACATGTCTTATGTGTCACTCCCCAGAAGCATCCTGGGCATCTTCCTGTGGCTCAGTCTTGCACACAAAGCTGTCTGTGTGTCCATCCATCTGTGTGCCAGCTCCCAAGCTGCCAAGATCCACAGGTGAGTGCAGAAGACTTGGTGGTCAGGGCTGCCGTGTCACAAACATTCAATGAAGTCCCCTCCCTCCTGCGGCTCTGAGGTCTTGGGTGGTGCTGAGAGACCATACAGACAAGGCAGGAGGGACATGTCCCTAAGTCCAGAGCAGGTCAGACAGACAGTGTGGGTGGAGGGGAAGGAGACCCGAGCTTATTCCTAACTCCTCACCCCTCAGGCTGGTGGCACTGGACTCTCCATTGCAGGCCTCACTGAGCCCCTGGTGTGGTGAGGCTGCCCCTGCTACCGAACATGACCTCTTCGTTTTGGTAACTTGATCTCCTGGCAGAAATGAGCCGTTATCATCCAGCCCTGTAACTGTTGACAGCCTGCTCAGCTTTGAACGCCAGCAGTTTGGGTCTCACTTTGCCTCCCCATTTCAGAGCTTAAGTCAGTATCACAGGGGTGGGCGTGGCCCTATGTGTCCACTAGCCACAGAGGACTCTGCTGAGGTCCGACCGGCCCTTCTGGTCACCTCCCCTGTGCTTCATTTCCTTGTGTCAACCACAAGCCCCTCAAGGGCCAACAGCCCTCCCCATGGGCAGGTGAACACGTGTGACAGCGTCTAGTTCCACACAAAGGCATGCCTGCTGGAAGATGACAGAAGCCCCCGGGGACACTTGCCATGGTTTGGGGCACTTAGAGAGTGGGCGAAAGGGGCTGGGGGAGCACTGGGGAAATGACCAGGGTGCACTTCAGCTGGAGTGTGGGGTTTTCCTGCCAATCACTAAAAGAGCCACAGATGCCCAAGGGCACGTAAGTTAGAGACCTGCTTGTGCTCCTGAGGCTAGAGCTGACCATGGGTGTTCATTCAGTAGACTCACCCCGACAGACTTTGTGTTACATGCTGTAAGCAATCCCAAGGCCGGGTGCTGTGGCCCCACCCTCAGGGTGCTTGCCATCCAGCTGGAGAGGAGACACTAAGTAACTCACATGGAAAGGTATTTGATACTGTCAGCTTGTCTGTTAAAGGGCAACTGGGCACAGACTTGAGGTTCAAATGGGCCATGCGTCATCCAGGCCGAGTAATGAGCAATGGAACTGTGCCATGAACAAGGATATGACTTGGAGAGAGGGTCGAATTCAGCCTCTCCCAATTGTAACAGAAACCCACCAGTGTGAGCACCATCAGAAAGGTATTGGTGCAAGTAACTGAAAAGCCCAGGGATGGTAGGAGTTCAGGCAAGGCTGGATCCAGGGGCTCAAGTTCCAAACTCCCTCCTTCCCTCTCCCAACTCTGCTTCCTCCTGTGGGGGCTTCATCAGCAGGTGGAATTCCCTGAGCTCCAGGCCCACAGCTCCAGGCCCAGCCAGGTTAGAGCTGCTCTGTCCCAACAGAGGCTGCCCCAGTCCCGGAATCAATGTCATTGGGTTGAATTGAGCCTCATGCCCATCACTAAGCCAATCACTGTGGCCAGAGGGTTGGAGGAAGCTGACTGGCCAGGCCTGGGCCGGTGCCCACACCTGGATCTGTGGATGCTGTTTCTAGAAGAAAGGGCAAGATGACCACTGGGACGGTTGCCAGGTGGTGAGTGCAGCTGGAGGCCCCTTGTGAGGGGAATGGAGATGGGCAGAGGGACTGGGCAAGAGAACCAGGGACTTCTCCTCCTTCCAGCTGCTCCTGGAGGTGTCTGTTTTTCCTCCCTTCCATCCACAGATACACTGGCCTGCAAAGGAACGAGAGCAGCACGTGGGTTCTAGAATGTTCTGCAGCCCTGCAAGCTGGGGTGTGAAGGGACCTGTCAGCTGGGTCCTCCTGCCCCAGGGGAAAGCCTGGCAGCAGCTTGGGCAGTGGATGTGTCCAAGGAGCCACCGTGCCCTGCGAGACTCAGAGCACACGGACAGGGCGGATCTTTCGAGGGCCCTGCACCGCGGAGGCAGGGCAGCGTGAGTCAGTGCTGCCCCGAGGAGCTGATCTGCGAAGATGAAAGGAACACCGAGGCCCGGCCTGGCCTGGCACGACTCGCAGGAGAGCCGCTTTAATGTTCTCTCCCCAGCGGGCTGGGGCCTAATTCCGGCCGCCTCTCCTTTCATCTGGGGGAAGAGTCGAGAACTGCGATGGGCACGGCCGAGGCGTGTCTGGTGGAGAGTCTGGCCTCATTTCACCAACTGTGACAGGGTCTGCCTGATGCCAACCCTTCCACCCCAGACCTCCTCCTGAGCCCCATTCCCAGGAGGGGCCCCCAGGTGCTTCTTTCTCACTCTTGGGGGGCCCTTTAACCCACACCTGCTAACTTGCACCTGAAGGTGTACCGCACACCTGAAGGCCTTCCTCAGAGGGTAGCCTCTTCCCCTTCCCGGTTCCCAGGAGCCTCCAGAGGGGAAGCTCGTGGAGGCCAGGCCAGGCCGCCACCTCTAGGGCGCCCCTTTGCTCCCACTTGCAGAGAAAGAGAGAGACTGATCACGCCACGGAGCTCGCCCACTCCAGCCTCTCTCCTCGCCCTGGGTCCCGATGTGGACCCCGAGGCCCAGGGAGGTGAGAGCTTCCTAAGGACGTGGGCTGGGCAGGGCCAGGGCCACGGACACCTCAGATCCGGGAGGCAGGAAGGGGGTCCATGTCAGAAGAGGGGAGAAGGCCCGGGGGTGAGGGGTGGCCCTCCCTGCTGGCTGGTCCCTCACCCTGTCCGTCCTCAGCCCCACATGGCCTTTATGTGCGGATCAAAGTGAAGCCAAAGAAAACATAAAATTAGTTCCGAAGTGAACTTTCAGAAGGGAAGGAGTGGGGGTGTCTCCTGTCTGCGAGTCTCAGGAGGGGACACAATCTCGGCGTGTGGCCAGCTCAGGAGGGAAGTGTACGCAAACCTCATGCATCTGTGAGGGTTTCCGGGGTGCGGCATCTCAGGGCCCAGGGACTCTCGGGGAGGGACCCCGAAGGCGGGGGGCTAAGCCGGGGAGGATGCAGCAGCCCGCGCCTGCCCTGGAGGTCCCACACACGGCCACCTTCAGAATGGTCTATTTTGTGTCTTTTGGCTCATTGTCATCAGAACGCCGCTAGATTAATGTAATTTGGGATATTTGTGCCATTTTGCTTCTTCAGTTTTGAGAAATGAAAGGACATCGCGTAAGGCGGTGTGATGAGATTTTGTAACTAAGGCAGTCTCGCAGTAACCCCAACATAATTTAGTCTTACTGAAAAAGCCATAACTGTCGCAAGGGAAGAAAGAAAATAGCATTTATTCCTCCCTTTGAAAATACTTCAGCTGTGAAAATGATGGTTTGCCTGATAGGGTGCTACCCAAGAGGATACTTCAAAATTCTTTTGAAATGTCCCTTTCCCAAGAAGCGGCTTACAGTCATAAAGATGTATTCTCCCCAAGAATAAAACGTCCAGAAAAAAAAGTTCAATACAGACTGTGTCACCTCCAAGGAGGCCCAGTGGGGCCTGGAGGGGCCGGGGGTGGCTCTTTGGGGGACCAGACCCCCGTCCTTGGCCGACCCCGACAGCAGGACCAAACACAGGTGGTTAAGCTTGGAGAAAGCTGAAAGCTACCGGCAGTTCTCTGAAGTCTAAAGGTCTGGCTTCTTGGGGTGGCTTTCTCAGCCTGGTTTTCCTTTCCAGAGCTCCCTGGGGGGCACGAGGGGGTCCTAGGGGCTTTCATCCGATGCTTCCTTTCCGCCAAGGCTGGGCCCGGGTGGCCGCGGAAGCTGCGAGCAGAAGCTGGACAAGGCGAGGCCCTCAGGGAGCGGCCACGGAAGAAACACACGTGAGAAGTCCCATGTGGGGTCCGGGGCGTGGCACACAGGTGAGGCAGGAGCTCGCTGGGATTGGGGATCCCTTGCAGGAGTGGGGGGCTGCTTTCCTAGTCCCAGAGGAAGCATGTGTATTGATTCAGACTTCAAAGATGGAAAATGTCTCGTCCCGTTGCAAAAGTGCGTTGCCAATTTGTAGTTTTTGGAGAAACTGCTCAGTCAACCAAGTGTGTCCCAGTGGCAGTGGATGTAGGACCTCCAGCCTCTTGCCACCTTGCTCAGCCTCATCACGGATGACTTTTCGGGGGGCAGCTGGGCAGTGGAGTGCTGCTCCGTGGAGCTGGGCCTTTTAGGGAACTTTCCTTGAGCTGCTTGGTGGAGCCTGCTGTAGGAAGTCCAGACCAGACCCCTGGGCCATGTGGGGGTGGAGGGAGACCCCCGGGGAGGAGGGGACCTTCAGCCCGGCTGCCTGGGGGCTCCCTGCCCTCCTCTGAACCCCTGCCTAGGAGTATGAATTTCACCCTCTCCTCCCGGCTTCTCATTTTTGGTTAAAGCCTTTCTCTTAGCAATGGCCAGAAGCAAGTTGTATCTGTATGTTCATAATCGCACACGGATGTGTGATGAAAAGTACAGCAGGTAGAAAAGCGAGCTCCCCCAGCCTGGTTCAGAGCAAATTTTTTTCGTTCTTTTGTCATTTTCTAGGGTCCCCAGCTTCACCCCGCTTGTGATAAACACCCTTGACCACAGCCTTGGGGGGGGTCTCCGATTCTGTCTCTGTAAATTTCTAATGGTGGGATTTTTGGTCAGAGACAATGAACATCTTTAAGATTCCCAAAATAGACGACTAAATTCCCGAGTCAACCTGTTCCACGGCTCCTTGAAGATGCCCTCCTCTTCCTGTTAGCAGTAGCTCCCACCTGGAGGTGCAAATCTTTGGGGGGACCCTCACCCTCAGCAGGAAACCAAACCAGGGCAGGGGCAGGGAGCGCCCCAGCGTTTCATTCCAGCAGTTGCGCTGCCAAAAATGACCGGTGGCAGGGAGAAAGAGCCCTCAAAGTAAAGCAATTGCTTGCGAATGCCAGAAGTAGTCATTTGGAAAAATCTTTTTTATAAAATTCAAAACCTCACTTCCCAATTCTATTGCGTTACCAGTGAAATTGGAAACATTGGCGAAAAGCCACGGGCCACGGGGTAGCGTGAATCACGCCGCAGTCATCGGCGGCCACTTAGAGTCGAAAATGCTTTCTGATTATTATATCAATTCTTGCCTGTCAAGAGGCTCATCGGGGCATCGCGACCTTTTCCAGGCATCACCCCAGCTCCTTCAGGCTCGTGTCTGGGTCACTGCGATGGAAGGTTCTAAATGAATTTTGTAGTTGAGATTCGCACGTCCCGGCTTTGGGATCCTCCTTGGCATCGTGTCAGAGGTGGATCTGAACTTGGGCTTGCTCGGGGATCATGGGTGTTTGGGTGTTGGTTTTCTTGAGGTGGTGGGTCATCGGGTTGGTGAGGTGCCATGTTCCCTGGCATCTCCCTCCTTCTGGGTTTTGGGGCCACGTCGAGTTGGGGGCCTCAAGGAAGCAAGAGGCAGCAGACATCGACATGGGCAGTTGTGTGCCCGAAGCCCGGGCCCTTTCCAGGTGGAGATGGACACGTCGTGTCGTCCGGCCTAAGCCGAGCAAGTACGTGGGGGCTCGTCCATCGACCAGTAACTCATCTGCTGCCCCCACGTCGGGAGAGCAGGGTGTCGTACGAGACCCCCTTTGTGGCCTGGGTGCCCACCCCCAGCTGCAGCAGATCTGACGGCTCACGGCTGCGCCCATTTCTAGAGCTTTCTCGGGACCTGGGGGCCTGCATCTCTCCCTGCAGCTCTCCCTGCACAGCCCCAAACGACTGACCAAAAAACTCAAAGTGCACCGGCCCTGAGATGCCACCTCTGCTCCAGGGCAGCCCGTGGGCCCGCCGGGGCTCGCCCGGCTTCTCCCTCTCTCCCGTCCTCTCCCCTCACCTCCTTACCGGTTTCGCTCCAACGGTCCCCACCCGACCCAATACGGTGGGAGTTAGGGGCCCAGGCTTTCGGGTTCTTCAGACTCAGGCTCAAGTCCCGACTCTTACAAGCCACGTGGCCTCAGTGTGGTTCCTCGACCTCCCTGGGAATGGGGGGGCAGTGACGCCCACGTCCGGTGTGGCCATGAGGAGAACGTGCGAGGATGCAGGGCACAGAGCTCCTGGCTGGCCGGCCGGCTCCTGGGGCTCCCAGCGAGGGGCAGCTGTGGGGACCAGCCGGAAGCAGCAGGGTCAGCTCGGGAAACCTGCCTTCCACATTTCCCTTCTAAGAGAGGAGGGTCTTCGTTTCCGCTCCGGCTCTCCGGGAGACCCCACAGGCTCAGAGTCCGAGGTGGGGGCAGGAGGGGAGGGCAGGGTGGGGCCATTCCAGAAACTGAGCCCCTCGTTCTGTCCCCTCTCCAATCCTGCTGTCTCGGGAATGCTCCAGAATGCCCTTCATGTTACAAGCAGAAGGCAGCAGGGCTAGGAGCAAGCATCACATGAAAGTCCTTCCTATCCTTTGTCAATTCTGAAAGAGCTCTTTGGGGTCCCCAAGTCTCTCTGGGGAGGAAGCTGGGGGCTGGCTCACCTCTTCTGCCCTTGCTTTGAACCACAAGTGGAATGGTTGATTCTCAAGGGCAGCGACCCAACATTGAGAGGGCTCAGCTGAGATGGGGCCAGAACATCCACCAGCCGTGCTTCCTGTAGAGCAGGGGTGCTGGGCTGGGGGCCCCAGACAGACCCCGAAACTGTGACTGCACACAGCGCGCCGGCTTACTGGGGACTTGCTGAGTGCTGGATGCAGCAAGGAGCTCTGCAGCCTGCATCCTGTCACTCCTCACACCACACCAGGACATGGGTGTCACTGTCCCCCAGTACACAGACTGCACCCTGGGTTTCTGAGGGAGGTCAAGTAACTCCCCAAGGTCACATGGTTGATGGGAGCGAGGAATTGGGCCTAGCCTGGACCAAGGGTCTGCATGGTATTATGGGGACAGGGTCTGTCCCTTTCACTGAGTCCTCAAGGCACCTGAGACCCCAAGAAGGCCGTGAGCCAGCCATTCTGCAGTGTCCCTGGGCCGGGGGGCATGGGGCACAGGGCTGAGCAGCTCTGGAATATCCTGGAGGCTGAGGACAGTCTGACTGGAGCTGTATTTGCAAACTGAATGCTCATTTGAAGGGGGCTGGTGGAGATTAGGGGACCGAGGCCACCCCTTGGTGCTATATGGGGTGAATGTTTTGTTTGGCTGCAGCCTGGAGGTCAGCCCACACTCAGGGCCTTTCCTAACAGGGGCTGAGCTGGGTTCTCTTGCCGGCCTTAGACTCCCGCACTAAGCTGGAGTGGGCCCAGGGCCCCAGAGGGGACATGCTGTCCCTGAGAAGGACGTAGCCAGTCCACTACTCTGCCTTGCCTGGCGTCCTGCTGATGGGAGCTGATGGTAATGACCATGCTTGACTCACACCTGCTCCTTTTGCCCTCACATCACCTGAGGAGACAAGATGGAGGGTTGCTGAGCTGTCCACCAGCTCACCGTGACCCTTCATCTTCCCTCCTCACCAGGGTGGGCCAGTGCCTGGCAGCCTTTTTGTGCCATGAAGCACCACCCCTGCCATCCCCAATAGAAGTGACAGGATCAGGCCGGGATTGGGACTAAGTCTGAACAATGAAAATCAACTGCTAGAGGCATCCCCTTCTGCTCTCCAGGTGGCCCGGAGGAGAGAGGGGAGATGGAGCAAGTGGGCAGAGAACATGAGACTCAGGGCCGAGCAACCCAGATGGACACCCCTGTGCCTGGGGAGGCCGTGCTCCTCGGACCTGACACCCAGCTCCTGATTCCAGTGTTCTGCAGACGCTGCGCATTGGAGCCCCCTCCTCTCCAGCTTCAGACTGTTCCTTGCTGAAGGGGCCCAGCAAGGCCTCTTGTACGATGCGTTGCCAATGGGGAAGCTGAGGCCTGGGCCTGATACTGGCCTGGGATACAGAGTGAGTCGGGGTTTAGATCCAGCCCTGGCTGGGGTCTTCCAACCCTGCCTGTGAAACCATCAGGCGGGCAACGTGGAAGGTGGTCTCCACTGCCGTGACAGACGTGGAGGGCTTGGAGTCACAGCGTCACTGCACACTGACCGACAGAGGCAGGCCGGGACAGCGGCTCAGCTCGTGGGTCGTTTTGGACCCGGCCACGCAGTGTGAGCTCTGCAGCCACCCCACCCCGGAGAGACCCACACATGCTCCCCTCGCCACTCCCAGCCAACAGCCTCGTCGAGGCACAACCACAGCCACCCTTTTCCCTGCTGAAGCCATCCCATCCCTGCTGGCCTTGGAGTCTCTGCCAAGCGTGAGCTCTAGATAAGCAGCCTGTGCCTGTCCTCACCTGGGCCATCTTCAT
Organism: Choloepus didactylus; assembly: GCF_015220235.1. Lineage (NCBI taxonomy): Eukaryota > Metazoa > Chordata > Mammalia > Pilosa > Megalonychidae > Choloepus > Choloepus didactylus. The sequence goes on from NC_051312.1 coordinate 6,797,901, forward strand.
TCATTTCTGCACGGTGCCCCCAAATCGTAAGGTACATCTGCCCAACACCGGGGGTGGCAGCAGGTGGGCACAGGGCATGGCTGGGAGTTAGAGCAGGGGGTTCCTGGGAGGCCCTGCCCCACCCTGGTGTCCACCCCGTTTTCACCAGCCCCAGGCCCCCAGGGAAGGAGAGACGGCCTGGCAGGAGGGGTCTGGGGCGACTGAGGAGGGCTTCCGGAACCGCCCGCCTGGGTGCCAGCTGGGATCCCCTAAGCACCCCCGGCCTGCAGTCCTGGAGCAGCAGGTGGTGCAGCGCGTCTGGGCTGCGGGTGCCTCCGTGTATGGGCGGATGTGCGAGTTTCCCACAACCCACCCCAGGCCCCCATCGGGAGACCAAGGATCCCCGAATGGAGCAGAGGCCTCGGAAATCCTGACTTATGCACCTGACACCCAGCACCCACTTAGGGCCTCCCAGGGTCTAGCCTGTGCCCTCTGCTCCCAAATCCTCCCAGGGACCCCCCAGACGCCCACTTTCTGGGCCTGCACCCCAGCTCCCCAGCTCCCCCGAGGCACCCACCACTTCTCCCACACCTGCTGTCCACTGCGCCAGGGTATGTGTGCGAGAGTGTGTGTGCTTACATATGTATGAGTGTGTGAGTGTGCAGCCCTGTGTGTGTGTATTTGTGAGTGTGCAACCCTACGTATAAGTGTGTGATGGTGTGAGTGTGCGTATGTGTGTGAACATACATGTGTGTGTGAGAGTGTGTGGTGGTGGCATGAACGTGCAGAGGTGTGTGCGGATGAGCGTGCTGGTGTGCACGTGTGTGCTGAGTGTACTTGTGTGTAGTGTGTGTGGGTGTGAGTGTGAGCGTGTGTGCTGCGGTGTGCGTGCAGCGTGGGAGTGTCTGCCTGGGGGGGGTTCTGGGTGTGACTTGCCCTGGGTCACGGCCACCTCCCCCCGCCTGGAATCCCCTCAGCTTCCTCTGGGTGTGACAGGCCCCTGCAAAGTGTCACCATTAAGGAATCAGGTCTCTCCAGCCAGGGGTCTCTGCTCCCTGAGCCCCAGGGGCTCCTGAGCAGGGAGCTACTTGAGGGGTGGGGAGCAGGACTCGGGGGGAAGGGGCCGAGCCCCTGTGGGGACCTGGGATCTGAGCGGCTCTGTCCTTCTCCCAGTGGGTGGCCACTCTGCCCCCTGTCTCCAACCTCACCCTGCCCCATGTCCTATGTCTCCCACCCCAAGCCCCACACACTGCCTTGCTGCCCCCAGCCCCAGCTCAGGTCCTGGGCCGTCTCTGCCCGGCCCCCCACACACCACTCACTTCTCGGGCCCTTTGGTTCCTTCTCCCCTGATCTGAGACCCGTCGGCATTTCAATTACTCTTGAAAACGTACAGACTCCAGTTTCCCAAATTCAATTTGACTTATTAGGTTGTTTCTGCCCTTTAAAAAAAGCATGCCTGGCAGGTCTTCTAATTGAATAACAGAGAGCAAATGAACTTTTCTTTAAAAACCATCCCCTAGGAACATTATGAAGTGGGCGATAATTCTGGCTGCCTTCTGCGTCTTCCCCGGTAAGTCCCTTCCTTAGCAGAGAGGATGACCGTCCAGCACATCAGAAGCCAGCCTGGCCACCGGGGGATGGCCGCTTCTCTCGTTGTGGACTTGGGCAATTTAGAGCAAGAAACGCTTCCTGCTACGGGCGTGATGCGCCTTAGACGAGCTTGTTTCCTGCCAGGAAGGCCCCCCAGCCACACCCAGCACAGGAGGCAGGGATGCTGCTCACTCCTGATCCCCAAAGCTGGGGTGCCACTGTCCCCAGAGCTGCCCACCACTGGCTCTTGCAGCCGGGCCCTGGAGGCTGTGCAGAAACGGGATGCTGGGCCTGACCTGGACCTGTCAGTGTCAGGAGCCAGGTGGGACCCTCCAGGACAGCTGTCCCCATCAGTGAGTGTCTCGGTCCTCAAGGCTCTGTCCCCTGCTGGCCGAGATGGGCCTCACCTGATCCTCTGTGAGTGCTCTCTGCCTCCAGCAGGGAAGGTGACAGGCTCACCTGCCAGCAAGGGTGTTTCCAGCCCCACTAGCTCACGCAGCAGACAGGGCTCGCTCCCAGTAAAAGAGGCACCCGTCAGCCAGGAAATCACAAACAACACTGCAAAGTAATAAAGGCATTTATTTGGGGGTCTTAGAATTGCAATTCGGGGAGCACAGATTCAGGCAGTGATCCAAATCGTGTCCTGTCTCAGCATTTCCAGGCAAGGGCTTCTTAAAAAAAAGATTAGACGAGTTGGTTGAGGTTGGTGGACACTAGGGGGGCTCCAGTTGTCCTGTGGTTGGTTTGTGGTCCGGCCGTCCTCGGGGTTTTGAGGGATGTTGGTGCTTGAGGCTTTGCATTCTTGGGCAGTTTGTGATTCCTGGCTGAGCCCCGGATCAGTCACCTCCAGAAGGGCCACCTGACTCCCGTTTTAAATCTCTTAGCCATAGTGACTCTATTTTGTTTTATTTCTTTTAACACCCCAAACCCCAGACCAGGAGGAAAATCGGATGGTGAGCTTGCCCCAAGGTTAAAAGGTGAGTGCCCCCAGTGAGTCTGGTGGAGTGGGGGCCACGGCCCGCAACTCACCCTCTAAACCCCCCAAGGCTCTGCCCCCAAAGGCCCAGTCTCGTTTCACCCCCTAAAGTAGTAGGCCTCAGTCTAGAGAATCTGCCCCTTGGGGGCAAGTCTGGGCAGGGATGCTGCTAAACACCCTGCAATGCAGAGGACAGCTCCCCCAGGCCCCCAAAGATGGGTCCCAAATGTCAACTGTGCGGCACTGAAAAGGTCTGCTCCTGAGAGCCCTGTAGAGTCTGAACACGGACATGATCAGGTTTTGCAGAAAAGGAAACGGGCTTTCAGAAAGGTGGGGTGACAAGAACAAATCTGTGCTCTGTTAGCACAGGGTCAGCCTTGCATTTCTCTTCTAAAGCATGTATGACCTTCAGGGGCCCCCCACTGCCTGCTGAACAAAAGCAAGCAGAGTCCCTTATCCCAGCACCCAAGGCCTTCCAGAGCCCCACTTGGGTGCTCTTTCCAGCCTCTCCTTCTTCGGGCCTGCCCCAGGCCTTTGCTCATTCTGTTTCCTCTCTGCAAGGCCCTTCCAGCTGCCGGCAATTGTCCTGGAAGCCCCAGGCTCTGCACCCCCAGCAACAAGCCTTCCCTCTCTCCCTGCCCCTGTCCTTGTGTCCCCGTCACCAGAGGCCCCTGGAGCCAAAGGGTCAGGGCAGATCAGAGCTCCTCTGGGCTGTGGTAGGACCCCCTGGAATCTCCCTAGATCCACGGCCTGGGGCCCACAAGGAGCCTCGTGGGTGGCGGGGGCTTTACCCACCGCAGCCCCCTCCCGTGGTCCCCCCACGCAGGGGATGCAAGACAGAGTCCCCGGACCCTGCCCAGGGTCACCGCGGGCAGAGCGACGGCCCAGCCCCTGCAAAGCCCAGAGGAGACACGCGGGATCCGCACAGCCCGGAGAGGGCAAGAAGCCCCAGCGCTTGCTTTTCATCAACGAGGAGAAAGAACCATAGCAGCGGGCACATAATAGCCTAATTTATGCTGAAATTATTGGTAATTTGGGCCATTGAAGCTCATGGGCTAATGACTGCTTTTTCTGCACACAGAATAAAACGAACTCTTTGGAGTAGCTGTTTCTGTGGTCATAATTCGGTGCTTTTTTCCCCCTTTATGTGTCTCTAGCTGAGCTATGGGCCCTGCCTTTTGAGATCCCCGACTCCTCAACCCAGACTTGTAATAGGGGCTGGGGGGGCCTGGGTGAGGGCAGGGGGTGCCCGAGGCCCGCAGGGGACCGTGGCTCTGCACGGGGGGCCGTTGGCTCCCTTCTCATTTGCATGGTTATCACTTTACCGCCCCTCCGTTAATAATGAATGCGATATTTAGGGAAACTTTGATCTTCAAAAAACTTTAATATTTGGAACCATTAATGCACCAAATGGAGAGATCTATTTGAATTTGCTTTGGCGTCATCTAACAAGATTTGAGTTTCATTTGAAGCTATCGAAAGCACATTTCAAGACCGTTTGCCAGAATTAAGAACTTGAGCTGAGAACATTGGCGAGAAATGACCCTTCCGAGTGAGGATCAGCTGCAGAAGAGTCATCGCGGAACGTGTGGTGTGATTTCCTACGTCAGGTGCCCGGGGCACTAGGGGGCCTGGGGGCTGCCTGGGGCCAGGTGCCCCCCACCCCGTCCCTCACCTAAATCTAGTTAAGGACAAAATCTTCCACTCCCGAGAAGGCTTAAAGGATAAGTAACCCTACAATTCAAATCCTCTAAATCTACAATCAAATCATCTGCATCTAAATCAAAAGTCAGTAATTTTTTCCTGTAAAGGGCCTGACAGTAAATATTCTAGGCTTTGCCCGCCTTGTGGGCACTGTCACAACCACTCAGCTCTGCCTGTGAAGTGCAAAACCTGCCACAGACAGCACACAATCGGACGCAAGTGGCTGCATCCCAATAAAACTTTATTGATAAACACAGGCAGTGGGTCCCAGTTTGCAGCCCCCTGCTGACTCGGTGTTCCGCCGTGATGGACTACCTCCCCCCCTCTCCCCCTCCCAGCATTTCCCTCCCCCTCCCCGCCTCGCTCCCTTCCATCACCCCATCCATCCCTCTTGTGCAGATCTTCTGGGCTCCCTCTCTTCACCCCCCTTGCTTTGAGCCTTGCAGTGGCCCCTGAGTGAGGGGCTTTGCCAGGAGCCGCCCACTGGGAAGGATGGCCCCCACCGCCCCCCCTTCCTGAAATCTGGCCAGGCCAAGGGTCTCCAGAGCCAGTCTCTGGCCATCACTCAGAGGTGATGTTCCCCTGGGAACCCAAGGGATCCCCCCCAGCTGATCCTCTAGCAGCCAGAATATGGGGAGGGGGTTCACAACCCCACCACCACCACCACCAGCCAGGCAGAAATAGTCCTGGAGCTGCCCCAGCCTTGCCCAAGGGGTCCCCTAGGTCAGGGCCCTGCCCCTCTCCCTGCCCCAGACCTGGTGGGGCTGGGGTCTGGCTCGTTGACAATTCCCCAGGAAATGCTGGTGACAAGCCCTGTTGACAGCCCCCTTTCCAGGAGACACGGGGAAGGGAAAGGTCTCTGTCCCCAAGGGCCGTGTGTGTCCAGCTGGGAGCCGCCACCCCTGCAGCCTGCCCCGTAACAGACTCGCTGCCCGGCCACCCCCGGCCCATCGTGGCACTGGCTCGCTGGGGACCCCCGGTGGGAAGGGACAGTCCCAGGCTCCGGGAGGCTCAGGTCACAGCCCAGGAGACGGGCTCGGGCCAGGGAGGCCGTGGGCCCTCCAGGACGGCCATGGGGAGGAGGCGCCCCGAAGCCAAGCCCTGAATCAAGCGAAGCCCCAGAGCCAAGGAAAGGAGGAGCAGCTCCTCCCTTGTACACCCCACTTCCGGGAGGTCCCAGCAATGTGTGCCCGTGGCCACGTGTGTTTCAAAATCTGCAAAAGTAAACTATTTTAGCTGCAATCGGGTAAGACCGCTGCCTTGCTCCACCGCAACGGCCCCCTACCTTGCCAGTGTTGGGGAGCAGAGGCAGCTTTGGGGTCTGGCTAAGGGGAAGTCAAGCTGGATGTGTTCCGTGTGATTTCCATGGGGTATAGTCACATGATTTGCAGCCACCCCCACGCAGGGAGGTGGGAGGTGGGCAGGAGTGGTCTACGGAACACTCTTCCATCAGTGGACATGTAGAATCATAGACATGGCTTTAGTTCTCGAACAGGCCAAGCCGGACACAAGTTCTTTCCCGTAGGGAAATGCTCATTGATGCAGCGTGAACGATCATAAACCCACTGAGCCTTCTTTCCTTTTCTGATAGGGACTGGGTGAAACCATATTTGTCAGAATCCCTGCGTTTGTAGAGTACAAGTCTGCAACGCTGCAATGAGCTTGAACACATCCATAAACTGTGAAAGAAACTTGAGACTTTCCCAAATGACATCAATCCTAAAAATGTACAAAGCATCACCCACCACAAGTGTCGAGGCCTAGAGAAATTTCTCTACCCCATGGAAAAGGAAAAATTAATCCTTATCAGCCATGCCAGAGGAAAAACTGCCTCTTTCTATTCTCTCTATGGAAAATAATAATACAAAATCCTCGTTACCTGAGAGGCAAACAATGAGAATGTATTAGAAATAAAGTATTACAGAGGCGAGTCGGGCAGTTAATTCATAAAAACTGCTGTTTTTCTAGATTTTGTAGCATTGGTAATATCAAGTTTTTAAAAAATTTGTGATTTGTTGTGGTTTCTTTTCTCATTCTAAGTAATATTTCCTTCTATACCTACTTTTGTCTTTGTATAAGCGTCAGGCCCTATGGGCCTGATTTTGCCTGAATAATAAGCTGGACTTTCAGCAGCAACAGGCTCAGGGAACACAGGCAGAGACAGGTGGGTGTCAGGCCCGCTGGGGTGGGGTGGGAGGGGACAGCGAGGGTCCCGGACATTCCCTGTGGCTGCAATAGGGAGCCACTGGGGGTTTCTGAGGAGAGGCATGGCTTGATGGTCCTGTGTCCATATTTGTGTGTCCCCACCCACCCCTCCCCTCAGCCACGCCACCAAAGATGTGAGGCAGGGCCTCGGGGGCTGCCCAGGGCTGGCAGGTGCCACGTGGCATTTGGACGCCCCCTTCTCCACCCTTTCCAGCACACAGGAGCCTGCTGTGCAGCGGGGGCCCCGACCCCTGAGGTTGGATGCCCCCCGCCAACCTGGGCCCTGCTCCTGCCTGCAGCTCTTCCCCCACCAGGTTTTGGGGGCAGAGAGCCAGGGCTGTGTCTGCCGTCACCTGCTCCAGACTTCTCAGGACAAACCATGGGAATCCTCACAGGCCTTTACAAGCCTTTGCCCTCACTCTACTTTCTCCTTCATTATTCAACAAAGTTTTACTGGGAGCCAACTCCACGTGCCGCACCCAATGATGGCTTAGGTCACACCTTTGGCCCACAAAGTCATGCGAGGAGAACTTTTCCATCTGCTGCTTCTTCCCTGCTTGGGACACTGGTGTGATGCCTGGAGCTGGGGCAGCCATCTTAACACCACGAGGCCACACTCCTGAGGATGAAAAGCCAACTTCCTGAGAATGACAGCAAAAAGAGAGAAAGACCCTGGGTCATGGAGGGGACACTGAGTCAGCCCGAGACCCCCTTCTGCCATCTTGCAAAGCCATTGCTGGTCGGATGTTTTGTCACCTGCAGCTGAAGGCACTTATGGTGATCCACTGGCAATGCTTCTGAGACACTAGAATGGGTAATGCTAGAAGTTCTTTTTTGCTGATGGGAAAGATTAATGATGCATGCAAGAGGGGACAGAGACCTGGGGTGGGGGTCTTTGATGGAGAAGCTCACAGACTAGCAAGGAGTACAGGCACTGGGCAAGATCTTGCTGCCTGGTGACAAGTGCTTTGATGGGGCCCTGAGGGGGTGGCAGGCACGGTCAGCAGGGGCATTTAACTAGGCCCAGGGGGGAGGATCAGGGGTCGGGGCGTGAGTGGGAACAAGCAGAGAAAGTTTCCCAGACCTCTGCCCTGGGATCCCAAGGACGAGCGAGAGTCAGCCAGGCAGCGGGTCAGGAGAGGACGAGGGGTGGGGACAGACTGTGAAAGTCCGAGGTGGGGGAACAGCACGGGTGAGGCCCAGAGGCGAGTGACAGCCACAGTGGGAAACTGAAGCTGCCTCCACAGCAGGATCCTGGAGGGTGAGGACAGGGCGGCCGCCTCACAGGGGCCAGGTCCACCGTGCAAGGTTTTATGCAGGTGACAAGCAGGGAAGGACTCGTCCGAAGGCAGACAGTGGGTGGGAGTGCGTGGAAGGGGAAGCCACAGCCCACAGTGCACCCCGGAGAGTTCTGGAAGAGGAGGGAGCATGGGTCAGAGTGAGGTTGGAGCCCTGGGGGCCGCCGTATCCGGGGGACCCAGGAGGAAGGGCTCTCGCTGCCTCCTGCTCAGCAGCACGACCCCCCAGCCCGGGCCACTGCACACGGTGCTGTCCTTATCTGGGGTAGGCCACCATGCCACCTCCAGGAAGCCCCCTGCCTCCATCCCCCTTACCACTGCTGGCCAGGGAGCTGAGATCAGTCCCCTGGGGCCTTGGATGGCACTTGGGGTCTCGCACCCCCCATCTGTCCCCCAATCTGAGTCTCTGAGGGCTCACACAGGCCCCTTCCGAAGGGCTTTCCCTGGCACCAGGCCCCACCCCGAGCCTCTCCCCACCAGGCTCGCCCATAGTCTCTGCCTCCAGCCCCCCTAGCCCAGCCACCAGGGACCCCGGGACTGAACGAGGGGAGCCCCTGCCTGCTGGAGAAGCCGGCCTCCATCTCTGCTGCCCCCCGCTCTGGCTGCCTTTCGGGGTGGCCCCCAGGGCTCCAGCCGGGCTGCCTTCTCCATCCCCTCTCTCACTCTTGTCCCCTTTTCCTTTCCTTTGCCTCAAGGCCCAGAAACATGTCTTCTCAGCCTCAGCACCGCTGACATGTGGGCTGAGCCGTTGTTTAGGGGCGGGGAGGGGTGCCGCCCTGAGCACGCTGGACGTTGGGAACCATCCCTGGCTTGTCCCCTCCGGGCACCAGTAGCACCCCTCTGGCTGTCACAACCCCAAATGTTTCCCAGACATTGCCCCTGCCCCTGGGGGCAGGAGTGCCCGGGGAGTGGGAGCCCCTGTGCTCAGCGCTGCGAGGAGGGGCTTCAGCAGCTCACGTGAGTCTAGGAGGTGCCCCCCCAGCCCCTGCCTCGCCCCGAGCACCTGCACCCCATGAGGTTTAGGGTTTCTGATGGAGAGGAAGTCTGGGGATCCCTCACATCCATGGAGACTGGAGGGGTGCAGACACATCTCCCCAAGCTTCCCACCGTCGACAGTGACCGGTGAGCCTGGGGCTGCCTGGGGCCGGGCCTGGGACCTTCTGCCTGGAGGGGCAGCTTCTCCTGCCCCTGCTTTGGGGAGCGCGCCATAGGCCACGTCCGAGGGTGCAGTGGGGTGTGAGCAGAGGCTGCTCGGTGACCTGGCCCCTGATGGGGTGCTGGGCTGCTCCAGGGAAGCAGAAACACCGAGGGCCATCAGAAGTCCTTCTGCCAGCGTGCAAACTGCTTTCAGGGCCAACTTCCCCCAGGAGACGTCCACAATGTGGGAGGCAGAGAGGACAAAGCAAGTTGTTCTGGGACTTGGTGTCCCTGGGAAGGGACGGAGGCAGGAGGCTGTAAACACCTGTCAGGCACGCCGGCACTCACTCCATAAAAATCCCGTCTGGGTCTCCAGTTGTCATCCTGCAGGATAAACATGCGTGAGGAGGGAGGAGTCAGGCTGTCCCCTGGGAACGGGCTCCTGGCAGCTGATGGTGTCGGCTTCCTCTGGGGCCCTGCACGGACCCGCTGCAGAGCACGTGGGGTCCTCAAGGCTGGGTACTCACAGACTCCTGGGACCCTGGCTCGGCTGTGGGCCCTGGGCCAGGGGAGGTGGCTCTTCTGCCAGGACCCCACCAGGGCAGGCGGTGGACACAGGGCAGGGGGCGGGCACAGGCAGGCGGTGGGCACAGGGCAGGGGGTGGGCACAGGCAGGCGGTGGACACAGGGCAGGGGGCGGGCACAGGCAGGCGGTGGGCACAGGGCAGGGGGTGGGCACAGGCAGGCGGTGGACACAGGGCAGGGGGCGGGCACAGGCAGGCGGTGGGCACAGGCAGGCGGTGGGCACAGAGCAGGGGGCGGGCACAGGCAGGCGGTGGGCACAGGCAGGCGGTGGGCACAGAGCAGGGGGTGGGCACAGGCAGGGGGTGGGCACAAGGCAGGGGGTGGGCACAGGCAGGCGGTGGACACAGGGCAGGGGGTGGGCACAGGCAGGCGGTGGACACAGGGCAGGGGGTGGGCACAGAGCAGGGGGTGGGCACAGGCAGGCGGTGGGCACAGGCAGGCGGTGGGCTCAGGGCAGGGGGCGGGCACAGGGCAGAGGTGTCCTTGGGGAAGCAGGGGTCTTCCTTTGCGTGTCTCCGTCCGTCTCAGGAAAGCCTGGGACACTGTCCTCTCCCCTCCAGGCCACGGAGCTGCCAGCAGCAGCTGTTCCCGAGTTGGGGTGCCCGGGCGGAGGTGGGGGAGATGTGCCGGCCACAGCGGGGCAGACAGCCAGGGAAGGCCAGGCCTTCGGAGGCTCTGGGGGCAGATGCCACAGCCTCTGCGCCCCTCCCTAGGGCGGCCCTGGAAGCCAGAAGCGACGCCTGCCCGGCCCTCCGCCTTCCCGGCAGTAAGATGCATGGAGGGGCCCGAGGCCGGCTGGGGGAGCCCAGCACAGACGGCAGCAGAGGAGACGGTGCTGGGGAGGCCAGGAGCAAAGGACCACAGAGCCCGGGCTGGGGCCAGGGGGGCCGCGGACCGTGATGCGGGGGGCTCGCAAATTAGGATGGGCTTCGCGGGGCCATCAGCCCACCAACGTCCTTGTTGTTCCCCCACGCCTAGGCCAGGGCGCCCAGGAGGTTCATTGTTTGGATGAAAATGCAGCCGTCTGGGGTTCTGCAGGTCAAACGTCCATCCACACCCAAAGGGAAAAGTGAACGGCAGTTGTTGGCTCCGCAGAATTACACAGAGAAGGGAAACCAATGTCAGGGCTCCACAAGGAGCGGAAGTCAGGGTGGCCCTAGTGCATGCAGGGGCGCTGGACCCCAAAGAGCTCCCTGCGTAGCTCCCTCTCGTGAGAGGCCCAGGAACAGCCCCTGCACACGCATCTGTCGTAATCGGTTCACCTCGGGGGGTGCGGACCGGAAGAGGCAAGGGCCAGGGGTGTCACGGGCTGCACTGTGTCCCCCAAAAGACACGTTTGGGTCCTAACACCCATCCGGTCGTGAGTGTGACCCCACGGGGAAACAGGACTTTGCAATGGAATTAGTTAAGACGAGGCCATACCTGACGGGGGGCCCCAGGCCAACATGACTGGTGTCCTTGAAGAGGAAGGAAATTTGGCCACAGACGCGGACAGGGAGAAGGCGGCCGTGTGATGGTGGAGGGATGGAGACTGGGGTGATGCGTCTACAAGCCAAGGACTGCTGAGGACAGCCGGGAACACCAGAAGCTGGGCAAGGCGGGAGCGTGGCCCTGCCGGCGCCTGACTCAGGACATCGGGCTTCCGGAACTGAGACAGGATGCGGTCCTGAGGTTTTAGGCCCCCAGCCTGGGGTACTTTGTATGGCGGTCCCAGCACTGGGGCTGGGGGCCATGAAGCCATGAGGATCCAAATGGAACCATGAGTGGATGAGATAATGGGGGGCCAGGGGATGCCTATGGCTCTGGGCAAGGCCACCCCCAAGAGAGAAGGGGCTGGCAGAAGGTAAAGAATTCAGCTGCTTGGAGTCTGCTGTGGATGACAGATGTGAGCCCAGTTGGCAGGTGCCCGGTGGTGGCCCAGGGCCCTGGAATGGCCCATAATAGGCCCTGGAGTGAAATGGGAAAATGGAGCAAAATTGAGCACCTGAAGGACTCTAAACTTAAACTGAGAAGCAGCAGCGGCCCGGCGTCCAGCTGAGATGAGAGGGGAAAGTGGAGGCGTGGAGTGATGCTCCCTGTGTCAGCTCCCGGCTCAGAACGCAGGCTGCTGCCAGTCCATCAGTGGGCACCAGGCACTGCCCTGAGCCCCATCCCCAGGGGACGGCCAGCTGTGTGGCCTGGGTCAGCGCCCCTCTGCCCTGAGCTGAGGGCATGGTGGGAGAGAACCTGGCTTTCTCTTCTCTCCCCTCAAGGATTGCAGATCCTGGGGCCAAAGCGGACCCCAAGCCAACAGTGTGAGTAGGGTGGGAGCCTGTGGACCAGCCATGGGCCTGGCAGGAAGGATGGGCACCTCGGGAAAGACTGTGGTGGTACGAGGCTTGGAGGGGGGCTTGGCTGCCCTGCCTCCCCCTCGTCTGGAGACCATCAAAGGAGCTACAACCCATCCCCTCCCCATCCCCCCATGAGATCCAGAGGTGAGCTGAACAAAAGCGCAGCTTCTGGAGGCTCTTTTGCATCACCTCCCCTAATGGGCTTAATGTCTTGGTTGAACTCTAATGCGAGTAATTTTGCCTCCCACTCACAGATTTCAGGAAAAAAGCTTACAATGGCCTCAGTCCACTTTAGCAGAGAAAATAAAATAGTAGGAAAATAATGGTAAAAATGGCTGGGCAGCTTTCATTACCTTCATTTTTTTTTTCTATCTGTTCGCTTACAGTCTTCATCCCCTGTTTTCCTGAATTTCTGACAATGCAGGAGGTTATGATTAATTTCCGGATAGTGTAACCTTTTTGGAAATGCACCCCTCTCAACAAATGAACACGCTGCTTGTGGAAATTAAAGTAATGCCATCCTGTGCTCCAATTGCTCGCGCTAATAAGGCTAATTGTCAACAGCGAGCATTAACCGTGATTAGTCATGCGTGCCTAATAGCATCACCGGGGCCTGTAATTTTCTACATGGAGGGAATTTTACATCTGTTTTCAGCCATTGTCTGCTTTCAGGATTTGGACCCTTGTGTTTCATGCAAAAGGATCCACTTTTTGCCTGGCGTTCAACAGCCAGGTTCTCTCTTCAAAGGTGAAGAGAGTGCTGCTAGAGAACGTTCGACACTGGCTGGTTTTTAAAACAAAGAAAATGGGCTTCGGTGTCATCAACACATTGTGGGGTTGGGCAGCCACCCGCGAGGACCAGCGCTGATGTGGGGTGGACCAGATGCCCGGGAGCAGAGGCAGGTTCACCTGGGAAATACCATGAAAGGGAAGGTGAGGCCTTAACATCCAGTGTGCTCGGAAGAAACGGAAAAAGCAAAACAGCCAACCACATTTTTAAAAACCACCAGAAATTCTATTAAAATAAAATATTTAAAACCCCCCAGCCAGGCGATCTCCCCCAGCATGTGTCGCTGAGCTGTTTTCTCTCTGCGCACCTTGATTCTCTGCTCCGGAGTGGAGGCAGCCCTTGGGGCAGGGCCAAGGGTCTGGCTGGATTCAGGGAAACAAAAGCTTGGGGCTTGATTTCACCCCTGAGAAAGGAAATCGGTACAAGTTCATGGGACTGAGGAGGCTGACAAGTAGGATTCCCTAAAATAAAACTTTCCACGGTGGCCCCTGAAGACCCGGAGACCCAGATTTGTGGGTGACGGTTCTCAGGAGGAAAAGCACAGGCTTCCCTGCGAGTTTAAAAAGAGTATCAGGAGAAAAGGAGAGGCTAGACCTGCTTATAATCGTGCCTGAGAGTCTCCCCGAGTGCCTCTTTGTTGCTCAGATGTGGCCCTCTCTCTCTCTCTAACTGAGCCATCTCGACAGGTGAACTCACTGCCCTCCCCCCTACATGGGACCCGACTCCCAGGGGTGTAAATCTCCCTGGCAACACAGGATGAATCTGGACCTGGCATCATGAGATTGAGAACATCTTCTTGACCAAAAGGGGGATGAGAAATGAAACAAAATAAAGCTTCAGTGGCTGAGAGATTTCAAATGGTATCCAGAGGTCACTCTGGTGGACATTCTTACACACTATATAGATAACCCTTTCTAGGTTTTAATGTATTGGAATAGCTAGAAGTAAATACCCGAAACTACCAAACTCCAACCCAGTAGCCTGGACTCTTGAAGACGATTGTATAACAATGTAGCTTACAAGGGGTGACAGTGTGATTGTGAAAACCTTTTGTGGATCCCACTCTCTTTATCTAGTGTATGGATGGATGAGTAGATAAATAGGAACAAAAACTAAAGAAAAAATAGTGTGGGATGGGGGGGATGATCTGAGTTTTCTTTTTTACTTTCATTTTTTATTCTTATTCTGATTCTTTCTGGTGTAAGGAAAATGCTCAAAAATAGATTGGGATGATGAATGCACAACTATATGATGGTATTGTGAACAGTTGATTGTACACCATTGATACATGAATATATCTCAACAAAACTGAATTTTTAAAAAAGAGTATGTCAGGAGATAAGCAGAAAGGAGGGTGATGAGGGGTGAAAGGCAGGGGTCCTTTGGAGGAACCTAACACCCAGGTTGTCCGGTCCTGACTCATGTCCAAGGCTGAGCTGGAATGGACCCTCTTCTCACCACCATGGTGCTCCTATTGGTGCCCCCAGCCCCCAGCTGCTGGGGCCCTGTTGACCACTCACCCTTGTGCCCTCCCTGGAGAAGTGCCCCAGCCGAGGAGACATTGCCTCCCCGGGAAGTTACCCTTTTCCCCACACTGCCCTGCGGTGGCCCACCCCGATCCCACCACGGTCTTCCCAGCTCAGGGTGGCAGAGTCCAGAGTTCAGGGCTGGCAGAGTAGCTGGAAATTTAGGGGAGAAATCCTAGAAGCAAGAGGGCTGCTGAAGGGGAGAGATCTGACACCCAAGTAGTCACGTTATTTCTTCAAATGTTGCTCTCACAACCTTCTGAAACTCCGCTTGGACCACACGGGGGTCTCTCAACCCATCCTCCAGCCCCTCCACAGCTCTCAGAAATTTTTCCCCTTTTGTCAGGCTCCAAGGGATTTCTCAGCACTATCCTCTAATTCATCAATTTCGGACCCACATCTAGTCTAGGGTTTATCCTGTCTATAGAATTTGCCGAGTTTTTTGAAAATTTCAGTGACCATATTTTTCATTTCCAAGATTTCAAATGGCTTCTTTTTAGCCCCCTGTTCTGTTCGAGTTCTGCCTATTTTGTTCACAATTCCGTTTCTTTGGGCAAGAAGGAGGTTTGTGTCTTCATTTATTTATTTATTTTTTTTAGCATCCTAATCATACTTCTTGGGTTTTTATCAGACTATTCTATAAAATTAATTTCTTCTGAAGTGCATTCTAACTACCAAGCTTGGTAACTTTTTGTTAATGTTAGAATTCTGAATGCACTTTGGTGTTTTGGATTTGCAGGCTCTTTTGGAGTGGCGTGATTTTCCTCTTGCTTTCTCCTCCATTCACCCTTTCTGCCTGATGGTTTTATGCTCGCCCGCCAGGCTCGGTGGTTCCCTTCTGAACCACACTGTAATGGAGCTTAGAGGCTGCTCTGTGGACACAGTGAGGATATTCTGGGTTCAGTTATCAATCCTGGGGGGCAGGCTGGCCCAGTTTCTGGTCCCCACAGAGGCTGTGACGTCCTGCCCCCAGAGGCCGGCTGCTCTGTAAAACCCGCAGCCCCAGACAGAAGCGAGTGAGCCCAGCCCAGCCCTGGCTTCCCGAGTTCTGTTAACAGCTATTGTCCCTACAGCCCCCGAATTCCCAATGCCACCCCTTGTGTCCAGACCAGAGCTCCAGCCCCTCCATCCTTCGCACCTGTTCTGATTCTGGTCCTTGGGGATGGCGCCTTCTTTGAGTCTAGCAACATCTTCTCGGTTTTCTCTTTTTCAGTCTCATGTGTCACGTGCCAGATTGGGTCCAACGCTCTGAGTCAACCTTGACCTTGAGAGGATGGGTTGAGGTCATCTTGATTACAAGCCCGAATCACCCTTTCTAAAAGCTACGTACAATTCCTCGGTGCCGGATGCTCCCCAGCTGATGGGCCTCTTCCTCTGGGCCCTTCGTCACCGTGAACACCGCACAGCTCGCGCACCCCGGCTGCCACGCCCGGGGCCCCAGTGTCTCCGTGACCTTTAAAATCCTTCCCACAGTTTCTTCATTCATCTTTCATTGCCTTCTGCTTTTCGTCTTCTTTCTTCGGAGTTTCTTTTGGTATATTCTGTTTTCTCTTTCTAATTTCTTAAAACGAAGACCTGAACATAAAAAAAAAAAAATCTTGGATAAGTTGGACTCTGAGGTCAGACGTTCCCTGTGGGCACCGTCTCTGGGGTGTGCTACACCCCTGAAGCAGCGTGTTTCTTTTTAATGCTTCTGAGACAGCTGTTGCTTCAATTTGGTTGCAAGGATTATTGAGGGATGGTTTTTAATTTCCATGAATATTTTTGGTCAAAAAGAATATCAAATTTATTGTGATGCAATTTACATGTAATACAATAAGCCATATGTGGTAGGCAGAATGACAGCCTCTCCCGAGATGCCCACATCCTCGCCCCCAGGACCATGGATACGTGACCCCACAGGGCCAAAGGGACCGTGCAGACATGGCTGAGTTAATCCCAAGACAGGGCAGTTACCCTGGGTGATCTGGGTGAGCCTGACGTAATCACTTTGATGAGCAAAGGAGGCAGGCGAGTCAGTGGGAGGAGGGGACACAGCGGCCGAAGCAGAGTCATCTCAGCCCCGGAGGCCGAGGGTCAAACATCTCACCTTCCGAGTGGTACGATAATAAATTTGTGTTGTTTTCAGTCACTAAGGATGCCAGCAGAAGCAGGAAACTAACACAGTTTAGTGTACACAGTTCAATAGTTTCGATGAATCCTTGAGACCTTGGTGAAGGCAGAAATGTCTTAGGAGACAAGAAACACGGACAATAAAAGAAAAGTTGATATACTGGGCTTCATCAAAATGGGAAAACTTCTCCTCTCCAAAGACACTGTTGAGAAATTAAAAGGGGAAACCACAGACTGACAAAGACCATATATGCATAACCTATAGAGAGCTTGTACAACTCAATAAGGCAATGTAACAACCCAATGTAAAAAGTGGATGACAATTTCAAACAGTCCTTTATTAAAAAAATATATTTAATGGCAACTAAGCACATGAACAGATGTTCAACAAGTTTAGTGTCAGGGGCAATACAAATTAAAACCACAATGAGATCCGAGTACACAGACGCTAGAATAGCTATCGTTTAAAAGACAGGCAATATCCACAACTTGGCAAGGATATGAAGCAACTGGAACCCACACACACTGCTGGTGGGACTGTAAAATGACAGCACCACTTTGGAAAATAGTTAAAAGTTTCTTCAAAAGGTAAACATACACTTCCCTAAGATCTGGCTACTCCATACCTAGGGAATTATAAGAGAGAAACGACAGCAAATGTCCACACATGCAGGCTAGACAGAAAACCTAAATGAACATCAACAGGTGAATGCATAAACAGATTGTGGTATAATTATGCAATGGAATACTACTCAGCCATGAAGAGGAATAAAGTTCTGATACGTACGACAACATGGATGAACCTCAAAAACATTATGCTGAGTGAAAGAAGTCAGACAGGAAAGAGTCCAAACTGTTTGACTCTGTTTATATGAAAAATAAAATACTTTCATGTTTCTGGCTTAACATAACAAAATATGTGCAAGACATGTACACTGAAAACAATAAAGCCCTGCTCAGAGAAATTAAAGAAGACCTAAATAAATGGAGCGATATCCCATGTTTACAGACTGGGAGACTTTTCTCCTGCGTTTTTGCTTAGCAGTTTGATAGTTTTAGATTTTATGTTTAGATCTCTGGTCCCTTTTTAGTTAATTTTTGCATATGGCATGAGGTACGAGTTGAGGTTCATTTTTTCCCTGTATATATCCCATCATTCCAGCATCATTTATCGAGAGAACTATTCTTTCCCCATTAGATTGAATTATGTATCACAGTGAGGACATAATCCTAATCCATTGTCCTGTGGGTGTGAACCCATTGTAAATACTGTCTTTGAATTTGTTAAGGTGACTTGGGGTGTAGACTCATTTGTGAACAGGGTCTTCTAAGATCCTGGTTATATATGGCCCCATTACTGGAAGTCTAATGGAGAGAAAACAGCAGGGAGGAGCCAGAAACTGGAAAGCAGAGTCAAAGGGAGCGAGGCCTTCGTGGGGCTGGGGTGGGGGAGCAGAGATGCAAGCCGAGGATGACCAAGGAATGCTGCAAGAGAGCCCCAGAATGCTGCAGGCCCCTGCGGAGAGCACCTTCCTGATATGTTGATTTGGCGCCAGCCCCCAAACCGTGAGCCAGTCAACTCCCATCATTTGAGCCAAACCATTCCGTGGTATTTGTCACAGAGGCCCAGCAAATTAAGACCGCTGCTTTGTTGAAAACTAATTGCTCATTGGGTCCATTTCTGGGTCCCATTGATCTTTTTATCTAATATTACCCCAATACCACAGTGGCTTGCTTAGTTAGTCTTAAAACCAGATAGTATACTCCTCCAGTTTTGTGCTGTTTCAAGATTGTTTGGCCATTCATTCTGGACCTTTTCATTTCCACATACCTTTAGGATCAGTTTGTCAACTTCTAGAAGAGAAAGGAGAAGGAGGAGAAGGAGAAGGAGGAGGAGGAGGAGGAGGAGGAGGAGGAGAGGCTTGCTGGGATTCTGATTGGTGTTACATTGAATCCATAGATTAATTTAGGAAAAATTGTGGTTTTAATTTACATTTCCTTAATGATTACCTAGTTGAGCATGTTTTCGTATACTTATTGGCCATTTAGAGTATACTTTTTTTAATGGATTGAGTATCTTTCTGATTTGCAGTTCTTTGTATATTCTGACATGAGTTCTTGGATAAATTGTTGAAAATACCATCTCTCCATCTGTGACCTGCCTTTTCATTTTTTGTTGGTGTTATTTGGTGAACAGACATTTGTCATTTTAATAAAGTCCAATGAATCAATCTTTCCTTTTATGGTTAGTGCCCAAGGTCACAAAGATACTCTCCTGTTATCTGCTAGAAGCATAAGACATGACTGTGTATGTAGAAAATCAAAAGGAACCCAAGATGACCAATTAGAATTAAGTGAATTTAGCAAGGTCTCTGGATACAAGGTCAATATTAAAAAATCAATTGCATTTTTATAACTGAATCACACATCTAGACAATGTAATTTTAAAAAAATACAATTTACAATAGCTTGAAAAACATCAAATTGGAAATAAATTATACATTAGGTCTACAATCCACCTGGAGTTGATTTTTTTTTTTTTTTGGAGGTGGGGGAGATGTCAATTTTATTGAGGTATAACACACTCACATAAAAGTGCACAAATATAGGTGCACAACTCAGTGACTTGTCGGAGCGGACACACCCACATCTATAGCACCCAGATTAAGAAGCGGATCATCAGGTGCACCCCGTCACCATCCACTCCCCCGGTATAACCACAGTCCTGTGTTCCCACCCCACGTGTTAGTTTTGCCCGCTGTGCACATCGTAAGTGGAATCACACCTATGTGCTCCTCCGTGTCTTGCTCCTTTCTCTCAGTATTATATTTGTGAAATTCACCCGTGTTGCGTGTTCATTAAATCTCACGGCTGTATAATATTCCTTCATGGGCTCTATAGCACTTTATCAATTCTACTCTGCGTTGGCACTTTGACGGTTTCCAGCTTGGGGCTGCTACAAAGTGAGAGGCTAAGGACACTCTTGCACGTGTCTCTGTGAAGGTATTTGCACGTTTCTGTTGGGACATTCCTGGAAGTGAAATTGTTAAGTCACAGGACACGTGGCTACAACCCATGGTATCACTTATCTTTCCCATTTTAGCAGTTTTAATTTGCATTTTTCTACGTCTTTTCATATATTTAGAGGCCGCATGAAATTATTCTTTTGTCAGGTGTCTAAGTCTTTTGTTCATTAAAAAGAATGGTTTGTCACTTTCTTATTGATTTGAAGATGTTCTTAGGTACAAGTTCTTTGTTGGAATATGTATTGGAAGTAGTTTCTCCAAGTCTGTGGCTTGTCGTTTCCCTCCGTTAATGGAGTCTGTTGATAAACTGAAGTTTTAAATTTTAATGTGGTCCAGTTTATTTTTTTCTTCATGGTTAGCACTTTTGAGTCATGGCTTAAAATCTTTGCCCACTCCAAGGTCTTGAAAATATTTTACTATGCTTTCTCCTAAAATGTTCATTTTTTAACCTTCACATTTAGATCTAGGACCTACCTGGAATTGATTTTTATTAAGTTAGGAGTTCGAATTTCATTTTTTAATGTGGTGGGTCAACTGGATATCCATATGGAAAAAAAGATCATCCTTTCCCCGCTGCATCAAAATGTCACTTTCCTTATTCACTTGATTAAGTGATTGTAATGCATTGGACTGTTTCTGGACTCTCTTTTTTTCCTTTTGCTCTCTCTTTTTACCCTTAGCCAATATCAGTTACTACAGGTTTATAATATATCTTGAAGTATCTTGAAATCTGGTAGTGTTAGACCTCTTACTCTGTTCTTCAAATTGCCTTGATGATTAATTCTCGTTTATTATTATTATTATTATTATTATTATGCTTGTCCAAAAAATTTCAGAATCAACTTCCAATTTCCAGGAAAAAAAATTGTTGGATTTTGATAGGGATTATGTTGACTCTACAGATCAACAGATTCAGTGGGGAGAACTGATGTCTTAACAATATTGAGTTTTCCTAGCCATGAGCTTCTAGAGCCTCCTGCTTACTTAAGTCTTGTTTCATTTCTCAGCACCAATGTTTGGTAGTTTGTGGTGTAAAAGTCTTTCATTTGTTTCATACAGTTTATTTCCAATTTGATGTGTTCAAGCTATTATTAATTGTATTTTTTTACAATTACATTTTCTAGATGTGTGATTCAATTATAAAAATGCAATTGATTTTTTAATACTGACCTTGTGTCCAGAGACCTCGCTAAATTCACTTAATTCTAATTGGTCGTCTTGGGTTCCTTTTGATTTTCTACATACACAGTCATGTCTTATGCAAGCAATCGTTTTATCACTTCCTTTGCAATTCTCAAACCTTTTCCCCTTGCTTTGCTGCATCTGCCAAGCTCCACATATGGTTGACTAGAGGTTGTGATGACGGCACACTCAGCTGGTTCCTGAATCCCAGGTGAAATGTGTTTTCTCATTCACATTAACTTGTGATGTTTTCCTGGGGGACGCATTTTATCAAATTGCCAAATTCACCTTAATTTTAATTTGCTAAGAGTTTTATTATAAATGGGTGTTGCACTTGATCAAATTATTTTTCCTGCATCTATGAAATCATCATTCGATTTTTCTCCTTTATTCTCCTAGCATGCTTCCCCTTTTTCTGTCCTCTAGAAGAGAGATTTCTTTTATATATTGGAAACAACTCACTGGTGAACTGTGGTGGGCCGAGTAACGGCCTCCAGAGATGTCCACGCCCTAAAGCTGGGACCCGTGAGTAGGTGTCACGGCCAGTGGGCGTGAGGGCAGCAGGTGACTTCAGTTTACTCAGCACGGACCAGGTTGGGCAGAGGGGCTGGGATGGCCCAGGTGGGGCCGACGGAATCACGAGGGTCCTTGGAAGAGCCCCTAGAGGAGAACACAGCCCGAGTCGGGCTCCTGACCTCCAGAATGGTAAGATAGACATTCGTGTTGTTTTAAGCCACTAAATTTGTGCTTAGTTTGCTACAGCAGCCATACAAAACTAATTCAGAAGCCACCTGAGCCTGGGATTGTTTTTGTGGGAATATCTTTAATTACAGGTTTAATTTCCTTTATATACACGACCCCAACCCGGTTTCCTATTTCTTGTGTCAGTGACTTGTGTTTCTCACAAATTAGCCCATTTCATCCAAATCTTCAAATGTCTTAGTATAAATGTGTTCACAGTATCATGTTACATTGTTGATGTCCGTGGTATTTATGGTGACGTTCACTTTCATTTTTAATATTGGAAATTTGGGTTTTCTCTTTTTTTTCTTGATCAGTCTTACAAGGGACTTAATAATTGGGTTAATTTTTCCAAAGAAACAGTTTTGCCTTTGTTGACTTGTACTTTTGTTTTCTGACACAAATTTCTATGTTTATTTCCTTTTTTCTTCCTCTTTGGAGTTTTTTTTTAAATTAAATTTTATTGAGATATAGTCACATACCGTACAATCATCTATGGTGTACGATCAGCTGTTTACAGTACATATGGTTGTGCATTCATCACCCCAATCTATTTTTGACCCTTTTCCTTACACCAGAAAGAATCAGAATAAGAATAAAAAATAAAAATAAAAAAGAACACCCAAATCATCCCCCCATCCCACCTGATTTTTCATTCAGCCTTTGTCCCCATTTTTCTACTCATCCATCCATGCACTGGATAAAGGGAGTGTGATCCACAGGGTTTTCACAATCACACTGTCACCCCTTGTAAGCTACATAGTTATACAATTGTCTTCAAGAGTCAAGGCAACGGGGTCAGAGTTTGACAGTTCCAGGTATTTACTTCTAGCTATTCCAACACATTAAATCCTAAAAAGTGTTATCTATATAGTGCATAAGAATGTCCACCAGAGTGACCTCTCGACTCCATTTGAAATCTCTCAGCCACTGAAGTTTTATTTCATTTCATTTCACATTCCTCTTTTGGTCAAGATGTTCTCAATCCCATGATGTCAGATCCAGATTCATCCCCGGGAGTCATATCCTGCGTTATCAGGGAGATTTACACCCCTGGGAGTCAGGTACAACATAGGGGGAGGGCAGTGATTTCACCTGCCGAGGTGGCTTAGCTAGAGAGAGAGGCCACATCTGAGCAACAAAGAGGCACTCGGGAGACTCTTAGGCACAATTATAAGCATTTTTTGGAGTTTAATTTACTGTATCCAAGGTCTTGAGGGGAATGCTTAGGTAACTGAGTTTTGGAATTTCTTATTTTATAAAATGTACTTAAGACCATAAATTTCCCTCTAAATATGGTTTACCTGCTTCCATGAAGTTGGGTGTCTTATTTTCATTATGATTCAGTTCAAACTATTTTTGAATTTCTATTTTGATGTTTTTCTCTACTCATAGATGATTTAAAAATGGTCCGTTGTTTAATTTCCAAACATTGGGTGGGTAGGGGGAGTAGATTTTCTATTTATTTCTCTTTTTCCTGAATTAATTCCCTTTGAACAGAGAACATTCCCTGTGTAATTTCATTCCGTTGGAATATGCTCAGACTTGGTTATTAGTCCAGCACACAGTCAAGTAAATGTTTCATGTGTACATGATTAAAAGTTCATCTCAGAGTTGTGGGCAGTGTATCTGTCAGTTGGCCAATTTCATTAATTCAGTTGTTTGTTTTTCTGTATCTCTGCCTTTATTTTTTCATTAGTTCTACAAGTTACTGAGAGACTTGTGTTTAAGTTTTCCACTGTGATTGTGGATTTATTTCTCCTTTTAGATCTGTCAGATTTTGCTTTGTTTTTTATCAGGTTATTAGTTGTATATATATTCAGAATCGTGTCTTCATTGTAGATTGACCCTTTTTTATTATGAAATATCTTTTTTTAATTGTTCTGGTAATTCCTCTTGTCTGAAGTATGCTTTTTTAACATAGCTGCGTCAGATCTCTTTGATGTACAACTTTCAATCCTCTTATTTTCAACTCCCTGTGACCTTATGTTTGCCTGTCTCCCATAAGCCTCATATGATTGGATTTAGTGCTTTTATCCAATCTTATCATTTTTGTCTTTTAATTGGAGCACTTAGTCCATTATCATTTAATTTGATTACTAACATATTTGGATTTAAAAATCTACCACCATTTGTCTCCTCTGTTCTTTATTTGTTCTTCTCCTTATTTTTTTTCTTTCCTCCTTCAATGTGCTGACTGAATTGTCTGAAAAGCAGATGATGAAATAGAGTTAGGAATCCAAAGGCTTGTGAGGAAATAATTCTGTGAAAGGAAACGGGAGGAGATAGGATAGGATGGGGGGCTGCCAAGCCATCATTCAGGTCTGGTGGTGTCTCCCCAGCCCCACGTGGAGTCCAGAACAGAGCTGCCCAGTGGAAGATTCCATGCTGGACTGAACCGGCGAGGCCCAGATGCTCTGTCCTGATCATCACTGGGGAGGGAGGAGCCTGATAAAAGCGTGACCTCGGGCCCCACTGCCTTACTCTATCATTGGCCCCACTGAGAACATGACATCTGCTCACCATCTGAGTGGGCCCCGGAGGGGCTGGAGGCTGTCATCCAACAGTAATTTTCACAGCTGGTCAGCAAATCCTTTCCTGAAGGGGGATTTGACTCAACCCTGTGTCTGCCAGTGTCCACCACTTGGACCACATGGGTCCACTTTTCCACACAAGTGGGAAGGGCTTTCTCCTTGGGGGAAGCTCTGAAGAAGGATGTCAGTAGGATGAATTATAGCCTCCATCACTGCAGTAGTCCTAGGGCCACAAATAGTTTCTGTCATCTCCCTCCTTCTCCCCCTGCACTCAACGATCACCTGTTGGTCACAGGCTTGTTTGATGGCTTTACCCAAACTCTCATCCCTGAGGTTCAGGAGCCCAGGTAAATGCACCTTCTCAGGCCAGGGTTGCTGCGCTCACCCCACTCACAGTCACACCTGGGATGGGAGCCCCAGCCAGTGCCCGAGTGGCCACCCAAATTCCACACTCATTCCTCTCCATCCCCCTGTGTAACGGCGGCCCTAATTCCTCCTGCTGTTTGGTAATTTACCCTGTCAGGATGGTACCTCCTCTTACAGCCTACTGGTCGTGCATCAGAAGGAGCCAAAAGTGCCCAGAGACCCTTGGTGTGTCCTCTGGCAAGAGAACATCTCCTCTGGGGACAAAACCTTTAGAGCCAAGAGCTGTAGTACACAAAAAGCACGTCCCCTGTGGGTCACTGGGCGTGATGCTAAAAGGGGTTCGTCATGCTTCAATCCCTTTGTTCTAGACCCTGGATTCTTCTTATTGAGGACATGGTGGCACCAGCTCCCCTGCCTCAGCTCACATCCTGCCTAACAGGGGCCCCAACAACCAGCTGAACCTTGGTTTACAGATGGGTCAGCTTGGTATGCTGGCGCAAACCAAAATTAGATGGCAACTGCTTTATAGCCTTATTCAGGGTTGGGACTCCCTGCTCACGCAGCCTGTTCATGTCTCTTGTCCTCATTGTGCTTGGTCCTGGATGTGCAATTTCCATCTTCTGGTGGGTCGATGCAACTTGGATTTTGTGGGTCTGACAGAACTGAGCTCATAGAGGGCAGCTCTGGACACACTGTCGCTTGTCGCGCCATGCACCCCATCTCTACCAGGGCCCAGGAGCACTCCAAAAGCTGTTTTCCAAAGGGCATGTAATTCCCCGGTGTAGATGACCTGGCTTTGCTCCAGAGCTCAGGGGTTGTTCCAGTTTGCCAATGCTGCTGGAATGCAGAACACCAGAAATGGACTGGCTTTTATAAAACAGGGTTTATTTGGTTACACAGTTACATTCTTTAAGGCCGTAAAGTGTCCAAGGTAATACATCGACAGTTGGGTACCTTCGCTGGAGGATGGACAATGGTGTCTGGAAAACCTCTGTTAGCTGGGAAGGCACGTGGCTGGGGTCTGCTGCACATTTCTGGTTTCAAAATGGCTTTCTCCCAGGATGGTTCTCTCTAGGTGGCAGCTCCTCTTCAAAATGTCACTCGCAGTTGCTCTTGGGGTGTTTGTCCTCTCTCAGCTTCTCCAGAGCAAGAGTCTGTTTTCAATGGGCATCTTCAAACTGTCTCTCATCTGCAGCTCCTCTCTCAACTCCTGTGTGTTCTTCAAAGTGTCCCTCTTGGCTGTAGCAAGCTCGCTCCTTCTGTCTGAGCTTATATAGGGCTCCAGTAAACTCATCAAGGCCCACGCTGAATGGGCGGGACCACACCTCCATGGAAACTATCCAATCAGAGCCATCACCCACAGTTGGGTGGCGGCACAGCTCCATGAAACCATCCAATCAAAAGTCTCCAACTCAATCAACACCAATACGTTTCCTGACCACACAAGACTTCATCAAAGATAATGGCATTTTAGGGGTCATAATACATCCAAACCAGCACAGGAGGTTATTGTGATTCTTCTACTGGGGTTTGCCATTGTTCCAGTCTGTTAAAGCTGCTGGAATGCAATATACCAGAAATGGGTTGGCTGTTAACAATGGAGATTTATTAATTTACAAGTAACAATTAGAAGGCCATGAAGATGTCCAGAGTAAGGCATCAGCAGGAAGATGCCTTCCTGGAGGAGAGGCTGCTGGCATCCGGGGTTCCTCTGGCACGTGGGAAGGCCCATGGTGATGTCTGCTTGTCCTTCACTGCTGGACTCTGGTTTCAAATTGGCTCTCCCTGTCCAAATGTCTCTGAGCATTTCTCTCTCAGCTTCTCTGAGCTCTCTCGGTTTCTCTGTCTTTTCTCCTCTCATAGAGGACTTCAGCAAGGGGGTTAAGACCCACCTTGAATGGGCAGGGTCACATCTCCATGGAAACAACCTAATCAAAAGATCCCACCCACAATAAGTCTGCCCCCACAAGATCGGATTAAAAGAACATGGCCTTTTCTGGGGTGCATAACAGCTTCAAACCAGCACAATCATATACTGCATGCTACGTCTTTTCCCGCCACTGACACCGCTGACACTGACAGACTGCTGAGTTACAGGGCCCAAGCAGCAGGGCTGTGTGCCCTGGGGACAGGATCTGCTGTGGGGAACTTTCCTGCTCTGAGCACTGCTCAAAGTTGGCAGCCTCTGTGTCACCCAGTCCACGGGCTGGAGCAGATTTTCTGGGCATGGAATGTGTTGCCTCCAGAGTTAATTTCATGTGTCAGCTTGGCTAATTCATGGTGTCTGTTGTTTGGTTAAACAAGCACTGACCTGATTGTTTTTGTGAGGGTGTTTCCTAGATGGATTCAAATCATTCATCAATTGATTGCATCTACGGCTGACGACATCTCTGGTAGATTACATCTACCTTCAGCAACCAGAGGAGTGTCCCCAGCCCATCAGTGGGAGGCCTAACAGCAAGACCTGGGGATTTCAGCAGTCAAAAAGCAGAATTTCTCTTTCTACCTCAGCCGGCCAGCTTCTCCTGGGGAATGAAATGTCACCTTCATCAGAGTTTCTAACTTGAGGCCTGCCCTCTGGAATTTGGACTTGCCAATCCCCTTGGTCACATGAGCTAATTCTTATAATAAACTGCTTTACCTATAATATATACATCATCTCCTGTAGGGTCTGATTCTCTGGAGAATCCCAGCTGTTACACTAGGCATGGAATGTATTGCAGCCAAAACCTAAGAAGACCTACCAGCTGTTGTTCCTTCTTTGTGGTTGAAGATGCAGCTATTGTCCTTTACTTTGTGGTGGACGGATTTGAAGGGATCCCCGTGATCCCTGCTGCCAGGAAATCAGACCCTTGTGTACTCTTCTCCTCCAGTGGTGGGAGGGACTTATGATTGCCTCTACCCCATAGAGGCACGTGTGATGGGATGTGACTCCCATGAATACATTAAGTTAAGTAAGAGTCTGTCTAGACATTTCCTTCCTGGCTGGTTTTGAAGACTCAAGCTGCCACATTGTGAGGGTGCCCTGGGGAGGACACATGGCAAGGATTTGCAGGGGGCCTCTAGGAGCTGAGCAAAAACCTGAGGCCCTCCTTTCTGTGGTCACAGGAAACCGTGGCCAATGACAGCACAAGCTTGGAGCGGGCTCTGGGCCTTGGGTGACTCCCCGTTAGCAACACCTTAATTGCAGCCTTGCAAGGCCCAAGCACCCAGCCAAGCCAGGCTCAGACCTCTGACCTACGAAAGCCACAAGACAATCATTGCGTATTGTTTTAAGTCATGCAGCAAAGAAACTAATGCCTCGGGGATGTCTCTACACTCTGCTGACTAATGGACTCTTAAAAGCTTTACTGAAGGGCTGAGCCCTTGATTCTTTGTGGGATTTACTCCTCCAACCCTGGAATGCATGTGCCTTACCAAGGCCACTTCTTGCTCATCGTGCGGGAGCAACAGGATGTCCTGGACACCGCGGATCAGTGTGACGCCCTGGGGGTGTCCAGATCTCTTCAGACCGTTGGCACCGCCCTTCAGGACTATATTAGGCCAGAGGGAAGGAGAGGTAACACGGCCCCAGGGCAAAACTAAACACATGTAGATATCCTTCCCACGTGAATGCAAACTGTTTCTGACCCTCTTTCCCGAGTGGGAGGGAAAAGAACACACTTGCCAAATCAGAGGCCAAAGAGCATGTATGTCAAGCCAGGTTCCTCTGCTCTGGCAAATCCCGCACCTGGCACTGCACAGGTGTTGATTCTGTTTGGCGGAGCCTGTGGTAACCTATAGCCTGGAGGGTGTGGCTAGTTTCTGCAGGGGCCAGACCAGAGAGTTAAATGGGATGTGAAAGGAATCCCCTAGTCTTGTTTGGTTTTTGTTTTATTCGCTTGACTAGAGAGTGAGAGCAGTTTGCGGCTCTACTACTTGGCGTTTCTTACTGCGATGGCTCTCACCCCCCAGGCCCTGGTGTGGTGGAATTCCAGCTTCCAGCTACAGAGTGTCAGTGCTAGTTGTAGGCCTGTGGAGCCCGGGCAATGTCCTCGGGTGCCAGTGGGCCCCCCGGGAGCCAGGCTCGGACCAGAATTCCTTTATCTCCCCCTGTCTTCACTGTAAAGGGGTTGGCTGGGGCTGCAGTCTCCAGGTCTCAGGTCAACATGACCCTGTATCCAGCAGTTCTCAAAGTGTCTTTATTTTCCCCTTTCCCAGCAAACACTCAAGTGTGTGACTAGAGGCCCTGTTGGGGAAGGATTAAGGAATCATCTCTGTATGTTTACACCTGCTGTGAAATTGCAAGACAAGTTCTACATCTGAAGAGGAGTTCAGGTTGGAATTGGGGCAAAGGATTTGACTTACCATTCTTGCTCTTCATATGAGCAAAGCCCTCACAGGACCCCGGATCGTCCATCTCTTTTCCTAATTACCTCCACTCTCACTTGGTGTCTGGTCCCTTGGTGGGGACTGCAGCTCCTGGTTCCTGGGGTGACTTTGGGGCCCTACCATCCCCATTACCATCATCGAGCCAAGCTGTGGGAGGCCCCGCCCCCTGCCATCATCCCTGGCCTGCAGAGGGGGCACGCAGACCGTCCGAGGCCAGGGTCCATCTCCGGCGTGTGTGGCTCATGGCCCTGGTGACGGCGTGTCCCCCAGGCCTTCTGGCTTCCCGTGCACTGCAGCCTGCCCACTTCCCTGTGCCTTTCTCTACAGTCTCTGCAGCATTTCTGGCTCATGCTTCAGGGAGTGAGTTGACACCACCCCCTGGGGTTCTTGACAGGTGGTTAAATTCTGGATCCCAAGACAGTGCTCCAAATCAACAAACTCTCCCTTTTGCAGTTCTATGTTTTTGACCCCCCTTGATTGAGTACCCTCAAAACCCATCCCCTGGGTAATTCCCAGGCCCTGCCAGCCTCCAGATTGGACCCATCAAGTGCCTAATAATCCAGATTTCAGGCCTGGCAGCCAGGAGAGGAGGTGGGGTCACTCCCAAGGGGCGCCTTATGTTTTTTACTACAATTTTATAGAGCTATATTCACATACCATGTAATTATCCATAGTGTACAATCAGTTGTTCATGGTATCATCATTTATCACCATAGTCAGCACTTGACCATATTGATTTCTACAAAAAAAAAGTTTTTTTTAATGAATAATAAGATAGTAAAAGAAAAATAAAATATCATACAATATAATAGTAGGGTCAGACAACAACACCACTTCCAAGAATCCCATATCCCTCCCCTATATCTCCCTCTCATACACATTTAACTTTGATATATTGCCTTTGTTACATTTATTGGAAGCATATTATAATATTACTGTTGACCATATACTCCAGTTTGCTTTGATTGCATTTTTTCCCCAGTTCTATCCCTTTTTCAACACCCAGCATGGTTGACATTCATTTGTTCTCCCACATATGAGAACATTTTTATATTTGTACATTTAGTCACAATCATTGACCACTCCAGTTTTTGCTAAGTTAAACAGTCCCAGTCTTTATCACCTATCTTTATCTCTGGTGTCATACATGCCCCTTTCCCACCTCTTTCAGCTTTGCTCACAGCCATCTTTGTTCAGTGTACTTACAATATTGTGCTACCATCACACAGTATTATGCTATCTATTTCTGGATCTATACAATCAATCCTGCTGAACATTTATAGTCCTTCAGCATCAAATGCCCAATCTCTACCTTCTTTCTATATTCTGGTAGCCTGTGTTATCAGCTTTTAACTTTCAAAGTTGGCTCATTAATGTTACTTCATATTAGTGAGACCATACAGTATTTGTACTTTTGCTTCTGGCTAACTTCACTCAACATAATGTCCTCAAGGTTCATCCATGTTATTATATGTTCCGTGTCTTTGCTCTGTCTCACAGCTGCATAATATTCCATTGTGGGTATATTCCAGAGTTGTTTATCCACTTGACCATTGATGGACATTCGGGCTGTTTCCATCTCTTAATTATGAATAATGCCACAATAAACTGATTTACAAATGTCCGTTCATGTCTTAACTTTCAGTTTCTCTGAGTATATACTTAGTAATAGAATAGCTGGGTCATACGGCAAATCATACTTAGTTTCCTGAGGAACCTCCACACTGTCTTCCAGAGTGGCTGCACCATTCTACATTCCCACCAACAATGAATAAGTGTGCCTCTTTCTCCACATCCTCTCCAGCACTTGTCATTTTCTGTTTTTTGGAGAAAGGCCATTCTGGTAGGTGTGAGATGATATCTCATTGTGGTTTTGGTTTCCATTTCCCTAATAGCCAGTGAAGTTGAGCATTGTTCATATGTTTTTGAGCCACTTGTATTTCCTCTTCAGGAAAGTGTCTGTCCATGTCATTTGCCCATTTTTTAATTGAGTTGTCTTTCTGTTGTTGAGTTGTAGGATCCTTTTATATATGTGGGATATTAAACCCTTATCTGATATGTGGTTTCCAAATCTTGTCTCCCATTGTGTAGGCTGCCTTTTTACTTTTCTGACAAAGTCCTTTGATGTACAAAAGTGTTTAATTTTGAGGAGATCCCATTTGTCTATTTGTTCTTTGGTTGCTTGCACTTTGGGTGTGAGGTCTAAGAAACCACCTCCTATCATAAGATCTTTAAGAAATTGCCCTACATTTTCTTCTAAGAGTCCTATGGTCTTGGTGCTAATGTTTAGGTCTTTGATCCATTTCAAGTTAATTTTTGTATAAGGTCTGAAATAGGAGTCCTCTTTCACTCTTTTGGACAATGATATCTAGTTCTCCAAACACCATTTATTGAAGAGGCTGCTCCGTCCCAGTTGATTTGGCTTGACTGCCTTATCAAAGATCAATTGTCTGTAGATGCAAAGGTCCATTTCTGAACACTCAGTTTGGTTCCATTGGTCGGTATCTCTGTCCTTATGCCAGTACCATGCTGTTTTGAACACTGTAGCTTTGCAATATGTTTCAAAGTCAGGTAGTGTCAGACCTCCCGCTTCGTTTCTCTTTCTCGAGATATTAGTGGCTATTCGGGGCACTTGCCCTTCCAAATAAATTGGGTTATTGGTTTTTCTATTTCTGCAAAGTAAGTTGTTGGGATTTTAATTGGTATTGAATCTATAAATCAATTTAGGTAGAACTGACATCTTAGCTATATTTAGTCTTCCAATCCATGAACACAGTATGTTCTCCCATTATTTTAGGCCCTGTTTGATTTCTTTTAGCAGTTTCTTGTAGTTTTCTCTGTATAAGTCTTTTGTGGCCTTGGTTAAGTTTATCCTAAATACTTGATTCTTTTGGTTGCTGTTGTAAATGGAATTTTTTTTCTTGACTTCCTCCTCTTGTTGCACATTACTTGTGTATAGGAACACTACAGATTTTTGCATATTTATCTTGTAGCCTGCCACTTTGCTGTATTCATTGATTAGTTCTAAAAGCTTTGCTTTAGATTTTTCTGGATTTTCTACATATAGAATCATATCATCTGCAAAGACTGAAAGTTTAACTTCTTCCTCTCCAATGTGGATGCCTTTTATTTATTTTCCTTGCCTAATTGCTCTAGCTAGAACTTCCAGCACAATGTTGAATAACAATGATGACAGTGGGCATCCCCATCTTGTTCCTGATCTTAGAGGGAAAGCTTTCAGTCCCTCCTCATAGAGTATGATGTTAGCTGTCGGTTTTTCATATATTGCCTTTATCATGTTGAAAAAGTTCCCTTCTATTACTACCCTTTGAAATGTTTTCATCAAGAAAGGATGTTGAATTTTGTCAAATGCCTTTTCTGCATCGATCGAGATGATCATGTGGTTATTCTGCTTTGATTTATTGATGTGGTGTAATACATTAATTGATTTTCTTGTGTTGAACCAGCCTTGCATACCTGGAATAAACCCCACTTGGTCATGGTGTATAATTCTTTTAATGTGCTGCTGGATTCAATTTGTGAGCATTTTGTTGAGGACCTTTGCGTCTATACTCATTAAAGAGATTGGTCTATAATTTTCTTTTTTGTAGTATCTTTGTCTGATTTTGGTATTAGGGTGATGTTGGATTCATAGAATGAGTTAGGTGGCTTTCCCTCCTCTCCAATTTTTTTGAAGAGTTTGAGCAGGATTGGTACTAATTTTTTCTTGAATGCTTGGTAGAATTCACATGTGAAGCCATCTGATCCTGAGCTTTTCTTTTTTGGGAACTTTTGATGACTGACTCAATCTCTTTACTTGTGATTGGTTAGTTGAGGTCATCTGTTTCTTCTCGAGTCAATATTGGTTGTTTGTGCTTTTCTAGGAAATTGTCCATTTCATCTAAGTTGTCTAGTTTATTAGCATATAGTTGCTCATACTATCCTCTCATTATCTCCTTTATTTCTGCAGTGTCAGTTGTTATGTCCCCTTTCTCATTTCTGATTGTATTTATTTGCATTCTCTCTCTTTTTGTTGTTGTTATTGTTAGCCTAGCTAGTGGTCTGTGCCAGTTTGAATGTATTATGTCCCCCCAAATGCCACTATCTTTGATGTAATCTTGTGTGGGCAGACCTATCAGTGCTAATTAGATTGTAATTCTTTGAGTGTTTCCATGGAGATGCACCCCACCCAACTGTGGGTGATGACTCTGATTGTATAATTTCCATGGAGGTGTTGGCCCGCCCATTCAGAGTGGGTCTGAATTAAATTACTGGAGCACTATATAAGCTCAGACAGAAGGAGCAAGCTGCTACAGCCAAGAGGGACACTCTGAAGAAAGCACAGGAGCTGCAGATGAGAGACAGTGTGAAGACAGCTGTTGAAAGCAGACTCTTGCTCCGGAGAAGCTGAGAGAGGACAAATATCCTAAGTGCAACTAAGAGTGACATTTTTGAGGAATGGCAGCCTAGAGAGAAACATCCTGGGAGAAAGCCATCTTGAAACCAGAACTGTGAAGCAGACCCCAGCCATGTGCCTCCCCAGCTAGCAAAGGTTTTCTGGACACCACTGGCCATCCTCCAGTGAAGGTACCCAATTGCTGATGTGTTACCTTGGACAATTTATGGCCTTAAGACTGTAACTGTGTAACCAAATAAACCCCCTTTTATAAAAGCGAATTCATCTCTGGTGTTTTGCATTCTGACAGCATTAGCAAACTGGAACATGGTCCATCAATTTTATTGATTTTCTCAAGGAACCAACTTCTGGTTTTGTTGATTCTATTGTTTTCCTGTTCTCAATTTCATTTATTTCTGCTCTAATCTTTGTTATTTCTTTCCTTCTGTTTGCTTTGGGATTACTTCGCTATTCTTTCTAGTTCCTCCAGGTGAGCAGTTAATTCCTCAATTTTTGCTCTTTCTTCTCTTTTAATATAAACACTTGGGGCAATAAACTTCCCTCTCAGCACCGCCTTTGCTGCATCCCATAAGTTTTGATATGTTGTGTTTTCATTGTCATTTGCCTTGAGGTATTTACTAATTTCTCTTGTAATTTCTTCATTTACTCAGTGGTTTTCTAAGAGTGTGTTGTTTAGACTACATATATTTGTGAATTTTATGATCTTCTGCCTGTTATTTCCAACTTCATTCCCTTGTGATCCAAGAAAGTGTCTTGTATAATATCAATATTTTTTAATTTGTTGACATTTTCTCTGTGACCCACAATGTGGTCTATCCTGGAGAATGTTCCATAAGCACTTGAGAAAAATGTGTATCCTGCTGTTGTGGGGTGTAGTGTTCTATAAATGTCTGTCAAGTGCATTTATTGTACAATTCAACATCTCCATTTCTTTATTGAGTCTCTGTCTAGATGTTCTATCCATTGATGACAGCAGTGTATTAAAGTCTCCAACTATTAGTGTAGAGATATCTACATCTATTTTTCATTGTTCTCAGCATTTGCCTCATGAATTTTGGGGCACTCTGGCTTGGTGCATAAATTTTTATGATTGTTATGTTTTCTTGATGAATTGACCCTTTTATTAATATATAGTGTCTTTTTTGTCTCTTTTAACTGTTTTACTTTTGAAGCCTAATTTGTCTGATATTAATATAGCTATTCCTGCTCTCCTGCTTTTTTTTGGTTGTTGTTTGCATGAAATATCTTTTCTCAACCTTTCACTTTCAGCCTATTTTTGTCCTTGTGTCTAAAGTGAGTTTCTTGTGGACAGCATATAGATGGGTCCTGTTTTTTAATCCATTCTGCCAGTCTATGTCTTTTTATTGGGGAGTTTAATCCATTAACATTTAGTGTTATTACTGTAAGGGCAGTACTTTCTTTTACCATTTTGTCTTTTGGATTTTATATGTCATATCTTATTTTTTTCTCTCTCTCCTTTTACCCTTCCTGATAATCGTCATTTCTACACTCTTCTCCAAACCTCTATCTCCTGTCTTTTCCTATCAGCCTCTAGCACTCCCTTTAGTATTTATTTTAGTGCTGGGCTCCTAGTCACAAACTCTCTCAGTGTCTGTTTGTCTAAAAATATTTTAATCTCCCTTATTTTTGAAGGACAGTTTTGCCAGATATACAATTTTTGATTGGCAGTTTTTCTCTTTCAGTATCTTAAATATATCATACCACCGTCTTCTCGCCTTCGTGGTTTCTGTGGAGAAATCTGTACATAGTCTTATCAAGCTTCCCTTATATGTGATGGATTTCTTTTCTCTTGCTGCTTTCAGAATTCTTTCTTTGTCTTTGACATTGGGCAATCTGATAAGTAAGTGTCTCAGAGTAGATCTATTAGTATGTATTCTGTTTGGGGTACACTGTACTTCTTGAATCTGTAATTTTCTGTCTTTCATAAGAGTTGGGAAATTTTCAGTTAATATTTCTTCTATTATTCTTTCTGTCCCTTTTTCCTTCTCTTCTCCTTCTGGGACACCCATAACACGTATATTTGTGCGCTTCATTTTGTCACTCAACTCTCTAAGACCCTGCTCGCATTTTTCCAGTCTTTTCACCATCTTTTCTTTTGTGTGTATTAATTCAAATGTCTTGTTTTCCAATTCACTGATCTTTTCTTCTGCCTGTTCAAATCCACTGTTGTATCCTTCCATTGCGTTTTTCATCTCCTCCATTGTGCCCTTCATTCCCATAAGTTCTGCCATTTGTTTTTTCAAATTTACAAATTCTTCTTTATGGTCATTCAGTGTCTTCTTTATATCCTTCATCCTTTTGCCATATCTTCCCTCATTTCATTGAATTGAGTTGTCTCAGCTCCTGTATCTTGGTTGAACTATTAGTTTGTTCCTTTGGCTGGTCCATATTTTCGTGTTTCCTAGTATGGCTCATTATCTTAAGCTGTCTAGGCATCTGAGTTTCTTGATTAGTTTATTTTGGGGTTTGTTTTCACTCTTTTACCTAGGGTTTCCTTGTTGGTTAGTTGTTCTCTAACCTTTGGTGTTCAGTTTAACTTATTCTAGACCTCTAACTTAGGTTCTATTTAGTTGATCACAGGTTTTGACCTCTTATTTTTCTGTTTCTTGCCCTGCCTCTATGTAGCCTTTTTGAGAGAGTGTCTCCTCAGATATGGTTAACTCCAGTCATGTTTTCCCAGTCCAAAGAGGCCCAGGTCTCAGGAGGAGGGTATGGAGTTTTCCTGAGAATGAGACCCTCCTGTGAGGCCTTTAGACTCAGTGCTTTTCCTCTCCTGTCCAGCAGGTGGCACTTGCCAGCCTGCAGCTTCCCCACCAGCGTAAGGAGGTATGGAGTCTTTAGTGCTCCCAGTGACTCTGACCCTGTCGGGGGCATGGCTGACTGAAGCTGGTTTCTGAATTCCAGCCCCTGGGGTCTGAGTTCTCAGAAGGAGGGCTGCCACTTGAGATGGACCATATCCCCCTTTTCTTGGGGGAGTTATGCCCTTTAGGGAATTGTCTCCCCACTAGGTTCATTGCTTTGTTCATCAGACCTATGTCAGCTCTTCATTGCCTGGGTGCAGAGGCCAGTTGCAAATATCTGAGGCTTTCTATAAAGAGCTACTTAGAATAGTTATTTAAAAAAGAAAGAAGGAAAAGGAAAAAAAAAAACAGAAAAAGAAAAAAAGAAATCCTTTTTTAAGACCTGTCCCCAGTGTCAGTATAGAGTATTTTTAAATATGCACTTTAGGGTATTGTCTCTTTCATCTGGATAGTTACTCTCCAACAGCTTTAATTCCTCCCTTGCCAGGGTGCTATTGAAGTGTAAAAAGATAAGGAGTCAGAGAGCAAGAAAAGAAAAGGGACAAAATGTAGGAAAAACAAAAGCAAAAACAAGCCTTTTTGGAGCCATGGAATGGGTGCCTGCTTCTATGTGCCCTCCCTTCCCAGAGCCCAGCCCTTCTCTAGCACCCCAGACACCACTAACTCCAAAAGTTAATTAATTTGTTAATTAATTCTGCAGTTGATGCTGGGTTGAGCCCCTCTTCTTGCTCCCAGAAACCTGTTTTTTTCTCTTCAGGGAGCAACTGTAAGACAGTCCATGGGGTCTGAGTGGGGAGGGGTGCCAGACCCCTGGTTGGGTAAACCTACAAATTTCACTGCAACCTCAGCTGTTCCACCCATTCCAGACTAGAGTGTGATGCGTGACTGGTCCCTGGAGACCCTGAGGACACTGTTTCATACAGTTCCTGGCATGGCTAATTACCAGCTGCCCTAGAGGAGAGACTAAATTCCACACCTCACCACTCTGCCATCTTGCCCCACCCCATCCACACATGCTACATTTTTACTCTATCCTATTTTCCTCTTATGCTCTTTTCTGTCATCTTTCCCTTATCTGCACTTCAGACTGAATGTTTTCTCCTAACCTATCTTAGGTTCACAAATCTTGTTTTCTGCTGTATTCAATCTGCTATTAAACCCATTTCTTGAGTTCTTTTTTTCCCCAAAACTTCCACCATCTCCATTGTTGTAAAATATGACATACATACTGAAAGGTGTCAACTCTCTACATACAGCTCAACAAGCAGTCATATAGGTAATTTCTAAAGTTGTTATGGGTTACAGTTCCACAATTTCAGTTCTTTCCTTATTATGCAATACTAGGTATATACAGAAAGGTGAAGACCTTCCGAGCACAATTCAATGAGCAGCTATAAAGCAAATCCTGAAGGATGCTATAGGCTACAGTTCCACCATGTCATTTACCTCCTTCCAGCCATCCCAGCACCCCAGCATCCAAATATATATAAAGTTTCAATATTCATAGACCTTTGTTCAATCTTATCTCATTTGTTGTTTGTTGCTCTTTCCTCTCACTCTCTTTCTCCATCTTCTGGAGTATCTAGGCAGTGAGCACCCTAACTTGTTCATAGTAAAAGGGGGTGTCAACAGTATGGGGAAGAGGGCCACATCTGATAGTTGATCTTAAAGAGGCTGTTTCCCATGGGTTTTAGGACTTGTCTGGCATAGGAACATTCTGGTGGATTTACGTTTCTAAGAGATAAAATTTAGTGAGTGAGATTTATAGAATCTCAGGTAGAGATCTAGGTATTTGGGGACTACTTTTGGTAAGAGCATGGCATACTGTGGACATTTGGGATATCCTGCTGGAGTATGCATAAGAGAAGCCTCCAGGATAGCCTCTGGACTCTATTTGGGATCTCTCAGCCACTGTGACCTCAGTTTGTTACCTTTCTTCACCCCCCCTCCCTTTATTCAAGTAGGCATTTTCAGTCCCTCACTGCCAGGTCCAGGCTCATTTCTGGGAATCATGTCACATGTTGCCAGGGAAATTCATTCCCCTGGGAGTCATGTCCCTCATGGGGGGAAGTTAATGAATGTATTTGCCAAGTTGGGCTTAGGGAGAGAAAGGCCACATCTGAGCAACAAAGAGGTTCCCTGGAGGTGCCTCTTAGACATAATTATAGGAGGGCTCAGCCTCCTATTTACAACCCTGAATTTCACAAGAGTGAGTCTCAAGTCAAGGGCTTGACTAAATATATATTTTATCCAAAGATAAACGGTCAATTTCTTACATTATCTTCACTTAGTTGTACAATCATCATCACGCTCAATGTTAAACAATTATCATAACATAATACATCCCAGAGCTCTTATGAGCTGCTAATTAATCATCCCTAGTATTAGTGTACAGTTGGTAAGATATTCCTATTTAATAGTCATTAATACATAATGGGTAGTTTTTCCATACCACTCTGTTGTTAATCCTCTGCAGCAGTGTCATACCTTACAGGTATATCATGCTAACATTTATTTAGGTTTGCAGTGCTACTCTGTGGGTTACTTGCCTTTAAACAACCATTTATGAACATGTTCACCTTCAGTGTGTCATTGATACTTATAGTCCCATTAACAAATCATAGTCACTCCTGACCATTCCCATACCATTAAGATCACCCTCCTTATCATATCTGTATATATTAGATTATTGTTCCCCATTCACTAGGTTCTGAATATCTCTAGGTCCCCTATATTCTACATGTTAAGACACTTCTTTACATTTCTCAGAGTTCACATTAGTGGTATGTCTCCTTTTGTGGTCTGGCTTATTTCACTCAGCATTATGTCTTCAAGTTTCATCCATGTTGTCATATGTTTCACAGCCTCATTCCTTCTTACTGCTGCATAGTATTCCATCTTGTGTATATACCACATTTTTTTTTTCACCCACTCATCTGTTGAAGGACATTTGGATTGTTTCCATTTCTTGGAAATTATGAACAATGCCTCTATGAACATTGGTGTGCAAATATCTGTTTGGGTCACTGCTTTCAGATCTTCTGGGTACATAACAAGAAGTGAAATCACTGAATCATAAGATAACTCAATATCTAGTTTTCTGAGGAACCACCAAACTCCTTTCCAGCATTTGTAGTTTCCTGTTTGTTTAATGGCAGCCATTTAATTGGTGTGAGATGATATCTCATTGTGGTCTTGATTTGCCTTTGCTTAGTAGCTAGTAAAGATGAACATTTTTCACGTTTTTTTTTAGCCATTTCTATTTCCTCCTCCTCAGATAAATGTCTTTTCATATTCTTTGCCCATTTTATAATTGGGCTGTTTGTACTATTGTCTTTGAGTTGTAGGATTTCTTTATATATGCAAGATATCAGTCTCTTATCAGATACATGCTTTCCAAATATTTTTTCCCATTCAGATGACTGCCTCTTTACCTTTTTGACAAATTCCTTTGAGGTACAGAAGATTTTAAGTTTGAGGAGTTCCCATTTTATCTATTTTTTCTTTCATTGCTTGTGCTTTGGGTGTAAGGTCTAAGAAGTGACCTGCTAATACTAGGTCTTGAAGATGTTTTCCTGTATTATCTTCTAGGAGTTTTATAGTACAGTCTCTTATATTGAGGTCTTTGATGCACTTTGAGTTAATTTTTGGATAGGGTGTGAGATAGGGGTCCTCTTTCATTCTTTTGGATATGGATATCTTGTTCTCCCAGCCCCATTTGTTGAAGAGACTGTTATATCCCAGTTCAGTGGATTTGGGGGCCTTATCAAAAATCAGTCAACTGTAGATCTGGGGGTCTATTTATGAATTCTCAATTTGATTCCATTGATCAATATGTCTATCTTTGTGCCAATACCATGCTGTTTTGACTACTGTGGCTTTATAGCAAGCTTCAAAGTCAGGAAGTTTCAGTCCTCCCACTTCGTTTTACTTTCTTAGAATGTTTTTAGTAATTTGAGGCATCTTTCCCTTCCAAATAAATTTGATAACTAGCTTTCCAATTCTGCAAAGTAGATTGTTGGAATTTTGATTGGAATTCCACTGAATCTGTAGATCATTTTGGGTAGGACTGACATCATAATGACGTTTAGCCTTCCTATCCATGAACACAGAGTATTTTTCCATCTCTTTAAGACCGCTTCTATTTCTTTTACTAAAGTTATGTAATTTTCTGTGTAGAGGTCTTTTACATTCTTGGTTAAGTTTCTTCCTAGGTACTTGAATGTTTTAGTTGCTATTGAGAATGGAGTCTTTTCCCCAAGTGACTCTTCAGTTAGGTCATTTCTAGTGTATAGGAACATTACTGACTTTTGTGCATTAATCTTGTATCCTGCCACTCTGCTAAATTTGTTCATTAGCTCAAGTTGCTCTGTCATCAATTTCTCAGGGTTTTCCAAATATAAGATCATATCCATCTGCAAATAATGACAGTTTTACTCCTTCCTTTCCAATTTGGATGTCTTTTATTTCTTTGTCTTGCCAGATTGCTCTGGCCAGCACTTCTAGCACAATGTTGAATAACAGTGGTGACAGCGGGCATTCTTGTCTTGTTCCTGATCTTAGAGGGAAGGCTTTCAGTCCCCACCATTTAGTACTATGCTGGCTGTGGGTTTTTTATATATGCCCTTTATCATATTGAAGAAGTTTCCTTCAATTCCTACCTTTTGAAATGTTTTTATCAAAAAAGGATGCTGAATTTTGTTAAATGCTTTTTCAGCATCTATTGAGATGACCATTTGATTTTTACCTTTTGATTTGTTAATGTGTTCTATTACATTGATTGATTTTCTTATGTTGAACCATACTTGTATGCCTGGAATGCACCCCCACTTGGTCACGGTGTATGATTTTTTAATGTGTCTTTGGATTCGATTTGCAAGTATTTTGTTGAGAATTTTTGCATCTATATTCATGAGGGAGATTGGCCTGTAGTTTCCCTTTCTTGTAGCATCTTTATTTGGTTTTGGTATTGGAGTGATGTTGACTTCATAAAATTAGTTAGGTAGTGTTCCATTTTATTCAATTTTTTTTGAAGAGTTTAAGTAGGATTAGTGTCAGTTCTTTTTGGAATGTTTGGTAGTCTAGCCCTGGGCATTTATTTGTGGGAAATTTTTTGATGACTGATTGGATCTCTTTGCTTGTGATTGGTTTGTTGAGGTCTTCTATTTCTTCTCTGGTCAGTCTAGGTTGTTCATATGTTTCCAAGAAATTATCCATTTCCTCTAAATTATCTAGTTCATTGGCATAAAGTTGTTCATAGTATCCTCTTATGATTTTTTAAATTTCTGTGGGATCTGCAGTAATGTTGCCTCTCTCATTTATCATTTTATTTGGATCTTCTCTCTTTTTGACTTTTTCAGTCTAACTAAGGGCTTGTCAATCTTGCTGATCTTCTCAAAGAACCAACTTTTTGTTTTATTTACTTGATTGCTTTTTTTTTGTCCTCCATATCATTTATTTCTGCTTTAATCCTTGTTATTTCTTTTCTTCTACTTGCTTTGGGATTAATTTGCTGTTTATTTTCTAGCTTCTTCAGTTGATCCATTAGTTCTTTGATTTTAGCTCTTTCTTCCTTTTTAACGTATGCGTTTAAAGCTATAAATTTCTCCCTCAGTACTGCCTTCACTGCATCCCATAAGTTTTGATATGTTGTGTTCTCAATTTCATTTGGCTCTAGACACTTTGTAATTTCTCTTGCAATTTCTTCTTTGGCCCACTGATTAGAAATGTGTTGTTTAACCTCCAGATATTTGTGAATGTTCTAGATCTTTGATGGTTATTGACTTCTAGTTGTATTTCACTGCGATCAGAGAATGTGCCTCGAATAATTTCAATCGTTTTAAATTTATTGAGGCTTGTTTTATGCCCCCGCATATGATCAACACTGGATAAAGTTCCATGAGCACTAGAGAAGAATGTATATCCTGGTGATTTGGGATTATAATGCTCTTGTTAAGTCTAATTCATTTATTACATTGTTTAGGTTCTCAGTTTCCTTATTTGTCCTTTGTCTGGTTGATCTATCTATAGGAGAGAGTGATGTATTGAAGTCTCCCACTATTATTGTGGAAACACTTATTGTTTCCTTCAGTTTTGCCAATGTTTGTCTAATGTACTTTGGAGCACCTTGATTGGGTGCATAAACATTTATGATTGTTATCTCTTCTTGGTGAATTGTCCATTTTATTAGTATATAATGTCCTTCTTTGTCTCTTATGACATTCTTGCATTTAAAGTCTATTTTATCTGAAATTAATATTGCTACCCCTGCTTTCTTTTGACTGTAGCTTGCATGGAATATTTTTTTCCCATCCTTTCACTTTCAATTTCTTTGCATCGCTGGGTCTAAGATGAGTCTCTTGTCAGCAACATATTGATGGTTCGTTTTTTAAAATCCATTCTGCCAATCTATATCTTTTAATTGGGGAGTTTAATCCATTCACATTCAATGTTATTACTGTGTAGGCATTTCTTGAATCAGCCATCTTATCCTTCAGTTTTTGTCTGTCAGATGTATTCCCCCCCACCCCCGCTCTTTATTTCCTTTAAGGTACCCTTACTAAAACTCTTCAATTTTGTGCCCTTCTCCAGAATTCTCTCTCCTTTCTTTTTTTCTCAGCCAGTAGAGCTCCCTTTACTGTTTCTTGTAGGGTAGTCTCTTGTTAGCAAATTCTCTCAGTGTTTGTTTGTCGGTGAAAATGTCAAGCTCTCCCTCAATTTTAAAGGACAGCTTTGCTGGATAGTGAATTCTTGGCTGGCAATTTTTCTTTCTCAGAATTTTATATATGTCATACCACTGCCTTCTGGGCTCCAGGATGCCCGCTGAGTAGTCACTAGCTATTCTTATATTGTTTCCCTTGTATGTGGTGAATCGCTTCTCTCTTGCTGCTTTCAGAACTTTGTGCTCTTCAGCATTTGACAATCTGATCAGAATATGTCTCAGAGTGGGTTTATTTGGGTTGATTCTATTTGGAGTTCGTTGGGGATCTCTGATTTGCCTGTCTATGTCATTTTGCAGGGTTGGGAAGTTTTCCCCAACAATGTCTTTGAATACTCTTCCTGATCCTTTACCCTTCTCTTCCCCTTCTGGGACACCAATGATTCTTATATTTGTGTGCTTCATGTTGTCCATTGTTTTCCTGACATCCATTTCAAATTTTAAAATTTTTTTCGCCATTCATTCTTTTGTGCTTTCACTTTCCATCACACCATCTTTGAGTTCGCTAGTTCCTCTACTTCTTCAAATCTGGTGTTATGTGTCTTAAGAACCTTTATAATTTGATCAACAGTATCTTTTATTTCCATAAGATCCACTATTTCTTAAATTTACTCTTGCAGATTTTTCCTTATGCTCTTACGGGGTCTTCTTCATGTCCTTTACATCCTGAGCCATGATATTGATGTTTGTGGGTACTTTTTTGATTAATTGCTCCAAGTTCTGTGTCTCCTCTGGTTTTTTAATTTTGGCATTTGGGTTATCCATATCTTTTCGTTTCTTCATATGCTTTATAATTTTCTGTTGTTTTTGGCCTTTTGACATTTCCTTATCTTGACTGGGTTCTTTTATAATATGCAGACTTATCTGAACATTTATCTATAATTTGGCAGGGCTACAGCTTGGTGGAGGACGCTGTCCCTGACCTACTAGCAGATGGCACTCCCAAGCCACCTCTCAGTCTCAAGCCTGTTCTCCCCAATTTCGTCTGTGCACTGAGTGGGGGCCCAAACCATGTGGATGTTCAATCAGTGCACCAATTTTCCATGTGCAGTGGGGACTGCCAGCCCTGTGGGTGGGGGCATGCCCTGCACAGTTTGGCAGGGAGTCTGCTCCAGGACACAGCGGTCCCAGCCATTCTGGGGCTGCGGGTGGAGTACCCTGAGGCTGCAGACCTGCGTGTCTCACCCTCCAGCTCAGATTCCCCACAGTCCCTCTATGCTGTGGGCCCACAAGTCCCTGGATTGGGGCAGGGCTCCTGGCACTTCCATGTGGCACCCCTGCCTCTAGGCTGTGCACACCACGGGCCTCCATGGAGGAAGAGTGGGTGCCATCACACACCCACTGAATCCCGAATTCTCTCAAGGAAGCTCTTGGCCACAGTGCTGTGAAGGGGTGCCTCCCAGCCAGCTGCAAAGATGGAAACTACCCCCTTCCACGACTGCCTGCTCCAGAGGCCAGTCCCTGGCACAGGGGCTCTTGGCTGTGGGTCTGTGAAGGGTTATCACCCATGCCAGGTGCTGAGGAGGGTGTCCGGGGTGTGAAAGGGTCCTCCCCACTGTGCTCAACTGCGGCTCTGGCTGCCCATTCCCTGGCAGCTTTCTGGGCTGAACACTCACCCATCCTGAATGCAGCCTCTCAGTTTCTCCAAGTACACAGTCACTGTGGGTGTAGAAGTCCCTGCCCAGCCAGTGGAACCCTGGAGCAGCTGTTCTGCAGCACTTTCTGTCCTTTATCTAGTGTTTTACACAGAGGAGAATTTTGCTCTCTCTCTCCTAATCCGCTATCCTTTTGTCTTAATTGAAATTACTGTATGTTTCAGTTCTGGAATTTCCATTTGATTTTTTCCCCCTTTTTAATAGATTCCAGTTCTTTGAAATTTTCCAACTGGTCATCAATTGTCTTGAATATATTAATCACATTTTTAAGTCCAGTTCTGATCAACTGTGTTTTCTTCCAGTTTTTCCAATCACTTTGTCTTGCCTTCCAGCATGCCTTCTTGAATGCCAGACATTGTGTATGAAGGTTGTAGAGGTTTTGGATGCTGTGACTTTCCTTGAGAGGGATTTGTTTCTGTTCTTAGAGAGGCCCAATCTATTTTTTGGTTTACTCTTACTCCATAGGCTTATTCCTTCCACAGTTTTAATGGAAAACTTGGATGGTTCCCAGAGCTCCTCCTCTTGGTATTTCCTAAACTCCAATGTCTGCCTTTCCAAAACTGAGGCATCCGGAAAGTTCTTTTTAGCTCAGAACTTTTTGGCTTCTTCCC
The DNA here is from genome assembly GCF_015220235.1 of Choloepus didactylus. NCBI lineage: Eukaryota > Metazoa > Chordata > Mammalia > Pilosa > Megalonychidae > Choloepus > Choloepus didactylus. The sequence goes on from NC_051312.1 coordinate 6,842,576, forward strand.
CTGCATAGCTTCAGAATCATCAAAAGCCTTGAGGGTCTGAATGTCAGGCTCACTTCTCTATAGTTTTTTCTAGGATGTTTCCTGTAGTCTTGGCTTCCTTGATCATCCTAAACTGCAAATACTGTCCTCGCAGCAAAAGCTGCAAGGGGGAAAGTGGCACAGAACATCAGGTTTGCTCAGTGCATTTTCTCTCTCTCTAGGATCATGGGCCTCTGAGTACTAGCAGCCTTGCTTTCTCCCCAGTGCCTTGAGAGAGTTGGTTTCTAAAACTTTAAATCCAACTTTTATTGTTGTTGGCAGGAGTTTTAGTCTGATAAAATTACCCTTACAGCCAGAAACAGAAGTTCCACTCCTTGCATTTCTAAAAGTTATAGTAGCTAAACATATCAATACTGTTTGATACATAGTCTCTTTTAACCGTTCACAGTAATTTTAACTTTAAATTCTGTTGCCTGATTTTGATATTTTGACTCATTTTCTTTTTATTTGCATTTCCCCTATGTTTTCTTACTCTTTATTTTTAGCCATTATCACTAAAATTATCACATTGCTGGATTTTTCTTTCAACCCTAGTCTGCCCACTTGTCTTTTAAAGAGAGAATTCAGGTTTAGTGTAACAAATTGTATCTATTAATTCTTGTTTTCCTTTTTTGGGAAGGAGGTTGGGGGGGCATTAGAGGAAACTATCTCCCCCTACCCCAACTTGAGAAACAATTGAGAACTGGGACATGGGAACAAATGGAGAAAAGTTTATTAGAAAATCTCTAGTTTTTGATGTGTGACCAAGTGGGCTTCCTAATGTCTCACTCCTGATTTGTTAAGAATTACATCCCTAGTCACTGACTGAGCTAGATAAGCACAGGTCTTGTCCACTGGCACAGACAGTTTACACATAGACAACAGAACATTTGGGCGGGCACCTCTTGGTAGGCAGACAGAGCCAAGAAAGAGCATGGGAGAACACAGGTATAAAATGGCAGAGTTGGAAGTTTTCCAAATCACTCCCTCCATTAGAAAAATTAAAGAGCTGGAAAAAGAATGGAATTAACTAGGTGGTAACCCTGGAACCAGAATGGAAATTTAGAACAACTGTAGGAGTGCCAGAAGAAGCGAGAGGCTGCTGAGGACCCGGACAACATTATAAACCAAATAGATCTAACCAATGTATATAGGAGAGTTCACCTACAATGGCAAAATACACATTCTTTTCAAATACATGTGGATTAGTCTCTAGGATAGACCATCTATTAGGGTACAAAAGAAGTCTAAATAAATATTTCAATATTGAAGTAATAAAAAATAGAAATATCGAAGTAATAAATTTTCAATATTGAAGTAACTTCTCTGACCACAGTGGAAGGAGGCTAGGAATCAATAACAGAAGAAAAACTGGAAAGTTTACAAGTCTGTGGAAATTAAACAGCACACTTAATGGGTTAAAGAAGAAATTACAAGGGAAATTAGAAAATACTAGAGACAAATGAAAACAAAGACATAACATACCAAAATGTATGGGATGCAGTGAGGGCAGTGCTCAGAGGGAAATGTATAGCTATGAATGCTTATATTAAAAATGACAAATCTCAAGTTAAAAACCTAACCCTACACCTTGAGAAACAAACAAACCAAAAAAAGGTACAGCAAAGCAAAACCAGAGTTAGCAGAAGAAATAAATAATTAAGATTAGAGATAAATGAAAGAGAATAGAAAAACACTAGAGAGGGTAAACAACACAATGTTTGTTCTTTGGAAAAAATTAAAATTGACAAACCTTTAGCTAGACTGACAAAGACAAAAAGAGGATGCAAATAACTAAAATCGGAAAGGAAAACATTACATAAATAAAAAAGTATTATGAGAGAATACTATGAACAACTGTATGCCAACAAACTAGATAGTCTAGAAGAAATGGAAAAATTCCGAAAAATATATCAATTACCCAAATTGATTCAAGACAAAATAGAAAACATCAAAAAACCTATGGCAAGTACAGTGTTTGAATCAGTAATCATAAACCTTCCAACAAAGAAGAGTCCAGGATAAGATGGCTACACTGGTGAATTCTACCAAACATTTAGAGAAGAATACCCACCCTTCTCAAACTCTTCCAAAGAATTCAAGAGGAGGGAACATTTTCCCAATTCATTCTATGAGGCTAGCATTACTCTGATACCAAAACCTAGTAAAGACATCACAAGAATGGAAAAGCACAGACCAATTTCCCTTATGAATACAGATGCAAAAATCTTTAACAAAATATTAGCAAGCAAAATCCAATGACATATTAATCCATGACCAAATGGGATTCATCCAGGAAGGTAGGGGTAGTTCAACTTATGAAAATCAATCAATGAAATAACCACATAAATAGAATGAAGGATAAAAGCCATGTGACTATCTTAATTGATGAGGAAAAGTCATTCAACAAAATCCAGCACCCTTTCTTGATAAAAAACACTCAAAAGAGTGGAAAATAGAAGGGAACTTTCTCGACATGATAAATGCTGTTTATGAGAAACCCACAGCTAACATCATACTAAGTGGTGAAAAACTGAAAGCTTTTCCCCTAAGATCAGGGATGAGACAAAGATGCCCACTTTCACTACTGCTATTCAATATTGTACTAGTTGCCAGAGAAATTAGGCAAGAAAAAGAAATAACAGTTTTCAAATTGGAAAGGAAAAAGTAAAACTATTTGCAGATGGCATGATCTTACATATGGAAAACCCAAAGAAATCCACAAGAAAATTATTAGAGCTAATAAATGAATTGAGAAAGAGGCAAGAACAAGACCAACACACTAAAAATAATCATGTTCCTATACACTACCAATGAACAATCCAAAGAGGACAACAAAACAATTCAACTTACAATAAAATATAAAAGTTTTATTGAATCTAAATGAATTAAAAAAAAACTATGTAATACTGCTGAAGATCTAAATACATAGCAATATGTCCCATGTTCATGGATTGGAAGAGTTAACATTGCTAATATGTCAGTATCCCCCAAAGCATTATACAAATCCAATGCAATCCCTAGTAAAATTCCAGCCACCTTTTCTGCAAAAATGGAAAAAATGATACCCAAATTTTTATAGAACTGCAAGGGGCCCCAAATAGCCAAAACAATCTCAAAAAAGAAAAACAGGGCTGAAGGACTCACACTTCCCAATTTCAGATTGCATTACAAAGTGACAGTAATCAAAACAGAGTGGTACTGGCATAAAGACAGACAAAAAAATCAGTGGTACAGAATTCAAAGTCCAGAAATAGACCCGCGCATCTCTGGCCAATTCATTTTTGACAAGGATGGTTAAGTACGTGCAGTGGGGGAAAGAATAGTCTCTTCAACAAATTGAGTTGGGAAAAAGATATTCATTTGCAGAATAATAAAATTAGACCCCTACTTCATGCCATATACAAAAAATCAACCCAAAATGGATCAAGGATCTAAATATAAGAGCTAAAACCATGAAACTCTTGGAGGATAACAGAGGGACAAAGCTTCATGACCTGGGATTCAGCAATGGATTCTTAGATATGACACCAAAGGCTATGCATGAACAACAAAAGAAACAATAGATAAATTTGATTTCATCAAAATAAAAAAAATTTGAACATGAAAGGTAATTATCAAGAAAGTGAAAAGACAACTTACAGATCAAAAAAAAAAAAGTTTCAAATGAAATATCAGATAAGGGTTTAATATCCAGAATATAGTAAAGAACTCCTACAACTCAACAACAGAGACAAACAACCCCATTAAAACACGCACAAAGGATGTGAACAACCTATCTGGACATGAGGCCATTCCCTCAACATAAAACTGTTGCTCCTTTTCTGTGACAAGAGGTTTGAGTTTTGGTGGAGACAATAAGTAATGCCTTCTACCTCTCTACAGTTTGTAATCCACTGAGAAATAAGACACAGCAGACAAACTGGATTCAAAATGTTAGTTTTATTTGATGAATCTGACTTGAACAACATGATTTGGATTCGTTTCCTAATACTTGAGCCCCATATTAGAGAAACTTAACCTGCCCAGTCACAGGCAGCACTGGACAAATGCATAGCTTTCCCTCCAGAAGAACAGAAAGCCCCCCGTATGGAATAGGGCAATCCAGAATGTAATCTCTCCATGGGCAGGCAAATCCAGGCTGGGTTCCCGAAGACACTGCCCCCAGCGTGCTCAGCCCTGGGAGAAGTGACAGTTTCCTGACCACGACATGTGGCATGGAAGGTGTTCTCCCTAACAAAATTTTTAATTTGTTCTCTTTTTAGTTTTCCTTTTATTTTAGCCATCTTTTAAAAATTAAGGTGTAAATTACATACTATAAAATGGACATAAAATAAAAGCATACAGTTCATTGCGTTTTGACAAATGTAAGTCAAGTCATCAGCATCACAAACAAGACATGAAAGATTTCCATCAGCCCAGAGCTCCATGGGCCCTTCTGCAGTCAGTCCCACCCTCTTCTCCTCCAGGAGCAATGTTCTGATTTCTCCCACCATAAATTACTTTGGCCAGTTCTAGGGCTTCATATAACACTACATACTCTTGTGAGCCTTGCTTCTTTCATGTTCTTGAGATTCACAGATATTGTTGCATTCACCATAGTTCATTCCTGTATGACATAATATAATCTGCTTATTCCTGTTGGAAACTTTTATTTTCTATTATGAATAAAGTAATAAACATCCTTACACAAGTCTTTTGTAGGTATATATTTCCATTTCTCCTAGGTAAATATCTAGGAGTGGAATTGCTGAGTCATAGGGTGGGTGTATCCATAACTTGCCCAGTTTTTCAAACCAAATATATAATTTTAGATAGCAATATGAATTCAATTTGTTCCAGATTCTCATCAATATTTGGTACAGTCCTTTTAATTTTAGCCACTTGAATAGATGTGAAATGGCTTCTTTTTGTGTTTTTAATTTGCATTTCCTAATGACTAATGATGTTGTCAAACACCTTTTCATGTGCTTAGTGGCTGTTCTCATTGCAGCTGTCTGTCCTAGTGCCCATTTGTTAAATTGGCTTGTTCGTCATCTTTTGATTTGAAGTTGTTTTCTATATTCATGTTGAGTCATCTGTCAGGACACAGAGAGACTATCTTTTGGTAGTCCGTGGCCTCTGTTCTCTTTAATGGTGTCTCTTGAAGAACAGAATTTTGGTTTTGAGGGAAGCCCAATTTCTCTTACAGTTTGTGCTTTGTGTCCTCAGAAGCCTTTGCTCATCCCAAAGTTGTTAAGATACTTTTGTTTTCTTCTAGAAGCTTCACCGTTTTAATGTTTCTGTTCAGAGCTGTGATCCACCATGGATTTTTCTGTATGGTGGAAGATAGGAGTCAAGGTTTTTTCCACACAAATATCCTGTTCTCCCAGCATCATTTGTTGAAAAGTAATTGGCCACATATTTATGGAACTTTTTCTGGATTCTCTTTTGTTCCACTGATCTGTAAGGAGCCAGCTGTATTTTTGGCTGTGCAACCCCTATGGTGGGTCTGCCCCAGTAGCCTGAGAGCAGCCAATGGGCCCAGGAGCAAGTGGGGGGGCAGTCCCTTAAGCTGGGGAAGGCACAGATGCCTCTGATCCTGAAGCTCATCAGTCTTAACTCTCATGTACACCTTGGTCTGTTTCCAAACTGTTTTTGTACACCATTCCACTGGTCTTTTTCTAATGCTACACCTATGATATTTTTATTGCTGTACTGGCTATCAAGCAAATGATACAGCTCGATTCCACTCATTACTCTATGTTGGAATCCAACTGTCAAGAGTCCAAGGAAAAAAATACCAGAAGGATTTGACTGAGTGCCTTACAAGAGCAAGAGCTAACACTGAATGTTTACATAGTCAGGCACTGTTCTAAATGTTTTTTATGTTTGATCTTCACAAGTCTGGCTTGCTAACAGTGCGGTGCCGGACAAAACTACTTAACCTTCCTGTGTCCCTGCTTACTCATCTGTGAATGCAGCTCGCGATACCTGTCTCATGAAACTGCTGGGAGGAAAAGCACAATGCAAGTAAAGCATTTAGAAGAGTACCTGGCCTATAGTAAGAGGTTAGTTTTAAGTTCCTAGGTAGAGAATCACACAGAGGTAAAACTAAGGGCCTTACATAAACAAGGCAGTGTGAAATACATGGAAATGCCAGATGTGGTGGCCCCTGACCTTAAGGTATTTATGAGCCATCTGGGCTAACAAGATCCAGTGGCGGCCCCGTGGGACGTGCGTGTCAGTTCAGCACCGAGTGAGAGGCACAGGTGGTGAAGGTGGCGGGAGCCAGAGCTGCTGCACAGGGGGATCCAGAGTGAGGAAAACTGAACCAAAGGGAAGAATGACGAGGGGCTGTGGAATGAGTCCAAATACAAAGGGTGAGCAAAGCCTCTGTAGGGGGCACAGGGTAGATATTTTGGGCTTTCTGAGCCATTTGGTTTCTTGCAACTCCTAGACAATATTTAAACAGACAGACATGACTATGCTCCAGTAAAACCTAGTTCACGAAAATAGGCGAGGGCTGGATTTGGCATGTGGGATGTGGTTTGTTGATGCCTGAATCAGAACAATTAAATCACCTGACTGGAAGGGGCTTGACTTCTCTGGATTAAAGGTTTTAAAGAGATGAGCAGGATCAAAGCAGGGTTACAGAAGGGTTAGCAGGTGACGCAATGGGGCTGAGAAGTGAGGAGAGTAAACGGCTAACACTAAGCACTTTATCATAAGCCAGAAGTTGTTCTACTTGACACGTAGCGGCTCTGTGGACTTGGCATTGTCGTTTTCCCCACTGGACGGACAAAGCAGCTGAGGCAGAGAAGTCGACCTGGCCAAGGTCACTCCCGAGGGCTGAAGTGGGATGTGAACCTGTCTCGGGTGTCAGAGCCTGAGCCCCTGCCAACCCAGTGCAGTCCCTGACCCGGCCCAGGTGTGCCCAGGTGCCTGCCCAGACTAGGGCAGAGGCCAGAGGGTCCTGGGGACCAACCCACTCCAGAGAATAGGAGCCACCAGGGGTCACTTCTTAATTCACACAGGTGGGGGAGAATGCAAACGAGCAGTTGTGATGGAGCAGCACATGTCTTAGCGTTACGGAACTCCTAGTACTTTTGTGGGGTTGGAAGCCAGAAAATAACAGGTTGGGGAAGTCCTACACATGGCGAAGATAAGCTAGAGGATCAGTTAACCCCCTAGAGCAATGCCTCTGCATCAGACATTGGTTATTTTGGAAGTCTGGGTCACAGCACTGGGTAAGATGTGGGAGCCACAGTCTAAATTCAGAGTTGTTCCAAGTCTCCTTGCACAGGACTGGGAAAACAATTCCTCCTTATGCCAGGAAGCTCCAACCTATTAAAAATCATCCCAGCACCCACACTCCATTTGGTTATTGAAGACCAAGCAAGAAAGGAACACTAGAAACAAAGAATCAGGCTTTATTTTTGTTGATATTTGTAATACAGGTACTGTAGACATCTGTTAGTCTTGCAATGCAGTATGGCCAATACACAGAAATTAAAATAGAAACTAAGTGAGAGGAAACCTGCTCCTGGTCCTTGGGCTGCTACTCTCCAACAGACAGACTCTGCTCTCCCCATCCTCACGTACCCTCCCTGCCATGAAGAAAAGAAAAGCAAAATGAAATATAACCCAGAAGAACCCCAAATGCCCTTTCACCAGCAGCAGGTCGGATGGAATAAGACACTGTGTTACCCTGGGTGGAATGGAGTAGCCGACCAAATCCAAACTGCCAGGGCAGCCTGTGACACTGCTGGCGCCAAACCCTAGCCCCGGCGTGTGAAGCTCCTGCCGGAGGAGAGCCGACGGCAGCTCCCTCAGCCACCCCCAGAGTCCCATGCACACAAGCCAGGATTCTGGAGATGACCAGCAAGGAGACCTGTCCTCTGGTTATGCGAGGTTCCGGGTGAGGACACATGAAGACGTCTCTTCTGAGGGGAGCACATGATAAATGAGGGTCCTGAGGATGCGTGCAAATGTCAAGTAAGCCACACTTGCCACGTGTCCCATGGGTAACTGCTGGCTCCACTGTCCTGGGAGTGCTAGGATTGCCTTGGGAAGCCTCACAGAAGAGTTTCTACACCATTTAAAATGGAAAAAGTAAATGAGAAATAAGGCAGACATTTGACTTTTTTTTATTTCCATATGCAATGAATGTAATGTTTAGGCACGCTGCTTGGGATGCTATTTCTAAAAAAATTGTTGGCGATTTTTCAGAATATCCTTTTGGTTTTAAATACTGGTCAGGAAAAACAAATGATGTAAAAATACGTGGATAATTTTCTATTACAGAAATGAAAAACTGATTTGCATCTAAAAGTGCAAAGGTGAAGTAATTTAACCCTTTCGCCAGACAATATGGCAATATACAATATATTGCTTCAGCTGTTTGAGAAGGTTGTGATGTATTTTTATACTGACATAGAAAATTATAAATTACATTGAATTAGTATCCATAATCACTATATATATACACAAACCAGTTCTAAAAAAAATACACTGGTTTAGAATTTATGAGTGAAAACCTCACAAGGTACAGTAAAACAATTAACATGCTTAGGTGCCAGATTTTGATTTCTACTTTAAAAATACTAGCCTGTAAAATGAACGCACTCCAGTCCCATTAGCAGCACGAGCATTTTTTCAACCGACTTGCCTAATATGATTTAGGTATGTTAAAATATACAGATTGCTCTGAAATGTTCATTGGTGATGCTTGTTAACAAGGTAAATTTTGGTGAATGGGTTAAAAGGCAGATCAACTACCAAAACAAAACAAAACAAAACAAAAACAAAAAAAACCCAAACCACAAGCCATATACACTCCAAATATTCTAGTGTTTCACCTGTAGGAATAATCATTTCAAGCAAACAAGACTTGAACAGAACATATGGCTTTACAATAACATCAGTTTATCAACTAAGTTGTAGCAATAAATACTTAATCTCTACCAATAGACTTACATTTTTGATCCGTTTTAAACAGTACAGAAAACAGTTACCAATCGAAAACTGGTTATAAAAAGAACACCAAATATTTCTTATTCAAAATCACTTTTGTAAGTTAGAACAACCAAAATTACATTGAGAGGGCATGTCAATTCTACGACTCCTTGCCAACCTGGAAGAAAAATGAATTCAGAATTTTGTACAAGGTGAAAAATGTATGAAAACTGTCTAATACTTTGGTCACACTAATAATTGTCAAATAGTTGTTTCAATACAATAGATCTGTGTATTCACTTTTATAAAACTATTCTTACAGCCATTTTAACTATAGTATTACTACTCTTATTACATGGACGGCAAGATCTTATTTCACAGGCCACCCATTATTTAGAACAATACAATATAAACATACGCAAAAATTCTTGGTATTTGTCAATGTGCAATCTCTTTACACGTCTGGGTTTCTCTGTACAATGTCTTAGAATCTAGAATAGAAAGTTGCTGGTCCTGATCCCTTGCAGAGCGAGTGCAGCAGTGACTTGCTGGGGGGGGGGGGGGGGGGCTGTGGACGGAGCCCCCCAGAAGCCCCCGGGTGGCGGCGGCTGCGGTTGTCAGTTGGCAGCAGACAGCACTCATCATACAGGGCCATTGACCGAGGTGTTGCCCGGAATGCTTGGCTGGTCAGTCCTGAGGAGTAAGATACGGACATCTGAGACAGGAGAAATGCAGGGCAAAAATTAAACTCCCCCAGCTTCCTGGGTAGGGACCATTTGTTTTAATGCTGTTTATCCAATCCCTAGCACAAGGCCTGGCACTTAGTAGGTACTTAAGGGAATGCCTCATAATTACATTTATGTAAAAGTCCAGAACACCCAACTGAGCAGCAAGGAAGCTTCACTGGCGTTAACTTGGCACTGAGAAGGCTGCAGGAGAGCAGGGCACTCTAGGAAAACCTCTCTATTGCAGCTTCCTGGAAACAGAGGTGGAGACCAGGTCAGGGGCTTTTAAACTGCTGCTCCCAGGAACTTCAGGAGCTGTGTGTTCATCCCTGCTTCAAAAAAGCTTTTCTCTGGTTTCACAGCTCAGAATCCATGAAATATTTCACTGGAAAAACGGTATTCTGCTACTGGGAAAGAAAACGAAAGAAAAGGTTTGTAAAAAAGACAAAACCACAGAAACAAAGACATATGACTGAGAAAACAAATGCATTCCCACAAAACAAATGTTAGGTTTAAAAAGCAGGGTGGCGGGGGCGGCAGGAGGGGGGAAGAAGTGGGATACTATAAACAAGGTAGTGACGGGATATTTAAGGTTTTGCCTTCCTACATGTATATGGTATTCTTTAAGGCTTTACCAAAATTTTGTAAAGCACACTGAAAATGGAGCTTACAGCCTGGGCTGGTCTGGATGCATTATGTCCCCCAAAATGCCAGGTTTGGTAATGTGTTAGTGCTGATTAGGCTGGAATATCTGGATTAGGCTGTTTCCATGGAGATGTGACCCTGCCCATTTGGGGTGGGTCTTGAGTAGTTTGCTGGAGTCCTCACAAACAGAGGGACCTCAGAGCAACTGAGAGTGACATTTTGGAGAGCAGCTGCAGCTAAGAGAGGACAAAACTCCCTAAGAGCAACATTTTGGAGAATGCCATTTTGAAATGCAACCTGGGAGCAAGCAGATGCCAGCCACATGCCTTCAGAGCTAACAGAGGTTTTCCAGACGCCAATGGCCTTTCTCCAGTGAAGGTACCCTTTTGCTGATGCGTTACCTTGGACACTTATGTCCTTATGACTGTAACTTTGTAACCAAATAAACCCTCTTTATAAAAGCCAATCCATTTCTGGTGTTTTGCAAAACGGCAGCATTAGCGAGCTGGAACAGAGCACTAACTGGGAAGCCTGTTACAAGTACTTTTGAACTAGCAATCAAAATTTATAAATGGAATGCCTGGCAGGAAAAAACAAAATTTTTAACATGACACCTGTTACTGTGATAAAGAACCAAGAGGTCAGCTTTATAGAGAGAACACACACTACATATGTCTGATGTCTCAACATATCAGAGAGACACAAGAACTGAAAGTTGTGGAACCAGACATACCCAGGTACGATACTATCCTATCTGCCACCAAAAGCTGTGTGATCTTAAAGTTCAGTTTTCATCCCCTGTAAGGGGTTTCCTAAGTCCTGAGTGTGTGCCAAGTGCTGAGCATACTGGCTGGCACAGATACGGTACATGCCTAGTAGGCAGCAGTGAAACAAAATTGATGGCTCTGCGACTCCAACTCCAACAGGAAACAGCCAATCACACTGTTTGTGACCAGGACCGTGCGGGGAAGACTGCACAGCCAGAATCCCAAATGGTTCTTTTTACCTTGGATGCTGCCGTTTTTTAAGAACAAAAATAATGTGGCAAGTCAGAACTTAACCTTATCCCTGCCATAACTGTGGCACTATCACGTTCTCAGAGAGGCCTTTCCCCGTTACCTGATCTAAACATGGGACTCCTGTCCCTTCTTCTAGTATCACTGCGCCACCACACCCTCACTCCATGGTTGCTCCTTCCTCCCCACGCCGATGTGTGCTGGGTGAGGGCAGAGGGATGACCAGAGAGTAGCTCTGCCTCTGTCCACGTTCAGTCCTGCCGCCTTGGGGCCAGGGTTCTTCACACCAGTTATTTGCTAACCAGGGAGAAGAACAAGTGGGTTCCCCTCAAGCAAACCCAGTTCTGGTGCATTACAGAAAGCCCAGGAGAGATACCACAGCCTCTGGTATCATCTATATCAGAAAAACAAGATCCTGAAGACTTCAAAGTGGATGGACTTGGCTCATCCTGCTTGTTATGCCCCCCTCCCCAGCCTACAGGAAATGTACAGGCTGGAAATTAGGGAGATCACATGATGGACTGGGAATTAGAGTTACAAATGACCTTTAAAAACAACACAGAAAACCCCCCACAAAAAAGTGGCTCATCTAAATCCTTATTAGCACAGCTGGAGCTTCCTCCCCAGGACTTCACTGGAGCCAACAATGCTCAAATATTTCTTATAATTAGCTGGATTTATATAAAGACTAAAAGTCACAAAACACATACTCGTTCCCCTACAATTTCCACGAGAGAACCCTAAGCAGGGCTCCCGCACCACCAGCAGAGGTTTGCTGACCGGCAAGCACAGCGCGCCCCCTGCTGGTCCCCACTGGTTATGTTGGGGACATAAAACACCTACAAGATTTGGTGACTGGGATGAGGAGGGGAGTATACTCTGTGACAGCTTTAAAGGTTATTTATTCCTTATGGAGAAATATACCAACTTAGATATATTCAACCAAAAAAAGTTAACACTGGGAAATGCAGAACAAAGTTCCTTCTGGCCCAAAGGCAAACCGTCACGCGGCGGGAGCCTGCTGCGACTGAGGAGATGCCAAGCTGGGAGCCTGCGCCACCTGTGAGGCCGTGAGTGCACGCCCGGACACTGGCCGCCAGTGGCTGAGTCTAAGCAAAAGGTGACTAGAAAGTAAACATCACATTCCAGATCCCGCAGCTCTGGCAGTGGGAGTTTAAACTCAAGACAAGATAAATACTGGGGGCTGGGGAGGGGGAAACACCCTTAAACCAGGGAGTCATTTCAGAGTTGGAACTTTGAGCTACACCTATGAAAGGGTCTCCAGGGACGTTCTCCCAGTGGGTCACAAAGGCAGAGCTACGGGAAAACGGAGGCACAGCAGCAGGCTCTTGGGGTGTCATGAGCTGTGTCTGGCAGCTGGCTGACTACAGGGGCCAGTGAGGATTTGGCTGCCTCAGCCTGGGAACTCCAGTGCTCAATGCCTCTCAGAAAAGGGAGGTGTGTGCGCCTTCACAGAAGATGCCCTTCCTTACTCAGTCGTTTCTTAGAGCGCCAGTGATGTTACTGAATCTCCACTCTCAAATCATCTAAAACCAGTTTTCAGCTTCTGGGGTAAGGAGATAAAACGTTACCTCTTAAGTTCTTAGCCCTATCAGACCTTGATTACCCTAAGGATTGAGAACATGCCATTGTGCTAAGCAAGTCAAGTCACTGAATGTTTCTTGAGAGCAACTGTAAAAGAACACCTCCCCCCACACACACCTGTTCAGATGCCATCCCCTAGCCCCCACCCCAGGAAACAAGCCAAATCAGAGGGGCTCAGCATGACCTGAGGAGGCGAGTGGCTGGTTACCTCTGCTCTGGACTACTGCTGGGGAGCTGGGGGGCCGCAGACTTCGACTCTGCCATCTCAGGGGTCTCCTCGACCACGTATTTACAAGCAGCATCTTGAGAGGTAGACAGTTTTCCTTCCTCGCTGCAATGAAGAGGATGACATGCATTACACATCCCAGGTAGCAGCAGCCCCAAATGTAGGTGAGATCACATGCAAATGGCTTTGCAAGTCATGATGGAAATGGGGTCAAAGCCCTTGGGCTGAACATGCTCGGGGGAGCAATCACAGGGGCAAGGACAATGACTGGGAAATCACGAAAGGAAAGGACCACAGACAAGTGGGAGCCAAAAGAGGGACGATGTGATGCAGCTGTGTCTGATAAACAACCATCCTGTGTTACTGTACATACCGATAGGATTTCAACACTCTGAAGCCAAGTGTGCAAAACAGAAAAAGAAATGTACAAAAGTTTCAGAATAGTCCTGTAAATGAGGAATTTGGGGGAACAATATGTCCATGACAGCACAAAAGCAAAACAGCAGATTCGGTGAAGGTGTCAAGTAAACCTGTTTGAAGGAATGAGTCTTTAGTGAAAGCATTTTGCTTCAGGGCCAAGCCCACCAATAAAAACAGCTGCCAACTGGACAGACCCCAACAGCTGCCTGCTGGCTGGAAACCAGAGCCCTGTGAGGAGGGTGCCAAGGGGCCTGAACCAGGATTTAAAGGCCTCTCAAGGTGCCCTCACATAATGTCTAAGAAGCACAAACACTGTGAAGGAAAAGAGAACCAAGAACAGCTGCCAGAACAGGTAAAAACACATCATAAAGGATCAGAGGACTTGGGAAATTAAACAAGAAAGGGTTATTTTTTTCCCCTCAGAGCGCACTTACTGCAGAAAGAGAAAGTAGCAAAGCTTTCCTCAACTCTGCTTGTAGGCTGGAATTTTAGACTTGCCTGTTCTTGCCTATTAGGGTGTGGCCCTAGAGTGAGTTAAACAGCAGTTGGAGGGTCTCTTTGGGGAGGTCAATCATCCTTAGAGCTAGGTCCTGTCCTGGATTTGCTTATTGTCAGTAGGAAAATGAACTGAAGTCTAATGATTTGCTGACCATCTGCATGACCTGGTCCATTTCACGCCTCCTGGCCGTGGCATGGTTCTTGGTGCTGTGCATACGCCCTGCCCCTACCCCAGAGATGAACACCCAAGCTGCCCTCACCTCATCTCTGGAACAAAGCTGACCCATCAGGACCAGTCTGGACACTTCCCAGGGATCTGTACCAGGATTGGAAAGTACTCGGCCATCTTGCCATCTGCATGGTACCCCACACGGCTCTTCACAAAGGGCCCCCATTAGCAGGGCAACAGCGTGCCCATCTCCCCAGAGCCCCACCTTTCTAATTACTGCTAATAGAAAAGTATAAAATGATATATATTGTTGTCATTGATTAATTTCTCTGATAGCAAATGAGTTTTAAAGATTCCTTTACATGCTTTTTCAGCCTTTCTATAACAGGTCTATTAATATTGCCATTTTCTAATTTGAGTTTTCTCTTTTCCTTATTGGTTTATAGGAATTCCTTGATTTATTAAAATATTAGCCACTTGATTTAGACCTAAGAAGTTTTTCTCCCTCAATCTACCACGTGCCTCTTTTGTCTACAGTATTTCATCATCCAGAAATGCTTAACTTTGATGCAATCCAATTCAATTCTTTGCTATGCTTTAGGATTTTTGCTTTAGAAGGCTTTCTTTTAAAGAAGTCCTTTCTGCCTGTAAGTCAGAAAGACATTTTCCTACATTTTCTTCTAGTAACTACCATGAGACTTTGGCCATGCCCCTGAACTCTAGTGTCACAGTTTCATCATCTAGGAAGTGGAAGAGATAATCACAGACCCTACCTTATAGGGACCCCGAGGGAAATAAATGAGTTAATGTACCTGAGGTGTTCAAAGGACAGTGCCTGGCACACAGCACCATATACACTTGCTCTTTTCATCTGGGGATTAGGGAGTGTGCCGGTTTGTGTCTATTATGCCCCCCAGAAAAAAGCCATATTCTTTAATGCAATCATTTAGGGGCAGATTGATTAATCTTTTTGATTAGGGTGTGGCTTCTTGATTGAATGTTTCCATGGAGATGTGACCCTGCCCATGCAGGGTAGGTCTGATTAGTTTACTGGAGTCCTTTAGAGGAGAGAGAGGAAATGCCCTGGGCTGTGTTAAGCCAAGGCCCAGAAGCTTGCTGATGCTTTGAGATGTTAACCCAGAGTCTGCTCCGGAGAAGCTAAGAAAGAGAAGCCTAGAGACATTTTGGAGAACACCATTTTGAAATGCAACCTGGGAGCAAAGGACCGGCAGACACCAGCCACATGCCTTCCCAGCTGACAGAGGTGTTCTGGACGCCATCAGCCATTCTTCAGTGAAGGTGTTCTCTTGTTGATGCCTTAGTTTGGATACTTTTATGGCCTTAGAACTGTGAACCTGTAGTAAAATAAAACCTCTTCATAAAAGCCAATCCATTTCTGGTATTTTGCATAGCAGCAGCACTGGCAAACCGGAACAGGGAGGGTCTAGTTTTAATTTTCCCTGGTAGTGAGCCAGTCTCCTCCCCACAGGAACTAGGCTCTTTCCTGCTTGAGCTCCGTACTCCACAATGGCCCCTTGTCTGGTCACATGGCAATTTCAGTTTTAATGAACTGTTTGGACTTTGCAGCAAAACTGATTATCTGGCAGGGTAGTCTCTTATTTAATCTTCTTTACGGTTTCCTAAGCAATCTGGGAACCTTTATTAATTCACATAAATTCTGGGGTATGTTTTCAAGTTCCTTTTAAAATGCCAAAAAAAAAAAAAAAAACCCCATCAAAAACAAACAAACAAAAAAAAACGAAAAAACAATGGAAAAAAAATAAAAAATAAATAAAATGCCAACTGGAATTTTGATTGGGATTGCATTAAATTTAAAGATTAATTTGGTGACAATGGACATATCTGTGCAGTATTATATCACCCCATCAAAGAGCATGGATTGTCTCCACTAATGCAGATCATCTTTTGTGTCTTCTTTCAGGAACACTTTAAAGTTTTCTCTATAGAGAGCTTGTATATTCTTGGTTAAGATACTTCCTAAATAATTTATAGTGTGATGTATTTTGTAAATGGTACCTTGCTTTTTAGTACACTTGCTAGTTGCTTAGAAAAGCTACTGATTTTCAAAACTGATCTCTTATCCAACATCTCTGCTCAACTCTTAGTTACAAAAGTTTGCTACCAACTTAGTTGCAGCTCATCATTCTCAGCTGCACACGGTTCTACAGCTTCCTCACAACATGTGCCAACACTTCGGCCTCTTTGCTTTCTCCAGCACATGCCAGGACTGCCTGAATTGCATATACAGTGGCAATGACAATGGATGCCTTTCTTGTCCCTTATCTTAAAGTGAATCTATCTAGTTTTTTTCATGGAGAATCACTTCTGCTATAGCATTTTGGTACTTAACTTTTACCAAGTTAAGGACGTTCACTTGTGTTCCTGGATTGCTCAGAGTTTTAATCTTACACAGGTATGGAACTTTAAGAAAAAACAAGATTTTTCTCTCAGCTTATTAATAAATGGGTGAAGTAACTGACGGATTTTTCTGACATGAAACCACCCCCATCCTTGCATTACACAAACAGGCCCTAACTGATCATTATGAATTATATTTAATGCACTGCTGGATTCAGTTAGCAAATATTTTATATAGGATTTATATAAATTTGTTTGCAAATGAAATGAGAGGATCACTTTCTGTATTATCCTTATCTACTTTAGGAATTACAATTTCACTGACCTCAAAAAATGATCCCGGCAGTGTTTTTCACTTTTTCTATTTTATGTAACTTGTCTAAAATAGCAATTAGTAGACAAATGTGCATGAAATAGACAGTTCCCATGTATTTGTGAGGCTGAACCTCTGCATTTGGTTTGCTCCTTGTTCACTTCCACAGATAATTGCTTATTGCATCTCTTGTCTATTTTTTTCTATTAGGTTATTTGTCCTTTTCTTATTGATATCGGGGTTCTTCCCACATCCTGGCTACTCATTCTTTGTTGGTTGAGGTTTATCTCTTCATTATGTCATGTCTTTTGGAATACTAAATTAAACATAGTCACAATAATCAATCTTTTTCTTTATGGCTTGTCTTTTTATGGTTATAAACTTTCCCTACATCCACATCAGAATGATTTTCTCTTAAGTTGTTTTCTAAAAGCTGTATACTCATACTTTCAAATTTATTTTGAGACAGAGATTGAATTTTTTTCCCGTCAAAATAGCCACTATTTATTAGTTCAGCCTTTCCTCCTCAAATTACAATGTCATTATAACATACATCAAGTACATATAAGTATACAGGGGGTTGGGAGAGTGTCTGTTTATAAAACTCTGTGCCTAGACCACATCATCTCCACAAGAGAGCTTTAATAAGACTTGGTATCTAATATGGTGATGTCCCTCCCTTGGTTCTCCAAAATGATGTTGGTTATTCCTGGCTCCCTTTTCTCTTTGTTCCTCATTAGTATCACGAATAGCTTCTCAATTTCCATGAAAACTCTATTAGGATTCTGATGGGGACTGCATTAATTTCATAGATCAATTTGTTGAGAAATGGTAAAGATACCTTCCCATTAATAGACAATATTTCCAGCAGGACTTTATTCCATTTGTCAAGAAAACTTGAAATTCTTTTCTCAAAAAAGTCATATTTTTACGTATCTTATAGACAAGTTGTGACATTATTATTATTAACAAAAGGCACATCTAGGACACTTTATACTGGTTCATAGGATGCAAATGATTTTGGATGTATCCACAGACCTTGCTAAACTTTCCTATGAATTCTAATACTTGCCCATAGACTCTTGGAATTTTCTGTGTAGCAATGACCATTTTATTTTTCTTTCAATCTTCATCGTTTTTATTTATTTTTACTTCCCCTTATGCTGCACTTGCCAAGACCATCAGATGAGCACTCAAGAGAAGCAGTGACCGCAGGTCTTGCTGTCAGGTTAAAGCTTTTAAAAGGAGTACTCGTAATGGGTCACTACTAAGAATAGAGTCTACGGCAGATTTTAGCGGATATGTGGAAGTTTCAAGCAGCTTTCTATTCCTAGACTGCTAAAAAAAAAAAAAAATCACAAACCACTATACATTTTTATCAAATGTTCTTCTCTATCTACTGACAGTCCAAATGGTTTTTATCCCTTTATTTGTTTGTGAATTACTTTCAATAATTTTTACAATGTTACAATATATTTCCATGTGATAAATCTTTGGTTATGGCTTAAAAAATACACTGATGTATTCGGTTTGCTAACTTTTACCTTAAAAAGTTTGCGAATATATGCTCATACGTGAATTTAACCTACAACTAATTTTTCTCTTTCATGCTTTGTTTTGTATCAATGTTAAAATGAGTTGGGAAGCACTCTTCTTCTCGTAAAATCTTGAAAGAATTTGTATAAGAAAGGAACTAACCTTCTAAGCACTGGTTTAGTTGGATTCCATAAGTTTTGAAAAACATTCTGTTCATTATTCTTTCACAGTTTTAAGATTTTTAATGTCCATTAGGATTCCTTTTTCGGCCCATGAGTTTAGAGGTATAGTTGTTCATTTCCAAATGCAAGTTTGCGGTTTATTTTTAAAGCTATCATTTTGCTGCTGATTTCTAATGATTACATTATGTCCAGAGATAAGGATCTGTATGTATGATAATGAACCTTTGTTTTGAGGGCCTGTACTTTGTAGACTGTATATAAAAGTCAATTTCTACTATGACTAAAGATTCGTTGGTTTTCATAATCCTGTCAATTTCTTACTTTCATGTATTTTAAATCCTAGAGACATTTTATTCTATTTATTTGTAAACCACAGTCTTCTGAAGACTAAAACAGGGAAAAAAGAAATTTCAGAGATCCCAAACTCTCCATGTCTTCATTAAGATTCATCTTTGGGTTTAGCAGAAATGTTAGAAAGATGTCAGGGTCAGGCTAATGCCTGAACCTACATTTGGATCAAATTAAAATCTTTCCTATTTGATGTAACCCCCCCCCCCCAGCCCCCCGAAGCTGCCAGGAAGATGGCACCCTTGTTACCTCTTGAAGACCGCGGTTTCTGTCTTGGCGTCTACAGTGAGGCTGAGGGTTTCCTTCATGCCGCCGTTCATCACGGTCTCAGTCACCTTGTCTGTACTTTCCGCATCCTCCTCGCCATCAGAGCTGGCTTCCATGGCCACACTGCCTGGCACTGAAAAGCATACACAGCTGACAGGCTTGCCAGCCAAAGCCGAGGAGGAACTGGAGCCCCTATTCTGTGCAGACCCACCACCCAGTGATGCACTACTGCTCGAGGAAAAGAGAACAGCGAGACGGTCTGCCTGCTGAAGCTGGCTTTCATGCTTTTCTTCAGCAAAGGACTAGCTAGACTCCCCCTGCCCTTCCAGCCCAGGGTCCTCTTACACCTCCAGCTTTCTCCAAGCACGCTTTCCTGTCCCTGACATTTTCAAACCACAGTATGGGACAGAGTGTGCAGTTCATATATATTCTAGCCCCTATCTACTTCAACCCACAAGTACCACATTTATGGTTTGTCCACTGTACCATTAGAATTCAGTCATTCTTTTCCTTTCTGTTTTCCCCACTTGGGTCCTATTCTTTTTTTTTTTTTAACGTTTCCTTCTTGAGGTTTCCTTGTGGATTATTTATTCATCAGAAGGTCATAATGCCTACTTGTCTTATGCATAAAATGGGGATAACTGAATCCATCTTACAGCACTGTTGAGGGATAAAACTAGGTAATATATATAAAATGTTTAGAATATCAACAAAACAAATCAAATATTAATTACTGGTTTCACTCTTTTCCCTGCCCCCTGGTTCCTGTGCCTTCTACCTAAGAACTCACGTCTTTATTCTCTCATAATTCTTGCCTCCACATACTTAAGGTTTCCCATCTTACTCCCTGCCCTAAATGCTCCCCCCTGGCCCCCCATAGCCCAGTTCATCATGATGAAAACAGGACAGGGCCAATGCAAGGAACTTATCTGGCCACTCTGGGTAACAAGGCAAACCCCCTGCAACATTATTTTGACACCCTTCGCCATTTCTTCTATTCAAAAACGGTGAGGAGAAAAGAAACAGCCCCATAGCCTGCATCACGCCCAGATATGCACAACACATGCTCAAGCAAAGCAAACACCAAGGATAAAAAGAACAGGCTGTAGGCTGAACTGGGAACGCCCAGGTCCAGTTCTGGCTGTATTCACGCTGAGTAGCATGGACCAAGATATTCCCTCTTTCTGGAACTGCTTCCTTAGCTGTACACTGACAGACCAAATAACTGATCACTTAGACCCCTTACTCCTTATAGAATCAACATGCCATGTTCTGGAATGACACGCCATTTATTTGACTCAGTTGCCCCGAGGACTTAGCTCCTGAGCCTGAGAGTCAGTACTGGTTTTAGAAACCTGCTATGCAAACAAAGACAACTTGTCAGATGGGCTCTCGGCACACTCACCTTCGGGCTGTGCTGCAAGGGCAGGGACGCTGGTAGTCAGAGGGCCGATGGGTTCAGTGCTGGTTTCCATTTCCACTGGGGAATTACTCCTTAAAGAATCTTTTGCACTTTTTAAAAAGAGAAAGTTCAGGTGTTAGCAGTGGGAAAAAAAGCCCTCAGTTACCATTATTCACACAAAACCTTGGAGATGATTTCAGTTCCTTTAAGGAGACATTAGCATCTGTTTAAAAGCAGTTGGTTACAGATTCCAAGGGTAAATTAAGCTAAGTACAAATGGCTATTATGGCTACTACATAGTAAAGAGCCCGGGGCTTCGCTCAGTCGCAGTGGCAGTAACCCAAGGGCTCCTTAGGGGTCAGGTTCCAAAAGCTCGGGCTCCCCAGGCCTGGACAGCAGTGGTGTATGGCCTACAACATCAACTTCATCTATCGTGCTGTCTTCACAAAACTCATCACCTACCTTTAGCCAAACCTCCCAGAGGGCCTGGCCCTCTTTCCAGATGTCTGCTGTATTGTGAGAAAACAGTAAGAAATACAAAGTCACTGAGTAGCGGTGGGGGCTGAGGGGTGGGTGGGTGGCCACCCCCTACCCTCGTGTCTGTGGCATCCCTCGACCACCTCAGAGACTCTGATATGAGGGTAATGGGAAGCGAGCTGCTTCTACAACATTCTCAAGTAACAGATGGCTCTTATCCCCTCATTAGAAAGACAGAAAAAAGCAAGAAGTAGAAACCCGATTTTCCTGTACCGGGACAGGGTCAATAAAATTACTCACAATATTCAGGAGACACTTTCTACAAGCCTCACTTTTACCTCTGAATAATAGCTTAATGCTACAGTTAACAGAAAGCAATGAAAGCTTTAGCTCCCTCTTTGGTTAATCTAAGACGGTAACTCTTAGCTCACAATAGTTTGGCTTCCTATCTTCTCCATTACTAGTGATTGTTTAAAAACATTACTTGTTGGAACAGTGAAAACAATAGTCTTTTCAAATGGCGTGGTAGAGACTAAATTCACAGGTGACAAAGTAAGTTTAGCAAATCAAAAATAAGCAAATGAGACATGAAATCCGTGGTTAATACTCAAATGCTGACAATACTATACAGGAAAATTATGAAATGATAGGTTTCTGCAAGATTGACAGCTGTATATGAAACACTCCTGCACCAGAATATTTACTTACTGCAAGAGAATAGCTACAAGTAAAATACAAGTTTGGATTACCTATGAAATTCAAGCTACATTTTGCATTTTTCCCAATTATCCCATGCAGAGGGGCCTAATGGGAATCCTCTGGCCTGGCCCCATTCCTTTCCTCCTCAGTCAAATCCTAACAACCCTGTGGAGCCAGAAAAGCCCACGGAAATGCCAAGCTTCCTCTGCAGCCTGCAAAATTGCCCAGGACCACGTCTTCCCAAGTGACTTTATTCAAGATACTCCTTTTCCTAACTCATCCTGGATCAAAGGGAGGAGGATGGGGCCCTTTTTCCTGTAATGCGTAACTGTGTCTCCTCGTGCTATTGTTTTTAATTTTTTTAAAAGTTTTTAATTAAAAAAAATTTTTTTTGCCCTCGTGTTGGTTTTTAATCTTGTTTAAGGCATGCAACCCAACCTGGAAGTGAACTGAAGTACAGAGCAATGTGAAACGCAAACACGTCCCCACCCCCAGGTCCCCCACGGGGAGGCTCATAGACAGCCTGTGTCCCTGCTCACCTCAGGGAAGAAGGGAACTCTGAAAAAGAAGCCCAGCCCGTCTCTTTAGTTGGCATTGGCTCCTCTGTGCTCCAGACGTCAGACCCCACAGAGTCTAATGGAGCCCCGTGGGTTGTCTCCATTGGGACATCGAAGTTGGCTGACCAGTTGGGTGCTAAACAGAGGGAAGGAATTTCAATTGGAGAATATTTCAGTACTTTAATATAAACTCAAGATGTTTTTCAAAAACAGATTAGCAAAGATAAGACTGACAATACCCTGTGCTGGTAGTGTCGTGGGGAAAGGATTTTTCTAGGATTTCTAGGATTATTGGTAGGAGAAGAGAAGGCACAATCACTCAGAAGGCAGTCTGACATATATATCTTATTACAAAAATCACATTATTTCCTTTGATCCAGCAATTCCATTTCTAATAATCTATCAAACAGAAATAACAGACAGGTATACAGAGCTACATAAAAAAGAATGCGCTAATTTTTTAGTTTTGACAAATGTACCAGGGTTATGTTAACATTGGAGGAATGCGGATGAAGGGTACTATCTTTTCAACTTTTCTGTAACTCTAAAATTATTCCAAAATAAAAAATGTATTCTAAAAAAGAATGTGTTGGCTATCCAATTACAGTAAATTTGAAAAATCCTTAATGCTCCCCAATATACATCTGTATCCATTTTATACTTTTAACCACCCCACTGCAATCTACTGTATTTAACACAGAAGGCTTCCAGGTCCTGCAGAAACAGGATTTATCTCAGAGGTCAGAGTAACAGATTTTGGGGGCATGCTACTACTCGCCTGCAGTTCCTCTCTCACCACACTGCCTGCTGGCCCACTTTGGATCCAACTTGAGGTCTCTGTTTAAAAGTCAACTTCTCGGAGATGTGTTCCTTCAGATTAAATTAAGTCTCTGTTTATTCTCTCTCATTGCGTACCATAATTCCTCCTCCTCTCCTACCCCCCAATCCTAACACTGACTCCCCTAATTCTTGCGGGGGACAAGACGGGCATGGGAACCAGTGGTCTCTGCTATTATGGACATTTTCTATCACAATTAGAAACTTCGAGGCTGCAAGGAAGAAATGCTAGGACAGCTGATAGATATTTTGGGGCCTATCCTGAAGACAAATGAGTGAGCAGTATCTGGGTATAAAGAAATGTTCCATTTTTAAAGACAGACCTTACTGTGTGACCTTGGGCAAGTTATCTACCTTCCCCAAGCCTCAGTCTCCTTATCTGTTCAACTCAGAAGTTACTGTCTACTCAGCAAGTTTCTGCTGAGGATTAAATGGGGCCCTGTATACAGTAGGTATTTATTTAGGGTTGTCTTCTGGACTTCTTGCCCTTCAATCTGTCTGAGTGTGGCAGGGACCCAGCAATTTCTAGAAGGGATGACAACTTGGACATTTGGAAATCTCACCTGAAACCTTCCCAAATCAACTTGATATAGATGTTGCCTGCCCACTATATGCAAAGCTCTGGACTCACTCCATCTGTACCATAGTTCCATTTCACTACTAAATTAGGCCACACAAAAATTACTTTTCCATTATCACCACTCTGGGACAGTCTTTCCCAGATTAGCTCCCAGAATCCTTATAACATAAGAAACTCTTCTGAACAGTCCACAAAACTTCTGAAAGAAGCCACAGAAAGAAGGTGAGGATGGCAGAGGTCCTCAAAGTCTGGGGGGCACCCTCACCAACCTCCCAGCAATGTGCTCCAGAGATCTGACAACATAAAAGAAGTCTTTCCCAAGGAGCAGAGAATCAGGAGGGCTGGGACCCTGCTGTGCTGCAATCACCAAGATGTTCCCCTCTGCCTCTCCTTGTCCCCACACACCAGGCTCTGGAGTCACAATGGCAGTGGTGTGCACTAAGTTGTACCAAGTCTGCCACCTCCCTACGGGCCATGTACCACTCATACAGCCCCATTCAGGGCACTAGTCCCCCCTCCTTTTTACTTGCTGCCTGGCTCCACATCTGATCATGTTCCTTATTCCTTATGTGTAAGAGTTAATGCTTTAATGGGTTTTTATTCTTAGTAAAATCCCCAGGGGTGCCCTACAACCCAAGAATAAAATTCTTGATCTGGCCCCTGGCTTTATCACTCATCATCTGTGGGCCTCTGTGCCCTCTCAATTAACCCCTACTTGTCCTGAAAGCATGCCATCCTCTGGGAGGGCTGTGCACATGCCCGGGATGAGTGGAGCCCCTCCTTTATCTCAAATGACAATATGTGTTTCGGCTGAACTCTCTTCAGAAGTCACTGCAGATGAGAAGACCAGTTTGCCTACTTTTCAAAGTACCTACTTCCAACACCCAGTACCTAACATGAGAATAAGGCCACTTACGTTCATTCAAGTCTACCTCCATTTTATCCTCTGCACTGGCACTACTGGACTCAAATAAGTCTTGTTTGGCTCCATCTTCTTCTTCCGAGTCTGTACTTTCCTCACTGTCTGTACTCCCCGAGCTTAAAAAAAGAAAAAAAAGTTAATGCAGGTGCATAATGCTTTGAAAAGCAGTTTACACTTAATGCTGCTTATCTGTCATCAGCTAAATCTAGAAAAATAAAGTTCACTCAATAACAACAAAAAATGACCTTGTAGTTCAAGTGAATATCTGCCTGAGTGCCATTTTGTTAAGATACAGAGGAAGACACTGCTGCACACGTGCGTGAGGGGTACGAGAGATATAGACACACGTCCTCTGCACAGCCTGACCCCATAGCGGGCTCATGTCTTCACTCCGGGAGGGTCTGTCCAGGTGCCTGTGATGGGGAACACTAACATCGACCAGTGTGTTCCTGTCACCTCAGTCTCCTCCAACGCAGGAGAACTGGAGATTTCCGCAAGAAGGCCCCCGAAAAGCTCACACTGTAGCTGAGGGCCTAAGTGAAGGGAATGCTGGCTCTACAGCAGGGTCAGTAAAGAGCCAGAGAGTAGATATTTTAAGCTTTGTGGCCCATATGGTCTCTGTTGCTACTACTCAACCCTGTCCATTTAACATGAAAGCAAACACAGCTAAATTGTAAAGGAATGAGGATGGCTATGTTCCAACAAAATTTTATTTCCAAATTAGGGGCAGGTGGGATTTGGCCCAGGGACCATGATTTGCTTAACCATACTCGAAGCCATCAATGGCTCCATCACCTGGGCTTTGCTTAGCAATCTAAAACACTGCCTTCTAATAGACGTGTGGTGGTATCTCATTGTAATGTTAATTTGCATTTTCCTAAGGATCAAGGATGTTGAGCATCTTTTCACGTGTTTATTTGCCATCTGTTTTTATTTTCTTCAGTGCCTTTTCACATCTTTGGCACATTTAAATAACTGGGTAGTCTTTTGATTGTGTTTTGAGAGTTCTTTATATATTCTATACATGAGTCCTTTACCAGATATTTGATTGGCAAATGTTTTCTCCCAGTGTGGTTTGTCTGTCAACTCTAGTAACAGTGCCTTCTGAAGAGTAAATGTTTTAAATTTGATGAGGTTCAACTTAATGAAATTTTCCTATTATGTATAGTGCTCTTGGTGTTAAATATAAGAAATCTATGCCTAACTCAAGGTCACAAAGATTTTCTTCTATGTTTTCTTTCAGAAATCTTGTTTTACATTTAGGCCTAGGATCCATTTTTGAGTTAATTTTCATATAGGGTTAGAGGTATGGTTCAAAACTCATTCTCTTGCAATCTGGATGTCAAATTATTATCCCTTTCTCCACTGAACTGCTTTTGCCTCTCTATTAAAAATTAGTCGAGAGGATCTAAGACGGCGGCATAGAGAGAGGAGTGGACACTAAGTATTCCCCCTGGAACAACTAAGAAAAACCAGAAACAACTAGTAAATAGTCCAGAATAACTGCAGGGGGACAGACATGACCATCCACTCATCATACACCAACCTGAATTGGGAGGAATGCCCAAGATCACAGCATAAAATCTGTAAGTAAGAGCTGCGGATCCAAATTGGGAGACCCCTCCCCCACAGCCCGAGCTACAAAGCCTCATGGTGCCAGAGAGAAGCTTTCTCCCAGCAAGCAAATATAGCTCAGTTGAGCTCCAACTGGGGTTTTAATTAGCGAGTGTGAACTGCTCACTACAGGTACGAATCCCCAACAAGCAGACAGAGGCTTTGGGTGATGACTGACCTTGGAGAGCCGGAGGGTTGCCTCGGACTAGCTCTGTTCCTTTTTCGACTCAGTAGAGAAAGCCTCGGCCATTTTCAGTTCCCAGTTCTGTGACCCAGACAGGGGTGTGGCACAGGCAGAGGGAGACCACTGAAATTCTAATGACCTCCCCGTAGGGCACCTATCTTCTCTATGAGGAAAGGGGTGGGGCCCAGCTCTACTACCTGCCTTTCATTCCCAACTTACACCAGTCAAGAACTATAGGCTAATCTTTGCATCAGGCAGAGAGCACCCCTGCACTGCCCGGCAGCCCGGGGCTTCCCTTGAGGGACGAAGCGCACTAGTGACGTAGCACAGCCTTCCCTCAGCAGAGGTCCTGGAAGATCACAGCTGAGAAGAGGGGCCCACTCGGAAAACCCAGGGACGCTACGTCAATGCTGGTGGTTTGTGGATCAGCGACAGAGAAAATCTGGGGTAAAACTGATACGAAGGCTTAGACTCTTGCAACAGCTTTGAATCTCCGGGAACACCTGGGAAGTTTGAATATTAAAGCGGCCCTGCCTCCCTGACCACCCAGACACATGCACCACATTCAGGGTGGATGGCTCCAACAACAAACCCAAACTGAGTTCACCAACTGAACCCCACAAAAATCATTTCCCCACACACCACAGAGACAGAGTTGGGGAGAACTGACTTGCGGGGTATAGGTGACTCACAGATGCCATCTGCTGGTTAGCTGGAGAAAGTGTACGCCACCAATTTGTATTTCTGAAAAATTAGTTTTTTTTTTTTTTTTTTTTTACACCTTGAAAGAACCCTATCAAGCAAAGCAAATGCCAAGAGGCCAAAAACAACAGGAAATCTTAACGCATATGATAAAACCAGACGATATGGAGAACCCGATCCCAAACACCCAAATCAAAGTATCAGAAGAGACACAGTACTTGGCACAATTAATCAAACAATCTCAATCGAGGAATGAAAACATGGCACAGCAAATAAAAGACATGAAGAAGACCCTGGAACAGGATAAAAGGGACATAAAGAAGACCCTAGAAGAGCATAAAGAAGAAATTGCAAGCGTAAATAAAAAAATAGAAGATCTTACGGAAATAAAAGAAACTGTTGGCCAAATTAAAAAGACTCTGGATACTTGTAATACAAGATTAGAGGATGCTGAACAACGACTCAGTGTCCTAGAAGTCCACAGAACAGAAAATGAAAGAACAAAAGAAAGAATGTAGGAAAAAAATCGAAAAAATCAAAAAGGATCTCAGGGATATGACAGATAAAATAAAACATCCAATTTAAGACTCACTGGAGTCCCAGAAGGGGAAGAGAAGGGTAAAGGCCTAGAAAGAGTATTCAAAGAAATTGCTGGGGAAAAGTTCTTAAACCTTCTACACAATATAAATACACAAAGCATAAATGCCCAACGAACTCCAAATAGAATAAATGCAAATAAACCCACTCCAAGACATATTCTGATCAGACTCTCAAATACTGAAGAGAAGGAGCAAGTTCTGAAAGCAGCAAGAGAAAAGCAATTCACCACATACAAAGGAAACAACATAAGACTAAGTTGTGACTACTCAGCAGCCACCATGGAGGTGAGAAGGCAGTGGCACGACATATTTAAAACTCTGAGAGAGAAAAATTTCCAACCAAGAATACTTTATCCAGCAAAACTCTCCTTCAAATTTGAGGGAGAGCTTAAATTTTTCACAGACAAACAAATGCTGAGAGAGCTTGCCAATAAAAGACCTGCCCTACTTCAGATACTAAAGGGAGCCCTACCGACAGAGAAACAAAGAAAGGAGAGATATAGAGAATTTTAACAGACATATACAGAACCTTACATCCCAAATCACCAGGACACTCATTTTCCTCTAGTGATCACGGATCTTTCTCCAGAATGAACCATATGCTGAGACATAAAACAAGCCTCAATAAATTAAAAAAAAAAAAAAATCGAACATATTCAAAGCACAATCTCTGACCACAATGGAATACAAATAGAAGTCAATAATTTTTGAATTGTAACTCCACTATTTACTTCCTACATGATACAAAATACACAAACTCTAATGACAAATCAGTGGTTTTGAACTCAATGTGAAATATGTAATTTCTGACAACTATATCAAGGTGGGGGAATGGAGGAGTATAGGTACATAGTTTATGTGTCCTATTGAAATTAAGTTGGTATCAAAGAAAAACAAGATTGTTATGGATTTAAGAGTTTAATTTTAAGTCCCACAGTAAACACAAATAAATTATCAGAGAATATGACCATAGAGATGAAAAGTAGAGTATGGGTTAAGAGAAATGGGGGAAGGGGCAATGGAGAGTTACGAAATGAGTGTAGGACTTGAGGGGCAAAATGGCGGCCTAGAGAGGAGTGGAAGCTAAGTAGTCCCCCTGGAACAATTACAAAAAACCAGAAACAACTAGTAAATAATCCAGAATAACTGCAGGGGGACAAACGAGACCATCCACTCATCATACACCAACCTGAATTGGGAGGAATGCCCGAGAACACAGCATAAAATCTGTAAGTAAAACCTGCGGATCCAAGTCACGAGACCCCCTCCCCCATAGCCCAAGCTGCAAAGCCTTGTGGTGCCAGAGAGAAGCTTTCTCCCAGCAAGTGAATATAGCTCAGCTGAGCTCCAACTGGGGTTTTAAGTAGTGAGTGTGAACTGCTCACTACAGGTACGAATCCCCAAAAAACAGACGACTGACCTTGGAGAGCCGGAGGGTCGCCTCGGACTGGGTCTGAAGGGGACTATCTGTTTCTTTTTAGGCTCAGTGGAGAAAGCTCCAGTCATTTTCAGTTTCCAGGGCTTTGACTGGGGGAAAGGTGGAGACAGCACAAGCAGAGACAGAGACCATTGAAATGCTAATAACCTCCACCTGGGGGGTCTGTCTTCTCTAGGAGGAAAGGGTTGGAGCCCCTTCCATTCAGAACCAGACCCCAGAGCCTGGGGGAACACGGCCACACCTCCTCACACCAGTCAAGAATTATAGGCTAACAGGCATCACCTGCTGGGCAGAAAAGCACAGTGACCTGAGGCATCACAGGGTGGAGCAATTTTCTAAGACACACCCTCAGGGAAACCAGATACTGAATATATCTTCCCTCTGGGACCTGAGCCTGTTCTGGTCTGGGAAAACCTGATTTGGATACCCAAAGAAACCATGCCTAGACAACAGAAAATTACAACCTACACTAAGAAAAACAAAGTTATGGCTCAGTCAAAGGAACAAACGTACACTTCAACTGAGATACAGGAATTTAAACAACTAATGCTAAATCAATTCAAAAAGTTTAGAGAAGATATTGCAAAAGAGACAGAGGCTGGAAAGGAATCACTGGGCATATATATGGCAGAAATCAAAAGTTCAAAAAAACAACTAGTAGAATCTATGGAAACGAAAGGCACAACACAAGAGATAAAAGACACAATGGAAACATACAACAGCAGATCTCAAGAGGCAGAAGAAAACACTCAGGAACTGGAGAACAAAACACCTGAAAGCCTACATGCAAAGGAGCAGGTGGAGAAAAGAATGAAAAAATATGAGCATTGTCTCCGGGAACTCAAGGATGAAACAAAGTACAATAATGTACGTATCATTGGTGACCCAGAAGAAGAAGAGAAGTGAAAAGGGGCAGAAGGAATAATAGAGGAAATAATTAATGAAAATTTCCCATCTCTTATGAAAGACATAAAATTACAGATCCAAGAAGCACAGCGTACTCCAAACAGAAGAGATCTGAATAGGCCTACGCCAAGACACTTAATAATCAGATTATCAAATGTCAAAGACAAAGAGAGAATCCTGAAAGCGGCAAGAGAAAAGCGATCCATTACATACAAAGCAAGCTTAATAGGACTATGTGCGGCTCTCTCAGCAGAAACCATGGAGGCAAGAAGGAAGTGGTGTGATATATTTAAGATACTGAAAGAGAAAAACTGCCAACCAAGAATCCTATATCCAGCAAAGCTGTCCTTCAAATATGAGGGAGAGCTCAAAATATTTTCTGACAAACAGACAATGAGAGACTTTGTGAACAAGACACCTGCCCTACAGGAAATACTAAAGGGAGCACTGCAGAGTGATAGAAGACAGGAGTGCGTCGTTTGGAACACAATTTTGGGAGATGGTAGCACAACAATGTAAGTACACTGAACAAAGGTAACTATGAACATGGTTCAGAAAGAAAGGTGGGGAGCATGTGAGACACCACAAGAAAGGAGGAAAGATAAAGACTGGGACTGTATAACTTGGTGAAATCTAGAGTATTCAACAATTGTGATAAAATGTACAAATCTGTTCTTTTACGAGGGAGAACAAGCAAATGTCAACCTTGCAAGGTGTTAAAAATGGGAAGGCATTGGGGGAGGGATGCAATCAGCATGAACTAGAGACTGTAACTAATAGAATCATTGTATTATGCTTCCTTTAATGTAACAAAGGTGATATACCAAGGTAAATGCAGATAAGGGGGGGATAGGGGAGGCATGTTAGACACTTGACATTGGTGGTATTGTCTGATTCTTTATTCTACTTTAAGGTTATTTTTCCTTTTGCTGCTTCCTAGCTGTCATTTTTTTTTCCTCTTTCTTTTGCCTCTCTACCTTCTTTGACTCTCCCTCCTGCCTTGTGGAAGAAATGTAGATGCCCTTATATAGATAGTGGTGAAGGTGGTGAACACATAAATGTGTGACCATGCAGAGAACCATCGATTATTTACTTGAGATGGAATGTATGGTGAGTGAACAAAACCATATTTAAAAAAAAAAAAAATGGGTTGACGACAAAACCTCGAGGGCAATATACTGAGTGAAATAAGCCAGGCACATAAGGACAATTATTGCAGGGTCTCACTGATAGGAACTAATTATAATATGTAAACTCATAGACATGAAATATAAGGTACTGTTCTAGTTTGCTAATGCTGCAGAATGCAAAACGCCAGAGATGGATAGGCCTTTGTAAAATGGGGGTTTATTTCGCTACACAGTTAGTCTTAAGGCCTCAAGCGTCCAAGGTAACGCATCAGCAATCGGGTACCTTCACTGGAGGATGGCCAATGGCGTCCGGAAAACCTCTGCTAGCTAGGAAGGCAGCCGACGTCAGCTCCAAAGCTCTGGCCTCAAAATGGCTTTCTCCCAGGATGTTCCTCTCCAGCAAGCTTGCTCCTCTTCAAAACATCACTCCCAGCTGCACTCCGTTAGTTTCCTCTCTCTGAGTCAGCTCATTTATATGGCTCCACTGATCAAGGCCCACCCTGAATGGGCAGGGCCATGCCTCCATGGGAACATCTCATCAAAATGATCACCCACAGCTGGGTGGGGCACATTCCAAGCAAATCTAACCAGCACCAAAAACGTCTGCCCCCACAAGACTACAAAGACAATGGCATTTGGGGGACACAATACATTCAAACCGGCACAGGTACCAAGACATAGGACGAGGCTTAAGAATGGGAAGTGGTTGCTTAGTATGAGCACAATGTTCAATTAGGATGGACTTAAATGTTTGGAAATGAACAGGGGTGTCAGTAGCAAGATGTGAGAATAACAGCACTGAATGGTGTATGAATGAGGTGGAAAGGGGATCAGAGTCATATATGTCACCAGAAGGAATGTTGGAGGTCAAAAGATGGGAATGTATAAAACTGGATCCTATGGTGGGCAATGTCCATGATCAACTGTACAAATACTAGAAATCGCTTCCACGAACCAGAACAAATGTATGCAATACAATTAGAAGTTAATAATAGAGGGGCATATAGGGAAGAAATATATACCTATTGCAAACTATATACTACAGTTAGTAGTATTTCAACATTTTTTCATCAACAGTAACAAATGTACTATACCAACACTATGAGTCAACAATTGAGGGGGGTTGGTTAGCGATAGGGGAGGATTAGAGTTTCCTTTTCTTTTTTTCTTTTTTCATCTTTCACTTTATTTCTTGTCTGGAATAATGAAAAGTTTCTAAAAATTGAACAAAAATTAAGTGTGGTGATGGATGCACAACTGTTTGAGGGTACCCAGGGGCAAGTGATTGTACACTCTGGATCTTGGGATAATTGTATGGTATCTGAACAATCTCAAGAAAAATGAAAAAAAAAAAAAAGAAATGAGTGTAGGGTTGCTGTTTGAGGTGAAGGGAAATTTCTAGTAATGGATGGTGGGAAGGTGACAGCATTACAATATTCTAAATGTGATTAATCCCACTAACGGAATGCTAGGGAGGGGGTGGAATGGGAAGATTTAGGCTGTATATATGTTTCCACAATTGAGAAAAAAAAGTCTAAATAGATGACAATTGAATGCCAAGGATGACCCTGGATGGGATCTGAGGATGGAGGACAGGAGGCTCAAAAGGACACAGTTGAGCCATAAGGAAAAGGAAATACAGAATGTAAGCTTGTATCATTGTTGAATCTCTTATACTTCTTAGCTGCGCTTAATGGGACTGCATAAAAGAATGTTCTTGTTCACGGGAATTCTAAATGTGAATTATAGCATTTGTTCAAGGATGTGTGCAGCTAGCTCTCAGATGTTCAGAAGACAGAGCAATAGATGATGGATGATAGATAGGGAGGGAGGGAGAGAAAAAAATAGCGGTGTGACAATATGTTAAAGTTAGTGGATCGGGGTATCGGGGGGGGGGTCAGGGAATGCTGGAGTTCTGTGTATGGGGTTTGTATTGTTTTTGCAACTGTTTCTATAATTTTGAATTTATTTCAAAATAAAATTTAAAAAAAAAAAAAAAAAAAAAAAAAAAAAAGAGTGCCCACACACTCCCATTCCTGTCCTTGGAAATTCTGTTCGCCTTTCCAATGCTATTTCCTCCATGCAGCAGGAAACCTTTCTGGATTAAATAGGAACAGAAAGTATGTTTTAAAAATCCACTCTCTTGTTTGCTGCACTGAGAAAGAACATGTGCTGCTAGAGGACAAAATAGGCCACATCTACACAGATCTTGAGAAGGAATGGATTGAAAACTGCAAAGCTTTCAAGGACCAAAAAATACTGCACCAAATCTTTTCACTTAAATTGTATGAATGGATTAAGTGGAAGTAATATTCTCACTTCTATCATTCTTTCGGTTTAAAGGATTTAAAAACTATTTGTATGTATAAAATAGGCAATTTGTAAGTTAAAATAACAAAGGAATACAGACTTCTTGGATACTGTACAGGGAGGAGAAGTTGAAGAGAAAATTAGCAGTAATGACAAGATCAGAGAGAAGTGGACAATGGATAACCATCTGGTGGTCTTGGGATGGGTAAGGGATATGATTTTTTTAAAAAAAAAACCCGTATGTGCAAGAAAAAAAAAGGAAATATAGAATGTAAGCTTTATATCAATGGTGAATTTCTTGAACTTCTTAGCTGTGCTTAATGAGACTGCATAAAAGAATGTTCTTGTCCATGGGAAAGGTATATGTGAATTATATTGTTTGTTCAAAGATACATGCAGCTTGCTCTCATATGTTCAGAGGACAGAGCAATAGATGATGGATGATAGGGAGGGAGGGAGGGAGGGAGGAAGGGAAAGAAAGAAACCGTGGTGTGATAGGAAGTTAAAGGTGGTGGATAGGGGTATCAGGGGAGGGGGGGTCGGGGTATGATGGAGTTCTATGTATGGGGTTTGTACTGTTTTTGCAACTGTTCCTGTAAGACTGAATTTATTCCAAAATAAAATTTATTAAATTAAAAAAAAAATTAGTCGAACATCTGTGTCTAGGTCTATATTCTGTCCCACTAACTGATACATCCCTAATTTGCCACAACCACACTCTCTTAATTACCGTATCTTAAAACCAGGTAGTGTTATAGTCCGCCAACTTTGTTCTTTGTGAAGGCTGTTTTAGCTATTCTAGGTCCTTTGCATTTCCCTATGAATTTAAGAATCAACTTGTCAATAGCTACAAAAAAGTTTCTTAGGATTTCATGTGAGATTGCATTAAATCTATAGATCAATCCAGGAACAACTGCCATCTTAACATATTGAGTCTTCCAATTTGTGAACATCTATCAAGACTTTAATTTCTTTATGTCTTATAATTTTCTGTGTACAGATCTCACAAACCTTTTGTCAGATTCATCCCTACATATTTCACATATTTTTATGCCAACATAAGTAGTATTGTTTAGTAATTTCCATTCCAACTGTCTGCTACAGTATGTAGAAATAGTTAAATTGATTTTGTATTGTGCAACCTTGTTAAAGTCAATTTTTCTAGTAATGTTTCTGAAGATTACAGAGAGTTTCTACCATCAATGAATAACAAATAAATATAGTTTTGTTCTTCCTTTCCAATATAGATGCCTTTTATTTGCTTTTTCTTGACTTTCTGCACTGGGCAAAACCCCCAGCACAATACTGAAAAGAAGTGGTGAGACTGGACATGCTTGTGTTCTTAAGGATGAAGGAAAGCATTCAGTTTTTCACTGTAGGAATTGTAGATGCCTCTTACTATGCTAAAGAAATCACCTTCTCTTTCTAATTTGCTAAGTTTTTATCAGAAATGGATGTATGCTGCATTTGGTCTCATGTGTAATGATTAACACATATTCCTGAGATAAACCCCACTCAGTCATGATGTATTGTTGCATTTGACTTGCTAAAATTTTTAAAGGATTTATATATATATATATATATATATATATGTTCATGAGAAAATACTGGTCAATTTTCTTTTCTTGTAATGGTTTCATCAGACTTGGGTATGAGGATATACTGATGTGGCCTCAGAGAATGAGATGGGAAATAGGCCCTCCTTTCCAGTTTTCTGGAGGCATCTTATAAACTTTGGATTATTTCTTCCTGAAATGTTCAGCAAAATCCACCAGTGAAGCTACCTGTTCCTACAGTTTTCTTTGTGGGAATTTTTTTTTAATAAACATTTTTTATTGTGAAATATAACATATATGCAGAAAAGTGATAAATTTCAAGGTATAGTTTAACAAGTAGTTACAGAGGAAATTTCAAAGTATAGTATGGGTTACAGTTCCAGAATTTCAGGTGCTTCCTTCTAGCTGTTCAAATACATTAGAGACTAAAAAAAAATATCTATTCAATGGGTCAGCAGTCATAATCATTTGTTAAATTCTATCTCCTGTTATAATTCCTCCCTCATTTGATCATTCTCTCAAATTTCAGGGATATCTGAGCAATGACTATTCTAACTTCATGTTGATAAGGGGTGTCAACATTACAGGGTAGGGGGATGCAACTGCTTGATGTTCTTGGCGAGACTGGTATCTCTGGGTTTCTGGGCTTATGTGGCATGGGAACAATATGGACATTTTGAGTTTCTGAAAAATAAACTCAGTGAGTAAAACTTATAGAGTCTCAGTTAGAGCCATGGTATTCTTCAGGGTTTTCAGGAATACTGATGGTTGGGACTTCGCATACTGTGGCAATCTGCAATATCTAGTTGAAGCTTGCATAAAGGTAACCTCCAGAAAAGCTTCTTGACTCTATTTGAGGTCTCAGCCTCTCCAACCGTATTTTGTTACATTTCTTTTCCCCCTTTTGGTTAAGAAGGCACTGTCAATCCCACAATGCCAGGGCCAGGCTCCTCCCTGGGAGTCATGTCCCACATTGCCTGGGAGACTTCCACCTTTGGAAGTCATGTCCCACGTAGGGAGGAGGGTAATCTGAGCCATAGAAGTGACCCATAGACATAAATATAGGTAGGCTTATCTTCCCCTAACAGAAATAAGTTTCATAAGAGCAGCCCCCAAGTTTGGAGGCTTAGCTTATTATATTGGGAGTCCCCAATGCTTGGGAGATGTGCTAGTTAGAAGCTATTATGGTCCCCAGAAAGTCATGGTCTTTTGATTGAATGTTTCCATGGAGATGTGACCCACTCAATTGTGGGTGAGAACTTCTGATTAAATTATTTCCACGGAGGTATGAACCCACCCATTCAGAGTGGGTCCTGATTAGTTTACTGGAGTCCTTTAAGAGAGCTCACAGAGAGAAGGAACTCAGAGAAGCTGAGAGAGACATTTTGGAGAAAAGCTAAGTTACGTAATGCAGAGTTTACCTCCGGGAGAAGCTAAAAACTGACACAGACGCAGAAGCTTGGAAATGCAGACAGAAAACTGTGTGGAGAAGATAAGCTATGAGATGAAGCCCAGAGTCTACTCTGGAGAAGCAAAGAGAGGACCCCCAGATGCTTAGAAAGAAATGCCCTGGGAGAACAAGCAAGGATGCACAGGAGCTAAGAGAGAGAGAGAGAAGCTAAGAGAGACAGAAGACCAGAGACATTTTGGAGAAAGCCATTTTGATACCAGAACCTAGGAGCAAAGGACCAGCAGACGCCAGCCATGTGCCCTCCCAGCTGACAGAGGTGTTCTGGATGCCATCGGCTTTTCTATAGTGAAGTATCCTCTTGTTGATGCCTTAGTTTGAACACTTTTATGGCCTTAGAACTTATAAAAGCCAATCCATTTCTGGTATTTTGCATAAGGGCAGCTTTAGCAAACCAGAACAGGAGGGTATCAGGAATTTCCCAGGTGGGGAAGTTTAATAGTTCCATATTTTTCTCCAGTCCCTCAGTGGACTTTGCAAATCCTTTATTATTATCTGCTCAATATACTCTGATATGAATCAGGGTACTGGATTAAGCTATACAGAATTAGAAGATCTCATTCCGTATTCTAGGCTCCATGAGTTTAGGTTGTTTAAATGAACTGGCCAGACAGGTTAAGTTAGATTGTGTGCTACAAAACATTTAAATTTTGTACAAAATAAACATCTCTTCCTTTGGTCTCAAACAGGAGGTAAAGTTTTAAAACATAGACATTAACCTCCTCAATCCCATATTCAGCTTTACCTTAGTCCCAGCCCACTCAGCTTTGTTCTTATCTCTAATTGAAGCCTGATCTCTTTTTCAGCTTCTTTAAGAGTTGCTGTATGGAGTAGTGCTTACCTACAGAGCTGCAGAACTCTAACTCTGAGTCTTAGGTGTCACATGGGTACCCAAAGTTCCAGGGAAATATCAGGTTATACACCAGAGCACAGCATCTCAGAATTTAGAACAAACATTTAAAACTCAGGAATAAATGTGACTGCTCTAAGAGGTTACAATCTAGGCCATAATTTTCTTGTAAGTATTTTCTAAATGAGCCCATATAATATTTGTCCTTTTGTTTGTAGCTTATTTTGCTCAACCTAATATCCTTACAGTTCATTCGCCTTGTTGTATGCTTCAAGACTTCATTCCTTTCTGAAGCCGCACAATATTTCATAGTATGTATACACATTTTGCCCTTCTGCTCCTCAGTCGATGTACCCTTTGGCCACTCCATCCATTGGCTGTTGTGAAAAATGCCGCCATAAATATCTGCGTGCAAGTGTCTTTACGAGTCCTTGCTTTCAGTTTTTCTGGGCATGTTCCTGGTAATGGAATTACCTCATCATTTGGTGACCCTATACTTAATGTCCTGTGGATCCGCTACATTACCCTCCAGAAAGGCAGCAATAGTCTGCTTCTCTACCAGCACTGAATAAGCACACCTCTCTCCCTATATTTTCTCTAGCACTTGAATCATTCTATTTATTTATTTTGGATCTGCAGATTTTGTTAAGATATATTCACGTAAGATACACCCTATTTTTGTGGGAAGTTTTAAACTAAAAACAACTTTAAAAACAGAGACAGGGCTTTTCAGGTTATCTATCTCTTTCTGCTTGAGGTTTGGTAATGTGTACCTTTCAAGAACCATCTAAGTTTATTGGCAGGGTTGTCATAATATTCTTACTATCTTCTTTATACCTATAAGACTTTGTAGTGATGTCATTTCTCTTATTCCTGATGTTGGTAATTTGTTTCTTCTTTTTTTTCCCCGATCATTCTGGCTAGAGGGTTTATAAACTTTATTGATCTTCTCAGAGAACAACTGTGGTTTCAACTGACTTTTTCTAATATTTCTCTGTTTTCCATTTGTTTCCACTCTGATCTTCACTTTTTATTTATTTCCACTTTCTTGGGCTTAATTTGCTTCTCTTTTTTCCTAATTTCTTAATGGAGAAGCTGAAGTGACAGGTTTGACAGCTTTCCTTTCTAATACAAGAAGTTAGTGCAATTAAAATTGGTCCTTTGGGTACTGCTTTAGCTGCACCACCCGCCCCCCCCCAATTTACACACTGTGCTTTCATTTTCTTTCAATTAAAAATACCATCTAATTTCTTTTAATTTCTTCTTTGACCCCCAAGATATTTAGTTTCCAAATACTCACGGATATTCCAGAGATCTTTCTGTTATTGATTTCTAATTTAACATCACTGTGGTCAGAGAACATACTTTATATTGACTTAAAACCTTTGGAAGTAATATTGAGACTTGCTTTATGGCTCAGAGTTTGGTCTATCTTGGTAAATATGTCATATACACTTGGAAAAGAATGTGTATTCTGCTGTTGTTGGGTAGAATGTTTCATAAATGTTCAGTAGGTCAAGCTGTTTGACAGCATTGCTCAAGTGTTCTAGCTTACAGATCTTTGTCTAGGCTTTATCAATTATTAAGGATGTTGAAATATTCAACTGTAATTGTGGATGTGTCTATTTCTCTTTGCAGTTCTATCAGTCTTTGTACATTTTGAAGCTATTATTAGGTGTATAGATATTTAAAATAACGTCCTCTTGATGAATTGACTTATCTTTTCCTTTGATTAGTGATGGCATGGTATATATTTTTCCATCTTTTCCTTGTAACCTGGCAATCTCTGCCTTTTAATTGGGGTGTGTAAATCATTTATATTTAATATGAATACTGATATGGTTCATTAGGGTTAATTCTATCATTATGCTATTAGTTTCCTAGTTGTCCCAGCTGTCCTTTGTTCTCTTTCTGAATTTTCAAATGATTTGATTTAGTCTCCACTGTTGGCTTATTAACTGTAACTCTGTTTTGTTATGTTAGTGCTTTGCTTTAGGACTTAGAGTATACATCTTTAACTTATCAGAGTCTACCGTTGAGTGATATTATAGACCAAAACTGGAATCAACCCAAATGTTCATCAACAGCTGAATGAATGAACAAATTACAATATATCCATTCAATGGAATACTATTCAGGCATAAAAAGGAATGAACTGTGGATAAAATCACATTACATGGATGAGTCTCAAAATAATTATGCTGGGTGAAAGACATGAGACAAAAAAAAGAATAAATACTGTCTAAATTCATTTGCATGAAACTACAAAACACAAACTAAAGGAACAGAAAGCCGATCAGGGGCAGAATGTAGGTGGAAAGTATTACAAAAGGGCATGAGAAACTTCGGGGTGTTGGATATGTTCATGATCTTAACTGGGATGATAGCTTCATGGGTGTACACATATGTTGAAATATCTTATTATACAATTTAAATAAATACAGTTTATTATATGTCAATTATACCTCAATAGAGTTGAGAAAAGATAAAAACCTGCTTTTTCTCATCATCCTGTGCTCCCTGTGGGTATCAATGGTCATTTCCTCCAGGACATTGCCTTCATCCCCAGATAGTACTACGTGGTACAGGGTTCATGTACACTGTATAGTGTTCATCCCCACACGGTACTACGTGGTACAGGGTCCATGGACACTGTACTGTGTTCATCCCCACACGGTACTACATGGACACTGTACCACATGGTTGCAATAATGTGTGAGGACAGGCTGCCTCCAGAGAACACATGGTACTAGGCAATGGTCAGTTAGTGAATTCACTGAACACGAGGCCCAAAATTTCAGAGGACATGGTGAAAAAGAAATTTGATTGGGGCTTTAGCTTAAAAAATAATAACCATGAAGGTGTCTGTCGCTGTCTGGCTACCTGGTCTTGGAGCTGCAGCACCTGTCCTGGTTTCTAGTAATGTGATAAACCAACATGCTGAAGAAGACAAGGTAGGGTTAAAGGGAAGAAGCTAGGTCTGATGCCCTTGGTAAACTCCTTTATCAGCTTTTTGCTTGTTTAAGCCATTAAATAAGACCACTGCTGAGTCTTCTGTAGCCGGCAGCAGTTAAGTGTTCTTAAGAGATATTACTGACGGCAGATATGGACGAGGCAGTACCACCTGACTACACCAGAAGAGGAACTGGATGGCTGGGAGTCAGGTGGGAGGGAGGCTTACCATTCACTGAATACTCTTTTTGTTCCCTTGGAATTTCATTCTATGTGAAAATATCATATATTAAAAATATATGAATCACAAGCAAAGAGATCCAATCAGTCATCAAAAATCTTCCCACAAATAAATGCCCAGGGCCAGATGGCTTCACAGGGGAATTCTACCAAACTTTCCAGAAAGAACTGACACCAATCTTACTCAAACTCTTTCAAAACATTGAAGAAAATGGAACACTACCTAACTCATTTTATGAAGCTAACATCAATCTAATACCAATACCAGGCAAAGATGCTACAAAAAAGGAAAACTACCGGCCAATCTCCCTAATGAATATAGATGCAAAAATCCTCAACAAAATACTTGCAAATCGAATCCAAAGACACATTAAAAAAATCATACACCATGACCAAGTGGGGTTTATTCCAGGCATGCAAGGATGGTTCAACATAAGAAAATCAATCAATGTATTACAACACATTAACAAGTCAAAAGGGAAAAATCAATCGATCATCTCAATAGATGCTGAAAAAGCATTTGACAAAATCCAATATCCCTTTTTGATAAAAACACTTCAAAAGGTAGGAATTGAAGGAAACTTCCTCAACATGATAAAGAGCATATATGAAAAACCCACAGCCAGCATAGTACTCAATGGTGAGAGACTGAAAGCCTTCCCTCTAAGATCAGGAACAAGACAAGGATGCCTGCTGTCACCACTGTTATTCAACATTGTGCTGGAAGTGCTAGCCAGGGCAATCCGGCAAGACAAAGAAATAAAAGGCATCCAAATTGGAAAAGAAGAAGTAAAACTGTCATTGTTTGCAGATGATATGATCTTATATCTAGAAAACCCTGAGAAATCGACGATACAGCTACTAGAGCTAATAAACAAATTTAGCAAAGTAGCGGGATACAAGGTTAATGCACGTAAGTCAGTAATGTTTCTATATGCTAGAAATGAACAAACTGAAGAGACACTCAAGAAAAAGATACCATTTTCAATAGCAACTAAAAAAATCAAGTACCTAGGAATAAACTTAACCAAAGATGTAAAAGACCTATACAAAGAAAACTACATAACTCTACTAAAAGAAATAGAAGGGGACCTTAAAAGATGGAAAAATATTCCATGTTCATGGATAGGAAGACTAAATGTCATTAAGATGTCAATTCTACCCAAACTCATCTACAGATTCAATGCAATCCCAATCAAAATTCCAACAACCTACTTTGCAGACTTGGAAAAGCTAGTTATCAAATTTATTTGGAAAGGGAAGATGCCTCGAATTGCTAAAGACACTCTAAAAAAGAAAAACGAAGTGGGAGGACTTACACTCCCTGACTTTGAAGCTTATTATAAAGCCACAGTTGCCAAAACAGCATGGTACTGGCACAAAGATAGACATATAGATCAATGGAATCGAACTGAGAATTCGGAGATAGACCCTCAGATCTATGGCCGACTGATCTTTGATAAGGCCCCCAAAGTCACTGAACTGAGTCATAATGGTCTGTTCAACAAATGGGGCTGGGAGAGTTGGATATCCATATCCAAAAGAATGAAAGAGGACCCCTACCTCACCCCCTACACAAAAATTAACTCAAAATGGACCAAAGATCTCAATATAAAAGAAAGTACCATAAAACTCCTAGAAGATAATGTAGGAAAACATCTTCAAGACCTTGTATTAGGCGGCCACTTCCTAGACTTTACACCCAAAGCACAAGCAACAAAAGAGAAAATAGATAAATGGGAACTCCTCAAGCTTAGAAGTTTATGCACCTCAAAGGAATTTCTCAAAAAGGTAAAGAGGCAGCCAACTCAATGGGAAAAAATTTTTGGAAACCATGTATCTGACAAAAGACTGATATCTTGCATATATAAAGAAATCCTACAACTCAATGACAATAGTACAGTCGGCCCAATTATAAAATGGGCAAAAGATATGAAAAGACAGTTCTCTGAAGAGGAAATACAAATGGCCAAGAAACACATGAAAAAATGTTCAGCTTCACTAGCTATTAGAGAGATGCAAATTAAGACCACAATGAGATACCATCTAACACCGGTTAGAATGGCTGCCATTAAACAAACAGGAAACTACAAATGCTGGAGGGGATGTGGAGAAATTGGAACTCTTATTCACTGTTGGTGGGACTGTATAATGGTTCAGCCACTCTGGAAGTCAGTCTGGCAGTTCCTTAGAAAACTAGATATAGAGTTACCATTCGATCCAGCGATTGCACTTCTCGGTATATACCCGGAAGATCGGAAAGCAGTGACACGAACAGATATCTGCACGCTAATGTTCATAGCAGCATTATTCACAATTGCCAAGAGATGGAAACAACCCAAATGTCCTTCAACAGATGAGTGGATAAATAAAATGTGGTATATACACACGATGGAATACTACGCGGCAGTAAGAAGGAACGATCTCGTGAAACATATGACAACATGGATGAACCCTGAAGACATAATGCTGAGCGAAATAAGCCAGGCACAAAAAGAGAAATATTATATGCTACCACTAATGTGAACTTTGAAAAATGTAAAACAAATGGCTTATAATGTAGAATGTAGGGGAACTAGCAGTAGAGAGCAATTAAGGAAGGGGGAACAACAATCCAAGAAGAACAGATAAGCTATTTAACGTTCTGGGGATGCCCAGGAATGACTATGGTCTGTTAATTTCTGATGGATATAGTAGGAGCAAGTTCACAGAAATGTTGCTATATTAGGTAACTTTCTTGGGGTAAAGTAGGAACATGTTGGAAGTTAAGCAGTTATCTTAGGTTAGTTGTCTTTTTCTTACTCCCTTGTTATGGTCTCTTTGAAATGTTCTTTTATTGTATGTTTGTTTTCTTTTTAACTTTTTTTTCATACAGTTGATTTAAAAAAGAAGGGAAAGTTAAAAAAAAAAAACAAAAAAAAAAAACAAGGAAAAAAAAAAGATGCAGTGCCCCCTAGAAGAGCCTGTGGAGAATGCAGGGGTATTCGCCTACCCCACCTCCATGGTTGCTAACATGACCACAGACATAGGGGACTGGTGGTTTGATGGGTTGAGCCCTCTACCACAGGTTTTACCCTTGGGAAGACGGTTGCTGCAAAGGAGAGGCTAGGCCTCCCTATGGTTGTGCCTAAGAGCCTCCTCCCGAGTGCCTCTTTGTTGCTCAGATGTGGCCCTGTCTCTCTAGCTAAGCCAACTTGAAAGGTGAAATCACTGCCCTCCCCCCTACGTGGGATCAGACACCCAGGGGAGTGAATCTCCCTGGCAACGTGGAATATGACTCCCGGGGAGGAATGTAGACCTGGCATCGTGGGACAGAGAACATCTTCTTGACCAAAAGGGGGATGTGAAAGGAAATGAAATAAGCTTCAGTGGCAGAGAGAATCCAAAAGGAGCCGAGAGGTCACTCTGGTGGGCACTCTTACGCACACTTTAGACAACCCTTTTTAGGTTCTAAAGAATTGGGGTAGCTGGTGGTGGATACCTGAAACTATCAAACTACAACCCAGAACCCACGAATCTCGAAGACAGTTGTATAAAAATGTAGCTTATGAGGGGTGACAAGGGGATTGGGAAAGCCATAAGGACCACACTCCACTTTGTCTAGTTTATGGATGGATGAGTAGAAAAATAGGGGAAGGAAACAAACAGACAAAGGTACCCAGTGTTCTTTTTTACTTCAATTGCTCTTTTTCACTCTAATTATTATTCTTGTTATTCTTGTGTGTGTGCTAATGAAGGTGTCAGGGATTGATTTGGGTGATGAATGTACAACTATGTAATCGTACTGTGAACAATCGAAAGTACGATTTGTTTTGTATGACTGCGTGGTATATGAATATATCTCAATAAAATGAAGATTTAAAAAAAAAAAAAAAAAGACATAATGCTGAGCAAAATAAGCCAGGCACAAAAAGAGAGATATTGTATGTTACCACTAATGTGAATT
The DNA here is from genome assembly GCF_015220235.1 of Choloepus didactylus. Lineage (NCBI taxonomy): Eukaryota > Metazoa > Chordata > Mammalia > Pilosa > Megalonychidae > Choloepus > Choloepus didactylus. The sequence goes on from NC_051312.1 coordinate 6,887,229, forward strand.
CTGTGAAAAATGTACAATGTTTTATACTGTAGAATGTAGGGGACCTAGAGATACCAATTAGTGGAGGGGGAATGATAATCCAATAAGAACAGATAAACTATGGAGGGTAATCTCAATGTTATGGGAATGCTCAGGAATGATTATGGTTTGTAAACTTTCTTGGATATAGTAAGATCATGTTGGAAGCAATAGAGTTATTTTAGGTTTTTTTTCCTCTTATTCCTTTGTTTTCTTAGGGGTTGTTAATTTTCTTGGGGTATGGTAGGAACATGTTGGAAGCAAAGTAGTTATTTTAGGTTATGTTATTTGTTTTCCTTAATCCATTGCTTTGTTTGAAATGTTGTGGGGTTTTTTTGGTTGTTGTTTGCCTGTTTGTTTTTAATTTTTTGATAAACAAAGTTAAAAAACTGAAAAAAAATCAGTAGAAAAATGGGAGTAAAAACTAAATGACAAATAGGGTGGGATGGGGGGATGGTTTGGGTATTCTCTTTTCACTTTTATTTTTTATTCTTATTCTGATTCTTTCTGATGTAAGGAAAATGTTCAGAAATAGATTGTGGTGATGAACGCATAACTATATGATCATACTGTGAACAGTTGATTGTATACCATGGATGACTGTATGGTTTGTGAATATATTTCAATAAAACTGAATTAAAAAAAAAAAAAAAGAAAAAAGAAAAAAAAATATATGAAAGAAAAAGGAAAGTTCAGCTGCTTTTCAGATACCCCTCTCCTCTTAAATATGAAGATACTGAGAAGGAATACTCAGATAACAAGAACTCCCTGTTTACAGAAGCACAATTTATTAAGATTCCTGGGACAAAAGCCTTTCCACCCAGAGGGTATCAACTGACATGATGTGTCTCCCCCAATTACATCAAACAACTCTCCCCCTCCTTTTGGAAACTTTTAGTCTTTTAAAAAAAATAATACATAACTCAGCTGCTACTGTTATTAGTGACAAGGAACAGTTATTTTTTCAAAGGCACTCTATGACTACATTCCTCATTCAAAGGATGTTGTCACATTTCAGGAACTGTCTCTAAATACTTCCAACGTTTTCAAGCATATCACTTGACTCACACACCCTTCTGTCATACTGCAGACATGAGTACTTGCACTAACTCACATCAATTAATGAGGGCATTTCTGTTCATGACAAAATACTGGTCTCTGGATCAAATATATACATTCTGAGATGATACAATATATGTCTCATAAGCATTTGCTCTATGTGTTGGGTATAATTACTATTGTAACAGTCTTTCACCTGGATCGTCTTTGGGATTCTGGTGTGAATGCAATGTGCTTTTCCTCCCAGATATCTTCCTCATCAGAACCACCATCATCAAACTGCTGTATTCTTTCCTTACAACATGCTTCAAACAAGGCAATATTTCCCTAAATAAAAGAGACATAAAAAGAACAAAACATTTAAAACCAAGTTATCTTCTCCCAAAAGTTACTGATATAAATTGCATTTTGATTATATTAGAAGCTTGCAAAGTTTTAGGTTAATATTTGCTACACATTATCATTTATGCCCATTTTTCCATTCCTTTAAAAAATGAAGCCTATCACACACTTCAAAATAAAATGTGAACATCTAATGTTAGCTTTTGCATAAGTGCAAGAACTTTTCTGTAAAAAAGATTGGACTCAAAACTAGCATACAAGCAGCAAAGACCTATTTACTCTCACCTAGTAAAATTATTTTAATTCCAAGAGCCTCCTCGTCCCACCCACTACTCAGTCACAGATGTGTCTTAACAAGGAAAAGCAACCTGTATTTCGCCTGCTTTCACCAGTTCAGCTAAGCAGTGATAAGCGCCAATGGCCCAAATCAGCAGTTTCTACATTATCTCATTAGCAAATAAAAAATGGTTTCCCATGCCGATGAACAAAAAAAAAAAAAAAAAAAAAAAATTGTGCCCATTCAAATGACATCAATCCTCTTATCACCTTTAGGGGAAGACGATACAACTGATTTGGTATTTCAGAACTGTCTCATGGTGAGAGGCTTGCCCTGCTCTCCACAAGTTTCTCTCCTGGTGCCACACAGCAGATGTAAAAGGCAGCTAGCTGGAGCCCACAGCAGTCTCCTCTTTGATGCTAAATGTCTATAGTGCAATCGTAAGTGACCATGGTTTTATTAGCCCTGTCAGATCTTTAACCAGGGGACCAGCAGGCCATGGGGAAGAGTGAGCTGTATAACAGCAATCTCAGCTGCAGGTTCCTGGCGTACAAGGCGCCCATATGCAGGCTAGGACAAAACCCAGTCCCCACGCTGCCACCTCTTGTACCCCAGGTTGTTCATGACAGGAAATGTTTATACTCACGCTTTCATTTGTATTGAGAGTAAAGTTGATGTCTGATACCCGATCAAAAGAAACACTGTAAAAGATATATAAGCATAGTAAAAGTTAATTATCTACAAACTCACTTACAGGAATAGTGTTCATGAAACTTTCCAAATTTAAAATACTTATACTATCATTAAAATGCACATAGGTAAAAATACCACCCCCCCCCCCAAAAAACAAAACTACTTGCATTAAATTATGCCTCCTCTCTTTGTATTAGGTAACGTATGTGATATGAGAAGCTTGGGATGGAAGGCTTTTGAGACAGAACAAGCACACCCTGGAAGCCTTCCTATAAATGGTTTTAACATCCACTGTTTCATGGGCCTTGCTAATAGCACAAATAAAAAGGTTTATTTGCAAGGAAACAAGACATGAAAAGTACACAAAAAGTGTCGAGCACTAAACTTTCTCTGTGTAGAAGCTTTCTCCAAATTCATATACAAAATACAGACATCCTTGAAATACTACGCTTCATTATGAAATGGCACAATCCAGATCTAGGAAGAAAGGGAGTAAAAGAATTCAGAGCCTAACTATTAAATGCAGCTTTCTGGAGTAGACGTGGTTAGCTTACAATTCTTAAAAGATTAATCTAATCAATCATTGTTCCAAGTACCCATTGCAACTTTTAAGGAGATTACGGACTCCTAACTAGTAGCAGTTGGTTAGAGTCCAGGCAGGCAAATGCTGAGATGCCAAAGGTTCTGGTGTGAGGTGGTGGATCCAATCCCACGTAGAGACACTCCTGGGCTATAGACCCAGACCCAGTATCAAGTGTTCTTGCTCTTTTGGATTTCAATGAGCCAATCCTTAAGGCAAGTGGAGAATGACAGCCTTCAACCCTTGCCATGGCCCCTCTACTCCACTGTGCAGATACATGCTGTATGGCATGATGAGAGTGTCATAACAGTACTTTGGCCTTCATGCATGCCATAAACTAGACTTTGTGACAAACAACCCTCACTGGAGGTATTTTACAAAATATTCCATGTCTACTGCTTGCAAGGCATCAGAGCAGATACCATGTACTCATGAGCATAATAAGGAAATCTTCAAATGCCAGGCTACCTTAAATTTTTCTTAAATTCTGTTCTCAATGAGTTATAATATGCCATTCATAAATGTTTTAATTATAGATATGTCTCATTTCCCAAGTCCAGATACTAGATCACTCACTTGTTTTCATTTCTGTGTTCACCTGCACATTTTCTATTCATTAATCTTGTCTAGCACCAATAATTCCCATTTCCGGGCTTCCCTTACACTGACTGCAGAATGAGTAGTTCCACTGCCTGAATTCTGCAAAAAACCCAACACTATCTTAGAGTCAGTCCCTAGAGAAGGGACTGTACCTATGGTAGAGCTGCCCTGCAGTGTGGTGGTCAGAAGAAATTATGCAGCCAGGTCTGAGTACTGTAAATTAACATGCCTCAAATAAACTGACTAATATAGGAATGGATTACTTTAAATAATTCTATCTAACACTAAGACTTAGAAGAAAAGACTAATGACTTGAGTTCCTAAAAGGAGTTTAATCTAATAAAAATAAACCTCTTTGAAAGAGGTCAAGCCTAAAGGCAAATGTTATTTTTGTTGGAGTGGTACTCGAATCTCTAACTGTTCTCTGAGTACTTCAGGGGAACTAAAGGGAACACCCATGGAAGAGGAAAGTTCTTCTGAGAATACAGTGGACTCCCAAAAATGTCTCACAAAGAGCAGGAAAATAAGGGAATTATGAAAATAGGAAAATATACTCACTTGCCAATGTCATCTTGATCTGCAAACTTCTCATCGTTGAAGCCAAACTGGTCAATAAAATTGGACGTCATTTGTTGCATCTGATAATCAGAAAAGGCCTGGCAACCCCAGGACCAGTGACAGTGATATAATGATTCTAATGACATTCTACATACTATTTGCCCATTTTTGTTCCAGAAATCATTTTATTTATATAGCCATAGGGTTTAAAGAGTTGGTGTGTTTTTTCTAAAAACAATCAAATAATTTCAGACACAATTTGCCAAAAAAGGAATGTTTCCACATTTGGTCCACATTGTATAATGTGTCCTCTTATACAAACCTCTTTAGAGAGAGGCTTGGGTTAAGCCTAATTCAAAGAGGTGATCAAGTGACATTATCAAGCCTGAAATTATAAGCCGTACTAGTTACCAGTGGACACACCAACCTTACCTAGGATAAGTCGTAGCACCCGCCCTCCCTCTAAGCCATCTCCCCCATCCCCCCAATCCACTAGAGCAAACAGCACCAGATGAAAACTTATTAATGAACACAATCACAGTCCTACAAAGAAGAACTGTCAGGGACATTTCATCTTCTTTAAAAAAGACTCAGCTCTTAGAGGATGGGAAGAGTGTAAAAGTGGAGTGACTTCTAACCTTGGAAAAAGGAAAAGACTGTTTTAACACTCATCTGAAATCCCTGTGAAAAAGCCTACTACACTACCCGATCCTTGGAGGAGGAGTTCTGTTCCTCTACATCATTTCGAGACAGCCCCAGGTGCTCCTGGGTTTTCTTACTTGGGAAAGGGGGAGAGCTGTTAATGGGCTCCATGAAAATGTTGATCTTCTAATTTAAAACAATAGCAACCAGGGCCAGGGAAGCACGTGAAATCGGGGAGTATGTTCTCACGTGTTTATCAGAAATAAAGAATACACGAAGACATTCTAACAAAAGAAAAACTTGGAGACCAGATAACAATGTGTGTTGCTCCATGAACAGAAGTGTGTGCTGAGACAGCTATTTTCTACATGTGAGCCTGCACCCAAGGGGCACATGCAGCAGATGGTTACTGAACTGAAAGCATCACCACTGAAGCCACTTGCTGGGAGGCAGTAATAACTGAGTTACATTAACCTCCTTGTATCCTACATCTGAACAAAGTCCAAAGATTTTGCCCTGCAGAAGTATGTGTCAGAAAGGCTTATACCATTAATTCCTCATTATTTACTCTGGTGGCAAGGAATGATGGCATGGATAATCCAGTTTAGGAAATAAACCTTATATTTGGCTTTGGAAGGCTTCTTTTCCTTTGACCTGAAAAAAGCGTTTCTAGTTATCTGAGAACCTAAAACCTCACTTTTCTCAATTCAAGATGATGATACACCCCACCCCTACCTCGATTCACTGGTGAAAACACCATCTCCTCTCTTGCCCAGAGAGAATACTCTGTGAGCACATGGGGACCTGTGAGCATGCAGCTGGCTGGTCTGGGGTGATTATCCATGCTACAGCTGCACCGGCAGCCTTGCAAGACCACATCTGGTAAGGCATGCAATGCAAACCAAGGCTGATTTGGTGGAGTTTGGCTGAAAGCAGAGGGCAAGGACATGTTCTCAGGGGCTGAGTCGAATTTTAGATACATAAATGGAAAATGTGATAGGTAGCATTCACGTTCATTAAATCAGAAAGAAACAGTTCAACTTCCTCTGAATTGTAGCTTTATCTTTTATAAGGTAAAACAGATGCTTACTACTTCAAAGGTGGGGAAAGAATCATGAAGTATTTCTTTTGAGTAGGCAGCATAAGCCTGGCTGAGTTTATTTAAAGATTAGAAATTTAGAAATTTGGTTTTTCTCACCATGAGGGAGAAAGTCCCTCCCAAGTGTTTTGATTCTTTATGTCAATTATTTTTTTATCCTCTAGAGATTCTATTATAAATCTTCTGGGTGTAGAAGGGGAGAAATGTTTCCCAAAGTGCCCCTATATTTAAATGGCTCATAACAGAACGCTAACACTAAATACACTGCATTCTGCTTCAGTGTGTGTATATATGATATCTGTGTACATATACATATATATGCAAGCACATATTTGCATGCTATCTAGCTCGCTCACACGCGCGCGCTCTCTCAAGATGTATATAACTGACAGAAGGAGGTAATCTCCATGCAGGGAAAAAGAAAAACTGTAGTCCTCATTAGTTCTAAGTCTATCACAGCTTCTAGGAAGATACACACTAGCAAAGAACCTAAGTTTTAGAATCTGCTTTTTACTAATAAAGTTACCATGGCTTACTAATCAAGTTACATGGCCCATGTAAATGACTGTGCTTTTGTTTTATTTAAAGGTATATAAAGTGTTTTGAATGTTGAGAAATTCAAATCTGGAAAGCACTGCACAGCTCTGCAACTTCAAGCACTTCCCAGTATTCTCACCCTGGCCCAAACCAGGGACAGTGCAGGTCACTGAGAAGAGAGCCAGCCCCTTTATTAAGGAACTTTCTTTGGGGTAGTGGCACCTGGGCCACAGAAACTACTTCTCACCTGAGTTCGATCTGACCTGCCTATGAACAAGCCTGTAATGGGAAAGCAGTTGCTTTAATTCTTCAGATACCACCTGGAGGCAGACCCCTCACCCTCCACCCCTGTTAGGCAGAATCAGGAGGAGGGAGAATCAAACACTTGATCTTAAGAAACCAGGAGGAACTGGGGACAAAACAAAATGGATGGATAGAGGCCCAAGAGCTGTGAGGCATTCTGCAGGTCACACAGGGACCCATCGGTGACACGGTTAAGTAACCTTGTTAAAATGATCTCTCCCCTACGCTCTCTTCACTCGGGGACTTTACCAATATGAGGCCAGAATTCAAATGTGAACAAGAACCTATAATGATAGGTATAAACTAATATTCTGATTATAATGGAGAGCAGAATGAAACTCTTAAATTAAACTGCATTTATATTCTCAAATCTTTCAACAGTGCTTTGCAGCGTATTTCTAACAATATCCTATAGCCTTGGCTTATTTACAAAACGAGCCATGCCTGGTTTATACAGTTTACAACTTGTAAAAAAAAAAAAAAAAAAGGTTACTGGAAGCTTATCAGTCAGAAAAAAAAAAGTAATTCTTCTTCCTACTTTTATAGGTTTACATGCAGGGGATAAAGTTCACAGGGACAGGAGCCCAACAAAGGATGTTAGTCAATCAGTTCTGCAACCAGGAATGAGTCATATGCACGTCAGCAATCAGTCAGGCTGAAAAGAAAACTCTCCCCATAACAGATAGGAGCCTAGAGGCAGATATAGCGAAAGGGAATCCACTTTCCAGGTACCTAAATTTAACCTCTTCTAGATTAAATCGGGAGCCTGATGTCTGAGGCATTCTTTTTCTTAAAGCTACATTTTAACAGGTCCAAAATCACCTTGATTTTGCAGCATATTTCTAAAAATATCATATAGACTTAGCTTATTTACAAAATGAGCCATGGTTGGTGTATACAGTTTAAACTTGCAAAAAAAGGGTTACTAGAAGCTTGTCAGAATTACTCTTCCTGCTTTTAGAGGTTTAGATGAAGTGGATAAAATTCACAGGGATTCACAGGAAAATTTACATTTTATGCCATCATGCTTCATCAAAAGGGTGGAGCAATGTGTGGCACTCATGGCCATGCTAGGTTGAAGAGACTGTTTTAATACTCTATAGTGCTTCAGTGGAAGGAGGCAGTTGTCAAGGTGCTTCCTGGGGCAATACCAGAAAGCACTGGGACCAAGAAAGGATATCTTGCAGGCACGAAGGATCACAGCAAACAAAGGCAGGAGGAAATGAGGGGCTGCTACATTCTGCAAAAAGGCACCACAGATCTCAAGAGCTGTCCTACAGGCTGGCTGCTCTCTGAGTCCTAACCTGAGGGTGTTGGCTTCCAAAGGACAGCAACTTCAAATACAAGAACCAGCAGAGAAGCCAGCCTAGTGCTGAAATGCTACTTCGGATCTTGAAAATGTGAATAGTAAATAGCTTCAGTATCAAATCCAACCAATTGCATGGCTGAAACCTGCACTGGACTGATGAAGCTATGCTACTCGGCAGCCAAGAGCGGGGCCAGCCCTGCTAAAAGATGAGGCTCAGAGATTGAAGGGAAAAAAAAAAAAAAAAAAAAAGAAGCAAAGCCACACTTAGTGACGGGTGGCTGGGGAGATGTCTACATTAATGCAACTGCCACGCCAAGGCAATTAACGTGCCAAGACCATCTGGTACTGGCTAAGGACAAGCTCTCCACATGAATAGCTGATAACTTTCAAAAGGGCTTCTATTTTTAGCTCCCAAACTTGATACCCCACAAAGATAGTGAAATCGTTGTCATCTTTCCAAGAACCACCAATGGATGATAAATCAGTACATTTATTATTTATATCCTGCCCCACCCCCACCCCAAATTATAAGCAGTTGATACATGGAGCTGATTTGGGGGAAGGAGGGTTGGGGTGACAATGAATTACTTCAAGTAAAACTCAATTTAGATGTCACCATAACAGAATGTCAAGATAACTGGAAACATACCATTAATAGGAAAAGGACCTAATAAGTCATTTGTTTCAAGGTCATTTATGCAAGTTTATTTTTACTAACACTTAAAGAAGTCTTACTCCTATTATTCTTACCCACAAATCTCTATAGCACGCATCTTTAAGCCACAACCCAATTATTTTAAGGGTCTGCACAGTGAACATGGTCCCTGAGGTGCCTTACCAAATGATTCATTTCATTCAAAGCTCCTAAAATTTAACTGACTCATCATTTTTATCAGGTATGAAACAGTCCCTGGAAACAGAATCAATATAAACCTACCTCTCATGCACTCAACACTTTCTATTTTAAATTCTTATGCCTAACTAGTAAGTACCACTAAAATCACATTCCAATGCAAAATATGGTTCTGAAGCTGATTCATAAAGGGCAACTAGACTAAGCATTTAAAATAAAAACAAAAAGCAAAGCTTTAGGCATGACTCACTTGCTGCAAAGAAGAATCCTGTGAGAAACCCGTTTCTTTAAAGTCAATTTCATCATCACTGGATGAATGAATATGGCAGGTTGTAACCTATATGCATAAAAATGTAAAAAACTATTTAACATAGAAAAGTTTTGGACATTTGTATCAGCATTTTTATGGAAAAATTACATTTAGTTTTGCTCTCAATGTGTATAACAGAAAAGAAATGAAAATAAAAAACAAGTAACAGTTAAGCAGTAAAACCCACCCAGTAATTCAAGGGTAATTCACATCACTCGACCACCTGGTTTTGCTCTCTGCCCTGCTGCTGCCCACCTGCGGTTACTGCACTCCTCACTACTGACACCACCAGACCAAAGAGCAGGTTAGGGAGGGAGGAGTCACTCCATTTAAGTGATTTTGATAACTACTCACATTTGATGTTTAAAAGGCTCAGCTACAACACAAAGGTAATTTATATGTAGACTATACACTGGCACATTCCTTATACATCAATAAGAGGTCTGACCTGCAAACTGGAAAGGGCCAATGCCAGCCTGTAGAGAAAAACTAACTATTTCCCAGGGATTACTCATGAGCCATGAGAAATTTTGGTCAGCTTTAACTATAACCACTTCCAACATAACTCACTTTCAGTTCTTTCATTTCCCGCCCACACTAAGAAAAGCACTGTCTGTAAAGCTAATCTGACTTGAGGTGATAGCCTCCTGCCCATAAAAAGACTTGAAATCTGCTCCTCACAATGCTCCCCTCACCCTGAACTTACAGCCAACTCTCAGTAATTAAGCAAAAACACAAACAGCAACTGCTCACCAATTCATGGTAAATGGTCTTTACTAATTCATAAATGTCACACAATTCTAGGCGGGGAGATATATTAATGATTAGAAACCAAGACATACAAATGATTAAGTACAGCATTAAAAACAGTAACTGCTATACAGCAAGTGACAAATACAGAGAGTCTGAAATTCTAGAAACAAGTCCTCTACTTCTGAGGACAACTTACACTGCACATTCTGAGGTATTTATTCTGTACTTTTTGTGGAAATGTTTTGGGCAGAGGGCATTGTATTAGGGGAAGTCACAAGCAGCCTGTACCTGCCAATTCTAGAAGCTGTTCCTGATAGCCTGGAATTAAATAAATTGTAAAGTTATTTCAACTTTGGTTTAAGAAGCCCAAATTAGAATCCATGTAGGTCTATTTGGGGCATGGCTTATGAAATTCCAAAGAAATCACTGCCTGAAGTAGATTAATGTAAATCTCATCTCTTTTCTTCCCTTTGTCTGAACATCTTTGGTTAAGATACCAAGCCCAAGTGAAATTAAGCTATAATTACCAATATTTCCAATCAATTCCCTCTACATCCTAAGGTGAAAAGCCCTCACATCTACTTTTGAAATGACCCAATGAAATCAAAGGTAGAATCTGACTACTAGAGTCAACAGCAGCTTTGGTGAATTATGTGAAAATGTGGGGTGGGGGGTGTTCCAGGCAAGCCCCAGCAGAGCAGTGATGGGCGGGGACACCACCTGCCACAGCAGGAGGCACGCTATGGGATGACTGCAGCCAGGTCAAGTGGTTCCACCGCAGGGGTCTAGAGAAGCTTCAGGCTACTGGGCTGGCAAGCCAGGGTGCGCCTCACCCTCAGCCAACATGGATTTTAGAGGGGCAACCCCCAGATGGGGCACAGAAAGGGAGAATTCAAAGCAAGCTAGGCAAAGTAAACAGGAGAGAACCACAAAAGAGTGGGCCAGTCCCAACAGTGTCTTACTATCGAAGTTCAAGCAGGATACAACATATCCTCATTCGTACTTTTATGGTTTCCTAAAACATACGATTTTACCAGCTCATTTAATTAAAGATGAGAAGGAAATTAATTTTTGCTGAGCAGTTTCCATGTGCCAGACATTGTGATCCCTTTACGTGCTCTACTTAAACCGAATCCTCAAAGTGATCCCAGGAAGTATTTAAAATAAGTTTTTTCCTCCAAAGAGAAACTACTGTTTTAGCAAGTTATTACTGACAACAGCACAATGCATGCACGCCTTCACAATTACATTCATGAAAAGATGTGGTAATTCCAACTCTATCCATATCATCCTGGTCTGAAATAGTTATCAATAAAAAGAGCTAAAAGACCATTTAATTTACCTGTCAAGGGAAACTTGCTACTCAGATTCATACCACTCCAAACCTCAAAACTGATTTCCTGATCTACAATTCCAAACATGCTCCTTTTGAGGCATTTCCATCTCAGTAAATGCTACTTTCTCTACTTTCTTGGCTAAAAAACAGTTTCTTGTTTCTTCTATCCCACTCACCTTTACCTGCTCCAATTTCAAAATATAACCCCAAATCCCATCACTTCTATAGACCAAGTATGTCACCACCTCCCTAGTGCAAGCTACCGTATCTCTCGCCTCAATCAATGCTAAATATCACAGGCAGTGAACCCATCATCCTGCTCCTAACTTTCTCCCTCTAAATTCTGTTCTTAACCCAACAGCCAAAGTGATGGCTTTTAAAAAAAAACAGGTCAGTGGATACCTTGTAAAAATTTCTACAAATGTTGGGTGGGCCAGTTTAGTAAACACCTCCTCTACCAGTGTTGCTGAATCAGATGTAGATTTTGGAAGAACTGACCTTGGCATTGTCAAGTGGGTAAAACTTGTCAGAACATCATCTTTTTCCTGTAACCCTTCCATCATCCCCCCTATTCTCCAACGGCTTAGTGCCTTTCCCGTTTCATTTCCTCTCAGAGCCTCCTCTCAGCAGCCAGCTGGAGAGGATTAATACTCTAACTCATGAAGATTTAACACCCTCAAATCTTATATCTCCCAAAGGAATTTTCTGGTTGAGATCTTTGAAGGTGTGACTTTCTAACAGTAGAATAGTCACCTAGGTCAGACTAGCAGGGAAGATGCATCATGACCTTTTAAAAATGCATATGAAATGATGCCACTCATTACACAACCTAATGGCTTCCCATCTCACCAACATTAAAAACAAAAATGCCCACTGTAGACTAAAGAGCTCTACAAGATCGTGCCCTTAATGCCTCTCTGACCTCATTCCCTACTGTTCTTTTGCTTGCTAGTTCTATGACAGTCACAGTGGACAACTTGCTGGTCCCTGTGGTCCCTGAGCATACTGAGAATGACCTAACCCCAGGGCCTCTTGCCCTCACTTCCTTTAAGCCTCTACATACATGTAACCTTCTCAAAGAGGCTTACACGGGCCACCTTATTCTAAACTGCACACCACCCAAACCTCTCCCTTATCCCCCTTCCCTGCTTTTGGCTCCATAGCACTTATCAACTGATATTCATATATCTTACTCATTTGTTTATCTGTCACCCCCATTAGAATTTAAGCGCCTTTAAAGCAGGATTTTTTTTTTTTTTTTTGGCTCATCTTGTTTAGTACTATATCCTCAGTGCCTGGCACACAGTTGACACTGAAATATTTAGTGAATTAACAAATACTAATAAACGAATCCTAAATGAGAACAAATATAGTTATAACTTTTGAGGAAGTAACATGTATATAAGAATACTCTTGCCAAGCTAGGTGTATCCTAAGTAAAGTAAACTCAATGTTGCAGTGAAAAAAATCTTGATATGTTAACAATACCTTCTTTCATAATAAACTTTCTATTTATTAACCGCTGTTGTAAGAAAAAGCAAACAGACATTTTCTTCACCTTGGCTGATAAGGTTGCTAAGGAAAATCCCAAGCATGATGTGAATATTAACCTCTGAGGCCCACCAGAGCAAAATGTGTGCCCCAACGTGGACCCCCAGCCTCGAAATGACACTAGGAATATGAACTCTCATGTTCCTCCCCAGACCTATGGAATCTCCAGGCAGCTCACCCGTGTACACCCTTATCACTCTACATGACCTCTAGTAATGGGAAAGAAACTTGTAATTGCCAAATATTTGGAGAGATTGTTTGGATTTAAGAGACCAGGTTTTTTCATTTTACCAACAAATATGTGTTAACTGGTTAAAAAAAAAAATAAGAAAAGCAGCACGAACACTTTTAAAAGACGTTTTCTTCCTTGCAGACGAAGGCAGAGAATGAAACTCCATCTTCCAAAGGAATTCAAAAACATTTCCTACACTAACTAAATTTACTCCATCTAAACTCTTGACAATTTTCAGTTTGGGGATTTGTCAAAAAACACAGCTTTATGGATGTAGTCAAAACACACCAAGTGTTAAGCCCAACATAAATGAAACTATAGGCAACATACGAATCCACTGTGCACCTATATTGGCAAGACAGGGCCAAAAGATTAAAGTACTGTGAACATCTCAGAGAGGGTAATTAAAATGTTGCACCAGAAGTGATGGGAGATTGGTTGGGCTGGCACGTCTTACCCTACCTAACTGAGCAGATCCTTGGCCTACAGCCATTAGGACAAGTACGTTTTCAGTGTATAAATTAACATATCCTCGCTGCGAAGAGAAAAAAAATAAGAAAAAGCCAGGGGAACATAAAGTACTGATTCATGCACATGGTGCTGAACTACAGGCTGAATTCAAATCCTATGAACATACCTGAAATGGTTCCCAGAGAGGTGACTGAGTCATCTTCATTCAAACCAAAGAAATCTAGGCACTGTATCTAATCTACCTTATCCCCTTGGGAAGGGAGGCAGAGATAAGCAATTTATCACCTATCTGCCAATTCCAGGATGAGTATCTTCAGAAACAATTAAGAAGGTCAATGTTTTTACTCAGGCTTTGTATTACATTATACTGTGGGTGCTCTTTTTTGTGTGATTTTTGCGAGGGCAAGGTCCACTGGATTTACCGACTAAGTTGTGTTTTCAATATTCACACTGGCATACTTTTCTCTAGGGCGTAATAACCAATCCAACTGGGATACGGCCTAAAAACATTCTGGGCAGGAAAACGAAGAGACTGGAGGCTGCAGTTAAAGTTTCCTTGGTGGCCTAGGGATTAATGCATAAGCATCCTTAAAATTTGTAACATCTGTGTCCCTAAAAATATTACAAAGCAAAATTCTCTACTGGAAGGACTTAAAACGGAATGGAAATGGCATTTAACAAAGTCTTTGGGACCAAAGAATTGAAAAAGGTCTTGAGAAATCAACCTGAAAAGTCTCAAAAGACAGCAAAATTAATGAATGGGCTAACTCAATATGGGGACCAGCAATGTTAACAGGGTTCTATCAGTCTCAACACTTTTGCTTGATAAATCAACTTCTCCATATTTTGCCCTACTCTAGATTATTTATGTAGTCTAAATATGATGGCATAAAGTGCAACAGGCAAAAGAGAACTGAGCTTCTAGACAGATGTAAATGCCTAGAAGGGTCTGACTCAAAGGGGACTGAAAATTTATTTTGCACTGTGTGCAAACATACTTCTATACATAAATACATAAAAATCTACACACGATCACCTCATGATGCTGATAGCATCATGTAAAGTAACTAAGGATTATCTGAATTGGCAGGAAGTCCTTTGCTCAGAATTGTTCACAAGGGAAATTACCTAAGATAAGGAAGTTTTTAAAAAATCCTGATAAGTTTAACTGCACGTTTTTGACTTTCACCCTTGAAGTCAACCAAACGTTAATTTTAAAAGAAGGTTCCCAAACAAAAATCAGAATTAATATTAATATTCCTTTTTAAATAAGAAACGTGACAAAAATCCCCTTGAGGGAGGCTCATTGCTTGCAGTCTTAACAAGGAAGTCAATATGGGGCCCTTTCTAAAATTATATGTAATTTAACAGTATAAGAGGACAATTGCACGCTATAATAAAACCCTCATTATCTAGAACTGTCAAGTTAGATGATATTCTGGTTATCTAACCCAGATTAAATTATTTTAACCAATTTGATTAGGGAATAAACAAAATGAGTACTATGTTCATTAAAAATTACTTAAGCCTTCCTAGGTCAGTCAGGGCTGTCATTACAAACATCAGTTCCCCTGCTGGGCTTGTAACACACTGAGAAACTAAGGGCCATTAGACCTATTTTAATTAAATGGCCACACACACCTTCTTTTTTAGTCTTCCAACTCCTAACACTTCTTAATTCTATTATTATACCCACCTGAAAAGACATTACCCAACAATTTGGCAAGACTCTGGAAAAAACACCGGGTGTGTCAGACAATCTACAAAGTAAAAGGAAACAGGCCCCTCGGGGAGTGTGACACAGAATAATCAGGTGATTGTTCTGGGGGTCCCAAGACCTTTCTGTTTCCCTCTTGTTTCCAAATTATGTTCTGAACAGAAAAGGTTGCCAGATACCTGAACGCCTAATGGTCAAGGTATTATTGTACGCTAGAAAGTCAAGATTGCAGTTACTGAATTTCCAATATAGAATGAAATGCCGGATCCATAGACTTGAATGCAGAGTCAGGCACTGTTTCTATCTAGGTCAAGGTTACCACCCTGGTAATCCACTGGCATGTGATTAAGAAAGGAAAGGCTTTATCCCATCTTTAAAAGCAAAAGAAAAAACAATACTTACCTTAAAATGTAACATGTTTTAAAAAAAACCAAAACAACCAAAAAATACATTCCAAAGTCCAATATAATTTTTTTAAAATTATCAATGCCATTATTCCCTGGCTAAAAGTATCATTTTTGTTCAGTACTTTAAAACTGGAGTTTCAAAGCCACCTGTAAAATTTTCCACCATTAGATATTATCAAAAATGAGGGTAAACTCAACTCAATAACATTAGAAAACTCCCCAATATTTAGCTTTTCTAACTAAAGCCACATAGCAAACAGAACCAGAAGACAGCTAGGTGGTTTTTCTGAGGTGCTTGGGAAGCAGGACACTGAGGAAAATGAAACTACACGTGCTGCGAAGTAGAAATAGGTGGCTTCTTTGTACCCTTTTTCCGTGTCAGGCAGGTCATTAGTTGCTGAATAGACCGAGTAGAAAGAATATTGTAATACTGACCTCCCTTCCTGGTAAAGAGACATGAACTTATCCTTGGCCCATAATTACTGGACCAAACGGAAGATCTTTTACATCTTTCTGAATAAATGGGCAAATGCTAAGACAGCACTGAAAACATATAAATGTAACCTTGTAAAACCTACTAGATCTACCGTGTTCCTCTTGTTAGTTTCTCCTAAGGAGCTTGTGCAGAAGGTCTCCCATCGCTCCCTGACTTCATCTGGAAGATCTTTAGAGTGAGAAAAGGAAAAAAGCATCATCATTACAGTGACCTGCACAGAGACAAACAGAGTAAACAGGTAAAGAGTGGAACTGCCCTGGGCTCATCAGGGGTACACATGGCATCTTGGATGAGTAACTGGGCGAGAGTCCAGTGCTCGGAGAGGAACCACATCAGACAGATCTCTCACAACCTGATCCCCAAGACTTTCAAGAACGAGACACCCCCAAACCGTCTAGCTTGATGCCAAGAGCCCTAAGCAGCCCCATATGCAATTAACAAGTTTCTGGAAATCTTTTGGTAGAAACTTAACTTGAAAACTTTGTTTCCAACAAGCTCTTCTGAGAAAGGTAATAGGTTTGGTTTTTTTTTTTTTTGGAGGCGGGAGGGGTCCCCATTGCCCATTGTCAAGTAAGTTTAGGAAATGCTGCAAATATTAGCTTCCACACGCTTTCCTGAGATATACTGATTGGCATCTGGCCAACAAATATTTTATGACATTCAGCTCAGCTTCCCCAAATCTTTAAGACAATGTCTCCTAAACATTTGCACCACGGGCCAGCCTACAGACACACAGGCAACAGTGAAATCCCACCTTCCAGAGAAACTTCCATGAAAGGGGTACAGAGATGTTTTCCTGAGACAGCAAAAGCATGACTGCAATTTGGGAGGACTTACTACAATAAAGTGGTCACCTGGCAACTCTGGTTTAAGCACATGTGTGCACTCACATACATACACCTGGCAAGCAATTTCAATAAAAAGAATTATTTAAAAAACACATCACATCATGTGGGTGCTCTTTCATGAAGACATAAACTGTGATGAACTGGCTTATACATCCCTCCGGAAGCAAAACTGTAGGTAGGCAAGCCCCATCTTCCCAACACTGGGAGACAATCTTGGCATTTAACACTCACTCAATAGGTAACACCCTCTTGCACACACATTCTTAAGCAATAAAATGAAGGACACACTGGGAATTGATTTTCAGCAAGGTAACTCTGAATGAATTCTGTACCACAGGTTTTAGAGTTTTCACATTCAGAGTAAGTCCCAGGACTAGAAATTCCTTAGGTCTAAGAACCCAGGGTAAAAAGAAGCTCTTTGGGGTGTCACTTTAGAAGAGACAGACTTGTGGTCTGGGTGCTAGTGTAAAAGGCACCCATGTAGTTTCTTTCAAGTAAACTTAGACTGATTAAATTTAAATCCTAGTATACAAAGAGTCCTCAAGAGCCAATACCCCTCATTTGATGATGGAGATATGGCAGAAGTGCTGGTGCATGCTTTAACATTCAAGTTCAAGAGTATATATATATATATATATATATATATATATAAGTGTATATGTGTGTGTGTGTGTGTGTGTGTGTGTGTGTAGCCTTCAAAAGAAAATAAAAGGCAAGTGTAATTATAGCTCAAATAGCTCAACTGCCAGAATACCTGCACTTTAGGCTCAAAATACTGGAGAATGATTTACTGAACAATGCTTTTTGAGAATGAAATTGGGTAACTGTAGTATGCTGAACTTGGGCAAACTTGCTAATATTTACTAGAACTGCAGAAAAAAGAACAGAGAACTATACTGTTCAAACAAATTCTCAAGAATCTCATTCAAATTCTCCAATTTGCAAAATATAAAGTAACTCCAGAAATAGTTATTACAAATGCTGTACTTCCACTTTACCCTTAACTCCTTTTTCCAGCCCAACAAAAATTTAATTAAAATTCCATAAACTTACCTTTGATAAGCTGCTGTACTAATGCACTGTTGGGGCCCTTATCAGTGCTGTGCACGATACAGTTGGCTATCCTTGTGAGGTGTCCCATGTAACCATGCCGTCTTCCTCCCTCAGCCCTGTTAAGGCGTAACAGACAAACATTCAGATCCCTAATTGGATGGAGTGATGAAAGAGTTTGGTAAACACTGTCTAATTAAGCAATCATTCTAAAATCTAAGGGGACAGAAGATGACGACCATGACTGGAAATGAAGGAGAAACAGCACAAGGGCAGAGAGTCTGAAATCTGTCAACTTAAAAGATTATACTGTAGCCTTAATCAGCATGACACACTGTATTCAAATACGCAAACCAAACCATTAATCTTCAGCAACATATTATCTTAACAAACAAAACAACCCCTTAACCCCACTACCCCAAACACTAACTGATGTCTAATGTTTCTCTGACTTTCCGTTACCTTTTTGTAAAACTACTTTTTAAAACTTTGATTAGATTGTAGGGAACTCAGGTAAGTAACTCTGCTGGTTCATTTCCTTAAAAAACATCAAATTTTAATCCTAGCATTAATTAACAGAGATAGTTAAGTACTGATGGCATTTCTCAAGTTAAAATATTACTTGTGCAAATGCTGCTTCGAACACATTTATTCCTCATCCTTTTCTCCTATTCAGGATCCATCTTTCCAATTCTGATCATTCTTTACATTTAGACAAACGTTTCATATCAATGTTGACTTCTCTATTTACAAAATGTCAACACTTGTAATTCTATGAAACAAAAGACATTTGGTTACACATAGGGAAGAAACAAGAATTTTTTGCTTAGAAGAAGAACTTTCAGGAGCCACCGAAAAAACTACTCCATGCTTCAAGCTTGCCTGGAAATATCTGTTAGATAATCTTACAGCATCTGGGAATACCCAAGAGTGAGAAGGCACAGATTAATCTCAACTAAGCTGCTAGGAGCTTCTTAGAGTCACAAAAAGATCCAAAGACCCAAGTGTTCCTTACATGCTACTTAAGTCAGATGCTCATCTGCACTCCCTCAAGCCCAAAGGTGAAAATTAAGACCCTCTTGCAGGTTTTGGGGCTCAGGGCTTCCAATGTTCTTTGGGCTTCTGGTGCAAAGAAACACGAGAAAAGCTATTTCAGTATCCCTCAATGTGTGTGTATGTGGGGGGGGGTGGGGGGTTGTTAGCCATGTCTCCACAATCTGGAGCTCAAGGAGAACGAGAAGCACACGGGATATCTGAGTGCCGGCCAGAGAGAGGAAAGGACTGAGATAGGGTCAGAATGGAACCAGAGATGCCAATCTGGCCCCACACAGCAACCGGGGAGGGGATCCATCTGCAAAAATACAGCTGAGGTCTGCCAAGACATGCTCCCTGCAGCACACTAACTAGATGCAAAATTTCCCACACACAGAGTGGAATCAAAGTGCTATGAGTCTATTAAGCAATCAAAAAAAAAAAAAAAAAAAAATCAAACCTCACAAAGCAAAGCTGACACCTCTCGTGTTTCCTAGCTCTCTTGGGAATGGCCATGAGATGGGTATGAACAGAGACACAGAGTGAGAAGACTCCTGGAAGAAATCAACTAAAAGAGGCATGAGACAACTTTTTAAGGTTATGGAAGTGGTCTCTGTCTTGACTGTGGGGGTGGTTTCACAACTGGATGCATTTATCAGAATTTACAGACTGTACACCAGGAAAGGATGCAATCTCACTGTAGGAGACTTATCCCTCAATAAACCTGACTTAAAACAAATGCACTCAAGAATCATGCCTTGAGAGCATTTTCAAAACACACCCTACATGCCTCGTCCAGAATTTCAGGCGTGACATGAAAGGTCCCTAGGCAATGGACATGAATGCCGTGACAGACACCACCACTAGGAAGAAAAGTGCTGAGTAACAAAGCTGCTCACGTATCAAATAACATACCAAATAACCTTGCCCATCAACTAATGAAAATGTTCTAAACCAGAAAACACCAAACAATTTTTCCCTCTAGTCCATGTAGGAAGTGACCCTTCTCTAGAATGTGCGCAGACACCTACGGCATTCTGTTCTGATTTCAAAGAGAAACTGACTTCACAACTCTTTCAATTCCACATTATTCTCTCAAAAGAATATCAGCCACTCAATAATGACCCGGAAGTTTGGAAGGCAGTTCAGAGCTGGGGGGCACTCCCAATTCCCTGGTTTCCCCTCAGGAGAGGTGGAGCAATAGGAAGATCTAAAAATAAATTATTAGAAAAATATTTTACAATAAAATAATCTGTAGGTAGCAAGAGAATCATTTAACCTGTAAAGTGGCTGGTATCATGTAATTATTTTCACTTTGCTCTGTCTAGGGCAAGGGGTACATATTCCTCACGTTATAAATCAAACTGATTTCCTATTATAAAACAAGTTACTTACTGCTTCTTCTCATTCATTTCCCAGGCTTCAAGTATTCGTTCTATTAACTGACATTTTTGAAAAAGCTGAGTAAAAAAAGAATATTCCAATTAACATTTGTGTAAAAGTCAAAGACACAAAACCTTTAAATTAAACAGAACTCTAGTTAAACAGATGAGTGGTATGCACAGCATGTAAGGATACTGGTTAAGCCAAATGTGGTGTGATGGTAAGTTTACTCAAGGCCCCCAGAAGACAACAGGGATTCAAAGCCTCAATAAACCCTTCAGCAGTGCACCTGCAGGCCAACTATAGTATCACAGGTACTCCATATGCAACAAGTTGACCTAAAGCAAAGCGTGGCTTTATCAACCACGAAAATACAGAGCCTGACCAAAATTAAAATGGAATAACGATTATTATGCCCTTGCAAAAAAACAAAAATTTAACTTAGAACCATAGAACTTCCAAGCAAGAAGAAACCTGAAGCCTGACTTCCTAAAATCACCTCTTAAATGACAGAAAACAAAACAGACTCCAAGAAGGGGCTTGCTAAACATGACACCGAACTCACTTCTCCCGTATTTCAGTCATGAATTCAGCTCCAGAAATTAAACCCTGGTATGTCCTAATGCTCAAGTGTTTTCTGTGGTGCTTAAATTTCCATGGTTCTTCTCATCTTCAAAAGACCTATAATCTTCAAATCTATTAATTTTATCAAATAGGCAGGCCACTTAGAATACCTTTTTCTTAGAAGTCAGTTCATTTGTAATGGTTATTTGTCCAAGATTTGATTATATTATCATTGGTAAAAAACGCAATGAAAACATGACAGTTAAATCTTTCAACTCTGAAAGCTAACCCCATGCCCTTAAACCTCAATTCATTTCACAATGAGATGGAAAATGCTATCACAAGGAGAGAGGGGAAGAACAAATGAGACCAAGTGAGCTTACATGTTTCAATAACAAACTGTCACCAGTAGAGTCTTGCTCAGCAATTGTGCCATTTTCTGTGTTTTCAAAAGGACTTGCAAGAATCAGTGCAATACAAATTTCCACTTGTGTATGTAAAAAGTTATTCCACGTATATTTGAAGAACATGTCCTACACAAAAGAAAAGCAATGCTTTGTTTAATTTAGTTAATTCAGTGTGTAAGCCACTACTTCAACACATTTAACAAATGGTGATTTAATGGTTTAAAGTAAAATGGCATGCTCTCAGCTTCAAAGGACTAATTTAAAGGAATATGAGTGTATGTTAAAGGTCTGAAACATCATTCTTCATAGCCTAAATAACATCTGCTTGTTTGACATGCCACAATTTCATGGAATAAAGTAGAAATCAACAATAAATTTATGAAGAAAAGACAAGAGTAAGTTCCTCAAACAGAAAGGGAGTGTCTTTTTAAGCTTTTGAAGCAACTAATGCAGATACTAAGTTCAGTAAATTTTCAAGTTTTTAAAGAAATTTATGAGAATTTCCTTTTGATTCAATAAATATTCACTGATAGTTTTTATGCAGGGCACTGTGCTAGGTTTGTTAAGGGAGACAGAGTAGACAAAAATATAGCCGCAATCTTAAGATATTCACAACTGAACAATAACCATTCAGGCACTGAAAAATTCTAGAACTGTCAACTGAATGGAGCAAAACAGAAGTCAGGCCTGAAATGCAGTGATGTGTGAATCTCCTGGGAGTGCAAAGGTTTTCCAAATTCCTTGAAAAAGTAATATCATCTCAAAAAGGAAAGACAACGCCTAAAAGCACAAAATGCATAGTCAGAGTGGGTGTTCAGGATATCACTGAGTCTGGTTATCTAATCCCAAAAGGAAAAAGTATTGATTAATTTTAAGAGTTTTAGCAAATGCATTATCACTAAAAAGTAGCTCTAAAGATTAACACGAGAATAAATTTAACGAGAGTGTACAGCTAGTGTTAGTCAGATTCAAGACTAGAAACTGACGACTTCCGGGAGAATCCCAGAGGCAGAGGTGAAAAGTGATATTCCTGGAGTTCTGCACACCAGTAGAGGGCAGGCAAAAGCTACGTCTCCAGAGGGCAATGACCATGTGAGGAAACAAATCCTTTTCACGTTTCATCTTTCTCTCTAAAACTTTCCTGATCTCCATGCCCAATACTGATATGTTAGCTATAGAACCCAGCCTGAAACATAAGAACTAAAAAATATTTCAGCACTAGAAAGTAAATGGTAGCTTGCTGAACCAGGTATAGGATTGAAACTGGGTGTGAATTCAAATCTTGGCTCCATAACTTTATAACCATGGAACTTACCACTCTCTCATGAGCATGATCTGAAAAACAGATACCCCTCTCACATGCAGGGTTTGATAATCAGGATTACACAAGAAATGTATATATGGTGTACATTACAGAACCAGTCACATGAGCAGACACCAAGGCCCTCCTATGAAACACCCCAAAGACTCCCAAAATGTGCGGTGTGAACAGACAGCTGAGTGTTAGTCCTTGGGCCTCTGAGCTGCAGAGGCAGAGCAGTAAGAGCAAGCTCAGGAATGGAGCTGTACCTCTGGACTCTAAGCACAAAACCAGGAAATTAGGGGTCTCAGGGCCAGGGGAGCCCAGACCACCATTCCTGAGCTCTTTCTCTTTCCTTTCGTTTACAAGATGACTGACAAGTGTCTCAGGAAAAAATCTATACATCCTTACTGCTGATAAAAAGAAAGTTTTCAGGGTCCGGATAGAATATCAAACATTCCCTTAAACCAAAGCATGGATTATAATCCAGAGCAAGGTCTTATGAAGGCTGAGAGAGGTGAGGAAGCTGCAAAAGAAACATTTAGAGCTCACAGAGGTTGGTTCATGAGGTTTAAGGAAAGCAGCCATCTCCATAACACAGAAGTGCAAGGTGAAGCAGCAAAGACATATAAACCAATTTTCATCTCTTAAACCAGCAAGGAGAAAAAAGGGTATACACATCACCCCAATATGGAGACCTGCAGGCATTGTTTAAACACAGCTTATCAGAGGCCATGGGACAACAGTCGGTTGCACGGTAAGATGTTCATGAGTGAAGAACACTTGTTATAAAGGAGGAATGGAGAGGATGAGCCCATTTGTATTGAAAGTAAAACTAGTATATGCAGTTAGTGGACACCTTTACAGTAACCCTCCCCTCTTCTCTGAGAAGTAGACACCTGCCTGCACAGAGCCTCTCTTCTAGGACTGTGGAATGGAGACAGAGACACTGAGCCACGGATCACGGACACACAGCTGTGTGTACAGAGAAGCAGAGAAGGTCTCTCAGTGAGGAGCAGTGCTCAGAGGTCACAGGGTACCTGGTTTCCTGGTGGCTCTCAAGCTTCCTGCCTACATGCGGGGTCCCTTGGGCAGTATGAAAGGACTTCATGTCCTGGGCTTCATAAACTACTCTGCTATCTGCTTAAGAGAACTTCCTTAGTTTTGCAGAAGTCAGTCTAGGGGGTTTCTGCTACAATCAAAAAAACCTTAATGTTAGGCATTAGACGTGGAATAATGAATGCACAGTTTAGTCTCATGTTTGTCTCTGACGTGAAGACAAAACCCAGGACAGGCTTGAGTGGGGAGAAAGAGGACTCAAACAGTGACAGCGGGCACACGGATGTCTTAGCTGCACTCAAGGGAAGGAGCAGTGTCTACTCATTTTCAAACACACAAATCTTTTGACCCAGCTATTCTACTTCAGGAACTTAGGGTTCAGAAATATTCACACAAGTATGCAAGGATATAAGAAAAAGGATGTCTAGTACAGCATATTGTGAAATTAGAAAATCAGACACAACACAAATGCTAATCATAAGGGACTGGCTAAATATTGTGCAGACGCTTTTAAAAAGCAGGCGAAACTTGGCAGGTAAAATCACTGCCCTCCCCCCTACGTGGGATCTGACACCCAGGGGAGTGAATCTCCCCGGCAACACGGAAGACGACTCCCAGGGAGGAATCTAGACCCGGCATCGTGGGATGGAGAACATCTTCCTGACCAAAAGGGGGATGTGAAAGGAAATGAAATAAGTTTCAGTGGCTGAGAGATTCCAAAAGGAGCCGTGAAGTCACTCTGGTGGCACTCTTACATTACAGAAAACCCTTTTTAGGTTCTAATGACTTAGAATAGCTAGCAGTAAATACCTCAAACTATCAAACTACAACCAGAACCCATGAATCTTGAAGACGATTGTATAAAATCGTAGCTTATGAGGGGTGACAGTATGATCGGGAAAGCCATATAGACCACACTCCCCTTTGTTCAGTGTTTGGATGAATGAGTAGAAAAATGGGGGCAAAAAAAAAAAAGGCACCCAGTGTTCTTTCCTACTTTGATCGTTCTTTTTCACTTTAATTTTTATTCTTATTATTTGTGTGTGTGTGGTAATGAAAATGTTCAAAAATTAATTTTGGTGATGAACGCACAACTATATAATGGTACTGTGAACTGAACGTACACTTTGTATGACTGCATGGTATGTGAATACATCTCAATAAAAATGAATTAAAAAAAAAAAAGCAGGCAAGAAAAATAGGTAGCTCTCAATATTAGTGGAAAACTGCTGTCCCAAAATGGTACATACAGCGGAATTCCATTTTCTTAAAGAGTAATATAACCTATACATAGACATGAATGTGTGCAGAAAGAAGTTTGCAAGGACACACACCAACCACTAATGGCTTTCAGTCAGGGGCATGAGGGGAATGGTTCATTTTATAGTTGTTTTTTTTTAGTGGTTTTTCATATTCTTATATTGGGGGGGAGGGGTGCAGGAGATTAACAGAACAAGTGAATCAGTTTCACAGTTCAAGGGAAAAAAACAGACAAGTGCTGAGGAAACCCTGAAGGGTGTGACTGCACTCTGTCTCTTGCCTGTGAGACTGTGCTTCCTCAGGAAAAGGCCTGTGTCC
Organism: Choloepus didactylus; assembly: GCF_015220235.1. Taxonomy (NCBI): domain Eukaryota; kingdom Metazoa; phylum Chordata; class Mammalia; order Pilosa; family Megalonychidae; genus Choloepus; species Choloepus didactylus. The sequence goes on from NC_051312.1 coordinate 6,912,593, forward strand.
TAGTCACCCGTGAAATCCTTTGTCATTGTCCTTTACACTCAGCAACATTAAGTAACTAGTGACAAATCACAAGCATTCAAAATGTACAATAAACTATATGCAAAAAGTATTTATAAAACCACTTATGCTCAGACCAAGAAAAGTCATCGAAACATACTGAAACTTTGTGAGATTGTAACTTGAGTCACAGATGCATAACAGGTCAAGGGCAAATTAAGACATGTGAGGGAGATCTTACCAATATTACTCCAATGCTGTTCAATTCGATAAGGTCCCCATTCACACTGCGGCTGTGGGTCTGAAGGAGGCTGGAGATCAACCTAATCACATTCAGGCGGGTGTTCCCCACAGGAGGATCCAGCACACCCCAGGTGGTCTTCATCACACTTTTCTGAGGGAGAAAAAGCTTTCCAATTAAGTTCATTAAAAAAACCAACCAACAAGCATAAAGGGTTTGTGCTAAGATATAATACTAGGGAAACCGACCTTGGCAAATAATCTGACCTGAATTCTACACTGGAAAGAACGTCTGAAGCTGCTTGTAATAAGTTTAAGATATGATGAAATAACCAGGAAGAAAGAAGAAAACTACAGAAATCCATGAAAAGTACGTACAATATTCCAAAACTTGACCAAAATGTAAGAAGCTAAAAGAAGTTACAAGTGGTTTTGGAACAGTCCTCCATCTTTGCAAAATCTGTGATAAAAATACAAATTCAGAAGTTGCCTCTGGGTCACAATCCTGAAATGTGATCCACTTAACACCTATTCTTGTCCATAAAAAGGTGTTTCCATTGTTTGAAAGCACAAAAGACAGAAGCAGAACATTTGGAAATTTCAGAGGTTTGACAGTTAACAGAGACAAATTGTAGTCAACCGGTTAGGTTGCCCTTTCTGAACTTCCCCAACCACACCAGCACCCACTACCCCCCTGCTCCATCTGAACCCCTGGCCTTCTCCTCTTGAGGCCTAATGGAATGATAAGGCTCAGTTTTACTCCATGTAAGACAGCGCTAGTTGACAGACTTCTTAAAAAGCTTAATGGATCTACTTACACACCACATTATAGAGTAAAATCAGGTACCAACTGACCTCACTCACTCCTAGGAGTAAAAGAGAGGAAGTCCAAACGAGACACTGCCTTATTTTTGAATCAGGGCCAAGAGGAATAAAAATGTGAGAATCCACATTAGCTGTTGCCTTGTTTTTCCACCTAGAAAGAAGATGGGTAGGCCATCTAAGACACAGGTCAGTGGCACTTCATCACATACCCCTCTTCTTTCTCAGATCCTTTTCCCATCTCCACCTTCCACTTGTGATTTCTCCTCCTCTTCTCCTATATTCTTTTTTCTTCTTTCCTTATTCTCCTATTCTTCCCCCCTAGGTCTAGAATGAAACATGCCACTTACAGTAGCTGTCAGACACCAACACAGGCACTTTCCCTGAGGGTGAGAGCCAAACACACAGTGCATCCAACACAGGCTGGAGTCAGACAAGATGTGGCAGGAATCAGTCCAGAGAATGAGGGGAACACATAGTGCAGAGGGGAGCCGGCACTCCCTCACTGGTAGCACTGGCCATCTTAAAAGACAATCACAATCCGGAAGCTAGTTGAGCTTGACTCCCTAGGTTATGGATATTTTCAAATTATTTTATGTTCTCTACTTCCCAAAAGGAGCTAAAGAAACAGAAAACATCTAAGAGAAGAGAGAAACTAGTATAACAACTTCCCGATAATTCAGAGTAGACAGCCACAGAGCCACATGCTACAATGGCGAGGATGTGGGCGCCCTTGCTAATGGGCAGGAGGGAAGAGGAAAGTGTAAGAGCTGGTGCTGGGAATAGAGCTCTCATCGAGCTGGATTCCCCACCCTATGATTTCAGAAGGACGTGCCTCTTACCCTACTTAAATCTCCATACCAACCCCAGGGGCACAGGGTGTAATGGAAAACACTATTTATGGACCACTGATACCCTTCTTTTCTAGACCTTCATTTTCTGTTGTTTGTGCTTTCTGGGGCCTGCTTGAGTGAACTCTCAGTTTTAGGCTAGCACACTATGTTCTCTACCAAAAAACTAACACTCCAAAGTCATATCTCTTTCCATGCAGCACCTTTCAACTTCAACCTTCTGTTTCTTAAATAAGGCATCTGTCCAACAGCCTATGGTACTGCTCCAATTCTATTCAAGAAAACGTGACTTCAAAGACCAGACCTTGAAAGATTAAATTTAAATCGAAAACATGATAAGAATATGCTAGAAGAAAGTAATTTATTTTACTCAAAAATTTATAGAAGGAACAAAAAAGCTACAGTTTCCTAAGCGAATACCTTGCTTAATTTTAATTCTACCCCCCTTATCAAATGTAGACAATATATAGAGATAAAAGCCAATTAAAAACTATTTTGCTAAAGCAGGATCAAAAGCATTAAAAACAACTGGCAGTGTGGCCTTGAGCATGTTTTGTACATGTTGGTCGTAGCTAGCTGTGTCATTCTCAAGATTCATATACTTTCCAACAACTATTCAAACAGAATTATTAGGCTGATCAGCCATGCTTAAGGTAACAGACCTACCTTGGGTGGCTCAAGCAGGAGTTCATGAAAAGATCCAAGTCTTCCTCTGATGGCTTCTAGAACACTCTTGTTGACTGAGCAAGCTGAGTGACTCATGCCTGGTGGGCAGATCTCTATATGGCCTTCAAATCTTGAAACAAAAGTTAATTTTACTTATAATTTCAGAACAAATTATTCAGGCTGCCCCGTATCAGCCATGTAGGAATACCAATAATGATTATATATAAACATTCCTGGCTGCAATAAACCAAAAGAGGATGTAAAAAACCTGAATACGGGATAATAAAACCTTTAGGGGAATCAGAGAACACAACTGAAATGAGAAATGATATGTAGTCTCTTCCCAATCTCTGACACCTCCTAACTTCTTATAACTGCTATACTAGTAGCAGTTCTCTAACTGACCAGAAAATTAGGAAAGCAAAAGACGCGACCCTTGAATTACAGGGTACACCCTTTCACCTGCCAGTTTCAGATGAGAATAATAAACAGACCTGTACTTACAGTTTTTCTTGGGTAACCAACATTTATTCCTACTGAAAAGGCTAAATTTACTCTTTTAGGTTTAAATTATTCCTCTACATAAAGCTCAAACTATACTCATTATAACCCACTATACTCATTTATTATAACCCACTCCTTACAGGAAAACAGTTACATGTGGAATGAGACTCCCAAATCTCAATTGTACTAATTACTGCCGGAGCACAGTGGTTCTCAAAATGGGAGAGGAAGGAGTCCAGGGGGTGAGGAAAGGCGGCAGGTAAGAGGGGGTTCTAAACACTTGGTATGAAGTTCAAATTAAAGGACGTTATCTGAAAGTGGTGTGTGAGCTTGACAGCAGTGTAAAATGGTGTTCATAATGTTTTGATTGGAGCCAGACTGCCCAAGACCAAAGCTGCCTCTTCATTTACCAGCTATTTGATCTAATATGGAAAACAGGGTTCACATCAGATCTCCTCCCCAGAACTGCTGTGATGGTTATGCTAATGTATACAAAGGGCACCTAGAGAATGCCTGTTGTTATTACTATTACTTAAAATACTCCACAGATAATTCTAAGAGCTACATTTAACCACATTCAGAAACTCAATTACTGGGAAAAAGAAAAAGTAACTTGTTTCGATTATGGTATATTTTAATGTGTAGAGGTTTTAACAATTTATGTGGCCAAACGTAGCTTCTTCATTATAGTTTCTATCCAGGATGTCATGTTTAAAACTCCCATACAATCCTATAGTTCTTCGAGTGTTTGTATACTTTTTCTTCTACTATTTTTAATTTAATTCATCTGGAATTTATTTTTGTCTAAAATATCAGGCATAGGCATGATTCTCTTCCCACAAGTAATGAGTTGTCTTCTCAGCCACGTTTATAGAAACATCCAGCCTTTCCCCATTATGTGAAAAACTAGATTAAACCATATATTAAAATTCTTTAATTAAGTTTGTTTACTTGTTCATCTAATAAATTCTTGAACATTAATTTACGAACCAAGCTAGGTACCGACAGTCAATACCCATGCTGATTTAACACTTACACTGGTATCACAAAGGCATATTTATTATAACAATCAGGCATTTTAATATTCAGGACGCAAGTTATCCCACCCAATGGTCTTACTCAAAATTTTTGGCTACCTCATATTTTTATTCTTCCAAATAGACACAATTTGCCAAATTCAAAACAAAAATTGTTACTATTCGGAAAAGAGCTATATTAAATTTAGAACTTAAATTTGGAAAGATGCGGTCGCGTCTACTGCTTCGGGTGGGGGGCGGCCGGTTGCTGAACCCTCGGCTCTCGGCGTTGCTCGGAGGGTACCGGCGGCTGGGGCTCTTTCCCGGAGGCGAGGGCGAGGCGGGGGACTTGGCCAGGTCCCCGGCGGTGGCGTGCAAGGTGTGGAGGGCGGCGAGAAGGGAAAGACAAGACACTCTTCCTCCAGTAGGGGTAGAACAAAAGGACAAAAAGGCTTTATTCAGGGGTGAGCACAGGTTATATAGGCTGGCATAGAGGGCGGGGGTTGTTACAAGCCAATGCTGAGGGGATAAAGGCTAGGATTGGTTCTGAGAGGGTGCGGAGGTTAGGATTGGTTCTAAGAGGGCACGGAGGTTGTTTGAAAAGGGGCGGGAGTTGCTCTGGCAACGGTGTCTGGCAACAGTGTATGCACACTGGTGGTGGTGGGAGTTGCACTGGCAACGGGGAGTGTCCGGGCAAGATAAGGGGGTGGGGAAAAGGCGGTTCCCTCCGGCAAGCCTCCCCTAACGGTGGTATTTTGGGTGAGGAAATGGGGCCTGCCTCCGGCCTCACTTTCTCAGGCCTGGGGGGCTGTGGAGGGCGCTGTCGCCCGTGCCCACCACCCTCCCCAGGGGCGGATCCGGTCCCCTGGCCCAGGCCCGCCAAGTTGAAGCACGTAATCAGTATCCCGCAGAAAGACAAAAGAAGTGATGTACGTTACGTTCCATTTCATTGCTGAGAAGTAATCCACTGTACTGATACACCCCAGCATTCACCGGTTTCCATTTCATTGCTGAGAAGTAATCCACTGTACTGATACACCCCAGCATTCACCGGTTTAAGGACATTTTGATTGTTCAGTTTTGGAATGTAAACATTCACACACAGTTTTTTGCATGACAGAGTTTTTCTTTTACTTGAGTAAACATCTAGGATTCATGTAAATGCCTTTTTAACTTTATAAGAAACTACCAAATGGTGTTAGAAAGTGGCCGTCTCATTTTGCATTCCCAACAACAATGCCTAAGACTTCCAGTGGGTCTGCATCATTGCCAGCACTGTTTTGGTTGCTTGGCTGGTTTTAGCTATGTAGTGGGGCTGAATGATGGCACACCCCTCCCACCCACCCACCCAAAAAAGAAAGATATGTCCATGTCCTAATACCCAGAATTGGAATGCTACCCCATTTGGAAAAGGGATCTTTGAAGACTTATAATTAAGTCAAGGATAATGAAATGAGATTATCCTGGATTATTCAAGTGGCCCTACATGCCATCACAAATGTTCTTATAAAAGAGACAGACACCCAGAGTGGAAGGTGACACAAAGACGAAGCAGAGAGAGATGTGGCCACCAGCCAAGGAACGCCAACCAGAAGCTGCAAGAGGCAAGGGACTCCCCCCTGGAGCTCCTAGAGGGAGTGCAGACCTGCCAACACCTTGATTTTGGACTTTGGACCTTCAGAACTGAGAGAATAAATTGCTATTTTAAGCCACTCAGTTTTGTTTTTATTACAGCAGATCCAGGCAACTAAAGTAGAAACTGTTCAAAATGCATATAGTGGTATCTCAACATGGATTTTATGTGAATTTCACTAATGACAAATGATGTTGACCATCTTTTCTTGTATTTATTTGCCCTAAATAAGACCTTTATTTCTTAATTGTCTGCTCAAATCTTTTGACATTTTAAAAACTGGGTTGTTTTAAGTGTTTGTTATATAGTCTTGGTATAAATCCTTTCTCATACATGTGACCTACAAATATTTTTCTGACAGTCTGTGGCTTATCTTTGTATTTTCTTAACAGAATCTTTTGAAGAGATTTTAAAATTTTAATGTAGTCTAAGTTCTTGATTTTTCTTTTTGGATTGGGCTTTTGGTGACATAGCTAAGAAAACAAAACAAGGTTTTGTTTTCCTCTATAACTTTTTTTTACATTTAGTTCTATGATCCTTTTCTAGCTAATTTTTGCATAATGTGCAAGGTACACATGAAGGTTCAACTTCTTACATATGGATGTTCAACAGTTCCAGTGCCGTTCATTGAAAGGCCATCTTTCATCACTGAATTGTCTCTGCACCTCTGCCAAAAACCAACTGGCCACCTATGCGTGGGTCTATTTCTGGATTCTCTGTTCTGCTCCAGTGGGCTAGATGTCCATCCTTTTCATCAGTTCCACACTGTTCTGACCACTGTGGCTTTATAGCAGGCCCTCAAATCAGGGAGTGTGAGTCCCACAATTTTTTCTCTTTTTTTGGCTATTTTACCTCCTTTGAATTTCCATTTAAATTTTAGAAATTACCCTGCTGATTTCTATAATAAATCACGTCTGGATTTTGTTTGGAAATGCACCAAATCTACAGACTAATTTGGGGAGAGTAACTTTTCAACAATATCGATTCTTCCAATTCATGAACATAGTATCCCTTTCCATTTGTTCAGGTTATCTTTTATTTCATCAGTATTTTATGGTTTTCAGCATTTTAGACCCTGCACATATTTTTTATTTTGCATTTAAGTATTCCCTTTTCTTTGTGCTGCTGAAATGTTACTTAAAAAAATTTTCAAATTTCAATTGTTCATGGATAGTATGTAGAAATACAACTAATTTTTGAATACTGACCTGCACTCTTGCTAAATTTACTTGTCAATCCTAAGAGATTTTTGTAGATTCTTTAGGACTTCCCACAAAGATAATCTCAACATCTGTGAACAGATACAGTTTTATATCTTCCTTTACAATCTGTATAAATTTCTTTCTTGCCTTATTGCACTTACTATGACCTCTAGAAAATGGTTGAAGAGGAGTGGAAATGGCAAATGCCCTTGCCATGTTCCTCGATTTTAGGAGAAAAGCATTTAAGTCTTTTACCATTAAGAATGACGTTAGCTATAGGGATTTGTGTTAGTTTTTTTGTTGTTGTTGTTGTTTTTTAAGAGGCATTTATCAGTTCTCAAATGCCTTTCTATTACTAATTTGCTGAGAGGATTTTATCATAAATGAATTGAATGAGGTGATCATATGGTTTTTTATCTTTAGTCTACTGATATGAAGTACACTGATATTTGAATGACAAATCAGCCTTGCATTTCTCCAAGATAAACCATGGTATAGTATGGTTTAATATTTTGCTATATTTGCTTGGCTGCTATTTTCTTGAGAAATTTAGCATCTAAGCTCTTGTGGGATCTTGGTATGTGAACTTTTTTTCCTGAAATATTTTTTCTAGTTTTGTTATCAAAATAGTGCTGGCCTAACAAAATGAATTGGGAAGTGTTCACTCTTCAATATTCTGGTAGCGCCCTTAAATCTTTGGTAGCCAATCTTTTAAGTCACTCTTGGGCTGAGAGTTTGCTTTGTTGGAAGGTTTTACATTGGAATTCAATTTGTTCTATAGATATAGGACTATTCACATTATCTATTTAAGGAAGTTGTCTGTTCCAAGTAAACTGCTGAATTTGTTAAACAGGGAACAAAGTGAAGTTCCCCTTTCATTCACTTTATTTGTATTTTATGTCTTTTCTACTTTTTGCTCAGTTGCTGTGGCAAGAGATTTATCAATTTTATTGGTCATTTCAAAGAACCACATTTTGGTTTCATTGATTTTGGTTATTATTTTGCACTTCTCAATTTCATTGATTTCTGCTCTTATCTATTTCCTTCCTTCTGTTTACTTTGGGTTTAACTTCCTCCTCCTTTACTAGTTTCTTAAGGTGGAAGCTTGGGTCATTGACATGAGATCTTACTTTTTTTTTCTAATATAAGCATTTAATGCCATAAAAATCCCCCTTACATATTAATTTTGCTGCATCCCACAAATTTAGACATGTTCTATTTTCACTATCATCTACTTCAAAATATTTTCTCATTGCCCTTGTCATTTCCTCTTGACACCTGGGTTATTTAGAAGTGTGTTCTTTAATTTTCAAGAATTTGGAAATACTAAAGGAATCTTTCTTATCAATTTCTAGTTTAAATCCATTTCCATCTGAGTTCACATTTTAAATGACTTTTATTACTTGAAATCTTTTAAGCTTTCTCTGGTCTCACCTGCCCTCAATATTTTCTCTTTCAGTGTCTTAAATATATCATGCCACTGTCTTCTTGCCTCCATAGTTTCTGCAGAGAAATCTGTACATTGTCTTATTGACTTTCCCTTGTATGTGATGGATTGCTTTTCTCTTGCTGCTTTCAGAATCCTCTCTGTCTTTGACATTGGACAATCTGACCAGTAAGTGTCTTGGAGTAGGTCTTTTGGGATCTATTCTATTTGGAGTACGTTGTACTTCTTGAATCTCTAATTTTCTGTCTTTTATAAGAGTTGGGAAATTTTCAGTGAATATGTCTTCTATTACTCTTTCTGCCCCTTTTCCCCTCTCTTCTCCTTCTGGGATACCCATAACACGTATATTTGTGCGTTTCATGTTGTCACTCAGCTCCCTTAGACCCTGCTCATATTTTTCCATTTTTTTCACCATCTGTTCTTTTGTGTGTATGAATTCAAATGACCTGTCTTCCAGTTCACTGATCCTTTCTTCTGCCTGTTCAAATCTACTGTTGTGTCCCTCCATTGTGTTTTTCATCTCCTCCATTGTGGCCTTCATTCCCATGAGTTCTGCCATTTGTTTTTTAAGTTTATGAATTCTTCTTTATGGTCAGCCAGTATCTTCTTTATATTCTTCAGCTCTTTTGCTATATCTTCCTTCATTTCATCAAATTTATTTAGCATTAGTTGCCTCCACTCCTGTGTCTCAGCTGAGCTATTAGTTTGTTCCTTTGGCTGGTCCATGTTTTCGTGTTTCCTGGTATGGCTTGTTATCTTAAGTTGTCTAGGCATCTGATTCTCTTGATTAGTTTATTTTGGAGCTTGTTTTCTGTCTTTTACCTAGTGGTTTTCTTGTTGGTTGGCTTTGTTTTCTGGCCTCTGTTATTCAGTTCAACTTATTCTAGACCTCTAACTTAGGTTCTATTTAGTTGATCAGAATTTTTCCCCTCTTGTTTTTTCTGTTTCTTGCTCTGCCTCTATGTAACCTTTTTGTGAGTGGGTCTCCTCAGATATGGTCGACCCTAGTCAGATTTTCCCAGTCTAGTGAGGCCCAGGTCTCACTGGGAGGGTATGGAGTTTTCCTGAGAATGAGACCCTCCTATGAGGCCTTTAGAATTGGTGCTTTTCCTCTCCTGTCCAGCAGGTGGCGCTGGCCAGCCCGCAGCTCCCCCACCAGTGTAAGGAGGTGTGGAGCTGTTAGTTCTCCTGGTGACTCTGATCCTGTCGGGGGCGTGGCTGACTGAAGCCGGAATCTGAATTCCAGTCCCTGGGGTCTGAGTTCCCAGAAGGAGGACTGCCAGTTGAGCTGGACCTCCCTCCACTCTCCCAATCCTCAGAACTCCAGTTGTCTCTCAGGGGCACTATTCCCTTCTCCTCTCTCCTCTTTGGGGCCTCTCCAGGTAGATTCCTTGGTCAGCCTGAGTTGCCAATTAAAGACGGGGGTGGAGGCCTTCAGTAGTGAATACGGAATTCAAAGACACTGTGGGTACTCTGTCTCCCCTCAAGCCCAGCCTAGTCCCTCAACCTGGGCTTTCCAATAGAAAATAACCACATATATTACTTTTAGATTAAAAAAAAAAAAAAAAAGAGTCTCTTTTAAACGTCTTTCCCCAGCCTGGAAGTTTTGTCAGTGTCCGAATAGAGCATTTAAAGATATGCTTTGGGCTATTGTCTGGTAATTACTCTCCAACTGCTTCAGTTCCACCCCTGCCGGGGGCTATTGAAATGCAAAAAGATAAGGGATCAGTGAGAAGCCAGAAGGGACAAAATGTAAGGGAAAAAAAAAATGGCTTTTTTGGAGTCTGGGAATGGGTGCCCGCTTTTACGTGCCCCCACTTCTTGGAGCCCAGCTCTTCTTTAGCACCCCAGCTCCCAAAGTTAGTTAATTAATTTGTTAATTAATTCTGCAGTTGAGGCTGGGTTGAGCCTCCCTTCTTGCCCTCAGCAGATTGCTGTTTTTTGTTTTTTTTTTCCCCCCCTTTCAGGGAGCCGGCAGCAAGACAGTCTGTGAGGTCTGGGTGGGGAGGGGTGCCAGACCCCTGGTCCGGGGAACTTACAATGTTCGCTGCGATCTCAGCTTTTCCTCCAATTCAAACTTGTGTCCAATGTGTGACTGGTTACTGGAGACCCCGAAAACATTGTTTCATATAGTTCTTGGGTAATTGCCAGCTGCTCTAGGGGAGAGACGAAATTCTGCTCCTCACCACTCCGCCATCTTGCCCCCTCAATATTTTTAAGTAAGCACCACTAAGGTCCATGGAAAAGAGTGTGCAGATTATGTGCAAGTTACCCCTTATATCTAAAGCTCTCAGGGTTTCTTTAATCTTCTTGCCCCCTAAGGTGATTTGGGAGTTACATATCTTATTATTATTCTACTACATTAATAAAAACCCATTTGAACCACAATTTTATCAAGATGGAGAAAGAAACTGTAAACAAATACACCATAGCTGCCCCAATATAGGAACTGCAATAAGCTCTATTTCCTTCTCCTAATTTCTTGAATTTTGTTAAAATAATTTGGAATTCATTTAATTTTTTCAATATTTTATTTCAGTCATTCATTCCTAAAACTTAATTTTACAATCACATTAATTTTTATATCCCTACATGTTTCATTGATCATTACTTATACCAACATATTTCCTTATCTTCTTTATTCTAATTTCTCTTTTTATTTAGCTTTTGTAAAGTGCATCTTTAAGTAATTCCCGCCTCTCCTCCCCCAGAAACAGTACATGGATGATACACTGAGCCCCCAGATGCTTGAAAATGCCTACTTTGCCCTCACACATTAACAATAGTATATCAGGGTCACAAGCCTGCCTTTTGTTTTTCGGTTTTTATTTAGCTTTACAAACAAGATGTCTGGCAATCTGATTTGCTTTGTACTTAACCCATTTTTTAACCAGATTTTAAGATTTATCCTTTATCCTGGGGATTCAGAAATTTCATCAGGATAAGGCTAACAGCTGATTTTTTTTTTTTTTTTTTTTAATTAATCCTGCCTAGTACTTAGTAACCCTTTATGGTCTGAGGGTAAGTTTCTTCTGGTCACAGAAATTTCCTTCTATTATTTCTTTTATAATTGCGTCTTTTCTAACTGTTGTAAGAAAGGAATAAGTTTCATTTTCACATAGAGACAGCATGGAATAAGGGAAATGGAGGCAAAACCAGTTTAAACAAGCCCCAGACAAAGAGAAGAGAGAATCTGCCTGATGTAAAGAGACATGAGGTAGTATCAGAGGCGGGAACTCACAGCAAAAAAATAAAAATTTGGGGGGGCATTGGCTAATCAGTTCAAAATCTCAATAATGAGCTAGTTGGCTCTCTGGGATTGGCTGTACAAATTAAAATCTCAAAAGATGAATTAGTTAGTGTTCTCGGATAGGCTGTAACCTCTGTAGTACCCAGTCAATGGGGAAACAGGGGAGGGACTTGCGAATTAGGAGTAGGAGATTTAAACATCGCCATTCTCTTCCTCTGGCGTGCCAGCCTTCCATGTGTTTGGCTGGACGCCCCATCTTGCAAGATCGGAAATAAATTCTTTTCTCCTCCAGAACCGAGAGAGCGTTTATTCCCTTACAGGTACCACTTTATTTCCGACAACTTGGGGGCTCGTCCAGGATCCAAAGCTTCGGAGGGGGACCCCCGAGGTGGACAAAGGGAAGGCGCGCCCCGCTGATTGAGCGGTCTCGGACTCCGCCATTGGGGACCCATCTCCGGCAGCTAAAGGGCCCGAGACCAGATGCTTGGATCTGCCGGTTGTGGATGAGAAAAGGGGGAAAAGAAAAGGCCTGCCTCTGGTTAACCAGGCAACTCCGTGCACGGACCAAGGTAAGGAAAGAAATATTATATTACCTTGGTGGTTAAAGCATTCTGAAAGTCTGGGGCTGATCCTGAGGGAAAGATGCCCAAACAAGACTCAGAATGGGGACATTCTGATGAGCCTAGAGCTGATCCTAAGGGAAAGATGCTCAGGCAAGACTCAGAATGGGGAATAGAGGCAGTCAGCCGGCCGGGAATAAAGGGAAGGGGGTACCTTTAGGGTCCCCGGGGAACATTCCTCTAAATAATCCATTGGGAAACATGTTAAAACATTGGGCTAAAAGTAATTGGACCAAGGGAAAGGGTAAAAGAAAATGATCAAATATTATTGTTATGTTTAGACAAAAAAAAAAAAAAAAAAAAAAAAGGCATTTTGCTGCCAAATATATTCTGGCCAAAATATAAGGCAGATAAGAGTTGGCTTTGTGCTGACCTCGTGTGTCATGTTAATAAAAATAAACCTTTTTCCAAGGCAGAATTGAACTGTGCCATGTGGTGGCTGCAGGGAAAAAAGAAACTAAAACCTGGGATAAGCATTCCCCCACCTTATGGTTTCCCCTCCCCCACTGGGGCGGGAACCATTAAAGCCTGAGGTTTTGGTGGAAGCAGTCTATGCCCCCAGGCAATTGGAGAGCCAGTTAATGCTGACTGCTCCAGTAATTACAACCCACCAAAAGTTAAAAAAAAAAAAAAAAAAATGGAGAGATTTCCAAAAGTTTCTGTTTCTAAAGGCTCTTAAAGAAAGGAAGGTAAGAATCATTAATAAAAAGCCTAGCAAGGCTAGCTGAATAACAATTAACTTGATTCTTAAAATCTGGTTTATGTAAATATCCCTTTCTTCGGAGAAGAAAGGGAAATGGGAAAGAGGGCGGCTATGAGAGAAAGAGAGAGACTGCATCCACCTAAAATAAAATTGGCTGTACCCATATCCCCAAAGAACGATGAAAGTTGAGGTCTGAAGTCAAGTGGTCTCAGGCTGGGAGAGTGGAGTGGCCCACATGCATGAAAAGGGTGAGTTTGCCCTGCGGGTTGAGGGTGGGCCTTCCGCCTCAATGCTCTAGAAAAGTTTTGCCACCTCAGGACCCAGAGGGTGGAGCACATTCCCAGGGGAATGGGAAAAGCCTGGCTGCCACCCCACTGTTAGGTAGAGCCTTTACCCCGAAGAGGCAAAGTCTGGGTGGCACCCCGATGTTTAAGAAGGGTGGGGCCAAAAAGGTAATCTCCCCAACATCACCCCAGACTTTGAAAAGAAAAGGGCTGCCACAAAAGCCTCTAAAAAGGGTTGGACTCCCACTCCCTCAAGCCCCAAGAATACAATGTCATTCTGTTAATAACTCAGACTTTAAAAGGTCAGCTATATAAAGGAATTTTAGCCTAATATTCAGAGAAGATCCAAAAATCGATGAATGGCTGAATAAGCCATTAGAGGAAATATTCAGAGAGTCAACAAGCCAGGGAGGAAACAGACAAAAGTGAGATAAAGTAATTGGAGCAGTTTAAAAAAAAAAAAAAAAAAGGAGGAAGGAAATTTGTAGCATGGGGTTTGTGTGATTCTCTATTCATATACTTATGTGGGGTTAAACAGGTATTAATAAATACATTTACATATTTTAGTGTGCTGTGTAATTAAGTCTAAGGCATGTGGAAGCTACATTTAAAGTCCCTTAATGTGTGTATATAGAAAGTTATATGCACATTTTTTAGGACTGTATTTGGATGCATTCTGAGAGTTAAAACTTCATAAATCTAATGGGAGTTTAAGTTGTATGTTTACACAGGAATGTGGGATAGTTGTATTTGTATGTAATAAAAGCATGTAATATAATTACGTAGGAGTCTTTCAAACTGTTGAAGTTTGTCAGTGTGTAATTTAAAACTTGGCAAAAATTTCCTGTGTACTCATCTATAGTAAACTGAAGCTATTTCTTTGTGTCTTTATAGCGTATACTAGTTTGTGTGTACTCTAAAGCTGGGCAATTGTGTGCAGTTTCACAATAGTGTGAAAAATGAAAAAAAAGTGAGAAAAACTGTGTAAAAGTTTTCTATGTATGTGTAACAGTAGTGTATTGGCTATACATGCTTGTAAATGGGAATGTATGTCTGTTTCGTATGGTTATGAGTGTGTATGTAAGTTATATGTGTCTGTATTCCAGATATATGAGACTGTGTATTCTTGTAAAAAGCAGAATAATTTTTCTGATATATTTTGGGCAAAAGCAAAAGGTCCATACTCAAAGTGCAAGTAAATGTTCCTATAAAAGGGTTTAAGGTTCACTAAAGCTGAATTAAACAAACTTAGAACAGTGAATGGTTCATATCTCTTCCCAGGTCTCCATTTGGTAATGCCAGGTTGCTATCTTAACATTAAGTCTAATAGGAATAAAGACACCACATATATTGTCAAATACTACACACCAAGGCTTGTCCTCCTCTCCCTGGAGAGTGGATTTTTACTCATCTAACAGCAAAACTTGTGTGTATGTTCAGGGTATGCATATATGTGAATCACGTATATTCAAGCATCACTAAACTAGGTGTACTAAAAACTGAATTTTAAGTTAGCATTTAAGAGTGGTAAGCCTTTTTATGTTCATTAATCTTAGGTTATTGTAAATTATTGTTGTCCTTTAGTCTAATTGTTCTAGCCTGAAATGTTGGTAAGTTCTTGCTGCTCTTCATGCACATGACTTCAGGAGTGTCTGTACCTAAAGCAGGTATTAGCAGTTTTACACTAGGGGAGTCATTAGAGGGGTGCAAGCCATGTGTAATTTAGTATTTAGGCAATTACAAGGTGTAGGCCTTTGGTTTTTGGTTTGCCTTTCCCCAGGAGGACTGGAGAGCTCCCCTCCCTAGACACAAAGGATCTTTTTCTTAAGAATTATATACTGGCCTTGTCTTCTACTTTATCATCTCTCAGGCACCGTGGACTGCTGGCTCAGACCCCGCCTCTTGAATTTGCTGCCCATCGACATCAGCCTGGCAGCTGGGTTCTGATCCAGTCGTAGAAAGAATCCAAACTTCAACCGATCTGGGAAGGACCCTGTCAAGTCTTGCTGACAACTGAGACGGCAGTCCGAATGGCAGAGAGGCTGGACTCATTACACACGAGTGAAGGGACCGGTGCCTGAACCAGACGATAAGTATCCAGCAACTCAACCAGAATCCTGGAAAGTGACTCCTACCTCAGATCCCCTAAGGATCACTTTAAATAGGCAACAGTTAAAGGAACATATTAGAAGGGAGAAAGGGCTGGATTAAACCCTATGTTTGCATTGTGCTCCGTGTATAGCTTAATGATGAAATTGCTTATGCTGATCATAATGTTCTATATTCAAGGAGTAACAGGTTCTGCTAAGCTGGTTATAAGTGTAGTCAAAGGCTTAAAGTCTCAAACTGTACAATTTGATGTTTGTCAAGTAATGAGCTGTAAAAATCTAAAACATCAGCAACAACTGAGGGAGGAATATAAGCATTTATGTAAGCAGACTGTTCAAATAGAAAGCAAGATTGTTGGGGGGTGAACATTTGAGAGTATAACTTATGAGACACCTAACCCCTGTTATTCTTGGAACACTGCTTGGTGGACCACACAGTATGAGGGATGGGTCTTACCCAGGTTGGAGAAAAAACCATTAAGGGAAACTTAGCTGGAATTTAACTCTCCAGTACAAATTGACCCCAAGGTCATTAGAATACTTAAGACCAAAGACTTAAAGCAAACCACAGAAATAGACAGGTTATGGAAATACAAATGCCTGGGTAGAATGGGGCAAACATACCATCCAGAGTCTAAACAGAAGTGACTGTTATGCTTGTACAACCAAACAACCCACTGTTCAGATTATGCCCTTCCCCTTGGGGATGAAAAAGCATGAAAGGGAGTTTAAATGTATAACACTCCTCTTTCAAAATGCTACTCCTGGTGAAAGTTGTAGTACGTTGTCCTCCCTTTTCCCTCCAGTCCAGGAGGGAAGTGTCAAAGCCATACCAGCGTCTCACCTTGGTCCCGGAAACCACTCTGCCTGTCTCTCCAGATGGGAAGAAGGGCTCCAGGATCTTGGTACCATGGCTTTGTGTACACAGGTGTGGAATGTGAGCAAGGATAGTACTGGCAACTTCTCCAGCCTAACTATACCCCGAGCAGACCTCTGGTGGTACTGTGGGAAGGGCATCCTCTGGCCAACACTACCTGAAAGGTGGGGAGGAACCTGTGCTCTGGTTCAATTGGCTATCTCATTTACCCTGGCATTTGAAAGTAATAAAGTACCAACCCAAGGCAAAGGAGAAAGAAAAATGTACAAAGTGTACCTAGTTCCTTCAATAAAAAAATGTTTGTAGATAGTATAGGGGTTCCCCAGAAAGTTCCTAATGAGTTTAAAGCTAAAAATCAATTAGCTGCAGAATTTAAATCGTCCTTATTCTGGTGGGTCACCATCAATAAAAATGTCAATCATCAGCTAAAATTTATCAACTATACCAGGAATGTCATTAAAGAAATAGCAGAACAGTTAGATGCCACTAGCCGAATGGCATGGGAAAACAGAATGGCCCTAGACATGATGCTAGCTGAAAAAGGAGGCGTCTGTGCTATAGTTGGGGGAAATTGTCGCACATTCATCCCCAATAATACCGCACCTAATGGAACTATCACCAAAGCCCTACAAGGCTTAACAGCCTTATTTCAGAAACTAGAAAAGAATTCTAGCATTAACAACCCACTCATAGAATGGCTGGAAAATTGGTTCGAGAAATGGAAAGAAATTGCAACATCTATTTTAATTTTCCTTATCATTCCAGCCAAAATGTTTATAACAGCTGGGTGCTACATAATCCCGTGTGCTCAAAGGCTAGTTCAAAAAGCCATCAAAACCACTAGAATCAAAAATAAGAAAGATCCCTATGATGAGGAATGTAAAAAAGCCCTTAGCAAATTTGAGAATCTAAAATGTGAAAACTAAAAGTGTTTAAAAAAAAAGAGGAGGGAATCTGTAAGAAAGGAATAAGTTTCGTTTTCACATAGAGACAGCATGGAATAGGGAAATGGAGGCAAAACCAGTTTAAACAAGCCCCAGACAAAGAGAAGAGAGAATCTGCCTGATGTAAAGAGACATGAGGTAGTATCAGAGGCGGGAACTCACAGCAAAAAAATAAAAATTTGGGGGAGCATTGGCTAATCAGTTCAAAATCTCAATAATGAGCTAGTTGGCTCTCTGGGATTGGCTGTACAAATTAAAATCTCAAAAGATGAATTAGTTAGTGTTCTCGGATAGGCTGTAACCTCTGTAGTACCCAGTCAATGGGGAAACAGGGGAGGGACTTGCGAATTAGGAGTAGGAGATTTAAACATCGCCATTCTCTTCCTCTGGCGCGCCAGCCTTCCGCGTGTTTGGCTGGACGCCCCATCTTGCAAGATCGGAAATAAATTCTTTTCTCCTCCAGAACCGAGAGAGCGTTTATTCCCTTACAGGTACCACTTTATTTCCGACACTGTTCTGTTTAAGTGATACAATTACACTTTTGTTTTCCTCTTTCACATGCAGAAATGTATGATTTTTCTCAGATTTATTACTTTCTAAGTCAATGCAGTCTATCTGAACCTCACAGCACCATTTAATGTGCTTTTTAAAAACCATTCTGTGAGACAGTACAATTGCCTTCCACCATGGAGTGAGTAATAGGGATTCACTCTGATTAGAGTACCAAGGTAACAGTTCAGTCACTTCAGAAGGATATCAAGATATTGCCTACATTATTTAAAATGTGACTTCACAAAACTGAAAATACAATTCGACAATTACTACATAGATGAAGCAGTGCCACACTGCCCTTCCATTATTATTGATCAAAAATAAAGCACACCAGGAATAGAAATCAGGAATTTGAGAAGCAGGTATTGGTAAAGCTGTATTCACTATTTCGCTAGCAACCAAAGTTACATCATTAAAAGTAAACCTAGAAACTATGTATGGTTAAAGTTTTCATATGCTGCGAGCGGACTTTCTGTCCTCCTCTTCTTGCTCCCTGGTTTCCTGGGTGGATCCAACAGTGAAGAAGATACAAATTCTAATCTCAAAACCACACATTCCTCAATTGCTTTCTTATATGTACTTCTTCAAATTCTCATGCCCAAGGAACTAAAACAGAGACCCCTAACAATTAATAAGTAAATTAGCATTAGGCACAAACCATAGAGAGTAACACAACAAGCATTAAAGGGCTGGTCCACGGGCACAAGGCCACCCATGGGAAAAAACTAGGCTGTGTTCTGATTCTGAAACAATTAGTCTGAATGTTTCCTTAAAGCCTCAAGCCACCAGCCAATCCATTTGAAAATGGTCTTGTGAGCTGCAGTGCTCTCACATGTGAAACCCTTGTACAAACAAGCTGAAGGCCCAAGTTAGCAACTCTAGGAAGGCACCACAAGATGGAAAGAGTCTAGGTCCCTGAATCATCACTTCGAGAAGCTGCTCACTGACCAGGAACACCTACTGCCAACTTTTGCAATTAAATAAACTTCTCTTGAGCCACTTACACATTTTTAAGTTACTATACCATTTATTAGAGTAGCATTTTCCTTAAAACTACAGAAACCAAATAACTACATTTCAAGTACTGCCAAAAACCAGAAGCAGAGTGTTCTGCAAATCATATTTTCAACTGTACCCCTATCTATAGCATTCATGTAAAACTAAGTTATAGAGTTTACATATAGTAGGAAATAGATTCAGCACCTGAAATTCACAGACATAATATTGTAGCTTATCTACGAACAACTTAACTCATAGCTTATAAAAAATCTAAGAGCAAAACAAAATGGCTTGTTTAGTAAGGTAAAAGGGAAGCTTACGTTGGTCGGCGTGTCTCGAGTAGAGTCAGCAATATCTGGATTGCACTGACTATGGCTGATTCATTTTTCTCCTTATGGAAAATATTTGAAAGAAGCTGCTCTATAATTTCTTGCCTAGGGAAACAAATCAATTGTTGAGTGACAATTGCAACATCTTTAACCCTAATAACTTCAGAGAAAAAGAGCATGAGTCAGCTCAACCTACTTGGGCTTGTTTTACAGAAGAATATTTTATTTTTAATATTTATTAAAGTAGACATGTGATCAGGCTTATACAAATGTTAACTCTTCTATATATATATATATTCCTTTCCCCTCCACTCAGCAGAATAATCTGGGCCTTGCTTGCCTTTGCCAATCTTGTTGAGAGCCAACAAAAGTTCCAAGACTTGAAGTCACCTCCCACCCAAACCAAGGTGGAGGTGGTGGTAGCGATTGGGGTGGCAAGAAGACTCAGAACCCTTTGCCCCATAAAAGGAGGAAAATTTTTCAAAAAAGCTAATTAGAAACCATAAATGTTTTCTCACATATGCATCAATGTGTAATTAATAAAGATCTGAAACAGGTAAAAGAGAACATTTCATTTTATTCTACAATTAAAATCAGGTAAATGAAAATAAACTGGCAGCAAAGAAGTGGCTCTTTAACTGAACTACTGTCAAAAAAAGCATTCTCTGCAGGCTCTTCCCATCCTACTCACCCATACACATACATGTTCAAGAGTATACCATAAAACACAGGGGCAATCTGTTGGTTAAACTTATATGGATGTTCTCAAGAAAAAGCTCAGTTTGTTAGGATCTCAGTGCTGTTCAGAATCCATCTGGATAAAAAAAACTCAATCTCCCTAATGTAAAGCACTGTTGGTTTGTCTCTAGTTGCTCATCTAGCAAAGATGCACTAGCTCCCTTGACTACCTCTTTACCAGGCAAAGGCAACAAGTGTGAGAGAATCTCTCCATTTTGTGGAAGCAAACAACAATGGCATCCAATCTAACTTCAGAGGGATGGTCTTGCTTTCAAGAACTCCCAGACCAGCATTAAAATTGCCTATGAGGCCTCTATCCAAAACAGTACTGTAACTGTCACTCCATACACAGCAGTCTACAGAGTTAGGTAGAACAGGTGGCCTTTTACAACACACAGGATACTGTAACTACATATGTTATTTCTTTTTTTTTTTTTTTGAAATAAATTCAAAGTTATATGAACAGTTGCAAAAACAATACTAGCCCCATACACAGAATTCCATCATACCCTGACCCCCCCTCCCCGGGTAGCTCAATCCACCAACTTTAACTTGCTGTCACATTGCTATTTCTTTCCCTCCCTCCCTATCATCCATCATCTATTGCTCTGTCGTCTGAACATATGAGAGTTAGCTGCACACATCCTTGAGCATTCACTATAATTCACGTATACACTTCCCATGAACAAGAACATTCTTTCATGCAATCCCATTAAGCGCAGCTAAGAAGTACAATAGATTCAACAATGATACAAAGCTTACATTCTATATTTCCTTTTCCTTATGTCTCAACTGCGTCCCTTTGAGCCACCTGTCCTCTGTCCTCTTGTCCCATCCAAGTTCATCCTTAGTATTCAACTGTCATCTAGTTAGACTGACTTTTTTTTTTTTTTTTCAGTTGTAGAAACATATATACAGCCTAAATCTTCCCATTCCACTCCCTCCCTAGCCTTTCATTAGTGGGGTTAATCACGTTTAGAATGTTGTAATGCTCTTTCCCACCATCCATTACTAGAAATTTCCCTTCACCTCAAACAGCAACCCTACACTCATTTCTTAACTCCCCATTGCCCCTTCCCCCATTTCTCTTAACCCATACTCTACTTTTTGTCTCTATGGTCATATTCTCTGGTAATTTCTTTGTGTTTACTGTGGGGCTTAAAATTAACCTCTTAAATCCATATCAATCTTGTTTTTCTTTGATACCACCTTCACTTCAATAGGACACATAAACTGTGTTCCTATACTCCTTCTTTCCCCCACCTTTATATAGTTGTCTAAAATTACATATTTTACATTGAGTTCAAAACCACTGATTTGTCCTTAGAGTTTGTGTATTTTATATCATGTAGGAAGTAACTAGTGGAATTACAGTTCAAAAATTATTGACTTCTAATTTGTATTCCATTGTGGTTGGAGAATGTGCTTTGAGTATTTCAATGTATTTTTTTAATTTATTGAGGCTTGTTTTATGTCCCAGCTTATGGTCCCTTCTCGAGAAAGATCTGTGATCATTAGAGAAAAGTGAGTGTCCTGGTGATTTGGGATGTAAGGTACTACATATGTCTGTTAAAATTCTCTATATCTCTTTCTCCTTTCCCTGTCTCTCCTCCAGCAGAGCTCCCCTCAGAATCTGAAGTAGGGCAGGTCTTTCATTGGCAAAGTCTCTCAGCATTTGTTTGTCTGTGAAAAATTTAAGCTCTCCCTCAAATTTGAAGGAGAGTTTTGCTGGATAAAGTATTCTTGGTTGGAAATTTTTCTCTCTCAGAATTTTAAATATGTCATGCCACTGCCTTCTCGCCTCCATGGTTGCTGCTGAGTAGTCACTACTTAATCTTACGTTGTTTCCTTTGTATGTGGTGAATTGCTTTTCTCTTGCTGCTTTCAGAACTTGCTCCTTCTCTTCAGTATTTGACAGTCTGATCAGAATATGTCTTGGAGTGGGTTTATTTGGATTTATTCTATTTGGAGTTTGCTGGGCATTTATGCTTTGTGTATTTATATTGTGTGGAAGGTTGGGGAAGTTTTCCCCAACAATTTCTTTGAACACTCTTTCTAGACCTTTACCCTTCTCCTCCTCTTCTGGGACACCAATGAGTCTTAAGTTTGGACGTTTTATTTTATCTATCGTATCCCTGAGATCCGTTTGGATTTTTTGGATTTTTTTCTCCCTTCTTTCTTTTGTTCTTTCATTTTCTGTTCTGTGGGCTTCTAGGACACTGAAATGTTGTTCGGCTTCCTCTAATCTTGTATTGTGAATATCCAGAGTCTTTTTAATTTGGCCAACAGTTTCTTTTATTTCCATAAGATCTTTTATTTTTTTATTCATTCTTGCTATGTCTTCTTTATGCTCTTCTAGGGTCTTCTTTATGTAGCTTATATCCTGGGCCATGGTCTTCTTGATGTCCTTTAAATCCTTTGCCATGTTTTCGTTCCTTGATTGTAGATCTTTGATTAACTTTGCGAGGTATACCGTATCTTCCGATATTTTGGTTTGTGTGTTTGGAGTTGGATTCTCCATATCTTCTGGTTTTATCATATGCATTAAGATTTTCTGTTGTTTTCGGCCTCTTGGCATTTGTTTTGCTTGATAGGGCTCTTTCAAGTTGTAAAGAAAAAGGGATATCGATCTAATTTTTTAGGAACACAGTTTGGTGATGTACACTTTCTCTGACTAACCAGCAGATGGCATCTGTGAGTCACCTATATCCCTCAAGTCAGTTCTCAACCTTTTGTCCGCTTTGTGTGGGGAAATGATTCTTGTGGGTTCAGTTGGAGAACTCAGTTTGGGTGTGTTGCTGGAGCTGTCTGCCCTGAATGTGGGGTGTGTGTACGGGTAGCCAGGGAGGAAGGGCAGTTCTAATGTTCAAATTCCCCAGGATCCCGGAGATTCAAGGCCACCGCAAAAGTCTAAGCCTTCATTTCAGTTCAGCCCCAGCCTCTCTCTCTCGCTGATCCATAAACCACCAGACTTGGCGTAGCGTCCCTGGGTTCTCTGAGTGGATCCCCCCTCCCAGCCGCGCTCCTCCAGTACCTCAGCCAAGGGAAGGCTGTGCTATGTCATCAGTGCGCACCGTCCCACAAGGGAAGCCCCGGGCCACCGGGCCGTGCGGCGGCGCACTCCCAGCCCGAAGCAAAAATGGCCGAGCGGGGCGTCTCAGCCCCCTCCTCCTCGCACCGTTCCTCCTTCCCAGTTCCGGGACAACTGGTGGGGCTTTGGGCTATGGGCACTGCCCCGGGCAGGAGTTTATCCAGCCCTCCGGGGGCTAGCTGCTAGCCACGGGGTTTCTTTCTGCTTCCGGCTCTCCCCTCCGTTTCCCCGAACCCAAGGGTATCTGCTGTGGGCTATCTTCCGGGCCAGACAGCTAGAGGCCGGCCCAGCCCCCTCTTGCTGTGTTTTACTGCGTGGTTCCCACAATTGCTACTGGAGCCACTCCTTTTTTTTTTTTTTTTTTTTTTAAACAGCCAGCTGGTCTCCATACGCTGAACCCTGGCTTCCACAACCCGCCGCGCGGCTGCGGGTCTTCCAGCCAGCTTACTCACTCGTTTCAGAATGCCGACTCCCAGTTTCACCAAGCATACGGCCACTCTGGAGCTAGGAGCCCTCATCCAGTTGGTGCATCGCTGTAACCGGTATTCTAGGTCACTTTCTGGTTTTTAGCTAGTGTTTTTCACGGAGGCATTTTTTTCACCCTGTCTCAGCTAGCCGCCATCTTAGTTCTCCCTACATATGTTATTTCAAATAGCAGCCTCAGCCCAGGTGGAGTGGTCCTGACAGGGCAAGAAGTGCAGGTGGCCACATTCTCCTCATTCAATCCCAAAGCTCTTACTCATCAGAGTGACATCATCCTTTCACAAATATTGAGGCCCAAAGGGAGGGCTAACAAAGGAGCCCTAACCATTTTGTGGCGGCATCAAACCAGAAGCACTCTTCTGACTGACAAGAACAACCAGCAAAACTTTGATGCATGAAATGCAACACAAGTAGCTGTGCTATATCCTTAGTCAACATATACAAATAACACCAAATATACAAATACACCTAATATACATATACGCCTAACTATACAAATAAAACCAAACATAGAAGTAATAATAAACCAAAGTACTGCATTTATCAAACAGGATGAAAGGAATGCCTTCAATTTCTTCAAAGAACAAGATATTTACCTGAGAGAGAAAATATATTCACACTTACTTTTTTAGAAAATGGGAGTTCTGCTCACTCTTGTTCTAATTTGCATCTTTCTGATTACTACTGATTTCGAGGGTTTCCTAGTGTGCCAATGAAGAACCTGGATTTCCTCTTCTCTCAATTTCCTGTCCATATCCCTTGCCTATTTTTCTATCAGGGTGGCTGTCTTTTTGATGTTGATTTGCAGGAGTTCCTTGTAGCTTTTGAAAAGTTATTTCAATCACTCATCCATTTTAGATGTTGCCAATGTCTTCTCCCATTAAATACTAACTTTGTCTATGATGTTTTTCTTTTGAAATAATCAAATTAATCTATTTTTTGCCATATGGGTTGTATACTTTCAGAAAAAAAAATAAAAGGGAGTTCTTGGATGAGCACCCAGGCCTTAGGGACAATGGCTCGCTTTTGTTTTGTTTGTTTTTATGTGGGCAGCCAGAGGAAAAACTCACATCTTTAATCTTAGTTTATTTCAAGTTTTTCCTTAAATGCCAAATTACATTTATATTTCTAAATGTGGTGTTTTTATATACAGTGTTGCTCAGTTTGGCTTTATAATGTTAAGAGTCAGACAACTTATATTTATACTAAGTATTGCCAGTAGATTGGTTGAATAATATTGTTTTAATATAATCTATTATATAATTTATCACATATAATTATAATTGCACAACAATTTATTCATCCAAGAAACACAGATGATATTAAGTTGAAATATAAAAGCTAGCAAGGCTTGATGGCTAGATTACACATTTTGTTCAAATAAAGCTGCATGAATGGAGGGGCTGTACTGACACCAAAGAACTCAGTGATGACTTCTAATCACCCGACATTCACACTGAACCTGCACTGCTCAATACAGGAGCCATTCACCACATGGGGCGGTAATGAGCATTCAAATGTGGCTAAAATGAGTCAATGTATTCTAAGTGTAAAATATACATAGGATTGTCAAGTTTTTGTGGGGTTTTTTGGGGGGGTTTTGTTTTTACAAAACATCTCATCAACAACGACCACACACTGAAATACTATTTTGTACAAACTGGATTAAGTAAAAATATTATTAAAATTAATTTCACCATTTCACCTTTTTAAAACTTTACCAGGCCAACTAAAATATTTAAAAAAACACACATGGCTTATATTATATTTCTTTCAGATAGTATTATATTGAACCATATGAAATTGGTGTTAGTCAACATCTCCTAATCTATTTAAATGGCAATTTTACATGGTTCAACCTAATGATACAGTAATTATTAGTACCTGAAAGCAGAATGTCTTGAACTTGTTATAAGAGGAATATATACGCCTTAATGTCAAAAGTTACCAAAATGAGGCAGGTAAAATGACATTTTTCTCAGAGGCTGATGATCTTTTAGTTTTGTTACCCTAGAGAATTTTTCAACTCTTATTCTAGAATCCATACTGGGAAACTGTAGTTTTACTTCTCAGAAGATGGAGGGCTTAAAACAAGATGTCTTGTCCTTAATTTATTCCTTGACTATCTCATACTTGCCAAGGAAATAACACCCACATGTTTTACTCTAGTAACAGAGCCTTCCAGGTAGTTGAGCCAAAAGATGCAAAGAGCCTCAATATACAGGAGGACTTAAAAAGGACTGACAAAGTCATTAAAAAGAATGAGAACACCAATAAAGTGAAACAAGACTGCCATTTGTACTTAACAATGCCCACTGTATGTGCTCACTCCAATTATTAGCCAAAGTGGGAGAATGACTGATTTTTCTCCATTAAAATAACTTCCAGCTGTTTGGATGCAGGTCAAATCAGTGTTTTAGTTTTACAATGAAGCTAAGCATGCCCAGGCTTGAAGTAGACATTCTTTCCGAAAATGTGTGACTCTAGAAAAACTAATATGCACAGGTTAGCCATCACAAACTTCAAAATAGTACCTCATCACCAAACTGTCTTCAATCTAAACATGAGATTGCTGTTCTTAAGGAACTGCCTAAAAATAAGGCAGAAGCAGTACAAAGAAGTGAAACATACAAGACATGTAACCCCCTTCAAGTCAGGGCTGGTCAGGTTGTCCCCAGTCAGCTGCATATATATAGTAAAACCAAACAATAACTTCTAACAAAAATTACTATCTAAAATGGGTCAAATTAAGGAGGACATAAGACTATTCTTCATCAAAACATCCCTGGACACAGTGAATACAGTTATGAAATGACAACCAAATCTTATGATTATTCCAGAGAATGTTTATAAATATTTGGAAAGGTCAAGGTCTACATATAAACATCAGCTGTTTACATTCTTACCCTGTAACTCTCCACTGTGCATAACAAACTGCCAATATAAGATAACCAGATTTCCATAACTTCTCATCCACCCAAGATTATTTTCCAGGGATGTGATTCCAACACAAGGAACACTAAACAAGCACTCACAATGGTAACGTGTTAGACACAATATGAATAAAAGAGAAGCACATAGTTTTAAACATACTTCTCGAGAGTGGCAAGCAGGGGATCTGGTTCGGTACTGTTCTGAATTTGTAACATCTGGTCTCTGCTCAGGCGTATAATTTCACAAAGTGACTGTGATGCATTTGAATGCCGCTAAAAGAAAAAAGTACAGTTTTAACTGTTAAACATGTTAGAACTTAAATTTATCATAAAAAGTTAGGCAGGAAATTTACTTAACATATAACACAAACTAACACTGTCTATAAGCGTCAATGAGTAAAAAGTAAAGCCCAAAAGAAATACCATTAATATAAAGCATGAGTGTTTTATTTTGTCAGGCTAATTATCCTTACTTAACAATACCACACGGTATATATTCATATGTACAGGGAGATATGGTCAAAGATCTGATAAGGAAAAATTTCTGGAAGTGAACACCTGAAAAAAACATGCCCCTAAATTATATACTTTTATCAGCATAGAAAGATACACATACTTCTTTGGTTAAAACAAAACAAAACAAAACAAATACAGCTTTCTGGAATATACAAATGGGTAAGAAACGGTCAATTTTCTCCCAGTGCACAGTGTGTATACCTTACAGGAAAGCTCTAAAACCTCAGTACCCAGATACATTACAATCTGTGGCATGTGAGACTGAGCATAACCTGAAGTCTGAGCAATTTGTTCTCAATACAGGTAGAACGACGACATTCTGGCAGAGATGACAGCACATACCACGATATCATGATTGTAACCAAGAGCCTATTCTTTCCCTAATAAATATAAATTGGTCAGTATAATTTTAACATAGAATTTATCTTTTAATGCAGTACAGCAGAAGTATCAACAAGACCGTCCAAAAGGCAAGTTAACTTTCTCCCAAGTCAAGTAGGGAAAAGTGGTGGTGAATAAAAGCTGATGCCCACAGTGCTTTGTCCTTCTCAAAGAACTCACTGCAGACTTGGACTTCTTTATCTATTTTCCTGAACCCTGCAGACAGGTATAACAGCCTGTTGAGTAATTAAGTTCTTCTGTCCAAGAGCACAAGCCTAGTGATGAGCAGGCCTCGTTCCTGGTTAATCCCTGGGGCAGGGCAGGCCCCTCTGTCACCCTCCACAGCTGGCGCTGACCGCCCTTCCCTCACACACATGGGAGCTGAGGTCCTGAAGCCATCAAGCTCCAGTGGTTGAGAGTCACTGGCCTCTCCCCACAGGAAGAGATCTTATCACCTCGGCCAGACCAAGGCTCCTTCTGAACGAGAGTACTGCTTTCACCCAAGTACTCTTCCAGCACCCAATACAATGGACACAACCAAATGCTTCCTGAAAGTAAACTCAGTGTGGCAACAGTAACAACTATTCCAAGGTAGCACAAAATGAACTGTCACAAGGAGGAAAGATGAGGAATCAACAGCTATTTTATTATTTAGCTTTAAAAAAAAAACCACAGAAAAACAAAAAAACTTGTTTTCAATGAATTCCAAGTACCAAATTTTTCAACAGATCAGAGTAGGAGTTAGCTCCACGTCCACAGAGCTTACCTTTGTGAAAGAGAACATCCGCTGACTATTCAAAAACTATTCACAAATGCTTCCTCCCCTGCACTGCTCCTCCACGCTGCTCACTCTCCAATCCAAGCTGCAGCCTAGAGGCATCCAAGGCAGAATCTCAGCCCCACAGCACATCCTACATCTCCCTCAATACAACTCTTCAGTAGGTATAGGCTGAACCATATCACGCTGTCGTGTCTGTAGCTATGAATACTTGAGTACTGGCAGTTTCATCTAGCTTAGCCTGATGCTTCAGTTGGAAACCACAGTGGCAGGAGAGAAGCAACTGTGATTGCCTGCTCTAGGGAGTCGAATGCCCACGGGTCCTGGAGACTAATATGGATCCCTAGATCCTGACAGGATCCACTCAGCACAAAACTCAATTTGCAAACGCCAATCAAACTTCAAACACTATTGCCAAGTCAAACTTTAGTGCCTAGGGCAAAGGCCAAACTTGTCCGAGTACAAAACCAGAGCCAGGAAGTACAACTCTAAGGGCTAAATAGTGATGGGGGTCCCACTATGCTGCCTAGAAAGCGTTAACCAGAACACACAGAACAAATGCCAGATGTGGCTAAGTCATTTGGGCTAAAGATGGGTATGCTGGTTTGAAGGTGTTATGTATCCCATAAAAGGCCATGTTCTAATCCATTCCTGTGGGGGCAGACCTATCTTTGGGTGGGACCTTTTGATTAGGCTGTTTCCATGGAGATATGATCCAGCCCATTCAAGGTAGCTCTTAATCCCCTTGCTTGGAGTCCTCCATGAGAGGATAAAAGACAGATGAAACTCAGAGAAGCTAACAGACAAATGCCCAGAGACATTTGGAGACAGCCACCAAAACAGAAGCTAAACTGGGAGAGAAGGATCAGCATATGCCAGCCATGTGCCTTACCATATGACAGAGGAACCCCAGATGCCATTATCCTTTCTTCACAAAAGGTATCGTCCTGGTGATGCCTTAACTGGGACATTCTCATGGCCTAAGAATTGTAACTTAATAAATCCCCATTTTAAAAGCCAACCCATTTCTGGTATACTGCATTCTGGCAGCTTTAGCAAACCAGGAACAACAGGTATAAAAGAAAAAAGCTTAAATGGTGGGGGTTTGTAACAAAGGAAAGGAAGTTCAGCAGGAACTCCTAGCTCTAGAAATGAAGCAATACTGGACCCAGAGACTGGTTTTTCACATTTCCAGAAATTTTCTGAGTGTCAGTAAAGCACAGTATTTTTTAAAGCCTGAAGTGTTTAGAAAATTACCAACTTCAAGAATGCCAGCTTTTCGATGTTCTACCTGTTCCTGTAACGCTCTTCACTTCTGGTGCAATTATGCTATGTGTCCAAATAAGCACAATCTGTCTTTTTTATGAAGTTTACAGTCATACAAGAGTAGAACTTACGTCTTCTTCTTGCGATGGATGAACTATTTCCACAAGCCTCTGGATGATTTTCTCCTCATTTAACCACTGTAAAACACATTGTAGAAGTAATCATAGCAAGGAGTGGCTCTTGTTCAAGCCCCAATGAAGATTAACATACTTGGAAATATCCATCACATTTTAAGTAGAATGTTACACGTTTCTCTGGACTTTGAACACTACAGAAAATTAAAAATCCCCCAAGGAAAACGCCAGTGAATATATTATTTTAACAGTGGCTAATATAGTACCAATAACTCCCAAAATTACAATACTCACTAAAATTCTATACATTAGCTTCTCAGACAGCACTAAAAGGGCCTGTATTTTGGTAATTAAAAAGGGGGAAGGGTGTGAAAAAGGATGGAATTTATATTATTTTCTAACGAGAACATATACACACATACACACACATACTCTGAGCTTCGGGAAAAATGAGAAAAGCAGTATGCAGTATCAAGCCTCTGGGTTAAAGAAAAGCCACATGAACAAAAATGGACTTTCAGATTCCAAAACCAAAAAATAACCACAGGAAACTTGGAGGGGGGATGCCTAGAAGAATGAGAGTGGAGAGAGCCACAGAAGCAGAATCTATTTGCTATTTTACATGCTGGCAAATAGGTAGCATCATGACTTAATTCATGTATGAAATATTGCTGTGTGATTATTTCTGGCTTTGAAGGAAAATAAAACTATAAAATTTTCAGATGGTGATCTTGGGAAAATTGTAGAACTTCAAAAAAAGACAAAAATAGGGGAAAGCATTTTAAGAAAATATTTTATTAGACTTAAAAAAGGGCCCAAAGAGACAGAGGCAAGCAGAGGAATGCAAGAGACAGCATCCCTGAAAGAAAACAGGAAAGGCTGACAATAAGGAAAAGTAAATGGGAAACTAGCTGGCAGCTCAATTTTAATCCCATAATGTTCTGAAGCACCATAATAATCGGCGCGGGGGGTGGGGTGGGTGCGTGTGTCCCTCATAACCTAGAAAGGACACCAAAAAATCCCAAAGAGGTGGAGACTGGGGTGGGGCAAGAAATGGAGTCCAATTCGCTAAAGGAACAGAAACAAACCCCAACACACCTGACTCTGGTTCCTCCAGGGGAACAAATCAATTAAATGTAAATGCAAACAACAGCTATTAGGAGGGCACCATCAAGGGACAGTCCCAGCTTTATAGGTTAAAAAATATCCTAAAATGTGCACACAAATCACCTTTTTAAAATGTAGATTCTCATTCAGTAGGCCAGAGGTGAGGCCTGAGATGCAGAGTTCTAACAAGTTCCCAGGTGCTGTCTGGGACCACACTTTGAGGCAAGGTCCTAAAATGAAGGATGGCAAACACCTGTGTGTGTGGGGGGGTGGAGGGGTGAGGGTGGGGGGTTGCCCACTATAGGAGAACCCCGTGCAGAGTGAATTTCTGGGGGGGGTGAATTAATCAATGACCGAATCCAACTGCCTCCACAGTCATCAAGGAGCACCTGTGTTCCAAGCCCACTTTTGGGCTAAACCCCACATTATGGGCCCCCAAATCATTTAGGAGTTTCTAACTACCTCCACTCCCAACCGAAGCCTTTATTATTAACCACCCATCACTGCACCTCTCCAGAAGCACATCTATTCCAAATAATTCCATTCTCACAAACCACACTGAAGAAATCTATTTCTCAAAAGATACAACAATTTTCTCCTATAAAATCCAAATGTAAAGGTGACTTTCCGCCCTCTCCCCCTTGTCCTCAATAGTCCTCCTGGTTTACTTACAGTGACACAAGGTTCTCAGGAGAACCTCTTTGCCTGGCTCACCTCTACAGACCGAATCGTGACCCCAGGGCCCAACTCTCCCATTCACAGAAACATGCCCTGGCACCCATTCCCTCTCAGCGGCAGACACCCTTCCTGGGACACCACCTGGCAAGACCTTCCTCTCACAGACCCTCCCTTCTCTCCTTCTGGCCCCTTCAGGTCTTTAATTAAAATAAGCATTTTCAACAGAACTCATTTCCCAAGAAATGAGTAAGTTCTAAGGTTCCGGGCTGAGTATTAAAGAGGGAATGATTCTGGAAGAAGACACTGAAGGGAAAGGCAGGGAGAGAGGAAGAGACAGGAAACAAGAGAAGGCACAGACAAGAGCCTGTGAGAAACCTTAACTTCTGGTCACTCTCCCCAACCCATTTCACCTAACACATCTCTTCCAACAGGCACACACATCCTACAATCTCTCCATATTTTAAAATATGTTCCCTTTGGAAGTAAAACACCATTCTCCTTCTTTCCCTCTGCTCCCAGTAGCCACAAGGAGAGTTACTTCTGAAGCCCGATTCCCTGGAAATTATCTGCATCACTCCTATTTTAACTCAGTGAGAGAACCCTTCTGGGTGTGGCAATCTCTCAGAAAGGAAGCCTCAGGGCACTCAGAGGAGACTTACGGTTCCCTATCTTCTTATTTCTCTCACCACCAGTCCCAGCTTTAAGATAAATCCTCAGCCTAGTCCACCTCCCCACCCCCACCAAAAAACAAACCAATTCAGAAAAGAACCACTCACGACTAAACACCCCACACACCCAAGAGATGTGCGCCTGCAGAACCCTAGCCCTGCCAAATCTAATCTCTTCCTGCCTCAGAACAACCTTCCACCCACCCTCCCCGCTGCCCCTCAACCCCTCAGACAACCCCAATCCCTGGAATTCCTCCCACCACACTGCAGCCCACTCTGCTCAACCCCACCCACCACCCTCACCTCCATCAATGACAGGTGATAATTCTACTCACATTCAACACATCTTGCCTGGGCTGTGGAGGTTCAATACACGTCAGGAGCCTGAGCAACAAATCCATGATTGCGGAAGTTCCTATGTGCTTTATAATAAGGTCTACAAAATCACGTTTCTTTTTTAAGAAATCCACAATCTAGGGGAGAGTAAACCAAAGAAATGGAAGACACATAACCACAGGAACTACAGGTTTGAGAATTCTTTAAATAAACCCTGACTCTTTGAACTCTCCCCCTTCCAAAATTATACCATTACTTTAGGTTGAGGAATGGCAAATTATGAATTAGTAATAAGATGTCAAATTGGAAAGCCTGGCTAATAATCAAAAGATTAAAAAATCCCTTAGGAATAAAAATCTTCCAATTGTCACATATCCTCTAATATAAATACACCATAACATAATTTTCTATTCACTTTCATTATTAAAGAATGGCGATCAACAATTTAATACATCTATGAAGAACAAGAGAATATATCATTTAACAGTTTATGGGAATAAGACAAGTCCATTAGATGTCACACTAAAATGGAGAATAAAAAAGAAAAAAAAAAACATTCAAAATCTTAAGATTTCTACTTCAAAGTAGCTAACTCGTCTGCTACTCAAATGTCATATTTGGAGTTTATTTTAGCACTTGGCCTGACTAGAGTAACAAGGAGGGTGGAGGTGAAAGGGTCTGACAGCTCCCCCTGAGGAAATCTGGAAATGGTAACTGGAGTAATGACTGTCCCCAGGACTCCTGTGCCATGAAGAGAGAAACTGTCCTGTGCCCCTGGTGGACTCCTGAGACATCTGAGTGCACAGTCATTTAACTGAAAAACCCATCATCACAAGCCTGGACAGTGTGGCAGCTGCTGTGGCAGAACCTCACTGAAGTCTTTCAACGGCCCCATGAGGTGGAGATCAATTAATTTAATGTGACAGCCAAGGAAACTGAGGTTCAGACAGGTTAAGTATCTTGCTAGAACTAAGGGGCTGCCCAGAAATTTAAGCAGAAATTTGTATGACCCCAAAAGTCACGATCCTTTCATTATTCCACATGAAGAAATCTAATAGCCAAGAGATGACAACTAGCATCGCTTGACACAATTCAGTACAAATACAAGATTAACCATCATAGATTGCTTCCCTAGACAATGAGATTAAACACTATAATATAAACCTTGGGCAAATCATATAATCCAATCACAACGGAGTCACAGAGTAGTTTTTAAAAAGGAAAGTTGAGGCGAGAGGAGGGAAAAGTCACACAATTCCACAGTTCATGTAACTGGAGCCCAAGGGCCCAGCACAACCAGGAGCCTGGACCACAGATGACTTCGCTGGGGTCTAAATCATCTAACACTGAAGATACCCCGCAGCTGGGCTTCCTGCCGCATGAACTAATAAATGTCCTTACTGGTTTAGCAAAATTGAGCTTGAATTTCTTCATTACTTAAAGCCGCATATGTACTAACACATCATGTAACAGGAACTCTTTATTTACATTTGTAATTCTCAAAGGATAGAGAGGTGTCAGGTTTGACCTTTCCCTGTACCTAAAAGAACAAAAAGTATTGAGTCCTGTTATCATCATCCAAGGTATCCTGGACTGAGAAATACAAGGAGTAACGGCTGACTGGGCCCTTTTCTCAGCTTTGATTGGCACATGTCATTATCATTACAAAGAACGTCTGACCTTGAAGCCCAATACAAGTACTCAGAGCCATCAAAAGTTTTACATGTATTCTCATTCTATACTAAATGGACACCAAAAACCATGACCCACAAATAGGGGTTCACATGGCACACAGTGAGGGAAAAATGCATGATGAAGCTGTAAGACCTGTTAAAAACCACCTCTGAGGACTGACTAATATTAGGCTGATGAGATGTTTTCACTTTCCCAAAACTGCCAGCAGTACTATAATTTCTAATCAAAAGGCAGAAGAAGGAAAGATGATCTGTTTTAGAGTATTCATAATTTTTGGATTACTATCTAAGAAAAAAGAATCTTATTTCCAATACACTTAAAAAGGTTATCCTGCTCAAGTAAGAGTATGAAAGAACGACACAGTCTTTCTAAAATAAAACCTGTATCCACTTCACCCTGGCATAGGACAGAACATACTGGGACTAAAATAGTTGCAATCCTCCATGTCTGCTGACAGCAAGGACAGGTCACCCGAAGCCTATTTGCCACCATGAAGGACGACAGGCCTGGCTCAGTTGACTACCTTCACCCCGTACGCATCCCCTGGCTTGCTGCAATTCCGGCAAGTCAGTCATAGTTCATACTTGAGCATTTGAGGCTCTAGTTGTTCCTTGGGTGCCCCCTTCCATAAATGGATTATCATCTCCTGGTAAGCAGATTCTTTTTCACACCAATATCCACTAAAGCAGTGGTTCTCAAACTTCAGTGAGCATCAGAATCACTTGCAAGGCTTGTTTAAAAACCCAAATTGCTGGGCCCCAATGCGAGAAGTTCTGACTCAGTAGGTCTTGGGTGGGACCCAAGAACCTGCATTTCTAATGAACTCTCAGGTGTTGCTGGTCCAGGGACCACTTTGAGAACCACTGCACATACAATAAATACCTGGTAAATAAATTTCCCAAGAACATCTGAATTAAGAACAAAACAAAACAAAAGGTTATTGCCATAATAATAAGAGATTGTGAAACAATTTGTCTCGCTCCAGTGGTTAGGAACAGCAGAACCACAAATGCATATGACAGCCAATACCCTCACAGCCTAAGCTGCACATTTAAAGGTTTCTGAGTTGAATAAAAATAAAAATAATCATGTGAACAAACAAATTGTCAATTACATTTACGGGAAGCTTTTAAATTTAAGTTTCATTTATGATCATCATTAACAGAAAAAAACAAAGCAGTTACTATAACAAAGAATCGCTAAGATTCCACTCACACATTTAAGCACTTAGTAAGTACCATAAAGCAATCTTCACAAAATGGGGGCCCCAAATTCTCACGCTACTAACTACTCATCAAAAGAGGAACCAAAGTATGCTAACAAATTTAGTCAAATATGAGGCATTCAGAAATGGTATTTAATTCATTTATGTGTAAATCATTGAGTGTTTGGAATGTTCAAGGTTTAAAATATATTCTCATATAGAATCTGGACTTCAGGCCAACTCTAAAGACTAAATCACCAAAATTACCAGGGATTACCTCAGGGGGACGATCAGCCCTAATACTTACCTTTTGGAAAACAATATTTACCTGTTCTGGTTTTCTGCTGATAAGAATACTTAGCACCTTGCTGAAGAAACTGGCAAGTAGTGGGTTCAAGGGGCAATCGTTTAGGAGGAAGCTATACAATTTCATTAGCAAGGATTCATCTTCTCCCAGTCTATCATTCATCTGGGAGACATCAGAAGTGAGCAACTCACAAGATATATTTGGATACCTAGAAGAGCAGGATACTTACATCATCATCTATATTAACAGTTAATTACAGAAATTAAAACACAAATCTTTAAATTTTGTGAAAATAACAAAACCATCTGGGAATGAGAAAATCCTTTCAGTCTTTCCTCTCGCAATTTCTAGACTAAAGTGAATTTTCTACTGTGTCCGAAAAATTATTTCTAAACCAAGTCTTAATAAGAATATATTTTATCCAACAAAGCTAGAAAACCCCTGGGACCCAGGAGCCACGGGAGAGGAGCTGCAGGGCATGGGCCCTCCCTGCTGTCAGCCAGGGCGGGGTGCAGTGCCCTGGGAGCTGCTCGGCTGCAGCAGCCATCAGCTTTCTCAGACAGGGAGTGTGCAGGACAACACACACCTGGAAATTACTCAAGACTCTCATGGCAGGTACCTGGGCCTGTGGCATCTTTAGATAGGGTGTAACAGTAGTTTAAAGTTGTCTAGTTGTCTTGGGGGCTTTATCAAGTGTTCAGTCCACGTTACATCTTTAAAGAATAAATATCCTTATATATCAAAGTGGAGGACAGGACATCAGCCTGAGTTAGCCAGGTAAGAAAGCTGCATACGAAAAATGAGCTCTTCCCGCCAGCCTTCCAGTGTCTTTTGGGGGTTAGCACAGGTGTGAAATAAGCCCACCCAGTCAGCCTCCACTACAATCTCACTCCTGGAAGACTGAGACTCACTGAAAGCAAAGCAACATGACATGTGCTCTGGCTACAACTGCTGGCTCTTCTTCAGACCCACAGCTTTGGAAATACCTGCAGCCCCTCATGCATGCTTGCCCCTGAGCACTCTGTAGATAGGCAGTCGATCTATTCTCTCCACTTACTGCTTCTACCACAAACCATTTCCTGTCTGTTTATAACAGTAACAACACAGACACCAAGGTCTGTCCAGACACCCTGACCCACGGTTCACTTCTCTGTTCTTCTCTCCCTCCTTGCAGAGCAGCCATGATCCAGTCATCAGAAGCGGCAAGCACAGATGCTTACCAGACAAGGAGGTCACAAGACTGCTAAGCAGCTGTGTGACGAGAAGCGAGGCGTGTAGGCAAGAATGGGCACAACACCCCTCAAGGTGTTCTGAGACCCCTGGCTGAGAGGCACCTGGCCACAAACCTGAAAGCCCCAGCACTAAGAGAGTCTGGTGTGAGATCAGAACCCTGAACAGTAAGAGAATGTCCCAAAATGAACCTTTACAGGAAGA
The DNA here is from genome assembly GCF_015220235.1 of Choloepus didactylus. NCBI lineage: Eukaryota > Metazoa > Chordata > Mammalia > Pilosa > Megalonychidae > Choloepus > Choloepus didactylus. The sequence continues at coordinate 6,949,386 of NC_051312.1, forward strand.
AAAATGACTGAAAAAGATAACAGAACTGGCAGATGTGCAGGCATGAAGACCACGTTGTTGAATAGCTGTTTCCTGGAGGCTGTGCCATAACTAACTCCTATAAAGTGACCCTCATCCCAGGAGCACGGCAGTGCAGTGGGCAGAGGGGCTGCTTCTGGAGTCACATCATCGAGGTTCAAAACCTGCTTCCTCCACTACTTAGAAGTTGTGTAACCTTGGGCAAGTTACTTGACCTCTCTTGGCCTCAGTTTCCTTGTTCCCAATATTGAGAGTTCAGTTCTTCTCTCCCGGGGGAGACTAATATATACAAAAACACTGGGAAGAGGGCCTGGCAGGCAGTAAATGAGTGTCTGTTGAACACGAGCTGCTTTCCATCCCTTTCTTTTCTACAATAAAACTGCAGAAGTGCTGCTGGGAGCGGGGTTGGAGTGGGGGTGTCAATTCTCAACTGGCCCAATTTGAAAACTGCTGGCAAAGGAAGGATTAGTAAAAGGTAGCAGTTCTCAACCCCAGCTGCGAATCAAATGCTTTGGGTGCATTCTCTGAGGTCTGAGGCAGAAGGTCTAGAGGAGCACACCGTGTCTTTTTATGGTTTCCAGTTCCACAGGTGACTCTGCAGTGTGATCTAAGTAGAGAAGCACACACATGGCCCTAGGCATTATATAAAAGGCTTGTTCTGAAGCTGGGGCTACCTATTCCTCACTCCCTGCTCTTTAACCCCTCAGCTCAGCCTCCCCTCTTGGTCCACTGCCTGATGCCCACTGCCCTCCTGCCCCACCTCGCCTACTTTATACTGAGAACATAGAGCCGACCTAGTGAATCCAGCCCTACTGCACCCCTGAACTGTATCTGGGCCCATTCCTCTGCCCCTCGCCCCAACTGGGAGCCATCCTTGCTCCTAAGGTCCCTTCCTCCACTTGCCCCCTCCCTCCTAGTCCCTACCACCTACTCCAGCCCAGTGCACCACTGGACCACCCTTTCCCTCTACAGCACCATCAATTCCCTCTGTCCTGCATCATTCTCACCAACATATATACATACTGTTATTTCTTCCATGGTGGGGGTGCACCTCTCCTGACCCCACATCTGCCTCTAGCTACCACTTCCTCTTTCTGCTCCCTTGACAGGAAATTACTTAAAAGAGTCATCTCTGCTTGGTCTCCAATTCTTCCCAAAAGCATTCAATCAGATTGTCACCTCTGGCAGGCTACAGGAAACTGCACAGTTGTGGCCAATGAGCTCCACGTTGCAAAACAAACATCAATGGTAAATTCTCAGTCTCGTCTCACAGGACCAACGAGCAGCAGCCAATGACACACCACTGCTCCTTCTTGCCTTCCTGAAGCATGTCTTCCCGGGGCTTTCAGAACACCGGCCCCTCCTGGTTCTCCTCTTACTTCAGTCACTCCTTCTCAGTCCCTCTGCGGGAACCTCGACCCAACCTACAATCCCAGAGTTCAGTCTCTGAACCTTTCCTCCACCTACAGCAACTCCCAAGTAGCCTGGCCCAGTTGTCTGCACGCAGGCTGCCTAGTCTTCATCTCCCCACCTCCACTGGATGTCCGAGAGGCACTTCACACCTGACAGGTCCAAAACCAAACTCTGATCTTCCCTCTAAAATCAACCCCTCCTCCGATCCTCCCCAGGGGCATAAAAGGCACTCCATCCCCTCGGCTGTCCTGGCCCAAAACCTTGTCGTTCTTAATTTTTTCTCTCCCATTCCACATCTATCAAGAAATCCCTTTTGCTCTCACTGTATCGTATACATCCTAGATCTGACCATTTCTCACCAGTCAGATCCACTCAGATCCTCTTCTCCGCTTACGTGTGACCTCCTGGCTGACCTCTCTGCCTCCGTTCCTGTCCTGCACAGCAGGCCTACCCACCACACAGAGGCAGAGGGATCCTAGCAAAGTAAGTCAGGCCATGTCACCGCTGCTTAGAACCCTCCAATAGCTTTCTGTCTCCTCCAGAGTAAAGTCAAATCCTGACTACAGCCTACCAGGCCCTGTGGGCCCTGCCCCCTCTCTGACCTCACCCCCCATACTCCCTCCTCCCAATCTCCCCTCATACCCAGGGCTGCCCTGTTAATCCTTGAGTATGCCCAGCATACTGGCACTTTAGGGCTTCGGTATTTGCTGTCCCCTCTGCCTGGTGTGCTCCTTCCTCAGACATCCACCCAGACCCTCCCTCATTTCCAGCAGATCTCTGAACAAACAGCACCTCCCAGGAGGCTTTCCCTCACCCCTCCATCCACTCAACCACTTTTGGCACTCCCTGTCTTACTTGGCTTTCCTTTTCTCCAGCAGACTTATCTGACAAACTATGGGTTGACTTTTTTTCAAGCCAGCTTGCCCCATTACACTGGAATGGCCATGCCTAGAACAATGCACGCAGCAAATGTTCATTAAATCAATGAACCCCACCCCCACTTAATAACTACATACCTATCACCTACCCACAAGGTACATCAGGTTAAAAGTATTTTTAGTCTTAGCTTTTGAATTTATAGTACTAATTAATGGCCTATTTTTAAAGTTCTGTTAATTAAAATTTCTGCTAAATTACTTAAGATGAGAGGTAACTGTCACAAAGATTAAAAAGGTTAGTGTAAAATGACAAACTTCTAATATCTGTAAATGATCAGTGAATTAAGTTAAAATGGTGATGGATTCAATCCCTTTGCGTACCTAATATATAGGTATAAAGTTCACAAACTGCAGCAATCACGCCATCATCCAGGAACTCTAGAACTCTAGCCTAAACTCCCTTAGCTGGCTACTTAAGCCTTAAGCCTGAAAAGCTTGCAGAGCCCATCTGAAAAAAAAATCCCTCTGTGCTAATCTAGCTGTCTGAGTCATGCAAGCATATGCAGTACACATTCAGCAGTGCAGTTCAGCCCAGAGGTACAGCTGAGAACTGCCCTACCCAACTCAGATCAGGCTCCATCACAATGGGGTCCCCCAGAGGGCTATGGGTTCATAGAGGCATCTCTGCTCTTGCAGACTCAAAGGTAGCCTCAAAAAACACTGCCATGGCAATTCAACTGCCAAGGTGTGCTGTAACAGAAAGAAAAGCCACCACTTCTTTTTGGTAAAGTACGTACTTTAGATAAGGTGTGCCTACTTCATCACTAGTTAAATAAATATTAGCTTCATTCGACATGAAGAAGCAGACCCAAAAAAGGTTAAGTTACTTGCCCGAGCCCTCAGAGCCTGCAGGAGAGAGGCCTACATTCCTCCCCGATCTGCCTGATCCACAGCCATGCTCTGAGTCCTGCACCATGCTGCCTACCGCAAGGAGAAGCCCCTCATCAAGCAGTAGTCACCCATGTGCTGGTTCACTATGAAGGAAAATCCAAAGTAGAAAATTTTTTTGGGGGGATGGGAGCAGAATAGTATTTCTGCTACCAAATTTGTTTCTTCTCCTTTAAGGTACCGAACTCGGAGTCAAAACTTTGACCAAATAGCAGGGAAATTACATCCTTGAGGATATAAGCCACCACCAGCAAATGAAGGCATTAATAAGTACTATTTCTCTGAATGCAAAATTCTCCCCAAAAGAAATGAAGAGGTTTAAAAAGAGTGGATACACCAGGGAAGAAAGGGCAAAAGAGACTCTACTAAAAGCCGTAATTCTTCCTACTCCACCAAGTTTATTTAATGCATTATCAATGACTTTTTCTTCCTGAATTTCTTGGGATTTTTTTTTGGGGGGGGGGGGTTCCATGTGCAAATATTTCAGCAGAGCTGCATATGGAGAAATAATCAACTGAACCAGAAAAGAAACCCCAATACCTATGGAGTAAAAGTTTTCCAAGGGTTTGTATAAAAAGTGTTAGAAATGACAGGAGAAAAAATTTGCACTATACTGTCATCCTGCTTGTAAGGAGATTAAACTAGTGACGGGTAGAGAAATCCACTGGAGTTATCCATGGAGTTGCCTGCTGAAATTTAGCTATGTTAATGTTCACCAAGAGTCATGCTCTGATTTCCAGTGAACAAAAGGTCAGGATTTCTATCAGCAATGCTCTTCATAACCCAAGCTATAAATTAGATTTGCTGTGTGATTTGGGTAGCCACATAATCTCCAGAGAAGTAGAGAAAATACTTACTTGAATCATCTCACTATTTTAAGAAACTTGTCATTGTTTATAAAGCACTTTGCTCTTTCATGTAACCTTCTGACAGAAATTCTGAATATTCATTTTATAAATTCCATGATTTCATTGGACTTAATTCTAGTGAATGGATTCCATGCTCCACTAAGACTGTCTTTCTTGACCCTCTTAACATTCGGTAAACACTCTCCAGCAGCTCAAGTGAATTGTTCAATGTTGAGAACTCGAAATATTCTACACCCCACTTCACTTTACTCCCACCCTAAAGAGAAGATTGAATTTTCTTACTTGTATCTGATCTTTTCATCCATGTCTTGAGGTGGTTCTTCTATAATGAATGATACTAAATCTTCGAGACATTCTGCTTTTAATAGAAACTCTATAAGTTTGCGGTTCTGAGCTTTACATTCCTGTAAAACATCTTCCTCATCCATTAACTCCTTCAGTGTTACATCTTCTCTTTCTAGAAGTGTGTCTATGTGGGATGATGAGTGAAGATCAAATTTCCAAAACATGCTGGTCTAAACAAAATACAGAGAGTATTTTATAAAATTTCAACTTCACACATTAATTTTCCATAATTCAAATCTCATTTCAGTTTTACAGTCTAAAATGACAGCTTAGCCCACAAGTAAAACAAGTTTCACATTGAACCTATAAAACACCTTTTAAACAAGCAAAACTGGCAGGATATTTTTCCTTCTCAGAGAAAGAAAGAGAAAATATTTTCACTGTTAACAAAAAAGTTTTGGCTTGAAACGCACAAAGCTAAAACTTGAGATGGTTTTGACTGCAGAAGTTACTCCACCATACTCTGATTAGAACCTTAATGCTGGGAAAGACAAAGTAACCCCTTCTTAAGGATAAAAACACATTCTTAAAATGAAGTAGTATCTTCCTGAGATGCAACCTTAGCAACAAATGATGAATAATGAGACCTGAGGATCTAGGACTCTTCCAAATAAAATAATCACTACAAATCAGCACTTTCAGCCACTGACAGAACTTTCACAGCTGAAAGTATCAAAGTCATAAAATGGTAAAACCTCTGCCATTCTTAATAAAAAAAAAAAACTAAAATACTGGAACCTAATTCTTGAGGAATTAGAGAAACCAATTATCCAGTTACTAGGGAAAACATTTGACAATCACTTAAAATAATCACTCCACAGCGCCATAAGCTATGCTCTTCTCCCAACTTCCTTCTCACTCCCTCGACAACCAAAACCCAAAGTTTGTTTTCTCCAAGGTCCGTGTTATAACTAGAACATGAACCTTGGGTTCACTATATTCTGAATGCTGACATGAAACAATCTTAAAGGCCACCTTTGATCTGTAGATGACAGGATGCCAGCATCCAACAGAGGTCCAAATTAGGAATTGGACCATTCAAAGGCTACAGTGACTCCCTGGACTTAAGTGTTAAGTTTCTAATCATACAGTATTTAAAATATAAGCAGAGTTTTAAGGAACAAAACAACAACAACAAACAAGCTCCGAGGAGAACAAGTTTTGGATAAGAATACCATCAAATATGAAGGGTGGTAAAAGTTGCCCGTTTTAAAAATCTTTAAATGCTCCAAGAGACACATGGCAACAATGTTCATATCAATTAGCAGCAACAGGACCAAGTCATGTTCAGGGATGAAGAGCGACTGTGACAGTCACTATGGCAGACTCACACACTACCCTACTCAAAGAGGGACTGACACGCAGAACTTACTGTCACCAGGAAAGCTCAGAGAGAGGAACCAAAGCAATGGCCTGTGATATTAGGCACAGCTGTCTCTGTCTTCTTAATGAGCATGCAGAAAATTCTGTGTAGGAGACATCACACAGAACATGCTAGAGAGGTAGTGTCACAACTCCCACCACATTAGAAACCTACTCTGCTAACACGTGTGCTTTCCTCCAAGATGAGGACCGGGCAGAGACCGCCAAGCAACACATTTACCAGTGGGGGAAGAAAAGGATACCTCAAATTCAAGAGCAGCTGGCTTCCTTTTCTTATGCAATCAGAAAGGAAATAAGGGAAAAGATGATGCATGCCAAAAGCAAAGAAAAGGAAAGAACTTTGGAAAAAAGGTCAGTGCAGATAAACCTTAGACATAAATACTCATGGCTTTCAGGTTTGTGAAAAATGGCAAACAAAAAAAAACCTTATTATGCCATTTTATCTTAATAAAATTGACAAGCAGAAAGAAAGACTACAGGATACCAAAAGTTAATTCCAAAGGAGAAAAGGAAAGAAAAGTCAGTTTCCATTCCTACAAAGAGGAAGGAGAGAAGTCACTTCTTGTTTAGGGGCACCACGTCCCACTGTCCGTACTGTCTGCTATGCCTCTGTTGGAGTGACATAGCTAATTTATCAAACACAGCTAATTCTTAAAAATTCAAATTCTTAAAATTTTTTACTACTCTTTAATACTAACTCACATTTCGTATTAAAGCCTTTGATGACTGAAATAGCCATGATGTCCCCACAAAAGAGCACCCAAGTCATGAACCTTGTTTCAATTCCAAGCACAAATTAACAGGCACTGTTTCTTTAAGAGTACATCCGGGCAGGTGAGCTCTAGTTTAGTTTAGAGGCAGCATCACCTTAAAGAGCTCCAAAAAAAGAATCAATCTTTCCTGTCAGTCCACCTGATTTCAAAGTCAATCGCTGAAATTTTTTTTTCATTATTTTTTTATATTCAATTTTGTTGAGATATAGTCACATACCACACAGTCATCCAAAGTGTACAATCAATTGTTCACATTATCATCATATAGTTGTTCATTCATCACCCCCATCTATTTTTTTGAACATTTTCCATATACCCGAAAAAGTGAAGATAAGAATAGGAAAAACCAAGAACAAAAAAAGAACACTCAGGTTGCCCCCCACCCTATTTTACCTTCAGTTTTTTGTCCCCATTTTTCTACTCATCCATCCATACACTGGATAAAGAGGAGTGTGATCCACAAGGCAATGGGAACCATTGACACTGTCACCCTTTGTAAGCTCAATCCCATGATGCCAGGTCCAGATTCATCCCGTGTTGGCAGGGAGATTTACAGCCCTGGGTGTCAGATCCCACATAGGGGGAAATCGCTGAAATTTTGATCCTAGGATTCCACAGATTGACAAAATAATTCCTCTTACCTATTTTAAATACCTCAAAGAATCTGACTGAAAAACTACAATGTGTGTTCAAACACCTTCCCATGCCCAACCCCACCAGTAACAGGTTAGTATGTACTTAATTTGTAAACCAAATTTCTGATCATCTAACATTCTCACCACTGAAGTAAGAAAATTGGATACAGTTAAAAATTTAAGGCAGAAGCTTAAATCAATTTAAAGTATCAGGTGTTTTCTTTTTGTACTCTCATACCGAAAGGAAAAATACAATAAAAAACACGAAGAAATAAATCACAAAAAGTAACTCTGGTATCAAGCTAAAAGCACTTACTATTAGCTAATTATGCACAGAAAGAATATACACACATACCAATTAAGTACCCATAAACTAGCTGAAGTCATACTTATAAATTATGAATCAAGATATGATGTATACACCTTAAGTAAAAACCAACTTCCACTACTGCAAACTTAAAAGAATTAACTCATTAAACACTGGATTTATGCAAAAGCCTAATGATTAGCCATTATTTAATGAGCCAATGCATGCAAAGAGCATGGAAGAGCTGCTAACCTAGTAAGCAGGGGTCGGCACACTGCGCTGGCAGATCAATCCAGCCCGCCAGCCCGCAGGCTCCTGAGCCAAGGATCTTTTTTACATTTTTAAAGAGCTGTTAACAGAGAAGGGGGGTGTCACACAAAGGGACAACTAAACTATTGACTATTTGGCCCTCTAAAGAAAGTGTCCTCTGCCAAGAGGAAACTCAGTTCCCACTCACATTTTCCTTTCTGTTATCTCCTGAATTCGAGCAAATCTCTATCCCGCAGGCATCACCCCCTGCCAGGGCTGAGCCATCAGTGGGTGCTGTCCTGTCCTCTCAATCCATCCTTCCCTTCTTGGGGAGCTCTGCTAGACCGCGCTTCCCAGCTTCTCAGGCTGACAGGTATGGCCACATGTGCTGGTTTGAATGCATTATGTCCCCCAGAAAAAGCCATATTCTTTGATGCAATCTTGTGGGGCAGACATATTAGTGGGGATTAAGTTGGAATGTTTGGATTAGGTTGTTTGCATGGAAATGTGCCCCACCCAATTGTAGGTGATAATTCTGATGAGATATTTCCATGGAGGCATGGCCCCACCCATTCGGGGTGAGCCCTGATCAGTGGAGCCATATAAATGAGCTGATGGGCAGAGGGAACTCAGTGCAGCTGTGAGTGACGTTCTGAAGAGGAGCTATAGCCAAGAGGGACACTCTGAAGAAAGCACAGGAGCTGAAGATGAGAGACAGTTTGAAGATGGCTGTTGAAAGCAAACTTGCTCTGGAGAAGCTGAGAGAGGACAAATATCCCAAGTGCAACTAAGAGTGACATTTTTGAGGAACATTCTGAGAGAAAGCCATTTTGAAACCAGAACTTTGGAGCAGATGCCAACCACATGCCTTCCCAGCTAACAGAGGTTTTCCGGACACCACTGGCCATCCTCTAGTGAAGGTACCCAATTGCTGATGTGTTACCTTGGACACTTTATGGCCTTAAGACTGTAACTTTGTAACTGAATAAACCCTCTTTATAAAAGCCAATCCATCTCTGGTGTTTTGCATTCTGGCAGCATTAGCAAACTAGAACACCACGTGACAAGGTTTTTCTCCCATGCAACATGAACTACAAAACCTCCATGCTCTTTCTCCTGTGCCTGGCTGGATGCCTGATGACAAAAAACAAACAAACAAAAAACAGCCCTAAGGGTGAATCCAAGAAATGGAAGGCGCCTCAGTCCCCAAACTGCCACATGGAAGAAAGCTGCCTGCCAGTCTGAGCACCGGTCCGGGCTGCTCTTCCACTGCGGAGCCACCCTGCCCGGGGAGCACAGCCCACCCTGATGGCCACAAGTCCTCTGCTCCCCAGGGCCTGGGGGGTCCATCTTTTTTAGTATACTTATTTTAAACCTAAGATTTTAAACAGGAAAAGGAATTCTCTAGCAACTATCTGTTACAACATGCCTAACTCCTTTCACTTGCCTCTATTCTGAGTTAGAAAAGAATTTTTTCAAATTGGAACACTTTGAAATATAGATTTCCCATAATAAACTTTCTTTACATTGGGTATATTAAAAACTTAAAAATAAAATACAACTACATTAAACTCCTTAAGCAAATATTATGTATTTTGTCATTTAGCTGAACAACAAACTGGCTGGAAGCCACTGGTGCTGGTAAATGAGTTACTGCTGGCCCAGCCTTAGCTTCTATTTGTGCCCTTTGAAGTTCAGAGAAGCTAGGTATGAAATAATAGTTACAAGGTTCAACTATTATTATTATTCAACTGCCCAGGGTTTTGAGGCAAAACGGAGTCCTATTTTAAAATATAACTACTCTTGGAGGAAAAAAGAAAGGTAACAAGCTGAGGTCATAGTGGCTGAGAAATCCCAAATAGAGCTGAGAGGCTATCCTGGAGGCTTCTCTTATGCATGTTCCAACCAGACATCCCAAATGGCCACAGTATGCCAGGCCCTTACCAAAAGTAGTCCCCAAAAACCCAGGTCCCTACCTGAGATTCTATAAATCTCACTCACCAAAGTTTTATCTCTCAGAAACTTAAATCCACCATAGTGTTCCTATGCCAGACAAATCCTAAAACCCAGAGGCAACAGCCTCTTTAAGAACAATAATCAAATGTAGCCCCCTCCCCAAACAGTCGACACCCCCTTTCAATATGAACAAGCAAGGGTGCTCACGGCCTAGACACCCCTGAAGACGGAGAAAAAGACTACATGAGAGGAAAGGGTAGCAACAGACAAGATAAGATTTAACAAAGGCCTATGAATACTGAAACTTTATATAAATATATATATTTTTATATTCTGGGGTGTTGGAATAGCTGGAAGGAGGTAAATGACATGGTGGAACTGTAACCTGTAACATCCTTTGAAATTTGCTCTATAGCTTCTCACTGAATTTAGTGCTTTGAAAGTCTTCACCTTTCTGTATATAAACCTATATTACATAATAAGGAAAGAACTGAAACTGTGGAACCGTAACCCGTAACAATTTTTGAAATTGCCCATATAACTGCTTGTTGAGCTATACATTCAAAGTTAACACTCTTCTGTATATATGCTATATTTTACAATAATGGAAATAGCTGAAGTTGTGGAACTGTGACCCAAGACATTCTTTGAAGTTTGTTCTTTAACTACTTGTTAAATCATACTTGAAAGTTATCAACGTTATGTACATATGTTAAAGTTTGCAGTAAAAAAATACATTTAAAAAATATATATGTATCTACTCTTAAGACAGAAAAACTGGAGCCAGAATTTCAACAACTCATTTTTAGTAAAAATTAAAATATCTTAAAATTCAATCTCTAGATTATCCTTGACTGGGATTTAGGGATAAGAGGAAACACAATCTATAGTAAAACAGCAAACCAAATCACCACCTTTTAAATCAATAAGACAAAGAGGGAGACGGCAAAAACCAAACTACCCTCCATCTTTTTTCAAACTTCTAGAGTGTTTACAGACTGGATTAAGTGGTTTAAAAATAGGGTTTTCTCTGTTTGGAAATGGACAGAGGTGACCGTAGCACATTACTGTGAGAATATTTAACAGTGCTGAATGATATGTGAATGTGGTGGAAAGGGGAAGTTTAGAGTAATATATGTCACCAGAAGGAAAATTGGAGGTTAAAACATGGGAATGTATAACACAGTGAATCTTGTGGCGGACAACATCCGTGATTAACTGTACAAACATTAAAAAGTTCTCTCACGAACTAGAACAAATGTATGACACTATTATAAGGAGTTAATAGTAGAGGGGTATATGGGGAAAATGTACTTATTGTAAACTATGGACTATAGTTAAAAGTAATATTTTAATACTCTTTCATCAGCAGTAACAAATGTACTGCACCAATACTATGGGTCAATAATAGGAAGGGATAAAGGGTATCGGAGGATTTGGGTTTTCCTTTTTCATTCAATTTCTTTTCTGGAGTAATGAAAATGTTCTAAAATTGATCATGGGGTTGTATGCACGACTATGTGATGATACTGTGAGCCAGTGATTATATACTTCAGATGGTATGTGTGGTGCACGAATATCTCAATAAAACTGTATTAACAAAAAAATAGGGTTTTCTCCAAAAGAGTTGAAGATTAGGTAAGCAGGTCACTGGGGAAGCTGTTACTTGAAGCCACAAGCAGATGATTTCTCCTATTTTCTACCTTCACCATAATTTAAGATACAAGTAAAAATTATTGCCTTATATGCTCAAAAGAGAATCAAAGGATTCATTTACTGAATAAATCCACTCATCTCCAACTAACTGCTTTAATTAAAGGCCCTCTGAAATTACTGAAATGTCTTCATATACCAAAGTCGTCTCTGAAGCAAAATATGGGGCATGGTACCTTTATTTCAAAGCATTTAAACAGTGACAATTTGTCCCTGGGAGAAAAGGTGCTAACCTGTCTCTATGACACAGGAACCAGTATCATGATATGGTTAAATCACTTTCCAGAGGTACAAGGACATCAGTTCATCCAGAGAATGTGCCTGGCACTGTTGGTACAGGGCCCAACTGCGGCTTATATAAACCACCTAAGACCTCCTGCTTTCATCAAATAAACAGATTCTCCCCCAAACCTTTTCAGAACTGTCAAATAGCTTAACAGATCTGGATTTCAGTGGCAGCTCCACTACTTGCTAGCCCTGAGGCTGAGTGAACTGGTGGTGGCGGGCCAGAGAGGAAGCACAGTAAGGGCCCAGTACACGAGATGGAGCTTGGAGGCCCTCAGGAATGGGGGCTACCACTTAACAAACACAACTGCTGCAGAAACCAGAGTGCTCCAAACCAGCACTTTCTGAACTTTAATGAGAATAGAAATCGCCAAGTGTCTTATTTAAATGCAGAATCTCAGATTCTAGCTAAGTGGATCACGGATCAGCCTGAGATCCTGCATTTCTAACAAGTTTCCAGATGCTGCTGCTGTTGCTGCTCTGGGTCTGAACCAGTGATGAGCATGTGCAATTCACAAAGGGACCAAGTGAGCATCACTTTAGCCTATGTCTTCACAAAACGCAGTAAGTATATTCAAAATAATTATGTAACCATGACAAAAAACAGGAAAAGCAAATTAATGCAAACATGTGGCTGTGTTATTTCAGAAACTCCCTCTGGAGAAGCTGATATTAGAGGGTTTCCTTCAATATGACAGAAGAATTTATCCTATCACTTTCTAACATGAGCCCAGAAAACACACCATAAACATCCAAAAAGATAAGCCATTAGAACTCAGAAGAGAGAAACTGCTGACTGTCCTACCCACAAATGCACAGTCAACTGGGGAATGGCAAGGCAGAACACTTCGATGAATTTAACATTCAAAACCTAATATGTAAACTCCCTCTGCTTAAACTTAGCAATTTTTATCCAAGTAGGATAAACTGTACTCTTCACAACCCCAAGGTAATACACTGCTACTGACTGTGAAATATCTGTACCCAGGACCCACTGGGCCCTGGGCAGAATGAATACCCACATGGGTCCCTTGTTCCAAAATTGTGAGGTATTTCAAGACAGTGATAGCAAAGCACCAAGCCAGGCACTTCTGAGCATGGAGCCCGTACGACTGCTGGTGCTGCAGGCCTGTGAAGCCTGCTTTGCCACTACCGTTTTCTAACTGGTCCCATCATAAAAGTCCCCCATCAATTAAAGTCCCTACCAATACTCCAGATCTGTAATAAACATGCCTAAGATATTTCCAATTTAAACAGTTGCAATTATCTAAATGTGCGGTGTGCAAAATGTACAAAAATGGGAGGAGCCGCCGCTTCCACCCAAGATAATACACATGAGAAAGTCATTAAGAGGATGACAAAATCTATGTTACAAACTTTTAATACTACTTCTTCAAAATGTGCTATGAAGGGAATGAGTATAAGAAATAAAAGATTTACATAATCTTACACAAAAGCATGCTAGCACACCCTGCCTAAGCTCAAACTGCCACCCCCCCTTCAGCACTCCCCAGCAGCCTCGCCTTTCACCAGCAGCCACTGATAAAACTACCTATCACAACACTTTTAGTCATGCCAATGCCAATGCCACCTACCACCCATCACCACGCTAGGTCCATTTATCACCCAAGTTAGTGCTGCCAAATAGGAATATCAGGCAAGCCACAAATGCGAGCCACTTGTGATTTTAAAAAGTAGAAGAAACTGGTGAAATTAATTCTAATAATATATTTTATCTGATACATCAAAATATTATTTCAGCAGGTAATTACATAATTATTTTTTGGTACTAAGTCTTCAAAATCAGTTGTGCAATTTACACTAATAGTACAACTCAATTTGGAATGGCCACATTTCACGTGCCCCTAAAGTCATATGTGACTCGTGGCTTCCGTCCTGGACAACATAGGTCTAATGATATAACTACTACAATTATGGTTCAAAGTCTCCCTTGGTACTAGGAAGTCCATCTCCTTTCCACGCTGTCAATAGTTAACAAACCCTTTTCACATTAGAGCCAATTCAGGGCTGGCAGGGAAAGGTTATAGGCCATGTTCTTCCTTTGTTTTAAAATATAAATATGTATGATAAATAATGTATATTCTTATATTAAAACTTAGGAAGACATTCTTCAACTAAAAAAGGTAGATCACAAGAAAATTAGAACAATCTATGAATATTTTCAGCAATAAAGGGGAAGTTTTCAAATTCTGCATCTTGAAATAAGATAGAGGGCTATATCTTGACTCAGGAGTGCCAGAGGTGGCTCACTGCTGGTTTAGCTATAACTAGCCAAATTTAAAAAGAGGGGCATGTCCCTGGGAATTTATTTCATGTTAAAAGTTGATTCAGAAATTCTGTACTGGCAGAGGGAGAGACATATAGACCAGTGGAATCGAACTGCTAGCTCAGAAATCAACCCTCACATCTATGGTCAACTGATTTTTGACAAGGGGGCAAAGACCACTCAAGTAGGAAAGAACACAGGCATACTTGGTTTTACTGTGCTTCGCAAATATTACACTTTTTACAAATTGAAGGTTTGCGGGAACCCTGAGTTGGGCAAGTCTATCAGCACCGTTTTTCCAATAGCATGTGCTCAACTTTGTGTCTCTGTGTCAGATTTTAATTAAGATATGTACTTTTTTTAAAGACACAATGCTACTGCACACTTAGCAGACTACACTGTAAACAACTTTCATATGCACTGAGAGCAAAACATTGCTGTGCATTGCTCTATTGCATATTCACTTTATTGTAGTAGCCTGGAACCAAACCCACAATATCTCCGAGATATGCCTGTAGTCTCGTCAACAAATGGTGCTGGGAAAACTAATTTCTATTTGCAAAAGAATGAAGGTGGACCCCTACCTCACACCATATACAAGAATCAACTCAAAACGGATCAAAGACCAAAAAAGAAGTGCCAGAACTATAAAAAAAAAAACATAGGGAGGCATCTTCAGGACCTTGTGTTAAGCAATGGTTTCTTAGACTTTACATCCAAAAGCACAAGCAACGAAAGAAAATAAATAAGTGGGACATCATCAAAACTAAAAACTTTGTGCCTCACAGGACTTGATCTTGAAATAAAATGAAAACCTACATAATGAGAGAAAATATTTAATATCCAGAACACATAAAGAAATCCTTCAGCTCAACAACAAAAATTGGCAAAAGATTTGAACAGACATTTCTCCAAAGAAGAGATACAAAAGGCCAAAAAGTACATGAAATATCAACATCATTAGCCATCAAGGAAATGCAAAACAAAACCACAATGAGATACCATTTCAAAACCACTAGAATGGCTACTATTAAAAAAAAAACAAAACAGAAAATTACAAGTTTTGGAGAAGATGTAGAAAAACAGGAATACTCACTCATTGCTAGTGGCATTGTAAAATGGCAGAGCCACTGTGAAAGATGGTTTGGCAGTCCTCAGAAAGCTAGATGTAGAATTACCATATGATGCAGCAATCCCTCTAAGACTTATATATCCCAAAGAATTGAAAACAGGGACTCAAACAGATATTTGCACACTGATGTTTATAGGGGCATTATTCACAACTGCCAAAAGATGGAAGCAACCCAAGTGTCCATCAACAGATGAATGGACAAACAAAATGTGGTATACACACAATGGAATATTATTCAGCCATAAAAAGGAACGACGTACTGAAACATGCAACAACATGCATGAACCCTGAAGACATCATATTGCGTGAAATAAGCCAGAAACAAAAGTACAAATAATGTATGATCTCACTGACATGAAACAATTAGAATAAGCCAACTCACAGAGTCAGAATCTAGAATATAGGTTTACTAGGGACAGGAAGGGGATAGGGAATGTGAAGTTAAGGCTTAAATTATACAGAGTTCCTATCTGGGATGATGGAGTTTTGGTAATGGATGGTAGTGATGGTAGCAAAACACCATGAATGTAATTAACAGAACTGAATTATATATTTGAATGTGGTTAAAAGGGGAAACTTTAGGTTATATGTATGGCACCAGAATAAAAATATTTTTTTAAAAATTAAAAACCCATGTAACTGTACAACACAAACAGTGAACCCTAAGTTAAACTATGGACTATAGTTAATAGCACAATTATAAAAATGTGCTTTTGTCAATTGCAACAAATGTTCCATATCAATGCAAGGCGTTAATAGTAGGGTCTGGTATATGAGAGAATCTGGTATTTTACACACAATTGTTCTGTAATGCATGACTTCTCTAACTAAAAATACATTTATATGTTTATAAGAGGAAGAAAAAATGCCTGGGTCATTCAAACACATGGGAAACAACGATATTTGATTAGTGTGGGGAAAAAAAAAGCATTAATTTGAAATAAAGTAGAATCCCCACTCATTCTGGAAAAAACAGAGCCCTCGTGGCCTCCATTTAGATCTTAAAGAATCTGCTTATTGGACAAGCAGCAAACACATTCCCGCAAAACCTCAGGCCCAGTTTGTGAGCAGGCTGGGAACAGGACATACTGAACAAACCAAGCTGTCGAAAGGCTGTTCCTACTGGCTCATCTATTCAAACCACAGTCCAGGACCCTGGAGTCTCAGGACTTCTCCCAGGCTTGGATTCAGAGATGCGGGAACTTGTCTGGGCAGTGCTGAGCTCAAAGGTTTGGATGGGTGCTTATTCAGTACACTGAAAGGCACATGCCACTAAGAAGGGCATAGGGAGGAAAGTGTCTATAAATAGGAGAATGCAGAGTCACTTCCAAGGAAGGTCACCTCTCAGTGGAGGAGCTAATACACTTTCTCCTAACAGTAAAGTCCAATGCCTAAGGAAGTGTTTATCATTTTCATAGGAGGCAGAAACATGGGGAACAGAAGAATCTTAAAAACATCCGGGCTTTGAAGGCAGTTCTCATTAAGTACATAGGAGAAAGACTTGCAAATGCCCACGTAGTGGCTGCTTCTCCATTCTTCACAAAGGTGTCAATTTCATAAAGTCGCACCATACCACCATCCTCAAAAGGCTGGACTACTTAAATCCATTCTGGATCAAATATCAGAGTGCCTATTACACAGAAATAATTTCTTTCTTTAGAAGAAAGGGCAATACAAACTCAAAACCAGTTTCATTGTGTTTGCATTGAAAATTAAAACTTTCTACCTCCCAAGCACACCTGAAACTTATCCAGCTTTAACTTGTAATTTCTCTGCTTTTCTTTGAGAGCAGTAAATAAAGAAGTCAAGATCATTTAATACAAGTTATATTAAAAACAGATACTTTTTAAGCATTAATGCACTGCTCTGAGGAACACAGGAGTAATATGATAATGGTCCCCACACTCTTGAAGAAAACAATAAGCATGAGAAATCAACAAAAGCAAATACAGAGAAAGTGAAGGTATAAACTCCAAGCAGGTTCTCTAGAAAATGAGCTCAATGGAGGCAAGGCTGGCCAGAAAGACTTCATCATCCGTGAGGACTGGGTGGGGCCTCAAAACATAAGTAGGATTTGGCAGGTGATGGGAAATACTCCAGGCCAGAAGAAACATGCCTGGGACCACAGAAGACAAGAAGACCCAGGAGCTTCAGGAACTTCATGGCAGGGAGCAGGACTTGATAACAAGGAGAAAAAGCCTTGGGGAAGGCAGGAGGAATAAGGTCCAGCCAGATCTCAAAGGATTGGGCGGGAATGCACAGTCAAGTCATGCAGGCTTGCTGCAGAAGCAAAGAGGGAAGCTAACCAGTTAGAGTTTTAAATAGAAGAAATGTATATTAAGAGATCTATAGTAGAGAGAAAGCAAAGTGTTTTCACAACATAGAGAAAGAAGCAATTAATTTGAACAGAAGTCAACAAGGGACAGCAGCCGAAAGGAGACAGCATTTAGGCCGGGAAAAGTATACTTTCCCCAGAGGTTGCACCTCCCACAATGCAGAGAAGAGGGAAGAGGCCTAGTTTGTTCTGGGAATGGTGAAGAATTTTAATGTGACTGGAAGCGGCTACGGAAGGGAGTGGCTGAAGACAAGACCACTAAGGTGGCCTCTGCAGGCACTGAGCACCGTGCTGAAACCAAAGCAATGAAGGCAGTGAGACAAGGCAAGGAACTGACAACATCAGAGCTGTAGTTTAAATAGGTAATTGCCAACAAGGTGAAAGGTAGACTGGAGAGAGGAGACTACAGGGGGAAAGAAAAAAGAAACAAAAAACAATCTAGGGACCTTTTTAAGAACTCACAGAAGACTGGTGAGGGCCCGCAATGACCTCTATTGGAAAACCAAGGTGCAGCCTAAGAGATTTCATATTAAATTACCACTCCTCCTATTTCAAACATTATTCCATCTCCTCTAAGCTGAATGTTCATGTTTCCTTCATTCCTGAGCTGTATTTTCAGATCAAATGATGCAAATTCACAGCTTGCCTTTGGAATCCTGAGCTGCCTGGGAAATACACAACATCAAAAAGCAAATGCCAACACACAAACCAGGGCTAACTCCAACTACATGGCTAACATGCTAAGAGCAGAGCAAGAGGAACAATCTTATCACCCATCTAACTTTTATATTAAAAAAGCCAACTGTCAATCAAGAAAATTTTAGTCTTACTTTTGCCAACTAATCCAAATTAAAGCAAGTACAGTTAACATGTTCCTTTACAAATTCCATTATGTAAATCTGAAGGTACATGAATTTCTGTGTAGATTTTTCACAATCTCAAAACTTCAGTTCAAGTATATGTAAAGCATGTATTATTTATACTAAGAACAACTTAAAAAAAAAAGAGAGACTGAGAAGTTGGAATAAAAAAGGGAAGTGATGAGGATGGCATTAACAGTAGTCCAGTTTTTGCCAGCTGCCTTAAGAGAAATCAAAGGAACATAGGCAAGGAAAATCCAGGAATATGGGCTGGATCTAGGTGTCTATTCTGTGTGTATGTGCACACACACTTGTCTGTGTGTGATGGAGGGGAGGGTGTGTAAATATAGGTAAGAGAGTATGATAAAAGTCAAAGTCAAGGCAGAAAATTCTTAGGGCCCTAGAAAGAAGGTTTTTCATCTGAAGCATCCATGATTTTCTCAATCTCTGAAACCCAGGTAGCACCCCAAGAGCCAACCACTCTGGGTCAAATATCAGAAAGGAAGTACTTGTACCTGGAGGCAAGAAAAAGCATGGTTGTTATTAGCATAGCTATCATCTACAGCAACATACACACAAAGTTTTCATGTCTCTGAAACTGTGAGGGGGTAGGTCCTGAGCAAATGAGGTGTGAAAACCGCACAGCCAGAAAAATGACTCTATAACAGAGCGGGGGAAGACATGGAAAATCCAACTCTCCCAAGTTTCCACTAAGTGAAAATAGCTATAGGCAATCTGTGAGCCACTCAACGTGAAACAAGCGACAATGGTCACTTTATTATTTGTAGATCTGTTACAGACTAGATGCACAAAAAGGACAGCCTTTCAAATCAAGCAGACATTCTAGAACACATGGAGAAGCTTTTGAAAAAAGGTTAAAAAGAATCAGCTTCAAATTAATTACTATTGAGCTAAGACCTGCCACAAAAGTTTATTTTGCGGTCATAACCAATTCTATAATAGAAGACAGAACTAGCAAATTGGCCTCCAAAATATTCTAAAAATCCTTTTTTTTATCTTCAATCTTCCTTTCCCACCAAACTTGAATCAGACCAAAGAGAATTCAGGGGTATCTCAGCAGTCCGTAGATGAGCAATAAACAAACTGTTTAAGTCCAGGAACAGGTTCCCTTTGTGAATGTTTCACCATTCATGTACAAGAACTTTTTGAAAAGCAAGTTCACGGACTGCTGAGACTCTGATCAGGACTAAGAGTTCAGTGTAGAATCTGAGAGCTGAATAATGCTTTTGGTCTTTACAGCTCCTTATGAAAAACAACCTTCAATCTTTTCTAGCCATTATAACATTACCTGAGTGCAACTTTCTAGTCACAGCTACCGACTAAGAGCCTACAAAGCCAGACTCTGGACTTGATGCTTCTGGATACGTTATCCCTACCCACGACAACCCTTCAAAGTAGCTTTTTAGTTCCCACTTTGAAGATGGAAAATCCAAGGTTCTAAGAGGTCAGATGACCTATGAAAACCTGATCTAGTAAATATACTACCCAAAATTGGGTCTCAAACTGGATCTGTCTAGCTCCAAAGTCTGAACTTTTCCCATTCCACCACCCTCCTTCCATAAGACCAGTGCGGGAATAGGTGCTGAGCAACAAGGTCGATGAGCGGTAACCAAGTGCACACTCACGCCAGGGACTGGCCAGCACCTGTCCTGCTGAGACAACAGCAGACTGGCTTGGAATTCAACGGCTCTCAGCACACATCCACGAATAGAAACCTTGAGTCTTTGCACACAGAGCAAAGAACTACTTTACAGATAACCTGGTGGGGTGGCTCAGTCTGAAGAGCGTAGGTGGTGACTGGAGAACTCAAGCCTTGTGCCACAAGCCTCATGGGTGTTAATTAACCAGGAGTCCAAAATGTCCAAATATATAGAAAACACAAAGCCAGGAGAGAGAGCTAATGCAAGACTATAGTGTCAGAAGTAAAAAAACTATCTTGACATGATGAACTACGAGAAAATTATTTAACATAGTTAAACACAAAGTCCTTTTAAGATAAAAACTGAATAACAGGATGGGAGGAAACCAGGCATAAGAAAACTGCTAAAGTGAGGAAAAGAAACAAAAAAGTCTAAAGATTTTAGATGATCATAAGTTGACCATCAACTTATTATTATGATGTGATGAATATTAATTATATTATCATAATAAGCAAAGAAGTCTCAGAATATAGTAACAGGTGAATGGTTTCTAGGACAACAGGAGATACTAATCCTATTGTGGCTTGGCCTGGTCAGATCACATCGTATCAGGCAATAACATATCCTGTTCTAGGGGGAAATGAAGAGACTGCAAAGCACAAGACACCAAAAAAGATGACCAGAGTAGCAGTAGGACTTGCCACTCAGGAGATAAAATAACTAGCTTTGAAAATCTTAAAGCTCTTTTTTGGGAGAGTGGGGGGCTTAACTATACAGATATCATGTATAGCACCTAAGGATAAAACTAAAGCCAATCACATCTTCTTGACCAAAAGAGGGATGCGAAATGAAACAAAATAAAGCTTCAGTGGCTGAGAGATTTCAAATGGAGCTGAGACGTCATTCCGGTGGACATTCTTACGCACAATATAGATACTATTTAGGTTTTATTGTATTAGATTAGCTAGAAGTAAATACCTGATACTACCAAACTCCAACCCAGTAGCCTGACTCTTGAAGATGACTGTATAACAATATAGATTACAAGGGGTGACAGTGTGATTGTGAAAACCTTGTGGATTGCACTCCCTTTATCCAGATGGATGAGTAGATAAATGGGGACAAAAACTAAATGAAAAATAGGGTGGGAATGGGGGGATGATCTGGGTGCTCTTTTTTATTTTTATTTCTTATTCTTATTCTGATTCTTTCTGGTACAAAGAAAATGTTCAAAAATAGATGGAGGTGATGAATGCACAACTATATGATGGTACTGTGAACAGGTGATAGTACACCATGGATGACTGTATGGTATGTGAATACATCTCAATAAAACTGAATTAAAAAAACAAACAAACAAAAAACTAAAGCTAATCAGTGAAAAGCAGAGACTATTTGAGACCACAGGCACAATGCAAGGCCCCCTTGGCTGGAGGTGCTCTGGCCAAGCCTGAACGAGGCTCTATCTGGGTAAGAGCAGCAGGGGTTTCTGTACGGAGAGGACAGCTGTGCTAAAGGATCGCGACACTGTTTTCATAAATCTCTTCTCAAAGTCCATTTGGTATGAAAGGTGGAATACAGGGCTGCATCTGGGTTGACATGAGCCTCAACAAGAAAAGAAAAGGATTATGCATCTTCCCAGATACTTAGTGGACTAAGTGACAAACAACTCTCCATTCTCCTGGAAATCCTAGCAAAATAACAAGAAAGGACAAAGAAGTGAAAAGAAAACAGCCAAGGGGAATGCCAATAAATTTATAAAAAGACAAAGAGAATGGAGAAACAAGTCAGTAAGTCCAACATTTAAATAACAGAAGCTTTAGAAAAACATTTTATAATCCATCACCGAGGAAAGGTCTCAAGAGCAACCAGTCCAGAGCAAGGCATGATGCAGAGGGTTCTGGAAAGGACATGTCCAAGACGGAGATGGACTGGTCAGATTGCCTGATGTATCTGAACAAGCTGAGAAGAATTCTGCAAATAAGTCAGAGATACTGGGAATAATTAAGAGAAAACGTAGAAAAGGCAATTAACTCTAGGGAACTAAAATGTTATGTAAGGTTGCATTACTAATTCACAGCAAAAACAAAAATAAACATACTTTCAATACTGAATTTAACCAAAAGTTGTGCTTTTAACTATTTGAAAGATGAGGGAAGGAAGGATGTATGCCCAGCAGAGCTAAAACCTTATCTTCATAGCTGGTCAAACAGAGTAGATATAGCTATACACAAGCATATTATTTAAAAATATGGAAGCAAATACAAAAAGACAGCTAAGAGAGAAAGGAAGCAGCCCCTAGCAAATGATACTAAGTAGGGAGAAGGTAGGATGGGAAAGACTGGAGCAGATGATGACTATTATATGTTATTAACTTTGAGATACCATTTGACTTTTTAAACTATGTTCCTATAACAATACAACATAAACTTGTGATATATAAGTATGTATCACAAACTTGGCTTGGCTCTTAGTAAGAGTTCTATAGTTGTAAACTCAATCTGAAATCAGGATACTGTGAAAGATTAGCTAATCTGCCAAGTCAGAGACAGATTAAGATTATGAGATTACTTCATACACTCAAGATTACGGTGTACAAAACATAAGAAAAGAAACAAATATCCCACCAAACCAATCAATAACAAAAACCACAATAGGTACCTTTTCATATTCAAACGAGAATCATCCCATTCTTTCTGCCATCAGAGAGAGATATCGGACAGCTGGGGCTATAGGCAGAAAATTTCCTAATTCATTTTTGAGACCAGACTTGGTTGCCCTGTAGCCAGGTATGAATATTTCAAAGGAAACAATAAATATTTTTTCTAACAAATATCTTTCAAATATAAATAGCCAGCCTGATTACCAGGAAACTACGGCCCACAAGTCCAATCTGGTTCATCACCTATTTTTATAAAGCCCACAAGCAAAGACAGAATAACTAATTTGAGAGTCCCAGGAATTTCCATCAGAAATATAAATGGAATATCCTAACTTGCCCTGACACACAACAGCGCAACGACTTAGCAGTGGTCAAGTTTTATCACAATTTTTTGAGCTCAAGGACAACACTGAATTTTCTGAATGAGAAGAACCACGTTCAATCACTATTAACCAACACTGAATGGCTCTGGAAATTAGCCTGTTCTGAAGTCTTGAGAATGTATTTTAACAAATTCAACCTAGGATTACATGGGAAAACAGCACTGATATGCAAACTTTATACTAAAGTCATTTCAACAACTAGATTCACGTCATAAGTAACGTCAAGCTGCTTTATATACCCTCTTCCCATGCTTTCAGAGTTACTGTAAGAAGTGAGAGCTCTATTTTCTATACAAATATGTAGCAGATATATTTTCTGAGCTCAGACTACAGTTAAACAGCATTTTCGATACCTTGATGCAAGTGCAAAAGAAATTTCCAAATTTCAAAATCCATTCATCTCTGTGTAATTGAGGAGTTTTCACCTAACCTTTGACTGGAAATGATTAATCTGCAATGTAATGACATGCTAAGGGGCAAATATCAAGAGAAGAATCTAACAGAATTCTATAGATGCCTTGCAAGTGATGAATCATTAAAATCTTATGCTTGTGGACTGATACATAGATAGGCAGCATCTATCTGTGTAAAAAGACATTTTCAAAGATGAAATACATAAATCTCATTACAGATCAGTGTTAACAGATTAGATGAACATTTGTAATCAATTCTGGTGAGAGGCAAACTCGAACTTTACATGCCAGATAGATGAAATGTTATCCTCCCCAGAAAAAGCATTACATTCTTCTCATTAGATCTGTCTTACAAACAACTGAACTCAATAATTAGTATAATATTTTGAATTTCATCAACTAAAAAAAGCTGCGAAAATTTTTTTCTCTCTCATATGTAAGTACCTTCATAGTATCCTCATTTTTGCCTCTAGGCCTACAAAACCTAAAATATTTACTATCTATTGGATAGTAGATAGCCAAAGTTAAATTTGATGACCCCTGGCCTACAGCACCCTGCACATACAGTGCTGCTCCTCTTCAGGAATCCACCCTAACAACCTGACTCTGGGACTCCTGAAAACTTCTGGGTAACCTCTTCATTGAAGGTGCACCTGTTCCTAGCATAGGACAGCAGGATGATGAGCAGAGGTGAGCAAAAAAAGAAAATGAACAGCTGAAAATAAGGAACTGTTCTATAAACTGCCCAAGCTAAGGGTCTCTGTCAATGCAGAAAAATAAAACAAAATGACAAAAAAGAAAGGGAGGAAGACAGGGAGAAAGAAAGCCTTAAAATGTTATCCGAGAAATGCCTCTGAAATTTTAGCTTCTATCACCAAACAACTACTGATGCTATTATGTAAAAAGCACTGAAAATATAAAGTAGAATATCAAATTTCTTGCCCACAAAGTGCTTATTATCTAGTTAAAGGAAAAAAAATCTAAAATAACTTAATAAGATACTCTTAAGAGTTCAAACAGAGTAACAACAAAGGAACTGATCAGTCCAGAAAGGTTTGACAAAGAAGATACAAAGAGAGCTGAACCCCAGAAGAGGTGAATGATGGTTACTTTATGTATCAGCTTGGCTAAGTTATGGTACCAGGCTGTTTGGTCAAACACAGATGCCACTCTAGAGGTATTCTGTAGATGAGATGAGCACCTACAATCAGCTGATGTTAATTTAAGGAAAGGGGATTTTCCTCCATATGGGTGGGCCTCATCTAATGAGTTGGAGATCTTTACAGCAAGAACTGAGGGTTCCAGGTCAGAAGACTTTCTGCCTCAAATCTTCAACACTGACTCTTGCCAGAATTTCTGGCCTGCCAGCTTCTCCTGAGGAATGTGGTCTCAGGACTTCAATATCACCCTCACCAGAATTTCCAGCCTGCGGCCTGTGCTCCAGAATTGGGACTTATCAGCCCCTACAACTGCACAAACCAATTCTTTACAATAAATCTTGTAATATATACATCCTATTAGTTCTGTTTCAGTGGAGAAACCCGACTGATACAGCATGAGAGTAAATACAGAGAATAATAAAGCAATATGAGACAAGGAGCCAAGAGGCGAAGGAGTACTAAGAGGAAATTCTCCACATCAGGAATTCATGCAGCGAATAAGGTGGAGATAAAGGAGGAGAAATCAAAAAGTTTATAAAAGAAACAATGTCAGGGCAAGGAGCTGGAGCTTTACTGCATAAGCACAAGGGGAACCACTGAAGGTTGAGTATGCTCATTTGTGAGGGATTTGGAGACAGAATATGCAAAGTGGTATTTTGGATGCCTAGGAAAGATCCACCTGGGGATTAAAAGCAGAGGCCCATTAAAGCAGTGCAACCAGAGTATCTCCTGAGATAATGAGGCCTGACCTAGTAGCTTCCTGGCATGGAAAAATGGTAAGAAAACAGACAGGTACAAGAATCACTAAGAGTGTAGAACCAGGAAGCCTTGGTAAATCACTGAACAGAGTGAGAAGGAAACACACTAAATTGTGACTGAGATTTCCAGTCTTGGAACTGGAGTTCAGAAAAGCAGATAATTAAAGGGTTTGGGTCCCTCCCACCCCATAGTTTTGATATAATGAAGCAAATGAAATCAGATTAAGTATATGTGCGTATCTCCTATTGGGCCACTTCCTACTAAATGCCAAAAGAGCTAGCCAAAAGTCAAATACACAAATTCAACCTCTCATCTTTAAAAAAAAGTTCTGGTGAAGAGTTTCTGGTGAAGTGATAGCAATTAGGACTAAAAGCAGCCCGGTGGCTGGATGGAAGCCAAATGTCTTTTGGCTGGTTTAAAACAAAACCAAAACAATTTCTGTCTCTCATGCATGCACGCACATATGCACACACACATACAGACCCAAACAGAGTCAGGTGATCTAGAAGCAGGTGCCTGGCTCTCCACTAGCACACTACTACTTCGGTTTGCTAGGCCTGGCTGCTCCTTGGTGCCCAGCTCAATTGCCACCTTATAAATTGGGAATCCCGTGGGTGCTGCAGATTTCAAGCCAGACCAAAGCAAACTGCAGAAGCTGCTATTTAATTTCCTACAAATACCACAGTACCATATTGTCCCTGGCTCAAAGAGACTGACCTGGACCAGGTTTGCTTAGACTCCAGGGTCTGACAACATTACACTGTTTTCCTTGATGTATGTAACTCATGGAAGGAACCTCCTGATAATCTTAATAGGTCTTACCTGTTCAAACCAAAGTTTAAAAATTAAAAGAAATGTTTTCTTCTCTGTGGCTCCTTGCCCATTACAGGTTATCCTGGCAACAGTTGTCTTCCAATTTACTGCATTAGCAGATGAGTAGGAATAAGGTAGGATATACAACAGAAGCTCTCCTATAAAGGGAAAAAAAAGAGTATATAATGACAACATGTTCTCTTTTGGTCTTTTGATATCTGCCATTAAAAGATACAAGCTTAGGGTCTTGATTTACACTGAACTATGCCTCAGAGAATTGAAAAGTCTAGTTAATTGGAATTTTCCTATGTGAAAACAGGGAACGTCACCGTCATCCCTTTACCTCAACTTTCCTCCTGTCTAAACAATAACCAAGAAATAACTATAGACACCATAATAGCTCTGTCAGTAAGTGAAGAAGGAAAAATACATATTCTTATCCTTATCTTACGAAAACATCAATGATATTTCTTATCCAACATAGAGTTGACTGCAAAGGCACCATACTTTAAAATACTAAGAACAAATTTAAAAATTATTTTCCTCTAAATGCTCCCAAGTAGCCCACATAAATACCTTTAAATAATCATAACTAGTACTATGATCTGTGAGATAAACATTAAGGTCACCAAAGTACTTGCTGAAGCCAAATTCAGTCTCTATTGTTAATTAACCACTGCACATGAAAGGAATAGAAATCTCCAAAGTGCTTCATTTGTAACTTAATACTGGGGGAAAAAAAAAAACAAAACACTTAAATTGTGGACACCATACCAATTAAGAATACTGTAAGAACACAGTCTACAAGGCATCTCCAAAAAAAAACTGTTCATCTAATGCCTTTCTTCCACAAAACTGACACAACTTTGTGATTTCAACTCAATATTTTCCCTCTAATAAAATAATTATTATAAATAGAAACAATGCTAATGGCTTGTTAAAACAAACAAAACGAATCAACAACAAACCTAGGTGAAAATGAAAATATTTAATTCAAAAAGCAAAACATTTTACCAGCTAAGTGCTTTTCAACATACAGCTGAAAAAGTACAGTTGATCTTCTAAATTTATGCTTAAAAATAAGAGCAAATCACATGCCATCATGCCTAACTATAGTCCTTGATAGGGCATGACAAGCTTAACATGTTTGTTTAAAAACTGTATTACCAGATGTTATAGGAAAGTCTAGCCCCAAGACAGTCATTCTTTATGGGCTGGGGTTTCAGACCACTCAAATAATCTGACAAAACTATGTACTTCTGACAATGTACATATATTCACAATTTGGCATTTACATTAAAATAGCTACTACATGGATGAACCATGAAGTCATCATGCTGAATTAAAAGCCAGGCACAAAAGGAGAAATATTATGTGATTTCACATATATGAAACATCTAGGATATTCAAATTCATAAAGACAGAAAGTAGATTACAGGTTATAGGGGTGGTGATTAGGAAGAGAATTGAGAGAGAAGGAGTTAATGCTTAATGGGTACAGAGTTTCTGTTTGGGATGATGGAAAAGTTTTAATAAAAGATGGTGGTGATGGTAGCACAAACTGTGAGTGTAATTAATACCAATGCACTGTATATTTGAAAGTGGTTAAAATGGGAAACTTTATGCTGTATACATACTAACACACAGAAACACACACACACACAATAATTCCAGGACTCTGAAAGCAAACCTGCAATCATCTCTCATACCTGCCACAATCACCCACTTCTTCCACTTCCAGATGGGTCAATAACATGCTGTCGGCTGCCAGCTCTAATGACCTTCCTCACCGTGTCACTCACTCGCATCCCGTGAAGCCAAAGGAAAGGAACTTTCAGACATGTTCACAGCATTATAAATTCCAGGTGCTTATCTAGGTTTTAAAAAATATGCTGAGACATAATCCACTTTTTTGGAAAAAGGTGCTCTTTTTAATTGCTCATATACTAGTTTTTTCACTTAGACTAATTAGGGAAACGACTGGGTCTACATTACTGACACTAAGAAATTTGATCACTTTTACAGTGTTAAGAATATAGAAACAAGACCAAAGGATGGAAAACAGAATGGAACAGTGTGCAAGCACAGTACTGGAATTCCTCGGTAAGAGTGTATATTAAAATACACATCAAAATACCTCTAAAACCAGAGCAAAAGGACTTTTGATTTTTAAGGCACAACTCACAAGGACAAGATGACAACAAATTTAGAGGGGGGGCTAGAGAGGAGCAGAAGGACTATTTGCTGAAAGCTAACTTAGTGACCACTTTAATCCCTGAGTCTCCTTGCCCTCTCTTGTCTCTTTGCCAGTGGATGAACGGAGGCTAAAAAGAAAGGTCTCAGCCCGGGAAAGTGCACAGTGGTGATGGGACTGCCACAGTGAAAAGAGGGGGGTTGTGAGCCACATAATGAATGCTGCCACTCAGACACACTGAGCTGCCCACCCATTCATCTCCAGTAGGATTCCCCCACTGGGCTCCCACATTTCCAGCTGGCAGGCAGGATCTTGAGTCCCCAGGCTTTAGACACAAACTATCTTCCGAGTTATCTGACTGAAGAAAGACCTGAAAATACTGACACTGAGGACTTCCCAACGAGAATTCAACTAGTCACTCTGCTGTAAGTAAGACTGACACCTAGTGCAACCCAACCATGATGAGCGCTTCTAATCAACCAACTTCTTAATCCAACTTCAACAAGAAAAGCACTTTATTTTAAAATTATTTCGAACTTGCAAGCACAGTAAAAGAATTCCCCTATCTAGTCTTCACCTAGTTCACCAGCTGATAACACTTGTGCCAGTTCTGCTTCACCACTCCTTCCCCATATATCCCTACCCTCCAAACATTTGAGACTTACTACAGACATCATGTCCCTTTACCCTTAATCACTGTCTATTCCCTAAGAACAAGGACATTCTCTTACACAACCACAGTACACAAATAAAAATCAGGAATTTAACATGTAATATATGGACTATATAGTTCATATTCCAATTCTGCCCTAAAGTCTTTTGTGGTAACTGCCCTTCCCTCCAATCCAGGATCGTATCTACTGTTCAGACTCCTTAATTTCCTTGAATCTTCTGCATTTCTTTGTCCTTCATTACACTGGCATCTCTATAGAATAAAGGCCAGCTATTCTGTATACTGTTCCTTAATTGGTATCTGTCAGATTATCTCCATGTGATCAAAATTCGGGTTATCCATTTCTTGCAGGAATACTATATATGGAGCTTTGTTTTTCCCAGTGTGTCATATAAATAAGGAGACAGACTGATGCCATTTTGTCTTGATTACTGGTGATGACTTTGATCAACTGGTTAAGATGATATCCCACCAAATTTCTCCAATGTAAAGAGACCATTTTCCCCTTAGTCATTAATTAGTAAGTAATATGTGGTAAGAAATTATGTTCTTCTTAATATACTCACCCAATAGTTTTAGCATCCCTTGATGATCCTTGTCTGAATCAATTGTTACTGATGGTTATTAAAATGATGGGTTTTCAGTAGCTCTACTATTCCTTCTGCATTTATTAGCTGACATTCTAACTTTAGTGAGGTATTTTCCCTTCTTCCCATTCATTCTTTCTTTCTTTAATTCATTAGGAGTACGGACTCGTGGATTCTTATTTTTATTCATTGATGTCATTATTCATTCTGATGCTCAAATTGTCAAACTGTCCCAGATTTGGCCAGTGAGAGCCCTTTTTAAGCAGGCTCTGGTGTCCTGGTATTACGAGAACATTTCCTTATTTTCTGGCACAAAACACATTCCAGATTCATCTAGTACATTCTCGGATCCAGCTTTGAAATCAGCCATCTCTTCAAGGAGCCCGGGGGGTTCCTTTCACTGGAGAATATTATTTAGAAAAAAACATTCTGAGCACTAAGTATGTTCTTATCTACTGGAATATCACTTCTTCTATGCCCTTTTATATGAACAAAGTTGGGAAGGAATGGCAATTTCAGATGACTCAACTCTATATATGCTTCTGTGTGTATGTGCACATGCACATTCCTGATTTTTAAATATGAGCAAGACCAAGCATTTCCAGACAATAGGTATCACCTAAAACAAAAAATAAACATGTAGCAATATGGGTATGCTCTTCAGACCTATGGAGGAAAATAGTATTTTTTTAAAAATTGACTAAAAGAGTTCAAAGTTTCATAGCTGCCTTCAGGAAAGGAGGAAAACAGAGTAGGATGACTAGAGTCTGTTGTTTATCTTACCCAATCTCCTAGAACTAATGACTCCAAAGATATGTAAAACTTTTATCTAAAAAAATTAAATTTTAAAAATAAACTATATTTTTGAATAGACTGTTGGACTGGAAGAGGCATTAAATGTTGAGTACAGAGAGTTGTAATGTCAGCTACTCACCAGCTGTATGACCTAACACAAGTCATTTATAAATTGAGTATTCATTTCTTCATCTGTTAAAAGAGCTGGGCTAAACTATTAACTTCTCTTCCTACTTCAATAATTTATGAATCTATTCATATATGGTAATCAAAGCTGTAAATATGGTGTCTGTGGCTACAGACACTGGGAAAATTAAATTACAGAAAGAATTAAGCAAGACTTGGTAAAAGAACAGAAGGGGAGAGAGGTCAAGAAAAAAAAATTCTGTTTTAAGTGTGAGGACTGAGAGGATGTTGATGGTGAATTAAGTTAGAAAAGCACTGTTTAGGAAGTGAAGATACGGTGTTCCCAAACTTGGCCTGGAAAGAATTTAACTGAAAATATGCAGACAAACTATGACACGAGACCACGGAAAAGGAGCTAACTAAGTCAGAAGGAGGTGTTTATTTTGAACATTAAACATATATAAATGACGGCAGAATCCATGAGCATGAGAGGTTCTCCCCAAATAATATACAAGTGGAAAAGGGTGATATACTCTCCACAAATATTTAATTTTCTAGGAAACCGTAGTCTTAAAACTATAATTTAAGGAAGAAACTGAGAAAGGGGTATGGCTAGATAAAGGATTATTCAAAGGCAATGGGAGTCATAGCACTGTATTATGAAAGCCAAAGGAGGACAAAAATGGAGTTGATGACCAATAATATCACATGTAGTTTGACTGTTGATATCATCAGGTTATTCTCTAAGAAGAATTGGATCCAGAGGTGCGCATGCACATGCATGCACACACAAATCATTCAAGACTGTTAAATAAAAAAAAAGTTTTGTATTTATTTTTGGCAATCATTCCTTCAAGAGACACATCTTCAACAGCCACACAACCTAACCCTATCACAAAGCTCTCCTCTTTTCATTACTGCTGAAGGCAATGAAGAAAAAGTACAACATAATTTTAAAGTATCATTCAAGAATGAGGAATGGTTCAGCTTAAAAAGCAAAAGAAAGGATCCTCAACTAAATAGCATTTTATAGTCCACCTGCTTAGTCACAGAACTTGAGAGCAGGCAGGAAACTTATGGAGAAAAGAGTTAACAAATCTACCCTTACAAACATTATATGCTGGCATTGTACAAGTGTTTTTCAATCCTAGAAGATAGTTACTATCCCTATTTTACAGTTGAAGATAACAAGAAAGGTCTTACACCCAGATCATCCTTACATTAAAAGTGAATTTACTTGGGAGGGGGAAGGGGTGCAGATGGGGCTCACCTGAGGGAAAAAAGTAGTAATTATCTGTTCCCTATGCTCACATATGCATTTTTTTATTTTTTATTAGAGAAGTTTACACACATTTAGGTTTACAGAAAACTCATGCAGAAAACAGAGTTCCCATATACCCCTTTTAGAGTTTTCCCTATTATTCATACTTTGTCATATGAATTTTTAATATTAATACCATGATATTCTGCACCGATGCAAATTCACAAGAGGAAACCACAGCTATTATGTAACAAACAAGAAAATATTTTCTCCTTATATCACACATCACACAAAACCAAACTAAATAAAATTGAATTATTAGGGGAAAAAAAACACAAAAACTAAAAAGCACTCTCCACTGCAGACAGGTGACATCCAAAGCCACACAAAATCAAGCAGCCTCTCCTTATTAACATCAGGAATTCCTAAGCAGGCCACACAATCAGAATAGCATCTTAACACGGATTTTTAAGGCCCCATTGCTGCAGGGGTCTGCACACATGTTCTCCAAAACACTCCATCTAAAGCGTAGGAAGACACTCCATCTTTATGCAGTCAGGGACCAGTTGTCTTGTTCACCATTTCATTATTCTCAAGGCCTAGCATACTGTGAATACAAAAATTATCCGCACAGTGCTCTTATGCGAGCCCTATGGGAATCAACAAAAACAAATCTACAGACAATGATACGTGGGAAAAGCAAACTAGAGAAACAGCATAACCTGGATGTCATAAGAGGCATCTTCCAACAACAAAAATCGGCAACCCTATCAGATAATTTCAAAACACCAATCATTTAAATACAAGCCAAGGCTGGAAGACCAAGACTTATTAATCATTAACCAAAAATCACCACACCAAGAATCCAAAACAGCTATGGTTTAAAGTACAAAACATCCAAGTTGAATTCATACTATCACCTTTGAAAAGCAAAATCATGTATGTAAAGTACTTTAAGTAAAAACTTTGGCACCTGACTGGATTACATCACCATCTGGCTATGCACCCCAACGGACACTCAAATCACTGCAGTCATGTATGAAGTCAACCCAATCTCGGTCACTGTTAAAATGGAGCCAAGTGACAAATTAGTAAACTGGCACCCAAGTAAAGCCCAGGGAACCAACTCTGCCTCTCCATTTAATAACAGTGTGCCCAGAGGCAGGGCAGTGGACTGAAGGGGTACCCAGTTCCTTCACCAAGTTATACTTAATTGGCTCAGCCAAAGTACACAGCCAAGCTCAACTTGATATAAAGGCTATCATCCAAGGAACAATAGCAAGACACCAAAACTGCTTGTATAGCATCTTAGTAACCTAAGTGATTAAAAACTTCAGATAAAAGTAGAGATTGAAAAACAATTAAGCTGAGCATGCACCATGAAGGTGAATAAATATGTTCACTGAAAACTCAAGCCCAACAATGGAATTTTTAACTAGCAAAATAAGATAACCCAAGAGATGGCAAAAAAAACTTCATGCAGGTTCTTGATGACTACACTATCCTAAGGAATGGATGGAACATGAATTGAGAACAAGTCTGGGCCACAACCAATTGGAGCATTGTCAAAAGCTCCAAAGTACTTTTTACTCTCCTAGTTTTGAACATAAACCTTTTAACTTCTGGTTGGCAATTCCAACCATATTTATTTGCCTTAGTCTCCATCACTACTGCTTTTAAAGTTCTCAAAGGTATAAAGAAAGTGATCAATTGAACACTGGAATGTGGCTAGTAAGATTAAGGAACTAAACTTTAAACTTTGTTTTATTTTGACCAATTTACATTTAAATAGCCACACGGACACCACAGATTAGATTGTCATTGTACAAAATTCTATTGGACAGTGCTGCTCTGACTCACATTAGAACTAAGTACAGAATAAATGAGTAAGGTCTATGATCTTGGATGAAATCAATTCACATCTCTAGGCCTCAGGCTTCTCAAACAAAGGATGTAAAAAGAGTTAAATAAAATAAGATTGTCTCCATGATTCTAAACAGACCAGTGCAGCATACAGATTAACATACTTCAGTAGAAAAGACGCAGTGTAATTAAAGCCACACCTCTCACAGTGGCAGGCACTGTGACGTGATGATGCAAGGTTCTCATATGCATCTCCATATCACCAAACTTGATTAGGAAACTAAGCGCTGGTTCAGTTCAGTCAACCTCTGGCTTTCTTCGGCAAGTCACCTCAAGTCTCTGTGCTTGTTTCCTTATTTGAAAAATGAAAGGTTTAGACTAAATGATCACTTAAGTCTCTTCAAATTCTAAAATTCTCCATTTCTAGGATCTAAGAAGTAAAGAAATATAAAATGCCCATAAATGAAACCATGACATACAAAGGAAAGAAAAATCGATGAATACCACAGTCTCAACCACGAAGCAACTGAGAACACATTTAAACAAGCTCGTAGAGTCCCAGTGAAAGAGAATTTGAAGTTGTGCCCTATCAATGCCCTGTGCTGAGAGGCTGTTGGGTCTGTGCAGGTATGCTTAGTTTTTCATCTGCAGGTAAACACGCCAGCTCCAAAGAGGACAAACTGCAGAGCCAGATTAACCTGGGTGGCAGAACATACAGTTCACAAAGTTGGTACTTTCCCTTTCCCCCCCTCCCAAAGAATGACCAAAGAAAGTCTTCCTCCCACAACAGACAGCTACAGCATAATCCCACTGCGACCTTCAGGGCTCTCAAACAACATCCTATGCTTACTTTCCCCATGACTCAGACCACGTAGAACTTGGTGCTTTCTTGAGAGAAGCCATAGTTGTTCTGAACAAGATGAAATGGAGTTTGAATTCATCCAGGCAGTGTGTAACTTATGCCATCCCCACGTTTCCCAAGGCATACAACCCAACACATACATAAAACAGAACAGGGGCCACTGAAAAATCCCAACAGAATCTGAAAAAGAGAATATAGACTAGTAACTTACGTAAAACCTGCTACAAGGCAGAATATCAAGGACGTTTAACATAGCTCTTCAAAGGCATATTCCCACATAGTACCTCCCGCAGCCTACACCAGATCCAACAACATGTTTCTCAATCTTTAAAAGCAGAAAAAAATCACTCTCAAAAAGTCTGATTTATAGCATGATAGAAACAAACAAGAATGAACTCTTCTTTTTTGAAGATAATGTTTTACCTGGTACAGAGTTTTCATTTGTATTAGTTGATTTAACCAGGCCACCTCTGATGGATGATCAAAAAATGCCTGAGTTCCTGGGAGTGGGAGTGCTGGATCAAAGCATGTACACTTCAATTAGATGCACACCGCCAAAGGCTCCCCACAGAGGCTGTGCCTCAACTGCATGCGCAGCAGCAATGTATGAACACCTTTTCCTGCACCCCTGCCAACCTACTGTGAATGAGGCTGAGCACTGCTCCTATGTTTAACAACCATTTATACTTTGCTCTTTGGCAAACTGTTAATATCATTTGTCCATTTTCTCACTGGGTTGGTCTTCTCAAGTGGTTATTTAAAAGTCAGAAAATGAGGCCTTTGTCTGACAGCACTTCCTCTTCAACCCACTCCAATCTGGTGTCTATCAGTACCACTCCACTGAAGCTGCTCGCCCAAGTCACCAATGACCTCCAGATGGGGCTAAACCCAACCACCCTTGCCTCTCAGCACACCCAACCCAGCTGAGCAGCAGGGCCTCCTTAGAACATCCTCCTCCCTGGGCTTCTTTGCTATCACACTCTGCTCATTTTTTCATTGGCGACTGGGTCTCCTGTGATGTCCCGCCTCTTCTACACAA
This sequence comes from Choloepus didactylus, assembly GCF_015220235.1. Taxonomy (NCBI): domain Eukaryota; kingdom Metazoa; phylum Chordata; class Mammalia; order Pilosa; family Megalonychidae; genus Choloepus; species Choloepus didactylus. The sequence goes on from NC_051312.1 coordinate 6,985,023, forward strand.
CTGCTAGTGTAGATGCTCCCAAAGGGTCCAGGCTGTGGACATGCTCCCTAGGACACGTGTGCCAGCTGACCACATCCGCTAGGATGGAAACTCACATCTGTTTTATTCACTGTGTTTGCCCAGCAACTGAAACAAAGCCTGAGACCCAAAAAAGTTTTGTTGAGTAAATGAAGCCATTTCTGTGGGATTTTTTAAATACCTGAGACACAAATAAATAACACCAGTAAGACTATCTCTGCACTTCAAACCTAGGTACCCAACTATTATCCGACATTCCACCTTGAATGTCTAACACAGCAATTTTAGTATCTTTAAAAGGGAACTTTTGTTCTTCATTGCACATGGGCCACCAGCCCAGACCTCTTCCTCACAAAGCTTTCCCCATAGCATTAAAAGGCATCAACTACTCCAGCTGTAAAAAAAACAGGAGCCTGGAAAACTGGCCCCAGTCCTCTTTTCCCTCCCAATCCAATTCCTTATGATTCTATTAATTCTATCTTCTTTGTATCGCCCCAAAAACAACACTTCTCTCCATCTTCTTCTGCCACCACCTGGAAAACTTTAAACAGCTTCCTCACTTATCTCCATGGCCTCTCTCCAGTGCCTGCACTGGTTCCTTGGATTCTTGGTCCATGTCTCCTGCCACGGCAATGTACCAATGCTAACAGTCCCGGCAACTAACTGATGCGAGCTCTGTGTGCTGGCTGTCCACGACAGAAGCCATGTAAGGCAAGGCTTTTTTCAAGCCCTTTAAATGTCCAAATTGAGATGCGCTGTGAGGTAAAATACAAGTGAAAATATCTTGCTAATAACTTTTTATATTGATTAGATGTTGAAATGATAATATTTTGGATATACTGGATTAAATATACTAAAATTAATTTCACCTTTCTTTTCCCCTTTTCCATGTGGCTACTAGAAAATAACACATATACATACGTGGCTTGCACTGTCTCTCTACTGGACAGCACTGTGTGAAACACTGTCCCAGGCATTTCACTGAGGGGACTGGCACCATGTCCATCTTCCTCAACCAAGTTATTACCAAAGCATGGAAAGCACTGGACCTGGCAAAGGTACCCAAGTATCTGCTGAATGGTTACTGGCCAAAAATAGGTATCATTTATGTGCATTCACTTCAAATCAATACATCACATCAAAAATTTAATTCTTTTTTAATTACAGAGTGACACTTAAAAAATACAACTGGCATTAAGTGAATAACCTTTTAAGTTTAAACTTTAGACATACATGCACTTCAAGAAATAACTTCTCTCTGCTTCTCCAATGCTCATGCTAACCACTTCCTCATAAATTTTTCTAATTTTCATCACTGAAGTTTCTTTTAGAAAGGAAAGATTGGAAAATTCAAGGAGGTCTAAAAAGAACTTGAGTTTGATTCCTCAACCCTTAAAACACTGAGAGAAGGAAAGCTAGTGGACAGCACCAAGGAGAAAACACAAGTAGACGATAAACATGGAAAATCTAATTAACAAGAAATGGACCGTGGGCTAAAGTGCTCTGTGACATTTTGAAGTAGCCAGAGAGGGTGTGGCATATTAAAGATATAAGGCTTAGTCAGAGGATCATCATTCCATAGAAAACACAGACGATGCAGTCTCAGAAGACCTCACAAACATAAAAAGTTGAAGGGGGGATACGGACATTCCAAGTGCTGACAAGGATGTGGAGAAATGGGAACTCTGGTACATTGGTGGAAACGTAAAATGGTTTTGTAGCCATGTAAAACAATTTGGGAGTTCCATAGAAGTACAGGATTACCAACATGACCCAGCAACTCCACTTCTAAGTATATACCCAACAGAACTGAAAGCAGGACTCAAACAGATGTTTGTACACCAGTATTCATAGCGGCATTATTCATAATTGCCAAAAGAGGGAAGAAACTCAGAGATGAGCATCAATGGAAGAATGGATAAACAAGATGTGGTGTATCAATACAATGGAGTATTATTCACCCATAAAAAGCAATGAAGTTTCGCTACATGCAACAACATAATGAACCTGGAAGACTTCATGCTGAGTAAAATAAGCCAGACATAAAAGGACAAATATTGTGTGATCTCACTGGTATGAAATAATTTGAATATGCAAATTTCATAGACAAAAATGAGAATACAGGTTACAGGGGCCAAGTAATGATGAGTAATGCTTAATTGGTACAGAGTTTCTGTTTGGAGTGATGGAGAGGTGGTAATGGTAGCACAACATTATGAATGTAATTATTACCACTGAATCGCATTCTTCAAAGTGGTTAAAAGGGGAAATTTAAGGTTGTATTTGTTACCAGAATTAAAAAAATAAAAAGATAGCTGAATGACAGAAGTATGAAATGGTGCTTAACTTCACCAGTGTGAATTAAAACCACTATAAGATATCACTTACAGCTACTCATGTGGTTAAAATGAAAGGGTGGAAAATACGAAATACTGGAGAGATCACAGCAAGCAGAACTCTCGTACCCTGCTGGTGGGAAGTACAATTTAACATAATTTAGTGGATCCCACAATAGTTTTCCAAAATTGAATATACAGTGTGACCTAGCAATTTCTCTCCTACATATATTATATTTCAAACAGAAATGCATATGTATGTTCACCAAAAAGACACATACTTTGAATGTTTTGAGCAGCATGGTTTGTAATAGCCCCACAATGGCAAATATCCAAATGCCCATCAACAATAGATAATTTCATACAATGAAATTTCATGCAGCAACGAGAAGGAATAATCAACTACCACATGCAATGAAATGGACACATCTCACAAACAAAGCCAGGAGAAAGAAGTACAGACTCTAAGATTCTATTTATTTAAGGAACAAAACTGGGCAAAACTCATCTGTTCTGTTAGATGTGAGAATACTGGGTGCCCTTGAAGGGAGGGTATGACTGGCAATGGACACACAAGGTTTCTGGAGGCTGATTACCTAGATGGCTGTCTGTTTGTAAAATTTCACTTATGAAACGTTAAATTTCGACAGATGAAAAACAGTAATAATAAAGGAGAGAAGTGGGGTTGGGGGAATAAGTGGGACAGGATTGCTCTCCAGTATGACTGTGTGAACAGGGTAAATGAAGGTTCATTATACCAATCTGTTTGTATATGTCTAAAATTCCCCCTAGTAAAAAAAAAGGCTTTAAATTTTTTAAATATAAAATTGATTGAAACTGCTGGTAAAAGCATAAAGTAGGGTAATTTTTCTGGCCAAAGATATCAAAAGGCATTAAAATCTACACAACCTTTGACCCAACTGTTCTCCTTGTATGAGTTTACCTGGAGGTGTTCACTCTGAGTACAAAGTTACATATATATAACAATGTCCACCGAGTTCCTAACAGAAAAAAGTGAGATATCTAAATATAGCAGACAGTACATTAAAAGGCACATTACAGGATTATTCTAAGTCTTCCACAAACCAATGGCACCTAAACATCCAATACTGAATAAGAAAGATATTATCTGAACTAAGGTTCTTTTATCTACTCAGTGAAATACAGTCATTAAAAATGATGTGGTCATAACATCGTGGGATTGAGAACATCTTCTTGACCAACAGGGAGATGCGAAATGAGGCAAAATAAAGCTTCAGTGTTTGAGAGATTTCAAATGGAGTCCACAGGTCCCTCCTCTGGTGGGCATTCTTATGCACTATATAGATAACCCTTTTTAGGTTTTAATGCACTGGAATAGCTAGAAGTAAATACCTGAAACTATCAAACTGCAACCCAGTAGCCTTGATTCTTGAAGACGATTGTATAGCAATGGAGCTTACAAGGGGTGACAGTGTGATTGTGAAAACCTTGTGGGTCACACTCCCTTTATCCAGTGTATGGATGGATCAGTAGAAAAATGGGGACAAAAAAACTAAATGAAAAACAGGGTGGGGGGTGCTTTGGGTGTTCTTTTTTACTTTTATTTTTTATTCTTATTTTCACTTTTTCTGGTACCAAAAAAAATATTCAAAAAATAGATTGGGATGATGAATGCACAACTATATGATGGCACTATGAACCGACTGTACACTTTGGATGACTGTATGCTATGTGAATATATCTCAAAAAAATTGAATTAAAAATAAAAAAAAAATTTAAATGATGTCAAAATCCTTAGAGAAAAAAGGAATGAATCTTCATGACCTTGGGCTAGGCAAAGTGTTCTTAAATATGTCACCAAAAGCACAAGCAACAAAAGAAAAAACAGAATTCACAAATTAAAACTTTTTGCACTTCCATGAACACAATTCAGAAAGGGAAAAGACAACCCGTAGAATGGGAGAAAATATTCACAAATCATATATATGATAAAGAGATTTGTAGCCACAATACATAAAGAATTCTTACAACTCAGTAAAAAGACAAATAACAATTTAAAATGGGCAAAGAAGATACACAAATGGCAAATAAGCATATGAAAAAATGCTCAATGTCAACAGCCAATAGAGAAATGCAAATGAAAACCACGAGACAGTACTTCACACCAATGAGGATGTCTATAATAAAAAGACACACAATAACAAGTGTTGGTGTGGCTGTGAAGAAAGTGGAAAACTCACACTGATGGTGGGAATATAAAATGGTGTAGCTCTTTCAGAAACTGTGGCCATTTCCTTAAAAGGTTAAAAACCAAGTTACCACATGACCCAGTAATTACACCCCTAGAGAAACGAAACAAGAGAAACGAACCATAAGCCCATTGTGATGGTTAGGTTCATGTGTCAACCTGGCCAGGTGATAGTACCCAGCTGTCTGGTCAAGCAAACACTGGCCTAACAATTGCTGTCAGGACATTTGAGGCTGGTTAATAAACCAACAGGCTGGTTTATTAAATCATCAGTCAACTGACTGCAGCTGTGACTGATGACTCACCAAAGGGCATGCCTTCCACAATGAGAGAATGCAATTGGCTGAATTTAATCTAATTAATCAGCTGAAGACTTATAAGCAAAACAGATAGAGGACCTTCACTTCTTCGGCTGTCCAGTGAAGCATTTCCTGAGGACTTTGTTGAAGTTGCTGGTTTGTTTCCTGAGGAGTTCATCGGACATCTTCCTTGGAGTTGACAGTTTGCTGACTACTCTACAGAATTTGGAGTCGTGCATATGCACAGTTACATGAGTCACTTTTACAATATGATAGTCAGAGACACCTCTCATTGATTCTGTTTCCCTAGAGAACCCTAACTAATACACCCACGTAGTCTGGTACAAGAATGTTCACAGTAGCATTATTCAATAGCCAAAAAGTGGAAATCACCCAAATGTCCATCAATGGATAAATGAATAATAAAATACAGTATATCCACACAATGGAACAGTATTTAGCAAAAAAGAAACGAAGTACTGATACATGCTACAACAGATGAATCTTGAAAATATCATGCTCCGTCAAAGAAGTCAATCACAAAAACTGTATATTGTATGATTCCATTTATACAAAATGTTCTGAATAGGCAAATCTAATAAAATAGAGAGTAGGTAAGCGGTTGCCAGGGCTGGGAAATGACCATTAAAGGGTACCAAATTCCTTTGTGGAGTGATTAAAATGTTCTAAAAATGAATGCGGTCGTGCTTGTACAACCCTGTGAATATATTAAAAAACCATTAAACCATATACTTTAAATGGGTAAATCATATGGTATGTGATTTCTTAAATCTCAATTAAGATTATTCTAAAAAATGATTTGGTCTAAATATGCAAAGAAAGTGCTAAGAAAAAGTTTTTTAAAGACTTTAGCATCTGTACCTTGCTGTATCAAGTGTATTCAAATATATTTTCATTTTGAACCTAACAACAATCCTATTAAGTTATATATGTTATATATATATATATACACACACATACACACATACAGTTTTTTTAAACAAATTAAAAAATAATCTGAGGTTCAGAAACAGTAAGTAACTGCTCCAGGAAAGAGTCAGGAAGTGGCTATGCCAGGATTCAAACATGCCATCCTCTTCCACCACACTGTTGAGGACTTTCAGATTGTTACAAGTAAAGCTTACATTGCTTGTGGAACTAAAACAACAGCTGTTACTATTTACAGAGGACCTATATATGTGCCAAGAAGATCATAAATAGTTGTGTGCCCAGCACTTAGTAAACACTCAAATATTTGCTGAATAAATCTCATTTATTTCTCACAACTCCATTTTATAGTCGAAAACACTGACTTAAAGAAATTAAGAAAATTGCCCATGTTATACTGTAGTAAACCTTTTGATATAAAATTTGATTTTCAGGGTTTGTTATAAGCATATTTCCCAATAATGGGATAGGGGAGAGGATAAAACAACAGATAACAGAAACAACAGTTAAAAAAAAAAAAAAGAAATTAAAATAAAAGAGGAAGGCCTTTCAAAATATGGAGGGGGGATGGGATATGTAGAGGAGTAAACTCCAAATACCAGAGGGCAATTTTTAAGATTATATGATGCAGAGGTCCTGGAAGATTACAGCTGAGAAGGGGGGCCAGCTCAGAAAACCCAGGGATGCTATGTCAATGTCAGCGACCTGTGGGTCTGCGGCAGAGAAAATCTGGGGCAAAACTGAAATGAAGGTTGAGACTCTTGCAACAGCTTTGAATCTCCGGAACACCTGGGAGGTTTGAATATTAAAGCTGCCCTGCCTCCCTAACCACCCAGACACACAGCCCACAAGTTGTATTTTTTACAACTTGAAGGAACCCTATCAAGCAAAAGCAAATGCCAAGAGGCCAAAAACAACAGAAAATCTTAAAGCATATGATAAAATCAGACGATATGGAGAACCCAATCCCAAATACCCAAATCAAAATATCAGAAGAGACACAGTACTTGGCACAATTAATCAAAGGACTACAATCAAAGAACAAGAGCATGGCACAGGATATAAAGGACATGAAGAAGAACATGGCACAGGATATAAAGGACATAAAGAAGACCCTATTAGAGCATAAAGAAGAAATTGCAAGAGTAAATAAAAAAATAGAAGAAACTGTTGGACAAATTAAAAAGACTCTGGATACTCATAATACAAGATTAGAGGATGCTGAACAACAATTCAGTGTCCTAGAGGACCACAGAACAGAAAATGAAAGAACAAAAGAAAGAATGGAGAAAAAAACTGAAAAAATCAAAATGGATCTCAGGGATATGACAGATAAAATAAAACGTCCAAATTTAAGACTCATTGGTGTCCCAGAAGGGGAAGAGAAGGGTAAAGGTCTAGACAGAGTATTCAAAGAAATTGCTGGGGAAAACTTCCCAAACCTTCTACACAATATAAATACACAAAGCATAAATACCCAGCAAACCCCAAATAGAATAAATGCAAATAAACCCACTCCGAGACATATTCTAATCAGACTGTCAAATACTGAAGAGAAGGAGCAAGTTCTGAAAGCAGCAAGAGAAAAACAATTCACCACATACAAAGAAACAATATAAGACTAAGTAGTGACTACCCAGCGGCCACCACGGAGGCAAGAAGGCAGTGAAATGACATATTTAGAATTCTGAGGGAGAAAAATTTCCAACCACGAATACTTTATCCAGCAAAACTCTCCTTCAAATTTGAGGAAGAGCTTAAATTTTTCACAGACAAACAAATGCTGAGATTCTGCCAATAAAAGACCTGCCCTACTTCAGATACTAAAGGAAGCCATACCGACAGAGAAACAAAGAAAGGAGACAGAGATACAGAGAATTTTAACAGACATATGTAGAACCTTACATCCCAAATTCACCAGGACACACATTATTCTCCAGTGATCACAGATCTTTCTCCAGAATAGACCATATGCTGGGACATAAAACAAGCCTCAATTAAAAAAAAAAAACCAATTGAATATATTCAAAGCACATTCTCTGACCACAATGGAATACAAGTAGAAGTTAATAATTTTTGATTTGTAACTCCACTATTTACTTCCTACATGACATAAAATACACAAACTCTAATGACAAATCAGTGGTCTTGAACTCAATGTAAAATACGTAATTTTTGACAAGAACTGTATAAAGGTGGGGGAATGGAGGAGTATAGGAACATAGTTTATGTGTCCTATTGAAGTTAAGTTGGTATCAAAGAAAAACAAGATTGTTATGGATTTAAGAGGCTAAATTTAAGCCCCACAGTGAACACAAAGAAATTATCAAAGAATATGACCACAGAGATGAAAAGTAGAGTATAGGTTATGAGAAGTGGGGGAAGGGGCAATGGGGAGTTAAGAAATGAGTGTAGGGTTGCTGTTTGAGGTGAAGGGAAATTTCTAGTAATGGATGGTGGGAAGGTGATAGCATTACAAAATTCTAAATGTGATTAATCCCACTAATGGAATGCTAGGGAGGGGTGGAATGGGAAGATTTAGGCTGTATATGTTTCCACAATCGGAAAAAAAAAAAAAAAAAAAAAAGATTATATGATGCCTAGTAGGGAGCCAGAGATAGAAACCTAATGGTCAACTAGCCAGAGACAGCAAATAGTGAAGGAGGAACAATAATGTAATAACAGATAAGTTATGGAGGGTAAACTTAATGTTAAGGGAATGCTCAGGAATGACTATGGTTTGTTAATTTTGGGGGAGTATGGTAGGAGAAAGTTGGCAGCAATGTAGTTATTTTAGGTTTTTTGTTTTTTCTTATTCCTTTTTTGGTTACAGTTTGTTTATTTTCTTGGGGGAGGGTAGGAACATGTTGGAAACAATGTAGTTATTTTAGGTTATTTGTTTTTCTTATTCCTTTGTTTTGGTTTTGTTTGAAATGTTGTTTTGTTATTGCTTTTTAATTTTTTGATAAAGTTAAAAAAACTGGAGTGGCCAATAACTGTTACTAAATGTACAAATATAAAAATGTTTTTACATGTGGGAGAACAAATGAATGTCAACCATGCAGGGTATTGAAAAAGGGATGGTATTTGGGAAAAAACATAATCAAAGCAAAGTGGAGTCTATGGTCAACAGTAACACTGTAATATGCTTCCATTAAATGTAACAAAGGCAATATACCAAAGTTAAATGTGTATGAGAGGGGGATATAGGGGAGGGATATGGGATTCTTGGTAGTGGTGTTGTTTTCTGTCCTTACTACTAATGTACTATATGACACTTTTTTATTATTCACCAAAACAAAAAACAAAAAACAAAATAACAGAACGTTTTCATAGTAATCAGCATGTACAAGTGCTGACTGATGATAAATGTACAACTATATGATGATACCTTGACCAATTAATTGGACACTGTGGATGACTGTATGTTATGTGAATTTATCTCTATAAAATTGTAGGAAAAAATACAAATAGACGTAAAGGTGCTGGGGAGGGCATGGAGGGAGAGATGTACCTATTTACTGTTGCTGAGGAGGCAGAATGCTGTAGCCTTTCTGGAGGTCACTGTGGTGGTTCCACAGGAAGCTAAGTATGTGGGGGCCATGAGGTCCTGCAACCTCATTATGGGGTGTGTACTTGGAAGATCTGAGAGCAGAGACATGAATGGAAATTTGCACATTGGTGTTTATGGAGGCAGTATTCATGATTGGCAGTGGGTGGAGGTGGCCTAAGAGTACACTGACAAACAGAATGGTGAACTGTGGTGTATGCAGGCAATGGAATATTGAGCAACTACAAGAGGGAGTGAAGTTGTGAGACACACAAGGAGGTGAATGGATCCTCTAGACAGCATTTTGAGTGAAGTACGCCAGAAACAAAGGCAGGCACTGTAATGCCTCACTGATATGGACTAACTACAACGTGTAAACTCAGAATTGAATCTTAGAGCACAGCCTAACAGGGAAATGATTATTGTAATGGTCGCTGGATTGTAAGCTCTTACAGCAGTCAAATTTATTCCTGAATTGTAATGGCTACCTCCAAACTCTGAGATGTTGATCCCCCGGTGTATAACCTGATTGGTCTCTGGAACACTGGGTTTCTGTGTGACACCTGGGACTCGGAGCAAGAGCTCAGCAGATATGAATGTCAATATTAATGCACATAGCAAATGTTTCAAAAAAAAAAAAAAAAAAAAAAAAAAGCTGAAAAAGAGCCCAGACTTCAATTAGAGAGATGAATGAAGCAGACCTGGTTAAGATTAGGGCAAATCGGGCCAAAGGGTAAAGGTTGAAACTGACTGTGTGTTAAAACTTCAACTTTCATAATAAGTGAGACCAAGGGAAGAAATGTTTATTTGGTGTAGGATCTATATTTTCTAAACAATATAACTTCTACAGTCAGTTTGTTCAAACAACCACAATTTCATGGACCTTTGAATAGGAAGTGAGATATGGTAGGTCTGTATAGGTTAGAGTGAAATAGCAACACATCCCAAAGTAATTTGGGTGGAGATTAAAAATATTTATTTGGGGCCCCCCCAGGAGCTGGGGGAGGATGTGGAGGTGTTGGACTTCCTCACCTGGATTGTTGCTGATGTTCTCAGAAACACTGGGGACTGATGGCTTGACATGCTGAGCACTCTGTCTTGGAGCTTGCCCCTATGAAGCCTGTTACCGCAAAGGAGAGGCTAAACCTGCTTATAATTGTGCCTAAGAGTCTCCCCCTGAGTGCCTCTTTGTTGCTCAGATGTGGTCCTCTCTCTCCAACTAAGCCACCTTGGCAAGTGATCTCACTGCCCTCCCCCCTACATGGGATCTGACTCCCAGGGGTGTAAATCTCCCTGGCAACACAGGATATGACTCCTGGGGATGAATCTGGATCCGGCATTGTGGGACTGAGAACATCTTCTTGACCAAGAGGGGGATGCTAAATGAGGCGAAAGAAAGCTTCAGTGGCTGAGAGATTTCAAATGGAGTCCAGAGGTCACTCTGGTGGGCATTCTTATGCACTACATAGATAACATTTTTTAGGTTTTAATGTATTGGAATAGCTAGAAGTAAATACCTGAAACTATCAAACTCCAACCCAGTAGCCTTGACTCTTGAAGATGATTGTGTAACAATGTAGATTACAAGGGGGTGACAGTGTGATTGTGAAAACCCTGTGAATCACACTCCCTTTATCCAGATGGATGGATGAGTAGAAAAACAGGGACAAAAAAGAAATGAAATATAGGATGGGATGAGGGGGATGATTTGGGTGTTCTTTTTTATTTTTATTCTGATTCTGATTCTTTCTGGTATAAGGAAAACACTCAAAAATAGATTGGGGTGAGGAATGCACAATTATATGATGGTACTGTGAACAGGTGATTGTACACCATGGATGACTGTATGGTATGTGAATATGTCATTAAAACTGAGTTTAAAAAAAAAAGTAAATGAACAATGGGGGAGGAGGGGAATGGAATGTTTGGATGTTCTTTTTTATTTTAATTTTTATTTTTTTGGAGCAATGAAAACGTTCAAAGATTATTGTGATGAATGCAGAACTATATGATGATACTATGAACAACTGATTGTATACTTGGGAAGATTGTATGTTAAATGAATATATCTCAATAAAATTGCATTTAAAAAAATTAAAGAAAAAAAAAAAGAAACATAATGGTCAAAAGATCTGATCAGAGCACTCAATTCAAGAAGAAACCAAAACTCAAACCAATATGGAAAAACATTCAGCATGACTAATTTTTTAATGAAAAATCCAAAAGGAATTCATTCATACCCAGTGAATCAGCAAACAAAAAATAATTAAGCCTAGTGAACATTGGGAGGCTATGAAAAAAAACAGGTATATTCATCCACTCTTGAAAAATGGGTATCAGCTTTTTAAAGAGTAGTACGATAAAAACAAGATTTTAATAAAAAGAACAATATATTTTGATTAGATAATCTTATGATAAATATATTAAGAAGAAATTTATCAAAAAAGGGGGGGAAATTATTTGTACAGGCGGTAATAGTAATGGTGGTTAGTTAACTACAATCCACAACCACAGATGCTGTAATATGAATCTTACATGAACTACCGTGAAATACTCTATATCATTCCTATTCCTGCCGTAAAGGAGAGGACACTGAAGTCCAGAAAGCAAACAAGTATGGGGACTCAAGTGCAGGGGGACTGAAGCAGTAGTACCAGGATTCACCTCACTTAAAATTCACCTCATTTAAATCCTACATTACCAGGGCTGTGACTTGAGGAGGGGTCAGAATGAACGTGAGTGGAAATGCCCAGCAGGTCCCTGGAATTCAACAGAAAATCTGGGCTACAGAGAGATTTGAGCATCATTAGCACAAACATGGTAAGTTTAGCCATCAAACAAATTACCCAAGAGAGTGTGCTGAAAAGTAGGAGTGTTAAAAAACAAAATCTGAAAGTGGTCTGGAAGAAAATCTAAGAGGAGGGGCCAAGAAAGGCAGGAAAAAAAAACAGGAAAATATGGTATTACAAAACTTGTAAATACTACAAAGAAAACTGGATTTCAATCCAGAGAGATCTAAGCATCAAACAGTGTGCTCTGAACAACTCTTGTATAGCTCATGCACAAGCAGTCAAAAATAGGTGCTGGATAACTGTTCATTTATAGCAGAGCTAAAAAGCAATGTCATGTATGTCATATCTCATTTGAAAGGGAGATAAACAGAAAAGCTCTACAGTTGTCCTTTACATGCAAAGAGAAAAAAGCAAAAACAAACAAACAAAAAACAACAAACAAAAAAAACAAAAGGCAAGCTTATTATCTAAGTAAGTATTTTACCTATTTCTCCACTAAACCCTATACTTCTAAAGGCTTCTAGGAACAGAGTGCTTTACTACACTAAACCAAAGGCAAGCTGAATTGTTTGTGATGACAAAAAAACTAAAAGCCCACCGACATGGAAAATGATAAAATAAAATAAAGTACATTCTTACTATGCAGCCATTAAGAAGAATGAGGTAGAGCTTTATGTACCGCACGGAAGTATCTGTGAAAAGTGTTGAATAAACAAAAATGCAGAATACTAAGGTGCTATTTATGTAAAAATACACACATCTCACACTATGTATTTCCTATAAGCACATATATAAGTATTTGAATACACAGGAAAAAAAAAATCAAGAAAAGTATAAAAGCTTTTTCCCCACCCCTAATAAATTTCAAAGAATTAAAATCAGATTAGACCACATTTTACTAACACAATGTAATTAAGTTAGTGATCAATAACAAAGATAAGAAAGAATACATACACTGACTTTAATATACCTTCTAAAGTTGTAAGTCAAAAATCTGAATATATTCAGAATGAAAGATAAAAATTCTACATAGCAAACTTATGAGATGCAGCTAAAGTAGTACTTAAAGGGAAAAAACTACTTTAAATATATAGATATATTTAGATATATATACATATATAAAAATCAAGCTGAAAATTAATGAACCAAGTGTCCAGTTTTAAGAAGTTATATGTTAGTGGTAAACAATGAGAGTTTCAAAAGATAAGAAATCAGAATTTTCTGCCAATATAGTTTAGAAAAATGTAAATTACCAAATGTGACTCAAGAAAAAAAAAAAAAAACTAATGATCCTATAAATATTAAAGAAACCAAATCACTAATTTAAAAATCTCAGAAAGAAAACACCAGGTCCTGGTGGTTTCACAAGCAAGTTCTACTAAACTTTCAAGGTACAGATAATTCCAATTTTGCATAAATTCTCTGAGGAAACAGAAAATGAAGGATTCGACGAGAAATCCTTGATAACAAAACTCATCAAGGTTGATAAAAAACAAAGGGAAGATTACAGAGCAATCTCAGCAATGAACACAGAGAAAACTTAAGATACTCTCAAGTCAAAAACTGACAAACAGTGTCTAAAAAAAAAAAAAAAAAAAAAATCTGATCAAGCTGGGTTTAACCCAGAAAGCCAAGGTTAATTTCAACATTACCTTTTTTTTTTTTTCTGTAGACATTTTGCTAAGGCCTGAAACTCCTTCCACATTTCAAACAGAGAAATAGAAAAAGATGTTTTTATTAGAGAAGTTGTAGTTTGCAGGACAATCATATATAAAATACACGATTCACATGTACCACCCTATTAACACCCTGCATTGGTGTGGTACATTCGTTACAAATGACAATAGCATATTTTTAGAATTGTACTATTAACTATCGTCCATGGTTGAACTTAGGGTTCACTGTGTTGGACAGATCTATGGATTTTTAAATTTTTTATTCTAGTAACATAATTACAACCTAATATTTCCCCTTTTAAACCACATTCAGATATGTATGTGGTTAATTACATTCACAATGTTGTGTTAATATTACCACCATCCATTACCAAAACATTTCCATCATTCCAAGCAGAAAATCTGTACATTTTAAGCCTTAACTCCTTAACTCCACATTATCTTTTAAAGCATTTTTTCACATTAGCAGATTAAAGGAGAAAAACCATATTATCACCTCAACAGATGCAGAAAGTGCATTAAATTAAATTTAATAACCACTTGTGGTTTTCTAAATTATCCGTATAGAAGATTGAAAGAATCTTCCTTAATGCATTTAAGAGTATCCAACAAAAAAGTACATACAGATTAGACTGGTAAAAGGTAAAAGTATTTCTTTTAAAATCAGGAAGAGATGATGATGATACCTGCCATTAGCACTTACATTCTCCATTGTGAGGAGACATGAATAAGATATAAAAGGTAAAAGGACTGGAAAGAAACAAACTCATTCAAAGATGACAATGATTATTGCATTAAAAACCCAAGAGTCCATAGGCAAAATATTAAGTTAGGCAGGTCACTGCAAATAAGAGATGCACATAAAAGCCAGATACATTTCTATTTAACAGCAAACAGAAAATTTAACTTAAAAAAATTTTTTACAACAGCAACAAAGTATCCAAGGAATACTCTAACAAAAATATTACAAGACTTGTAGAGAGAAAAATCATAAAACTTTAGTAAAGACAACTAGCTAGAAACTAAAAATCTGGATTTTTTATACCTGAGTACAGAAGTAAAATATCTTTCCCAGACTCCCTTGCAGTTAGATGTGGCCATGTGACTGAGTACTGGCCAAGGGAATGTGTGTTGAGGTGATGAGTGCCCTTTCAGAAGGAGGTACGCCTCCTCCACAGCCCTTCCCCTGACTTGAAGCACACAAGACCGTCGACCACAACATGGGAAAAGCCTGTGTCCCTGAATCATTGTAGAGAGAAAAGTCAACTGTAGGCTAGAAATATCCACTTTGAACTGCTATGTGAGCAAGAAATAAATATCACATTTGGGCCGATCTGTATATTGGTGTGTCTTCTTGCTATGGCAGCCACTATTACCCTAACCAATGAGAAGGTTTAAATAAATGGAAAGCTACACAATTTTCTTGGATGTGAGGATACAGTATGGTTTATTTGTCAACTGTCACTCCAAATTGACAACAGAGCCAATTCAAATCAAAATCTCAACAGAATTTTTTCTATGGAATTTGACAAATTACATGGAAGAACAATAAGCCAAGAAGCTGAGCTTGGGGAAGCTGTCCTTACCAGCTATCAAAACTCATTACAAAGGACTTGAGGTCATGAATGGCTGCCCAGCGCCAAGACGACTCCCAGGTGTCTGGCCAGGGCAGTTCTGTCCCCTCCATCTCTGTGCCTCCCATTTGCTCCTCCTCAAGAGAATGAGTCACAAAAGCCCAGACCCATGAACTGGGTCCCCAAGAACAGACCCCAGGGGAGGCGGGGCAAGATGGCAGCATACGGAGATGTGGAATTTAGATAGTCCCCTAGAGCAACTAGTAACTAGCCAGGAACAACTAGTAAACAATCTGGAACAACTACTGGGGGACATCCATGACTGGACACACATCATACACCAGCCTGGAATGGGAGGAACGGCTGAGACTGAAGCACACAACTGTAAGCAAAACTCCCTTAACTGCGGAGCTGGAGCCCCACCCCACCAGCAAGGCAGGCGGAGCTGAAACATTCCCTCTGGAAAAAGAAGCTGGTTACCTGGAGGGAGGGAAAGTAACTCAACCAAGCTCCAGTTGCAGTTTTAATTAACAAATTTAGACTATTTCAATAGTCTACATTGAATACAAGCTACAAGCACAGATAAACCTGGAACAAACAGGAAAGGAACCTGAGGTTTCTCCTGGCAGAAAGGAGGCAGGGCTGACGGAAAAACAAATAAGTAAACAAACAAATAAAAACAGAAGCTTTTGTAAATGGGCTGATGGAAAAATAAACACAAATAAATAAATACAGAGGCTTTGTAAATGGGCCTCTTTTGTAAACAGCTTCCTTTCTATGTATAAAATTCAGGCAGTTCCTTGTTATTACATTTTCATGCTGTGTAATTCTGAGATGTTACTAAAGTTCTGAACATAATGTGCATTTTTCTCTGTACAGATGAAATGGGAGAATTTAATAAAAAGTTTTCAGGTTTTTAACTTGTTAAAAAAAAATACTGGAAACATACTGGAATACTGGAAAATGGCTGTGTTCCAAGAAAAGGGGCACAGAGAACCATGTACCTACACCTGTTGATCCTGAGGGGCTGGGGACTGGCTTGCTTTCTTTTTCCTTTTTTGTCTCACTCTAAGCAGCCCGTTAGAGAAAGCCTCAGCCATTTTCAATTGTCAGTGCTGACCGAGGCAAGGGTGGAGTTAACAGAGTCGGAGAGACAAAGGAGGAATTCAAGTGTAGAAGATAACTCCCTAAAGGGTGTATCTTCTCTAAAACAGGGAAGCAGGGCCCAGCTCAAGTGGCTGCCCTCCCTCATAGAATTCAAACTCCAGCGCACTAGGGAGAAAAAAAACAGAAACAACTTAAGCTTGGCTTCTGACACCATCTTTCCCGCCAGGAAAGGGTACACTGAGAATTAAAGGGATTGCACCTCTTTACACCAGGGGGGAGCTGCAGGCTGACAAGTGCCACCTGCTGGACAGGATAGGAAAAGCACCGAATTTAGAGGACTCACAGGAAAGTCTGACAATCTTATGGGTATCACCTCAGGGAGACCTGATACTAAACACTGCCTCCTCCTGAGACCTGGGCCCATATGGTCTGGGAAAATCTCACTGGGGTAATCAAGGAGACAAGATGCCTAGACAACAAAAAATTACAAGTCACATTAGGAAAAACAAAGATATGGCCTGGTCAAAGGAATAAACACTTCAAGTGAGATACACAGGAACTGAAACAACTAATTATTAAGCAAATAAATCTCTTAAATCAAAATCCACAAATCAAATCAATGAGTTGAAGGAAGATATAGCAAAAGAGATGAAGGATATAAAGAAGACATTGGATGAATATAAGAAAGATCAAAAATTTGAAAAAACAATTGACAGAACTTATGGGAATGAAAGGCACAATACAAGTGATGAAAAACACATGAGAGACATACAACAGCAGATCTGAAGAAGAAGAAGAAAAAATCCATGAACTGGAGGACAGGACATCTGAAATCCTACAAACAAAAGAAGAGATAAAGAAAAGAATGGAAAAATATGAGCAGCATCTCAGGGAACTGAATGACAACATGAAGCGCATGAATGCATGTGTCACAGATGTCACAGAAGGAGAAGGGAAAGGGGACAGAAACAATAATGGAGGAAATAATCACTGAAAATTTCTCATCTCTTATGAAAGACATAAAATTACAGATCCAAGAAGCACAGTGTACACCAAACAGAACAGATCCAAACAAACCTATGCCAAGACACTTAATAATCAGATTATCAAATGTCAAAGACAAAGAGAGAATTCTGAAAGCAAGAGAAAAGAATTCCATCACCTACAAGGGAAGCTTGATAAGACTATTTGCAGATTTCTCAACAGAAACCATGAGGCGAGAAGGCAGTGGTGTGATATATTTAAGACACTGAAGGAGAAAAACTACAACGAAGAATTCTATATCCAGCAAAACTGTTCTTCAAAAAATGAGGGCTAGTTTAAAATATTCTCTAACAGAAACTGATAAGAGTTTGTGAACAAGATACCTGCTCTACAGGAAATACTAAAGGGAGCACTACAGGGAGACAGGAAAAGACAGGAGAGAGATGTCTGGAGCACAACGCAAGGTAAGGGTAGCACAGTTATGTAATTAATTACAGTGAACAAAGATGACTGTGAGTGCGGTTAAAAGAGGAAGGTTAAGAAAATGTAGGACAACAGAAGGAAAGATAAAAGATAAAGACTGGGACTGTGTAACAGTGAAACCTAAAGTGGTCAATGATTGTGATTAAATGAAATATACGTTTTTACATGAGAGGGAACAAATAAGTATCAACTTTGCAAGGTGTTAAAAATGTGGGGGTACTGGGGAAAAAAATATAACCAATGCAAACTACAGTCTCTAGTTAATAACATCATTGTACTATGCCTCCATTAATTGTAACAAAAGGCAATAAACCAAAGCTAAATTTCTATATGAGGGGGATATAAGGGAAGGGTATGGGATTCTTAGCATTGGTGTTGTCTTTTTTTATTGTATTTTATTTTATTTTTTCTTAACATGTTGCTTTTTAGTTGTCTTTTTCTTTTTCCTTGTTACTTTCTTTCGCCTTTTCCTCTTTCTTTGTGGAAGAAATGGAAATATCCTTTTACACAGGGAACCACTGATTGTTTACTTAGGATGGAATGTATAGTGTCTGCATAAAACTGTCTAAAAAATAAACAGAGGGATACAAGTGCTCGAGAAAATGTGGAGAAAGGGATGTGCCTAATCACCGGTAGTGGAGAAGTAGAATGATGCAGCTCATCTGGAGGGCAGTGTGGTGGTTCCACAGGAAGTTAAGCATTGGATTACCATATGGTCCTGAACTTGGTTAGGCTCTAGACTTTGAAGAACTGAAAAGAGAGACACAAATGGACATTTGCACAGTGGGGTTTATGCTGTCAGTATTCACTATTTGCA
Organism: Choloepus didactylus; assembly: GCF_015220235.1. Lineage (NCBI taxonomy): Eukaryota > Metazoa > Chordata > Mammalia > Pilosa > Megalonychidae > Choloepus > Choloepus didactylus. The sequence goes on from NC_051312.1 coordinate 7,003,837, forward strand.
GTGGATGTAGGTGGCCTAAGGGTACACCAATGATGAAAGGAATGGTGAACTGTGGTGTATACATACAATGGAATATTGAGCTGCTATAAGAAGGACTGAAGTTGTGAGGTGAATGGACATTGAAGACAGTATGTTGAGTGAAACAAACCAGAAAAGAAAAGAAAAACATTATAATACCTCATTAATATGGGCTAATTATAATGTGGAGGCTCTGAGAACTGAATCTGAGAGCACAGGTTATCAGGGGAAGGCCTACTGTAAAGGTTCCTAGTTTGTAAGCTCTTACAGCAGTTACATCTATTCCTGAGTTGTAATGGCTATTTCTAAATTCTGAGATGCTGAGCTCTTTGTGTATAATCTTGTTGTCCCTGGAACTTTGGGTATCTGTGTGACACCCAGGATTCAGAGCCAGAGTCTGGCAGCTATGAATGTCAGCATTACCCCATACAGCAAATGTTAAGGAGTCTGAAAAAAGAGATCAGACTTCAATTGGAGAAATGAACAAAATGGACTTGGTCAGGACTAAGGTAAATTAGACCAAAGGGTAAAGGAAAAAATTGACAGTGTTTTTAAAACTTCAACTTCTGTGTGATACCAAAGGAAGAGATGTTCATCAGGTGCAAAATCTATATTTTTTTGTAACACATTATATAATTTAACTTGTATGTTCAGTTTGTTCAAACAACATAATTACAGGGAATGCTGAACAGGGAGCATAATCTGGTTGGTTTGTACAGGTTAGTGTGGAGCCCCAATACATCCCAGGGTAATTTGGACAGAGAATAAAGATGTATTTGCAAAGCCCCCTTGAGGGACTGGGGGGAAGTGTGTATATATTAAATTTCCCCACCTGGGGAATTAACAATATTCTCACAAGAACTGGGGGCTACCAATTTAGAAGACCATGACCTCAATCTCGGGGCTTGCCCTTATGAAGTTTGTAACTACAAAGGAGAGGCTAAGCCTACTTAAAATTGTACCTAAGAGAGACTCCACACAGCAGAGAGAAACAAACACATTTCCACACTCGGGGCCTCCATACCTACCTGAATCTCTGCAACACTGTAAGTGCCAGCTCTTCCCACCCTGGATTAGGCCCTATGGCTGCAGAGAAAAGAGTCTCAGGAGGAAACTCAGGGATAAAAAATGGGGGAAATGATGCTTCAGCCTGAAATTACTAGAAATGTTCAGGAAGTAAAGGAGGAAGAACACACTCAGGAACCAGAGAAGCCCTCAGGCCAGCTAAATACTCCTTGGAGTGATGAGGAAATCAGGAGTTTCATTCAGGAATGGGAATCCCTTGAACGTGTGAGGTATCCCAGACATAAGAAAAAGGATTACCTGCTGTCGAAATCAATTGCTCAGGGGCTCAAGAAGAGAGGTATAAAGAAGAGATGGCGACAATGTCTCCACATGTTGATAGGTTTGACGGACTTACATTGGACTATACATGAGGTCGACCAGAAGCCAAGGACTGAACCCCTGCCTTGTCCTTACGGAGAGGCCCTACACAGGATAATGGAGTATAACTGAGAGGACAGCATCTCCTCAGGTTGCCCCCACGCAGACATGGCTAACCTTCCACCTCCCGAGTTCCAGCTCCAGGCCTGCACCATCCTCACGCCCCTTGAAGAGCTCATGTGGACTTCCCCACATGTGATCTACATGGAGAACCCTCAGGTACCAGGATGGGCACCCTGGACCCCAAGCCCTCCATGGTCACCTCCATACCCATATCCTGCCATTCTCCCAGAAGACCTCACGTCCCAGCAGCAATGGTCAACCGCCTCTAACTGATGCCGATCCTGGTCTTTACTAAAACTTAAACCTGGATCCCAAATCTGTTTGAGGAATAACAGAATATCACAGATCCATGAACTCGGTCCACCTTAATGATGTTTTTCTTCCAATCTATTAACACAAAATATTCTATCATTTATTTAGGTTTCCATTAATTCTTTTAGCAATTTTTTTTTCCTGTGTACAAGCACTTTATATCTTGGTTAGATTTATACCTAGATTTTCGATTATTTTAGTTTCTCTTGTGAATGAAATTTTTTCCTTGATTACTTCCGATTATTCAAAGTTTGTGTATAGAAACAGTAAAGATTTTTAGCTGTTGATCTTGTACCCCACCACTTTGCTGAATTCACGTATTAGGTCAAGTGCCTTTCTATATATAGGGTCATGTCATCTGCAAATAGTGAATGTTTTACTTTTTCCTTTCTGATTTGTAGGATTTTTATTTCTTCTTCTTGCTTAGATACTCTGACTTGAACTTCTAGAATAATGTTGAACAACAGTGGTGACAGTGGACATCTTTGTCTTGTTCCAGAATTTAGAGGGAAAGCTTCATTCTTTGACTACTAAGTATGATGGTTAGGTTGGATTTGTCATTTATGTGTTTTATCAGGTTGAGGGAGTTTCCTTCTATTCTTACTTTCTAAATATTTTTATCAAGAAAGAATGCCGTGTTTTGTCAGAAGCATTTTCTGCATCCATTGAGATGATCATGTTGTCTTTTCCCTTCTTTTTGATAATGTTGTGTATTATACTCTTTGATTTTCTAATGTTAAACCATCTTGCATGCCTGGGATAAAATCCACTTAAAAACTGTTTTTTGTTTTTTTTTTTAATGCATTGTTGGATTCAATTTGCAACTATTTTGTTTAGGATTTTTGCACCTACATTCATAGAGAAATTGGTGTGTAATTTTATTTTCTTGTATCTTTATGTGTTTTGGCATTAGGATAATTTTGGTCTCATGCAATGAATTAGGTAGTGTACTCTTCTCTTCAGGTTTTTGGAAGGGTTTGAACATGACTGTTACTCTAATTTTTCTTGGAATGAATGGTAGAATTCACCTGTGAAGACAACAGATTCTGAGCTACTCTTAGTTGGGAGATTTTTGAAGACTGATTCAATCTTTCTGCTTGGAATTGGTCCGTTGGGATGTTCTATTTGTTGTATAGTCAGTGTAGGTTGTTTGTGTGTTACCAGTAATTTGTTCAGTTCATCTAGTTTGTCCAATTTACAGATCTATCTTCATAGATTCTATATTAATAAGAGATTCTTATGATCCTTTTTTCTCCTATGGGGTCAGTAACATGCATAGAGGTATGACATGTTCAAGGATCATGATACACGCAACTTACTATCATTTTTTGAAAATAGGTATATATATATATAATTAGATATATAGACAGGTAAAGGATGGATAGATATACATATAGATAGAATTACACAAAACTGTGGCAAAATATTAAAGGCAGACAAATAGGTTATGTGAGTCTGGGGTATACTGGGGTTCTTTGTATTATGAAATAATTTTTGTAACTGTCCTTAACTTTAAAGTTATTTCAAAATAAAACTTATAAAATGAAAAAGAAAAAAAGAAAAAGTACCTAAGAGTCACCTCCATAGAACCTCTTTTGTTGCTCAGATGTGGCCTCTCTCTCTAAGCCAACTCTGCAAGTGAACTCACTGCCCTCCTGCCTACATGGGACATGACTCCCAGGGGTGCAGATCTCCCTGGCAACACAGAACATGACTTGCGGGGATGAGCTTGGCCCTGTCATCGTGGGATTGAGAAAGCCTTCTTGGACCAAAAAGAGGAAAGGAAAGGAAACAAAATAAAGTTTCAGTGGCTTGAGAGGTCATTCTGGAGGTTATTCTTAAGCATTATATCGATATTCCTTTTTAGTTTTTAGTGTATTGGAATAGCTAGAAGGAAATACCTGAAACTGGTGAACTGCAACCCAGTACCCTTTATTCTTGAAGATGGTTGTATAATTATATAGCTTATACTGTGTGACCATGTGATTGTGGATACTGTGTGTCTCTCACTCCCTTTATACACTGTATGTACAGATGAACAGAAAAATGAGGACAAAAAGTCAATGAACAATAGGGAGAGATGGGGGGTATGGTATGTTTTGGTGTTCTTTTTTACTTTAACTTTTATTCTTATTCTTTGTGGGTGGTAATGAAAATGTTCAAAAGTTGATTGTGGGGAGCAGCTCTCGCCGGGAAAGAGCGCAGGCCAGGTGTGTGCCTTCCTCTTCAAAAAACCGGGCCGTTAAGGGCGCTGCGGGCCGCAGGCAGCGCCGGGCCTGCGAGCCCGAGGCGGGAGAGAGCAGCGGCAGCGGGGAGGACGGCGGCGCCGAGGTCCGCCAGGAAAGGGTACGGCCGCCGGGGACTCGCGGCGGGGGCGGCAGACAGCGGGAGGCTCGGGGCGGCGAGAGCGGCGAGGAGAACGAGCCCCCGAGCCTCGGCCTGGCCTACAGGTCCACCCGATCTGCGAAACCCGTGAGGCCGGACGACATGGGGGCGACCGCCGTTTACGCGCAGGACACCAAGAAGGAGCAGGACGCACAGGCCATCTTCGAGCGCAGCCAGAAGATCCAGGAGGCGCGGAAGGGCAAGGAAGATGACAAAATCTACTGGGGGATCAATAATTATCCGAAGTACATGAAGCCCAAAGACTCGTCCCTGGGCAATGCCTCCTCGGGTATGGTGAGGAAGGGCCCCATGCGGGCCCCCGAGCACCTGCGGGCCACCATGCGCTGGGACTACCAGCCCGACGTCTGTAAGGACTACAAGGAGACTGGCTTCTGCGGCTTCGGCGACAGCTGCAAGTTCCTCCACGATCGCTCCGATTACAAGCACGGGTGGCAGATCCAACGCGAGCTCGATGAGGGTCGCTACGGCGCCCACGAGGACAAAGACTATGAAGTGGGCAGCGAGGATGAGGAAGTGCCGTTCAAGTGTTTCATCTGTCGCCAGACCTTCCAGAACCCAGTTGTCACCAAGTGCGGGCATTATTTCTGCGAGACCTGTGCCCTGCAGCATTTCCGCGCCTCCTCGCGTTGCTACGTGTGTGACCAGCAGACCAAGGGCGTCTTCAACCCGGCCAAAGGACTGCAGAAGCGTTGGGCGGCGGGAGGGGCAATGCTCACTGCCCGGGTGTCTCCCAATTCTCAGATCTCAAAATAAAGGTTTTGTTGTTGCTTTGATAGTCTTTTTTAAAAATAAATAAATACATAAAAACTGGAGGAGAAAAAGAATCTGAAATCAGAGGAAAAAAATGCTTGGAGATGAAAGAAATGATTATCAAATTTAAAATCACAATGAAGGTGATGAGCAACAGATTACATACTGAAGAAAACTAACCAGGGAATTTAAACCAGCTCAAGAAATTCTCCTAGGACTTAAAGAAAAGGAAAAAGGGAATTTCTAGCTAATGTATTAAGGGGAAAAAAGTGTAAATATTGGAAAGGTTATCATAATTTGAAGGTTACACAATTGTCTGCTGAGAAAATCTAAAAGAAACAACTAAAATGTGACATAACTAGCAAGATGAGTCAATAAGTTGACTGTTCACAAAGTGGTTTAAAAAAATAAAAATTAGAAAACATGAAAATATAATCTTTAAATAGAAAGTTAAATTACCAGAATATAAGAAAAAAATTTACCATCATTAGTTATCAAATAAGTGCTTACTAAAACAATGTGGAACTTATTATCAAATGAGAAAAAAATGAATAATAATATCAATTATTGCCAAGAATAGAGGGAAATTTGCCCTCTCAGAGATTAATGATAGGAAGGTAAATTTATGCAATTTCCAGGTAGGCAATTTAGCAATGTATTTATGTGTTTTAGAATTTTTGCATACATTTTAATATAGGAAACCTGCTTCCAGGAATTTATCTTAAGGAAATAATTATGACTGTGCCTAAAAATATAGCTACAATGGTAGTCTCATAGTACTGGCAATAATAGTGAATTACTGGAAACAACATAAATTTCCAACAATAGGGGAATAATTAAATATAGTAAATGTAAATAATGATATAATATTTATCCATTAAAATAATACAGTGCTGGAAAATAAATGTTGGAGAGAACGTAGGGAAATTGGAGCCCTCATGCAGCCGCTGTGAAAACAGTGTGGCGGTTCCTCAGAAAACACTACAGAATTACCAACAGATCCAGAAATTCCACTCCTAGATATATACCCAAAAGAATCAAAAAAAGGGACTCAAATAGCTGCTTGTACACCAATATCCACAGTAGCATTATTCACAATAGCCAAAGGGTGGAAGCAACCGTGTCCATCAACAGATGAATAAACAAAAAGTGGAACAAACAAACGATAGAATATTATTCAGCTCATATAAAGGAATGAAGTCCTGATATATGCTACAACATGGTTGAACCTTGAAAACATTATGCTAAGTGAAATAAGCCAGACACAAAAGGACAAATATTGTATGATTCCACTTATATGAAATATTTACAATATGCATATTCATAGAGACAGAAAGTAAATTGTTGGTTATCAAGGGCTGGGGGTGTTAGGTAAATGGGAAGCTGGAAAAGTAAGATCAAAAAAAAAAAAAATAAGGTAGAAAAAATTAATGAAAGAAAAAGTTCACAATGGGGAAGTAAAAATTGTTTTTAAAAGAATATTTTTAAATAATTCCATCTTACTTTAGTACATATATATGTACAAAAAAAGACTGGAAATGTATACACCAAAATATCAAAGTCTAGATGATGGTATCATGGTTGACTTTTAATTTCTTAATTTCTCTCTTTTACATTTCTTAAAACTTCTAAAATTAATATTAAATGACTTTTGTAAAAATAAATAAAAGCTATTTTATGATCTTCAAAAAAAAAAAGTTGATTGTGGTGATGAATGCACAACTATATGATGGTACTGTGAACAGCTGATTGTACATGTGGATGATTATATGGTATGTGAATACAACTCAGTAAAATTGAATAAAAAAAAAACTTATTACAAGCTATGGCAATTAATGCAATGCAGTACTGGCCTAGGACAAGACAAACATTATAATGGAACAAAATATATAGCCCCAAAACAAACCAATCAATACATGGAAATGTGATTTTGACAGAGCTGGGATGTCACCAGGAAAAGAGTAAGACTAACCAACAAGGCCTCCAGGACAACTGGTTGGGTCTCTACTTCATACCATACCCAAAATCACTTTCAGGTAGAGTAAAACGTGAAATGTGCAAGTCAAACTCTGAAACTCTTAAAACACGGGAATAACTTTCTAACCTCAGAATAAAAAGTAACTTATTTAAAACACAAAAAAGGACTCTATGGAGAGAATTAAGTGAATGTAGCAAAAGGTCAGCAAAGCTGAATCTAAGTGAAAGATATGAATGTTCGTCATGCTACTCTTTCAATTTTTCTGTAGAATGAATTTTTTTAAAATAAAACATTTGAGGAAAGGAAAAAAAAAATTTAAAGAAGGCTTGGTGCAAGTGAATTACCTGCAGCCAAGAACACGCAACGGCATGGGACAGGGTGGGAGCACTGAGCAGGCCAACAGCAAGCCTGGGCTCTAACCCACATCTGGTGCCAAGAGCTGGTGCTGCCTCTCACCTCACCACTCTGGGGAAACTGTTTGCTGAGGGGAGAAAAGCCTTGAGAGCCTTTTTTGTCCTTGTATTTATGCTCTCAATAAACACCTACTTAAAATAAAAATCCCATAAACAAAGAAAAAAACAAGCCACAAATTAGGAAAAAATTTTTGCCACACAGCTAATTAACAAAAGATTATCCAGCCACGTATAAAGAAGTCCTACAAACGGGAAAAAAAAAAAAAAGAAAGAAAGAAAGAAGTAAATAAGAGAAGACATAAACAGATATTTCACAAAAGTGGAAATCTAAATGGCCAAGAAATACAAAAAGACGCTAAGCTTCAACAGTAATCAGAGAAAAGAGCATTTAAAATTGGACAGAAATAAGTAAATTAATAAAAATGGGCAAAAGATTTTAATAGACTTTTCTCCAAATCTGATATACAAATGGCCAATAAGCATATGAAAAATGCTCAACATCATTGGTCATCAGAGAAAGGCAAATCAAAACCACAATGTGATACCACCGCTTTACATCCACTAGGATGACTACAATTAAAAAAGACACACAATAACAAGTGCTGGCAAGAATGCTGAGAAACTGGAACCCTCAGACACATGAGGGTTTTCCTTTGGAAAGCTGCCTGGCAATTCTTCAAAATGTTAAACAGTTACCACATGACCCAACAACTCCACCCGGAGGTATGTACCCAAGAGAAACAGTGTTATTCACGAGAGCCCAAGAGTGGAAACAACTCGAATGCCTCCCTTTTACCATATGACACTGCATCTTTTACTTATCTGTTAACTGTCCCCCCCACCCCAAAATTCAAGCTCCATGAGGGTACAGACTTATCTTTTGTCTGTTTTGCTCACTGCTATTATGTCCAGCTGGAGACCAGCGCCTAAGACACAGTAAATGCACAGATATTTGCATGAAATAGCTGAATCCCAAAGCAATGTTGAATAGAAAAAAAGTTACAGAACAAAGCGACTCAATTTACAATTTTAAAGAAGTGTGAAAATGAAGTTACATTATATGAGGATGCAGTCATAGACTGCAACACCATAAAATAAAGCAAGAAAATGACCAATGCAGGCTACTGGTGCCTGCCTTGGGGAGAAGAGGAGAGGGGAGGTGGTCAGGGGAGGACACACAGGGAACCCCAAAGGTAGAGGCAATATTCCATTTCTTAGGCTGGTTAGTGGGTACACATGTATGGGTTTTAACTTTCAATATCTGTACATATGCTGATACATACTCTTTGACTATATTATCTGTGTCATTAAAATTTAAAATAAAAAAATACATTAGAGCAGGGATTGGCAAACTACAGTCCACAGGCCAAATCCAATCCATCACCTAATTTTCTAAACAGACTTTCACTGGAAGACAGCCATAGTTCATTTGTTTACATATTGACTACAGCTGCTTTCACACTAAAATAGCAAAGTTAAATAATTGCAGAGACCGTATGACCCACAGAGCTGAAAATATTTACCAACTGGACAATTACAGAACAAGATGCAGACCCTCAAGAGTTATCTGGCTATAATGTGAAATTTGTGAAGAAATTGAGTGCAAAATCAAAAACATCCAATCACCTGTTTAAATACACATATAATAAATTGATCCTTTGAGGCATATGTGATTATCTTCAAGAGCACAGTATGCTGAAAAAATAAAATTCTATGTAACATGGGAGACTCCACAGCAAATGGAGTTACCTTTATGAAGCCCTGAGTGTCAGAAAGAAATGGAGATTTTTAAAGTGAATGTTTTAGAACAAAAACGGCAAAACCTCAAATTTATGATATCTATTCCAACCAAAGAAAGAGAGTATTATCACATTTAGGTAAATAAAACATGTAACATAATCCAAATTTCAAAGAAACAAACACATGCATATAAACAGTAACTGCATAGCTCTCCCCATAACACATCCTCTCCCCACCCCAAAGCAGTCAGTTAGACCTCAAAGCTCCTCTACGATCCCATAATGTTCCACTTTTCTCCTCTGGAGCATCTACTGCACCTCATATTAGTGTCCATACTTGTTTCTGTTGTTATTAGGGAGAAGACAGCAATAATCACGAACTCTTACTCTGTGCTGGGCACTGTGCTAAGCAGCAGACAATTAACATTCATTTCACAGATAAGGAAATTAAGGAACAGAGATGTCAGCTAATAACAGGATTACACAGCTGGAAAACTGTGCAAGCCTGAACTCTAACCCAGCTATTTAGACCCTGGGCATACTTCACCACAATATATTCTGAATTAAGGACAGAGACCAGGTACTAAGATGGGAAATGTCCCCCTCAACAACAAAGTACTGCCCCAAGGTAGGTGCCAAATGCACAGCAGTTGATCCATCTGCGGGTGGGACAGCAGGGGAAGAGAAGGCCACAAGGAAGAAGAGTGTCATCTGGAGAGTGCTGTTTACCCCAGAAGGGGCAGGTCTCACTTTGCAGACAGAGGGGCAGATGAGACTTGTCCTTGTCCAGAGACAAGGGAAACCCTGCATATCTCTATCAAAAAAGGGAAAACCAGGAGACCCTGTCCCCTCATCTACTATGTAATGACAATGGACTGACATGTACTATCACCGAAAGGAAACACACTCTCAGGAATATTCTTCTGAACTCTCAGGAGTTAACCATTTATTCTAAACTCCAAGGAGATCCAGCTGAGAAGTCCCTCTTGAAACAAATGGCAGTCTGGTGGGGAAATCACCTAGGAACGGAGACTTCTCCGCTGCTCGGAGTCCATTCTCTGGCCTGACCTAAAATTCTCTCTAGGAATCAATGATCCTTAAGTACTGTTCCAGCTCTCATGGAAGGACTCTCATGTGTGACTCTCATGAAAGGAAGCCCCGAACAGCTAACCAAATTAATACTTGTCACCAATGATCCTGCCTTCACTGTCCCCATCTAGGGCTGAAAGCCAAGCAGATTTCACTGAGTTCCAGCAAATGTCTACTCATTACTAGCCACCAGGGAGCATCTCTTCCTGAGCAGTGTAACACGGCTGCTTCCTCACCCCGATTAGAGTCTCAGAGTATCATGTGTTCTTCAACAAGTCTTTCCCTCCTCCTCTTCTCAAAAAGTGTGGACCTGACACCAATATTCTAGTTCAGAATTACATGCAGGTACAAAGAACCGGGCTCTAACTAGCGATCCACACAGCTTTCTCCAATTCTGACTCAACATTCAGTCATACTCCTATTTCTGAAGACCTTTTAGCTCTATTCTTTAACGTTCCTAAAAACAATCTTTCATTCATCTTTTCATTGGGCCACCAGATTTAAAGGCAGGCACACAAACCATTCCAAGTCAATAGCATATTCTCACATAAGAAATTTGGGAACTAATATTATCCTAGTTTTCTCCAAAGTCACTGAGAGGACCAAACCCACAGCCTCCTTATATCAATAAAAAGATGTTCAGAATCCATCAACCTATATTTGTATAAATTCACAGACAACCAGGTAGTCTTCATTAATAATTCTAAAACAGATTAACACCAGCCAGCTGTAAGTGATGACTAGTAAACTCTACTCGGGGTTAAGCCAGATCTTTGCCAAATTGGTGGAATGAAAATGTCCTAGTTAGGTGTAAGGATAAGAAGCCTTTTAAAGCTCTGCAAGATTCCCTTTCATGAGTTCCTTCACCAATTTGCCCGTTTACCTGGTATCCAGATCCATAATCCTTCAACCCTGAAATAAACTGTTAACAATCAGATTAGTAATCATTTCCCTCCCAGTGAAGAGAAATAGAGGGGGAGAGGAGGTTTTCCTGACAAGGCTAAGGCAAAGTCGAAAGACTGGAAAAACAGATCTCCAGTCAACCTGGATCCAGACTCAGGAGAAAATAAACCATTCTCACTCTAAGCCCCATCAATTTTAAGAATGTTCAGGATGTTTAGAATGAAACTACATCAAGCCTCAGAGATGTCTATGGGACAAAAGAAAATACAGATCAATCCTTTTTGTCATTACCAGACAGATTCGCCAGCATGGGAAAAATAGCATTGCTTTTTAAGACACACAAAACCAATGAGGCAAATGAAAGTAGCAATTAAGTACACGAGAAACAAAGGTGCAACTATTTTATCATTTTGCAAGACACTTCTGGCAACTTCAACCACCCAAAGCTTAAACAAATCAACCAACCAACCAGCAAACATAAGCTCCTTCCTCTGAGGCTTCTAGGGCCTCTCACTACTACTTATACTGTGTACAATTCTAATGAGCTTTGTTATCTAGTCTCCCAGCCAAAACTTGATCTATTTTGTAATTGCTTCCCTCTCCTCCCAGAATAGGGCCTACTCATGAATGAATCCCTAATACTGTTCCAGACAGGGCAGGACTCTATTAATATATTTGCTGGTCAAATAAATGAAAATGGGAAGAAGTAAACGGGGGCAGGAAGCGCCTGTAGAGGCTCATCTGGACTCAACAGGGCCAGAGATCAAATTTCAGGTTGAAGGATTACAAAGTGCCTCCACGACCTGCCTTTTAAACATCCAGACGTTAACATCCAGTTGCTGAAAATTTGCATAGTTTTTATATTAATATTCTTCTATTCAATTTAGATAATCTAAACTTTACGCAAATTACTACCGTATCTCACTCTCCCCAGGAGGAGTCCATTTCACCAATTCCAAGACACAGATGGTACCCTTACTAGGGAGCAGGGTCACTGGGTTAACAGGTGAAGCATACTAGACACCTGTCTGGCCTCCTAAAGGCAGGATAGGTAAACTGATTCAGGAATAATTCACTGAAAAAAGATAACGAAGAAGGCATTTAAAAGCAGAACTGACAGCTGACTGAGGGCAAAAGATATAACTCAAAAATCACTATAGTCTAAGGTTATTTAGCACAAGAATAAAGAACCCTAAACACCTGAGAGTGTCACTCAGTGTCAGCACAATATGGTAATTATATTCATGAGGGAAAGGAAAAAGTTTCTGAGTTATTTTATAAAATCAACTGACTCAACGTTTCACGTAAAGTTCAGTCTTCAGCCACTTGGAAGATTACACATGGGCACCAGCTCTCTCCACTACTAAATCATCTCCAGGGTTCCTTCCAGGTACTACAAACACAAAGGCCCTAGATCACCAAAGGATCCCTTAATCCCCAAGTAGTCCCCAATCTCTGGTCTAGAACAGTGGTTCCAAAACCCAGCTGTGCCTCAGTACTGCCTAACTTCCAGAGGTGGGATCTAGCATTCATGGTCTTAAAAAGTGCCCCAAAAGATTCTAATGTAGGCATCTATCTACAACAGGGTTTCTCAACCCTGCTTGGGGCAGGATCCTTTTTTGTTACGGGCATGCTGTCCTCTGCACTGTAGGATGTTTAGCAGCATCCCTGGCCTCTACCCTCTAGACGCCAAGAGCACCCCCTTCCCCAGTTATGTATGTCAATAGAAATGTCTTCAGACATTGTCAAATGTTCCCTGAGGGTCAAAATCGCCCTCCCCCCAGTTGACAAATGCTGATGGAAAGTAAATTTTTTTTTAAAAAATCAGTAATTTAAGGTTCTCTTAAGACAGGAAAAAAATGTGAAAGCCGCTTTATGCCAAGAGGCCATGTCTATTTTTTTTCCCCCAGTATGCCCTCACCTAAGAAAAAGCAACTAACACTACCCAACCTTCCCTGGACACTCTCAGATCTTGACTTATAAGGAACAAACCACAGATTCTTTTGTTTTATATGACATAAAATCAATAATGAGTTTTAGATAAGCAGAACTTTAAACTCTCTTTAACTCTTCTTAAGTGTGCAAAACACTATCAAATTTTAGACCAATATCTACTCAGGCTGCCTCTCAAATACCCAAAACACAAAACTAGAAGATACAAGTTTATCACAGAAACAAACTGATGCTGATCCTGACACATACTCTGCTTTATTCGTAATAAGCAAATAATCTTTGTACCAAATAGAGGCAAAAATTCACCTTAAAGGAAGTGAAGCAAATCTCACCATGTCAAGTCTTAATTCTATTACTCTTCATTTTCTATCCAGCTACAGATAGAAATTCTCAATTAGTGAAAGGAAACAAGCATGTTTTTTGGTGGTTTGCTATACTTTACACAAAAGAAACTAAAGCTTTCTAAACCCAAAACAATCTCCTTCCTGTTCTTAGTAAGCTACACCAGAAAGATGCATATCTCTACTTAAGAGTAAGTCTACTAAAATACACTTCCCCAGGGCAATCAAGCAAGCCAGGCCCCAAACAGGTAATACCAAAGAAGTACCACAGCTGGAGAAGAACACAGGACAGAATTAAAAGATGGTGAGTGTGTGAATGACTGGACATGACATTCTGTTAAATACTCTAGACACCCTAATGAGACATACTGAAATACAAAATAGCTTTCAAAGCATCCACTATCAAGGACAACAGTTATTTTCCCAAACTTTCTTCAGTGAAGTCTATCTCAATACACAGTAACTTTTCAACATCTTAGCTGTTTTAATTCAAACCTCAACAACGAAGTACATGGGTACACTGAGAAACTCTAGAGTTATTTATTTGGGGCTAAATGCTGATTTGCCAATCACACCCAAGTAGTATTCAGATGACATGAGGAACACGGTCCTACTTAAGCTTTTGATGGGCTTTTCCATATTTAACCACGTCATATACAAAACATTATGAGGCACTACCAATAGTTACTCCAACAAAAGTATGTAATTTGATAAATCTTCAACCACCTTCTTCCCTGAAAACATTAAAGTAATTTCCAGTTCCTTTTCTCAGACCCAAATGTCTCTTAATTACACAGGGCTTTCTAAAGAGCGAGTCACTAGTCACAAAGAGCAAGGGCTTAATCACTCATCTGACTTCCTAACAGTATCTAAGTATTTAAAAATCAAATTTAAATTAATAATAGCCACTAATTACCAAGTTGCTCTGTACGTCAGACACGGTTCTAACAGCTTTACTTTAAATATGTTAGTTCACTCCCGACAACCTTATAAGGCAGACACCATTACTATTCCCATATTACAGAGGGAGCAGAGAGGTTAAGTAACTTGCCCAAGGTCACAGAGCTAGAAAGTGGTCAGGCCAAGATTTGGATCCAAGCAGTCTAACTTCAGACACCATTACTAACTAATCATACCCTTGCCAGTGGCTGGAAACCTGGGATCCCTTTCCCACTTTCTGCCTAGTTGCATCACGACCTTGAGGGCAAAATCAAAGTAAACGTCCCATTAATAAAAACTGCCAATACCAACATTCACAAGTGCCGTGACGATGAAAAGAAAACTACAGTGTCTCCCATAAAAACAACGCATAAACGACAACTCCATCGGACCCACAGAGAAAACGTGAAGGACCGGGGAAATTACATTAAATTATGAGGGTGAGATGTCAGGTCACAGAGGCAAACCCAAGGACCCGTTGGCCCACCGACAACGACAAGTCCAAGCTGCAGTCAAAGCCAGCGGGATCCCGGGCTAAGAAGTTCACGGCGAGCGGGCTGCTTTAAGAGGGAGGTACTTCAGGCCCCGAGAAGGACCACCCCCCTCGCTCATATTCGCCAGGGAGGCTTTCGCGACCAGGTCGCCGTTCGAGTCACAACACCGGAGCGAAAAATCACTTGGACGGGGATTTACATACTCCCGAATGGTTTCTGTGTCTTTCGATGACTCTGCGGTGAATTAGCAGAAACCTACAAAACTTGTTTCCCGGAGAACGGAGTCCAACAATGGCCGTCGCGAATCTCAGCAGCGAGCTGCTGCCTTCACTTGACACGCTCCCGGGGGCCCGCACCGAGGGAAGTTTTGCCGGAGCCTGCGGCCGCGGCCTCCCGGCCCCGAGCCCCGTGAGGGACGCGCCGCCGCCGGCCGCCGCGCAAGGCCGCGAACGTCAAGGCAGGGGCAAAGTTCGCCGCCCGGGCCCGCGTCCCGCCCCCGGCGCCCGGCCCGCGGGGTTCCCGGGGCGCGCGGCGGGCGAGCAGGGCGGCTGACAGGGCGGGCGCGGGCCCGGGGAGGAGGACCGGCCGCCGCGCCTCCCGGGCTGCGGAGCGAGCGGATTCCGGGGGGGAGGGGAAGAGGGGTCGGGACGCTCCCTCCCCGCGCCGCCCAGGCCCCGGCGGAGGGCCCCGCCGCCCGCTCGTCCGCCCGCGCACCCGACGTCGCGGCCCGCCCCGTCGCCTCCCCCAGGTTACCTGGAGGTGCCCACGACCCGCCGCTAGTCGCGCTCAGGCGGGAAACGCGCTCACCGACACCATCAGCGAAGCGCCCAAAATGGCGGACGTATCAAGCAGGCCTTGAGCTCCCCCCGCCCTCCCTCCGGCCGCCTAGCGGCCAATCGCGGTTCTGACCCCGCCCCCGGATCTACGCGGATTGGTCTCGCACTTCTGCCCCCTGCAGCCTATTGGGTCACCCAGCGGTTCCTCGGCGTTCACTCCGATTGGCTCGCGGGCGCCTTCAGTCAGGCGCGGGGAGAACATTCTTTTCCCATGGACTTGACGCATCCGAAACCTCTAGGACCCCGGAGTCTGGCTGGAGAAACAAATCAGAAACCAGGGGAAACCCGGCGGGGTCCCCCTGCGCCGTAGCAACAGCGGGCCTCCGCTTGACGGACGTCTCTGACCACCAATCGCGGTAGCCAGTGCTCTTTAAAACGAAATGGAGCCAAACCAATCAGGGTCGTGGAGCTGGAGCTACAGGGGACCCAATGGGCGAGCGGGACGGCCGGCCGGGTGGGTCCGGAGCCGAGAGGAAGCCGCTGATGACGTTTCCTGCAATGTGTTGTCCGGCGACAAAAGCGCCCCGGAGCAGGGGAATTAGCTCAAATGGTAGAGCGCTCGCTTAGCATGCGAGAGGTAGCGGGATCGATGCCCGCATTCTCCACGGCTGAGTTTTACCGACTATCCTAAATTGGAGAGTTCCGCGTCCTGCTGTCTCTTTAGTGTAGAGCGGCCGTGCCAAGAAACGGGGTCAAGGTGAAAGGGGGGTGTCCTTGGCGGATTGTCCCTTTTGTCTTTCAAAACACTCGACCGGGGGATACGGGGCTTCTCACAGCCAACCCCCTGCCGTAGGCCCTTCCTGCCTTCGGGATCCCCATCCCCATCCCGGGAACGGGGCCGTCGTACCGGGGAGCAGCGGGCGCCCCCTTAATGCATTTACAACCCGCCTGGTCCCCGAAAGGGCCTGGAAATCGGTAAGAGGGCAGACGTCAAAGGCAGGCAATGGAAGGTCGAACAAGGTGAAGGGAAGCCAGGGCTCAGCCTAATGCAAAATTGCACGCCGAAGAGTGGCCCCGAGGTGGGCGACCCAGCACCCAGGACCATTTTCAGCCGAGACCACCGCACGGGAAGGACAGAGCGTGCGCTCTTGGGCCCAATCTGGCAGGCAGAGGAGTCCATGCACAGGGACCCCCAAGGTGGGCTTTGGGGGTGGGCCTGGCGGGGAGAAGGACATGGCAAGAAGAAGAGATGGCAGAGGTGGGCGACAGGACCGGGTCCCACGGGGCCTTCAGAACTTGCCCCCATGTCCAGGAGACCCCAGCACTCCCAGATGCTCAGCCCTCCCAGGCCTGGAAGGGTCTCTCCCAGCCCTTCCTGGCAGCAGCTCTGGTGGTGCTGGCTTGGTCAGGGATGGCGGCTGCTGCTCACATAGGGCAGGGCGGGGCAGGTTCCCCAGGCTGCCTCCAGGCGTCCAGGCCTGGGAAAGGGGACAGAGCTCGGACACCAGGGTGGGGGCAGGGCCTGCCCAGTGGGGCACCTGGCTGCACCCTCTGCCTGCCACCCCACCACCTCCCCCAGCTGTGCTCGCCAGAGTGCTTGGCACCTCTCTGCACCCAGCTCCCCACTCTTTGCAGGGGCCCCAGCCGGCCTGGGTCCCTCCTGGGTCAGGCCCCCAGGGACCCAATGCCACCCTACAGGGAGAATCGGCCTCATTGGGGCACCTTGGGGCAGGGAAACTGGGTCTCTGGTGCAAACGTGTCCTCTCCCCCGCCCCAGGTCACCCCTTCAGCAGAGCCTGCAGGTATCACTGCACTTTACAGATTATTGACTAAGGCCGAGAAAGCATTTGAACACCAGGCACGACCCTCGCTTGTGGGTGACCCTACCTGGTAACCTAACTGCCCGACCCCCTTATCAGTAAAGCGCAGGTGGTGACACCTTCCAGCCTGAGCCCGCACCCCGAGGGGTGCTAGACCTCCAGGGAGGCAGTGGCCGAGGGCAGATGTCAGTGGCTGGATCCTGCTGCCCAGAGAGGGCCCAGGGCCGGAGAGAGACACTGCCCGGATTGGAAGCAGTTCAGAAGGTCACCAAGGAAGGGGCCAGGGGAGGGAGAGGAAAATGGCAGGAGCACAGCCAGGGTGGGGGTTGCGGGGGCCACATTTCCGAAGGGAAAGGATAGGAAGCAGGTCGGTAGCAAATCATGGAGGCCCTGGATAACAGGGGTTTATGCTGGGACAGTGGGAGCCAGGGCAAGTTCCAGAGCAGGAGAGGGGCGGGTTCAGGACTGCCCATGCTTTAGAAAGGATGGGTTGGAGCGCGAGCAGGAGGGGTGTGCTACAGGAATCCAGGCTAGCGGGGCTGGAACTAGGAGCCCCGGAGAGGCTGCAGGGAGCCCTGGGTCCAAGTTGGTGCCCGAGAAGGAGGCTGGGCCGTGGGCAAGCAGGGGCAGCCTGGGCTGGAACCCTGCCCTCTTGGGGAGCCCCCCACTGATCCTTTTACTCATCCATCATCAGAGGCTTTGCCAGCACCTGCTTTGAGCCTCCCCATCCCAGACTCTGAGGTGAGTCACGGGCCACATGCATTATAATTAAACAAGATAATGCAGGTAAATGGGCTCCAAATGTCTCCAGTCGTGGTGAAGTTAACGGGATGGGTTAAGGTCAGGGAGGGCTTCCTGGAGGCAGAGGCATCTAAGGGCAACCCATCCCCTGAGGGCCATGGGGAGCTGCTGACAGGCTTTAAGCAGGGGAGTGAGTTCAGAGCTCTGCACTGTACCCAGACTGGCCTCACCGTTCTGGAACCCACCTTCCCAGACTTGTAGATTTGCCCTTCTCTCCCTAATCTTCTTATGGTTTAATTTTTTACATTTACATTTTCAATCCATCTGGACTTAAAAAAAAAAGTATATAAAAATTTTCAAATATACTCAAAAGTAGAAGAGTAAAATAAATGCCCAGTACCCATCACCCAGCTATTATATTTTGGGGACAGATGTTGGCAGTCAAATTTTAATTCTATCGAGTAATGATAAAAAGATCATGTTGCTTGTGTTGAGCTGCTGCCACAAATCACCGTAAACGTGGGAGCTTAAAACAACAGAAACATATTCACTCACAGTTCTGAAGTTGGAAACCAAAGTGTCGGCAGGGTTGGTCCCCCCTGGAGTCTCTAAGGGAGAACCTGTGCTTGTCTCTCACCCGACTCCCAGCGGCCTCTGGCACCCCTTGGCATTCCTTGGCTTGTGGGCTCATCACTTTAATCGCTGCCTCTGACCATGGCTCTCTTCTGTCTCCGTGTCTCTTATTTTGTCTCTTAAAATGACATGTGTCATTGGATTTTAGGGCCCACCCAGTCAATCCAGGATGATCTGTCTTGAGATTTTCTGCTTAATTAAATCTACGAAGACCCTTTTTCCAAATAAGTCACATTCACAGATTCTGGGTGGGCATATATTTGGGGAGAGGGGGGCACTACAAATTCCACTTATTACTGCCATGATTTCATAAAAGGACATCTTAACACACACATACACTCAGATAGGAAAGACCAGCTCAGAATGAAGGAAAAGATTTTAGGTTAAATCAGTTCAACTTTAGGGAAAAGATGCCACATCGTCCTTCCTTCTCTCCTCTCACCAGGGCAGCGTGCACCCCAGGCCAGCACCAATCCGCGGGCCAGCATGGGGGTGCCCTGGTGGGGAACGTGCCCCAGAAGGGCCGAGGCCGGCGTCCAGCAGCCCAGCTCCAGGAGGGTGCAGGGTTGAGCCTAGAGGGGTTGCAGCAGAGAGAAGGGGACAGAGGGGGAATCTAGCGGGAAATGAAGCTTTGACACATTTTCACATGGGCCCATAACCCTTCTGTTTCTTCTCCTTTTCTTCAATGCATTAAGATTCAGTCTGGGTGGGGAGGAGGGAAATATTTCCCTTCCACCAGGGGATGGGCGGTAGATGGAGTGTTCTTAGAAAGGGGAGCCCCTGGGGTTGCTAATGACAAGGGCCAGCACTGAGCTAACAGGGAAAGAAAAGAGAAGAGAGCATTTAGGTGGAAAGAAGCAGAGGCGTGGGAATCGGGAAGAGGACGGCAAAAAGAAGCACCAGCAACGGGGTTCCTTGGTGGGATCTCTGACCCCTGATCTGAGGGTGTGGGCCAACAGGGGTGGTCCATGAGAAGGAGCCCTGCGGGGGCTGAATGGGAGCCAAGCCCCCAACCCCCTTCCCTACCACCCAGGTGTCTCAGGGACAGGATGCCCCCCACCCCCGTCACCCACATCCTAGCTCCCTTGGTGGCCACAGGGGTTTTGTCCCACAGCCCAAGGTGGCTGCTGCCCTACAGTGTCCCAGAAGAGCTAAAGGCCCAAGGGGTCTGCTGGACCCAGGGTGGGGAGGGAGCTCCCATAGCCATCCTGGAGCGAGAGACAGGAGGAGGGCAGAGATGAGCCCCTGGCTCCCCTCCAATAGGGTTGGTGGGGAGGGGGCCCATTGCACGAGGGAGACCCCACAGGGCTTGAGGAGTGTGTGTCCCTGCAGAAAGGGGCAGGTTTGGAGGGAAAATCGAGTCCCCTTTGGCCACATGAAGTAGCCCTTCAGTGATGTTTATTTTGAATAAAGGAATGAATGAACACGTGAAAGAAACATTCTGCTTTTCACCCAAGCCTTGGTTTCCTCTTCTACATTTTGGGAACACTAACTAGCTGCACTATATGAAGCTTTTTGTTTGTTTTGTTATTTGGTTTAAAAGAGCAAACATTTATTATCGCCTATGGTTTCAGCAATTTAGTAGCAGTTTGGGTGGTTCTGACTCAGGGCCTCTCAAGAGGTGGCCACGAAATCACGGGTGACACAGCCACCATCTGAACTCGGCTGGGCCTGGGTGAGCCGCTTCCGAGTGGCTTTCCCAGGGCTGCTGCTAGCAGGTCGCTGTTCCCCACCACATGGCTGCATGCGTGCCCTCAGACACGGCAGCTGGCTTCTCCCAGCACCAGTGACCCGAGAGTGTGGTGAAGTTTCCGTCACCTAAGCCGGGTTAATTTAACCTCATTTAAGGCACGGCTCAGGCATCACCTCCTCCAGGAAGCCCTCCTGCCTTCCCAACTTGAACATGATACCTACTCTGAGCTCTGGGATGTCGCAAACACTAGGCTTTCCCCGCTGGTTTGGAAAAAGTCGGCCTCCAACACTGGATTTAGGGCAACTTCCAGGGACGACCACGTCTGACTGATCTTAAACAAGCGACTTAAGTGAGGCCTCTGCACATGGGTGCTTACGAAGGCTGGCTGACGTATTTGGCGCATAGTAGGCCAGGTCCCCAGGTTCCCACTCCTGGCTGGCTGCCTGGTCAGAAAAGGGGTGTGGAGCGGGGCTCTGGCCACACAGTGGCTCAAGCCCAGGGACAACGCCAGACGCCAGGGCCGAGGGCGGCTGCCTGCAGAGAGGGGCCAACCCTCCTCCCAGCCCACAAGGCGTCAGCCCGGGCCGTCCTTCCCCACCCCTCGCCGGGCTCCTGGCAGGCCCTCTCGGTCCGGATGTCTGGCAGGGCCGGCCAAGCGGGCTCCCAGGGCACCCCCAGGATGCAGCTGTTGCTCCTGACTCAGCAAAGCCTCTTCTGGGTTGCTCACTTTGCACTTTAATTAGCATCTCGGGGCACGTGGCCCAACCTGAAGGAACTGGGATCCTGAGTTCTTGGGGGACCCCGAGTCCCCATGAGGCATCTCTGGGTTAAAAACCGGTGTGGGGGCTTGAGTCCAGCCTTTGGGCCTGGGAGTTCTGCGGGGCGACCTCGGGCGAGCTGTGTCACCTCTCTGAGCTTGCATGGGTCACAGCTTCCATTTAGCAAGGGCAGACGGTGCCCCAGCCACTGAGGTCAGCCTGGGATGGCAGGAGTTGAGGGGCCCCAACTCCTGGTACCATCTGGCTGGACAGAAGCCCTGGGCGAGCGCACACAGTGGTCAGATCACAGCCAGGACAGGCCGGAGCCTGGTTCATGATTTGCAGGCAGGACCCAGGTGCCACAATGAAAAGGCTGGGTCTCTTGTTCAAAAATCAATAACAATTTCAAGATGACGACGACAGCAGGGCATTAAACTAAGCACAGGGCCCCTGGCGGCTGCACAGGTTGCCTGCCTGCAGGTGGGAAGGATAGCTTCTAGAGGCAATGCAGAAAGACAGCCATGCCAGGAGGACGGGACGCCACTCCCGCAGCAGGCCCGGGGCTGGCGCTCAGCCCCGCGGGGTCACCGACTTCGGCTTCTCAACTCAAACGCACACATGGCACGAGAGAATGGCAGTTACGTTTACAAAAATTAAATTTATAAATATTTTCTCCACTGTACAAAGTTCTCCCAGCCCCACCCTCCCCATCACCGTTCACATTTCTTGTGTTTTTAAAAATCCCAACTATATTTATTTTCTTAAAATCATAAAATATATTTTTTCCTTTGTTCATATTTAAAAATATTTACAGGGGCAGAGAGAGGCCGGGGTGCCCCGGCCGAGGTCAGGACGAGTCCGTGCAGGGGGACGGGGGTGGCGGAAAGAGGTGGAAGTAGCTCCTCTCGGTGGCCGGTGACGGTGGACAGCTCTCCTCCGCCGACAGGTACTGGCTGTGGGGAGTGGGCGGGGGCGGGTAGGGGTCTGAGTCCGAGTTCAAGTCCAGGTAGTACTTGCTGGCCTTCCAGCGGCTGGCGCTGTAGTCGCTGTCACACACGTCCGTGCTGCAGGGCGTGGTGGGGGGCGCCAGGCCGCGGATAAGGTAGGGCCTGCGGGGCACAGAGAGAGAGGAGTGGGACCTCGATTCGCCATGCCCACCCACGTGTCCACCCCTGCGGGCCCGGGACCCCGGAGCTGGGGAGGAGAGGGGCGGCCGTCCGCCAGCACAAGCTTTGGAGCCAGGCAGGTGGGCTCAGGATCCACCCCCGCTGTGGCCTGGGCACGTCGCCTGCCCTCTGAGCCTCAACATTCTCGCCTCTAAAGCAGGTGTGCCCGCCCCTACCGAGCAGGGCGTTACGGGACATGAGTACGTCAACTCCAAGCCCAGGCCCAGCCAGGACGAGCCCCGGGCAAAGGTCACTTTTGTGGGGAAAGAAGCCTCCAGAGCCTGGCAAGCCGAACTCGGCAACTGCCTTCCCACCCTTCATTGACAAAACGGAGATGAATAAACCATCGCCGTTTCAAAAGGTGGTTGCGAGGATTAAGTGAGATGCATGGAAAGTGCTGGAAACAGTGCCTGACTCAAGGAAGTGCTTGGCAGCCGTTTGCCTCTGTGTCATGACTGCAATTCCTGGAGACCGTACACTGGGATGGGCCCATCCTGAGTTAAAGCAGCCTGATTCCGGGAGGCATCTCCCACCCTCCCCCATCACTCCCCAGGTGCCTCCTGCACCCAGAGGCAGCCGGAAACCCAAGGTTGGCCCCTGAAGCCTGAGTCCAGGGCGTGGGGTGTGCAGGAGCCTGGGTCCTGGCCACAGTGGAGCTCATGATGGGCTGGAAGGCAGACCAACCCCCCAGAGCCAGCGAGGGTAGCCTGGTGCCAAGGAGCAGCCTGATGCTGTGCCCCGAGGGTGTTCAGAGGTGGGAAGGGACCACGAGGGGCTACGAGGTCAGGCGTTGTCAGTGGGCTCAGACACTGACGAGACAGTGCTGTCTGGTGTGGATGTGGCAACCTGGGACAGTGGCCTGATGCTGTGCCGAGGCACTAGGGAGCCACTGCAGGTCCTAGCAGAGAGGAGGCTGGAAATGAAGGTTGGCCTCTGCACGTGGCTGCACAGACCCTTGCAGGCGGGAGGGAGAAGGGGAAGGCCACTTCCCACCCAGGACTTCCTGGAAACTGCCACTAGAGGGCAGGCGGTGCTGCACTCAGGGACCTCGGTGGGGCCAGGGGCCCGAGCCAGGAGGACACCAGCCTCCGCCAGCTTCTGCCTCCAGCCCAGGGCGGTCCAGGGATGTGCCAAAGACCTGAGGTCTGTGCAGGCCTGGCCTGGGCCTGCCCCAGCTGCCCATCAGACTCAGGCTCACCCGGGGGTGCTCCTGGTGCGGGAGCCCTGGCTGCTGAGACCCCTGGGTTAAAAGGCCGAGGGCCCCACCTCACCCACCCAGGCCCTGGATACAGACTGGCATACCCAGATCCCACTTCTCCCCAACATTCCCAAATGTCCCCTCCCCACCCAGGGCGATGGGGCCTGCGACCCCCAGTGGGCAACTTGTGGGGTACAGGGTTGGCTGAGAAGGCCTGTGGGTTTCCCAGGCTTACTTGCTATGGTGGTAACAAGTAAGGAAGGTCGGCCATCGTAAATAACCACTCATGCAGAACAAGGGCCCGTGGCATGCCAGGTGCCACGGGCAGCATCTCACATCAGTATTTGATCCTTGCAAGGATGAGGCCCCAGGAGGTCGAGTCTCTGCCAGGGTCCCAGGCTGGCATGATTCAAACAGTGCAGTCGGACCTGGAGACCTAGGCCCTCGCCCCGCGCCTCGGCCTCCCACGGGCAGCAGGTGGCAGATGGCCGGTCACACCAAAGTCCCCCCTGGGCTGCAGGGCCTGGCCACGCCACTTGGGTGAGAACGTCGCTGGTGGTGGCATTCGAGGCCCACAGCTCAACAGCCACCTTTACCATGGGTATGTCCCAGCTTACAAAGTACCCGGAGTGCTTTGTAACAAGCCGGTTTGGAACGCTGGGATTCTGTTTGGTTTTGGAACTCGACACACTGGCTGGGTCCATACAGCGAGGCAGCCCAGTGCAGTCGGAAAGAGCCAGCAGAGCTGGGGGGGGTGGGGCAGGCCTGGACCCAAAGCACCCCCCAATTTCTCACCTATGAGATGAGGACAAGGCCCCTCCACTACCTACAAGCTTGTCTGGACCATGGGCGGCCACGGGGACACCTTACCTGTACGGTCTCGCGGCAGGAGGAATGTTTGAAGGGTAGAACATCTCCATGTTGTACAAGGAGGGGTCTGTGGCGGGGGACGGCGGTGGGTTCAGGATCTGGGGAGAGTAAAGCCAGAGGTGACGCTGAGCCTCATCACAAGCTCTCCGGTGTCTTCCGTCCTCCCTCTGGCTTCTGCCCCCAGCGTGGTGGCACCATATTCTGCCAACTCAGCTAAGCTGGCAACTCCCTTCCGAGGACCCCCTTCTCTGTAGTTAGGGTTAGGGTTGGTGAGACACAGGAGGTGGAGGTGACACAGCAGCCACCCTGCCCTGAAGGTTGTCTTGGATAGAAGGGGTGCATCCTCGCCCAGCTTCCCACGAGCTGGCCCCACTAACCGGCAACGACCCCAGACTTAGGCCCAGATGTTGGTGTGGACTCGGAGGCGGAGGTTCCAAGGGGTCACGACTTTCCCTGACCAGGACACAGGCATTGCCGAGGGAGGGGCTCAGCCGGGCCACCAGCGCTCTGGGCAAGGCAGAGAGACGCTCCCCTGTCTCTAGGGACTGTACTGCCACTTGCCCCAAAACTGTGACAAATGCACACATCTGCTACAAAATCGACACCCGCCGAGCCGGGCAGTGCAGATCTGCACAACCCCACATGGCAGACCTCAGGGGTGGGGGAGGACCTGGGGCCCAGACCCCCAAACAGATCTGCACCTTCCCCAGTAACAGCCACTGGTGCACACTACCTGCCAGGTGGGTCCCCCCAACAGCCGTCCCTGTGGGTCATGTCTGATCCTCCCGGGGGCCACTCAAGACCCGCTGCCCCCACTCAGGTTCAGCTGGCTGCACGGCCCAGGCACAGCCAGATCCGCTCCCTGTGTTGCCACAGCTGCGTGGGAACAGGCCATCGCCATGTGTCCTGAAGGACTGAACTCCCCAGGGTCCCCGCAAAGGGCACACATGGCCTGTCACTCCAGGTGGACCTGGCTGAGTCCAGCTCTACCACTGGCGGCCGCATGGTCCCTGCTACGGAACTCTGCCTCCCTGAGCCTCAGTTTCCCCAGCTCTGACACGGGGCTTTGCAGGCCTGCTGTGAGTGGCAAGTAACCCAGGAAGTGCCCAGGCTCTTCCCCTGCCCTCCTGGGGAGCAGCATAGCCCCTGTTCCTTATTTGGGGAGGGTCCTCTTCAAGCCAGACAGCCTGGGTGTGCATCCTTAGGATTTTAGCCTGAGGTGGGAGGGCACACCACAGTAAATCTGACCTACAGAGAAGGGCGACTGCAGAGCTCTATCAGGGATGACGGAGCTAGTCTCACAATTTTATTCCTCACAGTCCTGGTAAAAGGGGGGGCTTCGGAGAGCAGAGCACAACTGAAGTGGGAAGGACCCCTGTGGCTGCCCTAGGCCCAGTGGGTCCCATTCCCACATCTGCCTGGCGACCTGACAGGATCTGCCCTCTTCCCTCCCACCTCCCACTGGCTCACCCCACGTCTGCCCCAACCCCATCCTTGCAGGGCCACCTGCCCTGGCGACATTAACGCAAGGAGGGGTTGGTGAGAGGTGTGATGGTTGGGTTCATGTGTCAGTGTGGCCAGGTGACAGTGCCCAGTTGTCTGGTTAGGCAAGTGCTGGCCTAACTTTGCTGCAAGGATATTTCGTGGATTTAGGTCATCAGTAAGTTGACGGCATCTAAGGCTGATGACATCTACAACCAACTGAGGAGGTGGCCTTCAACACTCCAATCTAATCAGCTGGAGGCTTTAAAAGGAGAAGTGAAGATCTCAGCAGTCAGAAGAGAGAATTTCCTTCTCTACTTCAGCCAGTCAGCTTCTCCTGGGGGATTCGTTGAAAACCTTGGAGTTCCCAGCTTGCAGCCTGCCCTATGGAATTTGGACTTGCCCATTCCCACAGTTATGTAAGACAACTTTATAAAATCTTATATAATCTGCAGACATCTCCTGTCAGTTCTGTTTCCCTACAGAACCCTGACTAACATAGCTTTGGTACCGGGCATGGTTCTTGAGAAACAGAATCTTAAAAACAGGGTTTCTGATTTGGTTCTAGAGTTTTAGGAATTGGTTCTCTAAGCTGATTAGATTAGAACTCTATTTCCAACAATCTAGATGGCACTGATAGTCTGCTGTATGAGTTGGCAATAGAGAGATGCAAAACATCACCACTGGCTACTGCTACTCAAAGGCTTTTCTGAGGCAAGCCAGGCTCTGGGTGAGAGTGTTTGATACTTCAACAGAGTTTTGTGGAGTTAAGAGGTATAACGGTGTGAGCCTTGACCGGTTGTTCCTAAATATGCTGGATACAGTTATAAAAGAAAGGGTTAAGCTGAAGGCTTCAAATTTGTAACTTAAGTTCCTCATGAAAGAAGTTTCATGTGTGCCCTGAAAGAAAATCTTATTTTGTGTAGCCAAAGACCTGCTACATGGTCTGAAAACCAGACCCAGTATCTTGCTGTGTGAGCGGCAGATTTGCAGTGTAAACCAAATTCCCAACCTTGCAGTGTGTGTGCTGTTAAAGTGAGGCCATTGATTGGAAAGGAATGGGATCCTGAAAAATTAGGATGGAGACATATGGGTTCATAACGAAACCCTAGATTCTGCTGAGTCTTTGCCTGATAAACCCATAATGATCTGCCCTGAGGACACACCCATCCAATCTACCTGAAGAGATTAGCCCGGCCCTGCCTGATAAACTTGTAATCACCTCCCCTGAGGAAACAGCCCTCACTCCTCTGTCTGGAGAGATTAATCCTGTTTCATCAGATGAAACTGCAACAGAATGTCCTGAGGTAGTTGGCTTGCAAGACACTTCTAACTCTTTTCATGACCCTCCCCCACCACCAGTCTTGGCTTCAAGACCCATAACAAGACTATAGTCCCAACGGGCCCCGAAGGGTGAGGAATGACGTGTGACCCATGAGGAAGTACGCTATACTCCAGAAGAGCTGCATGAGTTTTCCCACTCAGACAGGGGAGTATGTATGGGAATGGATATTAAGGGTGTGGGATAATGGTGGAAGGAACAGAAAGTTGGATCAGGCTGAATTTACTGATATGGGCCTACTAAGCAGAGTGGGTTCAGTGTTGTAGCTTGAGGGGTTAGCAAGGGTGTTAACAGTCTGTTTGGGTGGCTGGCTGAAACATGGATCAAAAGGTGGCCGACTTTACCTGAGGTCGAAATGCCAGAACTGCCCTGGTATAATGTGGAGGAGGGGATCCAAAGGCTTAGAGAGATTGGGATGTCACGATGGTTTTATCACGTAAGACCTGCTCAGGTACCCCAGGAATGTCCAGAGGACACACCTTTTACCAGGACTGTGAGGAATAAATCTGTGAGACTAGCTCTGTCATTCCTGATAGAGCTCTGCAGTCGCCCTTCTCTGTAGGTCAGATTTACTGTGGGAACTGCTGTCACTGAGCTGGAATCCTTAAACACATGGGGATAATCGGATCCGGAGTCTGCAGAAGCCACGTGGCAGTAGTTAATCACCAAAGACAAGGTGGGTGTGGCTACCATAATGCAAAACAGGCTGGAAGCAGCAGTCAAAATAGTCTTAACTTGCAGAGACTTATGGGGTTGGCTAGTAGATCATGGAGTACTCAGAAGTAAAATAGATGGGCAGTCTACTTGATTCTTACTTGATTTGTATGAACAGAAGAGTTCTAAGTCAAGTGAACAAAAGTCTAACTTGAATTACTAAAGCAGAGAGTCCAGAGAAGGCCCACAGAAGCTGAGAGGGGAAGCCAGAAGCTGGAAGGAACGAAACCCAGGAGCAAAGGACCAGCAGATGCCAGCCATGTGCCTTCCCAGGTGTCCTGCATGTCGGCAGCCTGTCTTCAGAGTCCAGGTATCGTCCTGTTGATGCCTTAACAGGGACATTTTCATGGCCTAAGGAGTATAAATTTGTAAGCTAATAAATCCCCATCTGTGCCGGTTTTGGATGTATTATGTCCCCCAAAGAGCCATATTCTTTAATGCAATCTTATGGGGGCAGATGTATTAGTCTGTTGATTAAGGTGTGACCTAGTGATTGAATGTTTCCATGGAGATTTGACCCCGCCCATTCAGGGTAGGTCTTGATTAGTTTACTGGAGTCCTTTAAAGGGAGCCCACACAGAGAGCAGAGAGACGGAAACACCACGGGATATGCTCAGCCAGGAGACCCAGAAGCTTGCTGATGCTTTGAGATACTAGCCCAGAGTTTGTTCTGGAGAAGCTAAGAGAGACAAGCCCAGAGACATTTTGGAGAATGCCATTTTGAAACCAGAACCCCGGAGCAAAGAATCAGCAGACGCCAGCCACGTGCCTTCCCAGCTAACAGAGGTTTTCCGGACGCCATTGGCCATCCTCCAGTGAAGGTATACTCGTGCTGATGCATTACCTTGGACACCTTATGGTCTTAAGACTGTACATTTGTAACCAAATAAACCCCCTTTATAAAAGCCAATCCATTTCTAGTGTTTTGCATAATGGCAGCATTAGCAAACCAGAACACCATTGTAAAAGCCAACCTATTTCTGGTATATTGCAATTTGTCAGCTTTAGGAAACCAAAACAGATAGCTTCCCTAGTACTCCAGTGGCTAGATTTCCAGAACGTTCTGCCAGCTCAGAACCTCAGTGACTTCTGGCCATCCAGTGAGCTGTGCCCACTCAAACAAGTCTAGCTTTCAGCCCTGGGAGCTCTGCCTTGGGTGCTCATTCTCAGCCCTGCCTGAATGTTCTTTAGGGTTCTCCTTTGCCATCCCCAACCCCCTGTTAAAAATTCCGAACACTGAACTTTCTCTGTTCAAATTATCCTGTGGTTTCTGTCTCCAGATCAGACCCTGACTAATACAGATCAGCCGACAGCCATCAGCAGAGAAGGTGGCTGCCTACATCACTAGAACACCTAATTATGTTCCAAAAGGATCAAAAGTTTAAACATGAAACATATAAGCACGAGAACAGAGAGAAAGAGAACATGGGGGAAAATTGTTTTTTGTGATCAGAGTCGGGAAGACCTTTCTGAGCATGAAGGAAAAATAAAAATGAAAAATCCAGACACTGTAACAGAGAAGATCGATAGTGTCACTCCATAAATGGTAAAGCACACCATTATGCAAATTGAAAGATAAAAAACTCAGGAAACATATTTTCCATGCATATCCCAGGCAAGGGGCTCATTTCCTTAATTATATCTGGCACTATCTCTACATCTACATCTAGAGAAATCTTACAAATCAATAAGAATGCCAATAATCAAACAGAAAAAGGACATGAATCGATCCTTCTGAGAAAAAAAATTACAAAGATTCTTAAACACATAAAAAAGTGCTTGACGTCATCAGTGATGAAGTAAGATTACACTGTGACATCTTTTCTATCCTAAATCAGACTGGAGGAAAGAAAGTGGCAGGTGCAGCCCCTCGGCTGCAGGGAAGAGGGCCTGGTCTCTCCCGAGGCCACAGGGCAAGAACGGTCAAATGACAGCCCTTCAGCCCCTGCACCAGGCACTCATCCTGCTGCCTCTCCCCATGCAGGAGGGTACATGACAGACGGGCCAGGGTCCTGGGGCAACACTGTCGTCAGAACAAAAGGCTGTGAGCAGCCTCAACGCCTGCCGTGGTGGACTTGGCCACACTGCTTAAACTGAGCACTAGGCAGCCGCTGGGAAGAGCGGGGCAGCTGCACACGGCATGCGGGACGCACTTTGGGACACGGTGGGCGGGCGGTCAGGAGTCGGATGGCTGGCCCCACTGCCTGCCGACGGAAGGACCCGGAACCCCATGGTTCCCTGGCCTCCACATCTGCACAATGGGGATAAGTGGGGATAAGGACAGCGCCGCCTTGCAGAACTGGGTCAGGATCAAGGTGCCTACGGGGTGTTCAGGAGAGAGCTGGGAGCCTCGTCGTCCTCGGTGAACGGCAGCTTCTGTGTGTCGTTAGTAAAAAGCAAGGCTTGGAACAAGTGTCCAGGTCCTGCCACTGGGGCTTTAAAAAGGATGTGTATGAAACTGGTGAAATCTAAGGTCAAAGATGGCATCAACGTCACTTTCCTGACTGCGATACTGTGCTACGGTCAGATGAGATGTGACTGTGGGGGGAAGCCAGCGAACGGTAAACGAGATCTCTCTGGATTATTTCTTGCAACTAGATGTTCATTTACAATCATCTCAAAATAAAAAGTAAAATAATAAAATAAAATTATTCTCTTTGCTGGGAAAACAAAACACGAACCCTCGTATACTTACATGTGTACAGATCACAGGGCCTGCTTTTAGGGAGGTGTCCTGCTTGGCGAGAGGGGCAAGGTGGCCCTGCTCCTCACTACACACGCTTTTGTAGCTTTTGAGTTCTGAACCATGAACACATATGCATGTACGAGTGATACAAAATAATTCATTAATTTAAAGACAGCTGGCCAATGATGTCATCTCTTGTTGCCTAATACGATCCCCCCCACCCCCCATACCCCCACCCCAGCTCCCAGCAGAGCCCAGGGAAAGAAAATTCTCTGCAGTTGCTGGAGAAAGAGAATCCAATTTCCTGAGCATCCTGGGGTTTGTACTCTGGGGGTTTAACGGGTGCTTCCCAGCATAAGCTTGGCCTCACACGGGTTTCTAACTGGTCCCGTGGGGCAGCTGAGAGCCAGGGGAGAGGAAGAGGAGAACGCTGGAGAGTACTCTAAACTCCAGGCCTGGGTTCCTCGGCTCCTCTGTCCCTGATGGCTCCTGGGGCTTTGCAGTCGCCCATCCTATCCTGTGAACCAGAGATAACAGCTTCCTCCCGTCCCATCCCTCCCAGGCGCCTGCTGGGGTCAGGCGCCATAAGGAGGGCTCAAACCCCAGGACAGAGGGGCGCCCAGGAGGGCAGAAAGGGCACCTCCTGCTGTGTTGGCCCCGCAGTTTGCAGCCCTTGGCAAAGGGGAGCACTCCCTGGAGAGATCCTAGAGAAAGCTCCAGGAGTAGTCCTCGCGGAGGAAAAGCATTTGGCCACAGAAAATCGGATTTTTGAAGAGTTAAAAGCATGCAAACTACAGAAAATCAGGTCCCAACTTTTATATTTTCAGGCTCACATCCGTGTGTCAAGCTCACTGGTTCAACCTGGGGTGAAGCTCTCAGGAATGGGGGTCCTGCCCAGCCGTGGGAGCCAGGGAGCCCTGGACTCGGGGGTTTGGTGCTCCACCCTCTTTACTATGGAGCCTGCCGGGTGTGGCTCAGCCGGAGCCAGTCCTCACCCCCGGGGCTGCCCAAAGCTGCTGGGATGCTGTAGCCGCAGAAAGCGGCGCATCTGTGTCTGTCAGTCCTTTGGGAAACAATCCAAGGGTTTCCCAGGGAGACCTTGGGTGGGAAAACGGCGTTCCTTGGGGGGCCCAGCCGGGAAGCAAAGGGCCGTCCTGGGCAGCCCTGTCCACACCGAGCGAGGACCGGCAGGGAGGAAGGTGACACGGCCCCGGCAGCCCTGGGAGGTGGGAGTGGAGGCAAAGCTCACCCCTTGGCAGTTTTAAGTGTCTCGATTACCCACAATGAACAAGTACTGCCCTTGACTAAACAGAAAACAAGGTCATGAAAGGAAAAGAATTAGTTTGGAGAGGAAGAAAGTGAAGACATATTTCTCCGAGGTGCAGGAACGGTTAATTTTAGAAATCGTGGGATCGCAAGAAATCTCCCCAGGCGACCCCTGGGCGGCAAGGCCACACCACGCCCCCGGCCCCCCCCACCCCCGCCTGTGCCAGCCTCGCCCCGCCCACCACGCCATGTCCCGGCCCCGCCCACCACGCCCTGCCTGGCCCCAGCCCCGCCCATTGCCACACCCACCTCCATGCCCCACCACATGAAGTCCCGGCCCGCCCTCGCCATGCCCACCATGCCACGCCCGCCCCCCAGCCCCTCGCCCTACTCACTGGAGGGTAGAGCGTGGCCTTGGTGCTGGAGGAGCTGCTGGACGAGGCCCCGGTTACGTGGTTCCGGTCGTAGAGGGGCACCCCGCCCCGGCCCCCCATCAGGCTCACCGAGCTCATCATGGACTTGCCGCAGGAGATGCCTGTGGGAAGGACAAGGCAGGTTGGGGAGCTGGCCACTCGGCCAGGGCACCCCCCAGACACCTCAGCCGCCCATGAGATGCCAGGAGCAGCGGGCAGGTCCCTCCCATGACCCCGTGAGCTACCTGGGTCTGCCCCTCCTGGAGGGGCCCCTGTTGGTGCTGTGGGGGGACTAGGGAGGATCTCAGCTCCAGGCCGCCCAGCACAGGCAGGGCCACGCTCTCTGGAGCTGCTGAGACGGTGGAGTTGCCCCTAGGAGCCTCAGGGAGCTCTTGTGAAGCCCCCGAGGACCCCACCCCCCCAAGGACAATCAGGCCGCGTCTGCTGGGAGATGTCAGGCTCCAGGGCTGTGCAGGGACTGGATGGTCCCCAAGGGGCCCTGGGACTATGTGGGCACATTTGGGCCTCCCAGTGGCCCTCCTTCCAGGGTGGGCTTGATTCAGCCCTGTGGAGCAGCTCCCCTGGGCAGCCACAAATGTAACCCCTGAGCTCGGCGTCCCCATGAACCAGAGCAGGCAGAAACATAACTGTTGCTCGGCTCGGCCACACAATCCCAGCCAGGTTCAGGACAAAGCTGCCTGCAGTTTGGAGTGAGTCACTGGCTTCTGAGAGGGCCCAGCTGCCCCCACATCCATATCGAGAGGCCATGCCCCATGAACTGTCCAAAGGCCAAGTCCAGAGAGTTTTCCTGATGCCAGAGCCCAGGCTGCAGCTGAGCGGGCCCCTGTGTTGAGGAGGATTCTGATGCCAGATGCAGGCTCAGCCAGAAGCCCGTGTGCCGAGATGGGTTAGAGGGGTGTAGAGCAGTGTAGGGGGTGGAGGACCCGCTGACCCCATATCCTGCCCAGTCTCCCCCCGCCCCACCCCTGACTCTGCCCAAGGCCCTTACCTGTGAAGGGACCGTGCTGGGAGCCGCCGGGGGCAATGAAATTGAGGGGCACGTGGGGGGTCCCACTGACGTACTCATGGGGGAAGGGCCCGTTGGCCCCTGCGTAGCGCTGGCACACCACGCGCTGGCACACGAAGTAGACCCCACCCATGACGAAAAGCGAGAGGATGATGCCAATGACGGGGCCGATGGCGCTGCTGTGAGCCGGGGTGTCGTCCGAGGGCGGCTTGGTGATTTCTGCCAGGGGACAAGAAGGAAGAGATGGTCAATGTTACCCCAAGAGTTAGGGCCTCCTGTGGGGGTGGACGGCGGTGCCCTGGAGGGGTGCCCAGAGCCCCCAGACTGACTGGGACGCCACCCCCCACTGTCCTGGCTGCCCCCCTCCCTGCTCCCTGATGGCACCAACAGCGTCTCGTCCAAAGTAGCCTCACAGCCACACCCCCGAGCACGTGCACCAGGACATCCCATCCAAGCCTGTCGAAGCCCCTTCACCCAGCACCTAAGGGAGCCAGGCCAGGCAGCCCCCTCGGGCCACTGAGGAAACACTGACCACCAAACCGCAGGTGTGGGACAGGGGGGCAAGGCCCTGGGTCTCCCCACCCGCCTGGTGGTAGTGTTCACCCATGTGTTGGGGCTGAGCTGAGATGAGAGGCACACCCAGGGCCCAGCACCCTTAACCAGCAGGGTGATCCCCACCCGTCTGGCACCAAAAGACTAGGAATCCTGAAAGGCCCAAAGTAGGGGGTGGGGGCACCAAGCAAGGGGCAGAGCCCTGGGCTGGTTCGGGCTCACGTGGTGCACTTGGCAGGTGCGACTGCAAGATAGGGACGCTCCTTGGGCTTGGGCCCCCACCACAGCCCCCGGGGCCTGGAGGGCGTGTAGCTACCGGCTCTGGGATCAGCTGGGACAACAGCTCACACACCTTCCCATCAGGGTGGCCCAGCAAGTCTGAGGACCGTCACCCAAGACCCTTCCCACTGGCTAAAAACAAAGGAAGGGAGAAAGGCTGCTGGTTCTGGGGACAAGGCCTTACTCGGGGGCCCCAA
This sequence comes from Choloepus didactylus, assembly GCF_015220235.1. Taxonomy (NCBI): domain Eukaryota; kingdom Metazoa; phylum Chordata; class Mammalia; order Pilosa; family Megalonychidae; genus Choloepus; species Choloepus didactylus. The sequence goes on from NC_051312.1 coordinate 7,038,291, forward strand.
ACCACAGTGGAGGCAAAGGACCGACACCTTCGGACTGAAACCTGCCCCACAGAGAGCAGGACTCAGCCCACCCATGACGAGAGAAGGTCCCCGAGGTGCCTGACCCAGGTTGACATGAGGGTGCAAAAGTGCTCAGTGGGCCCCTTGGGGGTGCCCCCCTTTCTCCCCTCCCTCACAAAACCTTTCTCCCTGGGAGCTGGAGCTCCCAACCCAGTCCCTCTGCAGTAAATGATGTGGCCACATCCCCAGACACACTGACACATGTCTACTTCCTGCCTGGGACCAGCTCCCCTCCAGTGTAAATCTGAGATGGTCTTTCAAGGGCCACTTCCTCCAGAAAGCCCTCCCTGACTGCCCTGGCCTCCCATCGTCTGGCCCCTGCATCCCTGACTTTACAGGCTGTGTTGCTGCAGGGGAGGCAACACACACAGCTGCACCTTGGGTGTGTCTGTACGTGTGTGCACATCACACCTCCCCACCTGGACTGCTGGGTGTCAGGGAGCAGGACCACCCCCATCCCTCCAGCAAGGGGTAATCCTGCTGCCCGACAGAAGCTGCTGGGTGAGGTCCCCAGGGGCAGAGCATGGCCCTTGGGCCTGAGGACTCGGGACAGAGCATGACATTCAGGCCCAGCCGGTGCCAGGGCTGGCCCTGCCCACTGAGGCAGACTCACAGTGCACTCTGCTTCTGTGCTTCTGTCCCTGGGAGCACCCCCATTCCCAGCCAGATGCACCACCACTCACACAGCCCCCTCGACCTCCCTTCTGAGCTGCCCTTCCCCTCAAAGTTCAGCCACACTGCCACCGCCTCCAGGAAGCCTGCCCTGCTCCCGAGACAGAGTGCTCCTCGGACCCTGCACCTGCACCCCCTGCCCCTGGGCCCTCTTGGAATCCACATCTCCTCTGTCTCCCTTGAGACCCGTACGCCTGGGGGTGCAACCCAGCAGCTCACCGCACATAAGCTCATCGGAGCCGTCGATGCAGTCGGGGAAGGAGTCGCACTGCTGCTTGATGAGGACGCACTGGCCGCTGGTGCAGCGGAACTGGTTGGGCAGGCAGATGGCTGCAGGCAGAGGGCGCATGGTCAGTGCCCGGGGCGCACACGCCGGCCAAGCGCACCCCACACTGGCCGGTGCTACCACTGGTGCTCCCAGGCCCCTCCGAGACCCAGCGAGAAAGGTCTGGGTTTTGACTGCAGAGCAAGCAATTGGGACCCTGTTGAGGACTAGTTATCGGGTGCCCACGGCCAACCCAGCCTTCACCTCCCTGTGATGAAGCCTGTCCCAAGGTCAGCAGGGAAGAGACCTGACATCCCTCCTGCCCCCAGGTGGGATGTGGTGGCCCCCACTACGGGTAAGGCCTGCAGAGTGTCAGCAGCGACACAGCTCTGCCCACCCCGACCCCGATCCTTCCGTTATGGGGAGAAGTGTGTGGGGACCCAGGGGCCCTGCCTCAAGGGGACCTGTGGCTGGGCTGGCACCCGAGCAGGAGAGGGGGCTTCCGAAGCGGCATGGGGCCCCAGGCCTGCACTGCGCTGCCTCTCACTCAGGAGTTCGGAGCAGCGGGAGGGAGGGGATGGTTCCTGATTCCAGGTCCAGGAATCCTCTGCAATCCAGGGCAGAACCCTGTGGGCTGGGCAGCTCTGCATTTCCTCTGGGGCAAGGGTGGAGAGCAGTGTCAGCAAACTTCTTCTGCAAAGAGCCAGTGAGTACACACTGCAGGCTTGGAGAGCCATATGGACTCTATCATAACCACCCAGCTCTGCTGTTGCAACACAAGACAGCCAGAGATAACACACCAATGAATAAACATGGCTGTGCCAATAAAACTTTATTTACACAAATCATTGGTGGGCTGGATTTGGCCTGGGGGCCATTATGCTGACTCCTGGGCTCCAGCCTCCATCAAATTCTCAAAGGGGACGGTGGGCTGGAAAAAGCTTATCTGCTGCTTGACAGGGACATTTGGGGGAAATTACAACCAGGCCCTTCTCTTCTCCAAAATGGCAGCTCATCACGAATGAGGACAGTGGCCAGGAGCCAGGTGGCATCCGTGAAGATGCTGGGCCACAGATAGCCAAGGACAGGGCTCGGTGCTCTGGGTGAGACAGCGAGAGGGAGCAGTTGTGGGCTTTGGAACTGAGAACCCGTGGCAGGCAACCAAGCAAGCAGGTCATTTACAAAAGGAAAACTCAGAGGAGGCCCAGAGAGCTATGTTTCACTGTAAAGGTCTAAAGGAAAATCCTGCTGGTCAGAGTGGACCCAGGATGCCTAAGCAAATCCCTTTGTGACCCACACTCCTGGTTCAATGGGTTGTTAGAAGCTATGGAGGGATGGAGCAGAGATTTACCTGTGGCCCGAGCTATGGAAGTCTCCAGCAAACTACTCCTGTAAAGCCCTCAACCCAAGTGGGATAAGGCAACAGTCCTCACACTGGGCCTTCAAGCCAAACTGCCCAACAGGAAGGGGTCTGATCGCAGCGTTTCCTTCACTGAGCCTAAAAGTAGCTTCTTGCCCTCCCACGCTGATAAGGACCCGGGATTTCCCTCTGGAAACCTGGGACCCAGCTCATGCATGGCCAGAGGGTCCCCTGAGCCCTGTCTGGGAGAGCAGGGAAAGCCCCTGTGGCACCCCCACCCCATCCTCCCCGGGCGGCCGGCCACCGGCGGGTCTCACTGTCGCAGTCGGCCTCGTCCGAGCGGTCCTGGCAGTCGGCCTCGCCGTCGCAGCGCAGACGCAGGTCCACACACTGGCCGTGCCCGCAGGGGAACTGGGCGGCCGAGCACACGGGGCAGCCCTCCTCATCACTGCGGTCATCGCACTCGGGGAAGCCGTCGCAGCGCCAGGCGCCCGGGATGCAGTCGATCTCCCCCGTGGCACACGCAAACTGGTCGGGAGAGCATGTGGGCGGCTCTGTGGGGGGCAGAAGGCAAGGTCACAGGGTCACAGGCCGCAGGGGGCCCAAATCCAGCAGGAGCACGGGTGGGTTGCAAATGAGAGAAGGCCTGCAGGCTGAGAGATGGTGGCAGGAGTAAATGTTTCCTGAAAGAAGACTGGAGTCGCTTCTGTTTTACACTCTGGAGGGAGGACAGGGGCTGACTGGGAACGTGAGCTTCAAGCCGCAGGCAGAGGACGCTGGGGGCTGGAAACTCAGGCTGCGAAGCCGGGCAGTGCCCCTCCCTCTGGGTCTCGGCCTCCCCACAGGCACCCCTGGGGCGTCAGACAGGGTCTCTGGGGACCCAGCGCTTGCCTCCTGGCCGAGCCCCAGGCTGGCGGGCTGTCCAGCACGTGCAGCCCCACGACTGTGGCGTGAGCTGGGCAGTGGCTGAGCGCCCGCCGTGCCCCCTTCAGCAGGGGGAAGGCCTAAAGCAGGTGGTCAGCCCCCACACCATGATGAGTTTGGGCAGCCAAGCAGCAGGGCCAGACTCACTGCAGAGAACCTTCCAGGGGTAAGGAAGGCAGGAGGGCGCCAAGGGGACACCCATGGGGAGGGCAGGGGCGGGGAGATGAGGGAGGGGAAGGGTTCCTCGACGTGGCAGTGAGCTGAGAGGGCCAAGGACACAGGACCCGGGGCCACCTCCTGCCGGGGTGACTCACAGCGAGTGACATCACCCCCAGGGCCCAGCGTCCTTGGTACAGGTCAAGTGCAGCCCAAGGGCTCAGTGACCAGTGCTGATCCGGGGCTGGGGGCACAGACAAGGCTCGGACACGCGAGGGCACTGATAGAGAAGCGAGGGGTCCCCTCCGCTCTGGGGGCTGCTCCCCCCGTTTCCCAGGGCTCCCAACACTCCTTCCCTCCTCTTTCTCAGAGCAGAAACCAGTGCAAAAAATGACAGAAAACTGACCCAGACTGGCCTCGAGGAGGGGACTATCGGAAAATCCGAAAACCAGCCCAACTCCATTGTTGTGTTAACAAGAGTCACCAACAAGCCTGAAAACTGGTGGAGAAAGCAGCACCCATTTCAAGCGGCACCAATGCACGATGCGTATCGATGCACATAAGCCGTCTGACAACCAGGTCCCACTACTCCTTCCATAATCTGGTTCCCAAACGAGTGCTGGTAGAGGAGAAGGATGGGAGCAGAGAGCCGGGCTCTCAGGAAACCAAAGCAGCCCTGCAGGCCCTGCCAGGCTCAGCCACAGGACATCCCAGGGACAGCAGGAGATGGGTCCCCTGGCAGCTGCAAGCTGAGCTGCCAACAAGGGACATGCACGGAGGCTGGCCACGGGAGGACGGTGGTGGACAGTGTCCCCCAACTCTGAGCTCAGGCCCCCAAAGGCCCAGCACCCACAACTCCTGTTCCAACTGACCTCCAGCTAGGAAGAAGAGGGTCCTGGCCCCCCTGCTGGGCCATGCTGCAATTTGCCCAGTCTGATCAAGATTGGGAAGCAGGGGGTCTAAGGCAGGGTCAGACAGACCCCAGCTCGGATTCCAGCCCCTGACTCAGCCTCTGTGCAACTCAACAAAACCCCGGTCTCATTGCTACATAGGAAGCATTGGCCCCACGTCACAGACTCCAGGCCGGGTGGGATGGAGAAAATGGGGTACAGGCCAGGCAGCTCAGAGAAGGGCTCAAATTGCATTAGTGGGGGTGTGGCTGTGAGGCAGGTCACATGCCGACTGCCTGGCTCCTGCCCTTTCATCAGGGTTCCTTTCATCTCCCAAGAGATGGTCCCTCATCCTTCTTCGGAGCTTTCCCCACAGAAGTGGCCACAGAAGAATAAAGCAAATTCACATCCCTGGGGTGTCAGGAAGGGGCCTCACATCCTCAGACAGAGACCACCACCTACTCACTGCCCTGTGTGTGGGACATGGTGCAGTGTCACAGGGACAGAGCAAGAAGGAAAGGGGTGAGGGTGACCTGACGCCACAAGAGCTCAAGGAGGGGGGATGAGACGAGCAGAGAAACAACACAAGCCGGCCCCCTGGGGGCCCCGGGACAGTGGAGAGGAAGCACCCTGGGTTGGGCTTCCCCAGCTGTCAATAGCGGCTGTGACTCTCACTACTCCCACCCCCAGGACTAACAGCGCTGGCAGGGCCCATGCACCATGCTCTGTGATCCAACCCGCACATGGACCCCCTGAGGCAGGCACTCCCGGTACCCCTATTTCACAGATGAGGATACAGAGGTTCAGAGAGGCCAAGTGACTGGGCAGAGTCACTCGGCCGGTAAGTGGCAGAGCTGGGATTTGAACCCAGGTCTTTCTGACCCTAAATTCCACGTCCTTTACCACCCCCAAGCCGCCTCGGTGGAGGAGGAGATCAAGTGTGGAAAGGACGGCAAAGGATATGAGAAGAAACCAACCAACCCCCCGTCACGGCTGGAGCCATCCACACCCCTCGGTCCCTAAGGGACAGACCCGCCAGGCAGGACATCCAAAAGGGCGCAGATGCCTCCAGGGTCTAATCAACACTGGCAGACGCTGAACCCGACACTCCTCTCACGCTCACACGGAACATTCCGGGCCACAGAACAACCCTCAGCACTTTAACAGAACAGAAACCGGACAAAGTCTGCTCTCAGATCACGACGGAATTAAACTAGAAATCAGTAACAGAAACAGAGCTGGAGAATCCCCAGTTGTGTGGAGATTAAACAACATACTTCTCAATAACACCTGAGTCAAAGACATCTCAGGAGAAATTAAAAAGTATTTTGAACTGAATGAAAGCGAAAGTGCAACTTATCAAAATTTGCAGAATGCAGGAGAATTACGGGAGGATGGTGGGGAGGGAGCTCCAGGACTCGGCCCTTCCGCCAGAACCAGGATTAAATAGGCAGAAAGGTCTGAAACAACTATATTGAAATTCCGGAGGCCAGTAGGGCACTGTCTGGCATCCAGGAAGAGTGGGAGGAAGACGCTGATAAGTTAGTAAATTGCTCTCTGCCCTTTGTGGTGGTTATCGGCATCTATCCCCCATTCCCGCAGGCTGCGTGGGGTCCAGCCCCTGGCTAGCTCACTGGTGGCAAACAGGGACGTAATCACCCTCTTCCTCAAGACCAGGGATGGCCAATCACTGACCACGGCTTTTGATTAGGGACTTCGGATCACTGGGAGCTCAGCTCTGAGAGCATCCACTGTTCCAACCTGCCCCAGACACAGGCAGCACAGAAGAGACTTTAAAACGCTGTGCTTCCTCGGGGCTGCAGGGCACAGTTAGCTGAAGGGCTGCATGTGCTGGGCAGGTCACGAACGCTCAGCTTTGGGGAGCTGTGGAAGCAGCCCCTGGCGCCCCTCCTCATCCCTTCCCAGGGCAGTTTAGATCCAGTTGCACCCTTCCATGGGTCACCCTGATTCGGCTGGGAAAGACTGACTTAGGAAATGCCTCTCCAGCGAGCCCCCACTCCCAGATTGTGCCCTCCGGGTGAAAGTAGCTTGAGACAACTAAAGAAGATACAGAGGTGACAACCTGGGACAAAGGCTTGCCTGCTTTAAACACCTGGGAAAGGGAGGTCTGTCTCCTGGGAAATAGAGGGGCCTTCAGACTCCTGAAAGCAGGGGAACTCCAAAGCAACTAACAAGCACAAGCCCAGGACAAGACACAGGCCCAGAAAAGACAGCGAGAACCTGTACTTGCACTTGCCTTGTGTGGACCTTCCTGATAGGAGCTGAAGCTCAAGAAAATCTGTCTTATCATCAGCCAGTTACAAACTCAAGAAACAGATATCTCAGGGAATAAATCCCAGAGTTAAAATATTAAAATGCACAGTGTGCAACAAAAGTGTAAGACAAACAGGAAATAACAGCCCATCCAAAGGAACAGGATAAAAATCCAGAAAACACCAATGAAGAAAACCAGAATGTGGACCCACCAAGCAAAGGCTTTTAAAAATTGGTCTTAAAAATGTTCAAGGAGACAAAGGAGAATACAGAGAGAGAATTAAAGATATCAGGAAAACGATGAATGAGTAATATGAGAATCTTAGTAAAGAGACAGAAATATTTAAAAGGAACCAAACAGAGAACTAGTGGAGGTGGAGACCTCAATAACTGAAATGAAAAAGTCCCAGGAGGGTTTCAAAAGCAGATTGGAGCTGGCAGAAGAAAGAATCAGCAAACTTAAAGACAAGACAATTGAAATGAGTCAAGCAGAGGAACAGAAAGAAAAAAGAGTAATGAAAAGCAAAAATAGTCTAAGACACCACTGGGACACCATCAAGTGAACCAATAAATGCATTATGGGAGCCCGAGAAGGCGAAGAGAGAAAGGGATAGAAAGAATATTCAAAGAAATAATGACAGAGAACTTCCAAAACTTAGCAAAAGACACAAATATGCATACCCAGGAAGCCCAGAGAACACCAAACAGGATAAACATGAAGAAAAACACATCCCGTCATATCCTGATCACACTACTAAATGCAAAAACAAGGAGAGAGTTCTGAAAGCTGCAAGAGAAGAGCAACGTGTTATGTACAAGGGAGCCCCAATTAGGGTGAGTGCCGATTTCTCATCGGAAACCATGAAGGCAAGAAGGCAGTGGATTGAAATACTTGAAGTGCTGAAAGAAAACAACTGCTATCCAAGAATGTTATATCCAGTGAGATTTTCTTAGAAAAATGAGGGCGAGATTAAGACATTCCCAGATAAACAGAAGCTGAGGGAGTTCATCACCACTAGACCTGCCCTACGAGCATTGCTAAAGGGAGCTCTTCAAGCTAAAAGGAAGGGCAACAGACAGTGGTTAGACGAGGCATAAAGAAATAGACCCCTGGTAAAGGGAACCATTTGGGTAATTATAAATGCCAGTATTACTGTATTTTTTGTTTGGTATGTAACGCCACTTCTAACTTCCTACAGGTGCTAAAAGGCAATGCATAAAAAGTAATGCTAAATCTATGGTTTTGGACATACAATGTACAAAGATATAAGAAGTAACAAGTTCAAGAAAAGGACAGGGAGATGGAAGGGTATAGGAAAAATGTATGTGTAAGCTATTGAAGTCAAGCTGATATCAAACCAACTATGACGTTATAAATTTAGGGTGTTAAATTTTAACACCATGGTAACCACAAGGAAAGTAGAGGAAAAATATATGTACACAGAAAGAGAAGGCACTCAATATGGCACAAGACAAAAAATTAAATAAATATAAAAGTAGGCATTACTGGAAGAATTGAGGGACAAAAAAATGTATAAGACTTACAAAGGCTAAATAGGACAAAAAAATGTATAAGACTTACAAAGGCTACATAGCAGAATGGTGGAAGAAAGTCGTACATTATTAGTAGTGACTTTAAATGTAAAAGGATTAAACTCTCCAGTCAAAAAGCAGAGGTTGGCAGAATGGATTAAAAAAACAACTATATGCCATCTGCAAGAGACTCACCTTAAATTCAAAGACACAAGTAGGTTGAAAGTGAAAGGATGGAAAAAATTTACAGTAGCAACTGAAAGAATCAAGTATCTAGGAATCCAAGGATGTAAAGGACTTGTACACAGAAAACTACAAAATGCTGCTAAGAGAAAGGACAAATATTGTTTGATCTCACTGATGTGAAACAATTAGAATAAGCAAATAGAGTCAGTTTCTAGAATATAGGTTACCAGGGGACAGGGTGGGGATAGGGAATGGGAAGGAAAGACTAGAAATGTACAGAATTCCTATTGGGAACAATGGAGATGTTTAGGTAATGAACAGTGGTGATGGTAATTATGCTCACATTGTGAACGTAATTAGCAGCACTGAAATATTTATCTGAATATGGTTAAAAGGGGAAATGTTAGCTTGTATATATGGTAATACAATAAAAGAATTTTTAAAACCCATGTAACTACACTACACAAACAGTGACTCCTAAGTTAAACCATGGACTGTAGTCAATAGTGCAATCATAAAAATGTGCTTTCATCAATGGTAACAAATGTATCGCACCAATGCAAGGTGCTAATAATAGGGTGTAATATGGGAATCCTGTATTTCAGGTTCTGATTTTGTAAATGCACTTCTGTAATAAAAAAAGAAAATTTGTAAGATGCAGCCAAATCAGTACTTTGAGGAAAATTCATAGCATCCGATGTATGTATGTATGTATGTATGTATGTATGTATGTATGTGTGTGTATATATGTATATATATATATATAAGAGAAGAAAGGAGAGCAAAAGAAGAGATGGTTGCTCTGAAGAACCATTGGACGGGGCCTAGCTTTTAAAAGGACGCTGGGCAGCAACATCCCCATGCATCATCCGAACGGAAAGAGCCACAGGTACACGTACCGCCACAGGTCAGGAGGTTCTGCAGAAGCACGAGGTGGACGGGGCAGGAGCAGCGTGGTGTTCCATCACCCTTGGCAATGCAGATGTGGGAACAGCCGCCATTGTCCCGGGCACATGGGTGGGCCGCTGCAGAGACAAAACGGGGTGTAGAGAGGGGATTCAGCCCTGCCTCCCACCTCGAGCCTGCAGCCTGGAGGGTGGAGGGGATGAGGGCCAGGCAAGAACTCACGCAGGAGATCCTCCTGCTTAATTCCCCCACAGCCTACAGAGGACATTCCTGTTAGCATCCACGTGTTCCAGGTGGGAAAATGGAGCAGCCATCTGCAGCAGCCTCACTGCCTACAACCATCACCCTCCGCCGCCCGCGGTCCACTTCTCCCTCTCATGGTGCAGGGGGTTGAACGGTGTCCCCCCAAAGATGTGTGAACATCCCAACCACCAGAACCTGGGAAGGTGACCTTATTAAATAGGGTCTTTGCAGATGTAGTTGAGTTCCGGATGTTGAGATGAGATTGGCCTAGGTGTAGGGCAGGCCTAATGCAATGACCGGTGTCCTCATAGGGGATGCAGAGGAGAGAGACAGGGAGAAGAGAAGGCCATGTGAAGATAGAGATGAAAATCGGAACAATGTGGGTAGAAGCCAAGGAACCCCAGGAGCCACCAGGGGTCAGAAGAGGCAAAGAAAGATCCTTCTCTAGAGCTCCAGAGAGAGCACGTCCCTGCTGACATCCCAAATCTGGACCTCTGGCCGCCAGTATTGTGAATGATAAATTTCTGTCATTTTAAGCCACCTGGTTTGGGGTCATTTGTTACAAAAGCCTGAGGACACCAACACGTGAGAATTAAAATAGCAAAGGCACCGAATCCCTGGGGAACTCGGGTTTTTCAGTTCAATTAACCAAGAGCAAACATCCCCGGAAGGAAGCAGAGGCGGGCAGCTGGGAGGGCAAGCTGGCAGCCCCCAGGTGACAGGAAACGACATAAACTACCCTACTGCCCCCATCCCCACTCCCCAAGAAGCATCACGCAGCTGTCCCTCCTCAACCTCAAGGAGAGGGTGCTTTTAAAAATGGCAGAAGTCACAAAAACAGGTCGGTCTGGGTTTGGCCCGTGAGCTGTAGCGTGCCCCCTGACTTTATGGGAAAGCAGGCTGGGTGATCCATGTCCCAAGTAAACAGAATGAAGCTCCCCTAAGTATGTCCTGCCTTCACCAAAAGCAAGGAGACTCTCGGCATCACCCTCAACATCTCACATTGGCACCCACAGGGCCATCCTCCAGTTTCCAACCTGATCCCTGTTCAGTAAACATCTTCCTGGCGCTCCGTCCCCAAGGAGCTGCTGGCCAGGGCGTCTGGGTTTTGGCCGACACCAGCAGGCAGCAGACTGGGCGTTCGTGGGCTCGACTTCACAGTGTGGGTCATTTACCTGCAATTCTGAAGGCCCGGGACACCGGGCATTTAACTTGGCTGAAGAAGGTATCAGAGGCCAGGGACACGGGGCCATTCTAGCCATACCACAGGGTGCTTGATTATCCAGAAACTATTTTTGCGGCATTTTCACTTATGCAGGACCCAGTGAGAAGCCACAAGGACAGAAAACGGACCTCTTGGCAGGAAACACAGAAGTGGTCAACTTACTGCATTAGCGTCCACACCCAGCTCAGAGCCGGGAGCCAAAAGCCCTCACTCCGATTACCTGTTCAGAAATCACATGTGATTCTACTGAGCAACAGAAAAGCCAAGGGGTTAAGACACAGGCTGTGGTCGCAAATCTAAGTTCCACCATCTTTATCAGCCAGGGACACAGAACGAGTTACTACTCTTTCTCAGCCTTTCTTTCCTCAGCTGTGAGAGTGGATTACTGTGAAATAACATAATTATATACCGAGCACAGAGCCTGGGTGCAAGAGAGTCAAGACCCGGTGCGGCCGGCCAGAGTGGGGAGGCAAGGGCAAAAACTGATTCACGAGAGCCGAAAGGAGGCAAGGGCCCACGGGGCCATCATCAGACGAGCGGATAAACGAAATGCGGCAGATCCGCGCAACAGACCATCACTCGGCCCTAACGAGGAACGACGTCCTGACACAGGCTGTGACACGGGTGAACCTTGAAGACATAGGGCTGAGAGAAAGAAACCAGACACAAAAAGTCAAATATTGTGTGATCTCGCTGACATGTAATAGTTCTTAGATAGGGAGCAGATCAGAAGTTACCGGGGGCAAGGCAGGGTGTAGGGAGAATGGGGAGTTATTGTTTAGTGGGTGCAGGGTTTCAGTTTGGGGTGATGAAACAGCTTTGGTAATGGATGGTGGTGAAGGCAGCGCAAGTTTGGAATTGTACGCGTGAAGTGGCTAGAACGGGAAACTGTACATGTTACCACAATACATTTTGTCTAAAATGCTTATCCATTACAGAAAGCAACAGTTGAGCCGAGTGAGGGCTGAGGAATTAGGAGTGACCCAAAGGGGGAAAGAGAACATGAGGGGAGCCGCGGGAGTCCTCAGAGCAGGGGGGCTCCAGGGCCAGCGGAAGGGCAGCGAGGGGGACGGGCAGCCTCTCAGGGCCTTGGAGCTGGGCCCGGACCCTGCCCTGCTTCTAAGGAAAGCTGTAAGTTCTAAGCCAGGGGGGCAGGGAGGCAGTAGCTGCACCCTAAGAACAGGTCTGCATTTTTGACAAGACCACTCTGCCGGCTGCAAGGCCGGGGGGAAGACCCTTGCAGCTGGCCCGAGAGAGGACAGGGGCTGGGAGCAGGTGGAGGAGGTTAGGTGAGAAGGCTGAGGCCCAGGGACAAGAGGGAGGCCTGGAGGCCTGGGCCGGCCTCCTTCCCTGGCGAAGGTGAGGCACGGGGTCACCTGTGTCACGTGGCCAGACAATGGGCAGGTAGAGAGACTGCTCTGCTCCATGCTCTGACCTCAGTTCCGAGCACCCAGCAGAGGCCAATGTGCGTTTACTGAATGAAGCAAGAGGAAAAGTGAGAAGACAGAGGAGCAAGCAGATGCTTACACACAGACCAGCTTACACACACACACACACACACGCACACACGCACATCTGTATATGGAGAGCAAGGGAAGGAGAGGGGGAAATAAGGGTCCCGGCTTGAGGTCCGTCTCTCCCGAGCCCTCTCCTGCATGGTCCTAGCGGGCAGTGGTAGGCAGAATTCTAAAATGCTCCCGAGCTTCCCCGCCACGACCCTCAGCCCTGTGAACCCGTGAACGTGACGGATATCAGGCCCTCAGCTGTCACCACATATGGCAAAAGGGATTCTTCTAAAGTAAGGTCCTGACCAGCTGACGTTGAGTCAGTCCAAGGGGAGCACAAGCCAAGGGTGGGCCTGGTCTAATCGGGGTGGGGGGCCTTCGAGAGCTGGGCAGGTGCTCTGGCTGGTAGCAGAAGGGGAAATCAGAGAGACTGGGAGCGTGAGAGGGATGAGACACGAGGGAGGCCCTCTGTAGGTGAGATGGAGGAGCCACTGGGCAAGGAGCTAAGAGTGGGCCCCGGCCGGCAGCCAGGAAAAATGGGGTCCTCGGTCTTGCAGTGAACGACCTGTCTGAGCCTGGAAACAGACTCTTCCCCAGAGCCTCCAGCCAAGGGCCCAGCCCAGCAGACACCTTGATTTGGAACTGGGAGACCCTGAGCAGGGAACCAGCTGACCACAATGAACATCTGGCGGAACTTCAGCGTTGAGCCCGAGTGGGCACCCCTCAGCAAGGGGAACGAGCTCAAGCTCCCGGATAAGGCCGGGGGTGGGGGGCCACGATCCATTGCCCCGAGCCGCCTGCTTTTGTCCAAGGGGGCCGGGGCAGGGCCGTGGCAGGGGTCACTGTGCTCTTAGCAGATGGCCTTCCCAGCCCCCACGTACAGAACTCCTCCGGGCTGACCCCCTCCACGGCGTGGAGGCCAGTGAGGTGGGCGATCCTCCCCTGGACGCGCGTCCGCTGGTAGCCGGTGGTCTTCTCCACACGCTCCACCATCTGCTGCTGCCGGTCGATCCAGTAGAGGTGGTTGCCGAGCACGGTCAGGCTCACGGGCTGCATGATGTTGTTGTCCTCCAGGGTCAGGCGGTTGGCTCCTGTGGGTGGGACAAGGGCCAGGCCTGAGCGGCGGCTCAGTGCCAGGGCTCAGGGAACAGCGAGGGGCCTGCCCCAGGAGGCCTGGCTGAGCAGGAGCCTGGGGGGCTCTGCGGCCTGTCCGGGGTACTTGGAATCAGGCGGATCTGAGGCTAGCACTGGGGTCAGGGCCACACACTCCACCATGGGCCCTGGTCACTGGACCTGCCCACATGGCGCCTTCCCGTCCACCCCCTGGTACCTAAGGTGAACCCAGGCCCCCTCTCCCAGCACTCAGGTCTCTGATCTAAGGTGCTGCTTGAGTGGGCTCCAAGGCAGATCCTAGGCCTGGGATCCCGCTGCACCGCCCCCTCCATGCTGTGTGGCCATGAGCTGCTCACACACCCTCTCTGAGCCCCCTCTTCTGCTTCCACAACGTGGGGCTCACTCAGGACCCACATCCTGGGAACTCAGCAGGTGAGGGGTGTACAGGGTGTACACCAAGCAGCCGGCACACCGTAGGTCCTTTAGACACAGCAGCCACTGCCATTACTAAGAAGGCAGGCCAGGGATGTCTCCGGAAGGGCCAGACCTGGGAGCTGCTGGGAGACCTCGGGGCAGAGTTGGGGCCGATACCTGACAGGTCGCAGCTTTCGATGCGCTTCAGGTCAGCGTCCACCCAGAAGAGCTTGCCCAGCGCGTTGTCCACCACGAGGGCCACGGGGCGGATCAGTCCTGTGCTGAAGAGGACTTCACGCTCGGTGCCGTCCAGGGCCACGCGCTCGATCTTGGCCGCACGGTCCTGCATGTTGGTGAAGTACAGATACCTGCGAGGGACAGGGAGGGGGCAGTGAGCGCAGCCCGGCCACCCTCTCCTCCAACACCACCGTCTCCTCGGCCAGGACCACAAACAAGGCCAGCCCTGACCCTGTGGGCTTCCCGTGGGGCAATCGCGCAGACCCAGCCTCCCAGATCTTATGTGGCTCAGGAGCACTGGCCTCCAAGGAGCCTGGCCCCAGGAGACAGCTTGTAGGGTTCCAGAGCCGCTGCTGTGAAGAGTGTAAGCTTCCACACACCGAGCCAGCTGCATGGGTCATAGAGGCTGGGACCCTGCTGTCCTCACTTTTACAGATGAGGAAACCAGGTTATGAAAGGGCACATCTCCTGCCCAAGGGCACGCGGGCAGTCAGGGATGGAGGCAGGATTCAAACTCACGTCTCCCTGGCCCCTAACCTGTAAGTCCTCCAGTTGCCCCCAGGCACGAGCGCCCCCACACAACATCCTCGGACAGGTCTAATTCCTGTGGCTACTTGAAGATGCACCACGCTCCTGCCTGCACCCCCCAAACTTTTGGGTGCTGGTTTTGGTTTCTGAGCTTCATGTCGCATGGTTTTAGGCCCCCGCCCGCCCGGGTTATTCCCTGTGGAACCCTACAGTCTGTCAACATGTCCACGGGCACCCTCACACCTGTCACAGACCCAGAGGATCAACAGGGGAGTGTCCGGGGTCTTCCCAGTAGGAAGAAGCTCCCACGAGCTGAGGCTGAGCCCAGGAGCAGCCAGCTAGGAAGGTAGTGAGCTCCCCGTGGCAGAACATCTGCGAGTGAGTAACCAGCAGCCACCTGGGCTTCTGGAAGGGAGTTGTGTACAGGTTTGATGGGGACTGTGCAAAACCCATCACTTAGAAATAACATCCTTCCAACGTTGACTTCTTAGCTAGAAGCCTCCTACATCTCTCGGCAAAACTCTGCTTCCCTCCTGTCCCTTGCTTTCTGCTGAGGCTGTTTCTGTGTTTCCGCTTCCCCGTGGGGACCGCGGATGGGGTTGTGCTGCCAGCAGGGATCCCGGGAGGCTCCTGATTGGAATGGTGGGGCTGAAAATCCCTCCCGGCCTCCGAGAGACTGGTGTTTGCCTAAGAGATCCGGCGGCATACCCCCCACCCCCACCCCAGCCCCATCCCGTCCCCTACCCGCGCTCGGCGTTGACGGCGATGGCCCTCGGCCGGTCGCGGTCCCCGCCCAGCACCACACCCATGGCCTGGCCGCTCAGCCGGTGGACGTTGATGGTGTTGGTGGCCTCGCACGTCCAGAAGAGCGTGCGGCTGTAGATGTCGATGCTGAGGTCGTGGGGCTGCCGGTCTGGGTTCTGGCCTTGGCTGGGAGAGGTCAAAACGAAGGGCTGCAAGAGAGGAAGGAGACAAAGTGGGCCCTGTCAGAGAGCCGGAGAGAGCATCGGGCCGCCCGGGAGGGTGCCGGGCCTGCACGGAGCCCGAGAGCCGAGAGCCAGCCCCCAAGGGTGGTTTTGGGATCCTTGCCGTCGAATCAGCTGTTAACCGCCTGCCTGGGTTCCTGCAGCTCGTGACAGGTTCCCAGTTCCCGTCAACTGATTCGGACATCAGACCACCACACGACCGAGCGTCCAGCCAGCCCAGGGGCTCTCTAATCTCCACTTCGCCTCCTGCACACGCACGGAAGGACTGACGGACCGCTTACTAGTCAGCCCGCAGCCCTTCTCAAGCCATCTTCTCTCTTCCTTCTGGCGTTCTTGGACTCACACTTCCAGACGAAGACCCGCAAATCGTACACGGGTTTTGGGGTGTGTCTGTGCTTGGGTTTTTAATTGGGAATGCCCGGACCCTGCGCCTGGAGGCACAGGGCCGCCTCCAGCAGCAGTGCCTTCCCCGGGGGGTCAGGAGCCGGGCTGGGGGAGAGGGCAGGTGGGGAGGGGCATGGGGGGCAACTCCCAGCTCCTCTTGGGAACAGCTGTGTCTGAAAAGGCGGCTCTCAGCTCCAGTATCCCCCTCTTCACTTTCTGTGGGGGTCTCTGCCGCGGGAGAGTTCTCCCGAGAGCTCTGCCCGACTCTAAGATCCCCACAGCAACTCAGGGTGGAGCCCTGGATTTCAGAGCCTGCCTTCCAGGCTGCACCAAACTGGGATCCCCAGCCAGAGACCTCCAAGGTTCTGGGGAAAGGACTGTCGACCCCCAGGCTGTGGCCCCAGTGCTTTGGGATATGGACATTGTCATCTTCAAAGGAGCTGGATGCAAAGGAATCAGGGGCCTGGTTTCATGAAATGATGCACAAAAACCTCCCACAGAGCAGGAGCCTGATGTCCCTCAGAGGGACCTCACGCAGGTTCCCAAGGACCTGACCTTGTGCAAACTGGCCTGGGAGGTCCTGGCAGCTGCTGCCTACAATTTGGGTGAAAAGCTCTTCAGTATAAGACCTCAGGGCTAACATCTCTGCTCCCTCATCCTGTCAAGACTCTGTGGGCACCAGCTTAAGATGACGCTCTCGTCACAGGTCATTCAGGACTTTATCTACTTCTTTACAGCACTTAAAAGAGCAAGTCTTTAGGAGGGGGCTTGCAGCCAAAGAGAAGCTCCCTCCCCTAGGCCCAGCCTCTAGGGCCCAGTTGCAAAGGACTCCCACCTCATTCCCTTACCTGCCCCTGGTCCAGCCCTGCTGAGCAGCTGGGAACGCATAACTTGCATGTGAAAACTAAGCAACACGTTAGAGGATCGAGTGCCTTTCTTCTCTGCTCTGCAGATAGCAGCATTCACATCCCAAGGTGCTGGGAGCTTCAGCCCTGGGGATCTGTGATCAGCTCACCCTGGGCGATGCTCCTTTCCCAAAAGCCACAGAGCTCCTGGCTGGGGATCTCAGCCTGGTGCAGGGGAAGAGTCAGGGAGCAAAGCTGGACTCCAGCCAGCCCCAGCCCAAATCAGGCTCCTGATGGAAGGGGAGTCTGTGGGAAGAAGGCCTGAAACCGGACTTTGGGGTGCAGGCATTAAAACCAAACAATCATCTTAGCAATCTGTGCAGCACGAAGCAACGCACTGCCTGCACCACTCCCCCAGGCAGACAAAAATGAGGCCAAGTGGGAACAGCTGGCTAGTTTCGTAAAACCCAAGCTCTTGTTAGGATACTTCCACTAATGCAGAATTTCTCACCAGAATCCCATTGGACACCACAGTCTATGACCTCCGTGCAACAGATCAAAATCTTGGCCAAGTGGCAAAGAATAAATAACCACCTCCTCCGGCTGGAGGGGGACGGGGAGCAGGGAGGACAATGCCCGCTAAAGACTAAAGCAGGAACCATCAGAGGAGGAGCCGCACACAGGAGCTTCTGGAAGGACTCAGGGAGGGGCTGTACTTTCCAAACTAAGCAGAAACCCAGAAGCTCTTCCTAAGGGGCTTTTTCTTCAAAGTCTGGGGCCCACTTTGGCTGGACACCATAAAAGAAGGCCTCCTCGAAGGCAATTTGCACCCAGTAACTTTCTCAGCAGGGAAATCAAAATCTGTCAATTAACAATTCCCTTTCTCCAAGGACTGATTGTGCCTGTCGATTGTGCAGGAAGATGAAAGAAATCCATTCCCACCATATCCACCCCGGTTCCGCTCACAGGGAGATGATTATCGGGGTGACCTGGAGACGATCTGGAGCGGAGGAACGGCTGTGGATTTCAACCCAGTGCACACCCACCATCAAACAAGGACAGAGACCTCACGTTTCGACTTAGTAACTTCAAACTGTTGTCTGGTGACACTTGCTGCGGAAAGGCCTGTCCAGCCAGTGTAGACAGCGCTTCTACCCAGCTCAGTGTGCTCAGCAGCAGATTCAACTCTACAGACACGGAAAGTCGGCTGAAAGTCTCTACCAACGAGTGTGTCTCTATGTCCTTGCAATATCAGACATCAAATTTCACCACAACCCTGCACTCATCTCTCTCCCGATGAGGAGACCCTCTGGCTCCATGGCTTTGTTAACACACATCTTTGGAAGCCGGCCGCCGAGCCGGGCCTGCCTGCAAGTTCTACGCTAAACCAAACACGCTGGTCTCCACCTTGCTGGGTCACAGATGGTCTGGAAGATGCGGACGGCCCCGAGGCTGCCGTGATCGTTCTTTCTGGAATAGGTCACACGATTCTAACATTGAAATGTATAGTCATTCTGCTATAACACTTATTTTGAAGTTTGTTCCAACAGATTGAAAGATCAGAGAATAGTTTGAGCATAATGCAGGTGTCACATTTGCTTATGTGCAATTTTCTCCATAAGACACCAGGCAAAAGCAGAAAGTGCACGCGGCTGGACCCAGCCGCAGACGGAAACAAAGGTGCACACCTCCAGCATGCTCCATCTTCCCCAGCTCGGAGGCACACCCTGAGGACACCCATCCGCTATGCTTCCTGTCCAATTTCAGATCACCCTGCTTCCACTTAGTATCTCACAAGCTGCAACCCTTCCAACACCCATGTCCACAAGCAAACTGCAGGCCTTTTCCAGGAAAAGTGTCCCATCTATTGCAAGGTTTATACATGTATGTTGTTGCAGTATTTAGAAATTCAATTGCTGCACGCGTGTACAACTGCACTCCTGCATTGCTCACGTTCCACCTTTTTTGTTACAAGTTGACTGTTTTGCTCCTAACCCCATTTTCCCCATAACCCTGTGGTTTTCACGATTTTGCATAATGTAGTGATTTTTAAGAGCATATTTGTTGTGTTTATAGCAGAACTGACTGTCCAATTCCTATGAAATAAAGAATAAATCCAGAGCAACCAATACCAACTATTTCGCACAAACCACAAAAACACTGAGGAAGGAAAAAAAAACTGGGGTTTGGCCCCTGTGCCAGTTGAATGTATTATGTCCCCCAAAACGCCATTACCTTTGATACAATCTCTTGTGGGCAGATGTATTAGTGTTCAGTAGATTGTAATTCTTTGACTGTTTCCATGGAGATGTGACCTTCCCAACTGTAGGTGATAACTCTGATTGGATAATTTCCATGGAGGTGTGGCCCCGCCCATTCAGCATGGGCCTTGATTAGTTTACTAGGGCACTCTATAAGCTCAGACAGAAGGAGCGAGCTTGCTACAGCCAAGAGGGACACTCTGAAGAACACACAGGAGCTGAGACAGGAGCTGCAGTTTACAGAGACATTTTGGAGACGGCCTTTGAAAGCAGACTTTTGCTCCAGAGAAGCTAAGAGAGGACAACAAACACCCCAAGGGCAACTGAGAGTGACATTTTAGAGAGAAGCTGCAGCCTAGAGAGGAACGTCCTGGGAGAAAGCCCTTTTGAAACCGGAACTCTGGAGCAGACGCCAGCCACGTGCCTTCCCAGCTAACAGAGGTTTTCTGGACACCATTGGCCATCCTCCAGCGAAGGTACCCAATTGTCAATGCATTACCTTGGATACTTTATGGCTTTAAGACTATAACTTCGTAACCATATAAACCCCCTTTATAAAAGCCCATCCGTTTCTGTATTTTGTTAACGGCAGCATTGGCAAACCGGAACAGCCCCTCCCCCTTCCTCATCCCTGCTCAGACCATGTAAATTCCAGTCCCAGTTCCCACAGAGAGTCACAATCCATTACAGTCACACCGCCTGGGACCACACCTGCGATGACATCACGGGAGCCCAAACCATTATTTGCACAGTGCGGGGCTCCACTGGCATCGGGCCAAGATGCCGCCCAGGTGAGTGGCTGGTGGGAGCCCCCCTCACCCCCCGGCCAGGTGCACTTGCCTGGGTCCCATCGTCCTTGGCACGCCTGATGTTCTGGCGCCCGTCCACCCAGTAGATGAACTTGTCCAACGGGTCATAGTCGATGGCCTTGACGTTCCTCAGCCCGTGCAGCGGCAGGATGAGGTCTGGGCTATGCTGGTCGTCGGGAACCATGCGGCTGATGGCACATTTCTGGCTGAACAGCAAGAAGGTGGTGGGCGCTGCAGGGAGGTGAAAAGACAAGGGGGCTGAGCGCCAGCCCCTCGGAGTGGGACGGGGCGCGGGCAGGGACGGGCGGCTTTCCGCTTTCCTGTGAAAAGTAGATCTGTGTGTGCCCCTGCTAGAAGCACAGGGAAAAAAGACCAGAAGGACGTCGAGCTGTTTCTCAGGATTGTGGTGCATTTTACCCTCTGTGTCACAGGCCTCTTTTTTGAATATTTTTTTTTTAAGTGTGTGTGCTACTTTTGAAATAGATTAAATTTGTTTTTATGTTAGCAAGATTTAAAACGAAGGGAGGTAATGGTAGTTGACATCAACCTCACACTCACAACTGAGTGTGCTGCTCAGATGCTCTGTACTTTGCGGGAAGCCTGGAGGTGTCCACGTGGACTGCTGTGAACACACGCGGTGAACGATGACAGCTGCAGGGGACACCCACCTGGGGCATCAGTGAGCATCAGGGGCAAGCTGCAAGCTGCAACCCTTTTTAAAGTCCCCGCTTCCCAGGGGCACCAGGATACAGGATGGCCTCTCCCTCAGGGTGGAAGACAGAGGTCTGGAGATTTGAGCAAACCCACTTGGGGTCAGAAACAGCAGACTCAGAAAGGACAGGTGCTGCCCTCTGAGGTCCAAGTCGTCGCCCAGGTCTGCCGGCCACAGAGGCAGGGACTCTGGGTAGCAGGTCTCCCCTCTGGGCATGGCTCACCTGCACCTCTCCTTGACCCTTCAAGGTCATGCCCCTGGGGGAAGCAACAGGACCAAAGGGAGCCCAAGAATGGGTAGCCCCAGACGCTGCTCCCGGGCCTGTCTCATCCTTACTGTGGGGCCTTAAGGAAGCGCCTTGACCTTTCCAAGACTCAGTTTCCCCATTTACACAGCTGGAATGTACACCTGCTAATACCCAGGGCTGCAATGAGGGCTCAGGCAAGGCCCCAGAAGACAAGAAGCTTTATAAACTGTGAAGTGCTTCCCAGAGGCTGAATTATAATAAGCTCTGGCTGATGCCACAGGAGAAAACCCTGCCAACAGGATGCACCTGTGCTCCTAGGGGGGGCCGTGGGAAAGTCACTCATAGACTCTCTGAACCTCACGTTTCTTATCACAGAAACCGGAACAAAGAGGTGCACCTAATTCAGAGGGGTTGGTGTGAGGACCACAGGACCTGATACGTGTCACGAGAGGCCACACAGCAGGGTGGGGTGGGAACAGGGACTCCAGAGCCTGCCTGCCGGGTTCAAACCTGGCCCTAACACATTCCAGCTGTGTGGCCTTGGGCAGGTTACTTAACATCTCTGTGCTTTGGGCTCCTCATCTGTGAAACAGGGACAGTGATACCCTATGGGCCCACGGAAAGCACTTAGAACAGCGCCTGACTCTGTAGGTGACTGTTCTCCCCCAGTGATGGCTTTTCACTTCCAAAGAACTTCTCATGGAATCTATCAGCTGAAGGCTTGTGCCTCGATGAAGCAACAGGCTCTCTACCCATCCTGGGCCCACCTGATAGTGTTATGCAGCTTGTGCAGTGCACAACCTGCCCAAACAGCCATGTATACCTGTGTACCCCCAGTCGGGAAGCTCCTTTCAACCTCAGCCCCCACAGCCAGCCTGATCTAACCTGGGGTGAGAGGGGGAGGCGGGCACGTACGGCTGCAGTTGCGGGTGCTGGGGTCCAGCGTGTAGTGTGAGGCGCAGCCGCAGCGGTGGCCGCCAGGGATGGCGAGGCACAGCTGCCCGCACTGCCCGTTGTTGTGCATGCAGTCGTTGAGGCCGTCCTGGCGGGAGGAGTGGAACACCAGGATGTCCATCACGAAGTCCAGGTGGCCCTGGATGAGGGTGCGGTTGCGGCCGCTGATCTTGTCGGCCCGCTCGATGCTGTGCAGGTTCCAGTCCGTCCAGTAGATGTAGTCACTGTACTGAGTCAGGCCAAAGGGGTGTGGAAGGTCGTCGGCAATCACCACCCGCTCCTGACCTGCGCAGGGACACGAGGCATCAGCACCAGCAGAGCCAGGCCCCGGAGCAGGGGACGCCCCGTCAGGCACACACAGCCTGGCGCTCTGCGGCAAAGCCTCTGAGTGCTCCACCTCTTGGGGAAACCGCCAGTGTCTACCAAAGCTTAGCGGTTACCCCCGAGGAGGCTGGTGGGATTGACGGGGAGGGGGCACGAGGGAGCCTCCTGGGCGGGGCTGGAAGACGTGCCTCCCACGATCTGGGCCTCAGCTGCACGGATTAGGTTTGTGCTTTCCTGTATGTGCACATATAAGTCTATGCATGCAAAGATTCTTCCATGTGCCCACTGAAGATCTCTGTACTTACAGTACGTATGCTCTACCTCAACACAAATTTTAAAATACAACTGTTAAAAAACGTTCAGCCCCTTCGGCCCAGCAGCTAGAGGAAGCAGTATCCTGTACTGGCCAAAAGCAGCTATTTGGCCTGGGTCCGATCCCTGCACTCGGTCTGCAAAATGGGTAAATTTTTTTTTCTGGTCCCTCTTTTTTTTTTTTTTTTTGTAGTAGAGAAGTTGTTGGTTTACTGAAAAATCATGCATAAAACAAAGAGTTCAAAATGGATATTCTTAAGAGAATCCTCATGGTTTGTGATAAACAGTCAGTGCGATCGTGCAGGTAAAGTGCTCAGAATTTGGCCACAAATTCTTGGTAAAGTTCTTGGTAAAGGCATGTGGCGGGCAGAATCACGGCCCCCAAAGATGTCCACTTCATAATTCTATAAGCTGTGAGTATGTTACCTAATGTGGCCAAAGGGGCTTTGCAGTGTGATTAATGATTAAGTTAAGGGGAGGTTATCTTGAGATGGGGAGATTATGTTGGATTATCTGGGTGGATGTAACCACAAGGGCCCTTATGAAAAGAGAGTCAGAGTCAAAGAGAGGGCGGGAGAGGCTACATGGCTGGCTTTCCAGATGAAGGAAGAGGCCAGGAGCCAAGGACTGCAGGTGGCTTCTAGAAGCTGGAAAAGGATGGGTTCCTCAGGAGTGCAGCCTGCTGCCACTTGATTTGAGTCCAGTGAGTCCCATTTCAGGCCTCTGGCCTTTAGAACTGAAAGATAAGGAATTTGTGTTGCTTTAGGCCACTGAGTTTAGGATAATCTGTTACAGCAGTGACAGGAAACTCACAGGGGCTGCCTCAGATTTGCTGCACTGCTGGGCTTCAATACCAAGGAAATAACTGCAAATACACGAAGCCGGATGTCCCACCCAGCACTGTCGCTGTGGACAGCTGGCACTGCTGCACACGCCAGCCACAGGGGACTGACAAAGTCAAACGCGGGGCACCCACAGGACGCAGCAACGTGCTCTGGCACACGTCTGTGCACCTTCTGTGCACCACATGGGGGGATGTGTGTAAGGGAGGCCACAGAGAGCATGACAGGGCTCAGAGCCAAGTGGGACAGTGCACCATTAAAGACGGTGCCAATGGGAGCTGGGTGAGCCATGCGGGTTGGGAGAGAGGATGTGGAGGGGCTCTGCGCCTTGACCCAGGCATGGTTCCGGGGCCTTCTCTGGTCAAACAGTGTGTGCACATTGCAGGAACCTTCCTCCACCTGTGTTCACGGTAAAAATGGTGCCCGTGAAACACGTTAACAACATTGAGAACATGCTCGGCGTTAAGTGGGGATAAAAGAAGGCAGACTGAAAATCATGAGTGGTATGATTTTAAATCATTTTCTAAAAATTATTCTCTTAATCACAAAAGTAAAACATTTTATCATTTTAAAAAATCAGAAATTTTAAAACTGAAAAATACTCATTTTAAAAATTATTTTTTAAATACCTGGAGACTGGAAAGAAATATGTCAGAGGGTGAATGTTGGTTATCACTGAGTGGTGCAATAATGGATAAATTATCACTTTTCTTCATGTTTTTCTGTATTTTAAGACATTTTCTAAATGGCTTACTTTTTTATTGCTAGAGCAAACTTCCTGATGCCTCCATCTAACACATACACAAGCCAGGGCCCTGGGCTGGGAGCCGGGCGGTTTTCCAACAGCAACTATCATTACAGCTAGACACTCAGAGGCACTTCCCGCCCGCCAGGCGCTGTTGGAACTTTTATCACATGATCTCATTTAGTTCTCACAACCGCCCTATGAGGAGGGTACTATGATTAGAAGGAAACGGAGGCACAGAAAGGCCAAGTAACTTGGCTGAAGCCACACAATTAGTAGCAGCGGGGCTCCGAGTTCAAACTGCAGCCCGGCATTAACCACACTGGGTACCACTAAGCCCCGTCTCCATGGCAACGCGCCCAGCCATGCACATGGAGCGTCCAGCACTCAGTCAACGATGTGGCATGAAATGGAAAGCATGCCACAGCCGAGAGGCCACCTGGATTTGCAGGGGTCAGGCAAGTTTCCAGGGTTTTCGCAGGTTTTCATCTGAGTCTATCCTCGTTCTGGGGTAATTAGGGAGCTTAGCCATTTCAGGCAACCGCAGCTACGCTGTGATCTGTTTCTCCTCTGGCACCAGCTTTGAGTGAAGACGATGACAAGCAGATCACCTAAAGCACCGTGGAGCTGGGAAGACCGTCTCAAAGACACACTCAAACTTTGCCACTGGCCTCGTAACCAGGATAGTCTGGCCCTCAGATGGGGTCCCTGGTGGGTGCAGCTCACTCAAGCAGAAACTGGGTCTCTGGGGCTCTAGCTCCAGTACCACCCACGGAGCACTTGAGATAAGCCATTCGGCCTACGTATGCCTCAGTCTCCTCACCTGTAAAATGGGCATAATCCTGCCACGCCTTCCCCAGATGACCACAGCATGACTAGAAAGGAAGCAAATTCTCTCCACCTTTATTGAAGGGTTCCACGGTGAAAGGATGGCTCTCGAGGCTCTGCCAGACCCCAGTGACAATCAGCTGGCCCAGGACCCATGAAGACCCTCCTGTCCTGAGCCAGGAGCAAAGCAACGGGCCATCCCCGGGGCCCTCACAGGGCACCCCGACCAGCCACACCCTCTTCCCTCGCTCTGCCCGGGAGTCCACAGCCCACTCTAACCTCCCGCTCTCCCCACTGGAAGGGGGGCTCATGGCACATGTCTGAAGGGGTTGATCACATCGCCTGGTGCATCACCCCGGACCTTTAACAGAGCCCACAACTCTAGCACAGACTCCAGAGTCGGCGTGTTCTGGGTTCAAATCCAGCTCCCGCTCCTGGGGTACTTGGGGTAAGGATTGGTTTTTAACTTCCCTGAGCCTCGTTGCCCTCATCTAAAAATGCAGGGCGTGGCGTGAGTGACCCAGTGCACAGTGGGTGCTCCGGATGGGCTGGCGGCTGCGCTGAGTGTGGGCCCTGCACTCTGCGCGGTGCACCCCGACTCACTGGCTGTGACCTTGGGTGAGTCACATGACCTCCGTGGGCCTCAGTTTCCCCATCGAGGGAAACAGCTATAATGCCACCACCCATGTCACGTGGCCGTGGGAGGATGTAACGGGGGCGTCCCCGTGCAGGGCCTGGCGGGGACCTGGAGTGCAGGAGGTGCGCAGGAAACCACGGCCATCAGCAATTTCTCTGCCAAGTGCACCAGCAGGCGGAAAGGGGCAACCCCCAGGGGAGTGTGGGGCTGAGTGCACTCCCATGGGGGCATCCACACCTCCCGAGGAGCACGGTGGGGGCTGAAGGGTGCAGACGCCCGGGCCCTGGCAGCCCCCGGGCCCCGCGGCCCCCCGGCGCCTCACCCAGCATGTTGGACGACTCGATCATGTTGGTGTCCAGGTCGGTCCAGTAGAGGCGCTGGTCGGCGTAGTCGATGGTGAGGTCGTTGGCCCGGCCCACCTTGTCCACCAGGGTCATGCAATCAGTGCCGTCCATGAAAGCCCGCACGATCCTCGGCTTGCCCCCCCACTCGGTCCAGTAGATGTAGCTGGATCAGAACCAGGGAAGGGCAGGTGGGTTCCGGTGGGTCCACACTTGCCAGGGGCAGAGGGCAGCAGGGGGAAGGGACCAGCACCACGGCCTCGTGCGGCCCTCCCGGTCCCGGCTAGCGCCCCACGACATCCCCCCCAGGCTCCAACTGTGGGACCCAAGACTCAAACTTGTCTGCCTCCCCCCATGCCTCCTCCTTCCCTTTCCTTCAGCAGATCCAGGAAAAGGAACTCACAGCCTCATTCCAGAAAGGTGCAAGTCTAACGTGCCCTCTTGCTAGCGCCTGGAGCCCCTCCCACTGCTCTGCCCTCCCGGGACCATCCTCGCCTCCTTCGTCGGGCCTGGGACGGGCAGGGTCTGTGGTGCTGCACACACACCACAGGTGCTTTATGGGGTGAGCATCAGGCCCAAGGGACAGAGAAGAAAGCTCAGGTCCAGGGCTAGTCTCCACCCTGGGACCCCTGGACCCAGGGCTGCCTGTTGGTTCAGAGCTCAGGCCTTCGAGGGGTCCGTAAGCTGTGCTAACAGCCGTGAGAAGCAGCCTGAGGTCCAAGGACTCCAAAGGTGGACCCGAGATCGAGTCAGTGCAGAGAGAGGGGCCTAGACGAGGAGCCAGAGACAGGGCTTCTCGGCCCCATGCTGCTCTGACTGGCCAGTGACCTTGGGCTGCTCTGAGCCTCAGTTTCCACCTCTGTAAAATCAGGGACGAAAGTGCCCATCCCTTGCCGGCTCCCTGGGCTGCTGCACGGGGTCACACGCGAGGGCCCAGCTCAGTGGCTCGTGTGCACTCCTTCCTGGACCGGACGACTTCCGAGGCGCCTGCAGCTCCAGCCAGCACCAAGGCTAGCAGCGGTTGATAGGACCCCCACCCCAGGGCTGGTGGCTCCCCCACACAGGACGGGCAGCCCACTTTCCTGGGCCTTGTCATCACCGCAGCTGTGCAGGCCGACTCCAGCCGAGCCCAGTGCGGGGACCAGAGACGGGCAGGGCTAGGGACGACTCTCATGTGGGACGGGGACTCACTTACCCTCTGGGGGGGTCCAGGGCCAGTGACCTGGGGTTGTCCAGGCCCCTCCACACGAGGACGTGTCGGAACTGCCCATCCAGCCGGGCCACCTCGATCCGGTTGGTGCCGGTGTCAGCCCAGTAGAGGTTCTTGCCCATCCAGTCGACGGCCATGCCTTCTGGGTAGTCGAGGCCAAACTCGATCACAGGCTCCACTGAGCTCCCGTTCATGAAGGCTCGGCTGATGGTCTGGGGGCCGGGGAGAGGGAAGGGCCACGTTTAGGGGCCAGGCCTTGCCGGGGTCTAGCTTGAGGAGCGCAACCCCCTGGAGCAACCACCAGCCACTCTGGAACCAGCACCAGGGATTTTACACGTGAACACGTGCAATGCAGCAAAATGCAACCCTTTCAGAAAAGCAAGTTGGCTTTAAAACACTTGTGCTCTTTTACCCAGTAATCTTCCTCCTGAAGCTTTATCCCAAGGAGCTAATGAAAATACAAAAAGTAAGGAACTACGGACAATACAAAAAGGGCTTTACACACAGAGATATTTATTGCATGGGATTATTTACAACTGGGAAAAACTGGACACAATCAGACATTTATAATAAGGGAATGGTGAAGCTAAACAGGGATATCTGTGCAGAGCAACACTTTACACGTTTAAAAATTATATCAAAGAGTTGCAGTATCTTAAGAAAACACCTGTTATAGCAATAAGTGAAAAAATCAGGACACAGGGAAATACTAACATAGGAAAAAAGATTTAAAGGAAAGCCACTAAAATGCTAGCTGTGGTTGACTGGCTGGTGGGGTTAGGGTGATTTGTATTTCTTCTTTGTATCTTTCTGTGTGTTCTCCTTTTTCTACAATGAACACTTGTGACTTTTAAAATCAGAAAAATCTTTGAAAGATACGCAATATAAATAGTGGAATAAAAGGTACGAGAGTAAACTGTTTCATCATCCAGTATTTCAGAGCAGGGTCAGCAGACTTTTTCTGCAAAGGAGCAGACAGTAAATATCCTAGGCTTTCCAAGTCATGCCATCTCCATCACAACCACTCAGTGCAAAAGCACAAAAGCAGCTGCAGACAATATATAAATGAATGGGCGTGGCTGTGTGCCAGTGTTTGTATATATTATGCCCCCCAGAAAATGCCATGTTCTTTGATGCAATCTTGTGGGGACAGACATATTACTGGGGATTAAGTTGGAATGTTTGGATTAGGTTGTTTCCATGGAAATGCGCCCCACCCAACTGTGGGTGATAACTCTGATTGGATGATTTCCATGGAGGTGTGGCCCCACCTATTCAGCATGGGCCTTGATTGGTTTACTAGGGCACTATATAAGCTCAGACAGAAGGAGTGAGCTTGCTACAGCCAAGAGGGACACTTTGAAGAAAGCATAGGAGCTGCAGATGAGAGACAGTTTGAAGATGGCCATTGAAAGCAGACTCTTACTCCGGAGAAGCTAAGAGAAGACAAATACCCCAAGAGCAGCTAAGAGTGACATTTTTGAGTAGCTGCAGGCTAGAGAGGAACACCCTGGGAGAAGGCCATTTTGAAACCAGAACTCTGGAGCAGACACCAGCCACGTGCCTTCCCAGCTAACAGAGGTTTTCCGTACCCCAATGGCCATCCTCCAGTGAAGGTACCCGATTGTTGACGACTTACCTTGGATATTTTATGGCCTTAAGACTATAACTGTCTAACCATATAAACCCCTTTTATAAAAGCCAATCCATTTCTGGTGTTTTGCATTCTGGCAGCATTAGCAAACTAGAACAGCCAATAAAACTTTATTTATAAAAACTGGAAGTTGGCCCACAGACCATTTTGCAAAACCCTGCTTTAGAAGACAAAAAGATCTTTCCCTGAATTTATCTGTGATGCTTCTATTTGTGTCATGAATGAAGAAAGAGGCTGCCAAGCAAATGGGCACTAGCACAGCAACAGGCAATGTCAATTTGTAACAAACTTTCACCAACACACAAATATTTAGAAAAGCCCATTTGTGTCTTCTGGATCTGCTAATTATAATCACTCCTATTTCTTTATTAGAATAGGCTCACTGATAGTATATTAGCCTGAATTGAGTTATAATAAACACTTTGAAGCAACAATATTTTATGGCCACGGTCTTCCAACGAAACCCGCACGGTACGACACCCGGCATGCCGTACCTTCAGGCTGACGTCCGTCCAGTAGATGTGGTTGTTGGCGGCGTCGAAGTCCAGCGCAGACGCCTCCTTGACGCCCGTGAGCGGGATGGCCACGTCGCTGTTGCTGGTCTCCAGGGAGATCCGGTGGATGGCAGCTCTGCTGGTGAACACCAGAAAGGCCTCGGGGATGATGCAGGTCTTTGCGTCACTCAGCAGCTCCAGGCCGATGGGGCAGCCGCACTTGGTGGCGTGGGGTGTGAAGAAGCACAGGTGGCTGCAGCCCCCGTTCCTGTCCGCACACGGGTTGGTTCCTGGGGGCAGACACATTGGCCCTAAGTACCAGCAGGCCCTCCAAGAGAGGGGCGTGAGCAGCCCACGGACATGCACCGCCATGTTTGGGCCAGGAGTCAAATGGGGACGCTAAGTGGGTGGCAGAAAAGCCCCAGGGATGGGTCAGAAAACCAAGGTTTTCCCCCTGCTAGGGTCTGGTGGAAGTAGCCATCATGCCAGCTGCAGGCTCTGACGGGGTCTTGCCATGTGCCAGGCACTAGTCCACACGTTACAGCTTTTCACTTACTCCAATCCCACCAGTCGGAGCTAGTCCCATCCCCCTTTTCCATTTGAGGAAACTAAAGCACAGAAAGGTTGTTTAACGTCACATGGGTAGAAAGCAGCTCAGCAGGAACGACCCAGATCCCTGGCTCCAGCCTGGGAGGGTTGCAATGAAGCAATGATGCAGCCCGGGAAGGATGCAATGATTCAACACAGTGGCGGCAGGACAAATCGCCTCCTTGGGGCCTCAACTCCTCCCCTGCTAACTGGACTGGCTCTGGAGAGCCCCACCCAGGTGCTCCCCCCAATTCACTCATACTGTCGGCCACCATGAAAAGTCAGACCCACCCAGGACAATCAAAGGCGCCTTCCCTTTCGCTAAAGCAGGCAGTACTTAGCACGTTCATTTATTTTTGGCCAGTCTGTTAATCTCACTCAGCTCCTCCAAGAAGCACTGTTAAAATTGGCTTTAATTTAGTGTTACGTAGTTAAGCTAAAAAAAGAATCCTTTTCCCCATCTCCCTCAGCAAATTCTCGGATGCAAGATTAAAAAAAGAGAGAGACAAGCCCAATTTCTCAACTTAAAATAACAACTCCAAGGATCTCTGGGGCTTTATTTTTTTCTGTTTAAGGAATCCATCACAGGTGACCCCACTTTGCAATGGACAGCAAATGTGTTTCTTAAAGCGGGAGGGAAATCTGTCTATTCCGTCGTCGTTGCCTTGAGACCAAAGGCCTGCCCCCAGTGACCCCGAAACACGAGCTGCTCCCCACACTGTCCCACCTCCAGGACATCACGCAGGCTGTCTCGTCTGCCGAGTAAACCTCTGCCTGGTGAAACCCCCATTCCCTAAAGTCCAAGCTTAAATTACTCCCCCATTGCAAAGGCAAACATCCCTCTAACAGTGCTGTTAGGGCTGCCCAGCTTGTATCAGAGCTAACTACGGGGTGTCGCACCCACTAGTCTGAGCAATGCATTCGTTCATTTGTTCATTCATTCATTCCTCCAACAAAGATTTACTGTGTCCCCACAATGTGCGAGCACTGCGTATCCAGCTGAAACAGTTTCCTGCCTTCCCGGAGCTTAGTCCCGTCTCCCCACCCTCCTGGTTGATCAGAACCCTGAATCCTTTTCATAAAGAGACAGACTATTCTGTTAAACAAGCAACTCCTAAGTGAGCTTTTGGGCAAATCCTGGCTTCCAAATGAAAGGTGTGAGTCTGAGGGTCCCAGCCTGGCCACACTTGATGCTCACAGGCCAGCCCAGGGTGAGGCCAGCACAGACCTGCCTCCCAGGGTGAAGGGGGGAATCCCTGTACTTAGCATAAAGGCCTGCCCTGAGGAAGAGTGAGTTAGGGCGTGGAAGGCGTGGAAGGTGCTTGGCCTAGGGCCTGGGACACAGCAGGCACCTGCCAAATGTTAGCAACGGTCCCAGTCAACAGCCAGGACCTGCTCAGTAGCCCCGGTCAATGGACTGCCCCCGTCCTCTTCTGAGCTTAACCAGATACTGTTACCATTTCCTGTCCCAGCTCTCCCTTCCCCTCCCTGTCCCCAGAATAGAACACCCCAGGCTGGCCTCTTGAGCCCCAGGTTTGGCCCCAACCGGGCCGCCCACAAGCCCGTCACTTCTTCCTTCCCCGGCGGCTGCCCCAGACGTACCCGTGACTCTGGCCACGTTCACTGCCTTGAGCCCCATCAGGTCTGGCAGCTGGTCCACGATGACATCTCGGCTCGCCTTGACCTTGTGCACCCGCTCGATGCTTCTCCTCTGCCAGTCGGTCCAGTAAATGAAGTCGCCCAGCAGGGTGAACCCGAAAATGTGCGGGAGCTTGTCCTCCAGGAGCGTCCGCCTCTTCGTCCCATCGATGTTGATCACCTGTGAGATGGCAGAGACGTAGCTCTGGACCGGCTGGGAGTGCTCCGAAGAGAGCCTCCCAGAACCACCTCGGCCCCCAGCTGCCTGAAACACAGTGGGCTCAGCCCCCAGGAGCCTCACTTTTACCTGTACTTTGCCAGGCTATTGTAAAAAACCAGCCCGTTGGGGTACTGAATAATGACATTTTCATTATGATGCTTGTCATCTCAGCTGATGGAGCAGTGGTGGGGGATTGGTTCAGGAGCCCTTCCCAAGCCTCCCCTGTCTGGGTCTAGATGCCATGTGTGATGGGTGGGCAGCTTAGTCTGCAACAGGCAAGGCAAACGGCATCCCCTCACTTTCCGTTACCTAGTGACTGGTAGCAGCTGCCCGGAATACCAAGGTGTGAGTCTCAGGCCAGGTGCAGGAAGGTGTTCTGGGATTGATTGGCAACACCTGCCGAAGGTGCACGAGAAGTTCTGGGACTGATTGGCAATGCCTGCTCTGGGTACAGGAAGAAGTTCTGGGATTGACTGGCAATGCCTGGCCTGGGTGCAAGAAGTTTTTCTGGGATTGATTCGCAATGCCTTGCCTGGGTGCAGGAAGGAGTTCTGGGATTGACTGTCAATGCCTGCCCTGGATGCAGGAAGCAGTTCTGGGATTGATGGGCAATGCCTGCCTTGGGAGCAGCATGGGCAGTCTTTGTATCGCATCCACAAAGCGGAGGAAAGGCTTTGCTACTAATTCACCACGGGGCCTGGGGCAAGCTTCTCCCCTTTCTCTGCAGATTAATTTCTTGTTTAAGGACAAGATGAACTTCGAGAGCTCTTCTTGTTCTCAATCCAAGCCCATAGGTCTAAGATGCTTTCCTCCGCCAGACAAGCTATTTATTGGCTGTTTCCTTTGAGATGTAGGAGCTAAATCTTTTTCTTGAAGAGTCAATGCTGATTAAAAGCAACAACCACAAAAGCCAAAGAGGTAGGAAAATACTGTCGAACATAAAAACACCTTCCAGACCAAGAAGGACAGACAAACAGAGTAAGGCAGGATTCTGATGATAGACAGTCCTGTAAAAGCGTGTGTTAAAACGAAGGTTGACAAACACAACAAAAACACAAATGCCAACCCCCTGGCTCTCAGAACAGGAGGAAAGAGACAATTAAAGGCGAGACCCGGCAGGCCTCCTGCAGCCAGATTATATTTCCGGGTCATCAGAAAACCTACAAATCCTCTGTGTGGAATGTGAGTGGGCAGGTGGCAAGAACGCGAGGGAGGCTGATTTTGGCTCTCTGTTGGACAGCAAAGGGCAAAACTTGAAGGTGAACAGCCCAGCTCTGCCCCACGGGCTGTCCCTGCACCTCCAGAGAATTCAGTGTCTCCACCTGTAACTGAGGGGGTCAGATTAGGCCACGACTAAAGTCACCCCAGAGAACTTCAAACAAAGAACGATGCCTGTGTCCCACTCCGGAGCCAAAAAATCAGCATCCAAGGGCCAAGGGCCCAGGTACGGGATTTTTAACTCCCCACAGGTGGTTCTAATGAGCAGCCCCAGGGGAAGGGATTGATTAGAGGATCCCCTCACACCATGGAAGGCAGTGACCAGGGGTTCCAATTTCCATGCCCCACGGTTCACAGGAAATGCCAGATGATGGGATTCATGCTCCAAAGCCCTCCTCGCCCCCACCATCTGGGATGCTGGCTCCCTGCCCAGGTACCCCCCACACTCCCCACCAGGCAGACCCAGAGACCTGAGTCTTGTGTCAAATGCCAAGCTGCCGGTGGGGCCCCAGCCGGTGAGTACAAAACCCGCACAAGGAAGGGTCCACACCCCAGATTCCAGCCAAGGAAGCGAGGACCTGAGAAGACAGTCTCTTCCAGAACCCGCAGCAAATTCCCCAGCTCAGAATGTGCAGCTCAGAAGGGGGCAGCAGGGGCAGCGCATTAATACGACGGAAAAAACTGCCCATCCTGAGAAAAAGGCAACCGAGTCAGTACACCAAGGGTCAGAATAGCTCTGACAGCTTTCTCTCTTCTTTCTCCACATCCGTATTTTCTTAATTTTCATTAATAACTAAATTACCAGCAGTTATAAGGATAGAAAGTGGGCCACAGAGGAAGGACACAGCGACAGAGGGCCGACAGCCACTTCCTATCGCCACGTCTCACCTTTGCTCCCCAGTCTCCACTTGACCCCAAACAAAGTGGGAGGAGGCCCTGGGTGGCTCCTCCTGGGGCCGGGGCGGGCTGGGCCCAAGGCTGGCGGAGTGGGCAGAGGGCTCGTTGGAAACCTCCACAGCACCCCAGAAACCTGCACCCGTTAAGCCTCCCATTAAGCAGTCGGCTGTTCTCCAACCTGGAAACACACGGGGACTGCAAGGAGCCCTGCTCAGCAGCCCCCACGCTTGAGAAAATACACAA
Organism: Choloepus didactylus; assembly: GCF_015220235.1. Classification (NCBI taxonomy): domain Eukaryota; kingdom Metazoa; phylum Chordata; class Mammalia; order Pilosa; family Megalonychidae; genus Choloepus; species Choloepus didactylus. The sequence goes on from NC_051312.1 coordinate 7,072,171, forward strand.
TCCCAAAGCGGTCCTTCTGTGACAACCTTCAGCACACCCTGACCCAGTTCAACACGCCTGGTAGAACTAACTACCATAAAGCGGCCTCTCCCAGGTCCTGCAGCGTGACGCGTGGGTCTGTCTCCCTGCCTGCGGGGAGCACCCACAGTTCAAAATTCCATGCTCCTCCGGGTGCAACTTGGTGAACTGCCACCTTTCCTGGAGCAATCCCTGAGCAGAGCCCGTGCCTGCTCTAGCACCCAGGAGGGTAAAGAGTTGAAGGAGAAATCAGGAAAAAAACAGATTCAAATTAGGGACACCCAAGAATGTTGGGGCCAGGACAGAACCTGGAGATGGCTCTTGCAGATCAGGGCTCAGCAAACCCTTCCCACGAAGGACCGGGTGTAAATATTTTAGGCTTTGTGGCCATATGGTGTCTGAGGCACAAAAATAAGTACAGAGAAGGCGTCAGCGAACCAGCACGGCTGGGGTTCCAACAAAGCTTTATTTCTGGACATGGAAATGTGCATGTCGCAATTTTTCAGATGTCACAAGATATTATTATCATTTTGAATTTTTTTCCAACTATTTAAGAATATAAAAGCCACTTTCAAGTTGCTCATGGTACAAAAGCAGACAGGGGAAGAGTTTTTAGCCCATGGGGCAGAATTTTAACTCCTGTCCTAGGAGCTCCCATATGCTCATTTTTTAGGAAAGGAAGTTGGACCCCAGAGATAAGTTCTATCCGAAGACGAAACGGTCAAGCCAGATGGCAAAGGAACCAAGCAGCAGCCTCGCTCTCTCGGCCTCTGGCTGCTGTCCTTGTCTGAAGTGACAGCCTCTGGCCTGGGCCTGGGTGGGGAGGGAGGTGGCGGGGAGGGGGCTCAAGGGGAGCAGACACCTGCCCCCAGCCCGCGCATCACAGAACGTGCAGATCTGTGGCTGTATGGTGGGAAGGAAGGGTGAGGGCACCCCTGAAAGAAGCCCCCCACCCCCAGCTGTGGTCCCTGGAGTAGGACCACAGCTGTGGGATCTTGTAGCTCAGCCACAAAACAGGTGGGCCCCAGAAAACCACCTGATGTGGCATCTCCTTATACTGAATCCTCCATTTCTACAACTCGGTTGTGTAAAGAGATTCAAGCCCAAGACACAAGATGAGTTTGAATAGTGCAGCCAGCCCTTTCAAACCACACAGTTAAAGAGAAAATGTTCTGTTTTCCTGACAAAATAATTATCACAGTCAGACACAAAACTCCCAGATTAAAACGGCTGTGCTTATTTTTTTTCACGCACGAAGAAGCGTCTTAGACTCACACACAGCACCCAGGGGTGCATCTCCGGAAGGACCTCTGGTCTGACTCCTTCTCCAGAGCTCGTGGACGGGCACACGGCCCCCCAGGCCTTGCCCCCCCCAGAGCTTGGCAATGGACGTTTGTCTTTGGCTGCCCACAGGGTCGCCTGCAACTACTCAGTAAGTGTCAGGAGGAGGGCACCCATGCACTTTTAGCTTCTCGGGAGTGTGGATCCCTAGGCCCACCAGCTGGAAGCCCATCCCCTGCCGGCACCAGCGGACATCAGCTGTGGAAGGTGCCAGTCCCAGCCAGAGCGAGACTGCAGGGGGACCACCGAGAGCCCCGGGCTCCAGCCTCCAAGGTGAGCACTCAACCATTGCTCCACCAACACGTCCTGCTGGAGAGACGTGCAATAGCTGGGACCAGGGGTGCACCCACAAGGGCTCCCACTGGTTCCACCCCGGGGTCGGAGCAGCTCCGAGGGACACAGCCGAAGCACTGGCGGTTAGAGAGCTCCTCGAAGGGTGAGGCCAGTCCTTGCACTTAGTTAACAGCTGAAACCGCCATCCACGGACACACTGCTTTGTGCGTGTACACATGGGGGTCAAACTGCTGTCCATGAACACGCCGCTTCACACGTGTGGGAAGGGGTCAAACCTCTGTCCTCAAGCACAGCTGCTTGACATGTGAGCGTGGGGGACGACGACCGGGGGCGAAACGACCTCCACAGACACGGCTGCTTCCTGCAGAAATGGAATGATGTCACCGTTCGAAGCTCATCCTCTCTCTTTCCCTAACCTAGTCCGAACCTTCCAGAACCATCCCTGCCCAGTAGATGCTGGCCGCACACGAACAAGGGTAAGACACCCCTATATCAGCTGTCTGAGTCCGGAGCATTTCACCACCGAACAAAATGCCAGAACCGTGTGCTCCGGGGCCGCAGGCTGACCCCAAGCAGCTGCCTGGACTCCTGGCACCCGACACACAGCTGGCGAGGCCAAGCACACGCTGCACGTGCAGCAATGTGGACTTCTGACAAAGCTACAGCTTCCGTCTGGTTCTCTCTTGAACCACTTGCTCTGGGGGACACCGGCCACCAGGCTGTGAGGACATGCAAGCAGACAGACAGGGAACCTCCAGCCACAGCCATGGGAGCTGTCTTGAAAACGGATCCCCCAGCCCCGGGCCAGCCCACGGCGGACCGCAACCCCAGTTGGGACCCCAAAAGCAGCCCTGCAAGAGACCCCGAGCCAGAAACACCCACCAGCTAAGCTAGATTCCTGACCCTCCAAACCAAGTGAGATGAAGTTCATTGGTTTAAGCCGCTAAGCTTGACATAATTTGTTCCGCAGCAAAAGACAACTAATAACAGAGGGGACCGCAAAGGGCATGTATGGGAAGCCAGAGGGGAGTTAGGAATGTAGAACCAAGTTACATTTTTGGAAGTACCTGCTGGACAGAAGGCCTGATTCCTGCTGCACCGGCCCTGGAGAACCCCCTAAAGGCCATGCTTCCTGGCCCAGCAGGGAACTGAGAGCAAAAAGAGCCTTAGGTAATGTGGACTTCACCTTCTCCATCACCTCCAGTCAACCCATTTGATTGATGAATAAACTGAGGCCAGGAACCACATGCCCCTGACCCCCCAACCGATCTGTGGCAGCCACAGACCAAGAACCCAGCCCCGGTGCTCCTTCCCTGGGGTCCCACCCTTCGTGCCACAAAGCCGGAGCCAGGTGCCGTCTTCTTTCCATTAGCAGGAGCTGCTGGTGTCTTTTTGGTGCTCGCCACGTGCCAGGCACTGCACGAAGGCCGGCATTACCCTGTTTGATCCTGGTGAGGAAATGGGAGCTCAGAGCGGTTAGGAACAGCCCAGAGGGACAGAGCTGAGGGCCGCGCAGGCCTGCCCAATGTCTGCCCCAGCCCCCTAGCCAGGCCATGGACCCACAACCACACTGAGCTCCCCAATCTGGGGCCACCACTCACCCCACCTTGTGTAACGGCGGAGTCACCTGCCGGTTGATCATCGCGTCTCCACAGTCCATCCTCACCCTCGGGCAGCACCCAGTGTCCTCCGAGGCCTGGACTGGAAGGTGGTAACAGAGCCACCCAAGGGGGCCAGCACCCCTCAGCCTTCTTTTCTCCAACCCCTTTACCCTTTTCCTTCGCAGCCTCCTTCCCACCCTCAGACGGGATCGGGCTTTGGCCGGCAGCCTCACCCCACAGTCCAGAATTGGCACAGGGCACCTGCCATGCTGGATGGAGCCAGGCAGGGCCTCAGGGCCTGGTCAGAAGCCAGCCTCTGCTTCTCTCCAGCCACTGACCTCGGGCAGGTGCATCAGCATTCGGAGCTCCTAAATGCAGGAATGACATCAGCTTGCTCGTGGCCTCAGAGAAGGCGTAGGGTGTGGTGGGCTCTGGAGTCCGACTGCCTGGAGATGACCTACTCACTGTGTGGCCCTGGGCAGGTGTGCCAGTTTGAATGTACTATGCCCCCAAAACACCATTATCCTTGATGTAATCTTGTGTGGGCAGAAGTATCAGTGTTGATTCGATTGTAATTCTTTAAGTATTTTCCATGGAGATGTGACCCACCCAACTGTGGGTGATGACTCTAATTGGATAGTTTCCACGGAGATGTGGCCCCGCCCATTCTGCATGGGCCTTGATTAGTTTACTGGAGCCCTATATAAGCTCAGAGAGAAGGAGCAAGCTTGCTACAGCCAAGAGGGACACTTTGAAGAACGCACAGAAGCTGAGAGAGGAGCTGCAGATGAGAGACAGTTTGAAGACAGCCATTGGAAGCAGATTCTTGCTCCGGAGAAGCTAAGAGAGGACAAACACCCCAAGAGCAACTAAGAGTGACAGTTTTGAGGAACTGCAGCCTAGAGAAGAACATCCTGGGAGAAAGTCATTTTGAACCCAGAACTTTTGGAGCAGACGCCAGCCATGTGCCTTCCCAGCTAACAGAGGTTTTCTGGACACCATTGGCCATCCTCCAGTGAGGGTACCCGATTGCTGATGCATTACCTTGGACACTTTATGGCTTTAAGACTATAACTTTCAAACCAAATAAACCCCCTTTATAAAAGCCAATCCATTCCTGGTGTTTTGCATCCCGGCAGCATTAGCAAATTACAACAGCGGGTTATTCCCCTGAAGCTCAGTTTCTACTTCACAAATGGTGATTATGCCACACACCTCTAAATACACACAAGGGTGTTCAACATCATTAGTCACCAGGGAATTGCAAATCAAAACAGTCTTCACCTTCCCTGGGATGGCTAAAATCAGAAAGGCAACAATAACAAGTATTGACAAGGAAGTAGAAATTTAGAACCCGCACACACCACCAGTGGGAATGTAAAATGGTGGTTCCTCAAAAAGTTAAACAGGTTTACTGTTCGAGCCAGCAACTCCCCCCCTAGGTACACACACAGGAGAAGTAAAAACAGGTGTTCAAACAAAAACTTGTGCATCAGTGTTCACAGTGGCATTATTCACAATTGCCAGAAGGCAGAAATAATCCAGGCATCCATCAACAGACGAATGGATAAACAAAATGCAGTGTATCCATACAATGAAATATTTTTCAGCTCTAAAAAGAGGTTCTGATGCATGCTACAAAACATATGAACCCTAAAAACATTTCACTGGATGAAAGAAGCCAGACACAAAAGGTCACATGCTGTTTGATTCTGTTTATGTGAGATTTCCAACATAGGTAAATTCACAGGGACAGAAAGTAGACGAGCTCAGGGGAGAGGCTGCCAGGAGCTGGGCTGGGGGGAGGAGTAGCTGCTTAGTGAGTAGGGGGCTTCTGGCTGGGCGGATGAAAATGTTTTGGAACTAGAGAGTTGTGATGGGTACACGACGTTCAGTACTAAACATCCCTGAATTGTACACTTTAAAACGGTAAAAGTGGTCAACTGTACATGTATTTACCAAAACTTTTTAAAAATATCATCTTTGTGGATGAAGCAAAGTGACACCTGTAACATGTCTGGCCCAGTGCCAGGCGGACACACCAGTCAGCAGAAAGAGATTAATTTGTCCCTCCCCTGCCCCCAGGCACCCTTGCCCCGGACCCCTTAAAGCCACCCCGGCTCAGAGGCTCGGGAGACAAGTATCTGCAAACTCCCTTTAATGACACGACCTTTTTTCAAAGACAAACACTCACAGGAACTCCAGCACAGGATGCAGCCACAACTGCAGCTCCTTGAGGGTCAGAGGGAGCTGCACCCCAGTGGCTGCCCCCCCACCAGCCTCCCAGAGCCCCGTGCTCCCCTCCACGGCCCAGGGCTCCTGCCACTCAGAAGCAAGCATGAACTGGTGACAGAGACAACACGGACACGGATTCATCTTCTCACCCCCACCCCCAACCCCCACCCAGGTGCCGGGCTCGGATCTCCCCCAGGAGCCTTGGGATACTGGGGCCTGAGAACAGCCAAGACGCCCCCCAGATGCTGATGTCAACAAGGAGCCGAGAATCGTCCACGTGTGACCGGAAAGGGAGGGAGCGCCTGTGCAGAGGAGTGGCACGAGCGTGCGGTGCACCTGCAGGCCCCCGGGGTGGGGCAGATGGGCGCACGGACCATGCTGGCGCCAGGGCACCTCCAAAACGACACCGGCCGGGGCTCCGGGGCAAGAGGGAGAAGGCACCAAAGAGCACATCCAGCGTGACGCCACTTAAAACAACACGAGTGAAAACATTGAGCGCCGGGCACGGGACCACTAGGGTACATCCATGAAGTGAAAAGAAAAACGTTTTTCGATGCTTGGGGATAAATCCTCCAACTCAGGACCGGCCTTGGCTGTGTCAATCATGATTTATGTCTTAGGCTAGGGGTGGGGACACAAGTTTATTTCTTTTTTTTACCATAACTTTATGTTATGAAATCGTTTAAGACTCATAACAAATTGCAAAGATAGTAGAGCCCAGAGGGTCCCTGTGTACCCATCCCTGGCTTCCCCCAACAACATCAGACAAAACACAGCACATCGGATGATGCTACCAGCTCACGGACAGGACTCCCTAGTGCCTTTTGGCGTGTCGGAAGTGTATCATCGTAAATTAGTTTTTCAAGAATTCCATTTGGCCAGAGGCAGATAGTGGGGGAGCACAGGTATCCACCTGGGCCCACCTCGGGTTGGACGCGCCACAGGGATGGCCAGGCCTGCCTCTGCGTAGCATTGGGCCCTGCAGCCCGGTGGGTTCTCGGCCCAGTGCTGTCTCAGTCCCGAGCCAGCGCCGGGGAGGACTCACCTCGATTTTGTCGGTCTTGGCGTCTCCCCAGTAGAGTTTGCCCTCCTGCAGATCCAGGGCCAAGCCATTGGGCCACCCGAGGGAAGTGTTCACCAGCACACGCCGCTCCTGCCCATCCAGGTGGGCGCACTCGATTTTGGGGTTTTCTCCCCAGTCCGTCCAGTACATGAGGCTGGGGGAGAGGCGGCTGTCACGGGCAGGCCCTGTCCTCCTGGCTCTCTGCTGCAGCCCGAGAACCAGACCCACCCCAGCTCCCCATCACCTGGGCAGAGCCCCAAGCCCACCTGCAGACTTAACCACACGGGCCCTTGGGCTCGAGGGCAGTGGACAAGGAGCCTCTCTAGGGACCCCTCCCACAGGTAAGTGGCCAGGGGGCACCGTCCCAAGGGCTAGGGCAGCCTCACGTCCCTGGGGGCTCCCACGGGGAAATGACAAGGCATGTGACCTCTGTAGCCCCAGGAGCCAAACTCGATCCTGGCGTGGAAGCCCTGGCGCAGCTTTCAGTGCAAGGAAAATCGAGTCACAGTGTCCACTTCTGCTGCACCTGACCCAGCCGGCCTCTCCCTCCTCCCTTCCAACTCGAGGTGCTCTCGCCCTGGACCCCACAATATTACCCACCTGCACATCTCCTCCTGGTGGCCAAACCCATTTCCCTGGGGACCTTTAGACTCACGAAATGCCAGCTGTGGGAGGGACCTCAGAATCCAGCTTACCCCCCCACCCCATTTCAGAGGCGAGGACACCGAGGCCACGGGGCCAGGATCTGACCGAGGTGCAGAGAGAGCTCCTCGCGAGAAGGTTCCAGGTCTCCCGGCCCCCAGGCTGTGTTCCCTTCCTGGAAGCTGGCAGCCACTCCTCTGTCTCCAAAGCCCCCCACCCCGAGTCCCAGGGTCCCAGGGAGGGCCACTCCAGCCCCAGCCCTCCACCCTGGGCCCCCCACCCCAGCAGCAGCCCCCTGTGCCCTGCTTCCCGCTGTCCGGCCTGTGGACCACTTGCAGGGAAAGCTTCATGGCCAAAGCCCACTTGAGACCCTGGGGCTGGGCCAGAGGCACAGGCAGGTACCCAGGGAGAGCCACCTGGCCCCCATGAGCCTCAGGTCCAGCTGCAAAACGGGGGGGATGCTCGGCCAAGGGCAGCTGTCCCTGCTGCTGCCTCTGTTACTGTTTCCCGTGGGGGACAACTGGCCCACCGCCCCAGGGCTGCCCTCCAACGGCCTCCAGGACGTCCCCAGGGGACTGGCCCGCATCCCACCAGCAGGCAGGGTCTCCCCACCACGCCCCCATCCCCGGCCACATTCCCCGGAACTCTAACAGCTCCCACACCCTCGGGTCAGAACCTTCTACCGGCTTCTGCCAGCTCAGTGTTCTCAGTCACGAGCCCCTGGGGAGACCTTCGGCCACCCCTCTCCGAGCTGCGGGGTTCTCAGAAAGGCTCCTAAACCAGCCGACAAACTCGATTTTCATAGAATCCTAAAATGGGACGTTGGAACCAGGTGGACAGGTCCCAACCCTGCTCCGCCGTCTCCTGGCTGGGAGACCCTGGGCAAGTCGCCGGACCTCTCCGGGCTTCAGTTTCCTCAACTGGACGAAAGCACCCACCTCGGGGGGGTGACGTGAGGATGGAGAGGTTCCCCACCTGTAGAGAGCTCGGGGCAGGCCCCCGGCAGGTGCTACAGTGGCCAGCACTCTCAGTGCTAACACCGCCCCAGAAGTCACCCAGGGGGGCTGTTCCATTACAGAGGAGGACCCCAAGGCCCAGAGGGAGAAACAACAGGCCCAAGGTCTCTGGGGTCCTACATGTGCCCACAACAGTCCGGACAATGCCAGAGCCCAGTCCGAGGACACGCAGCAGGAACATCACTGAGAGCTTATCAGAAATGCAAGTTCTCAGGCCCCATCCCAGCACACTGGGGGCGGGGCCGCACTATCTGCATTTTAGCAAGCCCTTCTCCAGGGGAGTTTCAGGTTCCAGAACATCAGAAAAGCACAGGTCTATGCAAAGTGCTTTTACATTGGTCTGTGCAAAGTGCTCTCACATCCATTTAGCTTCACTCCCAGCCCCAGCCAGGTAGGGGAGGCCTGACCCCTGCCCACCAGACCGCCACCCACTGGGCCCCCAGCCGCCCACCACCACCCCCACCTCCCAACCCCTCGCCCACGGGCTCCCCTCCAACACCCCAGCCTCCCCCTCGCTGCTTATCAGCCCCCACCAGCCCACTGCCCAGCCCCCGGCCCCCAGCCCCCGCCTTACCCCATCACGGGGTGCACCACGATGGCTCGGGGCTCGTCCAGGTCCTCGGAGACCAGGATCTTGCGGGAGGTGCCGTTGAGGCGCGTGACCTCGATGCGGTCGGTGCCCGTGTCGGTCCAGTAGAGGTTGCGGGCCACCCAGTCCACCGCGATGCCGTCGGGGTCGGTGATCTCCGTGTTGACCAGCGTCTGCGCCCCCGAGCCGTCCAGGCGGGCCCGGCGGATGGCCCGCGCCTCGTCGTCCGTCCAGTAGACGTAGCCCTCCAACGGGTCGTAGTCGATGGCAATGGCATGCCGCACGTCGTCCACCTGCAGCACGATGTCGGTGAAGTCGGGCGTGTCCAGCGAGATCCTCCGCAGGTCCGTCCGCCGGGCCAACAGCAGCACCTCCTCAGCCCCTGGGGGACACGCACGGTCGGGTCAGTGGACACGGCCAGCCTGGGGGGATGCAGTGGGGCGGGGCTCGACCAGGGCCCCAGGGCTTCATGTGGTGACCCACAATGTCGGGCCACACTGCCCCTCTCTTCCTCAGGCATCCCGGGAGCCCCGTGCGATCCCCATCTTACAGGTGAGGATCCCGAGGCCCAGAGAGGTCAGGCAGCCAGCTGAAAGCCACACAGCCACTGCGCGAGGACTGCCTCATGACCAGCTCCTTTCTCCCCTGCAAGCCCCTCGCCAGGCCACAAAGCAGCTGCAACTCAATCCCACCCAGGCTCTGGGCTGCAGACCCCGCTTGGCAGGCCACAGCCCCTCAGAGTACCCCCTAGACCCCACCGCACACTTGCTCAGCCCAAATGCCATGTCTTCCCAAAAGTCCCCCCACCCCTTTGCCTGCCCCCGCCAAGCCACAGCATGCCCCGTGACTGCACTGTCTTGAGTCCCAGCCCCACGGAGTCTCCCCAACGAGGCGGTGCACCAGGGGGCAGGCACCCCCATCTTCCTCCATCACCCCAGCCTGGGGTGCAGGGCCAGAAACGTCTTCAATTCACCTCTCTGCTCACTCTGCAAACATGGGGTCTGAGATGGAGGGGGTCCCGCAGGCTCTTTCGGAGGCACAGGTCAGCCCCCAGGGAGCAGGCAATGCCCCATCCACGCCCTGCCAGCTGTGTTTCAGAACCACCCATGAAGCACGGCCCGGCCCAAGCCCGGTGCTGGGGAAGCTTCGTGCCTGAGACCCTCACAAGGTGGGTGGACGGGGGGTCAGAGCAGCACCGAGGGGGATGACGGGGCCGAGCCCTCCTGGGGCCACCCGCAGCCAGGCCTGGCCACCGCAGGGGCACAGGAGGATGCTCAATTACTCCGGTCTCGGGTAAAAGCCCGTGCTCTGATGGCCAAGGGCAGGACTCCCCAGGAACACGCAGCTCCGTGTAGTTAACCCCATGGTCCAGACTCCTGCATGTGGCCTGGCAGCCCACGGTCACCAAACAGGCACAAAACGCGGGCTCCTCCAGGCTGCAGCTCGGCCCAGGCCTGGGTCTCGCCCTGCAGAGCACATCCCGGGCACGAGAGGGCCGGGGGACTGCAAGCAGATCCATGGGGGTGGAGGGCTCTCCCTGGATCTCTAGTCTGAGTGTTCATGAATTCTGGGAGCCCCTGAGGGCCCATGTCACCTGCTCTGGCTGCAGGGGTCAGTGTGGACACCCTCTGCCCACTCAGTTTACCCACTTTCCCCAACAGCTTCTCAGACCCCTGAAGTCCCAGAGGGGGCGGGGGGCTGCGGAACTCCCCCCTGAACCTGCAACTCCCCACACACTCCCGAGCCCCAGGGCCTGAGCGAACACCAAGCCTAAGAGCCAAAGCAGAGACGAGCGTCCAGAGAAGAGAGAAAAGGAGAGAAGGCCCCGCACGCAGGGCTATTAATACTTTTTACCTCTCTCCTGGGTCCTCCTTGTGCGGACGCAGGGAACCCGGGGGCTGGCTCCCCAACCCTGAGACAAGGCCTCCCAGGCTGCCTTGGATGGGACAGCGCTCCCCCTTCCTGAGCCGAGTGCCGGCTCTTTCTAGTCTCAGGCCCCACAGAACCAAGACGGTCAGGGAAGCCAGGACCACTGCTGGTGCTCGGGGACACTTGCCTGGTTAGAGGAGAGGGGCCCAGAGGGGACAGGGGCCCACCTGGGATCACACAGCAGCTGGGGCTCACGACCGGCCGGCCACCTCCCTCATGGCCAGGCTCCAGCCCGGGCCTCGGCAGCCCCCGGACCCATCTACTCCACGTCTGACCGAGCTGTGGCCTCGAACAACAGCCAGCCTCCTGCACCCCAGTGCCTGCTTCCTGACACAAGGGTGGCAGCCCTTGGAAACCGAGGGCTGCAGGATGGATCTGGGGTCCTGGGCTGTGCCTTTCAAGTGAGGATCCCCCACTCTCCTGCTCCAAGCCCGGGAGGTTGTAACCGATTCTGCCACTAGAGGGCGGACACGTGACAGCAACAGACGCATGAGCCCAGGGCTGGGGAAACTGAGGCAGGCAGGTGAGGAGGGCAAGGCGCTGGCCAGCACCGAGGACACGACGGCAGGGAAGCCTCTGCAACTCAAACTCAGGTTTACCCAGACATGTTCATGCAAGTTCTGATGTGGGGAAGGGAGATGCTAAATTTAAAGATTTTCTTCCTCTGGGCTCTACTCCCAGAATGTCTGTTGACATCTGACATGTCCTTCAAGGCCCAGGCCACATGCCTCCTCCTCCAGGAAGCCATCCCTGCCTGCCCTACCTAGAGGATGGGCCGACACCCCCTACACACCCACACACCCCCCTTGCACACTGCCTGCCCCTCTGCTGGGCACCCCCTTACTGGCCTCAGCTCATAGGGGTTCTGGCACAGGCCCCTTCACTCCCCGCCAACGCCACACCCAGAGCAGGGCCTGAGTACGAGCATGGAGACACAATGCCTCGTCCTAAGACAAGCAGAGAGGATTCAGGGCAGAATCTCCCGCCCCCCAGCTCTGCCCCCCACTGTGTGACCTGGGGTAGGTGCCCGGCCCTCTCTGGGCCTCACTTTTCTCATCTGGAGGAAAGAGTCTGCTGGACCTGATGCAGAAAACTCTGGTCCTGGAGGGAAACTGACACTCAGAAGGATGTTCTGAGTCTATTCAGCCTCACCCCGTTCCTGTAATCCTAACACAATCGATTAGACACAGTCCTCACGCCAATCCCACGAGGCACAATGATGAAGAAACTGACACACAGAGAGGTTTAGCCCCCAGCCTAAGGACACATAGCAAGAAATGGAGAAGCCCTGTGAACATGTTGCTCCTAGGAGCCGGCTCACACCGGAAGCCTGAGCTCCATGCACGCGTGGCCTGGCTGGCTCTGCTGTCCCTTCATTCTCTGTGAGCCCCAACTCTAGGCTAAGCCCTAGAACCGAGCAGAACCCTCAGAACACACAGCCACGAACTGTCATGGGGGCCATGAAGGAAAGCTAGGGTTAAGGGGCGCACGCGAGGGGCCTGCCTGAGGTTGGGGAGCTGGCCTCCAGCGCCAGGAGCTGCTGGGATTCATGCAGCTTCACCACGTGGAAGATTCCAGCAGAGTGCCCCAAACAGGCCCCAGGCGATCAGGAGCTGGGCTTGACAAAGCCTCAGGCAGAACTAACTGCTGGGATGAATCTGTAGTGTCCCTTGACTCCGAAGCGGGGGGGGGGGGGGGGTCCTCTGACACCCCTTGAGCTACAGCACCTTTGGGGGTTCATTTGGGCTTTGCAGAGAAAACATACAGACCAGGAGAGAGACCAGGAGAGAGCCCAGGCATTTGCTAGAAGGTCCGAGCGGGCTGTGCCCGGCACAGAGAGCCACTGGCCTGGCCTCTGCCGGACGCTTGCAAAGGCCGTCAGCCTCCGAGGAGCTTCTGTTTGCAACAGGGTCTGGGCAGCCCTGGCCACGGGCCTGGGGCCTGGGGTGGGCAGAACGCAGGGGCTGTGCCTGACAGTGAGGGAGTGAGGTCAGCCCCCTCCTGGGACCAGCCCCCAAGCCCAGTTAGGGTTTGCTTAAACCCCAGGAAAGTAAACTGTTTAGAAACCATTTGGCCAAATGCTTTCCTTTGGGGCTGTTTAAACAAATAGCCAACCCAACGGGTGTTGCCAAAGAAAGTGAAACCTCCCCCTCGATGGGCCGCTGTCCCCGGAGCCTTCCAGGGCGGGCTCCAGACCCTCCCCACCCGCCCTGCACGCCCACAGCTCAGCGCCGGGAAAGCAGGCAGCACCCAGGCCCCCGGGCCGCAGCCTCCCTGGCAGAGAGCACTTGGCTTGAAAGCAGGAAGGCAGGGCTGAGGGACGGCCTCCCGCTGTGGAGCCAGGTCACCATGGCCCCTCGGGCACCGTCCCCAGGGCCCCAGGGAGGGGTGGGAGGCACAGCAAGATGGGAGGTCACGTGGACGTGCAAGGGCCGTTCGGGAAGGGGCAGCACTGGCAGAAGTGTGGAGGGCGGGAGCGTCGGAGCCGGTGAGACACTGGGGGGGCAGGCACAGGGCTGACCTGGCCCGTGCCCACCGTGACCCCTCCGAGAAGCCTGAGCTGCCCTGCAGGGCTCCACTCTTCGCTGAGCACCTACTGCACGTGGGACCTTGGGCGGCTCCAAACGCACCCCTGTCCTCAAGGAGGCTGCATCCAAACAGCTCCCTGAGTGTGCAAGGGGGTCACAACCACGAAAACAAACAGAAAGCCTCCCATACACACCCGCTGGGAGGAAACCCGCTCGAAGGTCAACAGTGGTTCTGGCTGTGGGTGATGACTCTGATTGGATAATTTCCATGGAGGTGTGGCCCCACCCATTCAGTGTGGGCCTTGATTAGTTTACTAGAGCACTATAAAAGCTCAGACAGAAGGAGCGAGCTTGCTACAGCCAAGAGGGGCTCTTGGAAGAAAGCATAGAAGCTAAGAGAGGACAAACACCCCAAGAGCAACTGAGAGTGACATTTTTGAGGAACTGCAGCCTAGAGAGGAACGTCCTGGGAGAAAGCCATTTTGAAACCAGAACTTTGGAGCAGACGCCAGCCACGTGCCTTCCCAGCTAACAGAGGTTTTCCGGACACCACTGGCCATCCTCCAGCGAAGGTACCTGATTGCTGATGTGTTACCTTGGACACTTTATGGCCTTAACCCTGTAACTTTGTTACCAAATAAACCCCCTTTATAAAAACCAATCCATTTCTGGTGTTTTGCATCCCAGCAGCATTAGCAAACTAGAACAGGGGGTATGTTGGAGTCCTCTGTATGGGTTTTCACAAGTGTCCTGTAAGTTTGAAATTACTTCAAAATAAAAAGATTTTTTTAAAAAAGACACATAAGTGAGTAAGAGAAACACCAAAACCCCAGCCACGAATGGGCATAGGCCATGAACACCAATTAAAAAGAAAAAAATACAAATTGCCAATAAACATGAAAAACGGGTAACATCTTAGTAATATGCAAACAGACACGAGAAGCCCACTGTCGGGAATCAGATGTCCTCCAGGAGGGGCCGTCAGCCAACCACCCACATGGATCCAACGAGGGGCCCCTGAGCCAGTCATTTCCTTCTGAGAATATATTCCAAAGAAGAAACTAGAAATGCAGACAGGCTGATTTCACAGATAGTCTCCACAGCAGCAGAAAGCCAAACCCAAAGAAAGGAAACTGGAGATCACCTAAATGTCCCACAGGAGAGAAGCAGCTAAATAAGCTAAGGTGTCCTGGTGACAGGATGGCAGGCAGGAGAGAACTGAACAATGCAGGACAGGCTCGTGGCACACTGAACGGGAAAAATCAGTGCAAAACGACACACATAATATGAACAAACTATGTGAAAAATACGTGTGAATATATGGGTAGAAGAAAAGAGGCATAAGCAACACATCCAAACATTCACAGCAGGTAAAGAAAAACATGACAGGTGGCTTTTATTTTCTTCATTATTTTTTTATGATGTTTGCTTTTCAACAGTGAACATGGATGTTCCTTTATAACAAGCTACAAACAAGACTTAAAAGTTGATCCACAGAAGACCCCACAGTCCAGGCAGGAGATGGGTGTCCCACCCGTCAGTCGCCAACGCTGGCCACGAACGCTGGTGATTTGGCTCCCAGGTGCTCAGCCGTGTGGAAGGGGCGGTGGGGACAGGGGAGGACCCGTTTCCAGCCCTGAGAACAATCGGGCCATTGCAAGAAGCCAGGAGGCCTCCCAGGCATGACTGACTGAACCGCCATGGACAGTAGAGACCCGGCTCTCAGTCCCCCCATCCCCCTGCAGCAGGGCCCGGTCATCCCAACGGACACAATAGACATCGCGACCCTCCCCGGCTGAGCCAGCCTGGAAAGGTGACCTCAGAGCCAGCCCAGGGCTCCCGCCACAGCCAAGGACTCAGAACCCACTGCTTTCATTGGCCTCTCTCCACCTCCTGACACCCACTCCGAGCTCCCCTTCCAGCTCCAGGGTCTTCTTCGGCCACCCCAGGCCTGGAGGCGCCCAGACAGAGCCGGGTCACTGCACAGGCCACTGTCCACTCTGAAGTTTCTCAAGTCGTTAACTGCCTGGCGGTGGCGGCCTCACATCAGGCAGGCAGCCGGGTTATTTTGTTTTTAGGGCTTGATTAAGTGTCCCCACTGCCCCCTGGGGTAACTGGTTGGATGACCCGGAGACCACAGCCCGTCATCCCGGGCCAGGAAACCGCACCGAGTGACCGCGGGGTCACCAGGCAGAGGAAGTGGCCGGGAGCAGCGCTGACTCCGCTCACAAGCTGAGGCCCCGGCAGCTGTCCACCCGTCCGGTCCTCTCGGGTCACCCAGCCAGCATGGAAGCCCAGGCCCTCAGGAGTGGCTCCACGGGCGCCCCAACTTGGAATCTGGGCCCCTATCTGCTCAGCTCCACAGTGAGGAAAATAACAGCACATCCCAGGCGTGACTGACCGAACCGCCATGGACAGTAGAGACCCGGCTCTCGGTCCCCCCATGTCCCTGCAGCGGGGCCCAGTCATCCCAACGGACAGAAGAGACACCACGACCCTCCCCTGCTGACCCAACGGTGGCTCCGAGGTCACTGCTCCATTCAGAAGCCGGGGCAGCCAGAGAGTGAGGGGCTCAATATCAGCCACCGGCCTGGTCCCAAACACCCCAGGTGTCAACACCCCTCACGACCCTCCCATCACGGGTATCAGTCTCAGTGCCCCCCCACTGTCTGCCCCTCCCGTGTCCGCCTCTGCTCACCCCTCCCAGACCCTCAGAGCAGCCACCAAGCAGCAGCTCCCAGAAGAGGCAGTGCCAGCCAGTGGTTAGTGCCCCTCCAGCCCCCAGCCCCACCGTGCCTCTGTTTCCTCACCTGTAGGACTTGGATGTGAATGTGTCCCACAGGGGGCTGGCAGGTTCTGCAGGAGCACACACCCACCCCTGCGGCACCCAACATGCCCACACCCCCCAGGCCCCCCACCCCAGGCCACATTCCCTCTCAACCAGGAGCAGAGACGCCTCGTGACGCCAGGTCGAAGGGGCCTCTCCAGACACAGAAACGGACGAAGCAGCTGTGGTTTGCTGGGACAAATTAAAGGGGGTAGCCTTGGTGCCCGAAACACAGAAACCCTGTGGGGGGCTGGTTACAAGACAGCCAGCGACTCAGACGAGCCAGGGGGCTGGGTTCCATCCCTTTGGGCACGTGGCTCAATTTTTAACAAAGCCAGCGCAGAGTACCCAGGCCTGGGCACTCGGTGGGTGCTCAAAAGCCAGAAGCAATCGTTTCCGCCCCGAAGCCACCTGCCCCCAGCCCCCCGCTCCCTGCGGTCATTTTCCCTCCACTTCAAGGGCAGCTGCAGGCCAGGATGCCCGGCTCCCTTCTTCCAGGATGGTGAGAGAGCTTTCCGTCTGCAGGCCCTCCGTGCCTTGTTCACGGAGCCGGGCTCGTCCCAGCCCTCTCTCCACAGCTCTTGTGAGGCCCCACCTGTGCCTGCCAGGGACTCCCCCACCCCAGCAAATATTATCACTGCTGCGATCACTGCCCTGCCTTGGCAGTGGTCATCAAAATGATGTATCAGCTTGGAGCCTGCAAAAATGCCCTTTTTAAGTCAAAAATGGTTGAATAGCAGCAGTTCACCTAACATGTGCACAGCACTTTACAGTTTAGAAGGCACTTTCACGCACATGGTCCTTTTCTATTTTTTTTAATATGCATTTCTTTTAACTTTTTATTTTAAAATACATTCAAATTTACAGAACAGTTGGAAAAATAATACAATCCCCTACAGAGAACTCCAACATATGCTACCGCCCCCAAACCCAGATCCACCCATTTTGCTATATCATTCTATCTATCCATCAGTTTATCAGTCCATCTACCCACCTGCCCACCAATCTATCCATCTTCTGAACACTTGAGTGCAGGCTGTATGCACTGTGTTCCTTGAACACTTAACACTGCCACGTGCATTTCTTAAGGACAAGGATATTCACTCACGTAACCACCTTAAGTGCAGTTTTCGAGGT
Organism: Choloepus didactylus; assembly: GCF_015220235.1. NCBI lineage: Eukaryota > Metazoa > Chordata > Mammalia > Pilosa > Megalonychidae > Choloepus > Choloepus didactylus. Next base: position 7,089,391 of record NC_051312.1, read on the forward strand.
CAAGAAATTTAACATTTCTATGAAGCTGAGTCTACATTTGAATTTTTCATATGTCCCAGTCACATCCCTTTAAGACTTTTCTCCCGCAGTCCTATCCCCTTGGCACCGAAAAGAGACCCGAGGGCCCAAACTGGCTCAGGGACACAGCCACACGGCATCCAGGGCCCGGGAAGGAGGCGGAGAGGCCCCTCAACGCGACTATGACGGTCACCCCCGAACCCACTGATGCCCAAAGAACTGCAGCCCTTGCGGGGCACACGCTCTCAGGGCAGCGAGTCACCTCTCCCAGCACTTTCCTGGCACTGACGTGGGACCCACAGGAAGCGGGAGGAGGATGAAGCCGGAATCCCCAACCCCCTCCACCCCCACTGGAGGGAAGCCGAGTGCAGCAGCTGCACAGCTCTCAGAGGGGCCAGGGAAGGAGCCGGAGGGCTCTGTGCCAGGGCTGGGGTTCTGCATCGAGGCCTGAAGCGTGCTGGGTCAGGGACGCGAGGGAGGGTGCTCGGGCAGCTGGCACAGTGGAGCAGAGGCAGGGAGACCACGGGGCAGAGTGCGGGTTCGAAAGGGGCAAAGGGCAGGAAAAGGAGAAGAGGCTGGGAAAGGGGGCTGGAGCCACCCTGGCTCTCTGGTGACAAGCAGGCAACCTGCAGCGTCAGCCTGGCACACGTGGGGTCCTGGGGTGAGCCTGTGATCGCGCCAGGGCACGTGGAATGGGGGAGGAGGGCAGAGGCACCAGGGCACGGTCAGGGGAACCCAAGCAAGGAGTCTGGGGCATCACCAAACCCAGAGAGGGCAGCTGGGCAGGGCTGCGGAGGTTCAGGCGGCCCCACTCCAGGACTCAAGGCTTGGCGAGGACTTTCTCTGTGGAGCCCCAACCCAGAGAACCCAGAACTGAAGACCCCCAAGAGAAAGGGGAGCCAGGCTGGAGCTGGGCTTGGGGCACAGCAGCCAGGGGGACACCGCACAGGCTGGGGTGGGGGGACAAAACCAGTGCCAGGGGGTGACTGGACCCTAACTCTGCTGCCAGTGGAAATGGGGCGTCCACAGAGCTCACCAGCCCCAAGTGGCAGCATCTGGCTTTATTTCCCCAGTCCCAGGGTGGCAGTTTCCTCTTTCTAAGAATATGGTATCTTTCCCCCACTCTCTATATTTAGGGCATGAGATCTAAAAATTAGTGTTTGGGCTAAGACCTAGATGAGCCCATGCCACGTGGTTCCATCTCTGTGACGTTCTGGAACAGAAAAAACGAACCCGCAGCGACGAGCCGGGGCACAGCTGCCTCTGCAGCGAGGAGGGCAATGGAAAAGTCATTCATCTGGACTTGGGGGGTAGGTGGTTACACGGGGGTGCATGACTGTCGAAACTAACCAAAACGCGCCCTTAAAATTGGTACATTTTACTGTCTGGTGTTTCGTGTGTTTTTTTATGTTAGCGCTCAGGCTGTGGACCGTTTCCTGGGACTCGGCGATTTTTCTTGCTATTAAACATTCACGGTCAGTGGCTGAGAACAGCAGCTGCCTCTTGTCTGCAGAGCCAGTGGCCGTCACCGCGGGGGGCGGGCTCGTGACAGGGGCCTCCTTTCTCCTCCCTCTGACCCACTTCCCTGATAAGTGACAGGGCAGGCAGGGTCTGGGAACAAACGCCCCTTATTCCCGGCCCACTGCCTCAGCTAATCCACCCGGACAGACACAGGGACGTGAGGGGCTCTGAGACGGCAGCCCCCGTTGTCAGTCTGCCTGCCCGTCCGTCCCCACAGTGCCCCTCTGTTCCCCTCGTTGTCCCTCACCCCCCACCCCTGACTCCTTTTTGCTTCTCGTCCCTGGTGAACATCTGTTAAAGCCACTCCTGGGCGAGCGGCACAGGTGGCCCAGACACCGCCTGGCCACGGCCACACCGGGGCGGGGGACGGAGAGCAACGTGGGGCCGTCCCTCAAGGGACGTGGGGCTGCACACTTGGCACCGGCCGCGGCCAAGGATGACAGAATTCACTGCCCCACAGCGGGGCAGGGGCACTGCCACAGAAGCCCCCCGGCGATGAGGAATGGGTCCTGCTCAGCACGGGGGACAGAAATCGAAACCACTGGGCAGAGCCAGAAAGACGGGGCACCGAGAGGGCCAGGGGCGGCCCAGATGGCTGGTCCTGGGGCCGTGCAGCAGGCCCCGCCAACGCTGTTTTTAGCGCATTCCACATAATTGGAAAAACGTGGGGAAACCAAAGCCAGCTGCGCGTCTCCATCTGCTGTGGGGGGAGAGGGGAGGGGAGAAGCGAGGGGAGAGCGTAAGGAGGGGGTGAGAAGGGAGAGGGGTGGCAAAGCCTCCGGTTCTGACCCAGGCTGGGGGGCCCGAGGCTGGACGGCCGAGGCCTGGGAAGGGCCCCCTCGAAGTTATTGTCTCTTAGGGTCAAGGAGCAGCAACACAGCCATCCAGGGGTCTCCCCAAAACCGCACAGCACTGGGGCAGGAGGGGCCCCTTGCCGTTCCCCCCTTCCTGGACTCCCAACCTACAGTGTCCCCACGGGGGCCACTCGGGATGGGGAGACGCTGTCCCAGATGGTGCCCCCGCCCACAGGCCTGGGACGAGGGGGAAACACAGAGGGCTCTGAGCCCAAAGCGGGAGAAGCAGAAGGCGGTCCCGGGCAGGAGGGTCCGGGCTGCCGTCTGCTGCGGGCTTCCCCAGGGGCACGGGGGAGGCACTTCACTGGTGGCCTCTCTGCCGGTTCCCCCAACCATGAAAAAGGGGGGTCACTCGCTCTCCGCATTTTACAAGTGAGAATACCACGGCGTGGAGGCTGCTGGGACCCTCCTTGGGGGACCCCTGGAACGCCACTCCACTCGTGCATGGGGACCCTAGCACTGCCGCCAGCTCGGCCTCTTTCTTGGGGAAGACGTCTGAGCTCTTGCACAGAGTCGGCTCTCGTTTGCTCAAAATCAGGGAGGAAGTAGGATTTATATCCCCAAAACGTCTTCATAGCCAGCTCTGTGAAGCATGAAACATCCTGCACCCAGCACGGGGGCCCAGGAACCAGCAGGTCGTGCCCGAGCTCTGGCTTCAAACTCAGGATTTCCCCTGGGGGCTTGCAAAGCAGATGCAACCCACTGTACTTTGCATGGGGGGCTGGGTGTTCCGGGACCCCACCCCGCCCAGTGCCAGCCTTTGTCCCACGGGAAGGGGTGCTGCCTGCCCCCAGCCCCCAGGCCACATCCACACTCTCAACAACCTTCTCGGCCCCCTCGCCGGCCTGACCAGGAGGGAGGACACCCCGTCACGTCCACCCAGCGCCCCCAGACACTACCCCTGCCTTGGCGTCCACTCTGGATTCCGCAAGTTTGGGGAAACAGTGCTTCTGTCGTCCAATCAGATTGCCTGCCCAGCTCATGTTTCAAGTTCAAAGTGAGTTCTATTATCTTCCCCTTTTTACCAATGAGGACACCGAAGCACAGAGAGGCCAAGGCATCTCCCAAAGGTCACACGGCCAGGACGAGGCTTAAGGCCTCATGAAACGATGACTAAGGAGACAGCTCTCACTCAACATTCACAATGAGGCGATCCAAATTCTGGGTTTGCCTGACACTGTTCAGCTCCTCACTACCCCAAAGAGCCTGCAGCAGGCTTCCGAACGGGTGTCCTCCTGGCCGAGACGCTGCTTCCAACGCCTCGAGTCCCCCCAGCACGGCCTCTTTCGGTCTCCGTCACCCGCACATCCCTCCTCCCCGCAGGCCTCTCCCCTAGCCGGGGATGCCTCCTGAGCCCCAGGGTGGGGCCACTGCTCCATCCCTCCTGGCACACAGGACTACACCCATTCCTCCCAGGTCCACAAGGGGACAAGAAAAACCCTACAGGATTTCACGTTTCATTCTGGTCGCTTTGCTCCTGCATTACCAGCTGCTGTCTCCAGTTTTCATAAGCCATAACCCGGCACATCAGCAGCAGCAAAGCTGCTTCTACAGATCGTTTGTGTCCACCGGGGTATGAAACCACACACACAAATGACCCCCGCAGCCTGGAAATCAGCACGGGGGGATCCCCAGGCGACAGCACGTGGTGGCCTTCCAATAAAAAGCTGCCCTTTAGCAGGAAAGGAAAAGAACAAACATTGGAGGGTGGGGAACCTGTTTCCTGAAATCCCTCCATTTTTTGGCCTTCCCTTTTTCGGGAATCTGAAACCCCACGTGGGCCCTGCTCAGTGGCCGTCTTTGCCTCACCACAGGTGTTACGTGGGCCTGCATCAGGCCCCCCAAACAGAACAAAAGATCCTAAAGCTCAAAATCTTTCTCACTCATCCCGTATCCCTCCAGATAAAGAAACAAGGAAAAATATCTTAGAACCAACTCAACTTTCCAGAAATCCAACTTGGTGGCAAACCCTTGACTTGCTTCGAAGAATTTTTAGGCTTCTTCTCAACACAAACTAAAACTTTAGAAAACAATTGTTTATCTTTTCCCACCCTGCTGCCCCTGGAACACCTCGACTTCACACAGGCCCAGGGTAGGGAGAGAAACCACCTGGCTTTCTCCAACGCGAGTGATTTCTAAAAGTGTCCTCCACAGCGGGGGTCGGGGGGCAGCGCCATGCAGCCAAATCACCCAGGAATCTGGACACCACCCTCCTTGGCTGGTGAGGAACAGCTTCCGACAGGAGCAGCAGGGTCTGCTGCCCACCCACCCTCGGGGGTCTGTGGGCCCAGCTGCGTGGCACAGAGCACCGGGCTGGGGGCCTGAGATGCCTGCTCAGACCCCTGGTCACCTCCTCTGGGGGGAGTCCTCCCACCAGGACCCCAGCCCCCTGCCCAACAATGGGGTCTGGGAAGGCTCTGGAACCCACGGCTGCTCGGGTCCCGGTGCTGGAGACTCACGGTTAACATCTGCAGAAAGAACACAGTGTCCGGAAGGGCTCAATAGGGTGGGCCGTCCCCAGGGGGCACTGGGCACCCAGAAAGGAGTCAGGCCTCCGCGTCAGCCACGGCCCCTGCTCCTCTAGTTGGAAGAGACCACCCACTTCCCTCGCTGACCCCAGTGACAGCCCTGCCCCTCCCAGGGTGTGGGGGGATCCTTGGGACAGCAGGGGCCCATCCGGATGCCCAGCGTGGAAGTGGACGTGGCCGTGTGGGCTGTGTGCACCTCCCACGTGGCAGGCATGTGTGCGGCACTTTCCATTCCTGTAGCTCTCGGGGTCCTCCACAGTTCCCTGAGCAGGGTGGTCCTGTGTCCCTGTCTCACCAACGAGGACAGCAGGTGCAGGGCAGCACAGCCCCGGGCACCACTGACTCCTGGAGGACCCCTGGGTCGCTTGGGCAAGCTCTTTCTGGAACTCCAGGCTGCTCCAGCTGTGCCCCTGGGAGGCTGCCCAAGCCCACATCCCATTTCTGCCTATACCCTGATTCTAGAACTTTGATGCACAAGGTCCCCTATCAGAGGCCATGAGTACCCCCCACTCCTTCCACAAATGTCCACTCAATGAGGCCACTCCAAGCGGACAGAGAAAGCAGCCACACCTACACCCAGCCTTGCCCTCTCCCCTCCAGAGCAGATGAAAGCAACCGGCTTCACCAACGGATGGCGGCTACGCGTGCCAGACCCAGGCCTAGCTCGGAAGTCACACAGCCGCAAAAAAGGAAAAAACACCCTACAGGGGAAAATGGCAAAAAGATATATCCATTTGACAAGCTCTTCTTCAGGCACTAAAACTCATGTTTTTTGAAGCATAACAGACACAAAAAAATAAATGCCCCTATGGTATGTAAGAATATACTCACAGGAAAAGACCAGAAGGGGACTCTCACCAAAATACTGAGAGCTTCTCCAGGTTTTCCCTTGGTCTCTCAACACACCCAGCAAGACCAGTTACCTAAGTAGAAGACCCAGTGCAAAATGGAAATGCAGAGCATGGCCCAAGGGGGCCCTCCTACGTGTGGGGTCCTCCAGCCCAGGCGCCAAGCTCACTCCTGCCTCTGAGCCGCCGTACATGCTGTTCTTTCTCGCTGGAAGGGTGCTCACTACAATTTATTTTCCCCCTTCTTCCTTTTAGTCCTTCGGGACTCAGCTTAAACGGTGGGTCCTTGGAGAATCCTCTGCCCTCCTTCTCAGGTAGACAGTGCCCCTCTCCCCAGCTCTGCCACGTTCTTCTCCATCTCAGCCCCTCATCCGTGTCTGTCATCACCCTTATTCAAATAGTGTGCTTGCTTCCTGTCTGACGCCTGCCCCCAATTAGAGTGTGTGGGGGGCAGGGGAACAGGTGGGTCCCCCGAACAGCTTTGTTCTCAGCTTCCCGCACGCAATAGGTTCATGGAAGCTATTTGTGGATACTGTAGAACTTACATGCCCCATCGTTCTCGAACTTGCCAGGATGGAATTTTCTTTATAAAGAGATATCTGTCCCCAAGTTCTGGCACTGCTTCCTCCCCTCCACCCTTGGGGCCTGGTTGTGGCAGCAGCTCCCTGTGTCGTGAGCCGCGGGGTCTGCACGAGCCACTGCGCCTCGCTACCCCTACCCCAGACCCTCTTCTCTTCCCAGCCAGGATCTGGACGGACACCCTGCAGAACAGGCTGGAATTCAGGTCCTTCTTCCAAACAGGTAGGTGGAAGCTGGAAGCCAAATCCAAGCAGGCTGAAGGCGAAGTCCAGGCTGAGCTAGAAGCTTGCTGAGCGGAGCTACCCCTGCTCCGGGACTGAGGGGAGCCCGGGCAGGAGGCCCAGGACCCCACACCACCAGGACCGAGCGTGGGGTATCAGCTCGCGGCTCGTCTCTCTCCCAGCCAGAGGAGCAGCACTGGTGTGGGGGAAGCAGACCCAGGGCTCTGGAGCCAGCAGATTCTGCCTTCTAGAACCTTCTCTCCCACCTGCTGCAGTGACCCCAGGCACATCCCTTAGACCCCATTTTCTCATCGGTAAAATGAGAGGGTTGCGCCAACCCCGTCAAGCTGCAGCTCCTCGAGCGTCTAAACATGTCCTTCCCCTGCTCAGTGCCCTGCCTCAGGTCGGCCAAGTGCTCCCAGGTGACTTGCCTGGAACCCCTTGGCCTGGGTCAGCTTCTCTCTCAACATCACCTTCAGGGTTAGTGGACGGTAAATGGCGAAGGGTCCTAGAAACGAACGAAGAGCCGGTCTCCCAGGACACCTGCACTCCCTACGACACTGAATAATCTGCTGACATGCATCGTCTGACTCCCCACCCCACCCCAGCCCTATAACACGAGCTCCAGGGGGGCAGGGGTTTTGTCTGTGCTGCTCACAGCGGGATCCCCAGTGCCTCAGAACAGTGACTGGCATACAGTAGGTGCTCAATAAGTACCTGGTGAATGAATGAATGAATGGGTGAGTGAATGAATAAAGGCAACACAGTCCGGGTAGTTTCTAAGACAAGCCCTGTTCTGAGCAGCTGAGGTCTCCTGTTCGAGAGCTGTGAGGACTGGGCTATCCGCGTCCCCAGTCCTCGTCTCAAACCGTGGCGCGTGCTCTCAATGGCTTCCCCACCGCACAGGACACTCCCACGGTCACCTGGACACACAGCTGACCAAGCCCTGGTGGGACAGCCAGTCTCCATCCAAGATGCTCTGCTCTCACTCTCCACTGCTTAGAACATACGCAGGCAGGCAGACAGGTAGATAAAATGACATATGGGACAAAAAGCTAATAGCTGGTAAATCTGGGTGTCTGAGGGGGGTACATTGGAATTCTATGTTTTGTTTCTGTATTGTTTTTGCAACTTTCCTATACATTGGTAATTATTTCAAAAAAAAAGGTTTAATTAAAAAAAAATGCTTTGTTCTGGGAAATCCCTCACCCAAAGCAGAGCCCTGCCAGGGAGTAGACGGGACACCCCACCCTGGCCCTGCCTCCACCACGGCCACGTTGTCAGCCCCCAGACCCCACACAGGAATACAGACCACAGACCAGTGAGAGCACAGGGGCCAGGAAACCGCTCTGCAGACGGGGCCCCATGTATCCCCAGGAGCTATGTGCCAAGCAGCTGTAGGCAGAGGGAGGAAACTTCTCTCCCCGGGCAGGAACCCCAGGAACGGCTTCTAGCGGGCACTCACTTCTGAGCCCACCATGAGGGTCAGTCTCCCACCCCAGGGAACACTCTGGCCAGGGGCCCCCATGTTGGAAGCCCCCCGTCTTCCCTCTCTTTTCCCCTCCCCCGTCCCCAGCCCTCATCCTGCTGGCCTGGCCCCGTCATGCTCCATAAAACAGGGAGGACCTTTCCAGGGACAGCTGCTTCCTGGCAGCTCCCATGGCCCAGCGGCCAGCCCACCTGTGCAGGGGCCTCCCTGAGGACAGGCCACATCCTGGACGTGTGACTTCCCAGGACAGCCCACCCCGAACCTGACACCTGGACGTCAAGATCCCCAGACACGCCTCGGAGGAGAGGGGAAGCCTCATTAAACAGCATAATGACGAGAGCCCTTAGTACAAGTGTCCAGAAATGAAGGGGAAGGGAACAAAAAGCCGGAAAACATCTGAAGCCCTCTCCCCTCCAGTCTACGCTGGGAGAGGAAAACCAGCGCAACACCACGGGTCCAGGAGACAATGCCCTTTAAGAACACGTCCGCGACCTAAATTTCCACAGGGGGTTTCTGTGGGGTGAGACTTGGCAGGAATGGGAGGCAGGGATGAAAACGGATCCCCAATTTCGCACCATTATGGAGAGTGATTATGAAAAAGCAGAAAAGCAGACAATGAAACCAAGATGCACAGCTCGCATTGCTGGCCGTTGGGCACCCCCGGACGGCGTCAAAAAAGAGGCAGAAAAGGAAGATGTGCCCATCAGGAGAGAAGGACTGTGGGCTCGCTTCACAACGTCCTCTAAAGCCACTGTTCTTTTTTACAATAAAATGGATCTTGTGTACCAGTTGATGACGGCAAGTGTTGACGGCACACCGCCCACTGGACGTCATCGTCCCCACGGGGAGCCCGGGTTCCGAGGGGGTGGGTGACGTGTCAGGGTCATTTGCCCACCAGACAGCAGAGCCCGGATTTGAGCACAGACCCCAGCCTGTCTGCTGCCAAAGGAGCCCTGGGGCAGAGCCCACGATGCTCGAAGCTGTTCCTGATCAAGCAGGTGCTTCCAAATGGGCTCGCCGACCCCATTTTGGGGTGTCCGAGCTGCTGGCCCCCCGCCCGCCAGGCCCCGGCCCCCCAGCCCGAGTCCCGGCTTACCTGCCTTACACGTCTTGCCGTTGTCCTGGAGCTGCACGCCAGTGGGGCAGGCACACGCGTAGAAGGGCTCCCGCGGCGACAGCAGGCACAGGTGGGAGCAGCCTCCGTTGTCCTCCGCGCACTGCGTGTGGACTGCGGGAGCCGGGGTGGCGTGAGAGAACGTTCCAGAACGGGGCCTCTACCACCACCACCACCCACCACTCACTTGTTTCCAACGAGACGGCATCCTGCTTCTCGGTCCCAGGACGCCAAAGCCCCCAGTGCCCCTCTGCCCATCCTCGCTTGCACCACAAGCCCCTGCCCATCCTGCCTCACGGCCGACCTCGCCAGCTGGTCCACAATTTCTCCAAAACCCGCTGGGAACTTCCTGGCCACCCTCAGGGCTCAGACATGGCTGCTCTGGGCTCTGGTTTTCCTGGGACTCATCTGCCCTATCCCAGGCCCCCACAATGTCCCAGAATGAGAAAACCCTCCTTTCCTTCAAGGCCCCTCAAAGGACACCTCCTCCAGGAAGCCCGCCCACAAGCGTCTCCACTCCAGCAGCGTCTCAGGGACACCCCCCATGCAGGGAAGACAGGGGACCCCAGAACTGGTGGCGCCTGGAAGCACCAGGCCGGTCTCTGTGACACGAGTGAGCCTGTGGGTCCAGGGCAGGGGCCGCTGACCCCACCTGGGGTGCTAGGCTGAGCCTCCCAGGGTGATGAGCTCGCCTTCCATTTCCCCACACCCTGCCACGACCGACGTGCAACTGCAGGGCCCAGACGTTCGCTGGCAGCTCACTCCGCCCAGGGCCAGGGGGGCTATCACCCCTGAAAGGGGGCCTAAGAACCCAACCCGGTCCCCGGTGTCCACTGGGTGGTGCTTCCCCTGCCCCGGGGCCACCCAGCCCAGGCTCGCTCGGGCCCGTGGGCTGCCCAGATGCAGCTGGTGGAATAACCACAAAGCTCTCACCAGGAAACAACTCCGGGAGCCCACCTCCCCATGCCCTGTGCTGGGGGCAGCTGCCACCCTGGGGCCCCTACTCCTAAATTCAGAGTTCAAGCATTCTGTAACAGCTTTGCCTGAAACTCCTGCTCCTCATGCTCGTGGGAGTGGGTGGGCTTAGGGCCCTGGCCCCCCAGGCACCTGTACGGGAGCCCTGAAGCAGCGTGTTCCGAGCTTTTCACCATCAGTGACCCCACCACCACCTTATGGGACCCCAGCCTGAGAACCGGCAGCTTAGAGCAGATTTCTTGTTAATTAACAAGCAACTTCCGTTAGGCCCTCACAATGGGGCACCTTCCCCGGGAACCCCCTGCCACCTCCGGGGAGCCCTCGCCAGCTCGGCAGAGGGGGCCTCTCCCCCGCCCGCCCCCAGCCTGCCCCTGGGCCCTGTGTGCACCTCCACTCGAGCCAGCACCCCCCCCCCCCGTGCTCCTCCACTATGCGGGTCAGACTCCACCCCCACCCCAGACCCTTGGCCCCTGCAGGGGGGCAAGAGGCTCCCACCCAGGGTCCAGGGCCGGGCACTGCTGCACGTCAGAGGGCTGAGAAAGCCTCTGCTGCGGGAACGCGGCCGGGGGGAGCGGGCTGGGGGCTGAGGGTGGCCCCGGACCCCTGGCAGTCCATGCACTCACCGTAGGGCTGCCGCTCCTGGCTCAGCACCTGGATGTCCATGGGCGAGTACAGGGCACTGAGCACCTCCTTCCTCTTCTCCCCAGTCCTCTTGTTGCAGGCGTGGATGGAGCGGGTCTGCCAGTCCGTCCAGTAGAGAGTGTCCCCGGACAGCGTCAGGGCGAACGGGTGCGTCAGGCTGCCCTCCACCACCTTCTGCCTGCAGGACGGGAGGCGAGTGCGAGAAGCCGGGAGCCGTCAGTGGCTGCCGGTGCCCCCCACCAAACCCCAGGGGTGGGCTTCCCCGAGGCCCCACGCACGGCCTCCCCACGCCTTGATTTACACTAAACAGGACAGAAGTAGCTACGAAAGACAAAAGTGAGCCTGGGGAGAGGGTCTTGGGAGCCCCACTTCTCCGTGAACATCCCCCCAAGGCCTCTCCCATGTGCAGGGTCCCCCGCAAACACGGCTGACCTCATTCACAAAGTGCAGGGGGGCTGCACCCCCAGCTACTCCCCATCCAACCTGTCCCAAGTGCCCCACAGAGGCCGGAGACGCAGCTGCAGGGAGGAAGCCACCCCGGACGCAGGGCCGATGGTGGGCACGCATCCCCTCCCCAAGCTCTTCACCACTTAGCACGCGCTGGGCTGAATGGACTTGCCCGTAACGCCCATTTCCGGAGTAAATTGAACTTGGTATCCACAGAAGAAAAGGCTTTTCTTTCCTACATACTTATAAGGCCCAGCAAGTGAGAACTCGTTCTTTAATGAGATAATGGTCACTGGAAACCAGATCATAATTTTACTCTGCTATTAGTGTGTGGTTATTTGCTTAATCTCCTTCCCCCCCTGAAGCGCCCCATGATTCACCTCTGTGTCCCCGGCCCCTGGCACAGCTCCTAGCAGAGAGAAAGGGCTCGAAAGTGTGCACTGAATAAATGCAACTGGCACACGCTCTCTCCATCCCCCACTGCCTCTTCTGTTTGCCAGTTTTTGGTTTTGTTTTGGTTTGGTTTTTGTTTGGTTTTGTTGATGTTGCCTCTTTGGATCAGAGAAGCCAGAGGGCGGGTCCCTTCCCCGGCTGCTGCTCAACACCCCAACATTGGCTTTGTGGCAGCCCTCGGCTGGCCCACCCGCCCCCACCCTGACTCCTGGACCCACAGCCTGCAGGGCAACCCCTCCTCCCTGCAGACGGTCCCCAGTCGGCCCCGGCCATGACCCCTGCCCACCTCCCGCTGGACCCCAGAGCTTCCCAGGCACAGCGGCCTTTAGAGAATGCTTCCCGAGTCCCCAGCACTGAGCCCTCTGGACCCCAGAACAGCTACCCCCAGTCCACACACAGACCCTAAGGCTCAGGGCAGTAAGACAACCCACCAAGGTCATGGCTAAGAGGGAGCAGAGCAGGTCTGCCCAGCTCCAGAGCTCACCCTCTTCCCAACCTGGGCAGGTTCACAAGGCACGTAGGCCCCCGTCAGGCCAGAGCAGCCAGTGGCTCCAATCCTGGTTCGATCTGACCAGCCGCGTGGCCCTGGGCGAGTTCACGAGTCATCAAAACAGAGGCTCATGATAGGAAACACTTTCCAGGAGTGGTGTGAGCTTTAAATCAACTAATTAACGTCCTAGGGAAGGGCTGGCCTTCATCACCATCATCACCATTCTCCTCACCGCCACCACTACCTCCACATCACCCTTTTCCCAGTCGTACCCCCCACCGCAACTGCCACCGTCCCCCCACTGTCCCTGTAGCGATCTCCTGCCAGGGCAGCCCTGGCCTGCAGCCTCTCCAGCCTCTCATCCACCCTTTATAACCGCCAGGACCACTCAGCTCCGAAGGGGCCAAGATCTGGGGCAGTTGTGCTTTCCAAATCTCAAACCAGGCCCCCGACCCAGCCAGCCTGAGCTCATGGGGTCAACGGGACAGACTGTTCGGACAGCTGGGGCCACATGGCCCAGCCACAGAATGGGTCTGGGGGCGAGGAACGGCGGCCTCCTGCTCACCACCCCAGGAGGGCATCCTCCAGCCCTTGTCAGGTTTCAGACAACCACGGCCCCGGCCACCAGCTTGAAGTCAACCCCAGGACAGCCCCTGAGCCTGAAACACCCAGAGAAGCTGCTCCCAAGTCCTGACCCCCCTCCCCAAAGAAAACCCGTCTGCTGGTTTGGGCCAGGTTTGGGGTATTTTGTTACGCAGCACTGGATGACTAATACACGAGGCCTGGATAAGGAGGAGCCAGTCTGCCCCTCGACGTCGGCACCTGCCCCACACAGGGGATGCTCAGGGTGTGTCCTCCGCCCTACCCAGGCCCGGAGCCCCGCAGCACAGGGATAGGGTCAGCCCACCCAGGAGGACCCCGGGACCCAGCCCAGAGCCAGCAGGCAGCAAGTAGTCAGTGAGCGAATGAATGAGCTGCCCCTGCCCCGTCCACGGACAGCATGTTTCTACATCCAAAGGGCAATGCGTCGGGGGCTCTGCCTCCAGATAAACGTGGAGCTAAGCTGACCTGAAAGTGCTAAAAGAATTACCCAGTGAGGGAAAAATCCTTTACATTCATTCATTCATTCATTCAACCCAGGCCCTGCTCCCGACCTCAGAAGGCTTACGTGCCGGGGGTGGGGGCCGTAGGGAAGGGGCTGTGCAGAAAGAAACTGTTCACAGCCTGTGAGGCTCCCGGGCTTCAGGTCCACGATGCCTTCTCTGCGATTCTGAAACCCAAAGAGCTCCGAAAACTGAGAAGGGTTTTGTTACTCACTGGGTGGCAAAACTCAATCTGTGTGGACGTGAGGCTACTCAGAGTCTTTTCTACCCCACTTAGAATGAACATCCTACACTTTGCCACAAAAGTATTCAGGTGCTGGACAGACACGTGATATGTGCACTGCACCGTTCTCAGTTCTGAAAAATTCTGAATTTCAGAAACTATCAGATCCCGAGGGTTTCAGCTGAGAGACAGGGGACCTATTTAAGAAAGAATGCCGGCAAATGCCAAATCGGACTGACCAAGGGAGGCCCAGGGGCGGCTGGGGTGTAGTAAGAGGGACAGCGTGCCAATTTGGATGTATTGTGTCCCCCAAAATGCCATGTTCTATAATGAAATCTTATGGGGGTGGATGTATTAGTGCTGATTAGGTTGGAATCTTTGGACTAGGTTGTTTGCAAGGATGCGTCTCACCCAGCTGTGGGTGATAACGCTGATTAGATAACTTCCATGGAGGTGTGGCCCCCACCCATTCAGCGTGGGTCTTGATTAGTTTACTAGAGCCCTATATAAGCTCAGACAGAAGGAGCTCAGAGCAGCTAAGAGTGACATTTTGGAGATGGCCGCTGAAAGTCAACTTTTGCTGACACTTTATGGAGGCTAGCCCAGAGTTTGCTCCAGAGAAGCTAAGAGAGAACAAAACACTCCAAGAGCGACACTTTGGAGAAGGCACAGGAGCTGAGAAAGGAGCTGGAACACAACCAGGATCAGCAGACACCAGCCACGTGCCTTCCCAGCTGACAGAGGTTTTCCGGACGCCATTGGCCATCCTCCAGTGGAGGTATGCGTGTGTTGATGCCTTAATTTAGACATTTTCATGGCCTTAAGACTGTAACTTCGTAACCAAATAAACCCCCTTTATAAAAGCCAATCCATTTCTGGTATTCTACATAACAGCAGCATTAGCAAACTGGAACAGACGGGAACCCCTGCCCGGCGGCCCTCACCGGAACGAGCCGTCCAGGTTGGCACGGTGGATGAAGCTGAGCTTGGCATCAGCCCAGTACAGCTTCTGCTCTGCCAGATCGATGGTCAGCCCGTTGGGCCAGTAGATGTCCGAGTCCACGATGATTTTCCGGGTGCTGCCGTCCATCCCCGCCCGCTCGATGCGGGGTGTCTCACCCCAGTCTGTCCAGTACATGTACCTAACGAGGAAGATCAAAAAAACGAGAGAGAGTCAGCACAGATCTACTTTTACGGTTCTGTTTGCTGTTCGCCGAAATCCAGACACGTGAAACAGACAGAAAGAACTGGTCCTAAAATATCACCCATCAGGGACAACCAATGTGTAGAGTTTGGGGTATTGCTTTCGATTTTTTCCCTAAACATTTAGTAACACCATATTTTTAAACAAAGTTGCGAGATCGAAATATACCATTTCCAACGAGTTCTCACTTAATATATTCTGGACATCTCCCCTTTTCACTAATATAAATCTCCCTCATTCTTTTAACGGCAGTAGAGCGCACTGTCCTGCAAAGTATTTAAAAGACCCTCCATGACTTTGGGTCGTTTCCAATTTTCGGCTACTATGAAAATGCTGCCAACAAACGTCAGAAAGTCACCTAAAAACACACAGGTAGGATGCACCCCGAAATAACAGGGTCCTCCCCAGGTGGTGGGGTGGGGGTGAGGTGGTTTTTGCTCATCTGTGTCCTCGAGTTTTCAGCAAGGAGCACGTGCCCCACATCCACGAGGAATGAGCACACCCCCAAAGGCTTCCTTATTTGATCTCCTGCTGACAAACCAAGATGAACCAAGGGAGACAACGGGCGGCAACACCGGTCCCAGCACCCAGAGAAGCGGCCCAGCACCCTGAGAGGTGGAAGAGAAGTCACCCAGTGCGGAGGACGGGAGGCCCCGGGCTCACCCGCTCTGTCCTGGCTGAGCCACACGGCACGCAGGACGACAGACAGACCCATCTTATTTTGACTCCTCGGCTTCCCTTCTCTGCAGAGGATGATGGAACCCTGAAATATTTTTTCACGTGGCAAAAAAGGTATAACACGAAATTTGCCATTTTAACCATTTCTAAATGTACGATGCAGTGACATTATTCACCACGTTGTGCAACCATCACCACTATCTGTTTCCAAACGTTTCATCACCCCAAACAGAAATTCTGTACCCATTATGCAATAACTCCCCCTTCCCCCTTCCCCGGGTCCTGGTAAACTCTCGTCTACTTGCTGACTCTGTGAGTTTGCAGATCCTAGGTATTTCGTGGGAGTGGAACCATACAGTATCTGTCCTTTTGTTTCCGGCTCATTGCACTGAACATAATGTCTTCCAGGTTTGTGGTGCATCGTGTACCAAAACTTCATTCCTTCTTACAGCCAAATAATATCTCCTTGCATGGACAGGCCACGCTGTGTTTCTCCAGTCATCTGTTGACAGACACTTGGGTTGTGCCCACCTTTCAGCAGCTGTGGACACTGGTGTGCAAATACCTGTCCGAGTCTCTGCCTCGGTGCTTCTGGAGACACACCCAGGAGTGGGATTGCCAGCTCACTTGGCAGTCGCTTGTTTAACTTTTTGGGAAGACAGAGCCCGGTGATCCTTTGAGCAGACGTCCCCTACCACCCCCTTGTTCCAGGGTGGGTGAAAGAGCTGGGCCTGGCCACTCAGCAAAACTGCTCCCCTTGGCCAGGGCTTAGAGGCAGCAGTTCACGGTGGGCGACAGGACTCTGAGAGCCACCCGAGGGGAGGGTCTCCAGGAGGGGCCGCCTGGGGACACTGTGTGAGACCCCGCTCGGTGTGCCCAGAGATAGTGTCTCTTCCCACCATCCCTCCCCAGTACCTTGGCCTGTCCCTTGATGGTTCCTCCCATCCCATTTCAGCAACCCTGAGCTGACAACACCAGGGGCCAGTGCGGTCGGTGGGGACACAGGGAGAACAAACCCACTTGCCCGTGAGGGTCTCCGTCCAGCAGGGCGGAGAAAGTGAGGCACGAGCTGCCGCCCCGGGGAGCTCTGTGCCCACAGGAGCTGCGGGGTCCCAGGGACCACCCCCTCTGATGGCACCCTGTGGGCTTCCCAGAGAGGTGTCATTTCTGAGCTGGGTCCATCGCCTGCCCTCCCGGAGGCTGTGATGAGATCCGCGGGAGCACGTGTGACCCGGCTCTGTGACAAATGCACCTCCCTGCATGGCGGTCAACACCAAGCCCCCTCTTCCCAGCACCGATGGGGTCAGGAGGAGAGGGCTGACATCACACGGACCCCGCAAAGGGCCTCTCTCAGCCTCAGGTGCCTCCCCACCGTGGGGAGGGTGCAACTGTGACTCCCTTGAAGCAGATGCAGAAACAGGCTCAGAAACGCTGACCTGACCCAGGTCACACCCGCCAAGTGGCCGCTATGGAGCAGAGCGTGGCTTTCGGGTTGCAGCCGGGGCCCGGCCATCCCGAGACTCACCCCTTGGCCAGCAGGGCCGGGAAGGGGGCGCAGGGTCTGGGGGAAACTTCCCGGCAGCCCTCGGTGCGGGAGGTGCAGCCCCGGTCCCCTCAGGCTGGCCCCGGCCACCGTCCCCTCGCTGCTCTTCTCCCACCCCCGGCAGCCTGGAAAGAGCCCGGCCCCCCCATGGCCGAGAAGGTCTCAGGGGAATAAAATCCCAGAGGGACCCACGCTCGCCTCCCCCAAACATGCTGCTGCAGCCGAGGGAAAGGGTCAGAAGAAGGGAAGGCTCAGGGACCTCCGCCTGGAGCATAATTCAAATTCCTTCCCCCGAGTTTCATAACAGGGCCCGCTGGTTTCCTTAAATGGGGAGTTTGCAAGCCGGTCAGTGAGCGGAGACCACTTGGCTCGGACGTGCTCTGGCAAAGCCTTCGGCGCTAACGTGGGCCCGGCCAAATTCCACGGAGGAAGATCAACTTCCGAAGAAAAGTGCTGCAGCGGCGGCTTTCTGCAGAGGGCTGGCTGCGGTTGTGGTTGTGTGTTATTTTAGGGAAGGGACATTTTGCATTTGGAAGAGGGGGCTGGGTTCCACCCTGGCTGTGAGACCCAGCGGCCTCGGCCTCACCCCGGTGCTGGGCTCCTGTCTGCCTGGCCCCAGGGCTCGGGGGCCACAGGGTCCTCCCCAGGGCCCCCTCTGCCAACCACGCGGGCACCCCGGCCCCGGGAGAGACAAGCCTGCCTCCCCCACCCCTCCCGCCCTGCCCGACGCCTGCCCCTGGCCACCTGAGCTACTGAAGCGGCCCCGGGGGCGTCCTCGGAGTCAGCCAGCCTCCTCCTCCTGGAGCTCTTGGCCACTCGCACGCTGAGTGGACACTTGGACTGAGAACCTTCCTTCTGGCTAAGGGCTGGGGCAGGGATTTGCTCACCTGAGGGGACCAGAGGCACAGAAGGGGCCTGGGAGACGGAAGAGCCCCCACGGGGCTGGGAAGAAGGCAGAGTCATTTCTGCAGCCTCGTGCCCGAGGCCAGGATGGAGGACAAAAGCCCCTCTCCCCCCAGCCCTGCTCCCAGCACTCAGAGCTCCACCGAGTGCCCCCGAGCTGCCAGACAAGGCACTGGGCAGCGTGAGTGTGGCTGCCACCCACCGGCTTCTGGGAACCAGCCTGGGTCCTCCCCTACTGGGCAACGTGGGGTGGACAGACACACCTCCTAGCCAGGAGGCTGCTGAGCCCCCGCCATGCCCTGCAGGGAAGGTGGTCAGCACCTCCAGAGGCCCCGAGCCACAGAGACGAGGGGGCTGCCCAGCAGGTCAGCCTGGCCCCAGCAGCCTCTGCTCCGAGGGGGTGAGAGTGACCTCCAGAGAAGACAGCTGCCCAGCAAGGCACCCCAGAAGTGCAGGCAGGGAGAGGGGTGACGTGGTGGGGCCATCGGCCGATCAGGCCTGACTTCAGAGTTGGGCCTTTGGGCCACACATACCACCACATCCCACCCCTGGTGTGTGTGCACAGAGACGCACACACACACCCTGACATGCACACACAACCCCACCCCACCCCACCCCCGGTGTGTGTGCACAGACACGCACACACACACTCACATGCAAATACAACCCAATCCCACACACTCACAGGTGTACAACCACATACCCTCCCACTTCCACACTCAGCTGCTGACACACTCGCACACACTCACCCCCTCACACGCTAACCAACTAGGCTTCGGAAGTCCCCAGACTGCTGCAGCTCCGGTTCTCACCATCGCATCACAAACCAGCCCAGGACACCCTGAGTCAGCGGGCTGCACAGGGTGAAGCCAACAAGCTGTCCGGGGGGAAGCAGCAAGCACCCTGGTCTACCTGCAGCCCCAGCACCCTCCTCACCTTGCCTGTTCCCCGAGCTACACAAATACCTGCCTCGGGTCCCTCCCTGAGATGGCCACGCAGCCGGGGGCACCTGCACGGTGACCAGGGCCCACGGGCCCCACGGCCCAGCTTCTGCCCGGGCCCCACACTGACGCCAGCACTGCCAGAGTACACAGTGACCGGAGGCAGCCAGGACTGGAACCCAGGGGCCCCACTCCTTCTTCAGAGCTCAGACGTCACCCCGCTGCTGAGACAGGCAACGGAACGGCTTCCGGGAGCCCCCAGACCCCAGGGAGGAAGCACGGATGCAGCATAGTTGCAAGCACGGGCCCCTGTCTGGTTCAACCCCATCTCGGGAACTTTCTAGCTTAGAAGATTCCAGCACATTACATAAATGCCCTGCCCTCACTGTCATCTGTAAAGGGGTGATGCTGCTACTTCCCATAGGGTTGAAAGCCACTAAATAACCTAACATGTAAACTGCTTTCATCAGAGCCAGAGGCACAAAAAAAAGTGTGTATGTGAGGGGGAGAGACAGTATTGTGTGTCAGTTCAAGATATCTGACAGCCATTTCTGACAACCAAACTACAAAACTAGACCAACACGGGGCAGACACCTGGCCAGGTGCAGCACAGGTAAGAGGGAGCCATGCTCCTCTGTCCCTCCCAGGCATCAAGAGCAGAGACGGGGGCGGGAGGGCTGCAGGGCAGCTGAGCAAACAGATGCCCTGCTCAGAAAAGCCTGGAAGGAGCTACCTGGTTCACCAGTGGAGCGGGGCCATCTCCCCACCCAGAAATCAGGGTAACTCCATGCACGCGTTCTTAGTCCTACGGCCACTCTCGCGCCCACCTGGAACTCATGCCCTGCCTGAAGCTTCCGGGGCCGAGGAGCTCAGCTCGACCAGGAGGCAGAGCATGCTGGGAACACCACTCCCTTTTCTCAGTCTCCCCCAGCAAGCTCAGCCTCCAGACAAGACGTGTCACGTTTTCAACCTGTTTTCCTCAATGCAGTTATAAAGCGGGTGTTAGGCACAAATTTCTCCTGTCAGAGACCAAGCACTTCCCTGGGACACCCCTCACACCCAACAAGGACATTTAATGACTCAAATCCACCAACGACCACGTCAAGTGCCCCAGAGATCCCAAGTTTAAAAAAGAAGCATAAAGGCAGCTCCCCAACAAGTTAAACATAGAATTACCGTATGACCCGGAAATTCCACTTTCAGGTATTACCCAAAGAAACTGAAAACAGGGACTCAAACAGATATCTGAACACACATGTTCACAGCAACATTATGCACAACAGCCGAAAGATCAAAATGAGCAGTGGACGGACGAACAGATAAACAAAACGTGGTGGATCCACACAATGGAATATTATTCAGCAGTAAAAAGAAGTGAAGCTCTGATCCACGCCAAGACACGGATGAACCCTGAACACATCCTGCTGAGTGAAAGGCCAGACACAAAGGGACAGATATTCTGTGATTCCACTTCTATGAAAGATCTAGAATAAGCAAATTCACAGAGGCAAAAAGTAGATTAGAAACTGCCAGGGGCTGGCGGGGAGGGGTAATGGGGAGATACTGCTTAATGGGCGCAGAATTTCTGTTTGGGGGGATGGAAACTTTTTTTGGTGATGGATGGTGGCGATGTTGCACAACATTGTGAATGTATGTGTAAAGGTGGCTAAAATGGCAAATTTTTATATTATGTATACATTACCACAATTTTAAAAAATCCCACCTGTGCTGGTTTGGATGTATTATATCCCCCAACACGCCATGTTCTTTGATGCAGTCTTGTTGGGACAGACGTATCTGGTCTTGATTAGGTTGGAATCTTGGAATTAGGCTGTTTTCATGGAGATGTGACCCACCCAACTGTGGGTGATCGCTCTGATTAGATTATTTCCATGGAGGTGTGGCCCCGCCCATTTAGTGTGGGTCTTAATTAAATCACTGGAGCCCTATAAGAGCTCAGACAGAAGAAGCTGGAGTGCTATGGCCAAGAGAGACATTTGAAGATGGCCGTTGAAAGCTGACACTAACATATGGAGAATGCCATTTTGAAACACAACCTGAGAGGAAGCAGACGCCAGCCACGTGCCTTCCCAGCTGACAGAGGTTTTCTGGACACCATTGGCCATCCTTTGGCAATCGTACCCTACTGTTGATGCCTTAGCTTGGACACTTTTATGGCCTTAAGACTGTAACTTTGTACCCAAATAAACCCCTCTTATAAAGGCCAATCCATTTCTGGTATTTTGCAAAATGGCAGCCTTAGCAAACCGGAACACCATCTAACTAGCAAGGGGAAATAATTCACAGCAACAAATTTTGAAAAGTGAATTCACTCTAAGATAGCCATGTTTTCTCCGAAAAAGAAACTTAGGTTCAGCTAAATTGCAAAGGGAAGCCGTGCCCCCTGCCCCACCCTGGCCCCAGCCCCAGGAGGGGCAGCACTGGCCTTACCCATGGGCAGGGTCCAGGGCGATGGCCCTGGGCTGGTCGAGGTCCTGCCAGAAGAGGACCTTGCGGGACGCGCCATCGAGGTTGGCCACCTCCACGCGGTTGGTCTCCGAGTCCGTCCAGTAGAGCTTCTTGCCGATCCAGTCGCAGGCCAGGCCGTCGGGCGACGCCAGGCCGGACACGAGCACGTCCTGCACCGCGGCGCCTGTCCGGTTCAGGAAAGTCTGCTTGATGGCCTCCTCGCTCACGTCCGTCCAGTACACGGCCCCCCTGGAGAACTGGAAGTCCACGGCGGCCGCGTCCTCCAGCCCGCTCACGACGACGGTGGACTCCAGCTTGGCCCCGCCGGCGTCCACCAGCCGCACGTCCCGGCGGTTGGCGAAGAGCAGGAGCGGCGAGGCTGTGGGGATGGAAGGGAGAGAGTGAGGACCCCCGGCCATGCTGGTGGGCACACGTCCCCGGGACCAGCCACCCCAGCCCCCAGCAGGCCCCAGGTTTCGTTGCTCAGAGGCGCGTTCCACGCAGCAGAGAGTCACTGTTTCTGATACCAATGATGCTCCAGGAGAGCAGACAGGTGATTGGGGCTTCCCGCTAAGCACATGGGGCTCTTCCAGCCACACCCATAAACTTGGACACCACCCAAGAGGCCACCCAGGTTCTGGACGGCGGCGGGGGCCTCGCTTTGCTCCCAGGAAGCCACAGCACCACCGTCAGCCTGATGACGGCTGTGGTTCCATCCACCCTACCAGGGGGAGGGAGTACACAGCCCTGGCCATGTCACCCGGCTGAGACCTGGCTGGCAAAGGGGCCCGGCTTCGAGGTTCAGAGCCCCCGGCCCAGGCTGGACACAGCTCTGAGATTCCCTGACAACCCTGTGGCCAAGGTCCGGGCTCAGGCCCCGTCCTGGGACCGTGGCCTCAGCGTCTCACCCATCTCTGCATCCCATCTCTCCTCCACCCTGATCCCAGTCACCCCCAGGAATAACAGTCTTAAAGGGACACCCAGGATGCCACTCCCCAGCTCAAACACCTTCAATAGCTCCCTGTGACACTGAGAACTGCCTCATCCACTCCTCTCCCTGCTACCAGCCCAGCCCCAGCTTCTCCACCCTGCACACATGCTTCTCTCCCTGCTCCCCGACCCCTCGGCCCCCTCTCCCTTTACAGGTGCCCTCCCCCCACAGAGAAGCAGGGGTCTTGCCCCCACAGTGCACAAATGAAAGCCTGGAGGGGCCTGGAGACCATCACCCCATGGGGTAGCTTGGTCCAATGAGCCACCCTACATACACACACACACACAGAGACGCACACACACACACACACGCACGCACCCCAGAGAAACCCTGAAGCCTGGGAGGGGAGGGGCTGCTGAGGTACAGGCAGACCCCCTGGAGTCGGATGTGCCAGACCCAGACCCAGACAAGAGTGAGCGAGGATCCCAGGGCCCCTCGGCTGCCCGTCGGGCAGAGCTTCCCGCACCATTATGGTGTCCTGCGCTTCCAACCGTCCACACCGGTGGGGACTGGGCTGGCCACACACACCCCAGGAAACCACTAGGGCTATTCTATGCTCCCAGGAGCCCATTGGTGTCTCCTGCAGACATGGGGCCCAGCCAACCCTGCACCCCCAACCCCCATGAGATGCTTCACTGGAAAGCAAAGTCAAAACAATTTCACTACGGCACCGAAAACCACATAACCAAATCCTACAGTCGGCCAGTCGGTTTCATGTTAGCAGGGGAAGGGTCTGCGGCCTCCACGTGGCCACTGTGGGGCAAATCGTGTCCCCTCAAAAGACATGCTTGAGTCCAGGCCCCGGTCCCAGGTCCGTGACCTTATCTGGAAATAGGGTCTTTGAAGATGTGATTCATTAAGATAAGGCCAAACTGGATCCATTTTTAAGTGAAATCCAGTATGACTGGGGTCCTTACAGGAAGGCAGAATTGGGTACAGACAGACAGACAGACGCAGAAGAGGCCACGTGATGTAGCGATGTGGCCACGAGCCAGGGAACACCACGGAAGGCCAGAAAACCCCAGAAGCTGCAGGTGACAAGGAAGGCTCCTCCCCGACACGTTTCGGAGGGTGCGTGGGTTCTGGACCTCCAACACCCAGAACCGTGCGACAACACAATTCCATCGTTTTAAGTCCCCCAATTCTTAGTCCTTTGTTATGGCGACCCCGGGAGACTGTCACCAAGAAATCAAGATTTAACAAATAACTACAATGACTGAATCATTTGATAGATGCCTTTTTCTTACTTTCTAGCATATTATAGAATAGCCAAGAAGAAATTCCCGGAATTGCTGAAACTCACTGAATTGAAAATTGTAAAAACCTCGTGACTGGCCACGCTTGTACCCCCTTCATCTGTTTTACAACTTTGGAGTTTTATGATCACAAGGACAACCCCCTAACGCTAATGAAGGAACTTGAGTCAACCCAGAACTGTCGGCTGACTGCAGTGAAGTCACTTTTTCTTCTAACGGCTACTCCGGCTTAGTCCTAGCTTCGCTGGGCTCCTTGGTGTTCACAAACTGTAGCTGTTTACACTTGTTAATGGTAGCAACTCCATCTCCCCTTGTTTGAATCTGAAAACACCCTAAACTCCTTAGACTAAAATCTTAGACTCCTTACACTAATAGAGACAGATTTTAGGCCCATAGGCCATATCTGTTCTCCTTGCTTCACTTTGCAATAAACTTGCTCCCTTTGAAACTGGGTGCCAGAGATTGGCTGTTAAGCGCATTGGGCAGAGAACCCAGTTTCATGGGCATTGAGCCCGTGACAGTGGCTACCCCTCGTTTGCATGCAGATGCTGGGGGCTGGGGCCCTGCTGCCTAAAGGGGCCCCTGCCTCAACTCCTGGCCCTCCCCTTTCCAGGTGGTCTCCCCGGGGGTCCGTCCCCCCTGCCACTTATCAGGCCCACCCAGCCCTGTGGCGGGAAGGGACGCTGTGACCGTCAGACCCAGCGGGGCCGGGCTGCCAGACCTCTCCAGCAGGTGACCACACACAGGGCCGTTTGTCCCCCCTCACGCCCTCACACCCCAAGCAGGTCCAAAGAGGAGACCCGTCACCGGGAGCTGACAGCTCTTCCAGTTCCCCGGGGCACCCCCAGGCGTGCACCTCGGGGTCCTGGGTCTCCTCATCCCTACTCCCCAGGAGGGGAAGGGAAGGCCTGGGAGGGGCCCACACGGTCAAGTTCACGGCCTCGGGGACCTGGGGCCTCAGTGCCTGGAGCACGGCTTTGTGTTTGTAGAAATGCACTGCTTTTCCCCCCATGTAGGACATGACTCCCAGGGGTGTAAATCTCCCTGGAAAAGCAGGACATGACTCCCAGGGACGAATCTGGACCCAGCATCATGGGATTGAGAACATCTTGACCAAAAGGGGGATGCAAAATGAAACGAAATAAAGCTTCAGTGGCTGAGAGATTTCAAATGGAGTCGAGAGGTCACTCTGGTGGGCATTCTTATGCACTATATAGATAACACTTTTTAGGTTTTAATGTACTGGAATAGCTAGAAGTATATACCTGAAACTACCAAATTCCAACCCAGTAGCCTTGACTCTTGAAGATGATTGTATAGCAATGTAGTTTACAAGGGGTGACAGTGTGATTGTGAAAACCTTGTGGATCGCACTCCGTTTATCCAGCGTATGGATGGATGAGTAGAAAAATGGGGACAAAAACTAAATGAAAAATAGGTTGGGATGGAGGAGGATGATTTGGGTGTTCTTTTTTACTTTTATTTTTCATTCTTATTTTTACTTTTTCTGGTACAAGGAAAATGTTCAAAAAATATATTGGGGCGATCAATGCACAACGATATGATGGTATTGTGAACAGCTGATTGTACACCACGGATGACTGTATGGTATGTGAATATATCTCAATAAAATTGAATTTAAAAAAATGCATCGCTTTTCTGCACGTGTATACTCCAACAAAAAGGCTTTAACAACTAAAAATGGCATAAAAGCTCCCCTCCCAGCTGCTGACAAGAATGCTCCTCCACATGCTGGGGTCCCACCGGCCTCCTGCCCACCTGCCCCCTGCAGCCTAGAGGGTCCCAGCTTCAGGGCAGTGTGTGGCCCCTGGAGAGGTGAGAAGGAAGGTGGGGGGGACTCTCAGAAGGGCCTGGGTCGCCCCCACAGGAAAGAGGCTCCGGCAGCCATACAGGCCCCATGTTGGGATGCAGCACCCAGTGCCCGGAGGCCAGGCTGGGAATGGGGAGCGGTGTCCATGCCCAGCGTCAGGGAGGGTCTGCCTGGTTACAGGAAGAAGGAATGGAGAGAATCAGGGAAGACTTGGGAGGAGGGGTTCCACGGAGAAGAGGGTGGGGTGCAGCTTGAGGGCCCCTTGGCATGGGCAGGGCTAAGCCCTGACAGACAAAGGCACCCCACGGCACCCCCAGGCGGCACCCTAGTCCCCCAGCCACCTGGCAAGGGGACAACCAATAAGCCCATTTCACACACGAGATTCACGGAGCCTGGCTGTCTCTGGGCTCCCGACAGCCAGGTCTCCGGCTTATCCCTGCTCATCCAGCAAAGACTCATTCTCCTGGGGTCCAAGTCCCACACGTGGTTCTTGACATTTTGAGGTCACAAAGCCACCCCCCCAAAACACGTGCACGCAACATGCACATACATGCAGGCACACACACACACAGCGCAGTCTGCAAGGCCCCCACATCCCCCCTACCGGCTCCAGCCCAAGAACCCCTTGCTAAAACCAAGCAGGGAGGAAGGCCGCTGACGAGAGCCCTCTACCCTCATGGGCTCCCCTGGGCCCGGTGGACGGCACAAGCACCCCAGCACCACAGGTGTGCAGGCCGGGGACTGGCCCAGGTGGCAGGGGCTGGAGGGGCCAGGAGTCTGCAATCCCAGTCTCCGGGCCCAGAAGTGGGGGGCAAGGAGGGGAGCCAGGGCACAGCTCCAGGAAGCTGCCCCAGGCACAAAAACCCCTCCCTCCCTCTGTTCTTTCTCCCCAAACTGGAAAGACAGCATTTTCCACAGGTTTTCACTCTCGCCAGTTCAGGTGCACCCTTCAAAGGCCGGAGATGGAGGGTGTTTTTAATTTCCTGTGCTTTTGCCAAAGTAAGCCTTGGGGACAGCCGCCCCGGAGAGCCAGGGGTGGGCAGGCGGCACATTTCCGAGGGAGCAGGGCGGGCACGGCCGAGCTGGGCACAGGCCTGGCAGGCAGCTCTTTCCAGGAGGAGTTGCTCCAGCTTCTAAGGCATCTGGAAACAACCACACACTTAATCCCTAAGTTTTAAGATGAACCCACATCACTCTCCCGTCACCTGGGGAACCGGCTTCCCCTGGAAGGACCTGCAGGGGCCCCCGGCTGCGGCGAGTGGGGCGACGCCTCGGCCTGGGTGGCATCCCCATCCCGCCCGATCGGCACAGGAGGGACCTACCCCCACTCCTCACCTCACTGGCCCTGAGGACCCCGGCTCGTGGCTGGGGAGGGGCACCAGGTACCCATGTAGGGGGTCCCTGGCATCCTCCAGCCCCCTCCTCTCCCGAAGGTGGGAGAAGCTAGGGCTGGATGCAGGGAGACCAGCCCTGCCTGGGGCAGGCAGGTGGAGCAGGGCCAAATGGGGAAAAGAGAAAAGAGCAGAGTAGAAAGATGCAGAAGAGGTGTCGGGAAAAGAAGCCTGGAGGAGTGGTTTTCTAAGCAGAAAAAGAAGGGAAGGAAGGAGACCAGGAGAGAGCCGGGCAGGCGGGCGCTTCTGCCAAGTGTTCCTGGCTCAACAGACATCTCTGAGCGTCTAGAACACGCCGGCACCGCCTGGGTGCCGGGACTCGGGACCCAACAAAGAAGGCACTCCGTGGTCCTGTACTCCAGAGGGAGAAACAGACAGACAAGCCGCATAACAAATACAGACTTAGCGCGTTAGGACACAGACACTTGGGGAAGACCAGAGCAGGGTAAAAGGGGTCGGAAGCAGGGATGCCGTTTTAAATACGATGGTTCACGCAGGTTTTGCTAAGAAGGTGCCACCTGGGCAGACTTGAAGGGACGAGGGAGGGAGCTGTGTGCACACCTGAGGGATGGGGTCCCCAGCAGAGGGATTAGCACGTGCTAAGGTCCTGCAGTGTGCGTGAGGGGGCAAGTGGCAAAGGCTGGGCCCAGTGCTCCTGCCCCTCCAGGGCCCTGGATCTCTCCCTGAAGCTCTGCAGCTCCCTGTGGGTCAGGAGTCACCTGCGTAAATCCCCCAGGTGAGGAGAATCAGCTCGTGAAAAGGTGTGCTGACCTGCCTGACGTCCCTCCACCCAGGTGACGGCCTGTGCAAACCTGGCCTGAGCTTCTGAGCAGAGAGAAGGAATCCCAGGAGGAGAGGGTGGCAGGAGGTGGCCTGGCAGGGGCAGAGATGGAAGGAGGCGCCGGGGACCCTCCCGCAAGCTGCAGAGCGCAGCTGGGGCTGCACTTTCGAGCCTCCCAGCCCGGGAGTGGCAGACAGACCGAGAGCTGGGGCTGCCGGGCCCAGCCACCACCACGCTCCAGGAGCCACGCGAGGCCACCAGGACAAATAAACACTGTCATTCGGTTGTCACAGACATGGGAACAAGCCCTTTGGAAACACTGTAGCAACTGATGCTAAGGACCATAAAAAAAGTTAGTTCTCTTACCCAGCCATCACGGTCTCAGGAATTTATCCCAAGAAACCCTGAAGGGAGGAACAGGTCTAAGTCACAATATTTGCTGCAGCTTTATTTGTAATCACAAAACATAAAAAACGCTGTATCTCCAACATCAGGGGTAACGAGGCTGAAGTTCACTCTCTCAGTGGAACCGGTATATCCACTAAAGTAATAAACGAGAAACTGACAGTGGCAGCATCAGAAACTATTTGATACCATGTCAGGGAAAACACACACAGAACTCTGGTTTATTCTAGAACTGCAGTTTTGAGCAAGTAAGAACAAAGGAAAGGTGACCTTGCTGGGTGGATGAGTCTAAAGGCAAACTTGTTTTAAATGTTTGAGCCCTAAATCCCATGGGTGTTCCTATGAAGTTATTTGTGCAAATATTTTTTTCAGGACCAGGTTACAAGTGCAAATGGACCGGGGCGGCCCTTGGAGTGTGGAGCCTGCAGACTGTTCAGGGTGACCCCTCAGCGTACAGGGGTGGTGGGGTCCACCATGGGGCAGGGGGGACCCTTCCCATCTCTGACCTCCACACCCTGCCAGGAAATGGGGATGATTACAGCACCTGCCCATCGGCGATGTGGGCACAGGGGCTGCCCAGGAGCCAGCTTCCATTTAAGCACACAACAAACCCAGCCCCAGAGGTGAGGGGCATCCTCCGGGACCCCAGCCAGCTCTGCCGCCCAGGACAGCACCAGGCTCTGACATCGCCCGAGTGGGGCCTCCAGCGGCAGGATTCAGGCAAGATTTTCCTCTCCTCACTGAGCCACGGTTTCCTCATCTGCAAGGCCATAAGGGACACCTGCCCCGCAAAGGCCCCACAGCACCCTCACCTCGGGACACCCCTCAATCTCCTGCGGGCTCTCCTAACCTCCCTCCAGGTTTAGGGGGTGGGAACAGATAATTCCATCCTATTTCTAGTTTGGGTGCACGTCTGAGGCACCCCAGAACACACAGCAAATCGGTATCAGAGGAAGGCCAGCTCCCTGCACCTCCAGCCTGAGTACCGGGATTTGTTATTAATTCATGGTTCCTACCACAAAAGAATCGAGAGTTTGAAAACCCAAGAGCCAACTGTCCCATTTCACCCCATGTAAGCATATCCGATATTTATATATAGAATTCATAACAGATGTCTGTGCTCCCTTTCGGACAGCCTATATTTTACACTGTTTACATGGTTACACTAAACACAACCCAATTCGAGGTAACCCAATCTTTTGCTACTATACCAAAATAAGCAGCATTTTTAGTGCAAGCCTTATTTATATTCACCAAGCGTTACATTGGGCCCCCAACCGCTCATTGGAGCAGGCCCAAGCCTGAAGTTAAGAGACGAATTTATTAATCCTCCACGATCCCTTGTCCAGCGTCAGCCCTACAGGGAAATCTGAGAGGCGAGACGTGAGGTCTGTCTCCAAGGAGCTTACAGTTTAGTTGGGCACATACATGCACAGACACGCAATTAAACAACCACTTAAGCAAGAGGAAAAGAAAAAGCCCAAGGCAGGCTGAGAAGGTTAAGCTGTGGGTGGGGCCTGGCAGGCTTCCTGGAGGAGGTGACACAAAAGCCTTGAAGGACAAATACAACCCGACAAATGTCATGCCTGCCCACCACGCAGCTCAAGTTAACAAATTCCACTCATGACAGCTCACCAGCAACTTCTCGAGCCCTGACAGGGCTCTGGCTGCCTTCAAGGTGAGCTTCTCAAATGAGATCTTCTCGCTGGGCACCTCCTCGCACCCCCATCCCTGGGGGCCAGAGTTCCACCCCACCTCTGCCCCTGCCAGGTGCACACTTCCAGGGACGCCTGGGTCTCCTTCCGGCTGCCTTGCCTGTTCTCCCAGTTGATTTGCCCAGCCCCACGCCAGCACCGAAACAAGGATGGCTTCCGAGTGGGCCCTGACACTCAGGCAGGCAAGTCCTCCTGTTCACCTGCTTCTGCGATGTCCAGACTCTTCAGGGCCCATGACTCCCCCTTACACTTTTTAGAATCAGTTTCCCAAGTCCCACAAAAATCTTGGTGGAGAATTCTGTGACCCTTAATTGAAGATTGCTACAGCAGGAAACAGAAAAATTTCGTAGCTTAGGCCAGTGGGACTGACGCACACACGGCAATGTTTATCGATGCTTTTTGCAGCTCGGCTTCTGGAAGCAGAAGCTTGGTCCAAACAGTTCATTAGACTGTGATGCAGTTGTAGCAGCAATGTCACACACTGCTCAAAACAACAGACTGGAAGTACAGTGACAGCCTTCAGCCAGGATTTTGTTTTAAATGTTGGCCAAATATGCTATTTATGTTAAGTGTCGACTCGTCACTTCCTATTTCACTGGATGGGCTACAATCCAACACTTCCGTGTATTCTGAAGCTCAGATGCTCCTAGACACACATGGAGGGGCCCCTTCAGGTGGCGCCTACATCCTTTCGACTGGACCCCTCGATTTATGAGCACCTCTTTACCTTCTGGCACAAGGTGCCCCAGCCCTGGGCTCGGCCTTCTCTCCGAGGTTCCTTTTAGTGGAGAGTGATCTTTAGAAAGCAAGATCTGGGCTTTGGGAGTGCTCCTTGCTCCCGGGAGCACATCCTTCTAGACCCTCCCAGCAGATGAGCGAGGAAATGCAGGTGCGTACATATGGACACTTTTATACACACACGTGTGTATTTCCATGCGTAGTTCGGGGGCGGGATGTAAAAATCCAGGAGTTCCTGGTAGTACCTGCAATTCCCATCTGACACCTCAGGGCTCTCTGGCCTTTTCCCATCTGTGTTTGTAATCACCTTCTCCAAAGCATGAAAGCCGGCTCTCACTGCTATCGTCAGCACACTGTCTTACCTGCTCCTTGGAGCCAACCTCCCCCGACTGAGGCAGCCAGCACCTCGGCGCCCCTACCCCACCTTGCTTCTGGAAGGCCAGGCACCAACATCACTGGCCTGGGAGGGGACGGGGAGCTGGGAATCACACTGACTCTTTGGGGGAGACTGACATCTCCGCAGTGCTATCTCCTTCTTCCGTATCCTTCTGTAAAGTTTTACTATTTTGTGCATACAAGTCTTGCACCACACTTCTCAGATCCTAGGAATTTTATATAAAATTTGAACCATAATTTCCTTTACAATAAAACTAGCACGGCTGTAACAAAGACAGACTGCAAAATCCCCACAGATTTTTTTTTAAGATAAAACATGAAACTTCAAAGACACTCGGATTGGCGGGTGGGGTGGGGGCTGTTTAAGCCACGTGGAAGCCCCTCTGTCTGTAAAGAGGAAAGTTCTGTTTCTCCTTTAAAAGGAAATGTTCGAAAAGCAGAAATTTGGCTGAAAGGATGGGGACCAAGGAGAAATCTAAGCAGGCCCCCAAAGCGCAAGGAAGGGGGTCTCCCCAGTTCCGAACCCAGCAAAGTTTTGGCCCTCCCTTCAGAGTCCAAGATCAAATACTTGTCAGCCAGGAACTAAGTTCAGATATCACAAAATGGCCAAAAATATTAATTTCTGTATTCTCAGCCAAATCATGCCTTAGCTTCTCACAGAACTTTCCTCAACTTAAAAGAAATATTAAATATCCCAACTCATCTGTATCTCAACAGTGAGTTCCTTGAGGCCAGAGACCTTCCCCAATCCCAGCCTCGATCCCCTGCACCCAGCTCCTGGAGGCGCCCGGCGGCTGTGCTCCTCTCGTGCACCTTTACACAGAGCTGGCAGCCACAGTTCCAGCAACAGACTCACGTGCTGTAACTTACACTTCTACCCAACGCTCAACTCAGTGATGCAATCCTGCAGTTGTCTACACATGGCAAACAGAGGACTTGAGATTTACATTGAGAACATCTTAGGTTTCCTTTAACTGGACAGACGTCCTGCCTTTTACGGAAAGCTCAGCAGACTCGAGGTTGTGGCCTCCCAAGGACTGAGCCTGAATGGAATCCTCGATGACATCTCCAAATACCTCAGGAATGAGGACTCCTCCCCAGCCCCTCTCCTGTGCCTGAACCACCTATAACCCCCCAAACACCACCCATCTACCCATCCACCCATCCACCCATGCACCCACCCACCATCCACCCATCTACCCATCCACCCATCCCTCTATCCATCCATCCACACACCCATCCATCTACTCACCCATCCAAGCACCCATCCACCCATCCCTCTATCCATCCATCCACCCACCCATCCACCATCCATCCATCCACCCACCCACCCATCCATCCATCCATCCACCCACCCATCCACCCATCCACCATCCATCCATCCATCCATCCACCATCCATCCATCCTCCTCAGGACCCACTGAGACAGGGCACACACTCAAATGCCTCTTCTGGCCCCCCAAGGCTCTTCTACATGGAACCCCACTCTCAGCAGAGGAGACCCCACTCTTCTCCACCCCAAGGAAACCCATCCTCATCTCCGCACCTGGCCAGATGCTACCTGACCTTCAAGACCCAGGTGAAAGCTGACATCCTGCAGGGGGCTGCCCAGCCAGCCCCAGCCTGTGCCCGTCTCCTCAGAACCATGACAGGCTGAAGACCCCCAATAGGATCCCCATGTGGAATGGGACCCCTGCCTCCAAGCCTGGCCCAGACCTCCGGCTTTCTGGCAGAGCCCCCACCCCCACCCCGCTGCCTTCTGCCCCACCGATTCCAGGGGATGTCACAGTAAGAGTTACCCACATTTGCATAACAATAATGAATAAATTATCCCATATCTTGCCCCGAATCCAGAGCAGGTGCAGCCAAGCTTGGCGTGCAACCGAACCCGTTCTGAAGGACCAGGGGCCTCTCCCCAAACCAGGCTCAGTGACGAAGAGCTCTCATCACCACGGCAAGGGTGGGGGAGTGCAAGAACACCCAAAACTATTCCTGGGGGCAGGTCACAACCATGGTACCTTATGGGGCAGGGGAGCCTGGGGATGACTGGGAAGCAGTGTGAGGAACCTTCCAGAGCTACAAGCTTTCCTCCTGACCAGGGCTCAAACGCTGAGCCGCACCTCCGGCCTGTGCATGTTGCTGGCTGCAGGACAAAGGCCGGACCCTGCTCTGCGCCCCTGAGCAGGACGGCTCCTCCCCATCTCCTGGGCCACACTCACACTCACCCTCGCACACACATACACACATGCATACTCATACTCGCATATACACAATTCACATACTTGCAAACTTGCACACACACATGCACTCTTGTATACTCACTCGCATACACACAATTCACATACTTGCAAACTTGCACACACACATGCACTCTTGCATACTCACTCACATACACACAATTCACATACTTGCAAACTTGCACACACACGCACTCTTGCATACTCACACTTGCATAGACACAATTCACATACTTGCAAACTTGCACACACACATGTACTCTTGCACACGCACTCGCATACACACAATTCACATACTTGCAAACTTGCACACACATGCACTCTTGCATACTCACACTCGTATAATCAGTTGTGCACACTTGCACATATAGACACAGTCATACACAGTTGCATACTGTCACATACACACATTCATTTGCACACTCATACACCCTCACACACATATCCACACACACGCATACATACATGCACACCCACACACATAGATACATTCACACACGTACACACGTACTTGCACACTCAGACTCATAAACACTCCTACACTCACGCACTTTAACACATTCACATTCACCCACTCACAAGCACACTCACCCAACTTCACACCCTCACGTACACACACCTCACACTCAAACTCTTATACCCTTGTGCACATTCACACCGCACACATCCACAATCATTTGTGCACACTCAATCACATACACAAATACACACACACTCAATCACACACACAGCTCTGTAGGAAGGCGGTGATTAACCGAAGCCCAGGCAAGCTTCCGGAGCAGGGGCCACATTTGAAAGGTCAGGGAAGCAGACGGACAGGAAACGCACAGGGACAGGTTTGGGGGTGGAGCTGGAAATAAGAAATCACTCGCAAAAGATAAAAAGACAACGAAGGCCCTTGTTTCAGAGCTCTCCCAGCACAGGGAAACGGCCCGGGACCTCCTTAAACGGGGTTATGGGCTGGGGGGTCCAGTGGCTCTCCAAGGCCTTGGTGGACCAGGAGGGCCCTGGAGCAGGTGGAGGAAGCAGCCCAGACCCAGCACGGCACGGGGGGCTCCGGGGAGCTGGCCCAGGGCTCGTGGGAGACCAGCAGAGGCCGGCAGCAAACAGGGAACCCTGGGGTCCATCGAGGCAGCCCCCGCCCTCCCTCAGAGCTACCCCAAGAGCCACTCCGAGGGTCCGCTTCCCCACCCAAGAGGGGGTCACACCCAGCCCAGGGCCCCCAAATCCAGCTACCTTTTCTCAATGGAAGCCACTTTTCCCAGCAGCAGACCCCATGGACAGCAGACCCCAGAGGGACGGGGGGAGAAACAAACCAGCACTTGCTGCACACTCAGCGTCCCCTCCACCTTAACCTGACTTATCCTCATAACCACCCCATGAGGCGGAGTGGCTTTATCTTTGCATGAGAAATCTGAAGTTCAGGCAGCTTGAGCAGCTCACCGAGGCCACACAGCCAAGAACTGGCAGCAGATGGACCGGAGCAGCTCCCTCACTCTCGGCTGTGGCTTTTCCACCTCTCACAAAGCCACACAATCGCCCAAAAGACTCTGGACTCACAAAACTAACGCTCTATCCAGAAAGGGGATGACGACTCCTAGAAGAATATAAAAGTAGGCAAGCCTCGCCAAATCTCTTAACAAAGAGAGAGACCGAGAACTCACTTTGACTTGAGCTGGGTCATTCCACAGATTCAGCGGAGAACGAGAACACAGCCCAGATGTGACAACTCTGGCGAAGCCACCCGGAAGCCAGTGAGTCACTAGAGAACAGCGTGGGTGACATCACACGTCCGTTCAGGCACGATCCAGCTCAGCCCACCTCATCAGCAACACGCCCTCTCCTCCCAACAGGTAAAGGATGCCCGGGTAGAGGGAGACACAGCTCAGAGCATAATTCCCATTTTAAAGGCTCTGAGAAGTCCCGCAGCAAGCAAACCCCATTAAATTCCTACACCCCAGTATTTCCCAAATGTACTTGACCACAGGACACTTTTTAGTTTTGACCCAGGGAACACATTTGAAAAAACACCGCCCCGGAATCTGAAGAGAAATGGAAAACACAAAAAAAAACAAAAATGAATAGGAGGTGCCAGCCGAGACTGGACCAAGACCCCCTGGAATCCTAGAAGGCCCTGTTGACGCAGATCCAGAGGGTTAGGGGACCCCCTCCGATCCCACAAGCCACGCCAGCAGAGCCGACCAGGGCACTGCACTGCATCCAGGCCAAACACCAGCGACGGGAGGGAAAATCAGAGCACAGGAGCCAGTGATCGAGGCAAAGCGCCTTTCCTGAAGGCTGTGGACAGAACTCATGGTTGGCGGAAGCCTGGCTCGTTACGGAGCACTGCCCAGCAGAGCTTTCCCTGGTTCCCTGAAAACCATCCCCCTTACTAATTACACTTCAATTGGGCAAATGTATGTATTTCCTTGCAATGGCAATGCTCATGCCGAAGATGGGTGTGGGGGAGAGAGCCGGAAGCAGAAGCCAAGGGCCCAGTGGGCACCCCCAGGACAG
Organism: Choloepus didactylus; assembly: GCF_015220235.1. NCBI lineage: Eukaryota > Metazoa > Chordata > Mammalia > Pilosa > Megalonychidae > Choloepus > Choloepus didactylus. The sequence goes on from NC_051312.1 coordinate 7,124,892, forward strand.
TGTCTGCATGGGAAACTGCTCGAGCACATGGGCAAAGTTAGGAAATGTCGGGTGGAGGGCCCCCCACGCCCGCCTCCCCCTCCCCCTCCCCCCCCCCCCCCCCCCCCACACACACAGTGGAATGTGACCAACTCAGGGATATCTCAGTCGACTTTTTAGGGAATACGACATTGGATTTATGTCTGCAGTATGTGCGTTTTCACTAATTAGAAGGTTCAGGGCAGAGCCCAGAAAAATATGTATTTCAAAGTCCCAGCTGGACTCGGCAGGAACCAACACTGTCAGTAACATTCTTATTTTCGACAAAATATAGCATTGTGATTGCATGCCACTTGGGTTCAGGCAGCGGCTCCGGAAGTGGCCTAAAGGGAGAGAGAAACGGTCCCGGGGTCACGCCTGGCTCAGGGGCCGGGAGGGGCAGGCTCGGCCGGCCCGGGGCTCGGATGGGGGCTCCGCGATGGGGGGCAAGTCAGTCCTTCTCCCCGTGGACGGGGCGGGAGCTTCCACCAAACGCCACCCGGTGCCACCGAAACAGGCACCACGGGGCCGCTCTCCGCTCTCGCCATGGGGGCTCGGCCCTCTCCCCTGGCCTCAGGTTCCTCGTCCCTGAGACGGGGAGGGTGAGGCTCGGCACTGAGTGTATTTAGATGCACCAGGGGCTCAAAGAAAAACCCACCCGGGATTCAAATAGCCTTTGGAGGCAGTGCTGGAGCCATAGGCTGCCGACTCCCTGGTGCCTCCGAGACCCCGAGTTACTCAACCTTTCCGGCCTCAGTTTCCTCATCTGTAAAATGGGAGTAGTGATCTACCCACCCCACGGGGCCGCTAGAAGGATGAGACAAGTCTGTCGGTGACCATCTCTTCTAAATGCACAAGAAGCCTCAGCTGTCTGTGTCCATTAAGTCCAGACTTTTGGTGTATCGGATGTTCTAAGGCAGGATGCATTTATTAAAAAAATCAGGATTTTCATCAAAATGCAAGCCCCAAGTAAAGCAAACTCACAGAAACTGTTGTCAATCGAGAACAGCCCTCCGTGCAAGTGTTTACAAATCTCCCAGCTATCCTCGAAAATCAACCAAGGGAACACTCCTAAGGGTACCGTGTGTGTGTGTGTGTGTGTGTGTGCGCGCGCGCGCACGCGAGCGTGTGTGGTTCCAGCTCCCCCAGGGAGCACCACCACCTGTGCCCATCCCAGGCAAAGAAGGTGCAGGCAGGCACGGAGAGTCCATGCTACGTCCTGAAGACTGGATGGTCCTGTGGGCAGGGACGAGCACTCAGTGCTAGGAAGAAAGAAAAAAGAAAAGGCCAGCAAAGGATCAAGTCCCAGTGTCCACGAACACGATGAGAGTTTACTGAGGGCCCCCCCCCACAAAGGCACGGAGGTGCAGATGGGGTGATGTTCACCCTGGAGATGGAGGCTGCCAAACCCCCAAGAGCTAGCCAGAGGCTCTCAACGATCAGCATGACCCGGTGGTTTCCACTGAGGTGGGAGAAGGTGGGACGGACCCAGCCCCGGCCCCACGCCCGCTGGAGAGGGAAACGGCACTTTTCCCTGTGTGGTTACAGGGATCGCATTGTTCTGCCCAGAAGAGAGGAAACCGGAGAGCCTGGGCTCAGAAAGCACTTTGGAACTGGCAGAAAAGAGAATCTGGGAAAGGAAACACGTTTCAGAAACAAACATACCTTTGTACCACTTTTATTTTCTTTAGCTGTTGCAAAAAAATAATACTAATAAAGACATGCCAAATTTATCATCACCCTGCAAAATCTCCTTTTTATTGAGCAAAACTGGAAGGCTCTGCTTTCAAGCGATCAAATGTTCCTGGAAAAAAGCAGCAGCCCACGGCCAGGACCCAGGGGCGGCCACCAGGAGCCAAACAAACGGCGGCACCCGGGCTCGACAATGCCCGTCCCAAGCAGACTGAACCGAGCAGATGAAAACAATCAGATGGGGGAAAAAAAAACTCCAGAAGCTTCTCTCCAAAGCCATCTTTGGAAAGGCCATGGCTTGCTTTCAAGCCCTTCCCTCCTGGTCTCTGCCGAAGCTTTTCGGGGCCCCCAGCATTCTCTGAGGAGGCAGCATTTCTTAAATCTAAGTATTTACGTGTGTCTGGGGGCCCCTGGGAAGTTCCAGGTTTGGCACCGAGGACCAGCTCTGACTCTCCTGGGCAGCCAAGGCAGTGGCAAGCCTTCAGGTTAATAAGAATGCAGAAGAGGCCCTTACTGTGGCCCCGCCAGTCCCTAGGCCAGCTCTTCCTACCTTGTGCCAGATGCTTTGCAAACAGGTACATTCAGATGGAACAGAATTCCCTGTGGAGGACACCCACGGAGAAGCAGCCGTCTCGCTTCCTCATGGTACCGAGCCGCGTGATGCACCCGTTTACTCCACAGCTGACCTCCAGGTCTGAGCCCATGTCATGTACAAACTGCAACTCGCCCTTGAAGCCACTTAGACCTCACAGGAGCTGGGACAACCGACACCCCCATTTTACAAGTGAGGAAACTGAGGCATGGGAGGGCCAAGTAACCTGAGCCAAGCCACGCTCGGCTAATCGGGGACACGAGGAGGTGAAACAGCTCAGGTTCTTTTCACAATACTGGATATTTACTTCTTTTGCCTAATGGAGGCGGTTAAGAGACCCCCAGAATTCTCTGCAGAAAGGATGCTCAGCGGAGCATCATCCAAACAGTGGTGTAGACGCCGCCTCCGAGATGCCAGGCAGATCTCCTGCCCGCTCATCACCCACTCGCACCCCTTGTTCTGGGTCCAGCCCGTCTGTCCTCAGGAAGGGGAAGAACCTGAGCACAAAGAAGCGCCCGGAGGCTGGGGACCCTTGGCACAGGGCCCAGGAAGGATGTTTGCAGGGGAGATCAATGCACCTTCCCTGCCCACCTCTGGGGCTCCCACCGCACCCTCATTCTGGGCTCCAAAGCCTCCACCTCCCCCGGGGGTGGGGGATGGCAGGAATAGGCAGTGCGGTTTGGCCAGCTGCAGGGCAGGTAGCAGGACCTGAAGGAGGGAGACTGGGGTCCCAGGCCCAGCTCACCGTCTCCGCACCCTGCATGCAAGCTCCGTGTGTCTCCTCTGACTCAGCATGCCCGTCTGTGGGGCAGGGGGTGGGCACCAGCGGCTGAGGCACACAGCAGCCCAGGAGCACAACTCCGCATTGCCCCCCACCCACCTGGGTGACTCCACGCCTCCCCATGTGACCCCACGCCCTCCCATTGACTCTCTGCTCCTCCTTGCACCGTGGTAACTCCATGCTTCCCAGTCACCTCCCTCACAGGGACCCCGTGGGCTTCAGGGCTGTCTCAGGTGTCTCAGCGGCGGGGGGATCGCATGTCCCCCAAATGTCCAGACCCAACACTCCTGGGGACCCTGAGCGCAGGGTGGAGGGCTTGGGCCCCTCTGCCTTCGCCAAGTCCACGCCCCGGGCCTCCCAGTAACCAAGTTGAGGCCAGCCTCCCTGCCTCCAGGGGTGAAGTGGAGGCCAAAGCAGGGGGAGGAAACCACGCCAGGAAGCATAATGCAGGGCAGCAAGGACAGAGGCTCACAGCCCTCCCAGGGGAGGGAGAGGCAGGCCCAGAGGAGGGAGGAAGTGAGCTCTCCCCACGCACAGGCAGCCACCCCTTCCGGCTCAGCCCTGACCTCCAGTGGAGGCCCTGCCAGCCCAGGGGCAAAGTGCACTCTCTCGGGCTCTGGTCTGGCCTCAGGCAGCTGAAAGAACCAAGCCCCTGCCTGTCGTGTGCTCAGCGGGTTCCCAGGCACACGGCAGGGGATGGGCACACAGCTATAGGAGGCAGGAATCACACATAGGCAGGAGACAACGCCAGGAAGCTGGGAGAGCCCAGAGCCCACCCAGAGCCCACCTGGCCGTGGAGGGGCCAGCTGGCTCCCACGTGGCTGGTGGCTGGAGCCTGGAGCTCAGGGCTGCGGGGTCTGATCTCATCTCTCAGGCAATGGGGAGCCACAGCAGGCTGCAGGAGAGGGTAGCGGGCTGCAAACTCTACTTCAGAGATGCAGCCTGGCACACAGTTTGGAGAGCAGTGTTTCCGGCACCTCATGCAGCCCTCCTGGGCACCGGGCCTGGTCAGCAGTCCAGGGGAGACCCTGTTCCTTCATGGCCAAGCAGGGACCTTGGTCTGGGGGCAAAGCCCAGGTGCCCAGGCCCCATCCTGGGCCTGCAGCGGTGCCACTGACGGGGTGAGCGAGCGGGAAGACCAGGGCTGCTGGCCATCGGGGAAGAGGGGGAACCCACCAGAAAGGACACTAACCAGCCCCCTCCACCCCACGGCTCGGGGCACTCCCTCTCGGTGCTCATTTGCAGGCCATCGGAAGAAAGCCAGTGCCCCTAACAGCTTCCTCTGAGGGGAGAGAGCAGTGACCGCGCTGGCAACACCTACAAATAGATGGAAAGCCTCCGGGAGAAGCAGCGAAGCAAAAACACCCACCCTGGCCGCACCTCTGACAAAGCAACGCCCCGAAATGCACAGCCCTTGGAGGGCTGCACCTGGGCCCCGGGCCCGCCTGGAGCCCACCCTGCTGCAAGGTGGACGCAGCCTTGACCTTGCCCGTCAGGCCCCGGACACCCCACCTCCTGGATGGACGAGCGGCCTTGCCCAGCCTGAGCTGAGATGGCTCGGGCCAAAGCGCTCTTTCAGCTCGAGTTAAACCTGATTCCAGAACCCCGGAGGGCCCGCTCCCCACAGAATAGTAATTAATTATGATTAAAATAATCGCCGTAATAGCTAACGATTGCTGAGTGCGCCCAGCCTGGGCCTCGCCTCGCTGACTGCTCGGGACGGGCCTGTGTGGGGGGTGGAAACCTTTCAGAGTGAGGAAACTGAGGCCCCCCAAGTGGAGGAGCTGGTGACAGCAGGGCTGACAGTGGAACCAGGAACAGGTGGAAGGGGGCCCAGGGTCCCGGGGCAGGAGCATCTGGGATTCCTCGGCAGCCCCTCAGCTGTCACGGCAAATCCGGAGCCGGGGGTAGGCAGGGAGGTGGGGGCAGGGCTGGGGGTGCAGCAGTGTCCTCAGTCCAGGGGTGCCCAAGGCCACGGCCAGACTTCCACAGTGCCAGCCGGCAGCTGGCACCCACGCCCCGGGCACCACGGCGGGCAAGAACGAACGAGGCCCACCCTCTTTACACCTACCACAGCGAGGGGGCATTTTAATGGGGTGGCTTCCTCTCTCTCGGGGCCCACCCTGAGTGGAACCCAAGTTTTCCCACCTGCTTCTACATCCTCGCTTTGCCAAGACAAGCTCAGGAAGCTCAGAGAAACCACGCAATTCTCCTTCTCTCACCTAAAACACAAAATCCCCTAAAGCCCCAGAAGAGACTTTAGGCCCAAGACAAGATCAGGTCATTGACGAGGTGCCCGGAATCCCTGAGAACCTTCCACTGGACGAGACCCTCCAGGCACCTGGGGTTGGGGTTGGGGGTCCCACCTCCCCCACATCCCATCCCAGCATGTGGTCTCCTGCCCTGGGGCCCGGTGGGAGAAACACTCACCCAGGGAGAGCTGTGGACCAGTCTTCCCGGACCCACAGAGCCGGAGCAGGGCAAGGGGGCCTCCGCGAGCCCAGGACCCACCTCGGCCACACATGGCTGGATGCTGGAGCAGATCCCGCATCGTCCTCCAAAGCGGCTATTACCACCCTGGGGCCCACCGCCCAGGTCTGAGAGGGGCTGTTCACGCTGCAAAAAGCTACACGGAGACTCCTCCAGGACAAGGCAACAGAAACCTCACGGGCCTGGGCTTTGGGCAGGGCCTGCAGAAGCCCCCGTGCTTCACAGCTGGTCAGCTCTGCTCAGCGGTCACGGGCATCTGTGGTCACTAAGTCAAGAAGGTCACTATTTAACTAGTTTCCTTGAAAGGAGATCTTCTAGAATGTGGGGAAATTTTTTTTTTTAATTAAAATTGGTAGCAAAAAGGATGGGAACTGTTCTCGAATTTGATCTAACTCATACATCTCAGACCGCTCGTTGCTCAAGTGACTACACAAGGAAGATGGGGATGAACTGAAAATTGGTAAATCCTCAAACAGCTGTTCTACTAGCTCCACGTCCACCGCAGGGGACATAGGCCTGGGCAGACTGGGGGGCACCAGATCAGGAGGCAGGCCCACCCGGAGCCACTCCATCTCAGAGCCCACCCCCTGGGACATCCTAGCCCACCATTTCCGGGGACCAGGCAAAGAGCGGCACATTCTGCGGCTGCCTCGTACACAGACCATCACAGGGGCGATGGCCCCACATGCCAGGCACCGCCAGACGGCCACCTGCTGGCCACTGCTCCAGGGCAGACCACTGCCCGCCCCAGGAGGACAGGAGCCTGATCCTCTGCAGAAAGGAGCTCACACATGGATCCCATGCTCGGGTCCCCGCCCCGGGAGGCTGCTCCAGAGCAGCAGCAGGGACCTGGTGACGTGGCCCCAGCCTGCGTGGTCTGGTGGGGTAGGAGAGGACATGCTCTAGACGAGGAGGCAAGGCGCAGGAGAGCCACCGAAACCATGCAGGGCCGCAGTTGCAGGGGAAAATGCAGCAGTCATTGTGGGAAAGTCTGGCACTGCCTCAAAACATCAAACAAAGAATTACCATATGACCCAGCAATCCCACTTCTCGGTGTAGACCCCAAAGTCACGAAAGCGGGGACTAAGACAGATACATGTACACCAACGTACATGGTGGCATTACCCACAGCAGCCCAAAGTGGACGCAACCCAAAGGTCCACCAACAGATGAATGGACGGACAAGATATGGTCTATCCACACAAGGAATATTCAGTCACAAAGAAGAGTGGAGCTCTGATCCGTGCTACCACATGGGTGAGCCTCATGCTGAGCGAGAGAAGCCGGACACAAAAGCCAAATATTGTATGACTCCACTTCTATGAATTATCTAGAAGAAGCAAAGCCATAGAGACAGAAAGTGGATTAGGGGTAACCGGGGGCTGGGGGAGGGAGGAATGGCGAGTTACTGCTTAATGAGCACAGCGTTTCAATTTGGGGTGATGAAAAAGTTACCAAAAAATGGACAGCGGTGACGGTAGCACAACCTTGTGACTGTAATTAGTACCACTGAATTGTACACTAATCAGTGGTTAAAACGGCAAGTTTTATATTATACTTATGCGTGTATGTGTATACACACAGACAATTAAAAAAATAAATTTGAAAAGCAGAAAAAGTTCAAACCCAAGCCGAGTCGCTTTGCACGGAGCTGTCAGCAGTTCGCCGGGTGTGCACATCCTACGAGTTGCAGCATAATGCTGAGCACCGTGGGGGAAATGGTGGCCTGGGGGGCGGTGGTCCCATGCGCTGACACCACCCTGCTCTCCCACCATGCAGCACGGGCCACGGGGAGACAGCCGGAGGCTGCAGAGCACCCCGCTGTGACCCAGGCGCTGACAACTCGCCCGGAACAAGCATACAGACAGTCCAGGGGGCACCTCAAAGGGGCAACGCTCTCTGCAGCTTAAATTCTTGAAATTCATTAAAAATATGACTCAGCCACCCACTCTGTAGTCAGTCCAGAAGCACTGAGACTTGCAAAACCATAACGCCTCTTGGCACCGTTGTGCATGTCACTGCCCCGCTACTTCTCTGCTTTTTGCAGAACTGAAAACATTTGTGCTGCGTTTTTTGGGTAAAATCACAAAACCAACCAATGAAAGAGCTACGGATCAAGCCCCACTAAGACCTCTCCGAGAGACGCTCACAGTAGACGCATTTGGGATACACTGTATTATGTGAAGTAAAGCAGCTTTATCTACAGCGAGCCTTCTCAGAGTCGGACCCTCAGGAAAGGGGCTCTGGGTGCAGCGGCCCAGGGTTCTCCCCACACTGAGTCTCAGACAGGGCAGGGGTCTACACACTGGGAAGCACAGTGGGCTGGATTTCAGGAAGGGGGAGGAGCTCACAACAGCTAGAATCAGCAGTTGGAGGAGGGAAGGGCGGGTACGACAGCTCCGTGGAGAGAGGAGGCCAACGATAACCTCAAAACAGATTCTGAGTGTTGGCAGCACACCACACACCGTGCCAGAGCCTGAGGGTCAGGGAGAAAGACAGCCCTGTCCTCCAGGCCCTCCCAGGCAGAACGCACGTGAACCAGGGAAGGTTCCGGACTCTGAGGCAACTGCTCACACCATCAGGCCGTGGGGGAACCAGGCAAAGTCCACTCAGGGGCAACATGGAACACCAGGCCAGAAAGTTCCAACTTTAGACACCGGAGAACTGGGGCAGATTTCTGAGCAAGGGACACTTCAGAAAATTAGCTTTAGAAAAATTAACCTGGCCAGAGAATACGGATAAATGGGCCGAGAGAAGATTCTAGAAAGCAAGAAGATTCTAGAGACCCGTCAGAAGCTGATACAGTCGTCCACTCCAAATCTAGACTTTCACAGCTTAGGAATCTGTGCGGGGCCTGTATGTGGAAACTCAAAGTCCAGGCGGGGAGGTGGAGGGGCGGGAGGAAACGAGCACGGCAGGCTTTCTAATCCGCAGGAAGTTGCAGCAGCTTGCAGCCTGCGTCTGGACAACAGACAACACGTCAAAGTCCACTCCAAGGCCCCACCTTGAGTAAGAGGAGCCCGGGAGAGGCCGGGGGGGGTGTGGCAAAGTTCAGAGAAACCATCTTTTCCCACAAAAGCAAGCCCAAGAATAAATCTTGCTCCCAAACCACCTTGCAGGGAGGAAACTGAGCTTGGGCTCCCACCACGGGGACCACCCGCTCCTTCCCAGGAGGAATCCAAGATGGCGGCTGCCAGGAGTGGAGAGAGCCTGGAAGTCACCCAGGCTGACGCATTCTGCCAGGGCACACAGGGCCAAGGGCTCGGGCAGCTATTAACACCCCATTGAGCAATTTCCTGAGAGTTTTCCTAGGCAGGTACCCGCCTCCCCATCTGGGCTAATAGAGGGGTACGGCCCATGGAAGAAATTAAAGTGGCTCACATTTTGTTCTGGAATGAACTAGGGGAGGAGGGCGGTAATTTATTCAGTAATTATATTTGCCTCCAGGCTAATGCTGAAATGAGTTTGCATCAGGGCTTGTTTCCCAAGTAGATACTGGCCAGCCAGACGGCAAGCAGTATGTATGCAAAGGCAATTTGGCATAAAAATCACCTCTATGTGCTCAACAAAGAACAAAAACGTAGAGTCCAGCTCCTTCGCCATAGATGAACTTATTTCCACAGTCAGACACCAGCTTGCTCAGCTCTCTGGCATTTGTTGAATTTCATTGTTTACTGTCTCCAGATCAAGAGATCAAAGGACAGAAGCTGGACTGACTGTAAAGATTATCACAAAAGAGTAAATGTGTAAGAACAGTCAACATATTTTTTTAAAAAAGAACAGTGAGGGGGGAATTTGCACAATTTATCTTAACGTATCCTATAAAGCTATTGCGGTTAACACAGCAGTGTGCTGGTACAGAAGACACCCAGGGTCAACAGAGCAGTATGGGGAGTCAGAATCAGGAGCCAGGCATGTGTGGACGCTGTATATTTAAAAAGTGGCATTTTAAATGAAAGGGGATGGGATGGAACATTCCATAAAAGTGTTGGGACAATCCCAATCCATTAGCCAGGGGTAAGGAGAGGCAATTCAGATCCCTACCTCACACCATATAAAAAAAATTTTTTTTCCAGACAAAAATAACATCCAAATGCTAAAATACAAAACAGTAACAGTCCTGGAAGAAAATAAAGGCGAATGTTACTTATAATCCGGGGGTAGAGAAACAAAGCACGAAATTCTGATTACATGAAAAAGTTTTCATGTCTTTATGACCATCTCCCACCCAAAACAAGGATAAAGGACTAGCTTCAGACTAGAAGGAAAATCTGGAACATATACAACAAAGAATGAATATTCGCACCAAATAGTCTACAAATAATAAAAAAAGAGAAACAACTCAACAGAAAAATGGGCCCAAGAAAAGAAGAGGTAATCTGCAGTAGACTAAACACAAAAGACCAAAAAAACAATAAAGAAGGAAGTATAAATCGAAATACTATAATTTTTAACTCAAATTGGAAAAAAAAAATCATATCTGGAAATTTCTGGCATCAGCTAGAATACAGGAAAACCCATACTCTAATAGATGCTTGGTACGGGTATACTTGGGTGCAATCTTTCTGGAGGAATTTGTCAATAACTTTAAAAACTTATAAATGCACAAGCTACAACATGGATGAGCCTCAAGAACCTTATGCCAAGTGAAAAAAACCCAGACGCCAAGGCCATGTGTGGTATGATTCCATTTATAGGAAATATCAGAAAAGGTAAATCCATGGAGACAGAAACAAACTGGTGGCTGCCAAGGGCTGAGGAAGCGGGGAATGGAGAGTGGCCACCTTTTGGGGTGATGAAAATGTTTGGGAACTGGATAGAGGTGGTGGTTGCACAACATTGCAAAGGTATTAAGTGCCATGAATTATTCACTTTAAAATGGCTAATTTCACGTTACGTGAATTTCACCTCACATAAAACAACTTATAAACAGACATACGCTTTGTGCAGGAATTGCAGCTTACAAAAATGCTTGTGTACAACTGATTGTACACTGTGGATGACTGAATGGTATGCGAATATATCTCTATAAAACTTCAGGGAAAAATATAAACAGGGATATAAGTGCTGGAGAAAACATGGAGAGAGAGGGATGTACCTATTCACTGTTGGTGGAGAAGTAGAATGGTGCAGCCCATCTGGAGGATGGTGTGGTGGTTCCACGAGAAGCTAAGTATGCGGGAGCCATAAGGTCCTGCAACCTCACTATGGGGTGTATACTTGGAAGATCTGAGAGCAGGGACACGAATGGACATTGGCACACTGGTGTGTACGGAGGCAGTATGCATGATTTGCAACAGATGGAGGTGGCCTAAGTGTACATCAACTGATCAACAGAATGGTGAACTGTGGTGTGTGCATACAATGGAATATTGAGCAACTGCGAGAAGTGAAGCTGTGAGAATCACAAAGAGGTGAACAGATCTTGTGGACAGCATTTTGTGTGAAGTACACCAGAAAACGAAGACAAACATAATGCCTCACCAGTATGGACTAACTACTCACTCCCTTTATCCAGAGAATGGATGAGTATAAAAATGGGGACAAAAACTAAATGAAAAATAGGTTGGGACTGGGGGGTGGGGGTGGAATGATTTGGATGTTCTTTTTTACTTTTATTTTTTATTCTTATTTTCATTGTTTTCGGAGTAATGAAAATGTTCAAAAATTGATTGTGGTGATGAATGCACAATTAAATGAAGGAACTGCGAATAGTTAATTGTACAATAAAACTGAATTTAAAAAAGAAAGAATGCATGATGGAAAGTTTAACGAATTGAGAAAAACAACAGGAATTCCAATGGAGTTCAATTTTGAAAGCTAATAAAATAAGTTGCCACCATGAAAAAAAAATGCTTGTGCCATGTGCACAGACACCGCGGCAAGGCTCGTTACAGCAATAAAATTTTGAACAATCACTCGAAGTCTCCTCAGTTGTGTCACTGTTACCAAGTATGGTTTGCCCATTCTATGAAATACCACTCAGCTTTCCAAGAGAATGAAGGAGCCCTCAAAGTCAAGAGAGAAAATATCTATGACATGTCAGCACATGAAAAAGACACTACAGGATAACAGGTAGAGTATGATTGGGTTTAGGTTCCATGTTCCAGTTTGCTAATGCTGCTGGGATGCAAAACACCAGAGAAGGGTTGGCTTTTATAAAGGGGGTTTATTTGGTTACACAGTTACAGTCTTAAGTCCATAAAGTGTCCAAGGTAAGTCATCAACAATCAGGTACCTTCACTGGAGGATGGCCAATGGTGTCTGGAAAACCTCTGTTAGCTGGGAAGGCACGTGGCTGGCGTCTGCTCCAATTTCTGGTTTCAAAATGGCTTTCTCCCAAGACGTTCCTCTCTAGGCTTCAGCTCCTCAAAAATGTCACTCTTAGTTGCTCATGGGGTGTTTGTCCTCTCTTAGCTTTTCCAGAGCAAAAGTCTGCTTTCAACGGCCGTCTTCAAACTGCCTCTTGTCTGCAGCTACTCTCTCAGCTTCTGTGCATTCTTCAAAGCATCCCTCTTGCTGTAGCTCCTCTTCAAAATGTCACTGTCAGCTGCAGGGAGTTCCTTCTGTTTGTCAGCTCATTTACATGGCTCCAGTGATTTAATTTAGACCCACCCTGAATGGGCGGGCCAGCACCTCCATGGAAATTATCCAATGAGAGTCATCACCCACAGTTGGGTGGGGCGCATTTCCACAGAAGCACTCAAAGAATTACAATCTAATCAACACTGATATGTCCGCCCGCACAAGACTGCATCAAAGATAAGGGCGTTTGGGGGGACATAATACATTCAAACCAGCACATTCCAAAAAAAAAAAAATCTGTTAAAATGTGTTAAAGATCTGGTCATCAGTGAGGAGAGAAATAATACAGGGAGTAAAGAAGACACTCGTCTCCCAGGTAGGGGCATGGTAAACATTTACGTTGTTTCTACGTATTCATGCAGTTCTTGCATTTTTAAAAACAGGTATTTGTAAAAGAAAGTTGTTCTAAGTTTTAAACACCCAAATGGTGGATCCCAGGGAAGTGAGTTAAGAGCCAGCCCATTTTCCTAGGAAGTCTCAAATCCAAGCGGTTCTCCACCCTGGAGAATTCCATCTGCCTGGTACTTCCGGGAAACCTGGGGGTCCGAGAGCTGCTCCTCACAGGCACCCCCATGGGTGGGGCTGCACAGGGCCCAGCATGAAGGGGCGGGGGGCCAGTGCCAGGCCTCGACTCTACAATGATCCACAGGTGAGAGCACCAGTCAGATGTCATGAGACCCAATGTTGGGAGAATACGTTTGGCCTTGCTGCAGACAGGTCAGCTCAGCCCAAAGCCCCACAAGGGGACAGAAGCCAGTCTGTGGGCCTCAGTGCCATGGCCACCCAGCCAGGTAAGGAATGGCCACAGAGAAGGACCAGGTGCAGACTCTGACTGGCATCCCTGGTCTATGGAGGAGACTGAGGCAGGGCAAGCGGGAGTGGCCTGCCCAGGTCAACAAATGGGCAGTGGCCTGATTTACACCAGGCAGTCTGAGCACATGACCTCCCAGCCCCCAACTGTACAGCCCCTAAGAGGGCATGGGACACTGACAGCTATTTTCTGATGACCACCAAAGGCCACGGGCTCAGGTGCACAGGTGCGCAGGTGTGAGTGACCGCTCGGCCTTCGGCAGCATGGCATGACTTGGAGTTGAGACACTCAGGATGGAATCCCCAGCTCAGCCATGTTCTTGGGGGCCCTCTAGGGGGCTGGGTGGGAGACACTCAGGTCCAGGTCAGCAGGGAGGGAAACCAGGCCAATCGCACTGGCTACCACCCCACCCCGCCGTCCAGGGCACCAGTCTCCTCGTGGGAGCCCCCGATGCCCCGGCTTCCACTTGAGGTCACCCTCCTTTAAGCGGCACATCTTGGTCTCTATGGCCTCCAGCTCTGGCTGTAGAGAACTCCAGGGGGGCCACGGGTGGAGCTGGGCAGACCTTCGGGGACCCCGCACAGACCAGCAGAAGCAGGACACCTCCTCCGAAAGTATCTCATGGTGCCGAGGGGTCCAAAGGGCTCAGGCTTCCGGAGAAGGAAAAGCCAACTGGTTTCCTTTTCCATTTGAGGAAAGTGAGGTGCACAGCTGAAGAGCTTCCAGAGGTCCCACCAGGAGGCAGTGACAAGGGTGGAGGTCAGCTCCCCATGGCACCGAGCCCACGGGGTCTAGATGGCGTGCAAAGTGGCATGGGCACCTTCCCGGGCAGAGAGTCTCCTTCAGATTCTCAAAGGGGTGGGCACAAGACCCCAAAAGGCTAAAACCACGGTCCCCACAGAGAGAACCCCTGCTTTGGTTGTTTTTTTTAAATGCAATTTTATTGAGATATATTGACATACCAGATTATCATCCAAAGTGTATAATCATTGGCTCACATTATCATCCCATAGCTGTGCACTCATCACCACTATCAATTTTTGAACATTTTCATTACTCCAAAAAATAAAAATAAGAATAAAATAAAAAAGAACACCCAAAACAGCCCATATTCCCCCCCCCATTATTTTTTTATTTATTGTCTTTATTTTCTTACTTATCTGTCCATGCCCTGGGTAAAGGGAGTGTGAGCTACGAGGTCCCTAAAATCACACGGTCGCACAGTGTAAGCTCCATAGTTATACGATTGTCTTCAAGAACCAAGGCTACTGGATTGCAGTTCAACAGTTTCAGGTATTTCCCTCTAGCTATTCCAGTACACTAAAAACTAAAAAAGGATATCTATATAATGCACAAGAATAACCTCCAGAGTGATCTCTTGACTCCATTTGAAATCTCTCAGCCACTGCAAAGTCTATTTTGTTTCATTTCTCTTCCCCTTTCTGGTCCAAGAAGTCTTTCTCAATCCCACAATGCCAAGGGCAGGCCCATCTCCACGAGTCATGTCCCACATTTCCAGGGAGATTTACACCCCTGGGAGTCATGTCCCACGTATGGGGGAGAGCAACAAGTCTACCTGCCAAACGGGCTTAGAGAGAGAGGCCACATCTGAGCAAGAAAAGAGGTTCCCTGGAGGTGACTCTTAGGTACAATGACAGGCAGGCTTAGCCTCCCCTTTGCAGGAATAAGTTTTACAAGGGCAAGCCCCTAAATCAAGGGCTTGGCCTATTAAATTGGTAGAGAATATCAGGAATTCCCCAGGTAGGGAAGTTTAATATTTCCACATTTTTTCCCAGTCCCTCAAGAGGGCCCTCCTTGCTTCGGGCTTACCACTACAAAAATTACACCAAGGTGACTGTGAAAACCTTGTAGCTCACACTGCCTTTATCCAGGATATGGATGGATGAATAGAAAAATGGGGACAAAAACGAAATGAAAAATAGCATGGGATGGGGGGGATGGAATGATTTGGGTGTTCTTTTTTACTTTATTTTTATTCTTATTTTCATTCTTTTTGGAGTAATGAAAATGTTCAAAAATTGATTGTGATGATGAATGCACAGTTATATGATGGAACTGTGAACACCATGTGTATGGTGTGTGAACATATCTCAATAAAACTGAATTTTTAAAGAATCATACCAAGATGAACTGGAAATAGACACTCAAAAAATGAATACTGCATTAAACATCAACCAATAAAGCAAATATGAAAACACACAAAGTACTGTCACCCTCTGGCCTCTGAAAAGGGCTCACAGGCACTTCACCATGACAACCTCCCGGAGAGTCCCCGAATGTGTGGGAGGCAGAGAACCAGCAGAAATGGAATCTACAGCCACACCTGAGTTGTGTCAACGCGTGCCAGCCTGAGACCCCGTTCACCCCCAGGCTGGCGAAGCACTAACTGCCCCCTAAGGGCAATGGGTAAACCAGGACCGATCAGAAACCAAAACGCTGGCCGGGGAGCCACACAGATGCCAGGGCCGCCGTCTGCATGGGGCAGAAGAGCAGGCATGCTCGTGCAAATCTGATGTGGACAAGGACAGGACCCCGTCCACACACACAGCCTAAGGGCCGTGGGGAACCCCTGACCCCTGCTGCAGGAAGGAGGGCCCCCCACTCTCTGCATCAGAGGGCTCAGTGAGAAGAGAAGGTCAGACACCAGGGTGGCACGGTTCTGGTCTCTCCGGCTGAAGCTGTGCCCTGGGCTGCCAGCCACACCTGGGGGGCAAATCAGCCCCAACAGAGACCCCAATGCAGACCCCAAACATCTCAACCCCCTCCCGGCCCCCAACTCTACAGGCATTTGGGACTTTTCAACAGTCATCCCTCAGGGGGAGCCTTCTTGAAAGGAAAACAGGATGCCTAGGGCAGGACACCTCAAATTCCTTCCCACATGGTGTGTCTCCACAGCCTGCAGGCCCCACTGCTTCACCGACATGGGCTCCCCGCAAGACAGACACCATCACCCCAACTTTTCGGATGAGGAAACGGAGGCCGAGAGCCAGGAAACCACTCTCCAGAGCCAAGGAGAAAGCAGGGACCCTGGGGCGGGCTCCAGCATTGCCCACAGCTGCCTCTACACATCAGCTGGACACCCGGCCACGGTGCCCCCCAGGATGGGGCAGGCCCCCCACTGCCTTCCGACAGGAACCAATCCATAAGACGAAGCCCCTCGCTTTGACTGCGTGTTGAGAACGTGTCCGTGAGGCCTCGTGAACCTGAAATGTCAGGTCTGTTTGGTTTTCTATAATATTGAAACAGTACAGACTCCACCCTCACCTGCCTCATTCTCCTCCATCAGCTGTCACATTTCTGCACAGGGGCAGGAGGATCTAAGGACAGATCTGACCACGCCACCGCCCAGCTTAAAACAGCTTCCACGTCTGAACTGCAGGAGGACACCACGGATCGAGTCTGATGAAAGAAGGAGCCAGTCAAGGTCAATGCCTGTTGAATTGGGGGCTGGCCTCTTTTGGTGGAGGAGCCCACTCGGTCCTCAAGGATGGGGCTCTGGGAACCCGGGCAGGGTACCTCGAGATGAGGGAGTGGCCGAGCCCACCTCTCCACCAGCTGCACAGCCAGCTTGTTTCCTGCCTGCCCCTCCACACGGGACACCATATCTCCCAGTATAGTCCAGTCCATCCCTGGCACCTAATCCAGGGCCAGGCACCAAAGTGCATCGGCAACGCAAATAAGACCTGACATCACGCTGAATTAATGCTAGAAGTATTACTGGCCCCATTTTACAGAAGGTGACACTGAGGCACAGAAAGGCAGAGCTGGTTGTCTGCGATCCCCACCCAGCAAACGGCAGGCCTGGGATTAGATCCCATCCACAGTTAACTACCCCGTTACACTCTGCCCTCCGTCACAGAGGCCCGATAACGGTTACAGAACAAACCAATCAGTCAGTGGATGAGACAGTGAAGGTCACAAAAAAAAAATCCAGACTGTGTAATAACAGCTTCCAAGCCTTCCAAGCCAAAAAGATCAAGGACCCCACTGTACCCCCAGTTCCTTGCCTGGGCCTGGGGTGGTTCTAAAGGCACCCAGCATTTAATCTTCCCTAGGAGAGGAGAGGGTCCAGGTAAGACAAAAAGACACAGAGACACTAAGTAATGCAACCAAAGCCAAACAGCACAGAGCAGCACACCTGGCATGTAAAACCCAGGTTGGTCTGACCCCAAAGCCCTTGCAGCCCCAGCTCCAAGGGGAGAGCCATGCTCAGTCCTCGCTGGAGCCCCCCTACTCCCTCCACCCACCCCTCCTCTGGCTCCAGTTGTGCATCCCCTGCTAGGTGCCTGGTTAGTGACTCGGGGTTGCCAAAATGAAAAAGAGGGGCCTCAGCAGGAAGCACTCACAAACGCTGGCTCCCAAGGGTGGGCTGGGTCGTCTCCTGGATTTGGGAACGGGAGGGTTAGCACCCACGGGCCCTGCTTTGAAAAACAGAGGGTCCTTCGGGGGGGCCTCGGTAGGTCCACACACAGCATTTAACTGCTGTCTGCAGGGTCCCCCGAGAGGGCCAGGCAGGGGGCTCAGACCCCAGCCCGCCCCCCACGGATCCTCGGGGAGCATCTATACCTGCAGGAACCACCTGGGAGGACATGGACAGCTCCTGGAAGGCACGCTGCAGGGCTGGCATGAGGCCTGGGGCATCTGAGCTGGGCACCCGAGAACAAAGGTATTTCTGTGGGCTCAGGCCTCCAATTGCAACAGGAAGCAATCAGGAAAAGTAATAAGCTACAGACCTGTGGGCTTCACCCCAGACAGAGGCACAGATCTAACGCAGAAAATCAAGGACAAGACCATATCAAGGACAGGCAAGATTCCTCCTCTTTTTTTCATTTTTTCCTTTCACTTTTGGACTGGGCCACATTAGCTGGGGCCCCTGGGCTTTCTAAATGCCTCCTGTGGACATGCTTTCTAGTGCTAACATAATCAACCCTCTTTCTGCCTCAGACACAACTAAACTTTGCAGGTGGGACTCTTTTTCTTTAGGGGTTTGACTCACACAGGGCAACAAGCATTAGTGTCCAGCAACGTCACCCCAAAAGCTACAGTGAGGTGAACAGCAACAGAGCCAGCTTAAAAACCCCACCTTTAAAACAAAAATCTTCCCCCAGAACCCCTTTTGCCTTCAGGATCCAGGCATTTCCGCAAAGAAAAGGCACAGATACTGTCATTGTTTTGTCTTCACCTTGTTTTGCAAGCACTAGACAGGGCAGAAAAATGTAAACACGCTCCATTCCAGAGGGAGACAAATTTGGGGTGAAAATGCCAATAGATTCTCGTGAGCAGGGAGGATCTGTGGAAACTTTCCCCGAGCTTTCTCTCTGTACTTCTGGGTCGTGCAAACCTCAATGGAGGGGCTGCAGCACCGGGAATCCGACCCACAAAGCCAGCCAGGCAACCTCCCTGCAAATGTCCACTCTGAAGATATTCAGGAGACAGCTGTTTGCCTTAAGGCCGCGCAGACAAAAGGGACCTGGGCCCCCTCCCCGCCAAACTGCCATCAACAGGAGACCAGAGGCTCACAGCACTGGCCAGCCCGGTCTACTTGGCGACCCTCACTGCAGAAAAACAAAGCATGCACCTCTGATGAGGGCAGAGGTAGGGAGAGACTCGCTTCGAGAACCACATGGCCATCTCCAAATTGAAAGAAGTACGTAGCGGCTCCTCACCCGAGTCCTCCTCACCTCGACTCCACCCCTCGGGGCACACCAAAAGTTGGAGAGAAAGTTCCCCAGCCCTCGATCGTCCAAAGGGTGTGGAAACTGAGGCACAAGCACGCTTCCCCACAACGCCACGCGCGGGGCCCGCGTCACCGGCACTGCGGGCCCCCGGGGCGGACGCCGGCCCGCTGAGGCCCAGGCCCGGGTATGGAGCCCCAGCGGCCAGACGGGTCGCTCGGGTGGCCCGGGCACCTGGCAGGTGTCAGTCCACTGGGGAGCGACAGGCACGCGGAGCAACAGGCCAGGACGCGCCGCGCCCGGACTCACAACTTTCTCGCGGCCACTCCAACCCGCTCCCGGAGCGCGCAGGCCAGAGGAGGCAGGCTCGCCCGCGAGTCCCGAGCCAGGGCGGCCAGGCCTGCGTCTGGGCCGAAAGGCTCCGCTCTGCGCTCGGCCCCGCGGGCCCCGACGCCGCGAGGGGCCAACCCCGGCCGCGGCCCTGGCCCGGCCCTGACCCGGGAGCCTTTCCGAGGGCGCCCAGGGGCCCGCGCCCCGCGCCGGGGCAGGTGAGGACCCGCCCGCGCGCACCTGGCGGGGTCGGCGCCACCCGCGCGCCCCGATCGCCGGCCTGGGACGGCCCCGGGAACAGCCCGGGCGGGGAGACAAAGGGCCCGCGCGCGGCCCCCGGGCGGCGGGGAGCGACGGGGTGGCCCCCCGCGCCGCGCGCCCCAACTCGCCCCCAACTTGCAAAGTCGCTTCGAAGCGGCGCCGCGCACTTGGCCGCGCGGGGCCCCCGGACCCCGGGGCTCAGGGACTACTGTCCCGCGCGGCCCGCCCCCGCCCGGCGCCCACCTACCCGCGGCGGGGGCCAGGCTGCAGCAGAGCGCGAGCAGCAGCAGCCGGGGCGGCGCCGCCTCCATGTTGCCCGGCGGCCGGACGGGCCCGCGCTGCGCTCACTCGGGCTCCATGGCGCGGCGGCGGCGGCTCTCGCGCGGCTCCCGGCGCCTCCCGCCTCCCCCCTCGGGCGCCGCCGACCAGGACGAGGAGGAGGAGGGGGGAGAGGGGGGAGGAGGGCGCGCGGGAGCGGAAGCCGCGCCGCGTCTCCGCCCCCCGCCGCCCGCCCGCGCCCCCCGCGCCGGCCGCGCCCTCCCGCGGGCGCCCCCCGGAGCCAGGCGGCCCGGGGCGAGAGGAGCGCTGCGCCCCGGCTCTGCGGCCCCGCCGCCCTTCCCCGCGCCCCCAGCCCGCGGATTCTCGGGGGGGAGGGGGCGGGGAGCGGGGTGCCAACCACCAAATGCACCCGCCACCCGGAGCGGGAGCTCGGGTCCCGCGCTGGTTTTCACCCAGCCAGGGCGGGCGAACTACTCAAGTTTCAGAAGCAGGTGTGTCACTTGTAGAGCTAAGAGGACCCTGCCTTTTACAGATGGGGAAACTGAGGCACGGGGGCCGGGGAGATTGCCCAAAGACAAACAGCGAGGCAGTGGCAGGACGGGAAGCCCCGGGGGCCGCAGCCTCCCCTTGCAGGGTCCCATCGGATTCCGGGCCTCCCACGACACCTGTTCTCACTTCTGGGGGAGCCTGGGAGGGCAGAGGAGGGCGACTGGGAGCTAGTGAATGGGCAGGGACAGATGTGCAGGATGGAGAGAGGCGGGAGCTGTAAGGCTGGGAGTGAGGGTGGGCTTGCAGTTTATTTTTAAACTAAATGTATGCCCTGGGCATTCATTCTGGCACATGCAAACAGAAACTAAGACTGTTCTCAGTGGGCTCCTGGGCTGGCCAAGCCGGCAAGTCCTGAGATTTCAGACCTCAGGGGTTCCCTCACCTCTAACTCACCCAAGAAGTGGGCAGTGAGATCCCCCAGAGCACCCTGTGAGATTCAGCTGCACCCAGGGGAGAGGGGCTGGGAAGGGAGAACCTCTCTGGGGGAGAGGGGAAGGGGCATAGAACCCGTGAGCCCCTGGGCAGGCATAACCTCTCCAGGCCCCTTTCCCTTTCGTAAAATGGGGATAACTGCCCACCTTGCACAGCCTGGTCGGGATTAGGGATAACACCCACAAAATACCTGTAGAAATGCACGTGGTCCTCATGGATTTGTGACAACTTTATAAAGGTTGGTTGTCAGGCAGACTGTCTTGATCCTGCTTGGGTTTATATTCTATTGGGAGAGACAAACAAAACAAAACAAATAGATAAAATTAAAAAGGAAAAAAACCACCATTATGGACCAAGGTAAAAGTGAAGGGTGTGGGCTGCAATGTCTGGGGGGAGGACTGAGGGAAGTGGGGAAGGTGTCTCCAAGGAGGGGACATTGGAGCCACCATCAAGGAGCAGCTGCACTGGCGGGGGGCGGGCGGGGGGGGGCTGGGATTCAGGCAGAGAGAAAAGCAAGGGTGAAGGCCTAGGGCCAGGGGTCAGCTTGGCTGCTGGACTTTTGGGTAGAACTGCAAAAGGCCAGCATGGCAGGGGCTGGAGGTGGGGGTGGAAGGAGGGCAGGGGGTGCACCAGGCGGAAGGAGGTGTGGCATGGAAGGAGATTCAAGGTGACAGGAGGTGAATTGTGTAGTAGGAGAGGCCAGCTGTGGCCAGCACATATCAGACTGGGTAAAGGATTCAAGAATTTATCTGAAAAGCTAGGGGAAGCCATTGTAGGGATTTAAGCAGCAAAAATCGTTGCCGAGTCCCCCTGTCTCTCATACTTTATGCCCAGGCCCAGCAGCACATCCTGCTGCTCCTCTCCCATCTCTGCTGCCTCCCCCCAGGCCCTCTCCTCTCATCCCCAGCCGGGACTCCTACTTCTGGCCTGACCCCACTTCAGCCCAGTCTCTCAGCAGCCAGAGTGAGCCAGTGAGAATGTAGATCAGTTCACATCCTCCTCTGCTCAAGATCCTGCTATAACTCCCATCTTGGTCAGAATAGAAACCAAAGGCAGCTTCAGGGCCTGATTCGGCAGCACCCTGCCCCTCAGCCTCTCCAGCCTCCTTACTGTTCTCCCCCTTCCTTCCTTCTCCCCACTCCAGCCACAGTGGCCCCCTCACTGGTCCTCAGACGCACTAGGTACCCTCCTGCCTCAGGACCTTTGCACCAGCCGTTCTGGCTGCCTGGACGTTTTTATCCTGGTTATCCACGTGCCCCACTCTTGCCTGACTCCTGCTCCATTCTCAGCTTTACTTTTCCCCTTTGTACTGAGACTGTCTGACATACTAAATGTTTGCTTATCGGCTCTCCTGTGCCTAGACCAGGCCCCAGCATGTGGTAGACACTGGATAAATGTGTGTTGAATGAATGAATGACGTGAAGAGATCTCATTTACATTTATAAAAGGGCCACTCTGGCTGCTGGGTGGGGGCAGGACTGTGGGGAAGCCAGGGCGTGGTCAGCAGGCAGGTGTGATGTTGGCAGCCAGGAAAGGTGGCAGCTTGGACGTGGGGATGGGGCCGATGGCTCACAGATGGTGAGAAGGGGCTTTTAGGATGCGTTTAGGACAAGCAAAAGGTGTTGGCTGCGGGCACAAAGGAAAGAGGAGCTCAGGATGGATGGCTAGTGGTAACTTCTTACAATAACCGGTCTAAAGCTGAGATCAAGTTTCTAAATCTGAGAAGGAATCCAGAGAAGCTGAAGACCCTATGCTCAGTTGCAGAAATGATTTAGAGGAAAATGGACCAAGAATTAAACCAAAAAAAAAAAAAAGAAACGAAAAGACGTTGGGATTCAAGATGCAAATCTTGACTCTCAGAAAGGGAGATTTCGGTAAACGCAGGAAAGTCAGGGCATGCTGGGTATGAAGATACTGGGAGAGCTCCTGGGGGTGCCCTGGGGTGTCCGGTTCCAACCCCTGAGACGTCCACTGTGGGAGGGGCACCCAGAGAGGGGAAGGACCCAGGTCTCAAAGCACATCCAAACAAGATCCCAGGGCACCCGACCCTAATCAGAACTCTGAAAAAAGAGGTTTGCAAAGAAAGAAAGTGGATCATTATTTTATTCTGCAGAATTATGACATCATAAGAGCAGTAATTTTTAGACCTGTCGGTAACATAATAAGCAACCGGAGATCACACTAAGCCCCCGCTTCCCCAGAAGCCACCCGTCACACCTCATCACCCCACCAGACTTTGCTTAGCCCTTGCATGTGGGAAGGTTGACTCTCAATTAATTTCCCAGACGCAAGTTCCATCCAAGTGAAGTCATGGGGGCTCGGCACCTGTCTGACTAATCATCAGTGAGGGTCCACGTACAGCCCATCAGAGGGTGACATTCCAGCTCCGTAACACTTGGTGAGAAGAGTCTTACTGGTTTCCCTCCCAAGCTGGAACGTGCTGACTCTGGAAAGTTATTCTGGGCCCAAGGCCCTCTCACCCAGCAGGCCTGGATGGAGCTACCCAAGGCCTGGCCCTGGGGACAGAGGTGTGCCGTGGTCTCCCGGGCACTCCGGGCCCTTCTGAGCCATGTGCATCCTCTGGAGGACAGCTCGGTGGAGGTGAGTGGTGGGGGCACCTGCTGACCAGCCAGGTCCCATCCCTCAGGCCCCCGCTGGCCTCTTGCCTGCTTGCAGAAACCTGCACCAGGAGCATGTCAGAGTGGTGGGCACTGGAGGGGCCTTCTTGATGGCGGTATCTATAGAGACAGCTGGGGAGTGGAGGACGCAGCTGGACATCGCCTCTCTGAGCCTCGGTATCCTCACTCATAAAATGGGAATAATAATAACTGTTCCACTTCGTCTCTCTCAGTGCTGACACGGGCCTCAAATAAGACGTGCAAAATTGCTCTTGATACTTTAAAGTTCTGCATCGGGGTAAGTTAGGATGACCACGAACCAGGAGCAGGACGCTGAGGATGATGAGTCGAGGCACCCTCACAGTCACCCCCCTCTCCCTCTTCTCCAAGAGTTGTGGTCCGTGCCTTCTGTTCCGGTCGCCCTTGGCTTTAGCTGACCACGTGGCTTCCTGTGTAACTTGTGTCCTGGGGGGAGATGGCCTGGGCAGGTTTCATCAACACAGCAGGTTTATTTTTCATTGCAAATTAAGGATTCTGCTTTGAAGACACCTGTAGTGGGCCAAGTGATGGCCCCCGAAATATCTGTCCACGTCAAATCCCCAGAAGTTTATTTGGAAAAAAGGCCCTTTGCAGATGTAGTGAAGTGTAGGATCTCAAGACAAGGCAACCACCCTAGAGTATCCCAGTGACAAGCATCCTTCTAAGAGGGAGGGAGATGGAGATCTGAGACAGTGAGAAGAGGAAGAAAGCAAAGAGGAGAAGGTGATGTGGAGGTGGAGGCAGAGACTGGAGCCAAGGAACATGCTAAGGAGCTCCAAGTGTGGCCGACAACCCCCAGACGCTAGAAGGAACACAGAAGGAGCTGCCCCCAGGGTCTTTGGAACCTTGGTTTGTTGTTTCAAGCCACCAGTATGTGGTTCTTTGTAACTGGCAGCCCTAGGAAACAGCACGTGGTCTTTCCAGCCCCACGTCACAGGGAAGGAGGCTGAAGTCAGAGAGGGGAGGGCTTGCCTGGCCCACCGCAGAGTCAGAGCTGCCCCCGGGTTAGGGTTTCCTGCCTCAGTGGCCCTGCACGCCCCGGCCGGCCCCCTCTCTCCTGGCCTCTGGCCCTCAATCAGCCCTGCCCCCACCCTCCCAGAAAACAACCTTGTCCACAACCTTGACCTTGCACGGGAAGGTCGCATGGCCACCCCAATCTAGAAACTTCTCCACCCCCTCGTCCAGCATCCCCTTGGTTCCTCAGCTTCTAGAGGATGGCCGTGATGATGATGATTCCTTGGGTGAATATTTACTGGGCACCTACTTCATGCTTGTCAAATCTCGCGGGAGCGAAGGATGGGGCAGCACCGAGCCACTGCCCTCCATTCGGGGCAGGCTCAGGCAATATAGTGCCCACATCTGCACCGTCCAGTATGCAGCCCCTGGTCACACGTGGCCAGTGAGCACTTGAAATATGGCTGGGGCAACCAAGGAACTGAATTTTTTAAGTTTAATTTAAAAAAACAGAAGCAGGGTAAAATACATTTTCCATGAAGCACAGCTTTAACATTTTACAATTTAGCATCTAAACAGAGATGTGCTCAAAGTGCAAAATACACACCCAATTTCAAAAAACAAAGAAAAGAACATAAAATATTCCATCGATAATTTTTATAGTAATTACATGTTGATATGATAATATTTGGAACATACTCTTAAAGTTATTTTCACCTGTTTATTTTTGTTTTTTTTAATGTGGCTACTAGAAAAATTAAAATTATATTTCTAATGGACAGCACCGCTCTAGAGGAGGGCTTCACAGACTACGGCCGGCCCGGGGGCCAAATCTGAACAGCCACCTGTTTCTGTAAATAAAGCTTCTTTGGAACGCAGCCATGCTCATTTGTCTCTGGCTGCTTTCACGTTGCAAAGGCAAAATCAAGTAGTGGAGCCAGAGACAGTAAGGCCTGTGAAGGCTAAAATATTTACTATGTCTGGCCCTTTACAGGAAAAGTTTGGTGGTCCCTGTTCTAGAGGTTCAGACGGTGATACCTGTTCTAGAAAAAATAAAGCAGGGTAAAGGGGGTCAAGAGTTGAAGGGAGGGGCACTATTGTATGAGGGGTCAGAGCTGGGAGTGCAGGCAGGAGGGGGCCCGCTCTGCAGGGCCTCGGAGGCCCCCTCTGGACTAGATGGGGACCATCAGAGCGCCTGGAGCAGAGGCAGGACATGCCTTGGTTTGCGTTTTTACAGAATCTCTGCTACTGTGTGGAAAGAGACGGCAGGGGTGGGAGAGAAAGCAGGAAAGCCGGCTGAGGGGGCGATCTGAGAGGAGGAGGCTGTCGTGGCCCCGGGTGAGAGGCTGAGCAGGGCTGGATTCAGCAGTTCTCTGAGGGTGGAGAGGACAAGGAGAGCGATGAGAAGGCTGCCACCCCCGAGATGAGATCTGCTGGGTGTGTGGAGGGAGGGGACAAAGGAGGAAAGGTCCTGGGGCGCACATGGAGCCCCCCCTTGAACTTGTCTGGTGCAGGAGAAGTGTGGGCAGGGTCTGGAGTTTGAGGGGAGGGCTAGGCTGGGGGTGGAAACCGTGGGAATCGGCAGTGAAACCCTATCCAAGGCCATGAGCCTGGAGGAGCAACTACAAAAAAGCAGGTTCAAGGACGAAGCCTTGGGGCCTCCAAGTTCAGAGTCGGAGAGAGGAGAGGCGGTCCAGGGGGAGTGGGGGCGCCTGTCGGGGTGAACATGGAGACTTGGCCACTGTCCCTAGCAATGAGCAGATCATCGGTCACCTCGAGGCCAGCTGCTTTGGAGTCTGTCACAGCGCACACAGGCCCGGATTAAAGAGGGCCGGGACACGCCTTTAGTTGGACACGCAGGACTCCACGGGGTTAAGGCAGAAAGCGGGGCAGCCTTCCTCTGCACCATCCCTTTAACCCCAGGCCAAGCCTTCCCCTGTGCCAGGATGAAAACCAGGCAGATGAGTGACCCCTCCATGAGCACAGGGACGGTGACGTCCTTGGGTCACTTCTAGTCCTCAGAACCATCTCTATTCAGGAACTGCAATGTCCAGCTCCGGTTTAATGATCGAGACCCTAGAGTTCATTCAAAGTCGCAGCTCCTCCCTCCTTCACCACCGGGGAGGCCAGCCTGGCGTCTGTTTCTGCACCGCCTGTCCCCAGCTCGGCTGCCTCTGCCCCTGCAAGGCTGCAGCTGGGCACGGGGAGAGACACGGGGGCAGGAAAGGGCCAGCAGGGCTGGTACCCCTGAGACTCGGCCCTGGGACCCTCTAGGGTTGGCAGGTTCCAAATGTCGATTCTTTCCCATGTGAACTCTTTGGGGCCACCTTGGCTGTTTCTTGGAATGACACCTGATCCCTGAGAACACACACCATTGCCTGGTCACATGGAAAGCCCGGTTCACCCCAAACAGCTCCCTGCCAGCCAGGCAACTACAGCCACGGCCTTGGCTTTCATTTGTCGGGCATGGAGCAAACACCAGACTCGAGGGGCCTTCCCACCCCCCACCCCCAGCTCCAGGGGACAGATGTCCCTGTGGTCACTTGAAGCCAGACCCAGGATGTACTCCCAAGCTGGCTCGCTCTTTCTCACTTCACCCACTCCTCTTTTGTACTCTCTACGTGAGTGGTGGGCTAGTTAGGGTGACCAACTGTTACGGGTCCCCCAAAAAGGCAAGTTCATGTCCTAACCCCAAGCCTGTGACTGGGACCCTATGTGGAAATAGGATTGTTGCAGATGTAATTAAGTTAAGAGGAGGTCATATTGGATTCGGGTGTCCTCTACAGGCCCCTCATGCCCAGCATTTGTGGGGTCCAGGACAAAAGGACAAACAGAGGCCCAAGCCCTGGATCTACCCCTTTAAAGTTATAAACCAAGCCGAGGAGCTGTTGAATGAGGACTGTTCTGTCTTCCTGTGCCAAGAAATATTCCTTAACACCTGGGAGGCAGATTCCACTTGGAACTCTCGGCTCCTCGGATGCCTGTGCTGGAGCATGGGGCCAGGAGGAGACTCAGCCCTGGGCCCGTACCCCATGAGGTCTATCCGAGAGGGTGGACCTTGGGAAGGTGCTGCCCAGCCAGAATGCAGGCTCTGTATTGTTAGGGCAGGAATTTGGGGTCCAAGTAGAGGGCAGGGTCTGGAAGGGGTATTTGAGCTCAAAGGGGCACATCCCCTTTGGCCCCGTGGTGATGGGGAGGTTGGAGGTGGCCAGAGCCTCCTGGAGGTCAGCACCTTTGTTTTGCATTAGGCCTTCAATACTTCAGGCAAGACTGAGCCCTGATTCTTCGAACCCACCCCTGAGGAGAGATACCACGATTCAGGACAGGGGTGTCACCTGCCCAAGGCCATCTGGCTAGAAAGTGGCCAAGCAGGGATTCAAACTCAGGCCTCTGGCTCTGCCATGACTGCCTCCTTCCCGTCCAATCCTCTCCCTCTCACTGACCGGGAACCCCTTTGCCCAGGTCCACACCCCTGCAGGGACCCCTCCGTGGAAGCTCAGCTCACCCCCACTTCCAGCTCCAGCCCCTCAGTTTGTAAACAAGAGCCCATTTCTCCCTTCTTGAAAACAACATCAACAGGCCAATAGCAAGTAAAGAGATTGAGTCAGTAACCAGAAACCTCCCAACAAAGGAAAGTCCAAGACCAGATGGCTTCATTGGTGAATTTCACCAAATATTCCAAGAAGAATCAACACCAAGCCTGCTAAATATCCTCCAAAACACTGAAGAGGAGGGAACACTCCCTAACTGTTTCTATGGGGCCAGCATTACCCTAATGCCAAAGCCAGTTAGAGATACTTCAAGAAAAGAAAATTACAGACCAGTAGCCCTTATGAATAAAGATGCAAAGGTCCTTAACAAAATACTAGCAAATGAAATCCATTACACACACCATGATAAGTGGGATTTATCCCAGGTATGCAAAGGTGGTGTAACATAAAATCAATGTCATATACCACATTAATAGAAGGGATAAAACTACATAATCAACTCAGTTGATGCAGAAAAGGAATTTGACAAAATCCAGCACCCCTTCATGATAAAAACACTCAGAATACTAGGAATGGAAGGAAACTTCCTCAACATGATAAAGGGCATATATGAAAAATCCACTGCTGACATCACACTCAATGGTAAAAGACTGAATGAAAGCTTTCCCTCTAGGATCAGGAAAAAGACAAGGATGCCCACTGTCACCACTGTCATTTAATATTATAATGGAAGTTCCAGTCTGAACAATTAGGCCAGAAAAAACAACTAAAAGTCATCTGAATTGGAAAGGAAGAAGTAAAACTTTCCCTTTTGCAAGTGACATGATCCCATAAAGAGAAAATCCTGAAAAAGCCACAACAAAGCTCCTAGAGCTAGTAAATGAATTCAGCAAAGTGCTGAGGTACAGGATCAGCACCCCAAAATCAGTTGTGTTTCTGTTCACTAGGAATGAGCAATCTGAAGAGGAAATCAAGAAAAAACTTCCGTTTACAACAGCAACTAAAAGAATCATATACTTACACATAAATTTAATCAAGGATGTAAAGAACTTGTACATGGAAAGCTACAAAACATTGCTAAAGGAAATTAAAGAAGACCTAAATCAATGGAAGGGTATTTGTGTGCAGGGACTGGAAGACTAGAAGGGCTACTATTAAAAATAGAAAATAACAAGTGTGGGACGGGATGTGGAAAAATAGGAACATTCATTCATTGTTGAATGTAGAATGGTGCAGTCACTGTAGAAAGCGGTTTGGCAGTTTCTCAGAAAGCTAAGTATAGAATTACGATATGACCCAGCAATCCCACTTCTAGGTATGTATCCAAAAGCATTGGAAGCAGGGACATAAACAGATGTTCGCATACCAATGTTCATAGCGGCATTATCCAGAATAGCCAAAAGATGGAAGCAAACCAAGTGCACATCAGCAGATGAATGGATAAACAAAATGTGGAACATCCACACAATGGAATGTTATTTAGCAGTAAAAAGGAATGAAGCTCTGATACATGCTACAACATGGACGAACCCTGAAGACATTATATCGAGTGAAATAAGCCAGACACAAAAAGACAACTATTGTATGATCTCACTTACATGAAATAATTAGATTATGCAAATTCATAGAGTTAGAAACTACAAGACAGGTTCCCAGGGGCCAGGGTGGGGGTAGGGAATGGGGAGTTAATGCTTAATGGGTACAGAGTTTTTGTTTGGGGCGATGGAAAAATTTTGGTAATGGATGGTGGTGATGCTATCACAACATTGTGAATGTCATTAACACCACTGAATTGTGTATTTGGAAGTGGCTAAAATGGGAATTTTAGGTTGTAAATATGTTACCAGAATAAAAATTTTAAAAAATCCATAGCACTGTTGAATCCATCTGTAAATGGTAATGTAAACTATAGACTATAGTTTAATTAGTATAATCATGATAATATTGGTTCATCAACTGTAACAAAAGTAACTCACTAATGCAAAGTGTTAATAATAGGGAAAATTGGGAGGTGGGGGTGGGTGGGATATGGGAAACCTATACTTTCTGCATGATTTTGCTGTAAACCTACAACTTCTCTATTAAACAACAACAAAACCCTCTCTACCCCTTCAGTCTTTGCCCTCTGCTCCATCAGCTTCTGAACTTCTCCAACCCACTGTCTACACCCAAGGGCTACCTCTGTCCTCACCTCCGGCTCGCTGCTCAGCCCTGGCCTAAGCCTGGCTTACCCAGTCCTGCCTCTGCAATGACCTCCCATTGCCAACTCCAAAGGCCATTCCCTCTGCATCTTGCTTACACATTCTGTGGCTTCCACCACTTGCAGAGTCCCTGCCTGCTTTCTTGGGCTGCCTTGGGCCTCCCCTTCTAGTCTCTCCTGCCCAGGCCCCACCCTCCCATGTGCCCCCTTTTCTCTACCTCCATGGCCAGGTTCAGCCCCCTCCTTCCCCAGGCTCTCCCCACTGTGGTGTTTCCCTCAGCCCGGCCAGTGTGAAAATCCCAAGAACCCCATCTAAAATGGCCAAAATGAGAATTTTAGGTTGTAAATATGTTACCAGATTAGAATTATGTTACCAGATTAAAATTCCCATTTTAGCCACTGTTGAGAGGGTGGCATGCCCTCTCTACAAACCCTCTGTAGCTCCCCAGTGTCTGCGTTCCCACGGGTTCTAAGCCTCCTCTCCTGAGGGCCACTGCCTCCCCACCCCCACCCCAGGCCGGGCACACTTCCTCTGGGTGGGTCGGGGTCCCCCTGGTACCTGGGTTCCCAACGTGCTGCTTCACTCTCACAGGGGAGAGACAAATCTGTGCTGTCAAAAGTGGCCTATTTGGGGGAGGGGGCCCTGCTGCTGAGAGTTCCCACCCGACAGGCTTCTGAGGCTGCTTGTTCGAGGTCCGGTGGGGACTTTTCATTAGACCTGACATCTCCCCCAGGGAGCGCAGTGGAATCCGGCAGAAGCATCCGTGCACGATAGAGCAGGAGGCGGAGGTTCCTGTGTCTGTGACTTCCCCAGAAGGTGGGGTTGGGGGTGAGGAGTGGAGCCAGCATACTGCAGAAACTCGAGAGGACATGTCCCTTCTGGCTGAGAGAAGACAAGGTCTCCTGGAACCGCGTGTGGGCTTGGACGGGCAGCAGGGAGAGAGTGGGCGCTCCGGGGTGAGGGGTGGGGAACGTGGGGGCTGTAGGTGGAGAGAACCTGGAGGCCTGGAGGCAGCGGAGGCACGGACCTGGATTGGGGTGTCTCCCCATGGAGGCCTCTGCCCTAAGGAATCTCCTGCCGTTTGTTCCCTCGCAGGGGCATTCCCGGAGCTCAGGCCCGAGCGGGTCCCAGCCCCCGCCCTCCCCGCAGGAGGCCGCCCCAGTGGGCTCCGGCCAAAGTGGGCGTCCCAGGCAGCGGCCGCGGGAGAAAAGCCATCAGCAG
This sequence comes from Choloepus didactylus, assembly GCF_015220235.1. Classification (NCBI taxonomy): domain Eukaryota; kingdom Metazoa; phylum Chordata; class Mammalia; order Pilosa; family Megalonychidae; genus Choloepus; species Choloepus didactylus. Next base: position 7,155,932 of record NC_051312.1, read on the forward strand.
ACGCTGGAACCGGGAGGCTCTGCTTGGGGGTCTGGGGTCTGTTCTAGCCCCATGAAGATCCCTCCTCCCCATCCCCCCCAGCGTCAGCAGCAGCCCCCAGGCTTGGGATGGAAGTGAGCGGGGGCGTCTCCCAGGGCAGGTCTCCTGGGGCCATTTGAGCCTCAAGATGCAAATGCTGAGGCGTCGGGGCAGCCAGGACGGGGAACCCTGAGCAAAGCTGGCCACGAAGCCCCTGGCCCTCCCTGCAGTGCCCTGGAGGCTGAAGATTGGGGGTCTCTGACTTCGGGGGACGTGTCTCCTGGCAGCACAGGGAGCCTGGCTCCGGGTGCGGGGCCTCCGATGCGGAGCTCGCGCCTCGGACAACAAACTTGGCAGCAGACTCTGCACAGGACCTGGTTTTCTCCAGACGAGGAAGGGACAAAGCCCAGCTCTTCTCGCTGTGCCAGAGGCTGCAGGGCGAGTTCCCTAGAGCCCCTTCTCTAGGCTCCCCGGAGCAGCGTTGAGCCCCTGCTTTCTCCCTAAATCCTCCTAACCGGCCTTCAAGGAGGGTCTTCCTTGTACAGAGGGGGTCTCTAAGGCCGGGGGTGTGGGGGGTGACTTGACCGAGGCCCCTCAAGGAGCAAGTGGTGGAGCGGCAGACCCCCGTTCTCCCCACCCCCCCCAAGGCCCTGTGTCCTTTTGGGGGGAAGAGGCTGAGGCGGGTGGGGGTCTGGGGGGCTCCGGGCCCCCGCGCCTGCAGTACGCTGCGCGGCCACCAGGGAGCAGCAGCGTCCTGCCGGGCCCGGCCCCTCCGGGCGCTCCGGGAATCCCCCCGCCGTTGGGAAGCTTCATCTCCGTCCGCAAAAACAGAATCCAGGGGGTCTCGAAAGACCGACCTCGCAGGGAGAGAGCAACCGCACCCACCGGGGACTGTCAAGATAAAAGGAAGGAACGTGGCGCGGGGATCAGTGGGCACGTTCGAGTGCCTCCTGGATATGCCCGCTGCGTGACCTGGGCGCGCCCCGGAACCCGTGAGGACCTGTTTCCTGATCCGAGCCAAGGCGGAGAACGGGAGCTGCCTGTCCTGGCTGTGTCGGGGATTAAGTACAGTGGCAAGGTAGCAAAGATACATTGTTACGACCAGGGCGCAGAGTTGCCCAGGCTGGAACAGCCGCGGGGAAGGGTGGCTGCTTCCCGCCGGCTGCCTGGAGGAGGCGGCCCGGGCGCTGGAGCTGGAACTTCATTTACCTCTGGGCCTGGCACTGCGGTGCGGGAAAGAGCGTGTGCACCGGTGTCGACTGACCTCCGGTGCAAAGGCAAGTTCAAGCTCCTGGGACTGGACTTCAGGGCCCCTGCCTCTGATCCGTCATTCACCGTTGCTGGGCACGCACCCCGGGTGGCTTTCTTGCAGCCGGGCTCCGCCGGGACCTGCCCTCGCCCTCAACCTCTGAGCTTCGCACTGCTGTTCCCTGTGGCTCCAATGCCTTGCCCTGCACCCTGAACCCAGCACAGCTTCCTGACTGCCTGAGGCCACCTGCCTGGTGTGGCTCCGCCCTGGACTCTTCACCTCTGCTCCGGCCCTCCTCGTGGCCCTGACCCTTGTTTGCGTTTCCGCGCACCCCCACTAGCCTGACTTTTTCCAGGCCGGGGCGCTCGGATTCTGCTCGGTCTGCCGCGGCTTCCCCAGGCGGGGCACGGTGTTGGCGATCTGCAAACACCTGGGGCGCACTCAGCCACCGGTCCGTGCCAGCCCCCGAGCGCTCGGCAGGGAGACCCCTTTAGGAGCCCCATTTTGTTATAAGGAAAACTGAGACGCAGAGAGGCTACGCCCTTTGGCCCGGGCCGCATCCGGAGTCTGCCGCGCAGCAGCACAAGCCCCTGGGGAGCACAAGCCCCTGGGGAGCCACCTGCGCGTGGGCCACCAACCAGGGCGGGGCCGCTGATGGGTCTGACGGATGCCCCCCACCCCCACCCGGCCATGTGGGAGGGCTGGCCGGATCCCCGGGGGATAAAAGCTGCCCGCTCGTATTTCCCGGTCCCGCCCTCTTCCCCTCGGATCGCGGCAAGCTGATTGGTGGGCCTTGAGGGGTGCGGTGAAGATTCTCACCCATTCACCCCTTGCCAGCCCCAATAAGCTGCTCCCACCCAGGGGCTGGGGAGGAATCCAGAGAGTGTGCCCGCGGCTTGGGACAGTTCTGGGTTAGTGAGGTTGGTGACAATGAGGCTGAAGGTCAAAGAAGAAGGAGGAGTTCGGGGAGGAGCTGGGCTTAGGAAGCAGTGCTTGCAGTTTTCATCAGGTTAATGGACTTTATTTTCTGTGCTGTATATAAAATTAATGCCTGCTCATCGCAGGAAAGTTTGAAGCTCCAGGAAAGTTACAGAAGAGAATAAAAAGAGTCTATATCCTCACAGGTGAACTCTAACTGCTGTTTACATTTTTATGTACGTGCTTCCAGACTTTTTCTAGGAACATACACAGAGATGATATTTTTTTTTATTAAATTCAGTTTTATTGAAATACATTCACACACCATACAGTCATCCATAATATACTATCCACTGTCCACAGTATGATAACATAGCTATGCGTTCATCACCACAATCTATCTCTGAACATTTTCCTTGCATCAGAAAGAACCAGAACAAGAATAAAAAATAAAAGTGAAAAAAGAACACCCAAATCATCCCCCCATCCCACCCTGTTTGTCCTTTAGTTTTTATCCCCATTCCTCCACTCATCCATACACTAGATAAAGGGGGTGTGATCCACAAGGTCTTCACAATCACACTGTCACCCCTTGTAATCTACATTATTATATAATTGTCTTCAGGAGTCCAGACTGCTGGGTTGGAGTTTGGTAGTTTCAGGTATTTACTTCTAGCTATTCCAATACATTAAAGCCTAAGAGGTGTTATCTATATAGTGCATAAGAATGTCCACCAGAGTGACCTCTCGACTCCATTTGGAATCTCTCAGCCACTGAAACTATTTCGTCTCATTTTGCATCCCCCTTTTGGTCAAGAAGATACTCTCAGTCCCACGATGCCGGGTCCACATTCTTCCCCGGGAGTCATACTCTGCGTTGCCAGGGAGATTTACACCCCTGGGAGTCGGGTCCCACGTAGGGGGGAGGGCAGCGAGTTCACCTGTCGAGATGGCTCAGTTAGAGAGAGGGGGCCACATCTGAGCAACAAAGAGGTACTCAGGCGGAGACTCTTAGGCACCATTACATACAACTTTAGACTCTCCTTTGTGGTAATGAGCTTCATAAGGAAAAGTCCCATGCTCGAGGGCTCAGCACATCAAACCGCCAGTCCCAATGTTTGTGACAACATCAACAACATCCAGGTGATGATGTCCAACACATCCACACCTTCCCCCCAGATCCTCAGGGCTGGGGAGGGGGAGGCACAGAGATGATATTTTAAAAGTAAATTTGTCAGGGACTTCTGTTTCTGGCTAAGTAACAGACTACATATCCAGAGAACTGCCCTTTGGGGTTCTCCTGAAAATAGTGGAAAGAATATTAATTTTAAAAGTATTCTGATTGTATGGTGGATTTGGCAGAAAGTAAGGGACTTCTTTAGTGGTCAGAAACAATAAGAAAGTCACATTCCAAAGGGTAATGCAATTTATGAGACAACTGGTGTTTGAACACGGATTATACCAAAGAACTGGACCCTGATGATATTAGGGAATTATTATTTAAAAGTTGAGCTGTGAGTATGGATATCATGGCTATGTTTTCAAAGGAACCCTTATCTTTTAGAGATACACACTGAAATATTTTCAGGTGAAATAGTATGATTTCTAAAACCATGCTGGGGATTGGACGGGGTAAGAAACGAAACAAGATTTGGCTATGAGCTAACGTCTGTGAGTTCTTTATACTATTATAAGGAATATAATACAGCATATATAATATTATATATATTATATATATTAATCAGGGAGGACTGCAGCTGGCCTTGCTCCTGGCAGTTCCCTGCTCCCAGGAGCCTCAGGGCAGAGTGTTTCTATCACTGGCAACACTCCAAGATGAGAGCAAAGCCTGGGGCCTGCGCAGGCTGGGTGGTCAGATCAGAAACCCCCTGTTCTAGTTTGCTAATACTGCGGGAATGCAAAACACGAGAGATGGATTGGCTTTTATAAAGGGGGTTTATTTGGTTACACAGTTACAGTCTTAAGGCCATAAAGTGTCCAAGGTAAGTCATCAACAATTGGGTACCTTCACTGGAGGATGGCCAGTGGCGTCCAGAAAACCTCTGTCAGTTGGGAAGGCACGTGGCTGGTGTCTGCTCAAGTTCTGGTTTCAAAATGGCTTTCTCCCAGGACGTTCCTCTCTAGGCTTCAGCTCCTCAAAAATGTCACTCTTAGTTGCTCTTGGGGCGTTTGTCCTCTCTCAGCTTCTCCAGAGCAAGAGTCTGCTTTCAACGGCCATCTCCAAAATGTAAACCGAAGCTCCTCTCAGTTTCAGTGCTTTCTTCAAAGCGTCCCTCTTGGCTATAGCTCCTCTTCAAAATGTCACTCTCAGCTGCACTGAGTTCCTTCTGTTTGTCAGCTCATTTATGTGGCTCCAGTGATTTAATTTAGACCCACCCTGAATGGGTGGGGTAACACCTCCATGGAAATTATCCAATGAGAGTCATCACCCACAGTTGGGTGGGGCGCATTTCCATGCAAACAACCTAATCCAAACGTTCCAACTTAATCCCCACTAATACGTCTGCCCCCAAAAATTGCATCAAAGAATATGGCTTTTTCTGGGGGACATAATGCATTCAAACCAGCACACCCCCCAAAAGATAAGAACACCCCCTGCCCAGAAAAGTAACACACCCAGTGGGTGGAGTAGGAAAACTGCCTCCCAGGCAGGTGAGGGTGGAGAAAATCCTTCCCCCTGTTGACCCTGGCTCCACATAGAGCAGAAAAATTAAAAGGAAGAAAAAGCCCCCCTGGGAATTTCTCAACACAAGTTGGCACTCACATGGGTTTGAAGCCAGGAACCATATAAAACGCCCAGTCGAGTGTGTAATTAATATAAAGGGGTCCCCGGTTGGCAGAGACCCTCAGGCCCGACACAAGCTAAGGCAACTCAGAAGGAATGCACTTTAAACAGAGCCTACAAAGAGTTCCCATTAATAAAGTTATTAGGAATTGGGGTTCACAACAAAAACTCACAGAACACAATTAGGAGAGAAGCCACCATGAGCAAGCATTAGCAGAAAAATAAACTGCAGCCTTGAACCCCCCAAAATTGTAGCTACTGGATTTTTCAATTGCAAAATATAAAATAAGTTTTAAAAAAATGTTTATAGAAATAAAGGAGGATATTGAAAGTTTGACAAAGAAGCAAGAAACTATCAACTTTAACAGGCAGATTAGAGAAAGGGACCAAATGTCAATTCCAAAAATAAAAATTATAATTGAAATTGGAAACTGAATGGATCTGACTAGACCTAGAAATGCACCTGAGATGATCTGGAGAAATTACCCAGAGGAAAGCAGAGACGGGCACAGAGAGGGAGCAGAGAAAGAGGAAGCTAACCCAGAAGTTGGCAGTGGGAATGTAAAGTGGCGCAGCTGCTGTGGAAAACAGCCTGGCAGTTACGCAAAAGGTTAAACAGAGCGTTACCACATGACCCAGCAGTTCCGCTCCTAGGTCTATACCCAGGAGAATGAAAACGTATTTCCACAGAAAAACATGCACACAAATGTTTATAGCAAAATTATTCAAAATAGCCCCAAAGTGGAAACAACCCAAATGTCCACTAACTGAAGAATGGATAAAGAAAATGTGGTCTATCTATACAATGGAGTATTATTCAGCCATAAAAAGAAAGGAAATTCTGATACTTGCCACAACGTGGATGAACCTTGAAAACATTATGCTAACTCAAAGAAGCCAGACAAAAAAGGTCTCACATTGTGTGATTCCATTTATTTGAAATGTCTAGAGGAGGCAAATCTATAGACATGAGAAGTAGATTAGTGGTTGCCCAGGGCTGGAGAAGTAGGGGAAGGAGGAATGACTTTCTTTTTGAGGTGAAAAAAATGTTCTAACATTTATTGTGGTGTCCACTGCACAACTCTATAAATATATTAAAACCACTGAGTTGTACACTTCAAATGGGTGAATTGTATGGACTGTGAATTATATCTCAATAAAGCTGGTTTTCTTTTTAAAAGATTTAAGAGATGTGGAAGATGGAGCAAGAAGATCTAACACACAAAATCAATTTTACAGAAGGAAAGACTGGAGAAAAATGGAGGACAATGGTGATATTCAATGTGATAGTGGTTGAAAGTTTTCCAGAAGTGCTGAAAGGTACCTAACATCAGATTTGGATATGAATCCCAAGCAGGATAAAAAGCATGAAATCCACACCTGGGCTCATCATACACAGGTGTATCCTTCAGGGTCCAATCAGGAGACAGACACTACACAGTAATTTGAACAGGGAATGCTTACTATAAAGAATTTCTAACTATAGGAGGGGATTAGAATAACAGGGGATTGGCTATAAGAGGTGTTCCAGTTTGCTGATGCTGCCATTATGCAAAATACCAGAAATGGATTGGCTTTTATAAAGGGGGGTTATTTGGTTACAAAGTTACAGTCTTAAGGCCTTAAAAGTGTCCAAGCTAAGGTGTCAACAATAGGGTACCTTCACAGAAGGATGGCCAATAGCGTCTGGAACGCCTCTGTTGTCTGGGAAGGCACGTGGCTCTCGTCTTCTTCCTTTGCTCCCAGGTTGTGTTTCAAAACAGCTTTCTCCCAGGACATTTCTCTCTAGGCATCTGGGGGTGTTCTCTTAGTTTCTTTCAGGCAAACTCTGGAGTAGCAAAAGTCTACTTTCAATGGCCGTCTTCAAAATGTCTCTCTTGGCTGCAGCACTGAGCTCCAATGATTAAATCAAGATCCATGCTGAATAGGTGGGGCCACACCTCCATGGAAATAATCTAAATCAAAGGTATTACCCATAGCTGGGTGGGTCACATCGCCGTGGAAACAACCTAATCCAAAGATTCCAACCTAATCAAGACTAATAGCTCTGCCTTCACAAGACTGAATTAAAGAACATGGCATTTTGGGGGACATAATACATCCAAACTGGCACAAGAGGTAAAGAGAACTCTGAAGAACATGAATAGCAGGTAGAAGGTGCAGCCATCAACAGTAGAGCTGAGGTGGCACACCCAAGGAGGAGGATCCTGGAGCAGAAATCCAGGCCTGGATGAAGAAGGCACTGACACCCGCCCCTAGGAGTCAGCCGAGGGGTGCTGCCCACACTGCAGGAGGCTGGAGAGGGGAGCACACTGGGACAGAAGACCTTCCTCCTGCACTGTCCCCCACCCCCACCCCACCCTCCAGCTCCATTATTGCAGAGCAGGCAACAAAGGGTGAATTTGGGGCTGAGAGGCAAAAAATTAATAACTGGCCAAGAGTAAGATGACAGAATATCAAAAAGAAAGGGATCTTAAAACTAGCCAGGTGGATGACAGAATACCAACAAAGAAAGGCCAGTTGGACGGACAATGGACGGAGGAGAAAGAGCTTCAAAGTTCAAAAAAATACTCTTGACCTAGCATCTAAATCCAGGAAAACTCTTTCAAGAATGAGGACCGAGAATGTTCATAGCAACATGATTCATAAAAGCCAAATGTGGAAACAACCCGAATGTCCACCGACAGATGAGTGGATTAACAAAATGTGAGCTATCTACTTGGTGGAATATTATTCAGCCATGAAAAGGATCGAGGCACTGCTACATGCTTCAACTTGGATGAACCTTGGGAATGTGCCAAGTGAAAAGCCAGGCACAAAAGTTCATGTTTTGTATGGTTCCATTTATGCAATAAATCCATAGTAGGCAAATCCCCAGAGACAGAAATCAGATTCGAGGTTTCCAGGGGCTGGGGCACAGGAGAATGGAGAGTGATAATGTAATGAATATGGGGTGTTTTGGGGGGTGATGAAAAAGTTTTGAAACCAGAGAGAGTTGTTCATTGCAAAACATCATGAATACAATATGAATTGTACACCTGAAAATGGCTAATTATGTGAATTTTCCCTCAATTAGAAAAAAAAAAGACGACCAAATAGACTCTTTTCAGACAACAAAAATAAAGAGTTTACCAAATGACCCTACTAGGGAAACTTGGTGAAGATATCTTCCAGGGGGAAGGAAGTTCTGAGCTGCAATAGGGAATCGTGAGCAAAGAAAATAGTAAATATTTGGTTAAATCTAAACAAATTACTGTACAAAATAACATCCAATTTGTTTGTGGGAGGAGGAAGACATGTCTGAGATACTGGATAACAATAGATAAGTTGGAAAGGAAAATGACAGGCAGGAATCAAAGCATCCTTAGGTGCTTGTAATATCTGGGAGGAAGATAAAGATGTTAGATTAAATATGCATATTAACATTGCTAGTTGAACCAAAAAAAATAGAAATTGAAATAAAATAGAAAAAAGAAGTAGAGATAAGGATAAAAAAGTGGAAATCAACTTCCAATTTTGTGTCTTTTTACCTGACTCTGGCCAATATTAGGTATTCTTGACCTTTCTTTTAAATCTTTGCAAAACTGATAGGTGAAAAAAAATCTCATTTCCATTGTATTTTTTTGTTTTGTTTTGTTTTTGTTTTTTCACATCTAGCTTTTTAATAGGTTCTCTTCAATAGTGTTGTTTTTTTTTTTTTTTAATTGAGATTGTTCACTGGGCTTGTTTGGATGTATTATGTCCCCCAAAATGCTGTTATCTTTGATGCAGTCTTGTGTCGGCAGGAAATGTATTGGTGCTGATTGGGTTGGAGACTTTTGATTGGATGTTTCCATGGAGATGTGATAACTCAGCTGTAGATGAGATCTTTCATTGGATGGATTCCATGGAGGTGTAGCCCCACCCATTCAGCATGGACCTTGATTAGTTTACTAGAGCACTATATAAGCTCAGACAGAAGGAGCGAGCTTGCTACAGCCAAGAGGGACACTTTGAAGAATGCACAGGAGCTGAAAGAGTAGCTGCAGATGAGAGATAGTTTGATAATGGCCGTTGAAAGCAGACTCTTGCTCTGGAGAAGTCAAGAGAGGACAAACACCCTAAAAGCAACTAAGAGCGACATTTTTGAGGAACTACAGCCTAGAGAGGAATGTCCTGGGAGAAAGCCATTTTGAAACCAGAACTTTGGAGCAGACACCGGCCACATGCCTTCCCAGCTAACAGAGGTTTTCCAGATGCCATTGGCCATCCTCCAGTGAAGGTAACCGATTGTTGATGACTTATCTTGGACACTTTATAGCCTTAAGACTGTAACTTTGTAACCAAATAAACCCCCTTTTAGAAAAGCCGACCCATTTCTAGTGTTTTGCATTCTGGCAGCATTAGCAAACTAGAACATTCACATACCACACAATTATCCAAAGATCCATAGTGTACAATCATACAGCCCTGGGTACCATCATACAGCTATGCATCCATCACCACAATTAATTTTTTTTTCAATTTTTAGAACATTTTCATTACTCCGGAAAAGAAATAAAGACCAAAAAAAAAAAGAAACTCGAATCCTCCCATACCCCTAACCAGCCCCCTCCATTGTTGACTCATATTGGTATAAAACATTTGTTACTGTTGATAATAGAACGTTAAAATACTACTAACTGTAGTATATAGTTTGCAATAGGTATATATTTTTTTCCTATATGCCCCTCTATTATTAACCTCTATTTATAAAGTCATACATTTGTTCTGGTTCATGAAAGAGATTTCTAATATTTGTACAGTTAATCACAGACATTGCCCACCGCAGGGTTCACTGTTTTATACATTCCCATCTTTTAACCTCCAACTTTCCTTCTGGTGTCATACGTGACTCTGAGCCTCCCCTTTCCACCACCTTCACACACCTTTCGTCACTGTTAGTTATTCTCACAACATGCTACCACACCTCTGTTCATTTCCAAACATTTAAGTTCATCCTAGTTGAACTTTCTGCTCATAATAAGCAACCACTCCCCCTCTTTAGCCTCATTCTATATACTGGTAACTTATATTTCATGTCTATGAGTTTATATATTGTAATTAGTTCATATCAGTGAGACCTTGTAATATTTGTCCTTATGTGTCTGACTTATTTTACTCAATATAGTGCCCTCAAGATTTCTTCATCAACCCATTTTTTTTAAGACAGTTTTGTTCACACACTATACATTTCATCCGAAGTACACGCGATAGTTCCCTGTATAGTCACATATTTATTTATTCACCACCCTCACCATTATCTATATAAGGACATCTCTATTTCTTCCACAAAGCAGGAGGAAGAGTCAAAGAAGGTAGAGAGATAAAAGAAAAATAAAAAAGAGAAAACAAAACAAACAAAAAAACACAAATAAAACAAAACAAAACAAAAAACCAAACATGACCTCTAGGAAGCACCAAAAGGAAAGATAGCATTAAACTAAAGTAGAATAGTCAGACAACATACCCAATGCCGAGTCCCATACCCCTCCCTTATGCCCCCCTCTCATATGCATTTAGCTTTAGTATATTGCCTTTGTTACATTAAAGGAAGTAAAATACAATGTTTCTGTTAACTGTAGTCTCTAGTTTGCATTGATTGTATTTTTCCCCCATGCCACTCTATTTTTAACACCTTGAAAGGCTGACATTCATTTGTTGTCCTTCATGAAAAAACATATTTGTATCTTTTATCACAATTGTTGAGCCCTCTAGGTTTCACTGAGTTATACAGTCCCAGTCTTTATCTTTCCTCTTTCTTTCTGGTGTCCCACATGCTCCTAACCTTCCTCTTTCAACCACATTCATAGTCATCTTTGTTCCGTGTACTTACATTGCTCTGCTACCATCACCCAAAATTGTGTTCCAAACCTCTCATTCCTGTCTTTTTCTATCTGTGTGTAGTGCTCCCTTTAGTATTTCCTGTAGAGCAGGTATCTTTTTCACAAACTCAGTCATTGTCTGTTTGTCAGAGAATATTTTAAATTCTCCCTCATATCTGAAGGACAGTTTTGCTGGATATAGGATTCTTGGTTGGCGTTGTTTCTCTTTCAGTGTCTTAAATATAACACACCACTTCCTTCTTGCCTCCATGGTTTCTTTTGAGAAATCCGCACATAGTCTTATCAAGCTTCCTTTGTGTGTGATAGATTGCTTTTCTCTTGCTGCTGTCAGTATTCTCTCTTTGTCTTTGATGTTTGATAATCTGATTATTAAGTGTCTTGGCATAGGCCTATTCAGATCTATTCTGTTTGGGGTATGTTGCGCTTCTTGGATCTGTAATTTTATGTCTTTCATAAGAGATGGGAAATTTTCATTGATTATTTCCCCTATTATTGCTTCTGCCCCTTTTCCCTTCTCTTCTCCTTCTGGGACACCCATAACACATACATTCTCACATTTCATGTTGTCATTGAATTCCCTGATACATTGCTCATATTTTTCCATTCTTTTCTCTATCTGTTCTTTTGTGTGTAGGAATTCAGGTGTCTTGTTCTCCAGTTCCTGAGTGTTTTCTTCTGCCTCTTGAGATCTGCTGTTGTATGTCTCCATTGTGCCTTTCATCTCTTATGTTGTGCCTTTCATTTCCATAGATTCTACCAGTTGTTTTTTCAAACTTGTGATTTCTACCTTATATATGCCCAGTGTTTTCTTTATAGCATTCATCTCTTTTGCCATATCTTCCCTAAACTTTTTGAATTGATTTAGCATTTGTTGTTTCAATTCCTGTATCTCAGTTGAAGTGTGTGTTTGTTCCTTTGATTGGGCCATAACTTCATTTTTCTTAGTGTAGGTTGTACTTTTCTGTTGTCTAGGCATCTGGTTTCTTTGTTACCCCAATCAGGTTTTCCCAGACCAGAACAGGCTCAGGTCCCAGAAGGAGGAAATATTCAGTATCAGGTCTCTCTGAGGTGTGTCTTAGAAGATTGACACACCCTGTGAGACCTCAAGCTGCTGTGCTTTTCCTAACCTGCCCAGTAGGTGGCACCTGTCAGCCTGTCACTCCTGACTTTGTAAGAAAGTGTGGCCCATGGCTGTTTTCCCCCAGACTCTGGGGTCTTATTCTGAATGGAAGGTGGGTAGTAGAGCTGGGCACTACCTATTTCCAATTAGGGAAGATACCCCCCCCCCAGGGAGATTTCATTTGCATTTAAATATGTTCTTTGTTTCTCAGCCTCTGCTATCTCCACCCCTGTCTGGGTCAGAGCACTGCAAGCTAAAAATGCTGAGGCTTTCTCCACTGAGCCGCTCAGGTTGCGAGAGAGAAAAAGGGACAGAAATCTCCCTTTCAGGGCCAGTCCACAGCCCCCAGTTTCACCCATCAGCCAGAGACAGCACCCAGTTCTCTGGGCTCCCCCTCCTGAGACAGAGAAGTCCCCTGTCTCTTCAAGGTCTGTCATCACTAAAAGCCTCTGTCTACTTGTTGGGGATTTGCAGCTTGCATTGAGCAGTCCAGTTTGCCAATTAAAACCTCAACTGGGGCTGGACTGAGTTATATTCGCTTGTTCAGAGAGTGCTGCTCTCCATCACAGTGAGGCTTTCCTGTTTGGGCTGCCTTGGGGGAAGGGGGCTCCCAGCTCAGATCTGCAGTTTCTACTCACAGATTCACACTGCGATCTTAGGCATTCCTCCCAGTTCAGGTTGATGCGTGATGTGTGGACAGTTACGGTTGTCCCCCAGCAGTTATTCCAGATCATTTACTAGTTGTTGCTGGTTGTTTATTTGTTGTTTCAGGGGGACTAACTAACTTCCACTCCTCTCTATGCCACCATCTTCTTCCCTCTCCCTCCATTGTATTTTTTTTTAATTTCTTAATTGTTCGCATCATTTAGAATTTTTCCTACTTTTATGGTCCATTTATATTGTTTTCTTTTTCTGTGACTTGCTCAGTCATATCCTTTGCTGATTTTTCTACTGGGATATTCTTTTCTTTATTTCAAAGATGTGAACAAGCTCTTTATTTCTTAGGGAAATTAGATATTTGCTCATTACATAGAATACAAAAAAGTTTCCCAATCTATTTATAAATTTTATGATGCCTTTAATTTTTCCAAAGTTCATTTGTCCACCTTCCTTGGATTTGGGGCTTCATTCCATGCTTAGAAAGACCTTCTATGAAACCAAAAGTATAAAAATAGTTACTCAAGTTTTTACTTTGAGAATTTTCACTGTTTCATTTTTAGCATTTACATCTTGTTCTAGCTGGATGTATTTTGGAGTAAAGAGAAGGAATGCAACTTGATTTTTTCCAAGTAGCTATCTAACTGTACTCACCATATATTGAATGATCTGTTTTTCCCCTATTTATTTGAAAAGCCAATTTTTATCATTGGCCAAAATCCCCTGGGCACTTTGGTGGATCACTACTCCATTCTATTGAGCTATCTTTTTACACCTGTATCAGTATCGCAGGGTTTTAATTATTGATATTGTGTATCATAATTCATTTTAATATCTATAAAATTGTACTTCTTTTCAGAATTTTTCTGACGTGCCTCCTATTTTTATCTTTCCAGATGAACTTTAGAATAATTTTGTCAAGTGCCCCCTACCCCAAAAAAGAAACTCATTTGAAATTTGATTTTAAAATATTGAATTTTTAGGTTAATTTAGGAAGCAACGAGAGCCTTACTATGTTGGATCTTTCTATTTATTTGGATTTTCATTTATTCAAATCCTATTCTACACATCAATAGACTTTTATAGTTCTTTTCATAGATATCCTGCAATTTCTTGTAAAATTTATCCCTAGGTGTCCTGCATGCTTGCTAGTTATTTGTTAATGCATTATTTTCAATTTATCATATTTCTAGATGGCTACTGTTTGTATATAGGGCATCTATTTCTTTTTTATTCATTTGAAAATGGCCATTCCCTAGTTGCCATTTTTAATGCTTTATTTTGACATAATTTTGTCTCCCAGAAGATTTGCAAAAATAGTACAGAGTTCCTGTACACCCTTTGCCCAATTTCCCTTTATGGTAACATCTTACCTAACCATAAAACAATTATCAAAATGGAAAAATTAACCTTCATGCAACGCTCTTAACTAAACTCATGAATTTATTTGGATTCCACCAGCTTTTCCACTAATGCCCTTTTTCTCTTCCAGGGTCCAACCCTGGATCCCACATTGCATTTAGTTGTCACATCTCCTGGGTGTCCTCCAATCTGTGACAGTTCCTCAGACTTCCCTTGTCTTTCATGACCTTGATACTTTTGAAATTTACTTTTCAGTTATTTTGTAGACTGCCCCTCAGCTTCAGTTTATCTGATGCCTTCTCACGATTCGACTGAGATTATGCATTATTGGAAAGGCTATAGAGGCATGAGGTACCCTTCTGAACACATCATATCAGGGTACCTGAGGTTTGTGTTTCACATGATGTTAACCTTGATCATTTGGTTAAAATTGTGTTGCCCAGGATTCTCCACTATAAAGTTACTATTCTTCCCTTTTTCATTCCTGAGTATTTGGAGAGAGATACCTTGAGACTATGCAAAAATCTTGTTTCAGCTTAAACATTCACTCTCTAATTTTAGTATCAGTGAATCTTGTCAATGGCAGTTTTCACTGTGGTGTTTGAATGGTGATTTTCTATTTCCCTCATTCTTTCTACACTTATTAATTGGAATTCTGTAGGGAAGAGTTGTCACTTTGGCCTCATTTATCCATTTATTCAGTTACTGTCTTAGTTTGCCAGGCTGCTATGACAAATACCAGACTATAGTTTGGCTTAAACAACAGGACTTTATTGGCTCAAGTTTCAAAAGCTAGAAGGCTGGCTTCCTCCCAGGGTTGGTAGTGTTCTGGCTGGCTGGCAATCCTTGGGTTCCTTGGCTTTCCCATCACATGGCAATGTCCTCTGCTTTCTCTTCTGGGTTCCATTGACTTCCAGCTTCTGGCTCCTCCCTGTGGCTTTCCTTTTCTGTGTCTGAATTTCTCCTACTTACAGACAGTTCCAGTAATCTGGATTAAGGCCCAGCCTCATTCATTTGAGCCACACCTTAACTAAAAAGAACATCTTCAAAAGGTCCTGTTTACAATGGGTGCAAATCCACTGGAATGTGGATTAAAACTAAGAACATGTCTAAATTCTGGATCTGAAATGAATTCAATCTACAGTTATTTATATCAATATGCATTCATGAGCATTTGTTTTATTCTTTGGCTTACAATGGAATATTATAATTATTTATTTTGTCACTCATTGGGAGCCCATAACATGCTGCTGTTTTGTTTGTTTGTTTGTTTGTTTTTTAAGCATTTTCTTACTTTCTGGCACTGCAAGAAGCTCCAGGATCATCTTGTATTTTCCCTGGTCCAGAACTATGACCAATCAACTCTCCACAGAGCCCTGGCTCCTTTCACCAGAGAATGTTTTTTCAAAACTAAGATTTTTAAAAAATTATCTTAAAGTGTTTATCTTTGATTTTGTAGCTATTTAATCATATTAGCTTCAAAAAAGATGATTTTGATAACTCCTTTCCAATGTTTACACATATTATTTCATTATTTTATCTAATTGCATGTTTTTTGCTCTTTCAGCCCTTTCTGTTTTTTTAATGAGGATGGTGTATTTTGTTCTTTATTCTAGTAATATGGTATATTACATCATTCAATTTACATATAGTAAAGCAACTTTGCATTTCTGGAATAAATCCCTCTTGTTCATGGTGTAAAATCCTTGTTATATGTCACTGGATTTGGTTTGCTAGCATTTTGTGGAGGATTTTTTTTACCTGTATTTATAAAGCATATTGATCTGTAGTTTTCTGTTCTTTCGATGTCTCTGTCTGGTTTTGGTATCAGGATAATATGGCCTCACAGAATGTGTTGCAAAGAATTTTCCCATTCTACTTTTTAGAAGAGTTTGTGAAAGAGTGGTGCTAGTTCTTCTTTAATCATTTAGTAGACGTCACTGGGGAAGCTCTCTGGACCTGATTTTTCCTTTGAGGGAAATTTTTAAGTTACTACTTCAAAGTCTATATCTGATCTATTTCTAATTCAGATTTTCTATTTCTTTTTAAATGAGTTTTGGTAGTTTGTCTCTTTCTAGGAATTCATCCATTTCATCTGGGTTCTCCAGTGTGTAGGTGTACAGTGGTTCACAGCATTTCTTTATAATCCTTTTTATTTCTGAAAGGTCTGTAGTGATGCTTCCCTCTTTCCTTCCTGATTTTAGTAATATTAGTTGGTTTAGCTAAAGGTTTATCAATTTTATTGATCTTTTCAAAGTACCAACTTTTGATTTTGTTGGTTTTCTCCATTGTTTTCTGATCTTCAGTTCTTTTATTTCCACTATAATCTCTATTATTTTCTTCCTTCTGCTTGCTTCGGGTTTAGTTTTCCCTTCTTTTCTAGGGTGGAGTGTTAGGTCATTAATATGAGATTTTTCTTATCTCTAAAATGTAAGTGTTTACAGACATTTCTTTTTATTTATGGTTTGTGTTCAATGCAAATCAATTCCATAACATGAGAAGTTACTATGAATCAGAGCATAAATACACAAACACAACCTCCAATACAAAACACATGTACAGCATTCAGATATGAAGCAAAAGGGAGTGTTCAAAGTGTCAGTGAGGATGTGGAGAAATAGGAAAACTTTGCTTTGCTGGTGGGAATGTAAAATGGTACAGCCACTGTGGAAAACAGTTTGGTGGTTCCTCAAAAAGTTAAACCTAGAATTACCAAAAGAACATAGAATTATCAAGTCTACTCTTAGGTACATACCCAAAAGAATTAAAAGCAGAGACTCAAACAGATAGCTGTATGCCAACATTCATGGCAGCATTATCCACAGTAGCCAAAAGGTGGAAACAACATGTATTGGCTTTCCAGGCTGTTATCAGAAATACCACACAATGGGTTGGCTTCAACAGCAGGAATTTATTGGCTCATAGTTTCAGAGGCCAGAAGGCTGTGCTTTCTCCTGGGGATGGTAACATTCTGGCAAGGCTTGCTTTCTCCCTGAAGACTGCAGCGTTCTGGTGCTGGCTTCTGGCAATCCTTGGGGTTTCTTGGCTTTCCCATCACATGGCCATATCCTCTCCTTTTTCACTTCTGTGACTTTTGGGTCCTCTTTATAAGGCCCCCAGTAATTCAGATTAAGACCCACCAGGCTCAGTTCACCACACATTACACATTAACTAAAATTAACATCTTCAAAGGGTCCTGTTCACAATGTGTTCACACTGTTCACACGTGTATTCACATGAATCAAGATGAGGAACATGTGTTTATTAAGGTACATGATTCAAACAACCCAAGTGTCCATCAAGAAATTAATGGGTAAACAAAATATGGTAGATACACACAAGGAAATATTATACAGCCATAAAAAGAAATGAAGTTCTAATATATGCTACAACATGGATGAGTCTTGAAGACTTCAAGTTGAGTGAAATAAGCCAGACACAAAAGAACAAATACTATATGATCTCACTTACACGAAATAAGTAGAGTATGCAAATTCATAGTCTGAAACTAGAAAACAGGTTACCAGAAGCCAGGTGGGAGAGGGAAATGGGAAGTAATGTTTAAAAGTTTGCTTGTTTGGAACTGTTATGTACCCCAGAAAAGGCCATTTTCTATTAACCCATTTTTCTGGGTACAGACATATTTGGTTAGGTTGTTTCAATTGGGATGTGCCCTACCCAATTCAAGGCAGGTCTTAATCCTTTACTGGAGACTTTTATTAAAGGATAAAAGGGAGAGACACACAGAGAGAGAGAGAGAGAGCAGAGAGATGAGAAATGCCCAGAGAAGCAAGAAGGACCCACAGGAGTTGAGAGAGAGAGAGCTAATGAGACCAAAACCCAGGAGAGAAGGACCAGCGGATGTCAGTAACCATGTGTCTTCCCATGTAACAGAAGAACGCCAGACATTATCAGCCTTTCTTTAGAGAAGATATCCTCTTGTTGATGCCTTAATTTGGACATTTTCATGGCCTTAGAATTGGAACTTGTAACTTAATAAATCCCCACTGTTAAAAGCCAACCCATTTCTGGTAGATTGCATTCCAGCAGCTTTAGCAAACTGAAATAATTGGTTTATGTTTGAGGTGATGGAAAAGTTTTGGCAATGCATGATATTAGTGGAGGCATGACTTTGTGAATATAATTGACACCACTGAACTGTGTATTTGAAAGGGGATAAAAAGGGAAATTTTAGGTTGTATATAAGTTACCACACACACACACACACACACACAAACACACAGAAAGACAAGACACAGAAGAGTGAACCCTTATGTAAACAGTGGGCTAAAATTAATAGCATAATTATATTATTTCATCAATTGTAACAAAAGCAACACACTAATGCAAAATGTTAATAATAGGGAAAACTGTATGTTTGAGAGGGAGTATATGGGAACTCTGTACTTCCTGCATGATTTTTCTGTAAACCTACAGCTGCTCTGATTAAAAAAAAAAAGTCTATTGAGTTAAACTACAGTTATAGCAGATACTATTGTCCTAATACAGAAATTGGTATCAAAAGCTGGATGCTACTCTTAGACAAAAGAAGTAATAAAGACTAAAATAGGGGGCATTGGCTTAGCAGTCAGGGAGTTGGCAGTGTGGAAACTGTTATCAGAGAGGCCAATGTAATTCAGTGGCAAAACATTTGGTTCAATTGTCTCCCGTGATGACTTGGAAGATCAACCAGATATCGCCTGAACCCTTAGAGCAGGGGAAGATGCTGTCAAACAGAATGCTAATAGTGTACCTTGGTTGTAACTGGTTACGTTTATCCAAGTATTAAAAGAAAGATACACTCAGGCAAAAACTGGCCCATTTTCAAGCAAAAGTGAAAGGGAATATAAACAGTCCAGAAATGTGGGGCCTTATGAATTAAGAAAATCCAATTTTCAGACACCATGTAGTGTGAAACAAGACTGAGAAAAGCTTTGAGTGGCAAAGGCCCAGCTCTTTGGCAAAGATCAGATAGGCTGACGAGAAGTGAAGTGAGAGGGCTGTGCAGGTAACAAGGCAAATAGTTCAAATTGAGTTTGCAAATTCTGTTTAATGAAAGAAGTTTGGGTGTGCTTACTTGCACATGCAAACTAACAGGAAACAAATAGAACAGAAGCCCACTCGTGCTTTGAGGGAATTGTATTATCAAAGGAACCATGAGGCAGGATTTAAAAACTGTACACTATTCAGGCATTAAAACAGCCTTCACATCCCCAATCTTGTACGGGTACTGACTCTCCACAAATGGATTGTTCTTTTCCTCTGCTTATCCAAATGTGCAGGCTTCTGGTTCTGTTGGGCATTGGGGTTCTGTGGTGTACACTGCCCAGATCCTACTCACCCTGGCTCCAGGACTGAAGCACTAATTTTCCCAGGTGCATGGATGGTGGACAGGCAGCAGCTCTTAGCTGAGGGCTTGTCCTGGTCTTGCCCTTGGGCATAGAAAGGTGCCTCTCCCAAGGTCATGGCCCTTTTCTCAAGCAACCCACATTCACTGATTGGTCAACATGGAATATAAAGTCTCTGCAGGTTTGTCCCAACTCGGGAAGCTCTGCAAAGACACCCCAGCTCCAGAGATCCCTGTAGGATAACTTGAGATTTCTCTGTGACTGCTTCTCAGTTCAACTTCTTCCATTGCCCAATTTTGCTTCTTTCACTTCCATGAACCCCTCCCGGTAAACCACATAAACACAAACCTCAGTCTCACAGTCTAATTTCCAGGAGACCTGATCTGCAAATGTATTACTTGAACAGAGGAAAACCTGCAGGCAGTGGAAGACAAAGGAGTCTTTGTTCTAGGAACCTGGCGGGAAAGCACCCAGGAAATGGGACTCCGTGAAGGTGTGTTGTGGAGGGTGCAAGCAGGAGTGTGTGTGGTCAGTGAAAAAGCCATGCAGCCCCCAAGGAGGGCTGCTTCCACTGCAGTCAAAATGCACATGGAAAAAGCTCAGGAAACCGAGGACAGTGGACAAAGAGCTCCTCCTAGAAGCAAAATCAGGGCCTCATCAAGGAAATTCCCCCACTGCAAGGGCCAAAGGACCTCACCTTGCCTGCCCAGCAGGGTTTTATCATTACAATGGACTGCAGACTCCAGGGTATCTTTCACCACTACCTTTTCTGAATGGAAGTTTTCATTGCAATTTTCCTATCCCTGCTTGATCATTGTAAATTGCAGGAGGAAGGGTGGGGATAGGGAGAAGAAAAATAAAAAGAAATTCACTCTGAGATACATCATATTAAAACTGAAGAAAAGCAAAGAAAAAGAAAAAAATCTTAAAATCTCCCAGGGGGGAAAAAAAAAGACAGATGGCCTTCAGAGCAGCAGCAGGAAGACAGACAGCTGACATTTGGTGGGTGAACAAAACCGTCTTAAAAAAAAAATGGGTTGATGAAGAAACCTTGAGGGCACTGTATTGAGTTAATTGTCAGACACAAAAGGACAAATATTGTATGGTCTCACTGATATGAACTAATTATAATATGTAAACTCATAGACATGAAATATAAGTTACCAGGACATAGAACAAGGCTAAAAAATGGGGAGCAGTTGCTTATTATTAGCAGAATGTTCAGTTAGGTTGAACTTAAATGTTTGGAAATGGACAGAGGTGATGATAGCACATTATTGTGAGAATAACTAACAGTGCTGAATGGTGTGTGAAAGTGGTAGAAAGGGGAAGTTCAGAATCTCATATGTCACCGGAAGGAAAGTTGGAGGTTAAAGGATGGTAATGTATAAAACAGTGAATCTTGTGGTGGACAATGTCCACGATTAACCGTACAAATATTAGAAATCTCTTTCATGAACTAGAACAAATGTATGACACTATAACTAGAAGTTAATAATAGAGGGATATATAGGGGAAAATATACCTATTGCAAACTATGTATTACAGTTAGTAGAATTTTAACATTCTTTCATCAACAGTAACAAATATGTTGAAGTCTCCCACAATGATCGTGGAAATTTCAATTGCTTCCTTTAGTTTTGCCAGTGTTTCTCTCATGTATTTTGTGGCACCTTGATTGAGTGCATAAACATTTATGATTGTTATTTCTTCTTGTTGAATTGCCCCTTTTATTAGTATGTAGTGGCCTTCTTTGTCTCTCAAAACATCCCTGCATTTAAAGTCTATTTTATCTGAGATTAATATTGCTACTCCTGCTCTCTTTTGGCTGTAGCTTGCATGAAATATTTTTTTCCAACCTTTCACTTTCAATTTTTTTGTGTTCCTGTGTCTAAGATGAGTCTCTTGTATGCAACACATTGATGGTTCATTTTTTTTATCCATTCTGCGAATCCGTATCTTTTAATTGGGGAGTTTAATCCATTTACATTCAACGTTATAATTGTGAAGGCATTTACTGTATCAGCCATCTCTTGTATCAGCCATCTCATCCTTTGGTTTATGTTTGTCATATATATTTTTTCCCTCTCTCTATTAATGTCCTTTAACGTACCCATACTGAATCTCTTTAGTACTGAATCTTTCTCCATGTCTCTCTCTCCTTTCTTTGTTTCTCTGTCTGTAGGGCTCCCTCTAGTATCTCCAGTAGGGCAGGTCTCTTATTAGCAAATTCTCTCAGCATTTGTTAGTCTGTGAAAAACTTAAGCTCTCCCTCAAATTTGAAGGCAATTTTTCTCACTCAGAATTTTAAATATATCGTGCCACTGCCTTCTCACCTCCATGGTGGCTGCTGAGTAGTCACTACTTAGTCTTATGTTGTTTCCTTTGTATGTGGTGAACTGATTTTCTCTTGCTGCTTTCAGAACTTGCTCCTTCTCTTCTGTATTTGACAGTGTGATCAGAATATGTCTCGGAGTGGGTTTATTTGGATTTATTCTATTTGGAGTTTGCTGGGCATTTATGATTTGTGTATTTATGGTGTTTAGAAAATTTGGGAAGTTTTCCCCAACAATTTCTTTGAATACTCTTCCTAGACCTTTACCCTTCTCTTCCCCTTCTAGAACACCAATGAGTCTTATATTTGGATGTTTTATATTATCTATCATATCTCTGAGGTCCATTTCAATTTTTTTGATTTTTTTCCCCATTCTTTCTTTTGTTCTTTCATTTTCCATTCTGTCACCTTCCGGGTCACTGATTTGGAGTTCAGCTTCCTCTAGTCTTGTACTATGAGTATCCAGGATCTTTTTAATTTGGTCAAAAGTTTCTTTAATTTCCATAAGATTGTCAATTTTTTTATTTACTCTTGCAATTTCTTATTTATGCTCTTCTAGTGTCTTCTTGATGTCCTTTATATCCTGTGCCATGTTCTTCTTCATGTCCTTTATATCCTGTGCCATGGTTTCATTGTTCATCTTTAGTTCTTTGATTAATTGCTCCATGTACTGTGTCTCCTCTGATCTTTTGATTTGGGTGCTTGGGCTTGGGTTATCCATATCTTCTGGTTTTTTCATATGCTTTAAATTTTTCTGTTGTTTTTGGCTTCTTGGCATTTGCTGAACTTGATAGGGTTCCTTTAGGGTTTGTAGACCAATTAAAACCCTTATCTCTAACTTGTCGGATCTACAGCTTCGTGGAGTACACTTTCTCTAACTAACCAGCAGGTGGTGTCCACGAGCCACCTATTCCCCTCAAGCCAGTTCTCCCCTGCTTTTTCTTTGTGGTGAGTGGGGAAGTGAGTCTTGTGGGGTCCAATTGGTGTACCAAGCTTGTGTGTGTAGTTGGTGTTGCCCGCCCTGTATATGGGGCATGTGTCTGGGTGGTCAGGGAGTGGGGGCAGCTCTAACAATCAAATCTCCCTGGTGTTTCTAGAGATTTAAAGCTGCAGCAAAAGTCTAATCCTTCAGTTCAGTCCTGCCACAGTTTGTCTCTGCCGCTGATCCACAAGTCCTTGGTATTGGCATATGGCCCCTGAGACTTGTGAGTGGGTCCCTCTTCCAGGCCATGCACCCCCAGGTCCTCTGTTGAGGGATGACTGTGGTATGTCACAGGTGAGTGCCATCCCCCCAGGGTGGTTCTGGGCTGCAGGGCTGTGTAGGGAGGCTCCCAGTCTGCTGAAATGATGGCTGAATGGGGCTTGTTAATTCATACTGCTCCACCTTCCCAACTCTGGGACAACCAGCTGAGGGTGCAGGGAAGGCTAATTTCCACACCCAATTTTGTGGTGTGTGCGTGTGTTGTTGGAAGCACTTCCCATCACACTGGGTTGTCTGGGACAGCTCTGAGCTGTGGGGCTGATGATGGGCAGGAGTGTTCCCTGTCCACTGGGAAGATGGCTGTGAGTGGACACCCCCCTTTTCTTGGGAAGTTGTGGTGTTTAGTGAATTTTATCAGCCACTGGGCTTATTGCCTTGTGTCTCAGAGCTCTCTTAGTTCTGCTTTTGTCTTGACTTGCCCAAATTGCAAGTCCTTGAGGCTTTCTGTATTGGGCTTCTTAGAGTAATTGTTTTAGAAAAAGACAAAAAGATTAAAAAAAAAAAAAAAAAAGAAAGGGAAAGGCCCTCCTTGCAGATCTATTGGGTTATTGAAATGCTAAGAGACAAGGCAATTAGGGCCATTAAGGAATGGTCCAGGGGGCAGAGAGATCAGTTTTTCTTCTGGATTTGCATATGAGCCTGATTGCCTGAGCTCTGCCCTTTTCCGTTCTATGTTCACCAGAACTCCAAAAAGCCTCCGCTTTTATTTTTGGGTTTTTCTTGCTGTTTTTGCTATTCCTATCTCCTCTCCACCAGGCTGGCTTCTCCCGGATTCTCCGGTGTCTGGTCTCAGTCTATCTGTGATTGGAGTTTGGATCAGTAGAATGAGAATCTGATAAGAGCTGCAACTGCAGTTCTCCCTCCTCATTCCCAGCACTGACGGCCCCTCCTCCCACGGGACTGAGCCTGGCAGGGAGGGGCGTGGGTCCCCTGGCTGCAAAAACTTGCAGATTTTGCTAATCTCAGCAGTTCCACATTTTCATGAGTGTTGTATGAAGTATGCCCAAAGTCAAATTGCTCTGTGGTGTCCAGTCCACGCAGTTCCTGGCTTTCTACCTACTTCCCTGGAGGAGTAACTAAAACATACAGCTCACCACTCCGCCATCTTGCCCCACTCCCAACAGTAACAAATGTACTGTACCAGAACTATGAGTCAATAATGCAGAGGGGGTGGTTAGGGGTATGGGAGAATTTGAGTTTTCTTTTTTGTTTTTATTTCTTTTCTGGAGTAATGAAAATGTTCTAAACACTGAAAAAAAATTGTGATGGATGCACAGTTGTATGATGGGACCATGGGCAATTGATTGTGTACTTTGGATAACTGTATGGTATGTGAACAATCTCAATAAAGTTGAATTTTAAAAAAAAGGAATGGAGTTCTGATACATGTGACAACATGGATGAACCTTCACGACATTCAGTTGAGTGAAAAGCCAGACCTAATAGGATAGATGTTGCATGGTTCCACTTATGTGAAATATCTAGAATATGCAAATTCATAGAGACAGAAAGTAGATTACAGATTAACATAGGCAAGGGGAGGCAATAAGTGGGAGTTCATGCTTAATGGGTACAGAGTTTCTGTTTGGGGTGATGAGAAAGTGCTGGTAATGTATGGTGGTGTTAATGGCACAACATTGTGAATGTAACAAATACCACTGAATTATACACTTGAAAGCAATTTAAATGGGAAATTTTATGTTGTATATATGCTTCCACAATAAAAAGTTTAAAAATTAGAATGAGGGCAAAATATAGATTTTTCAGGCAAACAAGACCGGAGAGAATCACACACAGAAGATCCTCACTAAAGGACATTTCTTCAGGCAGAAGGAAAAGCCACAGACGGAAGGCCTGGGAAGCAAGAAGGAATAAAAAGAAAAGAAAACACTAAATCTGTGGGTAAATGTAAGTTGACTTTGTCTAGTGGGTTTTAAAAAACAACGTCAAATTAAACTACACGACAATACTAACATAAATCAGGAGGGAGATAAATGGAGTTAAAAGTTCTGAGATTCCTATAGTACATGGGAGTATGATAAATGTTGTGATTAAGTTTAGACATTGATAAAATAGATACATATATTGTAATTCTTAGGGTAGTCACTAAAAGAATAGAAACAGAGTGTACAACTTCTAAATTAGTAGTGAGAGGAAATGGAATGATTAAAAAAAATCAATTCTAATGAAAGCAAAACAGGAGAGAAAAAGAAACACAGAAGAGATGAGACATAGAAACTACAAGGTAGATTTAAACCCAAATAAATCTAATTAAACGGATCCAAATAAATGTAATTATAGATTTCAGTAAATGTCTGAATATTCCAGTTAAAAGACAAATATTGTCAGATTGAATTTTTAAAATACAATCATATGCTATTTATAAGAGACTGATCTAAAACAAAATCGAACATAAATGGATAGAAAAAGATATACCATGCAAAATTAATCAAATGAAAGGTGGTTTGCATATTAAGATCCAACAAGAGAGACTCTGAGAGAATAAGCATCTTTAAAAATAAATAAATAAATAAATAAATATATAAATAATATAAAATAAAAATAAATATTACCCCAGCGGCGATGTTGTGCTGTGGGCAAGAGAGATGGCTTTATAAACCCTGGAATGAGGTTCTCTTGCCCGAGGTATCAGCTGTGCAGAGCCCCTGGGGGGCAGCCACTGTCACCATGTCTGACCAGGAGAACATAATCCTTCAAAAAGACCAAGGACCATCCTTTAGAGCCAGTGACAGAAATCTGATTCTGTGCCCTCCTTTAGTCTAATCTCACCTCACAGCAAAGCAAAGTGCTGATAAAGAACCAGAAGATTAATCCAAAAGGACACCATTCCAGACCCTGCGGTTGCAAGATTGCCTCAAAAGCATGAAACATCAGGTATCTTTCCTCCCAGCCTCTTGATATTGTTTTGTTATTGAGGAAGTTTGGTTGCTGTGGAATAGTTTTCCTTTTATGATGTTTTTGCATACTTTCTTGATCTCTCTAGTAGCACTAGGCCCGGGAAAGTAGCTTTTTAATTTATCTCCGGGACTGAATCATTTGCTTCTTCCGGGACAATGGGATTGTTATGGATAATGTTCTCTAAGACATCTTTAGCATTCCATTTTGGAATTTCCTGAAATTGTGATTTGTTTTTGGTAGGTAATTCTCTGATATTCTTCTGCTTTTTAAAAATGAGTCATGTCCACAATAATTGTAATAGTCCCTAGATTGTAAGCTCTTACAGCAGTTAACTCTATCCCTGAATTGTAAGGCCTATCTCTAAACTTTAAGATGCTGATCCCCTAGCGTATGTTGTCACAAACATTGGGACTGGCGGTTTGATGTGCTGAGCCCTCAAGCATGGGACTTGCCCTTATGAAGCTCATTACCACAAAGGAAAGTCTAAAGTTGTATGTAATGGTGCCTAAGAGTCTCCCCCTGAGTACCTCTTTGTTGTTCAGATGTGGCCCTCTCTCTCTCTAGCTGAGCCATCTCAACAGGTGAACTCGCTGCCCTCCCCTCTACATGGGACCCGACTCCCAGGGATGTAAATCTCCCTGGCAACGCAGAATATGACTCCCGGGGATGAATGTGGACCCGGCATCGTGGGACTGAGAGTATCTTCTTGACCAAAAGGGGGATGCAAAATGAGACGAAATAGTTTCAGTGGCTGAGAGATTCCAAATGGAGTCGAGAGGTCACTCTGGTGGACATTCTTATGCACTATATAGATAACACCTCTTAGGCTTTAATGTATTGGAATAGCTAGAAGTAAATACCTGAAACTACCAAACTCCAACCCAGCAGTCTGGACTCCTGAAGACAATTATATGATAATGTAAATTACAAGGGGTGACAGTGTGATCGTGAAGACCTTGTGGATCACACCCCCTTTATCTAGTGTATGGATGAGTAGAAAAATGGGGATAAAAACTAAAGGACAAATGGGGTGGGATGGGGGATGATTTGGGCGTTCTTTTCACTTTTATTTTTTATTCTTGTTCTGGTTCTTTCTGATGTAAGGAAAATGTTCAGAGATAGACTGTGGTGATGAACACATAACTATGTTATCATACTGTGGACAGTGGATTGTATGTCATGGATGATTGTATGGTGTGTGAATGTATTTCAATAAAACTGAATTTAATAAAAAAAAAAATGAGTCATGTATTTACTGCTGTGGGAATGTAGAATGGTGCAGCCACTGTGGAAGATAGTTTGGCGGCTGCTCACAAAGCTAAGTATAGAATTGCCATATGACCCAGCAATCTGCTACTAGGTATACACTCAGAAGAACTGAAAGCAGGAACCCAAACAGACATTTGCACACCGATGTTCATAGCGGCATTATTCACAATTGCCAAGAGATGGAAACAGCCCGAGTATCCATCATCTGATGAATGGATAAACAAAATGTGGTAGATACATACGATGGAATATTCTTCAGCTGTAAGAAGGAATGAAGTGTTGATGCATGCAACAGCATGATGGGCCTGGAAGACATCATGTTGCATGAAACAAGCCAGACACAAAAGGACAAATATTGTATGGTCTCACTAATATGAAATAATTATAATGAGCAAACTCTTGAAGTTAAAATCTAGAGTATGGATTACCAGGAGGTAGAATGAGGGTAGAGAATGGGGAGCTGATGCTTAATTTGTACAGAATTTTTAATCAGGTTGATTGTAAATGTTTGGAAATGGATAGAGGTGATTGTAGCACATTACTGTAAGTGTAATTAACACTGCTGAATTGTGGGTGTGATTATGGTTGAAAGGGGAAGTTTAGGGTCGTTTGTGTCACTAGAAGAAAGCTAGAGGATAAAACATGGGACTGCATAACAGTGAACCCTGTTGTGGATGATGACTGTGGTTAATTTTACAAACATAAGACTGTTCTTCCATGAACTAGAACAAATGTACATCACTATTACAAGGTGTTAATAACAGAGTGGTATATGGGAAAAATACAACTAATGCAAACCATGGACTATAGTTAACAATAGTATTGTAATATTTTTTCATCAGTTGTGTTCCGGTTTGCTAATGCTGCCTTCATGCAAAATACCAGAAATTGATTGGCTTCTATAAAGGGGATTTATTAAGTTACAAATTTACAGTTCTAAAGCCATAAAAAGTGTCCAGACTAAGGCATCAATAAGAGGATACCTTTAGTGAAGAATGGCCGATGGCATCCAGAACACCTCTGTCAGCTGGGAAGGCACGTGGCTGGTGTTTGCTGATACTTTGCTCCTTGGTTTTGGTTTCAAAATGGCATTCTCTGGGCTTGTCTTTCTCAGCTTCTGAGGAGCAAACTCTGGGCTAGCATTTCGAAACGTCAGCAAGCATCTCCAAGTGTCAGCTCTTAAGTGTCTCTCCCAAAGTGTGCGTCTCTCCCAAAGTCTCTCTCAGCTGCCCTTGGGGCACTTTGTCCTCTTATCTTCTCTGGAGCAAGCTCTGGGCTAGCATCTCAAAGCATCAGCAAGCATCTGGGTCTGCTCCTTTTAAAGGACTCCAGTAAACTAATGAAAACCCACACTGAATGGGCGGGGCCACACCTCCATGGAAATAATCTAATCAAAAGTATCACCTATAGTTGGGTGAGTCACATCTCCATGGAAACACTCAATCAAAAGATTAATGTCTGTCCTCAAAAGATTGCATTAAAGAATATGGCTTTTGTGGCGGACATCATATATCCAAACCGGCACAAGTTGTAGCAAAGGTGCTATACGAATGCTAAGTGCGATAATAGGGGAGTATAAGAGGTATGGGATTTTTTCTTTTTGGAGCAATGAGAATGTTCTCAAATTGATTATGGTGATGAATTCACAATTCTGTGATTATACTGAGAGTCATTGATTGTACACTTTGGATGGATTGTATGGTGTGTGGATAAAACTGTTTTAAAAAAAGTCATGTGGGCAACTTCTTACAGATTCTATTACTGAGCACCCTTGGATATTTCTGTAACATGATTTATGCTTATTTAAGGATGTGTTGTATTTATGATACTTTTATATTTTGACCATTTTCTCTATATTTGATTGCCTTTACTGAACTGATGTGCATCTGAAGGAAACCACCTGAAAGTAGGACAGGTAGAGTTCTGTTCGCTGCATTTACTATTCTCAATATCTAGGGCCAGTTTCTTTTTAAGGTCTTACTGAAGATTAATATACCTACAAAAAAGTGCACACATCCTAAGTGTACAGTTTGCTGAATTTTCACAAACTGAGCACATCCATGAAACCGCACCCAGAGCACGAAACTCAACATTCCCAGCTCCCTCCTCTTCCTCCCTTCCAGTCACTAACCCCCCTCTAACCACAATCCTGACTTCTAATGCATAGTTTTGCCTGCTTTTATACATTATAACATGATATAAATGGCATCATATGTTAAAAATAAATAAATAAATATTACCTCTAAGATAAAAGATTCAATTTTCCAGGAAAATACACAAGTTCTAAATTGATATGCACCTAATAAGATAGCCTCAAAAATAAGTAAAACAAAAATTGATAGAACATTAAGGAGAAATAGGAAATCCACAATAAAGCAGAAGATTTTAACACCTCTCTGTCAGTAATTGATAGAACGAGTAGACCAAAAATAAAAAATAAATAAAAAATAAACAACAACGACAAAAACAGTCGATAAGAATGCAGAAGATTTGGACAAGGTAGTTAACAAACTTGACCTGAGTTACACATAAAGAATATTGCAGAACACACATTCTTTTTGGGCTCACTCAAAACATTTACACAAAGTGACTGTAGTGCAATCAACCTAGAAATTAACAGCAAACAAAATTCTAGAAAATCCCTACACTTTTGGAAATGAAGAAACACACTTTTAAATAACAAATGAATCAAAGAGGAATTCAGATAAGAATTTAGAAATGTTTTTAATTGAACAATAGTGAGAATACTGTATCTCAAAACTGTGTGGTACAGCTAAAGCAGTATACAGAGGAAATGTATTGTCTTATATGTATATATATTAGAAAAATAGAAATGTTGAAAATTAATGGGATAAGCATCCATTTCAAGTAGTTAGAAAAAGAACAGCAAAATAACTTAAAAAAAAGGGAAGGAAATAATGAGGTTTAGAATATAAAGAGAGCAAAGAGGCAACCCTCATAGTGGGAGAAGATATTTACAACAAATATAACTGACAATCCTCATATCCAGAATGTATGATATATAAATAACTCCTACAAATCAATACAAAAAATCCAGAAGACTCAGTAGAAAAATGAAGGAAAAAAAATAAACAGCACAAAACACTCAAATAGCTATTTCACAAGAGAGAAGGCCACATGGTTAGCTGATATGTGAAAAGGTGATCATATTCATTAGTAATCAGGGAAATGCAAATTAAAACCACAGCCAATCAGACTGCCAAAACTTAAAATGTCCATCAATACCTGGTACAGGGAGGATGCAACACAACAGGAGCTTTTTTACACCTCTGATGACATTATCTTATAAGGTGGAAGAATCTTACAACACCCTAGGTCCAGCAGTGCTGCTTCTAGTATATACCAGAGAGGAATGTGTGCTCATGTGGCCCAGGAAAAGTGTATGGAAATGTTTATAGCAGCACTGCTCCTAATAGCCAAACACCAGACACAGTTCAAATACTGACCTGCAGAGGAATGAACAAATTGAGGTCCTCCATGGTAATGCCAGTGAAAGTAAACAAGTTGCAACTACATCAATTAATGTGGATGACTGTCACAAATATCATATGGAGCAAAAGAAACTAGGCACAAACAGAGGCATGCAGCATGATTACATATATGTGATGCTCAGAATGAGACTCTGTTTAAGAATGCATGCAAAGGTGTCAAGCTTTAGAGAAAATCAGGGAAAGGATTATTCCAAAAGTCAAGAGACTTGTTACCTGGAAGGCAAGAGGGAGAGGCTTTGATCAAGGAATGACACACAGATGGCTTTTGGAGAGCAGGGAATGTTCTATTTCTTGACCTGAATGTCAGCTTGATGTTCACTCTACAATTATTAATTGTTCTGCACATATATATTTTACATCTTTTTCTGTATTATATTACATTTCCCAACACTGGGGAAAAATGTCAAAAAAAAATCAGTGGGGGGTGAGGAAGTGGATCCAGAGAACATCAAAACCTCTTTTGAGAAGTGCAGTTGGAAAGGGGATAAGACAGGGAGGGTGGTAGCTGGAAGGGAAGGTGGGATAGAGGGAGGTCTTTTCTTGGTGGGTGATAAAGATCTGAGCTCAGTTCACTGCTAATGGGAAGATGCCAGTGGAGGGGAGAGGTGGGAGGTGCACAAGGGGACTAGGTCCTTAGCAGATGAGGTTCTGAAGGCAACAGCAGGAGGTGGAACCCACTTTTCCTCTCAGATTAGCTCCTCGCTAATCTTTGACAGGAGAGACCTCCTCTTCCAATTTGGCTGGAGTCCTCTTAAGCAAAGGAAACTGGACGCAGAAGGAGACGCCAGATGTCAGCAGAAGCAAGAGGAGCAGGGAGAGAAAGCACCACGTGATGGGGGATTCTCAGGACACTAGACCAGGAGAAAGCAAGCCTGGCCAAACCCTTTACGTGGGACTTCCAGCCTCCAAAACTGTGGGATGATAAATTCCTGTTGTTAAAGCCAACCCATCGTGGGGTGATCGTCACAGCAGCCCTGGCGATCTGAGACATCTGCGAAGGATGAGGGAGTAGCCCTTTCTTTCCCAAGTACCTTATACTTCAAACCAGTGACACCTGCCGCTTCTTTGCTACTCCATCCAGACAGCCCATCAACATAATTCCTGAAAAACCACTCACGTTCTGCAACTGGTTTGTTTCTTTGTTTCTCTGTAAGTGAAACAGTATCAAATCATATACTTCCTTCTCAAGGAACTATTTTTTCCATTCCTTTGTCAGTCTTTTTAAGTGGAATGACTTGAACTTCTAACGATAATCTAATAAGAAATGGGTGGATCCTATTTCTCAGCCATTGTGTGTTATACTACTCTTAGTGTATATTAAGATTATATTGGTTTTTTTTTTGTTTGTTTGTTTAGGATTATATTGTGTTTTTTTGTCATTGTTAAAGAGAATTTCTTCTAAAAAAACTTTTTATCTATTACAAAAGTAATATACATTTTATAGAAATTTTGGGAATACAGAAAGGCATGGTAGTTTCTTGGCTACTTTTGACCATTTAGTGTTACAAAGGAACTTTAGAATTATTTTCTCAAGTTCCAAGGGAATACAAAATGAGCTTCTCTTTAGAACTGCATCTTTGCCAGATTTCATTTTCTCATCTAGGAATATGATATATCACTCTATTCATTCAAGTTTATTTTTTTAAATCTTTAATACAAAGAAGATTCTAAAACTTTACTAAGCCTTGAATATTTCACATTAATGTATGCCTAGGTTTTTTTTCATTTTTATAACTTTTATTTTGAAAATAATTTTAAAGTTACAGTTACCAAAATTATAATACAAAGAACTCCAATATACCCCATACCCACATATCCTATTTGTCTACCTTTAATATTTTTCCACTTTTTTGTATAATTCTATCTATACCTGTGTCTATCTATCCATCCTTTACCTATCTATATATCTAATTATATATATATACCTATATTCAAAAATTTGATAGCAAGTTGCATACATCATAATCCTTGAACATGTCATACCTCTATGCATATTACTGACCCCACAGAAATAAAAAGGATCATAAGAGATTCTAAGAAAATCTATATGCCAATAAATTGGACAAATTAGATGAAATGGACACATCACTAGTAACACACAAACAGCCTACAGTGACATACAACAAATAGAAGATCTCAACAGACCAATTCCAAGCAAAGAAATTGAATCAGTCTTCAAAAATCTCCCAACTAGGAATCTGGACCTGGCATCGTGGGATGCAGAACATCCTCCTGAGCAAAGGGGGTTGCGAAATGAAACAAGTCTCAGTGGCTGAGCGATTCCAAAAGGAGCCGACAGGTCACTCCGGTGGGCACTCCCACGCACAATGTAGACAACCCTCCCCAGGCTGGATGAATTGAAACAGCCAGCAGCAAACACCCAAATACATCAAACTACAACCCAGAACCCCCGAATCCTGAAGATGACCGCATAAAAATGTAATTTATGAGGGGCGACAATGTGACTTGGAAAGCCATGTGGATCATACTCCCTCCCTTCCAGGGCATGGAGGGAAGAGCAGAAAAACGGGGACGGAAAAAAAAAAAAGCACCCAGTGCTCTCCTCCACCTCAATTGCTCTCCTTCACTTCAATTCCCATTCATACCATTTCTGTGTGTGTGTGGTAATGAAAATGCTCAAAAATCAATCTTGGCGATGGACACACAACCATATGGCGGCACCGAGAACAATCGATTGCATGCTCTGCATGACCGCATGGCATTTGAATATATCTCAACCAAACTGAATTATTAAAAAAAAAAATTTCCCAAATAAGAATAGCTCAAGATCAGATGTCTTAACAGGTGAATTCTACCATTCATTCCAAGAAGAATTAAAACCAATCATGTTCAAACCCTTCCAAAAAACTGAAGGGAAGGGAACATTACCTAATTCATTGTATGAGGACATTACCCTAGTGCCAAAGCCATATAAAGATACTACAGGAAAATAAAGTTTGACACAAATTTCTCTTATGAATATAGGTGCAAAGATCCTAAACAAAATACTTGCAAACTGAACCCAACAGTGTATGAAAAAAAAAAAAAAGATCAAGTGGATATTATCCCAGGCATGCAAGATGGTTTAACATTAGAAAATCAAAGAACATTATCAAACAGAAGGGAAAAGACAACATGATCCTTTCAATGGGTGCAGAAAATGCTTCTGACAAAGTGCAGCATTTTTTCGTGATAAAAGTACTTAGTAAGAATAGAAGGAAACACCCTCAACCTGATAAAGTCCGTAAATGACAAACCCAACCTAACATCATAGTTAGTAGTTGAAGAATGAAGCTTTCCCTCTAAACTCTGGAGCAAGACAAGGATGTCCACTGTCACCACTGTTGTTCACCATATTTCTAGAAGTTCTAGTAATAGGAGCTAGGCAAGAAAAAGAAATAAAAGGTCTGCAAATTGGAAAGGAAGAAATAAAACATTCAGTATTTGCAGATGACATGACCCTATATATAGAAAGGCACTCAACCTAATACGTGAATTCAGCAAAGTGGTGGGGTACAAGATCAACAGCTAAAAATCTTT
The DNA here is from genome assembly GCF_015220235.1 of Choloepus didactylus. NCBI lineage: Eukaryota > Metazoa > Chordata > Mammalia > Pilosa > Megalonychidae > Choloepus > Choloepus didactylus. The sequence continues at coordinate 7,190,107 of NC_051312.1, forward strand.
ACTGTTTCTATACACAAACTTTGAATACTCGGAAGTAATCAAGGAAAAAATTTCATTCACTTGAGCAACTCAAATAATCAAAAATCTAGGTATAAATCTAACCAAGATATAAAGTACTTGTACACAAAAAAAAAATTGCTAAAAGAATTAATGAAAACCTAAATAAATGATAGAAGCTAACAGAGGACAAACACCCCAAGAGCAACTAAGAGTGACATTTTTGAGGAACTGCAGCCTAGAGAGGAACATCCTGGGAGAAAGCCATTTTGAAACCAGAACTTTGGAGCAGACACCAGCCACATGCCTTCCCAGCTAACAGAGGTTTTTCTGGGTGCCATTGGCCATCCTCCAGTGAAGGTACCCAATTGTTGATGACTTACCTTGGACACTTTATGGCCTTAAGACTGTAACTGTGTAACCAAATAAACCCCCTTTATAAAAGCCAATTCAGGAGAACCTAAGATGGCGGCTAGGTGAGACAGGGCAAAAAAACAACTCCGTGAAAAATACCAGATAAAAACCAGAAAGTTACCCAGAACACCATTGCCAGCGATGCACCAGCCAGACAAGGTCTGCTAAATCCACAGGGAATGTGCATTTGGTGACAGAATATTTTGTGTTGATAGATTGGAAGAAAAACATCATCAAGATGGAATGAGTTCATGGATCTGTGATATTCTGTTATTCCTCAAACAGATTTTGGATCCAGGTACTGTTGGATGTATGCCCATTGTAAAGGCCATTTCTTTCTGAAGACCAGGATTTAGGTATGGGTTTCTTAATGAACAAGATCTTCAAATCTTCTAGTTGTTTTTCAGTGAACACAGTTCTTTTCCTTTGTGGATGCCTCTGGTGCTTGCCTTCACAATGCCCAGATTTGTCAGTCAACACCTCGAGCGAGAGGTTAAAAGTAGCAGCAGGAGGATACCTGGCATGGACACCTCCTGCTGTGATGGAGAGGGGCACCTTCCAGGTACTTGGGAGGAGCTATTTGTGCAAGGAGGCTCTTGGCTGCTGCTTTGTAGATTCATCAGCTCCAGCCCAACTCGGCTTAAATGGAAAACCTCAATGACTCTGATCCGTCCAGTGCCCCAGCTTGGGACGGCCATCTGAGTAAGTCTTGGGTAACCTCTTGTCCGTAGCATATGGGCACTTGGGTTCAGGTACTCCTCGGAGATCCAAGCCTGCAGCTGTGTCAGCCTGGTCTGGGGCTGAGGGTGGGGATATCTAGGGCCCAAGAGCCAGGGCTCCGACTCCCAGGTTCAGTCCATTTTCCAAGGTGCAGAGAGCTGAGTGTGTTGTTGGAGGGTGGTGTGTGTGTGTGTTCACAATACTCGTGGTTTTGACTTTCATTTCTCTAATGACTAATGAAGTTGAGCATCTTTTCATGTGCTTACTGGCCATTTGCATACCTTCTTCGGAGAAATGTCTATTCGAGTCCTCTGTCCATTTTTTAACTGGTTTGTTGATTCTGTTGTTTTTAATTGTAGGAGTTCTTTATATTCTGAATGTTAAACTTTTCTCAGGTATATGATTTATAAATATTTTCTACCAGTGTGTGGGTTGTCTTTTCATTCTTTTGTTAGCATCTTTTGGTGCAGAATTCTTTCATCCATTTTGAGTTAATTTTTGTATATGGCATAAAGTAAGGGTCCAACACCATTCTTTTGCATACAGATGTCCAGTTTTTCCTTCATCATTTTTTGAAAAGACTTCCTTTTCCTCATTGAATGGTCTTGGCACCCTTGTTGAAAGTCAATTGGCCATAGATGTGATGGTTTAATTCTGAATTCTCAATTCAATTCAAGGATGGTCTATGTGTCCATCCTTATGCCAGTACCAAACTGTTTTGATTACCATAATTTTGTAATAAGGTTTGGAATCGGAAAGTGTCAGTCTTCCAACTTTGTTCTTTTTCAAGGTGTTTTTTTCTCTTCGGGGTCTCTTGCCCTTCCACATGAATTTTAGGAAAGGTTTTTCTACTTTTCATTGTTATTATACATCCTTTAAGGTAGTATTGTCATCTTAACAATATCAAGTCTTCCAATCCATGAACATGGAATGTTTTTCCATTTATTTAGCTCTTTTTAAATTTCTTTCAGCAATATTTTATAGTTTTCTGTGTACAAGTCTTATACCTCCTGGTTAAATTTATTCCTAAGTATTTAATTCTTTTTCATGCTATTGTGAATGGAATTATTTTCTGAATTTCCTTTTTGGAATGCTTGTTGCTATTGTATAGAAATACAACTGTCTATTGTGTGTTGATTTGGTATCCTGCAACTTTGCTGAATTCTTTTATTAGCTCTAACAGTTTTTCTGTGGATTCTTTAGGGTTTTCTACATGTAAGATCATAACATTGTGGACAGAGATAATTTTGCTTCTTTTCCAATTTGGATGCCTTTTATTTCTTCTTTCTTGCCTAGTTGCCTGGTTAGAATTTCCAGTACTATGTTGACTAGAAACGGTGAAAGCAGTCATCTTTGTCTTGTTCCTGATCTTAGGAGAAATATTTTTAGTCTTTCATCAGAGTATGTTAACTGTGGGTTTTTCATATATGCCCTTTATCATATCTATTCCTAGTTTATTATTTTTATCATGGAAGTGTTTTGGATTTTGTAAAATGCTTTTCCTGCATCAATTGAGATGGTCATGGTTTTTCCCTTTATTCTATTCATGTGTTGTGTTACAGTGATTAATTTTGTGTGTTGAACCACCCTTGCATTCCAGGGATTAATCTCACTTGATCATGGTGTATAAAATTCTTTTACTATGCTGCTGAATTCAGTTTGCTAATATTTTGTTGAGGATTTTCGTGCATCTATATTCATAGAGAAATTGCCTTATTGTTTTCTTTCCCTGTGCTGTCTTTATCTGGCTTAAGTATGAGGCTAACGCTAGCCTCATAGAATGAGTTAGGAAGTGTTCCCTCGTTGTTAATATTTTGGAAGAATTTGAGAAGAATTGGTGTTAATTCTACTTTAAAAGTTTGGTGGAATTCACCAATGAAGGCATCTGTTCCTGGACTTTTCTTTGTTGGAAAGCTTTTGATTACTGTTATCAATCTCTTTTCTTGTTAAAGATCTATTCATGCTTTCTATCTCTTCTTAAGTCAGCTTTGGTAATTTGAATTTGTCCATTTCATAATTTGTTGATCTACAATCTAGTAATACTTTTTAAAAAGTCAGCTTTATTGGGGTACAGTGCATTCAATTCAAATGCATGCATTTTAAGTGTTCCGTTCAACATACACACATTTACACACACCACAAATATATATACACACAAACATACATACATATATGTGTATATTCATATAACTACATTCACAATTCTTTTTTGACTTTGGCCTTTCTTCTGAGCTGAGTGTTTTTACTTGTTTGTTTTTTAGTTAGGGTTATTGTGGTATAATTTGCATTCAGTAAAGTCAACTTTTTGATAAACATTTCTATGAATTTTGACAAATGAATACAATTGTCATGTAATCATCACCACAATCAAGATCTAGAATATTTCTATCACCCAAAAAAGTTGCCTTGGACCCCTTGGTAATCAGATTTAGTAAGTTTAGTTGGGTAACCCGTATTTTTTTTTTTTTTTTTTAATCATCATTTTATTGAGATATATTCACATACCACGCAGTCATACAAAACAAATTGTACTTTCGATTGTTTACAGTACCATTACATAGTTGTACATTCATCACCTAAATCAATCCCTGACACCTTCATTAGCACACACACAAAAATAACAAGAATAATAATTAGAGTGAAAAAGAGCAATTGAAGTAAAAAAGAACACTAGGTACCTTTGTCTGTTTGTTTGCTTCCCCTACTTTTCTACACATCGATCCATAAACTAGACAAAGTGGAGTTTGGTCCTTATGGCATTCCCAATCCCACTGTCACCCCTCATAAGCTACATTTTTATACAACTGTCTTCGAGATTCATGGGTTCTGGGTTGTAGTTTAACAGTTTCAGGCATCCACCACCAGCTACCCCCAATTCTTTAGAACCTAAAAAAGGTTGTCTAAAGTGTGCGTAAGAGTGCCCACCAGAGTGATCTCTCGGCTCGTTTTGGAATCTCTCTGCCACTGAAGCTTATTTCATTTCCTTTCACATCCCCCTTTTGGTCAAGAAGATGTTCTCCATCCCACGATGCCGGGTCTACATTCCTCCCCGGGAGTCATATTCCACGTTGCCAGGGAGATTCACTTCCCTGGGTGTCTGATCCCACGTAGGGGGGAGGGCAGTGATTTCACCTTTCAAGTTGGCTTAGCCAGAGAGAGAGGGCCACATCTGAGCAACAAAGAGGCATTCAGGAGGAGACTCTTAGGCACAAATACAGGGAGGCCTAGCCTCTCCTTTGCAGCAACCGTCTTCCCAAGGGTGAAACTTATGGTAGAGGGCTCAACCCATCAAACCACCAGTCCCCTATGTCTGTGGTCATGTTAGCAACCATGGAGGTGGGGTAGGCGAATACCCCTGCATTCTCCACAGGCTCCTCAAGGGGGCACTACATCGTTTTTTTTTTTTTTTTTTTTTTTTTTCCTTGTTTGTCTTTTTTCTTTTTTTTTTTTTTAACTTTCCCTTCTTTTTTCAAATCAACTGTATGAAAAAAAAGTTAAAAAGAAAACAAACATACAATAAAAGAACATTTCAAAGAGACCATAGCAAGGGAGTAAGAAAAAGACAACTAACCTAAGATAACTGCTTAACTTCCAACATGTTCCTACTTTACCCCAAGAAAGTTACATACTATAGCAACATTTCAGTGAACTTGTTCCTACTACATCCATCAGAAATTAACAGACCATAGTCATTTCTGGGCATCCCCAGAACGTTAAATAGCTTATCTGTTCTTCTTGGATTATTGTTCCCCCTTCCTTAATTGCTCTCTACTGCTAGATCCCCTACATTCTACATTATAAACCATTTGTTTTACATTTTTCAAAGTTCACATTAGTGGTAGCATATAATATTTCTCTTTTTGTGCCTGGCTTATTTCGCTCAGCATTATGTCTTCAAGGTTCATCCATGTTGTCATATGTTTCACCAGATCGTTCCTTCTTACTGCCGCGTAGTATTCCATCGTGTGTATATACCACATTTTATTTATCCACTCATCTGTTGATGGACATTTGGGTTGTTTCCATCTCTTGGCAATTGTGAATAATGCTGCTATGAACATTGGCGTGCAGATATCTGTTCGTGTCACTGCTTTCCGATCTTCCGGGTATATCCCGAGAAGTGCAATCGCTGGATCGAATGGTAGCTCTATCTCTAGTTTTCTAAGGAACTGCCAGACTGACTTCCAGAGTGGCTGAACCATTATACAGTCCCACCAACAATGAATAAGAGTTCCAATTTCTCCACATCCCCTCCAGCATTTGTAGTTTCCTGTTTGTTTAATGGCAGCCATTCTAACCGGTGTTAGATGGTATCTCATTGTGGTCTTAATTTGCATCTCTCTAATAGCTAGTGAAGCTGAACATTTTTTCATGTGTTTCTTGGCCATTTGTATTTCCTCTTCAGAGAACTGTCTTTTCATATCTTTTGCCCATTTTATAATTGGGCTGTCTGTACTATTGTCATTGAGTTGTAGGATTTCTTTGTATATGCAAGATATCAGTCTTTTGTCAGATACATGGTTTCCAAAAATTTTTTCCCATTGAGTTGGCTGCCTCTTTACCTTTTTGAGAAATTCCTTTGAGGTGCAGAAACTTCTAAGCTTGAGGAGTTCCCATTTATCTATTTTCTCTTTTGTTGCTTGTGCTTTGGGTGTAAAGTCTAGGAAGTGGCCTCCTAATACAAGGTCTTGAAGATGTTTTCCTACATTATCTTCTAGGAGTTTAATGGTACTTTCTTTTATATTGAGATCTTTGGTCCATTTGGAGTTAATTTTTGTGTAGGGGGTGAGGTAGGGGTCCTCTTTCATTCTTTTGGATATGGATATCCAACTCTCCCAGCCCCATTTGTTGAAAAGACCATTATGGCTCAGTTCGGTGACTTTGGGGGCCTTATCAAAGATCAGTCGGCCATAGATCTGAGGGTCTATCTCTGAATTCTCAATTCGATTCCATTGATCTATATGTCTATCTTTGTGCCAGTACCATGCTGTTTTGGCAACTGTGGCTTTATAATAAGCTTCAAAGTCAGGGAGTGTAAGTCCTCCCACTTCGTTTTTCTTTTTTTAAAGTGTCTTTAGCAATTCGAGGCATCTTCCCTTTCCAAATAAATTTGATAACTAGCTTTTCCAAGTCTGCAAAGTAGGTTGTTGGAATTTTGATTGGGATTGCATTGAATCTGTAGATGAGTTTGGGTAGAATTGACATCTTAATGACATTTAGCCTTCCTATCCATGAACATGGAATATTTTTCCATCTTTTAAGGTCCCCTTCTATTTCTTTTAGTAGAGTTATGTAGTTTTCTTTGTATAGGTCTTTTACATCTTTGGTTAAGTTTATTCCTAGGTACTTGATTTTTTTAGTTGCTATTGAAAATGGTATCTTTTTCTTGAGTGTCTCTTCAGTTTGTTCATTTCTAGCATATAGAAACATTACTGACTTATGTGCATTAATCTTGTATCCCGCTACTTTGCTAAATTTGTTTATTAGCTCTAGTAGGTGTATCGTTGATTTCTCAGGGTTTTCTAGATATAAGATCATATCATCTGCAAACAATGACAGTTTTACTTCTTCTTTTCCAATTTGGATGCCTTTTATTTCTTTGTCTTGCCGGATTGCCCTGGCTAGCACTTCCAGCACAATGTTGAATAACAGTGGTGACAGTGGGCATCCTTGTCTTGTTCCTGATCTTAGAGGGAAGGCTTTCAGTCTCTCACCATTGAGTACTATGCTGGCTGTGGGTTTTTCATATATGCTCTTTATCATGTTGAGGAAGTTTCCTTCAATTCCTACCTTTTGAAGTGTTTTTATCAAAAACGGATGTTGGATTTTGTCAAATGCTTTTTCAGCATCTATTGAGATGATCAATTGATTTTTCCCTTTCGAGTTTTTAATGTGTTGTAATACATTGATTGTTTTTCTTATGTTGAACCATCCTTGCATGCCTGGAATGAACCCCACTTGGTCATGGTGTATGATTTTTTTAATGTGTCTTTGGATTCGATTTGCAAGTATTTTGTTGAGGATTTTTGCATCTATATTCATTAGGGAGATTGGCCGGTAGTTTTCCTTTTTTGTAGCATCTTTGCCTGGTTTTGGTATTAGATTGATGTTAGCTTCATAAAATGAATTAGGTAGTGTTCCATTTTTTTCAATGTTTTGAAAGAGTTTGAGTAAGATTGGTGTCAGTTCTTTCTGGAAAGTTTGGTAGAATTCCCCTGTGAAGCCATCTGGCCCTGGGCATTTATTTGTGGGAAGATTTTTGATGACTGATTGGATCTCTTTGCTTGTGATGGGTTGGTTGAGGTCTTCTATTTCTTCTCTGGTCAGTCTAGGTTGTTCATATGTTTCCAGGAAATTGTCCATTTCTTCTACATTATCCAGTTTGTTGCCATACAGTTGTTCATAATATCCTCTTATAATTTTTTTAATTTCTTCAGGATCTGCAGTTATGTCACCTTTTTCATTCATTATTTTGTTTATATGGGTCTTCTCTCTTTTTGATTTTGTCAGTCTAGCTAGGGGCTTGTCAATCTTGTTGATCTTCTCAAAGAACCAACTTTTGGTGATATTTATCCTTTCTATTGTTTTTTTGTTCTCTATGTCATTTATTTCTGCTTTAATCCTTGTTATTTCTTTTCTTGTACTTGGTTTAGGATTGGTTTGCTGTTCATTTTCTAGCTTCTTCAGTTGATCCATTAGTTCTTTGATTTTGGCTCTTTCTTCCTTTTTAATATATGCGTTTAGTGCTATAAATTTCCCCCTTAGCACTGCTTTTGCTGCATCCCATAGGTTTTGGTATGTTGTGTTCTCATTTTCATTCGTTTCTATATATTTAGCAATTTCTCTTGCTATTTCTTCTTTAACCCACTGATTGTTTAGGAGTGTGTTGTTTAACCTCCAGGTATTTGTGAATTTTCTAAGTCTCTGATGGTTATTGACTTCTAATTGTATTCCATTGTGGTCAGAGAATGTGCTTTGAATAATTTCAATCTTTTTAAATTTATTGAGGCTTGTTTTATGTCCCAGCATATGATCTATTCTGGAGAAAGTTCCGTGAGCACTAGAAAAGTATGTGTATCCTGGTGATTTGGGATGTAATGTCCTGTAGATGTCTGTTAAATCTAATTCATTTATCAGATTGTTTAGGTTTTCAATTTCCTTATTGGTCTTCTGTCTGGTTGATCTATCTATAGGAGAGAGTGATGTGTTGAAGTCTCCCACAATTATTGTGGAAACATCAATTGCTTCCTTTAGTTTTGCCAAAGTTTCTCTCATGTATTTTGTGGCACCTTGATTGGGTGCATAGACATTTACGATTGTTATTTCTTCTTGCTGAATTGCCCCTTTTATTAGTATGTAGTGGCCTTCTTTGTCTCTCAAAACATCCCTGCATTTGAAGTCTATTTTATCTGAGATTAATATTGCTACAACCTGCTTTCTTTTGGCTGTAGCTTGCGTGAAATATTTTTTTCCATCCTTTCACTTTCAGTTTCTTTGTGTCCCTGTGTCTAAGATGAGTCTCTTGTATGCAACATATTGATGGTTCATTTTTTTTGATCCATTCTGCGAATCTATATCTTTTAATTGGGGAGTTTAATCCATTTACATTCAACGTTAAAACCGTGAAGGCATTTCTTGAATCGGCCATCTTATCCTTTGGTTTATGTTTGCCATATTTTTCCCTCTCTCTATTAATATCCTTTATTGTACCCATACCGAATCTCTTTAGTACTGAACCTTTCTCCAAGTCTCTCTGTCCTGTCTTTGTTTGTCTGTCTGTAGGGCTCCCTTTAGTATCTCCAGTAGGGCAGGTCTCTTGTTAGCAAATTCTCTCAGCATTTCTTTGTCTGTGAAAAATTTAAGCTCTCCCTCAAATTTGAAGGAGAGCTTTGCTGGATAAAGTATTCTTGGCTGGAAATTCCTCTCACTCAGAATTTTAAATATATCGTGCCACTGCCTTCTCGCCTCCATGGTGGCTGCTGAGTAGTCACTACTTAGTCTTATGCTGTTTCCTTTGTATGTGGTGAATTGCTTTTCTCTTGCTGCTTTCAGAACTTGCTCCTTCTCTTCTATGTTTGACAGTGTGATCAGTATATGTCTCGGAGTGGGTTTTTTTGGATTTATTCTATTTGGAGTTCGCTGAGCATTTATGATTTGTGTATTTATGTTGTTTAGAAGATTTGGGAAGTTTTCCCCAACAATTTCTTTGAATACTCTTCCTAGACCTTTACCCTTTTCTTCCCCTTCTGGGACACCAATGAGTCTTATATTCGGACGTTTCATATTATCTATCATATCCCTGAGGTCCATTTCGAGTTTTTCAATTTTTTTCCCCATTCTTTCTTTTATGTTTTCATTTTCCATTCTGTCATCTTCCAGGTCACTGATTCGTTGTTCAACTTCCTCTAGTCTTGTACTATGAGTGTCCAGAATCTTTTTAATTTGGTCAACAGTTTCTTTTAATTTCCATAAGATCATCCATTTTTTTATTTAGTCTTGCAATGTCTTCTTTATGCTCTTCTAGGGTCTTCTTGATTTCCTTCATATCCCGTACTAGGGTCTCATTGTTCATCTTTAGGTCTTTGAGTAGCTGCTCTAGGTGTGTCTCTTCTGGTCTTTTGATTTGGGTGCTTGGGCTTGGGTTATCCATATCGTCTGGTTTTTTCATATGCTTTGTAATTTTCTGTTGTTTTTGGCCTCGTGGCATTTGCTGACCTTGATAGGGTTCTTTTAGGGTTTGTAGACCAGTTGAAGTCCTTATCTCTAATTTATCAGATCTACAGCTTCGTGGAGTACACTTTCTCTAAGTAACCAGCAGGTGGCGTCCACGAGCCACCTGTTCTCCACAAGCCAGATCTCCCCTGCTTAGCCTTTTTGGTGAGTGGGGGAGTGAGTCTTGTGGGGCCCAATTGGTGTCCCAAGCTTGCGTGTGTAGTTGGTGTTGCCTGCCCTGTATGTGGGGCGTGTTTCTGGGCAGTCGGGTAGGGGGGGTGGCCCTAACAATCAAATCTCCCTGATGATCCTAGAGTTTTAAAGCTACTGCAATAGTCTAATCCTTCAGTTCAGTCCTGCCACAGTTTGTCTCTGCCACTGACCCACAAGTCTTTGGTATTGGCGTATGGCTCCTGAGACTTGCAAGTGGGCCCCTCTTCCAGGCTGTGCACCCCGGGTCCTCTGTTGAGGGATGACTGTGCTATGTCGCAGGTGAGTGCCGTCCCCCCAGGGCAGTTCTGGGCTGCTGGGCTGTGTTGGGAGGCTCCCAGTCTGCTCAAATGATGGCTGAATGGGGCTCTGTTAATTCACACTGCTCCCCCCTTCCCAGCTCTGGGACATTCAGCTGAGGTTGCAGGGAAGGCTAATGTCCACGCCCAGTTTTGTGGTGTGTGCCTGTTATTTGAAGCACTTCCGTCACACTGGGTTGTCTGGGGCAGCTCTGGGCTATGGGGCTGGCGATGGGCAGGAGTGTTTCCTGTCCACCAGGATGGTGGCTGTGAGCGGACACCCCCCTTTTCTTGGGAAGTTGTGTTGTTTAGTGAATTTTCTCAGCCACTGGATTATTGCCTTTTGTCTCAGAGCTCTCTTAGTTCTGCTCTTGACTTGACGTGCCCAAATTGCAATTCTTTGAAGCTTTCTGTATTGAGCTTCTTAGAGTAATTGTTTTAGAAAAAGCAAAAAGGATTTAAAAAAAAAAAAAAAAAAAAAAAAAAACAGCCCTCCTCAGAGATCTAATGGGTTATTGAAATGCTAATAGACAAAGCAACCAGGGCCATTAAGGAAAAGTGCCCAGGGCAGAGAGATCAGCCTTGCTTCGGGATTTGCATATGCGCCTCAAGGCCTGATCTCCGCCCTTCCCCTTTCTGTGTTCACCAGAACTCCAAAAATCCTCTGCTTTTATTTTGGAGTTTTTCGTGTTGTTTTTTTTCTATGCCTGTCTCCTCTCTGCTGGGCTGGCTGCTCTCAGAGTCTCTGGTGTCTGGCCTCAGTCTATCTATGGTTGGAGTTTGAATCAGTAGAATGAGTTTCCGGTAAGAGCAGCCACTGCAATTCTCCCTTCTCCTTCCTGGAGCTGACAGCCCCTCCTCCCCCGGGACTGAGCCTGGCAGGGAGGGGCGCGGGTCCCCTGGCCGCAAAAACTTACAGATTTCGCTGATCTCAGCAGTTCCACGTTTTCATGAGTGTTGTATGAAGTATGCCCAAAGACAGATTGCTCTGTGGTGTCCAGTCCACGCAGTTCCTGGCTTTTTACCTACTTTCCTGGAGGAGTAACTAAAACATACAGCTCACCAGTCTGCCATCTTGCCCCGCCTCTCCACTTGGTAACCCGTATTTTATTTGGCATCACTAAGTCGATCCCTCTCACCCAACCCCTATCTCTTGGCAACTACTGATTTGATTTCTGTCTCTACAGATTTGTCTTTTCATGAATGTCACATAAATGGAATCGTAAAGTATACAGTCTTTTATGTCTGGCTTCTTTCTCTTAGCATAATGCTTTTGAGATTCATCAGTATTGTTGCATGGATCAGTAATCCATGCCTTTTTACAGCTGAGTAGCAGTCCATTGTCTAGATGTTTCTCAATTTGTATATCCATTCACCTGTTGACTGGCATTTGGGTATTTCCAATTTTTCTGCAATAACAAATAAAACTGGTATAAACATTTTTGTACAGATCTTTTTGTGGTCATGCTTTCATTTCTTTTGGGTAAATACATAGGAATGGGATTGCTGGGTTGCATAAGTATATATTTAACTTTAAAAGAGACCACCAAACTGTTTCCCCGTGATTGTACCATTTTGCATTCTCACCAACGACATGTAAGAGTTCCAGTTGCTCTGCATCCTAGCAAGCACTTGGTGTTTTCATTTGGTGCCTGGAAGGGAGCACAGGATTCTGGTTCCGGTCTTTTTGATCAGATTACACAGGTGTGCTCATTTGTGAAAATTCATCAACCTGTAAACATATGTGCACTTTTCTGTATGTATACTAAACCTCAATAAAAGTTTTTTGTTTTTTTTTTTAATTGTGGTAACATGCATGCAGTAGGGAGTGGTGGTAGCACAGCCTGCCGCCTTCCCTGTGAGCACAAATAAATCCTGTGCTCGGGCTGGGTTAGCTGGCTCCTAGGTCTGGATGATAAATGTAGGCTGACTCCCTCCTCAGGAGTGCTTGAGGTAAAACACATCTGCTCTCACAGTGGCCTGCTAGCATAGTCCTTCCCCTTTGGCTGGTGCATATGTAAACAATCGCTGGAGGCCATCAAGCTCAAGCAGACATCTGGCTCAACACCCCCTTTGCCCCTGTTCCTGGCGGTAGGGAGTGAGGTCCTTCAGCTACAACACAAGAGCTGTGCGTGGACCCTCTCTCTGAGTCAGCTGCAGGTCATGGATGGGGAGCCACTGGCCATGGGGGACAGATCCCCACTAGAGAAGCAGACGTTGCTCTGTCTATTCTCTATGTGAGTGTGATGGTTAAGTTCATGTGTCAACTCAGCTGGGATACAGTGTTCATTTGTTTAGGTAAGCCAGCATTGGCCTAGAGGCAGTTGATTGCATCTATAACTGATTACATCTACAAGCAACAAAGGAGATAGCCATCAATAGTGAGAGATGTGTTTTTCAGTCAAAGAACTTAAAGGGAGAACTGAGGATGTCAGCAGTCAGAAGGAAGAATTTCTCTTCTTCAGCCAGCCAGCTTCTAGGGAATTCATCGAAACTGTTGTCGGCCTACCCAGCTTGAGGCCTGCCCTACAGAATCTGGACTTTCCTATCCTCGGTCACGTAAGCTAATTTCTATAGTAAATCTCATCATGTTTACATAATGCGTATAATATATGGACACTACAGTGAGTAAACATTGTTCCATCTGGGGCCTGTGGGAGTCGTGCTTTTGTTGGCGACCCTGACACCTGCCTCCACGGGGTGGGTTGGGTTCCCAGGGGCAGGCCTTATGCTGCTCTTTGCCACCCTCCACGCGGTGAGACCCTTTCCCCAGAGGTGGTTATGAGTGTCTCTTTCTGACAGTTTGGCCCAATGAGCAGAGTGCCAACAGGCCAACAACATAACATAAAATTTGCTATTTTAACCACTTTAAAGTGTGCAATTTAGTGGCATTAGTTACATTTACAATGTTTTGCTACCATTGACACCATCCATTGCAAAAACTTTTTCATCATCAAAAACAGAAACTCTTCACCCATTTAAGCAACAACTCCCCCATTTTCTCATCTCCCCAGCCCTTGGGAACGATTATTCTACTTTTTGTTTCAGATACTTCATAAAAATTGAATCATATAATATTTGTTCTTTTGTGTCTGGCTTATTTCACTCAGCATAACATTTTCAATGTTCGTGTATCTGAACTTCATTTCTTTTTATGGTTGAATAATAATTCTGTTGTATGGATATGACACTTTCGTTTATATATTCATCAGTTGACAGACACTTGGTTTACTTCTATCTTTTGGTGATTGTGATTAATGCTGCTATGAACACTGGTGTACAGTATCCGTCTGGGTCCCTTCTTTCACCTAGGAGTGGAATTACTGGGTCATATGGTAATTCCATATTTAACTTTTTGAGGAATCTCCAAACTCTTTTCCACAGAAGCTGCACTATTTCACATTACCACAGCAATGCAAGAGGGTTCCAATTTCTCCACCTCCTTGACAACACTTGTTATTTTTCTTTTTTTAAAAAAATAATTGTCATCCTAGAGAATGTGAAGTGGTATCTCATTGTGGTTTTGATTTACATTTCCCTAATGACTAATGATGTTGGGCATCTTTTCATGGGCTTATTTGTCATTTGTATATCTTCTTTGGAGAAATGTTTATGGAAATCCTTTGCCCATTTTTAAATTGGGTTATTTGTCTTTTTGTTGATGAGTTGTAGGAGTTCTTTATATATCCTGGAAATTAAACCCTTATCAGAATTTTCTCCCATTCTATAGGTTCTTTTCACTTTCTTGATAATGTCCTTTGAGGCACAGAAGTTTTAAATCTTGATTAAACCTAATTTAAATAAAAAGATTTGTAACCATATAAAATAACTTTAATTCCAGTAATAAACAGGAATTTATTGAAATTAAAAACATGTTTTTTGCCTACTTATACTTGTGCCTAAGAGTCTCCCCCAGAGAACCTCTTTGTTGCTCAGATGTGGCTTCGCTCTCTAAGCCCACTCAGCTGGTAAACTCACTGCCCTCCCCTCTACAAGGGACATGACTCCCAGGGGTGTAAATCTCCCTGGCAACGTGGGACATGACTCCTGGGGATGAGCCTGGACCTGGCATCATGGGATTTAGAAAATCTTCTTGACCAAAAAGGGGAAAGAAAGATGAAACAAAATAAGGTTTCACTGGCTGAGAGATTTCAAATGGAGTCGAGAGGTCCCTCTGGAGGGCATTCTTATGCACTATACAGATATCTGTTTTTAGTTTTTAGGGTGTTGGAATGGCTAGAGGAGATACCTGAAGCTGTCCATCTGCTTGCTAGAACTGTTCAAGAAGATATTTCTGTTTTTTAGGCTACCCAGTTTGTGCCAATTTATTATGGCAGCCCTAGGAAACCAAGACAACACCTGAAAAACAAATTAATATTCTGAACATAATAAGTGGCAGGTCAGGAGGATCTACCCAATCATGCATAATATAATTACCTTCACATCTTTGTCAATTATCCAATTTTATTCTCAAAATTTTCACAATGTAATGCCCTTGGTTTTGTGTTGAAAGCATAAAAATGAACTTTCTATTAATAAATATGACAATACAGGGTGGAGCATAGAGAGAAGTATTGGCCTCCTCCCGGGAGGGGTCACCTGCTGATGAAACAGCCTCTGCAACATGAGAAAGGGCATCTGTCTGCTCTGACAGAGGTGGCTCGACGGAAGGGGTTCGGGATGTTTGGTCCATCAGGGACTTCAAGTTGTCCACAGCCTTCAAAATTCCTGCTCTGGAGATCAAGGTCCTGCTCTTTCCTGACCAGTTACCATAATCATGGCTAATATACGCTCAGTGCTTTCACAGTGCCCTGAGCTTTTCATGTAAATATTTATCATTTAATTCTCATGACCACCTATGAGCAGTTGCTATTATTTCCCTATTTTAACGTGTGACAAAACTGAGGCACAGAGTCTAAGCCTGTTACCCACTGTCACTCAGCTAAAAAGTGAAGGAGCCAGATTTGCACCCAGGCAACTGTGACTGATTACATCAACGAAGGGTGTGTCTTCCACAAGGAGAGAATGCAGTCAGCTGGATTTAATCCAATCAGTTGAAGACTTTTAAGCGAGACAGATAGAGGACCTTCACTTCTTCGGCTGACCAGTGAAGCATTTCCTGAGGAGTTCGTCAGAGTTGCCAGTTCGTTTCCTGAGGAGTTCATCGAACATCTTCATTGGAGTTGCCAGTTTGCTGCCTGCCCTACGGAATTTGGACTCGTGCAAAAGCACAGTTGTGTGAGACACTTTTATAAATCTTATATTGATAGATATCTCTTGTTGATTCTGTTTCCCTAGAGAACCCTAACTAATACAACTTGGTGACTCCAGAGCCTTAACTCTTCCATCTGAGATCTAGCCAGGCCTTAAATTCAAATAACATTGTAATTCAGCAACTAACAGGACGAAGCTCTGAATTCTTTGTTTTGTTTTGTTTAAAGACCTTGAGATGCTCAGTGCTTTGAGGTAACACCTTGAAGATTTAAGTGTATCTTTCTTCTTCTTCTCCCTCTTCTAATGTATCTACTGCTGTTGAAGCAGCTTCCCGACCCTGCTTTATACTTCACAAGACTCACAGAAGCAGCTATGCAATTTCCGGAGCTGTGCCCTCGATGGACACAAGCTGTCAGGTGACCCCAGGCCACCAAATGTGCTAGATTCCCATGGTGAGAGAATGAGGTTTCCAGTATCCTGGACCATCTCGGCCAGATATTTCTGTGGTCTAAAACCCATTTTCTAGTAATACCCTAGACCAGTTAATCAGCAAACTTTTTCAGTAAAAGGCCAGATTGTAAATGTTTTAGACTATCTGTCACACTGTCTGTCACAATCATCCAGCTCCGCACAGGCAGCAGCCATCGACAGCACATAACAAAGGGCATGACTGTGTTCCAATGAAACTGTATTTACGAAAGCCTGCCGTCGCCAGATTTGGGACCCTTGCCTTAGAGGATGAGCTCCTTGAGAAGGAGGGCTGTCTTGTCTTTGTAATTTTGGTGCTAGCAGTAAAACCTGTCCCTTTTTTTTCCAGGGAGGACACGAAGTCAGACATTGATTTTTGAGGAGGGCCAGCACAGAACCACAACTGGCAGTTCCAGTTTATTTTCACTTGTGAGAGGATATTTTCAGCGCACGTGTATACTTATGGTTTCTGGCACTTCTGATGTTACATTTGAGCTAGTTGGGAAATTAAAGCAAAAACAAAGCAAAAGGATCCTCTCAACTGGCCTGAGTCTCAGCAAACCCATGTCTTTGTGGATTAAGTTAGACAGAACATGAAACTGGGAGGCAATAGCTCTAAACTGTGTCTCAGGAACCCCCAGATGATTATATCTTTGCATCTTCTCAGCTTTGTGGCTGGTTTAGCTTCATAGCCCAGGACCCCAAGACAGCTTATAAAACTGTCTGGAAATAGTCATTTTAGCTTCCTCCCAGGGGACGGTCCTTCACAGACAGGTTTTGCTTTGGATTGAGGGGAGGTGGGTTCCTGAAAGGGTCTTACAGAGACTGAGATTCACAGTCACAGACTAGTAACTTTCAAATCCTATTTTAATTAAGGTCAAGTCCCATACACTTTCCACTACACTCCATTTTGCCCCACTCTCATTCCACATGTAATGTCTCACAATTACAAAGCATTTTGTGAGTCTCAAGTTTCCATGTCTGTAAAATGGTGGTGAAGCACCTCATATTGGTGTTGCAGAATTAAACCACTGAACTTGCAGGTAAAGTGCTTAGCACGGGCCTGGCATGTTGCAAGCACTCAAAAGATGTCAGCTCTCCCAGGAGTGTAAATCTCCCTGGCAACAGGGGATATAACTCCCAGGGATGAATCTGGACCCAGCATCGTGAGATTGAGAACATCTTCTTGACTAAAAGGAGGATGTGAAATGAAACAGAATGAAGTTTCAGTGGCTGAGAGATTCCACATGGAGTCAAGAGGTCACTCTGGCGGGCATTCTTATGCACTATATAGATAACACTTTTTAGGTTTTAATGCATTGGAATAGCTAGAAGTAAATACCTGAAACAATTGAAAGGTTTCTAAACAGACAAGAGTCAGCAATATAAGGAAAGAAGGAATGAAAAAATATACAGAGACTTCCTATAGGTATATATTAGTATGTGAGAAAAGGATGATGTTGGCTTGGGGTAAAAATATACATATATATGTATATATATAAATATTGGAATCATGAATTTACTAGAAGGATCCTTAATAATCTGCTAACCATGATCCTTATTTTAAAGATGAGAAAAGGCAAGTTCCCAAAAGGTTAAGCCAAAATCTCAATTAGCCACCCAACACAGCTTCTGTTTCTTCCGTTGTTCAGATTCCTCCATCTTCTGCACCTCATGAATGAAATCAGTATAAATTTGGAACACACAAACCAAATCAAGAAGTGATTTGAACACTGAAGATAAACTTTTGTCACTTTAGGCAAATCATCAGGAATCATAAGTCTGTAATATCAACAAAAATCAAACATCAAAAAAGCGATCAGAAGAGGAATCCGGGAGAAAAAAGTTAGGGGAAAATGCATACTGATTAAACAAAACTCCTTGTAGCAAAAGGTACAATTGTGTTCAATAAGCCTGACGTTTAATCACCTATTTTGCATATGTCGGTTCCTTGTTTCAAAATGAGAATTTGGGTATTTGCTTAAAACTAAAAAGAATGATAAATTCAGAAAACATAATTTTGTCAGATTATTTTTCATGTCTGTAGTCAAGTTTTTGCCTGCATCTGATAATGCTAAATGCCCTGCTTTTGAGATGCTAAATTCCATAAGGTTGAGCATGTAGTTGTATTTGTAATTAAAAATGTGAAGCACTTAAAAAGTAAATCCTGTAACTTATAAACTAAGCTCCAATGAAATGAAAGTACTTTTAACACCTGCAATATGAATTTTATAATATATCAAAGTGTGTGTATATATAAAAAAACAAAAAGACGTCAGCTGTCATCGCTGCTATGACTATCACAACATCCCCGCTCCTGCCCCAGGTCCTGGATTAGCATCCGCGGAAGGAAGCGCTTGGATGTGCCAGACCGGAAGTCCTTACGGAGCGTTTCAGAGTCTCCTGCTCAGGCTCGGGCCCCTGCGCTCCGTCGGGGTACATCTGAGCCCACCCTGCCGCACCCCGGGACGCCGAGACCCCCCAGAAAGCCGCCAAGTCCCGGCAGGTTCGCCGAACCCCAAGAACCCCCACTTCCGACAGAAACCGGCCAAAAATAACCCCTTCCGGCCGGGAGGGAGACAGACCCCACGTGGTCCCCGCGATGGGCGGGACCTCGGCGCAGCCCCGCCCCTCGCTTCCTGTTCGGATCCTTCGCCGCCGGGCACGACCGCGGCCCCTCCCTCCTCCAGCGGGGCAGACCCGCCCCCGGGCCAGCCCGTCCCGTGACGTCACTTCCGGGGCTGCCCGGGCGGGGCCCGAGCAAAGGCTGCTGCGCTGAGCTGTGCTGGCTCCCGGCCGGCCGTGCTGCACTGCTGCCGGCCACGTCCCCGCGCCGGGCCTCGGGCGCTTCCCCGCCGTCCCAGGGCCGCCGCAGGCCTGCCGCGCCCGGGTAAGGGGCCCGCGCTGCACGGGGAGCTGTTGTCAGCGCTCCCTGGACCGGCTGGGGGGTGGGAGAGGGAGGTGGGGGCAAGAGGAAGGAGAAATGGGGCAGAGAGTGCAAGACGCTGAGAATGGGGATGAGGAGAGGAGAGGGGAACGGGGGAGGGGTCAGTTGGGGGCCGAGATCGTGGGGTGCATGGATGGGAGCCCAAGAGCTGGGGGGGTGGGGAGGGCTGAGGGGTCCCGCCCCCGAGGAGAGGCCCGGGGTGGTCCAGTTTGGCAGCGGAGGCTGGGAAAGTTGGGAGACTCCCATAGGGTCTGGGAACCGGAAGGTCCCCCACCCCACCCCTCAGCCAGGACCAGGCAGGGCCCGGGAAGTGAAGGGGGCTTTCCACTCTGTCCATCCGTCTATCCGCCTAACCACCGGGTGAGAGTCCTCGGCTACTTACTGTGTATGCTTAACCCTTAGGCTGATAAGGGGAAGTGAGAGCCACATAGTTTGCCACAAGACATAAATATGGTGCTTAGAAATCTGCCTTTGATTATGTGCAGTTATTTTTCCCCACCTAGAGGAAGCATGTTTTAAAATGTCAGTGAAATCAGCAAGGAAAGTATTTAAAATACAGAATTTCAGTTTGTACACTGGACCTGCCTAATGGGCAAAGGAATGTCAAATCTCCCCAAATTCCCAGCAAAATCTAGACCTTGATCAGTGTTCAGCCTTGATAACCAAACTTCCAGAAATCTGGAAATTCGTAACCATGATTTAAGCAGGAAATGTAATTAAGACGGCATCCAGTCCTCCAACTTCCCACTTGCTGTAAGGACACATCCTTTGGACCTCAGGGCAATGTTTACGTACACAAAACCACAAGAATCTGTTCCTTGGGTTCTTGCTACCGAAGATCCCCTTGGTGACGTGTCAGGATCAGACACCTGCAGTTTGCCCTGTATTTGCTTCCGCGATACTACGCCTCGGTGTATATGGAGTAGGGATGGGGCGGGGCTGCAGCTGGTAAGTATCCACAGCCTGATGGAATGTGGGGGCCACACCTGCGATCCCTCACCAAGCCTGAGGATTACTTGTGTTGGGTCTTCAGAAAAAAAGAATTCAGCAATTTAGAGGCTGATTTCCTGTAACCTGTATGCAGCACCCTGCGTATTACAAAAGAGGTGAAATTCAAGCCCAGGCTGGGAACGTGAGACATCGGAGACCGGAGGTGTCGGGAAGCATCTTAAAGTCATGGATCAGGAAAGGCTTAGGAAGTTGACAGCCCAGGGGCACAGACCTGGGGTGTGTGTGTGTGAGGGGGCAGCTCTTTCCTGGGGTGTCGCCTAGCTCAGGAGGGTGTCTGCTGCTCCTTTCTTGCCGATCTTGTGGGGAGCTGACCCCTGGAAAGGGGGATTTCCTGTGCCAGCCTAACTTCTCATCTTTCCATCTGCTCTAATCTCCTGCTTAATACTAACTTAATTCTTTCTTGCTTATTCCCCTCCTGTCCTGGGTCCTTTTCCTTTCCATCCGTTAGGGTCTGACGTCTTGATCGACCCATTCTCCCTGCACCAGATAATAATGAGAATAACTGGGTAGGTCCTGAGGGCCAGACAACAGAGGGGGCTGGTACATCCCCTCTTGGAAGGCTTCTGGCAGCCCTCACAGGGGGAACTATTATTTTAAATCTTATTAATGGGTTTGTTCATTACCAGTCAACTGATACAGATGAGCACAAGTCCCCACATGTGAATCTCGACATTTAGAATTTGGCGTTGGAAAGTGGAGGCAGGACCATACCAGAGAGATGAGGTCACTGTACAAGGGCCTGTTCTTGACTTGCCTGTTTCTGTGGGAGGGAGCCCCAGTCCCACTGGCTGCTGGGCGTGAATCCCCTGTGATGGCATCCAGCAGAAGCTTCCGGAGAGATTCTTGTGGAGGTGCTCTGCGTGTGCACACTTGCCTTTGTGTCTGCAACTGTGTGGGTGGTTGTTCACAAAGAAGCATGTGTGTGATTGTGCATGTGTGCATGGCTTGTGCAGGTACATCTGGCTGTGTGTGCAACCACGCATGTGCCTGTGTGTGCGGTCGGGGTTACTGCTTCTAGGGGGAGTGGCGGCCGGTAGCCGAGCCCTCAGCTCTCGGGGCTGCTTAAAGGTTACCGGCGGCGGGGGCTCTTTCCCGGAGGCGAGGGCGAGGCGGAGGACGTGGCCAGAGTCCTCGGCGAGAGGCGTGCAAGGAGGGCGGCGATAAGGACAAAAACACTCTTCATCCAGTAGGGGTATGCGCCAAAGAGATTTATTCAGGGGTGATTACAGGTTATATAGGTTGGTAAGAAGGGCAGGGCTGGAAAGGAGGTGAAGCAGCCTTAAATGGCAATATTGAAGGGAGAGGGGCTAGGATTGGTTCTGAGAGGACGCAGGAGCCGTTGCAGCGGGCGGGGGTTGTTCTGGCCACGGTGCATGCGCGCTGGCGGTGGCAGGAGTGGCCTTGGCACCAGGGAGTGAGTGGGTAAGATAAGGTAGTGGGGAAAGGGCAGTTGGGAGAAAGGCGGTTTCCTCCGGCAAGCCTCCCCTGCCAGTGGCATTTTGGGTGAGGAAAAGGGAGCTGCCTTGACCTCGCTCCTCAGGCTCGGGGGGGCTGCAGAGGGCACTCACGCCCGTACCTACTACCCTCCCCAGGGGGTGATCAGGTCCCCTGGCCCAGGCCTGGTAAGTCGAGGCACAAGCTCAGTCCCCGCATGTGTGCGTGTGCACATGTGTGCTTTAGGAAACAGGCCCACTGTGGACCCCAGGCATCAGCACCTACTGATATCTGCAATTGATGAGCTGTTTCTTTAATCTCTAGGATTTACATTAAATATTCATTGATGAGGGAATCATTTGTGCTGGTTGGTGTCTTTGTATTACAGCTGAACGCTTGGATTCCTCGAAAGTTGGCCTCTAGAAAAATGCACCTCATATATAAATCATGTAGCTTCTCTAAATTATGAAAATCTATGTGTGAACTGTATCTGGGATTACTCTGTGCCTTTCTGCCTAGTAGCTCAAAGTATTTGAAGAAAATCAGGCATTGTTTTCTTTCATTTGAACATTTCAGAAATGTTTTCCAAAAGTGACACGTGCTTATTAAAAAATATATATATATATGTTTAGTAGAAAATGAAAACTATGGGGAAATCCATTCCCCAGAAATAACTATTATTTACATTCTGGTGCAAATCTTTCTAGACCCAATATTGTATGTCTGTTTAAACAAAAGTGGGTGCGTTCTGTGGTGTAACCTGCTTTTTTCATTTAATGAAACATGGTGCATTTCTTCCCATGTCAATAAATGAAAATTTGTTTATTTAACGACTGCTGTAGTGTTTCATATGGTCCCTTGTGGGTGGGCCCATGTTTACAAAATCATTCCAGTCTTCTGCTATTATAAATAACGCTGTAGTTAACATCTTTGGACATCTATCCAGTTGCTTCCTTAGAAGAAATTCTAGCAGTAGAAATAGCTAGGTCAGAAGTTTTGACATTTAAAGTTTTGTTAGATGTTGTCATTTTCCTAATACAATAATCTATTGAATGCCCCTATTTCAGTGCCTCCTTCCTCACTGAATTTAACATCCCCCTCCCCATGCTTTTCCTAAGGAGCATTTACTCTTTTTCAAATCCTAGATGTGTCTGACACTGAGGTGGAGCATCTGCCTGCGTCCCACATGTGCCACCAGACATGCCCCGGCCTGGGGGTGTTCCACTGCCTGCAAAGCCAGACCTCACCCGGCGAGCGGACAGTGCCAAGCTCGCAGCTCTCCAGGAAGGAGGGTGGCCCGGCCTGGGAGCACATCCTGACCAGCTGCCTGTGGTGAGTGCCTGGGGCCCTGCAGGCCAGGCCCGCCTGCTGGGTGACCAGACAGTGATCCGGGTCTGCAGGAGGGTCCAGGAGAAAGGAAAGACAGGAAAGCCCAAAGGCTGAGCCTCACAATAGCGAGGAGGAGCCCAGCTGTGGCCCTTTGCTGTCGGAGGTCCTGCCTTCTGAGATGCACCGGAATGGTAGTCTGTGGCCAGGGACGGAGGGGATGAGGACACGTGGTCCTCTGTGGCCCCCTTCTGCTTCCGTGACATGGATGCCTTCCTCTCGGCCTCGTGTTGTGATACCCACGGCCTACTCCTCCCTTTCCACATGGTGGAGAGGGCACCTCTAAGCAGAAGGAAGGAGCTGGTGTGTCTGTGTCCCAGGGTGAGGAACCAGGCAGGAAGGAAGAGATCCACCAAGTACACTGTATCCAGCACTTGAGGGCCTGCCTCCCTGCCTGAGCTGGAACAACAACTCGGATGTTCTTTCTAAGTGCTGGAGCAGCGGTCAGCAAATGGCAGTCCAGGGGCCAAATCCCGCCTACTGCCTGTTTTTGTAAATAAAGTTTTATTGGAACCCAGCCACAGCCATTCGCTCACATCTCATCCGTGGCTGTTTTCATGCTGCAGTGGCGGAA
Organism: Choloepus didactylus; assembly: GCF_015220235.1. Lineage (NCBI taxonomy): Eukaryota > Metazoa > Chordata > Mammalia > Pilosa > Megalonychidae > Choloepus > Choloepus didactylus. Next base: position 7,213,493 of record NC_051312.1, read on the forward strand.
CTGAGAAGCTGTGACAGAGACCATGTGACCACAAAGCCCCAAATATTTATTACCTGACCTTTTTCAGAATACGTTTGCTGACCCCTGCTCTGGAGATTGGTTGTGAAGGGGCAGCAACAGGACCTAAGACTGGGCTGTATTCAGGGAGCCTGGACCCCCTGTGCCTGCAAGGAGTCCCCCCAATATCATCCCCCCTCTCAGCCTCACCCAGCAGACCCTAAACCCAGGGCCGAGGCACAGGAGCTTTTCAGGCCTGGGGGTGCCAGCATTTCACACGCGTTCAGGAGATGTGACCGGCCAAAGCCAGAGTTGAAGAGTGGACTTGCCCAGCGCCCAGCTGCGCGGCTGCAGCTCCTGCGGGGAGCGGGGGTTCCCTGCGCCTGGGACATCCGGGCTCAGCTCTTCCCGGCCATGACATTGGTTTGTTTCTCCACCCTCTCCCACCCTTCCCCCACTTCTTGCCCTGCCAGAACAAAGAATGCTTTTTGCTCTCTAGAAACCAAATGCAGATTTGTAATTCGTAGGGCTGCATAACTTTTCTGAGCCTGTAAGTCACCAGGAGTCCTCACAGATGAGTTTGGAGGAGAAGCTCAAACTGGAAGCCAGAATAAAGTTAGAGACTTGGACAGGGATTAGCAGCATCAGGGAATGCACCAGCCTTGCAGAAGAGCTTGTGCTCAAAGTGTTTCTGGGCCTGGGACCACTTTACAACTGTTCCCCACTGATCACAGGAGACAGGAAGCGCCCCGGCCCCCACCCCAACACCCCTTTCCCCTGCATGGGCTGCTTTTGTGTCTTCCCCATGAGACTCTGCTGGTACCAGTGAGCCCCGGGTGGCCGTGCGCGTATCTACTTCATAGCAGCCTGGGCCCATTAGCCCCTAAAACCTGCTGGTGCCAAACTCAAATTCTCACTCACCTAATTGCTTTAAAAATAGCCCACATAGGAACTTTTTAGCCATTTATAGCTGGCTGGCTTTGCGTGCCCTGTGAACCTGAGCCCAGCGTCTGTCGGCCATAGGTAAAAACCCTGCAGTTATAAGATCCCTCGCTCGGACCCGGATACTCCCCGCCATGCTGACTTTGCAGCAAGGCCCAGACACCTGAGCTCCTCCCGCTGAGCGTCCCGTTCCGTCTTCCTCTTCTCAGCCTCTGGGGTTGCCCCTTCCCACCACCCCCCTGCGCTGCCCAAATGGTGAGTGCTCCCTGCTGGGCGGTGTCTTTCCTGCTCGGCTCTGAAATCCTCTGACTTGAGCTCACCTGGGCGGGCAGTGGGCCTTGGGGTGGCTGCTGGACAGGCTGGGAAGCAGCCCGCCTCCCCCAGACCCCCTGGCCGGCCTCGCCTCGGTGTCAGGGGTCTACCGGGGGCTGGTGTGTCTCGCCCACATGGCTCCGCGAGGCTCAGGGGCTGCTGCGACTTAACCCAGTGGCTCAGTTTCCCAGGTGGCCGTAAAAATACCCCCGACTGGGCAGCTCAAGCCACAGCAGTGTGTTGTCTTGCAGCGCTGGAGGCTGGAAACCCGAAATCGGGGTGGCACAGGGCCGTGCTTCAGCTCCCCCGGCTTCTGGGGGATGCTCGGCCTGCCTGGTGTCCCTGGGCTTGCAGCGGCCTCACCTGCCCTGGTCACGTGGCCGTATCTCTCCCTGTCCCTCTGTCAGCGTCCACATTTCCTCTCCTTACAAAGACCCACCTGGGGGCTAGGGCCTAAAGGTGCCTCGTGGGGGACATAGTTCAACCCACAACCCCCGGGTCACTCGGCCAGCGAGTGCGGGAGCGGGGATCCGAGCCCGGGCAGGTGCGGCCGGCCCCTGCTCTGCACTGCTGCCCCCTCCCCGCTTCCTCCACAGTCCCCGCATTCCTGTTGTTTCCTCAGGAGAATGATAAGGAACTCGGGGAAGGCTAACAAGCTGCTAGTGGTTGTGTGTGTGTGTGTGTGTGTGTTGGGGGGGGGTGATTTGTTGTTACTTGTTCCTGGGTAATGTATGAGCACCTGCCACGGCCCCCCGGCCCCAATCCCCTGAGCCCCAGGGTCTGGGGTCTCTCTGCCGTGGTCTGCTAAGTACTGATTTCCTCATGACCATTCCTTTTCTTTTCACTAAAAAAACAAAAAAAAAAATCTGTTTTTTCTAAAGATGCATGGAAGCCTGTGCATCACTTCTGTCAAGTGTTACAGGGAAGGAAAGTGAGGGGGCAGCTGTGGGACCTCTGCCATCCTTGAGGTGTGGAAGTCATTCATTTCACTCATTCATTCATTCATTGACACTGATCCCCTGTGGGAGCCCCAGGATACCGGAGACGGAAAAGACAGACCCAGCCCCTGCCCTCAGGGAGCTTGTGGCAGGTGGAGGAAGACAGGCCTGGAAACAAGCGAGGGCACCAGGGGATGCCAGGGCTGGAGGGCAGCACCGCGAGAAGCGTTTCTGGGCCGAGGGCAGGTCGGAGGAGGTGGCCCTGGGCGGGGTCTGTGAGATGAGCGGGGGTCCCAGGCAGAGGACCTGGGGAGGGGGGGTGGTGCAGCCTGGTGTGTGTGCACTGTGGTGGGAAGGAGCTCTGGGTCTTCCCAGGATGTGAAGGGTCCAGCCCGGTGGAGGGAGGGCAGACTTGCAGGGCACCAGGGTCTTCTGGCAGCCGTGGGGTGGCAGGCGGATCAGGGCCATGGCAGCGATGCCCAAAGATGATTGATTTGCAACTGAGGATCCGTGGGAGGAGCAAGCCCGACCAGGTCACCTGGCCTTGCGGGGTTGGCAGGGCTGTGGGGGGACATGGTGGGCATCTGTACCTGGGCGAGGAAGGCACTCGAGGTTTCCCTTCACAGCAGTGTGATGGCTCTGCGGGGGCTCAATTTGGAGGCCCCTGGAGCTCAGGAGGGCTCGGTGCGGGGAGCAGACGCCTGGGTTGTGCTCAGGCAGGACTGTAGTGAGGGCAGCCTCGGGAGCCCTGGGCTGGTCACCTGCAGGCTCCCAGCACACCTGCGTCACCAGCTGCTCCCTGTCCCCCCCCCCCCCCACCCCAGCTGCATCCCCATCTGTCTCTCAGAATGTGGCCCAGGAGCCACTGTCCCAGGAAACCTTTAACCCCCCCCAGCTGAATTCAGCACCTCCTCTGGGCCCTGACGGCACCCTCCCTCCCCACCCTCTGCCCAGGCACCCTCCCAGCCTCCGGCCAGAGGAACAGCCCCTCCTGCCCCTCAAGGCCTGCCCAGATGTGTCTCCTGCTGCCTCTTGGCTCACCCTGCTCTGCACTTGTGCCAGTGTGCAGTGACAGCTTCTCTGTCTCTCCCCCAGACCACAGGCTCCTTGGAGGCAGGGTCTTGCGTTTTCCATCTTTTTGTCCTGTGTGCACTGCCTGGCACATGAGTAGGCCCTCAGTCAGTATTGGATGGGTGGGTGTGTGGTCGGAGGGAGGGATGGAGGGATGGATGGGTGTGTGGATGGGTGGGTGTATGGATGAATGGAAGGAGGGATGGATGGGTGGGTGGGTAGGTGGGCAGAGGGATGAATGAGTGGAGGATGGCAGAAAGGAGGGGTGGCTAAGTGGCGTCTCTCGTGTGAAAGGCGTGGTTACTTGCCACGAGAAGTGCACAGGTGCATCAGGTCTGACTTGGGCCCTACAGACCACAGGAGATGTTGCAGAGGAAGACTTGGCTGATTTTGGTGACCAGGGGGTGTTAGCCTATGGACATGGCCAAGGCTTGGCCCTACTGCTCTTTCAAAATCGGAACCCAGGTTTGGGATGGTGGGACCCTGCTGCGGTTGGGACTCTTAGTTTGGGACCAAGTGCTGGCAGCCCATCAGATGCCAGGCCCTGGACAGATTGTCATTACAGCCACAGCCGAGACGCGCTGTGCTCTCACTGGGTGCCAGCCCTGAGCTAAGCCCTGGCTCGGTTTGCAGCCAGGCCTCCCAGCAGCCCTCCAGGGGAGGCACAGTGTCCAGCCCCGGGCCTTGGGAGGCCGCGTGTAACTGACCGGGCGCCTTCTGACCAACGTGCTTTCTCGACCACAGACCCCTCCACCGAGCAGAAGGGAATCGCTCACCTCCTGAGTTGCTGACCAGCTGCAGGCCTCGGGCCACCCAGCCGTGTTCTAGCGCACCCGCAAGATGTGGCCAGTCCTGGTGCTCCTGTGCATTTCCTCCTCGTCCTTATCTGAAAGCCAAGTGATACCACCTGACCCAGGTAAGTGAAAAAACTCTGGTTGCTGGACAGGCCCACGGTGGCCCAAAGCACTCCGTGCCCATTGGGAAGGTGTCCCCCACCCAGGCCAGCAGTCGGGACCCCCGGCCCTTCTGGATGCTGGGCTGGGCAGGGGTGTCGGGTGGCACCTCATCTCCAGGGCCAGCGTGGGGAGGGAGCCCCCGACAGGACCAGGCAGCTGAGCTCTGGAAGGTTCACTTGCTCAGCCCAGCAAAATTCAATTTCTTCTGTAAATATAATCTTCAGTGGGAAATGCATTCATTCACTTATCAAACATTTAATTGCACGCCCACTCTGCCAGGCACTGTTCATCTCCAAGAACTCCCGCAGCGGATCCTTTCATCAACCAAGAGTTCTTTAATGGTGTGACTCTCTGTGCAGCCATCTCTCTGGGTGTGTGTGTAACAGGTTTTCTCCCAGGGAGCGATGCCTGTGTGTGAGACTTGCACTCCATCTGGAGTTTTGGAATGTGCAGGCTTGGGGTTCAGAGAGGTGATGCCAAGGGCTTTGCAGTGAGAAGGCAAGAGGGGCCCTGCTCACACATCACCCCGGTCCCTCCCCTGGGCTAGGATCAGGGGGCTGGCAAAGCCGGTGGGAGCCAGCCCAGAGAGCTGGACATGGAGACAATCTCTGTGCTTAACTTAAAGTGATTGTATCTCTTCTCTTCCTTTTTTGACCTTAAGGACACTCAGTCCCTAACTTGACATGGGATAATTCAGTCCAGAAAAATGCGTCTGTGGAAACAGCTGGAATGGTTGGTAACAGAATGTCTGAAAACATAACCACGGTGACACTTTCTGCTGTCACATTAACCAAAGAGACTTTGTTGGCCAACAGCTCTATTGAAGTCACAGCAGAGACAACACACAGGACAGAGGCAGGGGCTGCAGACACCACAGGGGGCACGGCTGACCACACGGCCTCCACAGCATCCACACTGGCTGCATCGTCTGTCCCCACGTCACTGTCATGGACTGTGACCCCAGCAGCCACTGGGCGCTCATCTCCCAGCACACCCCATGTGCAAGTGCCAAGCAATAGCACGCTGCCAAAGACAGCGATGGTGGTGACATCGGCCCCGAGTGATGCGACGGCAGCTGTCGCCACACCCGGCACAGACAGTCCAGGAGTCACACACGATTCCTCCCAGCACACGGCCAGCAGCTCCCAGGCAGGGCCTGCCCTCACCACGAGTCCCAGGACACTGAACGTGACGTCTGCACAAGCTTCTACCACGCAGGTGTCAACCAGCCACCCCGTGGTCAGCACGGCTAGCAGGTCCACACCCACCCTCTCGTCCACCACCCCAGAGCCCACCACCCTCCCCTCGGTGGCTTCCATGTCCACGACAAGCAGCACACAAGCAGGGGAGCCAACCGCCAGCACAGTGCCAGCACCCCATGTCAGCCCGACCCCTGCACAGGCGGCCACATCCCCTATGACACACTCATGGCCAAACCCTTCACTGCCCACCCGGGCCACCGAGGGGCCAGGTGTGCCCCAGACACCAGAGCAGCTTGGAACCAAAGCCATCCCGGGGGCTGCCCCCTCCGGACTGACACCCGGGAGCTCGGGGGAACCCAAGATACCGGCCACAGACTCATGCCCACCCAGCACCCAGGGCCACTACCTGGTGGTCACCACCGGGCCTCTGCCCCAGTTCTGGGTGAACAGAACTATTCTCCTGGGGGTGCTCTTACTCGGGGTGACCCTTTTCATCACAGTCCTGTTTTTATTTGCCCTGCAAGCCTACGAAAGTTACAAGAAGAAGGACTACACCCAGGTGGACTATTTGATTAACGGGATGTACGCGGACTCCGAGATGTGATGGTGTCGGGGTGGCCGGCCGCAGCCGCTGAGTAACAGGGGTGGCTGGGAGGCCAGGCCCCATCCCCGACCTCTCATTTGGCCTCTGAGGCCAAACCAAGTGCTTCCAAATTCTTTTGGTGCAATTTAGGAAATATGCCAGATGCTTAAACACATTTAATTGTTGTCAGATTAATTCCATGGTCACTAAAGAGTTGCTGCTTTTTTCATATTTATTTTTGTAAACGATCATGTTGACAGGTGCAGGCAATAATTCTGCGGCTGGGGGTGGGGGTGGGGGTCCCCCCCGGTGCATCAGATCCTGAGAAGAATTAAAGCAATGACATTTCCCATCAGCCCGGCTGTCTTCATTTGTGCAAGCTGTGTCTGCTCCCCGTCGCTCAAGGGGGAGCCAGTTCGAGATGTATATGTTTATGTTAATAAATGTTAAATGTTACTATAACGTGAAGTCCTGGAGATTTGCCATCTCCATCTGGATTCCTTGGACTTCACTCTTATGCCCAAACCTGCCACAGGGGGTCTCTGGCCCCACCTGGAGACAAGGCCCTGCCCTTTTATCCTCCTTTTTCTGGACTGTGAATTGTTAGGAACCTGATTTGGGAAACCACATGGACACCCACCTGTTACTACCCCACAGTGTAGAAACAAGTCAGCCTGGACTTGCTGAGACAAAATCCTAGTGACCCTAACATCGCTATGTGCTTGCTGCAAGCCCACCTCATTTAACCCTCACGGCAACCTTGTGACGTGGAGGCCACAACCACTCTGCCCACCGAGGCCAAGGATGTTGCCCAGGGTCACCCTGGAAGCCGGGGGCAGGCCTGGGAGCCCAGAGGACATAGGACGTGCCGTCAGATCCCCCTGGGGTCCGGGCTCCAGGGCAACCACAGACGAGCAGGAACCAGAGCCAGAGCCGACGCCCAGAGCAGCTGGTCCAGGAGCCTGGTCACATTACTCATTTAGCCCTGGCCCCAACTGCTGTCGTTTCCTGGGCTGCTCAAAGCAGATGCCATGAAATGGGTCAGCTTTAAACAGTGAAAATTTATTAGCTTACAGTTCAAGGGCATCCAAATCAAGGCATCCTCAAGGCGATGCTTTCTTCCCAAAGACCAGCTGCTGGCGAGCCTTGGCTCCTCTGCAACATGGTGGCATCTGCTGGGCTTCTCTGGTTTCATTTCTGTGCTTGTTTCTCTCTCCCTCCCTCCCTCTCTTCTTCTTTCTGTTTATAATGGATTCCAATAATAGGATTAAGTCCCACTCTGGATGAAGGGAGTCACACCTTAACTGAAGGAGCCTCATCAAAAGGTCCTCCTTACCATGGGTTCACACCCACAGGAATGGATTAGATTTAAGAACATGCTTTTCGAGGTTCATACAGTTTTCAACTACCACATCCAACCTCTGGACCCCAAAAAGGCATGCTCTTTCCACATACAAAGTATTCGTTCATTCCATCACAATATCACAAAACCATAAGTCATTTCAGTAACAACACTAAGTGCCAAGTCTCATCAGAATCCCTTACGGGCGTGGTCTGTCCCGGGGCACAGCTCCCCTCCGTGGATCTGTGAAACCTGGAGAGCAAGTTGTCTGCTTCCAATATACAAAGAGGAACAGGTGTAGATAAAGCTTCCCATTCCCATAGGGAGAAATTGGAAGGAAAACCGGGACCCTGGGTCCCCCAAATCCTGAAACCCTGCAGGGCAAACTCAGTAGATTCAAGATCTGAGAGTCATCTAGGGAACCACACTTTGTCCTTTGGGCCTGGAGGAGCGGCAGCCCCAACCCTTCGCTTGAGAAGGGGCCCTGCTGTCCTCCAACACTGGGGTCAAAGTCCCACCCTTGTCAAGCATCAGGGTGGCGGCCAGACTCTCCACAGTCCCCCAGGCACCTGAGAAACCCGGGGTGGTGGCACTCTTCATGATCAACGGGGCAGAAGGCCCACCCTCGCCAAACACCGGGCAGACTCACCTTTTCTGCACACGTGGGTGGCTCCACAGTCTTGGCCCGAGAAGATGTCTTCAGTGCAGACCTCGGCTACCATGGTTCTACCTTTGAAATGCTTTTCCTTCAACCTGTCCCTCTTCTGTCCCTTTTAGTCCAGGCTGGCAGTGGTTCTGTTCATACCGATATCTCAAAAAAAATTGTCAGTTTGCATGTAGTACACGGGTCCAAACCGTCAGACAGAAGGACTTTGCACAGACCCTTCCTGGATAACTGCATCTCCCATCCTGACTCGCACTGGACTGGCTGACTGGATCCGTGTTCAGTTAAACCCTCACATGGGGCACTATTCTTTGGGAACTCACTTTCCAGAACCTCAGAATTTTCCAAACCATCAGTTCCTGGTTTCTTTATGCCCAGAAGTTCAGTTCTCAGCCTATCCCTTCCTCTCACATTTTACTATAAGCTGCAAGGAGAAACCAGGCTGCACTTTCCACACTTAGCTTGGAAATATCCTCAGCTAAATATCCAAGCTCATCACTTTCAAATTCTGCCTTCCATGTGACATCAGTACTCAATTTTGCCAAGTTTTCTGCCCCTTTAAAACAAAGGTTGCCTTTCTTCCAGTTGGCAGTGAGACACATTCATCATTTTCGTCCGAGACCTCTTCAGCAGTACCTTTGGTGTCCATGTTTCTATCGACAGTTGCTTCAAAGCAATCTAGCTTTTCTGTCAAGTGCCTCACAATTCTTCTGGCCTCTACTCATTACCCAACTCCAAAGCCATTTCCACTTTTTGGGTATTTGCAATAGCAGTGCCCCACTCTCCTGGTACCAGACTCACCCAGAAAGGGCCAGAGTCAGGATTCAAACTTGGTTCTGGAGACCCGTCTCTTCCTTGAACTATTTTGTCTTCCTGCCTGCCCTAGACTGGGCTTGGGCCTTCTGGCCTTTCTCTGTCCACCTGCCCAAGGCGGTGAGAGCTGACGGGCAACACACAGGCCGGGGCATCCTGTAAAGGTGTGTCCCAGCCCAGGTCTGCAACTGCTCATTGTGCAACCAGGAATAAGCTATGGAATGTTCTGGAAACTTGGCTTCTTTATCTGCAAAATGGGGAGGGAAAGAGTAATGTCTGTCATAGAAGTCAAGGGATGGTGCCTGGGTCGAGTAGGGGAGGAACTTTATACTAGTTTTCAACAACTCTGAACACTGAGGAGATGGGACCATTTTTGTCCACAATCTGCAGTTTCCCCACCACAGAAATCTTCCTGAAACCAAGCCTGGGCGTCCAGCTTCTCTTATTTAAATTCTGCCTCCTCCAAAAAGGATTTCAAATAATCCATAATAAGAAACAAGATATAGTAAACTCCCAAACCATTGGAATAATCTGGGGGGCAAGAGTGAAGAAATAGATGGAGCATGAAGAGCAGATCAGAACCTCCCCAAGGCCCTTGTCTCCTTTTCTCCCTCCATCCCGGCTTTCCTCGGGCCTTTCTTTTCCAGCCGTTTGGGCCTGCTGCCCCTGTCGGCCACATTTCCCTTCTCTCCGGCCCCCACCTGTCTCTGAGTCATGCTGTCTCCACTGAGAACTGGGCTCCCCTTGTCTATGCCCTTCTTTGCCCCTGCCCTGTTGGACTCCATCCCACACCCAAGCCACATCTGCCTGTGGGGTCACCGGAGCTGGCACTGAAGATGGCCGGGAAGGACGGTGGCCCCAGCCCCTGCCTGTCGCCCTCCTGTCTGAGAAGCCCCTGCTGCCCAGACCCGCAGTGGACCCAGCGGCTCTGCCCATCGGGGTGGAGATAATGGGGCTGTGGAGGGGACCCCTTGCCTCTGCCAGGCCCCACCCCTGTGATCTGGGGCCCAGCCTGTCGAGGTCCGACTCCCTCCCTGGCTGGTGGGGTCTCACCCTAGAGAGCCCGGATCCGGGGCTTGCACAGATGGGGTGCCTCGTCCCTCTCCCAGCCTCTGAGCGGGGGGGAAGGTCGAATGCAGAGCGGCCCGTGGCGCCGTCCTTGGTGTGCAGCTCGTGCCCAGAGGCCTCTGCCTAGCGCCCCTACACGAGGAATGGGAGCCACAGGGCCCGCCTGTCCCCTGTCCCAGCCAGGGGCTCCAAATTCCTCAGTTCCCTGAGAGGTTGGGTCTCACTCGCCGCCCCTCCCTCCGTGGGGATCCCATGGCTGACCTTCGCTCTCACCTGGGTGGCCCCCTGGGTGGGCTGCGGGTGCCTCAAACTCATCACACGGGGGCTGAGCCCAGCACCTGCCCGGGGCATGCTCCCCCCCAGGTGCCCTGTTCCTAACAGCCTCGGCCTCGCTGACCTGGGCAAGACACTTGCTCTTGGTCCTTGAGCTCAGTCGACCTACAGTTGGTCGCTCCTCCTGCCTCCGCCGCTGCTGGGCCTGTCAATCCTTCCTGGCCACTGTGCCCCTGTCCCCAGGCTGGTCCTGGCCCCACTAGCCCCCACCTTGCAGCCAGGGACCCCTTAAACCACACGTCTGCCCAAAGCCCTTCCGTGGCTAAAAGCCAAGCTTCTCTGCTGCACTCTGGGCCAGGGCAGGGCCTTCTGGGGGTCCTGGCCAAGTGGTTTCAAGAAAGAGCTGGTTTCTAGAAAGCCCACAGGGGCTGGGGTCACGGGAGCCCCTCCGCTGCAAGCCAGTCCAAACCTAGGGGGACGGAGGTCTGAGCCCAGGCTGGCCCCTGCCTTGGAGGCTGCACAGTGAGCTGGCCACTCCGTGCCCGGCCCGCAGGAAAGTCCGATGCATGTCCCTTCATTAGGCATTTATTTCTAATACAGGTGTTTGGTTTGGTTTGTTTTTTAGAAACAAAGAATCAGGCTTTATTTTTGTTGTTTGTCATACAGGTCATTAGGCATTTATTGAGTGCCCACTGTTTGCCACATCCCTTGCTGGGCATTGGGGATGCAGAGATGAATCGGCATGTCCCTGCCCTCCAGGGGGATGGGTGAGTCCCCCTCCACCAACCACCTCCCACCCCAGCATGTGAGAAACACAATGAAGAGGGGACCTGGGGTGGGGGGTGCCGTGGAGCCACCCCACCTGCCTTGGGAAGGTCAGGAAAGGCTGCCTGGCAGAGGAGTCCCCCCCAAGGCGGCCGCGGGGAGTGGAGGCTCCTTCTCCAAAGCCCCAGGAGCGCCCACGGCCCCACGGAGAACGGGAGCCTGCAGTCAGCTTTCCTCCGGCTGCGAATCAAGTCTGAGGGCTCCCCCTGGCGTCCCCTCGCCCCACATTAATTCCTTGCTCGGCTGCCAGCCTGTGGTCACCGCCCCCAGCGGCTCCCCACTGCAATTAGGAAAACTCCAGACCTTTGAGCTGAGAAAGCACATGGCCAGGGCCAGAGGGTGGCAGCCAGAGAGCTCAGAGAGCAGAGCAAATGCAGAGCCTCCAGGAAGAGATCAAGCTGCTGCGAGTGCAACTGTGTGTGTGTGTGAGTGTGAGTGAGTGTGAGCAAAAGAAGGGCACGGAGGAGAGTGGAAAGTTCCAGGTCAGAGGCTCCAGGCTCCAGGCCGGGCAGGGGAATAACGTGATCTGATTGAGATGGTTTCATTGCACTGGAGTGTTGGTAGAAAGACTTGATTTAACATACTTCTGCAGGAGGGGAAAGTGAGGGGGGCTAGGTGTGGGGCCGAGAGAACCCCCAGAGCTTGCTCCATGGGGAGCAGGCCAAATGCCTGAGGTCTGTGGACACTGTCGATGGAGATGCATGAAAGAGAAGACCCCACTCCTACTTCCGGCTTTCTGGCTTTCCCCTGAATCTTTGGGAGACCCTCATCTCCGCATCTCTGGGAGGCCCAAAGAACAGTTCCCCTTTATTCCATAGACCCTAAACAAGCTCTGTGTCTCAGGGAACCCTTGACTGCAAGGGACAGAAGCCCCAGGCCTTTCCAAATAAAAGGGGATTTGTTGCAAAGATAGAAGCAGCGCCAGGCTTCAAGGGTGCCTTGCTCTCTGTTCCGCTCTCGTTTTCACTTCTCTCTGTGCTTCTCTGTTCTCCTCTCAGCTGAGTCCCTGCCTCTGCAAAGCTCTTAGGTCTGTTTTCTCTGAGGGGCTCTGGGCTGAGACATTGGCAACCACAGTGGCCCATTTCAGGGGCAGTGTCCAGCTCACAGGGTCCCTTGTGGTCCAGCCCACTGAAGCCAGAAGGCTGGCTCTGGTGGCCTGTGGGCACAGCCCGGCTGTTAAGAGGGCAAATGGACAGAGGAGAAAGGATGTCTGCAAATGGGAGGGTTTCTGCTCCCTGTCAGGCCCCGGACTGAGTGCTGCAGCTCGAAGATGCAGAGGATGTGCTTTCTGCCCCAAGGACTCCAGCCTTGGGGGAAATTCCAAAGGGACAATGACAAGCCACCAAAGGTTACCAGAGGAAGAGATACTCCGGAGTCCTGCTTAGTTGCATGACTCAGGGCAGGCACTTTGCAGGGCAACTGACAGTGTCTATTAAAACTAAAGATGCAATTACACGTCTAGGTTTCTGCCTCACACAAGCACGCAGGGAAGCATGTTATTTGCAGCAGTGTTTGTAATGGCAAAAAAAAAAAAAAGCTCCAGTCTGCAGCTCTGCAAGGCACCACACAGCAGTTAAAAGGAACAAGCTCGAGCCATATGAAATAGAATCAGTAGTTTTCCAAGATACAGTATTGAGCAAAAAACATTGCCGACAGTGCAGTACACTACTTCTTGTGTTGGTTACTCTTTGCTCCGTAACAATATCACCCCAGGCTGAGCAGTTTAAAACCACACACAGTGATCGTCACAGTTTCTGTGAGTCAGGATTCGGACGTGGCTTAGCTGGGTTTTTAGCTTCAGGGTTGCACAATGTGGTCATCCAAGTGTCAGCCGGGGCCGGGGTCCCATATGAGGGTCACCCCAGGAAGGATCGGCTTCCAAGCCCACGAGGCTGTTGGTGACACGTGGCTCCTTGCAGACTGCCAAGCTGAGGATGTGTTTCTCACTGTAGGGCTGGAAACTGCCCTCCACTCCCGGCACCAAGATACTCCCATAAGACAGCCCCCAACCTGGCTGCCAGCTTCGTCCAGCCAACAAGGGACAGGGTCTCCTGGCAGGACAGCGGCTGCATTCTTACCTCGTCACCTACATCTGATCAGTGCATCCCGTCACCTTTGCTGGATTCTGTTGAATAAAAGCAAGTCGCAGTGGAATTATTATGTATTCAAGGAGCGTGACATATACAACCCACCCTCAGATGTGGAGCAAATTGATAGAATGAAACAGCAAATGTGGCAAATGGTTAAAATTGGTGGATCTCTGGGTACTGGGAGTGCAGGATGTCGGTTATCTCTGAATGGGTTTTGTGTTGTTTTTGTAACTGTCCTGTAAGTTTGAAATTATTTCAAAATAAAAAGTTTAAGGGGGAAAAAAAAGCAAGTGATGGGTCCCACTCGCATTCCAGGGTCGCGAATACCAGGAAGCAAGGATCTTGGGGGCTGCCTTAGAGTCTCTCTAGTGCACTGAAAGAACAGGGACAGTTCTGGAAGATGCTCCAAACTGTTGACAGTAGAAGGAGAAAGACAGGAATTGGTTCACAGGGAGTGGGGGTAGGTAAGGAGGTGATGTTTTAATTTTTATAAGGAAAATATATTCAAGTACTACTAAAAAATAAAGCTAATGAATTGCAAGCATCTCCCTCAGAGATAGATTTAATGTGCTGGTTTGAATGTATTACGTCTCCCAGAAAAAACCATATTCTTTGATGCAATCTTGTGGGGCAGACATATTAGTGGGGATTAAGTTGGAATGTTTGGATTAGGTTGTTTGCATGGAAATGCACCCCACCTAGCTGTGGGTGATGACTCCGATGAGATATTCCCATGGAAGTGTGGCCCCACCCATTCAGGTGGGCCTTGATCAGTGGAGCCATATAAATGAGCTGACAAACAGGGAACTCAGTGCAGCTGTGAGTGACATTTTGAAGAGGAGCTACAGCCATGAGGGACATTTTGAAGAAAGCACAGGAGCTGCAGATGAGAGACATTCTGAAGACGGCCGTTGAAAGCAGACTCTTGCTCCAGAGAAGCTGAGAGAGGACAAATATCCCAAGTGCAACTAAGAGTGACATTTCTGAGGAACTGCAGCCTAGAGAGGAACGTTCTGGGAGAAAGCCATTTTGAACCCAGAACTTTGGGGCAGATGCCAGTTACATGCCTTCCCAGCTGACAGAGGTTTTCCAGATACCACTGGCCATCCTCCAGTGAAGGTACCTGATTGCTGATGTGTTACCCTGGACACTTTATGGCCTTAAGACTGTAACCGTGTGACCAAATAAACCCCCTTTTATAAAAGCCAATCCATTTCTGGTGTTTTGCATTCCAGCAGCATTAGCAAACTAGAACATTTAACAATTGAGCTGAGTCTACAGTTCTCCAGCAAGAACAAAGCACCTAATAGTTTAGGAACTTCCGGTGATTCCCCTGGGCCCATGGGAGGCCTACCCCAAACGTGTAGGGCTGGGGCAAGAGCACAAATGGGAGCCCATAAAACATGTGGCTGATGCCTAGACGTTGTAAACCTTTCCTTCTTGCCCTATTCCTCCCTTCCCAAACAATTCCCAAAAGGCATTAGGTAGCGCACAGTGGGGTACAGAGGGCTGGCCGGGGGTCCAGGCAGGTGAGGCCTTGCTTCAGGCCCAGCATTTCAGGGGTTCAAAAAACTCAGCAATGAAGATAAATAATATTTCAGTGCAATATTTTTTGAAAAATCAAAATGAGTATAAAAAAGTCCAAAATGAACAAAATATCAAAATGTTAAGTAAGTTCAGGATCATATTCATGATTTTTTCTTTTGCCTCGGGCTCCCATATGGCCTGGCCCGGCATCGTGTCTGATCCTTCAGGAGGACACCCACTGGGGGGATGATCCAATGTGGGGTACGAGAGTGTCCACACCTAGAGAGTCAGAACCCTAGGGAGGTGAAGAGGACACCACGTGGGGTCAAGACCCAAGCAAGGTGCCGAGGCGTCCACGGAGGCTGGTGGACCAGCGCAGAGTTGGAGCCCAAGAGTGCGGGACACTGATTACGTGCTTCAACTTGGCGGGCCTGGGCTGGGGGACCTGATCAGCCCCTGGGGAGGGTGGTGGGCACGGGTGACAGCGCCCTCCGCAGCCCCCCGGGCCTGGGAAAGTGAGGCCGGAGGCAGGCCCCATTTCCTCACCCAAAATACCACTGTTAGGGGAGGCTTGCCGGAGGGAACCGCCTTTTCCCCACCCCCTTATCTTGCCCGGACACTCCCTGTTGCCAGTGCAACTCCCATCACCACCAGTGCACATACATTGTTGCCAGACACCGTTACCGGAGCAACTCTCGCCCCTTTTCAATCAACCTCCGCGCCCTCTCAGAACCAATCCAAGCCTTTAACCTCTACAACTACCCCGCCCTCTAAACGCCCGATATAAGCTTGTACTCTCCCCTAATAAAGCTCTCTCTCTCTCTTGGCTTCTTCACCCTAAAAGAACCGTGTCCCGCCTGTTCCTTTCTCGCCGCCCTCCATACTTTGCACGCCACCCCGCCGGGGACCTGGCCAAGTCCCCCGCCTCGCCTTCGCCTCCGGGAAAGAGCCCCCGCCGCCGGTACCCTCCGAGCAATCCTGGGAGCCTAGGATTTAGCAACCGGCCGCCACCCCCCCCCCAGACGAATCAACTGCGACCGCAACTGGCGCCCAACGTGGGGCCCCTGGAATTAAAAGTCCTCTCCACGCAGCGGTCCAGTAAAACCACCCGCTCGCCCGGATGCCTCTCCAGCTCCCCTTCTCCTCGCCTGCAAAGTAAGGGCCGCCTCTCCCTCGCCGCCCCGCGGAGCCGCCTCTCCCTCGCCGCTCCACGTCCGGAGCCGCCTCTCCCACGCCGCTCCGCGCCCGGGCCGCTCTTCCTTTCCCGCATTAACCTAACTCTTACCCCCGACTACCTTTCGTCTTCTCTTCCTATGTCCCCCCATTCCTCCTAACACTCTTCCTCCAGTAGCTTTCCCTCTTCCCCTCCATTACTTTGCTGTGGTCCTTTGTGTCTTTGTTTCTTTGTTTCGCGCGGTGTGCCTCTTTGCGACCGCCCCCCCCCCCAAACTGCTCTTGCTACTAGAGGCTCCTGCCTTCTATTCTCGCCGTCTCCTTCGGCCTCGTGACCACGGTTTACCTCATTTTCTTTACTCAATAATCAACCCCCCTTTTTTCTTTTCTCCCTCCGCTATGGGTAATCGTCTATCTGCACGCCAAGCACCCCAAGTTCGTGCTCTGGCTGGTCTCCTAGACACACATCGCTGCAAGGTGTCTGTCCGGCAGCTGCAAGTATACTGGGACCTCCTGCTGCCCTTTAACCCATGGCTCACCACTTGCCATCTTTGGGACCCTGTTACTTATGATCGCCTTATTGATCGGGTCACCAACGCCATGGAACATGAGAGCAAGCGCTTCCCTCCCGGCTTGCTCCCCACCTTGATAACCATCCGCTCCTGCCTTCAAGGCTCCCTCCCCCCTGATCGAGGCCCCATTAAATCCAAGGAGGCCCTATCAACCCAGTCAACAGATTCAGACAGCGATACTAATGTAGACCACGATTCGGACACAGAGTCCTTAGTCGAGCAGATTAACAACGCGCTCGAAGTGACTCCCAAAAAACAAAATAACACTGAGCCTCGCCAAGATGGCGAACTTCCTCCTCCTCCTTCTTCTTCCATCGAGGGGAGGAAGTGCTCCGGCGATGACGTCAGCCCTAAGCTGGGCCGGAAACCGCAAGCGCTTTACCCCGCCCTTTCACAGGGCGGAGCTAGTCCACCATCCTATGCCTTAGGCCCCGCCCTTCCACAGGGCGGAGCTAGTCCACCATCTTATACCTTAGCCACTCCCACCGCGCCGCCGTCTTGCGACGCTTGGGGCCTCCCACTTCCGCCTCCCCCTCCGGCGAGCTCCCCCTCGGAGCCGCTACCGGCAGCTGCCGCCGCTCCTCCCACCCTGGCGACTAACAACCCCTGGCTGCCTTCTACACCTCAAGGCAACCCTTAGGACAGCGCTGCCCCTACCCCCACTCCCGCACCAAGCCCTCTGCAAGCGCGTCCTCCTTTCTCTCGTGCTTTTCGCTGCTTTCCTCTTAACCTTACCCCCACACCACAGAGGCCGCATGACTGGTATCCCATTGACTTAGATACTATCAAGCAGCTTCGCAGGGCCGTCAAGGAGGACGGGTTAGGTAGCCCATACGCTTCCCAAATACTGCAGGATCTCGGCATGGACTTTTGCCTCCCCCAAGACTGGGCCTCGCTTGCCCGTACCATTCTTAACCCCGGCCAGTTTGTTGACTGGCGTGCTCACTTCCAGGCGGAAGCAGCTAAGCAAAGTGAGCAAGACGCAGCCACTGGAGTCTATCATCACCCCGAAGCCTATTTAGGCACGGGAGCATTTATAAATGCGTCTGCTTATATTAATGTCCCTGCCACCTTCTGGACTATCCTCAGAGGCATCGCCTTACGCACGTTTGCCAACTGCTCTGCCTGTCGGCCTAATAAATTCACCAAGCTCTTCCAGGAGCCGAGTAAGCCTTTCGCCACCTTTGTCTCCAGAGTCGAAGAAACCTGCGCTCGAAAGGTAAGTGATTCCCAGGCCCAATATTACATGTGCCCATCCTCAAATCCTGGAAAATCGTACTGTAATTCCCCCAACGAGTACTACTGTGCATACTGGGGGTGTGAAACATTAGCCACTAATTGGAAGCCTCCTGTTCCTAATCATTACCTTACCTTAAAGTGGGCCCCTACAGGGTGCAAACTCCCTACAGTTAACTGGCTTGGCCAAGAAAGCGAGGGATCCTGCACACATCTTAATCTTACAGTGCAGCTCCCCACTGATCCCTCCTGGTTACTCGGTCAAACTTGGGGCTTCAAAATCTATGAGAAAGAAGCCGACCGAGGATCACTTATTCTTATAAAAAAGGAGGCTGTAAGCCAACCATGCCAAAATACTGCATTAAAAACACCCTCTGGCATAGGTCCCAACCAAGTCCTTAACCCCCTTAATCCACAGCCCTCCAGCCGCACTTCAAGTATAAGCAGCGCATCCGGAAACCGCACCTCAGCTACAAACAGCGCATCGCCAACCCCACCACCCCAACCTTTTCTGCCCCCCTCTCGTTACTCCTCTCCCCTCCTCAGCCTTATCCAAGCAGCCTTCACCTCAGTGAATTCCTCCAACCCCAATCTTACCTCCTCTTGTTGGCTTTGCCTCTCCACTTCCTCCCCCCTGTATGAGCCAGTAGCCTCCAACCTCTCCTTTTCAGGAAACACAGAGGACAGCCCCTCGGAATGCAATTGGAATACCTCTGCCGTCCCCCTAACCTTTCATTCAGTCTCCTTTACAGGAAAGTGCATCCGCCCTCGCTCAAGTAACTCTCCCAACCTCACAGCTTGTGCCGACTACTCATCTCCCAGCAGCTCTGCAAAATTTCTCATTCCTCATAACTCCTCCCAATGGCTCTGCTCCTCTACAGGACTTACCCCCTGCCTTAACGTGCAAACCCTCAATACAACTAATGAAACTTGCCTCCTAATTGTCCTCATCCCTAGGGTCCTATACCACAGCGAGGAAGACTTCTTCCTCCGCCTGGAAACAACTGCAGCTTCTGCCCCACTGCAAAAGCGAGAGCCCATCACCGTCCTCACAATTGCCTCCCTCCTAGGTCTTGCAGGCGCTGGCACCGGAATCGCTGCATTAGCCAGTCAAGGCTCCGCCCTAACTCACCTCCGGGCAGCTGTTGACGAGGACATTCGTCACCTACAAGACGCTATTTCCCATCTTAAAAATTCTGTCAATTCCCTCTCTGAGGTAGTGCTCCAAAACCGCCGAGGTCTCGACCTTCTCCTCCTCAAAGAAGGAGGCCTTTGCGCCGCCCTAGGAGAAGAGTGCTGTGTATATGCCAATTCCACAGGTCTCGCCGAGGACAGCCTAAAGAAGGTCCGAGAGGGACTGGAACAACGCAAAAGAGACCGTGAAGCCACCAGCTATTGGTCCCACATCTTTACCCCCCTCCTCCCTTACCTCCTCCCTCTCCTCGGCCCCCTACTAATGATTATTCTAGCTCTCACCTTAGGACCCTGCATTATCCGCAGAATTGTCCAGCTTGTAAGGAAACAAACGGATGCTATTTTCTCCTCGTTCGTGCAAGTCCAGTACCAGCGACTCGCCACCTCTGACGCTCCCTACTCCGAGATGACAACCAACCCTCCGCGACCTCACCGCCACCGGTCAACCCGCCGACCGCGAGGCCCTTCTCGATCGCCTGAACATCGCACCAACCTTGAGCTCCAGCTTCTCTGAACCTCCGACCTTAAACCCCCCACCCTCGTCCATCCCGCAAGCAGCAAGGCCCCTGTCGAGCGCCCGGGCGCCACACCAACGCCGAGCTCCAGCCTCGCTGAGCCACCGTCAACCCCTTTTTCCCCTCCCCGGCCTCCCCCTTCCCTCATCCCTTAGCGGACCTCTCCGGTAAGCTTCTTCCTTTAATTAGAAAAGAAGGGGGAAATGCGGGACACTGATTACGTGCTTCAACTTGGCGGGCCTGGGCTGGGGGACCTGATCAGCCCCTGGGGAGGGTGGTGGGCACGGGCGACAGCGCCCTCCGCAGCCCCCCGGGCCTGGGAAAGTGAGGCTGGAAGCAGGCCCCATTTCCTCACCCAAAATACCACTGTTAGGGGAGGCTTGCCGGAGGGAACCGCCTTTTCCCCACCCCCTTATCTTGCCCGGACACTCCCCGTTGCCAGTGCAACTCCCATCACCACCAGTGCGCATACATTGTTGCCAGACACCGTTACCGGAGCAACTCTCGCCCCTTTTCAATCAACCTCCGCGCCCTCTCAGAACCAATCCAAGCCTTTAACCTCTACAACTACCCCGCCCTCTAAACGCCCGATATAAGCTTGTACTCTCCCCTAATAAAGCTCTCTCTCTCTCTTGGCTTCTTCACCCTAAAAGAACCGTGTCCCGCCTGTTCCTTTCTCGCCGCCCTCCATACTTTGCACGCCACCCCGCCGGGGACCTGGCCAAGTCCCCCGCCTTGCCTCCGCCTCCGGGAAAGAGCCCCCGCCGCCGGTACCCTCCGAGCAATCCTGGGAGCCTAGGATTTAGCAACCGGCCGCCCCCCCCCCCCCCAGACGAATCAACTGCGACCGCACAAGAGGGTTGAGAAGCCACCCAGGCAGCTCTGTGTGTGTGTGTGTGTGTGTGTGTGTGTGTGTGTGTGTGTGTCCCAAAACGGGTTGTCAGAGCCCAAGGGTGGCAAGGAGGGTATATGAGGAAGCAGCAGTGTCAGGGGTGGAGGTTGTTATGCCAAGGAGAAATGGGCAAGCAAGCAGTTTAAGGGCTTGGAGAGACAGACTTCTCAGGGTTGGAGAAGGGAGCTGCAAATGCGGTGTGAAGTAAAATAAAGTGGCTGCCTACCTTGGGCGTGGCCGGGAGGGACCCGTTTCCAAGAAAGGATTTTCCAGAAGACAAAAACAACGGACCTGCAGGGGCTTTCTGAGAAAATTGCACACATTCTATAAACTTGCTGATAAGCAATACCTGGTTTTGGACAAGCATGTCTATCTGCTCCCCACTTTGTAAGACCCCCTGATGTAAAATGGAAACTTGACATCAGCCAATCAGAACATTTCCTCGCTTGCCTCTGTGTTTGCCCAAGATACGCTCCCCCCTTCCCACACCCTCGGTGGATCTCCTTTCATGAATTGGATGTTTCCTGATTCACAAACCGTAACTGCTCAAACTCCCATACTTAATATCTTTGTTTAATATTTTATTTTAACAATGTAAAGGAGAAAATGAGAATGAACCCTGTGATATTGGATTCAAATCAAAGGTATTGGTATTTAATAAACTAACTTCTCCCTCTCATCCTTTGTGCTATATTTTTGTCACATATTCATTTTGTATGGCTGTAAACTACATGTTGTTACTACTTTTGCTTTAGACAATTATAATCTTAGAGAGATTAAAAATAAGGAAAAAAAAGTCTTTTATATTTACCTCCAATTTGTCTATTTCCTGGGTTCTTCATATTTGTGTGTTGACCCAAGTTTTTGTCTGGTATCATTTTCCTTCTTCCTAAAGCCCTTCCTTTAACATTTCTTGTAGAACAGGTCTGCTAGCAATGAATTTTCTCTGTTTGGGGGTTTTCTTTAAAAGTCTTTATTTCATCTTCATTTTTGAAAGAAGGAATTTTGAACTGAGAGTTTTCTTTTTTTAGAATTTTCAAGGTGCCATTCTATTTTCCTCTTGCTTGCATATTTATGATGAGAAGTCTGCAGAAATTCTTATCTATGTTCCTTTGTAGGTAATGTAGTTTTTTTTCCTATGACTGTCTTCAAGATTTTCTCTTATTTTTGGTTTTCAACAATTTGAATATTATGCATATGTGTGTGTTTTCTCTTGGTCCTGTTGAGGTTCTCCATGTTTCATAGATCTATAATTTGTTATTTTTTATTGTTTTTGTAAAATTTCTGGACATTATTTCTGTAAATATTTGTTCTGTCTATCTGCCCAAAAGAAAGTCCCTCTTTTGAGACTCCAATTGTACATATATAAAAACTTTTGATGTAATACCACAGGTCTTAGAAGTTCTACTCTGTTTTTTGTTTGTTTGTTTGTTTGTCTGTTATCACTCTCTTTCTTTTTCTCCGTGTACTTCAGTTTGGATCATTTGTATTGACCTATCTTCAAGTTCACTGATTCTCTCTCTGTCTGTATCAGATCTACTGATGAACCCATTAAAACAGTTCTTCATGTCTGACACTGTTTTTCTTTTCCCCAATATATCTGACTTCTTCTTACAGTTTCTATCTCTCTGCTAGAATCCCCCATATTTTTTTGCATGTTGTCCACCTTTTTCACTGGATCTGCTTTCTGCAATTATTGATTTGTTTGCATTTTCTAGAGTTTTATACAAATGAAAATATACAGCACATGTTCTTTTGGGTCTGGCTTCTTTCACTCATCATAATTATTTTGAGATTCATCCTGGTGTTGTGTGTATCAATAATTAATTCCTTTTTGTTGTCAAGTATAACTCTATGATATGGATATAGCACAATTCCTTGTCCATTCCCCTGTTGATGGACATTTGGGTTATTGTCAGTGTTTGGATATTGCAAATAAAGCTGCTATGAACACATGTGTACAAGTATTTGTATGGACCCCTGCTTTCATTCTACCTAGGAGTGGAATGGCTGGGTCAATATGGTAGGTGTATGTTTAACTTTTAAAGAAACTACCAAATTGTTTTCCAAAGTGCTTGCTCCATGTTAAGTTCCCACCAGCAAACACAACATTGTGAATGTAATGAACACCACTGAATTATATATCTGAATGTAGTTAAAGGGGGAAATGGCAGGTGGTATATTTGTTGCTAGAATAAAAATTAACACCAAATGCCCACAGTATGCCAAGCCCTAACCAACAGTTGTCCTGAAAATACTAAAGAATACCCAAGTCCCTATCTGAGATTCTACAAAGTTTCACTCATTAAGTTTACTTTTAAGAAACTTTAATTCCCCAGAGTGTTCCTATGCCAGATAAGTCCCAAAACTCAGAGGCAACAGCCTCTCCAAGAATATCAACCAGATGCATCCCCCTTCCTCATAATGTCAACACCCATTTTCAATATAAACAAGTTAGGGTGGTCACTGCCCAGATATCCCTGAAGATTGAGAAAGTGATCAAACAAGAGACAGGGGTAGCAACCAACATGATAGGATTTAACAGGATTATGAATACTGAATCTTTATATAATTCTTTTTTTTTTTTTTTTTTAGTTTCTAGGGTACTAGAATAGCTAGAAGGAAATGACTGACATGATGGGACTGTAACATATACAATGCTTCAAAATTTGCTCTACAACTCTTGTTAAATCATACTTTGAAAGTTATCACTTTTCTATATATATGTTATATTTCACAATAAAAAATATAAAAAATAAAGTATTTAGATAACATGAAAAAAATTAACAACACACACACAAAAAGCAACCATAGTATTATACAATACAGTGAACCCTAATGTAAACTATGGTTTATAGTTAATAGTACAATTATAATAGTGTTCTCTCGTCAATTGTAACAAAGGTACCCCACTAATGCAAAATGCTAAAAATGGGGGTGGGTATATGGGAACTTTGTATTTTCTGCATGATCTTTCTGTAAATCTATAACTTCTTTTATTAAAAAAAAAAAGGAAAAAATTCCCACCAGCAGTGTATGAGGGTTCCAGTAGCTCCACATCCTCATCAATGGTTCCTACACCATTTTTAATGTTAGCCATTCTAATAGGTGTGTGGTGGTATCTCACTGTGGTTTCAATTTGCATTTATCTAATGCCTAATGATGTTTAGCATTTTTTCCTGTGCTTGCTTGCCATGTATCTTCTTTGGTGATGTTTCTATTCAAATATCTGGTTATTTTTAATTTTTTTTGTTTGTTTTCTTATTGAATTTGAGAGATTTTTTAATATAGTCTGGATAAAAGTCCTTCATCAGGGAGGCGGGGCAAGATGGCAGACTGGTGAGCTGCATGTTTTAGTTACTCCTCCAGGAAAGTAGGTAAAAAGCCAGGAACTGCGTGGACTGGACACCACAGAGCAATCTGTCTTTGGGCATACTTCATACAACACTCATGAAAACGTGGAACTGCTGAGATCAGCGAAATCTGTAAGTTTTTGCGGCCAGGGGACCCGCGCCCCTCCCTGCCAGGCTCAGTCCCGGGGGAGGAGGGGCTGTCAGCTCCAGGAAGGAGAAGGGAGAATTGCAGTGGCTGCTCTTACCGGAAACTCATTCTACTGATTCAAACTCCAACCATAGATAGACTGAGGCCAGACACCAGAGACTCTGAGAGCAGCCAGCCCAGCAGAGAGGAGACAGGCATAGAAAAAAAACAACACGAAAAACTCCAAAATAAAAGCAGAGGATTTTTGGAGTTCTGGTGAACACAGAAAGCGGAAGGGCGGAGATCAGGCCTTGAGGCGCATATGCAAATCCCGAAGCAAGGCTGATCTCTCTGCCCTGGGCACTTTTCCTTAATGGCCCTGGTTGCTTTGTCTATTAGCATTTCAATAACCCATTAGATCTCTGAGGAGGGCCGTTTTTTTTTTTTTTTTTTTTTTAAATCCTTTTTGCTTTTTCTAAAACAATTACTCTAAGAAGCTCAATACAGAAAGCTTCAAAGAATTGAAATTTGGGCACGTCAAGTCAAGAGCAGAACTAAGAGAGCTCTGAGACAAAAGGCAATAATCCAGTGGCTGAGAAAATTCACTAAACAACACAACTTCCCAAGAAAAGGGGGGTGTCCGCTCACAGCCACCATCCTGGTGGACAGGAAACACTCCTGCCCATCGCCAGCCCCATAGCCCAGAGCTGCCCCAGACAACCCAGTGTGACGGAAGTGCTTCAAATAACAGGCACACACCACAAAACTGGGCGTGAACATTAGCCTTCCCTGCAACCTCAGCTGAATGTCCCAGAGCTGGGAAGGGGGAGCAGTGTGAATTAACAGAGCCCCATTCAGCCATCATTTGAGCAGACTGGGAGCCTCCCAACACAGCCCAGCAGCCCAGAACTGCCCTGGGGGGACGGCACTCACCTGCGACATAGCACAGTCATCCCTCAACAGAGGACCCGGGGTGCACAGCCTGGAAGAGGGGCCCACTTGCAAGTCTCAGGAGCCATACGCCAATACCAAAGACTTGTGGGTCAGTGGCAGAGACAAACTGTGGCAGGACTGAACTGAAGGATTAGACTATTGCAGTAGCTTTAAAACTCTAGGATCATCAGGGAGATTTGATTGTTAGGGCCACCCCCCCTCCCCGACTGCCCAGAAACACGCCCCACATACAGGGCAGGCAACACCAACTACACACGCAAGCTTGGGACACCAATTGGGCCCCACAAGACTCACTCCCCCACTCACCAAAAAGGCTAAGCAGGGGAGATCTGGCTTGTGGAGAACAGGTGGCTCGTGGACGCCACCTGCTGGTTAGTTAGAGAAAGTGTACTCCACGAAGCTGTAGATCTGATAAATTAGAGATAAGGACTTCAACTGGTCTACAAACCCTAAAAGAACCCTATCAAGGTCAGCAAATGCCACGAGGCCAAAAACAACAGAAAATTATAAAGCATATGAAAAAACCAGACGATATGGATAACCCAAGCCCAAGCACCCAAATCAAAAGACCAGAAGAGACACACCTAGAGCAGCTACTCAAAGAACTAAAGATGAACAATGAGACCCTAGTACGGGATATGAAGGAAATCAAGAAGACCCTAGAAGAGCATAAAGAAGACATTGCAAGACTAAATAAAAAAATGGATGATCTTATGGAAATTAAAGAAACTGTTGACCAAATTAAAAAGATTCTGGACACTCATAGTACAAGACTAGAGGAAGTTGAACAACGAATCAGTGACCTGGAAGATGACAGAATGGAAAATGAAAACATAAAAGAAAGAATGGGGAAAAAAATTGAAAAACTCGAAATGGACCTCAGGGATATGATAGATAATATGAAACGTCCGAATATAAGACTCATTGGTGTCCCAGAAGGGGAAGAAAAGGGTAAAGGTCTAGGAAGAGTATTCAAAGAAATTGTTGGGGAAAACTTCCCAAATCTTCTAAACAACATAAATACACAAATCATAAATGCTCAGCGAACTCCAAATAGAATAAATCCAAAAAAACCCACTCCGAGACATATACTGATCACACTGTCAAACATAGAAGAGAAGGAGCAAGTTCTGAAAGCAGCAAGAGAAAAGCAATTCACCACATACAAAGGAAACAGCATAAGACTAAGTAGTGACTACTCAGCAGCCACCATGGAGGCGAGAAGGCAGTGGCACGATATATTTAAAATTCTGAGTGAGAGGAATTTCCAGCCAAGAATACTTTATCCAGCAAAGCTCTCCTTCAAATTTGAGGGAGAGCTTAAATTTTTCACAGACAAAGAAATGCTGAGAGAATTTGCTAACAAGAGACCTGCCCTACTGGAGATACTAAAGGGAGCCCTACAGACAGAGAAACAAAGACAGGACAGAGAGACTTGGAGAAAGGTTCAGTACTAAAGAGATTCGGTATGGGTACAATAAAGGATATTAATAGAGAGAGGGAAAAATATGGCAAACATAATCCAAAGGATAAGATGGCCGATTCAAGAAATGCCTTCACGGTTTTAACGTTGAATGTAAATGGATTAAACTCCCCAATTAAAAGATATAGATTCGCAGAATGGATCAAAAAAAATGAACCATCAATATGTTGCATACAAGAGACTCATCTTAGACACAGGGACACAAAGAAACTGAAAGTGAAAGGATGGAAAAAAATATTTCATGCAAGCTACAGCCAAAAGAAAGCAGGTGTAGCAATATTAATCTCAGATAAAATAGACTTCAAATGCAGGGATGTTTTGAGAGACAAAGAAGGCCACTACATACTAATAAAAGGGGCAATTCAGCAAGAAGAAATAACAATCGTAAATGTCTATGCACCCAATCAAGGTGCCACAAAATACATGAGAGAAACATTGGCAAAACTAAAGGAAGCAATTGATGTTTCCACAATAATTGTGGGAGACTTCAACACATCACTCTCTCCTATAGATAGATCAACCAGACAGAAGACCAATAAGGAAATTGAAAACCTAAACAATCTGATAAATGAATTAGGTTTAACAGACATCTACAGGACATTACATCCCAAATCAACAGGATACACATACTTTTCTAGTGCTCACGGAACTTTCTCCAGAATAGATCATATGCTGGGACATAAAACAAGCCTCAATAAATTTAAAAAGATTGAAATTATTCAAAGCACATTCTCTGACCACAATGGAATACAATTAGAAGTCAATAACCATCAGAGACTTAGAAAATTCACAAATACCTGGAGGTTAAACAACACACTCCTAAACAATCAGTGGGTTAAAGAAGAAATAGCAAGAGAAATTGCTAAATATATAGAAACAAATGAAAATGAGAACACAACATACCAAAACCTATGGGATGCAGCAAAAGCAGTGCTAAGGGGGAAATTTATAGCACTAAACGCATATATTAAAAAGGAAGAAAGAGCCAAAATCAAAGAACTAATGGATCAACTGAAGAAGCTAGAAAATGAACAGCAAACCAATCCTAAACCAAGTAGAAGAAAAGAAATAACAAGGATTAAAGCAGAAATAAATGACATAGAGAACAAAAAAACAATAGAAAGGATAAATATCACCAAAAGTTGGTTCTTTGAGAAGATCAACAAGATTGACAAGCCCCTAGCTAGACTGACAAAATCAAAAAGAGAGAAGACCCATATAAACAAAATAATGAATGAAAAAGGTGACATAACTGCAGATCCTGAAGAAATTAAAAAAATTATAAGAGGATATTATGAACAACTGTATGGCAACAAACTGGATAATGTAGAAGAAATGGACAATTTCCTGGAAACATATGAACAACCTAGACTGACCAGAGAAGAAATAGAAGACCTCAACCAACCCATCACAAGCAAAGAGATCCAATCAGTCATCAAAAATCTTCCCACAAATAAATGCCCAGGGCCAGATGGCTTCACAGGGGAATTCTACCAAACTTTCCAGAAAGAACTGACACCAATCTTACTCAAACTCTTTCAAAACATTGAAAAAAATGGAACACTACCTAACTCATTTTATGAAGCTAACATCAATCTAATACCAAAACCAGGCAAAGATGCTACAAAAAAGGAGAACTACCGGCCAATCTCCCTAATGAATATAGATGCAAAAATCCTCAACAAAATACTTGCAAATCGAATCCAAAGACACATTAAAAAAATCATACACCATGACCAAGTGGGGTTCATTCCAGGCATGCAAGGATGGTTCAACATAAGAAAAACAATCAATGTATTACAACACATTAAAAACTCGAAAGGGAAAAATCAATTGATCATCTCAATAGATGCTGAAAAAGCATTTGACAAAATCCAACATCCGTTTTTGATAAAAACACTTCAAAAGGTAGGAATTGAAGGAAACTTCCTCAACATGATAAAGAGCATATATGAAAAACCCACAGCCAGCATAGTACTCAATGGTGAGAGACTGAAAGCCTTCCCTCTAAGATCAGGAACAAGACAAGGATGCCCGCTGTCACCACTGTTATTCAACATTGTGCTGGAAGTGCTAGCCAGGGCAATCCGGCAAGACAAAGAAATAAAAGGCATCCAAATTGGAAAAGAAGAAGTAAAACTGTCATTGTTTGCAGATGATATGATCTTATATCTAGAAAACCCTGAGAAATCAACGATACACCTACTAGAGCTAATAAACAAATTTAGCAAAGTAGCGGGATACAAGATTAATGCACATAAGTCAGTAATGTTTCTATATGCTAGAAATGAACAAACTGAAGAGACACTCAAGAAAAAGATACCATTTCCAATAGCAACTAAAAAAATCAAGTACCTAGGAATAAACTTAACCAAAGATGTAAAAGACCTATACAAAGAAAACTACATAACTCTACTAAAAGAAATAGAAGGGGACCTTAAAAGATGGAAAAATATTCCATGTTCATGGATAGGAAGGCTAAATGTCATTAAGATGTCAATTCTACCCAAACTCATCTACAGATTCAATGCAATCCCAATCAAAATTCCAACAACCTACTTTGCAGACTTGGAAAAGCTAGTTATCAAATTTATTTGGAAAGGGAAGATGCCTCGAATTGCTAAAGACACTCTAAAAAAGAAAAACGAAGTGGGAGGACTTACACTCCCTGACTTTGAAGCTTATTATAAAGCCACAGTTGCCAAAACAGCATGGTACTGGCACAAAGATAGACATATAGATCAATGGAATCGAATTGAGAATTCAGAGATAGACCCTCAGATCTATGGCCGACTGATCTTTGATAAGGCCCCCAAAGTCACCGAACTGAGCCATAATGGTCTTTTCAACAAATGGGGCTGGGAGAGTTGGATATCCATATCCAAAAGAATGAAAGAGGACCCCCTACCTCACCCCCTACACAAAAATTAACTCAAAATGGACCAAAGATCTCAATATAAAAGAAAGTACCATAAAACTCCTAGAAGATAATGTAGGAAACATCTTCAAGACCTTGTATTAGGAGGCCACTTCCTAGACTTTACACCCAAAGCACAAGCAACAAAAGAGAAAATAGATAAATGGGAACTCCTCAAGCTTAGAAGTTTCTGCACCTCAAAGGAATTTCTCAAAAAGGTAAAGAGGCAGCCAACTCAATGGGAAAAAATTTTTGGAAACCATGTATCTGACAAAAGACTGATATCTTGCATATACAAAGAAATCCTACAACTCAATGACAATAGTACAGACAGCCCAATTATAAAATGGGCAAAAGATATGAAAAGACAGTTCTCTGAAGAGGAAATACAAATGGCCAAGAAACACATGAAAAAATGTTCAGCTTCACTAGCTATTAGAGAGATGCAAATTAAGACCACAATGAGATACCATCTAAC
Organism: Choloepus didactylus; assembly: GCF_015220235.1. Taxonomy (NCBI): domain Eukaryota; kingdom Metazoa; phylum Chordata; class Mammalia; order Pilosa; family Megalonychidae; genus Choloepus; species Choloepus didactylus. The sequence goes on from NC_051312.1 coordinate 7,242,990, forward strand.
ACCGGTTAGAATGGCTGCCATTAAACAAACAGGAAACTACAAATGCTGGAGGGGATGTGGAGAAATTGGAACTCTTATTCATTGTTGGTGGGACTGTATAATGGTTCAGCCACTCTGGAAGTCAGTCTGGCAGTTCCTTAGAAAACTAGAGATAGAGCTACCATTCGATCCAGCGATTGCACTTCTCGGGATATACCCGGAAGATCGGAAAGCAGTGACACGAACAGATATCTGCACGCCAATGTTCATAGCAGCATTATTCACAATTGCCAAGAGATGGAAACAACCCAAATGTCCATCAACAGATGAGTGGATAAATAAAATGTGGTATATACACACGATGGAATACTACGCGGCAGTAAGAAGGAACGATCTGGTGAAACATATGACAACATGGATGAACCTTGAAGACATAATGCTGAGCGAAATAAGCCAGGCACAAAAAGAGAAATATTATATGCTACCACTAATGTGAACTTTGAAAAATGTAAAACAAATGGTTTATAATGTAGAATGTAGGGGAACTAGCAGTAGAGAGCAATTAAGGAAGGGGGAACAATAATCCAAGAAGAACAGATAAGCTATTTAACGTTCTGGGGATGCCCAGAAATGACTATGGTCTGTTAATTTCTGATGGATGTAGTAGGAACAAGTTCACTGAAATGTTGCTATAGTATGTAACTTTCTTGGGGTAAAGTAGGAACATGTTGGAAGTTAAGCAGTTATCTTAGGTTAGTTGTCTTCTTCTTACTCCCTTGCTATGGTCTCTTTGAAATGTTCTTTTATTGTATGTTTGTTTTCTTTTTAACTTTTTTTTTCATACAGTTGATTTGAAAAAAGAAGGGAAAGTTAAAAAAAAAAAAAGAAAAAAAGACAAACAAGGAAAAAAAAAAAAAAAAACAACAACGAGGTAGTGCCCCCTTGAGGAGCCTGTGGAGAATGCAGGGGTATTCGCCTACCCCACCTCCATGGTTGCTAACATGACCACAGACATAGGGGACTGGTGGTTTGATGGGTTGAGCCCTCTACCATAAGTTTTACCCTTGGGAAGACGGTTGCTGCAAAGGAGAGGCTAGGCCTCCCTGTATTTGTGCCTAAGAGTCTCCTCCTGAATGCCTCTTTGTTGCTCAGATGTGGCCCTCTCTCTCTGGCTAAGCCAACTTGAAAGGTGAAATCACTGCCCTCCCCCCTACGTGGGATCAGACACCCAGGGAAGTGAATCTCCCTGGCAACGTGGAATATGACTCCCGGGGAGGAATGTAGACCCGGCATCGTGGGATGGAGAACATCTTCTTGACCAAAAGGGGGATGTGAAAGGAAATGAAATAAGCTTCAGTGGCAGAGAGATTCCAAAACGAGCCGAGAGATCACTCTGGTGGGCACTCTTACGCACACTTTAGACAACCTTTTTTAGGTTCTAAAGAATTGGGGTAGCTGGTGGTGGATACCTGAAACTATTAAACTACAACCCAGAACCCATGAATCTCGAAGACAGTTGTATAAAAATGTAGCTTATGAGGGGTGACAGTGGGATTGGGAATGCCATAAGGACCAAACTCCACTTTGTCTAGTTTATGGATCGATGTGTAGAAAAGTAGGGGAAGCAAACAAACAGACAAAGGTACCTAGTGTTCTTTTTTACTTCAATTGCTCTTTTTCACTCTAATTATTATTCTTGTTATTTTTGTGTGTGTGCTAATGAAGGTGTCAGGGATTGATTTAGGTGATGAATGTACAACTATGTAATGGTACTGTAAACAATCGAAAGTACAATTTGTTTTGTATGACTGCGTGGTATGTGAATATATCTCAATAAAATGATGATTAAAAAAAAAAAATTGAAGGACAAGAAAAAAAAAAAAAAAAAAAAAGTCCTTCATCAGATATGCTTTGCAAAGATTTTCTCTCAGTCTGTGGTTTGTATTTTCATTCTCCAAAAGTGTCTTTGAAGAGAGAACTTTTTCATTTTAATGTTAAAAAGTCACATTTATAAATTTGTTCTTCTATGGCTCATGTTTGCTGCTGTAGCTAAGAAATTTTTGCCTAACCCAAGGAGTGCTCGTTTGAATCTATTATGTCGCCCATGAAAGCCATGTTCTTTTAATCCAATCTTGTGGGTGCAGACTTATTATAGGTGGGATCTTTTGATTTGGTTGTTTCCATGGAGATGTGGCCCACCCCACTGTGAGACCTTTTGATTCAATTATTTCCATGGAGGTGTGACCTCACCCATTCAAGGTGGGTCTTGATTAGTTTACTGGAGTTCTTAAGAGAACTCAGGGGCTGGCTGGGAGATGTAGACAGAAAGATGTTTGGACATGCTAAGCTAAGAGATGAAGCCCAGAGTTTGCCCCAGAGAAGCTAAGACAGGACCCCCAGAAGCTTGGAGAGAAATGCCCTGGGAGAAAAGCAAGGATGTGTGGGAGTTGAGAGAGAGAAGCTAAGGGAGAAGAAGCCCAGAGACATTTTGGAGAAAGCCATTTTGAAACCAGAACCCAGGAGCAAAGGACCAGCAGACGCCAGCCATGTGCCCTCCCAGCTGGCAGAGGTGTTCTGGACACCATCAGCCTTTCTTCAGTCAAGGTATCCTCTTGTTGATGCCTTAATTTGGATATTTTCATGGCCTTAGAACTGTAAATTTGTAATGTAATAAAATCCCCTTAAAAAAGCCAATGTGTTTCTGGTATTTTGCATAATGGCAGCTTTAGCAAAGCATAACACAAGGTTACAAAGATTTTCTCAATATTTTCTTCTGGAAGTTTTATTGTTTTAGATTTTACATTTAGTTTAGGTGTCTGATCAATTTTGAGTTATTTTTAGATATAAAGAGAAATGTTTCAGTTTGCTAAAGCTGCCAAAATATAATATATTAGAAATAGGTTGACTTTTAACAATGGGGATTTATTAAATTACAAATTACAATTCTAAGGCCATGAAAATATCCAAATTAAGGCATCAACAAGAGGATACTGTCTCTGAAGACAGGCTGCTGGCATCCCAGTTTCCTGTGTCACATGGGAAGACATGGCCACCTTCTGATGGTCATTCTCCCCCTGGGTTTCATTGGTTTTAGCTTCTGATTCCAGTGGCCTCCTCTCTGAGCATCTGTGGGTTCCCTCCTAGCATCTCTGGGGCTTTTCTCAGCTCTCTCCAGATGTCTCTGCCTTTTATTTTCTCATAGAGGACTTCTGTAAAGGATTAAGACCCACCCTGAATTGGGTGAGCCACATCTCAATTGAAACAACCTAATCAAAAGGTCCTACCACATTAGGTCTGCACCCACAAGGATAGATTAAAAGAACATGGCCCCCTTTTCACGAAGATGGCACCAAAAGTGAAGAAGGAAGCCCCTGCCCCTCCCAAAACTGAAGCCAAAGCAAAGGCTTTGAAAGCCAAGAAGGCAGTACTGAAAGGCGTCCACAGCCACAAGAAAAAGAAGATCCGCACTTCACCTACATTCCGGCAGCCCAAGACTCTGCATCTCAGAAGACAGCCCAAATATCCTCGGAAGAGCTCCCCCAGGAGAAACAAGCTTGACCACTATGCCATCATCAAGTTCCCCCTGACCACTGAGTCAGCCATGAAGAAGATTGAAGACAACAACACACTTGTGTTCATTGTGGATGTCAAGGCCAACAAGCACCAGATCAAACAGGCTGTGAAGAAGCTCTATGACATTGACGTGGCAAAGGTCAACACCCTGATCAGGCCTGATGGAGAGAAGAAGGAATATGTTTGACTGGGTCCTGACTATGATGCTTTGGATGTTGCCAACAAAATTGGGATCGTCTAAACTGAGTCCAGCTGGCAAATTCTAAACATAAGTTTTTTGACCATAAAAAAAAAAAAAAAAAGAACATGGCCTTGGGGGAATGGAAGAAGATGGTGGCATAGAGACGAGTGGAAGCTAGTCAGTCTCTCTGGAATAACTAATAGACAACCAGGAACAAATAGTAAATAATCTGGAATAACTGCAGGGGGACAAACGTGACTGTCCACTCATCATACACCAAACTGAATTGGGAGGAATGCCCGAGATCACAGCATAAAATCTGTAAGCAAAAACTGCAGATCTGAGCCGGGAGCCCCCTGCCCCCACAGCCTGAACTGCAAAGCCTAGCTGTGCTAGAGAGCAGCTCTCTCCAAGCAAGTAAATATAGCTCAGCTGAGCGCCAACTGGGGTTTTAATTAGCAAACATGGACTGCTCAATACAAGATATGAATCCCTGAGCAGACAGAGGCTTTTGGTGACAACTGACCTTGGAGAGCTGGAGGACCTCTCTGGGAGGGAGGGGGAGCCCAGAGGACAGGGTGCTGTCTCTGGCCAATGGGTGAAACTGAGGGGGACTGCAGACTGACCCTGAAGGGGGTCTTTCTGTCCCCTTTTCAGCTCAGTGGAGAAAGCTTCAGCCATTTTCAAGTCCCAGCACTTTGACCAAGACAAGGTGGAGATAGCTGAGTCAGAGACTATTCAAATGCAAATGACCTCTCCCTGGGGAGTATATCTTCCCTAAGAGAAAAGAGGTGGTGCCAAGCTCTACTACCCACTCTCCAGTCAGAACCAGACCCCAGAGCCTGGGGGAAAACAGCCATAGACCACCACCTCTTTACACCAGTCAGGAGCTACAGGCTGACAGGCACCACCTGGCTGGGCAGAAAAGCACAGTGACTTGAGGCCTCACAGGGTGCACCAATCTTCTAAGACACCCTCAGGGAAACCAGATACTATTCCCTCTTTCCAAGACCTGAGCCTGTTCTGGTCTGGGAAAACCTGATTTGGGTAGCCAGGGAGGCCAGATGCCTAGACAACAGAAAACTACAACCTACACTAGGAGGGGCAAAGTTATGGCCCAGTCAAAGGAACAAACTTACATTTCAACTGAGATACAGGAATTGAAACAACTAGTACTTTGGATCAATTCAGAAAGCTTAGGGAAGTTATGGCAAAAGAGATGAAACATATAATGAAAACACTGGGCATACATAAGGTAGAAATTGAAAGTTCTAAAAAACAACTGACAGAATCTATGGAAATGAAAGGCACAACACACAAGATGAAGGACACAATGGAAACATACAATAGCAGATCTCAAGAGGCAGAGGAAAACACTCAGGAACTGGAGAACAAGGCACCTGAAAGTCTACACACAGAAGAACAGATAGAGAAAAGAATGGAAAAATATGAGCAACGTCTCCAGGAACTTAAGGACAAAACAAAATGCAGAAATGTACGTGTCATGGGTGTCCCAGAAGGAGAAGAGAATGGAAAAGGGGCAGAAGCAATAATAGAGGAAATAATCAATGAAAATTTCCCATCTCTTATGAAAGACATAAAATTATGGATCCAAGAAGCACAGTGTACCCCAAACAGAATAGATCTGAATAGGCCTATGCCAAGACACTTAATAATCAGATTATCAAATGTCAAAGATAAAAAGAGAGTCCTGAAAGCAGCAAGAGAAAAGCGATCCATCACACACAAAGGAAGCTTGATAAGACTATGTGTGGATTTCTCAATAGAAACCATGGAGGCAAGAAGGAAGTGGGGTGATATATTTAAGATACTTAAAGAGAAAAACCACTGACCAAGAATCCTATATCTGGAAAAATTGTCCTTCAGATATGAGGGAGAGCTTAAAATATTGTCTGACAAACAGGCAATGACAGAGTTTGTGAAAAAGGAACCTGCTCTACAGGGAACACTAAAGGGAGCACTACAGACAGAAAGGCAAAGAGAGGAATGAGAGGTTTGGAACACAATTTTGGGAGATAGTAGCTGTTCTAGTTTGCTAATGCTGCGGAATGCAAAACACCGGAGATGGATAGGCTTTTATAAAAGGGGGTTTATTTGGCTACACAGTTACAGTCTTAAGGTCATAAAGTGTCCAGGGTAACACATCAACAATCAGGTACCTTCACTAGAAGATGGCCAATGGCATCTGGAAAACCTCTGTTAGCTGGGAAGGCACGTGGCTGGTGTCTGCTCCAGAGTTCTGGTTTCAAAATGGCTTTCTCCCAGGACATTCCTCTCTAGCAAGCTTGCTCCTCTTCAAAACATCACTCACAGCTGCACTGAGTTCCCTCTCTTTGAGTCAGCTCATTTATATGTCTCCACTGATCAAGGCCCACCCTGAATGGGCAGGGCCGCACCTCCATGGGAACATCTCATCAGAGTCATCACCCACAGCTGGGTGGGGCACATTCCAAGCAAATCTAATCAGCACCAAAACGTCTGCCCCACAAGACTACAAAGATAATGGCATTTGGGGGACACAATACATTCAAACCGGCACAGTAGCACAGCAATGTAAGCACACTGAACAAAGATGACTGTGAGTATGGTTGAAAGAGGAAGGTTGGGACCATGTGGGACACTGGAACAAAAGAATAAGGAAAAAGACTGGGACTGTGTAACTCAGTGAAACCTAGGGTGCTCAACGATTCCGGTAAAAGGTACAAATATGTTTTTACCTGAGGTAGAACAAATGAATGTCAACATTGCAAGGTGTTAAAAATGGGGTGGGATTGGTGGAAAAATGCAATCAATGCAAACTAGAGACCATAGTTAACAGAAACAGTGTATTGTGCTTCCTTTAATATAACATAGGCAGTATACCAAAGCTAAATGCATATGGCAGGGGGCATAGGGGAAGGATATGGGACTCTTGGCATTGGTGATGTTGTCTGACTCTTTATTCTACTTTAGTTTAATGCTGTCTTCCCTGTTGTTGCTTCCTAGCTGTCATGTTTTGTTTTGTTTTGTTTTTTCTCTCTTTTTCTTTTTCTCTGTCTCTCTACCTTCTTTGACTCTTCCTCCTGCTTTGTGGAAGAAATGGAGATGTCCTTATACAGACAGTGGCAATGGTGGTGAATACATAAATATGTGACTATACTGGGAACCACTGATTGTTTACTTAGGACGGAATGTATGGTGTGTGAACAAAACCATCTTTAAAAAACGGGTTGATGAAGAAACCTTGAGGGCACTATATTGACTGAAATAGACAGGCATAAGGACAAATACTGCAGGGTCTCACTGATATGAACTAATTATAATATGTAAACTCATAGACATGAAATGTTAGTTATCAGGATATAGAACAAGGCTAAAGAATGGGGAGTGGTTGCTTATTATGAGCAGAATGTTCAACTAGGATGAACTTAAACATTTGGAAATGGACAGAGGTGACGGTAGCACATTGTGAGAATAACTAACAGTGCTGAATGATGTATGAAGGTGGTGGAAAGGGGAAGCTCAGAGTCACTATGTCACCAGAAGGAAAGTTGGAAGTTAAAAGATGGAAATGTATAAAACAGTGAATCTTGCGGTGGACAATGTCCATGATTAACTGTACAAATAATAGAAATCTCTCTCATGAACTACAACAAATGTATGACAGTATACCTAGAAGTTAATAAGAGAGGGGCATATAGGAAAAAATATATACCTATTGCAAACTATATAATACAATTAGTAGTATTTTAACATTCTTTCATCAACAGTAACAAATGTACTACACCAATACTATGAATCAATAATGGAGTCAATAGTGGGGGTGGTTAGGGGTATGGGAGGATTTGAGTTTCCTTTTTTTGTGTGTCTTTATTTCTTTTCTGGAGTAATGAAAATGTTCTAAAAACTGAAAAAAAATTTAACTGTGGTGATGGATGCACAGCTGTTATGATGGTACCATGTGCAACTGATTGTACACTTTGGATCTTTGGATAATTGTATGGTATGTGAACAATCTCAATAAAAAAAATCAAAGAAAAGATAGATTGGGGTCATGAATGCATAACTATATGACGGTACTGTGAACAGTTGATTGTACACCATGGATGATTGTATGGTATGCAAATATATCTCAATAAAAGTGAATTCAATTAAAAAACTATTTAAAAAAATTAAGAACATTGCCTTTTCTGGAGTACATAACAGCTTCAAACCAGCACAAGAAGTATGGATTGAAGTTTGTTTTATTTTGTTTTGTTTTGGGTTTTTTTGCTTATAGATGTCCAGTTGTTGCAGCATCATTTTTTGAAAAGACTCTCCTTTCTCCACAGCATTATCTTTGCACTCTGCAAAAATCAGTTGTACATATTTGTGTGGGTTTATTTCTGGACTCTCTTTTCTATTCCACTGATCTATTTATCTGTATTTATGTCAATACCAAACTGTCTCGATATCTAAAGATTTATAAGTCTTGAAGTCAGGTGGTATTAGTTCGATGTTAGTCCTCAAACTTTGTTTTTCTTTACTAAATTTGTTTTGCCTTTTTCATTTCCACATAAATTTTAGTATCAGCTTGTCAATTTCTATAAATAATCTGCTAGGATTTTGATTGTTATTCCTTTGAATTTATAGATAAATTTTGGGAAAATTGACATCTTAACAATATTAAGACTTCTGATGCATGAATGAGGAATCTCTCTCCATTTATTTAGGGCTTCTTTAATTTCTTTCAACAATATTTTGTAGTTTTCAGTGTAGGTCCTTCACATTTTTTGTCCCATTTATTCCTAAGCATTTTTTTTTTTACATTACTGTAAATAATATTGTTTTTATTTCAATTCCCAATTGCTTTTGCTAGTATGTAGAAATGGAATTGATTTTTGTATATTCATCTTGTATCTTGCAAACTTGTAAATTCACTTATAAATAGCTTTTTTGTAGATTCCATTGGCTTTTCAACGTGGTCAAACATGTTGTCTGTAAACCAATACAGTTTTACTTATTCTTTTCCCATCTGAATGCCTTTTATTTCTTTTTCTTGCCTGAATGCCCTGGCCACAACTTCCAGTACAATGTCGAATAGAAATTGTGAAAGCTGACATCCCTATCTTGTTCCTGATATTAGAGGGAAAGCATTCAATCTGTCGCCATTAAGTATGATGTTAGCTGTAGGATTTTCATAGTTGCTCTTTTTCAGGTTGAGAAAGCTCCCTTCTGATCTCAGTTTACTGAGTGTTTTTTTTTAAACAGGAATGGGTGCCAGATTTTATCAAAGCTTTTGCTGCATCTATGGGGTATTCATATGTTTTTGTTTTTTAGTTTGCTCATGTGGTAAATTACATTGATTTTCTAACATCAAACCAACCCTGCATCCCTGGAGTAAACCTAATCTGGTCATAATGTATAATTCTATAATATATCATTGAATTTTGCTTGTTAAAAATGTGTATCTATATTCATGGGGGATATTAGTGTGAATTTTTATTTTCTGTAGCATCTTTGTCTGGTTTTGGTTCAGGAGTAATTCTGGCCTCATAGAATGAATTGGAAAATATTCCCTCCTCTTTAATGTTCTGGAAAGTTTTGTGTAGAATGGGTACTATTTCATCTTTAAATGTTTGGTAGAATTCACTAATGGAGTCATCTGGGCCTAGAATTTTCTTTGTGGGAAGTACTTTAACTACAAATTCAATTCCTTAATAAATATATACTTGTTTGGATTATTTATTTTTTTCTTAAATGAACTTCTGATAGTCTGTGTCTTTTAAAGGATTTATCCATTACATCTAAGACATTGAATTTACTGGCATAAAGTTCATAATTTTCCCTTATTGTCTTTTTAATATCTATAAAATCTATACTGATGTTACCACTCATGATTGACCTTGGTAATTTGTGTCTTCACTCCTTTATTCATGATCACTTATGGCTAGGTTTTTATTAATTTTGTTGAGCCTCTCAAAGAACCACTTTTGGATTCATTCATTTTTTCCCTATTGTTTCTATGTTTTCTAATTCATTGATTTTCAATTTGATCTTCATCATTTATGTTCTTCTGCTTACTTTGGGTTAAACTTAGTTTTCTTTTACTAGTTTCTTAATGTGGAAGCTGAGACCTTTCTTGTTTTCTAATGTAAGCCTTTGGTGCTATGAATTTCCCCTAAATACTGCTTTTGCTGCATCCCACACATTTTGTTATGTTGTGTTTTATTTTCATTCAGTCCAAATTATTTTCTAATTTCCCTTCTAATTTCTTCCTTGACCAATGAGTTACTTATAAGTTATTTAGTTTCCAAATATTTGGAGTTTTTCCAGAGAACTTTCATTTATTCATTTCTAATTTAATTCTATTATAGTCAGAGAACATACTTTGTATGACCTGAATCCTTTTAAATTTATTGAGACTTATTTTAAGGCTCGGAATATAGTCTACCTTGGTAAATGTACTATGTGAACTTGAAAAGAATGTGTAGTCTACTTTTATTGGGGGATATGTTCTATATATATCATTTAAATCAAGCTGGTTGATGTATTATTGAAGTCTTCTATATCCTTACTGATTTTCTGTCGTTTTATGCTATCAAAATTGAGAGATGGGTGTTGAAATCTGCAGCTAAAACTATCGGTTTGTCCATTTCTTCTTCTAGGTATTTCACTTCTTCCTTCATGTCTTTTGAAGCTTTGTTATAATATGCATATACATTTAGGATTTTTATGTCCCTTTGATGAATTAATCTATTTATCATTATGAAATGAACTTCTTGATACCCAATAATATTCTTTGCTCGGAAAACTACTTTGTCTGATACTACTAAAGCCATTCCTGCTTTCTTTTAACTAACATATGTTTTTTCATCTTTTTACTTTTAATCTATTTGTGTCTTTATATTTAAAATTCGTTTCCTGTAGGTAGCATATAGTTGAGTCATATTTTTGTACCACAGGAAAATCTCTAACATTTAATTGGCTGTTTATATTATTAACTTTTTAAAATGCAATTTTATTGATATATATTCACACACCATATAATCCATCCAAAGTGTAAAATCAATGGTTCACAAGTATCATCATATAGTTATCAATTTATTGCCAAAATCAATTTTAGAACTTTTTTTATTACTCCAACATAAAGAAAAAAAAAGAAAAATAAAAAAGAACATTCAAAACATCCCATACCCCTTATTTACCTCTATTATTTACATATTTTTTGTCTTTATTTTATTTCTCATCTGTCCATACACTGGATAAAGGGAGTGGCAGTCACAAGGTTTTCACCATCACATGGTCACACAATAAAAGCTATACAGTTATACAATCATCATCAAGAATCAAGTCTACTGGATTACAGTTCCACTGGTTCAGGTATTTCCTTCTAGCTTTTCTAATACACTAGAAACTAAAAAGGAATATCTATATAATGCATAAGAATAACCTCCAGAATGATCTCTTGGCTCTATTTGAAATCTCTTAGCCACTGAAACTTTATTTTGTTTCATTTCTTTTCTCTTTTTTGGTCAAGAAGTGATTGTTAATCCCATGATGCCAGGTCCAGGCTCACCCCAAGAGTCAAGTCCCACATTGCCAGGGAGACAGACCCCTGGGAGTCATGTCCCACAAGAGAGGAGGGCAGTGAGATCACCTGCAGAGTTGGCTGAGAGAGAGAGGCCACATCTCAGCAACAAAAGAGGTTCTCTGGGGATGACCCTTAGGCATAATTATAAGTAGGCTTAGCTTCTCCTTTGAAGGAATAAATTTCATAAGAGCAAGCCCCAAGTTTGAGGGCTTGACTTATTAACATGGGGGTCCCTAATGCTTGCAAGAATATCAGGAATTTGCCAAGTGGGGAAGTTTAATATTTCCACATTTTCCCCCAGTCCCTCAAGGGGGCTTTGAAAATACTTTTTTATTTTCTGCCCAAAATACTCTGGGATGTATCAGGGTGTTACATTAACCTATAAAGAATAACAAGATCTCATTCCCTATTCTAAGTTCCTTGTAATTATGTTGTTTAAATAGACTGACCATACAGTTTAAATTAGATAGTGTGCTAGAGAGAATATAATTTTTATACCAAATGAACATCTCTTAAGTAACAGATAAAACTTAGGAATAGATGTGACTGCTCTAAGAGCTTACAATCCAGAAACCATTACAATAAGCCTTATTGAATGTTCTGTACTCCTACATCATTAATTGCCTGGTTTCTGCCCACGTTTTATCCCCTGATAACCTATGCTCTTGAATTCAATTCTCAGCATTGCTCATTATAGTTAGTTTATATTAGTGAGCCCTTACAATATTTCTCCTTTCGTTTCTGGTTTATTTCACTCGATATAATGTTCTCAAAGTACATTCACCTAGTTGTATGCCTCACAACTTCATTCCTTCTTGCAGCCGCTCAATATTCCATTGTATGTGTACACCACAGTTTGCCCTTCTGTTCACCCACTGATGTACCCTTAGGCCACCTCTATCCATTGCAAATTGTGAATACTGCTGCCATAAACACCAGTTTCAGTATTTCCTTCTAGCTATTCCAATACACTAAAAACTAAAAAGGGATATCTACATAATGCATAAGAATAACCTCCAGAATGAGCTCTCAACTCCATTTGAAATCTCTCAGCCCCTGAAACTTTACTTTGTTTCACTTCTCTTCCCCCTTTTGGTCAAGAAGGCATTCTCAACCCCAGGATGCTGGGTCCAGGCCCATCCCCAGGAGTCACGACCCATGTATTCTAGTTTGCTAATGCTGCCAGGATGCAAAACATCAGAAATGGATCGGCTTTTATGAAGGGGGTTTATTTGGTTACACAGTTACAGTCTTAAGGCCATAAAGTGTCCAAGGTAAGGAATCAACAATCAGGTACCTTCACTGGAGGATGGCCAGTGGTGTCCGGAGAACCTCTGTTAGCTGGGAAGGCATGTGGCTGGTGTCTGCTCCAAAGTTCTGCTTTCAAAATGGCTTTCTCCCAGGATGTTCCTCTCTAGGCTGCAGTTCTTCAAAAATGTCACTCTCAGTGGCTCTTGGGGTATTTGTCCACTCTCAGCTCCTCCAGAGCAAGAGTCTGCTTTCAATGGCCGTCTTCAAACTGTCTCTCATCTGCAGCTCCTCTCTCAGCTCCTGTGCATTCTTCAAAGTGTCCCTCTTGGCTGTAGCAAGCTCACTCCTTCTGTCTGAGCTTATATAGTGCTCCAGTAATTTAATTCAGACCCACCCTGAATGGGTGGGGCAACACCTCCATGGACATTATCCAACAAAAGGTCTTGTCCATGGTTGATTGACTCACATCTCCATGGAAACACCCAAAGGATTCCAAAATCTAATCAACACTATGTCTGCCCACACAAGATTGCATCAAAGATAATGGCATTTGGGGGGACATACACATAGAACTGGCATACCATAATACACCACTGGGAGTCATGCCCCACATACGGAGGAGGGTGGTGAATTCACCTGCTAAGTTGAGTTGGCTTAGAGAGAGAGGCCACATCAGAGCAACAAAAGAGGTTCTTGGGGGGTGACTCTTCGGCACAATTATTAAGCCTCTCCTTTACAGTTGTAAACTTCATAAGGGCAAGCCACAAGATCGAGGGCTCAAACTTCTAAATTGGTAGTCCCCAATGCTTGTGAGAATATCAGTAATTCCACAGGTAAGGAAGTTTAATATTTCCATATTTTCCCTAGTCCCTCAAGGGGGCTTTGCAAATACATTTTTATTTTCTGCCCAAATTACTTTGGGATGTACTGGGGCTTCACACTAACCCGTACAAACAAACCAGATTTCACTCCCTATTCAATATTCCATGTAATTATGGTGTTTGAATAAACTGACCCTACAAGTTAAATTATATCATGTGCTACAGAAAATATAGATTTTCCACCAAATAAACATCTCTTCCTTTGGTCTCACACGAAGTTTAAGTTTTAAAACACAGTCAATATCATCCTTTTCCCTTTAGTCTGGTTTACCTTTGTCCTATAAATTATATCATGTGCTACAGAAAATATAGATTTTCCACCAAATAAACATCTCTTCCTTTGGTCTCACACGAAGTTTAAGTTTTAAAACACAGTCAATATCATCCTTTTCCCTTTAATCTGGTTTACCTTTGTCCTAACCAAGGCCATTTGTTCATATCTCTAATTGAAGACCGATCTCTTTTTCAGACTCCTTAACATTTGCCATATGGGGTAATGCTGACATTCATAGCTGCCAGACTCTGGCTCTGAGTCTCACGTGTCACACAGATACCCAAAGTTCCAGGTTATACCCAGACAGCTCAGCATTTCAATTTAGAAATAGCCGTTAACTAAGGAATAGATGTAACTGCTGTAAGAGCTTACAATCTAGGAACCTTTACATAAGCCTTCCCCTGATAACCTGTGCTCTCAGATTCAATTCTCAGAGTTTGCACATTATAGTTAGCCCATATTAGTGAGGTGTTATAATGTTTGTCTTTTCAATTTTGGCTTATTTCACTCAACATACTATCCTCAAGTTCCATTCACATGGATGCATAACTCACAACTTCATTTCTTCTTGGCGCTGCTCAATATTCTATTGTATACACATACCACAGTTCACCACTGCATTTATCATCTATATACCCTTAGGCCACCTCCATCCATTGCAAATCATGAATACTCATGCCATAAACACCAGTGTGCAATGTCTACTCATGTCGCTGCTCTCAGTTCTTCCAAGTATATACCCAATAATGGGGTTGCAGGACCATATGGCAACCCCATACTTAGCGTCCTGTGGAACCACCACACTGCCCTTCAGATGGGCTGCACCATTCTACTTCCCCACTAATGGTGACTCGGTACATCCCTCTCTCCACATTTTCTCCAGCATTTGTATCCCCCTGTTTATTTTTTAAACATTCCATCCTAAGTAAACAATCGGTGGTTCCCAATGTAATCACATAGTTATGCATTCACCTCTACAATCTATATGTGGAGATTTCCATTTCTTCTGTAAAAAAAAAAGAGGAAGGGGAGAAAAAATAAAAAGAAAAGAAAAGAGGCGGTCAACTTCCCTGCGAATGCGATGCCTGCCTGGTGTAAGAGAGCCGTCATGATCTCTCCGTGAATTCTCACCCTGTTGCATATTTTTAGATTCTTCCAGTCAACCTGTGTTAGCCTTCATGTGGGGAAAACAACAGTGGACATTTCCTGTGCTTCCACAGGGATATCTTCAAATGTGGAAACCTCCAGAAGAGCCTGACTACTCTGTCAAGTTCTTAGATCCCCCCGAGGTGGCTCCTCCCATGCCCACCATTGATGGACAAGGAAATATACCGGACTCTGCGTGGACCGGCACATGGGCAACCTGCTACATGGATGGCCATGACTGTCCAGCCCAGTACTGACGCCATCAGGTGGGAAGACATCTGGTCTGCCTGCCACAAATATAAGGTAACCATTTTTCATGTCTCTGCCCACAACACCAATTCATTACCAGGTAACATAGAAGCAGATGCCCTAGCCAAATTCCACAGCCTAGCACCAATTATGACTGCGTGGAAAACTGGGCACCAAGGACACCAGATCCCTGTCACCTGGTTGCAAGTAGACTATATTTGTCCCCGTCCTGTGTCCAAAGGGCCTTCTCCACTGTGGATATGGCTACAGGACAGCTGCTGGCCTTCCCAGTGGGCAAGGCCAACCAACAAGCTACCATACATAGCTTAGAAAAACTAAGTTCCTTTTTTGGGGTCCCCACACATGTAGACAGCGATAGGGGGACCCCCTTCACTGGGCAATTAACCCAGGCCTGGGCTACAGAACACAATGTCCTTTGGACTTTTCACTTGCCCTATAATTCCACAGAAGCTTGGTTAATTGAAAGAATGAATGGCCTTTTAAAGGAACACTTAAAGGATGATAGAAACTCGATGACCATATCAGCATTAACTCCAGGCCCAACGCGGCCAGCTTCTGTGCCTGTGGACATGGCAACTGTGGGGCCCATGCAGGCCTTAAGAATTCAGATAAAGGGGCTGGCTAACTTCAAGCCGCAAGGGAACAATGAAAATAACTTACCCTTACCTGTGCCACAAACACTAGAAATCGGGGAAAATAAGGTCAATTGGCTCTGGTTCTGGCATATGCAGCCACACTGGTTGAGAATCCCAAGCCCATGGGGTATTAGAATTACATAGGATGCCAAGAGTTATTTGTATTTCTCATCTGGGACTCCCCATCCGCCAGGGTACTGTATGCATAACTTCGCAAACACTCATTATACCCCAAACTAACTGTAGATCTGACGCTGAAGGGCCCCCTGCAGGGGGAAGAAAATATGGTATTTAAAACCCCCTCAGCTGGAACTCTTCTGTATACTAATGAAGACTCAGCTTATATATTGTTAAACCACTCAGCTGTCCAATTTAGTGCTTATATGTGTTGTTAATTCTTGTTTAAAAAAATGTGTATGACTATTTCAATAATTCATTAACTAAAATTATTTTGAGTATTTAGCATTATTCTAGTGTATTTAATTTTAATGGTAATAATATATTGTGAAATGTTTGCTTAAGAACAGTTTCCAGAATTGTTTTGGTGACTTGAATGTAGAAGGTATGAGGGATGTTTTTTGAAAGACAAAAGAAAGTAGTTTTGTCCTAAATGACTGGTTGTTTCAGAATGAAGAAAAAGAAAACAAAAGTGGGACAGAACCTGAATGAATATAGAAAGTTGCAGAAAGTTGATGGAAAGGGAAATTTATTTCTGTGGTCAAGGCTAGAAAATGGTAAAAACTAGATACAGAGTAAAGCAGACTGCCTGGTAGTTTTATCCTTTAGCTGTTTTAGTCCAGGTGGTACTTGTGCTAAATGGTGGAACTCATTAACCTGGCCGTAGCACCATATGCTAAAAGGTTTATTATTTCTCTGTGCCAGTATATTATTACTATGTTGTTTATCATATTTTTGTGAATTAGGGATGTAAAGTCTGCCCTATGGTCAATGCAAACTGTTGTGTGGGGGTGGATTGTGGCAGCCTGTGGCCTGAGCAAAACAGGCCTGCAGACCTTGGCGCACAGCAGTCTGCGTGACATAGGAAGCTAATGTTTAACCTATCGTCTTTGTAAGCCAGTAAAGAGAAAACAGGTAAATTAACCTTAAAATGTAACTTTAAAATGTGAAATGGGAAGTAAGCAGGAGATGAGAAACTCTTCGTCTCACAAAAGAGCAAGATGTAAATATACCCCAGACCTCCTGCTGTCAAATGTTAGCCTACCTGATTCCTGGCTCCCAAGTGTTATCACTCTTGTGGTTATTTACAAAGCCCCATCCTATAATTCTCCTCTCCTTCCTGCATCATCCCCATGTCACAGGACCCTGTTACCGCATCTATGCTCTCCCACCCTTAGGAATGTCTTTGTCTCAAACCCTTATAACTGGATTGCTGTCCTCTTTAATTGTGCAGTCAACTTCCCTGCGAATGCGATGCCCGATGCCTGCCCGTTGTAAGAGAACCATCATGATCTCTTCGCAACTTCTCACCCTGTTGGTAAGCCCTGAATAAAAGTTCATGTATCAGAAAGAAAAAAAGAAAAGAAAATGACAAAGAAAAAATAAAAATAAAATAAAATACATTAAAAATTTCAGACAACACCACCGCCACCAAGAACCCCATACTCCTCCCTTATATTCCCCTCTTATATGCATTTGGCTTTGGTATATTGCCTTTGTTACAATTAGTGGAGGCATATTACAATGTTACTGTTAACTATAGACTCTGGTTTGCATTGATTGCATTTTTTCCCAGTACCATCCCATTCTCAATACCTTACAAAGTTGACACTCGTTCTCCCTCATATAAAAACATTGTTATATTTGCACATTTAATCATCATCATTGACCACTTTAGGTTTCACTAACCATTAACTTTTTGAAATGGTTAGGTGTAAGTCTATCATCTTACTATTTGTTTTCTATTTGTCTCACCTGTTCTTTGTTCCCCATTTCCTTTTTTTCTTCCTTATTTGTAATGAATATAATTTAGGATTTTAGGATTTCATTTTATCTTCTCTGTTTGCTTATTACCTTAAACACTTTGTTTTGGTATTTTACTGATTTTTTTAGAATTTATACTGTACATATTTAATCTTCAAGTGACATAGCACTTCAAACATAGTATAAAAACCTTAAAATAATATACGTCCATTTCTTTCCTCATAGCCTTTATGTTATTATTGTCATATATTTTGTTTTTATATATATTATAAACTCCACAATGAATTCTTATTATTCTTGTTTAAATAGTCAATTATCACATAAAAGTGATACAAATGATTAGAAAAAAAATCTTACATATTTACCCTTGTGGTAACCATTTCTGGGGGTCTTAATTCCTTTGTGTAGATGAGATTTTGCTCTGGTGTCATTTTCCTTTCTCCTGAAGGACTTCCTTTGACATATTAATTCCCTAATCTTTTCTTCTGCCATGTCTATCTGCTGGTAATCCCACTGAGTGCGTGTTTTATCTCAAACATTGTTGTTTTCATGTCTTGAAGTTCAATTTGAGTCTTTATTTTCCCATGTTCAATCTTTCCTTGAACTCTTTGAGCATGTAGAATACAGATACAACAACTGCATTAATGCCCTTATCTACTAATTCTATCAGCTGTTCTCTTCTGGTTCCATTTCAATTGATTGCATTTTTTCATCATGGGTTATAGTTTTTTGCTTCCTTGCATGCCTGGAAAATTTTTAATGGATGCTATACATTGTTTGTGCTAGTTTTCTTTTTATAACAGCTTTATTGACATATAATTCACATTTAAAGTTTACAACTTAATGTTGCTATTTTTCTTTTCTTTCTTTTTCTTTTTGTATATTAGCAGAGTTGTGCAACCATCACCACAATCCATTTTAGAACATTTTCATCAGTCCCCACCCCACCCCAAAGAAACCTTGTACCCATTAGGAGTCACTCCCCATTTACTCCAAACCCTCCCAGCCCTAGGCAATCACCAGTCTTCTTTCTAGATGTCTCTATGATTTGCCTATTCTGGAAATTTCATAAAAATAGAATAGTACAATATGTGGTTATTTGTAACTGGCTTATTTCACTTAGCATATTTTTTTCAAGGTTCATCTGTGTTGTAGTATGTATCAGTACTTCATTTTTAATTGCTGATTAATATTTCATTGTATGGATATACTGCATTTTATTTATCTATTCATTATTTGATGGTCATTGAGATTGTTTCCACCTGTTGGCTATTATGACTAATGCTGCTATGAACATTCATGTTCAAAAGTTTTGGGGTGGACATATGCTTTCATTTCTCTTAATATATAACTAAGAATGGAATTGCTGAGTCACTTTAAAACTCTGTTTGACTCTGGAGGAAACGTCAAACTTTTACAAAGCAATTGCACCGTTTTACATTCCACCAGCAGGACATGAGGGTTCCAGTTTCTCTACATCCTTGTCAACACGTGATCGTCCATATTTATGATTTTAGCCTTCTTAGTGGGTGTGCAATGGTTTCTCGTTGTGGTTTGATTTGCATTTTCTGGATGGCTAAATGATGTTGAGCATCTTTTTGTGTGTTTACTTGCCATTTATATATACATTTTGGAGAAATGTCTTTTCAGATCCTTTGCCCATTTTTAATGAGGTTGTCTTTTTGTCATTGTGTAATAGGAATTCTTTCTACATTCCAGACACAAGTCCCTTATCAGATATATGATTTACAAAATCTCTCTCCCATCCTGTAGGTTGTCTTTCACTTCCTTAATGGCATCCCCTGAAGCACAAAAATTTGTCATTTTGATAAATTCCAATTTATATATTTTTTTCTTTTATTGGCTTGTACTTTTGGTGTCATATCTAAGGAACAATTGCCTAATCCCAGGTCATGAGTATGTATGACTATGCTTTCTTCTAAGAGTTTTTTTAGTTTTAGTTTTACATTTAGATCTTTGATCCATTTTGAGTTAATTTTTGTATATGTTAGGAAGTAGAGGCTCCAACTTCATTTTTCTGAATGTGAATATCCAATTGTCACTGTGCCATTTTTTTTTTTTTAGGTCAAAGTATCCTTTATTATCTGGGACCTCAGTGCAAATCTCAGCACAGCTGTAAACTCAAAGCACAGAGGCAATCCATTGTCCACAGCTAGCACAGTGCCCAGTATACAGAAGATATTCAAATTAAATAATACCAACCTCATACCATACATAAAAATTAACTCTAAATGGATCAAGGACCTAAACACAGGAGTTAAAATCATAAAAATCCTAGAAGAAAACAAAAGGGGGGCCTTCATAATCTTGGATTTGATATGATTTCTTAGATATGACACCAAAAGCACGAGGAACAAAAGAAAAAGTAGATAAGATGAACTTCATCAAAATTAAAAACTTTTCTATGTCAAAGAACACTATCAAGAAAGTAAAAGGGAGAAAAATAATTACCTACCATATAACTAATAAGGATTTAATATCCAGAATACATAAAGAAATCCTACAACTCAAGGAAAAAAAGACAAATAACCCAATTTAAAAATGAGCAAGGGACTTGAATAGACATATCCCCAAAGAAGCTATGCAACTGGCCAATAAGCATGGGAAGAGATGCTCAATATCATTAGCTATTAGGGAAATGCAAATTAAAACACACTGAGATATCATTTCACACTCACTAGTATGGCTATTATTTTAAAAAAGAAACTAAAAAATGTTGACAAAGATGCAGAGAAATAGGCACAATACATTGCTGGTAGCATTGTAGAATGGTGAGGCCCCTGTGAAAATCAGTTTGACAGTTCCTCAGAAAGTAGAAAATAGAATTACCATATGACCCAGCAATCCCACTTCTTGATATACACCCAAAAGAATTGAAAGCAGGGACTCAAACAGATATTTGTACAACAATGTTCCTGCTACAATCTTGAAGACATATTGAATAAAATGAGCCAGATACAAAAAGACAAATATTATATGATCTCACTTATATAAAACACCTAGAAGAAACAAATTTCATAAAGACAGTTAGTAAATTATAGGTTATCAGGGGCTCGGTGTGGAGGGGAAGAGGGAGTTATTGCTTAATGGGTGCAGAGTTTCTGTTTGAGGTGATGGAAAGGTTGGGGTAAGGGATACTGGTGATGGTATCACAATATTGTGAATGTGATTATACCACTGGATTATACACTTGAAAGTGGTTAAAATGGAAAATTTTGAGTTGTATACATGTTACTATAATAAAAAGTTTTTTAAAAATCGTAAGTCAAAAGGGAAAAAAACATGATAGGTGGCAAAATGGTATTTAATAATTTAAAATCATTTCCTGGAATTTTTAAGTTAGTGAACTAACATTCATTATTTTCACCTAAATAACTGAGCTCCTATGTACCAAACACTGTTTTAGGAATGGAGGATACAGCAGGGGACATGCAAAAATTCCTGCTTTCATGAAGCCTGCATTCCAGTAGGTAGACACAGTCAATTGTTAATTATTAATTAGTTGATTGAATAATTAAGAACAAAGACATTGTCTGTTAGGTGACGTTAAGTGCTATGGAGAAAAATAAAGTAGGGAAGGGAGATGAGGAAAGAGGTTTCAGTGTTTAAATAAGATGAAATGATATGAACTCAACATGATTTATCAATCTGAAACTAACGACCTTTGTCACACTACATTGTGAAACCAGAGAAGCATTCTCACTGTAACCCAAGGCAGCTTTCCTCTCCTTTCCGGGGTGACTTTCTCTAACACATGGGAAAAGGGAAGATCCAGTCTAGTGTCTGAGGATTTCACTAAGATGTTTTCAGCCCCTGGGCTCTTCGCCACCAACTATTCCTCTGTGGGATGCGGGGGCACCACCCACTCGCCTTGGTGAGCTCAGGATGATGCTCCACCCAGTGTGGTCTTTCATGGGGAGGGTGAGAAGAGAGATCCCCCAGGCTTCTCCAGGACTGCCATCACCACTCCATGCTGGGAGATTCAGAGAAGGGGAAAGACTCCACGTGTGTGCTAAATAGGGCTTTCGCCAAAGTTCGTAGCAAAAGCAACCATTTCCAAGAGGTTTCTTTATGAGTGCCCCCTGCTTTCTAACCTTCCCTCCCCCAGTGAAAGCATCCCACTGTGAATCTCCACCTACCTTTATGGAAAACCCCACCCTGACACAGAGAAGTGGCTCATTCTTTCACCCAATCCCCATCTCTCTTATTAGTATATTCCCCAAAGTTGAGTCAGTTTGGAGTAACACCCACCTGGGCCTACTGGCAGAGCAATCTGTAAAACTGAAGAACAGTGAGAAGGGCACAGGGCGGTGGAGAAAGGGAGGCCAGGGTAGTTGCGGATCTTAAGGCCAAGTTTGGTTCTACTATCCCTTGGGCGAGGGTACAGGCTTGCCCGGTTCTTTAACTGCTGTACCTTGAATCAAAGCTTTCTGTCATTTCCCACATGTCAGTAGTTATCCACAGAGGCTGTCATCTTTAAATATCATCCTAAAAGTTCTAAACACTGACATGAAAGATATAAATATTGGAAAGGAAGAGAAATCATTTTTACATGATTATCCACTGAAAAAATTCAAAATAATTGACTGAAAAACTTCTCAAACCAACAAACTGTCTAGTTAAAACTAAATACACACACACACACAAACACACACCAATAGCTTTGCTATATACCAGCAAAAATTCACTTTAAAGAATAATAGGAAAATCCTGGTCACAGTAAGAAGGGTAAAGGAGCTAGAACTAAATTAAAATATGCAAGACTCATCCAAAAAAAGCCACAAAATCTTACTAAGGAACATGAACAATGACTTGAAAGACTACAGAGTAGCCATATTCCTAGGTGGGAACACTTGAATTCATAGATTAATTTGGGAGAAAATTCAAATTGCAATAATACTGTAAATCTGTCTATCAAATACCCAATTTAGAGGTGAGAGAAACATTTTCTGAAATTGTATTAAAATAGTTGCGCCAGTTTGAATGCAGTGTCCCCCCAAAAGCCATTATGTAACCTTGTGTGGGCAGACCTATCAGTGTTGATTAGATTGTAATTCTTTGAGTGTTTCCATGGAGATGTGCCCCACCCAACTGTGGGTGATGACTCTGATTAGATAATTTCCATGGAGGTGTTGGCCCACCCATTCAGGGTGGGTCTGAATTAAGTTGCTGGAGCACTCTATAAGATCAGACAGAAGGAGCAAGCTGCTACAGCCAAGAGGGACACTTTGAAGAAAGCACAGGAGCTGCAGATGAGAGACAGTTTGAAACCGTCACTGTGCCATTTTTAAAAGAATTTTACTTTGACTTGTGGTTATCATATTTGTATTCCTATAAATATTCTTGAGCTTTGTTCTAGGACACAGTTAAGTTCCTTGGAAACAGTTTGATCCTTTCTGGTCTTGCTTTTAAGTTTTGTTAGACAGGACCAGATCAGTGTAAATCTAAGCTAATTTCCCCCTCTACAGAGGCAGAACCCTTCTGAGAGCTCTATCCAATGCTCTAAAAATTATAAGGTTTTTCACTATGACTGGGGGGAACTGGAAATACTGCTGGGTCTACTTGAGCTATGGGGATTGTTCCCTCTAATCTTTTTGGATGGTTCTTCCCCCAGTCTCAGTAGTTTCCTCACTCACATGTGCTAATCAGTCCTCAATTTAAGCCTCAAGGGTTCTCCTCTGCAGATCTCCAGAATGCTCTCTCCTTCCCCCACCTGCGCAGCTCCCTCCCTTTGAACTCTAGCCTGGGCCTCCCCAGACTCCAAGGTTGGTCTCCTTGACTCAAGGGGGTGCAGGGCTCCACCTCAGCTCCCCTCTTACACCACAGACTGGGAACGCCTTCAGTCACTAATACAGCACAGGGAGCACTAGCAGTGAACAACAGTGTAAACAATTTTATTATTTACTCTTAGCTCAAAAAAGTTAAATACTTACGTATAAATCTAACAATGTATGTACAGGATCTACAAACTGCAGACTACAAAATGCTGATGAAAGAAATCAATCAAGACTCAAATAATGGAGAGATATACCATGTTCATGGTTTGGTTCATGGTTTAGAAGATTTGATGTAGTTAAATTGACAGTTTTCTCTACCTTGATCTATAGATTTAATGCACTCCCAATAGAAATTCCAACAAGCTGGTTTAAAAATGTATACAGAAAGAAAAAGGTATTAGAGTAGTCAAAATGACTTTTTAACATGACAACAATGTTGGAGGATCCATACACTAACTAAAGTTTTTTTTAAAGATGAAAAAGCAATTCAGTGGAGAAAGGAAAGTCTTTTTTAAAATGGTGTTGGGACAACTGCAACAAAAAAGAAAACAGTCCTCAACATATACCTCCCACCTCATCTAAAAATTAACCAAATATGGAGTGTAGACAAATATAAAAAACAAAATTCTTAGAAGAAAACACAGGAAAAATTTTTCATGATCTTGTGTTAGGCAAAAAGTTCTCATAAGGAAAAAAACACTTGTACTCAGAATATATAAAGATCTCTCAAAACCCAACAATAAGAAAACCAACAATCCAAGTTAAAAAAAAATGGGCAAAATAATTGAATGGACACTTCTAAAAAGAAGATATAAAGATGGCAAATAAGTGCATGAAAAGATGTTCAACATTATTAATAATCAGGAAAATGCAAAGTAAAACCACAGTGAGATAACACTTACACCCATTAGGAAGGCTAAGATGAAAAAGAGGGAGCAAACACAACATGTGCTAACAAGGATGTGGAGGAACTAGATCTCTCATTGGTGGTGAGAATGCAAAATGGTACAGCCACTCTGGAAAACAGTTTGGCAATTTCTTATAAAATTAAACATTACACTTACTACTTGACCCACCACTCAAGCTTGTACATGAATGTTTATAGCAGTGTTATTCATAATCATGACAAATTGGAAGCAACCAACATCTTTCTCTAGGAGAATGAAGAAACAAACGGAGGTACAGCCATACAAGGGACAACTACTCATCAATATACAGGAATGAACTACTGATACACGCAACAAGGATAACTCTCAAAGGCAATACGCTAAGTAAAAGAAGCCAGTCTCTAAAGGAATTACTGAATAATTCCATTTATGTGACATTATAGTTAGAGCATACGGATGGAGAGGAGATCAGTGGTTCCCGGGGTTTAGGGGCTGGGTGATGGTTTGACTACAAAAAGGCAGCATGGGGGAATTTTATGGGGTGAGAGAACTGTTATGGGTCCTCGTTGTGGTGGTGGTTTCCCAGGTCTCTGCTTGTAGTAAAACTCATAGAAGTGTACACCCATCTTAAAGGTCACTGCATCTAATTTTTAAAAAATCTCAACTATACATTAGAAATTATTTTTGTTATTATTTTCTTATGTTTTACCCAGCATTTTCAGGTATTTGTAGCAGAGGGGTTTTTCAGGTTATCTCACTCTGCTCTCATCAGAGCTGGGCGGCTTCCTGATACTTTGAACTCTTGATCTCCAGGGACGTTTCCTCTCCCCAGTTCATCCAAGCATAACCATGTCACACCCTGGACCTTCCCACCACCAGGAACTGCTCAGTCTCTGAAATACGCCACAGTCAGACAAACCACTCTCTTAGCCAGTGGTTCTCAGTGGAGGTGACGTCCCCAGGAGACATCTATGTTTGTCACAACTGAAAGAGTGGTACTGGCATCTAGTGGGTAGAGGCCTGGGGTGCTGCTTAACACCCTACGATGCACAGGACAGCCCCCCACAACAAAGCATTATTGGGTCCAAATGTCAGTCACGCCATGATTGAGAAACCCTGCTCTAAGCCAGTCTTTCCTCCTTCC
Source organism: Choloepus didactylus (assembly GCF_015220235.1). Lineage (NCBI taxonomy): Eukaryota > Metazoa > Chordata > Mammalia > Pilosa > Megalonychidae > Choloepus > Choloepus didactylus. The sequence continues at coordinate 7,268,523 of NC_051312.1, forward strand.
AGCTCCTTCACTCCAAAGACTCCCCTGAAACCTTTCCAACTAATCCAGGCCATCCCCTTCTGGTCTTCAATTCTCTTTCTGTACAGTTTGCAGTTCACTCCTTGGTGAATATTCTTATCTTGGTCAAAACTCTTTTAATTACAAAAAACATAAGACAAAAATAGTTAGAGCAAAAGGGGTGGTCTTTATTGGAATAAAAAATCCAAGGGTAAAACAGTGATAGCTAAAGAAGAGCTAGCATTTATTGAGCACTTACAGTGTGCAGGCACATGCTAAGTCCTTGACATGGACTATCCCTAATCATCACAATTGCCCTTTGAGGTGGGTGCCAGATTGTCCACACTTCACAGCTATCACATGGAACCCACAGGTGGGACAGGCTGCCAGGCTGTCCTAGAGTTTGAAACAGGAAACTAGAAAGATGTAGCCACAAATGTGGTTGTTCTGCCAAGCTCTTGCTGCAGGCCTGGTGGAAACCTTTTGCATTTCTCTACAAAACTGTTCTCCTCTCTCTGTAGACCAGCTTGTACAGGTTGCACTGGAAACTTGCAGCAGGCAGCCGGCCACCTAAAAGCTCTTGGGTTTACATGGCCCTAATTCAGGCAACCAGCAGGGCAAAATTGACATTTCTGATTGGCAGGTTCAAATCCTCTGTTCACTATAAAAAACATAGATTTCATTTTTTAGGAAAGTTTTAAATGTACAAAAAAATGGAGCAGAAGTACAGAGGGTTCCCATATATATCCCCCATGCACACACACACAGAGTTCCCCTATTATTAACTCCCTGCATTAGTGTGGGACATTGATGAACCACTATTGATACACTATTATTAACTAAAGTCATTAGTTTACAGTAGGGCTCACTCTTTGTGTTGCACAGGACTATGGGTTTTGACAAATGCATAATGTCGTGTATCCAACATTACAGTATCATACAGATAGTTTCACTTCCCTAAAAATGTCCTGAACTCCATTTATTCATCCCCCTCCCTTCCCCTGAGTCTGTGGCAGTAGCTGATCTTTTTCTGTTGCTATGGTTTCGCCTTTTACAGAATGTCATAAAGTTGGAATCATACACTATGTAGCCTTTCAGACTGGCTTCTTTCACTTAGTCATATGCATTTAAGGTTCCTCCATGTCTTTTTGTGGCCTCATAGATCATTTCCTTTTATCCCTGAATAATACACCATTGTGTGGATGGACCATGGTTTGTCTCTCCATTCACCTCTTAAAGGACATCCTGTTTGCTTCCAGGTTTTGGTAATTATAGCTAAAGTTGCTCCAAACATTCATGTGCAGGTTTTTGCATGGACATCAGTTTTCAACTCAATAGGGTAAATACCTTGGAACTCAAAATACTTTTATGGCAAGACTATGTTTAGTTTTGTGAGAAACTCCCTGTCTTCCAAAATGGTTGTACTGTTGTGCATTCCCATCAGCAGTGAGTGTATGTCCCTGTTGATCCTCATCTTCCCCAGCATTTGATGTGGTCAGGTTTTGGACTATACACATTCTAATAGGTATGTTCTGTGTCTCATTATTGATTTAATTTGCAATTCCTTAATGGCCTATGATGTTGAACATCTTTTCATATGCTTATTTTCCATCTGTTTTATCTTCTTTGGTGAGTGTTCAGATCTTTTGTTCATTTTTTAATTGGATTGTTTTCTTCTGACCCATAAATGTGGTATATCTTTCCATTTGTCTTTAGTATCTCTCAGATATATTTTGTAATTTTCAGTATACAGGCCTTGTATATCTCTTGTTAAATGTATCCCCAAGGGGGCTTCTGGTCAACCAAGATGGCAGCATAAGGCACTCCAGGGAAGTGTTCCTCCACAGAAACTTTGACAAAATAGCAAAAACTGGCAGAGCCGCCTTCTTCAAAACTTTGAAAAAAGTTAAAGGTTGTACTAACTGAATGAGAGCCTAATCAATAAAACATAACTTTAAGAACAGTAGGAGAATTGAATATATTCAAAGCACATTCTCTGACCACAATGGAATACAAATAGAAGTCAATAATTTTTTATTTGTAACTCCACTGTTTACTTCCTACATGATATAAAATACACAAACTCTAATGACAAATCAGTGGTCTTGAACTCAATGTAAAATATGTAATTTTTGAGAAGAACTATATAAAGGTGGAATGGAGGAGTATAGATATGTAGTTTATGTGTCCTATTGAAATTAAGTTGGTATCAAAGAAAAACAAGATTGTTATGGATTTAAAAGTTTAATTTTAAGCCCCACAGTAAACACAAAGAAATTATCAGAGAATATGACCATAGAGATGAAAAGTAGAGTATGGGTTAAGAGAAGTGGGGGAAGGGGCAATGGGGAGTTAAGAAATGAGTGTAGGGTTGCTGTTTGAGGTGAAGGGAAATTTCTAGTAATGGAAGGTGGGAAGGTGATAGCATTGCAACATTCTAAATGTGATTCATCCCACTAATGGAATGCTAGGGAGGGGGTGGAATGGGAAAATTTAGGCTGTATGTATGTTTCCACAATTGGGGGAAAAAAAAAAGACAGTCTAAATAGATGACAATTGAATGCCAAGGATGATCCTGGATGAGATCTGAGGATAGAGGACAGGAGGCTCAAAGGGACACAGTTGAGACATAAGAAAAAAAAAAAAAGGAAGTATAGAATGTAAGCTTTGTATCAATGTTGAATTTCTTTGAACTTCTTAGCTGCGCTTAATGGGATTGCATAAAAGAATGCTCTTGTTCATGGGAATTGTATATATGAATTATAGTGTTTGTTCAAGGATGTGTGCAGCTAGCTCTCATATGTTCACAAGATAGAGCAATAGATGATGGATGATAGATAGGGAGGGAGGAAGGGAGGGAAAGAAAGAAATGGTGATGTGACAGCATGTTAAAGTTGGTGGATCAGGGTATCGGGGGAGGGGGGTCAGGGTATGCTGGAGTTCTGTGTATGGGGTTTGTATTGTTTTTGCAACTGTTCCTATAACTTTGAATTTATTTCAAAATAAAATTAAAAAAAAAAAAAACAGTAGGAGAAGCTTGTTGTGCTCTTGCTGACCCCACTCACCCACCCCTGGCATGAGTGCTGCCTGCACTTCCATTGTGGGTTGGCCCCTGGTCCCAGAGGGAGCAGAGTAACCCCTATGTGCATACTGGGGTGTCTATATGTTCATGTCAATCTATCGGGTGGCAAACTTAAAGAATGAACCAGGGGACTCATCCCTGGCTTACTGTTCTGGTTTGCTAATGCTGCCGTTATGCAAAATACCAGAAATGGATTGGCTTTTATGTAAGGGAGTTTATTAGGTTACAAATCTATAGTCTGAAGGCCATGACAATGTCCAAATTAAGACATCAACAAGAAGAAACCTTCATTAAAGTACAGCTGATGGCATCCGGAAAACCTCTGTTAGCTGGGAAGGCACATGGCTGGTGTCTGCTGATCCTTTGCTCTGGAGTTCTGGTTTCATAATGGCTTTCTCTAAAATGTCTCTGGGCTACAATCTCTAAACATCTCCAAGCATCTCTAAGTATCAGCTCAGTGACAGCACTTAGCTTCTCTCCAAAAGTCTCTCTCAGATGCTCTGAGCTCCTTCTGTCTGTGAGCTCTCTTATAGGAATCCAGTGATTTAATTAAGACCCACCCTGAATGGGTGGGGTCCATATCTCCATGGAAATAATTTAATCAAAGCTCTCACCCACAGCTGATTGAGTCACATCTCCATGGAAACACTCGATCAAAAGATTCATGTCTGCCCTCACAAGATTGCATTAAAGAACATGGCTTTTGGGGGATATAATATATCCAAACCAGCACACTCGCCCTCCCAGAATTTGCCCTGCAGGCAAAGGTAGCTGGCAGGACGCTAAAGCAATGTAAGAAACAATTAAGTCAAAGCACCTGGGGCAAAGGATAACCTGCTTTAAATCATACCATAGAGCACCCATAGAGGCAGAGAAATCCTATTTTATAGAGAGTAAAGGGAGAATTCTTAAGGCCAAGAGAAAGTGCAAGCCCAGGACAAGACTCAGGCTCAGAAAATTCAGAGAGAACTACACTTCACATTTTCCTTGGGCTTATCTTCTTAATAGGAGGGCTAAACTCTGAAGGAAAGCACGAACCAATGCAGAGCCAATTTGCAAAGACTGTGAAAGGTGTTTTTTGCATTGGTTTGTTTCTTTTTGTTAGCTCCAAAGCACTCAAGGCAATCTGTTGTATCACTATCTGGATAGAAACTTAAGGAACAGACAGTACGGGGACTAAATCTCAGAGTTAACACTTTAAAAATATTAAAATTACATTGTGCAACCAAAAATTACAAGACAAACAAAGAAACAGGAAATGATGACTCATGCAAAGGAACAAGATAAAAATCCAGAAACCATCAATGAAGAAGACAAGAGTTTGGACATCCTGGATGAAGGCTTTAAAAAAAAAATCATCCTCACTATGCTCAAGGAGATAAGGAGAAACACAGAGAACGAACTAAAGGATATCAGGAAAACAAATGAATGAACAATGTAAGAGTATTAATAAAGAGATAGAAATTTTAAAAAGGAACCCCTCCCCCCAAAAAATACTGGAGTTGAAGACCACCATAACTGAAAAGAAAAATGCCCTAGATGCTTTCAACAGCAGATTGGAACTGGCAGAAGAAAGAATCAGTAAACTCAAAGACAAGACAATTGAAATGATTTGGGCTGACAAGCAGAAAAAGAATGAAAAATTGAACAGAGCCGGAGAGACCTGTGGGACACCATCAAGCTTATTAATATACACATTATGAAAGTCCCAGAAGGAGAAGGAGAGAAAGGGGCAGAAAGAATACACAAAGAAATAATGGCAGAAAACTTCCCAGATTTAATGAAAGACATGAACATGCACATTTAAGAAGCCCAACAAACCACAAACAGCATAAAATTGAAGAAACCCACACCCAAGCACAAAGTGGTCAAACTGTCAAATACTAAAGACAGGGAAAGAGTTCTGAAAGCTGCAAGATATACCAGACAAGTCCTAAAACGCAGAGGCAACAGCCTCTTTAAGATCAACTCAGATGCAGCCCCCTTCCCCATACTGTTGAACCCCCTTTCGATATGAACGAGTTAGGGTGCTCACAGCCTAATCACACCTGAAGATGGAGAAAGAGATTAAGTGAGAGGAAGGAGTAGCAACAAACAAGATAAGATTGAATAAATATCTATGAATACTGAAACTTTATATATATATATAGTGCTGGGGTGTTGGAATGGCTGGAAGGAGGTAAATGACATGGTGGAACTGTAGCCTGTAGCATCCCTTGGGATTTGCTCTATAGCTGCTCACTGAATTGTGCCTTGAAGGTCTTCACCTTTCTGCATATACCTTGTATTGCATAATAAGGAAAGAACTGAAATTATGGAACTGTAACCCATAACAATTTTTGAAATTACCTATATGACTGCCAGTTGAGCTGTAAGTCGAGAGATGACACCTTTCTGTATGTATGTTATATTTTACAATAATATAAATGGATGAAGTTGTGGAACTGTGACCCATAACATTCTCTGAAATTTGCTCTCTAGCTACTTGTGAAATCTCACATTGAAAGTTATCACTATTATGTATGTATGTTCAAGTTCACAATAAAAAAAAAATGGAGAAAAAAAGGAATCTGCAAGAGAAAAGCAACATGTTGTGTAAAAGGAGATCCCAATATGATTAAGTTCCAATTTCTCATCAGAAACCATGGAGCAAGAAGGCAGTGGGACAAAAATTTAAAGTCCTGGGAGAAAACAATTGCCAATCAAGAATTTTGTATCCAATGGGACTTTCTTTCAAAAATCAGGGCGAGATTAAGACATTCCCAGATAAACAGAAGCTGAGGGAGTTCATCACCACTAGACCTGCCCTACAAGCAATGCTAAAGGGAGCTCTTCAGACTGAAAGGAAGGGCAATAGACAGTGGTTAGAAGAGGCATAAAGAAATAAAGACCTCTGGTAAAGGTTATCATATTCAGTAATTATAAATGCCAGTACTTTTGTAGTATATTTTCTGGTATGTAACACCACTTTTTACTTCTAAAATGCAAATGCATAAAAAGCAATGATAACTCTATAGTTTTGGGCATACAATGTATATGTGTAATAAACACAAACATGTAATGTGTAAGAAGTATAATCAAAAGGTAGGTGGATGGAGGGGTATAGCAACAGTGTATGTGGATGCTATTGAAGTGAAGGTGGTATCAAATCAAACATGATTGCTACAAAATTAGGATGTTAAATTTTTACATACAGAAAAAAATGGGAATGAATTCAAAATGGCACCCTGTAAAATACCAAATAAATATTAAAGTAGGCATTAATGGAAGAATTAAGGCACAAAAAATGTATATATAAGATTTACAAAGACCAAATAGCAAATGTCAGATGAAAGTTGTGCATTATCAGTAGTTACTTTAAAAAAGTAAATGGATTAAATTCTTCGCTCATAAGGCAGAATGGATAAAAAAAAAAAAGCAGCTCCCAGCTATATGCTGAATACAAGAGACTCTCCTTAAATTCAAAGACGCAAGTAAGTTGAAAGTGAAAGGATGGGGAAAAATGCAAATAGTAACCAAAGGAGAGCTGGGGTAGCTATACTAATATCAGATAAAACAGACTTTTAGTCAACAATTGTTACAAAGGACAAAGAAGTTCCCTGTATACTGATAAAGGGGTCAATTCAAAAAGAAGACATAACAATTGCAAATATATGTGCACCTAATAGCCGAGTTCTAAAATATATGAAGCAGTCATTGGCAGATTTGAAGGAAGACATGTAAAGAACATTTGACTTAACAGCAGCATTCTTCTCTAGTGCATGTGGGTCATTTTCCAGGATAGACCATATGTTAGTCACAAAACAAGTCTCAATAAATTAAAAAATATTGAAATTATGCAATGTATCTTCTCTGATCACAACGGAATGAAGTTAGAAATCAATAGCGGCAAGATGGCAGACTGGTGAGCTGTATGTTTTAGTTACTCCTCCAGGAAAGTAGGTAGAAAGCCAGGAACTGCGTGGACTGGACACCACAGAGCAATCTGACTTTGGGCATACTTCATACAACACTCATGAAAACGTGGAACTGCTGAGATCAGCGAAATCTGTAAGTTTTTGCGGCCAGGGGACCCGCGCCCCTCCCTGCCAGGCTCAGTCCCGTGGGAGGAGGGGCTGTCAGCTCCGGGAAGGAGAAGGGAGAACTGCAGTGGCAGACCTTATCGGAAACTCATTCTACTGATTCAAACTCCAACCATAGATAGACTGAGACCAGACACCAGAGAATCTGAGAGCAGCCAGCCCAGCAGAGAGGAGACAGGCATAGAAAAAAAACAACACAAAAAACTCCAAAATAAAAGCGGAGGATTTTTGGAGTTCTGGTGAACATAGAAAGGGGAAGGGCCCTGAGGCGCATATGCAAATCCTGAAGAAAAGCTGATCTCTCTGCCCTGTGGACCTTTCCTTAATGGCCCTGGTTGCTTTGTCTCTTAGCATTTCAATAACCCATTAGATCTCTGAGGAGGGCCCGTTTTTTTTTGTTGTTGTTGTTTGTTTTTTTTTTAATCCTTTTTTCTTTTTCTAAAACAATTACTCTAAGAAGCCCAATACAGAAACCTTCAAAGACTTGCTATTTCGGCAGGTCAAGTCAAGAGCAGAACTAGGAGAGCTCTGAGACAAAACGCAATAATCCAGTGGCTGAGAAAATTCACTAAACACCACAACTTCCCAAGAAAAGGCAGGTGTCCGCTCACAGCCATCATCCTGGTGGACAGGAAACACTCCTGCCCATCACCAGCCCCATAGCCCAGAACTGCCCCAGACAACCCAGTGTGACGGAAGTGCTTCAAATAACAGGCACACACCACAAAACTGGGCGTGGACATTAGCCTTCCCTGCAACCTCAGCTGATTGTCCCAGAGTTGGGAAGGTGGAGCAGTATGAATTAACAAAGCCCCATTCAGCCACCATTTCAGCAGACTGGGAGTCTCCCTACACAGCCCAGCAGCCCAGAACTGCCCTGGGGGGACGGCACTCACCTGTGACATAGCACAGTCATCCCCCAACAGAGGACCCGGGGTGCACGGCCTGGAAGAGGGGCCCACTTGCAAGTCTCAGGAGCCATACGCCAATACCAAAGACTTATGGGTCAGTGGCAGAGACAAACTGTGGCAGGACTGAACTGAAGGATTAGACTATTGCAGCAGCTTTAAACTCTAGGATCACCAGGGAGATTTGATTGTTAGAACCACACCCCCCCCGACTGCCCAGAAACACGCCCCATATACAGGGCAGGCAACACCAACTACACACGCAAGCTTGGTACACCAATTGGACCCCACAAGACTCACTCCCCCACTCACCAAAAAGGCTAAGCAGGGGAGAACTGGCTTGTGGAGAACAGGTGGCTCGTGGACGCCACCTGCTGGTTAGTTAGAGAAAGTGTACTCCACGAAGCTGTAGATCTGATAAATTAGAGATAAGGACTTCAATTGGTCTACAAATCTTAAAAGAACCCTATCAAGTTCAGCAAATGCCACGAGGCCAAAAACAACAGAAAATTATAAAGCATATGAAAAAAACAGACGATATGGATAACCCAAGCCCAAGCACCCAAATCAAAAGACCAGAAGAGACACAGCACCTAGAGCAGCTACTCAAAGAACTAAAGATGAACAATGAGACCATAGTACGGGAGATAAAGGAAATCAAGAAGACCCTAGAAGAGCATAAAGAAGACATTGCAAGACTAAATTAAAAACTGGATGATCTTATGGAAATTAAAGAAACTGTTGACCAAATTAAAAAGATTCTGGACACTCATAGTACAAGACTAGAGGAAGTAGAACAACGAATCAGTGACCTCGAAGATGACAGAATGGAAAATGAAAGCATAAAAGAAAGAATGGGGAAAAAAATTGAAAAAATCGAAATGGACCTCAGGGATATGATAGATAATATGAAACGTCCAAATATAAGACTCATTGGTGTCCCAGAAGGGGAAGAAAAGGGTAAAGGTCTAGGAAGAGTATTCAAAGAAATTGTTGGGGAAAACTTCCCTAATCTTCTAAACAACATAAATACACAAATCATAAATGCTCAGCGAACTCCAAATAGAATAAATCCAAATAAACCCACTCCGAGACATATACTGATCACACTACCAAACACAGAAGAGAAGGAGCAAGTTCTGAAAGCAGCAAGAGAAAAGCAATTCACCACATACAAAGGAAACAGCATAAGACTAAGTAGTGACTACTCAGCAGCCACCATGGAGGCAAGAAGGCAGTGGCACGATATATTTAAAATTCTGAGTGAGAAAAATTTCCAGCCAAGAATACTTTATCCAGCAAAGCTCTCCTTCAAATTTGAGGGAGAGCTTAAATTTTTCACAGACAAACAAATGCTGAGAGAATTTGCTAACAAGAGACCTGCCCTACTGGAGATACTCAAGGGAGCCCTACAGACAGAGAAACAAAGAAAGGACAGAGAGACTTGGAGAAAGGTTCAGTACTAAAGAGATTCGGTATGGGTACAATAAAGGATATTAATAGACAGAGGGGAAAAATATGACAAACATAAACCAAAGGATAATATGGCTGATTCAAGAAATGCCTTCACGGTTATAACGTTGAATGTAAATGGATTAAACTCCCCAATTAAAAGATACAGATTCGCAGAATGGATCAAAAAAATGAACCATCAATATGTTGCATACAAGAGACTCATCTTAGACACAGGGACACAAAGAAACTGAAAGTGAAAGGATGGAAAAAATATTTCATGCAAGCTACAGCCAAAAGAAAGCAGGTGTAGCAATATTAATCTCAGATAAAATAGACTTCAAATGCAGGGATGTTTTGAGAGACAAAGAAGGCCACTATGTACTAATAAAAGGGGCAATTCAGCAAGAAGAAATAACAATCGTAAATGTCTATGCACCCAACCAAGGTGCCACAAAATACATGAGAGAAACACTGGCAAAACTAAAGGAAGCAATTGATGTTTCCACAATAATTGTGGGAGACTTCAACACATCACTCTCTCCTATAGATAGATCAACCAGACAGAAGACCAATAAGGAAATTGAAAACCTAAACAATCTGATAAATGAATTAGATTTAACAGACATATACAGGACATTACATCCCAAATCACCAGGATACACATACTTTTCTTTTTTTTTTTTTTTTTTTTAATCATCATTTTATTGAGATATATTCACATACCACGCAGTCATACAAAACAAATTGTACTTTAGATTGTTTACAGTACCATTACATAGTTGTACATTCATCACCTAAATCAATCCCTGACACCTTCATTAGCACACACACAAAAATAACAAGAATAATAATTAGAGTGAAAAAGAGCAATTGAAGTAAAAAAGAACACTAGGTACCTTTGTCTGTTTGTTTGCTTCCCCTACTTTTCTACACATCCATCCATAAACTAGACAAAGTGGAGTTTGGTCCTTATGGCATTCCCAATCCCACTGTCACCCCTCATAAGCTACATTTTTATACAACTGTCTTCGAGATTCATGGGTTCTGGGTTGTAGTTTAATAGTTTCAGGTATCCACCACCAGCTACCCCAATTCTTTAGAACCTAAAAAAGGTTGTCTAAAGTGTGCGTAAGAGTGCCCACCAGAGTGATCTCTCGGCTCGTTTTGGAATCTCTCTGCCACTGAAGCTTATTTCATTTCCTTTCACATCCCCCTTTTGGTCAAGAAGATGTTCTCCATCCCACGATGCCGGGTCTACATTCCTCCCCGGGAGTCATATTCCACGTTGCCAGGGAGATTCACTTCCCTGGGTGTCTGATCCCACGTAGGGGGGAGGGCAGTGATTTCACCTTTCAAGTTGGCTTAGCCAGAGAGAGAGGGCCACATCTGAGCAACAAAGAGGCATTCAGGAGGAGACACTTAGGCACAAATACAGGGAGGCCTAGCCTCTCCTTTGCAGCAACCGTCTTCCCAAGGGTAAAACTTATGGTAGAGGGCTCAACCCATCAAACCACCAGTCCCCTATGTCTGTGGTCATGTTAGCAACCATGGAGGTGGGGTAGGCGAATACCCCTGCATTCTCCACAGGCTCCTCAAGGGGGCACTACATCTTTTTTTTTTTTCCTTGTTTGTCTTTTTTCTTTCTTTTTTTTTTTTAACTTTCCCTTCTTTTTTCAAATCAACTGTATGAAAAAAAAAAGTTAAAAAGAAAACAAACATACAATCAAAGAACATTTCAAAGAGACCATAGCAAGGGAGTAAGAAAAAGACAACTAACCTAAGATAACTGCTTAACTTCCAACATGTTCCTACTTTACCCCAAGAAAGTTACATAATATAGCAACATTTCAGTGAACTTGTTCCTACTACATCCATCAGAAATTAACAGACCATAGTCATTTCTGGGCATCCCCAGAACGTTAAATAGCTTATCTGTTCTTCTTGGATTATTGTTCCCCCTTCCTTAATTGCTCTCTACTGCTAGTTCCCCTACATTCTACATTATAAACCATTTGTTTTACATTTTTCAAAGTTCACATTAGTGGTAGCATATAATATTTCTCTTTTTGTGCCTGGCTTATTTCGCTCAGCATTATGTCTTCAAGGTTCATCCATGTTGTCATATGTTTCACCAGATCATTCCTTCTTACTGCCGCGTAGTATTCCATCGTGTGTATATACCACATTTTATTTATCCACTCATCTGTTGAAGGACATTTGGGTTGTTTCCATCTCTTGGCAATTGTGAATAATGCTGCTATGAACATTGGCGTGCAGATATCTGTTCGTGTCACTGCTTTCCGATCTTCCGGGTATATACCGAGAAGTGCAATTGCTGGATCGAATGGTAACTCTATATCTAGTTTTCTAAGGAACTGCCAGACTGACTTCCAGAGTGGCTGAACCATTATACAGTCCCACCAACAATGAATAAGAGTTCCAATTTCTCCACATCCCCTCCAGCATTTGTAGTTTCCTGTTTGTTTAATGGCAGCCATTCTAACCGGTGTTAGATGGTATCTCATTGTGGTCTTAATTTGCATCTCTCTAATAGCTAGTGAAGCTGAACATTTTTTCATGTGTTTCTTGGCCATTTGTATTTCCTCTTCAGAGAACTGTCTTTTCATATCTTTTGCCCATTTTATAATTGGGCTGTCTGTACTATTGTCATTGAGTTGTAGGATTTCTTTGTATATGCAAGATATCAGTCTTTTGTCAGATACATGGTTTCCAAAAATTTTTTCCCATTGAGTTGGCTGCCTCTTTACCTTTTTGAGAAATTCCTTTGAGGTGCAGAAACTTCTAAGCTTGAGGAGTTCCCATTTATCTATTTTCTCTTTTGTTGCTTGTGCTTTGGGTGTAAAGTCTAGGAAGTGGCCGCCTAATACAAGGTCTTGAAGATGTTTTCCTACATTATCTTCTAGGAGTTTTATGGTACTTTCTTTTATATTGAGATCTTTGGTCCATTTTGAGTTAATTTTTGTGTAGGGGGTGAGGTAGGGGTCCTCTTTCATTCTTTTGGATATGGATATCCAACTCTCCCAGCCCCATTTGTTGAAAAGACCATTATGGCTCAGTTCGGTGACTTTGGGGGCCTTATCAAAGATCAGTCGGCCATAGAGCTGAAGGTCTATCTCTGAATTCTCAATTCGATTCCATTGATCTATATGTCTATCTTTGTGCCAGTACCATGCTGTTTTGGCAACTGTGGCTTTATAATAAGCTTCAAAGTCAGGGAGTGTAAGTCCTCCCACTTCGTTTTTCTTTTTTAGAGTGTCTTTAGCAATTCGAGGCATCTTCCCTTTCCAAATAAATTTGATAACTAGCTTTTCCAAGTCTGCAAAGTAGGTTGTTGGAATTTTGATTGGGATTGCATTGAATCTGTAGATGAGTTTGGGTAGAATTGACATCTTAATGACATTTAGCCTTCCTATCCATGAACATGGAATATTTTTCCATCTTTTAAGGTCCCCTTCTATTTCTTTTAGTAGAGTTATGTAGTTTTCTTTGTATAGGTCTTTTACATCTTTGGTTAAGTTTATTCCTAGGTACTTGATTTTTTTAGTTGCTATTGAAAATGGTATCTTTTTCTTGAGTGTCTCTTCAGTTTGTTCATTTCTAGCATATAGAAACATTACTGACTTATGTGCATTAATCTTGTATCCCGCTACTTTGCTAAATTTGTTTATTAGCTCTAGTAGGTGTATCGTTGATTTCTCAGGGTTTTCTAGATATAAGATCATATCATCTGCAAACAATGACAGTTTTACTTCTTCTTTTCCAATTTGGATGCCTTTTATTTCTTTGTCTTGCCGGATTGCCCTGGCTAGCACTTCCAGCACAATGTTGAATAACAGTGGTGACAGCGGGCATCCTTGTCTTGTTCCTGATCTTAGAGAGAAGGCTTTCAGTCTCTCACCATTGAGTACTATGCTGGCTGTGGGTTTTTCATATATGCTCTTTATCATGTTGAGGAAGTTTCCTTCAATTCCTACCTTTTGAAGTGTTTTTATCAAAAAGGGATGTTGGATTTTGTCAAATGCTTTTTCAGCATCTATTGAGATGATCAATTGATTTTTCCCTTTCAAGTTTTTAATGTGTTGTAATACATTGATTGTTTTTCTTATGTTGAACCATCCTTGCATGCCTGGAATGAACCCCACTTGGTCATGGTGTATGATTTTTTTAATGTGTCTTTGGATTCGATTTGCAAGTATTTTGTTGAGGATTTTTGCATCTATATTCATTAGGGAGATTGGCCGGTAGTTTTCCTTTTTTGTAGCATCTTTACCTGGTTTTGGTATTAGATTGATGTTAGCTTCATAAAATGAGTTAGGTAGTGTTCCATTTTTTTCAATGTTTTGAAAGAGTTTGAGTAAGATTGGTGTCAGTTCTTTCTGGAAAGTTTGGTAGAATTCCCCTGTGAAGCCATCTGGCCCTGGGCATTTATTTGTGGGAAGATTTTGATGACTGATTGGATCTCTTTGCTTGTGATGGGTTGGTTGAGGTCTTCTATTTCTTCTCTGGTCAGTCTAGGTTGTTCATATGTTTCCAGGAAATTGTCCATTTCTTCTACATTATCCAGTTTGTTGCCATACAGTTGTTCATAATATCCTCTTATAATTTTTTAATTTCTTCAGGATCTGCAGTTATGTCACCTTTTTCATTCATTATTTTGTTTATATGGGTCTTTTCTCTTTTTGATTTTGTCAGTCTAGCTAGGGGCTTGTCAATCTTGTTGATCTTCTCAAAGAACCAACTTTTGGTGATATTTATCCTTTCTATTGTTTTTTTGTTCTCTATGTCATTTATTTCTGCTTTAATCCTTGTTATTTCTTTTCTTCTACTTGGTTTAGGATTGGTTTGCTGTTCATTTTCTAGCTTCTTCAGTTGATCCATTAGTTCTTTGATTTTGGCTCTTTCTTCCTTTTTAATATATGCGTTTAGTGCTATAAATTTCCCCCTTAGCACTGCTTTTGCTGCATCCCATAGGTTTTGGTATGTTGTGTTCTCATTTTCATTCGTCTCTATATATTTAGCAATTTCTCTTGCTATTTCTTCTTTAACCCACTGATTGTTTAGGAGTGTGTTGTTTAACCTCCAGGTATTTGTGAATTTTCTAAGTCTCTGATGGTTATTGACTTCTAATTGTATTCCATTGTGGTCAGAGAATGTGCTTTGAATAATTTCAATCTTTTTAAATTTATTGAGGCTTGTTTTATGTCCCAGCATATGATCTATTCTGGAGAAAGTTACGTGAGCACTAGAAAAGTATGTGTATCCTGGTGATTTGGGATGTAATGTCCTGTAGATGTCTGTTAAATCTAATTCATTTATCAGATTGTTTAGGTTTTCAATTTCCTTATTGGTCTTCTGTCTGGTTGATCTATCTATAGGAGAGAGTGATGTGTTGAAGTCTCCCACAATTATTGTGGAAACATCAATTGCTTCCTTTAGTTTTGCCAATGTTTCTCTCATGTATTTTGTGGCACCTTGATTGGGTGCATAGACATTTACGATTGTTATTTCTTCTTGCTGAATTGCCCCTTTTATTAGTATGTAGTGGCCTTCTTTGTCTCTCAAAACATCCCTGCATTTGAAGTCTATTTTATCTGAGATTAATATTGCTACACCTGCTTTCTTTTGGCTGTAGCTTGCATGAAATATTTTTTTCCATCCTTTCACTTTCAGTTTCTTTGTGTCCCTGTGTCTAAGATGAGTCTCTTGTATGCAACATATTGATGGTTCATTTTTTTTGATCCATTCTGCGAATCTATATCTTTTAATTGGGGAGTTTAATCCATTTACATTCAACGTTAAAACCGTGAAGGCATTTCTTGAATCGGCCATCTTATCCTTTGGATTATGTTTGCCATATTTTTCCCTCTCTCTATTAATATCCTTTATTGTACCCATACCGAATCTCTTTAGTACTGAACCTTTCTCCAAGTCTCTCTGTCCTGTCTTTGTTTCTCTGTCTGTAGGGCTCCCTTTAGTATCTCCAGTAGGGCAGGTCTCTTGTTAGCAAATTCTCTCAGCATTTCTTTGTCTGTGAAAAATTTAAGCTCTCCCTCAAATTTGAAGGAGAGCTTTGCTGGATAAAGTATTCTTGGCTGGAAATTCCTCTCACTCAGAATTTTAAATATATCGTGCCACTGCCTTCTCACCTCCATGGTGGCTGCTGAGTAGTCACTACTTAGTCTTATGCTGTTTCCTTTGTATGTGGTGAATTGCTTTTCTCTTGCTGCTTTCAGAACTTGCTCCTTCTCTTCTATGTTTGACAGTGTGATCAGTATATGTCTCGGAGTGGGTTTATTTGGATTTATTCTATTTGGAGTTCGCTGAGCATTTATGATTTGTGTATTTATGTTGTTTAGAAGATTTGGGAAGTTTTCCCCAACAATTTCTTTGAATACTCTTCCTAGACCTTTACCCTTTTCTTCCCCTTCTGGGACACCAATGAGTCTTATATTCGGACGTTTCATATTATCTATCATATCCCTGAGGTCCATTTCGAGTTTTTCAATTTTTTTCCCCATTCTTTCTTTTATGCTTTCATTTTCCATTCTGTCATCTTCCAGGTCACTGATTCGTTGTTCAACTTCCTCTAGTCTTGTACTATGAGTGTCCAGAATCTTTTTAATTTGGTCAACAGTTTCTTTAATTTCCATAAGATCATCCATTTTTTTATTTAGTCTTGCAATGTCTTCTTTATGCTCTTCTAGGGTCTTCTTGATTTCCTTCATATCCCGTACTATGGTCTCATTGTTCATCTTTAGTTCTTTGAGTAGCTGCTCTAGGTGTGTCTCTTCTGGTCTTTTGATTTGGGTGCTTGGGCTTGGGTTATCCATATCGTCTGGTTTTTTCATATGCTTTATAATTTTCTGTTGTTTTTGGCCTCGTGGCATTTGCTGAACTTGATAGGGTTCTTTTAGGGTTTGTAGACCAGTTGAAGTCCTTATCTCTAATTTATCAGATCTACAGCTTCGTGGAGTACACTTTCTCTAACTAACCAGCAGGTGGCGTCCACGAGCCACCTGTTCTCCACAAGCCAGATCTCCCCTGCTTAGCCTTTTTGGTGAGTGGGGGAGTGAGTCTTGTGGGGCCCAATTGGTGTACCAAGCTTGCGTGTGTAGTTGGTGTTGCCTGCCCTGTATGTGGGGCGTGTTTCTGGGCAGTCGGGGAGGGGGGTGGCCCTAACAATCAAATCTCCCTGATGATCCTAGAGTTTTAAAGCTACTGCAATAGTCTAATCCTTCAGTTCAGTCCTGCCACAGTTTGTCTCTGCCACTGACCCACAAGTCTTTGGTATTGGCGTATGGCTCCTGAGACTTGCAAGTGGGCCCCTCTTCCAGGCTGTGCACCCCGAGTCCCCTGTTGAGGGATGACTGTGCTATGTCACAGGTGAGTGCCGTCCCCCCAGGGCAGTTCTGGGCTGCTTGGCTGTGTTGGGAGGCTCCCAGTCTGCTCAAATGATGGCTGAATGGGGCTCTGTTAATTCACACTGCTCCCCCTTCCCAGCTCTGGGACATTCAGCTGAGGTTGCAGGGAAGGCTAATGTCCACGCTCAGTTTTGTGGTGTGTGCCTGTTATTTGAAGCACTTCCGTCACACTGGGTTGTCTGGGGCAGCTCTGGGCTATGGGGCTGGCGATGGGCAGGAGTGTTTCCTGTCCACCAGGATGGTGGCTGTGAGCGGACACCCCCCTTTTCTTGGGAAGTTGTGTTGTTTAGTGAATTTTCTCAGCCACTGGATTATTGCCTTTTGTCTCAGAGCTCTCTTAGTTCTGCTCTTGACTTGACGTGCCCAAATTTCAATTCTTTGAAGCTTTCTGTATTGAGCTTCTTAGAGTAATTGTTTTAGAAAAAGCAAAAAGGATTTAAAAAAAAAAAAAAAAAAAAAAAAAAAACGGCCCTCCTCAGAGATCTAATGGGTTATTGAAATGCTAATAGACAAAGCAACCAGGGCCATTAAGGAAAGGTGCACAGGGCAGAAAGATCAGCCTTGCTTCGGGATTTGCATATGCGCCTCAAGGCCTGATCTCCGCCCTTCCCCTTTCTGTGTTCACCAGAACTCCAAAAATCCTCTGCTTTTATTTTGGAGTTTTTCGTGTTGTTTTTTTTCTATGCCTGTCTCCTCTCTGCTGGGCTGGCTGCTCTCAGAGTCTCTGGTGTCTGGTCTCAGTCTATCTATGGTTGGAGTTTGAATCAGTAGAATGAGTTTCCGATAAGAGCAGCCACTGCAATTCTCCCTTCTCCTTCCCGGAGCTGACAGCCCCTCCTCCCCCGGGACTGAGCCTGGCAGGGAGGGGCGCGGGTCCCCTGGCCGCAAAAACTTACAGATTTCGCTGATCTCAGCAGTTCCACGTTTTCATGAGTGTTGTATGAAGTATGCCCAAAGACAGATTGCTCTGTGGTGTCCAGTCCACGCAGTTCCTGGCTTTTTACCTACTTTCCTGGAGGAGTAACTAAAACATACAGCTCACCAGTCTGCCATCTTCACACAT
The DNA here is from genome assembly GCF_015220235.1 of Choloepus didactylus. Lineage (NCBI taxonomy): Eukaryota > Metazoa > Chordata > Mammalia > Pilosa > Megalonychidae > Choloepus > Choloepus didactylus. The sequence continues at coordinate 7,286,552 of NC_051312.1, forward strand.
ACTTTTCTAGTGCTCATGGAACTTTCTCCAGAATAGATCATATGCTGGGACATAAAACAAACCTCAATAAATTTAAAAAGATTGAAATTATTCAAAGCACATTCTCTGACCACAATGGAATACAATTAGAAGTCAATAACCATCAGAGACTTAGAAAATTCACAAATACCTGGAGGTTAAACAACACACTCCTAAACAATCAGTGGGTTAACGAAGAAATAGCAAGAGAAATTGCTAAATATATAGAGACGAATGAAAATGAGAACACAACATACCAAAACCTATGGGATGCAGCAAAAGCAGTGCTAAGGGGGAAATTTATAGCACTAAACGCATATATTAAAAAGGAAGAAAGAGCCAAAATCAAAGAACTAATGGATCAACTGAAGAAGCTAGAAAATGAACAGCAAACCAATCCTAAACCAAGTACAAGAAAAGAAATAACAAGAATTAAAGCAGAAATAAATGACATAGAGAACAAAAAAAACAATAGAGAGGATAAATATCACCAAAAGTTGGTTCTTTGAGAAGATCAACAAGATTGACAAACCCCTAGCTAGACTGACAAAATCAAAAAGAGAGAAGACCCATATAAACAAAATAATGAATGAAAAAGGTGACATAACTGCAGATCCTGAAGAAATTAAAAAAAATTATAAGAGGATACTATGAACAACTGTATGGCAACAAACTGGATAATGTAGAGGAAATGGACAATTTCCTGGAAACATATGAACAACCTAGACTGACCAGAGAAGAAATAGAAGACCTCAACCAACCCATCACAAGCAAAGAGATCCAATCAGTCATCAAAAATCTTCCCACAAATAAATGCCCAGGGCCAGATGGCTTCACAGGGGAATTCTACCAAACTTTCCAGAAAGAACTGACACCAATCTTACTCAAACTCTTTCAAAACATTGAAGAAAATGGAACACTACCTAACTCATTTTATGAAGCTAACATCAATCTAATACCAAAACCAGGCAAAGATGTTACAAAAAAGGAAAACTACCGGCCAATCTCCCTAATGAATATAGATGCAAAAATCCTCAACAAAATACTTGCAAATCGAATCCAAAGACACATTAAAAAAATCATACACCATGACCAAGTGGGGTTTATTCCAGGCATGCAAGGATGGTTCAACATAAGAAAATCAATCAATGTATTACAACACATTAACAAGTCAAAAGGGAAAAATCAATTGATCATCTCAATAGATGCTGAAAAAGCATTTGACAAAATCCAACATCCCTTTTTGATAAAAACACTTCAAATGGTAGGAATTGAAGGAAACTTCCTCAACATGATAAAGAGCATATATGAAAAACCCACAGCCAGCATAGTACTCAATGGTGAGAGACTGAAAGCCTTCCCTCTAAGATCAGGAACAAGACAAGGATGCCCGCTATCACCACTATTATTCAACATTGTGCTGGAAGTGCTAACCAGGGCAATCCGGCAAGACAAAGAAATAAAAGGCATCGAAATTGGAAAAGAAGAAGTAAAACTGTCATTGTTTGCAGATGATATGATCTTATATCTAGAAAACCCTGAGAAATCGACGATACAGCTACTAGAGCTAATAAACAAATTTAGCAAAGTAGCGGGATACAAGGTTAATGCACATAAGTCAGTAATGTTTCTATATGCTAGAAATGAACAAACTGAAGAGACACTCAAGAAAAAGATACCATTTTCAATAGCAACTAAAAAAATCAAGTACCTAGGAATAAACTTAACCAAAGATGTAAAAGACCTATACAAAGAAAACTACATAACTCTACTAAAAGAAATAGAAGGGGACCTTAAAAGATGGAAAAATATTCCATGTTCATGGATAGGAAGGCTAAATGTCATTAAGATGTCAATTCTACCCAAACTCATCTACAGATTCAATGCAATCCCAATCAAAATTCCAACAACCTACTTTGCAGACTTGGAAAAGCTAGTTATCAAATTTATTTGGAAAGGGAAGATGCCTCAAATTGCAAAAGACACTCTAAAAAAGAAAAACGAAGTGGGAGGACTTACACTCCCTGACTTTGAAGCTTATTATAAAGCCACAGTTGCCAAAACAGCATGGTACTGGCACAAAGATAGACATATAGATCAATGGAATCGAATTGAGAATTCAGAGATAGACCCTCAGATCTATGGCCGACTGATCTTTGATAAGGCCCCCAAAGTCACTGAACTGAGTCATAATGGTCTTTTCAACAAATGGGGCTGGGAGAGTTGGATATCCATATCCAAAAGAATGAAAGAGGACCCCTACCTCACCCCCTACACAAAAATTAACTCAAAATGGACCAAAGATCTCAATATAAAAGAAAGTACCATAAAACTCCTAGAAGATAATGTAGGAAAACATCTTCAAGACCTTGTATTAGGCGGCCACTTCCTAGACTTTACACCCAAAGCACAAGCAACAAAAGAGAAAATAGATAAATGGGAACTCCTCAAGCTTAGAAGTTTCTGCACCTCAAAGGAATTTCTCAAAAAGGTAAAGAGGCAGCCAACTCAATGGGAAAAAATTTTTGGAAACCATGTATCTGACAAAAGACTGATATCTTGCATATATAAAGAAATCCTACAACTCAATGACAACAGTACAGTCGGCCCAATTATAAAATGGGCAAAAGATATGAAAAGACAGTTCTCTGAAGAGGAAATACAAATGGCCAAGAAACACATGAAAAAATGTTCAGCTTCACTAGCTATTAGAGAGATGCAAATTAAGACCACAATGCGATACCATCTAACACCGGTTAGAATGGCTGCCATTAAACAAACAGGAAACTACAAATGCTGGAGGGGATGTGGAGAAATTGGAACTCTTATTCACTGTTGGTGGGACTGTATAATGGTTCAGCCACTCTGGAAGTCAGTCTGGCAGTTCCTTAGAAAACTAGATATAGAGTTACCATTCGACCCAGCGATTGCACTTCTCGGTATATACCCGGAAGATCGGAAAGCAGTGACACGAACAGATATCTGCACGCCAATGTTCATAGCAGCATTATTCACAATTGCCAAAAGATGGAAACAACCCAAATGTCCTTCAACAGATGAATGGATAAATAAAATGTGGTATATACACACGATGGAATACTATGTGGCAGTAAGAAGGAACGATCTCGTGAAACATATGACAACATGGATGAACCTTGAAGACATAATGCTGAGCGAAATAAGCCAGGCACAAAAAGAGAAATATTATATGCTACCACTAATGTGAACTTTGAAAAATATAAAACAAATGGCTTATAATGTAGAATGTAGGGGAACTAGCAATAGAGAGCAATTAAGGAAGGGGGAACAATAATCCAAGAAGAACAGATAAGCTATTTAACGTCCTGGGGATGCCCAGGAATGACTATGGTCTGTTAATTTCTGATGGATATAGTAGGAGCAAGTTCACAGAAATGTTGCTATATTAGGTAACTTTCTTGGGGTAAAGTAGGAACATGTTGGAAGTTAAGCAATTATCTTAGGTTAGTTGTCTTTTTCTTACTCCCTTGTTATGGTCTCTTTAAAATGTTCTTTTATTGTATGTTTGTTTTCTTTTTAACTTTTTTTTCATACAGTTGATTTAAAAAAGAAGGGAAAGTTAAAAAAAAAAAAAAAAACAAGGGAAAAAAAAAAGATGCAGTGCCCCCTTGAGGAGCCTGTGGAGAATGCAGGGGTATTTGCCTACCCCACCTCCATGGTTGCTAAGATGACCACAGACATAGGGGACTGGTGGTTTGATGGGTTGAGCCCTCTACCACAGGTTTTACCCTTGGGAAGACGGTTGCTGCAAAGGAGAGGCTAGGCCTCCCTATGGTTGTGCTTAAGAGCCTCCTCCCGAATGCCTCTTTGTTGCTCAGATGTGGCCCTGTCTCTCTAGCTAAGCCAACTTGAAAGGTGAAATCACTGCCCTCCCCGCTACGTGGGATCAGACACCCAGGGGAGTGAATCTCCCTGGCAACGTGGAATATGACTCCCGGGGAGGAATGTAGACCCGGCATCGTGGGACGGAGAACATCTTCTTGACCAAAAGGGGGATGTGAAAGGAAATGAAATAAGCTTCAGTGGCAGAGAGAATCCAAAAGGAGCCGAGAGGTCACTCTGGTGGGCACTCTTACGCACACTTTAGACAACCCTTTTTAGGTTCTAAAGAATTGGGGTAGCTGGTGGTGGATACCTGAAACTATCAAACTACAACCCAGAACCCATGAATCTCGAAGACAGTTGTATAAAAATGTAGCTTATGAGGGGTGACAAGGGGATTGGGAAAGCCATAAGGACCACACTCCACTTTGTCTAGTTTATGGATGGATGAGTAGAAAAATAGGGGAAGGAAACAAACAGACAAAGGTACCCAGTGTTCTTTTTTACTTCAATTGCTCTTTTTCACTCTAATTATTATTCTTGTTATTCTTGTGTGTGTGCTAATGAAGGTGTCAGGGATTGATTTGGGTGATGAATGTACAACTATGTAATGGTACTGTGAACAATCGAAAGTACGATTTGTTTTGTATGACTGCGTGGTATATGAATATATCTCAATAAAATGAAGATTAAAAAAAAAGAAAAGAAATCAATAGCAGTGAGAGAAGTGGAAAATTCACAAATATTTGGAAATTAAACAATGTACTCTTAAACAACCAATGGGTCAAAGAAGAAATCTAAGGGAAATTAGGAAATATCTTGAGGCAAATAAAAATGAAAACACCACATACCCAAACTTATAAGATGTAGCAAAGACAGGGCTAAGAGGGAAATTTATAGTTCTAAATGTTTAAATTTAAAAAAGAAGAAATATCTCAAATCAGAGACCTAACCTCACAATTGGAGGATCTAGAAAAAGCAGAGCGAACTAAACCCAAAGCAAGCAGAAGGAAGGAAATAACAAATATTAGAGTGGAGATAAATGAATAGAAAATTAAAAAAAAAAAAAAACAATGCAGAGAATCAATGAAACCAACAGCTGTTTCTTTGAAAAGATCAATAAAATCAAGAAACCTTTAGCTAGAGTGTCAAAGAAAAAAAGAGAGAGAATGCAAATAACTAAAATCAGAAATAAAAGGAGGGACATTACTGCCTATGCACATAGATGAAAAGGATTATAAAAGGATGCTGTTAGCAAATGCCCACCAACAAATTAGATAACCTAGATGAAATGGACAAATTTCTAGAAACACACAAACTACCTACACCGACTCAAGAAGAAATACAAGAGCTGAACAGACCAATAATAAGAGATTGCATCAGTAACCAAAAACCTCCTGATAGTCTCTGGAACTTTGGGTACCTGTTTGACACCTGAAACTCAGAGCTAGAGTTTGGTATTATGAATGCCAGTATTACCTCATACAGCTACTGTTTAAAAATGCTGAAAAAGAGTTCAGACTTCAATTAGAGATATGAATGAATTGGATCTGGTTAGGACTAAGGCAAATCAGGCCAAAGGGTAAAGGACGATATTGATTGTGTTTTAAAATTTCAACTTCTGCCTGAGACCAAGGGAAGAGATGTTCATTTTGGTGTGGGATTTATATTTTCTGTAGCACACTAAATAATTTAACTTATATAGTCAGTTTTTTCAAACACCATAATTACATGGAACTTTGAATAGGAAGTGATATCTGGTAGGTTTGTACAGGTTAGTGTGAAATCCCAATACATCCCAAAGTAATTTGGGCAGAGAATAAAAATATATTTGCAGTCCCCCCCGCCCCAGGGAACTGGGAAAAAATGCAGAAATGTTGGACTTCCCCAGATGGGTTATTACTGATATTCTCACAAACACTAAGGACTAACAATTTAGTAGACCAAGCCCTTGATCTTGGGGCTTGCCCTTATGAAGCTTGTTACTGCAAAGGAGAGGCTAAGCCTACTTATAATTGTGCCTAAGAGTCTCCCCCAGACAACCTTTTGTTGCTCAGATGTGGCCTCTCTCTCTAGCTAAGCCAGTTCGGCAGATGAACTCACTGCCCTCCCCACTATGTGGGACATGACTCCCAGGGGTGTAAATCTCCCTGGCAACGCAGGATATGATTCCCTGGGATGAGCCTGGACCCAGCATATTGGGATGGAGAAAATCTTCTTGACCAAAAAGGGGAAGTGAAATGAAACAAAATAAAGTTTTCAGTGGCTGTGAGATGTCAAATGGAATCGAGAGGTCACTCTGGAGGACATTCTTATGTGCTATATAGAGATCCCTTTTTAGTTTTTAGTGTATTAAAATAGCTAGAAGGAAATACCTGAAAACTGTTGAACTGCAACTCAGTAGCCTTGATTCTTGAAGGTGATTGTATAACTACATAGCTTACACAGTGTGACCATGTGATTGTGAAAACCTTGTGGCTCACACTCCCTTTATCCAGTGTATGGACAGATAAGTAGAAAAATGGGGACAAAAATTAAATGAAAAATAGGGTGGGATGTGGGGTATGGAATGTTTTAGGTGTTCTTTTTTACTTTTATTTTTATTCTTATTTTAAATTTTTTTTTTTTTGGAGTAAGGAAAATGTTCAAAAATTGATTGTGGTGATGAATGCACAACTACATGATGGTACTGTGAACTATTGATTGTACAATGTAGATGATTATATGGTAGGTGAATATATCTCAATAAAACGGAATTTTTTTTAAAAAAAGCAAAAAAACTCCCAATAAAGAAAAGTCCAGGACTAGATGGTTACACTGGTGAATTTTACTAAATATTCAAAGAGGAATTAACACTAATCCTGCTGAAACTCTTCCAAATCATTGAAGAGGAGGAATATTTCCTAACTTGTTCTATGAGGCCAACATTACATTAATACTAAAGCCAGATAAAGATTACACAAGAAAAGTAAACTAGACTCATATCCCTTCTGAATATAGATGCAAAATTCCTCAACAGCCATTAAAACAATTATACACCATGATCAGGTGGGATTTATCCCAGGTATGCAAGGGTTGCTCAACATAAGAAAATCAATTAATGCAATACACCACATTACTAGAACAAAGGAAAAAAAAACACGTGATCATCTCAGTTGATGCTTTCAGAAAAGCATTTGGCAAAATCCAGGGAACGGGGAGCTAATGTTTAACTGGTACAGAATTTCTGATTGGTGTGATGGAAAAGTTTTGGTAATTTTTGGCTATGATGATAGCACAACAATTGTGAATGTAATTAATACCACTGAATTATTTATTTGAATGTGGGTATTAATGTGTTGTTTTATTGCAGTTACATGATAGAAATAATCGTTATCTACTAATGGGGATGGTTTTACTTCTTCCTTTCTAATCTTCATGCTTTTTTTTTTTCTTACTTTGCTGAACTGGTTAGACCCGCCTGTGAAAAATTGAGTAGGGATGGTAAGAGTGGACACCCTTTCCATTTTCCCAATCTTTGGGGGAAAGTGTTCAGCTTTTCACCATGAAGTGTGATGTTAGCTGTGGATTTTTTATGGATGCTCTTTTAAAGATCAAAGAAGTTCCCTTGTATTCCTTATTTGCTGGTGGTTTTATTTTATCCTCTTTGTTTAATCATCAAAGTGTTGAATTTTTTTAAATGCTTTTAAAAAATATATCTATTAGGCTGATTGCAAGGTTTTTCTTTTTATTATGATAAAAATGATGATTATATTGACTTTTTCAGTATTAAATCAACCTTACATTCAGGGAATAAACCCTACTTGGTCCTTATATATTTTTATCCTCCTTACATATTGCTGGATTTAAGTTTTTGATCTTTTATTAAGGATTTTTGCATGTGTGTTCATGAGAGATATTGTTTTATAATTTTCTTTTCTTCTACTCTCTTTGTCAGGTTTGGCATCAGTCTTATGCTAACCTTGGAGAATGAATTGGGAGGTGCTCTTTTCTTTTCTGTTTTCTGAATGAATTTGTGTAAGATGGATATTATTTGTTCCTTAAATGTATACTAGAATTCATTGGTGAAGCCATCTGGGCCTGGCATAGTGATAGGGTTTTTAATAATGAATTCTATTACTTTGATAGTTATTGGACTTTTCTGATTTTTATTCATTCTTTGGTCAGTTGTGATATTTTTTTGTCTGTCATGAAATTTGTCCAGTTTTTCTAACACATCAAATTTATTAGCATAAAGTTGTTTGTAATTTTCCCTTATTTTATATTTGTGTATATTTATGTATATAAATTTAAATATATGTATAAAGAATGCTTACAACTCAATAATAAGATGACAAAAAATCCAATTAAAAATTGGCAAAGATTTGAACAGATACTTTGCTAAAGGGAGATGTACAAATGAAAAAATGCTGAATTGAAGCTTGACCCCTCCATCACACCTTATACAAAAATCAACTGAAAATGGATCAAGGACTTAAATATAAGAGCTAAAACTATAACTCTTAGATGGTAACATGGGCAAATCATTATGACCTGGGATTTGGCAATGGATTCTGAGATACGACACAAAGAGCAATCAAAAGAACAAATTAACAAACAAACAAAAAATCCAAAACTTAAACAGCAACAACAACAACAAAAACAATAGGTAAATTGGACTTCATCAAAATTAAAAACTTTTGGGCACGAAAGGAAATTATCCAAGAAAGTGAAAGGACAACCTACAGAATGGGAGAAAATGGTCACAAAACATATGTCGCATAAGGGCTTAATACCCAGAATATATAAAGAACTTTTACAATGCAACAAGAAAAAGACAAACAACCCAATTTAAAAATGAGGAAGGAAAGGAGAGGACATCACCATGTGATCCAAGGCTGGGATATAATCAAAGGATTGCTGGCAGCCAGCACCAGAATGTTACAGACCTTGGGGAGAAAGCATCAATTTTGGATTTGTCCCAGCCTCAAAACCACCCTTTGAACTTCTCCACCAAAGGATGTCATCAAAAAAGGTTTGGTGCAGACAGGAGCTTTGAACAGCCAGCAAAAACTTGCAGAAATATCTTTCTCAAAGTTCCAGAAAACAGTTAAATGACTACAGTAACAAGGTGAGCACTGAATCAAGACAAAGTCTACTTAAAATCGGTAGGATCTCATGGGCCCCACCCCCACCCCCATCCCAAAGCCAGTGCAGATCCCGGGTCCCAGTTCCAGAGGGAGCAGAGTGACTTTGTGCACATGCTGGGGACATGTATGCCTGGCCCAATCTTTCTGGTGGTGCCTGAGGGACTCACTGTCCCAAAACCTGCCCTGAGGGTAGAGGAATGCTGTGGGAGAGCTGTCAAGTCGTGCTGCCTGGGGCAAGGGACTGTAGGACACATGGGGCAGTGCCCAGGACCATGAGGAAATTGTTTCCCAGAGAAGTGAGGACATTTGGAACCATGTAAACTAGGGGATTCTTAGGGCCACAAGCGCGAGCCCAAGACAAGACACGTTTGCAGAAAGGATCAGGGAGGCCCTATGCTTTGGCCTGGAGCTATTCTCTAAACTCATTGTATGGCTATGCCCTGAAGGAGAGCACTTGCACAGTACAATCTACAAAAAGATCACTCTTCATTTTTTCAGTTGGTTTTAGCTCCTAACATTCAAGAAAAGCTCTGTCATAATACTAGCTGGATGAAATGTTAAGGAACAGATGCCTCAGAGTCTAAATTCCAGCAATAATACATTAAAATATAAAAATCTCCAGGTTTCAACAAAAGGTTACAAAACATACAAAGAAACAGGAAACAATGGCCCAGGCAAAGGAGAAGATTAAAGCATTAGAAACCACTAATGAGGAGGACCAAACCTGAGACATACCAGACAAAGATTTTTTTTTAGGTTCATGACTTTTTTTTGGTTTTGGTTTTGGTATCTATTAGAGAAGTTGTAGATTTACAGGAAAACTATGCAGAAAATACAGAGTTCTCATATACCCCCCATTATTAACACCTTGCATTAGTGTGGTAAATTTGTTACAAATAATGAAAGACCATTATTATAATTGTACTGTTAATTATTGTCCATGGTTTGCATTAGGGTTCCTTGTTTGTGTTGCCCAGTCTTATGGGTTTTTTTAAAGTTTTATTCTAGTAACATATATACAACCTAAAAATTCTCCTTTTAAACATTCAAATATATAATTCAATGCTGTTAATTACATTTACAATGTTGTACTACCATCACCATCATCCACTGCCAAAACTTTTCCATCACCCTAAATATAAACTCTGTACAATTTAAGCACTAACTCCCCATTCCCTACCCCCGGTAACCTATACTCTAGTTTCGGACTCTATGAATTTGCTTATTCTAATTATTTCATATCAGTGAAGGCATACAATATTTGTCTTTTTGTTATGGTTTATTTCACACAACATGATGTCTTCAAGGTTCATCCATGTTGTAGCATATATCAGAACTTCATTCCTTTTTATGGCTAAATAATATTCCATTGTATGTATATAGCACATTTACACATTCATCTGTTGATGAACACAGGTTGCTTCTATCTTTTAACAATTGTGAATAATGTCGCTATGAACATCAGTGTGGAATATCTGTTCAAGTCCCTGCTTTCAATCCTTTTGGGTATGTATGTAAAAGTGCATTGCCGGGTCATATGGTGATTCTATACTTAGCTTTCTGAGGGACCACCAAACTGTCTTCCAGTTTTACATTCCCACTGACCATAGATGAGAGCTCCTGTTTCTTCCCAATCTTCCCCAACACTTGTTGTTTTCCATTTTTTAATCATGGTCCTTCTGGTGGGTGTGAAATGGTATCTCATTGTGGTTTTGATTTGCATTTCCCTAATGGTTAATGTTGTTGAGCATATTTTCATGTGCTTTTTGGCCATTTGTATGTCTTCTTTGGAGAAATCAGACAAAGACTTTTAAAAGTGGTCCTAAATATGTTCAAAGAGCTGAAGGAAAACATGGACAAAGAATTAAAGGAAATCAGAAAAACAATGGATGAACACAAAGAGAATATCAATACAGAGATGGAAATTATGAAAAGAACAAAACAGAGCTGAAGACCATGGTAATGGAAATTAAAAATTCCCAAGAGGGATTCAACAAAAGATTGGAGCTGGTAAAAGAAAGAATCAGAGAACTTGAGGAGAAGACCATTGAAATCATTCAATCTAAGGAGCAGAAAGAAGAAAGAATAAAAGTGAACAGAGCCTGAAAAACCTGTGGGACATCACTGAGTATCCAAATATGTGCATTGCGGGAGTCCCAGAAGGAGAAGAAAGAGAGAAAGGGGCAAAGAGAATATTTAAAAAAATGATGGCTGAAAATTTGCCAAATTTAATGAAGGACATGAACATACACATCCAAGATGCTCAATGAACTCCAAACAGGATAAACCCAAATAGGCCCACACTGTGGTATATTATAATCAAACTGTCAAATGCCAAAGATAAAGAGAGGATTCTGAAAGCCACAACAGAGAAGCAATGTGTCACAAACAAGGAAGAGCCTCAATAAGATTATCTTAAGTACCAATTTCTCATCAGAAACCATGGAGATAGGAAGGCAGTGGGATATTTTGTCATATTTAAAGTACTGAAAACCAAAACTGCCAACCAAGAATTCTATATCCAGCAATACTGTCATTCGAAAATGAAGGAGAGATTAACACATTCCCAAATAAATAAAAGCTGAGGAAGTTCAGCACCACTAGACCAACTACACAAAGGATGGTTAAGAGAGTTCTGCAGGTTGAAAGGAAGGGACAATAGATAATAGACCAATGCTACATGAACAAATAAAGATCTCTGTTGTATTTTGGGTTTGTAATTCCACTTCTTACTTCCTAAAGGATCTAAAAGGCAAATGCATAAAATGTAATGATAAATCAATGGCTTTGGACTCTATATATAAACTTGTAATTTGTGACAAGAATTACAAAAAAGTGGGGAGACGGTGGGGCATAGGAACATAGTGTGTGTATACTATTGAAATTAAGTTGGCATCACAACAAACAAGATTGTTAGAGATTTTGGAGATAAAAATTAAGCCCCATGGTAATGACAAAGAAAATATCAGAGAATACAAAAGCTCATAAAGACAGAAATTAGAGTACAGGTTGCCAGGAGTGGGGGGTAGGGGGAATGGGAGGTTATAAAAATAACACAAACCCCATACAGTTTTATGCAAAGGATGTAGTTTTTCTGTTTGGGAGAGGGGGGAAATTTTAGTAATGAAAGGTGATGAGGTATCACAGTATTGTGAATGTGATTCATCCCAATGAAGGGTATGTTTGGGTGTATATATTCCCACAATAGGAAGGAAGGAAGGAAGGAAGGAAGGAAGGAAGGAAGGAAGGAAGGAAGGGAAACTAAAGAGGCAATGATGATTTGTGATGTTTAGGTCCATGTGTCAACTTGGCCAGGTGATGGTGTCCAGGTGTCTGGTCAAGCAAGCACTGGCCTAACCATTGCTGCAAGGACATTTGTGGCTGGTTTATTAAATCATCTGTCAATTGACTGCAGCTGTGACTGATTACATCAATGAAGGGCATGTCTTCCACAATGATAGAATTGAATCAGCTGGATTTAATCCGATCAGTTGAAGACTTTTAAGGGAGAAAGAGAGAGAACCTTCACTTCTTCAGCTAGCCAGCGAAACATCTCCTGAGTTCATAAAACACCTTCATCAGAGTTGCCAGTTTGCTGCCTGCCCTACAGAATTTGGACTCGTACATCCCCACAGTTGTGTGAGACGCTTTTATAAAATCTTATATTTACAGATATCTCTTGTTGGTTCTGTTTCCCTAGAGAACCTAATTAATACATAATTAATTTAAATACATGATCCTGAATGGGATCTAACAAAGGAAGAGAACAGGCTTAAAGGGACATATGAAAAAATTGGAATATAGACTATAAACTTTATATCAATCAATGTTAAATTTCTTAAACTTGATAACTGCACTCAAAGTGGTTATATAAGTAAATATCATTGTTCTTAGGAAATATACATGCAGTATTAAGTGTTGAAGGAGCATGGTGTATACAACCTACACTCAAGTGTTCAGAAAATGGACTGATAGATAGATGGACTGATGGATGGATGGATAAACAGAATGTTGCAGCAAATGTTGCAAAATGTTAAAATTGGTGGATCTGGGAGGGTAAGGGTGTGTTGGAATTTTCTGTATGGGGTTTGTATTATTTTTATAACTGTCCTGGAAGTTTAAAAGTATTTCAGAATAAAAAGGGACTTAATAGACATCTCTCCAAAGAAGAAATACGAATGGTCAATAAATACATGAAAAGGTTCTCAACATAATTAGACATTAGGGAAATGCAAATTGATATCACAATAAGGTACCACTGCAAATGCACAAGGATGCCTATTATTTAAAAAAAATAGAAAATAACAAATGTTGGAGAGTATGCAGAGAAATTGGAAACTTCTTCCATTGCTGGTGGGAATGTAAATTTTGCAGCCACTGTGGAAAGCAATATGGTGGTTCCTCAAAAAGCAAAAGACAGAATTACCATATGAGCTGGCAATTGTACATCTAGGTATACACCTAAAGAAAGTGAAAAGGAGATCTCAAAGAGATGCTTATACACCGATGTTTATTACAGCATTACTCATAATAGCCAAAAGGTAAAAACAATCCAAGTGCCAATCAAAAACTGAATGGGTAAACAAAATGTGGTACGTACTATAAAATAGAATATGATTTGGTCATAAGAAAGAATGAAGTTCTGAGATGTGCTACCACATTGAAGAACCATGAAAACATTAAGCTCAGTGTAATAAGTAAGACCATACAAGGACAAATATCATATGGTGTCACTTAGATGACTAGAAACAGAAAATTCACAGATACAGAAAGTAGATTAGAGGTTACCGACAGAGGGGGAGACAGATGATGAGGGAATGTAAAAAAAAAGAGAGAAAAGAAAAGTGCCCAATCATTAGTCTCCAGAGAAATGCAAATTAAAACCACTAGACACCATTACACATCCAGAGGAATGGCTACAATTAAAAAGACTGACAATTCCAAATATTGGTGAGAATGTGAAGCAAATGAAACTCTCATATATTTGCTAGTGGGAATGTAAAATAGAGTAGCTACTTTGGAAGCACTTTGGTGGTTTGTTATGGCTAAACATAACCCACCCTGTGACCGAGCCATTCTACTCCTAGGTATTTATCCAAGAGAAATGAAAACATTTGTCCACAAACAGACATGCAAAAGAATGTTCATAGTAGCCTTATTCATAATAGCCCCAAACTGGAAACAACCCACATATCCATCTGTGGTGATTTGAAGCTGTCTGTACCCCATGCTCTTAAAATTAATCCATTCCTATGGGTGTGAAACCATTGTAAGTAGGACCTTTTGATGAGGCTATTTCAGTTAAGGTGTGTGCCACCTTATTCAGGATGGGCCTTAACCCTAATACAGGAGTCATTTATAAATGGAATGGAGGGAGAGGAAGGGGGAGTGAGTGAGGGGGAGGGAGGGAGGGAAGGGGGGAGGGAGAGAGAGAGAGAGAGAGAGAGAGAGAGCGCCAAGGAAGCAAGAAGCTGAAAGCAATGAAACCCAGGAGAGAAGGGAGAGACCAGCAGACACTTCCATGAGACAGAGAAGCCAAGGATCACCAGCAGCCAGTCTTCAAGAAGAAAGCATCACCTTGATGATGTCTTGATTTGAACATTTTCCTGGGCTCAACCCTGAGCAAATAAATTCCCATTGTTTAAACCAACCCATTTCATGGTATTGCTTGAGCAGCCTAGGAAACTAAAACACAATCATAGGAGAATGGATAAACAAATTGTGGTATTTATCCATTGTATGAATACAATGGAGCACTTCTCAGCAGTAATAACGAGCAAACTCCTGATACATTTAACAACATGAATGAATCTCAAAAACACCATACTTCATTTGTATGACATTCTACAATGGGCAAAAATAATGTATGGTGAAAACATTCAAAACAGTGTTTGCCTCTGGGAGAAGAGATTGGGAAGAGACTGAGGGAACTTTCTAGAGGTGATGGAAATGTTCTATATCTTGACAAGTGTTTTTAGTATGCTAAAGCTGATAAAATGCAGTATACCAGAAATGGGCTGGATTTTACAATGGGGATTTATTAACTTACAAGTTTACAGTTCTGAGGCTGTGAAAATGTCCAAATCAAGGCATCCACAGGACGATACCTGGACTTTGAAGACCGGCTACCAGGAGTTTGGGCTCCTCTGTCAGATAGCATGGGATGTGGTGATATCTGCTGGTCCTTTTCTCCCGGGTTTTGTTGCTTCCAGCTTCTGACTTCAGTGTCTTCCTCTCCGAGCTTCTGCGTGTTTTTCTGTTTTACTGTCTGCTTCTCTTAGTTTCTGTGGGGCTTTTCTCTAAACTTCTCTGGGGCTTTTTTCTGTCTTTTATCCTTTTATAAAGTACTCCAATAAGAGGATTAAGACCCATCTTGAATGAGGTGGGTCACATCTCAATTGAAACAACCTAATTAAACAATTCCCCCTACAGTAGGTTTATACCCACAGGAATGGATTAAAGAACAGGATCTTTTCTGAGGTGCATCCAGCTTCAAACCATCACATTAAGGGTGTGAGTTAAAGGATATGTCCATTGGTCAAAACTAACTGAATTGTACATTTAAGATTTGCATATTTCCCTGTAATTTTTACCTCAAAAAAAAGAACAAAAACTGTAACCCAAATACTGAACTCCAGTTAGAAGGTTTGCTTTTCCCAGTGAACTGGGTTAGTAACTTTGAAACTACCCTCTGTATATTCTAGACTTGAGCAAATGAGTAAATATATTGAGATCAGTGACAGCCAGGTCTCTCCCTGTGGGGGAAGGGAGTTACAAATACAGGTAAGGAAAGACTAGAATGCACCTTACAGTATTGGATTGGAATTGGAGACATTGTATGAACTCATGATTTCTGATTGATAGATATATAGAGAGAAATATATACATGTATCTATGTGTATATATAATGTATATTGCATACATTTTTAGCATGTCTGCTGAGAGAGCCCAGAAGCACTAATACCCTAGTGGAAAGGATCACACCTGCACCAAGATCTTATTTCTAAACCCACTTGCCACTAAAAGGAAACACAAGTTCTTAGAGAAATGACTAATTCCAGGGCTGGAGCAGGGAAAGCACTAGTTGATCCTTGCAGCTTCAAAAGCTCAAGGAGTACTCAAAGAATCATGGGAATATGTCCAAAGAGACAAAAAAAACAGCTTAAAGGGGCTCCTACTGGCCAAAATTGGGGCAATTTGAGCATAAATAAGTAATGGTAATAATGGATTATAACCCACTGAATAAATTAACTCTCCATGACTTTTTATTGATATAAACAATAAACAATAACAAAAGAATAGATAAATACATAAATGGGAAAGAAAGGACACTTTTCCTTACAGTAAAATGCACAATAATAGATACAAAAAGAACAATGAAATTAGAAAATCACCACTGGATGCTAAAACTAGTGGGTAAAAGTTGGATGAGAAATACGGTATTTAAATAGTCTCGAAGTATCTCCCTCCAAATTGATTATCAATTACAAAGGGGGAAATTCCTCTACTGAAGTCAAACCTGATGGATACCACTTTATCAAGTCATCAAAGCTCTCAGCACCAATACTGGGACAAACTGCACCATGGGCCTCTTGACATAATGCACTGAGAAAGACACAATGTCACTTCTGGATATTCTTGCCAAAAATGGATAATTTGGATATAATCAGGAGGAAATATCAGCTGAAGAACATACTACAAAACAAGACCACAAAAGACAAAGAAAACCTGAGGGGCTAAAAAGATACAGCAACAAATTGCAACATGTGATCTTAGATTGGCTACTGGACTGGGGAATAAACAGCTTTCAATAATAGCATTGTTATCACTGTTAAGTTCTCTGCTTTGATAACTGTGTTGCGGTTATGTAAGAGAATGTCCGCTTTGGAAATACACATTGAAATATTCAAGGGTAAAGAGACAGGATGTTTTCAACATACTCTTAAATGATTCAAAAATATTTATGTGTGTATATATATATATATATATATACATACATATATGTGTGTATATATACAGATACGTGTGTGTATGTACATGGATTGGTGGGTGGGTGGGTGTGCGGAAAGTAAGAGAGAAAGAACAGTCAAGCAAATGGGATAAAATGTAAATAGTTGGTGGCTTTGAGTAATGGGTATATGGGGTTTTCTTGTACTAGCTCTTGCAATTTTTCTGTAAGTTTGAAATTATATAAAAATAAAATAAAATATATCCTCTCCCCTCAAAATTGGATCTTGTCTCTCTTAGCTTCTTACTGTAGGTTGAAGAAAATCCAGGGTCTTTATCAAAACTTAGAGGGTCCTGAGTGATCAAGCTTCTGCCCCATCTCCATCTCTTGATGTCTCCCCTTAAGCACCAAATGCCAGCACCAGTGTTCTTTTGACACTCCCAGGAGGGCCCTCTAGGATCTCTCTTGCCTCTGGGCCTTTTCATGTACTTTTCCTTTTGCCAGTACAATTTATCCAGGTTCTTTCCATGGCTGGGTCCATCTCGCCCTTCTCAGCTTAAGTGCCATCTACTCAGGAGTTCAACCTTGCCCTCCCTCCAAGTCAGCACTTCTGCATCATTCACCTTCACAGCTGCCATTTACTTTTCTCGTCCCCCTTATCGCCATCCATAATTACGCCGTTTATTTGCTTAGTTGTTGAATGTCCATCTCCCACCTTGGGCTGTCAGCTCCATGAGGACAGTGGCCTTGTCTCCCTTGTTCACTGCAGTCTCCCCAGGGCCAGCTCATTGCCTGGCTTAGAGTCGGGGCAGCAATATTGGCTGAAATTAAGAATAAAGTCCCTGGGCAAGAGATCCTGGTTTTCTAAGCTTGGGCACAGGGGCAGAATCATGCCAGAAATAACCCCAATGGGGCTGAGGGCACGATTCCTGTAGATGAGAAGGTGGTGAACCGGGCAGACCCACAAAAGGGATCTGGTCGAGGGTGGGATGGGGGGATGATTTGGGTGTTCTTTTTTCACTTTTATTTTTTATTCTTGTTCTGGTTCTTTCTGAAGTAAGGAAAATGTTCAGAGATAGATTGTGGTGATGAACGCATAACTATGTTATCATACTGTGGACAGTGGATTGTACACCATGGATGATTGTATGGTGTGTGAATGTATTTCAATAAAACTGAATTTAATTAAAAAAAAAGGGGGGGGATCTGGTCCAACCCTACTGCTCTCACCCATTGTGATCTCACTCACCCGCCAGGCACACCACTGCCTCCCACCGTCTGCCTCTTGCAGTACCTCCTGGAGGGGCTGGCAATTTCACAATGGCATTGAAGGATCCCCCCACAAATTCACAGTCCCCTGATCCCCCAACGCTTTGGGTCTGGCTTCTCCATTTCCCTTAGCTGTTCTTTCCTTCTCCACCCTCTGCAAATTGCTCATCTCCTCCTCCACACCCCCCCACTCAAGGCAGAGAAACTCATGCATCGATTACATCCCTTCAAAAGATACGCTGAGTCCTGATCCCCAGAGCCTGGGAATGTGACCTTATTTGAAAATAGGGTCTTTTCAGATGTGACCAAGTTAAGATGGGGTGGGCCCTAATCCAATATGACAGGTGTCCTATAAGAAGAGGGGGAGAGACCCAGAGACACAAGGTGAACGCCACGTGATGACCGAGATGGAGGCTGGAGCGCTGCAGCTGCCAGCCAAGGGCTGCCAAGGTTACCGGTGGCCACCAGGAGCTGGGAGAGACAGGAAGGAGCCTCGACCAAAGGTTTCCGAAGGGGTGGCCCTGCCACACCCTGATTTTGGACTTCGATCCTCCACAGTGGCGAGACTAAATGTCTGCTGTTTTAAGACACCTCCCCATCTTCTTCACAGAGAAACTAGATATGTCAGAAAGGAGCTTCCCCACCCACCGGCCGCCAGATGTCACAGCTGTCTCCATCCACCGGCAGCAACGTGCCTGGCTCCTCTGCCCGAGGCCAACTCTCCCTCCAAACTCTGATCCCCCGCTCTTGGCCTTTCTGAAGATCCTGCTCCACCAATTATATTCTCTCTTCTTTATTTTCAATCTCTCCCTCTCCTTTGGGCCTGTCTTGGTTTGAGTTCCCACAAAGCAGACCCTGAAACAAGGATCTGGGGACAAGTAGAATGGCTGGTCCCACTGGGCTCGCCTAAGGAGTGGGCAGGGCATGCGTCACGGTCAGCACATGGAGTCGAGGGGCCACAGGCTCCTTCCCTTGGAGTTGGGGGTGCCTTGGGGCAGTAACTCCGGGGCACTTCTAGGTTGTACCTGCTCTCAGGTTGGGGGTGGGGGGTGCTAGAGAAAGTCCTCAGGCAGAGAAGAGTGAGGCTGGCTTCTGCCACAGGCACATGTCCATCACTTATGCAAACATGCCTTAGCCTCTCTCAGCCTATATATATATATATTTTTCCCCTGGGCGCCATGGCGTCATGACCCCCACCAGCTATTGCTCTCTGGCTCCTACTCTGCTAAGCCAAACTTCTTCCAAGATTTGCCTTTGCTCTCTGACTCCAGCCTTCCCCTCTTGCTCTCCACCACCCCACTGAAACTGGACTGGCCAAGGCCACCCTTCCTTGTAACGAAAATCAATGCATATTTATTCTGGTAAGTTTTATCTTACTTTATTTGCTCTTATGCCTCTCCCAGCATCTGGCCACATCCTCCTTCTTCAAATACTCTCTTCTCTTAGCTTCCTTGAGACCAGATCTCTTGCGTTTCCTCCTACTACTCTGCCTCCATTGTGCACTTGTCTTCCTCTGCCCATCCATTAAATCTGGGTCTCCCTTAGGATTTGGTCTTTAGACCGTCTTCTCTGTCTACACTCTCCTGTTGAGTCACTGGGCAACCACGTAGACAGTGTGATGCAGCCAGTTGACATCAGCCAGCCTCCATCATCAGCTACCCCAGTGCTGGCACACTGGGCACACAAATGGAGTAGCCATGGTGGTGGGGATGGCAGCTATTCATGGGCCCAATAGCATGGATTCAGACCTACCAAGGCGGATCTAGTTACCGCCTCTGCCAGATGTCCAACTGCAAGCAACAAAGACCAAAACTGAGTCCCCAGTAAAGCATCATACTTCAAAGGGACCAGCTAGCCACCTGGTGGCAAGTTGATAACTTTGGACCCCTTCCAACCTGAAGGTTTTCATTGTGATTAAAACTGACATATATTCTGGGTATGGATTTTATCTTTTCTGCCTCATCTAGCTACAGGCTTCCAGAATGATCCGTTAGCACTGGAGCCCACATAACATTTCATCAGACCATGGGACCCACTTTATAACAAAGGAAGTGCAGGAGAGGCCACAGGACATGGGATCTTCTGGACGTGTCCCAGACCACTCTACCCTGAACTGGCTGGCCTGACAGAGTCGTATAATGGCCTGTAGAAGGCATAGCTGAAGGTTCAGCTTGGAGGTGGCAACTTTGCAATGATGGGATGTCATCCCTCAGGGCACAGTATATATCTTTAAATCAACAACTTTTATATGGTGCTGTGTCCCCAGTGGGAACAATATAGAAGTTCAGAATCCAAGAAGTGTAAGCAGGAGCGGCCCTGCTTATCATCGCACCCAATGACCACTTGGAGGTTTTGTCCTTCCCACCTCCAAATCTTTGGGTTCTGCAGGATTAGAGATTGTGGTTCCCAAATGGGGAAAGCCTCTGCCAGGTGATACAGCAAGAGGCCCACTGAACCACAGGTACAGCTGCCTCCTGGACACTTTGGATTCCTTGTGCCCAGGAACCAGGAGATAAGAAGATGAGTCGCCATCTTGGTAGAGGTAATTGGCCCTAATCATTGGGAGATGAAGCCGCTATGATATAGTGGGGGACAGGGAAGAATAGGTTTGGTTTCCAGGTAATCCACCTGGACACCTCTTGGTGCTCTTTTGCCCATTTTTATGGTAAATGAACAAGTGCAGAACCTCAACTTGAGAAGGATATAGTGTCCAGGGATGAGAGTTTGGGTCATACCGCTAGGTGTGCCCCCGAGATCCGTGCAGCAGAAGGTGTTGCTGACTGAGGGGGGCAGGGGATCTAGATTAGCCACTGAAGGGAGGGAACAGTCAGTATCAGTGTGGCCTGGGACCAGCCACGATGGTGAGGGTTGTGGTCCATCCCACTCACCTTCCCCTTCCAAGTTTCCCCTGGGACGAGAGGTCTACCTGAATCCTGGAGGAACTTCTCCCAGAACTCCTAGGAAGAAGGGGATCCAGGCAGGAATGGGGGGGTGGGATGAGCTGTATGCTGTGCTGCACTCCTTGGCTGCCCCTTCCGGAAGGGAAGACTTATCCCCGCCGCTGCTGGGAAGGGTGTTGGCAGACAGCCCTAAGCTGGCTGCTCCCTTCAGGGATTGCCTCAGCCAAGGCGGGCCGCCCCACCCCGCGTCCCACTCCCTACCAGGGTGGCCTGTGTCCAACAACAGATCGGTGCAGAGGTGGAAAGACCCAGCCCTCTCACCCCATCTCAAAGCAACCCATGGAGGCTGGCATCACAGGTCAGCTCCTCCCTCGGCCCAATCCTACTTCCTTCTCTTCCCTTCTCTTCCCTGGATGTTGATCCCAAGAACAGTCTCCAGGAAACCACCTGCATGCCAATGTCTGTGCCAGAGTCTACTTCCCAGGGACCTCCACCCAAAACACCCTTTTGGGAAATGCTGTTCCCTCAGCGTTCACGAAGGCAGAAAGAACAACATCGTGTAAAAAAAAAAAAAAATACGGGTGTTAATGACTGTGAGTTGAACCGTGATTCCGAGGAGTAGAACTGGATGCGAAGAAGTTGAGGAATACTTTTTTTCACTTTATAGCAGATGTTGCTAGCGCTCTGTCCTTATTTCTAGCACATTCTATTCCTGTGTCCACCAAGCCTTCCCAGTGCAAGAGCCTATGACCTTGCCCCAGGGCTTTCCTTGTTGGCTGGAGCCTGCAAGTCAAAAGTGTGGGGGTGGGGAGTAACCCCAAGGAGGGCGAATACCTGCGGGGAATTGGATGGTGCCCCCCACAAAGATACGTCCACCTCTTAACCCCTGTCCTAGGTGTGCAAGCTCATTTGTAAATGGGATTTTTGAAGATCCTCGTTGCATAAGGCCACACTGGGGCAGGGTGGGCCTTAATCCAGCATGGCTGAAGTCCTTACAAGCAAAGGAAATTTGGACACATGCACAGAGACCCCAGGAGAAGACAGAAAGACAGACGGCCACGAGACAGAGACACAGCTTCATTGCCAGCAAACCACCTCCAGAACACCAGGGATTTCAGAGAAGGCGTGGCCTGCCGACACCTTGATTCTGGACTTCTAGCCTCCAAACTGTGAGCCAACGAAGTCCTGTTGTTTAAGCCAACCCATTGGTGGTGTCTGTTATAGCGGCCCCGGCAAACGAAGACAGCTCCCAGCTCCCTTGCATCTCGGTTGGGATAGCTCTGGGTCCCAGCACGATTGAGCCACAGCTGCCCACAGCAGTTACCGGGACATGACCTGGTTGATCAGCTTCCTTCCCTTCTCTGCGTCACACTGCTCCCCACTGACATTTCCAGGGATCCCCTCCCAAATAAACATGTGCTCTCAAGCCTTGTTCTCAGGGTCTGCTTCTGGGGGACCCAAGGTGAGATATTTGATTAAACATGGTCCTAGGAAGCAGACCCTCAGGATGGGATCGTCTGCTGGTCAGAGAAGAGGGGTGGTGATAAACCCTGGCCCTCTGTAGCTTTGCGGTTGCTAAGACTCTCCCATACGTGGGGGTCAGGGGGTGCAGGGGGCTTAAGCAACTGCTTTAGCAGGTGAGTGACATGGAGGCAATTGTTAGTCAGGACTCTGGAGGTGGCTGGAGGTTGTGAACTGACATCAGGGCCCTGGAGAAAGCAAACCACAGGCTCAGCCACCAGCTATGAACCCAAGACAGGGTCCGGGAGCCAGAAGGCCTCCTGACAGCCTTTAAAGGGAACCCATCTTCTACAGCCAGATGGCAAAATACACTAAAAGTTTAGGCTAGAGACCCGACTGTAAGAGTGCTGGTGTCACAGAGCAGGTTGCGTTTGCAGCCCCAATGCAACACAGGGCACAGGTTGCACCTTGTCTGCACAACAGAAGGATCGGGGCACTGACTCCAGATTGAGACATACCTGGGGTTGGATTCCAGCTGTGCCATGTATGACCGTGCAACCTTGGCTGAGTCACTCTGAGACTTAGTTTCCCCACCTGTAAAATGCAGATCATAACAATCCCTGTCAGAGCCTTGCACGGCGTGTGGCACAAAAAGGAAATGTGAGTAACTGTCCAGTGTTATTATTTTAATCAAATAAGCAAGTGTATGAAGAATGTAAATCTGTACCAAGTATTGATAGGAACACCTTTGCCCTCAAGTAGTATTTCACCATCAGAACCTCTGTCCCCAGAGGAAGTGGAGAGGTAAAGAGTGAGAAGGGCGTGTCACAAGGCAGGGATTCCTGCCTCACCCAACACTGACAGCCACTTGTCTCCATGGCAAGAGCCTGGGTTTCATAATGCAACAGTTCCCGAAAGGATGATAATAATAATTGCCTCTTTCTCAAGCCCTTGCCCAGTACTAAATCCTTATCTGTGCTTCCTCTGGGGTGGCCTTTTTTAATTTGGAAACTTAACTTTTTGTGTCTTTTCTTTGCTGCAATTAAGTTTCCTCACTTCCAGGAAGGGTTTAGAGATTAACCTCTGCTACTATCCTCAACCCTTCACTTCCACTCCCCAAAGTTTCAGTCTATCATTAGGTCTAACATTAGGTATGTTACATGGTATGCTAGTTTTAGGCTGTATGTACCCCAGAAAGTCATGTTCTTAAATAAAATCCTTTCCTGTGGATGTAAATCCATTGTAAGCAGGACCTTTTGATGAGGCTACTTCAGTTAAGGTGTGGCCCACCTCATTCAGGACTTGTCTTAATCCTATTACTGAAGCCTTTTATGAATGGAATCAAATTCAGACAGAGAGAAAGCCACGGCACCATGTGCCTTGTCGTGTGGCAGAGGAGCCCAAGATCACTGGCAGCTGGTCTTCTGGAAGAAAGCATGACCTTGATGATGCTTTGATTTGGACATTTTCATGGCCTCAAAACTGTAAGCTAATAAAGTCCCATTGTTTAAGCTGAACCATTTCATGGTATCTGCCTTGAGTGGCCTAGGAAACAGACGGGTTAACATAGGCACCCCCTGGGTAAGGGGAACCACACTGGGGGGCTGTCTACATAGGAGGGCAGCCTGG
This sequence comes from Choloepus didactylus, assembly GCF_015220235.1. NCBI lineage: Eukaryota > Metazoa > Chordata > Mammalia > Pilosa > Megalonychidae > Choloepus > Choloepus didactylus. The sequence goes on from NC_051312.1 coordinate 7,310,767, forward strand.
CACAGGCACAGGGGCTCAAGTTGGGGAGAAGGGCACCCACATGTGGGGTGTCATGGCCCGAGTAGCAGAGAAGGGTGCCCACATTGGGGAGGGGGTCTGATGTGGGGTGTCATGGCCCACATGGGGGATGAGGGCACCTGCACTGGGAGGGGATCCAATGTGGGGTGTTGGGGCCCAAGCAAAGGGGGTGGGCGCCTGTGCAGGGAGGCAGGTAGTAGTGGCAACAGCAGGTGGCAATGGCGATAGGCAACAGATTACATACAGGAAGGATTGATCAAGTAAGGAAAGTTGTTAAGTACAATGGGTGTCAAGTTTTTAACTGTTTACAAATATGGAAAGGGAGAAAATTAACGACCGGAATTGGAGGTATCTATATTGCAACACACATGATATGGATGTAAATGTGTCTATAAACCTATACAAGTACAAATGCATGCATATCATAGATATATATGTATATACATATCTCTACATACATCAATACATTCACTGGCTCCATCACTGAAGGCTGGGGGCAGCAATGACCACCCCCGACACCCAGATCTTGACTCCCTGCAAAAGGACCAAAGCTCTGAAGCTCCTAGCAGGGGATCCCTCCTGGCCTCTTCCTAGCTTCTGGTGGTTTCTGGCAATCTTTGGCGTTCCTTGGCTCGTAGATGCATCACTCCAGTCTCTGTCTCCATCTTCATGTGGCTTCTGCCCCGTGTGCTTCCTCAGTGTCCAAATTCCCCTCTTCTAATAGGGAAACCAAGCATATTGGATTTAGCGTCCACCCTAATCCAGTGTGGCCTCATCTTAACTTGGTTACATCTGCAAACATCCTCTTTCCAAATAAGGTTCTGGGTGGACATGAACTTGGGGACACCATCTGACCCAGGACACACAGGATCTCCCTCTGGGTCGAGCCCTCAGCAGGCTGGGAAGCTCTTCCTTGCTTGGTTTATAGCCCTTCAAAAAGAGACCCACTCTATGAAGACTCGGAATCTGTGAACAGTCTGGAACAAGATTCTAGACTATCACTTCTGCCTCCTGAGCCTCGGAAGCAGGATGCTAGGAGCTTGGACCAGTGCATGGCTGCAGCCGTCTGTACAGCTAGGAGTGTGGGTGGCACCTAAGCCTGTGGAGCCACAGAGGAATCCCACCCTGTTTGAAAACCACAAACCAAACCAGCCAATGCTCCAGACACTTGCATCCTCTGGATGCATCTGCATGCCCACACCAGCTTCTCCTGGGAGACCCTCCATCTCCCCAGCAAGCTCTCTGCGTTTCCTCATCAGCTCTGTGCAACTTCCTGCTCCAAACTGAACTCCCCTCTGGGCCACAGATGTGTCACAGGAGCATCTCATCTTCTGAGGGTCCCCTCCGAGGCTGGGCACTGCAGTGGCAAAGGCCTGGTGGCAGAGAGTGCATTCCACATGTGCGGATTTTGGAGACAAAAGAAACGAAGGTTCTGGTTCTTCACTGCTTGTCCCCTCAGTGAGCTCACTGGGCAATTGTCCCATTTTCTACTTTCTGGTAAAAGAGCAATAACTATCACATGGAGAGATCATCTCAGGCCCTCTTTTCCCCCTTGGTGATCTACACCCCACCCTACCCTCATCCTAAGTCCTCCTTGAACTTCCAGCCGAACTCCACCTCTGAAGCAATCTCCACGCTGAACCCCAGGGCTGGGGCCCCGTCACCCTTTGCCTGGCCACCAGAATGCTCTAGAGGAACATAATCTACACTTTTGACCCAAGAAGCACTGTCCTTGGGGATTTACCAGGGGAACAAGCTGATAGTCCAAAGTGTATCCATGAGGTATGAGTTAAGGAAGATCCGTGAGGCAGAGCACTCAGGGAAAAACGATTCTGCAAAATTTACTTGGCTGCCAGACAAGTCATGAAAAAAACAGGAGAAGCTTGGATTGAACAGACTTCTTTAGCCAAGTCAACTCAGTCCTTTCCAGACTTTTTCCCTCTTTTTTGAGGCATAATTTGCATGCAGGAATTTGCACAGATCTTAAATTTGCAGTTTCAGAGTTTTCACAACATAGAGATTCAGGTCACCAATGCCCAGATATAGGATGTTTCCATCACACCAAGAAGGTTCTCAGGCCTTCCCTGGTCAGTCCCACCTACCCAGAAGCAAATGACTCTTCAGATTTCTATCCCAAAAGATTTGTTTGTTTGTTTTTCTCCTGTTCCAGTGTATCATATAATTGGAATCAAACAATTTGTACTCTGTGGTTTCTAGCTTCTTTTTCTCAACATAACGTTTTTGAAATTCACCCATGTTGTTGCTTATGACAGTTGCTCATTTCTTTTTATATCTGAATAGTATTATTCATTTTTGAGTAAACCACAATTTTCTTATCCATTCTTTTTTTTGATTAACATTTGGATTGTTTTCAGGCGATCATAAATAAAGCTGTCACAAATGAAAAAAGGAAGGAAAAAAGGAAAGGAAAGGAAAAAAGAAAGAAAAGATGATAAGTCATTGAATAAAATGAATTTCATTGAACCCACCAGTCCTTACTGATATAAATATATTAATCAATTGAAAGTTTGAGGAGGAATGGGATGTCTGCATTCCCTCAAAGGACCTCTCCACAAAATACCTACTTATTACAAAGGGAAAAAGAAGTAGCTTTCCGGGGAGAAGCCTGGGTGGCACTGCTTAATCAATGATGAGGGCTCACAGTGGGTGAGGGTGAAACCTTTTGTGGCCTCGTAAGACGCGGTCAGAAGAACACAGCGTCGTTGCTGTGATGTTCCTGCCCAAGACGCAGGACCTTAATGTATTCATGAGGAAGCATCAGAAAACCTCAACCGAGGGGCACACCACCAAGTAGTGTTCAGTAGCCTTGCAAGCGCCGAGGCCATGTGGAGAGAAGGAGCTCCTCCAGAGGGAAGAGAACTGAAGCGGATGGACGACGAGCTGCACCAGCTTCTGGAAAGGACGTGACCAGGGTAAAGGGACAGGACTTGGCTGGCGTCTGAGGATGAAAGGGCAGCAATGCATCAATGTTGACCCCCTGATTTTGATGAGGGTCCCAGTTTGAAGGAAACACACCCTCAAGTATTTGAAGGTAAAGGCGCATCAGGCAGGGACGTATACTCAAAATGGTTCAAGAAAAAGGAAAGTTCTTTGTTCTGTACTTGGAACTTTTCTGCAAGTTTGAAATTGTTAAAATAATAATGAGATTAAGATCAATCTCTCTCTGCCCTCAAGGAAACCAGTTTTTTGGCTGCCGCTGGTCCCGGCTCTGGTTTACTTCCAGGTGTGTGTGAAAGTACAGGAGGGCACTGGCACTGGGCTGCTTTGGGGGGGCGAGGGGTGGGAGAAGATAAAAGAGGATTGTGGTGGGAACCTGAGTGACACCCCCCAATGACACAGGAGTTTACCTAGCACCGTCTGATTGTCCCAGGTGGATAGCACCTCCACCCCACACACCCCCGAATCCCAGGGCACCTCTGGTTCAAAGGCAGGGGAGAATCAGGACAACTTGTGGGGGGTGGGGGTGGAGAAGCACCCTCAACTGGTCAAACTTGAGCTCCCTGAGCTGAGAGAATGGTTAGAGATCCCCTTTTACCCTTACAGCAATTCTGGAAGTTTAGCATTATCCTTTATTCCTTCACTCATTCATTCATGTCTACAATTTGCATTAAGCCCCAGACGCCCTTCTGGATGCCAGAGATACAGCGGTGAACAAGACGCCAAAGCCCCTGCCCACCAGGAGCTTCAGCCTAGAAGGGAGAGATGACCAATGGCCAATAGGGGTAAAAAGATACTGGATGTTGGGCGATGATTCATGGTAAGGAGAAAAAAGAAAGCTGCTAAAGGAAAACAAAAAGCAAGTATTGGCCTGAGCAATGGAAAGAAATTAGCTCCAAGATGTGGAGGACTGAGGGAGGAGTGGGTTTTGTTTGAGTGTGTGCGTGTGTGCAATTTTAGCTGCGTTATATTTGAAATGCCTATGAAACACTGAAGTGATGGTGTTGGAAATTCAGGAGTCCAGGCTGATGATACAAATTGGGCAACTCAGTTTATAAATGAATTGAAAGCCATAAAGAAGATCACTTTAGGCAGGGGGTGTGGATGGGAGTGCAAAGCCTGGCACCTCTTCCCATTGCCGAAATGGTGTGTAGACAGGCTACATCATTTGCCCCAAATCACAGAGCTGGGATTCAAACCAGGTCAGAATTGTGCCAAAGCCTGTCCTAGCTGCTGTCAAGTCTTGCAGCTGATGACTGTGTGGCCTGGGCACGTCACTAGAGCCTTTGGAGTCTGTTTCTTCATCCATCAGAGGAGGAGTGGGCAGGGGAGCAGGTGGAAGGTCATGAGGGTGGAAGGACGGGCAGGGCTGGAGCACACAGCTGGGAAAGCCGGCCAGCCACCCCGGTGACCACCTGGAGGCCCCGGGCACCCGGGCACACTCCTTCCCCCTGCCCCACTTTCCCCCTGGTCCCACACACCTGCTCTCCTCTGAACAGTCTTGTCTCTTGGACAGGGGTGGAGGCTGGGAGAGCTGAATGTGCAGAATCTGAACACCAGCATATCGCTTCACAAAAAAGCACTCTGCCACCCAGCCTACAACTCTGGGTCAGCATGACCTGTGAGCTCTCCTTGTGGGCACAGCGTCCCAGCAAGCAAATCTCTGCCGGCTGGTTGCTGGGTGAACCTGGCTTTTGGACCAGGGGAGTTAGGGGGTAACACAGGGTTGGTGGGACCAGGCTGGGTCTATGGAGTGTGGCTGGGTACACCGAAGCTGGCCCTGCTGGTAAGATGGGATCAGACTCTGCAACTTGGGTAGGTGCCCTGGCAAGGGAGTCACTCCCGGGTCAGCCCCAGGGGCTGGCACTGCCAGCCTGGCCCCCAGGGCTTCCGGGGCTGGCTGGGCCCCTTCTGCTGACTCAGCTTTTCCTTAGAGTGGTTACTACCTTTCGCTGGGTCCAGGTGGGGTGGGGCCCGCTGCCTCCGCAGCTCAGCACTTCCACTTTGGGGGTCTCCAGGGGCTCACGATGCAAATGCCAATGACCTCTGCCATGTGGAACTGGGCAGGTGCCTAGCCACCCTGCTTCCTGTCCGCCCCCCCCCCCACCCGCCAGCAGGTGGCCTCCAGCTGTTCCGACTTTCTATGAGGAAGTCGAATTCCCAGACTCCCTAGGAGGGCTCCTCTAGGGCTTTACCGTCCGCCCAGCTCAGCTTTCCATGGTTGGGAAGCCACCCCCAAAGGATCCAGGCCTTCAGCACGGCTTCATCGAGGTCTTGAGCCCCAACTCAGCTCTGCCAGGAGCCCCAGACCACTCCAGCCTTCTCAGCTGAGGCTGGAATTACAGAAGGATGGGGTGGACCCAGGACTGGGGGGCCTGCAAGGACGCTGTGCTTGGGGCTGCTCATCTGCTTCTTTCCCCCCACCAGACTGCAAATCGATGCCCAGATCGCCTGGCCTGGCCCTGGGCAGTGATAAATGGAAGGGCTGATATCTAGGGAGCATGGGGGCTTTACAGGGCTGGGGGTTTGAGTGTCAGCCTGAGATCCATGGAGAGCTCTGCTGTGCTGGGGTGCACTCTGGAAAGCTTGAAGTGGGGAGGACCCTCCCTGGGCACCAAAACTCCAAGAGGTTGCATAAAGCTGTGGTTGCCCATTGCAGGTGGCAAAGGCAGCCTCCGTGTTTCTGAGATGCAATTTGAGTATTTGGAGCCTAGCATTCCGAAAATCTTGGGAAGATATTTTAGTGATAAATCAGAAATTAATAAAACCGAAGCAATCATTTGTCAAATGTGCCTGCAAGGAACAGGACAAAGGCAAATTCTAATGCCACAGATGACCCTGTGGCTTTTAGAGTGACAGAGCGGGAAGCCTGGGTCTGCTTTCCCGGAGGGGTAGTGAGCCTCTGCCCTCCACCCACAGCCAGTCGGCTCCCGGAGGTTGGAAACTGGGGGCAGAAGGAAAGTGAGGGCAGCAAGGAGTCCTGGTTTTGAAGATCTAGACCTGCCCCCACTGCAGCTAGCCACGGTCCTTGGTGCCTCAGTTTCCCATCTGTGGAAGGGGGTAATGAGTAGCATCCACTCCAAGGTTAGTGAGGAGGAAGACTGCGACGAGTGCTCTGTGCTGGTGTTAGGTGGGTTTCAGGACAGTCATTGTGGTTGCCTGCACCCTCCACTGACTTGTCCTTTTTTAAGTGCCTACTATGTGCTGGGCCCTGGAGACGGGAGATGCAGGCGTGGGGTGGGGTGGGGTGGGGGGTAGGCGACACCTAAGAAGCCTCCTGGAGTCCGCCTAAGCCACCTCCTCTTGATGCTGCAGCCACACGGCTTCCTGGAAGCTGCAGCTTCTTTCCTCTCCCAGGGCCTTCTGCACAGATTGGTCCCAACACCCCTGTTTCTCACCCCACCCCCTTTTCCCTTTTCCCTAGCATACTGCGACTGACCTTTTCTCCAGGACGCCCAGAGCTAAGTCTCCCCAAATCAAATTTGGGGCAAGTTTGGGGCCATCTGCAACCAGAGACAATTTCTCCCTGGAGGACTCAGCACCTGCTTTGCTATTTGCTGTCCGCATTCTTCACCAGTCTTGAGTGAGGGCTCTGACTCGAACCCAGACTGACGGTCTTGGAGGTCATCTAAGCGCTCTGGGCCTCAGTTTCCCCACGCGTAAACTGGTACTAACAATGGTCCCCGCTTTCGCTGGGTTGTTGTAAGGAGCAAGCTGAAGCCCCGGGACCAGTGCCGGCTGGAGGGTAAGGATTGTATACCTGTTACCCTTATTACTACTATTTTGTAGTCATTATCACACTGCAAGCTCCCAAAGGGCGGGGCTCCACCACGGCCCCCGCTAGCGCAGCTCCTGGCGCGTACAAGCCCCCCAACATCTGCCTGCACTTCATGCCTTCTGGAGGACGAGGCTGCTGCTTGGACGCTTGTACTTCCCAACCAGAGAGCGAAGGAGAAATCTCCGCGAATCACGGAAAACGCCACCAGGGCCGGGCACACAGTAAGTGCTCAATAAATGGTCGGTGATGCGGCTGACCCGATTCCTGCGCGCTCACTACCCTCCTCCCTCCCGCACGCTACGCGTTGTAATGCTCGGGCTGCCCACATGGTTTTCAAGGGTGGATCTGCTGCCAACGACACCCATTCCCACAACAAAGAAACTCGCCTTTATAGGGCCACCTCCCCTCGGCGCAACCAGGAGGCGCAGCGGGCGAGGCTTCCCCGTCCGCCCACGGGCTGCCCCCCAGGCGTCCCCGGCTCGGGAGCTGTCCCTGGTAGGTGCGGTGTGCGAAGAGCCCCGAGCCGGGGGGCGGGCGCGCAGGGGGCCGCGCAGGGACGCGCGCGGAGCGACCTCGGGGACTAGGTGGCGCCCGCGGGGCGCACGGCGACGCCGCCTCCAGCCGCGATTTAAAGGGCAGCGAGAGGCGGAGGGATCCCTCACCGCCGCCCGGTCCGGCCCGCGGATCCCTCCGCCGCGAAGGTGAAGCGACGGCAACGACCGGGCTCGTTTGCTCGAAAGTCGCTTTTTGCCTCTCTGCCCTCGGGAGCACTCGGTGGGAGACCTATTTCTTTCTCGGGCTTCTCCATCTCCCCCTCGAGGGAACCCGAACAAGGACCTTAGGCGGCCCGGCCGGCGGCTTGGCCTCGCGCGGACAGGGGACGGCCGCGGGTCCGGCAGTGTCCCTCCGCCGTCGGGCGGCCAGCACGGACTCTTTTTCGTATCCTTCCACCGTTCCCGGGCGGCGTCCGGTGGCTCACCGGGGGCGGCGGCGCGTCTGCGGCTACGGGCGGCGGGGCTCGGGGCTATGAGGTGAGGACGTCCGGGGGCCGGAGGCAGCACCGCGCGGCGCCAGGACCCAGGACGCGGAGCCCTGCAGCCGCCAGATGCCTTTCGGGCCCCGCGCCCGTCTACGAGGCGGAGGTGAGGCCCGGGGGCGGTGCGGCAGCGGCCACTCGAGGCACGGCAGGCCGAGGCGGGGGGCGCCGCGCGGGGCAGGGGGCGCGGCGGGGTGGTCGGGTGGGGGCGGGGTGGTCTCCGGCCACGGCTGGGACTTATTTTTTCCGCCAGCGGATGGAGCGGGCGGTGCTGCGGTTGGCGCCGCCATCTTGGATTTTACTCTCCATTTTTCTCTGGAATTATTTTTTGGTGATTAATTTTCGGGGGGGACGGGAAAGTGCCGCCCGGCTGCGCGGGCGCCCCCATCCCAGCGGCCGGGCAGCGGGGCCGCGAACGCGCCCCGAGGAGGAGCCGGGCGGCGCCGGGTGGTGAGTCGGGGAGGGACGGGAGCCGGTGCGGGGGGTCCGGGGGGCGGCTGCGGGGCGCGGCGGGCGGGGGCTTGAGGGGCCTCGACCCGGCCCTAGGGGCAGCCGGCGCCGAGGCCGGCGGGGGTCGAGGCTGCGGGGCCTCCGGGGCGAGTGGCCGGGCGGCCGGGCGGGGAGGAGGCGGCGGCGCCCCAGGCTGGTCCGAGGGTGGCCGCGAGGGGGCCGGGGGCGGCGTCGGGGCGCCCCTCTCGCGGGCGGCTGAGGCGGGCCCGCGGGGGGCCGGGGCGGGGACGCGCCCGGCGCTGCAGTGGTGGCCGCCGCCGGAAGGGAGCGGTAGCGGCCGGCCGGGCGGTGGCGGGGGCCGCCCTGCGGCCGCACGAGGGGAGCAGCCCCGCCGCTCGCGATTGGGGGACTCTGTTTTCCTTCTTCTCCAATGGGCGGCCGTGAACGGGCTCGCCCAATCTGCTCCCACTGCCGCGCTCAACTTTTCGTGGCTTTTGTTTTGGCCAGAACCTCCTTTCGAATTTCCTCCCGAGCGTGTCCTCCGGTCCAGTCCCCCGCAGCTTGGACGGCCTCTCTGGCTCCTGGCCGGGGGTGCCCTGCCGCTTCTCCGTCCCGGTTAGGAGAGCTTCCGTCCCCTCTCGGCGCTCTCCTGTTTCCCCGTAGTCAGTCGGCATCTCTGGGTCCCGAGAAAACGCATTGATCATCCCAGAGTAGTTTTGGTTCTTTCCACGTATCCAGAGATGAGGTGTGTCATTGTCACTCCCATTTCTGAAAGGGAAAAGCAAACAACGCGATTCAGCTTGCTGGAATGAGATAGAACCAAGCTGAACCCCGAGAAATTTATTTTGTCTTTATCTGAGTTCCTTTGACTCCTTTCTGAAACTATTCCTTATGATCCATTGAATGGTGAAACTTTAGGAGTAATGGGGGAGGGGGCCAGGTGTATAAAAAATGTGTTCTTCGGAGTTAATTTTTAAAAACTTGCCAAATGTGATTGTCTCTGGGGGAAATTTTTTCTTAAGAATTGTAGCCAGATTGAGTTTAGTTACGATTGTTTCGTCTGGACCTTTTTCGACTTAAACTGTTTTGATGTAAAGTGTAGCAAAACATGGCCTTAAGAGGTCTGAAGATGGGTGTGTAGGATCGTCAGAGAAAGTTGCCAGCTGTCGCCTTTTTTTCATTAATCTTAAATATTGAGAACACTCCTTTGATTTTTGTTCACTAGTAGCTAAAACAAATCTTTTGAAAAAGGAACGGCCCATCGTTTTGCATAAAATAATCTTAGATGATGTGTTCATGTTCAATTACATAACGTTGCTTGCGTTGGATAGAAGTTTACTTTGTATCTGAAGGTTTAGCAACATGAACCACAGATGTGACCCCTGTCACTGTTTTACTTTAAACTGCCCCCGGGGCTCCCTATATGCCAAGTTTAAAGTCCACGGACGTTTTACCTGGCATGTGTGGGAACTCCAGCCTATTTTTCAGTTTTTACTCTCCCAACTTTCTACTCTTCCTTTCCCACCTCTTGCCCCATAGTTTCCCATGCTGGATGCCTTTTTGTCTTGTCCTCTCCAGCATCGCCACACTGTCTCTCCACAATACATTCTCATCCCTCAACCTCCTGGGTAAAACCTACCCTTAAGCACACACACACTCGTATGTACATACGTATTTGGGCTCGTCCATGCATCAGAATGCATGTGTCCTCTGTCCTCCCTAAACGATCACTGCATTGTATTGTATTTGGTCCTTTACTTGTCCATCCCCTCTGCTGTTTAGTGAGCTTGTTGGGTCTTGTGCATCCAGTGGCAGGTACATAGTAGGGGCTCAGTACACATTCAAATGTGCTGTTACTTTATTAATTTCCAAGTTATTAAGCTTAATAGTTATTTTTCAAGTTATAGCTATTGTAATTTTAAAAACAGTGTTATAAAAATAATACAGTAACTGAATTTGAGAGTGAAATTGATTGTAACAAAGGAGTATAATGATACTTATTCTTCAAGAGAAGAGGAGCGTAACAGTTGAATTTTTATCCATAATCTTTGAAACCACCCTCTTCTTTTGAAATCATTTCCGAAATTGATTTTACCTGTATTTTCGTCTTACCTAGGTCTTCTTCAACCTTTTCTGTACCCATAGAATTGCTTATGCTTTGAACTCCCCATAGTTGTGTGAAATACTGATGGGCAAGTTTGGGGGGAAGGTGGAGATGGATGGGTGGTGAGTGGCAGAGTCTTGGTGTCGGAGAGTGGATTGTGTCCCTTTGAGCATGGAGGGATTTTGTGGGTGGGGGGTATTAGTTTATAAATTTTCCCTTGGGTCATATAAATCCAATTTTTCTTTATGTAAATACCTGTTAGTGGGTTTGTAGAATATGTGTATGTGGCTGGGTTGTTTTGGAAAGAGATTTGTGTGTGTGGCATTTATGAGCAGTTTCCTGTCCCCAGGAATGTCCTACTCACTTCTTAAGAGAGTGAATCCTTCCAGATAGTCTGCTTCAATTCTGTTATCTCATGCTTCTGCAAGCCACATATAAGCTATCTTTTCTTCACTCATCAAAATCCTTCTCATCCATGGGGAAGAGTTGCAGACTATGTCAGTCCTAAAACATGAATTCTTAGGAGTTTTTCCACCCAGTTACTTATACGCAACTTTGGTGTGAAGATGGGACCATGTGTCTTCCCTCTACTAGGACCCTGTTGGGCCCCAGGGTATGTGTTAAGTAAACGCAAGGAGACACCCTTGGTGTTTGTGCGCGAGGTGGTTGTGTCAGCTACAGCTCTATGTGATAGAAATTAGTTTTACGTTTAAGAGCATCTTTAATTTTTCAGCCTGAATTTTGGTTATTTGTTAATTTTTGGAAAAACAAATTGTCTTATGATAGGTCTTTGTGTAGAAAATGGTTTTAATTGCTATAAGAACAATGAACCAAAATAAACATAAAGCCCTTGTAACCAGCCAATGAACAATTGCAAACATTAGGAGGTTCTGAACATTAGAATTTAGTGATTTGGAAAGTACTTTTCTTGGATACACTCCAGTTTTGGAATCTTAAAACATATTTTTTGTTATAAGCTCTTAAGTTTGAAGTGTGAATTCACATACTGTAGTTTTAATGACTGAGTTCCTTTGACCTATACAAAGAAGTGTTGTAATACGCAAGCAGGGAATATCCTAAAGCTTTTCATGGGGGAAAAGTTGAACACCTTCCTCTGAATTCTAATAACTCTACACCCCCCACTCCCCCCCCCCCCCAGAATGCCCTACAAACCTGTTTTTACTTTAGTTTTTACTTTAGTTCTTACTACAATTCCTTTTCTTCCCCATAATTTGATGTTTCCTAGAAAATTGGGAAAACTGGCCGAGGAAAGATCATGCCTGGCCAATATCTAACCCCATATTTATTAATTTGATCTGAATTTCTTTTTGTCCAAGTCAAATTAAAGAAGGTACTTTTCACTTAAAAACATATCTTGCTTTATTCATCAGTTCCGTTCTCAAATTTTGGTCATGCACATCTTATTTTAAGTGCATTACAAGATTTCACTATTTACAGGCATGCCGTAGAGAGAATCCATCTGTAAAGACTTGCCACCTAATTAAATTTTTTTTTTCAGTTTTGGAATTCTTTCCCACCTAATTTATTTTTGTAAATCCATGTTAACTTTTAACGTTACTCACTTTTTAAAAAAAACTTTAAACTTTTTAATTTTTATTCTCTTGTTTCTCAGAGGCAGTAAGTTGGGATGGGGGGCGTATTTTTTGTGTATGTTGGTGAAGGAACCAGGAACCATTTGCATCCTTGTATTGACCTTCACGATCTCTAAATCTTTCTCCGAAAAGTTACAGGTTTCTATAGTCATTGATGCTCTAAATTAGCATGTTCAAGCACTTTGCTGCCTGGGTCCTGGGGCTCCTGAGTCTGCACATTGGGCCTGACTGGAGTCTCTGAGAGAAACTCAAACCCCAAGCAGTTTCAGAGGGCTGCCTGTAAATGTGTGACTCCTGTATTTAAATAGATCTCTGGGGATAGAGGAAGGTCCATTCTAGTTACGACTCAGTTTCTGTGGTGCAGCCTCTGCTCTGACAATATTTCTGTGAGATGAGACATTGATGGCTCAGCCTCAGTATCTTCACCTGAGGTTGCTTCCAACCCTGAAGTATCCTTCACCTTTTACACTTACATCATGCCCTACTTCTTCATATCTAAGAGCTATTTTTATGGCTCTTAGTTGGTTTATGTAGTTCATCTGTGTATTTCATGTAGTTTTCCCTATTTTTTTCAAGTTGTTAAATTGAAGATATAGTCTACAGTCAGTTGGATTTTAAAATTGAAAAACAAGGGGATATCCATGGTCCCAAAGGTTTGGTGATTAAGGCCTGTGTGTCGCTGGCATGCCAGTTGCATCTCTCCATTTGTCTTACTTTCTGTGTTATCTTAGAATAGTGAAGACAACGTGAACAGCCTTCAGGAGCGTTGGCTGGGACGGGCCTCTTCCCTCGTGGCCCGAGCGGTGTAGGACGCCCCAGGCACACTTGGAACACTAGGGTTTTAGACCCTGCCTTACCTTTAGTAGCAGTTTGACCTCAGGAAAGCAACTTCATTTCTGAGCTGCAGTCTTCTCATTTGTTGTGATAATGCCTGTTCCACCTACGTGAGGGGGTTGCCGTGCTGGTGAACCCTCAGTTAGTTATATCAGGTGAAACAGACACCTCTATTCTAATATTAGCCACTCATATAGGAACTCCTGTTCAGTAGATCTCTAATGGCACTGGGGTTGCAGAAGCCCCTTCAGTGAAGGATCATTCTGCTTCCTATCCTGCACCCTTCTGCCTTATCCTTCAAATACCGTTTTTCTCACGCTTCCCTTTGGTTTGGCTACTGTCCTGAAAGCGGGAGCTCTCAGGCGCCCTCTAGTGTTCCATGTACACACCAGTATTCCAGCACCACGAACAGTGCTCGGTGGGGCCCAGCAGGTTCTTGATCAGTATTTGCTGAATCGAATGGATTTAGGTCTGCAGAGTGATTCCTTTTAACTGTCTGATTTGTATAACAAAGTTAAAGTATCTGATAGATTTTAATCATCCTTGAGTTTATTTTTGTTTTCAAAGGATTGCATATGTTGCATGGTGTGGAAGAATATATAGTCTTGGCAAGAAAATCCATCTAACCTTAAGATAGCGCTCCCCTTGCTGAAGAGTAAAGGGGAGCTTGATTCCTCAGCAGTGAAGTCTGGGACTAGAGAGGCCATAAGGAAACTTCCTTATCCCTCCCCCTTAAAAAAGACAAACCAAAAAAGACCTCATTCCGTGTCCTGGAGGATTGCATCAGAAAATGTTTGGGGGATATAAACTGATGCCAGGAATGTTTTTGACAAAAGGAGGCGAACTGTTTTTATATTTGTGTTTTTATTTTCCTGTTATTTAATCTAAAGTCTATCCCTGCATTCTTCTTTCTCCTCCCATCCTATGTTTCCTTTATAGCTCTTAGCAGAATTTCTGCATAGACATTTATTTGGTGTCTCACTCTGTACTGTGAGATCTATGAAAGCAGGAACCAAGTCTGTTTTGTTCCTAGGGACCTACTCTTCAAATATGGGTTAAAGTGTGTTTAAAAATTTATTTGGATCAGGATTGTATTGCTTTCTTACATTTATATGGTGTTCAGAGTGTACAGTGTGTCTGCTGGGCTTTAGCTTAATTTATTCTCATGCTCTGAGGCTTAATTTCCTCCTTTGTAAAATGGGAGTGATAGTAATTGTGTATGTATGTGTTCACGGGCTGTGGTGTGGGTTAGATGATATGATGTGTGTGAAGGGATGAGTACAGTTCTTGGATCGTAGTAAGAGCAACAGTGTAGAATGGTGCCCAGAAAACTGTTCTGTCCAGGATTACCACACTGTCGCTGGGACACTCAGTTCTCACTTGCAGCTTGAGCAGATATCTGTCTGGCCACGTTAGACGCTGTGCTAGGCTCTGAATGGCACGAAACGTTAGAAATGGGGATGCCTGCTTTGCAAGACTTGTCTCTCGTAGCGTCAGTGTGTGCCTCTGGTTCTTCCCTCACCTTCTTTTCACTTAATTTCCCATGGTGAAGATAAAGTTTGGTGTTTGTTTCATTTATTTGTATCATAGCACCAGCCTGTTTTTTTTTAAATCTAAGACAGCTTTCTGCTCTGAACTTCTATGATTCTTTGAACTGAAATAATGTTGAAGTGTTTGGTAAACAGTAAAGCCTTTTTGTGTTGATCTCTTCTTCACAGCCCACTTCTCTCCTGAGTTCTAACATCTTATGACAGCTTTACCTGGGAGACATCTCCCTTTCCCTCCCCTCCCCAAATTTAGCAAATCCAAAACTTCTTCCTCTTTTCCTGCAAACCTGTTCCTTCTCTATTCCCTAATTCAGTTAATGGCATCCTTGCAATCTCCTGAATGAAAGCTCTTGCCCCAACTAGAGATTTTTGACTCATCTTGAATTCTTCTTTCTTCCTCACCACCGTATCTAATTTGTTACCAAGTCCTGTCCAGTTCATATCTCATACACCAAAGCTTTTCTCTGTTCCTATCCACTACTACTAATGAGTTTAGCTTCCTAACTGATCTGTCTGCCTCTAATCACATTCTCTTCCACAAGAGTGATCCTTTCTAGAACACAACTGAGAAAATTCTCAAAAAAAAAAAAAAAGCTTAGTACCTACTTTACAGGGTTATGAGAATTAAATGATGAACCATATAGGAAGCCCTAATGGCAGCTGTTGTTTATTTTTGTTATTAAAAAATGGGGTTATCTTCTTTGTGGTTCACACTCCCTTTATCCAGTGTATGTTTGGGTGAGTAGAAAAATGAGGACAAAAACTAAATGAAAAATTGGGGGGGGGGGGGTGATTTGGGTATTCTTTTTTACTTTAATTTTTTATTCTTATTTTTATTCTTTCTGGTGTAAGGAAAATGTTCAAAAATAGATTGGGGTGATGAATGCACAACTATATGATGGTACTTTGAACAGTTGGTAGTATACCATGGATGATTGTATGGTATGTGAATATATCTCAATAAAACTGATTTTTTTTTTTAAATGGGGTTATCTTAAAAAGTAATCTTTGATTTACTGATACAGCATACTAAATTCCACTGTAACACAAATATGTGGCCCTTCAGAATGTTGTTAAGTGAGGTGTAGTTTTTTTTTTTTTTTAATCATCATTTTATTGAGATATATTCACATACCACGCAGTCATACAAAACAAATTGTACTTTCGATTGTTTACAGTACCATTACATAGTTGTACATTCATCACCTAAATCAATCCCTGACACCTTCATTAGCACACACACAAAAATAACAAGAATAATAATTAGAGTGAGAAAGAGCAATTGAAGTAAAAAAGAACACTATGTACCTTTGTCTGTTTGTTTGCTTCCCCTACTTTTCTACACATCCATCCATAAACTAGACAAAGTGGAGTTTGGTCCTTATGGCATTCCCAATCCCACTGTCATCCCTCATAACCTACATTTTTATACAACTGTCTTCGAGATTCATGGGTTCTGGGTTGTAGTTTAATAGTTTCAGGTATCCACCACCAGCTACCCCAATTCTTTAGAACCTAAAAAAGGTTGTCTAAAGTGTGCATAAGAGTGCCCACCAGAGTGATCTCTCGGCTCGTTTTGGAATCTCTCTGCCACTGAAGCTTATTTCATTTCCTTTCACATCCCCCTTTTGGTCAAGAAGATGTTCTCCATCCCACGATGCCGGGTCTACATTCCTCCCCGGGAGTCATATTCCACGTTGCCAGGGAGATTCACTTCCCTGGGTGTCTGATCCCACGTAGGGGGGAGGGCAGTGATTTCACCTTTCAAGTTGGCTTAGCCAGAGAGAGAGGGCCACATCTGAGCAACAAAGAGGCATTCAGGAGGAGACTCTTAGGCACAAATACAGGGAGGCCTAGCCTCTCCTTTGCAGCAACCGTCTTCCCAAGGGTAAAACTTATGGTAGAGGGCTCAACCCATCAAACCAGTGAGGTGTAGTTTTATATAAATTTTAGTTGTGCGTTTATAGTCTTTCTTTTCAGGAGCCATATGAAAACTAAAACTCTTGAAAATTTGTGAATACTTTTTTTAATGGATGAGGTGATAGGATTTTTTTTCCTTGGGGGTTTAAAGTAGGATGGGGAATTGAAGGAAACTGTCTAAATAATTACTAAAATGTTTGTGAATAATGTTTCAGCAGACCTGGCCCTCTGTTTTTGTCTAAGTTACATGGAAAGAGGAAACCATTGGAGACTTTTATTTTATTAGCAGTTTCTGCTCTTCATTAGCTCTTTCTTCTGTTGATCTAGTCACTCTAACAAGAAAACTGAGAGCAGTCATTGGCACTGCCCTTCCCTCACCCACTCCGTCTACTTGGTCTCCCTGAGTGCCATCTATGGTATCTCCTCCGTATTTCTTGAGTTTGTCCTGCCTTGTATGTCCTCTGACCACTGCCTTAATTCCTTCACCCAGCAGTGGCTTATTTGGAGGGGTGCTGCAGCTTCCTGGCCCCTAGGACCACCACTGTTGTTCATTCTCATCATCAGTGGTGTCAGAGAATGCATGCTAAAGCACACATCAGATTCTGTAACTCCCTGCTTTAAACTTGGGCTTCTGGTTACCACTCATGATTCTGCCTTTTTCTGCAACCTCACCTCTTGCCACTCCCCCGGAATGCGCCCACACTCTAGCCTGCCACGTCTTTCACACTGTTTATATATACTATTTCCTCTATTCCCTCTACCTGGAAAGTCTCGGTCATTCATTCAACAAGTATGTTTTGATCACTTATTGCGTGCCAGCCTCTATTCTGAGTATTTACTGGGGAGAGAGCAGTTAATGAACGAGGAGCTTCCACTTGAGTGCAAGTATACCCAGTAAGTGGGGGTGGAGAGTATCTGTGTGTTAGAGGTATCTTCTGGCAAGACTGGTGGTCGCTGTTTAGAAAGGGTTGGTCCAGGGATGGTAAGAAAACATTTGAGCACAGGTCTGAGTGAAGTTAGGGAGGCAGTCTTCTGCCACTGCTGGGTGAGGAATTAAGGCGGTAGTCAGAGGATGTACAAGGCAGGACAAACTCAAGAAATATGGAGGAGATACTATAGATGGCCCTCAGGGAGACCAAGTAGACGGAGTGGGTGAGGGAGTCGAGTTCTAGGCAGAAGGAGCAGCATCTACACAGTGTTTTCGAGAAACAGTAAGGAAGCCGTCTGGCTGGAACAGAGTGAGTGAGGGGAAAGTGGTAGGCGGTGAGATCAGCAAAGGAACTCCCATCTAGGGAGCATTTCCTGTGTGTGTGGCAGACCCTGCAGTGAGAACTTTAAAAAAAATTAATCCTCATAACCACCCTGGGAGATAGTACTCTTGTTAACCCCACTAATAGGGTTTCATGTCTTTTAATCCTTGGTGCCAAACCTAGGAGGTAGGCGCTGTTGTTTTCACTTTCATATGAAGGCTTAGAGGAGTTGAGGGACTTTTCTGTGGTCACAGAACTAGAATAATGAGTGGAGCCAGGTGGGACCCAGGTGCTTTGCTTCCAGACCCACAACCTTAACCACTATGGTAAAGTCTACCACCTGGAAAATTCAGGCTTGGCCTGTAAGACCCGGCCCAGGATCACCTTTGGGAAGTTTTCCTGGTCTTTGCCTTCACCCAGGAAAAAGGAATTACTCTTTGAGCTCCCTTACTTCTCCTTGTTTCTGATTGAAGAACTGTGAGCAGGAGATGCTATACTTACAGTCTTTTGACACTAGGTGGCATCTGTTTATAGAAAAAATGAAATGTTGAATTCAGTCCCAGAAAACAGCAACAAAGGAAGCATTTTTTATTTTTTTGTTTTGTTTATAGGCACTGCAAGGTAAGTAGATGCAAATGTACAGAGGCTGGGAAGCATTGTTTGTTTGCTTTTCCAGAATTTCCCTCAGTAAGCAGATCAGCTAAAACCTTTATTTTGCAAATACTGAGAAAGTTAGAGATATGAAATCTTTTTTATAAAATCCTTCATTGTAATACATGGTGATAAGTTTTCTTAAGCAATATTTTCTGTAATAAGGCAGTTAGAGAGGAATTATTACACATCCAGCTGCAGACCAGTGGCTAGATAGCTATATGTAAGTTTTTCAAATGTCTGATTGTAGACTTACTTGTAGTGGGTGTTTTGCTGCTTAAAGTTTTTCGCTGAATTGCAGTGGTGAAAAATTTATCTAATGGTTTCAGTTTGCATTTTTATTGTAAGCTAGTTTTTATAAAAATAAATAGTCATATGCTTCTAGAGGAGATCTTGGTTATCTGGCTTAGCATAGTGCATGAGTGTTTGGATGTGTATTTGAGAGGCCACAGTTACTTTCAGAATCTTCATGGCTCTCTGTAGCCTTGTTTTATACATGCAGTTGAAGGGAAAAAAAAAACAGCTTGGTTTTTTAAAGTGTATACAATCTAAGTGTCAATCAACAGATGAATGGATAAACAAAATGTGATACATCCATGCAACAGAATTGTATTTAGCCATAAAAAGGAATGAAGTTCTGATGCATGATACATATTGGATGAACCTTGAAAAGATGATGTGCTAAAGTGATGTAAGCCAGAAATAAAAGGCCAAATATTTGTGAGTCCACTTATATGAAATAACTAGAATAGGCAAATTCATAGAGACAGAAAGTAGTGTAGAGATTACCAGAGAGTGGTTGATGGGAAATTATTGCATAATGAGTACAGAGTTTCTGTTTGGAGTGATGAAAAGTTTTGCAAATAGATAATGGTCATGGTTGCACATTATGAATGTAATTAATGTCACTGAATTATGTGGTTAAAATGTCAATTTTTATGTATATGTTGCTATAGTAAAGTTTCTTAAATGAAGGTAGCATGTCAGAAGGATACGGGAGCCAACTTGGAGGCGCTCCCGGTGGCTAAGTCTGGAATGCTTTGAGCAGTACAGTCAATAGTTACAGTAATAGATTGAAAACCTGTTTTTTTATTTGTTTTTAATGTATTTAAAAACAACTTTTTAAATATGTTTTAAAATCTTTTTTCCTGGTTATTTTCTGTGACACATGGAATTTTATGTATTTCTGGAGTCTGGTAACTAACATATTTCTACTCTGGTTTACTTTTTCATAGTCTTAGTTTCCTGTGGCTGCAATACAAGCAACCACAAACTCATTGGCTTGAAACAAATTTAGTTTCTTACAGTTCTGGAGGCCAGAAGTTCAGCATCCAATTTCACTGGGCCAATATCAAGATGTAGGCAGGGTGAGGTTCACTCCATTGGCTCTAGTAGGGGGGCGGGGGGGGGATTTCTTCCTTGCCTCTTAGCTTCTGGTGGCTTCTGGCATTCCTTGGCTTGTGGCCACATCATCATCCCAATTTCTGCTTTATCTTCACATGCCCTTGTCTGTGTGTGTCAAATCTCCCTCTGCCCTCTCTCATAAGGATACTTGCAATGGCATTTAGGGCCCACTTAGATAATCCAGGATAATCTCATCTCTCCAGAGCCTTAAACTAATTACATCTTCAAAGACCCTTTTTCCTTATAAGGTAACATTCACAGCTTCCAAATACTAGGTCTTGATATCATTGGGGGGCTATTTTTCAGCCTACTGCATTCTCCTGTAAAGCAGATAATTCAGCTAATCTAGCCTGATCAGTGTTTTTCAAAACTTAATGATGCTTTCTGTAGCCATCATTTTATCCTGAGAAGGGGATGGAGTGGAAGCATTATTGTACATTGGTGGGAAACTCAGCTTCGGGCTCCACTCCATTGGTGGTCCAAATGGGGCATTACCGCTTGAGCTTGCTCAGGGAAAGCTGTTGAATCTGGTGAAGCAAGATTTTAATGTGCTTGACCCAGCACAAGCTGGAGAAGGAAAGCAGGAAAGATACTTTTAATAATGGTGGACATTAGTAAATTACTTTACAAGGATGTACTCTGTCATGGAGTTGATGATGCTAGATATCTGATTAGCATTTGATTTAGTGTGAGAGTTCCAGTTTGTAGCATTAGTTCTGCTTTAGGTGAAGGCATAATTGTGAATTCAGAGAAACAGAAATCCCCAAGGCTTTTCTTTCGCAGCACTAGCATGAGATGAACCACTCTGACAAGTCTTCTTGTCTTCTGACAAGCTTCTCAAGTGAGATTTATTTCTGACAACAATATTTATAGGAACTAGTTTTAAGGTTACAGGTTTGAACATGAATTCATGGTAGTTTTCTAATAAATTGGCAACCATGCATTTGCTCCATCAAACTATTATGTCTTCTGGTGGTATATTGATCACAAATACATCTGACTGCTTTGCAGGGCCTTTTAGATGAGCCTGATCTCAAGACTTATTGCTGTAGCATTTCATTGAGCCTTGGATATATATTGGTAGCACATGGATTTGGAATATCCGCTGATAAAGATTGGTTTGGAATTCTTTGCTATATTTTAGAGTCCTTTTGTAATCTTAGATTTGGGGAGAAAGACTAGTAACTAATTGGGCTTATAGGAAGTGTAGGTTGAAAATACTTTTATTTTTGCTTTAGATGTGATTTTCACATGTGAGATAGGCAGGACATGTGAGGATCTGAAGGGGAAACTGATTTTTCCCTTAACCAGGGGCCATAGTTGGAACTAATACTAAAACTGAGTCTTCTCACTCCTTGTCCATTGTGTGGGTTTTTCTTGTTTACTTTGTTTCCTGTTTAGACAGTGATTTCTCTCATTTGTATGCTTTCTTATTTTTGTTCGCCATTCTCATGCTTATTTTAATTTAAAGCTCCTGGGAGTCTGGGATTGTGACACTTCAGCATCACAAAATGCACAAGTGAAGGTGTTTAAAACTTGTGGAGGTATTTTAGTAACTTGCTTGACTTTCCATCAACCTGAAAGTCTGATTTTTGAATTGCTGAAGAATATATAAGGTTTTGGAAATTGGTGACTTTAACTTGCGTATGTATTAATAATGTAAAAAGACTTTTGTATAGTCTGTTTTTATTTTTCTTTTTATATGACTAATTTTTTTTCTGATTACAAAAGTAATACCTGCTTATTTTGAAAAGTTGAACCTTTTGAAGGATGTATCATACAACAGTTAAAAGTTGCTTGTAATCTCATTTCCCAGGTATAACACCATTAACCTTCTGGTGTGCTGAATTGTTTTCCTACCATTGTTGCTGAAGCACTTGAAAATGTTTGTTTTGCTTTTCTGAATAAAGATTTCCAAAAGTCCTCTGGTGGGCTAGAGCCTGGTTTTTTGTTTTTTTTTGTTTGTTTTAATGTGTGTGTTAACTTTTCAGCCACTTGGGGATTGTTTCCTTGCCACTGGATAATTTCTCTAAGATAAATTACTTGCAGACAAATTCAATATGTGAACTGCTTAGGGAGTTTTTGGTAATTTTACAGGAGTTATGTTAAAATTCTTGATAGTTATTCAGAATCAATGTTTTTATTTTTGTGGCAGATTTTTTTAATCCTGACATCTGTTTAGGGCATTTAAAAAGAAAAAAAACTTCTGTCTAAAAACTTTAAGTAAAAAATGGATTGGAACCAGAGTTCCCAAATTGGATAGGAACACTTAACTCAGAAGGCACCAAGCAGTTTATCAAACCCACGTGTCTCTCTAAAGGGACTGTGGAAGGATGAGAAAGGTGCTGGTGGTTATTGAGGGTCTGTCTCTGCTGGGCAGAGAGGTGTGCTCTTTTTGGAAAGCAAGCACGTTTTCTATGAAACAACTCTGCTTTCTTTTGAAACTTCAAGTAATGGGTTTTTTTTCCCCCTCGTCATAAATAAATAGGTTTGCTGTAGACATTTTGGGGGGAAAATGTTAATCCTGTTCCTTCATAGATCACTGTTGTTAACAATTTGGAATATATCCTTTTAGGGTGTATGTGTGTGGGGAAATGCTTTTTATCTTAGTGGTATTATAATAAGATTAGACGTTTGCTCTAAATACTTTGCAGACAACTCTTATTTGAACAGTTGTCCACTATGTTTTGTATTGAAATATGCGTAGGGTGAACCTTCTTGTCCTCTTGACTTTAGTGTCTGGCCAAGTTGGGTGAGATGAACTTCTAGGGAAGTAGTAGGGTGGGAGGGATGGAAGCTGGGTGCTGACCCTTCTGAGTAAGTCCTTAGAGCCTGGCTGTGGCTTTTCTGTGAACACCTGCACTGAGAGAGGGAGCAGAGCCTTCCACAGTACCCCATTATTCAGATGATCTGTTTTACTCCATTCCACAAAATTACCTGATCTTTTCATTTGAAAAATTTTTAATAAAGATACTCTAAACCCTCTCAAAGCATACTGTTCTCAAGTTAACTGACGTATTCCCACCATCTCCCACCCCACCATTTAATTTACGTATATGTTTACTCTTTTTCTGTTTGAAACAGATGACCTCAGATCTGTGGGCTCTCACTTGTTATTCCTTCTATTCCCCTTGCTGCCTCGTATGCCTCTTGCCCCCTCTGTCTTTTGGAGTTCTTCCTCCCGTGCACCAGCGTTTCTCCCTCTGGGCACTGAACTCGCTCATCCCCTTCCTTCGGGCGCTCTCCCCCAGGCCGTCCCCTCACTTAGCTCTTAGAGAGACACCATCACCCACCCGGCTCCACTCTCTGCCCCCTTTAAACTGCTGTCTTTTCTCCAGGATGCTGACATTTATTTTTGTGATTTCCTGATGCTTTTCCTGGAAGATAGTAGATGGCATTTCTGTGTTAGCCAACCATGTTCTCTGCCCAGAGAGAGCACAGTTTCTGTCGGGAGAGGCCTCTGTGGTAGGTGTTTCCACTCTGCCTGTAGGCTTTGCTACTGCCTGATGTTTTCTACCCTGTTTCTCCTTAGTCTCCTACAGTATTGGCTTGTGTTCGCTTTTTGAAATTCCATTACCATGTTTATTATGTGTGTCCCTGGCTGTGTAGTTCTACAGGAGAGATAGCACCAACAAGATTACACTCCACACTCAAGAGGTCAGAATGAACAGTGAACGATAATGAAAGTATGTGTTCTTTTCGAGCTAAAAATTTGTAAGTAGCCCAAAGTTATTGAGAACTGTATTAGTACTGCTTTACAAAATACTCACTTGTGAACGTAAGGGTTTTTGCCTTAATGGCAGCTGCCCTTATGTGGCGATGTGCAGCATGTCAGAGCCTCTGCCTGAATATATCCAGACATGTGCTGTGAGTCCATGCTGCTTAGATTCCCCCACCTGCTGTGCTTGGTGGCAATGCCTGTCATGCCAAGGTACTCCACTTCAAACAAAATAGTATCAACTTGTCACAATTAAATGAGACCTCAAGTCACCAGTTTGTTCCAGGTGGGATCAATGACCCACATTTAATTGGAGTTATATATATAAGATGAGTGGCTCTCAGTCTGTGTTCCATGAACTGGGCTGAAGTGTGCTACTGCTAAAATGATTTCTTGGTGAACTCTTAATTCTCAGAAAAAAATTAGATTGGTATATATAATTTTCCTCAAATTAAAATTTTTATTTTATAGTTTTTCTTAAAATTTTGGCATCTGTTCTTTGCCCTAACAGATGATAAATAAATGAATTTTAATTAACTTAGAGCAATATTTCCCACACTGGAGCTTGTGTGAGAATCACCTGGAGAACTTGGTAACACAGAGATTATTGAACCTCACCCCACATTTTCTGTCTTTTTTTTTTAATCTCCATTTAGGGTGTTTATTTCCTTCTGGTGTATTTTTTTTACTCTTTTTTTAAAATCCAATTTTATTGAGATATACTCACATACCATAAAATCATCCAAACTATACAATCAGTTGTTAACAGTATCATTATACAGTTGTGCATTTATCACCACAATCAATTTTTTGAACATTTTCATTACTCCAAGAAATAAAAAGTGAGAAAGAACACCCAAAACATCTCATACTCCCCCCCCATTATTGGTTTACTTTTTGTCCCCCTTTTTTCTATTCATTTGTCCATATACCGGATAAAGGGAATATGGGCCACAGGGTTTTCATAATCACATAGTCATCCCATATAAGCTATATAGTTACATGATTGTCTTCAAGAATCAAGGATACTGGATTGTAGTTCAGCAGTTTCTCTAGTGTATTTTCTTCATACACTCTTCTTGGAAATCTGAGTTGGGGCTTACAGGTTCTCCTTGCAGATATGACTTGCTATTCGTTGTATTTCTAATTCTATCTAAAACCAAGTTTCTCTCTTCTAATAGTTATATTTTGTCTTATCAGTGAAGAAAAACAGGACTCCTAAGAATCTTAGAAACGAATTCTTCAATCATTATCTATAAGTTGTGGTATCTGTGGGCATTCTTGGGTTGGGTTTCTCAAAGGACCAAAGCACTTAATTGTCTCCTTGTTCTTTTTCTTTGGAGGTGCAGCATTAGGGGTAAACCAGAAAGAAATGCCAATAGTATGTGGGGTGAGGAGGGGGGGAGGTTACCAATGGTAGTGGCTGTGATTCTTGCCATATCTGTACCTGTGCAGTTCGCTGCAGGTTCCTCCTTATCCATGTGGTCTGATAGAAGAGTTTTGTCTCTCACTGCCTTTGACACCCTGAACATACTGAGAAAGAAGAGTATTTGAAGAGGTAGAGGTAACAACTTTGACTTAGAAAAAAATAATTATGATACAGAAATCCCATTTTTGTTAAGTGCTTTAGACCATAGCTCATATACTCATTCTCTCATCAGTTGAGTGCCTCTCTTTTTCTATGTGCTATACACTGGGTTAGCCGTAAGACCTCAGGAACTCTTAGTCGGTTAAGGAGGCAGCCAGGTAGACAGTTACAATAAAGTGCCAGAAGGTCTTTCACAGAAGTTTTGTAGCCAGGGTATCTTAACTGGATTTGGCAGTGAGAGTCAAGGAAGGCTTCCTGGAGGAGGTATACACTGAACTGGGACTTTAAAGGAATTAGACAGAAGACAGGGGTGGTTGTGTTCTAGGCAAAAGAAAAAGTTTGAGTCACACTGTCTTCACCTTTATGCTTTAAAAGTATTCTCCTTTTCAGTATACTTTTGATTTTCTCTGAAGTATAAATATAGGATATCTGATAATCAATAGGAAAGCTTGTATTAAATTTGATAAAATTTAATAGTTAAAAAATCTTTGTAACTGTGTTGTATTAACAGTTTTACTTGCCCTTTCCTGTTATTTAAGCAGCAGAATTTCTCTGGGTTTCGTGAATCCTGCAAGAAGAATCAAAAGTTCAGCACAATAAAAGTTGAATACTAATAAATAATGAGGGAATCAGGAGAAAAAGAAATCTTCAGAGAGCAAATTTAAAAGTATCTTTAATGTCAATCAGGTAGTTGTTAACGTGTTTACCTAAACATGTCACTCACATGTACATTTCACGCAACTGTGAATTCACACAAATGTTTCTGTGATGTGAAAGAGATCTGAGGTCAAGTAAAAATTAGTGATGTGTGTTTGTTTTGGATATCATTATGGGCGTGTTCAGATGTGCATCTTGGGAGGGAGAGGGGTACTTCAAAATAATTTGTCATTGGTGTTTTTCTTTGTGTTTGTGAAAAGTAAGGTAAAGTGAGCCCCATCAGGTGTGGGGAGAGGTCCGGCCTGGCTTGAGCTGCAGGTGGGTTGGGTGGCGTTGGGTGGCGCTGGCTGTGTTCCCGCTGTCTCTCCAACAAGAGTCCCTTTGGCTCTGAGAGGCTGTATTTTTACCCATTCTTAGGATGCTTCTAGTCTGAGTCGTACTAAAGTATGATTCCATAATTATGTGATACCATGGACATCCTTTTTCTCATTCCAACAAAAGTAATCTATTAAACCCTCACTTCCAAAGGTCCTTATCAATTCCAACCGTCCCTCGCTAGCCAAGTCATTTGGTTCCTAAATAGCTAATTAAAATTCAGATAGTGAGGGATATTTCTCCATTATCAAATATAATGAGCTCTCAATTTTGGTGCTATTATACATGTAGGATAAGGTGGACATTTCCAGATGGGCACTATTTTGATAGTCCCTTAAGAACCTTGAGCACTGACTTCAGGCTCACAATAATTAAAAATTGTGGATGAAGTCCTTTACTTTCCTTATTCTTGTCCCTCTGCTTAACTTTTATTTGTAGGTTTCTTTAAGCTGTGACTAGTGAATAGATAGCATAACAGTTTAGGTGTCCCTTGCTGTTGGGTACAAAGCTTAACCTAGCTGCCTTCTCATAAGCTTTCCTTGGAACAGAAGCGATAAATAACGTGTTTGTAGTTTACTCACAGAATTGTTAGAGCATTACCAAAATGTGTAATTTGAACGGATTATAGGGCTATACCTAACCATCAGCATAATGCACGAGCAAAGTTGACTCTTATTAGTAACTAAAATTAAGTATTTATTGAGCACCTACTGTTTGACAGTCATTGTAAGCACAGGCAATGAACAAGACAGAATGAGTCCCTGCCTCTTGTAGTCTAAATTTCGATCAGTCAGGAGGCACTGTAGTCCTGGCGAGAATGTGGTGTGGTTGGGAGGGGCCAAGACGGCCTTTAAAGAGTGGAGACATTAGTTACTAAATTAATTTAATACTTTGTATCTTTCTCAAGTGTCTATTTAACATGGTATTTCATGTATTTACCTACTTGGGTTTTTTTCCCCACATTTTGTTTCTGTTAGGAGAGAACACTGGAATTATTCTCTAAGCTATTTGAAGAGAGTGACTAAATGCACCTGAGTCAGGCTGTCTGTGGGTATGAAGTGGTTGGGAGAATCGAAGAACATGGTGGTGAATGGCAGGAGAAATGGAAGCAAGTTGTCTAATGACTATCAGCAGAATCCATCAAAATTACAGCACGTGGGAAAGGACACCCTGAAGACTGGCAAAAGTGCACTTGAGAGGAGGTCAAGCAGATGTATGTACACACTTAAACTATAGATGTTTTGATTGCAATATGGGGTAATAATTCTTTTCAGTTTGTAATGTATATTCTGTCATCTTCAAACTAAATTGTTTAATTTCCATAGTTAACAGTGAATAGTTTTTTTTATTCTTTCAAATTTATGTCAATTTTTATTCTCATCAAACATTATGTAAAACTTTAAATGTTTAACGTAATAACCTTAATCATGCTTTTCTATGCACAACTTTAAAGTATATTTTGTAGAATTTACAATGATTATTAAAGTACTGCTATTGAATTTCTTGTAAGTTTAAACTGTATTTTTTATAATTGCTTTAAGTATAAGTATGTGTTTCTTTGGTAACTTCCATAAATGTTTCATGGAATAAGAGGAATAATGAAAAAGTCAACTCCAATTTATATGGTTAAGTGGAATGGAGTGTAAATGGAACGGACTGCTTTAGGGCACCATGACAGATAGTAGCCATTTTTTCTGTTTATGCAGTTTGAACAGTTATCGCTACGGTGAAGTAACGCTGATAATAAGTTACTTTATTATTTCTGTATCTCTTGGTGAGAATGGGGCTGGTTTTTGAGATTTCTTGAGTCTTGAGATTGTAGATTTGGTACATATTTCCTGATTCTTCTAAGAGTAGTAAAGTGCCTGAGATAAATATAAACCTAAGTAGGCAGCTATATGAAGATTATCCAAAACTGTGTAACCTTGTTAATGAGGACAGCTTTTTCAATTTCTTTCTTTTTCCCAAGGTCAAGCTAGCCATTGTTGAATATCCTTAGTTTGTGTTGGAATCTGTCTGTTCTCAGTAGATTTGGATTACCCTGAGGTTTTCTACAATTTCAGATAGATTGCACCATTTCTGATTCATTTCCTTCCTCTTACCTTTTACTTTTTAGGGGTTTATGCTATTCATTGGGACCAGGTGTCCCTTAACTGTTCCATGTCAGAAAAAGTCATTGCTTCTGTAGGAAACCAGGCAGAAATCCCTGCTTAGAATAGGAGTAGAGAGAGAACCCAAGACTGAATGGATTCTCCTCTGCATGGACACCTCACCCCTGAGATTGCTGTCACTGTGTACACTTACTCTCTCACCCATCAATATTTGATGGGAGCCTGAAGTGACCACATGGTAGGTTGAATCATACACCCCAACAAACCTATGCTCTTAACCTTACTCCTCATCCCTGTGGATGTGAACCCATTGTAAATAGTAACTTTTAAAGATGTTGTTTTTAATTAAGGTGTGGTGAGCTGAACCAGGAGCCTTAAACTGGAATTCTGGAGGCCTTATAGACAGAACCTGGAAGTCAAAGCCATGAAGTCTCTACCTTTTAGCCCAGTAATCGCACAACTGGGATTTTATCCTAATAAAATAATCTGAAGGAAGGAAGATAAAATAAAAGGAAGAGCAGAGAGGAGAGCACATCACCATGTGATGCAAGACAGAGATAGAAGCCAAGGAGCCCAAGGATTGCTGGCAGCCAGCACCAGAAGGCTACAGACTCTGGGAGAAAGTCGGTATCTTGATTTGGGACTTCTAGCCCCCAAACCATGAGCTAATAAATTCCTGTTGTGAAGCCAACCCTTGTGTGATATTTGTTATAGCAGATTGGCAAACTAAGACTATTATCAGTAGCATGGCTCTGGTCAGTAAATTAGGCATCTCCAACTTTTAAGCAAATCCCTATTGTCTTGCTTTTGTGCATCACAGTGCAAAAAACTTTCATTTTAGGCTATAGTCTTAGTCACAAAATAATTTTAATTAGGGGGGTACATAAGAATTTAGAAAGTGACCACTCTGTGGATTATACTTTGCCAAGAATATTAGAGAAACACAGAGAATGTGTGAAGATGGATAGCATCTCACTGAATATTACTTGGCAAGAATGGTGCAGCATAAGAGCCAATTATGAAAAGAAATGGGAGATTCCAGCATGGTGCTACAACTTAGATAAAATGCAACAGCTTCACCTATCAAGAGACCCCAAAATACATGATGCAGAACTGGTAGAAATGAAGGATGAAATAGGCAGTTCAACAGTAATAATTGGAAACTTCAGTCCCACTTTCGAGAATGGATAGGCAGAAGATCAACAACGAAACAGAAGACTTGAACAACACTGTAAACCAACTGGACCTAACAAACATCTGTAGAACACACTACCCAACAGCAGCAGAATACCCATTCTCCTCAATCCACATTCTCCAGGGTAGATGGTATACTAGGCCTTAAAACAAACCTCCATAAATTTAAAAGGATTGAAATCATACAAAGGATGTTCTCCACCTACAGTGGAATGAAATTAGAAATCAACAGCAGAAAGAAATTTGGGAAATTCCCAAATAGGTGGAAATTAAACTACATACCCCTAAATAACCATTGGATCAAAGAAGAAATCAAAAGGGAAATTAGTAAATGCTTTGAGATAAATGAAAATGAAGACTCAGCATACCAAAACTTATGAGATGCGGCTCAAGTAGTGCTTAAAGGGAAATCTATAGATGTAAATGTCTATATTAAAAAAAGATAAATGTCAAATCAATAATCTAACCTTCTACCTTAAGACAAATAGAAAAAGAATAAAGTAAACCTAAAGCAAGCAGAAGATAGGAAATAATCAAAAATCAGAGTAGAAATTAATGAAATAGAGAATAGAGGGAGAAAATGAACAGAACTAAAAGCTGGTTCTTTAAAAAAATATCAACAAATTGGCAAACCTTATGCAAGACTCATGTGCCAGTTTGAATGTATTGTGTCCCCGCAAACACCATTATCTTTGATGTAATCTTGTGTGGGCAGACCTATTAGTGTTAATTAGATTGTAATTCTTTGAATGTTTCCATAGAGATGTGCCCCACCCAACTGTGGGTGATGACTCTGATTGGATAGTTTCCATGGAGGTGTTACCCCACCCATTCAGGGTGGGTCTAAATTAAATCGCTGGAGCCACATAAATGAGCTGACAAAGAGAAGGAACTCAGTGCAGCTGTGAGTGATGTTTTGAAGAGGAGCTACAAGCAAAAGGGACGCTTTGAAGAACGCAGTGGAACTGAGAGAGGAGCTTCAGCTTACAGAGACATGTTGGAGACGGCCTTTGAAAGCAGACTTGCTCCAGAGAAGCTAAGAGAGGACAAACGCCCCAGGAGCAACTAAGAGTGACATTTTTGAGTAGCTGAAGCCTAGAGAGGAACATCCTGGGAGAAAGCCGTTTTGAAACCAGAACTTGGAGCAGATGCTGGCCAGCTAACAGAGGTTTTCCGGACACCGTTGGCCATCTTCCAATGAAAGGTACCCGATTGCTGATGTGTTACACTGGACACTTTATGGCCGTAAGACTGTAACTGTGTAACCAAATAAACCCCCTTTTATAAAAGCCATTCCGTTTCTGGTGTTTTGCGTTTCGACAGCATTAGCAAACTAGAAGAACTGACTAAGAGGGAGATGACTTGAATTACTAAAACCAGGAATGAAAGAGAAGGCATTACTACTGACTTTGTAGAAACAAAAATGATTACAAGGAAATACTACGAACAGCTGTATACCAATAAATTAGATAACTTAGATTAAATGAACAAGTTCCTACAAAGAAACAAATTACCAAAACTGACTCAAGAAGAAATAGAAAATCTGAATAAATATGTAGCACAGAGGAGATTTAGTTCCGTATTCAAAAAACTACTGACAAAGAAGATCCCAGCCCCAGAAAACTTCACTGGTAAATTTGACCAAATGCTTAAAGATGAATTAATACCAATTATTCCCAAAAAAAAAGAGAAAAAGAGGAACCGCTTTTCAACTTGTGTGTAAGATCAGTATTGCCCTGATACCAAAACCAAGCAAAGACATCACAAGAAAAGAAAACTACAGACCCTATGAATATAGATACAAAAATCTTCTATAAAATACTAGCAAACCTCAGATGTGGCCTCTCTCCCTAAGCCGCTCTGCAGGTAAACTCACTGCCCTCCCCCACTACATGGGACATGACTCCCAGGGGTGTAAATCTTCCTGGCAAGGCAGGATCTGACTCCTGGGGATGAGCCTGGACCCGGCATGGTAGGATCAAGAAAGTCTTCTTGACCAAAAGAGGGAAGTGAGATGAAACAGAGTTTCAGTGGCTGCAAGTTTTCAGATGGAGTCGAGAGGTCATTCTAGAGGGTATTCTTATGCGCTATATAGATATCCCTTTTTGGCCTTTAGTGTGTTGGTATAGCTAGAAGGAAATACCTGATACTGTCAAATTGCAACCCAATAGCTTTGATTCTTGAAGATAGTTGTTTAACTATGTATATACATGGTGTGACTGTGTGATTATGATAACCTTATGGCTCACAGTCCCTTTATCTGGTGTATGGACAGATGAGTAGAAAAATGGGGACAAAAATTAATTGAAAAATTGGGTGGCATGGGATGTTTTAGGTGTTCTTTTTTACTTTTTATTTATTTATTTTTGCATAATGAAAAGGTGCAAAAATTGTGGTGAAGTACAACTGTACAATGGTACTGTGAACAATTGATTGTACACTGGATGATTGTATGGTTTGTGAATATATCTCAATAAAACTGAATTAAAAAATAAATAAAACTGAATTAAAAAAAAATACTAGCAAACTAAATCCAGCTACATATGAAATGGATTCTATCCTGTGACCAAGTGGAATTTAACCCAGGAATATGAGGTTGGTTTAACATCCAAAAATCAATTAATGTAATACACCCTCTCAATCAAATGAAGGGCAAAAAACACCTGATCATCTCAATAGACAGAAAAAGCATTTGACAACATTCAACATCCTTCCCTGACAACAACACTCAGCAAACTAGGAAAAGAAGAAAACTTCCTCAGCCTGATAAAGGGCATATGCAAAAAAACCCACAGCTCATTGCTTCCCCCTAATATCAGGGACAAGACAAGGATATCTACTTCTTGTTTCTATTCACCATTGTACAGGAAGTTCTAACCAGAGCAGTTAGGCAGGGATAAAAAGGGGGCATCCAAATTGGAAAGGAAAAAGTAAAACCACCTCTGTTCTCGGGTGCCATAAAAGAGTCCACAGGAAAAAAAAAAGAAAAAAACCTAGATTGAATAAACAAATTCAGCGAAGTTACAGGGTATAAGATCAACACACAAAATTCAATTGTGTTTTGATATACTAGCAATAAGCAATCTGAAAAGGAAATTAAGAAAACAATTCTAGTTTGCAAATGCTGCTGGAATTGTTTTTTCAACTTGCGTGTAAGATCAGTATTGCCCTGATACCAAAACCAAACAAAGACATCACAAGAAAGGAAAACTACAGATCCTATGAATATAGATACAAAACTCTTCTATAAAATACTAGCAAACCTCAGATGTGGCCTCTCTCTCCCTAAGAGGGAGACGACTTGAATTACTAAAACCAGGAATGAAAGAGAAGGCATTACCATTTACCAAAAGAATAAAATACCTAGGAATAAATTTAACCAAGGAGATGAAAGACTCAAACACTGAAAACTATAAAACATTACTGAAAGAAATTGAAGAATACCAAAATACGTGGAATGAAATCCTGTGTTCATGGATTGGAAGATTTAATATCCTTAAGATGATAGTATTACTCAAAGCAATCTGTAGATTCAATGCAATCCATATCAAAATTCTAATGGCCTTTTTTTTTTTTTCCTTCACAAATAATAGAGTTTAATAACATAAACTTAGTAAAACACACTCACAAAGCTGAGGTGACAGAACAGCAGCAGGTGATAAAAAGGGCAGCTGCAGCCCTAAAGCAAATGGATCACCAAAATAACTTTATATAACTGGAACCACTGAATATGGCTGAAAATCAGAGGACTGACCCTCGTCTTTCAGTTCCAGGACCACTGAACTCCCTGCCCCTGCAGCTCCCCAAGCACCCCCCTACCAGCCTGTCCTGCAGCATTTCCTGTCCAGAATGTGCTTCCCGAGAAAGCCCCAAGGCCCCCACCCAGATCTTCTAGATCCTCTTCCAGCATTAGAGGACTCCTGGACCATCCCACCTGAAACGTGCCCCCTTTGTTCTCTGTCTCCTTTAACCTGATTGCTTATTATTGTAATCATCAGCTACATCTTAGGTCTTTATTTTTACATTGCAGTGATGTCTCCTTTCAGGCAAAGGCCAGACAGCTTATTGCTAATTATAAAAGATTCAGGGTCCCTCTCCTTTAATTGAAGCCTCCACATGTGTGGGCGAGCCCTGGCCCTCTTCGTGTTGCCCTATGGGCATTAGAATTCGAGAATGGGCACAAATGCTGATCCTGAGCTACTGCTTTGCTGAGAGTGGTAAGTCCTTTGTGTGACGTGTTCTGAGGAAGCTTCTGTCTTGGGCATGCACCCTGGCCTTCAGTTCTTGGCTGTCCCTCTCTGTTGCTGTTGTAGGCTCTGTGTATAACCCTGTCCCTGGTCCAGGAGTAGGGCTTGTCCCCTGTGCCCTTCCCTGAGTAGTGGTGGGTTTTCACCAAGGCCCTGCGGACGGCAGAGCCCTTTGCCTTCCCCTTCACATTAGGCCTTGTTCAATCCTGGAGGTGGAAGAAGGATTTGCAGCCTTTATTGTCATCCTCCTCAGCTGCTGCACCCCACCCCCCACCCCATCTATGTACAGTTACACTTACCAGTCTCTTTCCATTCTTTTCCATGGGTACCGCGTGGGGTTCATAGAGTAAGCGCTGCAGGAGGGTGAAGCCACCCCCAGTTTCTGAGACCCCAGCGTCTCACATTGCCTGCCAGCCTGCCCTCAGCCTCCACCTGAACCACCGTAACTGGATACCTCTCACCTGTCTGATCACACTAGCCTAAGTGTGTGCGCAAATATCCCCTCTCCCTGCAGGCACCTTCTCTCCTTAGATTTTTGGGATCGTTGTTTGCCCAACCACCTCAGCTGTCCATGGGCTCAGTAACAAAACCCTGTCTTTGAAGCTGACCCAGCTCTTCTTTACTGTAAGAGTAGGGACAATGCTCCTTGCAGCTCTGCCTGACAAGTCCCGCTAATCGTTGTACTCTAGGACTCTGGGAATTGTTTATGTTTCCAAATGCACTGAACAGGGGAGAGTGAACTGCGAATCACCGGAGGAATCCCTGAGAGCACGAGAGCCATCTCTGGCCAGGAGTGTAGCCTGCACCCTTCCCTCCTTCCCCAAAGAAAGGGCAGACAATCCAGCTGGGGCCGGACCTTTGAGAAGAGCGGCAAATGGATCTCCATTTCGCACAACCCAGTTTCAAGGGCTTTGGAACCCCCTCCCCAAAGCTGGAGGGAGCTGTGTGAGCAAGTTCCAGCAGGCAGAGCTCCCTGCCCCCCACACAGTTCTCATTACCACGGAGACTCAGCACAGAGAGATGGTGGTCTTTACCACCATATGCAAAGTGAAATTGATGAGGGGGTGGAGATGCCAGCACCAGTGGCGTTTTGTAGAAATAGAAGAGCTGATCTTCATGTTCATATGGAATTGCAAAGTGCCCTGGATAACCAAAACAATACTAAAAAAGAACATAGTTGGAGGACTCACACTTCCCAATTTCAAAAACTTACTAACATGCTACAGTAATCAAAACAGTGTGGTCCTGCATAAGGATGGACATAGACATGAATGGAATAGAATTGAGTCCAGAAATAAACGCATATATCTATGGCTAATTGGTTTTCCACAAGGGTGCCAAGACTATTCCATGGGGAAAAGGGTAGTCACTTCAACAAGTGGTGGTGGAACAGCTGAATAACCACATGCAAAAGAATGAAGTTGGAACCCTACCTTATGTCATGTACAGACATTAACTCAGAATGGATCAATAACCTAAATAGAGGAGCTAAAACCGTTAGACTCTTAAAAGAACCGTAGGAGTAAATCATCATGACCTTTGATTTGGCAACAGATTGTTAGACATGACACCAAAAGCATGTGCAACAACAAAAAAAGTAGCCAATTGGACTTCATAAAAATTTAAAAGTTTTGTGCATCAAAGGACATTATTGAGAAAGTGAAAAGACCCTACAGAATAGAAAATACTTGCAAATCATTTATCTATAAGGGTTTAATATCCAGAATATATAGAGAACACAACTCAATAACAAAAAGACAATCTAATTTTAAAACAGTCAAAAGACTTGAATAGACATTTCTACAAAGAACATATACAAATGGCCAACAAGCACGTGAAGAAATGCTCAGCATCATCAGTCTTGGGAAGATGCAAATTAAAACCACAAGGTACCACTTCACATCCCCTAAGATGGCTATATTTAAAAACTGGAAAATAAGTGTTGTTGAGGATGCAAGAAATCAGAACTCTTGTACGTTGCTGGTGGGAATGTAAAATGATTTAGCTGCTGTGGAAAACAGTTTGGGGATTCCTCAAATGGTTAAACATAGAGGTACCATATGATTTGGCAATTCCATTCTTAAGTGTATAGCCATGAGAATTGAAAACGTATATCCATGCAAAAACTTTTACACAAATGTTCATAGCAGCATTATTCATAATTGCCAAAAAGTGGAAACAATCCAAATATCCATGGACAGATGAATGGATGAATAAAGTGTGGAATATCATTCATTCATGAAAAGGAATGAAGTATTGATTCATGCTCCAACATGGATGAACCTTGAAGCATGCTAGGTGAAAGAAGCCAGTCACATAATAGGCCACATGTTTTGATTCCATTTATATGAAATATCCGGGTAGGAAATTAGCTCTAGAGACAAAAAGTAGATTAGTGGTTGCCAGGTATTAGGGGTGAGGAGGGAGTAATCGGACTGACTGCTTAATGGGTACAAGGTTTCTTTTTGGGGCAATGAAAGTATTCCAACATTGGTTGTGATGATAGTTGCACAACTCTGTAAAAACCATTGTATTGTACTCTTTAAGTAGGTGAATTGCGTTGTATGGTGTGGTGGTTGGGTTCATGTGTCACCTTGGCCAGGTGATGGTGCCCAACTGTCTGGTCAAGCAATCAGTGGTCTATCTGTTGCTGCGAGGATATTTCATGGACTTAAGTCATCAGTACATTGATGGCATATGTGGCTGATTACATCCACAGTCGGCCAAGGAGTGTGTCTTCTGCAGTGAGAGATGTTTAATCAATGGACGGTTTTTAGAGGGGACGTGATAGCCTTAGCAGACAGAAGAGTGAACTTCTGTCTCTACTTTGGCCAGTCAGCCTCTCTTGGGGAATTCATCAAAGACCTTCATCAGTGTGCCAGCTCACAGCCTGCCCTGCGGAAGTGACTCGTGCATCCCCACAGTTGCATGAAACACCTTTATAAAATCTCACACTATTTACAGATATCTCCCGTTGGTTCTGTTTCCCTAGAGAATCTTAAGACATATGGTATGTGAATTATAGCTCAATAAAGCTGTTATAAAAAACGTGATGACTTTTAAACTTTTTACATACCTACTTGCAAATAATTTAATTGCAAAATCATAGATGTACCTTTTGGCAGAGGCTTACATGTACACTTTATTTTTCTTTTGAAGTAGATGAAAAGGTTAAACGTTTCATTGTCTCATTCTTTTATGTCTTAATTTCAAGAGCCTTCAAGATTATACTGCTGGTGTCCTCTTGCTCTGTAAATACATGTGCTAATTTCCACAGAAAGATTGTCAATGACATATACATCAGACTTAATCAGCACTGATGCCACATCAACCCCACAGATTTGGCCTTCCTTTCCTTTCTTTACAGTGTTTTTCTTCCACAGTTAAACTCAGTGTATTTCAATCACTTCCCTGTTTTTACCCATTCATTCAAAATCTCTTTCATGCAAGTCATTTAGAATTTGGCCTGAATGGAATAATACTCATTTGGCTGCCCAGAGCAATAAACTGAATGTACTCCTTGAGGCTCCTTTTTGTACTTGAGAGCTAGAGTTCTAGTCCTAAGTTGCAGAAGGTATTTTGTGTTCTTGTTGCCTCCTCATTCGAGCTCTACCTATAATGGTCAGTTATGCTATCTTGCTAAAATAATGAACTTTTCTCGCATCCTCTGTTTCTCAACTCTTTTTTGAAAGGTAGAGTAAAGCAGTTGAACCAAAGACTTCTCTCTTGGGAAACTGATAATATTACCTGTAAACAAAAATATTCTGAATAATTGGTTTAGTTTACTACAGTTTTCTGTTCATGTTAAAAGTACTAAATTCATTTCTTACTAAAACTGATTGATAAGTAATTTCTGTTCTTGATTACTAACTTGAACGCGACAGTGAAGCTAAAGGTTTTTAAAGTAGATTCAAATCGCTTTCAGTTTGTTACTTTTTTTTTTTGCTTTTCACAGGTAATGGTAATTCGGGATTCGAAGGACAGAGTCGATATGTACCATCTTCTGGAATGTCTGCCAAGGAACTTTGTGAAAATGATGACCTTGCGACCAGTTTGG
The DNA here is from genome assembly GCF_015220235.1 of Choloepus didactylus. Lineage (NCBI taxonomy): Eukaryota > Metazoa > Chordata > Mammalia > Pilosa > Megalonychidae > Choloepus > Choloepus didactylus. The sequence continues at coordinate 7,348,277 of NC_051312.1, forward strand.
TTCTTGATCCCTATTTAGGTTTTCAAACACACAAAATGAATACTAGGTAATTTATCCTGAATAGAACAGATGATATGTTGTTAAATTTAAGAAAATAGATGGTTAATTTACTTTTATTTATAACTTAAAAATAACTTAAAGTTACTCAACAAGGAATAAAGGTTTTCTGTATTTGAGCCAGGAAAAACAACAAAAGCCTCCAGGAGACTAGTTTGTTTTAATTCTGTGTTTTATTTTATCTTGGGCTATTTCTATTAAAATTAAAGATGGAGGAACATCTTCATTTTTCTATATTATGTTAAGTGTTTATTATTATTATTATCTTAGCTGAAAGAAAATCTTACAGGCATCCTGTAAAACTTGAAAATGTATATGATAGTTTTTTTCCTAAAATAGGTTATATCAGGGTTTTTTGCTTGCTTTTATTACAGACTTTTTCTGCTTTTAAGTAATTGTTTCTATATGTAGGGAAAATTGCCATCAGATTTAATCTTTGAGATTCAACTGATCAGTAAAAGTGAGAGTGAATAGTTTGAAAGACATGTTTATATTCAGTATGCAGGTAAGAAAATAGATGTAAGAGCTTTATTGAGTATCAAATGCCATGTATATAAAATATTACATTGATCTTGAAATCTGTCATCCTTTACCATCTGAGGTGTCAACTTCCTTTATTCTAATTCTCTTTAACATCATCTCCTGCACCCCTCTCATACAGCCCCTCCCCAGCAAAAGACCCTAGATTATTTCATAATTGCCTCTGCCCACAAACAGAAGATCAGAGCCTTGTACCTTTTCTTTGTCTTTTAACTTCCATGACAAAGAGTTTTTGAGGCTGGTGGAAAATAGAACAGGGGTTTAAAATGTAGAACAAATTCTGGCCCATTGTTACCCTCCTCTCCATCATGGACTCACTGGTGTGTTGTGGCGTCAGCGCCACCGACTGCCCAGGAGGAACTCGATAGCCAGGTGGATACCAGTAACAGTTAGTTGGCGGGGTAGGAACTGGTGAGTGAAGGTGACAGGAGGAAAGTCTCTGTGTCTGTTTTTTTGTTTGTTTTGTTTTGTTTTGTTTTGGTTGTTTTTTTTCTTTTTCAGTTCTAGCCCTTGCTAGAATTAAAGAAGAAACTTTATGGTTCACTTATCAACTATTCAGGAGGTAGCTCAGTTAAAAATGTGCCTTTGGTATTTTGGTATTTCCATGTAACTTTCTATTGCCATATATATCCTTACTGAAATGAAATTACAAGTTGAAATGGACTTGGACTTGTTTAAATATATGCTATAATAGAAAGGCAGATTTCTGAATTTTCCAAATAGGCAAATAGCTAACTGTTCTATGGAAAATCAGCAGATTACATGTCCCGATGTCCGATTAAAGTCTAGTTTGCATTATTTTAAGTTTCCTTCCTTTTTTTTTTTTTTTTTTTTTTTTTTTCTTTTCAGTGAACATAGAGACCAAGTGCTCATTCTCTTCAGAAATCCTGATGGTATTTAGGTCACCCATTAGCCTTTCTTGTTGCTAGGTTGAGAAGTGGTGAATGTAGGCACACTGTTTCGTATAGCAGTGTAGTGGCTGTCAGGATTATCACTATAAAAACAGTCATCAATAAAGAGTTAAATTGTGTTGTTTTGCCTTGTTTACTGAGCTGTGCAAGCATATAAAACATTTTAAAAAGAGTTCTATAAAAATTACAGTGCAAGTTTTAGTGGCTTCTGAACAACCATATCCTCAGAATCTCCCATGCTTTATTCCATTTGCTGAAGGGTTACCTGTTATTGGCTTCTCAGTATGAAATAATTGCAGTTTTTTATGAAAGTGTCTTCCTAGACCATGGCTTCTCAAAATTTGTTTACATATGAGTCACCTGGGAATCTCATTAAAATGCATGTACTGACTTGAGATTCTGGATGTCTCAAACTTGCAGGCCACACTTGAAATAGCAAAGTCCTAAAGCATCTGGCCTACTGAGTTTTGTTGTGATGTGCTAAGTGATAAAACCTTCCTCACCAGTAGTTCCCTAGGGCTCACTTAAAATCATGTTGTCATAAATATAAAGTTACCACTCAAATGCTATTAAAACTCAAGACCCTACTGTATCCTAAGGAAGACCCAAGTTAAAATGCAGCCAGTACATAACAGTTTTTAGACATGGAAGCATCTAAAATTGAAAACTGGCTAAACAAGTTAAACATGTCAAAGAAAACATTTATTCCTATTTTTCATTGCAACATTGAATTCTACCCATGCAGCCCACAGTAGTCTTCGGTGGAGCTAATGCCCATGTTCCCGTTAGACTAGGCTGGGTTTGAGGCAGTGTGGCCTCTCTAGGTCAGTGTAGGTTTGTAGTTGATGTCACCTTATCATTGAGTCCTCTCCCCGTTTCACCAAAGGTGATTTAACAGACTCTTGTAAACTGACATTTGGGGAATACACAGAAATTATTAACAAAGCTTTGTTAATCTTAGTTGAAAGGTATACATTTTCATTTAGTGAACTTAATTTGAAAATAAAACTATCCCTTCTAGTCCTCATCTTTTGAGCAAGAATTTACCCAAATGCTGACTTTCATCATTTTCAGATACTATTTTATAGAAAATAAGGAAAATCTACAGTGTCTCATTAGACTAGTAGATACCCATAAATATTTCTTAAATTATTAGCCTTTGGACTTGGCTCTCTTTGGGGTGCATAAGAAGTACTCCAAAGATTTTAATTCTCCAAGCTAGCTGCATGTCACTTTGTATAAGTGGTCTCTGTTCATGCAGCTGTAATTTGTCATTTTTTTGTTTCTCCTTTTTATGCTCTCTTGCCTCCTTTCTGTTTCCTTCATTGAAACATAAGGAACAGAGTTCTGAAACAGTAGGTGTTTTATGATTTGAGAATTTCCAAAACTGGCTATATTTTGGATCTTCCCTTTTAATCTTAATGGGTCATTAATATTTGCTAATGAACAAGTCAGTTTTAGCATGAATACCTAGAAAAAGAATAAACAAAAGAGTAATTACAGTTTACTGGGAAGAATTTGGATTTAATTGACTTTTATCAGTTATGAAACCTATATTCCTTTTAACCAGAGAACAGAGTTGTTGGTAAAACCTCTGATTTTAAAAGGTGGGGAAGTCAGAAGGATATTGTGAAGCTGGGATGAGTGTTTTCAGTAATGTTCCCCTCATTTAGGCTGCTTGACCCTGAGATTTCAGAATATCCTGAAGAATTGGGGGAGACTCAGCGAGCAGCAAGCTGAGCAGGAGATAGCCTTATGAAGAAATGAGAAGTGTTGTCTCTGGGCAGGTGTTCTCTAGAGGTGTTCTTGGTCTCTCTTTACCAGGCTTCCTTGCTCATCCTCCCACTCCTGCTGCCATCTGATCTTTGTCTTGAGTATTGATGTATTTGTGTCCACTGTTGATACTTAGGTACTTGACTAAAGTGCAGAGAGAAACTTCTTAGACCTTCTCAATGCAGTCAAGGGTAAAATTATGTTATAGGAGGAAAGATTTTTAGCAGATTGGTTGACCTTGGCCGTGGCTTAATAAAGTTCTTGGCTATCATAGTGTTTTAAGGATTTCTGCTACAACTAAGATTTTAAGTCTGTTTAGAAATTACCAATACAAGTTACACAAATAGTTTTTTATTGTTGTTTGTTTTTGCATTTATATAGCGCCTTTCCTTCGAGGAGCTCAAGGCATTTTTCAAAATCTGACAGTTTTCCTCACAACAACCCTGTGAGGTAGGTAGAGTGCATTACAAACAATAGTAAGATCACAATTAACCTGTTGCAGCAGTAATGTTCTTTTATGTTGAGTAATTTGAGGTGTCAGTAGAAAAACAAGTTTGAAAACATTTTGCAAACCTTTTTAAATAGTTTGGTTTTAATAATAGCTACATTAAAAAAAAAAAAACACGCTTGTACTCCATAACAGGATAATTTTAAGAGAAATAAATCATTCATCAACAGATCACGAGTCACTCCACGGGATAAGCTGAGCACTGGTTGCAGGACTCAGCCAGGTACGTGTCTGGTTCTTGTTTATTTTCAGGTCACGGAGGAGAGAAGAGCTGTGGTTCTAGTGTTCCTCCTCCTGCCAACAGACTGTCAGTTTGCAGTTAAAACTCCACAAAGGGGGAAATGTGTTGCCTCTTGGTTTTCTTATTTTATAGCTGAACTGTTTGAGCATTTTTCTCTCTCGTCCTCTTTCCTTCCCTTTCTCCCCTTTGTTCTGTCCACTTCCTTTTTTCCCTCCCCCCTCCCTCCCTCCAGTCACCTCTTGATTGTGCATGCTCATGGAAGGGCACAGTAGTACAGCTAATACAAGTCTACACCTTTTCTTCATTGCCACAGTGATCTTGGGTTTGGAGGCAGAAAAACCAAATAGCAAGAAAACCTGGGAAGTCAGTCTCTGGAAAGAGTGGGGAACAGGTGTGTGGGAGTGTGAATTCATGTTTTCTCCCCTGCTCCTTTTAATAATAGCCAACTGTAAATGATAGCTTTTTTATTTCTTATACCAGTCATTGATCAAAGGTATCGGAAGAGAAAAAAGAAATATACTTGATTAAAGTAGCAAATTTTGTATTAAGGAGAGGGACGGGGGCATATGGGTTTTTGGAAATGCCAGTCATCTGTTTATCTTGCCTCCCCTGCTGTCCTTCCTCCCCTGCAATTGCAAAGTCTGAAAGTATCTATCTGTACCCCTCCCTTTCACTGTCCTACCGTCAGGAGACAAGCCACAGTTGCCTCTAACTCAGTGCCGCTGCTGGATGGCAAGCACAAGTCAAATCCTATAAAAAGCATGAAAAACCAGAGTGCACATTAAGGCCACTGGCCCATAACAATGGATTTTTATTGTTTTGTTTACAGTAAGTTCCCAACTACAAAAATATTTTGTACAATAAATAGATTTTTCTTTCTCTGTGTATTTGTCTTTTAGTAAGATAACAGGCATTTACATAATGGGCAAAAAAGGACTCCAGCTGGTTGTGTAGCATAGTGCTAGGAGGGGAATATAACAGAAATCACATCTTTTAGTGAAGTCTAACAAGAAATAAGAAACATGAGCATCTTGGCTAAGTAAAAAAACTGCTGGTTGCTAAAACTGGGGGTTTAAATTGACAGAGTTTTTGTTAAATAAGGCATACCTCAAGACATACTTGGGTTGGGTTCCAGATCACTGCAATAAAACTAGTCACCTGAATGTTTTGGTTTCCCAGTGCATATGATAAGTTATGTTTACATTGTTCCATAGTCTATTAAGTGTGCAATAACATTCTATTATTTAAAAAAAAAACAACATTGCACACACCTTGATCAAAATGTGAGAGACACGAAGTGAGCACCTGCTATCAGAAAAATGATGCCAATTGACTTGCTTGATGTAGGGTTGCCACAGATTTTCAGTTTGTGAAAAACGGGTAATCTGTGAGGCTTATTAAAACAAAGTGCAAAAAAACAAGGTATGCCTGTGATTTCTTGCTGATTTATGACCTTCAATCCAGACCGTTCAGTCCAGGTATTAGAGTAGGAACAAGAAAGACCAAGATAATAGCCCTAGTTATTCCATTTAATTAACCGAAGTCCTTGGACAAACTGCTTAGCCTCCTTGGGCTTCATTTCGTGTGTGAAACAAGAAGGCTATATTAGATGACCTGTATAAATTTTCTTCCAGCTTTAAGTACCATGGAATAAGGATATCTTTATGCAATTTGTATGGGAGATTTGGAGGGACCGTGGTTCAGGAAAGGAGAGAGGTTATTTTTCTATTCAATAATAGAAAAAAAATTTTTTTTTTTTCCTAAGGTCCTCAATGGTTTTAGCTCTGGCCCTAATAGTTATACCAGTCTTTGGTTAGTCAACATTTTTATTTCCATTGATATTTATTATAATAGAGTTTGACTTGAACTGTCAGCCAGGTGATTTTGATACAGTGCTATACGATCATTGAAAACAACTGTCTTTTCTCCTGCCTGTCTTGCACTCATCACCATTTTCTATCTTCTTTTCCTCACTATCATTTCATGCCTATAACTGCCACCTGTGATAGTAAGTTTTAATAGTTTGGGGACAATACATTATATTTAATGTGAAATACTTCTTGCCAGCAGTAGCAAGGGACAGTAAAAAAGAAAAAAAGTGTTATTTGTTGGGGGCTTTAAAATTCAGGAGAGCAGAACAGAAGTCAGCCCGGGAAGGTAAAAGACAGAGGAATGTTACCAAATCAAGAGTTGGTTATTTGCGTGGATTTTAGCATATAAATTGTTTGGCATTGTGAACAGGTAGCAAACAAAACTAAGGATACTTGACAGGATTTCCAGATAGGAAGGAACATGTTTCAGAAAGAATTGAATACACGTAAGACCTATCAAAATAGCTAATATACACAGCTCTCATAATGAATGTAGCTTATTTTTTTTGTAGTGTTCTTAGAGCTTTGGGTGAATTTAACCCTGACTCTGACTTGATTAATAATATGTTGAGCCATACAATTATTTTAAAACAGAATGTCACCATTGGTCAGTTCTACATTGAAGATATAAAGGTTGTTTGGCTCTTCCTGTCATTTATAGTTCTGCCACTTAAGGTCATGGATTATTCACTGCATTTGCTCAGAGTGAAGTATGATTTTTCTGATTACTGTATGAAACATGATTTATCTCTTTCCTACTGTTTCATATTTGTTATTGCTTAAAGTGTTACGCCTTCACTAACAGCTGCTTTGTTGTCTTAGCTATCCTACACACACAAATAACCTAGTAGTGCCGGGTTTCAGCAAGAATGGTTTGGATTGGGTGCCTTGGAGATCCTGTCTTGATAAAATTGTGATGGCTACAAGTAGTTTAATGTTACAACTATATTAAGTTTGAATGCTTCCACAGTTCTGCAATCTTTAGATTTTAGTGGTTCTCTGACAACCCCATCTTGACAATCTAGTTAAAGACATTCTAAACTGTTCAAAGGACTTCCTCTTATCTGTCTGTGAGAGTTTGTATACTATCAGTTGAAAATGAAAAATAAAATAAGGCATCATCCTTTTCTTCATTTGTCTTTAGGATATGTTTGAACTCTTTTAGATAGTTATATATAATAGTTGGTGCGAGTTCAGGCTTTCCAAAACTAGTCTTTAGCTAGTAAGTTCCTTGTATCAGTATGCATTGATATAGCTGAAGTCCTCTAGAGACCCTGTCCAGTAATACAGTATTTTATATGTTCTGGACCTGTTCTCTTCCCTCTTCCTTGTTCTAGCGTTTTCCTTAATATTACTATTACCGTTACTTACTCGCGCAGCCGCTGTTCAGCTATTTGAATCCAGCTTTAAGATCCTCTTGCTCTCGCTCTGCCTTCATTCTTTTGATTCCTTCCAACCTATAATAATCCTGCTGCTTCTCTAGAAAGCCGAATTTACCACTTTCCTCATTGCCCATATCAGACGTCAACTTCAAAACCCTTCCCGAATAAATTTTACACTTTATAGTTACAATTTCCAGACTTTTTGAGAGCTGTAGGAATGTCATTTTTTTCTATCCTATTAACATGCATTTGCATATTGATACCTTATTTAACTGTTTGATGCATGTATGTATTTTTTATTCCCAAAACAGTGGTGATGTTTTTTGGTCTCTTACATTTTTCACCATAGCACCTCCTGTGCTGCTATGTACACCTAATAAATAATCCTTGATGAAGTATTGTGGCTTAAAAATCTTACTGAAATTTTATGAAGATACTTGTGAGAGCTTATCTAGAAAAAAAGATTCCTGCCTGAACACTTTCTTTCCTGGAGTTTGTGCTAGATTCCATCCCAATTTTTTTTCATTTTCAGGTTTATGAAATTTGTGGTTTTAAATGTTAGAGTAAGACAAATAAGTTAATGTTTTTTCCTCCTAACCATTAATATTTTTTCTTAATGTATTTTATTTGAATGGTAGTCTATGATTCCTTTTCCTGTTGAGTGTAAGGAACAGGTGTTGGTTTGCTTTGGAAAATAAAGGCTTTATTTGGGAGAACTAGCCACTGAAATTGACCTGAAGAGAAATTTTGAAATCACGATCCAAGTTCCTTTGTTCATAGTACGCATTTTACTGGGTCACAAATTTCAGTCATACTTGGACCAAGATTGCATCAAGTGTTAATATATGCCTAGCAGTGTAATACTCTGAAGTCGTTATAATTGGTTTTGTAATAGAAGCCTTTTACAGTTCTACTCAGCATTTTTTCCCTTATATCACAAGTGAAGCATTTTTACTGCTGGAGTTGTACTTTTTGCATTCCTTTTGTTCTTGGAGCACAGTTATCAAAGAGTAATTTGATATGGGTGGCATGTGTTTTGAGACCCATTGGGATACTTAGTTTGGGGTGTTCCTAGTTGTGAACATAGAGAATGTTTTTGTTTATGGCATGATTCTGTTTGCTTCATCATTCTTCTGTAGCTCATTTTCTTGTAGTCTTTCAGCTTGGTTCTGCATGTTTTAAAAATTCTTGTCATTCTAACTCTCAGACTCTATCCTAGATCTTTCATTGTACCTTCCAAAATAGACGACTTGTGCAAGCCTGAATCACACATTTTTTGGATCATCTGGTCACCTCACAGTTAATGAGATAACAGTGAAATAAAAATTTTAAAATACATTTTGAAGAAAAAGAAGTTGTATTTCCTGATGATCATGATTACTTGAATAATAATTATCAAGATTATTGATCTCTTTTGTTAGATATGTGCTCTGAAAACCATGGCAGTTTTTAGGATATTATCTTTTGTTTAAGTTTCTTAAGGTGAATCAGAGGCCTAAGGATGGTGGCAAAAAACTAAACTTATTGTTTTGATTTCTTTCAGATTTCGGCCTATTAAAGGCAGACAGGAAGAACTAAAGGAAGTAATTGAACGTTTTAAGAAAGATGAGCACTTGGAGAAAGCCTTCAAATGTTTGACTTCAGGCGAATGGGCGCGGCACTATTTTCTTAACAAGAACAAAATGCAAGAGAAATTATTCAAGGAACATGTAGGTTTATTAAGTAGATGCTATTAATCTGTTTGGAAATGAGTAAAGGAAGGAAACTGAAGCCTAAATTTTAGTGAACACTGAAACTTTAAAACAATTTTTTATAAAATTAAACAATATTTAGCTCTTACAACACATAAGATCATTTGGATGACTATCTCAAGAGAAAACTTTGTCATCTAGAAGTGAAACTCCTTGTGACCTTTTAGAGTAACATAGCTAAGCCATTAGATAATCCAAAATTTATGGAATTTTAAAATAACAGTAAAGTTTGTTACTTAATGAGCTCCCATTCTTTGCATTGTTATTTGTCATTCTTTTTTATAATTCTGAGAAAGTGGCAGGACAAACAATTTAGTATAAAGTGTTAATATGTAATTATTTTTCCTGTTTTAGGTATTTATTTACTTGCGAATGTTTGCAACTGACAGTGGATTTGAAATACTACCTTGTAATAGATACTCATCAGAACAAAATGGAGCCAAAATAGTTGCAACAAAAGAATGGTAATTATACTAGTATAGTCCTTTAAAGTAATTTTATTTCAAGTTCTCTCTTAAATTTCTGTTAAAGAGCCAAGTTCATGGTGAGGTATCAAGCCAGAGAATATCCCATAACTAAAGGAGCCAGTGCAGTGCCCTTACCTTGACCTATTGATTAGTGTCAGGATGGTGAAATTAGGAGTCTGAGATGAACCAGATCCCATCTCTAGCTAAAGTGCATTTCGTTTTCCTTTTATTGATCCTGGATGCCACTCCATGGTGAGGCTGCTGGAAGGTTAAGGGTGCTGGTGTTGGATGACCTGGCTCCCAGAGTCAGTCTTTTACTGGCCTAGAAGAAAGGCTGTGGTGGAGATTTTAATAATCCTGGCATTGTCTTCATAAAAACATATATGTACCAATTTAAATAAAAAGTAATAGAGTTGTACCCAGCTAGAAGGGATGAAAGCCATAGATGAAAAAGAGAGTATGTGACTATGTCTTCTTTCCTTTAATGCCTGTTCCCTACCTTATCTCCCAGGAGAAGTACATAGCCCCCTCACAGAGCCTCCCATCCCATATTTCTTACAGCATGAATGGTAAGGGTCAGGGACCTGGAATAGTCAAAAGAGTGTGACCCCCAGTCCTGTTGAAAGGGTGTGTGCACGTGAGTGTACATTTTTTGCCTTGGGCTGGTACCAAGCCTGCTGGGTGGATCATTGGGCTCTCTGTCTTACAGATGGATGTGTGGATTTGAGCTCTAGGCTTCTAAAGCTATACTAAGTTACTTTTCTAGTATAGTAGCTGCCAGCCATATGTAGCTGTTGAGCCTTGGAAATGTGGCTAGTCTGAATTGAGAAGGGCTCTAAGTCTGATATACATATCTGATCTATTAAATTTCATTTCTCAATGTTTATGTTGATTACATGCTGAAATAGTATTTTGAATATATTGAGTTCAAATACGGTATTAAAAGTAATTTCATCTGTTTTCTTTTTACCTTTCTAGTGTGACTGCTAGGAAATTTTAGATTCTGTATGTGGCTCACAGTACATTTCTGTTGGACAGTGCTACTTGAGACGGTGGCATCTCAAATCTGGGTCCTCATGACCCTTTACTGCCACTTGTCTTTGTCTCCTTCATTCCAGTGGTCAGCAAGTTTAATGCAGTGCAGCAATTATTTGAGTACTTTCTGCCTGAAAAACACTATAGGTACTGCAGGGGATTCAGAGATACAGGTAGCACAGGTCCTGCCCTGGAGGGATGTCCAGTCTCATGTAGGGACAAGGTGAATATACAAGTAACTATATAGTATAAGGCTATGGAGCTTCTTCCAGGAGGGAAGAGAAGAGATCCAGGTGGGGATCCAAGTGAGAAGGCTAAAATTGACAATGCTGGGTCTTCCCAATTCTTAGTATTTATTGGCAGGCTTATTTTGTTAAAAGACACCTTACTATTTATAATTACTAGTAATTTTTAACACATAACATATTTTAAATAGGAAACGAAATGACAAAATAGAATTACTGGTGGGTTGTATTGCCGAACTTTCAGAAATTGAGGAGAACATGCTTCTTAGACATGGAGAAAACGACTTCAGTGTCATGTATTCCACAAGGAAAAACTGTGCTCAACTCTGGCTTGGTCCTGCTGCGTTTATAAATCATGGTAAGCTCTATTTCTAAGGTGTTAACATTAGTGTTGGGCACTCTTACTAAAAATTAGAATGACCTTATCAAACTCAGTAAATTTGTATCATATGATTTTAAAAGAGTTGGAATCATTTCTCATAAAAGGATTTAAAATATGAATTCTTCTGTCACAAATTTACTAAAATAAATACTTCTTTAGTTTAATTTGACACCTAAACTTCTATCAAAAGTGGTAATGTTACATGGAAAGCTTATTCCAGATTTCTGTAATTGTTCGTGTTTCAGATCTTATCAACAGTTAATTGACTTTATCTTTTGGACATTTTTCAGATTGCAGACCTAACTGTAAGGTGAGCATAAAAAAAAATTATCTCAAGTATTTTGTTTCTACTTCAGGTGTGAGTTTCTTAATGAGTGATCTTTGTTTCAGTTTGTGTCAACTGGTCGAGATACAGCATGTGTGAAGGCTTTGAGAGATATTGAACCTGGAGAAGAAATTTCTTGCTATTACGGAGATGGATTCTTTGGAGAAAATAATGAGTTCTGCGAGTGTTACACTTGTGAAAGGTAAAATATTAAGTAAGATTTTCAGCTTTTATATGCTTTTTAACCCCCTGATGCTTATGGGAATTAACTCACGTTCTCTCTTACTTAAATGGAGGGATAGTCTTCTGTGTTCTGTAGCATAGCACCCAATACAATGTGCATAAACAAAATCAAATGATATATAACTATTTAGAGACACTGGCACCTTGACCCTTTTAAAGTTTAATACTACCAGCTATTGTTCTTGGCGGGTCAGATTACAAATGTAATAAAGAATGGGAAATGTCTCACAAATGCACACCTCTGCAGTATCTGAGAGGGTTGCCTAAAAAATGGCAAATGCAGTTCACCACTGGTAATCATGTAAAAGCCTCGAAATTGTCTTGCATATTATCAAGCTGTGTCTTCTGGAATTTTTGTTTTGGTGCACATCCTCTTCACAGGTCCTAAGTTCTGTCCTCCACTGTCACTCAGTGAGGAACCCTTTTCATAACCCATCAGGATTCTGGAGTCCTCGTAGAAATCCTTCATATCTGGCTTGACAGGACTGCTTATTTCCACTCTTCATTTTAGTGACTTCTGCGTACACTAGCTCCATAAAGGGAACTCTTAAGCATGCTCCGGTGAGCACTGCCTGCAGGCTCCCAGGACAAAGTAGTGCACGTGTGCTTAGGCCTCCTAGGGAGGGAAGCCGGCACTTAGCCCATTTTGCATGCTTTGCACACTGCTGCACATTTACCAGCTTTTACTCAGCCAGTCCTCACAGCCGTCCTGTGAGAGGGAACTAGTAATGTGCCACATTGCGAAGTTCAGAAACTCAAATATCTGAACCCAGATGAATGTCAGAGGCCTCATTCTTTCTGCTACCTGTTACTTCGGCAGATATGAGTGGCAGTGTCAGCTAGTGCCACTAACCCCCTTAAAATACCCAACCAACAGGCCACAAGTTTAGAGGAGAAATGAGTGGGTTCCTCAGAGTCACCACATCCCTTATTTCTGGGCAGCCAGTAGGCTCCCCATGTGCAGTGCAAGGGGGCAGATCTGGGGTGCTGCCCTAGCCATGGGGGTCCTTGCTGTGAAGGATGGCAGAAACGTATTTCTCATGCTGCAGAGTTTTTGTGACCTACCCTCCCCCCCCCCCTTTTTTTGGTCATAAAGTTTATTTCCTACATAAAAAATGGTTCAAATATTGGTCAAATTTTAGACCAGTCCACAAGAAGACCCTTCAGTGCAGGAAGTAATTTAATTATAGTTGAATAATAATGCTTTTAAATTATAGAGTAATAATAAAACAGTTAAATGCCTGAGATTTAGAGTTGGAATGCCTGGGTTTGAGTTCTAGGACTCTGTAGTTCACTAGGTTTGTGATCTTGGGAAGTTATTTAGGTACTTTGTGCCTTAATTTCCTCATCTGGAAAAATGATATCTCAAAGGTTGTTGTGATTCAATTTATTTCACATTAAGTGTATAGAAGAGCTCAGAGTTGACACTCACATATTAGCTATAAAATTATTTTGTGGTTTTTGGTCTTTTCCCCATTAGAAAATAAGCCCTGGGATTTCAATCTGTTTCATTTGCTGCTCTATCCTCAGCACCCACAACCAATGCCTGGTGCATATTAAGTGCTTGATAAATATTTGGTAAATGAGTAAGTATAGCAAATGATACAGTGAATAAGTTTTTGGAGGCTGTCCCACAAAATCTAACCAAATACTCAGGATTACAAACCAACACTTACTGAAACAGCATTAGTTGGTTTAGAATGACATGAATTGTCCTGTTCCTTGGGCACATTAATTCTCCTCCATCACTGTTCCTCCAGTCTGTTCCTCGGGTTCCTCACTGGTTCAGGGGCTACAGTCCCACCTACCCCACCTACATCTCACAATGGTTGCAGATCCTGTGAATATTCCTGAAATTCTCAGGAACACCAGATTGCTTCTGCTTTTACCGAAATTACCTGGGTGGATGAGACTAGTCAGAGGAACTCATTCAATTGTTTATCGGATGTTAACTGAACAATTACTTTAATATTGGGCCCAGTACATATAAAGGTGAGCAAGACCAGCACACTGCCTGCTGCCAGGGCAGCTCAATGAAAGACACACATACACACACACTGTGCTGAGAGCTCAAGGGACAGGAAGAGGTGGCCCAGTGAAAAAAATGAGAGTGGACAGAATGTTTGTTTACAAAAGTGCTGAGATCATGGATGAAGTCTCTGGGATACATTTGGCACATTTCTGGGCTAAAACCATCTTGGCACAGCAGCATTTTAATTGTAATAAGGAAGTACTGCTAAATCATAAGTAAGTACTTTTTACTCTAGATAATCCAAGGGATAAAAACTAATTAAGGTTATCCAAAGAAGATATGAATGGCCAATGAGCAAATGAAAAGAAGCTCAACGCATTTGCTATTAGAGAAATGCAAATCAAAACCATAATGAGATATCACTCCGCACGCACTAGAATGGCTGTTATTAAAAAACAGAAAACAACAAGAGTTCGAGAGAATGTATAGAAAAAGGAACCCTCATACATCGTTAGTGGTAATGTAAAATGGTGCAGCTGTTGTGGAGACAGTTTAGCAGTTCCTGAGAAAGTTAAGCATAGAATTACCATATGATCTAGCAATCGTACTTCTGGGTAGATATATAGACTTGAAAGCAGAGACTCAAACAGCTTTGTTTACACCAATGTTCATAGCAGCAGTAGTCACAGTAGCCAAAAGGTAGAAACAATCCAAGTATCCATCAGTGGATGAATTGATAAATAAAATGTGGTATATGAATACAGTGGAATATTACCCAGATGTAAAAAAGAATGAAGTTCTGATACATGCCACAAGAAAGAACTTTGAAAATGTTACACTGAATGAAATAAGCAGACACAAAAGGACAAATGCTGTATGACTTCAGTTACATGAAATAACTAGACTCTGCGAATTCATAAAATCAGAAACTAGAATAGGTTACTAGGGTCCATGGGTAGGGGTGGGGAGGATGTAGGGAGTGGGGAGTTAATGCCTCATTGATATAGTTCCTGTTTGGGATGATGGAAAAGTTTTGGTAATGGATGGTGGTGGTAATGGTACAACATTGTGAATAATTAACAGATTGAACTGTATACTTAAAAATCATTAAAATGGGAAATTTTGTGTTGTATGTATGTTACCACAATAAAAAATAAAAATCTAATGAAGCCCTAAAAAATAAGACCTAAATAAAATGTTCTTCACTAAATAAAATGTTCTTCACTGTAAGATGTAAAATCATTAAAATATTACTCCTTTCCCAATTAATATATAAAATGTTGGAAAGTTCAGTTATTTTAGTGTTGGAATTGGTCAAAAAAAATTTTTAAGATATGCAGAAGTATGTCTGATGATAGCCAAGAAAAAATTTCTAAAGAAGGATGCGGGGAGACTTGTCTTAAGAGGTAATAAAAATTACCATGAAATAATTGGATCAAAATGTTATGATACTGACCCAGGAATGAATAGATAAAGGACACAAGTAGAGTCCTGAAGTAGAGCCAAATATATACAAGGTCTTAATACCACATATTGGGAATCAATGATTTTTTTTAAATAAATGATGCTAGTATAAATCACTGTCCATCTAGAAGAAAACCAAGCCAGAGTCTCCTCCCCCATCTGATGCCATATACTAAATATATTCTAGGTGGATTACAGACCTAATTTTTGAAATTTCTAAGGTGAAATTCTCCCATAACATAGAGTTAATCATTTAAAGTGTATGATTTAGTGGCATTTAGAGCATTACAATGTTGTGCAACAATCACCTCTCTCAAGTTCCAGATTTTTTCATCACCCCACAAGGACACCCTGTACCCAGTAAGTAATCACTCCTCATTCCTCCCTCCCCCTATTTCCTGGCAAACCTCTAATCTGCTTTCTCTCTCTATGGATTTGTTTATTCTGGATATTTCATATAAAAGAAATCATACAATGTGTGGCCTTCCAAGTAAAGATCTAAATTTTAAAATACTATTAAAAAAGAATTTAAGAGAATCTATTTCTAACAGGGTTAGCAGAGATGTCAACGAAGAAGAGAAATGCTGACTGTAAATTTTTGAATGGAAAAAAATTTGCCTTTTGAAACAGCGTGTTTCTTTTTCCATACTCATAATTCTATAGGAAAATAAAGATACATAATTTCTGTCAAAGAAAAATTGCCTTTTGAAAGCCAAAGACAAACAAAGGGGGAAAATTACACATATAGCATAGACCAGTGTAATAGAATTGAGAGTCCAGAAATACACCCACACATCTGTGGCCATTTGGTTTTGACAAGGGTTCCAAGTCCATGCATTGGGAAGGTAATAGTCTCTTCCACAAATGGTGCTGAGAAAACTCGATTTCCACATGCAAAGATTGAAGTTGGACCCCTCCCAAACACTGTATACAAAAATTCACTCAAAATGGATCAGTGACTTCCAGTGACTTAAATATAAGAGCTAAAACCATAAAACTCTTAGAAATAAATTTAGGAGAAAATCTGTGTGACCTTGGATTTGGCAGTGGTTTCTTAGATTTTACACCAAAAGCATAAGTAACAACAACAAAAAAATAGATAAATTGGACATCATAAAAATTAAAGACTTTTCTGTATCAAAGGGTGTTATCAAGAAAATTAAAAGACAACCTACAGAATGGCAGAAAATAGTGGCAAATCATTTATCTGTAAGGGTTTAATGTCCAGAATACGTAAAGACCTTTTACAACTCAACAACAAAAAGACACAACAATTGAACAAACAGTGAAGAACTTCAACAGACATTTCTTCAAGAAGATACACAAATAGCCGATAAGCACAGGAAAAAATGTTCAACATCATGAACCATTAGGGAAATGCAAATCAAAATCACAGATACTGCTTCACACCAACTAGAGTGTCTGTTATTTTTAGAATTAGAAATGCCAAGTGTTAGGATTTGGAGAATTTGGAACCCATATACATTGTTGATAGAAAAAAGTAAAGTGGTTGAGCTACTGTGGAAAACAGTTTCGTAGTTCCTCAAAAAGTTAAACATAAAATTATCATATGACCCAGAAATTCCACTCCTGGGTACATACCCAAAAGAATCAAAAGCAGGGACTCGAAGAGATATTAGTAATAGTCAAAAAGTAGAGACAATGCAAGTGTACATCAACAGATGAATGGATAAACAATGTGGTATGTGTGTATATCCAAAGGAATAAAAATTTTTTTAGCCATGAAAAGGAATGAAGTTCTGATACCTGGTACAACCTGAATGAACCTTGAAAACATTGTGCTGGTAGGTAAAGTAAGCCAGATACCCAAGGACAAATACTGTATGATTCTGCTTAGATGAAACATCTAGAATAAGCAAATTCATTGATACAGAAAGTAGATTAGAGGTTACTAAGGGCTGGGGAGAGGGAAGAATGGGAAGTTACTGCATAATGGGTCCAGGGTTGGGTGTGTTGAAGAGTTTTGGTAATGGGTAGTGGTGCTGGTTGCACAGCATTGTAAATGTAATATGCCATTGAATTGTATACCAATAAAAATTTTAACAAAATAAAAATTATGCATGGCAGAGTGTTAATCCTAATAATGGAAACCTCTAAAAGCTGATAAGGAAAACACAGAGTCCAGTAGATAAGAAGGTAAAGGAAGGAGAGATGCTTAACAGAAAAAAAAAAGATGACTGTAAACAAGGAAATTAAGGCAGTAATTCAGTACTCATTTTAACTAAGAACACTGGGCAAAATTTAAAAGTGCAATATGTATTGCTGGAGAGGATGTGGAGAATTTAATCTATGGAAAATACTGCTTTCAAAACGTATTTTCGATTCAGATTTATTTGTGCATGATACAACATTAAGAAAACTGGTTGAGTAAAAGGAATAATTGTATCCTCTTGTTTTTGTTTGCTTGAAAAGAAATAACCACATAAAGAGGAGGATGGGCCATGGTTGGGGGTGTGAGGACAGGCAGGGCACTGCAGATTGGGGGTGGCTGGGAGCTGCTACCCAGTTCCACTCCGTGTATGGGTAGCCTAGGATTGTTGCACTTGAAGCAGCATGTGCATGTATTTCTTTCATAGGTTAAAAGGAAAATAGGCGAAGTAGAGAAGCAGAAGAAAGGAAGGGTTTTATTAAAATAATTTCCAAATAAAATAATTCCACCTTGTTCATTTATTGCATTTAAACATACTTTAAATATAGTCCATCTTTCTAGAAATGGACCAAAAATGTTACAAGTTGTGGTAAAAAGGCATGGATTTTCTGAAAATAATCTATTAATTTCTTAATTCCCTTGAAAAGAAGTAACCTTTTGGGAATTTATGCATTTACTTTCTAAATATATTTTAGCATGGAATTGGAGTGGTGAGTAACTGATTACCTGCTTTGGTGAAGATTACCTAGAGATTTTTTAATAGTAATTTTTACCCCCACATTTCAGAAAAAGATTTGAAGTAGTGCCACAACTAAGTTTTTTGGTTTTTTTTTTTTTTTAGGTTTTTACAGTTACATTAATAAAAATAGAATTCCAGAATCATTCTAGGGAGATGAAGAAAGCAAGAATGCTAACTTTAAGTAGCAAAATATTTCCTGTGATTACACATTAGATTTGGGTCTGTGCTCTTAGGATTAAGGGAGTAGTAGTAGGGAGAGATAAAATAATTATATTGTCCCTTAGCAAAAGGTAAAGCACACTAAATACGTGGGGGAGAAACATCTTTTCCCCTTCATCTAAATCTTGAAAGAAATAAATCACATGGGATCTCATGGAGAGTGTTACTGACTTTCATTATACAGGTGTTCACAATTTTGTCACATGTTCAGAAGCTGCTGTTATATGGCTTTAAGAAGCTAAGGCTCAAACAAATGCTGAGTGAATTTGCTAACAACAGACCTGCCCTACAAGAAATACTAAAGGCAGCCCTACCAGCCGAGGAAAAAAGAAAGAGAGAGGTCTGGAGAAGGGCACAGAACTAAAGA
Source organism: Choloepus didactylus (assembly GCF_015220235.1). Lineage (NCBI taxonomy): Eukaryota > Metazoa > Chordata > Mammalia > Pilosa > Megalonychidae > Choloepus > Choloepus didactylus. The sequence continues at coordinate 7,366,939 of NC_051312.1, forward strand.
GTTTTAGTAAGGATACATTAAAGGAAATAGAGAGGGGGAAAAATATATCTGACAAATAAAAACGAAAGGATAAGATGGCTGATTCAAGAACTGCCTTCACCGTAATAACAATGAATGAATGAACGTAAGTCCCCAATTAAAAGATATAGATTGGCAGAATGGATTAAAAAATACGAACCATCAATGTGTTGCTTACAAGAGACTCCTCTTAGACCCAGAGCCACAAAGAAATTGAAAGTGAAAGGATGGAAAAAATATTCCGTGCAAGCTACAGCCAAAAGAAAGCAGGAGTAGCATTATTAATCTCAGATAAAATAGACTTTAAATGTAAGGATGTCATGACAGACAAAGAAGGACACCATATACTAATATAGTATTTCTTCTTCAACAAGAAGAAATAACAATCATAAGTGTCTATGCACCCAATCAAGGTGCCCCAAAGTATGTAAGACAAACATTGGCAAAACTGAAGGAAGCAATAAATAAATGTTTCCACAGTAATTGTGGGAGTCTTCAGTACATCACTCTCTCCTATAGATAGATCAGACAGAGGACCAATCAGGAAGTTGAAAAACTAAACAATGTGATAAATGAATTAGATTTAACAGACACACACAGAGCATTACATCCCAAATTACCACGATATACATTCTTCTCTAGTGCCCAGAATAGATCATACGCTGAGCCACAAAACAGGCCACAATAAATTTAAAAAGATTGAAAATATTCAAACCACATTCTCTGGTCACAATGGAGTACAATTAGAAGTCAATAAACATCAAAGATTGAGAACATACACAGATATCTGGAGGTTAAACAACACACTCCTAAACAATCAGTGGATTAAAGAGGAAATAGGAAGAGAAATTGCTAAATAAAGACGAATGAAAACAAGAGCAAAACATGTCAAAACTTATGGGATGCAGGAAAGGTGGTATTGAGGGGGAAATTTATAGCTCTAAATGCATACATAAAAAGGAAGAAAGAGCTAAAACCAAAGAACTAATGGAATGACTGAAGCAGCTAGAAAATAAACAGCAAACTAATCCTCAACCAGGCAGAAGAAAAGAAATAACAAGGATTAAAGCAGAGAGAAATGACATAGAGAACAGAAAAAATAGAATAAATAAAACCAAAAATTGGTTCTTTGAGATCAAGAAGATTGACAAGCCTTTAGCTAGACTGACAAAAAGTCCCAAATAAAATAATAAATGAGAGAGGGAGGGGACATTACTGCAGATCCCAAAGAAATTTTAGAAATCATAAGAGGAGACTATGAACAACTGTACAACCAACAAACAAGATAAGGTAAAGGAAATGGACAATTTCTTGGAAACACATGAACAACCTAGACTCTCCAGAGAAGAAATAGAAGACCTCAACAAACCAATCACAAGCAGAGATCCAATCAGTCATCAAAAAGCTTCCCACAAATAAATGTCCAGGGCCAGATGGCTTCGCAGGGGAATTCTACCAAACTTTGCAAAAAGAACTGACAGCAATCTTATTTAAACTTTTTCAGAAAATTGAGGAAAATGGAACACTACCTAACTCATTTTATGAAGCTAACATTGCTCTAATAGCAAAACCAGGTAAAGATACTACAAGAAAGGAAAACTACAGGCCAATCTCCCTCATGAATATAGACGCAAAAATTCTCAGCAAAATACTTGCAAATCGAATCCAAAGACACATTAAAAAAATCAAACACCATGACCAAGTGAGATTCATTCCAGGTATGCAAGGATGGTTCAACATAAAATCAACCAGTGGAATACAACAATAACAAATCAAACGGGAAAAATCAAATGGTCATCTCAATAAATGCTGAAAAGGAATTAGACAAAATCCAGCATCCTTTTTTGATAAAAACACTTCAAAAGGTAGGAATTGAAGGACATTTCTTCAATACGATAAAGGGCATATCTGAAAAACCCACAGCCAGCATGGTACTCAATAGTGAGAGACTGAAAGCCTTCCCTCTAAGATCCAGAATGAGACAAGGATGCCCACTGTCACCACTGTTATTCAGCATTGCTAGAAGTGCTAGCCAGAGCAGTCCGGCAAAACAGAGAAATAAAAGGCATCCATATTGGAAAGGAAGAAGTAAAACAGTCATTATTTGCAGTTGATACGATCTTACATTTGGAAAATCCCAAGAAATCGACAACACAGCTTCTTGAGCTAATAAACAAATTTAGCAAAGTAGCAGGATACAAGATTAATGCACGTAAGTCAGTAATGTTCCTATACGCTAGAAATGACCTAACTGAAGAGACCCTCAAGAAAAAGGTTCCATTCTCAATAGCAACTAAAAAAATCAATTACCTAGGAATAAACTTAACCAAGGATGTAAAAGACCTATACATAGAAAATTACATAACTTCACTAAAAGAAATAGAAGGGGACCTAAAAAGATGGAAAAATATTCCGTGTTCATGTATAGGAAGGCTAAATGTCATTAAGATGTCCATTCTACCCAAACTCATGTACAGATTCAGTGCAATCCCAGTCAAAATTCCAACAACCTACTTTGCAGACTTGGAAAAGTTGGTTATCAAGTTTATTTGGAAGGGAAAGATGCCTCGAATTGCCAGAAACATTCTAAAAAAGAAAAATAAAATGGGAGGACTTAACACTTCCTGACTTTGAATCTTACTATAAAGCTACAATAGTCAAAACAGCATGGTACTGGCACAATGACAGCTATATAGATCAATGGAATCGAATTGAGAATTCAGAGATAGACCCCCGGATCTATGGTCAACTGATCTTTGATAAGGCCCCCAAAACCACTGAACTGGGGCATAACAGTCTCTTCAACAAATGGGGCTGGGAGAGCTGGATATCCATATCCAAAAGAATGAAAGAGGGCCCCTACCTCACACCCTACACAAAAATTAACTCCAAGTGGATTAAAGACCTCAGTATAAGAGACGGCACCATAAAACTCCTAGAAGATAACGTAGGGGTATCACCTTCAAGACCTTGTATTAGGAGGTCACTTCTTAGACCTTACACCCAGAGCAACAAGCAACAAAAGAAAAGATAGATAAATGGGAACTCCTCAAAATTAAGTTTCTGTACCACAAAGGAATTTGTCAAAAAAGTGAAGATGCAGCCAACTCAATGGGAAAAAATATTTGGAAACCATGTATCTGACAAAAGACTGATAATCTTGCATATATAAAGAAAAATCCTACAACTCAATGACAGTAGTACAGACAGCCCAATTATAAAATGGGCAAAAGATATAAAAAGACATTTCACTGAAGAGGAAATGCAAATGGCTAAAAAACACATGAAGAAATGTTCATTTTCACTAGCTATTGGGGAGATGCAAATTAAGACCACAATGAGATGATATCTCACACCAATTATAATGGCTGCCATTAAACAAACAGGAAACCACAAATGCTGAAGAGGATGTGGAGAAATTGAAACTCTTATTCGTTGTTGGTGGGACTGTATAATGGTTCAGCCACTCTGGAAGACAGTCTGGCGGTTCCTTAGAAAACTAGATACCAAGTTACCAACAATTTCACTTTTCAGTATATACCCAGAAAATCTGAAAGTGCGAACAGATATTCATACACCGATGTTCATAGCAGCATTATTCAGAATTGCTAAGAAATGGAAACAATCCAAATGCCCTTCAACAGATGAATGGATAAACAAAGTGTGGTATATACACACAATGGAATACTACGCAGCAGTAAGAAGGAACGAGGTGGTGAAACACATGAAAACATGGATGAACCTTGAAGACATAATGCTGAGTGAAGAAAGCCAGACACAAAAAGAGAGAGAGTGTATGTTATCACTAATGTGAGCTCTGTGAAAAATGTAAAATAAATATTTTATGTTGTAGAATGTAGGGGACCTAGAGATAGACAGCAAATAGTGAAGGGGGAACGATAATCTAATAAGAACAGCTAAACTGTTGAGGATAATCTCAATGTTACGGGAATGCTCAGAAATGATTATGGTTTGCAAACTTTCTTGGGTATGGTAGGATCATGTTGGAAGCAATGTACTTATTTTAGGTTGTTTTTCTTATTCCTTTTGTTTGAATTTTTTCAATATTTTGATAAAGTAAAAAAAAAAAAACCATTGCATTAAAAAATTAGCTTCAGTGTAGTTATTTTAGGTTATTTTGTTTTTCTTATGCCTTTGATTATGATTTGTTTTCTTGGTGTATGGTAGGAACATGTTGGAAACAATGTAGTTATTTTAGATTAATTTTTCTTATTCCTTTGTTTGGATATGGTTTATTAATTATCTTGAGGTATGGTAGGAACATGTTGGAAACCAAGTAGCTATTTTAAGTTATTTTTCTTAATCCTTTGCTTTGTTTAGTTTGAAGTGTTTTTTTTTTGTTTTTTAATTTTTTGATGAAGTTAAAAACTTTAAAAACTAAAGCTAATAAAAGGCAAGTCAGTGAAGGCAATTTGGGGTGAAGAGGTTTCTCATTTTTAAAAAGCATTATGTAAGATTTTTTAATTAATTCAAAATTTAGCTATATTTGATTAGAGCTGAATAAAAATTCACCTTTCTATTGAATAAAAAGCAAAAATTCATGAAGCTGGATTTATTGGGAAAGTTTAGGAGACCCTTTTATTAATTGCCCTTCATTTATTTCAAAATAATTCATGTAAATTATAAAGTTAAAACAGGTTGCAAATCATTCTTGTCCAATGGTGAGAGGAAGTCTTCTAATGCTTTTTATTTAGTAACACTTTGTTAATTTAATTATCATTATTCATGTTTATCTCAGAAACTTTTAAAGGAATCGTTCCGGTTTGAATGTATTATGTCCCCCAAAATGCCATTATCTTTGATGTAATCTTGTGTGGGCAGATGTATCAGTGTTGATTAGATTGTAATTCTTTTCAGTGTTTCCATGGAGATGTGACTCACCCAGCTGCGGGTGATGACTTGGATTCGATAGTTTCCATGGATGTGTGGCCCCGCCCATTCACCATGGGCCTTGATTAGTTTACTAGAGCACTGTATAAACTCAGGCAGAAGGAGCGAACTTGATACAGCCAAGAGGGACGCTTGAAGAACACACAGGAGCGGCGAAAGGAGCTGCAGCTTACAGAGATATTTTGGAGATGGACTTTGAAAGCACGCTTTTGCTCCAGAGAAGCTAAGAGAGGACAAACGCCCCAAGAGCAACTGAGGGTGACATTTTGAAGAGAAGCTGAAGCCTAGGGAGGAATGTCCTGGGAGAAAGCCATTTGAAACCAGAACTTCGAGCAGACGCCAGCCAAGTGCCTTCCCAGCTAACAGAGGTTTTCCAGACGCCATTGGCCATTCTCTAGTGAAGGGACCCAATTGTCGATGCATTACCTTTATGGCCTTAAAACTGTAACTGTGGGAGAACCTAAGATGGTGGCTAGGTGAGACAGGGCAAAAAAACACCTCCGTGAAAAATACTAGATAAAAACCAGAAAGTGACCCAGAACACCACTGCCAGCTGTGCACCATCCGGACAAGGTCAGCTAAATCCACGGGGAACATGCATTTGGTGAAACCAGGAGCCTGCATTCTGAAACGAGTGAGATGGCTGAAAGTCCCGTGGCTGCACTGCGGTGTGGGGAAACAGTGGGCTGGCGTTTGGAGACGGCCTAGTTCTTTAAAAAAAAAGCCCAGGAGTGGCTGCAGATATGACGGGGAGAGCTGCGCAGTGAAGCACGGTGGGAGCGGGCTGGGCTAACGCCTTGGTGTCTGGCATGGAGGATACACCTTCCCACACATGCTGCTAATTGTCTCAAGACCAGAGGAGCAGAGGGGAGCCAAAAGGAGGAAGAAAACTGCATTCCTTGCAGCCATCTTCCCGGTAGGCGGGGAATGCTCTTGCCCGGGGCCAGACCCACAGCCCAGAGCCACACCAAGAAACCCAGTGAGACGGGGAATCTTTCCCGCAGCACTACACACAAGCCACAATATCGGCTGTGGACAGTGGCCTTTAATACACCCATGGCTGATTGTCCCGGAGCTGGGAGGGCGGAGCTGTGCGAAAAGGGGGAAGTTAACGCGTCCGATTCAACTGTCTTTGAAGCGGGCTGGGAGCGCCCCTGCATGGCCCAGTGACGCAAGGCTTTCCTGGCGGGCCGGCGCACACTTGTGACATAGCACAACCTTCCCTCAGCAGAAGTCCTGAAAGAGCACAGCTGGGAAGGGGGAACCGCTTGGAAATCCCAGGGACCCTACGCAGATACCAAGGACTTGTGGGTCAGCAGCAGAGACAATCGGTGAAAAGACTGAAATGAAGGCTTAGGCTCCTGCAACAGCCTTCAATCTCTGGGAACACCTGGGAGGTTTGATTATTAAAGCTGCCCTGCCTGCCTAACCACCCAGACACACACCCCACATTCAGGGCGGACAGCACCAGCAACACACCCAAACTTGGTGCACCAATTGATCCCACAAGAATCAGACCCCCACACACCACAAAGACAAAGTCGGGGAGAACTGACTTGAAGGGAATAGGTGACTCATGGATGCCATCTGCTGTTAGTTAGAGAAAGTGTATACCACCAAGCTGCAGTTCTTTCAGATTAGAGATGAAGTAAAGCAAATGCCAGAGAGGCCAAAAACAACAGGAAATCTTAAAGCATATAATAAAACCAGACGACATGGAGAACCCAAACCAAAACACCCAAATCGAAAGATCAGAAGACACACAGTACTTGGCACAATTAATCAAAGAATTACAGACAGGCAACAAGAGCATGGCTCAGGATATAAAGGACATGAAGAAGAGCATGGCACAGGATATAAAGGACCTAAAAGAGACCCTAGAAGAGCATAAAGAAGAAATTGCAACAGTAAATAAAAAAATAGATCTTATGGAAATAAAAGAAACTGTTGGCCAAATTAAAAAGACTCTGGATACTCATAATGCAAGATTAGAGGAAGTTGAACAACAACTCAGTCTCCTCGAGGACCGCAGAACAGAAAATGAAAGAACAAAAGAAAGAATGGGGGCAAAAATCAAACTGGATCTCAGGGATATGATAGATAAAATAAAACATCCAAATTTAAAACTCATTGGTGTCCCAGAAGGGGAAGAGAAGGGTAAAGGTCTAGAAAGAGTATTCAAAGAAATTGTTGGGGAAAACTTCCCAAACCTTCTACACAATATAAATACACAAAGCATAAATGCCCAGCAAACTCCAAATAGAATAAATCCAAATAAACCCACTCCAAGACATATTCTGATCAGACTCAAATGCTGAAGAAAAGGAACAGTTCTGAAAGCAGCAAGAGAAAAGCAATTCACCACATACAAAGGAAACAATATAAAACTAAGTAGTGACTACTCAGCAGCCACCATGGAGGCAAGAAGGCAGTGACATGACATATTTAAAACTCTGAAAGAGAAAAATTTCCAACCAAGAATACTTTATCCAGCAAAACTCTCCTTCAAATTTGAGGGAGAGCTTAAATTTTTCACAGACAAACAAATGCTGAGAGATTTTGCTAATAAAAGACCTGCCCTACTTGAGATACTAAAGGGAGCCCTACCGACAGAGAAAAATGCTGAGGGACTTCACCACCAGTAGATCAGTCCTATAAGAAATGCTAAAGGGAGTTGAGCAGGCTGAAAGGAAGGGACACTAAACAATTGACTGAAACTACATGAAGAAATAAAGGATACCACTAAAGATCACATGGTAAATATAAATACCAATACTACTATATTTTTGATTTGTAACTCCACTGTTTACTTCCTACAGGATCTAAAATACATAAACTGTAATGATAAATCAGTGGTTTTGGACTCAGTGTAAAATATATAATTTTTGACAAGAACTACTTAAAATGGGGGAATGAGGGAGTATAGGAACATAGTTTATGTGTCATATTGAAGTTAAGTTGGTATCAAAGAAAAACAAGATTGTTATAGATTTAAGATGTTAAATTTAAGCCCCACGGTAAACACAAAGAAAGTATCAGAGAATATGACCATAGAGATGAAAAGTAGAGTAGGTGTTCTACGAAGTGGGGGAAGGGGCAATGGGGAGTTAAGAAATAAGTGTAAGGTTTCTGTTTGGGGTGAAGGGAAACTTCTAGAAATGGATGGTGGGAAGGTGATAGCATTGCAACATTCTAAATGTGATTAATCCCACTAATGGAATGCTAGGGAGGGGGTGGAATGGGAATATTTAGGCTATATATATGTTTCCACAATTGGAAAAAAAAAAAAAAGACGGTCTAAATAGATAACAATTTAATGCCAAGGATGATCCTGGATGGGATCTGAGGATGGAGGAGAGGAGGCTCAATGGGACACAGATGGGACCTAAGGGGGGAAAAAAAAGGAAATATAGAATGTAAGCTTTGTATCAAGGTTGAATTTCTTGAACTTCTTAGCTGCGTTTAATGGGATTGCATAAAAGAATGTTCTTATTCATGGGAAATGTATATATGAATTATATTGTTTTTTCAAGTATGTGTGCAGCTTGCTCTCATGTTCAGAAGACAGAGCAATAGAGGATGGATGATAGGGAGGGAGGGAGGGAAAGAAAGAAAGAAATGGTGGTGTGACAGGATGTTAAAGGTGATGGATCGGGGTATCAGGGGAGGGGGTTCGGGGTATGCTGGAGTTCTGTGTATGGGGTTTGTACAGTTTTTGCAACCATTCCTGTAACTTTGAATTTATCTCAAAATAAAATTTCTTATTTTTTAAAAAAAAAAAAAAACTGTGTATAACCAAATAAACCCCCTTTATAAAAAGCCAATCCATTTCTGGTGTTTTGCATCCCAGCAGAATTAGCAAACTAGAACAGGAATTAACAGTTTTTAATGTCCCAAGAAGTGAAATTTGTGCAGATTTACTCTAGCTTTCTTCTTACACTGAGTTTCAATTAGGATTTGTTTGTATCTAACATTAAGTTCTAAGTAATGACTTAATTTAGGGAAACTCACTGGTATTTTTTTGTATTCCTTAATTTTCAACTTTCTGTAATATAATGGTAAATTGTTCAGAAAAAAACTAGAATATAATTAATAGGTTTTTTAGAACCACAGTTCAGACCTAGCTTTTCATTGTGCCAGCCAGTTTTGAAATTGAAGAATTTTTTATTTGTATCTACAGATGAAATTTTACAAGGTCCAGTATTTTCCCATAGACAGTTAACAATTGATTGACAGTTACCATAACAAATTGTTTGGTTACTTTGAATCTAGATTGTTTATGTTACTTCCGTATACTAATTTCTTTTGAGAGTCCTAGAATTGGAGATTTCTAGTGATGATTGAGGCCTCATCAGTTCGTTGTTATCTGTTGATTTGATGTGGCCAAGTACTCTCAGCAGCCACACTTGTTGTAAGTGTGCTGCTTGCTTAATCTGTGTTATTTTCTCTTTCAGACGAGGAACTGGTGCTTTCAAATCCAGAGTGGGACTGCCTGCGCCTGCTCCTGTTATCAATAGCAAATATGGACTCAGAGAAACTGATAAACGTTTAAATAGGCTTAAAAAGTTAGGTGACAACAGCAAAAATTCAGACAGTCAATCTGTCAGCTCTAACACTGATGCAGATACCACTCAGGAAAAAAACAATGCAAGTAAGTAAGGGAAGGGAGATTTGAAAAGCATACCTTTTTAAAAGTATTTTCACACAACTTGCTTTCTAAAGCATGCTTCAATAGTTTTGAACATTTAAATATTGAAAGAAACTGGCACTCATGAGCTTCAGCATCACTGAAAGGCTCTAGAAATGATTTGAGTACAAAGGCACAGTCTGTGTCCCACCTCCAAATTCAGTACAATAGTCTAGACTGAATTGTGTGGGTTTTTAATATGCTTGGTAACTGGATATTGAATTCCTCACCATGTGTTCCAGGGTCATCATAGGTTTGAGAGAAACATTTCAAGGTGTTAGTGACTCTATAATGATGTCATCAGCCTCTGAGAAGACAAGAGTGAAGTAGAATCATAGAGGCACGATACATGGTCTACAGCCTGGCCAGTCAGTTAGGAAAAGGTGATGGGCTTGGAGGAGTTCACAGCTTCTGGCCTCGAGGCTTTCCCCATTTTTACTGCTTACTTGCCTTTTTCAAAATGAACTGACTCAATTCGCTGAATCACTAGTTACCAGACTCAGAATTGTGGTAGACGAGCATTTTGAATGTCACCGTATTATGGTGCATTGTATTGGCCACTTCATAAGGTAGCAAGAAAAGAGAGAGAAAAAGGAGAAAGAAGCAAGCTTTGAGATACCAGTTGTGTGTGTGGGCAAAATCTAATGGAAACTGGAAAAAGAGAAAATGAAGATTAAAAAAAAAAAGAGAAGAAAGCCTAAACAGGCAAAAGAAAACATCTTATTTGTGGAACTTTGAAGTACTGGAACCATTCTGATTGCTTTTCATTTGGGTATCGCCAGTTTTCTCTAGTTGCCACTAAAGCGGTAGACTCTTTAGTCTCACTTGTCTCTTATAGACATGAATAAAGTTAGAAAGTTTTAGTTTGGTGCTCCCCAAAGTATGCCTGTTTTGGTACTGTAAGTGTCCAGATGAGACTTCTTATGACTCTTAGCACTTAGGGGCTCTCTGAGATAATGATTATTTTAGGCTTTTCTCCTCCCTGTCTTCCAATGTTTTCAGCCCAACATTGGGTGCTCCCCTGCCCTACAAAAAATCCAGAATCAAAAGGAAGGCATCTCCCTCTGTGGTAAATGTCACTGCTGTGAATTCCTGGGAATCTACCTGCTGCTGGAAGTCAGGCCAGGCATAATCTCTGTGGTAAAACAATACTGTATTCCTATTCCCAGTCTCTAAGCTAATGTCCAGTGTCAACACAAGAGCACAGTTAGTCAATCTGATCACTGTTGACTGTTGGTTCTGATAATAAATGCAATGTAATGAACACTTGTTTTCTGAGTCTGGCTCCTTGGTGAAACTAGAGACTTGTGAAACCCATTCTGTAAATGCATTGGGAAAACACTAGGGCTGCCCATATATGAGTGCCTGCATTGAATGGCTCTGTGGCATACATGGTGGTGTTTTATGTTTTAATGCATCAACTGTATAACTAGTGTGTAAATGCTGAACTCAGTATACCACTTAATTTAAAAGATCAGAATACACGTTTTTGGAAGGTGCTGAGTGTACTAGTTAATATTTAACCATCTAGGAAATATTTACAAATAAACCAGATATTTATTTAAAAGCCTGATACTTACTGAAAAGATAAAAAGATGTCTGAGACTCAGGCCCCTCCCTCTAGCTCTGGCTCCAAGATAAGAGACACAGATACCATACAGAGCAGACTATTAAAGCCATTTTTGAAGTTTAGAGTAATCCTTTTGAGTTGTAGTCCCAGCATTACAGAATAGAAATAGAGCACTTTCCAGTGACTACTTATATTGGACTGCTTGCTTTGTTCAAATTGCGTTTCTGTAGAATGATTGAGTAATTCAAGGGTTGGTATACCTACCTTTGCAAGTCATGTGACCGAGTCGCTAGGCATGGCTAAGTGCTCTGAAGGAGCCAGGGCTGGCAGCAGTCATCTCTGTTGTACATTCAGTTGTGTTCATCTAAGTTTTTCCCAAGTTCTTAAATGTATTTGTTTAGTCTGTATTTCTTTTGTGTCTTGTGTCTCCAGTCATATCCTTCTGTTTGTTTTAAAGAAAGGCTTTTCTTTAAGAGCAGAAGGTAGAAAAGCCAGAACCACAAGACCTCTCCCAAAGGAAGTGGGCATGTGTTGGTGTGGAGATTTGAAGTGTCTTCTTTCCCAGGCTGCCCATCTTAATCCTGCATTTCTCCATTTAGAATTTAGCAGCTGATGGAGGAATTGCGTTTTAGAAGAGCATGTAGTTTATTTTTAAAGAAACTTTTTTGCCTAGTTGAGAGAGAAATTACATCTTCCTTCTATGTAGGTCCTTTTTTGAAAGGTATCTGGAGAGCCACAACTTGACTATTTCCTTTAGTATCCAGGGAGAGATGACATGAGGCACATTTTCACATATTCAGTCCACAAGTCTGAATTATAAATGCCATCACTGAAACACATTTTAGTTTTTCAGGCCCGCCGTGTGCATTGGTTGGGCTGCCTGCTGTAGTTAGTGCTGCGATGGGGTGAGAGCCAGAAATCTTCAGGAGCAGTGCATGGACGTGGGGGCACAGTCACTGCCAACGCCACCAGTCGGTGCAAGACCCAGCAGACTTAGCTGGTGGGATACATCATCTTAACTAGGGAGTGCCTGTTCCAGAGGTCACACACTGGGCTCCACATCTCACTCTCTACCCATCACAGGCATCACTCATTGATCTTAACACTCCTTTCTGCCAAGTCTCCGTGCTACTTCAGTCGGTCTGGCACACTGCTCCCAGCAGCCCTTACCCTGTCTGTGTTGGTCACGTGAGATGAAAGCTGCTGGCTGTATTTGGTAAACCTCTTGAGACTAGGATCTTTAAAGTCCTACTGAGGGTTTTCTGGATGTTCATGTTCTGAAGATGCTAAACTGGGTGTGGCCCTCCTGTTATTTTGGTTTGCATTGATGGTATGCATTTCCAGTACTGTCCGGAGCAGAGCCGTGGGCGCAGCTGGAGTGCCCAGAAGTCTCTTACGTTGTTTTGTTGCTGCCATATCTCGCACTGTCACAGTGGGCCGTAAGTCGATGCTTTCTGATTTTGAGGACACCCTGAAATGACTGTGGTAGCCATGCAGGGTCCTTTACCCTTGAGGTGTGACTGATCCTAATTCTATGGTGCACCTCCCAGGCAGTGTAATGGAGCAGCTCAGAAATGGAGCTCTTGAGCCATAGACACAATTCAGAATGCCTCTTGTCATGTACCAGATGGATGATCTTAGACAAGCTGGTCCATGTGTGGCTCAGTCTTCACATGCTCACTTCACAGGGTGCTCATGGGGATTGAGATAACACTAATTGGGCCTGTCTGCCCAGCTCCTGGTATATAATAGTTGATCAGAAGAATGTGTATCTCTACCTAAAATTTCTCCCTAGATTTATGCATTTGGGATTCATCTCAGCCACTAGGGGAAGATGGTCTCACAGAGTATATTATACTGAAGCAGGGTGGTCATGGGTGTATTTTAGCAACACTTTTGTCAGAATCCTAATTCTCTCTTCATAAACTTTTAAGTTTAGCTTTTAGTTTGTCATTTAAGGCCACAGTTTTCTTCCCTTAGCGTTATTGTCTCTGAAATTCTCAAACCCCCAAAACTGTAGCATCTTCTTGGGACAGTGAAGAGCCCTTGACACTATCAGACTCTCAGCTTAGTCACATTTCTCTTGCCTGGTGACTTAGCTGTGTCTTTACTGCCCTTCTGCTTGAGGAGCACACCTTTTGTCAGGGCTTTTGATAATGTACTGCTTTTCAACCATAATACACTAATGAATACAAAACATGTAAATGGATTCTGTATGAAATAATACATAGCATCTGTTTTGTGGTCAGTTTAGAACACAAAAACACCGAAGTGCTTCGTCAGTGACTCCTGCTGTCAGCTAATAAGGAGTCTGTTAGAAGGAGGGTGGAATGGGGGAAGGCCCAGTTTCAAAGTCACCATAAAATGAGATTCATCTAATGGACTCCAGTAAGAAGTGCCCAACTGGGGAAGTCTTGGGTGTCATGAAAGTACATAGGAAGGGTGGCCTTTTTTACATAGGAACTCATGAAAGGCTTTGGAGAGGTGTTTCCAAAGCTGAGACTTAAGGGGGTGAGGAGTTGGCCAAGTGAAGCACTCTCAAAGCAGAGGAAGTTTCATAAATGCAGATGTGATGAGTATATGACTTGAATAATTTTGTCATGACAGGAGTGAAAGGTGGGAAGAAGGGGTGTGACTACTGTTTAAAATTTTGGACTTTATTCTTAGGGCATTAAGCCACTGAAGGTTTAAAGCCCAGAAGTGGCGTGATGTGCTGGGAAAATCATTCTCACTACATGGTTGAGAATGAATTGTTGGGAAAGCAATAGGACAGATGAGGGAAAAGTGTTATTCAGGCAGGAGGTTATGGCGGTGGGGAGGGAAAGAAGTAGATTGGTTCCAGTGAGGTTGCCAGGGTAGCTGCCACAGGGCACAGTGGTTGATTGGATGAGACCATTCGGTGAGGAGAGCAAGAGTCCAGGGCGACCACCAGGTCTCTGGCTTGGGTAGCTGGGTGGGTGGTGGTATTATTAACCAACATGGAGAACTCAGAAGGGGAAGTAGCTTGAGGCAGGGTGGTGAGTTCAGTTCAGACATGTTGAGTGAGGGGGGGTTTATGTGACATCCTCAGAGAGACATCCAGATGCCATCCCTTTGTGTTTGGTGATATCAGGAGAGAAAATCAGGCTAGAAGGGGTAGTTAGGACCCTGTGTGCATGTAAATAGTAATAATCACTGGGGAGGGGTTGCTGATCACCCCAAGAATGTGTGGAGTTCCAAACGAGAGGCCTAGGAGTGAGCATTGCCAAAGGCACAGAGGGGAAGGTGCATGCCAGGGAGGCCAAAGGATGCCCTGGAGAGGGTCGTCTTCATGGGCAGCCAAGGAAATGAGAGCTTTTCAAGAGAAAGAATAGGGGTATCAGTGTCACATTCTGCAGAAAAATGAAGAAAGGACTGAAAAGCGTTCAGTGTTCTTCAGGGCAAGGTGGTTGTCAGATTGACAAAGGATGTGTCATTGGAGGTACAGTCTGACTCCAGACAGGGCAGGGAGGATTGCTGCTGAGAGAAGAGGTGACCTCAGGTGTGTAATGAGAATGGTGTGGAAGAAGGCAAGACGAAAGGTAGAGCATCACTTACCGCAGTCAGACAGTTCTTACAGAGTCATAGGGTGAGCAAAGGAACATCGGCCTCATCTGGAAAAGTCAAACAAATGGTAGCCAAACAGGTTCAATCCTGTCTTGGATTTTACCTGGAAACTAGGAACATCGGTGTGTGTTTATGTTAATGAGCACATTTCCTTAGTCTGCTTGTAGTCAGTCCCTGTAAACATAAACATAAGGGAATCCTTTAGCACAGTAATTCCTTGAATATCCTTGTATTTCCTAAGTACTTTCTAGCAAGGAGTTCTGCATAAAATTGAGTAGTATCCAAATTTCACTACTCCTACAATTCTAAAATAAGTCGCAACCTTAGTTGTAACCCCTGCACATAAGTGTGTTCTTGGTTCAGTCAGTGGGTTTCAGTCCTCTGGATTCTGCTGATGTGGGTGCCCTGAAGCCATTTATAAGCCATTCTCCTTGAGTATGGTGGTTTGATAGTTTTAGAATGTTCGTTTTTCTTGATCCTCTGACAGTAAAAACTAATAGAAACTTGCTTGCTTAGCTGTGTAGATGGATTAGAAGGTGCCCTGACCACCGTAGGCCTGTAATGAGCAGCAGAGACCTTGCAGGGTTCCTGATGTTCCCTTGGGCAGGCAGTGCACCTGGCCTACCTGTGTACATCGTTTTATTCTTCCTGTTTTCTGGTGAGAGGTGATGATTATTAGTTTGGTCATCTTATCTCAGCTTCCTTAGTGAATGATTTAAACAGGTATTTTGATCAGGAAGAGGTTTTTCAATTGGGATATAGGGGAAACTAAGTAATTAAATAGTTAACTCGTATATAAAACTGCATAAATACAGGTCCGGAATGTAAACATAGAGAAAAAAATAAAGAGACAAAGCTAATGCTAAAATCAGAGACTCACTTTGGGAGCACATGGTTTAAACTTGAGTTCCATACAAGCCTTTTGAGATGTCATGGAACTGTTACCTTAGTGCTCCCCAGGGGTCATTGCCATTGGGATTGTCATAACCATTTTGTGTCCTTGCCTTGGAGGAAAGAATTTTTAATCCCTCTTTGATCTGAGAGCATATAATTTTAGCAGCATGCCTCTTTCCTCTTTCAGTTTGATTGTTGACATCAGGCAGTCACTGAAGGGACGAGGCCAAGTAAGTTCTGCAGCTTTTCCAAGTTGACGGCCCGCTAGATGTACTTTTTGGCCCTTGCGGAATTGGAGGGAACAACTTACAAGTAGTGTAGTTTGTTTTGTTTTGATAAATGTCTATTGGAAATAATATATATAGTACTTAGGATCTGTTTTTCTTGTTTGAAACCATTGTGATAGAATTTGTTTCTTAGTGCCCATTAGGAGTATGTTTCTCTTGTTTTCTCTGGCCAGGATTAGTAATTACTTACTTGAAGTTAATGAGTAATGGATGTAGGAAAATATTTTAAATGATGGTGTAAAGAAGAATTGGGGGTGGGGGGGCCTATGAGTTACTTAGTTTTCCTCTAAATCTTTTGAGTGGTAAAATACTAAATCAGGAAAAATATTTAAGATATCATAGATTAAGGACAAATCTAGGTTCCTGGAATGCCAAGAGATATTTATAAAATTATTTACCTCAAAAATGAATTCATAATCCATTAATTAGAAGTAGAAATTAAAGAACTTAAAGAAGGAAAAGCAGTGTACGGATGCTTTTGTGCTGACAAAAACTGAACTGGGTGGTCTGTTTCCTACATGTTTGTGTGATCTAAGTATTTCATAGGTAATGGTCTGGTTTTCAAGTTTATCTTGTTGAACACTATTGGGCTACCAAAGCTGCTTTTCATCCTTTTTTTTTTTTTTTTAATCCTTACAGCTTCTAACCGAAAATCTTCAGTCGGTGTGAAAAAGAACAGCAAGAGCAGAACATTAACAAGGCAGTCTATGTCAAGAATCCCAGCTTCTTCCAACTCTACCTCATCTAAACTAACTCATATAAATAATTCCAGGGTACCAAAGAAACTGAAAAAGCCTGCAAAGCCTTTACTTTCAAAGATAAAATTAAGAAATCATTGCAAACGGCTGGAGCAAAAGAATGCTTCAAGAAAACTTGAAATGGGAAACTTAGTACTCAAAGAGCCTAAAGTAGTTCTGTATAAAAATTTGCCCATTAAAAAAGATGCAGAGCCGGAGGGACCAGTACAAGTTGCAGTTGCTAGTGGGTGCTTAACTAGACATGCAGCGAGAGAACACAAACAGAATTCTGTGAAAGGTGCTCATTTACCTGGTGAGGGCTCACCCTGCACATACACAACCAGGCGGTCGGTGAGGACAAGAATGAATTTGAAGGAGGCCTCCGACATCAAGCTTGAACCAAATGCATTGGATGGCTATAAAAACAGCCTGATGGAACCTTGCTCAGACAGTGGCCAGCACCCAGCTCCTCTGGGGCCAGAAGAATTGGCTCATGAAGCTGCACAAAATGGGGAAGCAAGGTGTCATAAGAGTGACACTGGCTTGTCAAGGAAGAAATCACGACAGGGAAAACTTGTGAAACAGTTTGCAAAGATGGAGGAGTCCGTTCTTGTGCATGGGTCCCCTGGGAGAGATGGCATGCTGCCAGATTTGGCAGGCTCACGTTCGGAGCAGGGCGAGCACAGTGGCATGGGGGGCCTGCCTGGGGGCTACACAGACTGCGCCCCTTCGCCTGTTGGCTGTTCACTTGTGACATCTGATAGCTTCAAAACAAAAGATAACTTCAGAACTGCAAAAAGTAAAAAGAAAAGGCGGATCACAAGATATGATGCGCAGTTAATCCTGGAGAATAACTCGGGGATTCCCAAATTGACTCTCCGTAGACGTCACGATAGCAGCAGCAAGACAAATGAGCAAGAGAATGATGGAATGAATTCTTCAAAAATAAGCATCAAGCTAAGTAAAGACCATGAAAATGATAGTAATCTCTATGTAGCAAAGCTTAATAATGGATTTAACTCAGGACCAGGCAGTAGTTCTACAAAATTAAAAATCCAGCTAAAGCGGGACGAGGAAACTAGGGGGTCATACGCAGAGGGTCTTCATGAAAACGGGGTGTGCTGCAGTGACGCCCTCTCTCTCCTGGAGTCTCAGATGGAAGTGGATGACTATAGTCAGTATGAGGAGGAAAGCACAGGTGACGACGACTCCTCGGGGGCCGAGGGAGAGGAGGAGGACTATGACGATGACTTCGAGGACGATTTCATCCCCCTTCCTCCAGCCAAGCGACTGAGGCTCATAGTAGGGAAAGACTCTATAGACATTGACATTTCTTCCAGGAGAAGAGAAGATCAGTCTTTGAGGCTTAATGCATGAGCTCTTGGTCTGAATTTGACCCGGGATAACTTCTTTAAAGAAATAAATTCCAGTCAATTATTCCTCAACCGAAACATTTTAGTGGCAGCATCTACTATTGTCTCTTCACTTATCAGCATAATAGTGTAGAAAGTGTACAGCATACTGACTCTTCTTAAGTCCGATTTGTGCAAATTTTTATTGTACTTTTTAAATAGCATTCTTACGTGCAATTCTGAATTAGAGGTAAAGTCCTGTTGTAAAATAAAGGCTCAAGAAAAATTGTACAGTGCTAGCAACTCTTCACACAGGACAATGAGAACAATAATGTGGCTACACAATTCTTTTTAACTTCAAGAGCATCAACTGGCTCTTTAATATATGACTAAACAATAATTTAAAACAAATCATAGTAGCAGCATATTAAGGTTTTCTAGTATATGCTAATATCACCAGCAATGATCTATGGCTTTTTGATTTCTTTGCTAGATGTTTCCTCCTTGGAGTTTTGTCAGTTTCACACTGTTTGCTGGCCCAAATGTACTGTTTGTGGCCTTCGTTACAGTAGCAAGCCATTGGTGGGAGTCAAATTGGTTTCTTTAAAAAAAAAAAAAAAAGTCCAGTTACATGCGTGGTGGCTCACTGTTCAGTACATTATATGTACGAGGATAGCAGTGTGCAGGATGTATCCATACAGCGTATTTATTGCTTGTCATGTAAATTAAAGGCCTTGTATTTAACACTTTTCAACCCTTTTAGATAAAATTGTTCTTTGCAAGAATGATTGGTGCTTATTTTTTCAAAAAATTGCTGTGAACAATGTGATGACAACAAGCAACATTTATCTAATGAACTACAGCTATCTTAATTTGGTTCTTCAAGTTTTCTGTTGCACTTGTAAAATGCTACAAGGAATATTAAAAAAAATCTATTCACTTTAACTTATAATAGTTTATGAAATAAAAACATGAGTCACAGCTTTTGTTCTGTGGTAACCTATAAAATGTTTGTCTTTGAAATTCAATGTAAAGAACTGAAAACAATGTACATGTTGTAAATATTTGTGTGTTGTGAGAAATTTTTGTCATAAGAAATTAAAAGAACTTACCAGGAAGGTTTTTAAGTTTAGAAATATTCATGCCAATAAAATAGGAAATTATAAATATATAGTTTTAAGCACTGCATCAGTGGGAGTTCTTGGCTTATGTTAGTTTATGAAATATCAAAGATACTTTGACTATATTATCAGTTAAACAAAAAGGAGTCAGATTTAATTTGTTTTTTGAAGCACTTTGAGATGAGAGATTAATTTTAAGTTAACTTAATGAGCAAAGTTTTGATTACTGCTTTATGTTCAATTCCAGGCTCTTTCAGGATTTCTCTGAATTAATTTGCAAATCATTAAAGAATTTGGGAGTATAAATCTGTGACAGGTGTGTGACACCAGTGGGTCTTTTTGTTTCTGGGCAATGTGAACTTGTGCTTTCAGATATACAGTGTTCCTAAGGAAAATCAATTTAGGGGATTCATACAGTGTCAACAGAAAAGTAGCCCACATCTTCAAGTATGAAAAGGATCTGCAGGCAGTGAAAAGTCCAGTGGCAAAAGCATATGCTTACCATCTTGTTAGTAAGGATTGATTCCTACCAATTTCCAGGTTCTGGGGACATTTAAATTTATGTTCCTTAGAACTATTGCTAGTATCTTTCAAATAGAAATTAATAATGTTCATAAAAGTTTTAAAAGTTTAGATTTTTTTTTCCCTCGTGTTCCCAAGGAATTAACTTCTGTAGTCTGCTGTAGTCTTCCCCTCATTTGTAAGGTGCAGTTTGATCCCTCAGGTAGGAACTTGGAAGCCTGTGGTAGGCCTCCTCCCACACATGTGCTCGCCCCCAGGTTCCCCGCACCCAGGGGGCAGCCGCGCAGTCTCAGGAGCACGTTAACAGGTCGCCCTCGGTCCTCCGAGTGCCTGTGGAGGGGCTGTGTGGAAGGTACAGAAAGCGCCAGAGAACAGTGGGTCACCCTTCTGTTCCCAGTTAGCCTGGGGGTGTTTGAAGAGGTTCAGAGACTAAATACTGAGCTGTTTCTTTGAATACCAACAATAGCCATTTCAGGAATTTCAGTCTTAAGGAAAAAGCAACAAAACATTTCATTTCCCACTATCTTCCATTGTTTAAGCTTTATTTTAGTAACTTATTTATGTTTTAATTTTACTGCGGCCTCATCTTTCAAGGCCGACCTTCCCGTGGGTCTTGGAGCAGTGGCATTTGGTGAGAGTCACTGCCTCTCGGGAGTCGGTGTGCACAAGCACTCAGCAGCCACTGTTGATGCTTCTGGGGAAACCTCCTCTCCGCTTATTTCAAAGGTGGGGGCCTCAAAGCTGTTCTAGATCTGCTGTAGAACTTCAGTGTGTGCAATGGCAAAATCCCCACGCTGTAGACCAGTTTGGAAGAGGTTGCATTAAATAAAACTTCTAGCTTGAGCTTATGCAATGATTGGTAAAGATTTTGGCATTGTAAGAATTAGGAAATGAGCATAGAAATATTTGTAAAGTATTCCATTTTCAATCATTTTTCAAATTACTGTTTTACATTGTTTTGCTGAGTTGTAATACTTTTGAGATACAATGTATTCCTTGTACTGAAAGAATGAAAAAGGACTTTTTCAGCATTTGAGGTAAGTTCTTTAACGTTTCATTAAAAACATTTTTTACAAGTATTTTGTACATGCACTTGCAGTATTGAGGTTAATCATTTTAATAAATTCGGAAATTAAAACAGTTTGGCCAGTGTTCACTGTATCTGAGAGAAAAAGATCAAAGTGGTGACTTTCTCAAGATTTTCATATAAAGCAGAATTTGTAAGATCAGAAAGTTCTTGAAGTGTCTCTAGGCCCTGGTCGCCTCCTGCTTCCTTGCCATTCGGAGTGTAAAAGCAGAACCGCGGGCATGGGCTCGTCTCAGTGAGAAGGCTGCTTCTAAACCATGGAACATCCTAGCTCTGGAACTCAAGAAGCCCTGTCCTCAAAACAGAACAAAAGATTGTTTGAGAGCTCTTGCAACCCAATTATTAATAGTTTCTGATGACTTGATTTTTCGTCACCAAATTGGACAAAACTGGCATATCCAGAACCGGCCTGGGTCCCTTTAGCTCCCAGTCACTGCTGCATAATCCAGTTGGAAGAGAAACAGACCGGCTTCTGAGTCAGGAAACCTGACACCTGGCTCTGCAGCAGTCGAGTGACCCCGAGCAAGCGCTGGACCTCCAGATTTCATTTTCCCAGCATCTGCCACCTGGGGAGGCTGCCAGTTAAGTTTCAAGATGTGCTGCATCCACTCTTGAAGAGGGCAGTCAGGGCGAGGAGCTCAGACCAGACTACAAAAGCATTCGCTTCTGGTTCAAAGAGTCAGGGTTGGGTTGCCGGGATACAAGATGATATGGTTGTTAAGATACTCAGGCCTCTTACTCAGAGTCAGGTTTTCTCTCTACTCTGAAGTGAAATACTCCTTTCCAGTAGCCATGGCGGCTAACTTGCAGCATGCTGCTCAGAGTCCTCAGGCGCTGTCTGCCAGCCTTCTGTCTCTGATGTGATCCCCATCATGTTCTGTGGAGACCAGTAGCACTTGGCAAGATGCAAACAAGCTGCCACCCTTGGGGTTACTTTGGTATCTCTGGGTGATATTAAGGGTGACATGGGCACGGCTTGTGGCTGCTAATGCGGGGGCCCAGAGGAAAAGTGAGTTTTGATTCTTCTGACTGGGGGGAGAAGACCAATAGGAAGGTGCACTTGGTGTGAACAGCCAGGACTGGGATGGGAATCTCCCACAAACCTCCTGTGCCCCTCTCTGGCCTCCACCGCTCGCCTTCTGGGAAAGTGAGCTCCGTCATGGAAACGGGGGAAGCTTCTGACCTGGAGAAGGCAGAAGGCAGCCTCAGAGAAACGGCTTTGGTAATGTTTCTAAGAGGTCAGCCTGTTTTCAGATCCTGTTTTCTCCTTGTCAGGTTGTGAATTTTCTAATAAGTTGCAGTAAACAGTGACTTCTGTCTTTTGGGGGCAGCCCACCTTCTTGAGTGATTATCTTCTGCAAAGAAGCAGCAGCCTTGGGTCTGTCCATCAGCACCAGCAGGGCCTTGCAGGAGCCGTGTCCCCAATCTGAGACCTAGAGCAGCCAGGGCCTGTCACGGCAGGAGTAAAGTTTCATTTCTTTAATAAATATTTGTTGAACATCTATTATGTATCAAATGCTTGGCAGTGGCGAGGCAAGATTTGACTCTCCAGAGTGGGATGTAATTAAAACCACGGGAGGAGTTAAGATGAACCCCAGGAAAGGGGCCTTCTGATGCTAAAGGACAGATGCGGGAGGAAGAACCAACTCTGCTCCTGTACTGGGAGTGGACAGCAGCAGGGCGTAGCGCTCTGAGGTCAGAAGTGTTCTCTTGTCATTGGTTATAGTGGACTTGGAGAGCGCAGGTAGAGGGCGAGTCATATTGCTTGAGGACGGAGCAGGAGAGGAAATTTGGCTGTGAAAGGGTTTGAAAGAGGGCAGCAACTAGAAGAGGAGGTGGAGTTAGGGATGGTGGTACATTTTGTTTTGTTCTGTTTTAATGAAAAGCATAAACAAGTTTAACTGTTGAAATGGGAAGCTTCCATAGGTGATTAGCACGCAGCAGAGTTCCTGAGAAGGAAAGTAAAGGAATTACTGGGAGCCCAGTGGGGATGGTGGGAGTACAGGTCCTTGTAACAAAAGGAAGGAAAGGTTGGGGATGCAGAGAGGGGAGCCAGTTGCTGTATCCAGGGTTTCTACTTTGCCAGGAAGTAGGAGGCAGGTCATTCATTGCCTTAGAGTGAGGAAGAAATGACAGGCAACAAAGTTGGAGGAGAATGAAGATTTGAAATAGAGAATGGGAAAGCAAGCTAACTGTAGAAACCAAGGTCCCATGCAGTGTCCTAGATGTCCCAGGGAGCAAAGGCTGGTGGCTGAATCTTCAGCAGCAAAGATCTGTGCAGGTGCAATGCTGAGCCCAATAAATGCAACAGTCAGCATGCAGCCACAAGCTGTCATCGAGCCAGAGGATGCAACAGAAAATTGAGGGCTGGAGAATATAGGGCTCAGATTGGCAGGGGTGGGGTTGAAATGAAGAACCTTGGAGTGCATGCAGGTTAGGGAAGAGAAGGCGAGTCTACAAGCTAGAGCCACTGTTGGCCGGGGCCACAGTCAAGGAGACAGAGACCCGGAGGCCTCCAGTGCTCAGTCACCAGTTGAGCAGTAGTGGAACAGCAAATGGGGAGGACGAGAGCATGGGATCAGAGAGTAGACACTCTGAACTGTGGATGGACTGCATTTGCCGGGGATGATAAGGTCCGGATGGGACTGTGGGAGTCAGCAGCTAAAATGCCTGGACTAGAATGTCCCTGGAGGTGAGCAAATCATGGTCTGAGAGACCAGACATTGGACATAACTTACAGTCATGCAAATCAAAATGGCAGAGTGAGGCACTCCACGGAATTTTTAAACAAGCAAAACCTGGCAGAACTATCTTAGCTCTGGAAGACCACTAAAGGGGTCCAGTAACTTGGGTGAGCACCAAATCAAGAGAAAAGCAACTTAAAAATGGTAGGAAGCCTTTCCTCTCCGGTCAAGATGGTGGGAGGCGAGGCCGGTGTCACTCTGGGGCAGCCGCACCATCCTCGCCACTTAGAATGTTACCAAGTTGATGCCACTTTCACAAGAAGTTTTTAGCAGACAAGCCACAATAAATACAGACTCATAAACTCAATGACCCAAGTTGTCCTCGGCCAGAATGTTACAGATCCTGTGGAACTAGTACACTCAATGAGTTTCCTACAGACATTCCAGGGACGAAAGAGAACTTCAAATCAGTCAGATGTTTCCTCGTTGACTGTCCTGGCCACGATATTTTGATGGCTTCTATGCTGAACTGTGCAGCAGTGATGGATGCAGCTCTTCTGTTGACAGCTGGTAATGAATCTTGTCCTCAACCTCAGACTATAGAAATCATGAAACTGAAACATATTTAGATTCTACAAAATAAAATTGACTTGGTGAAAGAAGTCCAGGCTAAAGAACAATACAAACAGATCTTTGCATTTGTACAAGGTACAGTAGCAGAAGGAGCTTCTATTATTCCAATTTCTGCTCAGCTGAAATACAATATTGAAGTTATCTGTGAGTACATAGTAAAGAGACAATTCCAATGAGTACATAGTAAAGAGACAATTCCAGCACCTTCAGAACCCCGATTTACTGTTACTAGGTCCTTTGGTGTCAACAAACCTGGCTGTGAAGTTGATGGCCTTTAGGGGGTGTAGCTAGAGGCAGTAAACTAAAAGGAGTGTTAAAGGGGGGCTGGGAGACGGAAGTCAGACCTGATATCGTTTCCAAAGATAATGAAGGAAAACTCATTTGTAAACCAATCTTTTCCAAAACTGTATCACTTTTTGCAGAACATAATGATCTTCGGCATGCTGCTCCAGGGGGTCTTATTGGTTTTGGGACAAAAATTGACCCCACTTTGTGCCGGGCTAACAGAATGGTGGGACAGGTGCTTGGTGCCATTGGAGCTCCACCTGAGATCTTCACAGAACTGGAAATTTCCTGTTTCCCCCTTAGATGGCTTCTAGATGTCTGCACTGAAGGAGGTAAGGAAGCAGCAAAGGTGCAAAAACTAAGAATGAAGTGCACATGGTGAACACCGTCGACAGGAGGAAGAAGAGTTGGTGCAGTCAAGGCCGATTTGCACAAAATTGTTTGGACCACTCCTGTGTGCACAGAAGTAGGAGAAAAAATAGCCCTTAGCTGAAGAATTGAGAAACACTGGTTTAATTGGTTGGGGCCAGATAACAAGAGGAGTGACTATCAAGCCAGCAGTAGATGATGACTGAAGAATCCCAGTTAAATACATTTGGATCAAGTCAGAGTTTCTCTTAACACCCTAGGGGTACATTTTCAAAACAATACTGGAAATTAATTTCACAGCTCATTACCTCAGTAGTAGTTGTAAGATTATTCTCATTATTAGGTGATGAAAACTTAGCCTCTAGTACTCAAACACAATCTACAATAAATGTAAGAGTTGGCATGATGTTGGATTTAATCTACATTTTGGCAGAAAAGAATCATTCCCAAATGTCTAATTTATACATCAGTGCAGGTTTGAAATGAAACTGTTGGCTACGATCAGCTTTTGCTGTACCACACACACCACTGAACTTGTTTAAGATAAAGTTTTTCTTCTTAACAAAAATGGTAGTAAAACCTCACGGTGACTTTGCGAGCTTTTCCCTACCTGCTTGGTAAGGCAGCAGCCTGGCTACCTGTGTGGGTTACTGGTCTGAAGGGAACCGAGTACCTTATGCACATATTGGGGCTCATATGTGTCTGTATCAATCTGGTGACAAACAGAAGGACTGAGCCTACCCAGAATTTGCTCTGCAGGAAGAAGCAGCTGGAAGTGCAGCTAAAAGTGTGTAAGAAACAATCAAACTGCAGCTGCCTGGGGCAACGAATTACAAGCTGTGGTGGTTTGAAAGTGTATGTACCACAGAGAAGCATGTTTTTAAAGTCAATCCATTCCTGTGGGTGTGGAGTCATTCTTAGTAGGATCTTTTGATGAGGCTACTTCAGTTAAGATGTGACCCAACTCATCCAGGATGGGTCTTAATCCTTGTTCTAGTTTGTTAATGCTGCTGGGATGCAAAACACCAGAAATGGATCGGCTTTTATAAAAGGAGGTTTATTTGGTTACATGGTTACAGTCTTGAGGCCATAAAGTGTCCAAGGTAATCATCAACAATCAGGTACCTTCACTGGAGGATGGCCAATGGTGTCCGGAAAACCTCTGTTAGCTGGGAAGTCACGTGGCTGGTGTCTGCTCCAGAGTTCTGGTTTCAAAATGGTTTTCTCCCAGGACATTCCTCTCTAGGCTTCAGCTTCTCTCCAAAATGTCACTCTCAGTTGCTCTTGGGGTGTTTGTCCTCTCTTAGCTACTCCAGAGCAAAAGTCTGCTTTCAAAGGCTGTCTCCAAAATGTCTCTGTAAACTGCAATTCCTCTCTTTGCTCCTGTGCATTTTTCAAAGTGTCCCTCTTGGCTGTAGCTCCTCTTCAAAATGTCACACTCAGCTGCACTGAGTTCCTTCTGTTTGTCAGCTCATTTATATGGCTCCAGTGATTTAATTTAGACCCACCCTGAATGGGTGGGGTAACACCTTCATGGAAATTATCAAATCAGAGTTATCACCAACAGTTGGGTGGGGCACATCTCCATGGAAACACTCAAAGAATTACAATCTAATCAACACTGATAACCTCTGCCCACACAAGATTATATCAAAGATAATGGAGTTTTGGGGGACATAATACATTCAAACCGGCACAATCCTCTTACTGGAGTCCTTTATAAACAGGATGAATACAGAGAAAGCCACAGAAGCCAAGAAGCGGAAAGCAATGGAAGCCAGAAGAGAAGGGAGAGACCAGCAGACACCGTCATGTGCTTTGCCATGTGACAGAGGAGCCAAGGATCACCAGCAGCCGGACTTCAGAAAGAAAGCATCACATTGATGATGCCTCGATTTGAACATTTTTCTCAGCCTCAAAACTGAAAACTTGTAAGCTAATAAGTTCCCATTTTTAAAGCCATCACATTTCATGGTATCTGCTTTCAGCAGCCTAGGAAACTAAAACACTGGCTTTTAAGACATACAATAGAACACACGGACCTGCAGGAAAGACTGCTTCTGGAATAAGAGGTGCGTTCAGATCTGTGTAAACAGGAGCATTCCTAAGGCCACCTATGAATACCCAAGACAAGACAAATGCTCAGAAAAGACCACAGAGGAACTGACCATTTTGCCTTGGCCTGTTCTTTGGGCTCCTTGTTAAGCTGAGCTCTGAAGGAGAGCACTAGCAAGCCCAGAGCCAATCTGCAAAGACTGTGAAAGGTGTTTCCTTTTTATTATTTCTCTCCCTAACTTCAAGTAAGTATCTAATATAGCTATATCTCTGCTCTCTACTCTGATCTCTCTCTCTCTCTCTCTCTCTCGCTCCTCTTCTCTCTCCTATCTCTACATCTACTCTCCCTCTATCTCAATCTCCCCCCTCCCTGGCTCCCTCCCTCCCTCCCCTTCCTTTCCTTTCTCTGTCTCTCTTGTTAGCTCTGGCAGTCAAGAAAATCTGCCATAACACCAGCTGGGTACAAGCTTAATAACTGACCACCTTAGTGACTATGTTCTAGAAACTAACATACTAAAGTATCACAATGTCCAGTGTGTAATAAAAGATTGCAAGTCAGAAGAGAAAAAGAAACTGATGGCACATTAAAGGATCAAGACAAAACATCAGAATCCATCAACAAGAAGTCCCAGACTCTGACACCCCAAACACAAAACTGTCTTAAGTATGCTCAGAGAGGTAAAAAAAGCATAGACAAAGAACTAAATTATGTTACAGAAAAAAAATCAGACTTTCAATAGTGAAATAGAAATCTTAAAAAAAGAAACAGACTATTGTAAATGGTGGACAATAGTTAATGGTACAATTATAAAACTGTTCTTTGATGAATTTTAATAAATGAACCACATTAATGGAAAGTGTTAATAATAGGGTGGTATTAACTCATCCTATGAAGCCAACATTACCCTAATACCAAAGCCAAATAAAGATAGTACAAGAAAGGAAAATTACAGACCAATCTCTCTAATGAATATAGGTGCAAAAATCCTCAACGAAATACTTGCAAATCAAATCCAACTGCATATTAAAAGAATTATGCACCATGATCAAGTGGGTTTTATCCCAGGGATGCAAGGGTGGTTCAACACAAGAAAATCAATTAATGTAATACACTACATTAACACATTGAAGGAAAAGAACCACATGATCCTCTCAATTGATGCATAAAACTTATTTGCCAAAATCCAGCATCCTTTCTTGATAAAAACACTTTGAAAGATAGGAATAAAAGAAAACTTTCTCAATATGATAAAGTTCACAAATGGAAAACCCACAGCTAACGTTATAATCAATGGTGAAAGCCTGAAAGCTTTCCCATTGAGATAGGGAAAAAGACAAGGATGCCCACTGTCACCACTATTATTCAACATTGTGCTAGAAGTTTTAGGTAGAGCAATTAGGCAAGAAAAAGAAATAAAGGCATCCAAATTGGAAGGGAAAAAGTAAAACTTTCACTATTTGCAGATAATATCCTATACCTAGAAAGTCCAAAAAAATCTATAACAAAGCTACTAGAACTAATGAGTTCAACAAAGTGGTAGGATACAAGATTAACACACAGAAATCAGTAGTGTTTCTATACACTAGAAATGAGCAATATGGGGAGGAAATCAGGAAAAAAATTCCATTTACAATAACAACTAAAAGATTCAAATATCTAGGAATAAATTTAACAAAGATGTAAAGGACCTGTATTCAGAAAACTATAAAGCATTGCTAAAAAGGAATCAAAGAAGACTTCAATAAATGGAAGGACATTCTGTGTTCATGGTTTGGAAGATTAAATATTGTTAAGAAGTCAATTTACCCAATTGATTTACAGATTCACTGCAATCCCAATCAAAATTCCAACAGCCTACCTTGCAGAATTGGAAAAGCCAATCACTAAATTTATTTGGAAGGGTAAGGGGCCCTGAATATCCAAAAATATCTTGAAAAAGAAAAATGAAGTTGGAGGACTCTCACTGCCTGACTTTAAAGCATATTACAAAGCTACAGTGATAAAAACAGCATGGCATTGGCATAAAGATAGACATATTGACCAACAGAATTGCATTGAGAGTTCAGAAATAGACCCTCACATCTATGATCAATTGGTTTTGATAAGGCTTCCAATTGCACCCAACTGGCATGCAGCAGTATCTTCCACAAGTGGTGCTGAGAGAACTGGATATCCATATCCAAAAGAATGAAAGAGGATGCCTATCTCACACCTTATTCAAAAATTATCTCAAAATGGATCAAAGGCCTAAATATAAAAACCAGAACCACAAAACTCCTAGAAGAAAATGTAGGGAAGCATCTTCAAGATCTTGTGGTAGGAGGTGGTTTCTTAGCCCTATCACTCAAAGTACAAGCAATGAAGGAAAAAATAGATAAATAAGACTTCCTCAAAACTGAATACTTTTGTGCTTCAAAGGACTTTGTCAAGAGGATAAAAAAGGCAGTATACTTAATGGGAAAAAATATTTGAAAACCACATATCCAATAAGGGTTTAATATCCAGTTATATAAGAGATCCTACAACTCAGTGATAAAAACACAAACAACCCAATTTTAAAATGGGTAAAGACATGAATAGACATTTTTTCCAAAGAGGAAATACAAATGGCTAAAAAAAAGCACATGCAAAGATGCTCACATCATTAGCTATTAGGGAAATGCAAATCAAAACTACAAGATATCTTTTCACACCTACTAGAATGGCCACTATATTTAAAAAAAAAAAAAACAGAATACTACAAGTGTTGGAGAGGATGTGGAGAAGTAGGAACACTTATTCACTGTTGGTGGGAATGTAGATTGGTGCAGCCATTGTGGAAGACAGTTGGCAGCTCCTCAGGAAGCTAAGTATAGAACTGTCATATGATCTGGCAATCCCACTGCTTTTTCAGAACTGAAAGCAGGGACATGAACAGGCATTTGCACGCTGATGTTCATAGTGGAATTACTCACAATTGCCAAAAGATGGAAACAACCCAGGTGTCCGTCCAGCAATGAATGGATAAACAAAGTGTGGTATATATGTATGGTGGAATATTATGCACCCATAAGAAAAAATGAAGTTATGAAGCATGTGACCACACAGATGAACCTTGAGAACATTATTTTGAGTGTCGTAAGACACAAAAGGAAAAGTATTGTATGACCTCACTAATGTGAGCTAAATATAACTAGCAAACTCCTGGTGTTAAAATCTAGAACATACATTATCAGAAGATAAAATAAGGGTGGAGAATGGGGAGCTGATGTTTAATTTGCATAGAATATGTAATGAGATTGATTGTAAATGTTGGCAAATGGATAGGGATGATGGTAGTATATTACAGTGAGTGTAACAGTGATGATATGTGGGTGTGATTATGGTTGAAAGGAAAAATTTAGAGTGGTGTATATCTCTAGAAGGAAAGCCAGAGGATGAAACATAGAACTGTATTATGTAGTGGACCATCTGCAGGGTAAAAATGTTCTAGAATTTATTGTGGTGATGAATGCACAACTCTGGGAGTTTACTAGAAGACAATGTACACTTTAGATGGATTATATTATATGTGAATTTACCTCATACTGCTTAAAAAATAACAAAGTGGCATATGGAAACTCGGTATTTTATGCATTTTTTTTCTATAAACCTACAACTTCTCTGATAAAAAAAAAAAGAAGGTAAAATTGTGAAGAATTGAAAAAAGGAGCAAACAGAGCTGAAGATCATAATAACTGAAATAAAAATTCCCTAGAGAGATTCAACAGAAGATTGGAGGCAGAGAAGGAAGAATCAGCAGATTTGAAGACAAAGTTGAAATTATTCTATCTGAGGAACAGAAAGAAAAAATAATGAAGAAGAGTGAACAGAGTCTAAGAGATCTTTGGGACACCATTAAATATGAATATACACTTCATGGGAGTCCCAGAAGGTTTTGGGGGAGTCAAGGACACACTCAGAAGCCATTTTCCAGCCAACACCTACCCCTCTCCTTAATCCCCTTTTGCTTGTTTGCATGCAGGTGTTCGGAGTGTTTCTATTTAACAAGAGACTGCAGGCAGCTGGGGGAGGCATTAAATCTTAATAAGTCCCAGCCACTTGCCAGGACACAAATTTTGCTCACTGGCAGAGCCCTCTCCCATTGGAGTGTATATAAGCTCAGCACTCAGTCAGTGCAAGTGTCCCTCTTCTCTGATGTGAAGAGAGGCAAACAGAGCTGCCAAGTAGTTTGCCTTGGGGGTGGGAGATGACACCCAGCCACAATTTGTCCCTCATCTTCACAGGTATGTGGATCTGCCATCCAGCGATGCTCACTCGGGCAATTGGCCTCTCTGGGGGAACGGCCAAGCTGGGATATTTTCCCCTGCATTTTTGGACCCTTTGTTCTATGCAAGCAATAAAGCAGTCATTTGCATGGAGTCCGTGTTGTGCCTGAGCCTGTATTCTTACGATGCACCATATAACACCTCACTCCACAGAAGGCAAAGAAAAGGGCAAAAAGAGTGTTCAATCTTCTTGACTGAAAGGGGGATGTGAAATGAAACAAATGGAGTCAAGAAGTCACTCTGGTGGACATTCTTACACACTATATAGATAACCCTTTTCAGGTTTTAATGATTGGAATAGCTAGAAGTAAATACGTGAAACTATCAAACTCCAACCCAGTAGTAGCCTTGACTCTTGAAGACAACTATATAACAATGTAGTTTACAAGGGGTGACAGTGTGATTGTGAAGACCTTGTGGATCACACTCCCTTTATCCAGTGTATGGATGGATGAGTATAAAAATGGGGACAAAAACTAAATGAAAAATAGGGTGGGATGGGGGGATGGTTTGGGTGTTCTTTTTACTTTTATTTCTTATTCTGATTCTGATACTTTCTGGTATAAGGAAAATGTTCAAAAATAGATTGGGGTGATGGATGCATAAATATATGATGGTATGGTGAACAGTTGATTGCACACCATGGATGATAGTATGGTATGTGACTATATCTCAATAAAACTGATTTTAATTTTAAAACAGTGTTCAAAGAAATAATGGCCAGAAACTTACTAGATTTAATGAAAAGCATGAAAATACACACATTCAAGGAGCTCAATGAATTCCAAATGGGATAAATTCAGAGAGATCTATATCAAGAAATATTATAGTTGAGCTCTTGATTTCCAATGGCAAAGAGAGAAGCCTGAGAGAAAAAGCCCTTGATTTCCAAGGACAAAGAGAAAGAATGTGTAATGTACAAGGAGGTTTCAATAACATTAAGTGCCAATTTCTCATCAGAAACCAAGGAGACAAAAAGGCAATGGGATGACATATTTAGTGAAAGAAAAATTGCCAACAAAGAATTCTATATCTGGCAAAACACTTAGGATGTTCCCAGATAAAAGCTGAGGGTCATCAGGGAAGGTGGCAGAATAGGTGAGGCAGAGCAAACTTCTCCCCCATGGAAACAAAAACAAAACTAGAGAAATGGCAGAAAATGCTCAGAACAGTGATTCCAGGGTATGAGCAGCCAGAGAAGGACCTTTACAATACATAGTGAGGACTTGGATGAAAAAGCAGAGAAATTATGACTAAAAGGATGGGGTGAGTTTATTCAACTGGATCGCCACTGGGGGCTAGCAGCTGTGAGCTGGCCACCGAGCAGGGGAGAGCAGCTCTCCACTCCTCCACACCCATCACAATTAGCTACGGAGAAAATCTTCCTCAGCAACGCAGCTGGGACCTCCTGTGAGGGAACTTGGGGAACAGAGGACCTGTGTTGACTCCATTTATTCTTTCTCACAGAAGCCCATAGTGTGAATGGGCGAGAGGTGGGGATAGGAGAGGGCACCACACAGAAGCTTCAAGAGCCCCTCCACCACTCCAGAGACTTGTGGGTGCATGGCAGGCAGGGAGTAGAGCAAATGTGATCTGGGGGGTTCCCTTGAGTGGATTCCCTGCTGAACTGCAGAGGGGCCCACATCACACCCCCAGGGGTAGGCAGTCCCCAGTGCACATGGAGAACTGCTACACTGATTGGATTTCCACCCATTTGGACCCTACCCAACGTACAGGAGATGTTGGGGAGAAGCTGGCTGGAGAGTAAGAGGTGGCTTAAGAGCACCATCTGCTGGTAGGACAGGGAAAGTGCACTCCAGCAAGCTGTAGCTCTGCCAGATTATATATACATGCTCAAATAATCCTGCATTCTGCAAAATAATCTTACCAAGACATAAAAGACATCAAGGAGACTCTAAAATGATTAAATTTAAAAATAGCAGATCTTATGTAAATAAAAGATACTATTGATCAAATTAAAAATATACTAGAGAGATAGAAGAAGATGGCAGCATAGAGAGGAGTGGAAGTTAGTTAATCCCCCTGAAGCAAATGATAGATAACCAGGAACTAGTAAATGATCTGGAATAACTGCTGGGGGACAAGCATGACTGTCCATGCACTGTGCATCAACCTGGATTGGGAGGAATCTGTGAGTACAAACTGCAGACCTGATCCGGGAGCCCCCTCCCCCATGGGAGCCTGAACTGCAAAGACTCACTGTGATAGAGAGCAGCACTCTCTGAACAAGCATATATGCCTCAGTAGAGCTCCAACTGGGATTTTAATTGGCAAATGTGGACTGCTCAATGAAAGCTGCAAATCCCCAACAAGCAGACAGAGGCTTTTAGTGATGACTCACCTTGAAGAGTCAGGGGACTTCTGTGTCTCAGGAGGGGGAGCTCAGAGGACCAGGTACTATCTCTAGCCAATGGGTGAGACTGTGGGCTGTTGACTGACCCTGAAAGGGGGATTTCTGTGCCTTTTTCTCTCTCTCAACCTGAGCAGCTCAGTGGAGAAAGCCTCAGCCATTTTCAGTTTGCAGGGCTCTGATCCAGACAAGGGTGGAGACAGCAGAGTCACAGAGAAAAAGAACCTACTTAAATGCAAATGAAAACTCCCTAAAGTGGAAAGAGGTGGTGCCCAGATCTACTATCCCCCTTCCATTCAGAACCAGACCCCACAGCCTGGAGGAAAACAGCCACAGGCCACACCTCCTTAAACCAGACAGGCTGACAGGCACCACCTGCTGGGCAGAAAAGCACAGTGACTTGAGGTCTCACAGGGTGTGTCAATCTTCTAAGACACCCTCAGAGAAACCAGATACTGAATATTTTTTCTTTCTGGGACATGAGCCTGTTCTGGTCTTGGAAAACATGATTGGGGTAACCAAGGAAACAAGATTCCCAGACAACAAAAAACTACAACCTACACTAAGAAAAATGAAGTTATGGCCCAGTCAAAGGAACAAACTTACACATCAACTGAGATACAGGAATTGAAACAACTAATGCTAAATCAATTTAACAAGTTTAGGGACGATATGGCAGAAGAGATGAAGGCTATAAAGAAAACACTGAGGGTACATAAGGTAGAAATTGAAAGTTTGAAAAAACAACTGGCAGAATCTACGGAAATGAAAGGCACAACATAAGAGACAAAAGACACAGTGGAGACATACAACAGCAGATCTCAAGAGGCAGAAGAAAACACTCAATAACTGGAGAACAGAACACCTGCAAGCTTACACACAAAAGAACAGATAGGGAAAAGAATGGGAAAATATAAGCAATGTTTCAGGGAATTGAATGACAACATGAAATGCAGGAATGTATGTGTCATGGGTGTCACAGAAGGAGAAGAGAAAGGAAAGGGGGCTGAAGAAATAATAGAGGAAATAATCAATGAAAATTTCCCATTTCTTATGAAAGACATAAAATTATAGATCCAAGAAGTGCAGCATACCCCAAACAGAACAGATCTGAATAGGCCTACAGTGAGACATGTAATAATCAGATTATCAAATGTCAAAGACAAAGAGAGAATCCTGAAAGCAGCAAGAGAAAAGCAATCCATCACATACAAAGGAAGCTTGATAAGACCATGTGTGGATTTCTTGATAGAAATCATGGAGGCAAGAAGGAAGTGGTGTGACATATTTAAGATACTGAAAGAGAAAAACCATCAACCAAGAATCCTATATCTAGCAAAACTGTCCTTCAAATATGAGGGAGAGTTCAAAATATTCTGTGACAAACAGATAATGACAGAGTTTGTGAACAAGGTATCTTCTGTACAGGAAATACTAAAGGGAGCACCACAGATAGGAAAAGACAGGAGTGACAGGTTTGGAACAAAATTTTGGATGATGGTAGCACAGCAATGTAATTAAACTGAACAAAGATGACTATGAATATAGTTGAAAGAGGAAGGTTAGGAGCATGTGGGACACCAGAAGGAAAGAGGAAAGATAAAGACTGGGACTGTATAAGTCAGTGAAACCTAGAGTGTTCAACAATTGTGATAAAATGTACAAATATGTTTTTTCATGAGGGAGAACAAATGAATGTCAACCTTGCAAGGTGTTAAAAATAGGAAGGTTTGGGGGGGAATAAAATCAATGTAAACTAGAGACTATAACAGAAACATTGTATTATGCTTCCTTTAATGTAACAAAGGCAATATGCCAAGGCAAAATGCATATAAGATGGGGGCATAAGGGAGGGATATGGGACTCTCGACATTGGTCATGTTGTCTGACTATTTTACTTTAGTTTAATATTATCTTTCCTTTTGTTGCTTCCTAGCTGTCATGTTTTTTGTTTTGTTTTTTTTTTCTCTTTCTTTTTTTATTTTTCTTTTGTCTGTCTACCTTCTTTGACTCTTTCTCCTGCTTTGTGGAAGAAATGGAGATGTTCTCATATAGTTAGTGGTGAGTGTGGTGAATACATAAATATGTGACTATACAGGGAACCATTGATTGTTTACTTAGGACAGAATGTATGGTGTGTGAACAAATCCATCTTTCAAAAAAATGGGTTGAAGAAACCTTGAGGGCACTGTATTGAGTGAAATAAGTCAGAGACATAAGGACAAATATTGCAAGGTCTCACTGATATGAACTAATTATAATATGTAAACTCATAGACATGAAATATAAGTTACCATGTTGTAGAACAAGGCTAAAGAATGGGGAGCAGTTGCTTTTTATGAGCAGAATGTTCAACTAGGTTGAACTTAAATGTTTGGAAATGAACAGAGATGATGGTAACATATTGTGAGAAAAACTAACAGTGCTGAATGGTGTGTGAATGGGGTGGAAGGTGAAGTTCAGAGTCATGTATGTCATCAGAAGGAAAGTTGGAGGTTAAAAGATGTGAATGTATAAAACAGTGAATCTTGTGGTCGACAATGTCCATGATTCACTGTACAAATATTAGAAATCTCTTTTATGAACCAGAGCAAATGTATGACACTATAACTAGAAGTTAATAATAGAGGGGCATATAGGGAAAATATATACCTATTGCAAACTATATACTACAGTAAGTAGTATTTTAATGTTTTTTGATCAACAGCAACAAATGTACTATATCAATACCATGAGTCAACAATGGGGGGGGTAGGGATATGGAAGTATTTGAATTTCCTTTTTTTGTCTTTATTTCTTTTCTAGAGTAATTAAAATGTTCTAAAAATTTAAAAAAAATTGTGATGATGCACAGCTGTATGATGGCACTGGGGGCAATTGATTGTACACTTTGGATCTATGGATAATTGTATGGTATGTGAACAATCACAATAAAAAATGCAAAAACTATATATATACTAGACACACA
This sequence comes from Choloepus didactylus, assembly GCF_015220235.1. Lineage (NCBI taxonomy): Eukaryota > Metazoa > Chordata > Mammalia > Pilosa > Megalonychidae > Choloepus > Choloepus didactylus. The sequence goes on from NC_051312.1 coordinate 7,403,383, forward strand.
ACAGCAGATTTGAAGAGGCAGAAGAAAGGATAAGTGAGCTAGAGGACAGAGCAATTGAATGCGAGCACACAAAAGGACAAACGGTGGAAAAAAATTCAAGGGGATCTCAGGTAAATGATGGACAACATGAAGTGAACAAATATAAGAATCATTGGTATCCCAGAAAGAGAAGAGTAAAGGGCTAGGAAGAGGGCTTCAAGACATAGTTGGGGAAAACTTCCCAACCCTTCTAAACAACATAAATATGCAAATTAAAGATGCCCAATGATCTCCAAATAGAATAAATGCAAATGAACCCACTCCAAGACATACTGAGCAGATTGTCAAATGCTAAAGAGAAGGAGAAAGTTCTGAAAGCAGCAAGAGAGAAGGAATCCACCACATACAAGGGAAAGAACATAAAACAAAGTACTGACTACTCAGCAGGCACCATGGAGGTGAGAAGGCAGTGGTATGACATATTTAAGATTCTGAAAGAGAAAAATTGCCAGCCCAGAATTCTTTAGCCAACAAAGCTCTCCTTCAAAATTGAAGGAGAGTTTAAAATTTTCACAGGCAAAAAAAAAAAATGCTGAGCAAACTTCTTAACCAGAGGCCTGCCCTGCAAGACACACTAAAGGAAGTTCTACTCACTAAGAAAAAAAGAAAGGAGAGAGAGGTCTGGAGAAGAACATGGAACTGGAAAGTATTAGTAAGGGTGACTTAAAGGAAAAAAAAGAGAGAGGGGGTGAAAAAGAGATCTGACAAATAAAAACCAAAGGACAAGATGGTTTATTCTACAACTCATTTCACAGTAGTAATTTGAAAGTAAATGGATTAAACTCCTCAATTAAAAGATACAGACTGGCAGAAAGGGTGAAAAAATATGATCCATTGATATGCTGTTTATAAGAGACTCATCTTAGACCCTGAGACACAAAGAAACTGAAAATGAAAGGATGGTGTGATGGTTAGGTTCATGTGTCAACTTGGCCAGGTGATGGTGTCCAGGTGTCTGGTCAAGCAAGCACTGGCCTAACTGTTAATACAAGGACATTTGTAGCTGGTTAATAAAAGAGGAGACTGGTTTATTAAGTCATAAGTCAATTGGCTGCAGCTGTGACTGATTACAACAATGAAAGGCGTGTCTTCCACAATAAGAGAATGCAATCCACTGGATTTAATCCAGTCAGTTGAAGACTTTTAAGTGAGATAGCTAGAGGACCTTCACTTCTTCTTCAGCTAACCAGTGAAGCATTTCCTGAGGAGTTGGTCAAAGTTGCCAGTTCTCTGCCTGAGGAGTTCATTGAACATCTTCATTGGAGTTTCCAATTTGCTGCCTGCCCTATGGAATTTGTACTCATGCATTAAATATAATTAACACTGATAGGTCTGCCCACACAAGATTACATCAAAAATAATAGTATTCGGGGGGACATAATACATTCAAACTGGCACATGGACTTTAAGTGCAAAGATGTCATAAGACACAAAGAAGGACACTGTATATTAATAAAATGGACAATTACCAAGAAGAAATAACAATCATAAATGTTTATGCACCCAATCAAGGAACTCCAAAGTACATGAGACAAACATTAGCAAAACTGCAGGAAGCAATAGACATTACTACAATAATCATGGGAGACTTCAATACACCACTCTCTTCTATAGATAGAACAACTAGACAGAGAACCAATAAGGAAATTTGGAACCTAAACAATGTGACAAATGAATTAGACTTAACAGACATATATAGATGGTTACATCCCAAAGTACTAGGATATATAATCTTTTCTAGCACTCATGGAACATTCTCCAGGATAGATCATATGCTGAGGCAGAAAACAAATCTGAATAAATTTAAAAAGATTGAAATTATTTCAAGCACATACTCTGGCCATAATGGAATGCAACTAGAAATCAATAACCACCAGAGAACCAGAATATTCACAAATATCTGAAAGTTAAACAACACACTCCTCAACAACCAATCGGTCAAAGAAGAAATTGCAAGAGAAATAGGTAAATATCTAGAGACAAATGAAAATGAGAATACAACATATCAAAACCTGTGGGATGCAGCAAAGGTGGTGCTGAGAGGGAAATTTATAGCTCTAAATGCTTACATCAAAAAGCAAGAAAGAGCTAAAACCAAAGACCTAATGAACAACTGAAGAGGTAGAGAAGGATCAGCAAAATAACAGTGAAGCAAGTAGAAGAAAAGAAATAACAAAGATTAAAGCAGAAATAAATAAACTGGAGAACAAAAAAGCAATAGAGAGAATAAATAAGATGAAAATTTGCTTCTTTCAAAAGAGCAACAAGATTGAGAGACCCTTAGCTAGACTGACATAGTCAAAAAGAGAAAAGACCCAAATAAACAGAATCAGAAATGAGAAGGCGATAATTACTACAGATCCTGAAGGAATAAAAAAATAATCATAAGAGGATACTATGAACAACTGTATGCCAACAAGCTAGACAATTTAAAGGATATGGACAATTTCCTGGAAACCCGAGAAGAAATAGAAGACCTAAACAAACCAATCACAAGCAAAGAGATCGATTCAGTCATCAAAATCAACCTACAGCCTGTGCTAGGAGGCAAAACTTGAAACAGTTTTTTCAAGTTACTGAACAGCACCACCTGCTGGACAGTCTACATGCCCTGTATGGAAACCCAGCCCTGTTTTGGCTGAGAAATAGGGAAGACCCAACTGGTACAGCAGGGACCCAAAACAAACTAAGGTCTTGCTAGCCAGTGGAAAACAGAGCACCACTGGAAGCCAGCAGATTTGTATTACCACACACAGTGAACTTGCTGGGGTGCCCAGTGTCTGTTGCCCAACACTGTGGCAGGCCACAGTGGTCATCTGATTTTGGAGGGAAGATTAGGGGGCAGAGCCAATCTGATATCTGGCCAGGGGGAGAAAAAAGAAAAGACAGAGATCAAAGTCAACCAACAAGAAAATCTTATGCAAAAGAGAGAAAACAACTTCCAGAATAAACCAATCAAGAAAGTCAGATGCCAAGATGCCAGAAAAAAATAATGAGCCACATTAGGAAATGGGAAGATATGGCCCAGTCAAAGGAAGAAACTGACATTTCAACTGAGATTCAGGAATTGAAACAACTAATTATAGATATTCAAACAAATCTTTTAAATCAAATCAATGAGGTGAGAGGGAATGTGATGGAAGAGATGAATGACATAAAGAAGACACTGGGTGATAATAAGGAAGAATTCACAAGCTTGAAAAAACAAATGGCAGAACTTCTGGGAATGAAAGTCAAATAGAAGAAATGAAAAACACAATGGGGACATACAACAGCAGACTTAGAGAGGCAGAAGAAAAAAACAGTGAGATGGAGGACAGGACATCTGAAATTCTGCACACAAAGGAACACATAGGGAAAAGAATGGAAAAATATGACCAGGGTCTCAGGGAACTGAAGGACAACATGAAGTGCACAAATATATGTGTTATAGGCGTCCCAGAAGGAGAAGAGAAGGGAAAAGCCACAGAAGGAGTAATAGAGGAAATAATCAATGAAAATTTCCCAACTCTTATAAAAGGCATAAAATTACAGGTCCAAGAACACAGTGTACCCCAAACAGAATTGATCCAAATAGACCTACTGCAAGACACTTACAAAACAGATTTTCAAATGTCAAAGACAAAGAGAATTCTGAAAGCAGAGAGAGAAAAGCAAACCATCACATACAATGGAAGCCTGAAAATCATTCCAGTTTGCTAATGCTGCCTTTTGAAAAATACCAGAAATGGATTAGCTTTGATAAAGGGGTTTTATTTGGTTACAATGTTACAGTCTTAAGGCCATCAAGTGTCCAAGGAAATGCGTCAACAATCAGGTACCTTCACTGGAGAAATGGTCAATGGCATCTGGAAAACCTCTGTTAGCTGGGAAGGCACGTGGCTGGTGTCTGCTCCAGGGTTCTAGTTTCAAAATGGCTTTCTCCCAGGGTGTTCCTCTCTGGACTGCAGCTTCTTGGGGTAAACTCTGGGCTAGTACCTCCAAAGCATCAGCAGAACTCTGCTTTCAACTGCCATCTTCAAAGTGTCTCTGTAAGTGGCAGTTCTCTTCAAAATGTCACTCTCAGTTGCTCTGTGTCTGAGCCTGTGTGTCTCTTTTTAAAGTACTCCAGTGATCCAGTAAAGACCCACACTGAATGGGTGGGGCAACACCTCCATAGAAATGCTCCAATGAAAGTTCTCAACCACAGTTGATTGAGTCACATCTCCATGGAAACACTGAACCCATAGGTTCCAACTAATCAACACCAATACATCTGTCCCCACAAGATTGCATCAAAGAATATGATCTTTTCTGGGGACATAATATATACAAACTGACACATTCCACCCCCTGGACCCCAGAAAAACATATACTTTCCAAATACAAAATATATTCATCCTATCACAATATCACAAAAACTGAAATCATTTCAGTAACAAAAGGTAAGTAAAAGATCCCATCAAAATCAGTTACAGGCACGGTCTGTCCTAAAGCAAAATTCCCCTCTGGCTGTTGACCTCTGAAACTCAGGACAAGTTACCTGCTTCCAATATAAAAAGAGGGGACAGTCATAGGATAAACATTCCCATTGCCATAAGGAGAAACTGAAAAGAAAACAGGGTTAACAGGACCAAAACATTTCCTAAAACCTGCAGGACAAACTTCATTAGATTTCAAAGTCTGACCGTCATTTACAGAATGACATTGCATCCTTGGGGCTTGAGAGAGCAGGAGTCCAACCCTTTCTAAGGGCCTTCACAGCAGCCCTTCTCTCTCCAAATGCTGGGGTGAGAGCTCCAACATATCCAAGCATTGGTGAGACCACCTTCTTCTCAGCCTCACCCCCCTCAAATATCGGGGTGCCACCCAGACTGTGACTCTCTGGGGCAAAGACTCTACCCTCTCCAAGCAGTGGGGTGGCAGCCAGGCTCTCCCCAATTCCCTGGAAATGTGCTCCACCCTCTCTGGAGCCTGGGGTGGCAGCACTGTTGTTGAGCATCGAGGCAGAAGCCCACCCTCTGCCTCTGGGGCAAACACCCTTTCCATGAGTGTGGGCCACTCCGTTCCCCAGCCTGAGACCTCTTGACTCCAGACCTCAATCTCCATGGCTCTGTCTTTGAAGGCATTTTTCCTTCAATTTGTTCTTTTTTCATTTCCTCCAGTCCAGACTGGCAATGGTTCCATTTATACAGATTTTGCAAAAATTCTGTAGGCTTGGCATGCACTTTACAGGGGTCAAAAACATCAGACAATAGGATTTTCTGCAAATCCTTTCTGGATTACTCCATCTCCAATCCTGGCTTCTACTGAAATGGCGGTTGGGTTCCATTTTTTGTTAAATCCTCACATGGGGCAGTAGCCTCTGGAGTCTCACTTTCTGGAAGCCTGGAATTTTCCAAATGACCAGTTTCTGATTTCTTCATACCCAAGAGTACATTTCTCATCTTATTTCTGTCCAGTCACATTTTACTATAAGCTACAAGGAGAAGCCAGGCTGCACTTTGGATATTTAGTGTCAAAATCTCTTCAGCTAGATCTGAGAGCAGAGACATGAATGAACATTTGCAAACTGGTGTTCATGGAGGCAGTAATCATGATTTGCAAAGGGTGCAGATGACCTAAGGGTACACTGACTGAAGAATGGAATGGTGTACTGTGGTGTATACATATAGTGGAACATTGAGCAACTACAAGGAGTGAAGCTGTGAGACACACAACGAGGTGAATGGATCCTGTACACAGTATTTGAGCGAAGTACACCAGAAATAAAGGCAAACACTTTAATGCCTCACCAATATGGACTAACTACAATGTGTAAACTCAGAATTGAATCTTAGAACATAGCCTAATGTGGACATAATAATTGTAATAGTCCCTAGATTGTAAGCTCTTACAGCAGTTAACTCTATCCCTGAATTGTAATGCCTATCTCTAAACTTTGAGATGCTGATCCCCTAGCGTATAACCTGATTGGTCTCTGGAACAATGCATATCTCTGAGACACCTGAAACTCAGAGCTAGAGCTCAGCAGATATGAATGTCAGTATTAGTGCATACAGCCACTGTCAAAAAAAAAAAAAAAAAAAAGTTGAAAAAGAGCCGAGACTTCAATTAGTGATATGAATGAAGCAGGTCTGGTTAAGACCAGGGCAAGCCAGGCCAAAGGGTAAAGGTTGAAACTGATTGTGTTTTAAAACTTCAACTTCCATATGAGACCAAGGGAAGAGATATCTATTTGGTACAGGATCTAAATTTTCTAAACGGTACAACTCTACAGTCGATTTGTTCAAACACCACAATTGCATGGAACTTTGAATAGGAAGTGAGATACGGTAGGTTAGTATAGGCTGGAGTGAAATAGTGACACATCCCAGAGTAATCTGGGCAGATAATAAAAAACATATTTACAGCCTCCCCCTCCCCAGCCCCGAGGATCTGGGGGAAGGTGCGGATGTGTTGGACAGCCTCACCTGGACTGGTGTTGATGTTGTCACAAACATTGGGACTGGCAGTTTGATGTGCTGAGCCCTCGAGCATGGGACTTGCCCTTGTGAAGCTCGGTACCGCAAAGGAGAGTCTAAACTTGCATGTAATTGTGCCTAAGAGTCTCCCCCTGAGTACCTCTTTGTTGCTCAGATGTGGCCCTCTCTCTCTCTCTAACTGAGCCATCTTGACAGGTGAATTCACTGCCCTCCCCTTTACGTGGGACCCGACTCCCAAGGATGTAAATCTCCCTGGCAACGCAGAGTATGACTCTGGGGATGAATGTGGACCCAGCATCGTGGGACTGAGAGTATCTTCTTGACCAAAAGGGGGATGCAAAATGAGACGAAATAGTTTCAGTGGCTGAGAGATTCCAAATGGAGTCGAGAGGTCACTCTGGTGGACATTCTTATGCACTATATAGATAACACCTCTTAGGCTTTAATGTATTGGAATAGCTAGAAGTAAATACCTGAAACTACCAAACTCCAACCCAGCAGTCTGGACTCCTGAAGATGATTATATAATAATGTAGATTACAAGTGGTGACAGTGTGATTGTGAAGACCTTGTGGATCACACCCCCTTTATCTAGTGTATGGATGAGTGGAGGAATGGGGATAAAAACTAACGGACAAATGGGGTGGGATGGGGGGATGGTTTGAGTGTTCTTTTTTCACTTTTATTTTTTATTCTTGTTCTGGTTCTTTCTGATGTAGGAAAATGTTCAGAGATAGATTGTGGTGATGAACGCATAACTATGTTATCATACTATGGACAGTGGATTGTATACCATGGATGATTATATGGTGTGTGAATGTATTTCAATAAAACTGAATTTAATAAAAAAAAATCTCTTCAGCTAAATATTACAGCTTGTCGTTTTCAAATTTTTCCTTCCATCTGACATCAGGACACAATTTTGCCAAATTCTCTGCCACTTTAAAACAAGGATCACCTTTCTTCCAGTTGGCAATGACACATTCAACACTTGTGCTCAAGGTCTTATCAGAATTATCTTTAGAGTCCATATTTCTACCAACTGTCTCTTCAAAGCAGTTTAGGCCTTTTCTAGCAAACTCCTCACAGTTCTTCCAGAATCTTCCCCTTATCCATTTACAAATCTGTTCCAGCGTGTTTGGTATTTGCAAACTCAGCAGCACCCCACTTCACTGGTACCAAAATCTGTTGCAGTTTGCTAATGCTGTCTTTTTGCAAAATACCAGAAATGTATTGACTTTTATACAGGGGTTTTATTTGGTTACAAATTTACAGTCTTAAGGCCATCAAGTGTCCAAGGTAAGGCATCAGCAATCAGGTACCTTCACTGGAGAATGGTCAAAGGCATCTGGAAAACCTCTGTTAGCTGGGAAGGCATGTGGCTGGTGTCTGCTCCAGAGTTCTAGTTTCAAAAGGGCTTTCTCCCAGGATGTTCCTCTCTAGACTGCAGCTTCGTGGGGGTAAACTCTGGGCTAGTACCTCCAAAGCATCAGCAAAACTGCTTTCAACTGCCATCTTCAAAGTATCTCTGTAAGTTGCAGTTCTCTTCAAAATGTCACTCTCGGCCCTCTCTCTCTGGCTAAGCCAACTTGAAAGGTGAAATCACTGCCCTCCCCGCTACGTGGGATCAGACACCCAGGGGAGTGAATCTCCCTGGCAACGTGGAATATGACTCCCGGGGAGGAATGTAGACCCAGCATCGTGGGACGGAGAACATCTTCTTGACCAAAAGGGGGATGTGAAAGGAAATGAAATAAGCTTCAGTGGCAGAGAGATTCCAAAATGAGCCGAGAGGTCACTCTGGTGGGCACTCTTATGCACACTTTAGACAACCCTTTTTAGGTTCTAAAGAATTGGGGTAGCTGGTGGTGGATACCTGAAACTATCAAACTACAACCCAGAACCCATGAATCTCGAAGACAGTTGTATAAAAATGTAGCTTATGAGGGGTGACAATGGGATTGGGAAAGCCATAAGGACCACACTCCACTTTGTCTAGTTTATGGATGGATGTGTAGAAAAATAGGGGAAGGAAACAAACAGACAAAGGTACCCAGTGTTCTTTTTTACTTCAATTGCTCTTTTTCACTCTAATTATTATTCTTGTTATTTTTGTGTGTGTGCTAATGAAGGTGTCAGGGATTGATTTAGGTGATGAATGTACAACTATGTAATGGTACTGTAAACAATCGAAAGTACGATTTGTTTTGTATGACTGCGTGGTATGTGAATATATCTCAATAAAATGATGATTAAAAAAAAATGTCACTCTCAGTTGCTCTGCATCTGAGCCTTGTGTCTCTTTTTAAAGTAAGCCAGTGATCCAATAAAGACCCACCCTGAATGGGTGGGGCAATACCTCCATAGAAATGATCCAACAAAAAGCCTCACCCACAGTTGATTGAGTCACATCTCCATGGAAACACTGAACCAATAGGTTACAATCTAATCAACACTAATACATCTGCCGCCACAAGATTGCATCAAAGAATATGACTTTTTCTGAGGGGCATAGTATATACAAACTGGCACAATAAGACTAAGTGCAGATCTCTCAGCAGAAACCATGGAGATAAGAAGGCAGTGATATGACATATTCATGATCCTGAAAGAGAAAAACTGCAAACCAATAATCCTATATCTGGCAAAACTGTCCTTCAAAAATGAGGGAGAGTTTATGATATTTACTGATAAACAGATACTGAGAGAGTTTGTGAACAGGAGACCTTCTCTACAGGAAATACTGAAGGGAGTGCTACAGAGATAGGAAAAGACAGGAGAGATAGGTTTGGAGAAGAGTGTAGAAATGAAGATATCAGAAGGTAGAAAGAGGGTAGAGATTGGACATTTGATGTTGAAAGAGTAAAGAATATTCTAGATGATTGTGTAGAACCAGAAGTGGACAGCACAATACTGTGTGATGGTAGCACAATATTGTAAGTACACTGAAAAAAGATGACTGTGAATATGGTTGAAAGAGGAAGGCTAAGGGCATGTATGACACCAGAAGGAAAGATAGAAGATAAAGACTGGGACTGTATAACTCAGTGAAAACTAGAGTGGTCAAAGAGTGTGATTAAATATACAAATATAAGAATGTTTTTGCCTGAGGGAGTTGCAAGAAGGAATGAAGTTGAGAGGTATGCAATGAAGTGAATGGACCATGAGATCAGTAGGCTGAATGAAATAAACCAGAAATGAAAAGACAAACATTGTTGTGATTCACTAAAATGGACTAATAACAATATGTAAACTCTGAGAATTGAATCTGGGAGCATGGACTATGAGGGGAAGGCTTATATAAGGGCTCCTAGACTATAAGACCTCACAGCACTCACATTTTTTCATGAGTTGTAACAGTTATTTCTAAATTTTGAGATTCTGAACTGTTTGTGTGTGACCTGGTCAGTCCCTGGAGCTTCAGGTGTCTGTGTGGCACCTGGGACTCAGAGCCAGAGTTTGGCAGCTGTGTGTATTGGCATTGCCCCATGAATCAACTGTTAAAGAGACTGAAAAGGAGATCAGACTTCAATTGGAGATATGAATGAAATGGACTTGGTTGAGATTGGGGTAGATCAGACTAAAGGGTACAGGATGACATTAACTGTATTCTAAAACTTTGGCTTCTGTGTGTGACCAAAGGAAGAGATGGTTATATTGTTTCTGTAGCACACTATATAATTTAACTTGTATAGTTAGTTTACTCAAATGCCATAATTACATGGAACCTTGACTATGGAGAGATTTTGTTGTTTGTACAGGTTAGCATGAAGCCCTGATATAGCCCATAGTAATTTGGGCAGAGAATAAAAGTATTTGCAAAGTCCCCTTGAGGGACTGTGGAAAAATGTGGAAATACTAAACCTCCCCAACTGGGGAATTCCTGATATTCTTGCAAGCATTGTGGACAATCAGTTTAGTAGGTCGAGCCCTTGATCTTGGGGCTTGCCCTTATGAAGCTTGATACTGCCAAGGAGAGGCTAAGCCTACTCTTAATTATGCCTAACAGCCACCCCAAAAGGGCCTCTTTTGTTACTCAGATGTGGGCTTTTCTCTCTAAGCCAACTTGGCATTAAACTCACCACCCTCTCCCCTTTGTGAGACACGACCCCCAGGGGTGTAAACTCCCTGGCAATGTGGAATGTGACTCCCAAAGATGAGCCTGGACCCTGCATTGCGTGATTGAGAAAGCCTTCTGAACCAAAAGGGGAAGGAGAATTGAAACAAAATAAAGTTTCAGTGGCTGAGAAATTTCAAATGGAGTCAAGAGGTCATTCTGGATATAACTCTTATGCAATATATATATATATCCCTTTTCAGTTTTTGGTTTATTAGAGTAGTCAGAAGGAAATATCTGAAACTGTTGAACTGCAACCCAGTATCCTTGATTCTTGAAGATGATCATATAAGTATATAGCTTATATGGTGTGACCATGTGAATGCAAAAACCTTATGACTCACATTCCCTTTACCCAATGTATGGATAAATAAGTAGAAAAATGAAGACAAAAAATAAATGAATAATATGGAGCAGGGGGGTATGGGACATTTTGGGTGCTCTTTTGACTCTTATTTTATTCTCATTTTTATTTTTTGGAGTAATGAAAATGTTCAAAAATTAATTGTGGTGATGAATGCACAACTATACAATGATACTGTGAACAATTGTTTTACAATTTGGATGATTGTATGGTATGTGAATATATTTCAATTTTAAAAATTAAAAAAAATTAAATGAGGGGGAGAAGGGTTATGGGGTGTTTTGAGTGTTCTCTTTTACTTTTATTTTTATTCTTTATTTTCATTTTTATTTTTTGAAGTAAGAAAATGTTCAAAAATTGATTGTGGTGATGAATGAACAACTATATGATGATACTGTGAACAATTATTGTACACTTTAGATGTTTGTATGGTATGTGAATATATTTCAATAAAATTACATTTAAAAAAGTCTATCTACACGAACAGATATCTGCACGCCAATGTTCATAGCAGCATTATTCACAATTGCCAAGAGATGGAAACAACCCAAATGTCCATCAACAGATGAGTGGATAAATAAAATGTGGTATATACACACGATGGAATACTACGCGGCAGTAAGAAGGAACGATCTGGTGAAACATATGACAACATGGATGAACCTTGAAGACATAATGCTGAGCGAAATAAGCCAGGCACAAAAAGAGAAATATTATATGCTACCACTAATGTGAACTTTGAAAAATGTAAAACAAATGGTTTATAATGTAGAATGTAGGGGATCTAGCAGTAGAGAGCAATTAAGGAAGGGGGGAACAATAATCCAAGAAGAACAGATAAGCTATTTAACGTTCTGGGGATGCCCAGAAATGACTATGGTCTGTTAATTTCTGATGGATGTAGTAGGAACAAGTTCACTGAAATGTTGCTATAGTATGTAACTTTCTTGGGGTAAAGTAGGAACATGTTGGAAGTTAAGCAGTTATCTTAGGTTAGTTGTCTTTTTCTTACTCCCTTGCTATGGTCTCTTTGAAATGTTCTTTTATTGTATGTTTGTTTTCTTTTTAACTTTTTTTTTCATACAGTTGATTTGAAAAAAGAAGGGAAAGTTAAAAAAAAAAAAAAGAAAAAAGACAAACAAGGAAAAAAAAAACAAAAAAAAAAAAACGATGTAGTGCCCCCTTGAGGAGCCTGTGGAGAATGCAGGGGTATTCGCCTACCCCACCTCCATGGTTGCTAACATGACCACAGACATAGGGGACTGGTGGTTTGATGGGTTGAGCCCTCTACCATAAGTTTCACCCTTGGGAAGACGGTTGCTGCAAAGGAGAGGCTAGGCCTCCCTGTATTTGTGCCTAAGAGTCTCCTCCTGAATGCCTCTTTGTTGCTCAGATGTGGCCCTCTCTCTCTGGCTAAGCCAACTTGAAAGGTGAAATCACTGCCCTCCCCCCTACGTGGGATCAGACACCCAGGGAAGTGAATCTCCCTGGCAACGTGGAATATGACTCCCGGGGGAGGAATGTAGACCCGGCATCGTGGGATGGAGAACATCTTCTTGACCAAAAGGGGGATGTGAAAGGAAATGAAATAAGATTCAGTGGCAGAGAGATTCCAAAACGAGCCGAGAGATCACTCTGGTGGGCACTCTTACGCACACTTTAGACAACCTTTTTTAGGTTCTAAAGAATTGGGGTAGCTGGTGGTGGATACCTAAAACTATTAAACTACAACCCAGAACCCATGAATCTCGAAGACAGTTGTATAAAAATGTAGCTTATGAGGGGTGACAGTGGGATTGGGAATGCCATAAGGACCAAACTCCACTTTGTCTAGTTTATGGATCGATGTGTAGAAAAGTAGGGGAAGCAAACAAACAGACAAAGGTACCTAGTGTTCTTTTTTACTTCAATTGCTCTTTTTCACTCTAATTATTATTCTTGTTATTTTTGTGTGTGTGCTAATGAAGGTGTCAGGGATTGATTTAGGTGATGAATGTACAACTATGTAATGGTACTGTAAACAATCGAAAGTACAATTTGTTTTGTATGACTGCGTGGTATGTGAATATATCTCAATAAAATGATGATAAAAAAAAAAAAAAAAAAAAGTCTATCTATAGGGAGGACCTAAGACTGTGGCTAGGTGAGACAGGGCAAAAAAACACCTCCATGAAAAATACTAGATAAAAACCAGAAAGTGACCCAGAACACCAGTTCCAGTGATGTACCAGCCAGACAATGTTTGCTAAATCCACAGGGACCATGCATTTGGTGAAACTGGGAGTCTGCATTCTGAAATGAGTGAGTGAGCTGGCTGAAAGTCTGGTGGCTGCACTGCAGTGTGGGGAAACCATGGGTTGGCATTTGGAGATGGACTAGTTCTTTAAAAAAAAAAAAAAACCCGGGAGTGGCTGCAGTTACAACAGTGAGAACCATGCAGTGAAGCATGGCAGGAGAATGCTGTGCGAAAGTCTCAGTGTCTAGCATGGAGGATAGCCCACAGCTGATTGTCTTGGGGCCAGGGCACAGAGGGGAGCCAAAAGGAGAAAGAAACCACGTCCCTTGCAGCCATCTCCCCAGCAGATTGGGAATGCTCCTGCCTGGGGCTGGAGCTATAGCCCAAAGCCATGCCATGGGTCCCAGTGTGATAGAGAGCACTTCTCACAGCACTGTGCACACACCACAATATCAGCCATGGACAGTGGCCTTTAGTGCACCCACAGCTAATTGTCCCAGAGCTGGGAAGGCGGAGCTGTGCAAAAAGGGGGACATTAACATGCCTCATTCAACCATCTTTACAGCAGGCTGGGAAAACCCCTGCATGCCCCAGCAGCCCAGGACTTCCCTGGAGGGCCAGCACATGCACTGTGGTGTGGCACATCCTTCCCTCCGCAGAGGTCCTGAAAGAGCACAGCTGGGAAGGGGGAACCGCTCAGAAATCCCAGGGACCCCATGCCAATACCAAGGACTTGTGGGTCAGTGGCAGAGACAATCTGTGGCAAGACTGAAATGAAGGTTTGGACTCTTGCAACAACCTTAAATCTCCATCCAGGAACACCTGGAAGGTTTGATTATTAAAGCTGCCCTGCCTCCATAACCACCCAGACACACGCCCCACATTCAGGGCAGACAGCACCAAAAACACACCCAAACTTAGTGCACCAATTGAACTCCACAAGAATCAGATCCCCACACACCACAAAGACAAAGTTGGGGAGAACTGACTTGAGGGGAATAGGTGACTTGTGGATGCCATCTGCTGGCTAGTTAGAGAAAGTGTATGCCGCCAAGCTATAGATCTGACAAATTAGAGATTGGTACTTTTTATATCCAGAAAGAACCCTATCAAGTAAAGCAAATGCCAAGAGGCCAAAAACAACTGAAAATCTTAAAGCATATGATAAAGCCAGGTGATATGGAGAACTCAAACCCAAACAAAAGATCAGAAGAGACACAGTACTTGGCATAATTAATCAAAGAACTAAAGTCAAACAATGAGAGCATGGCACAGGGCATAAAGGACATGAAGAAGAGCATGGCACAGGATATAAAGGACATAAAAAAGACCCTAGAAGAGCATAAAGAAGAAATTGCAAGAGTAAATAAAAAATAGAAGATCTTATGGAAATAAAAGAAACTGTTGGCCAAATTAAAAAGACTCTGGATACTCATAATACAAGATTAGAGGAAGTTGAACAATGACTCAGCATCCTCGAGGACTACAGAATGGAAAATGAAAGAACAAAAAAAACAATGGGGAAAAAATTTTTTTAAAAATGAAATGTATCTCAGGGATATGATAGATAAAATAAAATGTCCAAATGTAAGACTTATTGGTGTCCCAGAAGGGGAAGAGAAGGGTAAAGGTCTAGAAAGAGTATCCAAAGAAATTGTTGGAGAAAACTTCCCAAACCTTCTACACAATATAAATACACAAAGCATAAATGCCCAGCGAACTCCAAATAGAATAAATCCAAATAAACCCACTCCAAGACATATTCTGATCAGACTCTCAAATACTGAAGAGAAGAAGCAAGTTCTGAAAGCAGCAAGAGAAAAGCAATTCACCACAAACAAAGGAAACAACATAAGACTAAGTAGTGACTACTCAACAGCCACCATGGAGGCGAGAAGGCAGTGGCATGACATATTTAAAATTCTGAGAGAGAAAAATTTCCAGCCAAGAATACTTTATCCAGCAAAGCTCTCCTTCAAATTTGAGGGAGAGCTTAAATTTTTCACAGGCAAACAAACTCTGAGAGATTGCTAATAAAAGACCTGCCCTACTTCAGAAACTAAAGGGAGCCCTACCAACAGAGAAACAAAGAAAGGAGAAAGAGATATAGAGAAATTTAACAGACATACATAGAACCTTACATCCCAAATCACCAGGATACACATTCTTCTCTAGTGATCGTGGATCTTTCTCCAGAATAGACCATATGCTGGGACATAAAACAAGCATCAATAAATTTAAAAAAAAAAATTGAATTTATTCAAAGCACATTCTCTGACCACAATGAAATACGAATAGAACTCAATAACCATCAGAGACTTAGTAAATTCACAAACAACTGGAGGGTAAAAATGAGGGGGAGATGAAAACATTCCCAGATAATCAAAAGCTGACAGACTTCATCACCAGTAGATCAGTCCTATAAGAAATGCTAAAGGGAATTGTGCAGGCTGAAAGGAAGGGACACTAAACAGTTGACTGAAACCACATGAAGAAATAAAGATTTCCAGTAATGATTACATTTCTCTTTCAACTGTATTCACAGTCATCTTTTTTCAGTGTACTTATAATATTTTGCCACCATCACACAGTATTATACTATCCATTTCTAGATCTATGAAATCAATCCTCTAGAATATTCTATAATCATTCAACATCAAATGTCCAATATTTACCCTCTTTCTACCTCCTGATAGCTTCATTTCTACACTCTTCTCCAAACCTCTCTCTCCTGTCTTTTCCTATCTGTCTGTAGCACTCCCTTTAGTATCTCCTGTAGAAGAGGTCTCCTGTTCATGAACTCTCTTAGTGTCTGTTTGTCTGTAAATATTTTAAACTCTCCCTCATTTCTGAAGGACAGTTTTGCTGGATATAGGATTATTGGTTTGCAGTTTTTCTCTCTCAGTATCTTGAATATGTCATACCACTGCCTTCTTGCCTTCATGGTTTCTGCTGAGAGATCTGCACTTAGTCTTATTGAGCTTCCCTTGTATGTGATGGATTGCTTTTCTCTTGCTGCTTTCAGAATTCACTCTTTGTCTTTGACATTTGAAAATCTGATTAGTAAGTGTCTTGGGATAGGTCTATTTGGGTCTATTCTGTTTGGGGTATGCTGCCCTTCTTGGATGTCTAATTTTTTTTAATTAAATTCAATTTTATTGAAATATATTCACATCCCATACAATCATCCATGGTGTACAATCAACTGTTCACAGTACCATCATATAATTATGCATTCATCACCCTAATCTATTTTTTTAACATTTTCCTTACATCAGAAAGAATCACAATAAGAATAAAAAATAAAAGTAAAAAAGAACACCCAAATCATCCCCCCATCCGACCCTATTTTTCATTTAGTTTTTGTCCCCATTTTTTTACTCATCCATCCATACACTAGATAAAGGGAGTGCAATCCACAAGTTTTCACAATCACACTGTCAACCCTTGTAATCTACATTATTATACAATCATTTTCAGGAGTCCAGACTACTGGGTTGGAGTTTGATAGTTTCAGGTATTTACTTCTAGCTATTCCAATACATTAAAACCTAAAAAGTGTTATCTATATAGTGTGTAAGAATGTCCACCAGAGTGACCTCTCAACTCCATTTGAAATCTCTCAGCCCACTGAAGCTTTATTTCATTTCATTTTACATCACCCTTTTGGTCAAGATGTTCTCAATCCCACAATGCTGGGTACATTTCATCCACAGGAGTCATATCCCACATTGCCAGGGAGGTTTACACCCCTAGGAGTCAGGTCCCTCATAGTGGGGAGGGCAGTGAGTTCACCTGCCAAAGTGGTTTAGAGAGAGAGGCCACATCTGAGCAACAAAGAGGTGCTCAGGGGGAGACTCTTAGGCACAATTATATGCAAGTTTAGCCTCTCCTTTGCAGTAACGAGCTTCATGAGGGCAAGTCCCATGATACAGGGCTTGACACATCAAACCACCAATCCTCAGTGTTTGTGACAACATCAGCATCAGTCCAGGTGAGGAAGTCCAACACTCCCACACTTTCCCCCAGCTCCTCAGGGGGGGCCTGTAAATATATTTTTATTCTCTGCCCAAATTACTTTGGGATGTGTCACTAGTTCGCTCTAACCTATACTAACCTACCATATCTCACTTCCTACTCAAAGTTCCATGTAAATGTGGCATTTGAACAAATGGACTGTAGAGTTATACTGTTTAGAAAATATAGATCCTGCACCAAATAGACATCTCTTCCCTTGATCTCACATGGAAGTTGAAGTTTTAAAATGCAATCAGTTTTGACCTTTACCCTTTGGCCTAGTTTGCCCTAGTCTTAACCATATCTGCTTCATTCATATATCTAATTGAAGTCTGGGCTCTTTTTCAGCTTTTTTTTAATTTAACAGTTGCTGTATGCACTAATACTGACATTCATATCTGCCAAGCTCTAGCTCTGAGTTTCAAGTGTCACACAGATACCCAATGTTCCAGAGACCAATCAGGTTATACACTAAGGGATCAGCAACTCAGAGTTTGCAGATAGCCATTACAATTCAGGGATAGATTTGACTGCTGTAAGAGCTTACAGTCTAGGGACCATTACAATAACCATTTCCCTATTAGGCTGTGTGTTAAGATTCAATTCTGAGTTTACACATTGAAGTTAGTTCATACAGGTGAAGCATTATAGTGTTTGCCTTGGTTTCTGGTGTACTTAACTCAAAATGCTGTCTAGAGGATCCATTCACCTCGTTGTGTCTCACAGCTTCACTCCTTCTCATAGTTGCTCAATATTCCATTGCATGCATACACCACAGTTCACCATTTTGTTTCTCAGTTGGTGTACCATTAGGCCATTTCCACCCATTGCAAATCATGAATACTGCCTCCATAAACACCATGGACCTGTAATTTTATGCCTTTCATAAGAGTTGGGAAATTTTCATTGATTATTTCCTCTATTATTCCTTTTGCTGCTTTTTCCTTATCTTCTCCTTCTGGGACACCTATTAACACATATATTTGTGCACTTCATGTTGTCTTTCATTTCCCTGAGACCTGCTCATATTTTTCCATTCTTTTCCCTATCTGTTCCTTTGGGTGCAGGATTTCAGATGTCCTGTTCTCCAGCTCACTGGTCTTTCCTTCTGCCTGTCTAAGTCTGCTGTTGTATGTCACAATTGTGTTTTTTATCTCTTCTATTGTGCCTTTCATACCCAGAAGTTCTGCCATTTGTTTTTTCAAGCTTATAAATTCTTCCTTATGGTCATGCAGTGTCTCCTTTATATCCTTCATCACTTTTGTTACATTCTCTCTCACCTCATTGATTTGATTTAAAAGATTTGTTTGAACATTTATAATTAGTAGTTTCAACTCCTGAATCTCAGTTGAAATGCTAGTTTCCTCCTTTGACTGGGCCATATCTTCCCATTCCCTGATGTGGCTCATGATTTTCTGCTATCTTGGCATGTGGTTTTCTTAATTGGTTTATTCTGGAGGCTGTTTTCTCACTTTTGCATAAGGTTTTCTTGTTTGTTGACTTTGATCTTTATCTTTTCTTTGTTTGTCTTCCTGGTCAGTTGTCATATTGACTCTGCCCTCAGTCTTCCCTCCAAAATCAGGCTCCCACCATGGCCTGACACAGGAGTGGAAGGCAGGCAATGGGCACCCCAGCAAGTTCACTGTGTGTGGTAATACAAATCTGCTGGCTTCCAGTGGTGCTCTGTTTCCACCAGCTAGCAAGACCTGGATTTGTTTTTGGGTCCCTGCTTTAACAATTGGGTCTTCCCTATTTCACAGCCAAAACAGGGCTGGGTCTCCATACAGGGCATATAGACAATCTCCTGGGATCCTAGGAAAGGGTCTGTGCCAGTTTGAATGCACTATGTACCCCAAAATGCCATTATCTTTGATGTAATCTTCTGTGGGCAGACTTATCAGTATTGATTAGATTGTAATTCTTTGAGTGTTTCCATGGAGATGCACCCTACCCAACTATGGGTGATGAATCTAATTGGATAATTTCCATGGAGATGTTATCCCGCCCATTCAGAGTGGGTCTAAATTAAATCACTGGAGCCATATAAATGAGCTGACAAACAGAAGGAACTCAGTGCAGCTGAGAGTGACATTTTGAAGAGGAGCTACAGCCAAGAGGGATGCTTTGAAGACTGCACAGAATCTGAGAGAGTAGATGCAGATGAGAGACAGTTTGAAGATGGCCATTGAAAGCAGACTCTTGCTCTGCAGAAGCTGAGAGAACAAACACCCCAAAAACAACTGAGAGTGACATTTTTGAGGAACTGCAGCCTAGAGAGAAACGTCCTGAGAGAAAGCCACTTTGAACCCAGAACTTTGGAGCAGATGCCAGCCATGTGCCTTCCCAGCCAGCAGAGGTTTTCCGGACACCATTGGCCATCCTCCAGTGGAGGTACCTGATTGTTGATGACTTACCTTGGAAACTTTATGGCCTTAAAACTGTAATTTTGAACCAAATAAACTCCCTTTATGAAAGCCAATCCATTTCTGGTGCTTTGCATCCTGGCAGCATTAGCAAACTAGAACAGGGTCCTCGCACTTTCCAGACTGTCCAGCAGATAGTGCTGTTCGGTAATGTAATCATCCTCAGAGGCTGCTCTGCCTCAGAGCTGGCCCCCAGCTGCTGCTTCCCGCAAAGGTGGGGAAAGGGTTTTCATACCCAGGGCTGGAAACAGTCTCTGTCCATGTTTTCTTGGTCTCTTTCCCTTTCTGATCTGGGCCTTGAATTGTCCTCCTCTGTCCACCGGGTCTTCAGTGAGGGTATTTTTCACTGTTATGAGATTTTTAAATCTGTGTCCCCAGTGGGAGGGGTCTTGTTTGCTGTTTCTGTGCCTTTCCCACATGGAGACCAAGTAAGGGGGAGGGGAGAGGACCAGCTGTTCTGGGACAGAAAATTCCTATCTGATATTTCTTCTCTTTTTCAATTTGGCATTTGCAGGGTCCTTCTCCAGTCTATATCCTCCTCCAGAGTTTCAAACAATTCAAAAATTGACTTTATTTTTGGTTGAATCTCTGGAGAAAAGTTTTCAGTAGCTGTTTATGTCATCATGTTGATGATGTCAACCAACAATACAGTCTTAAACAACAAATGGGTCAAGGAGAAATCACAAGGAAATTAGGAAATATCTTCAGAGGATTGGAAATGAAACACAACACACCAAAACTTATGGGATGCAGCAAAGGCAGCACTCAGGGAATTTTATAGCTCTAAATGCTTATATTTAAAAAAGAAGAAAGCTTTCAAATCAGTAATGAAAACTCACACCTGGAGGAACTAGAAAAAGAAGAGCAAAGTAAGCCCAAAGCGAGCAGAAGAAAGGGAAAAAATGAAGATTAGAGTAGATATACATGAAATAGAGAATAGAAAAACAATGGAGAGAATCAATGAAGCCAAAAAGTTTGTTCTTTGCAAATATCAATAAAATCTACAAATCTTTAGCTAGACTGGCAAAGGAAAAAAGAGAAAAGACACAAATAATTAAAATCAGGAATGAAAGGGGGGTACATTACTACTGACCCCACGGAAATAAGAAGGATTATAGGAGGACATCACAAGCAACTGTGCACCAACAAACTAGATAGCTAGATGAAATGGACAAATTCCTAGAAACACACAATTTACCTAAATTGATTCATGAAGAAATAGAAGATCTCAAGAGACCAATAACAAGAAATTGAATCAGTATTCAAAACCTCCCAACAAAGAAAAGTCCACGACAAGATGAATGCACCTATGAATTTTACCAAACATTCAAAGAAGAAATAACACTAATATTTATAAAATTATCCAAAATAATTGAAGAGGGGGCAACACTTTCTAACTCGTTCTATGAGACCAGTATCACCCTAATACTAAAACTGGAAGAAGACTTCACAAGGGAAGAAAATTACTGACCAATATCTTTTATGAATATTGATGTAACATCTTCAACAAAATACTAGCAAACTGGATCCAACCACACATTGAATGGATTATACATCACTAGGCATGGCTGGCATGGGTGCCACCCAAGACCATGGGGCCCCCATTGCCACCCCCTCAGGAGCCACAGTGATGGAGATACCCCCTGGACTGACCAGGGGGGAAGAGGCTCTGCAAAAGCAATTGAACAAATTCAAGAAAAATAAAAAGACGTTGTAGTCTCTGAAGAAGCAAAATGGCAGCAGCTGAGCCAGCCAAAGCAGTGTCAAACACTCATTTTTGGAGCAGCCTATGGTGGACACAGCTAAAACAACAGAACAGGCAAAGCAGTTAAGAAGTCAGGAGCCATCTGTGCAACCAAGGCTGAACCAAGAATTCAGGTTCCCAACATTCTGAAACCCTAGAGGAGAAGTTAAAGTTCCCTGAGAAGGGGCTTGTCCCTAATTCTCAGCCATTCCAGGAGAGCATATCTGCTGCTCATGATCTACAGGAGTCATCCAGGCCTCCCTGGAGAGCTTTGTGTCTTCCAGCAATTGACTTTAAGAACTGGGGCAAGATGGGGAGAGGCAGAGAGCCCAGGGGCTGGTGATGGCCCCCACAAAGCTTTGACCAGGGATATGGAGAATGTGGTGGTGCCTGCTCCTCAGCATCCCCTCCTGGAAGCCATAGCCAGGACCACAGTGATGAGCAGAATCAGGACAGAGACAGACATAGGAAATGAGATCAAGACTGAGAACAGGAATGAAACAGAGGTTGGGGTCCATATTGGAGCAGGGATTGAGTCCAGGAAGCGAAGGAATTGAGACCAAGAGGGCCCTTTCCACAGGCTGGACTCATTCCCCTTGAAATAGGAAAATGCTCTATGTGTTTGGAGAAGACATGGTGCCCATCCTCCTCTGTGGGGCTTCTGTCCCTTGGAAAACATCACTGACCTCTCCATGTACTCATCCAGAAACTATGCCTTTGTCACCTATGAAATGATGGATTCAGCAGATCTGGCCACTGCTGAGCTCAACGGGACCCAGTTCAAGTCCACACAGCTCCAAGTCAGCATTGCCTGCAAACAGCCTGTGTGGGACACTGCCACTGCTGAGTCTGTCTGGGGCTCCCATCCACTGGGACAGGAGGATGCAGACTGTACAGTGTTGAGAACCTTGTGGATGGCTGTTAAAGAGTGGGGCTGGATTCCTTGTGCCTTGTATGTTGTCTTGGGGCCTGCCTCTATGAAGCTTGTTAC
Source organism: Choloepus didactylus (assembly GCF_015220235.1). NCBI lineage: Eukaryota > Metazoa > Chordata > Mammalia > Pilosa > Megalonychidae > Choloepus > Choloepus didactylus. Next base: position 7,425,778 of record NC_051312.1, read on the forward strand.
TGCAAAGTAGAGGCTAAACTTGCTTATAATTGTGCCTAAGAGTCTCCCCCTGAGTACCTCTTGGTTGCTCAGATGTGGCCCTCTCTCTCTAAGCCACCATGGCAAATGAACTCTCTGCCCTCCCCCCTACATGGGACCTGACTCCCAGGGGTGTAAATCTCTCTGGCAATGCAGGATATGACTCCCGGGGAGGAATCTGGACCCGGCGTCATGGGATTGAGAACATCTTCTTGACCAAAAGGGGGATGCAAAATGAAATGATATAAAGCTTCACTGGCTGAGAGATTTCAAATGGAATCAAGAGGTAACTCTGATGGACATTTTTATGCACTATATAGATAACACTTTTTAGGTTTTAATGTATTGGAATATCTAAAAGTAACTACCTGAAACTACGAAACTCCAACCCAGTAGCCTTGACTCTTGAAGACAATTGTATAACAATGTAGCTTGCAAGGGGTGACAGCGTGATTGTGAAAACCTTGTGGATCACACTCCCTTTATCCAGTGTATGGATGGATGAGTAAAAAAGTGGGGACAAAAACTAAATGAAATATAGGATGGGATAGAGCGGATGATTTGGGTGTTCTTTTTTATTTTTATTTTTTATTCTTATTCTGATTATTTCTGGTGTAAGGAAAATGTTCAAAAACAGATTGGGGTGATGGACGCATAAATATATGATTGGGAGAGAATCTAAGAGGCAGCTAGGAGAAACAGGGCAAAAAACACCTCCATGAAAAATACTAGATAAAAGCCAGAGAGTGACCCAGAACACCAGTTCCAGCGATGCACCAGCTGGAAAAGGTCTGCTAAATCCACAGGGACTGTGCACTTGGTGAAACCGGGAGTCTGCGTTCTGAAACAAGTGAGTGAACCTACTGAATGTCTGGCAGCCATGCTGTGGTGTGGGGAAACTGTGGATTGGTGTTTGGAAACGGACTAGTTCTTTAAAAAAAAAAAAAAACAAACCCCAAAGCAGCTGCAGATACGGCAGTGAGAACCATACAGTGAAGCGCGACGGAAACGGGCTGTGCATACGCCTCATTATCTGGCGTGGAAGATAGCCTCTCATGGACCCACTGCTAATTGTCTCAGAGTGAGGATGGCAGAGGTGAGCCAAAAGGGGAAAAAAACCATGCCCCTTGCAGCTATCTTCCCAGCAGGCTGGGAACGCTCCTGCCCGGCACTGGAGCCATGGACCAGAGCCACACCACAGGACCCAGTGTGACGGGAAGTGTTTCCTGCAACACCATGCACGTGCCACAATATTGGGCATGGACAGTGGCCTTTTGCATACCCACAGCTGGTTGTCCCAGAGCTGGGAAGGTGGAGCTGTGCAAAAAGGGGAAAGTCAGCACACTTCATTCAGCCATCTTTACAGCAGGCTGAGAATACGCCTGCATGGCCCGGTGGCCCAGGGCTTCCCTTGAGGGATGGCATGCACTTGTGACATAGCACAGCCTTCCCCCAGCAGAGGCCCTAGAGGGCACGGCTGGAAAGAGGGACCCACTTGGAAATCCCAGGGACCCTATGCCAATATCAAGGACTTGTGGGTCAGTGGCAGAGACAACCTGTGGTGAGCCTGAAATGAAGGTTTAGACTCTTGCAACAGCCTTAAATCTCCAAGAACACCTGGGAGGTTTGATTATTAAAGCTGCCCTGTCTCCCTAACCACTCAGACACACACCCCACATTCAAGGTGAACAGCACCAGCAACACACCCAAACTTGGTGCACCAATTGGACCCCACAAGAACCAGACCCCCACACACCACAAAGACAAAGTTGGGGAGAACTGACTTGAGGCGAATAGGCGACTCATGGATGCCATCTGCTGGTTAGTTAGAGAAAATGTACACAACCAAGCTGTAGATCTGACAAATTAGAGATTAGGGTTTGAATAATCCTTCATATTCTAAAAGAACACTATCAAGTAAAGCAAATGCCAAGAGCCCCAAAACAACAGAAAATTTTAAAGCATATGAAAAAAACAGATGATATGGGTAACACAAATCCAAACACCCAAATCAAAAGATCAGAGGAAACACAGTACTTGGAGCAATTAATCAAAGAACTAAAGACAAACAATGAGAGCATGGCACAAGATATAAAGGGCATGAAGAAGACCCTAGAAGAGCTTAAAAAGACATTGCAAGAGTAAATTAAAAAAAGATGATCTGGCTGACGGACCGACTGACGGGAGGCACGGGAGGCGAGCAAGATGGCGCAGACTCAGGGCACCAGGAGGAAAGTCTGTTACTACTACGACGGGGATGTTGGAAATTACTATTATGGACAAGGTCACCCAATGAAGCCTCATCGAATCCGCATGACTCATAATTTGCTGCTCAACTATGGTCTCTACAGGAAGATGGAAATCTATCGTCCTCATAAAGCCAATGCTGAGGAGATGACCAAGTACCACAGTGATGACTACATTAAATTCTTGCGCTCCATCCGCCCAGATAACATGTCTGAGTACAGCAAGCAGATGCAGAGATTCAATGTTGGTGAGGACTGTCCAGTATTTGATGGCCTGTTTGAGTTCTGTCAGTTATCTGCTGGTGGTTCTGTGGCAAGTGCTGTGAAACTTAATAAGCAGCAGACGGACATCGCTGTGAATTGGGCTGGGGGCCTGCACCATGCAAAGAAGTCTGAGGCATCTGGATTCTGTTACGTCAATGATATCGTCTTGGCCATCCTGGAACTGCTAAAGTATCACCAGAGGGTGCTGTATATTGACATTGATATTCACCACGGCGATGGCGTGGAAGAGGCCTTCTATACCACAGACCGGGTCATGACTGTGTCCTTTCATAAATACGGAGAGTACTTCCCAGGAACAGGGGATCTACGGGATATTGGTGCTGGCAAAGGCAAATATTATGCTGTTAACTACCCGCTCCGAGATGGGATTGATGATGAGTCCTACGAGGCCATTTTCAAGCCGGTCTTGTCCAAAGTAATGGAGATGTTCCAGCCTAGTGCAGTCGTGTTACAGTGTGGTTCTGACTCCCTGTCTGGGGATCAGTTAGGTTGCTTCAATCTGACCATCAAAGGGCATGCCAAGTGTGTGGAATTTGTGAAGAGCTTCAACCTGCCTATGCTGATGCTGGGAGGAGGTGGTTACACCATTCGTAATGTCGCCCGGTGCTGGACATACGAAACAGCTGTGGCCCTGGACACAGAGATCCCAAATGAGCTTCCATACAACGACTACTTTGAATATTTTGGACCAGATTTCAAACTTCACATCAGTCCTTCCAATATGACCAACCAGAACACTAATGAGTACTTGGAGAAGATCAAGCAGCGACTGTTTGAGAACCTAAGAATGCTGCCCCATGCGCCTGGGGTCCAAATGCAGGCGATCCCTGAGGATGCTATCCCGGAGGAGAGTGCTGATGAGGATGAAGAGGACCCTGACAAGCGCATCTCAATCTGTTCCTCTGACAAACGAATTGCCTGTGAGGAAGAGTTCTCTGACTCTGATGACGAGGGAGAGGGCGGCCGCAAGAACTCTTCCAACTTCAAAAAAGCCAAGAGAGTCAAAACAGAGGATGAAAAAGAGAAAGACCCAGAAGAGAAGAAAGAAATCACAGAAGAAGAGAAAACCAAGGAGGAAAAGCCTGAAGCCAAAGGGGTCAAGGAGGAGGTCAAATTATCCTGAGCAGACTCTCCAGCTCTGGCTTCTTGCCGAGTTCCCCTACCCTTCTCCCCCAACCCCTAAGAGTTTATATTTGCTATTTCTGTGTATTTATATAAAAATATATTAAATATAAATATTCCTAGGGACTAGACAGGATCCAGGACCCTAAGCCGAGGGTAGCTTTGCTGAGTGAACTCTTCTAGAAGCTGTCTTGCCATCCCTCCACCCCTCCCTCCCCAACTCTTTAATTTTGAACCATAAAGGGTACCAGGTCTGGGTGGAAGGGATGCTTTAAGCACAGAACAAAATCCTGAAGTGCCAAGTGCTTGCTTAGTTTAGTGGCTTTGGAAAGGTGCCCTTATTCTAGAAGGGGTGCTGGGCCTTCGGGGACCCCTTATTCTTTTCAGGCTCCTTAAAGTAACATCAGCCGTTTTTAGATTGGTTCCTTTCTCATAACCTTCCCACTATTGCAGCCTGGCTCCAGGTGAGCCAAGAAACTCACACTGCCTGTCCTCTCTGCCCTCCCCCAGTTCTGCAGGTGGAGGTTGAGTTTCCTTTTTGAGATGCTATTTTCATTTTTGTGAGAATCTTTGTAATAAAATGGTAATTTCTATACCTTCCTGAAAAAAAAAAAAAAAAAAAAAAAAAAAGATGATCTTATGTAAATAAAAGAAACTGTGGACCAAATTAAAAAGATTCTGCATACTCATAGTACAAGACTAGAGGAAGCTGAACAACAACTCAGCAACCTCGAGAACCACAGAATGGAAAATGAAAGAACAAAAGAAAGAATGGGGAAAAAATTGAAAAAATCTAAATGGATCTCAGGAATATGATAGATAAAATAAAACATCCAAATATAAGACTCATTGGTTCCCAGAAGGGGAAGAGAGAAAGGTAAAGGTCTAGAAAGAGTATTCAAAGAAATTGTTGGGGAAAACTTCCCAAACCTTCTACACAACATAAATATACAAAGCATAAATGCTCATCAAACTCCAAATAGAATAAAACCAAATAAACCCACTCCAAGACATATTCTGATCAGACTGTCAAATACTGAAGAGAAGGAGCAAGTTCTGAAAGCAGCAAGAGAAAAGCAATTCACCACTTACAAAGGAAACAGCATAAGACTAAGCAGTGACTACTCAGCGGCCACCACAGAGGCGAGAAGGCAGTGGCATGACATATTTAAAATTCTGAGAGAGAAAAATTTCCAACCAAGAATACTTTATCCAGCAAAACTCTCCTTCAAATTTGAGGGAGAGCTTAAACTTTTCACAAACAAATGCTGAGAGATTTTGCTAATGAAAGAGCTGCCCTACTTCAGATACTAAAGGGAGCCCTACTGACAGAGAAACAAAGAAAGGAGAGACATGTAGAGAAAATTTAACAGACATACATAGAACATTACATCCCAAATCACCAGGATACACATTCTTCTCTAGTGATCATGGAACTTTCTCCAGAATAGACTATAGGCTGGGACATAAAATAAGCCTCAATAAATTTAAAAAAATTGAAATTATTCAAAGTGTGTTCTCTGACCACAATGGAATACAAATAGAAGTCAATCATCATCAGAGACTTAGAAAATTCACAAACACCTGAAGGGTAAAAATGAGGGGGAGATGAAAACATTCCCAGATAATCAAAAGCTGAGGGACTTCACCACCAGTAGAGCAGTCCTATAAGAAATGCTAAAGGGAATTGTACAGGCTGAAAGGAAGGGACTCTAAACAATTGACTGAAACCACATGAAGAAATAAAGATTTCCAGTAAAGATCACATGGTAAAGATAAATAACAATACTACTTTATTTACTTCCTACAGGATCTAAAATACATAAACTGTAATGAATAATCAGTGGCTTTGGACTTAATGTAAAATATGTAATTTTTGACAAGAACTACATAAAGGTGGGGGAATGGAGGAGTATAGGGACATAGTTTATGTGTCCTACTGAAGTTAAGTTTGTATCAAAGAAAACAAAATTATTATATACTTATGATGTTAAATTTAAGCCCCACGGTAAACACAAAGAAAGTATCAGAAAATATGACCACAGAGATGAAAAGTAGAGTATGGGTTATGAGAAATGGGGGAAGGGGCAATGGGGAGTTAATAAGAAATGGATGTTGGGTTTCTGTTTGGGGTGAAGGGAAATTTCTAGTAATGGATGGTGGGAAGGTGATGGCATTGCAACACTGTGAATGTGATTAATCCCACTAAGTGGAATGCTTGGGAGGGGTTGGAATGGGAAGATTTATGCTGTAGATATGTTTCCACAATTGAAAAAAAGACAGTCTAAATAGATAATGACAATTAAATGCCATAGATGATCCTGGATGAGATCTAAGAATAGAGGAGAGGAGGCTCAAAAGGACACAATTGGGACATAAGGAAAAAAATGAAATATAAAATGTAAGTTTATATCAATGTTAAATTTCTTGAACTTCTTAACTACACTTAATGTGATTACATAAATGAATATTCTTGTTCATAGGAAATGTATATGTGAATTATATCATTTGTTCAAGGATGTGTGCAACTTGTTCTCGTATGTTCAGAAGACAGAGCAATAGATGATGGATGATAGATAGGGAGGGAGGGAGGGAGAGAAAGAAAGAAATGGTAAAGTGACAAAATATTAAAGTTGGGACATCGAGGTATCAGTGGAGGGAGGTTGTGGTATGCTGGAGTTCTGCATATGGGGTTTGTATTATTATTGCAACTGTTCCTGTAAGTTTGAATTTATTTCAAAATAAAAAATTGTATATATATATATACATATATATATATATGACGATACTGTGAACAGTTGATTGTACACCATGGCTGATTGTGTGGTATGTGAATACATCTCAATAAAACTGAATTAAAAACAAAACAAAACAAAAGGATTATACACCACAAACAAGTAGGATTTATACCAGAAATGCAAGGGTGATTCAACATAAGAAATCAGTCAATTTAATATACCACATTAATAGAATGAAGGAAAAAAACCACATGATCATCTCAGCTGTGCTGGTTTGCAGCTGTTATGTGCCCTGTAAAAGGCCATTTTCTTTTAATCCAAACTTGAGACCTATTGTAGGTGGAACCAGTTGATTATATTATTTCCACAGAGATGTGACTCTGCCCATTCAAGGTGGGTCTTAATTAGTTCACTGGAGTCCTTAAGAAAGCTCAGGGAGATAGAGAGGGAGCTCAGAGCCAACACAGATGCTTAGACAGAAGCTGAGAGAGACATTTAAGAGTGAAGCTAAGATCATAGGGGAATTCTACCAAACTTTCCAAAAAGAACCAATCTTACCTAAACTCTTTCAAAACATTGAAGAAAATGGAACACTACCTAACCCACTTTATGAAGCTAACATCAATTTAATACCAAAACCAGGCAAAGATGCTGCAAAAAAGGAAAACTACAGGCCAATCTCCCTAATGGATATAGATGCAAAAATTCTCAACAAAATACTTGCAAATCAAATCCAAAGACACATTAAAAAAATCATACACCATGACCAAGTGGGGTTCATTCCAGGCATGCAAGGATAGTTCAACATAAGAAAATCAATCAATGTATTACAACACATTAAGAAATCAAAAGAGAAAAATCAAATGATCTTCTCAATAGATACTGAAAAAGCATTCAATAAAATCCAACATCCCTTTTTGATCAAAACACTTCAAAAGGTAGGAATTGAAGGAAACTTCATCAATATGATAAAGAGCATATGTGGAAAACCCATAGCCAGCATAGTACTCAATGGCAAGAGACTGAAAGCCTTCCCTCTAAGATCAGGAACAAGACAAGGATGCCCGCTGTCACCACTGTTATTCAATATTGTGCTGGAAGTGCTAGCCAGGGCAATCCGGCAAGACAAAGAAATAAAAGGCATCCAAACTGGAAAAGAAGAAGTGAAACTGTCATTATTTGCAGATGATATGATCTTATATCTGGAAAACCCTGAGAAATCGATGATACAGCTACTAGAGCTAATAAACAAATTTAGCAAAATAGTGGGATACAAGATTAATTGCCATAAATCAGTAATGTTACTATATGCTAGAAATGAATAAATTGAAGAGACACTCAAGAAAAAGACACCGCTTTCAATAGCAACTAAAAAAATCAAGTACCTAGGATAAATTTAACCAAAGATGTAAAAGACCTATACAAAGAAAACTATATAACTCTACTAAAAGAAATAGGACCTTAAAAGGACCTTAAAAGATGGAAAAATATTCCATGTTCATGGATAGGAAGGCTAAATGTCATTAAGGTGTCAATTCTACCCAAACTCATCTACAGATTCAATGCAATCCCAATCAAAATTCCAACAACCTAATTTGCAGACTTGGAAAAGCTAGTTATCAAACTTATTTGTAAAGGGAAGATGCCTTGAATTGCTAAAAACACTTTAAAAAAGAAAAACGAAGTGGGAGGACTTACACTCCCTGACTTTGAAGCTTATTATAAAGCCACAGTAGTCAAAACAGCATGGTAGTGGCACAAAGATAGACATATTGATCAATGGAATTGAATTGAGAAATCAGAGATAGACCCCCAGATCTACAGCTGACTGATCTTTGATAAGGCCCCCAAATCCACTGAACTGAGACACAACAGTCTTTTCAACCAATGGGGCTGGGAGAGTTGGATATCCATATCCAAAAGAATGAAAGAGGACCCCTACCTCACACCCTACACAAAAAATTAACTCAAAGTGGATCAAAGATCTCAATATAAGAGACAGCACCATAAAACTCCTAGAATATAATGTAGGGAAACGTCTTCAAGACCTTGTATTAGGCGATCACTTCCTAGACCTTACACCCAAAGCACAAGCAACAAAAGAAAAAAATAGATAAATGGGAACTCCTCAAGTTCAGAAGTTTCTGTACCTCGAAGGAATTTGTCAAAAAGGTGAAGAGGCAGCCAATTCAACAGGAAAAAATTTTTGGAAACCATGTATCTGACAAAAGACTGATATCTGGCATATATAAAGAAATCCTACAACTCAATGACAATAGTACAGACAGCCCAATTATGAAATGCGCAAAAGATATGAAAAGGCAGTTCTCTGAAGAAGAAATACAAATGGCCAAAAAACACATGAAAAAATGTTCAGCTTCACTAGCTATTAGAGAGATGCAAATTAAGATCACAACGAGATACCATCTCACACCAATTAGCATGGCTGCCATTAAACAAACAGGAAACTACAAATGCTGGAGGGGATGTGGAGAAATTGGAACTCTTATTCATTGCTGGTGGGACTGTAAAATGGTTCAGCCACTCTGGAAGACAGTCTGGCAGTTCCTTAGAAAACTACATAGTTACCCTTCAATCCAGTGATTGCACTTCTCGGTATATACCCAGAAGATCGGAAAGCAGTGACACGAATAGATATCTGCATGCCAATGCTCATAGCAGCATTATTCACTATTGCTCAAGGGATGGAAACAACCCAAATGTCCTTCAACAGATGAGTGGATAAATAAAATGTGGTAAATACACACGATGGAATACTAAGCGGCAATAAGAAGGAATGATGTCGTGAAACATACAACAACATGGATGAACCTTGAAGACGTAATGCTGAGCAAAATAAGCCAGGCACAAAAAGAGAAATATTATATGCTACCACTAATGTGAACATTGAAAAATGTAAAATAAATGGTTTATAATGTAGAATGTAGGGAAACTAGCGATAGAGAGCAATTAATGAAGGGGGAATAATAGCCCAATAAGAACAGATAAGCTATTGTGGGTAAATTTAATGTTATGGGAATGCTGAGGAATGACTATGGTTTGTTAATTTCTGGTGGGTATGGTAAGAACAAGTTCACAGAAATGTTGCTATATTAGGTTATTTTCTTGGGGTAGAGTAGGAACATGTTGGAAGTAAAGTAATTATTTTAGGTTAGTTGTCTTTTTCTTATTCCCTTGTTTCGGTTTATTTGAAATGTTTTTTTATTGTATGTTTTTAAAAAAATTTTTTTATATAGTTAATAGTTAATTAAAAAAAAAAACAGTGAAAAAAATATACAGAGCACCCCTAAGGAGCTGGTGGAGAATGCAGGGGTGTTGGGCTTCCCCACCTAGATGGTTGCTGATGTGCTCACAGACATAGGGGACTGGCTGTTTGATGGGCTGAGCCCTCTACGACAGGACTTGCCCTTGGGAAAACTGGTGCTGCAAAGGAGAGGCTAGGCCTGCTTATAATTGTGCCTAAGTGTCTTTTCCTGTATGCCTCTTTGTTGCTCAGATGTGGCCCTCTCACTCAAGCTAAGCCAATTTGGCAGGTGAAATCACCGCCCTCCCCGCTACGTGGGATCTGACACCCAGGGGTGTAAATCTCCCTGGCAACGTGGAACATGACTCCCGGGGAGGAATCTAGATGAAGCATCGTGGGATGGAGAACATCTTCTTGACCAAAAGGGGATGTGAAATGAAATGAAGTAAGTTTCAGTGGCTGAGAGATTCCAAAAGGAGCCGAGAGGTCACTCTTTTGCCCCAGGCAGCTGTGGCTTGATTGCTTTCTTACATTTTAGCAGCCCTGTCAGCCACTGTATGTCTAAAGCAAGCCTTGGGACTGGCAAGATGGAGACATGCCCTGGATCAGTCCCTCAGGCTTCCACCTGATGGACTGGCACAGAGGCACATGCACCCCAATATGTGCAAAGGGTTATTCTGCTCCTGCTGGAACCAGGAACCGGGACCAGGGACCCAAACTGGGAGTGCGTGCTGGCACCAATCCGAGCCAGGGAGGGGGTGGGGGGAGGACCTGTGAAGGTGCCATGGGGTTTTCCTACTGCCTTTAGGTTGCCATTTTCTTGATTCAGCACTCACCCAGTTACTGAAACTCTTTACTGTTTTCTGGAGCTCTGACAATGTAGCTTCTGCCGGTTCCTGCTGTTTTTTTTTAATATCACCTCCCTGCTAGAGGACAGAACTCTGGAGCTTCTCACTCTACCATCCTGCTGACATGTTGGTAAATATTTTCGAATGAATGAATGAATGAATGCATGAACCAGGCTGCCTAAGGTCACGCCACTAGCAGTGAGCAGCAGAGCCTAAGGTAACCCAGAGCTGACTCCAAGGCCCATGCTCTACTTAGAGCCACCCTGGAGCCCCCCAGGCTGGGGCCCAGAGCCACCCACCACTCGCTCCTGGAGCCCCACCTGAGTCACATGGTCCAACTTCTGCCAGGTTAATTCTGGAAAATTCTAACTGCTGAGAATTTCCTTGGGTTACAAATAGGATTCGTTGCTTTTTACCCTCATTTCCATCCAGTTATTGGGGCCAGAAGAACTTTGATTATAGATTATCATGCACAGAAGCAAGTAACACACCCCATCAGTCAAATGACTCTGAGAAGTGGGAGGGGCCTCTCCCCTCAGCTTGTGTCGTGTATTTTCCAGAGCTCTTCTAGGGTGGGTGGGGATTTTTCTTTATCTGAAAAAAAAAAACCAAACAAGTCAAACATAGGATGACTGGGGACAGAAAAAGGAAAGTCCAAAGTTTCCTCCAGCCTGGCGAGCTGGGGACTCTGCTATTTTAATAGTGACTTTCCACAAATGGAATCCAAGGGCAAAAGAATAACCGTATTTGATCCAGAGAAGGTTTGCTGTGTTCCTCTCTATAGAACTGTGGTTATCCCTCGTGGCAATCATTTTTTCTCTTGGGACTGATTTTGGGAGCTCTAATTACATGAATGGGAAGCAGAGACCTATCTGCAGGAAGTTGGTTTATGTCTTGGAAGCACAGCCCTTAAGGCAGTTTCGCTTTCCCCACCGTCAGTGTACCTGCTACACCTGGACAGCAGGTGGGGCCATTTTGATTTCACTGCAGCAGCCTAACTGGAGATGGGGAGTTGGGTGCTGGTTGGAGGTGACTAGGAATGATCTGGCTGGGCGTCGAGAGGTGTTGAGGGGCGTCGAGGGGCGTCTTGGCTTCACTCTTCTCCCTGCCTCTGTCAGGTTGGAGGAGTCCCTTCGACAAACCAGAGCTACACTAATTTCCTCCTGCTGCCAACCAAATCACATTTTTCTTCTGGGGTAAGAGTGTGAGCAGAGGGACTGAGCCTCCCCAGCTCCTGCAGTAACGGGCCCCGTGGACCGGGGCAGGCCCAGGAAAGCCCCCACCCTAATCCCATGGACTGCTGGGGATGGGGCCACCGTGAGCATGTAAGCCCGAACTGCAACCGAGCCATCCCTGTGGCCCATTGTTCAGAGAGGAAAGAGAAAGCCCAGGCAGGGACAGTGACTGGCCTGGGGACACAAGAGCGAGAGACAGAGGTGGGCAGGGCTTGGGTCCAGGGCAGGACAGGGAGCCCAAGTCCCCTGTGCTGGCTCCGGGAGGCTACTTCAGGATCGAGTCAGCCAGGCCAGCATGGCGGCTGCTGTGCACACGTGACTGGTGTTTGTTTAGCTGGAGCCACTCACCAAAGGGGTTAAATGTACAGCTATGCCCCAGGCCCGGCAGCTGGGGAGGCCAGCTCCAGTGCTCACAGCCTGTCTGTCCTTCCACCCGGCGAGAGTGGCATGGATCAGCTCTGGCCTTCGAGGGCGCCTGGCCAGAAGCTAAGTTGTCTCTCTTGGATCTTGGGAATGCCCAAGGCTGTCGGGCCTGGGAGGAGGAGCCCGAGGCTCCGAGTGGGGCAGTAATGCAGCCAGTGTCACCCAGCTTTGGGATCCCACCACACTGGGTTGGGCTCGGGCCTGGGGACCCCTGGGAGACCCTGGTGCATTTGGCTGGAAGAATGTTGGGGGGAAGCACTGTTTGGTGGACCTGGGCTGGGGCCCTGGGTTATGAGGGTCCCCAGACTTGTCTTTCCCTCTGCCTGTGACCCCTCTGCCCATCCCCCTTCCTGAGCTGCTCCTTCCTCCTCCTCATCACTCAGGAGGTGCAGATGCCACTTCCCAACTCCTCTCTGACTCCCCACCACTACCCCGGCCTCCCTCCACTCAGCCCTGACCCCTCCAGCCAACACGGGGTTCTTGGGGCCTGAATGGCATTGGACCCCAGGAGGCCTGGGGGTGAGGGGGCGGGTGCAGGCTGGTAGGGGAGGGGCTCCCCAGAGGAAGAAGCCCCTTGAGCTGCTCCAGTCCTGCATCCCCATAGGTTGACTGGGCAGGGTTCAGCTCAGCCCAAGAAGCCAGAGCCTCAAGCTGCCACCACCTGTGGGAGTCCCCAGGCCAGCTGCTGCCCTCTGCCTGCTGATCTGGAGGCCAAGCGGGGCACAGCTGGGGGGCTGCAACCTCTCTCACTACTGCCTGTGCTGCCCGGGCCTCTGTGCCAGGGGAGCGTGGGGGATGGCGGGGACGGCAGGGAACACACTGTCCTCTGGCCCACATCCTGGCACAGAAACGGCACCTCTCTGAGCGGTTTCCACGCAGGTCCCAATGGCACTGAGCCCGCAGAGCCAGCCTCACCCAGCCCCACAGAACCTTCTGGATCCTCTCCTGAACAGCCAGAAAGTACAGAGGGGGAAACTGAGGCCCAGTATGTGCAGCAGGCAGTGGCAGGGCTGGCACGAGGCCCTAAGGCTGTCTCCCCTGCCGATTCCTTCCCTGCAGGTGACGAGAAGGGAAAGTGGGTGCCGGGTGAGGGAGCACAGGTCTGGAGGTGCAGGAGAGCAGGGGCTGCAGGTGCTGGGGTACAGGCCTCCCCCCACTGCCTGAGAGAAGGAAGAGTGGGGGGGCTGCCAGGTTGCTCAGTGGGGGGGTGGATCTCGGGGGACAGCACCTGTCCTCATGTACCCCTTCCAGCCTCTTGCCCCGGTGGAGCTCGAGCCCAGCACCGCCCACCCCTAAGTTGCCCCCCACCCATCTCTGGTGCCCTGGACAGTGAGGACGCAGGAGGGGCAGCCAGGTGGCTTCTGGCCCCTGGGTCAAGGAGAGGCAGAACCAGACTGCCCAGGGGTGAGCCAGGCATGAATGCTCTCCTGCTACCAGGCAGTGGCCGGGGCCACTGGGTCAGAGGAACACACTGGGGCAGCCTGGCTGCGTGTTGTTGGCCACGTGGCTTCCAAAGGTCTCGGTGTCAGTGGGGTTGTGAGGAGCCTGTCAAGTCGGGCTCTTTCCCTTCCCCACCTTTCGTTCCCCTAGGGACAGAGGCTCCGGAGGGCACAGCCCTGCAGCTCCCAGGGGCTGCCTGCAGAGCCCCTCACTGCGTCCTTCAATGCACTCATTCTCTCGTCACTCACTCATTCATTCATTTGGGGTTTTTGCTGAACACCCTCTCTGGGCCACGATCTACAGTGAACACCCAGTGGGCACCAGGATTCCCCTTCCCTGTCCTCAGGTCATCAACAGTCTGAAGGGTGGTCTGGGAGGGGAAAGACAGACAGACACATGCACAATTTGACTGGGGCTCTGATGAGGGCAGCCCAGGGTTAGAGAGCACAGAGGAAGCATTGTGTGTGTGTGTGTGTGTGTGTGTGTGTGTGTGAAGGCATAGCAGGAGGCTTCTCAGGGGAAGTGTCCTTCAGGCTGGGTTTTGAAGGGGGAGTACAGGGCCCTGGCCTCACTCCTCAGATGCAGAGGCCCCACCCTCCCACTGCCCTCACTCATCTGTAGGCTTCTTCCCTGAGCTGACAGCTGGGGTCTCAGACACAGCTCTGGGCCTCCCAGCTCCACATTTTGCAGCTAAAACAGCACTGGCTTTACCAATACAGTGATGACATTCAGAAAAGAAATTCAAGAGGAGAGCGCCATGGAGTTATGATAACTCAGGCTCTGGGTTCGAGCCCAGACTCAGCAGCTACCTGACTTTGATCTTAGTCTTTCTGAGCCTCAGTTTCCCCCTCTGTAAAATGGGTGCTTTTGGAGCCCTGGTGAGGATTAAATGAGATAACCCATTTAATGTGCTTAGCACAGTGCCTGGCATTTGAGAAGCTCCCGATCAGAGCCCAGCTACTGGAGGAGGAGCCCTGAGACAGAGGCTGATGGATGCACTTCTTGTTGGGGGTGTGCCGGTTTGGGTGTATTATGTCTCCCAAAATGCCATTATCTCTGATGCAGTCTTCTGTGGGCAGATGTGTTAGTGTTGATTAGATTGTAATTCTTTTGTTTTAATTCATTTTTATTGAGATATATTCACATACCATGCAGTCATACAAAGTGTACGTTCTGTTGTTCACAGTACCATTATATAGTTCTGCATTCATCACCAAAATTAATTTTTGAACATTTTCATTAATACACACACAAAAAAAATAATAATAAAAATTAAAGTGAAAAAGAACAATTAAAGTAAAAAAGAATACTGGGTGTTGTTTTTTTGTTTTTCCCCCATTTTTCTACTCATCCATCCATACACTGGACAAAGGGCAGTGTGGTCCATATGGCTTTCCCAATCACATTGTCACCCCTCATAAGCTACATTTTTATATAATTGTCTTCAAGATTCATGGGTTCTGGGTCATAGTTTGATAGTTTCGGGTATTTACTGCTAGCTATTCCAATTCATTATATATTGTGCGTAAGAGTGCCCACCAGAGTGACCTCTCGGCTCCTTTTGGAATCTCTCTGCCACTGAAGTTTATTTCATTTCCTTTCACATCCCCCTTTTGGTCAAGAAGATGTTCGCCATCCCACGATGCCAGGTCTAGATTCCTCCCCGGGAGTCATATTCCACGTTGCCAGGGGGATTCACTCCCCTGGGTATCAGATCCCATGTAGGGGGGAGGGCAGTGATTTCACCTGCCAAGTTGGCTTAGCTAGAGAGAGAGGGCCACATCTGAGCAACAAAGAGGCATTCGGGAGGAGGCTCTTAGGCACAATTATAGGGAGGCCTAGCCTCTCCTGTGCAGCAACCGTCTTCCCAAGGGTAAAACCTATGGTAGAGGGCTCAACCCATCAAACCACCAGTCCCCTATGTCTGTGGTCATGTTAACAACCATCGAGGTGGGGTAGGCCAATACCCCTGCATTCTCCACAGGCTCCTCAAGGGGGCTCTACATATTTTTTTCCTTGGTTTTTTTTTTTTTTTTTAACTTTTTTTTCCTTTTTAAACCAACTGTATGAAAAAAAAAATTAAAAAAAAAAAAAAAACAACATACAATAAAAGAACATTTCAAAGAGACCATAACAAGGGAGTAAGAAAAAGACAACTAACCTAAGATAATTGCTTTACTTCCAACCTGTTCCTACTTTACCCCAAGAAAGTTACATAATATAGCAACATTTCTGTGAACTTGTTCCTACTATATCCTTCAGAAATTAACAGACCATAGTCATCCCTGGGCATTCCCATAACATTAAATTTACCCACAATAGCTAATCTGTTCTTATTGGGCTATCATTCCCCCTTCATTAATTGCTCTCTATCACTAGTTCCCCTACATTCTACATTATAAACCATTTATTTTACATTTTTCAATGTTCACATTAGTGGTAGCATATAATATTTCTCCTTTTGTGCCTGGCTTATTTCACTCAGCATTATGTCTTCAAGGTTCATCCATGTTGTCATATGTTTCATGACCTTGTTCCTTCTTAATGCTGCTTAGTATTCCGTCATGTGTATATAACACATTTTATTTATCCACTCATCTGTTGAAGGACATTTGGGCTGTTTCCATCTCTTGGCAATTGTGAATAATGCTGCTATGAACATTGGCATGCAGATATCTGTTCGTGTCACTGCTTTCCGATCTTCCGGATATATACCGAGAAGTGCAATCGCTGATCGAAGGGTAACTCTATATCTAGTTTTCTAAGGAATTGCCAGACTGACTTCCAGAGTGGCTGAACCATTATACTGTCCCACCAACAATGAATAAGAGTTCCAATTTCTCCACATCCCCTCCAGCATTTGTAGTTTCCTGTTTGTTTAATGGCAGCCATTCTAATTGGTGTGAGATTGTATCTCGTTGTGGTCTTAATTTGCACTGCTCTAAAAGCTAGTGAGGCTGAACATTTTTTTGTGTGTTTCTTGGCCATTAGTATTTCCTCTTCAGAGAACTGTCTTTTCATATCTTTTGCCCGTTTTATACTTGGGCTGTCTATACTATTATCATTGAGTTGTAGGATTTCTTTATATAAGCCAGATATCAGTCTTTTGTCAGACACATGGTTTCCAAAAATTTTTTCCCATTGAGTTGGCTGCCTCTTCACCTTTTTGACAAATTCCTTTGAGGTACAGAAACTTCAAAGCTTGAGGAGTTCCCATTTATCTATTTTTTTTGTTGTTGCTAGTGCTTTGGGTGTAAAATCTAGGAAGTAGCTGCCTAATACAAGGTCTTGAAGATGTTTCCCTACATTATCTTCTAGGAATTTTATGGTACTGTTTTTTATATTGAGATCTTTGATCCACTTTGAGTTAATTTTTGTGTAGGGTGTGAGGTAGGGTCCTCTTTCAATCTTTTGGATATGGATATCCAACTCTCCCAGCTCCATTTGTTGAAAAGACTGTTATATCCCAGTTCAGTGGATTTGAGGCCTTATCAAAGATCAGTCGGCCGTAGATCTGGGGGTCTATATCCGAATTCTCAATTTGATTCCATTGATCTATATGTCTATCTTTGTGCGAGTACCATGCTGTTTTGACTGCTGTGGCTTTATAATAAACTTCAAAGTCAGGGAGTGTAAATCCTCCCACTTCATTTTTCTTATTTGTAGTGTTTTTAGCAATTCGAGGCATCTTTCCTTTCCAAATAAATTTGATAACTAGTTTTTCCAAGTCTGCAAAGTAGGCTGTTGGAATTTTGATTGGGATTGCATTGAATCTGTAGATGAGTTTGGGTAGAATTGACACCTTAATGACATTTAGCCTTCCTATCCATGAACATGGAATATTTTTCCATCTTTTAAGGTCCCCTTCTATTTCTTTTAGTAGAGTTATGTAGTTTTCTTTGTATAGGTCTTTTACATCTTTGGTTAAGTTTATTCCTAGGTACTTGATTTTTTTAGTTGCTATTGAAAATGGTATCTTTTTCTTGAGTGTCTCTTCAATTTGTTCATTTCTAGCATATAGAAATGTTACTGACTTATGTGCATTAATCTTGTATGCCACTACTTTGCTAAATTTGCTTGTTAGCTCTAGTAGCTGTATTGTTGATTTCTCAGGGTTTTCCAGATATAAGATCATATCATCTGCAAATAATGACAGTTTTACTTCTTCCTTTCCAATCTGGATGCCTTTATTTCTTTGTCTTGCCAGATTGCCCTGGCTAGTACTTCTAGCAAAATGTTGAATAACAGTGGCAACAAGGGGCATCCTTGTCTCATTCCTGATCTTAGAGGGAATGCTTTCAGTCTCTCACTGCTGAGTACTCTGCTGGCTGTGGGTTTTTCATATATGCTCTTTATCATATTGAGGAAGTTTCCTTCAATTCCTACCTTTTGAAGTGCTTTTATCAAAAAGGATGTTGGATTCTGGTGAATGCTTTTTCAGCATCTATTGAGATGATCATTTGATTTTTCTCTTTTGATTTGTTAATGTGCTGTAATACGCTGATTGATTTTCTTATGTTGAACCATCCTTGCATGCCTGGAATGAATCCCACTTGGCCATGGTGTATGATTTTTTTAATGTGTCTTTGGATTAGATTTGCAAGTATTTTGCGGGTTACTGAGCATATACCTCGACTTACCAGGTCTGGGCTAGGGGACCTGCGCAACCCCTAGGGAGGGTAGTGGGTACGGGCGGTCAGTGTCCTCCACAGCCCCCCGGACCTAAGGGAGCGAGGTCGAAGGCAGGCCCCATTTCCTCACCCAAAATACCACTGGTGGGGGAGGCTTGCCGGAGGAAACCGCCCTTCCCCCAACCGCCCTTTCCCCCACTTCCTTATCTTGCCCGTACACTCCCCGTTGCCAATGCAACTCCCATCACCACCAGTGCGCATACATTGTTGCCAGACACCGTTGCCAGAGCAACTCCTGCACCTTTTAGAACAACCTCCGTGCCCTCTTAGAACCAATCCTAACCTCCGCACCCTCTCAGAACCAATCCTAGCCTTTATCCCCTCAGCATTGGCTTGTAACAACCCCCGCCCTCTATGCCAGCCCATATAACCTGTGCTCACCCCGGAATAAAAGTCCTTTTGTTCTACCCTTACTGGAGGAAGAGTGTCTTATCTTTCCCTTCTCGCCGCCCTCCACACCTTGCACGCCTCCCGCCGGGGACCTGGCCAAGTCCCCCGCCTCGCCCTCGCCTCCGGGAAAGAGCCCCCGCCGCCGGTACCCTCCAAGCAACGCCGATAGCCGAGGGTTCAGCAACCGGCCGCCCCCCCCCCCCCTCAGACGAATCAACTGCGACCGCAACTGGCGCCCAACGTGGGGCCCCTAGAATTAAAAGTCCTCCCACGCAGCGGTCCAGTAAAACCACCCGCTCGCCCGGACGCCTCTCCAGCTTCCCTTCTCCTCGCCTGCAAGGTAAGGGCCGCCTCTCCCTTGCCGCTCCCGGAGCCGCTCCTCCCTCGCCGCTCCACGTCCGGAGCCGCCTCTCCCTCGCCGCTCCGTGTCAGGGGCCGCCTCTCCCTCGCCGCTCCGGAGCCGCTCCTCCCTTCCCCAATTATCCCGGCTGCCTCTCATCCTTTTCTTCTATGTCCCCCATTCCTCCTGACACTCTTCCTCCAGTAGCTCTCCCTCTTCCCCTCCATTACTTTGCTGTAGTCCTTTGTGTCTTTGTTTCTTTGTTTCGCGCCCTGTGCCTCTTTCAAACCGCCCCCCCAGACTGCTCCAAGATGGCGAACTTCCTCCTTCTTCTTCCATCGAGGGGAGGAAGTGCTCTAGTGATGACGTCAGCCCTAAGCCCTGCCGGAAACCGCATGCGCTTTACCCCGCCCTTTCGCGGGGCGGAGCTAGTCCACCATCTTGTGCCTTGGACCCCGCCCTTTCACAGGGCGGGGCTGGTCCGCCATCTTGTGTCTTGGCCACGCCTACCGCGCCGCCATCTTGCGATGCTTGGGGCCTCCCGTTTCCGCCTTCCCCTTCGACAAGCTCCCCCTCGGAGCCGCTACCGGCAGCTGCCGCCGCTCCTCCCACCCTGCCGACTAACAACCCCTGGCTGCCTTCTACACCTCAAGGCAACCCTTGGGGCAACGCTCCCCCTACCCCCACTCCCGCGCCAAGCCCTCTGCAAGCGTGTCCTCCTTTCTCTCGTGCTTTTCGCTGCTTTCCTCTTAACCTTGCCCCCACCCCACAGAAACCGTATGACTGGTATCCCATTGACTCAGATACTATCAAGCAGCTTCGCAGGGCCGTCAGGGAGGACGGGTTAGGTAGCCCATACGCTTCCCAAATACTGCAGGATCTCGGCATGGACTATTGCATCCCCCAAGACTGGGCCTCGCTTGCCCGTTCCATTCTTAACCCCGGTCAGTTTGTTGACTGGCGTGCTCACTTCCAGGCGGAAGCAGCTAAGCAAAGTGAGCAAGACGCAGCCATTGGAGTCTATCATCCCCCCGAAGCCTATTTGGGCACTGGAGCGTTTCTAAGTGCGTCTGCTTATATTAATGTCCCTGCTACCTTCTGGACTGTCCTCAGAGGCATCGCCTTACGCGCGTTTGCCAACTGCTCTGCCCGTCGACCTGACAAATTTACCAAGCTCCTCCAGGAGCCAAACGAACCTTTTGCCACCTTCGTTTCCAGGGTTGAAGAGGCCTGTGCTAGAAAAGTTACTGACCCCCAAGCCCAGCTAGCGCTCACCCGGGAACTCATTCTAGAAGGGACTAAACCCCCCTGTAAGCAAGCCATTCTCCCATTGCGGGAAAAAAGTCTAAACGACTGGGTTCTCGCTTGCAGCGCCTTTGACCCAGCTGCCGCGTCCCTAGCCCAGGCTGTCTCTGGCGCTGTCACTGCCGCCTTAGCCGCCACCACCGGTTGTTTTAAGTGCGGGCAGAGCGGTCATTTTGCCCGGGAGTGCCCCAATACAGAGGTCAAACGCCCGCCTCCCATGCAACGCAATGGGCGCCCCCCTCCCACTCCATGCCCGCGCTGCCAACGTGGTTATCACTGGGCGCGCGATTGCAAAAGCAGCCACAGAGACCTTAACGAAAAAGATTTAAAAAAATTCTGCTATCCCTGGTGCCCTGGCGGTAGTCAGCGCCAGAGCACTGGGCAAGCTTTAAACTCCAAGCGGGGCAAGCCTCAGCCCCACCCCTAAGAGGCAGCGTGCCGGCCGGTTCTAATAAAACTAATCACTTCACCGGCAGTAAAACGCTTCTCTGGACAGTCCCCATCATTCCAGAAAAACCTACTCGTAAGTTAAGAATAGAGGGGCAATGGTACACAGGCACGCTCGATTCAGGGGCAGAAGTCTCTTGCATGCCCGCTCAGTATGCCACCATGTGCATGGTTCTTGATGGTCCCTCGGTAGTGGGAGCCACTGGTACCTCTACTTCTCTTCAGGCCATAAGACCCATTAAGTGGGAGGATGGAGAAGGCCACTCAGGTACCTTCCGCCCGTTATTTCTACACACCATAGACCAAATTTTATGGGGCCGTGACATCCTCGCCGCCTCTGGGGCAGTGCTTACCACGCAGCCCCCCCAATAATGAGCGCCACTGCTCGTTTAACACCTCCAGCACCCGTTCCTCTACAGTGGGATACTGAGAAACCTATATGGGTGGAGCAGTG
Organism: Choloepus didactylus; assembly: GCF_015220235.1. Classification (NCBI taxonomy): domain Eukaryota; kingdom Metazoa; phylum Chordata; class Mammalia; order Pilosa; family Megalonychidae; genus Choloepus; species Choloepus didactylus. The sequence continues at coordinate 7,447,025 of NC_051312.1, forward strand.
GCCCCTTCCCACGCATAAATTGGTAGTACTCCAAGCCCTTATACAAGAACAATTGGATGCTGGCCACATAGAACCTTCTACTAGTCCCAATAATTCGCCAGTATTTGTTATTCATAAAAAAACCACAGGGAAATTTAGGCTCCTCAATGATTTGCGGGAAATCAATAAGCATATTCTTCCCATGGGTTCCCCGCAGCCTGGCCTTCCCCATCCGATAGCCATCCCGGCTCACTATCATGTAGCCACTATTGACATCAAAGACTGTTTCTTTTCCATCCCGCTACATGAGCGAGATCGCCCGCGCTTTGCCTTTACAGTCCCCGTCCCAAACCACGCGGGCGCAACTAGCAGGTACCAATGGAAAGTCCTCCCTCAAGGGATACGTAACAGTCCGGCCATCTGCCAGATGTATGTTGATCACGCAGTGGCCCCTCTGTGAAAGCGGGCCATGCTCATCCATTACATGGATGACATCTTAGTGGCCTCTGAAGACGCCGAGGCTCTTCCTCTAATCCTAAAAGACCTTACTACTAATTTAGCTGACCTCGGCCTTACGATTCAACCCGATAAAGTTCAAATTGTGCCACCATTAGCTTTCTTAGGGTTTAGTATTGATAAAACCATTGCTCCGTCCGCTCCCCAGCTGGACATACCGGACCGGGTCACTATCACTGAGCTTTAACAGCTCTGCGGTCAGATCAATTGGCTCTGCTCTGCGTTGCCGATCACCACAGCACAGCTACAACCACTCTTTATGCTACTGAGTGTCCCCGAAGCCCCGCCGCTAGCAATCTCCCGGCGCATTAAGCTCACCCAGGAGGCAAAGGAAGCCATTGCCGCAATTAACAAGGCACTCGCTGCCTGCTGTCTCAACAGGTTCAGCACTAAAGAGGGCACTCTTATAGCACTCATCCTCCCTACGCCTGGCACACCTATGGGCTGCCTGTGGCAGGAAGGCCCTCTACTTTGGGCGCATCCCGCTGAAAGTCGACTTAGGAAGATTTGCCCTGCAGTGCGGCTCTGGATCAGCCTAGCTTCAGATCTAGTTACCTTGGCTGTTCATGTATTCGGAGAGCCGCCAGAAAAAATTGTTTGGCCCCTAGACACAGGCCAAACCCGCCTGCTTATACGTGACAACCCGGACATGCAAATCCTTTTAGAAGGATTTCAGGGGGAATTCAGCTGCCACTATCCCAGCCATCGGCTGTTACAGGGACTCACCAAGCTTCCCTTCCGCAGCCCCTTCCATCCTTTCCCCTCCTCTGCACCCATTCCGGGTGCCACTACCGTCTTTACTGACGCCTCCAAAACCCGTTTTGCCTTCCTCTCTTATTCTCTGGACCACCCGGAACCCCGCCTATTCAGTTATGTCAACCTTCATTCAGTTCAAGTGGGGGAAATTCTGGCGGTGTCATACGCGCTAAACGCCCACTGCAACCACCCAGTAAACATTTTCACTGACAGCCTCTACACGTATCAGGTCTGCCGAGTCCTTGCATTTTCCACCTTTTTCCCCGGGAGACTCGGCCATTGATAAAGCACTTTCTGACCTCAGAAGCATCTTAGAGCATAGACAGGATCCTTGGTTCGTTAGCCACATTCGTAGTCACTCAGGCCTTCCGGGGCCCCTGGCTAATGGCAACAGTATAGTAGACCAAGCAGTCTCAGCTCAAACTACCCAAGCTATGCTAACCCACACGGCAGCCCCTCCGGGGGATGCTGTTAACCAGGCCAAGTTATTGCATTCCAGGTTTCACTTTTCGGCTACGTCGTTACATCATTTATGTGACCTTCCCCTAGACACCTGTAAACATCTTGTCCGCAATTGTGCAACTTGTGCGCCCTTTGCGCCGCTTGGCCCCCTGCAACCTCAGGGAGTCAACCCACGAGGCCTAAAACCAAATTCTAGATGGCAAATGGATGTAACTCATGTTCCGTCCTTTGGGCGCCTCAAGTATGTACATGTAATAATTGACACCTTCTCGGCCATGTGTTATGCAGTCCCCCTCGCCGGGGAAATGGCCAAACACTGTATCAAGGCCCTAAGACAAGGAATTCTCTTCATGGGAGTTCCCTGGGACATAAAAACGAACAATGGGCCTGCCTATCGCAGTGCCTCCTTTCCGGCTTTTCTTCAGTTATATAACATCACCCATCATTTCAGCATCCCCTGTAATCCACAGGGGCAAGCCATTGTGGAAGCAGTCCATCGCCGCTTAAAAACACAAATTGAAAAAGAAAGGGCAATGCTCCCCCAGGCAACTCCAGGGGACCTTGTTATAGCAGCCCTTATTCACCTTAATCTACTCACATTCAATAAGGAAGGGCTTTCGCCCCTACATAAACATTGGGGGCCCTCGTATAGGCCCACCCAGGCCCCGATGGTTTACTGGAAGGACCCGGAGAATAATACCTGGAAAGGTCCCTCCCCACTTCTCGCCCAGGGGCGCGGGTTTGCTTGTGTTTTCCCAGATGATGCAGCACAACCAATATGGATCCCAGGAAGGGCAATCCGGCCCGCCACCAGCAACCACGCGTCCAACGAGACGAGAACGCCGCCAGCTCCGCAGCGTGACGCACCAGATGACAACAGTACACCTGGGCCTAGACCCCAGTCCGAGTGAACCCTCTTTTTCCACAGCCCTCCAGCCGCACCTCAGCTCCAACCAGCCGCACCTCAGCTATATCGCAAACCCCACCACCCCAGCCTCCTCTACCCCCCTCTCGTTATTCCTCTCCCCTCCTCAGCCTCATTCAAGCAGCCTTCACCTCAGTAAACTCCTCCAACCCCAATCTTACCTCCTCCTGCTGGCTCTGCCTCTCCACCGCCTCCTCCCTGTACGAGCCCGTTGCCTCCAACCTCTCCTTTTCAGAAAACACAGAGGACAGCCCCTTGGAATGCAATTGGAATACCTCTGCCGTCCCCCTGACCTTTCATTCAGTCTCCTATACGGGAAAGTGCGTCCGCCCTCGCTCCAGTAACTCTCCCGACCTCACTGCCTGTGCCAGCTACTCATCTCCCAGCAGCTCGGCAAAATTTCTCATTCCTCATAACTCCTCCCAATGGCTCTGCTCCTCTACAGGACTTACCCCCTGTCTCAGCACGAATATCATCAGTGAATATAAAGAAACTTGCCTCCTAATTGTCCTTATCCCTAGGGTCTTATACCACAGCGAAGAAGACTTCTTCCTCCGCCTGGAAAGAACTGCAGCTCCTGCCCTTCTGCAAAAGCGAGAGCCCATCACCGCCCTCACAATTGCCTCCCTCCTAGGTCTTGCCGGCGCTGGCACTGGAATCGCTGCACTAGCCAGTCAAGGCTCCGCCCTAACTCACCTCAGGGCGGCTGTTGACGAGGACATTCGTCACCTACAAAACGCTATTTACCATCTAAAAGATTCTGTCAATTCCCTCTCTGAGGTCGTACTCCAAAACCGCCGAGGTCTCGACCTTCTTCTCCTCAAAGAAGGAGGCCTCTGCGCCGCCCTAGGAGAAGAGTGCTGTGTATATGCCAATTCCACAGGTCTCGCCGAGGACAGCCTGAAAAGGGTCCGAGAGGGACTGGAACAACGCAAAAAAGACCGTAAAGCCACCAGCTATTGGTCCCACATCTTTACCCCCCTCCTCCCATACCTCCTCCCTCTCCTCGGCCCTCTACTAATGATTATTCTAGCTCTCACCTTAGGACCCTGCCTCATCCACAGAATTGTCCAGCTTGTAAGGAAACAAACGGATGCCATTTTTTCCTCGTTCGTGCAAATCCAGTATCAGCGACTCGCCACCTCTGACGCTCCCCACTCCGAGATGACAACCAACCCTCCGCGACCTCAACGCCACCGGTCAACCCGCCGACCGCGAGGCCCTTCCCAATCACCTGAACATCGCTCTCGCCTCGAGTTCCAGCTTCTCTGAACCCCTGAACTTTAAACCCCTCACCTTCGCCCAGCCCGCTGCAGCAAAGCCCTTGTCGAGCGCCCGAGCACCACACCAACACTGAGCTCCAGCCTCGCTGAGCCACCGTCAACCCCTTTTTCCCTTCCCCGACCTCCCCCTTCCCTCACCCTTAGCGGACTTCTCCGGTAAACCTCTTCCTTTAAATTAGAAAAGAAAGGGGAATTGCGGGTTACTGAGCATATACCTCGACTTACCAGGTCTGGGCTAGGGGACCTGCGCAACCCCTAGGGAGGGTAGTGGGTACGGGCGGTCAGTGTCCTCCACAGCCCCCCGGACCTAAGGGAGCGAGGTCGAAGGCAGGCCCCATTTCCTCACCCAAAATACCACCGGTGGGGGAGGCTTGCTGGAGGAAACCGCCCTTCCCCCAACCGCCCTTTCCCCCACTTCCTTATCTTGCCCGTACACTCCCCGTTGCCAATGCAACTCCCATCACCACCAGTGCGCATACATTGTTGCCAGACACCGTTGCCAGAGCAACTCCTGCACCTTTTAGAACAACCTCCGTGCCCTCTTAGAACCAATCCTAACCTCCGCACCCTCTCAGAACCAATCCTAGCCTTTATCCCCTCAGCATTGGCTTGTAACAACCCCCGCCCTCTATGCCAGCCCATATAACCTGTGCTCACCCCGGAATAAAAGTCCTTTTGTTCTACCCTTACTGGAGGAAGAGTGTCTTATCTTTCCCTTCTCGCCGCCCTCCACACCTTGCACGCCTCCCGCCGGGGACCTGGCCAAGTCCCCCGCCTCGCCCTCGCCTCCGGGAAAGAGCCCCCGCCACCGGTACCCTCCAAGCAACGCCGATAGCCGAGGGTTCAGCAACCGGCCGCCCCCCCCCCTCAGACGAATCAACTGCGACCGCAGTATTTGTTGAGAATTTTTGCATCTATATTCATTAGGGAGATTAGACTGTAGTTTTCCTTTTTTGTAACATCTTTGCCTGGCTTTGGTATTAGATTGATGTTAGCTTCATAAAATGAGTTAGGTAGTGTTCCATTTTCTTCAATGTTTTGAAAGAGTTTAAATAAGATTGGTGTCAGTTCTTTTTGGAAAGTTTGGTAGAATTCCCCTGTGAAGCCATCTGGCCTTGGGCATTTATTTGTGGGAAGCTTTTTGATGACTGATTGGATCTCTTTGCTTGTGATTGGTTGGTTGAGGTCTTCTATTTCTTCTCTGGTCAGTCTAGGTTGTTCATATGTTTCCAGAAAATTGTCCATTTCCTCTGTATTATCCAGCTTGTTGGGATACAGTTGTTCATAGTATTCTCTTATAATTTTTTAAATTTCTTCAGGATCCACAGTAATGTCACCTTTCTCATTCATTATTTTGTTTATATGGGTCTTCTCTCTTTTTTATTTTGTCAGTCTAGCTAGGAACTTGTCAACCTTGTTGATCTTCTCAAAGAACGAATTTTGGTTTTATTCATTCTCTCCATTGTTTTTTTGTTCTCTATGTCATTTATTTCTGCTTTAATCCTTGTTATTTCTTTTCTTCTACTTGGTTTAGAATTGGTTTGCTGTTCATTTTCTAGCTTCTTCAGTCGCTCCATTAGTTCTTTGATTTTAGCTCTTTCTTCCATTTTAATGTATGCATTAAATGCTATAAATTTCTCCCTCAGTACTGCTTTTGCTGCATTCCATAGGTTTTGCTATGTTGTGTTCTCATTTTCATTCATTTCATATATTTAGCAATTTCTTTTGCTATTTCTTCTTTAACCCACTGATTGTTTAGGAGTGTGTTGTTTATCCTCCAGGTATTTGTGAATTTTCTAAGTCTCTGGTGGTTATTAACTTCTAATTGTATTCCATTGTGGTCAGAGAATGTGCTTTGAATAGTTTCATTTTTTTAAAATTTATTGAGGCTTGTTTTATGTCCGAACATATGATCTATTCTTGAGAAATTTCTGTGAGCACTAGAGAAGAATGTGCATCCTGGTGATTTGGGATGTAATGTTCTATATATGTCTGTTAATTCCAATTCATTTATCAGATTGTTTAGGTTTTCAATTTCCTTATTGGTCTTCTGTCTTGTTGATCTATCGATGGGAGACAGTGATGTGTTGAAGTCTCCCACAATTATTGTGGACACATGAATGGCTTCCTTTAGTTTTGCCAGTGTTTGTTTCATGTATTTTTTGGCACCTTGATTGGGTGCATAAACATTTATGCTTATTATTTCTTCTTGTTGAATTGCCCCTTTCATTAGTATGCAGTGGCCTTCTTTGTTTCTCATAACATCCTTGCATTTAAAGTCTATTTTATCTGAGATTAATATTGCTACTCCTGCTTTCTTTTGGCTATAGCTTGCATGAAATATTTTTTTCCATCCTTTCACTTTCAATTTCTTTGTGTCCCTGTGTCTAAGATGAGTCTCTTGTATGCAACATACTGATGATCCTTTTTTTTGATCCATTCTGCCAATCTATATCTTTTAATTGGGGAGTTTAACCCATTTACATTCAATGTTATTACTGTGAAGGCATTTCTTGAATCAGCCATCCTATCCTTTGGTTTATGTTTGTCAGATCTTTTTTTTCCCTCTCTCTCTTATTGTTCTTTAATGAACCAATACTGAATCTCTTTAGTACTGAACCTTTCTCCACCTCTCTCTCTCCTTTCTTTGTTTCTCTGTCAGTAGGGCTCCCTTTAGTATCTTCAGTAGGGCAGGTCTCTTGTTAGCAAATTCTCTCAGCATTTGTTTGTGAAAAATTTAAGCTCTCCCTCACATTTGAAGGACAGCTTTGCTGGATAAAAATTTCTTGGTTGGCAGTTTTTCTCTCTCAGAATTTTAAATATGTCATGCCACTGCCTTCTCACCTCCATGGTGGCTGCTGAGTAGTCACTACTTAGTCTTATGCTGTTTCCTTTGTAAATGGTGAATTGCTTTTCTCTTGCTGCTTTCAGAACTTGCTCCTTCTCTTCTGTATTTGACAGTCTGATCAGAATATGTCTCAGAGTGGGTTTATTTGGATTTATTCTATTTGGAGTTTGCTGGGCATTTATGATTTGTGTATTCATAGTGTTTAGAAGATTTGAGAAGTTTTCCCCAACAATTTCTTTGAATACTCTTCCTAGACCTTTACCCTTCTCTTCCCCTTCTGGGACACCAATGAGTCTTATATTTGGACATTTTATATTATCTATCATATCCCTGAGGTCCATTTTGGGTTTTTTGATTTTTTTTCCCATTCTTACTTTTGTTCTTTCATTTTTGTTCCATTTTCCTCAAGGTCATTGATTTGCTGTTAAGTGTCCTCTAGTCTTGTACTATGAGTACCCAGAAACTTTAATTTGGTCCATAGTTTCTTTTATTTCCATAAGATCATCTATTTTTTTATTTACTCCTGCAATTTCTTCTTTATGCTCTTAGGGACTTATTCATGTCCTTTATATCCTGTGCCATGCTGTCATTGTTTGCCTTTGGTTCTTTGATTAATTGCTCCAAGTACTGTGTCTCCTCTGATCTTTTGATTTGGGTGTTTGGGTTTGGGTTATCCATATCTTCTGGTTTTTTCATATGCTTTAAATTTTCTGTTGTGTTTGGCCTCTTGGCATTTGCTTAACTTGATAGAGTTCTTTTAGGATATGTAGACTGATTCAAACACTTACCTCTCATTTGTCAGATCTACAGCTTGGTAGTGTACACTTTAACTAACCAGCAGGTGGCATCTGTGAGCCACCTATTCCCCTCAAGCCAGTTTTCCCCAACTTTGTTTTTGTGGTGAGTTGGGGTGTGAGTCTTGTGGGGTCTGATTGGTGCACCAAGTTTGCATGTGTAGTTGGTGCTGCCCACCCTGAATGTGGAGTGTGTGTCTGAGTGGTTAGGGAGGGAGAGCAGCTTTAATAATCAAACCTCCCAGGTGTTCCTGGAGATTTAAGGCTGTTGCAATAGTCTAATCCTTTAGTTCAATCTTGCCACAGTTTATCTCTACCGCTGACCCACAAGTCATTGGTATTGGTGTATGGTCCCTGGGACTTGTGCATGGGTCCCTCTTCCAAGCTGGCCCTCTCAGGGCCTCTGCTGAGGGAAGGTTGTGCTACATCACAGGTGAGTGCCATCCTCCAAGGGAAGTTCTGGGCCAAAGGGCCATGTAGGGGTGTTCCCAGCCTGCTGTAAGGATGGTTGAATGGGGTATGTTAATGTCCCCCTTTTCACACAGCTACACCTTCCCAGCTCTGGGACTATTAGCTATGGGTGCGTGAAAGGCTATTGCCATGCCAAGTATTGTGGTGTGCGCATGTGTTGTTGGAAACACTTCCCATCACGCTGGGTTGTTTGGGGTTGCTCTGGGCTGTGGCACAGGTGCTGGGCAGGCATATTCCCAGCCCTCTGGGAAGATGGATGTAAGAGGATGCCCCCCTTTTATTGGGAAGTTGGGGTATTTAGTGAATTTTCTCAGCCACTAGACTTATTGCTTTGTCTCTCAGAGCTATCTTAGCTCTGCTCTTGCCTGGGCCCAAATTGCAAGTCTTTGAGGCTTTCTGCAATGGGCTTCTTAGAGCAATTGTTTTAGAAAAAGAGAAAGAGATGGAAAAAAAAGAAAAGAAAAAGAAGGGCCCTCCTGGTAGATCTAATGGGCTATTGAAATGCTGAGATGAGGAGATTAGGGCCATTAAGGAACAATCAAGAAAGCAGAGAAACCGGCTCTTCAGACAAGGGACCTCGCCCTCTGGATTTGCATATGAGCCTGATTCTGTTTGAGCCCTGCCCTTCTCCATTTTATGTTCACCAGAACTCCAAAAAGTCTCTGTATTTATTTTTGGGTTTTTGTTTTTGTTTTTGTTTTTTTGCTGTTTTTTTCTAGCCCTATCTCCTCTCTGCTGGGCTGACTGCTCCTGGATTCTCTGGTGTCTGGTCTCAGTCTATCTATGTTTGGAGTTTTGATCAGCAGTCTGAGTTTTCAATCAGAGTCACAACTGCAGTTCTCCCTCCTTGTTCCCAAAACCAACAGCCCTTCCTCCCACGCTGTTCCACGTGTTCGTGAGTGTTGTATGAAGTATGCCCAAAGTCAAATTACTCTGCAGTGTCCAGTCCACGCAGTTCCTGGATTTCTACCTACTGCCCTGGAGGAGTAACTAAAACCTACACCTCACCACTCCGCCATCTTGCCTCGCCTCCAGATTGTAATTCTTTGAGTATTTCCATGGAGATGCGACCCACCCAACTGTGGGTGATAACTCTGATTAGATAATTTCCAAGGAGATGTGGCCCTGCCCATTCAGCATGGGCCTTGATTAGTTTACTAGAGCACATATAAGCTCAGACAGAAGGAGCAAGCTTGCTACAGCCAAGAGGGACACTTGAAGAATGCATAGGAGCTGAGAGAAGAGCTTCAGCTTAGAGAGGCATTTTGAAGATGGCCTTTGAAACCAGACTTTTGTTCCAGAGAAGCTAACAGAGGACAAACACCCCAAGAACAACTAAGAGTGACATTTTTGAGGAGCTGCAGCCTAGAGGGAACTGTCTTGGGAGAAAGCCATTTTGAAACCAGAACTTGGAGCAGATGCCAGCCATGTGCCTTCCCAGCTAACAGAGGTTTTCTGGATGCCATTGGCCATCCTCCAGTGAAGGTACCCGATTGTTGATGACTTACCTGGGACACTTTATGGCCTTAAGAATGTAACTTTGTAAGCAAATAAATCTCCTTTATAAAAGCCAATCTGTTTCTGGTGTTTCGTGAAAAGGCAGCATTAGCAAACAGGAACAGGGGGCTATTGCCCACTCCCCTGCTCCTTCCTCAGCTGTTCTACAACCAGTGTCCTCAACTACTCTAATACCTTCCGTACCAGGTTCTGCATCAGGCAAGGTTCAGGTCTGAAATCAGGACTTTGAGCAGAAAGGGATTGAATTCAGGGAATTAAAGGTTGAACAGCAATTAAAAAAAAAACTGGAAGAGTTGAGGGAGTGAAGGTCAAATGTTGAGAAATCAGGAAGCTCAAGAATTGCAGGACCCTGCAGCACTGAAGGGGTGAGTCACAGGAAGACCCCCAGAAGTCACTGGCAGGGTCATGTCTGACCTAGCCCACTTCTGTCAGCTACCGTGGCCTCCCTTTAGCCTTCCAAATCTCACACCAAAGCCCACCATGGACAGGATTTAACCAGGAGCCCTGCTGCAGGGCATTCTGGGAAATATCATTCTCAAGCTTCCAGCCCCCAAAACCTGGGGCAGCCAGAGAGTGGGAGACAAGGTCTGCAAAGGGCCCTGGCACATTGGTGCCCCTACGGCCAAGGAGCATGACATTCACCACCCGTGTGGTCCTGGGAAAATCACCAAACTTTTCTGTGCCTGCCTCCTTGCCTGCAAAATGGAGACTGCCGACAATAGCTGCCTGTGCCGGTTTTGATGCATTATGTCCCCCAAAACGCCATGTTGTTTAATGCAATCTTGTGGGGACAGACATGTTAATGTCAATTAGGTTGGATCTGTATTAAGTTGTTTCCATGGAGATGTGACCCATCCTGGTGTGGGTAATACCTTTGATTGGATAATTTCCATGGAGGTTTGGCCCCGCCCATTCAGCGTGGGTCTTGATTTAATCACTGGAGTCCTACAAAAGAGCTCAGACAGAAGGAGCTCAGTGCTGCAGCCAGAGAGACATTTTGGAGATGACCATTGAAAGCAGACTTTTGCTAGTCCAGAGTTTGCCTGGAGGAGAACACCCCCAGATGCCTAGAGAGAAACGTCCTGGGAGAAAACCACTGTGAAACCAGAATCCGGGAGGAGACCCCAGCCATGTGCCTTCCAGATAACAGAAGTTTTCTGGATGCCATTGGCCTTCTTCAGTGAAGGTACCCTTTGTTTACGCACTTTGATGGCCTTCGGATGATAACTTTGTAACCAAATAACCCCCCTTTATAAAAGCCAGTCCATTTCTGGTATTTTGCATAATGGCAGCATCAGCAAACCGGAACACTGCCCTTAGAGCGTGAAGGAGAGCATTCTGTAGGATAATCCACATGGAAAGCTCAGCTTTAGGGTGGGGTACCCAGTGAGCGCTCCACAAACTCTAGCTGCTGGGATCATTCAGTGATGCCATTTGTTGGGGGAGGGCCCTTGGTTGCTTGCTTTAGCTGCCCCACATCTGATGCCCCCTCTGCAGTGTGGAGTTCCCCACTATGGATGTCTTGGTGGGACTGGGGACAGGAGCCTTGCTCCACTTTCCCCAGCCTCTGAGGCTCAGGCCCATGGGGTCCTCGACAAAGAATCAGGGACCCCACACACACACACCTCATGCTCTCTTCCAGTGGCTGTGACTGTGGCACCCCACGATGGCTGTCCCTAGAGGTGTTTGCGGCCCCCTGACCAGCCTGTTCCTAGAGAGACCCAGGCCATGGAGCCAGCTACCTGCCTGCTTTCCAAAACAGGTTCTTGGCATTCCCAGCAGGAATCCAGGCGATTCTTTTGCTTCCTAAGTTCATCTGAGTCGGTGTGTTTTGGTGGCCACTCTGGGGCTGCCCTGTGCAGTCTGGAGGGCCTGGGCTGTGGCTCTACCAACAATGCTAGGGGGAGATGTGAGGACAGATGAGAGTGAAGTCACATTCACAGATGGAAAAAGGTGTGGCCATTTTAAATGTTCATGGCAAATTTTTCAGTTGAAGTATTGTTCTAGTTTGCTAATGCTGCCGCAATGCAAAACACCAGAAACGGATTGGCTTTTATAAAAGGGGGGTTACTTGGTTACATAGTTAGTCTTAAGGCCATAAAGTGTCCAAGGTAACACATAAGCAATAGGGTACTTTCACTGGAGGATGGCCAATGGTGTCCGGAAATCCTCTGTTAGCTGGGAAGGCATGTGATTGGCATCTGATCTGGCATCTGGCTTTCTCCCAGGACATTCCTCTCTAGGCTTCAGCTTCTCTCCAAAATGTTACTCTCAGTTGCCCTTGGGGTGTTTGTCCTCTCTTAGCTTCTCCGGAGCAAAAGTCTGGTTTCAAAGGCAGTCTCCAAAATGTCTCTGTAAGCTGCAGTTCCTCTCTCAGCTCCTGTGCATTCTTCTAATTGTCCCTCTTGGCTGTAGCAAGTTCGCTCCTTCTGTCTGAGCTTATATAGTGCTCCAGTAAACTAATTAAGGCCCATGCTGAATGGGCAAGGCCACACCTCCATGGAAACTATCCAATGAAAGATCTCGCCCACAGTTGAGTGATCACATCTCCACAGAAACATCCATCAAAAGTCTCCAACATAGTCAACACCAATATGTTTCCTGCCCACACAAGACTGCATTAAAGATAATGGCGTTTTGGAGGACATAATATATCCAAACCAGCACAAGTAAAATTTGCATACTTTATAGTCCTCAAATCTTAAAATGCAGCTCTGTGACTTGCAGTGATATTCAGCTGTGTAAACACTACCCAACTCAACATTCGGAACACGTCCAGCCCCCAGAAGTCTCCCGAGTGCTTCCTCCAAACAATTCTCCCCAAAAGGACACCATTATCCTGACTTCTAACCCCAAAGATTGGTTTTGCCTGTTCTAGAACTTCCTATAAATGGAATCCTACAGAGCGTACTCCTCCTGTCTGACTTCTCTCACTCCACGTTGTATCTGTGAGCTTCCTCACGTCACGTCCATTGGGGTTGGTTCTTCTTCGTGGCTGTAGTGCAGTCAATTGTGTGGTTGTACCACAATCCATTTATCCTTTCCACCGATGATGGACACGGGCTGTTTCCGATCTGGAGCTATTATGAATAGTGATGCTTGGCACCGTGTCACACATGTCTTTTGGTGAACATCAGCACTCATTTCTATTGGGTGTGCACCCGCCAGGTATGTGTGTGTTCACAATACAATTGTCTCTCAGTACTTGCTTTTGAAAAATTTCAAACATATGGAAAATCTGAAAGAAGTTTACAGTGAACCCCATATACCCTCCTCCTAGATGCTACAGCGAATATTCTCCCTACTTGTTTATCCATCTTTCCATCACTCTATCCATCCACTAATCCATCTACTTTTCTGGATGCAATAATACAATTTTAAGGGAGAAAGAAGAAAGAGACAGGATACAAAATTATCCAAAAAACATAGACCTCCGATGGACTGGAAGGAAATGCAGCAAAATCCCAGGGCTGGGAAGACGACAGGGATTCTAATTTTTAATTTTTCTTTTGAGTATTTCCCAAATTTTCTGCAGTGAACTTCCACTGATTTTTCAATGAAGGGAAAAAAAACTTTAAAGGAAAAAGGCAGTTCTGTCTTTTATAGGATTGGGATTACTTTCTTTGGAGAAAGGAGACACTGGAGAGGTGAGAGGAGATGAGTATGGGGAGCAGGGGCGAGCAGCACCTCTTCAAAGGAGGGGCCCCAGGTAAGAGCCAGGAGCCTGGTGGAAAAAGGAGAGGAGGAGGCAGCCAGGGGGCAGGTGGTGGATTAGGGCTGGGCCTGACCTGCCTCTCCATAAGGAGCTCCCAGTGGGGCAGTGTTCTAGTTTGCCAATGCAAACACCAGAAATGGACTGGCTTTTATAAAAAAGGGGGTTTATTCGGTTACACAGTTGCAGTCTTAAGGCCATAAAGTGTCCATCAACAAAGGGTACCTTCACTGGAGAAAGGCCATTGGCATCTGGAAAACCTCTGTTAGCTGGGAAGGCACATGGCTGGCGTATGCTTGCTCCCAGGTTGCGTTTCAAAATGGCGTTCTCCAAAATGTCTGCATCAGCTTCCAACGGCCATCTTCAAAATGTCTGTCTCAGCTGCAGCTCACTATGAGCTCCTTCTGTCTGAGCTTATATAGTGCTCCAGTAAACTAAACAAGGCCCACACTGAATGGGCGGGGCCACACCTCCATGGAAATTATCCAGTCAGAGTTATCACCCACAGTTGGGTGGGTCACATCTCCCTGGACACTGAACCAATAGGTTCCAACCCAATCCACACTAGTATGTCTGCCCCCCACAAGAATGCATTAAAGAATATGGCTTTTTCTGAGGGACATAGACATACAAACTGGCACAGGCAAAAAGTACCATGCCCAGGCTGGCTGGCCTCTCCTAAGGGGGCCTGGTCATTTGCTGTTTTTGAGTCCAGCTGGGCCTTTCAGAATGTGGACATCAGAGCTCAGCCTGGGAAAGGGAGCTCCGGAGGGAGCAAGAAAAATAGGAGTGACTGGAGCAAGTACAAAGAGTCAAAAGGTCCCTAAATAGGCCTTGGAACTCAGGTGTGTGGGCACAGGGCTGGGGCCGGCCCCACCCCAAGCTGGAATGAGGTGAGAAATAACAGGGAAACATCTGATCCCAAGAGGGAATTTGGGATAAAGTTACGGAGAAAGAGTTAAAGAGACTGGGGTACTTGTTATGCTGAAGTGTTTATTTCCATAAAAAAGCTTTAGTGAAATTCATGGAGTTTGCTGGTACTTATTGAATTCAGCTTTTTAAATTAGCAATTACTTTTTTTAAAAATGAAGGAAAAAAAGTAAATGAAGCATTGAACTATCTAGGACAAAAGGAAGGGACTACCACAAAGGACACCTGGAAGGCAGCAAGACAGTGGAAACTGCAAGGATCTCATGCCAGATGGACCTGGTTTCAAACCCTGGATTCCTAATGCCACTCCAGGGTGCTGTAGAGACAGTCTCCACCCAGGATGGAAATACTTGATACTCTTACCCCTCCTACCAATCCCAGACCAGTGCAGGCATTGCTAATCAAGCACCACATTTTTTTTCTCACAGAGCTTAAAACCTTTCTCAACACTTGGGGGCAGGCATGACCAGTCGCTCAGAGTTGGTGCACAAGATGCTTGCTGACTTCACACCTCCCTGAGGTCCTTCCTGTGGCCACCTGGGCTCAGCCTGAGGAGGTGCAAGTCAAACAGCCTCTCTTTCTCAGGAACCCACAACCTTAACTTCCCCCCAGCTTCCCCTGTGAGCCTCCTCCCTCCCTCCAAGTTTGGAGAATTTTATTTTGGAAGGTAGAGAAGCTTAGCCCTGACTCCTATGTTCTCCAGGTCCTGAACCCCTCAAGTCCTCAGGCTTTGAGGCTCAAAAGCCTGTTCTCTTCTGCTCCAGAGGCAAAAGGTGCTGTGAGGTCTACATGTCAGGATGGGGAGGGACCCAGTTTCCTTGCTAGCCCCCAAATCAACTCTCCACACAAAGTAATTCCAATATGAGATGGGTTTTATGAAGGAGCTGAAGTAGCGCTGCAAAAGAAACTAAAAGAAACCGTGGTAGGCTAATCAGGGAAGGCCTCTTGGGGGAGGTGACACAGAACTTTCTCTAAGGAAGAAGCCAGCTGTGTGTAAGTCAGGAAGGAAGGAAAAACAGCAAGTGCAAAGTGATACAATGGTGTGACAGGAAGGGAGCCGGAAAAGGCAGGAGCAGACGCAAGTGGGTCTGCTTATTTGAGGAGGGGCAAACAAAGCAGTTATCTGCTGTTCTGTTTCCTCAATGCAGTCCGAGGCAAGGGTAGGGCAGCAGGAAGTGGGAGATTTGACGAGACAAGAAGGTATGAAATGGTCAGCCAGGGGGAGAAAGACAGACTTCCTGGGGCAAGTCACTAGGATGATGGAGAATTGCATTTGGCTAAAGGTCATAATTCAAAGTAAAACCTGTTGGCCCAGTTAAAGGATGTTGATGGAGAACATTCCACTTTTCAGGGGCAGTTAAGAAGGGCAGGGGAGAGGGAACTGCTGGGTTCTGTTCTGGTTTGTTGATGCTCTTATTATGCAAAACACCAGAAATGGATTGGCTTTTATAAAGGGGGCTTATTTGGTTAGAAATTTACAGTCCTAATGCCATAAAGTGTCCACGGTAAGGTATCAACAACACGTACCTTCACTGGAGAAAGGCCACGGGTGTCTGGAAAACCTGTTAGCTGGGAAGGCACGTGGCTGGCATCTGCTTGCTCCCAGGTTGCATTTCAAAATGGCGTTCTTCAAATGTTGCTCTTGGGGCGTTTTGTCCTCTCTTAGCTGCAGCCCTTCTTCAAGATGTCACTCTCAGTTGCTCTGAGATCTTTCTGCTTGTGAGCTCTTTTTATAGGACTCCAGGGAACTAATCAAAACCCACCCTGAATGGGTGGAGCCACATTTCCAAGGAAACATTCAATCAAGAGGTCACATCCTAATCAAAGGTGTCACTCACAGTTGGGTGGGTCACATCTCCATGGAAACACTCAATCGGAAGGTTCCAACCTAATCAAAAACAAATACGTCTGCCCCCACAAGACTGCATTAAAGAATGTGGCTTTTTCTGGGGGACATAATAGATACAAACCAGCACAGATTCATCCGGGGTTGATGTTTGCCAGGTGAAAACAATGGAGAAAGAGCGTGCTGTGTTAGGATAGGCTGACTGCTGTGACAAACAGCCCCCAGATCTCAGCAGCTCGAGGCCACAAAGGTTGGCTTCCGTCTTGCACAAGATCCTGGCAGGTGTTCTGGGCCAGCATCACCCCTCTGCGTGGTGAGGCGGTGGGGCTCCCACCATCCTGTGATGCTGCCATCTTCACCGTGCAGCTTCCAAAGTGACCACGGGAGGGGAACAGTGGGGGAGGCCACCAGCTACTTAATCTCAGCCCTGACACATATGACTTTGGTTTATGTATTAATCCAGTCAGGTGGAGGCAGGGGCCTTCCACATGGTGATTCAGGGACGTGGGCTCCTTGGAACCAGCCATTCAGCCCCAGCGTCTCCCCTTGGGTCCTCCACCTCTGGTAGGAGACAAGGGAAGAAAATAGGGCAGCGAGGCCCCCAGGAGGGAGAAATCACGTGGCTCACAAGTCCATGTTCCAAGCAAGACAGGGTTAGAACTAGGGCGGTGGCTTGGCTGGGCAAAGGGCAAATTCACAGAGGCGGTTGAGCCAAATCCAGCAACACAAGCCCATTGCAGAGGGGCTGGGAAATGTCATCTTCCTGGGTGCCCAGGAAGGAGACATGTGCCCAGCTAGTGGAAGTACTCAGTGTGCGGGGGTGGGGGTGGGGTAGGGGGGTGGACCCTCAACTGGGGGTGAGGAGAAGTGAAGGCCAGAGGGGAGAAAGTGGTAAGGCCAGCGAATGGAGGTGTGGAAAGGGTTGGAAAATTCTAGCCAGGGAGAGTCCTAGAGGTGATGGTAAGTTCAAAGGATAGGGGCTGGTGGACCCAAAGTGGGCCCCAACTTTCCCGGCTGGTGCTATTTCTGGCAGTGAGAAAGCACAGGGCCTGCTGGTGGGCACGGGTGACAGAGGTTGAGGGTAGAAAAGAGGGTGCAGGTGAGAGTGTCAAGATCAAAAGAGGCCAGGAGTTGCCTGGGTCATGCAGGTGGACACTGAGGTCCCAGAGAGCAAGCCAGGGGTGAAGTGCTTTTTCTTTTTTAATGCACTTAGGGGGAACTTGCTGTGTGCCACACATTACCATCTCATTTAATCCTTCTGACAGCCACGTGAGCTGGGAACTAATACTGTTCCCATTTTACAAGTGAGGGAGAGAGGCACAGAGAGAATGACACGTGCCCAAGGTCAAACAGCTCCTCTGTGCCAGCTCCCGAACCTTCAGTTCATTCATTCACTGATGCATGCATCCCTGGAAATGTTCACTGAGCGCCTGCAGTGAGCCAGGCACCTGCAGGAGGAAAAGGATGGGGCGGGGGCGGGGGGGGGGAGTGTCTCGGGGCCCATGGGACCCGTGAGTGCAGCCCCCGGGGAGGCCCCTGGGGCACGTCCCAGCGACCTTTGCCCCCATCACCAGCTGCTCCAGGCCCCTTCCCCGCCCAGCTGGCACCACCACCTCGACTTGCGAACGCAACTCCCCATCAGGTTATGTCAACTTGGAAACTGGGGAGAAGGAAAAAAGGCAAAGCTCACTATTAGCCCTGAACATCTTGGGGGGCGATTATTCCCCCCATCCAGACCTAAAGCGGGGGAACTTGGAGAGCAGGGAGGCCCAGAGGCTGGGGGTGGCCTTCACTTCTCCTCGCCGCCAGCTGAGGGTCCACCCCCCCACACACACATACACACACTCTTGCCCCTCTTGGCTCCCAAGAGGCCCTGCTGCAGAGGGACATCAGGGGCCTGGGGCACCCACCCCCGCCCCCACCCCTCCAGGGTGAGGGCCCCTCCCCCAGCCGCCCCGCACCTGCCGCCCCCACCCCCACCTGGGCAGCCACTGGAATCTGGTCGAACCAGTTTCTTTGCCCGGGGTGGCCTCCGGCCTTGGAATTTGACCCAGTCCCTGGGGCTCGGGACAGTGTCTGGCACCAGCTGTCTGGGACTCAGCAGATTGCCCAAGGTCGCCTTCCCGTGTCTCCCCCACTCCTCCCGCCCCCAGCCGCCTCAGCACTGCCCTCTGTCCTCTTAAATGGCCCTCTAAGAAGCTGTGGTAACAGCCCAGGTCACCAAGAGGGTCGCCAGTGGGCCCCTCTGGCCCCTGGGTGGCTTTGATGTCAGTCACTAACAGGGAGTGGGAACAAAGCTGGGGGCCCTTAGAGGTCACGTGTGGCAGGGGCCAGAGCCTGGGCCAGGAGAGTGGGGAGGGAGGACAGGCCCAGTAGAGCCCCTGACTCCTGCCAGGCCCCTGACCTCAGCCTACCCACCTATGCTGTGCCAGGGGTCCTGGGGTCCTGTTGGCTGTCCCCTGCAGAAGGGACAGCCAGCCAAGGCCAGGGGCTTGAGTCCAGCCTGCAGGGCCCAGGGATTACTGAGGAGAGAGGGGGCTGAGCAGGGTGCTGGGTCCCCACCCAGGTCTCCCAATGCACAGCCCAGAAATCTCTTCCCCATGGTGTGGTGTCTTTTATAACCAGATATCTTCTTAAAAATTACAATTATTGTTTGTTACCGAAAGTAATGCATGCAAGCTTAGGGCACTAAACCACAGGACAGATTTTCTGAAATTTTGAAAGTGAGTTTGGGATGGTCTGACTTAAAACAGAGCCATGGGGTCACAGGAAATGCACCCGTGGGGGCTCAAGGGATCACCTCTAGTGGATGGATCATAAGTGCCCAGGGATCCCACAGGGGCCCCAGGCCGGGCCTGTGAGCTGACTTCTATGCCCGGGAGCCTGTGTCATCTCTAAAGCCATATAATCAGATGGGCACAGAGATGCCCGTCAAGCTTGAATGATGTTCTTCACGCCACATGGCTTATGGCATTCTAGTAATTATGTTTTATTAATCTTGCTGATAATTTGTGAATAGCAAACTTATCATCTATGGGACTTCTGCACCCCTGTCAAAGCACTGATTTGTTCAATGTAAGTGTTTCAGATATGCCCCAGTTTGATAGCCCTGTTGAGGCATTTCTTCATTTTTCAAAGTGCCAGGAACCTCAAAGAATGGAAAAGGTTCCAGGCCCCGTTGGACCTCCGGGCTGTCCCTCATGAGTGGCTGGAGCTTCTGTGGGCTTTGCTCCCCCACCGCCTTCGGATGAGTCTCTGCAGCAACTGGAAACCCAGCTAACACTAAGTGGAAGGGGCGACTTCCCTTGGTGGGGCCCTGACTTGGTTTCAATTAATCACCTCATCACCCTTGGAGGTAGGGGTGATGAAGAGAATATGGCTTAGAGAGGTGGGTGCCTTGTCAAGGTCTCCCTCACCCCTGCTGTGGGTGCTGAGGCTGGGCATATAGGAGAAGGTTTGGCACCCAGATGGATGCTGAAGACCACACTTGGGTTCAGAGACCTCCGAGAACCTGCCAGGCTTGCGAGTCTCTTACTGACAGAGCATCCTGGGCGGGGACCAAACTGAGGCACTCAGTGAAGGGGCCCAGCTCCGTTGCACTCTGCTGGCTGGGTGGTAACCCAACCTCACATGTAGGATGTCAGCTGCTGGCTTCTCTGCTCACATCAATATTTCAAGGCTCAGAACTGGAGAGGGGGCACCTGGTCCTGGGTGCAGCTTGGGGGTGGGGGACCCTGCAAAGGCTCTGCTCCTCCAGCCCCCACCCCAACCCTGAGTCACATAGACCCAAGGTGTTTCTTGGGCCAAGGATGCTTTTGGTGTGGAAGGATGAGGCCCCTGGATTCAGAGGCTGGAGCCCTGGGTCAGGGTCCCCAGGGGCTGGTGTGGCTGGGGGAGGCCCTTGCTCTGCCCTTGGCCCGGGGAACCCCCCTGGCAGGCCCCTCTGCCAGGAAACAGAAGCGGCCCCCAGGAAGGCTCAGTTTGGATAGGGCCCTCCCCATCTCCCTGCCATCCCTCCCCAGGCCCTTCACCCACATCCTCTGTGGCCCCTCTCGGAATTCAGCCTCAGTCCCAGAGCTTCGGGAATTAAAAAAAAAAATTGTCCCTGAAGAAAATATTCACAACATTAAAGAAAGCTTTGGAATTGAAACAATCTCTCTCCAGCAATGGTGCCAATTTCTCTCCAAGCCCAGTCCGCTTGTGTTTAGAAATTAACTTTTTGGGGACACACCACTCTGCATTTTCTTATTGGACCCCGCCAGCATGTGCCCTGCTCATCGCTGACTGCCAACCCTGGCAGAGAAGCTACAGCTCGCAGCGCACTGTCCACCACAATCCGGGGTGCTTCCGATGCACCTGCCTTGCCTGCCTCCTCTCATTCAAGCCCCACGACCACCCTGTTGCAATGGGGATTCTAATCCCCATTTTACAGTTGAGAACACTGAGCTCAGTCCCAAGTCATGCGGTTAGCCGGGGCTGGAGCCAGGATTTCATTATTTCATTCAGTAAATATTTCTGAGTGTCTCAAACATCAGGCCTGCCCTGGGAACTGGGGAGAGAGAACCAGACAAACAAGGTCCCTGCTTCCTGGAGGACAGTCTGGTGGGAAGACAGACAATAAACAAAGAAGGGTGAGAGAAGAGGGTGAGGATGGCCTGGGGCGTGTTCCAGAGACTGGAGCAGGAGATTGGCTGATCTGTTCTCCCCCCTGCTCAGCACTGCCCAACACCAAGCCTGGCACATTGAACACACTGGAGAAACGGGTGGAAAACCAACATTTGGCGTGTCTCCACTACCTTCAACCCGGTTGTGTTTAATTTCTAACATGCCAATACGTGGACCCACTTCCTTTATTGGCCAGTGCAGGAGCTGGTCAAATATTTAGGTTATTTCCAGCTTTCTCCAATTACAGCTGACATAGCAATAGGCAGTTCTAGGTATGGGGCTTTCTGCTTCGGGTGCTTTATTTTCTTGAGAGCAAGTTCCGGGATGAGGATTATGAATGTATTTATACTCCCGATCTATCTTCCAGGCACTTTTCCTGGACACCTGCAGTGTGCCAGGCCTTGCTTTCCTTACATCCTCACATATGATTCCAGCTGCCCGGTGAATGCCTTCCCAGCCTTTCACAGCCCTACTCACATGCCACTGGGCGCCGTCACCCCCACAACTATGAAGAGAATCAGTTTGACTTTTCAATCCAAACTGATTATTTTGGTACTTGCTATAAGCCAAGCTCCCCCAGTCTCTGCCCAGGTGGTCTGGGGCGGAATTGACCATCCCAGTGCCCGAGTGGGTCCTGACTGGCTAAGCCAAGGATGTGCCACTGGGAGCCAAGCTTGACTGTAGGGGGGGCGGGGGGAGCTTGGTGTCCACACACAAAGGGGCGCCAGAGGGGCTAGGAGACCTGGGGATGCTTCAGCCTCGGCAGGACCCTGTCTCTACACCTGTGGAAAAGAGAAATAACAGATGTAACCGCTGCCTCCCACAGGCACTGTGTGCAGCAGTGAGAAGTGTAAGTGTGTGCATGTAGCTAGGCACTTTGTGAAACACTTATCACTAATCCTCACAGCCTCCCTTGGGGGGGATGGGCAATGTCCCCAGTTTTACAGACAAGGAAAGCTGCCTCCAAGAAGGTAAATGACATGGCCGGAGGCAAACACCAAGTCAGTGGTGGAGGGAGATGCAAACCCAGCCTGCCGGACTCCAGAGCCAGTGCTCCTGCCCACCTTGTGACACAGGCTCAGGAGAAGGGAGGGTATTCCGGTTTGCCAATGCTGCCATTATGCAAAATACCAGAAATGGATTGGCTTTTATAAAGGGGGTTCGTTTGGTTACAAAGTTACAGTCTTAAGGCTATAAAGGTGTCCAAGCTAAGGTGTCAACAATAGGGTACCTTCACTGAAGGATGGCCAATGGCGTCTGGAACGCCTTTGTTGTCTGGGAAGGCAGGTGGCTGGCATCTTCTTCCTTTGCTCCCAGGTTGTGTTTCAAAATGGCTTTCTCCCAGGACATTTCTCTCAAGGCATCTGGGGGTGTTCTCTTAGTTTCTTTCAGGCAAACTCTGGAGTAGCAAGTCTACTTTCAATGGCCGTCTTCAAAATGTCTCTCTTGACTACAGCACCAAGCTCCTTCTGTCTGAGCTCTTATATAGGACTGCAGTGATTTAATTAAGACCCATGCTGAATGGGTGGGGCCACATTTCCATGGAAACATTTAATCAAAGGTGTCACACACAGTTGGGTGGGACACATCTCCATGGAAACAATCAAAAAGGTTGCAACCTAATCAACACTAATACGTCTGGCCCCACAAGATTGCACCAAAGAACATGACGTTTTGGGGGACATAATACATCCAAAGCAGGACAGAGGGTCAGTGTCCCCAGAGCACACTTGTGGCACAACAGATTTGCATGCGGGGCCTTCTCGGAAGTGGGGGGCCTATGTGTGGCAGGGCTGGTGGGAGCTGCAGTCTTCTGGCTGTGCTCCAGGTCAGATGGTGGCAGAAGAGGGAGTCTGGCGACCAGCTGGCAACTTGCACAGGAGGGAGGGAGGCTGGCAACGAGGGTACACTGGGCAGAGCGGTCGGAGGGCCCTGGAGATCCCCACCTGAGTGGGACCAGGGGTTAGAAGTCTTTGGCTCTGGTCACTGAAGTCCCATGTGTTTTGTTAAATATATTAATATGGGTTTATGCCTATGTGTCGTATACTCACATGATACAGTGTATCAGAGGAGCTGGACGTCACCTCAGAATTCCTGCCACAGCCATACTTTCGAAGGCCCTTGTCCCACCCCCAGCTCAAGGAGCCGTGTCTGGTTCCAGCGACCTGGCCCCAGCTGATTGGCCCAGGCCTGGGCACCTGACTCAGGGCACCAATTCCCAGGCTGGCCACAGCCTCAGGACAGGACTCTCAAGGCCAAGTTGGACCAATCAGATTCTCTTCCCAGGCCAGAGAGTGGAGGGCAGGGCCATGAGGACGTAGGAGGTGGTACAGGGAAAGCTCTGTGGCCAAGCTGCCTAGGTTCAGCCTGGCTCATTCGGCAGCTGTGTGGTCTCAGGTGAGTTACCTAACCTCTCTGAGCCTGTTTCCTTCTCTGTTCAATGGAGATGACAGAACTCAGCTTCCCAGTTGTTATGACAATTACAGGGAGGTTTGTGGCATCTCAGGTCAGAGAAGGCGCTTTGGCCGATATTCTGCTTCATGCCACTTCCCTGGTGGGCCGAGGGAGGCGGGCCTGTGAATGCTAAGGGTGGGGAGATGTCAGCACGTGAGAATGCACCACGAGGGCCAGCCCCTCCCAAACACACAACTGATGGACCCTAAGTCACATCCTTAAAAGTCACCCTATATGCCGAGACACTGGCTTTCCCTGAACGCGCTAACCATCTGGTTGCAACAAATAAACAAATCACCCCATTCAGTAAACCAGGAGTTCCCCTAAATGCCTAAGAACTATCCTCTGCTGAATGGGTGAGAACTATGACTACTGAAGGAAAAGGTAAGGCAGAGGTGGGGAAATAGCCTGCACTGCCTAGTTTTCATGTCCCCAAAGGCTAGGAGTACAGTTACATTCTAACTGAATGATATAGATTACCCCTCTTAAAACCACAGGACCCATGATCCTTAAAGGAATAAAGCTTGGAGCAGTTTCACATTGTACTCCCCTCCCCGCTTTCAGCCTCTCCAACCCCACAGGTAGCCCATCCCTCATTCCACTTTTCTTTCAAGGTTTAAGCCCAGGGGAGCTTTTCTAACATCTTTAATGAAGCAACCTCTTACTCCCACAGGCAACTGCAATCCCATAAAGTTGCCTGTGGGTTTGAATTGCCCAAACCAGCAAACTAGAAAGAGTTATTTCAAATAACAGAGGCCCATCCCTTACTGCTAGTACCCCTTTCTCCCAGACAGGCCAGATTTCCAGCATTACCAGCGGACAGTGGGACAAAGGGCCTGCCCCCAGGATGGGCCATGGACCTAGGCCCCACCTCCCTGTGGGCTGGTATGTTTATACAAGTCCTTGGCTCCCTTATCTAAATGGCTGCCCAGACTGGAGACCTTCAGTTCTCAGCCTTTCAACTATCCCATGGGACACCTAGGGCCCCTGGGACTTCCCCCTAAACGCCAAGGCCCTGTTCAACTTTTGGGCCTACCTCCTGGGCAGCCTGTCAAAGCCCCTTTCATTTTTATCCTTTGTTCAAGAAGACGGTTGTTCTTGGAGCAAGTTCAGCCGCTTACATGCTGTTTAAAAAGAGATTTTTTTGTTTCCGGCACACTTGTGTGAAATCCCCCTGCAGAAGCCATTTCCTGTGCACCAGGCACTGGATTTCCTAAGCATCTGGCAAGCCAGGTGAACTTGTCCTAGCTCATGCCTCACAAAATAGGATCTATATTTTTTATGTTTAGCTTTACCCCCACTTATTTCTAGAAAGGACGGAGGCGGAGACGCCAAATAGGCATGAGGGACACCGGGCAGTGTGTAGCAAACCTGGGCAAAGGTACGTTAGTCACAGTCACGCGGCTGCCTCCGGCAGGGGGTCGGGGGGAGGCGGCAGCGCCCACGAATGCCAGCAACCCCGCGGCGCGCAGCTCTGGCCCAGGTTCCAGACGCTGCGGAACCAATGCCCCGCCCGGGCCCCCGCCGTCCGCCCCACGCCTCTCGGGCTTCCTCAGCACCACGGACAGGGAAACTGAGGCTGCGGGAGGCGCGCAGACCTTGGGATCGGCCGCGGCGGCTGGTACAGCCCGGCCCCGCCTTGTCCCGCTGCCAGGCCTTGAACCAGCCACTTCTCCGCCTTTGATTCCTGAACCGAGCTAATTCCTCCGGCTTCGGAAAGGACGGGGCGTGGACGCACGACGTCCAGTGCTGAGCCGGAGCTGGGAAACGTTATAAAAACACACCCACGGAGCTCCGGAAGGTGCCGGGCCCCAAGGTCAGGCGGAAAGAGAAGCAGCCTCCAGTCACCAACTTCCTGCCTGCCCCGGCCAGGCCCCCAGCCTCGCAGGTCCTGGGGTTCCCAAGGGCTCCAAGGACAGTGTCAGCCCCCAAAGCCAAGCCCCGGGTCCTTTGGGGCTCGAGAGACCCGGAGACCGTCCCCCACCCCAGCCCCCACCGTTCAGCCCGCCCTGGCCCCGCGCCCACGCTGCTGCCCCTTCCCCGCCTCCGCTCGACCCCGGGCGTCTGCCCCACGCCCCGCCCCCTGGCGCCTGGCTCCGCCCCCTGCCCCGCGGCCTCAGTGCTCGGGGCTGGGGGGCGGTGCCGCAGCCAATGGGAGGCGGCGAGGCGAGGGCGGCGGCGGTTGTGATGCGCGCAGCGGCTCCGGCGCGGCCAATCAGCGGCGAGCGCGAGGGCGGGCTGTGACGCGCGGCCGGCGCTCCTCGTGCGGCCGCTGTATAGGAGCGAGCGCCGCGGAGAGCAGGACCAGCCCGCGCTGCCGCCGCCGCCGCCGCCGCCGCCGCCGCCAACCGACGCCCCGCGCCCCACGCCGCCGCCGCCGCCGCCGCCGCCGCCTCCCTCCCTCGGCAGCCCCCCGGCCGGCCCGGCAGCGGAGCCGGCGGTTGCGGCCTCCTCGCCCGGCTCCCGTGAGGCGGACGCCCGGCCGGCCGCTGAACCGCGTCCCCCTCGCGCCGCGGCCGCCCGGTCTCCTCGGCCGCCCGGCATGAAGACCAAGTTCTGCAGCGGGGGCGAGGCCGAGTCCTCGCCGCTCGGGCTGCTGCTGAGCTGCGGCGGCGGCAGCGCGGCCCCGTCGCCCGGCGTGGGGCAACAGCGCGGCGCCGCCAGCGACCTCGAGCCCAAGCCGCTGGGCGGCCGGCAGTCCCCGCTCGCGCTGCCGCCGCCGCCCCCGCCCCCGGCCGACGAGCAGCCCGAGGCGCGGACGCGGCGCAAGGCCTATCTGTGGTGCAAGGAGTTCCTGACGGGCGCCTGGAGGGGCCTTCGCGAGGACCAGTTCCACATCAGTGTCATCAGGTCGGTGGGGGGGGGGGGGTCCCGGGCCCGGTCAGGTGACACTCGCGGGGGGCGGGGCCCGCGGCCCTCCGCCGGGTCTCTCCCCCGGCCCTGGCGAAGCGGAAGCCGTATCCCCCGAACCTGGCGCCGCCCCCTCGGAGGCCTCCTTTGCAAACCCGTCGGTTTCCTGGGGGAAGCGGGTCTCTCCTGGGAAAACAATACCACTCGCTCCGTCACAAAGTACGTTTTGCACCGCAGCTAAAAATATGCCCTGGACGGCTCACAGGCGGCGTTCGGCCTTGAATGAATGAAGGAGGCAGCCGGTGGCTGGCTGAAAAATCCACTCGGTAACCTTGACTTCTAGTTCGAGTCCACAGTTGGATTTTTATCTCTCGGGAGGTGTCGGTTGTGAGTGGAGGAGGAGTTAACATTTGCGGATTCCCTACTAAAACGGTTCCGATCTCATGGAGGGGAGGGTCTTACTAGCCGAGGTTAAGAGATGTGGCTCCAAAGATAACTAAGAGTAAGGTAGAGAGGATTTTTCCTCCGTTTTTTATGCTTAAAATTTTTGACCTCAAATTATAAAAATTACAAATGCATATGGATTCAGGCATAACAGAAAAATCTGAGGACCCGCATAGCTAGTTAACATTTGGTATGCATCCTTTTGTTTAGACCTTAAAAATGCCTTGTCTTTTCTGCTAATTTTCTGTAAACTGGCTGCCCAGAAACTGGCTGAGTAGATGCCACACATAATCCTCAAATCCAGTTTTAGTCATTTGATGCCTTTTCTGTGCTCACAGTCTTTTTACCAGAGCTGCTAATGCAGCAGAATGAAGTGTTTGCCCTTTGCTTCCCCTCTGTGCCCCAGGCCTCAGATGTGCTTATGAGCAGGGAGAGTCAGAAGGCAGCTGGGAGGAAACAGAAAAGAAAACTAAAGTTGCTTAGATAATCCTTGAATTGTCCAGTAATTTTTTTTTTTTTGTAATGAAACTTCAAAACATTAATCCATATTGAGTAGACTTCAGTCATCAGTCTGTAATAGATGAAAACCTCCTAGAGGGAAAATGACTTGACCAAGGCCTTCCTTGCTTGGGAAAACATTTGGACACCCTGATTCAGTCTGGGGACGTCACCCTGGCCCTCTTCCTGGGAGTGTCTCTCATCAGTTGGACCTTTGCATTTTGTTCACAGCAGTCGTAGAAGCATCAAGAATGTCACCTCTTCCGAGAATTAGTGTGGGAAGACACAGCTTTCCTTTTGGATCAGAGGACCTTCTTAAATAACATTGCATGGTTTGCATTGTCTTTGTGTACAGTTTTTGGGGGTAGAAATGTAGTTACTGAATGAGTTTTATAAGGAGAAAGGAGGTGATTTAGGAATGAGGTAAGGGGTTGATACCTGGCTTAAGGCAAAAGAGGCAATTCAAGGGTGGAAAAGGGATTCACTTGGTTGAAATTCGTTGGACTTCCATAAGGGTTGCATTTACTATAGCTTTGATTGTCCTAATTTGCTGACACTTCCAGATCCGTTTCTTGAGACCCAGCTTTTCTCTGTCTCCCTCTATAGGGTTTATTAGACCTCACCACTGCAACCCAGCCCAAACCTTTGGCTCCTCCTCACCCCGAATATGCTTCTGCTTTCTCTCTCTGAGTTAGTAAGAGCAGCCTGGCTGAAGCTTCCCAAGATCATTTCTGACATTTTCCCCCCCATCCCCCGGAAGCCCCTCCTACACATGCAGGAGCAAGCTACTCCTGCACCCTTACCTTCTGCCTGCCCCCATTGTGTCTCCCAGTATGGGTCTGCTGACCTTGGTATAGACACCGTAACAGCCATCAGTGAATGTCCTGCCTGCCTGTTCTCCCTTCAGATCCATTCTATACCCTGTGGCCAGGTATTTCTCAATTATCCTTACTCCTTTATTTAAAAGTTTGCTATGATTTTTGTGGCTGGAGAATAAAATCCAAGCTTGTTTGCATGATCTAAACTTTGATTCCAACCTTTCCTTCTAGGGTGATTCTGTTGTTTTAAAAATCACTCCTTCCCCCTAACCAGCAGCAGTTAACATCCAGCTTGTTCTGCTGGATTCTGCATTTCTCTAATATGGCCTGTGCTTGCAGTCACCGGGCCTTTCTTTGCTCCTGCCCTCTGCTTGGCAGCCTTCCTCTCTTGTCTGCTTTTTAAATTCTGACTTCTCTTACAGGGCTTCAAATCATAGAGAACCTTCTTGATTCCATCAGAATTAATCCCCTCCTCATTTACATTTCTTTGATGACACTTAATATGTACCTTTTGTTTATTACAGGCCTCTCACCACATCATTTATGTATTTGACCCTCTTGTTAGATTGAATTCTTCGAGGGCATTTCGTGGTTGTTCCTTACTGTGGAAGGCCTGGCGTGCAGTAAGCACCAGCCGTGTTTTTGTAGACAGTGGCTTGGCCTCTTTGCTGACCTCGGTGTCTGATGAATGGGGGTCCTTGTTGTCAGACTCTTGGTTACCTGATTCTCTCCAGTTCTGAGTGCCAGAGAGAAAAATAAAAGTTGCCAGAACATAATTGTTACTAATGAACTGACTGCTTACAAAATTTGTCTATGCTCAGACACCATAGCATAACGCCAACTTTAGTTCCTGTCCAGCAAGTCAGGTGTTGGTTAGTACCACTTATGGCTGATTGATAAAAGTCACCATCAGTTATAAAATTGCCGATCTTGGAAAAAATGCAAGATTTCATGAAGTTTGATGAAGGAAATGTTTGATGAAGGAAGTATTTGAGAACTGTTAAGTTTCACTCAGATCTGTTGACCACATTCCTCAGAGAGACCCATTTACAGAAGAAAAGAAAATTAATGAGGATGATACCATGGGCCCTGAGAAATGGAGTGATTTAAATATCAAAAGGTGGAGAGAACCCTTGGAAACACTGTAAAGCTCTCAGGTAGTTTTCCAGAGTTATGCAGTAAAAGCCAGATAGGGAGTAAATGTTTATTGCAAACATGTATATCAAAAATCTCTAGTTTATTCTTTAAAGCATTAGTAGGTACTTAGTTACATTTTATGTCATTAAATATAAGAAAAATAATTTTTAGTTTAATTTTCAAGATGTAGTTTCATTTAAGTTTTGTTTTTACTATTCACTGTGAAAATTTGGTCCCTTGGGTGGCCTTATTTCAATACCACTTATCCTCAGGTAGTATGTGCTGCCTTCATTCTCCGCCGTCTTGCTGCTGTTGCTTTCAGCCCTGTCCCTTGGCTTATCCAGCTCTGACCCCGTTCTCCTTTCTGTTCTTCCTCCCCAGTGAAATCTTGTCAGGCTCGCCTCCCCCAGTGATCTCTGATAGCTGGCAAGGACTCTTGTCCTGCCCTGAGACAGCTCTTGGGTCTAGCTTTTCGTGAGTCTTATTTTGCAACCACAGTGAGATTGTAATCTCCATGTCTCTCGTGACACGTTTATACATCTCAATGTGCCTCCTACTCCTTTTGTTGAATAAAGCAGTGGCTCAGGGGCTGATGATGAAACAGTAAAAAAGTGAGACCTGGAGGGTCAGTGTGGGTTGGAAGGGATGGAGTACCTTGCAGAAGAAGTGGGAGTGCTCCTGAACTCTGAAAAGTGAAAGGGCCTTTCAGGTGGAAACAGTAGGTA
The DNA here is from genome assembly GCF_015220235.1 of Choloepus didactylus. NCBI lineage: Eukaryota > Metazoa > Chordata > Mammalia > Pilosa > Megalonychidae > Choloepus > Choloepus didactylus. The sequence continues at coordinate 7,476,656 of NC_051312.1, forward strand.
CAGAGGTGTGCTGTGTTCCCAGAATGCCAAGGAGAGTGGCTTGGAATTTGCATTTCACCCCACTTCTGGGTGGCCTGGGGGACAGCAGAGAGGAGGAGGCTGCAGCAGTGCAGAGGGGAGAAAGGACTTCTATTTGGGCAGGAGCAATGAGAATGGAACGGAAGGAAGGATTTGGTAGATGAAGAGAATTCCACGGTGTTGGAGATCATGATTTTGAGCCTGGGTCTGGGCAAAAGGCATTGCCATTAACTGAAGTAGGCAGAAGAAACTCTTTCGGGTAGAGGAAGATCATGAGTTGGAAATCAGGCTAGCAAATAAATTGGTGTTTTTTTTTTTTGAGGGGAAATGAGGTAAAAACTGCAGGGCATCATTAGAAGACTAGAGTGGTTCTCACCTGGGGGGATTCCATTTGGTGGGGTCTGGAGGAGACACTTGTCACAACTTGGTGGGAGGGTCCTGCAGCATCTAGTGGGTGGAGGCCAGGTATGCCGCTCAAGGTCCTACGTTGCACAGGACAGCTCCCCCTTCCACCCCCAAAGAATTATCTGGCCCCAAATGTCAACAGAAGTTGAACAACCCTGGTTTAGAGGACTAGAGGTTTGAGGATTGAGCTTTACTCTTTTTTTTTCTTCCAGCGGGCCTAGCCTTAAAGACTAACCCTTGCTTTGTAACTGGTGGTGATAATGAACAGCTGACATGAGCTCATGTGAGCCTCAGAAAAACCTCTATTAGCTAGCTAGATACTGCTATGATATTTGAGGGATTGGATATCTTGCCCAAGGTTACATAGCCTGTCTAGCAGAGCTAGCACCAAACCTGGCTCTGACTTTAAGCCCATTTTCTTAAATGCCCACTCCTGTGTCAGGATTCACAGAACTGGGGTTTAGATTCCTTGTTCCTAATGACTTCATAGGGACATGATCGTTTTACTGCAGTGTGTTTTTCACTTGCCATAGTTGTTTCCAGTTGAATTTTAGATGGTTAGAAGAAATTTCTTAAAAACCTACGTTTATTTCACTTGTTCTAAATTCAGTAGCTATGTTGGTATTGTGTTGTGTTCTGTTTTCCATGTACCCAAACCTATGGGCTTAAGGATGATTTTTCTGCTACGTTGTGAATTTTTTTTCTTTGTTTAAGTCTTGTAGATGATGGTCTTAAACTTCCTTCTGGGTCCATGCCCCGATGCTGCAGGGAGACTGAGTCCCCCTTGTCCTGGACAAACCTTTGATTTGCAGCTTGATGTGGTGTTACTCATGGACAGTTCTTCAGCGGTTTCTATGGTATTTTTGCTTGCAGCAAAGTACTGGTGGTTATGTGTAGACCAGATAACTTTCCATCTTAATTTAGCAGGTGAACATCTTTGTGTTAAAGGTTTCTCTGGAGCATTCAGGTTCTCAGGTTTATCATCTGCCTGAGCACTGAGCTGACTCGCCTATAAATGAATCCAGATGATTCAAAATATTGTAAATAGTTGATGTTAGGAATAGTATGCCTCAAGACCTTCAGGAATCCAAAATTTTGCGGTTATATCACTATAGCATGGATTTTTCTCCCTTAAAATGCTGTAGAATATAACAGATTAGCCTCTTTAGACCCTTTGAGTCTATAAATAAAGGATGCAAGCCACTTGTAATGCTTTTTTTAAAATTTAATTTTATTGAGATTGTTCACATACTGTGCAATTATCCAAAGATTCCAAATGTACAATAAGTTGCCCATGGTTCCATCATACAGCCCCTGTGAGACCTCTATCCTCTGTGCTTTTCCTAACCTGCCCAGCAGTTGGCGCCTGTCAGCCTGTCGCTCATGACTGGTATAAGGAGGTGTGGACCCCTTAGTCCTTAGTTTCTGTTTTGGCTGTTTTTCCCCAGGCTCTATGTCTGGTTCTGAATGGAAGGTGGGTAGTAGAGCTGGGCACCACCTCCTTTCTCTTAGGGAAGATACACCCCCTAGGGAATTATCATCTGCATTTAAATAGGTTCTTTGTCTCTCTGACTCTGCTATCTCCACCCTTGTCTGGGTCACAGCGCTGCAGACTGAAAATAACTGAGGTTTTCTCCACTGACCTGCTCAGGTTGAGAGAAAAAAAGTGACAGAAAGCCCCCTTTCAGAGCCAGTTCACGGATCCCCAGTTTCACTCATTGGCCAGAGGTAACACCTGGTCTTCTGGATTCCACCTCCCAGGACAGCAGAGTCTTCTGGTTCTTAAAGGTCAGTCATCACTCAAAGCCTCTTGTGTGCTTGTTGGGAGTTTGTAACTTGTATTGAGCAGTCCACATTTGTTAATCAAAACCCCAGTTGGAGCTGGACTGACATATATTCGCTTGTTCAGAGAGTGCTGCTTTCTACCACAGCGAGGTTTAGCCATTCAGCCTGCTGTGGGGGGAGGGGGCTCCTGGCTTGGTTCCGCAGCTTTTACTTACAGATTTTATGCTGCGATCTCAGGCATTTCTCCCAATCCTGGTTGGTGTACATTGTGTGGACAGTCATGGTTGTCCCCCAGCAGTTATTCCAGATTATTTACTAGTTGTTCCAGGTTGTTTATTAGTTGTTCCAGGGGACGGACTAACTTCCACTCCTCTCTATGCCACCATCTTGCCAATGGGTTGGCTTTTACAAAGAGAATTTATTAGCTTACAAATTTACAATTCTAAGGCTGTGAAAATGTCCAAATTAAGGCATCAAGAGGACTAATACCTTCTCTGAAGAAAGGCTGCTGGATCTGGGGTTCCTCTGTCAGATAGCAAGGCACATGGCCAGCTTGTGGTCTTTCGTTCCTGGGTCTTGTTACTTTCAGCTTCTGGTTCTAGTGGCCTCCTCTCTGATCTTCTGTGGGTGTTTTTCTCTCTCTTATAATGCTATTTAAGTAAGTGTTGCTAAAATAAACTATTATTATATGGTAAATCACTATCTGATAAAGTGGGTTTTACTCCAAAACTTAACAAAAAATATTTTCTGTGGGATAAAATCCTTGATGCCATTTCTAGATCCAGACGCACAGAACAGCCCAGAGGCTCCCTCCTGCACAGGAACCTTAGAGCGTGTAATTAAAATTGGGCCTTCAGCTAAATTCCGCATTACTTCCTATCACAAAGTGAAGCCTTGGATGTGCTGTTCACATGTCCGAGAGTAGCTCTGTGTACCCATACCAGCTCTGAGGTCCTGTGTTGTATGTCTTAAAGTGGGCTACCTGGTATGGATGGAATAAATGACATCTGCTGGACTATTTTGCTTTATTCTTGGGACTGAGGTTTCAGTGACATCACTGATTGGGATTTGACTTCATTTTATACATGGTGTATATTTGCAGTCTGTGTGAGCTTTTCAGGACGCCCAAACTTGGATGACATTGTTGGAGCCAAAACCTGATGAGAGTACTCACTTCTGGGGAAGGTGGGCGTGTAGTGGAAGGATTTATGATGCTGCCTTTGTTTGCTGTAGAGTCAAGGTGACTGTAAGGCTCCTGCCGCCTGATGGCTGGAGGGGGACCTCGGAGTATAAGAGATGTGCCCTGGTGGTCCATCCTGAAGGGCTTCATGTTAGAAAAGGGGAGGGGCAAGGGTAATTTCTACGGTTGCCTGGCGGAGGCCACCTTCTTTTGCTCTCTCCCATTATATTTTGTTTTTTATTGTCTGTGTTTCAGTAGGGAGCAGCCCTGCCCCCTCTGGTCTCCCAGGCGAAGTGCAGTTGTGATTTGTAAAAGAGCTGAAGACTTGGTCTTTCCTTCCTTGCTTCAGAGAGGGGGAACGTGTCTGTTCCTTCTCCCTCTTTGAACATCTCGGGACTGCCATTATTCCTGGAAATTGATTCTACTTTAGGGCTACATGTTAGAGTAACTTTTTAACCTAATAGCAAATTAGGAAGAGTTTATGATTTTTGCACCTTGCCAGATTTTTGTGTTTTGTGGGTTTGCTGTTGGTTTAGGTGTTTTAGTTTCCTAACCTGCTCAAAGCAAATACCATGAAATGGTTTGGCTTAAACAATGGGAATTACAGTTTTGAGGCTAAAAGAAAGTCCAAATCAAGGTGTCATCAAGGTGATGCTTTCTCCCTGAAGACCATGGTTTTTGGGGCTTTGTCCTTAGTTTGTCTTTTGTCAGCATCTCTGGATCCTGCTGATGTTCAGCTTCTGGCTGCTCCTTCTGTGGCTTCCTCTGTCTGTCTGAATTTCATTCTCTTATCAAAAAATTCCAATAAAAGGATTAAAACCCATCCTGATTGAGGTGGGCCACACCTTAACTGAAGGAGCCTCCTCAAAAGGTTCTACTTACAATGGGTTCACACTCACAGGAGTGATTAGATTTCAGAACATGTTTTTCTGGGGTATGCGCAGTTCCAGCCCAGCACGATGGGTGATGTAAATGTCTCCACAGTGCGCTGTCATCCTAGATGGATGACTTCTGTGGGAGAGGCTCTGGGACAACCGTACCAGTGAAGAGAAAGACGGGTGAGGGAGAAAGCACCAAGTTGGCTAAATCTGGAACTCTCTCCAAGTCAAAAGGCAGAAAACCATCCAAAAGTAAATTAGTCCTTATTGTTATGTATATGTAATAACGAAAAACATTTTGGCTTTTAAAGGGTTAGATCAGGAAATTGGGGCTGAAGAGGAGACCTGGGCCTAAAGTCCTGAAAGTACCCAGAACATTACTTGTTTTGTGACGAGAGGAAGGACAATTGCAGTAAAGGTTCAGTTAACTAGAGCCCAATTGACTAAAACAATTCCATATTCTTTTAAGAGAAAGTGTAAAATAAGAAAATAAGAAAAAACAAATTAAGAATTAGAAACATCACCTTCCCTGGTATGTGCTTGAATTTGTACGGATCTGAGTCTGTCTGTCCTCTCTCCTGTACTCGCCTGTGATAGTTCGTGATCAGAAGAACCGCCTGAGACCAGTAAAGGGCCCAGATCAGTAACAGATACATGATGTTTGCCAAATTGTGTGGAGGGAAGCACAAAGCGGTCTTAGATTTTCATCAGGAATACTTTTGTTAACCTTTAACTGTCTTGCCGTGAGGATGGTACTGAATGAAGAGCTCTTGCACTGATTAGCCAGGAAATTCCACCCAGCAGATGGCTCCTTCCCTGAGTATTCTCTTTATTTGTGAAGTGATGACAGAGGACAGTGTGAAAAAGCAAGGGCTACTTTTGTTTGTTTTGTTTTAAAATTTTTTGAATAGGTAATAATGCTGACTTAAAAACATTTCAGACATGAAAGGGCACATAAAAATAAGTCTCTCACTTCTGACCCCCAGCCCCCTTCCTAGAGGTAAGCAGAGTTACTATTTTCTTAAATATTCTTCCAGAGAGGTTCTGTGCACGGATTAGTATATATGGATATATCATTTCCTTCAGCAAATACTGAGAGCTGTGCAAGGGGCTAAGAATAAGGCCATGTGTGTAGCCCACCCCCCCTTACTTACAGTAGATCACTTTTCTGCACTTAAAGCAGCACTGTATCTTAGAGATTGCTTTATATTAGTACTGCCGAGCTGTTTTATTCTTTCTAATGGCTACATGTGTTATGTTAAAAAGGGCTTAAATATCATTTTGATTTTTTGATTAAAATAATTTAAATACTAGATCCTCTACTTTAAGATAATCCTTATAATAACAGGCTGTGTTTATTGAGTGCGTACTAGTGTCAGATGCCATCTTGATAGAGCTCAGCTCAGTTGAACCATGCCAGCAGCTTCAGAGAGAAGTATTCTTAACTCCAGGGGCCCAGAGAGGTTAAATATCTTGAATATAGCTTTGGAAAATGACAAGAAAAGATATACCAAATGTTCACAGTGGTTATGTTTGATTGATAGAATTTGGGTTACTTTAGTTATCTTTTTTATTTTATGGGTCTTCTAGATACAGGTGAACTTGATTTGGGGGAGACATGAATTCTAAAATCAGAAAATAAAATGTACTACAAGACAGCCTGCTTTAGTTGTTTAGACAAAAGCTGATAAAACATAATTGAGTTTTTTAAAGCCAGGTTGCCTGAGTTCTTTGTTATTGGCAGCTTATGAGGAAGTAGCCTTGACTAGGACAAAAACAGGACAGTGCTAAGGGATTGCTTTGCTACTTCCATCTTCTCAGACTCATCGTCTGCATATTAACCAGTTAGCCACTTGGTTCTTCGAGTTTTGGGTTTGTTCTTTGTTTTTGTTTGTTTGTTTTGCATGATTTTCTCAGATACCCTTTATATTTTATATTTGCTTGCTGTCATTTGATGAGTCCAGTTATTTTTAAGCTAAATTCATTGTAAGCTAGTTTTTTTTTAGCTTTTTCTTGCATACTGTTTTTTTTTTTAATGTATCTACTAGTTTTTGATGGGCTGCATTTCAAGAGAAATTGAAATGATTATTTTTATTTCTGATTAATAATTTATATAAAAGAAGCTCTTTATACGACTTGATGTTCCCTTTGTATTGTTTTAAAGAACCATGGGTTGGAAGTAATGGATGCACAGCTAGATCTGGAGGGGGTGAGTTGCTCCCACCAGCAGGCAATGACTTCCTGCTCTTCCGGTTTCCTACCTACCGTGGGTTGCTTAAATGTGTTGAATGTGAAATAAATGTACTGTTGTTTTTTTTTTTATTTGGTACTTTTGCTGAAGTGAGTATCTTGTGCCTCCTATATTAGATTATGACTTGTTTATGTTTGTTGCACAATTGTTAAGCTATGTGATATAAAGTTTGTAGTTTCAAAGATCTTTGAAATTCTTGAGCTCCAGGAGAGGATATTCTTTATAAGTTATATGGCAAATTGGACTGTTGTATTTTTACTACCCTTTCTTAGTATTTTCTTCCCACCCTGTCTTCCTGTTCCTAGTCATATTATTTGACTCATTGATAACTGCCTTTTTTCTAGGTAGTTTTTTATTTTGGGGGCCACCAGTGTCAGTGATCGTATTTCATTTATTTTGACTGTCATTAAAAACAAATTGACAGTTTACTTCCTGCCACCAAAGCCTATTGAGCAACACAGGCTATAGAACAAACAACGGGCCAAGGGTTTCCAGGTCGCGAGCTGGTTTCTAGCCAAGCTAGCCTGCCTGCCTTCTTTAGGAGGACGGGAATAAACTCTGAATCAGGTTGCACGGTCTGGAACAGTAGTCCATCTGTCTGCTCATGCCTTTGACTGCGCTTTCAAGAGTATGTGACAGGAAGAAAAACTAGGCGTTTTAATTCTGATGTAGTGCCTGACCTGTTGCTTGGTAGCCAGAAGCCCTGTTGGCGGTAACTGCGTGTGGCAGGGTGATTCTGCTAAGCTGCGCAGAAAAGGTGCTGCCCTGAGTTCAGGAGAAAAGTGAAGGCTGGTTTTGTTCTCTCTGTGCACCTTCCGTCTGCTCCACTCGGGGCTTCCTTTGGGAAGAACAAGAACCTTGGGTTCCCTTTGCTTTCTGTTCTTCCTTGACGAGGTTAGGCAATTCATTTCCTTTCTGGGAAAATAAGTCCTTATTCTTGCTGTAGCTCCTACATATTCATGAGTGTTTTTCTTTTAAATAAACTATTGAAAAATTTATTAAATATGATTTTTATTTAAATCTTGGAAAAACTGTGTAGAAACATTAAGTTTTTTTAATTGGTAAAGGAAAAAAATCATTACATGTAAACCATCATTTTTTCTTTTCAAAGAACCTTTTTAGGACATCTTTAGTGGTGTGAAAGCCTGCTCATTCCAGCTTGTGAGAATCAATTTTTAAATTTCAAGAATTTTACAAGCTGGCTGTTAAATGCAGCCATTATTAAAAATTAAGTTATATAAACTTAAAATTTAATTAATAAGTTGTATTAAAAATAAAAGTAATGGATACTTAAAGTTATCACTTTATTTTACCCATTTTCTTGAGGTTCTTTACATCTGTTTTATGATGTGCTTTCCACATCTTTTCCCAGCTGTGGTTTCAGTCATGTCTTGTTGGTAGCTTGAGATTGGCCATGGTGGGAATATTTACATCAGAACTAGCAAAGGCTACAAGCCGGAGCTCCACCTGTCACCTGTTGCCAAACATTTTATATCACTGGACATATTCTCTATACATGAGGAAATAATTTCAGTACTTATTCACGAATGTGGTGAGTGTATTTATTTTGTGGACTGGTTGACACTTATTATCTGGCTTGAGTCTTTCTTAAAAATACCTTCTTTTTTGGATGGCAGAGTGAGAAACGTTGGGACTCCCTCTCCCCGCGGAAGCTTTAAATAACCGGTAAAAACTGGCAGAAACACCTTTCTCAGAGCTCCAGAAAACGGTTAAAATAACAGGGTGAGCACTGAATCAAGAGGAAGGCTACTTAAAGCATTAGTATCTTGTGCCACCCTGGCTGGCTCCTCCTGGCCCCCCACTGCTGACCAGCTCTGCGTGCAGTCACCCCCAGCTTTCAGTGCAGGTCCCTGGTCCCAGTCTTGGGGCAAGCAGAGTAACTAACCCTCGTGCATGTCTGGGTCATTCTGTCTGGTAGTGGCCTGAGGGACTTGCTATCCCAGAACCTGTGTAGAGGGAGGCTCACCAAGCACTCCTGCAGCATCCGGGGAAGCAGTCCCGTGGCTGCCTGGAGCCCAGTACTCCTGGCTGTGCCCAGGGACCTTGGGGGAACTGTTTCCCAGGGAAGAGGGGACATTTGGAGGGAATTCCTAGGGTCACATGTACATGAGACAAGACTCATGCACTGAGGAGAGGCCAGGGAGGCCCCTACACTTGGGCTGGGAGCTGTTCTCTACGTCCTTGGGTATGGATAAGTCCGGAAGGAAAGCTCTAGCACTGGTCAGTCTACAAAGACTGGGAAAAGTGTTGTCTTTTTCTCCCTGTTTTTGTTAGCATCAGACATTCAAGGAAAGCTGTCATAACACTAACTGGATACGAGTTTAAGAAACAAATCCCTCAGAGTCTGAAATTCCAGCGATAACACGTTAAGACTTCACAATGTACAGGTTTCAGCAGAGGATTATAGAACATGACAAAGAAACGGGAAGCAATGGCCAAGACAGAGGAAGAGATTAAAGCACTAGAAACCTTCAGTGTGGAGGATAAGACCTGGGACATTTCAGCAGACAAAGGTTTTTTTTTTCAATTGGTCCTAAATATGCCAAAAGAGCTAAAGGAAAACATAGACAAAGAACTAAAGGAAATCAGGAAAATAATGGATGACACCAAGGAGAATATCAATAGAGAAATGGGAATCATGGTAACCAACCAGAGCTTAAGTCACAGTAACAGACAATAAAAATTCCCTAGAGGGGGAGGTGTATGCCTGAAAGAACCGAAAGCAGGGACATGAATAGACTTTTGCACATTGGTGTTCATGGCAGCTGTGATGGCCAATGGGTGGAGGTGGCCCGAGGGTACATTGACTGATGAGTGGAAGTGGAACTGTGGTGCATACATATCATGAAATACTGTGTGGCTCCAGAAGGGAATGAAGTCGTGAGGCAGGCAATGAGGTGATTGAACCCTGAGGGCATTATGTTGAGCAAAATAAGCCAGGAACAAAAAGACAAATATTGTACGATGTATGATATTGTCTGTATGTTAAAACTTTGATATCTGTGTGAGACTGAAGGAAGAGATGTTCGTTTTGTCCAAAATTTAAATTCTCTGTAGCACGCTATTTAATTTAACCTGTATGGTCAGTTCGTTTAAACAACCTAATTACATGGAACCTGGAATAGGGAATGAGATCTTGTTATTCTGTACAGGCTAATATAAACACCCTGATAATATGCCAGAGTATTTTGGTCAGAAAAGAAAAAGTATTCGCAAAGTCCCTTGAGGGACTGAAGAAAAAATGGGGAACTACTAAACTTCCCCACCTGGGGAACTCCTAATATTCTCTCAAGCATTAGGGACTCCCAATTTAATAAACCAAGCCCTCGATCTTAAAACTTATTTCTCTAATGGCAAAGCTAAGCCTACTAATAATTATGCTCTAGTCACCCCCAGAGAACCTCTTGTTGCTCAGATGTGGCCTCTCTCAGCCAACTCAGCAGGTAAACTCACTGCCCTCCCTCCTACATGGGACATGACTCCCAGGGATGAGCCTGGCCCTGGCATTGTGGGATTGAGATTGCCTTCTTCACCAAAAGGGGGAAGCGAAATGAAACAAAATAAAGTTTCAGTTGCTAAGAGAGTTCAAATAGAGTCAAGGCCCATTTTGGAGGTTATTTTTCTTCAAGCTTCAACCAGTTTGCCATAGTATACCAACAGTATTCCCTAAAGAATAACCTGGGTTGTATCTAAGACATTATAAAAGTTTTACTTATTAAGTTTATTTTTTCAGAAACTTAAAGCCTCCAGATTATGCCTATGCCAGATAAGCCCTTGAAACCTAGAGGTACCAGTCTCTCCAAGAACATCAACCAGTTGCATTCCTTTACCCCATAATGTCGACACCCCTTTTCAGCATGAAGAAGTTAAGCATGGTTATTGCCTAGATATCCCTGAAGATTGAGGGAATGATCAAATGAGAGGGAAGAGTTGTAGCAGAGAAGTTAGGATTAAACAAATGATTTTGATTACTGACTCATAATATAGATAATTTTTAGTTTCTAGTGTGTTAGAGTAACTTAGAAGGAAATACCTGAAAATGTTGAGCTGTAATCCAGTACCCTTGATCTTTGATAATGACTGTATAGCTATATAGCTTTTATCTTTTGACCCTCTGATTGTAAAACCTTGGTACTGGCACCCCCTTTATCCAGTTTAGGTAGATGAGTAATAAAATAAAGATATGCATAAAAATATAAATAATAGGTTGGGAATACGAGGAAACAATAACCCTACATAAACTATGGACAATAGTTAATAATACTACTATGATAATCTTTCATCAGTTGTAACAAGTGTGACTGCTGTTAAAAAAACAGAATTGCAAAAAAGTACTATCATCAGTTGTAACAAAATTTCCCCACCAATGCAAGTGTTGGTGGTGGGTGGTGTATGGGAATCCTGTATTTTAGCTATGATTGTTCTATAAGCCCACAACTTTTCTAACCAAAAAAAAATTTTTTTTAAATTCCACAGAGAAGACTGTTGCTGCAGAGGAGAGGCTAGGCCTCCCTATAATTGTGCCTAAGAGCCTCCTCCCGAATGCCTCTTTGTTGCTCAGATATGGCCCTCTCTCTCTAGCTAAGCCAACGTGAAAGGTGAAATCACTGCCCTCCCCCTTACGTGGGATCAGACACCCATGGTAGTGAATCTCCCTGGCAACGTGGAATATGACTCCCGGGGAGGAATGTAGACCCGGCATCGTGGGATGGAGAACATCTTCTTGACCAAAAGGGGGGTGTGAAAGGAAATGAAATAAGCTTCAGTGGCAGAGAGATTCCAAAAGGAGCCGAGAGGTCACTCTGGTGGGCACTCTTACCCATAATATAGACAAACCTTTTTAGGATCTAATGAATTGGGGTAGCTGGTGGTGGATACCTGAAACTATCAAACTACAACCCAGAACCCATGAATCTTGAAGACAATTGTATAACAATGTGGCTTATGAGGGGGGACAGTGGGATTGGGGGGGGGGGGCATAGGGATCACATTCCCGTTTGTCTAGTTTGTGGATGGATGAGTGGAAAGGTGGGGGAAGGAAACAAACAGACAAGGGCGCCCAGTGTTCTTTTTTACTTCAGTTGCTCCTTTTCACTTTAATTATTATTCTGGTTATTTTTGTGTGTGTGGTAATGAGGGTGTCGGGGATTGATTTTGGTAATGAATGTACAACTACGTAATGGTACTGTGAACATTCAAATGTACGATTTGTTTTGTATGACTGTGTGGTATGTGAATATATCTCAAGAAAATGAATAAAAAAAAAAAAATTCCCCAGAGGGATTCAGCAGCAGATTGCAGATGGCAGAAGAAAGAATCAGTGAACTTAGAGGTAAGACAATTGAAATCAGTCCGAGGAGCAGAAAGAATAACGAACAAAGAGAAGTGAACAGAACCTGAAGAACTGTGGGGTAGCATCAGATATCAGTACACACATTGTGGGAGTCCCAGAAGGAGGAGAAAGAGAGAAGGGGCAAAAGAATATTCAAAGAACTAAAGTCAGAAAACTTCCCAAATTTAACGGAAGACATGAATATACTGCTCAACAAACTCCAAACAGAATGAACCCAAATAGACCTACATTGAGCCTTGTTATAATGCAACTGACAGACGCCAAACATAGAATTCTAAAAGCCTCAAGAGAGAAGCAATGTGTCACGCACGAGAGAGCCTCAATAAGATTAAGTGTCAATTTATTATTGGAATCCATGGAGGCAAGAAGGTAGTGGGAATGCATTTAAAGTCTGAAAGCAAAAATTGCCTCTCAAGGATTTGATGTCTGGCAAAACTGTCATTCAGAAATGAAGGTGGTTCAACGTAAGAAAATGTAATATACCACATTAATAGAATGAAGGGGAAAATATCCCACATGATCATCTCAATTGACTGAGAAAAGGCATTTGACAATCCAGCACCCCTTCATGATAAAAACACATAAAAAACTAGGAACAGAAGGAAATGTCCTCAACATGATAAAGGGCGTATATGAAAAACCCACTGCTAACATCAAACTTAATGGTGAAAGACCAAAAATTTTCCCTCTAAGATCAGGAACAAGACAAGAATACCCACTGTCTACTGTTATTCGGCGCTGTACTGGAAATTTTAACTAGAGCTGTTAGGCAAGAAAAAGAAATAAAAGCCATTCAGATAGGAATGGAAGAAGTAAAACTCCCTATTTGCAGATGACTTACTCCTACATACAGATAATCCTGAAAAATACACAACACAGTTAATGGAACTAATAAATGAATTCAGCAGTGTGGGGTGAAGATCAACACACAAAAATCAGTAGTGTTTCAATATACTGGTAATGAACAATCTGAAGAAGAAATTTTTAAAAATATGTTTACAATAGCAACTAAAAGAATCAAATATCTAGGAATAAATCTAACCAAGGATGTAAAGGACTTGTACAGAGAAAGCTACAAAATATAACTAAAAGAAATCAAAGAAGACCTAAATAAATGAAGAAATTCCTTGTTCATTGCTAAGATGTCAATTCTACCCATAGCAATTCACAGATTCAACACAATCCCAGTGAAAATTTCAGCAGCCTTATTGCAGAAATGGAAAAGCCAATAATCAAATTTATTTGGAAGGGTAAGGGTCCCCGAATAGTCAAAGCCATCTTGAAAAAGAAGGAAGTTGGAGGACTCATGCTAACTGATTTAAAAACTTAGTTCAAAGCCACAGTAGTGAAAACAGCACAATACTGGCACAAGGACAGACATATAGACTAGTGGAATCAAACTGAGTGTTCAGAAATCAGCCCTTACGTTTATGGTCAACTGATTTTGACAAGTTGCCAAGTCCATTCAATTGGGAAAGAGGTAGAACCAGAACTATGAAACTCCTAGAAGAAAGCATAGGGAAGCATTTTAGGACCTTGTTTTAGGCAGTGGTTTCTTAATGCTTAAAACACTTAAAGCACAAGCAACAAACAACAAAAATAGAAAAACGAGTCCTTATCAAAATTAAAAACTTTTTGGTATCAAAGGACTTTTATCATGAAAGTAAAACAACAGCCTACACAGTAGGAGAAAATATTTGGAAACTGCTTGTCTGATATGGGTTTATTATCCAGAATATATAAAGAAATCCTACATCAACAATAAAAAGACAGAACCACCCAGTTAAAAAAATGGGCAAAAGACTTGAATAAACATTTCTCCAAAGAGGATATATAAATGGCCAAAAAGCATGTAAACAGATGCTCAACCTCATTAGCTATCAGGGAAATGCAAATCAAAACCACAATGAGATATACTATTTCACACTCTCTAGAATGGCTACTAATAAAAACAAATGGAGAATTACAAGTGTTAGAGAGGATGTAGTGAATTAGGAATACTTGTTCATTGGTGGTGGTTATGTAAAATGGTGCAGCTGCTATGGAAGACAGTTTGACCTTCCTCAGGAAGTTAAGTATAGAATTACCAGTGACCTTGTAGTGCCACTTCTAGGTATATACCCCAAAGGATTGGAAGCAGGGACTTGCACAGATATTTGCACACCAGTGTTTACAGTGGCATTATTCATAATTGCCGAAAGACGGAAGCAACCCAAGTGTCTCTCAACTGATGCATGAGTAAACAAAAGTGGTATACACATACAATGAACTATTACTCAGCTGTAAAAAGGAATGAAGATCTTATGCATTTGGGAACACGGAGATACCTTGAAGACGTCATGTTGAATGATGTAAACGAGACACAAAAGGACAAATACTGTTTGATCTCGTTGATAAATAATTAGAATAAGGAAACTCATAGAGTCAGAAACTAGAGTATAGGTTACCAGGGTCTGGGGTAGGGATAGGGAATGAGGAGTTAATACTTAAATTGTACAGTGTCTATTTGGGTTGGTGAAAGAGTTTTTGTAATGAATCATGGTGATGGTAGCATACCATTGGGAACGTAATTAACAGCAGTGAATTATATATTTAAATGGTTAAAAGGGGCAATTTTAGATTGTGTATATATTACTAGAATAATTGAAAAAAAAAAAAGGATGGTACAATGCAGTGAACTCTATTGTAGACGATGTTCTATAGTTAATACAGCCATACCTTGTTTCATTGCATTTCACTCTATTGTGCTTTGCAGATACTTCCTTTTTTTTTTAAAAAACAAATTGAAGGTTTGTGGCAACCCAGCGTAGCACTATTTTTCCAACAGCGTGTTCATTTTGCGCCTCCTTTTCAAACATTTTAATGTATATACATATTTTTAGGCATAATGTGATTGCATATTTAAGAGACCGTCATATAGTATAAACATAACTTATGCAATGGGAAACCAAAAAATTTGTGTGGCTCGTTTTATTGTAGTATTTGCTTTATTGCGCTGGTCTGGAACTGAACTCTCGGTATCCCTGAGATAAGCTTGTAGTACAATTATAAAAATATTCTTTCATCCCTTGTAACAGTTGTCCCACACTAACACAGGGTGTTAACAGTGGTGTGATATATGGGTGCGTATGTATTTTATGCATAATTTCCTGTAAACCCACAGCTTGTGTAATAAAAAAAATGGAGGAAAAGTTAAGACGTTCCCAGAGAAACAAAACCTCAGGCACCTCATTACCACAAACTGGCCCTGCAGGAAATACTGAAGGAAGTTCTGCCGGTTGAAAGAAAAGCGCACGAGACAATTCATTGAAGTCACATAAAGAATTAAAGAGTCCCTGTGAAGATAACGACCATGGGTAAATATAAATACCAGTACTATTGTATTTTTGGTTTGTAACTACACCTTTTACTTCCCACAGGATCTCAAAGCAAATGCACAAAATGTCATGATGAATCAGTGGTTTTGGACTAATAATATATAAACATGTAATTTGCAACAAGAACTACATAAAGGTGAGGGGACAGAGGGGTATAGAAACATAGTGTGTATGTATTACTGAAAAGTTGGTATTAAAGCAAATGAGATTGTTAGAGAGTCTGGATGTTAAATTTAAGCCCCGTGGTTATCACAAAGAAAATATCAGAATATGCAAATTTATAGAGACAGGAAGTAGAGTACAGATTACCAGGGGTGGAGAAAGGGCAATGGGGAGTAAATGCAAAATAAGTGTAGTGTTTCTATTTGTGGTGAAGGGAAAGTTCTTGTAATGGATGGTGGTGAGAGTACTTCATTTGGAACAAGATAAATCCCACTGAATGGTAAGCATGCTTGGGAGGGGTTGGAATGGGAAGGTTTATGTTGTGTATATGTTTCCACAGTTTAAAAAAGAGAGAAACTAAAGAGAGAATGACAATTAAATGCAATACATGATATTGAATGGGATCTAAGGATGATGGAGTAAATGCTCAAAGGGACATTACTGGGACATAAGAAAAAATTGGAATAGAGAATGTAAGCTTTATATCAATGCCTTGAACTTGATAACTGCATTTACAGTGAATGCATAAGTGAATATCCTTGTTCGTAGGAAGTGTACATGGAAGTATTATGTGTTCAAGGAGACTGACCTCTACAACCTGGTCTCAAATGTTCAGAAATTAGATAGAAAGAATGATATGGCAAAAGTGGCAAAATGTTAAAATCGGTGAATCTGGTTATCTTGGGGTGGGGGTGTATTGGAGTTCTCTGTGTGGGGTTTGTTTTATATTTGTACCTGTTCTGTAAGTTAGAAATTATCCCAAAACAAAAAGTTAGAAATAAAACAACTTTTTTTGGCGAATTGGTCTTATCTCTCTGGTCCTAAGTGAGCCCAGGTGTCCTGTTCTTTCCCTGTATTGTGCTATCTCTGGTTACCTCTTAGGCTTCAGTGACTTCATTCCCATGGAATTTTTCTGTTTCTCTGAGAGTGTTTCATCATCATCACAAGTTGCAGTGATATCAAATGGGTATTGTATTTTTGTGATATCTTTTCTTTAGAATAGCTTCATTATTTTTATGTAAGATCGCATGCTTATTCCAAGCAGTACAGAGAAGCACAAAGAGAGAAAAAAAAATTATCTGGATAAATCATTAGTATTAGTTGTACGGTATTTCAGGCCTTTCTTTTGGCTGTAAAGATAGGTTAGATAGAAATAATTTTACCAGTAATTTTACCAAAAAGGAATCTACTTGTTAGGAAAATTTCGTATTTGCATGTGAGTTCTTCTAAACTTGATCCTTAGATTCAATGCTGTCCCAATCAAAATCCCAGCAAGTTATTTTGGGATAATCAGTTTGGCTATTGACAAACTGATTCTAAAGCTTGTATGGAAAATAAGTATACAGATAGATTAATGGAACAGAATAGGGAGCCCAGAAATAGACCCACGCAAGTACAATCAGCTTATCTTTGACAAAGGAGGGAAGGTAACTCAGTGAGGAAAGCACAGTTTTTTTCAGGAAAGAGTGTTGGAACACCTGGGCATCCACACAGACCTTATACCTCATAAAAATGAACTCAAAATGGATCATAGTAGACCACGTAAAATGCAGAAGTATAGAACTTCTAGGAAAAAAAAGGAGAAAAACCTAAATGACTTTGTTTTTAGATACAACACGAAAAGCACAATCTATGAAAGAAAATTTTCATAAATTGGACTTCATTGAAACTAAAACCTTTGCTCTGCTGAAGACACTGTAAAGAGAATGAGGACAAGCCACAGATTAGGAGAAAGTATTTTCAAAACACCCAAGAAAAGGCTTGTATCCAAAAAATATAAAGAATGCTTAAAACTCAACAATAAGAGAAACAGACAACCCAGTTAAAACATGGACAAAAGATCTGAACAGACATCAAAAAAGATATACAGATGGTGAATGTGAATATGAAAAGATGCTCAACATCTCGTCATCAAGGAATTGCAAAGTCACACGCACCTGTTAGAATGAGTAAAATCCACACAGTGACAACACCAAATGCTGGTGAGAATGTGGAGCAACAGGAAGTCATTCGTTGCCGGTGGGAATGCAAAATGGTACAAGCACTTTTGATGACAAGACTGGCAGTTTCTTTTAAGCTAGACATAGGCTTGCCATGCAATCCAGCGATTGCACTCCTAAATGTTCACCCAGATGAGGTGAAAACTTAAATCCACACAAAAATCTGCACATGAATGTTTATAGCAGTTTTATTCTTAATTTTCAATAGTTGGAAACAGCCAAGCTGTCCTTCAGTAGGTGAGTGGGTACACAAACTGGTACCTCTGTACCATGGAGTGTTATTATCGATAAAAATAAACGAGTTATCAAGTCATTAAAAGACATGGAAGAACTTTAAACACATATTGCCAAGTGAAAGAAGACAGTCTGACAAAACTGCATATTGTATGATTCCAACCATAAGACATTTTGGAAAAGGAAAAGCCATAGAGGCAGTAAGAAGGTCAGTAATTGCCAGCGGTTCAGAGGGAAGCAGGGGAAAAATAGGTGCTCAGGGCAGGCAGTTTTAGGGCAGTGAAACTATTCTGTATGATACTGTAATGGTAGATAATGTGATGTTTTCCATTGGTCAAAACCCATAGAACCAAATATCACAAAATGTACCTTAATGTAAACTGTATTAGTTAATAATAATGTATCAATATTGGCTCATCAGTTTGAACAAATGTACCATATTAATGCATGTTGCTAATAATAGGGACTACTGTGGGGAAGGGTAAGCATATGGGAACTCTATAATTTTTCTGTCTAATCTCTGAAGTATAAATGGTCTATTAAAAAAAATTCTAAGGAGAAAATTTTGCAACTTAAAATTCCTTTCTAGACAAATGACCAATAAAGGAATCATATTGTAATCTATTTTTTAACTTCATTTATCAAATTGTAGGTTTAAGAATATTTGTGTTTAATAAAATAAAAGTGAGTCAAGATAAAAGTGAAGGAATTGTTGATCTTCAAATGTTAATTTACCATCAGAGTGGGTGCTAAAATTTTATGATGATAAAAAAGGATAATGAAAAACATTGAGGCTAGACTTTTTTTTTTTTTTTTTTTTTCCAATTTAAATCTTGGGAAATATTTATTATAAAAGATGAGTAAATTATACTCCTTCCCACTTTTTCCCCACTCTAGTTTTTTTATGACTTTTTTTTAAGTTATATAACTTGAATTATGAAGTGTTTTGGCATTAGGTTTAGAATTCAGTGGTTTTAGTGCTTAGCACCGGTCCTTTGGTCATTGTTTCTCCATATGGGGAATTAAAAATTTTGCTTTATTTTTTCATTAATCAGATTTTGTCACATAGATTTTTAAAGAAGAGTTTATACAGGCTGTGTTCCCTGAATTCTTACATGCTTGACAGTGTTAACTGTGTGTAGCAGTTTTGAGTTACTCCTGCCACCCTCAGACTTTAGAGGCTCTGTGTCACTGGAGGCATTGTGTCATGGTCTTTGGGGATTGAGTGTTGCACTGATCCTCTTTGCGCAATTTCTCCATTAATCTTTTGAGTGATTTTTTTTTTTAATTCGAGAAGAGCCAATGGACGAAGCCTTTCATGTTTGATGTTATTCTTTTACTACGTTTGGACTGCTTAAAATGTTCTTATCTTGACCTGTTCTTTCCCTCCATTTGTGGACATTATTTTGTCTTCAAAATATTTTGCTGAGGAATAGTCAGAGGCGAATCTAATTTGTACACCAAGTTTCCGCTACCAAGATGGCCAAATAATTTTCCTTTAAAATTCAGAAGCTCAATCAGACTCTTTCTTCAGTTACTCTCTATCAGCGTTTCCTGGAATGCAGTGCGTCTTTTTGATCCACAGATTAGATTCGTTATTTCATGAAAAACTTTTTTCTCTTTTGAACATATTGTTCTCTTTGATGTAATCTCTGCTTTAAGAACACCAATTTTCCTTAAGTTTGATCATCTTGATCTGTTTTCTGTATCTGTTATCTGCCCTCTAATTACTTTAATTTTTGTCCTTTTACACGTACTGAGAATATCTCAAGGTTTTGTCCTGTTTGATTTTTCCGCCGTCTTCTTTGAACTTACTAGTTTTTGTAGTGGTGATGGTTTAATCCTAAATTGCACTTCATCATACTATCCCTTTTTTTTGTCTTGTTCTGTTGTATCATCTTGTCTTTGAGCTCTTTTTTGGGGGAATTGTCTTCTTTTCTTTGGTTGTGTTCTTTCAGCTTGTGTGTGTTTATGGAGTGTTTTTTTGTCCTTGTTTTGCATATTATGTTCTGCTCCCTTGTCCCTTTTTATACCTGTAATGTATTTGCGTAGGTAAGATGTCATTTTCAGTTGTATTCTAGCTCCATGCCTAACCTTTCTGTGCTGTATTTACCTCACCTGTAGAATAGGAATGCCAGCAGTAGTTGTGAAGATTACATGAATCAATATATATGAAACAGGATAGTGTCTGGTACATACATGTAAGCCCTGTGGAGGATTAGCTGTTACTATTGCAGTCATTTCCTCTTGCTTGTGCTTCATAGATCCAGAGCTCTGTCCAGTCTCTGTCTTTCCTGTGAACTTGATTTCAGTGAATTCTTGCCTCCAGTCCCATTGTCGGAGATAATTTTCCCCTAAGGATTTCAAGCAGTGAAGTATGGGTAAAGAGTTCCACTGGAGCTGTTTGCAGCCTTTGTTGGATGACCCACAATCTCTTAGGAGACCTTTGAAAAAAATGTTCTATAGGGCACTGTGTACCTTACTGGAGAGGAGTTGTGGCCTCTTGCTAACAGGTTTCCAGCCTTTAGGTTTTTTGGTTCATCCTCCAGTTGAATAAAACTCTGGAAAATGGTGCTCCTGGTGGGTTCTCCTGCCCTTAAGATCCAGGGATTCTGGCACTCTTCGTTTTTATTTTTCTGATTTTCCCTGTAACAGTTTATGGGCCCTGTAGCCTGTCTCTATCTCTCTCTTGGTCTTAAGGAATGTTTCAAGCTTTGTATACTTACCTTCTTTCCCTAACATGGCTTCTGGGAGGTGGAGGTCAGATTAGTGCTGCACCAAGCCATTCCAGAATTTTCTTCCATTTGCCACCAATTTTTGAAATCACGAAGTCATAACCCTTTCCTTAATGGTCAGGGCGTGTGAATTTTTGGCTAATTTCTACTGTTTTTCTAACTGTTTTGATAGGTTTGGGGCAAGAGTTAGATGGTGCAGTCTTATTTCATTCCACCATTTTTTACCCAGAAATTTCTGCTAGTTGCCAGGACTAATTACCAGGAGTAGTCCCAGAAAATAGGTAATTTAGTCTAAAAACTTAGCCTAGATTTATTTATATTTATGTGTGTCCTGGTCAGTGTTGGACTTGGGCTATGATCAGAGATGAAAGTTGTGCCACTAAGAATCAGGTTGACTATTTTAGCCAATAAGATGGAATTGTACAGATGGATAGCAGTGATGCCGAAAGTTGAGGTGACATGTGGGCATGCTTTCAAGTCTGGGAAGGTCTCCTACTTCCACATCTTACAACACTGATGCTTGAAATCCTCATCTCATGTTTTATTTTGATTTAAATTTGCTGGCTACTTTCTAAACTCGAAGATAAAGAGATAAGGGACAAGTTTCCTCTTTCTACCACTGGGCCTTGAAATTGAAAGTATGTTATCCCTTCCTCCAGGGAGCTGACAGTGAAGTTGGTGGAAGCGTCGCTTAGGAGCTGGGACTTTGGCCTTAGCCTTGAAGGGTGGGTAGTTTTTAGAGAGCACAGGAGAGCAAGGGGGAGCTTTCAGATTTAGAGTAAAGGGAAATGCTGATGAGGCCTAGCAGGATTAGGCCTAGCTGTTCCTAACAGAAAACCCCAGATGGCACAGAAATGTCTTTTCTTTCTCATGTAAAGGAAGCCTGGCAGCCGGCCGGGGCTGGGGTGCAACTCAGTGGGCCTGCAGGGACCTAGGATCTGTCTGCCTAGGCTGGGCGCCGGCCCTCAAAGCCAAGATGCTGCTCAGGTTCTGGCCAAACCCTGGCCAGCACATGATGTTGTAGCACAGAGAATTTAATGTAGAGGATTGGTTGAATAGGTTGGAGAACTAAAAAGCACAAAAAGAACCGAAGGGTGATAAAACTAACTGCAGGAAGCAGCCCCACCCCTGGGACTGGAAGTGCAAAGGGAAGAGGTCGGGGTTTTGGGAACCTGGAAGCCCGGGAGAGGGAGCCACAAGCTGCGAGTGTGCACGAGGCTGGCTCTGGGAGGGTGCCGAAAGGAGGGGGTGCCCAAGCAGCTGCTGGACCAGTTGGTGTGGCTGCAGTGTGCTGGCCGAGCGGCGAGCACTGCCTTCTCCCCTCCCTCTTGCAGCTTCCCTCCTGCGCCCCCGTGGCGGAGCATAGCAGAGAGCCGTGAAGGAGGAATGAGCCGGGAGCCCAGGAGGGTGGGCTGGGAGCTGGAGACAATAGCATAGCCTTTGGCACACACCGCATCCTTATTCCTGTCAGCAGTACAGGGAAGGGGAAAAAAGGGGCAGAGCGCAGGAGCCAAAGATCCTTAAGGTAATTTCCCCAAAGTCACACAAATGCTGCCTTCTCTTCTGCTTGACTGCCTGGCCTTGGCCACGTGGGTGCACCCACCTGCGAAGGCAGCTGACAGGCGGTCTTGTCAGGAGGCACATTGCCGCCTGCACGAAATCAGGATTCTCACCAAGAAGGCGGAGACTGCTTGCTGCAGGAGCAGAACTTTAAAACTTACAGTGCAGCGTTAACATAGCAACATTAACAAACTTCCAAAGAAAAAACTCCCCCATTATCTTTCTTACATCAACAAATTAAACTATTTTATTGGTCTGTGTTTCTTGGCAGTGCTTGTCAGTATCTGCCTATAACCCCTTGGTGGTCGAGAGCGTGATGTATGTTAGCTGTATGTTTCAGCCTCACTTTGGGAAGCATAGAGTTTTTGAGCATGGCTGGCACGTTCACGGATGGAACCAGGCAGAGGCTGGCGCTTCCTGGGACCGAGGTGTGTCCATCTAGAAAGCAGCAGTTTGATTCGCTGGCAACTTTCTCTCCAAAAGTTGTGCATATACTGCTGAACAGTATTAATGCATCTGGCAAACAGGTGTATATGAAGAATGTGCTGAAGCATGTAATATCTTCAACACTGTCCCTTGATTTTGAGTTTCTGTTTTATAGTTTTATGTCTTATTTCTGCTTTCTCTGCTAGAGAACATTTCTCGAGCGCAGGGACCAGAGTATGTTTCACTTTTTACTTTTACCCTGGTTTCCAGCAGAGTGCTTTGTTCATATGAGAACTTCTGAAGATTTATTGACTAGATAAGGATAGAATTTAAGGACTCTTGACATCTACTACAGTTAGATGCCTCTTGTCTGTAAATCCTAACTGTGCAATAGTTTTTATTCCCTCATCTACCACCAATCCCTGGATTGACTCACCTTCCTCCAGACCTGATCATTTTCTGACCCTGGCAGGTCACTTGCCTCCAGAGCCATTCTTTCCCTGTTGCATGGTTGCTGTAAAGTATTTCTTGTTCTTGTTAGTCAGAGTTGAAGATTTCAAGTATTTTTGAAAAGGCTGTTGGTAGAAATCATTTGGGACCCACACTTAGCATGGAAAGCCCTGGAAAAGAAGGTTTAAGTAGGGCCCCAAGATTTTAACCTGGGAATTATGGAAATATGGTGGAAGATTTGGAGTCTGGAAGAATCTGGGACTGCATCTGGGGTTCCCCCATACTCATTCCTGCAGGGCCTCGCCCCCATCCTGGTCATTCTCTAGAGGCACATGTAGGTGCACACATGCCTCTTTTTTTTTTTTTTTTTTTTTTTTTAAACTCTCCCAACTCTGATTAGAAAAACAGATTGGGAATTTGTTTTTAAAGTAGCTCATGGAATTAATCATTTATGTACCAAGTTCTGAGAGAATAAACCAAGACTAAGAACAATCCTTGTGTGACCCTGACAGGTGGCTGAGTTGGCATTCAAAGCACAGATAAATCCTTACCTTCTCTTATTTCCGACAGAGGTGGCCTCAGTAACATGCTGTTCCAGTGCTCCCTACCTGACACTGTAGCAACCATTGCTGATGAACCCCGGAAAGTGCTTCTCCGGCTCTATGGAGCCATTTTAAAAATGGTGAGTGCATGTGCTATTTGGGGAGTGGGCGGGGACCTTTATAAAATTTTTAATCCTTTCCTAAAATGCCTGGAAAGAGATTTAAAGTAATTTACGGGTATTAGTAATAATATTTAAATATATTGCTTTTATTTGTTTTGGGCTGCACACCATGGTTTATTTTTTGTGTTCTAAGTTCATTCTTATTTTTACCTATTTATAAGTAAACCAGTACAAGTGTTCCCAGTTTCATATCCAGGGAAATACAATGTTTGTCAAATCTTTAGTAGTTCTTGATGATGACTTAATTTTTTTTTAAAGAGTAGTCTTTTTGAGCTCAACCCCAAAACACAGGTCATGCCCGTATCTGCATATTTGGTTATATGTTTAAAAATATTGGAGTTCAAATTGGCAATCTGGGTGTTAATTCATTTAAAAAATTGTCATGATGTGAATGAACCCTTTGATTATGTAGTTTTTCCTTGACTGTGTCAAGCTGCAAAAGTGGTTAAGATCTGAAAATGTTGGGAAAAATTGACGTTTGGGTTCCTAGCTATTTCACAGATTTTGCTGAGGAAACTTGCAGTCGCTTGGTCATTAGGACATACAGCTGACATACAGCCAGGCTCCAAAGGGAGAGCTCTCGGGCCCCTTACGGATGATAGTCAGACAGAAAAGGTGCTTGTGTTTACCGTGCAGTTCATTTTTTATTTAATCAAGTTGGTTTCAAAGCACAGTATTTAAAATACTCCGAGTCATTTTAGCACTGTTAATGATGTTAGGCATTTTAGGCCTTTTCCCTTTGAGGGCTATTTACATTCTGTAATGATTAAGTACCATTTCTTCACCTTTGTTTCATGTGCTTTGTATTTGAGCAGTACTGTAAGGTACTCTTAGTAACCAGCTGCTAAAATTGCACGCGATATAAGAATATTGTTTAAATCTGACATGTGAGCCTTTATTTTCTATTTATAACTTAAATAGAAACTTTTGAAATGTGTACCCTTTGCTCCTCCACGTACTAGACGAGGCACGGAGTCAAGTCCTCCCCTCTGGCCAGCGTTGCCCAGTGTACCCGCTGTGCCCGGAAAGCTCTTATCTGTGTGGTCGAGGACGTGCTCATGTGGCTATTGGGTACTCGAAGTGTTGCGAATGCAACTGAGGGTCTGGATTTTAAATGTTACTCAGTTTTAACTTATTTAAATTTCAGTGGTCACATGTAGCTAGTGGCTCCTGTGGTGGGCTGTGTCACTATATAAGTAACTGGTCACAGCTACAGCACAGCCGCGGTCTTGTCAGTTCTCTTTTTCCCTATTCGGAGTTCACTATTAGTGTTAATCTTGTGTCCTTTTTGAAATTTTAGTAGTCGATACAATAGAAGTGTCTGGAAATAGAATTCAACAGAGTTCTGTATTCTTATTTATTTAAAAAGAAAAAAAAAAGACTTGGGTAACTCAAGCAAATAGCAGAATAATTGAAGCCACTTAAAATACAGTTAATTCTTTGCAAACTAATAGAATGCAGTATGTTTTACATATAAATTAATTTTGTGACAGTCAGTCTACATTTAGTTTTCAGTTATATTTATATTAGGTACATGTTCGACTGTTTCCATTCCCAATGCTACATCTTCAGATGAAGAATGGAAACTCGGCTAGAAAGCCTCCCGGATAGAAGGGAAATGAGTAGTTTGCAAAATGGATTATATGAAAATGTCTGCCAGTCTCACAATTAGACAGTAGATTCATTTTTGTTGGAAAAAGGCTATTCCTTGGCTTTCATAGATAGGAGTCTGTATTTTCAATATAAATTACTCAGTTGATTAAATCCTTGGGTCAAGTACACTTTTTTTGGTTGAATTTCAAACTTAAAACTCTGGAACCTAAAGCCTCAAATATAGATATTTTTGGTTCCGGAGAGGTTTTAGCGGGGCGCTTGTCACCAGTGTTAGGTTACTGGCCATTGTAGACTGTTAGTCATTATGAGTGCTTTGACAACAGGAGGTGCGGAGCCAGATTCAGGGACTCCGAAAGTGCCTGTGGTGAGAGAGCAGGAAAAGGGAGGAGGAGACTAAGGAGTTTGGAAGATGTGAGCCAGGCACCCCTTGCCATGTGCTTTAAAAGTTGAATTTTCAGAGTATTATGCCAGGGATTTTACCACAAAGTTAAAATTCCTTTACAAATATTTTCAACTCAATTTTTAAAATTCTATGATTTTTTGCTGGGGTTTGGGTGCGGTCATATTGCTGGTTAACGATCAGTTCTTTGGAATGAATCTGGCTATAATGGTAAGAGGGTTATTTATAGCTTTCCAAGAGGGTTTTGTTTCCATAACAACAACAACAAATTGCCAGAATTGATAGTAAGTTGGCAGGATTAATATTAATTAAAAGATGTGGCTGGGTAGATACAGAGCCCCAAGTAATAAATTACATTACTTTCATAAATTAATGTTTTTAAGGCAGAATTAAATATAGCATGACTCAAATTTTATGCTTTCCTCCTTTTTTTCACTCTACTTTATAGGAAAGCATGCATACATCCCTGCACACATATGTGTATTTATATAAATGTAACTGATGTCCCCTAAATCAGCCATAAAAATAAAGTTATAGCATCCTTTAAGGTGGGTTAAAATTCACTCCTTCCTTAAAATGTTAATTGAAGACTGCATATAGTGATAGGCCTATGTATTTTCTCAGAATATTTGGTTGTTTTGCTTAATTATATGACAGACTGGTCAGTTTAGTATGCCTCTTTCCCTTTCCCCCATTGTTTTAAACTTTTGAATTTTTTACCTCTGTGAGAATCACATATTAAATAGAAAGATCTCTCATGTGCTTTCATTAGCAAATGAGCTGTGCAAGTGACTTGGTTTAAAATAATTGGATGCTTCTCAGCTTTCATTTTTCTTCATCATGGCTTAGTGGCAGTGAAATGACTGTGCTGTAGTGTAGTTCACTAAGGATTAAGTAGTAGAAAGCCAAGGTCAGTCTACCTACTGATTGGGTTAAGGTTCACAGATTCCGTCCCACAAATCTCTGTCTCTTCTAGCCCCTGTTTGTGTATAAGACGAGACACAAGCAGACTTCTAACCTGAGGTTTTGTTTAGGAGTTAGGTTACTTTTCGGGGACTGTCCTGCATTTGACAAGGGGAAGAAGGTATCCTTTTGAAAATATTAGTAAAATAAGGCACATACAGCTTTGAAAAACAGCTATATGGTGTTATGGTGATACTGTAGGAAATTATGAATCACACAGATATCATTCTGATGTTAAAATAATACATGTCAATATAATTCATTGTCTTTGTCACATAAACTAGCTTTAATTTTTCATGGGGTGGAGGTTCTTTTCATTAGCTGCATAAATGATGAAAAATGAAAAACAAACACAACTGTAAAATTACCCCTAACAAAACTAGGTTAGTTTTATAGAAGTTTTGAGAAAAAGTAATAATTCAGGCTTTGCAATTGTGGAAAGAGAATTGTTAGAAGAGAGGTTGAAACTATAAATTAGCTATAAATGTAACTTGATTTTTTTCATTTCTGATATTGGTAAGGAACATGAGCCCTGCAACGTCCAGTAGCAGCCTTTTCACAGGAGCAAGTTTGGCTGATTACAAATAACCAGTTTGCTTATTTATCATGAATTGTGGAAGACACACATGTCAGTACGTATTGTTCGTTCATTGTAACCTGTGCCAGTTGGCTGAAGTCTCAGAGGGTGGCTTTGTCCCGTCCTCTGTCAGAGCAGTGGCTGTGTTAAGCCGAGTCCTTCCGTGCATGAATGAGAGATTTGGCCTTAACCGTCACGGGCGGTCTCACAGGCACAGATGTTCATAATACATCGCAAAGATCTCTCTTGAGTGTTGTCTGGAAGAACATTTTTGTTTTGTTTTTTAAAATGATAGAAAGCTAATATTAGTGCTTGTTTGAGTACTAACCATAATAAAATTAAAGGCATCAAGGCACAATGCAGATATGTATTAGAAATTGAAGAGTAAAATTTGGGACACTGTCCTTTTTGAATCCAGAAAACAAAATGTCATCTTCTCTACTCTCTCTTAACCCTGGTTTAATTAAAAATTAAGCCACAGTAAAATATGAAAGAGCCCATAGACAGTTAACATTATACTCTTGGCTACTGAGAAATTAAGTGACTGCTTAAAACCATTTCCCTAAGGGACTTCCTGTGCCGTCAGTACGGCTTAAAGAAGAGCCCACTTGGTCTAAGAGGCTGAGAGTACACGTCTCTTTATAGCGGAAAACTGTGAGTAATAGTTTTTACTCATTGCTAGTAGGGTCATTGAGCTTAAGTTGTTTTGTTTACTCTGCTTTAAAAAAAAAAAAATCTTAGTATCCCCTTGTACTATGAGTATGGTGTAACGATATCTATTTCTAGGTATTCACAACTTCCCTCTCAGAAGTGAGCAAAACGTTTTTTCTTGTATTGTGTGTTCCCATTTGATCTAACCTAGTGTTTCTTTAATTCATGCTCTCCAAAGATAGTTGCCAGATTACTACCTATAGTTCTTCCATACCTGCTTTGATGCCTTCTTTTGATGACTAAATAAACCACAGACTACTGTGTCTAATTTTGACATATTCAAAGTGCCTTTGTCTTGCTGGTCTTAAATGTTTGGGGTTTTTAGCATGAAGCCAATCCAGATCTCTGGTCCCTGGAACGAACGATGCTTTTGAACGCAGCCAAGCCCTCTTTGGGAAGGAATGTATTTGTGCTGGGTGGCGTGAAGGGTTTGGGGTAATGTACCACTTTAGTTGTATGTGCATGTGTTCTCTGCTGCAGGCTTGTCCATGCGATCGTGCCTAGCGCACTCTGGTTTCCAGGTGACAGACACGATTCACGGTATAGTATGAGACCTCTGAAGTTGGAGCATTCTCTACAGCTTTAATTTCTTTCTTTTAGTTCTTGGTTACAAGAAATGCTTTTTAAAAAGAAAGTTGTAATTCTTGTTAAGTAGCACCAGCTGCAGTTTCTGCTGTGCTTAAAGAAGGTACAGTGATGAAGATTCCAGAATGTTATGTATTGAATAACATATGTATATATATCTCTGTCCAAGGCAAATCAGATCCCTTTCTTCTGTTTCCTCAGTAGAAAATGGCAATCATTTAGTAATTTTATTAATTTATGAGCCTCAACTTGAGAATTCAATTAACGTATTTAGGCTCTTCCTTAGACCGCTTTCATCATCAAAGAAACACCGTATTCATATGTGTACATACTGATATTTTGGTCAGAGTTCAAGACAAACTTTGCTCTTTGTCCTCATCAAATAATACACTTTTATCTGTCTCAGCTGGGTGCTGGATACCTTAGTGAAGTTCAGGAACAGTGGTCTGACGTGGCAGCCTTTATAGGCCGGAGAAGAGGGGCACACTTCCCAGAGAAGTGTGCCTGCAAGTCAGCCGTGGGGTGCTTTTGCCTAAGGTATTTCAGCCCCAGAAGTCTCAGGAGGTCAGCAGGTTGCTGTGGATCAGGCATAAATTTTGAGAAGGTCCAGAAATGAGTTTTCGTTATTGGACTCTTTTTTCACCTCTGTTCATGTTTTTACTGGCTTATGTCTGCCTAGAGCCCTTTAAAAGTTCTAATCTCCTGTTTTCAGTCCATCAAGTAGTTCAGTTTTCTAAAGTTCAGAAGGAACAAATTAATTTAGAATGTTCCTTGGGGTAATTGAAGATACTGTAGAGACTACCATCAAATGTTAGAAAATGCTCATTAAATTCTTGTCATTGATATGTGCTCATTAAATAATCATTTAAACTACAGTTTCATTCATCACATTGTGATCTCACTTTTAATGTTTTCTGTAAAATATTTCCAGAAAATGCTGTAGGAAACCCTGAAAGCTATAAATATGGGATGTTTTCGATCTTTTCATAGAAATCAGGGAGAAGGAAGTTTAGTGCCCGTGATAACACCGAGAAGAAAACATACTTCAAAATGTTAATCAAAAGAGTCATGTGACTACTGCACTCTCTGTGGAGTTGTGATTCTTACACATTTTCCTGCCCCAGCTCACTCGAGACGTGGAATGTGGTCCCAAATCCACAGGAACCGAGCAGGCCCCGCCCCTGCTCTGATAGGGCATGTCTGCAGGACAGCTGAGGGCCGTGGGAAGGCAGGGGCGGCTGTAAGGAGTCCCCAGAGGCCAGGAACAGCCCGTCCTGTTCTCCCTGCACAGACAGCCCTGGTCTGGGAGCTGCTTGGGTCTCAACTCCTGGGGAGTATCCTGGGTTAGTGGAGAGAGATGGGCGGTTTCCCAGACCACAGCGTAGATGTCCTGAGAGCAGTAACTTAAAGGCTCCATTTAGTTCTTTTTTGGTGGGGAAGGGCTTGGTGGGAAGATGAGAATGTTGTCCATGTTTCTACATACACTTTTATTTGAGCATTTTAGTTTTGTAGTCACCGTTAAATTTTACGAGGCCTCAACTTCCTTAATTATAACGTTACCTATAATCGATGTTGATTTGATTTCTTAAATATCATCTCCAATTTTATTATACCACTGATGACACGGCATTCTTTGTAGCCAGTTCATCACTTTCCCAACCCATCCCAGGGCAGATCATGCAGTGGTGGCTCTTTAAAGAAACCTAACCGTAGTGCAACTGTTCCAGGTGTCATTTAAATAGCTGTCTAGAGAAACAGTCTTTATGCCACTTTCACTGATCTATGTATACACACACAGACTCTAGGGAAAACTGAGGTGCCACTTTGTTAATCTCAGAAATGTTACAGCTTTATCAGAGGAGTTTAGTCAGAAAACTGCTTCTATTAGAGGACTCTTTTTCTAAGAACTAGTCAAATGATAAGAGTTTATTCTGCCTGATAGCTTAAACCGACTTGAAGGCATAAACTTGTCATATTGTGGAACATCAGGTTGTATTAAGTAGAGCATTTTTGAATCCTAAAATTATATGAGACAAATTTAATCAGATCATATTTGCTTGATATATTCCCTAAAGTTGTCTTATTACCTGTTGATTTTCATTTTTTTTCCGAAGCATAAAATGGAACATTTTGAAAACTAACAGCCTGTAATATTAAAAGTATACAGATATACAAAGTAAAAGAGAAAGTCTGCTCTCTCCTTATACTTCCTAATTAATAGAGTTTAGATTCTTAGGAATTTAGGTTTTTAATTTCAAAATTCTTGACCAGTCAAAAATCTGTTTCAGCTTTTTAAAATTTTCCCATTAACTTAAAAAAAAAAAAAAAAAGTTTAAATCCAACCCTCTTTATTATGGTTATCACTTTAGCCTGTTCCATTTTCTATACCACATTCTAGTGAAAACATGACTCTTACTTAGAGATTCTCTTGAAAACCAAGCCCCAAAATAGGAAAGTAGAAAAAAAGGAAGGTGGGAGGAAGCCAGTGGCAATATATTTTTTATTATCATTGGGTTTCTTTTTCTTTTTTTTTTTTTTTTTAATAGCTTCATACCATACATTCACCCATTTAAAGTGACTGGTTCAATGATTTTTAGTATATTCACAGAGTTGGGTGTCATCTTAAACATATTTGATGCATTCTGATTTTTTAGGTATTGAAATTTCATTGTCTGTTTTTTAAAAACTTTTTATTGTGGGGAATTTCAGACATACACAAAGTCTTATGGGTGTGGGTGTAGTGAACCCCCCCAGCATCTATTATCCATATAATTTCTTCTATAAATATTTCAGTTTGTGACTTATATAAATTGTACCTATAAAATGATTTTCTAAAAAACCACAATAATCTTCACATCAAAATTTAATAATGTTTAAATATTAAATAGCTAGTCTGTTCAGATTTCAAAATGTCAGAAATTTTAGTTTTACAACTTACGAAAGATAATTTTTGTTAACTTGAAATTGGAGAAAAGTTTGAAGTCATGCTAAATATTTATACAATATATTTGAATATCTGCTTTAAATAAATTTGTGTCTCTTAAGTAAAATCCCACAGATTCCAAAATGTATTTTACTCCTGTCTTTCTGGACACACAAGTTCTCTGATGTATGTTTGGGCCCAGTGAGTCCGTCACTTCCGGCTCACCTCAGGAGGAGGCTTCTCTTACTTTTCTTGGGCCTCTGCCTGGTTCAAGATTTCCTGGTTCTTAGTCTCTATTTACAGGACTTCAGGAACCAGAACATTCTGTACTGAGGAAACAGAACAGAGGGTTGGTTATCGCAGAAGTCCAACTGCCCCTCGGTGGTGCTCTCACAGGGTGGAGGGGGGTGTGCTGGCGGGGGTGGGGGGGGGATTGGAATAAGGAACGGCCTCGGGAACTAAGCCAGTTTGTAACTTTGGATGAAGTAACTTCCTTTTGAGAGCACCATTAGATAAGGGAAGGGGACTTCTGTTGGCTAAATAACCCATTAACTGTATCTCCCTAAGAAGATACAGTTACAGTAATAACAGCATAGGAATAACCATAGCCATTTAGAATATTGTGCAGGTCAAATCCCGTTACAACAGATTTCAGGAAGATATCCAAATTCCATATTTGACTCTTTTCCTACAAAGTATAAATATTTAATATATCAAATTGTAGAATTTTTTTCTTTTTTTTTAAAGCCTTCCTTGGGGGTTAAAAACCCGACATAAATGCTTCATGTTTTGGGACAGTTCAGCCCCAATTCTGTGTTCTGATGAACACCCTAGCTGGTTCCGATACCAGGACCAGGGAGGTGACTGCTCAGTGGCTCGTCTGCCCCGCTGCCAGTGCAGCTCCGCAAGCTTGCTTGCCTGTGCTTTCTTCCTTCATGCAGTCCGGAGGATTATCAGCACCAGGATTTGTGTGGTCCTTGGGGAGAAGACTGACGGTCAGCAAAAGATTGGGTCCTTGTTTGTGAGGAACTGAGAGACCACTTGAGGGGAGTCAGCTAGATGTAGGTCCAAGGTAACGGCATAGTCACCAGGGTCCTTTGCAGATGAGGAGGAGTGCAGCTTTCATGGTGCCAGCTACTCCTCCTCCCTCGTCGGGTTCTGTCAGCAAGGTCTAAAAGGGATTTTGTAATATTTTGATATTTCTAGCTTTCTCTGTAACGGGATTTAACCTGTAGCATCTTTCATCAGGGAAACTCAGTTTAGTTTACGCGAGTGAAAATATTCATATATCCCCTTTGTGTTTCTGTACCTTGTACAAATTATACTTAACTGTATGTTGAAGATACTATTGAATATGTATAAATGTAAGCATTAAGAGCCCTTTTCAGATAGGTTCATGAACATGGGTATTTATTTTGTCTACTTTTATATTGAGTGAGATAGATCATGTATTGTTTATACAAATATGCGTTAAAACATCTGTGGAATGTTATTTCAGTGTCTGATGGGTGAGAGTGTTTGCTTTAAAATCACTAGGTTTTTTGAATGGTGCTAGAGTAGCTGGTGTTGCTTAACGTGGCATTTTTTTTCCTGTCCACACTTTTCACCCTTGGTACAGGTATTTTTGATAAAGCTGTGGAATGGAAAGGTATGTTTTTCATGGGATGTTCAAGAAGCTATTACCTTAAATTTTTTAAAGAGGCTCCCTTATGGGTTTCCTTTTGTGTCTGACTTAAGCAGACTTAGTTTAATTGTAACAAATAGCACATACTATTATAAGCAATATTTGAGTATAAAATTTTGACATGACACTTAAGCTTCTGATTTAGTTTTCTCCTTCCCGTATTAAAGATAGCTTGAAGGCTTTTAAAGCATTGGGGGGGGGGGTTGCTTTTAAAATATATCATCTGTGTCATGAAGAATGTAGCAAGAGTTGCTTATGGTGGATAATGATCCAGTATGTTGTTATTCTAGAATCCTGGTTACCAATAATTTGCAATTTCATTGAGGAAAGTGATATAAAAGTATCCCTTATTATATCAATATATAAAATAAACTTAGGAATTTTATTAAATTCTCATACTCCTATTTTGGGTGGAGGAAAATTCAGATTTAGCTAGCGGTTGGCTGAATTTAGAAGGGTTATTGTCTGTGGAAGTGGAGTTTGGTCACGGGCGTGTCGAGGTGTCCTGCCTGTGCAGTGCTCTCATCTCTGTCCGAGATGGTGCTGGCCCTGGCGTCCACAGGCAGGAGGAGAGCCCTCCTGGGGGTGTGTGGACTTGAAAGAACCATACAGATAAATTGCTGAGAGCTACAACTTGACCGCTTTTCTTAGAAAGTCTAATTGGAAGAATGTGCTCTCTTTACTTTCCTCTAACAATGAAATTGTTAAAAGGTATATGGGAATGGTTTTTGACACTTGAAGCTACTTGGTCTCAATGGCACACCCCTTTTCTCATAAAGAAATGAAGCTAATTGTGAAGTGTCGGTCCTAGTGTGGAGACTGGTTGTGTACGTTAGACTGCTCCTCATGTCTGTGGGCTGATAAACCTCCTTAAAGATCTGTCTGATGGTCTCGTAAATCCTGACTGTATTGGTGGTTGCAAAGTTAGTGCCTGCCTTTAGTGTTCCCCATCTCACCGGAAGTGTTTGCTTTTTCTCATTCATAGAGGTCCTGTAATAAAGAGGGATCCGAACAAGCTCAGAAAGAAAATGAATTTCAAGTAAGTAATGAAGCCCATTCTGCATCTATTTGAGATGGAAACTGGTGTCAGCAAAATTGACTGGTCCGTGGTTTGGCAGGGCTCGTATCTGCCCTGGGAAAGTCCCAGCCTGTCTTTCCTAGAGGAAGGGCTCCTGGTATATCGGAGCCACTTCAGATAGATGGAGAACAACAGGGACCCCAATTCCTTCGGAAAGTGTAGATAGTGGAACAGCACTTGGGGTGCTAAGGGATGGAAGTGGCGGGTGACGTCTCTGTGTGATGTTCTGATGCGGAGGCAGCCCAGCTGACGCTTAACTCTCCTTTAGCAGTTCCCATGCCTCCCCCCAGGCAGTGAGGCCCTGTCCAGTTGTGTTGATAGCCACGTCTTCCACTGGGGCGGCAGCAGTGTTTTCTCTGACATGTGCTCCCCAGGTGGGAACTGCTTCTTCTAGACTAAGATGGTGGGCTGAAATTGGCAAGTTCGCCGAAGTGCAGTGTTGAAAAGAGCTAGATGTTGAGGGCACTGACATGTCACCGCATCCCCAGATTTGAGGCGCAGGAACGGAGAGAGTGGAGCAGTGATCGCCGAACTCCAGTCACCTGCTTGGAGGTCTCACAGGCCCCTCAAAGCCACTGTGTCCAAGTCTGAACACAGTCTCTCCCCACAGGGTCAGCTCTGGGCCTTCTGTTACCCTCTTTCTCGGTGAGAGGGGCTCAGCCACCAAACAGGCCAGAAAACGGAGAGTCATCTCTGCCATTCCCCTCTCCTTCACTCCCATACCCAAACTGTGAGTTCTGCTGCCGTTTTCCTTTGAACTACACCTTGAGTCTGTTGTCTTCTCTCCACCTCCCTGGTCCAGGCTACCCATCTCCCATTCCCTTCCTCATCACCGGAGGAACCTTTTTGACCTTGGGCAAAGTTAAGTGGACTTGATCCTGCCAGGTTTCAGGTCTTCATGGTCTGACCCCCACTGACCTTTCCAGCCTCGTCTCATGACACCCCCCTCCCCTATCCCTGCTCTCCAGCCCCGTTGCCCTGAACTGTGTGGTTTTTCTTCCTGCCACAGGGCTGTGGCCTGAACTCCACCTTCCTTCCGGCTGGAATGCTCCGCACCATCCCCCGCCTCACTTCTCATCCTCAGGATTTCAGCTCTGAGGTTCCTTCCATGGGGAGTCCTTGCCAGGTGCTCTAGACTAGGTTTGCGCCCCCATTTTGTGCTCTCCACATGCCTGTGCTTTGCTCTTTCTCTGGCTGTCGTTTTTCGGCATTACACGAGTAACGCCTTTCTGCCTTCAGGATCTTGCTGTCTCACTGTTACTTCTGTGCCTGGTAATCGAAGAATTGTTAAGTGAAAACAAAAAACCTTAAATGCAGACCTGTTTCTCTGCTGTCTGTGGCTTCCCCAGCCTAGAGGGGTGAGGCTCCCAGCACCTGGCTGTCCCCTGGCCCCAATAAGCCCTTTGCTTCGCTCTTGGGGCAAGGGCCCAGAGTGCTGCTCCCTGAGCGGAGAGGGTGGTGGAATTCCAGAGCCACAAGGTCTCTGGCACGTGACCCTGGAATCCCCACTCCTGTCACTGGGCTGCAGTGTAATTATGCCTCGGCCTTGGAGGGAGTGCAGGACAGGCGTCAGGGCTCCGCTGGGGTGCCCTCTCCCCTCCTGCTGGCTCATTCGCCTTCAGGCCCCGAGCCGTGCAGTGTCCCTGCAGCCTTTTCCCATCAGAAAGGCCCAGCCTCGTTTCCAGGAGGCTGTCCTCCATCGGTTGTGTTCTACAGGGAATGACCGCTCTTGAACTCCCAGGACACTTGGTGTTTGTCTTAATTTGTAAAGTGTAATCAGTGGAGTTCAGTGCTCCTCTCCCCTATTCTTTTCCACCAGAAATGTTAATTTTTCCTAATGGACCACCTTTCAGCGATGGGGGCACAGGGCAGGGCCTTGTGGAGTGGGAAGAAGGCCAGGTGCCCAGGAGTCTTGAGGAGAGGGCCGGAGAAGCTGTCCGCCTCAGGGCCTAGGGCCGACCTGGTCACCTGCCCTCACAGGGTATTAATTTGTTTTTAAGAAATTGTTGCCATGTGATCAACCAAGCTCAGTATTATTTTTAAAACTGAATTTGACCTTCACTCCTGGAGGAGAAGGGCTTTGCTGCCAGTGTAAACAGAATGCTCATTTTCTTCGGCAGAGGCTCTGAGAGGCGGGCAGCTGTGCCTTTAGGCTGCGTGGAGCAGAGCTCCCAGGCTGGCCCCTGACAGTGGACGGGAGCTAGACTGGGGGCCTCAGCGGCTGCTCTGGAGGTGCCTTGTCCCTTCCCACTCCCTGCTGAGCAGTGGGGGCTCACTCCCACCGGGCCACTGCAGGCTGTGTTTTTCTCTCTTGGTTTTTCTTCTGCCCCATTGCTTCAGCTTGATGAAGAACCAATATGACTATCCTTTGGGTTTCGTTTGGTTTCTGCTGGCTGCTTCAGCCTCAGGATATCCGAGTGCTCATTCCCTTGAGAGCAGCTGGGCGGCCTGGCTCGTGTTTTCACAGAGGCCCTGCCAGGAGCGGTGACTGGCCTTGGGGGGATTGGCTGCTTGGCCAGGTATCTGCAGCCAGGGGGAAGCCGGGGACGAGCTCTGCAGGCCTGGCAGCCTGGGGGTGGTGTCCTTCCCCGAAGACTGGATGCAGTGGATGTCTCTGGTCCCTTCTGCCCCTTGCCTGCTGGAACACACATGCTCCCCAGCCTTTTCTCCCCATCCTAGCACGCCCTTACTGCGCCTGAGCTGTTGGTCACTGCTGTGCCCCTTCTTTTGCCTGTGCCTGCTGGAGTTCAGCTCAGAGCAAAGGAAAGTAGCAAGGAATCTGGTTTGCTAGCCCCCTTTTGGATCCAAAGGCAGGCAGTTGGTTGTCAGAGTGGAGAGATTGGTCTTGTCTCCTTATTTGAGCTCCTGAATCTCTAGGTTTGGTCTGCAGCCTCCTCTTGTGATTGTTTCCTCCTCCTCCTGACCTTCTCTGAGGCTTCAGTGCCCCCAGAGGACCCCGCCCCCTGCAGCCCCCTCCAGAGGAGGACGTTTCCCCATCACCTCCCTCGTTCCTCGGGGCCGATGGTGGGGTCGGGGTCTCCCTTGCCCCTCCCTTGCTCCTGCTTCCAAACCATTTCTCTGCTGAAAATGCCTGTTCCTTTGAGGCTCTGCCACCCTCCACTCTCCTGAACTTCCCGCTCCCTTTGTTGCCCCACAGCCACAGCACTGTGACTCCCCTTGAGGCCTCTAACCCCGACTGCCCCCTCACCCCCTCCTGCCTCATCTGTTCTGCCAGCCGAGGAGCCATGCACTGTCCTCAAGCCCTTCCTTGCAGACATTCTCAATGCCCTTTCCCCACACTCCTGTTGTACACTCTCCATAAAACCCCAGCCCAGCTGAACCCAGCCACATACTTGCCTTCTCTGTGCCTGTGCCCAGACAACCAAGCATTGCCAGATAGATAGATAGATAGATGGATGGACGGATGGATGGATAGATGATGTATGTACATACGTACCAACATGGGATGACTGGGTCCCCTTTACACTCGGGGCTGAGCCTCAGGTGGGTGCTCACCGCTGCCTGGGAACCTGCTTGAGTTTCTCTGGTAAGTCTGCCTCCCTGACTGGAGGTGCTTATTTCAGACCTAATCTTTTCTCTTCAAACCTCTCACGTTCCTGTGCCAAGTGCATGATGTACCCTCATTCTTTGATGGCTGCCTGTTTTCTCGATAAGGCCCGTCTCTCATCTTTGCTCTTCTAAATATGTCCGTCCTCTGCGTCCTTGCGCATCTTCCCCACAACTCTCCCCCGTAAAGGCCCACCCTCCCTGTGCCCCTCACTCCAGCTGCTTCCTCTCTTTGGCTTTAGGGCCTGACTTCCTGGCTTGTCTCTCCCGTCCCCTGCGTCATCGTCCTCCCCGGCTCCTCCTCCTTGGCCGCCTCGTGCGCAGACGCACCCCTGTCTTTCTCGTCCCTCATCCCTGAACCTTTGTTCACCGACTCCTTGGCCCCTTCATTCACCAGACTCCATGGCCCCTTTGTTTCCCTGCTGGCCGTCTCTTCCCTTTCCTAGTGGATTCCTACAGGGTGTTTACGCAGCCTCTCTCTGCTTTCTCGCTTCCCAGTCCCTCTTTTCTGGAAAAAAGTTTTCAGAATATAGGGAAGCACGAAGAATATGTAATGAACGCCTTTATTCCCACCACCCAGATTTGGTGACTGTTTTTGTTACTTGATTTTAACCTTGTTTATGTGCATCTAGTCTCCTCCATCTGTAACAATTCCTCTTTTCGTTATCCATAGTCCTGGTGCTTATGAAGAGTTAGGTTCTAATAAGGCACTTCATAGAGGGTCCCCTCAGTTTAGGTTGTTTGATGTTTCCCCCCAATTGGATGGAATGAGGTTATGAATTTTTGGCAAGTTACTGTGGAAGTGATGTTAAGTCTTCTCAAGAGGCTCATGGAATCAGTGTTCTTATTACTGGATTTTAGTCTTTTTTCAAGGTAAAATAAAACTTCACTGATAAAATGAGAAGTCAGTCTAAACACCCTCGCCCCCTCCCTGTCCAGCCCCCTTGCCCCCTTCTGTCCTCTGCTCACTCTTCAGCCCTGGTCTGGTACCTGTCGCTGTCACTCCTCTGAAACTTGTCGTTTCTGTCTCTGACAGTGTCCCTGAGGTCAGATGCAGCGGACACTTCCCTCTCAACAGCATCTGACATGGAGCCACCTCCTCCTTCGTGACGTCAGACTGTGGGCCTCCCCTTGCCTCTCCTTTCAGTCTCCCGTCCTACTCCCCCTGCCGGCTGCCCACATTTAAATCAGTTTTCCAAACGGTGGATGGTAAACCTCTAATGGGCATGAAATGTCACCATTTTTGTTTTTAGTGAACTAGAGTTGGAAATACTAAAAAGCATTGCCCCACGTGAGGGAAAGTATTGCTGTGTGTGAGGTTTTGTTTTCAGAGTAGGACTCGGGTGCGGTGTGCGTCTTTGAGGTTGTCATGTCAAGTGGATGGCGACCATGCAGTTTGGAAGCCATTGCTGTACATGGCAAGGATTTTTGGGCCTTGTCCTGAGCCTTTGTCCTCAACGGTACTCTGTGCTTAGGTGAGCTCATCCACTTCTTCAGCTTTAACACTGTTGCTGTGCTGAGGAGCCTTTGCCTGCTCACGCCGCAGCTCGGCAGCACCCTCCACAGCCCCGGCAGCTTTCTTAGACTGGTCTCTACTCCTTCCCTTTTCTTGACTACCTTGCTCCAGCTGTGTGGGCCCCCCCAGTTCCTTGACCATGCCCACGTATTCCTCCCCTGGGGCCTCTGGGGCCTCTGGGCTTTCCCACGGGTCTTTTGTGCTCCTTCTCATCACTGGGGTCTCAAGTCAGGGTGGCCTCCCTGTCCTCCCAGTTGTAGCGCCACCACCCCCCCTTCTGTTTCCTCCTCTGCAGCCCCCACAGGACTGTCTCCCAGCAGACTGGCAGCTCTGGGAGGACAGCGCCTCAAAGGTCTTGTTCTTGGAGCACGTGGCCTTGTTTGCAGTAGACGTTCACTTGGTGTCTTTTTGGAGAATGGATGAATCTATCTTTATTTTGAAGCCAAAGTAAATGTGCTGGTTTCTAAAACAAAATGTCTTTTGTTTGCAATGCTCAGAACAACGAATGTTAAAGAGAAGTGGAAGATTCCTGAGTCTCTTTCCATCTTCTGTCACTTCTGGGAAGGGGTTGTCTGAGCTTTGGAGAGGGGTCTGTGACAGTGTGTTCATTCCAAGGACCAGTGACAGTGTTACAACATAGTCACCTCCAGGTGTCCTTGGTTCTGCATGGACACAGTGTGCAAAACAGTAAACAGGTTGAAGTAATAAAGGGAGGTCCACATCTGTATGTAAAATTTGAAATGAATAGTGAGGGATATTTAGACTTGGATATCTGTTTATTCTTCATACAGTGCTTTCGCTGTAGTCATTCTACCAGAATTTGAAAAACAAATTTGAATTCCTACAAAATTTTGGATACCCAGACAGAAGAAATCTTACCCTTTGGAAATGATGGGGGAGCGGGGATTTTGAGGTGGGGGTGGGGGACCTACAGTTGGCAAGCACTGCGAAGACTCTCACAATGGCCGATTCCCTAGTCTAGGGGCCGAGTTTGGCCCCCCAGGGAGATGGTTCCAGCCCCCTCTGTCCCCTGCTGCCTGGCCTCCATCCGCTTTTGCAGTTTGGACAGTGTAGGGTGATGCCTCAGGCCCTGGAGTATCCGGGGGTTGCGGCTGGAGGGTAGCGATGGTGTTTGTGTGGAAGAAGAGAGTTTGAGAGACACTCTGCAGGCCTTCGGGTGAATCTCCCTTAGAGTTTCTGCAGTGCTGGAGCTGAGGTGAAACGGGGTTATCAGTGATTGTAGCCTCCTTGACAGGTTTGTTGTAAGGATCCAGCAAGCGATCAAAACCATTGTGTCAACTAAACAGAGATATTGGTATTTGTTGTTATTTTCTTAAGGGTTTAAGAAATCCCTGTCTGCTCTACAGTGCATTAACTTGATAGGTCAGTGCTGTATCCATATTGTTAGACACACACACAGATTTGGGCTCGCATGATGATGGTTAGACCGTAATTAGGGGGAGGGGATCATCATCAAATCTATTTTCTCCCACAAAAGGTAAAAATGACTTCTTACTTTAATGTGACTTGATGTCATTTCTCTTTCTTTTCTCTGTTTTTTTCTCTTTCTCTAGTATTATGTCATTGTCTAATGAATTTGTGATTTAAGGGAAAAGAGACTAAGGAAATGAATTTGAATTGAGACTGAGGATGGATTTTGAAGGCAAAATGGTTATAGGATCCGCATTAGTTATTGAGATTTGAAGACAGAACGTACGAGGATCATAGAGATTTTCGCAACAAGGTAGACATTCAACTACAGAGTAGAAGGTTGGGTATAAACTGGAAAATAAAAACCTTAAATGCTCCATGCAGGAGATCTTTTGGACCAAAAAACCATAGCCCCTTTGATCTAAACCAGTAGTTCTCAAACATACGGTCTCACAGACCTTTTTAGCTGGGCAGAAGGTCCTTTGGACCATTGGCTTACACTGGGCACTGCTGACTGCAAAGCAAATCCGTTCTCTGCAGAATGAATGGTTTGTGGCCTTTGAGAAGATGCCAAGGGTGAGACTCATGTGTAAGCTTTAAAATATGTAGAAGCAATAAAAGCACTGGTGGATATTGTTCTACTTTTAGAACCGGTGGCCTAAGTTAATCTTGAGTCTTAAATCTCATTAGTATAGTGTACTGCTTATAAGCCTGGATCCTGCAAATTGTAAGATCTGTGACTTTGGAACCTCTATTTAAAACGGTGATGATGATGATGATGATGATGATGATGGTGATGGTGATGGTTCTCACGTCACAGAATTGTCTGGA
The DNA here is from genome assembly GCF_015220235.1 of Choloepus didactylus. Lineage (NCBI taxonomy): Eukaryota > Metazoa > Chordata > Mammalia > Pilosa > Megalonychidae > Choloepus > Choloepus didactylus. The sequence goes on from NC_051312.1 coordinate 7,518,095, forward strand.
GAATGAATGAAACTGCTCACGTGAAAGCACTGTGATGCCTGCACACAATAAGCTCCTGCTCAACCTTTGGTTTGTGGCTGTGTGTTTCAGGGTGCTGAAGCCATGGTCCTGGAGAGCGTCATGTTTGCCATTCTTGCAGAGAGGTCACTTGGTCCAAAACTCTATGGAATCTTCCCCCAAGGCCGACTGGAACAGTTCATTCCGGTAAGATTGGTTCGTAACTGGCCTGTTGACGTGCGCCACAGACAGAAGATGGATTCTTTGACTCATTGCTGCATGAGCTTGAAATGCTGTGCTTTGAATTTTAGATGTGATCTATTCTTCTGCTGTATCAGAAATAAAGAAAAACAAAATTTCTTTTGCGTTTACATCGGAACCTCTGTCTTTCCTGCAAAAGTATATTCATCCAAAATTAAAAGCATATACGAAACTTCACATGCCCTGAGGAATGTTCCCCGAGGCTGCACACCCTGAAGCTTTCCCCTCTTGACCTTGCTCCTCAACTTCTAGGGCCCTTCTTTAACCAGCGCACTGGGCCAGCCCTAACCACTCCTGCCACATCTCTGGCCTTAGCCCGACTGGGGCCATTACTGTACTTTGTGCCTGTCTTCCACTGTCTTCCCTCTGTTTATGCCTTCCCACGACTTGGACTCTCCCCTGCCCCCCTTCTTTCTTGCTCCCATATGCCTGTCATGTTTCCAGAGCTAGCTCACATCCTCTGTTTGCAAAGAAGGGAGGATTATTTTCCCATTCTTGTCACCCTGGGGCATTCTCTGTGTGCTTTTGCATCTTACAACGTGCCTTGTTTGACAGGGCATGTGTGTCTGAAATTTAGCACACGCACACCTGTGCCCTGCACAGTGGTCTTGACCTCCTGACTCCTCGGGAGGTGTGGGTGCTGAAGGTGCCTGTGGGCCTGACTCATTTGGTGTCACTCATCCAGGGTGGAAACTTGATAAATGGAGTTTCCTCGTAACCGAGTCATGAGCTCCTCATGGACCAGGACCATGGACACTGCTTCTGCGTCTCCTGCCTCACCTGGAGCCTGGCACGTGAAAGGGTCTCGGTGCGTGCAGGCCGCTCCACACAGTGGTGCAGGAGGGGCACTTGCAGCTCAGGGACGCCTGGCTGAGGGGTGCTCTGCTCACCAGGACTCAACGTGCATCTGGCTGGGGCTGAAGGAAGGGGTCTAAAAAGCCCAGAAACAGGGAGCCGTCTTGTGATCTCTCTGGCCAGAAGCGGGACCTTCCGGTGTACACAGTGGCGCCCTTCAGGCTGGCTGCCAGCCCTGGATGTGTGTTTCAGCAAATTGATGTTGCTTCACTGTGTCCGATTTAACCTGTAGGCTATTCCCTGGCACCTATCTTTGGCTGTGCTTTTATTTATATTTTTCTCCACAGTGATAGTAACATCTATCTGGCATGAGAATCAGATGAGTTGGTAATAATTTGAATTGATTTTGCAAATATGAAACGCTTCATAAGGTTACAAGTGGCAATATGGATTAAAAACATAATGTCGAGCTATAAAACCGTATTGCAGAAGACTACAAATAGTATCATACCATTTTTATAAAGCCCAGTGACAGCAAATAAAAAAAAAAATCGTTATGAACCTGTGGTAAAACTTCTGTTTTTAGGAAATGGAGTAATTAACATAATTCAAAATAATGATAATGTCTTAGGCTGGTTTCAGGGCACACAAGTTGTGGCATTTGTGGAATTGATACTCTTCTAGTTCTTAAGTTCTATGCTGTTTTGTGTACGTTGCTTATTACGTAGTGAAGTTTAAAAAAAAAAACTCTGCTGAAATGCTAAATCAAAGCTTGTGTTCCTTCTGAAGCTGCATGTTTTTCTTGATTTACTCTTGACTACTCCAGCAACCTGCTGGCCTCTTTCAAAGGGTGTTTGAGGAGGACTGTGGGGTCCAGAAGAAGGGAGTAAGAACCCCACTGGACTTGTCTCCCTGCTCAGCTCTGCCCTCTCTGAAGGCCACCTGCCAGAGCTCCACCATCAACTCATGGGAGACGGCTCCTCCTGAGCTCACCGTGGCGCTCTGCCCTGAGGCCACGACCCACCCCCCACCCCCCGTTCTGAGTGCCTCATCTTATCTGCAGTACACCAGAGTGGAGCATCCAAGCCGATGAAGGATCTAGAAACTGGGTCATATGATAAACAGCTGAATACTTGGATTTTTTAGCCTGGAGAAGAGGGCATAATTTCTGTGTAGTTTTGAGAGCAGAATTGTAAACTGTAGAACATTAGGTTTTAGTTCAGTGCAATTGAAGAAAGGACTTTCTCATAGTTAGAGGGCTCAGCTGGAATAGGCTGCCTGCTCCTTGTTTGTAGGGTTGTAGCAGTTGCTGGATCTCACCATCTGTTGGGTGCAGTATCACTTCATAGGGAATTTTGTGCACTGGGTGTCTGTTAGCTCTGAAGGCACGTGGCTGGCGTCTGCTTGCTCCCAGGTTGCGTTTCAAAATAGCGTTCTCCAAAATGTCAGCTTTCAATGGCCATCTTCAAAATTTCTCTGTAAGTTGCAGCTAGCGTCGAACTCCTTCTGTCTGAGCTTTTATAGGGCTCCAGTGAACTAATCAAAGCCCACTCTGAATGAGTGGGGCCACACCTCCATGGAAATTTAATATCTAATAAGAGTTAACACCTGCAGTTGTGTTGTGTCACATCTCCATGAAGAAACCTAATCCAAAGGTTCCAACTTAATCAACACTAATACGTCTGCCCACACAAGATTGCATCAAATAATATGGAGTTTGGAGGGACATAATACATCCAGACAGGCACAGGGTGGGATTTAGATACTCTGCAAACTCTGGCTTCCAGTTCTTCAGATTGCATTAGGTTGCCTGGGTCGTTGGAATTTTCTAACTCCCTTTCTTTATTCCAGAGCCGGCGATTAGACACTGAAGAATTAAGTTTGCCAGATATTTCTTCAGAAATAGCTGAGAAAATGGCCACATTTCATGGTATGAAAATGCCATTCAATAAGGAACCAAAATGGCTTTTTGGAACAATGGAAAAGTAAGTGGTCCAATCACTTGGTTCTGCTTTGGGTTCATATTCTATTCTGGTTCACACAAGTGCCAGAAAGTGAGCTTCTACTTGCCCTGGTAGGCAAAGTCTTTCTTTGAGTCATTGATGTGCAGGCTGCCAGTTGGTTTTGTCGCATGAGTAAATCTTTCTTGCATGTAAAAATAAATTTCTGAGCCGAGAAAGGTGGTCTTGGAGAGATGCTATCAAACAAGTAGAGAAAGCAGCAGTCACCTTGCTCTAGTGCTGGGGATCCCTGCACCCCTTCCCTCCCGTCATGGCAGTGAGAAGGTTAGCTGCTACAGCTGCAGCTGCCCTGGGAAGGGAATGGTTAACTGAAGCCCCAAAGGAAATTGAGTGGTGAATCTTTGTTCCCTTTTCTTTTCCTGCTAAGATATCTAAATCAAGTGCTGAGAATTAAGTTTACCGTGGAACCCAAAGTTAAACAACTACACAGACTCCTTGGTTACAATCTGCCTTTGGAAATGGAAAACCTGAGGTGAGTCTTTGCTTCCAATTTCTGACACAGGAAATAATTTGTCCAGAAATTTGAAAATTCTTAGTCACTTAACACTGTCACCAGATGTGTTACCTCATGTCTGGCAGTTTCCTGTTGATCTTGCAGGATGAATTTAAACAGATGAATTTTGTCATCCACAGTTACAGGGTTAAACAAATGCCTTCACTTCTCTATTCAGTCCATGAGGCTTCTTGGGGGAAGTAAAATTTCCAGGGTGGTTTTCAGCCAGAGTGACGGGCAGGCATGTATCTAGAGCAGTAGATTTTTTCTGAGTAAAACAGGGCAGACGGGCTTGTAAGCAGATGAGGGAAGCGGTTAAGCTTGGGGGGTGGGGCGCGAACAGCATGAGGACTTTGATGCTGGTGTCCTCTCCCTCCTGTCTTCGGTGTGAGGGTGAACGCAGGTCTGGGAACACGCATGTTTACACCTTGAGTTTCTCGGGCGTGTGTCTGCTGTGCTGCGCGTTATGCTTGGTGCTGAGGAGGTGACCAAGGTGTTCCCCAAGGACCTTGCGTTTTATTAGGAGAGACAGAAAACAAACAAAATGATGTCCTGTAGTGACAAGTGCCGTGAAGGAAACAAGAGGCCGAAGTGGAGGCCAGCAGAGAAGGGTCTGGTTTGGGTCGGGCGGTCGGGGAAAGGCTCTCTGAGGAGGAGGCCGAGAGCTGAGCTGCAGGGAAGAGGGGGCAGGAGGCCCAGCCCCGAGGGTGGGGGAGCTCCAGGCAGAGGAGCAGCACGTGCAGAAGTCCTGAGCTTGGTGTGCTCAAGGGCTCTGAGCTACATGGAACTGTGGCTGCATAATGATGCGGTTCAGAATTCACGTGGGAGAGGCCATGGGGTGGTTTGGAGCACTCCCACGGCATGCTGCATGCTGGGAGAGCGTGACTGTTCCCAGGCCCATTACAAGTTCAATATGTAACTGCAGAACCTTCCTTTCCAGAGGACTGCTGGAGTCCACGCCATCTCCAGTTGTATTTTGTCATAACGACTGTCAAGAAGGTAAGCATTGCCATATTTAAAAGGTTCCCTCCAGTGTTCATGATGTCAGATGTTCATCAGGAGAGGATTAGGTTTATTAAATCATGGTACAGACACGTAGTGAGGTCCATTGTAAAATGTTAAAAAGAGTGTGAGAGTTCTCTACATACCAACAAAAAATAGCTTCAGGATATATTAAGGAAAAAAAACAAGTTTCAGAAAAACATGTAGGGTATCATCCCATTTCTGTAAAAAATAAATTCATAGAAAAATATCTGAAGAAATACAAACAGGTTTGGGAAAAGGCACTTCAATTTTCTAAGTCACATATTTTTCAGTATTTAAATCTTAAGGTGAACATAAGACTTTTAAATCTGAATAGACAGTAAAAGAGAAAAGAGTCCGATGCCCTCCCATGCCCTCGGCCCCTTGTCGTGGCTCAGGGCGGGCTCCTCTTGGTGGCTGTCCTCACCCTCCTCGGTCACGGCTGAGGTCCACCCTCAGGCCCTTCTCTGCCAGGTCCAAGGCTTTGTTTTAATTCTGAGACTAGTCCCTACTGAAGAGTAATCCTGGAAAGGTCATTAGTTTGATCACTTGTGACAAAGGTGCCACAGCTTTGCAAAGTGTTAACAATAGGGGCATATATGGGAACTCGATTTTCTGCATGATTTTTCTGTAAACCGACAACTTCCCTTAAAAAAAAAAAAATTCTTCAGCAATTAAAAAAAAAAAAAAAGTCATTAGTTTGAGCCTGAATTCCTTTTGCTAATTATCTCATCAGTGCTGGCTGACTTGAAGGCAGAATTCTCCACTCGAACATGGTGTAGAAATTTCACCCACAGCTGTGTGTGTGATCTGGGCTGGTAGGGAGTAAAAAGCTGCACAGGCCTCACTTGGAAAGTTTGGAAAGAGATCGGTTGGCCCCAGTGACGGAACAGTGTAGAAAGGGCAGAGGAGGTGTGAGTTGTACATTTCTTTTGTTCTGCTGCTTTGGGCACCTGCCTCCAATTTCCCTTTTAATTGCTTCTGGGAAACAGAAAAAGTATGCTGAAAAGCCTAGAAACTACCTCCTACCAGCTAGGCCGAGAGGACGGTGGCCGTAAAACCAGCAAGGGCTGGCTCACTGGTGCTCACAGCCAGCAGCCCCACTGCCGTGCTTGCTCTGGGTTGTCTCGTTAACCTGCTCGCTTTGGTCCTGGAGACGGGGTGGGCTGGAGGCCGAGCATCTTGTAGCGTGGAGGTCGCAGGAGCACATTCCTGAAGAGCCTGTCTGGTGCCCAGCTGACTTCTGGCCCAGAATTCAGCACCAGATGAAATCCCATCCAAGGTATGCTGCCTGATGTCTCCTTCCTGGGAAGGAAGAGCAGACGGGGCAGAGCCCAGTGGCACAGTGTGTGGTTCAAGGTAGCCCCGTGATAGCCCTGCTGGCCCCTCGACCCTCACGGAGGAGGACGCCAGAGCAGAGCGGCCCTGTTGGTGTGCCACGGCCAAGCCACCTGTCACACAGAGCCAACTCTGGCCTGCCAACTTCAGCCTGCCAAGCAGACACTTCGTGAAATTTAGGGGAAATGCTGGCCCCCAGAATGGAATGAGAGGCCAGTGTCTGTTCCACGGTGAGCCGAGGTTCTTGGGAGGACCAGAGCTGGGCCACCTCGGAGCTCACTTCCTGCGCTGGGACTGATCCGGCACCTTCCTGCCGAGGGCCGGTCTCGTGTGCCGGTGCTACCCCCGGCACCCTGTCCCTGGTGACAGAAATCCAGTTGCTGCTCTATAGGACTCCCTGAAAGCCTCTGGCTGCTCCCTAGGCTCTGCTCTTGAAGGATTTGAGCCTTCTACTTAAAACACACGCAAAGTAAAAGTATATAACATGTACCTTTTTGCAGGCAATATCTTATTGCTGGAAGGCAGAGAGAATTCTGAGAAACAGAAACTGATGCTCATTGACTTTGAATACAGCAGTTATAATTACAGGTAATATGCTAAAGTAAAATGCTATTTCAAGACTGTTTTATTGTGACTCTCATAAAACAGTCATAGGAGAAAGCAGGTAAAAACATGATTCTGATTTGAGTTTCTCAGCTGGAAGCAGAAGCAGTTAGTCCCAGGGGCCCGTGATGCAAGTAACTAAAACCTGGAATCAGGTTTTTCCTTTTGGCCTCAGAGGCCATTCTCACCTGATGACAGTACTGATGGCAGGAGTTGGCTTTTGGACACTCTGTGTCTTGAGTGGTGTGTTCAGGTGGTGCTGTCCCAGCCCTGGCAGGCAGGATTCGGATGATCACCCAGTTGGCTCCTGGTCATTAAAGCAGTCAGACTCCTGCAAACTCAGGAGGGCCAGACCACTCCAGGGACGGGCGCCTGGGACTCCTTTTCCCCTTTCTGCAAACAAGCTGCCTCCTGGCATCGTGGTGTGCCTCATTCCTGTACTCTTACTTCAGGGGATTTGACATCGGGAATCACTTCTGTGAATGGATGTATGATTATAGCTACGAAAAGTACCCTTTCTTCAGAGCCAACATCCTGAAGTATCCCACCAGGCAACAACAGGTAAGTTTTTAGTCTTCATATATTTGATAGGTAAAGTACATAAGTCAGTTTTATGCAGTTAGAATAACTCTTAATTTTTCAGATGGCTTTTCTTAAAACATGGAAAGGTTAAGCAAACCTGTGTGTTACGTTTTCTGTTAAACATAGAGGCAAATTTGCTCATTCTAGCCCAGTTGCTTACCTCTGTGCCAGAGACACTTGTATTCAGAAAGGAACAAAGCTTCCTTTCTGTTCCTCTAGTGTTCTTTTTCCCCAAAGCCCAGGCTCCTTTCTGTTTTCTGGCCTCCTTTTGGGGATCACTGACCTCCCTCTTAATTTCATCCTGTGCAGAGAGAAGTAATGTGCTAGGCGCAAGACTGAGTAGCTGGATGGAAAACAGGGTGGAAATGATTCCCTTTCTTGTTCTGGATCGTGGGAAGAATCATCCCAGTGGGCATTCCCTCCTGGGACCGTCTGTTCCATTCCTCCACCCACTGCTGCGGCGGGGGTTGAGCTCAGGAGGCCGTGATGCCACCTCCAGCCGGGCTGGGGCCCACACCCCCAGCCTGCCTCTTTGGGGAAGCCCCTCTTCATCCTGGAGCCCCACCCCAATGACCAGTGCCTTGTACAGGAGGCCAAGGGTGACAAGGGCAGGGGTGCACTTAGTTGACACTGAGACTCACTCAGCAGCTGGCACTTCTTCCCAGCCATCGGGCCAGGCACCATCACAGGGGTCTTCAGGCAGTGTCCCACCCTCGAGGAGTAGCTGTCGAATGTGGCATACGGTTGTGTCTCAGTGGGGTGTGTGTGGATGTGTGTGGATGTGTGTGTTAGAAACAGTGTTTGCTGTATTCTGGCCACATTTTCAGGCTGAGGCATGAACTTGAGTATGTCCAGAGCAAAGTGGCCAGGACGGTACTGGGCCTCAAGGTCATGGATGAAAAGAAGAAAGGGTGGGAGAAAGGGGGACTGTTTCACCTGGGGAAGGGACAGCTCACAGGCAGTCTTGCAGTGTTTGAGTTATTGTCATGCTGAAGAGAAATTAGACTTCTATAGAAACTGGGTAGCTGTAGGGGTGAGAGCTCTCCAACCAGTAAGGGGAGATTTTCATTAAGGAGTAAGATTTTGTTTTAATAAGAGGCAGAACTGTATAATTGTTAAACCTGTGGTTTTCTGTGTGTTAATACCTATCAATATAATATGTAATGTTCAAGAATCTCCTAAATATGAATTCACATGTAGACTAAATGTGGAACCTGGTAAAACCTTAGGAAACCGATCTCTGCTTCAAACCAAAATTAAACTTTGCAAATGTATTAGCTTAACCTAAGTGTGTCAGGGACCATTAATATTTCAGAGCTGGAAGGAACCTTAGCATTGTCTAGTCCAGCTCCCACGCTGAGGGAACATCTGCCAGCAAAGCTCGGAGAGCCCCAGGGCCTCGGGGCTGGCACACTGCGGCAGCCCTGTATGGGCACAGCTTGGAGGTCAGACAATGGAAAACGGAAGTGTGGATTAGATTAGAAAAATGATTCTTCCTCTCTAAGGAACTAGTAGCTGGTTTCCTGTAACTCTTGTCAGCAGTACTGCATCAAGTCTGTTAGAACTTCTGATGGTAAATTGACTCTGATGGGAGCAGAGGTGGTACTTGCTGCTAGATGAGGTGAGCTTCCAGAATCCCTGCCCCGGGGCAGCAGCAGTGGTCACTTCTGCCAGGCTTTCGCCCAGATGATGTGAAGTCCTGTAGGTGCCTCTGCTTCAGGACAGCTGTTGATACTGTCTGGTCTTAACCACCCCTGAACCTAACGTGATTTTTTCTTTTTTTTAAGCTCCATTTTCTTTCCAGTTACTTGGCTGCATTCCAGAATGAATTTGAAAACCTCAGTAATGAAGAAAAGTCTATTATAGAAGAAGAAATGTTGCTTGAAGTCAACAGGTAATTCTTTCCATTTTTGATATGTAAAGACAGATGACTTCTCTGTAGAATGTATTCAGGATGCCTACCTGCCATCGCGATGTTTCAGGAGCTTGTATTTTGACAAAAATAGGAAATTTGGTTCTTCTCCATTGTGGCTGAGCTTGTTCAGCTCTTTCAGATTCAGCATAGAGCAGGTTAAACAGATTTTGTGTACAAGAAGGTCATGCTGGCTTGGATGGAGTTCCCAACTGTAACCTATACAGAAAGACTCAAATAAATCAGGCGGCTGCCCCCAGCCGCGGAGCCCTGCTGCTGAGTGTTTAGCTGATCTCCTGGAGGGCTGGGTACCATCCAATGTGTTGTGACTTGTAAATTTCTCCTAGGAAATGATTAAAAATCGTGTGCTTTGGTTTTAAGTCTTGCTTTTAACTGCCTGTTGACCTCTAGTACAATTCACGTTTTCTCAGCAGCTTCTCAGTGTAGGGTCCCAGAAACTTCCAGATGCTGCGAAGGTCTAGATTATAAAATCACTGCTTATCCACACTCATCTCTTCAGTCAGGAGGGCCTTGGGTTATTCCTGGTGTTTTGGGTCTCTGTGAGATTATTCAGTGACGTGGCTGATGAGGTAGCCTTGGCTGGCCTAGTTTGTGGTGTCTACCCCACTCAGCACAGATGGCATCTTCATGGCCTCCGGAGGGGCCGGCCCCTCTCTGAGCTACTCCCCGGGCCACCCTCAGCACGGGCCTCTCTTTTCTGTTTCTGGAATTGGAAGACTAGAAAAGTGGAGGAGAGCTCAGATGGAAAGGCTGGTAGCACCCCGGGAAGTCCCTGCAACAGCCAGAGAAGAGTGTAGGATTGTGAGGACACTGAAGCAGTCACTCCTGTGGTGGAGCGAACCCTGAGGGTGTGACTGTGCAAGGAACTTGGGCTCACAGTTCTTGGTGGGGGGTCAGTGCAGCTGAGAGAGGGGGTCCAGCTTACACTTGCAGAGGCTGCCTCCCTCCGTGCACGTAGCCAAGGGCTTTTCCAGCATGGTCTCAGGGGCCTCGGTCTGAGCCCCATGGGTGTGACTGTGCACCAGGGAGGGATGGCTGGGTGTGTTCACACATGCACTTCCACCTGGCCCTGGCCCGCAGTGAGGCAGGGGGTGTGACCCTCCCGTGTTCTCAGTTGCCAGAGAATATAGTCCTGTTGCATTTACCATGGGGGGCTGATTTTGCATCCAGAGGAGTTAAAATGTCCATCTGGTGTGAAATTACCTCACCCATCCCTGAGCTGATACTATATGTCTTATGTGTATTTCTTGCTTCTTTAATGACAGGTTTGCCCTTGCATCCCATTTCTTCTGGGGACTCTGGTCCATCGTACAGGCCAAGATTTCCTCTATTGAATTTGGATACATGGTATGTTTGGGGACTGGTTTTCTCATTCTTACTTGCAGGAAAGCTAGGCAGGCTGTGATTTTATCCTAATTTTAAGAACTGCCTTTGACATTGAAACAGTATTTTTAAGATAAACCTGCTGTCGTTCCATATCCGGGGAGGACACAAAATTCTGTAGTTGCCCTTTCTTTGGGGCTCAGGTGGTGGGAAATGGCTAATTCATTCATTTATCCTCCTCAGTCCTTTAATAGGATGATTTCTACTTAAATGCAGAAAGTTTGGTAATGCAGGCAAAGAAAGAAGAGGGAAATGTGGATTTTAAAGCAGATTTGGAGTCAAAGTCAAATAATAATTGTAAGACAAAGTAGACTTTAGAAGATCTGGAGATAAAGAAGGGCATTTCGTGATAATAAAGGGGTCAGTTCATCAGGAGGACATAAAAAAATCCTAAATGTAAAAAACATGAAGTAAGAACTTGACAAAAGTAAAGGGAGAGAGAGTGAATTCACCAGTATAGATTTCTCGTCCCCTCTCCTTGTAACTGCCAGAACAAGTAAACACAAAGGCAGTGCGGACGGCGGGCGACCTGAGCGGCACGGCCACCCCCTTGACCCAGCGAGCATTCAGGGGCACCCCCCCTCCGCCTTGGACCACATGCGGGGCCGTGGGACAGGCCTCAGCGGACTTGGAAGGATGGACACAGACCGTGTCCTCCCACCACCATGGACTTAACTGGAAATCAATAACAAAGATACCCAGAAAGTCCCCCAGTTACTTGGAAATTGAATAGTATACTTCTAAATAAACCCTGGGTCAAGGAAAAAATTAAAAAGAAAATAAGAAAATATTTTAAACTGAATTACAAAACACAGCATATCAGAATTTGTGGGATGTAGTTGAAGTGTTTAGAAAGACGTTTATAGCTTTAAACATTTATAAATCTAACTGTTTATATTACATCAGAAAATTCTCAAGCCAGTGATCTTTAAGCCCAAAGTAAATAGGGTTGAAAATAAAGGTAAGAGTGAAAATCATTGAAATAGAAGATGTACAAATAATAGAGAAAATTGGTGAAAGCAAAAGTTGGTTCTTTGAAAAAACCCAGTAAAATTTGTACATTTCTGGCTATACTAAGCACAGAAGAAAAAGACACAAATTTTACTGCTATCAGGAATCAAAGGAAATCACCACATAGCCTATTTAACCTGAAGAGTAAGAGACTTTTCTAAACTGATAGAAGCCAGAGAAGAGAGGACATTGTGTGATCGCATTGGTGTGGACTCTAGGCAAGTCCCGCCTGTGGCAGCAGAAAGGGGACCAGCAGCCCCTGTGGCCAGGGGGGGGAGGCGCTGACTGCAGAGGGGCCTGAGGGGTCTCCTGGGGGTGGTGAGCTGCTCGTACACGTTTGTTAAAACTCTTGAACTCTACATTTTTTCAAAATAGGTTAATGTTTGTGGTATATAAATTGTACCTCAAAGTCAGTTTTTTAAAAAGTGATGTAATTTTCTTATGTTCAGAACTGCAAACTGAAAGAATTTTAGATTGGGAATAGGTCCTTAGGAGATTGTGTTGTCCACACTGATGAACGGGTTGAGGAAACAGACCCAGAAAATGAAAGTGGCTCGACGGGTACGTCAGGAGCTGGGCGCCGCAGGGGGCCCCCAGATAGTTGTCTGACTTGCACTCTTTGTTCCCCGCTGCTGACATCCCAGCAGGCGCCTTTATCGGTCGATGAGGTCAGCGGAGGCCAGGCGAGCGGCCCTGTCTGAGCTGGCAGGAGAGGCTGGCCGGGACAGGGGGCTGTGGGCCAGTGTTGTCCCTGCGAGTGTCCGAGAGCAGCCCTCCTGGCCTGGGGGAACGGGCAGGGCCCGGGCCTGCAGGAGCCCTCTTGGTGAGGCCTCCCCTTTGTCTCTGTCTCCTAGGACTATGCCCAGGCCAGGTTTGAGGCCTATTTTGACCAGAAGAGGAAGCTAGGGGTGTGACTGGGAGGCCTTCGCGCACTTCATCACTGGACCGCGGGGGAAGGCAGCTGAGCGGGGGTCTCCTCTGCGCTTTGACCACTGTACCCACAGCAAGAAGCCTGGGGACACCCGCTACAGAACACAGATGTGTATGATACGACAGACTGTATTAAAATTGAGTAACATTTCTTTCATACCTTGTTTACGATTTCACTAGGACTCTTTGGAATGAGATTGAGAAGCAGAAATATAGTACAATAGTGCAATATCTTAAAATCCTTTTAATCTAGTGAAGGCATTTTATATCGGGGGCTCAAAGCTGAATTTCACTCAGATTTGGCAAACAGGAGTAAACAGTGTTACTGTGGGTACCTTTTGGGGATTAATGTTGGTTTTTAAAGATTGAGTTAATGTGCCGCGAACATTGTGACCAGGCTCTTCGTAGGTGACGATGTGTGGCAGACACTACTCACTCCTCGAGGACAGAGGGTGAGCAGAGACATACTGTGAAGTTGCCCCAAGGCCTTAACCTGAGTCGTCCCGGGAAGCTGCTCTCCCACCCCCTGGGTCCCGGTGGCCGGGGCAGCAGGCAGAGTCCCCAGCCACGTGCGGTGGCCGTAGCTCCTCTGTCCTGTTGTACTTCTGTTGTTCTGCAGAGGAGTTTCCCTTTAACTGGATATAAACCTTCGCCACGCCCTCCTCCTAACCAAATGTGCTGTATTAGCCCCGTCTTCGGGGCACACCGTGATGCCGGGGCCCACAGAGGGCTGGGGCTGGGCAAGGGGCCTGTGGGCGCACACCCCTCAGCTCCCTTCCCCTGCCCCCAGGCGTGAACAGGCCGCTTTGTCTAGCTTGCTGTAGCCTTTTTCTCCTCCACCTCCACTCAGCCTGGATGGAGCTCGGGATTCCATGGCATGGGCTGGTTTCCCAAGGACGTGGATTTGCCCAGAGCCCCCTGGAAGTTTCTTGCCTCCTCTGGCCCCTGGGGCCGAGCTGGGGTGGGGGGTGGGGGGCACTGGACCTTGGCTTCTCCCTGACCCGCCCCAGATGTGCTTGTTCTCGTGGGACACGGCAGCCTGTATTATGTGAAATGTGGAGACGTGGATAGGATATAGCTGTGAAATCCATATACATTAAATGCCCTTTGTTAATAAGTTCTTAGGTTTTTGTTTTTTTTACTCTGAACTTTTTTTTGGTGCATACATGTCTGCTACCAGAGAGATTGTACTATATAAAAAATAAAATTAACCTAACCTCATCTGTCACCTTTGGATATGTCCTAAATCTCAGGGGACTCCTACCACCATCACACACCCGTGGGAGGCCCTGCACCCATCTGCCCAGCGCCTCCGCTCAGCCTGCCCATGAGGGCTGCAGCTGGGCCTCCTTGAAACCCCACACTCCTGGTTTCCCTCCATCCTCCCTGGTGCCCCTTCCTGCAGCCTGACCCCTGAATGCTGGGGGGCCTGGGGTCTGACCTCAGCAGGCCCTCCTCACGCTGGGCCCCAAAGGGCTCTCAGCCGTCACCCCAACCCCAGGACGGCCTGTGACTGCCCCAGACATAACCCGACTCCTCCCCCTGCCTTGGGAAGGATGCAGAAGAAGTTAGGGACTGTGGTTGTGTCTGGGGAGGAACCGAGATGGCTGGAGTCAGGGCAAGAGGGAGGACCTTCACTGTCCCCTCACAGACATTCACTGTTGAACCTGGATCACGCTCCTGCCTCAGATCTCCAGGAGCCTCCCACTTGGATGACAGACCTGACCTCTGCCCGTGCCCCCAGGTCCTGGAGCCCACAGACCCCACCCTGCCTCATCCATCTGCCCCCAACTGTCCCGGGGCCTTTTTCCTAGATCTACCAAGTTACAAACCATTCTCTCAGCTAAAATGCTTCCTAGTAGCTCCTTAACATGACTGGCTTCCTTGCGTGGTTCCAATGTCAGCTCAAAAAGGCACCTCCTCAGGCCCTGCTGACCCAGCCATCACTGGCCCCTGCAGCTCAGCTTGTCCCGGGGCCTTTGCTTGTTTGCCTCCTATGCTAGCCGCAAGTTCGGGTGAGCTGGGCCCAGCCTGTCCTTAGTTCCTATGTGGGGTGTCCCCTGAGGGGAGGTCCTGGAAGCTCCATCCTCCCCACTGGTCCTGGGTGGCTCTGAGGTGACCAGATGGCCCCTGTGTGCAGGGGTCAGCCCTGGGCTAGTCATTGGGCCAGGTGACCCCTCCTGCACCTGCCCACCATCCTCTGTACATCGTGTTCCCATGGCATCCAGTCTTCAGCCAGTGCCGCCAGGCCCCCACGAGCTTTGGACCTGGGATCCCACGCCTGCCTTCCCACACCAGCGCTGAGCACCTGAGCAGGGCCAGCTCATGTCTCTTGCTCACCACACCCCATGGGTCCACACAGCCCCTCCCAAGCTCTGCCCAGCTCTGCCCCTTGGGTGGGAGGCTTCAGTTCTAATCGAAGCCTGTCCCTCTTCCAGCTGCAGCCCTCCCATGTGGGCTGAGCCTACTGGGCCCTCCACTCTGCTTCCAGCCAGGCCGTTAACCTGTTTCTGCAGGAGTCTCCCGGCCAAGTCCACCAGGCAAAGGGAATTGCTGCTGGACCACTGGGGTCCCCACCACCAGCACCAGGGGCTCCGAGCAGCAGGCCAGGACCCGAGGGACAGGCTCCTCCTGGCACCTGGCCCCAGGGGAGCCACAGCAAGGCGGCCACATGGCAGCCTTTATCCCAGGGCCTCCAGCCAGAAGAGCCTCTGCAGCAGTTTGGCAGGAGGAAGCAGGGCCTCCCGGCTGGGGAGGGAACCCAGGCCAGAGAAAACCACAGGATGCCAGCGTCTAGTCCCACTCCCACCAAAGGATGGCCTTGGGGCGCACGACTGGCCACCTGGGAAGGGATGGGAGGGGCATGGCCTAGGGCGGCCTGGAAACGGGCTGGTGGCTGGCTCTAACCTGTGGGGACCCCGGACAACTACCCTTCTCCATGCAGGCGTGTGGCCTTTGGTGTGTGATGCCCTCGGCGGGGGGAGTGGACTGCTTGGCGGGGGGGCAGGGGTCTGCTCTGCTTCCCAGCACTCTGGGCCCTGGGGCCAGCACGAGGGTGTGGGCATGGAAACCTTGGCTGGGTGGGTGACAGGCACACACCCTCCTCACCCAGAGCACCCCAAACATTCCACAGCCTGTCTGCACTCTCCCAAGGAAGGGGCACTCACTCCCCTGGGTCCTGGCTCTGCCCACCTATGCCCCTAGTCTGGGATCACTGCAGCCGTGCTCCCGAGTGCTCCCCGACTTCTCAGAGGCCCCAGATCCTGACCAGTGCTTCTCCTTCCTCACAGCCTCAGAGCAGCCGTGGGTGGAAAGGAGAGTACGTGGAAGATGAGCTCAGGGGTGGGTACCGGGTCCAGGCGTGAAATCCAGAGGCTCAGAGTGGGGCAGGGAGCTGCCCTGCCCAGAGCCCTGCCATCCCGGGTGCCCGGCTTCTCCTGGTCCTGCCACCCAGCCCTCCCCAGCTCACTGGGTTCTGGACAAGGCCAGAATGCAGGCCCCGGACTTCTCCCTTTATTTATTTCTTTTCTCAAGCCTCGGGAGGTAAAAGCAGGGTTCGTGGGCACTGCCCACAGCCAGGTGCTAGTCGTCTTCCACGGTGAAGGTGAAGGGACTCAGCTTGTAGCCAGTGCCCGAGTAGAACTTGTTCTGGAACTCCACCCTGGGGACGGGGCGGGTGGTGAGGGTACAGCCCACGCCCCAGCTCCCCCCCAGCCCCTGTCCTCTCCCCCCACGCGCACCAGTGCAGCCGCAGGGCGTGCAGGAAGGCCGAGAGCCCCTCCATCACCAGCAGGATGGCCACGGTCATCACGGCGAAGGCGGCAAAGACAGGCACCAGCACCAGGGCCGCCACACCCATCTTATGGCCCAGGCGCAGGCCCACGCGCATCACCATGGCCCAGAGGACCTCGGACAGCTCTGTGGCCAGAGGCACAGGGGCCCTGAGGCCTGGGCCAGGGGGGACCAAGGGCAAGGGGGTGGCACCTGGGCCGCCCGCCAGCTCCCAGGGGCGCGCGAGGGAGCCAGGCCCGGGACCGCGGCTGGGACTCACGGGCATGGGCCAGGCTCAGGGCCCAGAGGCGCAGGTAGGAGGCCGTGTTGGAGATGCAGCCCAGGCAGAACTCGATGGTGTGGATGGCCTGGTGCATGAACACCTCGGAGAAGGCAAACTGGGGGTGGGGGGGTGGCAGCAGGTGAGGGGCAGGGGGCAGCCAGCAGCACCCCCACTCCAAAGGTCGGCACTCACCTCGGCCTCCTCGGCCGGCCGCGGGGACACCTTCTCCTCATCGGAGCCCCAGCTGTTCACTGAGGCACTGGCCTCCTGTGAGTCCAGAAGCCCAGCCTTGTCCCCAACCTGGGGGTGGGGAGCAGGTGCATCAGCACCCCCAGCACCCCCAGCACCCCCTTACTGCCTGCTCAGAGCAATGGCAGGAGGCTGGCAGAGAAGCTGAGGCTGGCTGGGGTCACAGCCGGACACGGCCTACCCCTGCTCCCCAGCCTCCACCAACCCTCGGGGCCACAGCCCGGCACAGTCCCCCCGAGATGGCCACCCCCACGCCCCCCAGCCTCTACCGGTGCTCGGCCAGCGGGCCCCCTCTGCCGGAGGCGGCGGTGGTGCTGCTGGCGCAGGTACAAGGGCGTGCCGAGCAGGAGGATGGGCACCATGGCCAAGGCGAGGATCACCAGTGTGGGCTGCACCACTTCCTATGGGCGAGAGGGTACCCCACGCTCAGAGAGCGCGCAGCCCCACTCCCGGCATTCCCCCTCCCCGCCCAGCCCGAATGAGCAGCGCCGTCACTCCCTAAGGAATCCCGCCTGCAGAGAAGGGGCTGTCCGCTTCTAGCACCTTCTGTGCCTGCCCACCTGCCCAGCGTAGAGTGGCCGGTTGGAGGTGCTGCGTGAGAAGAGGAACATGTTGATGAAGTGGATGAGGATGCTGGGGGCCGAGGCGGCGCCGGCGGCCGAGAAGCGCAGCCACTTGTAGCCCACCATGAAGACGAGGTAGCCGAAGAGCCCCAGCAGGAAGGTCAGCTCGGGCAGGAACTCCAGCGGCAGCCGGTGCCACTGGCCGAAGTGCCTGGGCCGGGGGGGGGACAGGGCCGGGTCACCAGGCCCAGCCTGGCCCCACCGCCCGCGCCCACCTGCCCGCAGGCCCTGCAGCCCTGGCCCTCACACGTGGTTGAAGACTCCGAGGACCACCCCAAAGGCCATGTGGACGACCCCCAGGATGATGGACATCTTCATCTTGAAGGAGTTGAGGAAGCTCAGGTGGTTGGTGGCCAGGCTCCAGATCTGGGACGGGGACACAGCAGGACGCGGGGGGAAGGCTCAGGGGGGCAGCTCTGCACACAGGGGTCGCAGGGGGCAGCCCGCCCACCCCCAGCCGCCGCCACCTGCAGGCGAGTGGACTGGACGCACCGGGTCGATGCCGAAGGGGTAGGGTCCGAGGAAGACGCCGGTGACATTGGGGTCCAGGGCGAGCAGCGGGTGCTGGGCCAGGAAGGCATCGCTGCGGCGACAGCGGGCAGGGGTCAGGGCTGGCAGGGCCTGGTGGGGGCCGCGGGGGTGCGCGGGCCCTGGGCCTCACCTCCAGCCGGACCGGTTGGCCATGGCGGCCACGCTCCAGCCCGAGTGGAAGATGGCGGTGGCGCGGCTGAAGCACTCGTTGTAGACGAAGCCCGTGTAGATGGAGAACAGGCCCATGAGCAGCAGCAGGTAGCGGCCCCCGAAGAAGGTCCGCCAGATCTGGGGCAGGGGCAGGTGCTGGGATGGCGGCCCGGGCTCCCACCAGCCTGCCCCTGCCCGGACCCCCTGGTGCCCCCCAGGCCCCCTCACCTCGTTCTGCGAGGCCTTCACGGACGGCCGGTTCTCGGCCAGCACCATGGCCAGGGCGAAGAGGAACATGAGCAGCCCGTGGCCCACGTCCCCAAACATGACGGCGAAGAGGAAGGGGAAGGTGATAATGGTGTAGGGCGCTGCGGGCAGAGGGGGCACGTGGTGGGTTACCCAGGACCCCGCTGAGCTGGGCCAGGCCTCCCCGTAGGAGACCCCAGAGCCCCCACAGCCCTGGGACCCCAGCAAGGCGAAGGTGGTGTATGCGAGGCAGGGGCCTGCGTTCAAGAGCTCACTGCTTACTAGCTGTGTGACCTCGGGGTAGTGACTTAACCTCTCTGAGCTTCCTTCTCCCTGGCTGTAAAATGGAGATAACAAAGGCACCGTTTCTCAGGCAGCACCTGGCTCACCACAGTGCTCAATACAGAGATCAGCGGTTCTTTAGTCACAAGAAATGCTTTAAATGTAACGGCGCACACACCACACTAACGCAAAACGTTAACAGAGAAAACCACGTGACGGGAGCATAGAGAACTCAGTGCTCCGGCGTGATTTTTCTATAAACCTACAAGTACCCTGATCAAACAAGAGGACAGGAAGGGCATCCAGGGAGCCCAGAGGCAGTCCCCAGATGGCCATGGCAAGTTCCGGAAAGCTGATTTGCTCACGAAACCTCAACAGTCTTGGTTTCCCTCCAGTAAAAGGGGAATAATTCCTCCCAGGGCGATAGGACAGGCCAGTGCCTCTCCCCAGAGCTGCCACTTGAGAGCTTCAGCATCCCATCCCCAACCATGGCTATCTGGGCCATCGAGCTTGCTCAGTCCGCTCAAGCAACGTGCACACAGTGGGCTGTGGGGCAGGGGAAGCCTCGGGGGCCCAGGCAACTGGCCTCCTGCCCCCCGACCCACGAAGTCCCACCACAGCCCCATATTGCACATCCAGCCCGGGGCTCACCCAGATGCCCAGCTGCGGCGAGGGGAGGCCCCACCTGGCAACGCTGGGGACACTGGGCCTCCACCCACCTGGTGGTACCAGCCCCCATGGGGTCTGGAGGGAGAGGGAGCAGGGGGATGACAGAAGAGGCATCAGAGGGCAGCAGGAGTCCAGGATGACAGACACGGAGGAGCCCCAACCCAGCCCCGGGCCCAGAGCCCAGCGGTGTCCGCAGAGCAGGGCCGCCCTGACAGCAGGAGGTGCCCGACGCCCCCCAGGGGCTGCCACCAGGCATCATGTGGCCAAATCTTGCTCTATTTGCATGAAACTCAGGAAATGCAGGCTTTTGCAAAAACTCAACTTTTAAGCATTGGCACCTGTGGTGGACACCCATGGGAGGGGCACCCCTGGCTCCCTGCCACCTGCTCCATGTGCCCTCCCCAGCTTCTGCACGCTGTGCCAATGACAGCCTAGGTGGGCCGTTTTGGAAGAGTGTCCGAGCCGGCCAGCACCTGGCTGATGGGGCCGGGGTCTGACCACCCTCACCCCCCACCCCCAGGGCAGCCTGGATGGGGCCAAGCCCCGGGGAACAACTCGGCAGGATCAGGCCGAGGCTGGGGCTTCACTGCAGGAGGCTCAGCTCACTCCCCTCCCCGACCAGCTTCCTCCCCCAGCCCCACCCCATGCTCAGCTTCCTTCCCTCCCCGTCCTGCTCCCCCTCTCTCGGCAGACCCCTTGCACCAGAATCCCGGGCTCAGGATTAGCTTCTGGGGAAATCTGACCTAGGGCCACAACCAACTCAAATTTTTCTTAAAACACAGCTGACTCTGCCTCATCTGCAACCTCTGACAATCGTCAACTCCTGGAGACTGTATTATTATTCCCATTTTAAACCGGGAGAAACCGAGGCTCAGAGAAGCTAAGGAACTTATCAAGGCAAACGGGTTGGGCTCCAAAGGTTGCAAAGCCTCCCGTAAAATGAACTTCTATGGGTGGAACGTGCCGGGGCAAACGGGCAGCGCCACACAGGCCCGATTACCGTGGCCCCTGCGAACGCGGCGGGGTGGGCGCCTCTCCCCGCACGAGCTGGGGGCCCGGGCCGGGGACGCCGCAGCTCTCACCGGGGTTGACCTCCTGGTAGCGGCCCACGCCATAGGCGTCCACGATGCTCTGGAAGCTGGCGGTGAAGCGGTTGGTGCGGATGAGGGTTGGGGGCTCGTCCCGGCAGGGGATGCAGTGGGCCACGGCGCTCACGCCCGCCTCGCTCTGGGCACCGGGGAGGCACAGAGACACGCAGGGACTGACGGTGGGGCCTTCAGGGACCCTCGGGCCTCTCCAGCCCCCAGGTGGCCCAGCTGGAGCCGCAGAGCACCTGGGGGCTCCCAGGGCCGGCCCTGGGGGCGTGGGCAAGCCCTTCCGGCTCTGGGCCTTGGGCTCTCCTCTGAGTGATGGGGTAAAAAGCCCATCCCCGCTTTGGGGTGGGTCAAGAGATTGGCTGCTTGGGAAATGAAAGCAGGTCACCGGGAAGGGGGTGCCCCATCCCCCACGACCCTGAGCACCTGCTTCTCAGCTCAGCCCAGCCCACTCCAGCTGTTCACGCTATGGCCACCCCTTGCTCCCATTTCACAGCTGAGGAACCTGAGGCTCCGGCAGGCCCAACACTGCACAGCGGAACATGGATTCAAGCCCAGATTCTGACTTTTTAACTTCCCCATGCAGTCTCCTGGGTACCCCAGGCCCCATCCCAGGGGCTCTGGGTCATTGGAGCAATCACGGCAGGCTCCCCAGAGGCTGTAGCATGGGGGCGGCCATGCAGGGCCTGAGGCTAAGAGGTGGGGCCCCCATGTGCAAAGGTGGTGGGAACACGAGGTGTCCTGGGGGGGTGCCGGCCAGACCCGCGGCCCCCGCTCACCGAGCTGCCCTGCAGGGCCCGCTGCAGGGCGGGCAGGTCGCGCGTGGGGCACCAGACCTCGGCGACCAGGCACTTGTGGGTGGCGCTCACGCTGCACTGGTTGAGGGCCAGGTACACGGCCTTCATCTTGCGGACCTGCACCTGCCAGGGCGGCAGCAGCCGCTGCACCCGGCCCAGCACCTGGCCCAGGAAGCGCTCGGTCTCCCCCAGCACCTGGGGGCCAGAGCGGGCGGTCAGGGCGAGGCAGGGCCCCGGGGGCAGGCAGGGGGTCCAACCGGGCCGTGGGGGCCCACCTCCCGCAGCTCCTGGGCCTGCTGCTGCAGCTGCTGCAGGACCCCGCGGCGGGCCTCCTCCGGCTCCGGGAACGGGAAGACGTGGCAGTGGAAGCTGGTGGGGGGGAGGGTGTCATGAGGCCCGAGGGTGGCCTGGGTGGGGGGCAGGGGGAGGGCAGAGTTGGTCCTGGGCTGGGTTGCACAGGGAGAGGGGCAGCGGCTCACCAGTCAGTGATCTTGCGGATCTTCTGCCCGATCTGCTCGCCCCAGTAGGAAATGAGGAAGGTCATCCACGTGGTGGGCTCACCCTGCAGGGCCAGGATCAGTTTACCCCAGAGCCCTCACTCTGCCCTAGGACGAACCCCCTGCCTCCCACACACACACATCCCAGCCTGAGCCCCCTGCCAGACCCCCCCAGCGTAGCCCCCCACCCACTCGCCTGGCCTGGGCCTCTGCCCTCATGCCCAGCCCGCCCCCTGCCTGCTCACCGTCGTGGGGTCCTCCAGCTGCTGCTCGGTCTCCAGGAAGCTGGCGATGAGGAAGCCCCGGCAGGCCCTCCAGAGCAGGCGCTCCAGGGCGGCGGCCTTGGGGGGCTCCACAGCACCTGCCACAAAGCTGCAAGCCGGACGGGGCGGCTGCAGCCCTCCCTGCCCACTTCCACCCGCCAGGCCCTGCCCGGGACAGCTCCCCCAGCACACCTACTTCCCCCCCAGTTAAAGCAGGAGCCCACCCGGCTGGGCTGGCAGAGGAGAAACCCCCCGGGAGAGGGCTGGGGACCCTGGAGAAATCCAGGCCTGAGCAGGGAGGCAGAAGTGAGGGAAGGAGCACTGGACAAGGAGTCCGGACTCCAGCCTGGCCTGCCCCCATGTGGTCCAGGGGAGAGCACAAAGCTGCTGGCCCTTACTCACTTGACCCTCAGGTCCTGGTGTGGCCCCCCGGGGGCCTGCAGCAGGGGCGTCCTCTCCGAGGGCCCGTCCGTCAGGGTGGCCGCGAGCTAAGGGCCAAGAGGCACCATAAGTCTCAGCTCACACAAGGCCTGGCACCCCCCTGCCTGCCCTCCGCTGGGCTGGAGCTGACCGGGGGGCCGTGGCCCTGGCCCAGCACGGCCGCGTGGAGCTGCAGCTGGTGCAGCTGGGCCCGCAGGGCCTGCTGGTTGCCACACACATCCCGCAGCTCCTGCGCCAGGCGGTCCGTCTCCTCCTGGATGCGCAGCAGGTCGCGGGGCGGGGGAGCCGGCAGCTTCCCCTCAGGCGGGGGCAGCGCCAATCCAGCCCGCCGCACCTCCTCCTGCAGGAACGCTGGGGGGACAGGGGTCAGGGGCGGCCATCGGGACAACCACCGGCTAACGTCCAACTGCAGCTGAGGGCTGGCCAGTGCTGAGGGGACCTCCCACCATGAGCTACCCCCAAACCTCCAGCGGCCACCAGCTAGCTAACTCCTCTTGTCAGAGACCCCTGGAAAAATCTCAGGGCAAACCCCCATCTCTCTGTGCTCTGGTCTGGGCTGCTGCCCCCAACCCAAACCCCACCCCCAATTCCTGGGGGACTACCCCAGCCCAGACTTTGAGCCCCAGAGGGGTCTCCTGGGCAGGCCGGCCCCTGGCATCATGGGGCTGCGGGCAGAAGCTTAAATGGAGGTCTGTGTTCCAGAGGCCTATTTGAGTTAAAATCAAGCTAACGAGCCATTAAATAAAGAGTGTTCTCTCCCACCTTGGAGTGGGCAGGGGCAGCCAGGGGCTCGAGCCTTTGGTGCTGCAGGTTCTGCCTGGGAGGGTCCCTTGGGCCCGGGTCTCAGGAGGAGCAGGTCCTTGGAGGCACCCACCCTAGATCCCGGCCCCTGCACACCCGCCCATCCACAGCCAGGAAAGCTCTGGGCACACCTCTCCCCTGCTCGGGAGTCGCCCGGCCCCAGTGCTCACACCGTCCTGGCCCCTGCGTGGTACTCAAGCATCTTCCGAGCCACCCCTGGTCTGTGCCCTCTGCTCAGCAGACCCCTGGCTGCCCCGTTCCCAGGACACCCCACAGATCCCAGCTGCCCAGTCTTGGCTCTGGAGGGCCCCGGCCTGGACCTGCCTGCCCTGCCTTCCACCTGGCTACCTGGGACTCTTCCTTTCAGACCTCCTCCAGGAAGCCTGCCTGGGATGCGGGCACAAAGCCAACTCACTGAAGGTCTTCTCTAGCTCCTCGCAGCGCCGGACATCCACCACAAAGCGTCTCTGGAAGGCGCTCACTGACGCGTTGAGCTGTGGTTACCGCAGGGTCAGAGCCGGGGGCCAGGGGAGATCCCAACCCCAGGACCCAGGCCTGGCTTTTCTCCGGCTTCCAAAAGGGTATAGCATTTACAGCGAGTGTCCAGGTGCCCAATGGGAGGAGGGACCAGACCCCATGTGCCCCGGGGAGGGCCTGAGCAAGAGCCAGGGAGGTCTGGCTGGACCTCCTGAGGACAGAGAATCCACGGCAGGGGGCTGCCCAGATTCAGGCAGGGCTGGAGCCATGCTGGGTGGGAGGCGGGCACCCACCGGCTAGGACCAGCCCCTCCCCACCAGGCCCCAGTCGCCACTCACGTCTCTGAACTCCACGAGGCCCAGCTCGCCCAGCTGGCTCACGCAGGTGTAAGCCGCGGAGGTGGGCAGGAAGAGCTGGGTCAGCACCACCTCCTCGCTCCGGAACATGGCACCCATGTCCTGCAGGGTGGGAGGGAACGGGGGCTCAGTCGGGGAGGGCACAGCCTGTTCCGGGCTGCCCAGGCATTCCGTACCCCCCCCCCCCCCAGCTCCCATCATCCTGAAAGGCACTGCTGTCACCCCCACCTGACAGATGGGGAAACTGAGGCCCAGGAAGATGTGATGGGTGCTGAGGTCACACAGCCTCAGGACCCCACAAGCTGACCCCCAGCCCCACCCCAAGCTTGTTCTCAGCTCAATATGTCCCGCCAGAGACCCCTGTCCCCCACCCCGGATGCTCCTGGCGACACTGGCTCTTCTCCCAGCCTCCCACACTGATCCCCTGGCCTGCCCTGGCGAGAGCTGCTCACTCTTCGGGCCCCAGGCCAAAGGCCCCCCTCTGTGGACGGCTCCCCCCACAGGCCAAGGGCTTCCCCCCATGGACGGATTCTCCCCACAAATGCCCCCTCCCCATGGACAGCCTCCCCCAGCAGACGGCCTCCCCAGGCCAAGGGCTTTCCTTCATTGACAGCCTCACCCACAGACAGCTTCCCCCCACAGATGATTTCCCCCCACAGATGGCCTCCCCCACAAGCGGTCTCACCAGGCCAAGGGCTTTCCCCATGGATGCGCTTGCCCCCACCCAGATGCTTCCCCTCACGGATGGCTTTCCTCATGGATGGCCTCCCCCACAGACAGCCTCTCCCACCAATAGCCTGCCTAAGACCAATGGCCTCCACACATGGACAGGCCTCCCCCTGCACACAGCCTCCCCCCTGCACACGGCCTCCCCCACCACTCGGCCTCCCCCCTGCACTCGGCCTGCCCCCACCACTCGGCCTCCCCACTGCACATGGCCTCCCCCCACCACTCGGCCTCCCCCCAGCACACGGCCTCCCCACTGCACATGGCCTCCCCCCACCACTCGGCCTCCCCCCACCACTTGGCCTCCCCTTGCACATGGCCGCCCTGGCTGCCCAGTTCCCACCCCAGAGAGCCACAGTGACACCTGGAGACCCCCAGGACTGGGGGGTCCTGTCTGCAGTGGCACTGAAAGCCTCCCGCCTCCACCTCCCTGTCCTGTCTGAGTGCTGAGCGGTGGGTCTCCGCCGGGCCCCCAGGGCCTCAGCCAGGGCAGGGAGGAGTGAGGGCTCTGCCGGAAAGGGCCTTCCCGGGCCGGGCTGCCCACAGCAGGCAGCAGCCGTTGCGGTGGGGCAGGACCGGCTTCCCCGTGCTGGTGTCGAAACCCAGGAAAGTGAAAGCGGGTAACGGGCGGGTCGGGCCCGGCAGGCGGCCTCTTCCTGGGGCCCTGCGGATGCCGCGGCCACAAGCCAGGCTCCGGGAACCCCCTGCTCCGGGGCCTCTGCTCTTGGGGAGCAGGGCCAGCTACTTCCCCTCTCGGGGACTCAGTTTCCTTTGCTCTCCCACCGTACGGACAGGCCGGGCCGCGGGGGGAGTGTTTGGTGGCGGCCGTCCCGCCCGCTGTCTGGGCTGGGCCGGGGCTTGCCGGGCTGGTCACTTCCTCCCCTGGGCCAGGTTTACTCTAAACAGGGAGCTGCAGCCCTGGCCCTCCGGGGAGAGGAGAGAATGGACAGAGGGCTGCCCCTGGGGGCACAAGGGTGGGCAGGACGGGCCAGGCTCCATGCCTGCCCAGGCTGGGACTGCTGGGTGACCCTGGGCAAGTCTCTTGCCCCCTCTGGGCCTCTACTTCCTCTTAGGGTGAGTGGGGACTGGCTGCCCCTGGTGGGGACAGGACCTGGTGAGAGGTGACAGATAACACCAGAACCACAACCTCCAGGTAACCCCCTCACCCACACTGCCTCACTCAAATCCTAACTGCAAATCCTAACTAACTTTACAGACCCGTTTTCTATGGGGGCAGGGCATGAAGTCTAAGGTCACATGACCTGGTGGCCAAGCCAGGCAGGAGGGGCTGCGGGTCTGGAAGCCCCCACACACAGTAGGTGCTCAGGGGAGGGCTGGGGGGCAGGGCCTGCCAAATGTGGGGTTCTGGGGAGCCAGGTTTGGGGGTGCAGGGGCACAGCATTCCTGGACAGTGGCCATGGCAACTCTGGCCTGGTACCCCCAACTCAGAGGGGTATGGGGTCTGTGCCACAGTACTCCCAGAGGGTGGGATGCCCCCCGCCCTCTGGCGTTTGAGATCTCTGTCGCCTAACCCTACTCCTTGTCTCCCCTGCCCGAGCCAGGGGCCAACCGCCACGTTTACTGAGCAAGTGAAGAGGCCTCTGTCCTGTGGTCTCCTGGGTGCTGCCTCCAGCCCACCCAGCACCCTCTCCTCCTCCAGGACCCCCCCCACCCCCAGCGTGGCTCTTCCCAGCCCCTGCCGTCTCCTCCACTCCAGACTGGTGGGCTCTGGAGTCGCAATGACCCGGCTTCCCTCTGGCCCTGCCACTTCCTAGTTCGGGGGGCCTGTTTCCACATCTGTAGAACGGGTCCCTCCCTCAGGGGGCAATGCCCCGGGGACCGCTCCGGGCGCAGCCAAGGCCCGCAGCTGGCTGGCGGCTGGTAACATCCCCCCCACCTCCTGGCCTCGGTGGTCCCCCTCAAGGACCGACGACCCCCGGCGGGGGCGGCAGCCACTGGCCCAGCTGGGTGGGGGCAGCGGGGCGGGCAGCAGAGCTGGCAGGCTCAGCGAGCGGCGGGGGCACTCACCCCGGCAGGCCTGCGCGGCGCTGCCCCGCTCCGCGCTGCTCCGCTCCGCGCTGCCGGCTCCGCGCGCCCCGGGCCCGCCGCTCTGCGCTCCTGCCGCGGCGCCCACGCGGCTAACTCCGGCCTCAACGGGCGGGGCGGGGCCCTGGCACGCCCCGCCCAGGCCCCGCCCCCCGGCACGCCCCCGCCCAGGCCCCGCCCCCGGCCCGGACTCGGATCTGGGCGTCCCGGGATCCTGCGTGGCCGTGGGGCGCGGGATCCGCCAATGAGGCCGGGCAGGGAGCGGGGATGCTCAACCCGCGCCAACCCCGAGCGCCTCCCCGCGGCGGGGATCGGGGGGCGCCGAGCTCAGGCCTGGCTCTGATAGGACCCCGCCACACTCAGGAGGTGGCCCTGCGGCTCAAGACCCGCGTCTCCCCAGGTCCCTGCCCCCTGCCTCGAGTGAGGCGGCTGTTACCCAACCGGATCCCCGGCCTTATACCTTCCTGCTTCCGACCATCCAGGTTAGGGGCCTGGCGAGCAGGTGGCTGCCCCTCTCGGGGCCTCTTTCTTCAGTGGCCTCAGGACACTAGGGCTCCCCGGGGACCGGCGGTGACTGTTCTGCTCAGGGCCTGGCACCCAGCGGGTGCAGGAGAAACGTCCCTGGGAGCACCAGCCGAGCCTGGGGATGTCGCGGTGACCTGGTGACCTGGCTCCTGAAGCTCCAGCCCCACTGGGGGACTGGGGCTCACGTCTGACCAGCTGCCTGCACTCTGGACAGGCCCAAACTGTGCCCACCAGGACCAGAGGGGCAAGGGGGCCCTTTAGCTCTGGTGATCCTTGCACCCCAGATGGCGGGCCTGGGCCTCTGATGGGTGCAGCAAGGAGATGGGCAGTGGAGCCCCAGAGCTAGGGCTGGAAGCTGAGAGTCACAGCTCAAAGCCAGTGTCCTCAGAATATAGTGGGGCACATGTGATCGGACGTCACAGGGCTGCTCCCAGGGGGCCCCCTCAACCCAACCAGACCAAGGCCCGCAGTTCAATACCTCGTGGTGCAGGTGGAGACCCGAATTCTGCTGTGGTTACACAAGTGATAATAGGGTGCGTTTACTGACATGGAAAAATGCTTCAGACATAAGAAGGGAAAGAACCAAGCTATGAGCTGCATATAGTTTGACCCCACCTCCACCTTTTGCAAAAAAATTAATAAAATTTTGTTTACATAACATGAAATTGATCCTTTTAAAGCAAACATTGCATTGGCATTTAGTGCCTCCACAATGTCATGCAACCACTTTTATCTAGTCCCAGAACATTTTCATCATCCCAAAAGGAAACCCTGTACTCATGAAGCAATAAGTAGTTGCTTTGTTCTCTGTCCCTTCTGCTGCCAGCCCCTGGCAACCACCAATCTGCCTTCTGTCTCTACAGATTTGCCTGTTCCGGACGTTTCACAGAAGTGGATCATACCAGCTGTGACCTTTTGTGTCTGGCCTCTTTCACTGAGCGTGCTGTTTTCTACGTTCAACCATGTGGCAACACATGTCAGAACTTATCTCCTTTTTGTGGCTCATGTACTCACCCATCACTGGGCACTTGGGCTGTCTCCTCCTTGTGCCGTCATGAATGGCACTGCTACCAGCGTGTCCGGGCCAGTGTCCGAGAACCCGTTTTCATTCAGGTGTAGACCCAGGAGTGAAATTGCAGGGTCAAAAGGAGAGGTCAGTGTTGAACTTTTATAAATAAAAGTATTCTATGTTCAGATATAGGTTCTACGCCACTGTTAAGTGATGATACATCTGGGAGCCAAAGTTAAATTAGAGGTGATTCAGGGTTTTTAAGCTTGCCTCTGGAGACTGCCTCTAGCTTTTGGAAAAGGCCTATTGCCACCGATAGGCCTGATGCCAGCATCACAGGACCGGCAGCGGGATGGACGCATGGACATGTCCTGTGGTCACCTTCCCTTCAGTTCTTGCAGTTGGTTCCCACTCCGTGCCCTGTTCCTTGGCTGGAGGGCCCCCAAACCTTGGCTGCTGGTGGAGCCCAAGGAGGGCCTTGGCCACTTCTCCATCAGGCCCTGGTGTCAGCAGACCTGAGAAAAGGGGCTCCCTGGGGGGTGGCTGTTTCCCTGCTGCGGGCCTTCTCAGAGCCTTGGACGTGTGGCACAGTGGCTGTCCCAGAGGGGAGTTGGCACTTGGGCTATTCCTCACACTTACGGGTCCACAGAACATCCTCTTCCATTTTCGCCAAGAAGCATCTTGGGGAGTGAGTGTTTTGTAAAAAAAACAGTTTGGACAGCCATTTTGCCTGGACTATCTAATCAGTCCTATGAACGTACCCCTAAACGTGGTTATTGAAAATAGAATGGCTGTTTCATGACAATTAAGTAAATGTTATTTAAGGAGGGAAAAAATTTTAATTTTGAATTGAGTGTGTGGGCTCGTCAGTTTTCTCTTTTCCACACTACTCAATAACTTAACGTAAATCGTAAATGTTTGTAAAGAGTTAATCATCCTGCATCAAACTTGTATTAAATAATTCCATCCACTTAAGGAGGAGGTGGAAGCTGGACACTAATTCATATGTCTGTGAATCAGTAAAGACGGAATGAGTGTCCCATGCTGAGTTGGTAATGTTGATACATGATTAAAATTATCTTTTTGGAGGTAATACAATAAATCTATTAACTGGAAGATTACAGAATGTGTCCATATTTTTCAGGACAGATAGTTTTTACTGTAAGATGAATGGGTAAAAATTATACTGTACGATAACTGATTTAGGTTCTAAAGAAGAGAATCTATAGATAAATCTATGCAATATGTAATTTGTCCAGATTAGTTTTCTTTTGGGTAAGAAAGTTCTGAAATATCCCCCAAAGCAGTTTACTTATCAATTGAAAGTCCTCCAAAAATAGAACTATTGGGAAATCTTTGTGTGTGGTGGTGGAAAAGAAAAGCTCCCTCAGTTTTTTGGAGGGAATAACTTTAAAAATACTTAAATGGCTAAGTTTATTTGGTGCAGTTAAGAATTAAACTTGTCAATTTTAACATTGCTGTTACATGTGAAATAAACTTATGTGATGTTCTACTAGTAAAAAAAAAACAAAAAAAAACAGTTTGGAAGTGACAGAAAAGGGGTCTCTGGAATCTCTGAGTGAGTTAAACCACTGATACATGCTATGTGATCCTGGGCAAGTCACTTCCTGTCTCCAAGCTGGTTTTCTCATGGTGGAAAAAAAAAATCTTTTCACAGACCCAGGTCAGAGGGGGCAGTTTTTGGCAATCGCCTCGCGACCTTTGGCTTCTGTGTGGCCCCAGAGGGAACCAAGAGTCTCCTGCTGGGATTTCAAAGTGGGAAGTCTGAGCAGCAGGAGCCATGCTGGCAACCTAGTCTGGGGCTTAGGAGGAAGGAAAAGGGATGTGGCTGGAGGCGAAGCCAGCTCAGCGGCAGCAGGGCCTGTGTCACCTCCTCGTGACTGTCACCCCTGGAGCAGGCCTCCCCCTACCCCCCAAGGACAACAGCCTGGCTTCCCTGTGCTTCAGTCCAAGGCCTTGGACAGCTCAAAGTCCGTGGCTGTGGGTGGCCCTCAGGAGAGGGCAGGCCCAGGCCCCCTCGGGAAGATGTCCAAGACGACGTACGGGTGGCAGGGACTCTGCGGGGGAGGGCCTCATGGGTCCCACCGCGTCACACAGGAAGGCTGGGCCAGCTCAGGACCCAATGAAGACAAGGGGAGGTGGCACGGGACCTGGTCCGATGGACTCCACCAGGCTGGGGACTCACGACAGGAGGCAGGCTGAGGGGTCAGAGCTGTTTTATTTGGGCAGCAGGGACTAAGGGCAGCAGGCCGTGGGGGGTGCGTCACCGGTACAGGTAGTCAGCCTGGATGTTGGCGGCAATCTCGGCCTCCCACTTGTCCCCGTTGTTGAGCAGCTTCTCCTTGTTGTACAGCAGCTCCTCGTGTGACTCCGTGGAGAACTCAAAGTTGGGGCCCTGCCGGGGGCAGGGTGGGGCGCAGCTGCGTGAGGCCCCCCTGGGAGCCCGCGTCTATGTGTCCACCTCCCGCCCCGGGGTGCCTGCTCACCTCCACGATGGCGTCCACAGGGCAGGCCTCCTGGCAGAAGCCGCAGTAGATGCACTTGGTCATGTCGATGTCGTAGCGGGTGGTCCGGCGGCTGCCGTCCGCCCGCGGCTCTGCCTCGATGGTGATGGCCTGCAGGAGGCAGCACCCGGCGCTGCCACACTGCCCAGCTGCTGCCCGGCCCCGGGGCACAGGGTGCTAGCCCTCGCTGCGGACGTCTCAACCTCTCCGCCGCTCACCTCCAGCCACGCTGCCGCCTTGCTCCTCCCGGCCCCCAGGCCTTTGCATGGACCCCCCTGCCTGGAGGCTCTTCCCTGCAACTCCCACAGGCACCTCCCTGGTCACCCTTCGGGCCTCTTCTCCCACCATCACCCCATCTGTGTCTATCATGCGAATGTGGTCATTCCGTCCCTGCACCAATGGGCACTGACCCCAGTCTGTGCAGGACCCCCCACCAGAACCAAAGCTGGGGGCTCAAAGGAGCGGCCCTCTGGGACAGGGAGGGCCTTAGCTGGGGCGTGTGCATCCCTGGGGACAGACACACAGGGAGGACTCCCGGGAAAAAGTGATCCCATGCAAGAGCCAGCCTGTAACTCCCAGGCCTGGTCTCATACCCCAACCAGCCCCCCAAGGGCGGCCTGCACCCCTCACAGGGCCAACTCAGGACTGGAGACGTCACTCCATGACGCCGTGACTCCCAGAACACCCTGGCCATGTGGCCTCGTTGCTTCCATTTCCAGATGGGAGAACTGGCTCACAGAGGAAAGAGACTTTCCTAGGGACACAAGCAGGGGGGCTGGAGTCTATGCCCAGTCTGCCCAGCCCCCCTCCTGCTGCGGCAGGCCGGGTGGTCGGCTGGGGCCAGGGACTCACCTGGGCGGGGCAGACCGCCTCGCAGAGCTTGCAGGCGATGCAGCGCTCCTCCCCAGACGGGTACCGGCGCAGGGCGTGCTCCCCACGAAAGCGAGGGCTCAGCGGGCCCTTCTCAAACGGGTAGTTGATGGTGGCCGGCTCCCGGAACAGGTAGCTCAGGGTCATGCCCAGGCCTGGGGACAGCACAGGCATGTGGGTGGGGCCCTCTCCTCCCTGAGGCGGCAGTGCCCACCTCACCCCCAGGGCGCACCTCGGATGAGCTCAGTCCACATCAGGGTCTGCGCAGCCTGGTCAGTTGCTGACCTCATGTCCATCTTCAACTCCTTCATGTTCACGTACTCTGCAGAGGGGCGGGTATGGCCGTGGCAGGAGGCCTCCTGCCCCCATCTCATGCCCCCTCCCCAGGGAATCTGGCTCCAGAGAGGTGAGGCCCGGCCCTCGTCTCTGAGTACCCCGGCTGGGATCGCCAGGGGCTTGCTCTTCCATCAAGCCTCTCCCTGAGCTGGTGACATCTGAGCCCGGCCACCCCCACCCCCCAACAGGGCTTTGAAGGAAGAGTCAAGGGGAGCGAGTGAGGGGCTTGGGGGTGGGGGTCCTGGTGAGGAGCCATGGACACCCACAGCTCTCACCCTGGCAATTCCCTCCCGCACGTCTGGGGAGCTGAGATCAGACTCTGCAGCCACAGGAAGGCCCAGTCTCTCCTCTGGCTGGACCAGCCCCGATCAGGGAAGCCCGAGGCCACCCCGGTACTCACTGTAGGTGGCTGCCGCAGTGCTGCGGTGGAGGCTCCGGCCACTGGGACGTCCTGCAGGGAGAGGGGTGACGCTCTGCAGCTGTGCCCTCAGGCCAGCACGCTGGGCTTCCCCACCCCCAGGAAGGGCCCCGCAGTCCTACCTGTGCATGCGGCCTGGGCCAGTGCCCGCAGCAGCCCCGGCGTACTCAGGCAGCGCATCTGCAGGGGTAGAGGGAGGGAGGCGTGGGGTGGGGTCAAGAGCTGCCCCCAGGAACTCCTCCCCGACCCCACTGCCACTGTGCCACCTTCCCCCAACTCACCCCTCATTCCCGTCAGAGGCACAAACCGCCTCTCCGACCCCCGGTCCAGCACCTCCCATCCCTGCCACGAGGGCTAAGGTTTGGGGAGGGCCTGTGGACCCCAAGTTCCATGTATCTCACCTCCGAAGAAGTCTTTGCAATCATCCCTCCTCCCGACTGGTGCTCCTGCCTCCTACCTCCCCCCTCTGCTATTCATCTTCCCAAACCAGCATCTTTTGTGAGCTGACCTGGGGCCAGGTGCTACACTAATGGTTTCCCATGTGCCATCATCTCGTCCCTATGAGAGCCCTTCGAGGGAGGTGCTAGAGGCGTCCCCATTTAACAGGTGAGAATCCACAGCTCAGTCGCAGCAAGTGCCCTTGGGCTGGACACTGGGAGGTGGGGCCAACCCTGGCCTCGCAAGCCCTCCCCTTCTGGCCACTCGTTAAAGACTCAAGTAATCCTCAGTTCCTTTCCCTGCAGCGAACGTCCTTCTGGACCAGCCTGCCAAGTGACCTTGGGCAGGTGAGGTCACCTGGACCTCAGTTTTCTCACCTGTGAAATGGGGGGAGGGGAACACGACAAGGAAGGGAGCCCATACGCGCCAAGGGCTTAGCCTGGGCCGCTGCCAGGGCTCCCAAGCGCCCCTCTCGTGACCTGTGACCTCTAGAGGGCCCACTTCTAACCTACGATTTCAATCCACACGCACCCAACCCCGGCACCTTCTCCGACCTTCCCTCGTGACCTCTGACCCCACGGACGCAAAAGCCGCCAGGCAGTGGGGGGGCGCATGCGCTCGAAGGGTGCCGGCTCCCCGCGCGCCCGCTACACGCTGAAGGGCACAGAGGCTGCGGGCCCCGAACGGGCCGAGGCGAAGCCCGGGAGCGGAGCCGGCGGGGTCGACCGGGGCACCACACTAGCCCCCGACGCCGCGCTGCCCGGGCCTGGCCCACCGGCCGAACCCTCAACACCCACCTTGAATCGTTGCCGCTCCTTCCCTTGCCGAGCAGGCCTGGCAGTCGAGAGGTGGAATCCACACTCTGAGACGCTGTCATTGGGCTGTTTCGCTTCGCCTTTTCCGCGCTGACACAACATGGTATGGCCTGATTGGCCAGTGGCGCCGCCGAAAGAGGCGGGATCCCGAAATACCTTTCCTCTGGTTGGCTAAGGCAGAGGAGGCCCTTGAAGTCCTGCAGGGCGCCGCCATGTTGCTTCCGAGAAGCCAATAAGCGAGGACTCGCGGGCCGCTGGAGGCGGGACATCCGGGGCGTGGCTTTGGGGGCAGGCGGACACCCGACTGTCCTCCCGGACCTTGGCCGCAGCGGGCGGGAGGCGGGGAGACGGGGATGCGGGACCGAGAAGCTGCCTCTGCTGCCTCCTCCCTGCCCCGGACCCGGAGGACGGGGGCCGGGCGGGGCAGGCGCAGCGGGCGAGGATGCTGAGGCGTTGGTGACGGCCATGCGGAGCGCGGCGGCCGTGATTCCGCGCGCAGTCCCAGCCGGCCCTGCGCCGAACGCTCTGCACACGTGGTTCCCTTTCATCTTCTCCCCAGCCCGCGCGGAGGAACTATTATTCTCACTTTCCAGACGAGGAAACCAAGTCACCGAGATGTTCACTAACTTCCGCCAAGCCGCAGAGCTGCGACGTGCGGCAGCCTCGTTTGCACCTGGACCTCCAGGACTCGGGAGCGGGGTCCCTCCACCAGCCCCCAGATCTGTATTTTCACCCGGTGACTTGTGTGGTGGAGGGACGCACAGAGGCGGCGAGCCCTGAGGAGGCCCTGAGGCAGCCTGCCTGGGTGCTGGGGTGGTGATGGCTCAGGGAAGGCTTCCTGGAGGAGGTGGCAGGCAGAGAAGGCCTTCCACACCTATGTGCAGAGGTCCTCAGGAAAAGCTGGACTGAGTGCGCCTGCAGAGGACAGTGACAGGCTGCAGTGTGGGGCCGAGGGGGCAGCGGCCCAAGAGGGCCCCTAGGAGTGGTGTGACTGAGTGAGCTTGGGGGAGATCAATGGCTGCCAAGGACTGGTGGATCCTGAGGAGACATGGGGGTGAGAGGCCTGTGCTGGAGTAGCATGGTGGCCTGCATATATTAGTGTGCGGATAGGGGAAATTCTGCAGAGTCAGAATTATCGGGACTTACTCAAAGGTGAGACAGGGATTTTGGCCTTGGTGGCTGAGGTTGGTGGTGGTGGTGGGTGCATTGTGTGGTATGGGGGTCCCAGGATGGGGAAGAGGAGGAGTCCAGTGTGGGACATGGTGAGGGGAAGGTGCCCGGGGCCAGCCACTTAGTGGGGGCTGGAGGGAGTCGCGAGGGGAATGTCGGCCTGACCTGGCCAGAGAGGAGAGGGGCAGCCTCACCCCATCCGGCTGGAGAAAAGACAGGATGCCTAGGGTTCAGAGCCAGAAACTTGTATTTATTAAACCTGATGCTGGCCCCCCAATTTAGGCCTCATAACAGTCTCAGGTGGTAGCACTTACCACCGTACTGCTGGGGAAACCGAGGCCCAGAGAGGGCAGCAACAGTCAGGGTGTCCCCTGGAGTGACCTAGACTAGACCCCACGGCCCCTCAGCTGCTCCCTCCATAGGGTAGTGGGTGGCTCCAAGGTGCCCACCCCTGCCCGCTGCTCCCAGGGCTCCTGGTTGGCATGGGGGGTTGAGGGCAGGTTACCATGCTGTTTCCTGGGCTCCCTGAGAAGAGAAGGGAAGACCCAGAGGGAGGAGGGCAGGCACCGGTCCTTGACAAGTCCCCCCCCCGTGCCCTGGCCTCCAGGCCGTGCCCCCACCGCACAGCAGCGAGCCTGTGGGGGTGCTCGGGGCCAGGCGCCCGAGGCGGGCTCAGAGCAGGGTGCAGCTGCAGCTGCGGACGTCCATGGCGGTCAGCAGCAGCCTCAGGTTGCGCGGCGAGTAGGGGGGGTAGCGGAGGGCATAGATCTTCTCCAGCCCCAGGGGGCGCAGCAGGCAGGCGCGGTGGTGGGAGAAGGTGTCGAAGGAGAACTTGCCGTGGTACCTCCCCATCCCGCTGGCACCTGCACGGGAGCACCAGACACGGGCGGTCAGGCCCCCGGTGGGCAACCGAGGCTGCGCTCAGACACACGGTGACCCGGGTGGGGGTGGGCACCTTGCCCTGTGGGCCTCGGTTTCCCCATC
Source organism: Choloepus didactylus (assembly GCF_015220235.1). Classification (NCBI taxonomy): domain Eukaryota; kingdom Metazoa; phylum Chordata; class Mammalia; order Pilosa; family Megalonychidae; genus Choloepus; species Choloepus didactylus. The sequence goes on from NC_051312.1 coordinate 7,553,857, forward strand.
TGCACATTGGCCTGATCATAGTGTCTGATTCATGGGATGAGTGAACAGGTGCCAGCTCAGAAAATGGTGGGGACACCGGGTGCTGGGGCAGAGAGACAGACAGTGGCTAAGGGTAGGGGTGAGGGGTCTGTACTGTTTTGAGTCCTCAGAGTCTAGGGGGGATCAGACGGGGCCCTCCGTGAGGTGGGGGGAATCAGGGAGAGTTCCCAGAGCCAGTGAAGCCTGAGGGCGGCTGGGGGTAACTCGTGGAGAGCTTGGAGGTGGGTGGGGACTGGCATGTTAGGGGACCTGGGAGGGGTTCTGGGTGACTGGGAGTGGGGACCAGGGTCGGGTTGGGAGGGACGGCCTCGAGACTGTGAGTGAGGGGCTTTGCTGGCCCTGGGAGCTGTGGGAGAATTTTCTCAGGGGAGTGGCAGCTCAGACGTGCCCCCAGGCAGACCCCCCTCTGCTCTGAGGAGGAGGTGGGCTGAGGAGGGGCTGGGGCCGCAGCCAGGTAGGGGTCTGGCACAGTGACCCGGCAAGGCTGCAGCCGGGGACAGCAGGGGGACAGCACTGCCCAGCCCTGATGCGGCTTGCCCTGCACAGCATCTGCAGGGTCTGCTCCCAGCCTGGTGGGGACCCCAGTGACACCAGCTGCTCTCCATGGAGGGTCTGGGCCTCACGGGGGCCACCTGCAGACCCTGCTGCAATTTACCCTGGTGCTGAGTGTGGCCAGGGGGACAGGCACCCACGTCACCGGCTCTGGCCCCACCGTGTTGCTCAGGGGGAAGCTGGCTTAGGGAGACGTCGCAGCCTGTCCGGGGAGCTGGGATACGGTCAGAGGCCAGGACTTGGCCGTGGTGTCAGGAGCTGCCTGGGGAGGGGTCTCCAGTCCCCCGGCCTCTCCTGCAGGGGCAGGAGCAGTGGGCAGCAGGCCCATTTCCAGCAGGTATGAGCTGCCCCGGGGCTGGACTGAGGGGGGTGGGGAGGGGGTTAAAGGGCCAGCACCACGGGATACAGAGAACACGGGGGCTTTGTGGGTGCTGCCAGGCAGACGAGACGGGCTGCCGGGACGGTGCCATCACATCTGGGTTTAAAAAGAAACACCCTGAGTTGTGTTTTGGTGGCTCGCACACTGGTCTGGAAGGTTCTGCCCGAGGCAAGGAGGCAGCAGCACTGGGGGTGCTGGGTAAGATGACAAGGGTCCCCCTCGCCTGCCAGTCCACGCTGAGCTTGGCCCTGAGCGTGCTATGGCCGGGGCGGTGTTTGAGCGACTCTCGTGATGAAACGAGCCGGGAGTGGGGAAGGGCAGCCCGGCCGGCACCTACCCACTCCGCCGAAGGGCAGCGAGTTCACGCTCAGGTGCATGAAGCCGTCGTTCCCGCAGAAGCCCCCGCTGCTGGTGCCAGCCAGCACCCGCTTCACCACCTGGGAGAGAGCAGCGGTGAGGCCGGGCACGGGGCAGCAGGAAACAGGAGGGGTGACCCCCATGTGCCCCAAGGGACCCCAGACCTGCTCCAGGTTCAACTCGGCTAATTCCACCCATCTTGCTTCGGGAAGGGTCTGAGGCCCCAGAGGTGGGTGCGACGGGATGGGTGCAGGGGGCGGCTGGGGTTGGGCTTCCCGAGCGTCTGTTTTGTGTGGGGCCTGGGCCGGTGCTGGGGACACAGACTCTCAGGCCCGGGGAGAGGCGGGGAACCCAGCACCGCCTGGGGACACGGTGAGTGCCAGGTTGTCAGGGCAGCCTCCCAGGGCGGGCTGTGTCTGCCGAGGCTCCAGGGAAGGACGAGAGTCGTTTGGGCAAAGACGAGAAGATGGCACCTCCTCGGCAGAGTGGGCACCGTGGGCAGGCCGAGCGCGGGAGTGGCTGGGGGCTGTGTGTGCAGCAGGCGCTCCAGGGGCAACATTTAGGGGAGAACGGACATGGCCCTTGTCTTAAAGAAGGACCTTCCTCATCAGAGATCAGTGGACAATAAATACTCATTGTGTGAAAAAGTCATTCTGTCTGGTCAGTGTCCGTGTGAACCTCCGACAAGGGCCTTGCATGTGGCGGGTGGAGTGGACCACCCTGCCCAGGCTTGACGTCACTGTCACACTGAGACCAGTGTTGACAACAACGGCAGTGGACAGTGGGTCAGAAAGCCTGAGGAACTAGTGTCTAGGCATGTCTGTGTGTGCACCGGACCAGTGCCAATGGTCAGAGAGGGTTGACAGCCACTGTGCCGAGTGACCGTGCTTCCAGAAAACCTACGTAGAGTTTTCTCAAGTTAAGGCTATGCAGGATAGTTTTCCAGGACTCCTCAGAGAAATGGCCAGTTCTAGGACCGGGTAGGGGACATAAAAGCTGAACCTGGGGGCATCCTGCAGAACCAGGAGACAAGGCAGTGGTTGAAAACCCCAAGGATGCGGGCCAGGGGGTCTGTCAAAGGACACGGGGGCTCCCAGTCCTCCAGCCTGTCAAGGTGGTGAAAAAGGACAGACTGAAAGGCTGTCACTGACCAGAGGAGACGGGGAGGATGCTGGGGCAGAGGGGCCAGGGATGGAAAACAGGCGCCGTCCAGATAAAGCCTGAGGTTTGCTTCCCGGTGGTGTCAGGGTCCCCGCGTCGTGGTGACATAATGCCCACAATTGGGGAGGCTGGGGGAGGGTCTGTGGGAACCCCCTACCATCTCTGTAACTTTTCCATAAATTGAAATTACTTAGAAATAAAAAGTTTCTTGAAAGGCATTGCCGAGAACAGGGAGGAATTGCATGAGAGCTGGGGGAGGGGGCTGAGGGCCATGGGAGCCTCGGGTGTCGTGGGCTGGGGGTGCACCCCGGCCACCCCCCACCCCAGGCTGGAGCAGGGTGCACTCAGGTGGGCCTCTATTTCCCAGCCTTTCACCCTGGGTCCTGCTTGGCGGCAGGCTGGGAGGGTCTTTCCTGCTCCTGGCGAGGAGGAAGGGGTCCTCCTTGGGGAGACCACAGGGAGCCCCCCACGGAGGACCCAGGAGAGCATGGCCTGGGCAGGCTGGGAGGCTTGGCTGTTCCTGGGGACAGGCCAAAAGGCCACCACTCCTGGTCTCTGGGGGGCCACACCCTGCCTGCCCCCTCCAGGCCCCTCAGTCCACTCTGATGGCAGAGGCCCTTCTGCCTCTGCAGCCCCTCTCCCACCCCACCCCCTGCCCCCTGCGGGGAGCCCACCTGGCTGCTGTTGGAGAAGGCGTAGAGGGCCAGCGGCTTCTCCCGCTGGTTGATGAAGTCGATGGCCTCATCCAGGCTCCTCACGTTCACGATGGGCAGGATGGGCCCGAAGATCTCCTCCTGCATCACCAGCTCCGTCTCCTGCACGTCCACCAGCACCGTGGGGGCTGCCGGGCCCAGGCACGGCTCAGTTCTGGGGCCGCGGCCGGGAGACACCCCCCAGGGTGGGGGGCCGGGGTGGGCCGAGGGACCCTGGGCTCCAGGCCGAGGGGATGGTGGGGAAGAAAGTCTCCCCACAGCCCCCAGCAGTGCCGTGGGAGGCTTCCCAGCCTGGCCGGGGCCTGCGGGCCCAGAGAATCCCCTGGCCTTGGTCTTACGTCAGGGGCCGAGGGCATCGCGGAATGTGGAGCCCTGGTGACCCTGTCCCAGAAGGTGACAGCAGTTGGGCAGGGGCGAGCCATGGGGCCTGTGGGGACGAGGGGTCTGCTCTACACCCCAGAAGAGTAGACGCTCAGGACAGCACCCCAGGGGCCAGAGCTGAGGCACTGGGGGCTCCTGGTGGCCAGGGGTCCCTGCCTCGGGGAGCAGCAGATGAGGGCTCGACAGGGCCCTAGAACCCCGGGCCGGCGCTTAGAGAACCCAGCGCTGTGGGACCAGACTGGGGAAAGGTTGGGGCGCCCAGTGGACCCCCAGCCCGCCCAGGCCCCCACGGACTCACCGATGTAGCGCTCCCTCGCGTCGCTCTGGCCGCCGACGGCCACCCGGCCGCAGCCCAGCAGGCCCTGCAGCCGCTGGAAATGCTTCTCGCTGATGATGCGGCCGAAGTCCGGGGAGCAACGGGGGTCGTCGCCATAGAAACGGGTGATGGCATCCTGCAGGGCGGGCAGCAGCCGCTCCTGCATCTCGGGGCTGCACAGCACATAGTCAGGGGCCACGCAGGTCTGGCCGGCATTAAAGTAGCGGAACCAGGCCACGCGGTTGGCCACGGTCTGGGGGTTGCAGTCGTCGTGCACGTAGCAGGGGTTCTTGCCCCCCAGCTCCAGAGTGACAGGCGTCAGGTGCTTGGCCGCGGCAGCCATGACGATCTTGCCAACGCGAGGGCTCCCTGGGTGTGGAAAGAAACTGGAGTGGCCTTTTCATGACTCAGACCACTGAAGGCCTTGGCCTGGGGTCTGGGACCCCCGAGGGGGCTTCACTCTCCACCCTGGGCCTCCCATGTGAGGTGGGGGAGTTGAGGTTGGAGCCAGCCCTCTCCTGGCCTTCTCTGCCTTTCCTGCCAGCTGCTCCCATCCTGTAGCTTAGAACCTTGTTCACCCCTTCCCCAAACCAGCCCCCAACACAGCAGCAAGTTAGGACCCCAGGCTCATTTTTCCAGAAGCTGCCTCTGAGGCCCTTCTTGTTAGAGATTCAGGAGCCCCCTCCCCACCTCACCCGTGTGTCTTTCTGATCTTGGACATGCCCTTGCAGGGGGCTCTTTGTAAACTGCTGCATTGCACCCTCTCCATCTCCATTCTCTTCCAGAACCTTCAGTGGCTCCCTGTTGCCCAAGAACAGAGTCCAGCTCTTAGCCTGGCTGATGTTTGAGTCTTACCTCTCCGACCTTCACCTAGAGGCCCCGCCACCCCCACCAACCACTCCACCCCCACTTCAGACCCTTTGCTATCTATCTGCTTCCTGGCCCAAGCTGATCCACCCAGGCTCAGCCTTGCAGAGGCTGTGCATCTCCAGGATCCGCCTGGCTTCTGCACCCCTCTTCCCCAGGGTTGATCTTGACTCTTGGGGCCTTACGAGCTCCCCTCCTCCACTCGGCCTTCCCTGCCCCAAAGCCCACCTGGGCCTCAAGACATTTGTCTCCCTGCCTGGCCTGAAGTCCCATGGAGCCACCTCTATCGTAATGGCCCTTCCTCCCTGCCACCACTGCCTGCAGGAGCCAGGGCTTAAACCCTACTGGTCCGGCCCTTCGCCACTCTGCTCTGGTCCCCATCCCCCATTCACTCCCTCTTGGCCCCTGTTCCCTGTGCCTGGGGGGGCTCTCCCCAGGGGCCTGTGGCTCCCCCACCCCAGCTCCTCTGTCTTTGCTCAACATTTCCTTTTCAATGAGGCCTTCCTGGCCCCCTGCTCATCCTGCTCCCACCTCCCCAGCCTTGCCCTGACCTGCAGGGTTAGAGCATTCATCTCTTTCTGATGTGCTAGGTAACTTCTGGTACATTCCTTGTTTGCTGTATGTTTCCCTCACTGTGCTGTGATATCCATAAGGACATGGATTTTGTCTTTCTGGTCTTTGTTTTAGCCAGAGACCCCAACAGTGTGTGACATAGTGTGCATGAGCACATTAATCAGTGTGTGAGTAAATGGATGAGCATTGAGAAAAAAATGAATGACTGAGTGAAAGAGTAAGTGGATGAGCAAGTGAGTGAATGAATGAACAAGTGAATGAGTGAATGAATGAGTGAGGAATGGATGAGTGAATGGATGGATGGGTGGGTGGATGGACAGGTGGGTGGATGGATGGGTGGATGGGTGGATGGATGGATGATGGATGGGTGGGTAAATGGGTGAGTGGATGGGCAGGTGAGTGGATGGGTGGATGGGTGAATGGATGGATGGGTGGATGGATGGATGGATGCGTGGGTGGGTGGATGGATGGATGGATGGATGGATGGATGGATGGGTGGATGGGTGGATGCTTCCCAAGGGCCAGGTGCTGTGACAAAGGCTCTTGTACATTATCTCATTCCCCATGTTTAGGGATTGCCCCATTTTACAGATAAGGAAACTGAAGGCTGGAGAAGTCGAGGGTGTGGTAGCAGAGTGGGTTCCAGCCGGGCCTGCTGCCCTTCCTCTGAGCTGCCTCTGCTAACTGGTCTGGGAACCTCCCGGGATCTGGCCCTAGCCACAGTGGGCAGCATGCCGGTCCTGGGGGCTGTGGCCCACCCTAAGCTGCAGGGAGGTGTGGTGGAAGGCAGGCTGGAGCCTTCCCCGGATGCCCCCTCCCAAGTCTGCCACCCCCAGGAATCTGCCTGAGATACTTCCCTTTGCCAACAGCTGAGGACCCCAACACCCCCTTGCTCTGATAATCGCCCTGTCCTCTAGCCAAGGCAGGGGGTGGGGGGCAGCTGCAGGAGCAAGCAGAGCTTTCTCTGGGCTTGAGCAGGGTCTGGGAAGAAAAAGGCCAGGCTGGCATCCGGTCCCACTCTGAGGTGGACAGCGTGTGCCATGCAAGGGTCGCATCTGGGAACCAAGTTCAGATGCTGCCCCCTCTGCCAGGCAGGGCCCTTTGCAGTAATGCTGAGGCCTCAGGGCCAGCGCCCTGGCCCTTTCATCTCTTCTCGAAACTCTGTCCTGGTCACTCAAAGCCCGTGGTGCCTAGGCCAACAGGCACATGGCAGGGTGAGGGCAAGCAGCCACTGGGATCAGTTCCAGGGCGCTCGCCAAGGACCTGGGTGCAAATCTGAGCCTGACCGTCTCAGTCAGCGGAAACCCAGCGGGCTTGGGGAGCAGCAGGGTACCACAGATAAGCCTGGTGAGAGCTCAGCAAGAGGAGTGGCTGAGTCCTGGGCCTGTGGTTAGTGGAGGGACCCGTGGCCTCGGGGACAGGACGCAGCCCCCTCCCGGAGGCTCCAGGGCTGCTCCCACCTGCTCCAGAGAGAAGGGAGCTGGCAGGTCATGGAGCCCTGAGGACGCCCACCCAGCGCCCGCCCTGGTTGGGGTCCTCCCGGCTGGCTGTCCGCCTTGCCTCCCCCAGCCTCTCTCAGCTTTAGGGACAAGACCCTGAGGGTGGGGCCCCGGCCTCCCACCCTCCCGTTCTGCCACCCCCGGGCCTCTGTGGGCCTCACCAGTGAAGAAGATGTAGTCGAACTTGTTCTCCAGCAGCTGTCCCGTCTCCTGGGGCCCGCCCAGCACCACAGCAAAGCAGCTCTGCAAGGTGGGATGGTGGTGAAGGCCTCACGCTGGGGACACCTGCCCTGCCCTGGCTCGAGGTGGGCCGGGTGGGGGCTGTGTGCCGGGGCCTGGGGTGGGGGGCCGAGCAGGGCACCAGAAGGCACGGGCCCAGCTGTGAGAAGCTGTGGGACCCTAGTGGACAGGTGCTCTTGCCAGCTCCTCAGAGCAAAACTCTGATTGCCACCCTCTCTTTTACTCAAAGGGAAACTGAGGCAGAGGGGCAGCGATTTAGCCAAGGCTACACAGCTTGGGAGAGGCAGAATCGAGGGCAGATCTTGGGTCTGGGTGACAGGCCCCTGCGATGCCCTTCCATGCCAGGGGCTGCCCAGCCCGCTGCGAGGGGCCACCCCATGGCCACTCAGTCTGCCCCACGGCCCTGCTCACCTGGTCCAGGTATCGGGGCAGCAGCTCGGCCAGGACCTTCTCCATGTGCTTGCTGATCTCTGATGGCTTCAGTACCACACAGTTCCCTGCAGCGCAGGGTGGGGAGAGATGAAGACACTGGCTCAGAGAGGTGAGGCTATGGACCCAAGGCCACACAGCCCAGGGTGGGACTGGGCCTCCCTCCCAGCCAGTGAAGCTCCCCTCTTCCAGCGGCTCCGTGGGTGGCCACGGGGACGGAGGGGAGGGCTGCAGGCAGGCGGAGGCTCAGCTGCTCACCTGCGGCCAGGGCACCCACGAGGGGCACAAGCGTCAGGTTCAGGGGGTAGTTCCAGGGGGCGATGATGAGGACCAGGCCGAAGGGCTCCTTCCGAATGAAGGCCGAGTCCAGCTGCGTGGCCTGGACGGGGGGACGGAGCAGGCAGGGGTGAGCAGTAACTCCTCCAAGACCCCAGCCCCTCAGCAGCGCTCCCCCCACCCCGAGGCTGCCCAGTGGGGAGTACGTGGTCCCCGAGGCCACCTGCCCGCCCCAGGCCCCCAGGGCTCACCAGGTTCTTGGGCACTTTCTCGTCCTTCATCCAGGCCCGCAGGTTCCTGAGAGCCAACTTCACCTCGCCCTGGCTGATGCTGATCTCAGACAACTCCGCCTCGAAGGCCGACTGCAGGGAAGGGGCAGGGACGGGGTGAGGGCACCCCGGGATCAGCGGGCGGCCGGAGCCAGGGAGTGGCACGGCTGGCACACAGGGTGCTGCCTCCCACGGCAAGGCTTGCTCTGATTAGCAAAGCACATCCCACCGGGTGCAGGTGCAGCTCTGTGACATAAAGACAGAAGCAGCTGCCCTGCAGAGCTGACCTTGCAGGCGGGAAACAGACAGTCAGCAGGAAAAGGAGAAAATTCAACTCTGTATTAGGACTTGATGAGTGCCATGGAGAAAATAAAACAGGGTGAGGGGGTTAGAGACTGCCGGCTTGTGTGTGTGAGCATCTGTATGGGTGTACACGAGTGCATGCGTGCGTGCATGAGCTCGTGGCACGTGCATGTGTGTGGGGGGTGTGTGTGAGACAGCGTGAGTGTACATGAGTGAATGACAGTCTGTGGAAATGTGACTGTGAGGGCACAAGTGTGAACGTGAGTGTGCACAAGCGAGCAAATGAACATACATGATGTGTGTGGGAATGAGTGTGTTTGTAGATACGTGTTTCTTCCATTTTGTACACGATGGTCGGTGCAGGCCTCTGGAGGGGATGACATCCGAGCAGAGCTCCGAAGGGAGGGCGGAGGGAGGGCGAATATTCCCGGCTGAGGCCCTGGCACGTGCCAAGGCCCTGAGGTGGGCACAGGCTTGCCATGTCCCTGATTAGCGAGGAGCAGGGTGGGCAGGTGGTGGCACCCGGCAGCGGGGTGAGGACACGGTGGGAATTAGGTAACAGGGCTGTCCGGACAGTGCCGTGTGCAGCTGCCCCTGGGTAGATGCCATTAGCGCCCACAGCCAGGGGTCAGGGGTCGCAGCCAGTCTCCAGGGCAGGAGTGAGGAGGAGGTGGGAATCAGAAAGGACACGGTTCTGCTCTCTGCCCTGCCCCCCACCCCTGACCCCAACCCCCCTGCTAGGGAAGCTGCGGGGAGCCGGGGCCATGGCCATGGACGCTGGAGCTGAGACCCCAACAAGACCGCACAAGCTGCGCCTGCTAGAGGAGAGGGTGACGGGCACGGGGGGTGCTGCAGATGGGCACTGAGGCCAGAGCAGGTGATGCTCAAGCTGAGCCCGGGCCGTGACCTCAGAGGACCCCGCCGCACCTGCTGGATGCTCTCTGGCCTATGACCTGAGTGGGGTTTGGGGCAGAGTTTACAGGAAGGTCCAGACCCAGCCAAATGTCGTGACTTTGGAAGAGTAGGCTATTTTGAACCAGGTTCAAATCCCACCCCGGCCCTTCCTGGCTGTGTGCCCTCAGACAAGCGAGGTGCCGTCTCTGAGCCTCCTCTGGGGGGTTACAGGAGAAGGCGGCCTCGAGGCTGCTGGGGTTGGATGAGACAATGCCCGCCAGGTGCTGGGAGGGGGCGGGGGACAGCCGGATTGAATTTTCTGGGCTGCTGCTCCCTGTGTGGGGCCCCAGCTCCGGGAGCCTCGGGCACCGTGGGTTGGCAGGAGGCTGGTAACCGAGTTGGGAGGACAGGAGGTGAAATCCGAGCAGAAGGGCGGAAAGGACCGGATACACAGTCAAGTCGGGTCCCACAGGGGAGGATGGGCCGACTGGGGAGGCAGCGGAGACACAGTGTGGGGGAACCAGTCCCTGCCGGGCCCACCAGGCCCAGAGAAGGGGGCGCTCCCCACAAGGAGGGGCAAGGAGAGTGGTGGGGCCCCTGGTTTTCCAAAGTGGGAAAACGGATTCCAGAAGTGGCAGACAGGGGAGCCCAGCTACAGGGAAGTAGGTTTCTCGGGGTTCCTCCATGGCTGCTGCTAGAGCCGACGGGGGCTGAGCCTCCAGAGCCCCCAGATCCCCCAGGCATGGAGGGTCCATTGTGCCCAGGTGAAGCCAAAGCCCTCCATGGGGTGGCAGGTCTCCCCGGACCTCATCTTTTGTATCTCCCTGACCCCCCACTCCCACTCTGCTCTGGCCACGGGGCCGCCCGGCCGGCACCTCCTGCCTCAGGTTGCACGTGCTGTGCCGTCTGCTGTCCCCCAGGCCCACCTGGCTCCTTCCCCTCCTCCTTCACGTCTCTGCTCAAATGCCGCCTTTCAGAGAGAGCCCGTCCCTGGTCCCACGCTGGGAGTGTCTCTCCATGGCACTGTTATCATCAACGTGCCAGGGAGTTAGTTATTTACTGCCGTACTGTGTCTCCCCCAAGGAGATCAGCTCCCTGGGCAGGGGGACTTGGTGTTGCTCACTGTCACCCCAGGGCTGGACCGGGCCTGGCACACAGCGGGTGCCCAGTGGAAAGCTGGCGGGTGGGTGGGAAAGCAAACGCACGTGCCTATGCCTGGGGGCAGGTGGGGTCCACGGGCCTTTAGCTCCCTTCCTGGAGGATGCACCGGCCCCATCCCCTCCCTTCCTGCCCCGGCGCCCCCACCCCGCGACCCCCGGCCCACCTTGCGCAGGTCCTGCGCCAGCGCGTCCTGCAGAAGCTGCTTGTTGTCCCGCAGGAAGCGGCCCAGGCCCTCCAGCTGCGCTGCCCGGAACTCGGCAGGTCGCGTCCGGCCCGCGCGGAAGGCCTCCCGCAGCCGCCGCAGGGTGTCCTCGGGGGGCTCCATCCTGCGGGGCGAGGCGTGTGGGTGGAGGTGGGGCTGCACCCCCCAGCCCGCACCCTCCACCCACCCCGCACCGGCGGCCCCCTGCCCCGCCTGGTCACCCCTCACGGGGACTCACAGGTGACCATGAGGGCCAGGGTGCCCGTGCACCCCAAAACGCAAACATGCATGCATGCACGCACCCGGGGATTCGCCCCCACACGCGCGCACATATGTGCACACAAACCCAGGGATTTGTTCCCCCACCACACACGTGCACACACACAAATGGGGATTCGCTTCCTGCCATGCACGTGTACACACAGAGACACACAGATTCACACCCCCAGGACACACAGACCCACAGGCATCTCCCACCCCCCCAGCTGTTGCACACTCACTCGGATGGGAGAGTTGGCAGATTTGCGGACTGAGGAACTAAAAGGCTTGGGGGTGGGTGGCCAGTCCAGGGCGCTTCTGGAAGCCGGGCCCCTAAGACCATCTGCTCACTCACCCAGTGGGCAGCAGCTCCGGCCTCGCCTCCCCCGGGGGCTGTGTGAACTCCCCAAGGAGACAGGGTGCCCTCCCTGGGCAGGGGCTTTGTCCCCCGGCAAGTGGGCCCTGCAGTGTGACCCTGTGGCCGGGCTCACATCTGTCCATGGAGGGCAGAAAAGGCCTCTGGGTCATGGGGTCACAGGGGCCTGAACCCTGGGCCCATCCATGGTGCCCAGAGGTGCTCCCAAAGACACCCCCTCACGTACTCAGGACACACACACACGCCCTGACAGACCTACAGACGGCTCCTTTCGGCCAGCGGGCGGGAGGGCCCCGGACCTCCAGGCGACTGGGGACTGGGCATGGCTCGGGGACAGCTACTAGCCGCCCCCAAAGGTGGGTGGGCAGGAGGCAGGGGGCCACGCTCCTTCCTGACACACGGAAGTTAGCCCCTGGCCCCCGGCAGCTCCCGGGACCCACCCCGGCCGGCTCTCCTGCCCTCTTGGAGACAGGGTGGCCTCCGCCCTCCCGCCTGAGTCCAGGGCAAACAGGAAGCCTTTGATAAGCAGAGGGAGGGAAAGAGGCTGCTCACCAACTGCCACCCCAGCCACCACTGGGGACATTCCAGACACAGAATGCTCTGTCCCCCCCGCCCCCTGGCTGGCTCCTCTCCCGGTGCCTCAGCTTCCGCAGCAGCAGCAAAAAAGGGTAACTCCAGCCTCGCAGAGGCCCTGCTGCCTCCCGGGGCCCACGCTGCAGTGTTGGGGGGTAGGTAACCATGGAGAGGGGCATGGTGAGGAGGCAGGGTAGGGGCCAGCCAGGCTTCCATGCCGTCATCAGCCAGGGCTGGCAGACAAGGCAGGGCCCCCCGACATCACCTGGCCCCCCATGTGTTTACTTGAGGCCTATCAGAGGAGTGTGGTGATGCAGAGACCCATGGGAACCCTTTCCTCTTTCCCTCACTGATTCCTTTCCCTTCAGGTCTCAGTTTGGCTGCTGCCTCCTCCAGGCAGTCTGCCCTGATTACTCCCTCCCTCCCGCTCACACACACCCAGTGCCTCTTGCCCCATTGGCTTCGTCCCTCACTGCAGTGGGTCATGCCGTGGGCTAAGTGCCTGGTTATACTCTGCCCCCACCCCCCGCCTTCTGTCCCACCCTTTGCCCACTTAACTCATCCTTTAGGGCTTAGTGCCCAAATTCCTCGTCTATTAGGGAATAATGACGGGGTGATAGCTCCCACCAGCTGACGGTGTTTGTCGAGGAGGAGATCACGCCTTCCAGTTCTACGCCAAGGCTGTGAGCTGTTGTCACTGATGTCACAGGCCTTGGTTTTCTGGAGGGCTCTGTGGCCCTGAGAGTGAGCCTGCTCTGGCCGACAGTTTGGCCTGGACCAATGGACCCTCTAGAGAGCCCGGGCTGGAGCCCCAGGCAGGCCCCGCTGGCATGGTGGGGGGCCCACACTGACCCCGGGGGCCTCCCGCTCTGGTTCAGGGAAGCTGGGCAATTGCCTCGGGGCACAGGAATGTCTCCATGGCCCCCAGAGAGGGTGGGTGGTGTGGTGGGCAGAGGGGGACACTCTCAGCACCCCTCTCGGTCTCTTCCGCCCCAACCCTCCTTCCTGGAGGAAAGGGCACCAACCAGGCAGAGACCCCAGAGCCAAATGCCCGTCCCTAGAACCCCCCTGCCTCCTACCAGCTGGGCGGACTTGGGTGGGCCACTCGCCTGCTTCTGCCTCAGTTTCCTCAAGTGCAAAACGGGGACAGCACCTGCAGTGGCAATAATGCCCCATAAAAGGTGGCTGTGGTTACTTGTACTGAGTGCTCAGCAAATATGTCACCCCCCTCCTCCCTGTCCGGCCCTTTCTCTGTCCTGATCTCGCCTTCGGACTTCTGTTGAATGTAAAGTCAAACACACCCACCCCCTCCCGCCTCCCCAGGCTCTTTGCACTTTCCTTAGAGTCTCTAGGGAGAACCCACAAGAATGTGAGGCACGCAGCTTGAATGGTGGACGTTTGGGCGAGGCGATGGGCACTGGAGCTCTGTGGGCATGGGAGTCTGGACGGAGCATTCCAGCAGCCCCTCCTGGCAACACTGAGGCAACCTGTTCCAGGGCAGCAGGATACATGTTCGTCCAGCCGGGCCCCCTGGGGCCTGGCATTGCCCCCCACAGGATGGACACTCGACTGAGGCCCCTGGGGCACTCCCTAGGGGGAGGGATGGGGAGCTGAGCTCGCCCCTTGCTAGCACGGGAGCTCAGGCCCCTTGTCCCGGGATCTGGGGTGACCCTGGGTCTGTGTCCTTACCAGGGAGCCAAGCCCAAGCTCACGTCCCTCGGTACATCAGACACCACGTAAGTCCACCATGACAACAATGCTTATCTCATGCCCACCCGTGCCCATCCGTGCAAACCACGTGGCCTGCGTGGACTCGCTGAGCTGCATCAGGGCCCAGCGAGGGGCCCCTTAACCTCCCCGTAGAAGGAAATAGACACCAAAGCACAGAGAGGTCAAGGAACTTGCCCGAGGCCGCCCAGCTCCCTTGCACAGGCAAACCGGCTGGGCAGGAGCAGGGCAGCCTGGCCAAGCGCAATCACAGAGCCCGCGGAGAGGGGCAGCGAGCACTTGGGGGCAGTGGGGACAGGAACCTTCTGGGCAAGTCAGATGGGGGCGGAAGGCGTCGGAGGCCCCGTTTGTGTCCCACCCCACTGGCCGCGGCCTCCCTGCTTCCTGCCGACTTCCTTGCTCCCTCAGGCTGAACCGCTGAGGTCCCAGTGGGTGGACAGGCCAGGGTCCCGGGGGCACAGGCCCCCACGGCTGGCTGAGTGGCCCCAGCTTCAGCCACTCACTCAACCATACCTGCTCCAGGGCTGCTGCCTCAGGGTGAGGGTGGGGGGTCGGGAGTTGCCACACCATTTAGTTGTGAAAGGCGGGGGCAGGCCTCTTTCCTCTGGCCACTTCCCCTCCAGGCCATGGACCTGGGGATTCCTCTAAAAATAATGCCAGGCATCGTGCCAGCATGGGTGCCAGAAGTGGGTGCAGCGTGGGGTCTATCCCAGTGCCCCTTTTATAGGAAAGTTTGTTGAGGCCCCGAGTGGCTGCGTGGAGTCGTGGGGAATTAACTGCAGTGAGCTCCTGGCCCCCAAGCCCCAGGGCAGGGCCCTGTCACCTCCTCTTCCCCCTCCCAGCCTCTGTCAAGTCAGCTGGATGTTGGGAAGGAAAGCTCCAGCCCGTGCCCTCATTCTTTCTGCCTTGGTTTCCCTGTCTATACCGTGGGTCTGGAGCCCGATGACCTGGGTTTGAATCCCAGCTCCTCCGTTCACTGCTCAGGAGGCCTTGGGCAGGTTGCTTGGCCCCTGATGGCTCACTTTTCCCCTCTGTAAATGGAGGTGCCGCCTGCAGCCTCCCCCCGGTGCAAGGTACAGGGTGTAAGTGCTCGGGAACGGGGGCTTGGAATGATCATTATTCCGACTGAAGGGCAGATACGCTGGAGAGGACTCTGGGGGACAGCCCTGGGGTGGGGACCATGGAGGCCTTGGCCCAGTCTGGGTGCCAGGGGAGGTGAGGATGTCACCCCGAGACTCGGCAAGGACAGGGGGGTGGTGCCGGCAAAGGTGACGGAGATGAACGTGGTGGTCTGACGGCCTGGGGGGGGGTCCCCATTAGGGCTATGAGAAGGTGGGGGTCGCCAGGCCGGCCTCGAAGGCCCCACAGGCCTCCCTCTCCAGGGTCTCTGGTTCTCATCTCCAGTGTTTAGCCTTCACCTGGATTTTCCCCGATGTCTCTGGAAGCTCTGGCAGCCCCGTCCCTTTTGGGGAGTCCGCGGGGAGCTGGGACTAATGCAGCCTTTTCGCAGGGGCTGCTCCTGACCCAGTCAAGTCCCTCTGCTGATAATGGCCTCCCCGAGGCAGGGCCGGCCACCGCCTCCTTCCCTGGACCCCGGCCAAGTCCCTCCCTAAGAACAGTCACCTCCTGGACCCAGGCGCGGCCGCGGTCCCAGCCCAGCCGAGGAAATATCTGACGCCCGATGGATGTTTGACCCTCCAGAAGTGGGAAGTGCGTTCCCTCCCGGGGCAGCTGGGCCCAGAGGGGTCCGTCCGCTCCCTGAGAGGATGCCCAGTAAGAGGAGGGCACTGCAGCCCCGCTCGGGACCCCCGGGCCTTCCCTCCGCACCTCCCCCTGCAGCTGTCTTCCGTGGGGCCCAGAGGAAGTCCCTCCATGCTTCCCCTTTCTCCCCGGCAGGAGATGAGGACAAGGCGAGTCCTTGTGTGTGGCCGCAGGGGCAGGCCCGCCTGGGTGGCCCAGCAGCCCGAGTGGCTGAGCCTGGCAGCCGGCCCATGGGATCCCCGGCCCTGACTGCTCCCTGCGGCCGCGGCCGGAGCCCCAGTCTCTCCAGGATACGGTACCTGAGGCCCTGGCAGGCTACCCTTCCTCCTGGCCGTCCCGGCTCTGCCCCGCTGCCCGGCAGTTGTGTAATGTCCAAGGCTGGGCCAGCCCCGGGGCGGGGCTGCCCTGGCCCCATGCCTGACCTTGGCTCTGGGCCGGCTGGAGGCTACAGGCCGAGATTGCTCCACCACAGAGAAGGAGCCAGGGCCCAGAGAGGGCCAGCCCCAGGCCAGGCCACACAGCAGGCCTCCAGGGAGCTCTGAGCCAGGGGCCGGCGGAGGAGAAGGAGAGCCCAGGGCAGTGGGCCCGGTGGCCTGGAGAGGCCGAGCAGACCCTGCCCCCCACCCCTACAGCCTTCCCTTGAGCCTCAGTTTCCCCATCTGCAAAGAACGATGGCTGGAGTCCAGAAATACACCCTCGGGGTCAGTGCCATGGCCTGGCCCATTTCCCAACCTTCCCATCTGCACCCACATCAACACCATCCCACCCACCACCCCCTCACGGAGCCCTTCCCCCAGCCACCTGACATTTTACACATGAGGAAACTGAGGCCCAGGGAGTGGGTGAGGACGTGGCGAGGGCTGGGACCCACTCAGGGGGCTTCTTGCTCCAGAAATGGGGCCAGATATCCCCTCTGCCTCCCAAGACGAGCGCCACCCTCCGCCCTCCATGGCGACAGTCCTGATGGGGCACCACGGTGGGGCCTGTGGGCCTGAGCCGTCTCCTGCCCTCCCCAGCCCCTACCTGGGCACACCTGTCGGAGCCAGCACAAAGGAGGATGATCCCCAAGCAGCTGTGGTGACAGACAGGCAGGCGATCGAGTTACGGGTGGGAGGAGGAACGTGCTTTGTGTCATCACCCAGTGGCAGCCACCCCAGTGCCCTGAGTCTGCCCAGGATCCCGGCCTGGGGCCTCGGGGCCGACCCGGCACCCGGGAGATGCTCATTGCGCCCCTGCCCCCCTCGCAGCTCCCTCTGCCTACCTGGGAGGGCGGGAGAGGTCTCCGGGTCCACGCCTGCCCCGGTGGCTCCTGGAGGCTTCAGCTAGCTGGGGTGCGTGTCCAGGGCTGCGGGGGGCCCTGCCCTCTGTGTGGGATGGAGCCCCCAGCTGCTGCCTGTCACGTGGCTCAGCATGTGACAGCCCTGCCCTGCATCTGGAGCCGAGCCAGGCAGAGCGGGAGCCAGGCGGGGCTGGGCTGGGGCTGAGCCTGGCAGCCCTGGACCAGGAGAGAGGCCCAGAGAGGGGCAGCCACTGGCCTCAGGCCACACAGCAAATCAGGGACCCACCTGGGGACCGTGGCAGGTGGGGTGGAGGGGTGTTGTGGCATCCCGAGGGGAGATACCCCTAAACTTGGCATGAATTCAGGAACAGTCAGGGAGGAGGTCCCCAAAGAGGCCTGTCCTCGGGGAGGAGCAGGAGCAGCCCCTCCCCAATCTGGATTGATGCCTCTTGCTCCTCAAAGCTCTGGGGACGCAGGAGGCTCTGTCCGGGCAAGCCCGGGAGAAACGGGGCTCTGGGTGGGGGCTGGATGAGGACTTGGGTGTTGGGCGTGGGGCACAGAGGCTGGGAGGGGGGCCCAGGGGTTCTAAGATTCTTGACACGGCCAAGCTCATGGTCCCTGGGTCAGCCTGGCTCTTCCTCGCCAGGTGACCCTGGACACATCACTTCCCCTCTTTGGACCTTGGTGTTCTTGTGTGAACACTGGGGACAGTCATGACACCAGGAGTTGCCCTGAAGAGTAAATGAGATGATGCAGTGAGGCCCATGGCTCAGGGCCAGTTCAAGTCCAGTGTGACCTCGGGCTGGTGTCTTGACCTCTCTGTGCCTCTGTTTTCCGATCTATAAAATGGGACAATAGAAACACATACTCAGGTGATTGTGAAGGTGAAATGAGACGATCCCTGTAATGCAGTATTCAGGGGCCCGGAGTTGTTTCCATTCCAAGAGCTCCCCATCCCCTCTGAAGGAGGCTGGGAGCCTCCCCCAGTCTCCAAGCCCCTCTGCTCCCGCCGCCTGCCCTCCAGATCCCCTCGGCTCCCACCATCCTCTGCCAGGGCCCCCAGCTTCAGGGCCCCCTCTTCTTCTTGGGTTGGGGGCTGAGGCTCAGAAGGGACAGGGGCTTGCCCCTGAGCTCGGGGCTCCTCCCCCAGGCGCCCTCGTCCCCCCTGCATTTGTCTCAGGGCAGACCCCACCCTTCAGCAATGCCTCTGATTTTTAGTTCGGAGGATTTGATGAAAAGACCCTCAGTCTTTTCACCTCCAACCTCCTTTTCCAGAACAGAAGGGCAGGGGAGGGTGCGCCGGGCACAGACTGCAGCATCCGGTAGAGTCACTCATTCACTCACTCATTCATTCATTCATTTAGTCCCTCCCTCCCCTCTTCCTTCCTGCTCAGACACCTCCAGAGCCCTAGATTCCAACCAGGGCTTGCTAAGCGGTCTTGATCACATCCCGCCCCCTCTCTGGGCCTCAGTTTCTTCACCTCTAAAATGGGGTTCATTCTACCTGCCTCACAGTGCAGCCTAAGGGGTGAAACAGCATCTATAAGGCACCTGAAGGGGCACCTGGTACACAGTAGGTGCTCAGTACATGTGCTCGCTTTTCTGCCCCTTTCCCCTTCGCTCCTAAGGAAGCAGCTGCCTGGGCCTCATCCCTGAGACCCTGCCCCATCCTTCCTGCCGGCCAAGCACCCCCTGCCTTCCCCTCCCCACAGAGGCCAGCCCCTGCTCAGGCCAGGGCTGCGGTGCCCAGACACGGTCGGCCCTCGGTAAAGAATAGTGATCACGAGGCACTCATTCATTCCCTAGCCTAGCAAGCCTTTATTAAGCACCTACTGTGTGCTAGGTCCCGTGCCAAGGACTTCACATGCACCCTGCTATAGTGTTCAGACACGGCAGAGGAGAGCGCAGGCTCCACGAGGTGCAGAGACCGGCCGGGTTACACAGTGGGAAGGACAGATGGGGGGTCAAGCCCAGGCAGCCCAGAGGGTTTGCAGAGCACCCTAAGGCCTCGCTTAGGAGTCGGGCGGGGGTCCCTGGCCCCAGGTGAGCCCCTCAGCCCCTGCTCGCAGGAGCCTCGCTTCTCGGCGGGTACCACTAGCCATCATCTCCCAGATGTTTTCTGTGCCAGGAGCTGGGCAGAGTCCTTGGCACGTGTGAGCTAGAGAACCTCCCAACAGCCAGGCTCCATGATCAACTCCCATTGTTTTTAATTAGAAAACTGTTAACACATAGCACTGGACGCCAAGGGACCCAAGGGACGGGGCTGTTAACAGAACAAGGTGGTTTGCACAGCACGCTGCTCTTTTGGATACAAAACAGATAAAACAGAGACTCCCTGGTGTTCTGAGGAGTTGGTTCAGGGTGTTCAAATGGTGACCAATATTTTTTCACTCCTGTCTGCCTTTCTACATTTGCTGTAAGGAATGTCTATTATTTTCATTAGGAATTTTAATTCCAAAAATTAAAACCTTTTTAGAGGGAAAATCAATTGAAAGCAGAGAATGGGCAACCCGGCTTCCTGTTGCTGAGGATGCCACCGTGAGTGGCGTGGCCCGGAGTGGGGGGTGGGCTGGGGTGTCATGTCACACGGCGCATGTTTACCTGGGCCAACCCAGACTCCCTGGTAACAGCTTCATCAGCCACCTGAAAAATCCTTCCTGCAAACGAAGAAGGCAGGACTTTGTTGGAAAACAGAAACCATTCTAGGTCTTTCGAATCAGAGGGTGTTGGATACAGGGAATTTGTTAGCAGGTGACAGAAGAGCAGAGAAGCTCATCCGAATGAATGATGAGACTAGTGGCATTATCAAGCACCACCGCTCTAGGGCTGGGTGGCAAAAGGGAGGAAGCGGTGTCCCCAGACCCCAGGGCTCAGGGCCGCCAGGGAAAGTGAGAACACTGTGGGACTGTTTCACAGGCGCTGGGACCGTGGGGCAGCGTCCCCTGGCACAGAAACCTTCCGAAGCCGGGGTGGTGGGGGAGAAATGACCCCAGCTTCTCTGCTCCTCCTGCCCTCCAGGCTTTGGCCGGTGCCTCCCGTTGGCCACATTTCGATGTTGGAAGCTCTTGTCTCCAGTAGCAGTTTGTCAGGAAGATGCAAATTTGACATCTGGATTGATGTGGAGATGTTTTTTTCTTGCTAACTGACAGTTACTGAGCCTCAGCAGATTTCGGGAGCTCTGTGGCTGAAAGTGCCTGCTTCCAAGAACTATGGATTCATTACTAAACATGGAACATTTGTATTTGTATTCTTGGTGGCATGTTTTTAAAAAAATGAAACGACTGTTTCAATCAACAAAGTTCAAATTCAAAGTCACAGGCAGACTGCAGAACAAGTCTACATGTAGCGAGAGTTTTAAGTTAAACAATTCTGGGGCTTGCTTGAAAGTAACTTCATTTAGATCCAGGGGTCATGACCCCCGGAGTAACAAATATTAATAGAATTAATAAAAGTCTGTATCTAAGAAATAGCTTGAAGCTGCTGAGTAAGAAATATCATCCTTGTGGGGGTCACCCAGGGCCTTTTACAGGGCTGGGCCCCCCTCCTGGAGCAGTGTTCTTGTTTTCCTCCTTTCTGGCTCTTTCTTAGAACACACTCATCTTGATCTCATCTCCTGTGGTGGGAGACACAAAATCAACACGTTCTGCCTCTTTTATTGTTCAGATGTGGCCTTTCTCTCTCTAAGCCCAACTTGGCAAATAAATTCATTACCCTCCCCCCTACGTGGACATGACTCCCAGGGGAGTGAATCTCCCTGGTGTCGTGGGACATGACTCCCGGGGATGAGCCTGGACCCAGCATCGTGGGGTTGAGGAAGCCTTCTTGACCAAAAGGGGGTAGAAAAAGGTAACAAATAAGGATACAGTAGCTAAGAGATTTCAAATAAAGTCAAGAGGCTATCCTGGAGGTTTCTCTTATGCAAGCTCCAGCCAGACATCCAAAATGGCCACAGGATGTCAAGCCCTAACCAATAGTAGTCCCCAAATACCTAGGTCCCTACCTGAGATTCTATAAAAGTTTCATTCACTAAGTTTATTTCTCAGAAACTTAAATCCACCAGTGTTCCTATGCTAGACAAGTCCTAAAACCTAGAGGCAACAGCCTCTTTAAGAACAACAACCAGATGCAGCCGCCTTCCCCATAATGTCGACACCCCTTTTCAATAGGAACAGATTAGGGTGGTCACCGCCTACACAGCTCTGAAGATCGAGAAAGTGATTAAATGAGAGGAAGGGGTAGCAACAGACAAAATAGGATTTAACAAAGGATTATGAATATTGAATCTTTATATAAATGTTTTTTTAGATGCTAGGGTATTAGAATATCTAAAAGTAAATAACTGAAATGGTGGAATTGTAACCCATAACAGTCTTTGAAATTTGCTCTATAGCTTCTTGTTAAGTTATACTTTGAAAATTATCACCTTTCTGTATATATATTTCACAATAAGGAAATAACTGAAATTGTAGAACTGTAACCCATAACATTCTTTGGAATTTTCTATTTGTTAAATCATACTTTGAAAGTTATTACTGTTTTGGCTATATGTTAAACTTCACAATAAAAAAAAGTATTAAAAAAAAAAAAATCAATGCGTTCTGGAACTGCCCAAGGTCTCCATTGTTCAGCCAGCCTTGGTCTCCGCTACCCTAGCAGATAATCTCCCCTGGAGATGTTTGTCCTTCATGCTGGTCTACCCGCCCCCCCCACACACAGCTGGCCGGGCCCCCCTCCCTTGGGGCTCTCCCCGTGAGTCTCATCCACGATTTCCATGCACAGCACACTTAGGCTCAGGGGACACCCACGACACGCACCCACGACATCTCTGGGTTTGCCTCCTTGGCTCACCCGTTGGAGCAGCCGCAGCGCGTGGCTGGTGTCCCCACACATCCGGCTCTCAGGCTGCAGCTCCAAGAGGACACATCCCAAAGCTTCCTGCAGAAGCCAGTCCCGGCTGCCTGCCCACCTACGGGACTTGCACGGGATCACTCCCTTTCCGACCCGGTGACAGCTACTTCCCTTGGCAAGAGCGGTTAGGCCTGAGGGCACCTCACTTCTCTTTCCAGGGACTCACCGCCACCCCTCCCACACCTCCGGGTCCCCTCTGGCCTCCTCCACCCATGCTTCCCTTCCTCCCAGCTGCCAGCCTGTCCTCCATCCTGGTTTCATTTTGCAGAAGTGCTTTCCCGTTTATTCCCATCTCGAAGGTGAGGAAATATTGGGGTGTGTGCCCTGAGACATGAGGGGGCTTTACCTAGAAATGCACAGAGAAGACTGGGCACCCAGCTGGGAGGACGTCCTGGGGGCCCAGCTCCAGGGGGAAGGCTCTTCCCCTCCCTGCCCCCCTGGCCTGGCCGAGGTGCTCTGAGCAAAGGACACAGCTGCCAGCTGGAGCATTGCCCAGGTTACTTCTGTCCCTTAACATCCTCATGTGTGATGCGGGAGGGGGTGGACGCAGGAGGGAGTGGACATGGGCTTTATGGACAGTAGATGCTACTCCCCTCTCCGAGGCCTAAGGGCCCATTTCTTGGTGTAGGTGGGCATGCTCCAGGCAGGCTCAAGGGCTCATTCTGGGGGTCTCCCTCACTCTCCTGTCTGGCCTCCAGTCCCACCCCCCTTCTATTCCTTTCCCCAATGAGGACACTCCCTTTGGCCGCAGTGTGGCAGCCCTCTCCCTGCCTCCCAGCCACAGCCCCTGCCCTCTGAATCCCACAGGACTGAACTCAGGTGGCCACTCACCTCCAGGATCTCCTCATCCGCTCCCACAGCCACATGCTGGGCTTTGTCAACGAGCCCCGGGGTCCACTCTGACCACAGCCTCCTGGCCTCCCAGCCTCCCATTGTATCCCTTGCTCTCTGCCTTCTCCTTTCCTCTCCCTCCCATCTCCTGCCTCAGGCCCTGCCCTCTCATCTGTTCCTTCTATATCTCCCAGTTTCAGGCACCCCATCCTCTGCCACGCCTACCATCTGCCTTCTCCATGTCTGCACCTGGGTGTCTGGAGAAAGTTCTACCACCTGGCAGCCTAAGGCTGCTGCAAATTCTCCCACCCAGCTCTGGGCCTTCCCAGCAACCTGCCGGGGGTGGGTTTTTGCTACTAAGTGCTCAACAGAGTCCTCCGCACGAGGGGCACCTGGAGAGCAGTTGCCTGGGGGACACACAGTGACACCACTAGACACCAGGGAGGAAATAACGAGGGCTCTATCTGCCGTGGACAGCTTCTAATTCCCACAGCTGAGGGTGGGGCGGAAGGCAAAGGCCCAGGGTGGGCATTTCAAAAGCTTCCCAGGTGGTTCTAAGCAGAGCGGAGAGAGGGTGCTGCAGAGGTTCAGCTTGGGAGGTCGGGGCGGGGGGTGGGGGGGTTGCCGTGGCTGCAGCCTGGGCCCCAGTGCCCAGCGGAGCAGCTGCCCGACTGTGGGGGTAGGATGGGGGGTGCCACTTTGCTCTCAGACTCTGCAGGGCCCTGCAGAGGTTCCTATTTGCAGATGCCACGATTGAAGCAGGAGGGGGTGTGAGAGGTGGGTAGTAGCGGCGCCAGGTCCTGAGGTGGGAGTGGGGTCCTGGGGGCTTCCGCTGCCCCTGCCGGAGTTACCCCGGCCTTAGGGCTCCTTGCTGACCTGCCCCAGGTGGGGCTGGGGAGGACACAGGAGCTTATTGGGGGCCCTAGGCTTTGCACTAACTCAGGAACGCGGCAATCGGCCCGGAGGTGGGGATATGAGTGTGCCTGTTTCACAGGTGAGGAAACCGAGGCACAGAGAGGTGAAGTTGATTGACAAAGTCACACAGCCAGGAAGCGGCTGGGTGGAGATTCCAGTTGGCCTTGCACATCCCCGGCTGCACGCGCACACCGTCCTGCATGGGCACACACGCGCACACACGCGCGCACACCCTTGGACACACAGGCCCGGCCACGCCCAGTGGAGCGCGGGGTCGACCCTGCGGGCGGAGGCGGCCGCGGGGCGGAGCAGGGGCCGGCGCGGGCCGCGGGGAGGAAGTGCCGGGCCCTGGCGCAGGGACACCCGGGGTCGCGCCGCCAGCCCGCCAGGCCGTCAGGGTCGGACCATGGAGGCGGAGCCGCCGCTCTACCCGGTGGCGGGGGCCGTGGGCCCACAGGGCGATCTGGACCGGCTCGGGGTCCCCGAAGGGCCCGAGGCCCCGGTGAGCGGGGACGGGGACCCGGGAGTGCGGAGTCTCCCGGGAGGGGGCGGACAGGTGGTCCCCAGGTCCGGCTGCGGCTCAGGGGAGGGTGCGGGGGTACCTTGGGGAGGCGGGCGCGGAGGGTGGGGACCCAGGGGGCCGGGGTCTCTCCGGAGGGGGGTGACGGGCGGCCCCCAGGTCGGGCTGGGGGAAGCGCGGGGACCCCCGGACGCCGGGGCGCCGCGGCCCGGGTGCGAGCGCTGTGCCCCGCAGCTGGACGAGCTGGTGGGCGCGTACCCCAACTACAACGAGGAGGAGGAGGAGCGCCGCTACTACCGCCGCAAGCGCCTCTGCGTCCTCAAGAACGTGGTGGCGGCCAGCGCGGGCGGCATGCTCACCTACGGCGTCTACCTGGGTACGCGGCGCCCCCGGGGCTGGGGGCGGCGGCGGGGCTCGGCTGCCGGGGACGCGAGGTTACGCCGGGTCCCGGGCGAGGCTGGGGACCAACTCACCGGGGTCGGGCGCAAGAACCCCAGGCTGCACCCCGGGACCCCTCACCCCGCCCCCGACCTCGGTCTGGGAAAGAGAAACTTTAGGGCCCACTCGGGCTCCCTTCCTCTTTCACTTCCCGGTCTGCCGACCTTGCAGCTGCAGCTGCGGCGGCCCCGGATTGGGGCGGGAAGGTCCGACGGGGCAGTGTCCCCCAGGTCCCAGCCAGAGCCTTCCTGTGGGTGGATGGGCGGCTGGGACCCGTGGAGCTGCGTCCCCAATCTGCAGGACGGTCTCCAGTCTGCAGGGGTGCCGTGGGTGGGCTCTGCTGCTTTCCCAATTTGGAGCGCTGGGGTCCCAGAGACAGGGGGAGCCATGGTGGGGGCCAGGGGACCAGGTTCAAGTTCCTGAGGCTGCCACTGGCTGGCAGGACTCTGGGTCCAGGCTCTATCCTCACAGTCTTGGAATCGGGGATCCCTTGGGGGTGAGGCTTGCCCCCCATTAGCCAGGCTGCTCCCTCCATATGCGCTCCCTGCCCACAGGCCTCCTGCAGATGCAGCTGATCCTGCACTACGACGAGACCTACCGGGAGGTGAAGTACGGCAACATGGGGCTGCCTGACATCGACAGCAAGATGCTGATAGGCATCAACGTGACGCCCATTGCCGCCCTGCTCTACACGCCGGTGCTCATCAGGTGTGGGCCGCCGTGCCCCGGAGGGCTGGGCTACCACCCCGACCCCAGCCCTCACCAGCCGCCCTGCTGTCCTTGCATGGAGGGGAGCTGGGGAGAGGCCTTGCCTCCCTGCCAGGGCAGGAGTGAAAGGGGTGGGACCAGGGTTTGGGGAAGGAAACAGGAGCTTTGCCTCAGGGCACATTTATTTCATTTCAAGGAACAGAAATTCACCGCAGCTCTTTCCTCCAGCTTGCCCGTGCCCATGGCAGCCTACCATGATCTGGGGTCGGGGCTGTGGGGTCTCTGGAGAGAATCCGATCAGCCTGCAAGGCCCAGGCACCCAGTCCTCGCCCAATCAGCTGTGACTGGTGTGGAGGGGGTGTTTCTCCCAGAAAGGGGCGTGAGCTGGGTGAAAGGAGGGACATCTGTACAATCTCCCCACCAATGCAACAGTCCCCTCCACGGCACCCTCCCCACCAACCAGTAGGTCTTTGCTTGGATGTGGTCCAGAGACCAGTGGTTGAGTTTTGATCTTAAACAAAACAAAACTCCTTTAGCACAATTGCCCAAGCAGCACTAGATTCATAATAACTGAGATTCAAAGAGGGAAACCCCTCACAAGTGCCCAAAGGCTCTGCTAGCTCCTTGTCCCCATGTGTGTGCAAGAGCCAATTTTGCTTTCTTTCTTCTTTTCACTTAACATATCTTAGCTGCTCCCCGGTCTTCCCAGGTAGGGTTTTTGCTGTCGCAGCAGCTTCTGCAGAAAGAGGACACTCAACTGTGGCTCAGAGCTCCACGGTACAGCTCCCTCTCTATTTAAACCTTTATTATTTTCTTAGGATAAATTCCCAGCAGTGCTCTGACTACGTCAAAGGCTTTATGGCTCTTGACACCTAGCGCTGTCAATAATAACAGTCAACCCTTATTTCATTTCCCACATGGGGGGCACTTTATAAGTGTTATCTCCAAGGTGGGCGCTCTTATCTTATACATGAAGAAACCAAGAGACGAAATAACTTATCCGAATCCCACTGGCAGTCACTGGCAGAGTGATTCGTAAACCCACGCTTAACCCTTGGTTAAATTACCAGATCCAATTTTTCCAAAGAGTGATGCAGATTTGCATGGCCGCTGCCTGTATGTGTTGTTTAAAACCACATCTTCACCAGCAGTGAGTCCTAGGACTTTTACTTTTTGCTGTTTTAACACATCACAAGGTACAGTGCATTTGTTTGTGACCTGCCTCTCCCCCTGAAGTGTAGGAGGGGGCTGCCAATCTATTTTAGGGCAAAAGAAGGATGATAAAAGGACAGGGCCCTGCGATAGAAGAGGAGGTGATTGTGTCAGAAAATCAGGGTTATTTAGGTTTTGTTTGTTTTTTAGCTTGCTCACCTACATGTGTTGATCAGACCCTTATCCCATTCACTCATCAACCCCTTTTGAATCCTGAGCCAGCCAGGCTGTTGCCCTGGGAGCCAGTGAGGAGGACGCTGTACCCAGATTCTTTGACCCAACTCGGTTTGTGTCCCTGGAGACAAGTCTGTGGGTCTTACAGTCACAGCAGGACAGGGCTGGATTTGCCCACAAGCCCCTGATTGGTGACACTCCCACCCCCTTCTTTATCTCCTCCACAAGAGGTCCCTGGTTTGGGCTCTGGGCCTATACTCCAGCCAGAAAAATTGAGGGGTGACCCCAACATGGCTCACCTGAAGCCACACAGCAAGTCTGCTAAGATTCCACTGTAGGGCTCTGGACTCCTTGTGGCCTTGGGAGCTGGGATCTGGAGTCTGGAGTCGTGGCCACATCTGGTTCAGGCCACGGCAGCGCTGCTAGGTCCATGGTGCCAGCCTCCTTCCTGCCCACAGGTTTTTTGGCACCAAGTGGATGATGTTCCTGGCTGTGGGCATCTATGCCCTCTTTGTCTCCACCAACTACTGGGAGCGCTACTACACACTCGTGCCCTCGGCTATCGCCCTGGGAGTGGCTATTGTGCCTCTTTGGGCCTCTATGGGCAACTACATCACCAGGTGAGCAGGGGGGCAGGAGGCTGGAGGCCTGGTCCAGCCCCTGCTGCATTGCCAACCTCAACTGGGGGTCCTGGGGCAAGCCCCTTCTGCCCTCTGGGCCTCGGTTGCACCATCCGGAAGGCCCAGGGGCTGGCCAGCCTGCCTGAGCACAGAAGCAGATGCCTCTGGCAGAGGTGGGGCTGGGGAGAGCCTCCTCTCCTTTGTGGTCCAGGATGGCCCAGAAGTACTATGAGTACTCCCACTACAAGGAGCAGGATGAGCAGGGGCCAAGGCGGCGCCCACCACGGGGCTCCCACGCGCCCTATCTCCTGGTCTTCCAGGCCATCTTCTATAGCGTCTTCCATGTGAGTGCCACGTGGGGCCTTTTCTGGGGCTGGGGGGTGGAGTGGAGGAGGAGGTGCTCCAGGCCCAGAACCCAGACTTTGGGGCCCATTCCACAGTTTTCTCAGCCCACCTTCCTTTCTTGAGCCAACCCCTGCTTGCTTACCTCTGGCGACTGGGACCTCATCCCCTCCCTGGCCTCAGTACTGGCCAGGAAGAAGTTCTGCATTGGGCACCCCACTACTCCCCCACCCCGGGCTGCCCCTCACAGGTGGGAGGGCTCTTTTTCCCCCGAAGGCTGTACCCCATCTCCTCCCCAGGCCAGGCCTGTGCCCCTGCCCCTGCCTGGCTTTGGCTGGGAGCCTGACCCCAGCTGCCCTCCTGCCCACAGCTGAGCTTCGCATGTGCCCAGCTGCCCATGGTCTACTTCCTGAACCACTACCTGTATGATATGAACCACACACTGTACAACGTGCAGAACTGCGGTTAGTCCTGGGGGTGGGGGTGGCCCCTAAGGCCCCCTCACTGCCTCTTCTTTCAATCAGTACAAAGAGGAACCCCTTGTTTATGGGGTTCAGGGCTGGGACTCTGGTGGGCAAGGCACAGGACCCTGCTGCAGTATGAAGTTGGGACATCTGACCCAGCCATGCCTGGGGAGTCAGGGTAGGCTGCCTGGAGGCGGTGCCATCTGGCCAGCGGTGGCCAGTGGGATGTCTCTCAGGGCCAGGCATGCAGTGGGAGCACATTCCGTGCAGGGTGGAGGTGTAGCGTCATGGAGGTTGGAGGTGGACTTGGCACCTCCCCGAGCCTGGGGTAAGGGGGTGGGAAGGAGGGAGGTGTGGGGAGAGGATGCGGCAGTGGCTCCTCTCCTCGGGGCACCTCCAGCCCCAGCCGCCCGAACCTTCAAACTGCTCCCCAAAGGAACCCTGTCTTTGCACGCGCTGTCCCCACCCCGACTGCTCGCTTCGGTGTTTATCCGTGGCTGGGGGTGACTGGGCCCTTCTCCCCGCCTCACGATTGCCCCCTCCCCTTCCCAGGCACCAACAGCCACGGCATCCTCAGCGGCTTCAACAAGACGGTCCTGCGGACGCTCCCGCGCAGCAGAAACCTCATCGTGGTGGAGAGCGTGCTCATGGCGGTGGCCTTCATTGCCATGCTGCTGGTGCGGCCAGGGCCGGGGGCGGGGCCTGGGCAGCGAGGCGGCCTGGGGGCGGGGCCGCGGGCTTGGAGGCGGGCCCTGAGTCGGAGGGACCCGGCCTGGGGCGGGGGCCTGAGCATGAGGCTCGGAGGCGTGGCTGATGGCTGCGGACGGCGACTGGAGCTGGGATCTCAGAGGCCGGGGAGGGCGACCAGGACCGCTGGGATCGGGCTGGAGTCGGCGTCCGAGAGGATTGGCTGAGACCTGGACGGGGGCCTGCGGGGAGGCTGGGGACGGGGCTAGAGTCGAGGAAGGTGTGGCTCAGACTCCTACTTTCTCCGTCCTGGGAGGCAAAAGGAAGCCAGGTGGGCGGGGCTGGGAGGCGAGGCTGAAGCCCTTGGATGTTTGCCGGGAGGCGGGGCCCTGAGCTAGGGGCGTGGCTGCGCCCTGGGGGCGGGGCTGGGAGGCGAGGCTGAGGCCCCTGGATGTTTGCCGGGAGGTGGGGCCTTGATCCGAGGGGCGTGGCTGCGCCCTGGGGGCGGGGCTGGGAGGCGAGGCTGAGGCCCTTGGATGTTTGCCGGGAAGCGGGGCCCTGAGCTAGGGGCGTGGCTGCGTCCTGGGGGCGGGGCTGGGAGGCGAGGCCGAGGCCCTTGGATGTCTTCCCCTAGGGGGCGGGGCCTCGGGATGAGAGGCGGGGCCCGGGGTCTGGGAGTCCACCCCCTCACGGCGCGGTTCGCAGGTGCTGGGCCTGTGCGGCGCCGCCTACCGGCCCACGGAGGAGATCGACCTGCGCAGCGTGGGCTGGGGCAACATCTTCCAGCTGCCCTTCAAGCACGTGCGCGACTTCCGCTTGCGCCACCTTGTGCCCTTCTTTATCTACAGTGGCTTCGAGGTGCTCTTTGCCTGCACAAGTATCGCCCTGGTAAGTCCAGCCTGCATGGGGTTGCCAGATAAAATACAGGTCAAAATCGAATAATTTTTAATAGAAGTATGATACAAATATGACCCAAATATTCCTCTCCTCTTCTCTCTTCTTTCTCTTCCCCCTATCCCCCCTGTACCTTGGGCAAGCTGTTTTAACATTTATGAGCCTCAGTTTCCTCATTTGTGAAGCAAGCCTTCTAAGGATGCCCACTCCTCGAAGTGTTACGAAGTTGAAATGGAATAAGGCCCATAAAGCGTTTGATTCCTCGCGGGTACAGCCCTTGGTGTCTGGGGACATTGCCCAGGCATTTTCATGCTCTAGAACCCTCCCACTGGCATTCTAGGGCTTGGCACCGAGGTGGTCCAGAGAGGTGGGGCGGGGCCTAAAGTCACAGCTGACAGAGGGCGGTCCGAGCCTGGACTGGTCACCTCCTATCCGTGCCCCTGTCCCCCCAGGGTTACGGCGTGTGCTCGGTGGGGCTGGAACGCCTGGCAAACCTGCTAGTGGCTTACAGCTTGGGCGCCTCAGCTGCCTCCCTGCTGGGCCTGCTGGGGCTGTGGCTGCCGCGCTACATGCCCCTCATGGCCGGGGCTGGGCTGCACCTGGTGCTCACCCTCAGCCTCTTTTTCTGGGCCCCTGTGCCGCGGGTCCTGCAACACACCTGGATCCTCTACTTGGCAGCCACCCTCTGGGGTGTGGGCAGCGCCCTCAACAAGACCGGACTCGGCAGTGAGTATGGCCCTGGGCACCGGGATGGGTGAGCAGGGGACCCCATGGTGACCTTGGGGTGGGTGGGGGGACATAAACATCCAGGGGTGGGCATGGGGTCCCATGGACACACTGGGGTCTACAGTGGGATCCTGTTGACATGGTGGAGGTAGGTGGGGATTCCTGGGGACACTCTGGGGGTGGAAGTCCTTTGGACACTGTGGGGACAGATAGGGACCTGTGGACACCCTGGAGCCAGGCATGGAGGCCCATGGACATTCTGCTGACACCCTAGCGTGGGCTGATACTGGGGTTTACTGTGAAGTCTTGTGGATACATGGGGTGGGTGTGGGGCTCTGTGGATACCCCAGAGGGACAATGTGACAAACCACACTGGGGATACTTCCCTTTTGTACCAGGGCATGTGAACCACCTTGGCTTGGTTTTCTAGGAGTACTTGTCAGGGTCTTGGGTCCTGTCCACGTCCCAGCAGGAAGGTGAAGAAGATAGGAGTCTTATTTTTTTTTTCTCTCGTAGGCTGATAGTCAGTATGCTTTTTTTCAAAAGCAGTTTTATTGAGATGTATTCACATACCCACCCAGTCCGTCCAAAGGGGATGATCAGTGGCTTTTAGTATAATCACAGAATTGTGTCTTCATCACCACAGTTTTAGAACATTTTCATTACTCCAAAAAGAAAAAAAGCCACACCCTTTAGCAGTCTTTTTTCAGTCGGTTAGGGTCAGAAGCCCCAACACCAGGCTGCAGAGTTGGAGTCCAGGCCCCAAATCTGAGATGTTGATGTGGGGGTGCTGGGGGATGCTTGGCCCAAGCAGTGCCATGTCCCATCTCCTCCCCAGGGGCTCCGTGTCCGTTCAGAGCAGCCCCACGGGGCCTGGACTCGTCCCAGGACTGGGACTTTGTGTCCTGAGCGTCTGGTGCTGTTGTGGGTCGGGGGCCAGATGAGACCGTGCACAGAGCTTTCTGCTTTTGAGGCCACCCGTGTGCGTCAGGGCGGGTTCCAGCTGCAGCCAGGCCCGGGCTCTCCCGCCTCGGCCCTGCTCCCTCTCAGCCGCGATACCCAGGCTCTCCGCTAGGGGTGGCCTGGAGCAGCTTACAGTGGCTTCCTGGGAGCTGGGGGCCAGGGGCTGAGACCAGGCGGGGAGATCAGCAGCCCCAGGCCCTGGTGACGCCTCTCCCCTGCCTCTCTGTCCTGCCCGCCGCCAGCACTCCTGGGAATCCTGTACGAGGACAAGGAGAGGCAGGACTTCATTTTCACCATCTACCACTGGTGGCAGGCCATGGCCATCTTCATGGTGTACCTGGGCTTGGGGCTTCCCATGAAGGTGAAGCTGGGCTGGGGCTGGGAGAGGTGGGGTGGGGGGTGAGCACTGGGAGTCAGGTGCTCCACGCGCCACTGCCGGGCAGCAGATACTTTCTGAGTGCCCGTCCTAGCTGCTCCTTGGGTCCTCACAGCTCTCCCAAGGGCACCACTACCCAAGGGCCAGGCCCTGGGCCAAGCCCCTGTTCCCCCAGCCCACTGGACGGCTCCAAACCCAGCACTTCACTCACTGCTCACCTCCCGCAGCCTCTGGGTGCACAGTTTGCTGTTTCCTAGTGTCACCTCCCCTCTGCCTTGCGGGGTGTTTGGTGACCCATCCTCCAGGTGTCAGCTCTGAGCTGGATGACGGGGGTCTCCCACTGCAGCCCGGGAGCAGGGCTCTCCTGCTCTCTCCCCACTGGTGGCTGTTAGGTCAGTTTAGCAGGTCCCAAGCAACATTTACTTTTAGAAAGTGGCAGGGAGCTGGCATGCAAATATCCATGTATGTTCCAAGTCCCGACGTGAGGTGTTCCTGCAGGTGGGTTACTGAAAGGCCTTACTTATGGTCCCTGCCCCTTGAAGAAGCCCTGGGGGAGGGGGGTGTCTAAGCCTGCAGGTAAGGAGGGCCAGGCTTGTGTCCCCTGCTTTACAGCATCGGCTTATAGAATCTTCACATCTACATTATGAGGCCAAGGGTATTAGCATTTACCCCGAATGCAGTTAGGGAAACTGAGGCACCGGGCAGCATGGTGACTGAGAGGGGCAGTGCTGGGATGGGCTCTCCTGCAGGAGGGTGCCCGGGAGGCTTGTGTGGAGTGGGCTGGAGGAGGTGTGGAGAGCTGGTGGGGGAGCCTCTGGGAAGCAGGTGAAGGGCCCCAGGGAAGGAGCCGGCAGCTGTGGGTTGGGAGGTGGGACTACCCCGGCGAGGGGGTGGGCCCGGGAAGGGGCGGGGCGAGTTGGGTCCTCAGCCACCCCCCTGCCCCCCGACCGCCCAGGTTAAGCTGGTGGTGCTGCTGGTGACCCTGGTGGGGGCCGCGACCTCGTACCTGTGGATGGAGCGGAAGCTGCAGCAGGGGGTGGTCCCGCGCCTGCCCCGCATCCCGCGGCCCCAGCACAAGGTGCGCGGCTACCGCTACCTGGAAGAGGACAACTCGGACGAGAGCGACGCGGAGGGCGAGCGCGGCGGCGGCCGGAGAGACGGCGCGGAGGAGGAGGCGCCCCACGGCGGGCCTGGGCTCGGCCTGGAGCCGGCCGGCCAACCCCGCCGGCCGTGTCCCTACGAACAGGCGCTGGGAGGCGACGGGCCCGAGGAGCAGTGAGGGACCCCAGGGGGCGGCCTGGCCCCCAGACTTGGCTTTCCTGCTCGCCAGACTCAGTTTACTACGTCTCCGATTCCTGCGCTATCTTCAGGAAGGACCTACTGCCCACCCCCCTCCACCCCCGCTCCCCCAAATTCAGGAACCGGCTTCCAGAACCCGGGGTCGCCTGGCACTTGGGATCCGCGCCGGAGGCCCTCCAAGGCGACGTGGGGCCTTGGGACGCCCCGGCCAGCCGGAACCCGCGGGGCCGCTACCCACGACCCCGTCCCCTAGGCCCAGCCCCGTGCGGCGGCGCCTCCCACCGAACTGACCCGTGCGGCCCCTCGCGGCCTAAGAGTTTCAGGCCGCGGTGCGCGGGGCTGCTGACACTCCCCCCGACCTCTCCTCCGCGGCGCCCGCAGCTCCCCACACTCGCTCAGCCCTTTGGCGGCGGGGTACAGGGGCGGGGTCTTCTTGCCACTCCGTCCGCCGCAGACTCGCCCCAGCTCCAGGCCAAAGGCCTGGGTCGTGCCAGACGCGCGCTTTGCGCTTCCTTTCCCTTTGGGCCGCCAGGAGGCGCGACTTTTTACAGAAAAGGAGCAATAAAGAGATCGTGTGTTGTCCTCACTGGGGAGTCTCGCGCCGGGCGGGGAGGGGGCACAGAGAGCGCCCGGGGTGGGGGTGCCTGCTGGACAAGCCTCGCAACGCTGGGGTGCGGGGTGGGGGTGGGGGGCGCATCCACGGCGCTGGGGGAGGTGGATGCCCTGGGCCCGGCCCCCCCAGGCTGCCTCCCCCCTGGAGGCCCCGCCCCTCTCCACGCCCTCCTGGCGCTGCCATCCCACCCCATGCGCCCAGGAGAAAGAAGCTGCTGGGGGTGGCCTGCAGGCGCTCAGCGGAGAATGTGGCACGGGGCTGCCGGTCCCTCGATGGTCTGGAGGGTATCCTTCCCAGGCGTCCCCACCCTTTTACTGTCTATGGGGGGACCCAGGTACTTCCTCCGGAGCAAGGTCGGCTTCTGAGCGGGCTGGGAGTCATCCCGCGTCCGGCACGGGCTTGGGGGTGGCTGCCCGCGCTGGGTTGTCCTTGGCCACCGCCCTCTCCATGAGACACGCAGCTGATGGGAGGGGACAGACCCGGTCCGGCCTGCGGGTGTCCCTCCCCCTTATGATGAGAGGGGGCTGAGACCTCACCCCCACGAGGAGCTTTGAACGTTGGAGAGAGGATAGATGAAGGGGGCCAAGGGCGGGTCCCAGAGCCCCCACTGGCCCTTCCCAGCACCCCTAGCCACAGTGGCCATTGCCCGTCCCTCGTGGCTCCACGCCCACTCCCACCTGTAACCCTTTCTCCCGTCTCTCCCCGCCCCTCCTCCAGTCCAGTTCTAAGGTGTCTACTGGCCCGGGAGCCAGGCCCTGGGACCTCGGCAAGGTCTCACAGGCGCCACCTCGGTAAGATGTCCACTCGCCGCTGCAGTGCAGAGGAAACCCGGGCCGCTGCTTAAACCGCTGAGCGCCCGACTCCAGGCTCTGCACAGAGCGCCCGGGGATACTTACAATTTTCTGAATTTTGAAGGAAACACGGTGATACTCTACTTCCGCCCTCCCTGAACAAGCTGGATACGTCCGCCATTAGATTGTGCTTTATTCCTTTCCTGCCATATCTTTGAGAAACTGGGTTTCCGGTGGCTGCTGTGATAAAAAGCAAAAATCAGTATTGGGACAGGAAATGAGGTTGGAGAAGCTCCAGGACCTGCAGCTGATTAGCAAGGAGTGGTGGTTATTAAAGAAAGAAATGTAGGTATCATTTTTTCCCAAATGTGTAGTGTTTTTTAATTTTTTTTTCCAAATGGGTACTAGGTTGTTAGGCCATAAATAGTTAAGTTGTTTGGACATAAAATATTTAATAAATAGAACCATCAAGTATTTCTTTTGGCCCTGGGGCACTATGAAAAAAATTACTGAGACGCTCAGGGTGTTGCTATGAACCAAGAAATTTTGGGCACTTGCATTAGTTCCAGGCTGGCACAGAGTAAAGCTCAAAGGGCATCAGCTCTTTTTTTTTTTTTTTTTTTTTTAATTAAATTCAGTTTTATTGAAATACATTCACACACCATACAATCATCCATGATATACAATCCACTGTCCACAGTGTGATAACATAGTTATGCGTTCATCACCACAATCTATCTCTGAACATTTTCCTTACATCAGAAAGAACCAGAACAAGAATAAAAAATAAAAGTGAAAAAAGAACACCCAAGTCATCCCCCCATCCCACCCCATCTGTCCTTTAGTTTTTATCCCCATTTTTCTACTCATCCATACACTAGATAAAGGGGGTGTGATCCACAAGGTCTTCACAATCACACTGTCACCCCTTGTAATCTACATTATTATGTAATTGTCTTCAGGAGTCCAGACTGCTGGGTTGGAGTTTGGTAGTTTCAGGTATTTACTTCTAGCTATTCCAATACATTAAAACCTAAGAGGTGTTATCTATATAGTACATAAGAATGTCCACCAGAGTGACTTCTCGACTCCATTTGAAATCTCTCAGCCACTGAAACTATTTCGTCTCATTTTGCATCCTCCTTTTGGTCAAGAAGATACTCTCAGTCCCACGATGCCGGGTCCACATTCATCCCCGGGAGTTATACTCTGCATTGCCAGGGAGATTTACATCCCTGGGAGTCGGGTCCCATGTAGGGGGGAGGGCAGCGAGTTCACCTGCCAAGATGGCTCAGTTAGAGAGAGAGAGGGCCACATCTGAGCAACAAAGAGGTACTCGGGGAGACTCTTAGGCACAACTACATGCAAGTTTAGACTCTCCTTTGCGGTAACGAGCTTCATAAGGGCAAGTCCCATGATCGAGGGCTCAGCACATCAAACCGCCAGTCCCAATGTTTGTGACAACATCAACACCAGTCCAGGTGAGGATGTCCAACACATCCGCACCTTCCCCCAGATACTCGGGGCTGGGGAGGGGGAGGCTGTAAATATATTTTTTATTATCTGACGGGCTTGAGTTTTAATGGGGAAAACTGAGGGTCAGGAGCCTTACAAGATGGGGAGGTGGTGTTAAAACTCTACATAATGCTGGGACTATAGACAAACAACACTCTTAGGGAAAGGTGGATTAGAAAAAATTCCTCCCAGAAGCACTTAAAGATGAAGGAAAGTTGAGCTCTGGTTGGAGAAAAAGATTCCCATGAGATTGTTGCCTTTTCAGACTTCCCTTTTGTATTAGTCGGGGTTCTCTAGGGAAACAGAACCAACAGGAGCTATCTGTAAATATGAGATTTTGTAAAAGTGTCTCATGCAATGGTGGGGCCAAATTCCATAGGGCAGGCCACGAGCTAGCAACTCCAATGAAGTTATTGATGAATTCCCCAGGAGGGGCTGGTTGGTTGAAGAAAAAATGAAAGTTCTCTCTTCTCCCTTAAAAATCTTCAATTGATTGGATTAAATCCAAATGATTGGATTCTCTCAGTGTGGAAGACAATCCCTTGGTTGATTGTAGATGTAATCAGCCACAGATGCAATCAACTGACTGATGATTTAATAAACCAGCCTTCTGGTTAATTAACCAGCCACAAAATGTCCTTGCAGTAATGGTTAGGCTGGTGCTTGATTGACAAGACAACTGGGCACCATCACCTGGCCAAGTTGACACATGAACCCAACCATTACACCTTATATAAGTTTGGAATTCCTACAGAGGAATGACACCATCTGTATTATGGTCCAGGAACATCAAGGTGGAGAAATTCACATGAAAAAGTTGTGTTGGTGTGGAGATACCTCTGGGGCTCCTGGCAAAAACAAACAGAAAACCTCTATGGGTGGATCCCATAAGCCTGAACACCCAAGATTCCTCCCAGATAAATTCCCTCTGAAGCTGAGCTCACAATGCAAAATTACAGAACACACAAGGAAATGAATCACCATGAGTGAAAGACAGCAGACACAAAAAGGGGCAGAGTGAGACACTCCAGATGCCTCCCAATAGCAGAGAGAGAGAGGTCTATGTGGGATACAGCTGCTAAAATTGCTCCCCATGATATCCACCTCCTGGTATTTGCACCCTTGAAGAATCCTTCCCCTGGATTGTGGAGTAGACCTAGTGATTTTCTTCTAGCAAGTGGAAAACAATGTGGTAGGCAAAATTCTAAGATGGGTTCTAAGATTCCCACTCCCTGGTGTACACACTCTGTATCATGTCCTCTTCTTGAGTGTGGGCAGAACTAGAGGATGTCATGGGGTAACATTCCAGGGATTAGGTTACTAATCAGTTGCCTTTGAGATAATTAAAGGGGAGATTGTTCTAGATGGGGCTGACCTAATTAGGAGATCCCTTTAAAAGAAGGCGAAGTTTCATGGAGGCTCTCTCCTGCTGGTCTGAAAGAAAGCAAACAGCCTTGTTGTGAGCTGTGAGGAGACCTCTGGGAGCTGAGGGTGACCCCCAGCTAACAGCCAGCAAGAAAATGGGGACTTCAATCCTACAATCATAAGGAGCTGAATTCTGCTGACAACCTGAAAGAGCCTGAAAGCGGACTCCAAGTTCCAAATGAGAACGCAGCCTGGCCAACACCTAATGTCAGCCATGGGAGACCCTGAGCAGAGAACCCAGAATTCTGACCTGTAGAAACTGTGAGATGGTTATTGTTTTGAACTGCTAAATTTGTGGGAATTTGGTAGGCAGCAAGAGAAAACTAACACGGTGGCAAATGTGAGGAGATGTCACTTCTGAGATTAAGTTATAAAGGACTGTGACTTCTGTCTTGCTCACACTCTCTCCGGGTCTTCTTGCTTTCTCACTCTGAAGCCAGATGCTACATGTGAGCTACCCTGTGGAGAGAGAGGCCCACATGGCAAGGAACTGAGGGGTGGCCTCTAACCAACAGCCAGGAGGGCATGGAGGTTCTCCGTCCAACAACCCACAAGAAACAGAATCTTTTTTTTTTTTTTTATTAAATTCAGTTTTATTGAAATACATTCACACACCATACAATCATCCATGATATACAATCCACTGTCCACAGTATGATAACATAGTTATGCGTTCATCACCACAATCTATCTCTGAACATTTTCCTTACATCAGAAAGAACCAGAACAAGAATAAAAAATAAAAGTGAAAAAAAAACCACCCAAATCATCCCCCCATCCCACCCCATTTGTCCTTTAGTTTATTATCCCCATTCCTCCACTCATCCATACACTAGATAAAGGGGGTGTGATCCACAAGGTCTTCACAATCACACTGTCACCCCTTGTAATTTACATTATTATATAATTGTCTTCAGGAGTCCAGACTGCTGGGTTGGAGTTTGGTAGTTTCAGGTATTTACTTCTAGCTATTCCAATAGATTAAAGCCTAAGAGGTGTTATCTATATAGTGCATAAGAATGTCCACCAGAGTGACCTCTCGACTCCATTTGGAATCTCTCAGCCACTGAAACTGTTTCGTCTCATTTTGCATCCCCCTTTTGGTCAAGAAGATACTCTCAGTCCCACGATGCTGGGTCCACATTCATCCTCGGGAGTCATATTCTGCTTTGCCAGGGAGATTTACACCCCTGGGAGTTGGGTCCCACGTGGGGGTGGGGCAGCGAGTTCACCTGTCGAGATGGCTCAGTTAGAGAGAGAGAGGGCCACATCTGAGCAACAAAGAGGTACTCAGGGGGAGACTCTTAGGCACCATTACGTACAACTTTAGACTCTCCTTTGTGGTAATGAGCTTCATAAGGGCAAGTCCCATACTCGAGGGCTCAGCATATCAAACCGCCAGTCCCAATGTTTGTGACAACATACGCTAGGGGATCAGCATCTCAAAGTTTAGAGTTAGGCCTTACAATTCAGGGATAGAGTTAACTGCTGTAAGAGCTTACAATCTAGGGACTATTACAATTATTGTGTCCACGTTAGGCTATGTTCTAAGATTCAATTCTGAGTTTACATATTATAGTTAGTCCATATTGGTGAGGCATCATCCCTCTCACCATGTTTTCTCCAAGACTTTTACTCCTATCTATATATTTTCCTACAATTTTATAGAGTTATATTCACATACCATACATTTATCCACAGTGTACAATCAGTTGTTCATGGTATCATCATAAAGTTGTACATTTATCACCACAATCAGCATTTGAACATACTGATTACTACAAGAAAAATTGTTGTGTTATTTTTTTTAGCGATAAGAAAAAATGATGAAAAGAAAAATAACATGTCATACAATACAATATACTACAAAGGACAGCAAATAACACCACTACCAAGAATCCCATATTACTCCCCTATATCCCCTTCTCATATACATTTAGCATTGGCGTATTGCCTTTGTTACATTTAATGGAGGTATATTACAATGTTACTGTTGACCATAGACTCCAGTTTGCTTTGATTATGTTTTTTCCTGAATACCATCCCTTTTTCAAATTTCTACATGGTTGACATTCATTTGCTTTCCCACATGCAAAAACATATTTATATTTGTATATTTAGTAACAGTCATTGGCCACTCCAGTTTTTGCCACGTTATACAGTCCCAGTCTTTATCATCTATCTTTACCTCTGGTGTCATACATTCTCCTATCCCACCTCTTTCAGCTTTACTCACAGACGTCTTTGTTCAGTGTACTTACAATACCATGCTACCATCACACAGTATTATGCTATCTATTTCTGGGTCTATGCAATCAATCCTAAACATTCTGTAGTCCTTCAGCATCAAATGGCTGATCTCTGCCCTCTTTCTATCTCCTGGTTGCCTGTGTTGTCAGCTTTTAACTCCCAAAGTTTGTTCATTAATGTCTGTTCATATTAGTGAGACCATACAGAATCTGTCCTTTTGTTTCTGGCTAACTTCACTCAACATAATGTCCTCAAGGTTCATCCACATTATTACATGATCCATGTCTTTGTTCTGTCTTACAGCTGCATAATATTCCATCATGTGTATATACCACAGTTTGTTTATCCACTCGTCCTTTGGTGGACATTTGGGCTGTTTCCATCTCTTGGCAATTGTGAATGATGCTGCAATAAACATTGGTTTACAAATGTCTGTTTGCGTCTTAAGTTTCAGTCCTCTGAGTATATACCCAGGAATGAAATAGCTGGGTCACATGGCATATCTATATTTAGCTTCCTGAGGAAACTCCACACTGTCTTCCAGAGTGGTTGCACCATTCTACATTCCCACCAACAATGAATAAGTGTGCCTCTTTCTCCACATCCTCTCCAGCACTTGTCATTTTCTGTTTTTTGGATAATGGCCATTCTGGTAGGTGTGAGATGATACCTCATTGTGGTTTTGATTTGCATTTCCTTAATAGCCAGTGAAGTTGAGCATTTTTTCATACGCTTTTGA
Source organism: Choloepus didactylus (assembly GCF_015220235.1). Classification (NCBI taxonomy): domain Eukaryota; kingdom Metazoa; phylum Chordata; class Mammalia; order Pilosa; family Megalonychidae; genus Choloepus; species Choloepus didactylus. Next base: position 7,593,853 of record NC_051312.1, read on the forward strand.
GCCATTTGTATTTCCTCTTCAGAAAAATGTCTGTTCATGTCTTTTGCCCATTTTTTTAATTGGATTGTTTGTCTTTCTGTTATTGAGATGCAGGATTCCTTTATATATTCGGGATATTAAATCCTTATCTGATATGTGGTTTCCAAATATCATCTCCCATTGTGTAGGTTGCCTTTTGACTTTTCTGATAAAGTCCTTTGATGTACAAAAGTGTTTAATTTTGAGGAGATCCCATTTGTCTATTTGTTCTTTGGTTGCTCGTGTCTTGGGTGTGAGGTCTAAGAAACCACCTCCTTTCACAAGATCTTTAAGATATTGCCCTACATTTTCTTCTAAGAGTTTTATGGTCTTGGTGCTAATGATTAGGTCTTTGATCTACTTTGAGTTAATTTTGGTATAAGGTGTGAGATGGACATCCTCTTTCATTCTTTTGGAAAGGAAACAGAATCTTGATGACAGGTCCATGAATGAAGTTGGAGGACCACCCCCCCCCATTTGAGATTTGAGATGATGCAGCCTCAGCCAACACCCTGACTGCAGCCAGTTATAATTGAGGCATGGCACTATATTGGAGCCTAGCATTCCCTGCTGGGCTGGGCAGCAGTCCATTCCAGGAATTTATGAATGGCTGTAATTTATGAATTCATGAATAGGCACCAATGGATATGAAATAAAATTTGTTACTCACATCAGAAGGAGCAAAAGGATTCCCTAAGGAGAAGGGCTCAGGTGTGGTCTGGAACAAAACAAGAGTGAAGCAGGGAGAGTGGCTTCGGGTTTTTGTTGTGGTTAAGTGTTGGAGCTGGGGAGGGAATGCCCACGTTCAAACTGGCACTTGTCGGGTTTGAAGCTTCCACCAATGCCAAGGGATGGAGGGAGTGCACGGACTTGCTTAGGGTTACCTAGATGTGGGGCAAGTGGGCAAGGAGAGGAGTAGGGATTGAAAACTGTCAGCTGTCCAACATACAAAACAGAATCTTTCTCTTTATTGCAATTCACCTGATATCACCATGGTGACAATATCACCATGATGTATTGGCTCATGCTTTTGAGGCTAGAAATCCAAAATTGAGGCATCAGCAAGTCAATGCTTTGTTCCTGAAGACTGTGGTGATCTGGGGCTGGCTGCTGGAGATCCTTGGGTTCTTGGCTTTTCTGTCACATGGCAATGCACATGGCAGTGGCTTCTTTTTCTTCTGGGTTCCTTGACTTCCAGTTTCTTCCCATACTTTTCTTCTTCTCTGTCAGAATTTCACTCTGCTTATCAAGGAATCCAGATTGAAGTCCAACCTGATTCAGTTGGGCCACACCTTCAAGATATCCTCTCCAATGGGCCCACACCCACCAGAATGTGGCCCAAGAACATGTCCACACTGGGGTACACAATTCAATCCACACAACTTTTAATTTTGAAACAATTTCAAACTTACAGGATAGTTATAAAAATAATACAATTCTCATACAGAGAATTCCAATATACTCCCCGACCCCCAGACCCAAATCCAGTTAACATTTTGCCACATTTGCCATATCATTCCATTTACTCATCTATCTATTAATCTATCATCTATTTATTTTTTGAACATTTGAGAGTAAGTTGTATATATCCTGCTCCTTGAACACATAATGCTGCCATGTACAGTTCATAAGAACAAGGATATTCACATATGTAACCACCTTAAGTAAAATTATCAAGTTCCAGAAATTTAACTTTGATATAAATGTGCAGTGTTTCATATGACCTCATAATGTGCTTTTCTCCTCCATTATTAGAACCTATCCAAGGTTTCCTATTGCATTTAATTGCCACTGTCTCTTTAGTTGTCCTTTCTTTTTGTTTTTAAGCATACATGCACATACTTTCCCTTTTCAACTGCCCCTAAGCATAACATTAGTGGAATTCATCACATTTACAAATTGTGCTACCCTCACCACCATCCGTTATTAAAACCTTCCTATCACTCCAAATTAAGCGTTAACTTCCCATAAGCCCCCGCCACCACCCCTGTTAAACTATGTGCCAGTTTGAATGTATTATGTCCTCCCAAACGCCATTATCTTTGATGTACTCTTGTGTGGGCAGACCTATTAGTGTTAATTAGATTGTAATTCTCCAAGTGTTTCCATGGAGATGTGCTCCACCCAACTGTTGGTGATGACTCTGACTGGATAATTTCCATGGAGGTGTTACCCTACCTATTCAGGGTGGGTCTAAATTATATCACTGGAGCCATATAAATAAGCTGGCAAACAGAAGGAACTCAGTGCAGCTGTGAGTGACATTTTGAAGAGGAGCTACAGCCAAGAGAGACAAGTTGAAGAAAGCACAGGAGCTGCAGATGAGAAACAGTTTGAAAACGGGCACTGAAAGCAGACTCTTGCTCCAGAGAAGCTAAGAGAGGACAAACACCCCAAGAGCAACTAAGAGTGACATTTTTGAGGAACTGCAGCCTAGAGAGGAAAGTCCTGGGAGAAAGCCATTTTGAAACCAGAACTTTGGAGCAGATGCCAGCCACGTGCCTTCCCAGCTAACAGAGGTTTTCCGGACACCATTGGCCATCCTCCGGTGAAGGTACCCGATTGCTGATGACTTACCTTGAACACTTTATGGCCTTAAGACTGTAAGTTTGTAACCAAATAAACCCCCTTTTATAAAAGCCAATCCATTTCTGGTGTTCTGCATTCTGGCAGCATTAGCAAACTAGAATATCTGGGAAAAAATTGGGGCTATCCTTTATTGGAGGGCCTAGTATTTTCAAAAGGAGGCCTGGTAGTGGCATAAGGACAGACATATAGATCAATGGAATAAAACTGAGAGTCCAGAAATACCTTTACATTTAGGTAAATTTAGTTTTGACAAGTGTGTCAAAATAATTCAATGGTGGAAAGAATAGTCTTTTCAACAAGTGGTGATGGGACAATTGGATATTCACATGCAAAAGAGCTAACTTGGACCCCTACCTCACACCATATATAAATTAACTCAAAATGAGTTATAGACCTAAATATAAGTGCTAAAATTATAAAACTCTTAAGAGAAATCATTGGAGTAAATATTTGGGATCTTGGGTTAGGCGATGGTTTCTTAGATATGACACCACAGTGGCAAAAGAAAAAATAAATTACACTTCTTCAAAATTGAAACTTTTTATGCTTCAAAGAACACCATCAAGACAGTGAAAAGACAACCCACAGAATGGGAGAAAATGCTTGCAAACCATACATCTAATAAGGGACTTACATCCAGAATATACAAAGAACTCTCACAACTCAACAATAAAAAATAACACAGGAGGCCCAACTCAATCAAGAAGACAGAGTGCGACACTTCAGGGTTCCATCCCGCTACAAATGTTTTGAACAACCAACAAGAAATTGCAGAAACATCTTTTTCAAAGCTCCAGAAAACAGGTAAAGAACTATGGTAGCAGAGATAGTGCCAAAGCAAGACAAAGGCTGCTTAAAAGTGGTAGGATTTTGTGGTGTCCCGGATGGCCCCTTCCCCACCCCTCATCAGCTAGATGCAGAGCCAGCCCTAGTCCTGCTTCTAGAGGTTGCAGAGCAACCCTTGTGCACATACTGGGGGCATGATTGTCTAGCCTAGTCTGTCTGGTATTGGGCTATGGGGTTTGCCACCCCAGAACTTCCCTGTGTGTAGAAGGCAGCTCACTGAGTTCTCCTATGAAGAAACTGTTTCCTAAGGAAGAGGGGACATTCAGAACCACACAAGTGGGAGAATTCCTAGGGCTGTATACCATACCTAAGATAAGACACGTGCACAAAAAGGATCAGGGAGGCATCTGTGCTTTGGCCTGAAGCTATTCTCCCAACTCATTGTATGGTTAAGCTCTGAGGGAGAGCACTGTCACAGGTCAATCTGCCAAGTCTTGGAAAGGTGTTTTCTATTTCTCCTCATCCTCCTTTTTCTTCTTCTTGGTTAGCTCTTGCCATTTAAGGAAAGCTCTGTCATAACACTAGCTGGATACAAGCATAAGCAGAGTCTAAATTCGAGTGATAATACATTAAAATATCATGATATCCAAGTATCAACAAAAGTTTAGAAAACATAGAAAAAAACAGGAATCAATGGCCCAAGCAAAGGAGAAGTTTAAAGTCTTAGAAACCATCAGTGAAGAGACTCAGACCTGGACGTTCCAGACAAAAGACTTTAAGAAAATTTTCCTAAATATACTCAAAGAACTAGAGGAAATCAGGAAAACAATAGATGAGAATATCGATATAGTGACAGAAATTATGAAAAGGAATGAAACAGAGGTGAAGACCAGAGTAACAGAAATAAAAAATTCCCTAGAGGAGTTCAGCAGCAGATTGGAGCTGGTAGAAGAAAGCATCAGTGAACTTGAAGGTAAGACAACTGAAATCATTCAGTCTGAGGAGCATAAAGAAGAAAAGCATGAAGAGAAGTGAACAGATCTTCAGGAACACGTGGGACACCATCAGGTGTACCAATATATGCATTGTGAGTACCAGAAGGCAAAGAAAGAAGGTCAGAGAGGTGTGCATATATTATGTCCCCCAAAATGCCATGTTCTTTGATGCAGTCTTGTGGGGGCAGACGTATTAGTGTTGATTAGGTTGGAATCTTTGGATTAGGTTGTTTCCTTGGAGATGTGACCCATGCAACTGTAGGTGATAACTCTGATTGGATTACTTCCATGGAGGTGTGGCCCCACCCATTCAGCTTTGGTCTTAATTAAAATCACTGGAGCCCTATAAGTGCTCAGACAGAGCTCACTGCTGCAGCCAAGAGAGACATTTTGAAGACGGCCATTGAAAGTAGACTTTCACTGCTCCAGAGTTTGCCTGAAAGAAACTGAGATAATACCCCCAGATGCCTACAGAGAAATGTCCTGAGAGAAAGCCATTTTGGAACACAACCTGGGAGCAAAGGAAGAAGATGCCAGCCACGTGCCTTCCCAGCTGACAGAGGTTTTCCAGATGCCATTGGCTATTCTTCTGTGAAGGTACCCTATTGTTGACACCTTAGCTTGGACACTTTATGGCCTTAAGACTGTAACTTTGTAAACAAATAACCCCCTTTTCTGGTTATTTGGTTACAGAATAATCCATTTCTGGTGTTTTGCAAAACAGCAACATTAGCAAACCAGAACAAAGGATATTCGGGATAATGGCTGAAAATTTCCCAAATTTAATGAAAGACATGAATATACACATCCAAGATGCTCAATGAACAAAGATGTATGCAAGTCAAGAACGATGGATTGCACAGTGGCCTTTTACCATGCTGACCGTGCATTGGGGAAAAGGAAACGATGAGACATTTTGGAGATTGTTAGACACTGGCTCTGAACTGATATTAATTCCAGGAGACCCAACACCTCACTGCAGCCCACCAGCCAGAGTAGGGGCTTATTATGGAGGCCAGGTGACCATTGTATAGACTGTAAGCTTCCTATCAACTTTAAGTTTCTTGAACTTGACGACTGCACTTAAGGTGTTTACATAAGTGAATATCCTTTTTGCAGGAAATGTGTTTTATGGTTTCAAGGAGTATGATGTGTGCAACCTGCTCTCAAATGTTCAGAAAATAGGTAGATAGATAGATAGATAGATAGATAGGGAGGGAGGGAGGGAGGGAAGGAGGAAAGAATGTATTGTATTTGATTGGGACCTTAGATGAAAAGTCACTTATTCCCCCTTTCCTTATCATGTGACCTTATGATAAACTTAGGATTTTAACCTAAGGATTTTTGTTTGGAAGAACCTAATTTGGGCTATTATGACAATTTTTTTTCTTTAGTTGTAGTAATTTCATCTTTACCTTTGGTAATCAGGGTATTTTGGGGGACTTTTATTTAAATTTTTTTCTCCAGTAGTCTCAGTGTGGAGACTGCAACAGAAGCATATTTGACATTGCAGAGCTCTAAATGGACCATTGGCCTTTGGACGCACGAGCCCCTGAACCCCATAGTAATGCTTCCTCACGGGAGCGACCACACCAGAGGATCCCTTGCTCTTTTATGTGTGTGTCTGGGAAGTGCTGGAGGTCAGTGACTGGTGCAGGTACTTGACAATGACCCCATTCTCCCCAGTGAATGAGCCTGGTGTGTACTAGGGCAGAGCTGGGGGGCAGGGCCCTAAGCCTCTGATTCCTTTGTGACTGTGTATGTGTATGAATAAGGCTATTGTTTCAGGCCTTTAGATGGGATGCTGACAAATCACCACACTTTTCCACCATTTCCTTAAATCAGAGGGAGGAGACTCCCCAGTCCAGGACAGCAGGAGCTCCCCCAGGACCCATCAGCCCCTGGAGCCCAGGTTTGGGTCTGCCAGGCAGCGGCAGGAGTAGGGTTTACCTTGTAGCTGCAGGGGATTGTGGGGGACCTGGTGTTGTCAGGGTTCAGGGACCCCTGTGTTCCTCTTTGGGCCACAAGGCAATCTTCACCCAGGCCTAGAGCAAGCACTGGGGGCAAGCAACCCCTTCTTCAGGATGAGGTTTTCATAGAGGGTCATGTCTCCAGTTGCTACAACAGCAAAATCTTTTTTGCCCTCTTGTAAAATGCAAAGTGCTCTATCTTCCTCAGGACTTCTGTGTGGCCTGCCCAGGAGAAGAGGGCCTGTAGTCTTTCCACACTGGAGTCTGGCGGCCCCTAACCCTGTTGCTGGGCCCCAGCTCCAGGACAGCAGCCAGTAGACTCTTTATATAGCTCTCCAGCAGCAGCAGCTTCAACAAAACCTCCAGGAGCTTCAGGATGCTCAGGTCATCTTTGCAGATCTCCATCGACCACATCAGCAGATGGAGGAGGTGGGAAAATTTGTCTTGCAAGGATGTTCTCATCTCCATGCTCCAACAGTGCCAGGGCACAGAGCAGTTCTGGGGACAGCAGCACCGAGGCACCCTTCAGCACCACCGAGGTCACTGGTGGCTGTGGGACAAGAAGGCGGAGGTGTATATTTCCTTTTATGCTTCCCCAACTCTTTTGGGGATTAGACTCTGTGGTTGGCTTGGAGTTATGAACCCCAGAAAAAACATGTTCTTAATATCAATCCATCCCTGTGGCTGTGAACCCACTGTAAATAGGACCTTTTGATGAGGTCACTTCAGTTAAGGGTGTGTGTTCCAGTTTGCTAATGCTGCCGTTTTGCAAAACATCAGAAATGGATTGGCTTTTATAAAGGGGGTTTATTTGTTATAAAGTTACAGTCTTAAGGCCATAAAGTGTCCAAGGTAAGGAATCACCAATATGGTACCTTCACTGGTGTGCCAGTTTGAATGTATTGTGTCCCCCAAACGCCAATATCTTTGATGTAGTCTTGTGGGGCAGATGTTTTGGTGCTGATTAGATTTGCTTGGAATGTGCCCCACCCAGCTGTGGATGATGACTCTGATGAGATATTCCCGTGGAGGCATGGCCCCAACCATTCAGGGTGGGCCTTGATCAGTGGAGCCATATAAATGAGCTGACTCAAAGAGAAGGAACTCAGTGCAGCTGTGAGTGACATTTTGAAGAGGAGCAAGCTTGCTAGAGAGGAACGTCCTGGGAGAAAGCCATTTTGAAACCAGAACTTTGGAGCAGACGCCAGCCACGTGCCTTCCCAGCTAACAGAGGTTTTGCAGATGCCATTGGCCATCCTCCAGTGAAGGTACCTGATTACTGATGTGTTACCTTGGACACTTTATGGCCTTAAGACTGTAACTGTGTTGCCAAATAAACTCCCTTTTTATAAAAGCCAATCCTTCTCTGGTGTTTTGCATTCCACAGCATTAGCAAACTAGAACAACTGGAGAAAGCCCATTGGCATCTGGAAAGCCTCTGTTAGCTGGGAAGGCACGTGGCTGGCATCTGCTTGCTCCCAGGTCACATTTCAAAATGGCGTTCTCCAAAATATCAGTGTCAGCTTTCAACGGCCATCTTCAAAATGTCTCTCTAAGCTGCAGCTTCTCTGAAATTCTTCTGTTTCTGAGGTTTTACAGGGCTCCAGTAATTAAATCAAGATGCAAGCTGAATGGGCGGGGCCTCATCTCCATGGAGACAATGCCATCAACAAGTCACACCCTAATCAAAGGTATTACTAGTCACATCTCCATGGAAACAATCAAAGGTTCCAACCTAATCAACACTAATACCTCTGCCCCCCACAAGATTGCATTAAAGAACATGGCATTTTGGGGGACGTAATACATCCAAACCAGCACAATGGGTCTTAATCCTATTACTGGAAAGCAGAATGAAGTTTGGACACACACCCACAGAGAGACCCACAGGAAGAAGCCAGAACTGAATGGAAAGGGGAAAAATGAACAGAGTTTGAGGGGCCTGTGTGACACCAACAAGTGGACCAGCACACACATCTTAGGAGTCCCAGAAAGACAAGAAAGAGAGAAAGGGGCAGAAAAAGTATTTGAAGAAATAATGGTTGGAAACTTCCCAAATCTATGAAAGATGTGAATATATTCATCAAAAATCTCAACAAACTCCAAGCAGGATAAATCCAAAGAGATCCACACCAAGACACATTATAGTCAAATTGTCAAAACCCAAAGACAAAGATGAATTTCTTAAAGCTGCAAGAGAGAAGTGTCTCACCTTGTACAAGGGATCCTCAAGAAAATTAACAGCAAATTTCTCACCTGAAACCATGGAGATTAGAAAAATAAAGACATATTTAAAGTCCTTAAAGAAAAAAAATCTGTCAATCAAGACTTCTATATCTGGCAAAATTATCCTTCAAAAATAAAGGAGAAATGAAGACATTTACAGATGATTTAAAATGAAAGAGTTCATTTCCAGAAGACTGCTTTATAAGAAACGCTAAAGGAAAGTCCTTCAGGCTGAAATAAAAGGACACTGAACAGTAACTGGAAGCTATAAGAAGAAATAAAGAATATGGGTAAAGGTAACCATGTCAGTAAGTATAAATCCTGTATGTTGTGCTTTTGTTTGTAACTGCTTTTCTACACCACCACCCCCCTCCATGACTTAAAAGTAAATGTGTGAAACAATAATTAAAATCTATGTTAATTGAAAAATAATGTATAAAGATGTAATTTGGGGTTTTGGGGACTTCTGTGACCAGCACACATTGTACATCAGTCAGGAACACATGGAATGGCTGAGATTGCAGCAAAAAACTGTAAGTTTCCCCAGCCAGGGAACGGGCACCACTCCCCCACAGGCAAGGCAGAGCTGGTTCCCCAAGGGAAAAAGAAACAATCTGTGCTGGGAGCAAGGAGGTGGGCTCAACCAGGCCCCAACTGCAGAAGTAATTAACAAATTCAGACTGCTGAATAAAAGCTCCAAGCACAGATAAACCAAGAGCAGGCAGTGTGTTTGTTTGTTTTCTTCTTTTCTTTCTCTCTGCCTCTTTATTTTTTTACTTTTCAGTAGCCCATCAGAGCTGCTGGAAGGCTCGGGCTTCAGCATTGCCCCAGGCAAGGGCAGAATTAAAGTTGTCTGAGAGTAAATAGTCAGGTGAAAGAGATAATTCCCTAAAGGGCGTATCTTTAAATAGCCTATACTGGGACTGACAAAAATTGGGACTGGGAAAACGCCTTGAAAAAGAATTCTTTTTTTTTCCTTTTATTTAACTATTCTAAGTACTCATTACAGAAAGCCTCAGATATTTGCAATTGGCAGCTGGACCCAGGAAAGGGCAGAGCTAAGAAGGTCTGAGAGACAAAGCAATAAGTCTGGTGGGGGAGATAATCCTCTAAAGGGTATAACTTCCCCAAGACAAGGGGGGTGGAGCCCAGCTCAAGTAGTGGTCCTTATTCAGAGAACTCAGACCCCAGGGGCTGGATAACAGAAATGGCTTGAGTCAGCCACACTCCTGACAAGGACAGGGTCTGTGGAGAATTAAATGGACCACACCTCTTTACACTGGTGGGGAGCTGAGGGCTGACAAGCACCACCTGCTGGGCAGGATAGGAAAAGCACTGAGTCTGGGCCCCACAGGAGGGTCTCATTCTCAGGGAAACTCCATACCCTCCTCCTGAGACCTGGCCTGTCTGGACTGGGAAAATCTGATTGGGGTTGATCATATCCAGGGAGACACTCTCACAAAAAGGTTACATAGGGGCAGGGCAAGAACCAGAAAAACAAGAGGTGAAAAATTCTGATGAACCAAACAGAAGCTACGTTAGAGGTCCAGAATAAGTTGAATTGAACACCAAAGAACAGATAGAGAACAAAGCCAAGAAACAACAAAACCCTAGGTAAAAGAGTGAAAATGAGCACCAGAATAAACTAATCAAGAAAATCACATGCCTAGGCAGCTAAAAATGATGAGCCACACCAGGAAACATGAAAATATGGACAAGACAAGGGAACAAACTAACACTTCAACTGAGATACAGGGATTGAAACAACTAATTAAAGATGTTCAAACAAATTTCTTAAATCAAATCAATAAGCTGAAGGAAAATGTGGCAAAAAAGATGAAGGATATAAAGAAGACACTGGATGACCATAAAGAAGAATTCATAAGCTTGAAAAAACAAATGGCAGAACTTATGGGAATGAAAGGCACAACAGAAGACATGAAAAAGACAATGGAGACATACAACAATAGATTTGAAGAGGAAGAAGAAAGAATCAGTGCACTGGAAGACAGGACATCTGAAATACACACAAAACAACAGATAGGGAAATGAATGGAAAAATATGAGCAGCGTCTTAGGGAACTGAATGACAACATGAAATGCATGAATATATGTGTTATGGGTGTCCCAGAAGGAGAAGAGTGGGGGAAAGGGGCTGAAAGAATAATAGAAGAAATAACCAGTGAAAATTTCCCAACTCTTATGAAAGACATAAATTACAGATTCAAGAAGTGCAGCGTACCCCAAACAGAATAGGTTCCAATAGACCTACTCCAAGACACTTACTGATCAGACTGACCAATGTCAAAGACAAAGAGAGAATTCTGAAAGCAGCAAGAGAAAATTGATCCATCACATACAAGGGAAACTCGATAAAGCTATGTATGGGTTTCTCTGCAGAAACTGTGGAGGTGAGAAGCCAGTGGTATGATATATTTAAGAATTGAAAGAGAAAAAACTGCCAACCAAGAATTCTATATCCAGAAAAACTGCCCTTCAAAAATGAGGGAGAGAAACTAGGTGAATGGATTTTAAGGGCAGCATTTTGAGTGAAGTACATCAGAAATGAAAAGACAAACATTATAATGCTTCATCTAATATGAACTAACTATAATGTGCAAACTCTGAGAATTGAATCTTGGAGCACAGGTTATCTAGGGGAAGACTTAATGTAAAGGTCCTTAGATTGTAAGCTCTTAAGTGGTCACATCTATTCCTGAGTTGTAATGGTTATCCTTAAATTCTGAGATGCTGAGCTCTTCATGTATAACCTTGTCAGTCTCTAGAACTTTGGGTATCTGTGTGACACCTGAAACTCAGAGCTAGAGCTTGGAAGCTATGAATTACTGTATTAGCACATACAGCAACTGTTAAAAAGGCTGAAAAAGAGTTCAGACTTCAATTAGAGATATGAATGAAGCAGATATGGTTAGGACTAAGGCAAATCAGGCTGAAGAGTACAGGATGATACTGACTGTGTTTTAAAACTTCAACTTCTGTGTGAGACCAAAGGAAGAGATGTTTATTTGGTCCAGGATCTATACTTTCTGTAGCACACTAAACAATTTAACTTGTGTGGTCAATTTGTTTGAACACCATAAGCGCATGGAGCTTTTAATGGGAAGTGAGATCTGGTGGGTTTGTACAGGTCAGGGTGAAATCCTGATACATCCCAATGTGATCTGGACAGAGAATAAAAATGTATTCTTCCCCCCCTCCTGAGGAACTGGGGAAAAATGAGGAAATGTTGGACTTTCCCACCTGGGTTATTACTGACATTCTCACAAACATTGAAGACTACCAATTTAGTAGGCTGAGCCCTTGATCTTTGGGCCTGCCCTTATGAAGCTTGTTACTGCAAAGGAGAGGCTAAGCCTACCTATAATTGTGCCTAAGAGTCTCCCCCAGAGAACCTCTTTGTTGCTCAGATGTGGCCTCTTTCTAAGCTCACTCGGCAGGTGAACTCACTGCCTTCCCCACTACATGAGACATGACTTCCGGGGGTGTAAATCTCCCTGGCAACGTGAGACATGACTCCCAGGGATGAGCCTGGACCCTGTATCATAGGATTGAGAAAATCCTCTTGACCAAAAGGGGCAAGTGAAATGAAACAAAATAAAGTTTCAGTGGCTGAGATGGACTCAAGGGGTCATTCTGGAGGTTATTCTTATGCAGTATATAGATATCCCTTTTTAGTTTTTAGTATTGGAATAACTAGAAGGAAATACCTGCAACTGTCGAACTGCAACCCAGTAGCCTTGATTCTTGAAGACAATTGCATAATTATGCAGCTTACACACTGTGACTGTGATTGTCAAAACCTTATGTCTCATACTCCCTTTATCCAGTGTGTAGACAGATGGGTAGAAAAATAGGGACAAAAAGTAAATGAAAAATAGTGTGGGATGGGGCAGATGGAGTGATTTGGGTGTTCTTTTTTACTTTTATTTTTATTCTTCTTCTTTTTTTTTTTTGGAGTAAGGAAAATGTTCAAAAATTGTGGTGATGAATGCACAACTATATGATGGTACTGTGCACAGCTGATTGCACGCTGGATGATTGTATGGTTGTGAATATATCTCAACAAAACTGAATTTTTTAAAAAAATGTAATCTGAGATAATAGCATTATGAAGGGGGAGGGACGGCGATGTATAGGAGTAGAATATGTGCACTACTGAAACCAAGTTGGCGTTATTGAAATTAGATTGCTGTAAGTTTAAAATGTGATGATTAATTTTGTGTGTCAACTTGGCTGAGTTATGGCATCCTGTTTTTTTGGCCAAGTAAGTACTGGCCTGATTGTTATCATAAGGAAATTTTGCAGATGGGCTCATTCGATTGCAACTTTGGCTGATTACACCTACAATCAACAAAGGAGATTGCCTTTGGCAATGAGGAACATCTCCTTATCCAATCAGTTAAGGCCTTAAAGCAAGAACTGAGGATTTCAATAGTCAGAACAAGTTCTAGCTCTACTTCAGCCACCTAGCTTCTCCTGGGAAATTCAGTGTTAACTTCATCAAGTTTCCAGTTTCAGCCTTCCCTATGGAATTTGGACTTCCCAATCCTCATGGTTATGTGAGCCAATTCCTATATTAAATCTCTTAATAATTACATACACACTCAACAGTCATAACAACAAAACAGCCATCAAGCCTAGATGGGTTTATTAATCTTTTTGTTACTCATTACCAAACATTGAAGGAATAGGCAATTCCAAGCTTACACTGGTCTTCTAGACAACAGAAAAATAGGGAATGTTCTCCAATTTATTCCATGAGACTAGTCAATCTTTGATGCCAAAAGCAGAAAACAAAAGTAAGAGAAAGGAAAATGATAGGCCAATTTCACACATGAGCAGAGATGTAAAAGTGCTTAACATTTTACTGGAAAACTCAGTTGTGCCACATAAAATTTTTCCTCTAATACTATTCACTATATTAAGAGATTAAAGAAGAAAATCCATAGGATCATTCCAACAGGTAAAGAAAACATATTTGAGAAAATTCAATACCCATTCATGATTTAAAACAAAAATTAAAATATAACGAAACAAAACCTCTCATCAAGCTAGTCATAGAAGGGAATTTTCTTTACTTGGTAAAAGGATCTTCCAAAAACCTACAGCACATATCGTACTTCATGGTGAAACATTAGACCCAGTCTCATTAAGAATAACTAGACAAAAATGTTCACTATTCTCTGCTTCTAGTCAGCATTGCACTGGAGTTTCTAGACTGTGTAGTAACACAAGAAAAAAATGTAAGAATTGAAAAGGGAGAAACAAAACTGGCATTTCCCGCAGATTATATCCTTTTTACACGGAGACCCTAATTATCATCGGCACTATTTTTTTAAGGTATTTGAAGAATTTTTTTTAATTACTTGATGTTGTACAGTTTTTTCTTAATTAAAAATGAGACAAACCCTTTTGTACCTTTTTTTTTTCCTTTTTGGCTTAAAACAGGAATTTATTGTCTAACAGTTTGGGAGACTAGAAGCCCAAAATTAAGGCATTGGCAGAATCATCCTTTCTCCAAAGTCTGTAGGGTTCTTGTAGTAGCTTGATGGTGCCCCATAAATCAATCTCTGCCTCTGTCACATAGCAATCTCTCTCCTACTGGCTCCCACTGATCTTAAAGACTCCAGTCATATTGGATTAAGGCCTATGTTGATTCATTTTGGCCTCATCTTTTTTTTTCTTTTTTTAAAATTTTATTTTGAAATAAATTCAAAATTATAGGAACAGTTGCAAAAACAATACAAACCCCATACACAGAACTCCAGCATAGCCTGACCCCACCTCCCCTGATACCCTGATCCACTAACTTTAACATGTTGTCACATTGCTATTTCTTTCCCTCCCTCCCTCCCTATCTATCATCCATCATCTATTGCTGTGTCTTCTGAACATATGAGAGCTAGCTGCACACATCCTTGAGTATACACTATAATTCACATATACAATTCCCATGAACAACAACATTCTTTTATGCAATCCCATTAAACACAGCTAAGAAGTACAAGAGATTCAACAATGATACAAAGCTTACATTCTATATTTCCTTTTCCTTATGTCTCAACTGTGTCCCTTTGAGCCTCCTGTCCTCCATCCTCAGATCCCATCCAGCGTCATCTTTGGCATTCAATTGTCATCTTTAGACTGTCTTTTTTTTTTTTCCTCAATTGTGGAAACATATATACAGCCTAAATCTTCCCATTCCACCCCCCTCCCTAGCATTCCATTAGTGGGGTTAATCACATTTAGAATGTTGTAATGCTATCTACCTTCCCATCATCCATTACTAGAAATTTCCCTTCACCTCAAACTGCAACCCTACACTCATTTCTTAACTCCCCATTGCCCCTTTCCCCATTTCTCTTAACCCATACTCTACTTTTCATCTCTATGGTCATATTCTCTGATAATTTCTTTGTGTTTACTGTGGGGCTTAAAATTAAACTTTTAAATCCATAACAGTCTTGTTTTTCTTTGATACCAACTTAATTTCAATAGGACACACAAACTATGTACCTATACTCCTTCATTCCCCCACCTTTATATAGCTCTTGTGAAAAATTACATATTTTACATTGAGTTCAAAACCACTGATTTGTCATTAGAGTTTGTGTATTTTATATCATGTAGGAAGTAAATAGTGGAGTTACAATTCAAAAATTATTGACTTCTATTTGTATTCCATTGTGGTCAGAGATTGTGCTTTGAGTATGTTCAATTGTTTGTTTGTTTTATTTTATTTTATTTTATTTTATTTTATTTTATTTTATTTATTGAGGCTTGTTTTATGTCCCAGCATATGGTCCATCCTGGGGAAAGATCCATGGTCACCAGAGAAAAATGTGTGTCCTGGTAATTTGGGATGTAAGGTTCTATATATGTCTGTTAAAATTCTCTATATCTCTTTCTCCTTTCTTAGTTTCTGTCAGTAGGGCTCTCTTTAGTATCTGAAATAGGGCAGGTCTTTTACTGGCAAATTCTCTCAGCATTTGTTTGCCTGTGAAATATTTAAGCTCTCCCTCAAATTTGAAGGAGAGTTTTGCTGAATAAAGTATTTTTGGTTGGAAATTTTTCTCTCTCAAAATTTTAAATATGTCATGCCACTGCCTTCTCACCTCCATGGTGGCCACTGAGTAGTCACAACTTAGTCTTATGTTGTTTCCTTTGTATGTGGTGAATTGCTTTTCTCTTGCTGCTTTCAGAACTTGCTCCTTCTCTTCAGTATTTGACAGTCTGATCAGAATATGTCTTGGAGTGGGTTTATTTGGATTTATTCTATTTGGAGTTCGCTGGGCATTTATGCTTTGTGTATTTATATTGTGTAGAAGGTTTGGGAAGTTTTCCCCAACAATTTCTTTGAATACTCTTTCTAGACCTTTACCCTTCTCTTCCCCTTCTGGGACACCAATGAGTCTTAAATTTGGATGTTTTATTTTATCTATCATATCCCTGAGATCCTTTTTGATTTTTTCAATTTTTTTCTCCATTTTTTCTTTTGTTCTTTCATTTACTGTTCTGTGGTCCTCTAGGACACTGAGTCGTTGTTCAACTTCCTCTAATCTTGTATTATGAGTATCCAGAGTCTTTTTAATTTGGTCAACAATTTCTTTTATTTCCATAAGGGCTTCTATTTTTTAATTTACTCTTGCAATTTCTTCTTTATGCTCTTCTAGGGTCTTCTTTATGTCCCTTTTTTCCTGTTCCATGGTCTTCTTCATGTCTTTTATATCCTGCCTTGTTTTCATTCCTCAATTGTAATTGTTTGATTAATTGTGCCAAGTACTGTGTCTCTTCTGATATTTTGATTTGGGTGTTTGGGATCAGATTCTCCATATCATCTAGTTTTATCATATGCATTAAGATTTCCTGTTGTTTTTGGCCTCTTGGCATTTGCTTTGCTTGATAGGGTTCTTTCAAGTTGTAATAAAAATACCAATCTAATTTTTCAGAAATACAAGTTGGTGGCATACACTTTCTCTAACTAACTAACAGATGGCATCTGTGAGTCACCTATACCCCTAAGTCAGTTCTCCCTGACTCTGTCTCTGTGGTGTGTGGGGAAATGATTTTTGTGGGGTTCAGTTGGCGAACTCAGTTTGGGTTTGTTGTTGGAGCTGTCCGCCCTGAATATGGGGCGTGTGTCTGGGTGGTCAGGGAGGCAGGGCAGTTTTAATATTCATACCTCCCAGGTGTTCCCGGAGATTCAAGGCTGTTGCAAGAGTCTAAGCCTTCATTTCAGTTTTGCCCCAGATTTTCTCTGTTGCTGACCCACAAACCACTGGCATTGACGTAGCGTCCCTGGGTTTTCTGAGCGGCGCCCCCTTCTCAGCTGTGATCTTTCAGGACCTCTGCTGAGGGAAGGCTGTGCTGTCACTAGTGCATGTCGTCCCTCAAGGGAAGCCCCGGGCCGCCGGGCCGTGCAGGGGCACTCTCTGCCTGATGCAAAGATTAGCCTATAGTTCTTGACTGGTGTAAGTTGGGAATGAAAGGCAGGTAGTAGAGCTGGGCCCCACCCCTTTCCTCATAGAGAAGATAGATGCCCTAGGGGGAGGTCATTAGCATTTCAGTGGTCTCCCTCTGCCTGTGCCACACCCATCTGGGTCACAGAACTGGGAACTGAAAATGGCTGAGGCTTTTTCCACAGAGTCAAAAAAGGAACAGAGCTAGTCTGAGGTGACCCTCCGGCTCTCCAAGGTCAGTCGTCACCCAAAGCCTCTGTCTGCTTGTTGGGGATTCATACCTCATAGTGAGCAGTTCACACTCGCTAATTAAAACCCCAGTTGGAGCTCAGCTGAGCTATATTCGCTTGCTGGAAGAAAGCTTCTCTCTGGCACCACGAGGTTTTGTAGCTCAGGCTGTTGGGGGGGGGGTGTCTCCTGATTTCGATTTTTACTTACAGATTTTTATGCTGTGATCTCGGGCATTCCTCCCAATTCAGGTAGTGTACAATGAGTGGACGGTCACATTTGTCCCCCTGCAGTTATTCTGGATTATTTACTAGTTGTTTCTGTTTTTTTTTCAGTTGTTCCAGGCACGCACCCTGAGACCTATCTGTTCCCCTCCCAGGTACACACCCCAGAAAAGTTCCCAGACCTGTGCAAGGAGAGAGCTGAACACAGTGTTCCTTGCTGCACTGTATGCAATCACCAAGAAGAGAACTCCGCTGGCAGGAAACAGGTAAGTAAACTGCCATATATTTGTTCAATGTGAATAAGTAAGTATCTGTGCAGGTTAACCTCAGAACCAGAAAGTTGAAAGACAAAGCAAGTTGCAGAAGGAAAAGTAGAATATAATGCAAAACTTGTCTAAAGTTTTAAAGATATGTGAAACAATCCTGTATAATGCTATCTATGCATAATGAGAGATGATACTCTATAGAATGGTATGCATATATGAAAATATGGATGTACCAAGAGAATAAAGACATTCCTGAAATGATAGACATCACATTCTGGAGGAAAGAGGAAGGAAGAAGGTGGGAGAGGATGGAACCAGACTGGAGCAGGGTTCACGGACATGCCAAATTAATTTAATAGTTTGTATCTTTTAGAAATCTGGTGCAAACAAGGTGAAGGTTAAGATTTGACAGAAGGTGAGAGGTGTATACTTGGATGCTTATCTGCTTCTTCTTTATTGTTTTGCATGTCTGAGCTATTTCATAGGGCATAAAGAAAAAAAGAAGGGTCCACCTCCTAGGGTTCTCATTTTCTGAAATTTAGGGTGGATTTGGTAGGAAGGTCCTGAGCTGTTAAGACTAGATATTTCCGTGGCTCCATGATTCTAAAATGTAGTGATCCTGAGATTTTCCCACCTTAGGATTCAAGAGACCCTAGCCTACAGCTTCAGGGGGTCAGAGATGAGGTGTGGGTCCCCAGCCTGGGGGATTGAGGTTCCCATCTGATTCCCCGCCACGGGTGCAATGGGGTTTGGGGATTTTTGGGGGGCAGTAAGGGCTTGTCCCCTCTTCCTGGCCCCTATTCCCCTCCCTCAGCACCCTGATTGCCCACAGCGAGGGGCGTGCAGGCCTCCTCCCAGCCCACCAGGGGGTCCCTGCCTCACCCTCACTGGACTTGTGGACCTTGGGTCCTTGGGGCCAGTGAGGACACAGAGACCAGCCCGTGGCCCTCCCAGCGCCCCTCGGGCCTCTCAGGGTCTGTGGCACGTTGATGTTTCTGGAAGCTTCCCACCTGGTCCCATCGGTGGCCTCCCAGCCACCTCCTGAGATCGGATTTGAATTTTACCTCTTATCCCCTATTTTATGGATGGGGAAATGGAGCTCTAGGGCTTCTGGGCAGGGTTGGTTCCCCAGGGGCCCTGGGACCTGCAACAGACCCTAGTCACAGAGAGGCCCAGGGGTTACAAACTGGACCCCAGTGGCAGTTTCTAAATCCACCTGGTCCTCACATCATCTGGGAATTAGGTTAAAAATGATGCCTGAGCCTGTCCCACACCTGCAGGGGCAGGAGCTCAGGCCCTGGAGCCCACGTTCAACCAGATCCCCAGGAGACACGTGGGAGGCCCCGAGTTCACCTTCTGAGTCCCTGGGGTGGGTGGGGGGTGGGCTGGGCACCACCACACCTGGTCCCGCACCCCTCCCCCCTCTTACAGGTCTCCCAGCCTCGGCATCCGCAGTGAGAAAGACACCCCAGGTATGGTGAGCATCACAGGAGGGTCACATGGCCCAACCCCATGGCCTAGACCAGAGACCCCTCTTTGCCCTCCCAGGAGCTCCTTCCCACCTGCTCCCTCCTCACATCGACCACACCCGCCCCCTCCCCCATTTCCACCTGGGGTGGAAGGAGGTGGCTTCATGGAGAGCACAGAAACCCCCAGAGCAAACCGTCCCTCATCCTCCCACCCCCAAATCCTCCAGTCCCAGCAAGGCACCCCCCGTTTTCCTGCTTCCTTCCATCAGCAGGACTCCTCGAAAGAACCCCTGGGTCAGAGGTTCTCAACCGGGTCGATACTACCCCCCAGGGGTGTTGGGCAACCTCTGGAGACATTTTTGGTTGTCACAACTTGGGGTGGGGTTTGCTACTGGCACCCAGTGGGCAGAGGCCAGGGGTGCTGCTCAGCATCCTACAATGCACCCCTCCACTCTCCTTACAGAGAACAGCCACCCCACCCCCACATGTCAGTGGTGCAGAGGTGGAGAACACCCTGCTCTAGTCTTTGCTCCCCAAAGGGTGCTTCTCGGACAGCAGCCTCACCTGGGATTGTGCTGAAAATGCACGGTCTCTAGCCGCCCCCCAGACCCGCTGAATTGGTGCATCCACTAGACACAGGCCCCCGGAGCCTTGGACACACTCCAAAGCAGAGTCCGGGCGGGTCCCTGCAGCTCTCCCGTCATGTCTCCCGCTGGCATCCCTCCTGCTCCCACGAGGCTCTGCCCTCCTTCCACCTCAAGGCACTTGCCAAGGTCCTGGTCACTTGGCCCATTTAGTCCTTGTCTCATCGTGTCCCCAGCTACCCTCTTTGCTGTGTCCCCTCTCCATCTCCCCGCCCTAAAGGCCGCTGCTTCTCCTAACACATTCCAGGGCACCCTGGATCCCATCTAGTCCCCTGGCTTTAAAGCTGACCCCCAGGAAGATGGTCCCCAAGGTCACATCCCAGGCCAGCCTGTCCCCTGAGCCCCTGACACACGTCCCCATGTGACCACCCATTGCAGGCACCTCTGGATGACACATGTCCAGATGGGACTTGGGATCCCTGGCTCCAGCCACGCTTTGCCTCAGCTCAGACCTGTGTGTCCTCCCTGGTCCCCCCTCTCCTTGCCCCCCACCCTGTCCCCTGACCCAGCCCAAGTCCTTGAGGTTCTATCAGCCAAGGGTCCCTTCCAGGGCCCTTGCTCACCCTCTGCCCCATGGACGTGGTGTCTACCCCTCTGTCCTCTCTCTCTCCGTGTCCCTGTGTCCCTCCTGCCCACGTCAGCCCCTCCAAGGCCGTCCACACTCAGAACCCTGGTTGAGGAGGCACCTGCTGAAGCCCTCCGTGGTTTCTCCTTACACTGGGGTCACCCCAGGCTCCTTGCCACCCCCACGAGGTCCATGTTCTGTCTCCTGCTTTAGCCCTGGCTCCTCGCCCCCCACCTCGGCTCTCCCCATCCTGTCTGCTGGAACGAACACTTTCCCCTCACATTTGGGAATGTCTGGCTCATTCTCATCCCTTGGGACTCAGCAAGGGTGTCCCCTCCTCAGGGGGGCCCACCTAGGCCCCTCTCCATCCACTGCCTTGGGACCATCTTTTGGTCTGGTGGTAGGCTCCGTGGGCTCCCTGGGGCCGGGGCTGGTCCATCGCCAGCAGGTGCTCGGAAGATACATTGTGACTGGGTGTCACCGTCCAGTCCCCGCAGGCATGACGAAGCCAAGTGGCTTTTGCTCCCAGCAGTAGACTGATGACAGACGCCAAAGATACATCTGCATGCCTGTCCCCAGGAACTGCGAACGTGACTTGACTTGGATAAAGGGTCTTGGTGGATTAAAGTTCTTGAGATGAGGAGTTTATCCTGGGTTACCTGAGTGAGCCCCAAATCCAGTGACAAGTGTCCCAGAAGGAGAGAGGCAGGGGGAGATGAGACATGCATCGAGTGAAGACAGGTGGACGTTGGGGTGACACAGCCCAGAGCCAAGGAAAGCCCGATGCCACCCAAAGCTGGAAGGGGCAGGAAGATTTCCTCCCCGGAGTCCCTGGAGGGAGAGAGTCCTGGCTGACACCCGGATTTGGGTTTCTGCTTTCCAGAAGCTGGAGACAATAAGTTTCTGTTGCTTTAAGCCACCAAGTTTGTGGCATTTTGTTACAGCAGCCCCAAGAAGCTTATACGCACTCCCCAAACCCACATGAGCCTGGGGGTGCTTGGAAAAGTCAGCTCCCTCCTTCATCTGAGAATCCATATGGTTGAGGCCTTCCTTGGGGTAAGTGCTGGGGAGCGTGTGGGGAGCCAGAGGACACGGTGCTTACAACAGCAGGGAAATCTATGCAAAGCACAAAACCAGGCAAAACCCACCCTGCTGTTAAGCAGGAGGATGGTTTCCCTGGGGGGCTGGAGGGGCCTGAGGGGGCTCTGGGGGGCTGGTCCAGCATCTGCCTCTTGCTCTCTCAGTGCTGATGACAAAAGAGGATGCAGTGTGTGAAAATTCAGCAAGCTGCCTGGTTGTAATAGCATTTTATGTCAATAAAATGTTTTAAACTTTGAGCAGCAAGATCGGCCTTTATCACACGCAATGTGGTGAGCCTGGGCAGCAGCTGGGATTGCAGAGCAGGGGCCTTCCTAGAGTGACTCTGTGGAGGGGCAAGAGGCAGGGAATCTTCTGGAATGTCCCCACGTGGAAGTGGGCCCTCGGGTGCCAGCGGTCTGACTGCCTGAGAGGCGTCCGACTCTGAGGCCGGAGCCTTAATTCCCACTCTTTTGGGGAGCTGAGAACCCTAGCAGAGGGAGGGCCAACAAGGAGCCCACCCTGGAGCTGGAAACTGTAGCAGAAGTCTGGGAGGGCAGCAGGGTCTACAACGGGTACAAAGATGGAGGCCCCTGGCAGGGAAGCCCCCGGCAGGCCAGGAGGGGTGCAGCTGTGTCCTCCTCAACCACTTGCCCAAGCTTGGTGCCGTGTGCTGGTGGCAGGAAGCCTGGTGACTGAGAGCCAACAGGAGTCTCCCCTGGGGACAAGTCTGGGGCTTAGTGACACTTCCTGGATGACGTGGCATTTGGGGAAAGCTGCAAAGGGTGAGAGAGCAGGCTGATGAAGGAGTCGGGGGGAGGTGTGGCAGCGCAGTGTTGGGGCGACAGTGAATGGGGCAGCAAGGACCCGGCAGCCAGCCAGTGGCTGGGGGGAGTGGCCGTGCTGGTGGGGGGCTCACAGAGAGGATGGGGCCAGCAGTGACAGCCTAATGGGGATCGAGGGTCAGATGAGAATCACCCCGGAGCCCAGGGCGAGGCTGGGGATGAGAGGGGAGAGAGCAAACCCCACCTGGCCCAGGACCCCTCGAAGACGCCCCCAGCCCATCTCACATCTGTGATTGGATAATTCTTCCTGCCAGTCCATGAACCCAGGAAATACCTGAAACCTGTCATCCAGCTGCCGTGATCTCTGATAATGATTGTACAGCCTTTATCTTGTGCCCTTGTGATTGTCAAAACCTTGTGACTAACCTTCACTTGTACCCATTTATTCAGTTTTTCAACTTCTAAGTCTTATAATCAGTAAGGACAGCCCCTAATGTTTATTAATGAAGGGTCTTGGGTCAGCCCAGAACTAACCCTCCTCAAGTCCAAAGTTATCTTGCTAACCGAAGCTGGATCTAACCAAAATGGGCCCACGTGACATGCGTGGTAGCTTAGACTCTAACCCATAAGTCACCTATACCTCAAATAATACTAAAAATCATGTCCGTCATCCTATTAAGGCCGCCATTTTCCTACATATGTTCTGTGACGAAGCATGTAATAAATCTGTGCTGCTCAATAATTAGATCACCTCTAATTACATCATCTGGGGCCACTGTGCTCATTATCCAAAAAACCTGCCCATCTTTTGATGCTATAAAATTATCAGAATTACTGCTGTTTGGAGAGACAGATTTTGGACGGGAGACTATGTGTTCCCCCGCTTCGTGCCTGGCAATAAAACTCTTTCTCTCTTTGAAACCCCAGTGTCTCAAGAATTTGAGGGCATCGGGCAAAAGAACCCACGCCTTGGTCCGGTAACAATTTGGCTACTGCATGGAGGGACGATGCCTGAGATCCTAGAGCCCCAGTGGACAGGCAAGCACGGTGACCAAGACTTTTGTGGTCACTGGACTGTATTTAGTCCAAAGTCTCAGCAGCTGGGTTTTTTTCTGTTCAGCCGCCACTCCGGACCCTTGCCACTTTGAAAAGCTTCAAAGAAGCGGTTTCAAGTCCGGACATCTGACTGGGCGAGGGAGTCATAAAGATAAAAACGGATCGGGGAGTTAATACAGCAGTTTGAGTCCCCTAGGCCTGGGTCTTGCTTCCAGAATGATCCCCTTGCTCTGATCTCTACACCTTTCTGTTTTCCGGGTACCATTCATATGGGATTTGAGGACCCTGCCTCAAATTTGTCTTTTGAGTATACTCCTGGAAAAAATAAGTCATCCAACAATTAATTAGTATGTAATGAAATTAAGTAGGCCTGTTTAACTGTTAACTGGTATGTTATCTTGGTATAGTAAGTGTTTAATGCCTGTTTAATTGTTAATTGATGTGTTTGGTCTAGTTATTAATCAGTGCATTACTTAAATATATATATATATTTTTAAATTTAGTTTTATTGAGATATACTCACATACCATACAATCATCCATGATGTACTATCAACTGTTCAAAGTACCATCATATACTTGTGCATTCATCACCCCAATCTATTTTTGAACATTTTCCTTACACCAGAAAGAATCAGAATAAGAATAAAAAATAAAAACAGAGAGAACCTAAGATGGCGGCTAGGTGAGACAGGGCAAAAAAACACCTCGGTGAAAAATACTAGATAAAAACCAGAAGGTCACTCAGAATACAGTTTCAGCAATGCACCGGCTGGACAAGGTCTGCTACAACCACAGGGGCCATACACTTGGTGAAACCGGGAGTCTGCATTCTGAAACGAGTGAGTAAGCCGGCTGAAAGACCCACGGCCGGGCTGCAGTGTGGGGAAGCCGGGGATTCGCGTTTGGAGACGGACTGGTTCTTTTAAAAAAAAAAAAAAAGGGAAAAACCCAGGAGCGGCCGCAGTTGCGACAGTGGGAACATGGCAGGAGCAGGCTGAGCCAGCCTCTCAGTGTCTGGCATGGAGGATAGCCCGCAGCAGATTCCCTCAGGGCCAGGGGAGCAGAGGGGAGAGCCAGACGGAGAAAGAAACCCCGCTGTTTGCAGCTGGCCCCCTGGAGGGCTGGAGACACTCCTGCCCAGGGCTGTGCCCACAGCCCAGAGCTGCGCCAATTGTCCCGGAGCTGGGAAGGAGGAACTGTGCAAGGAGGGGGGAGTTGAGACGCCCCATTTGGCCATCTTTGCATCAAACTGCAAGATCCCCTGCACAGCCCAGCTGCCTGAGGCTTCTCTTGAGGGACGACACGCAGTTGTGACGTAGCACGGCATTCCCTCAGCAGAGGTCCTGGAAGATCACAGCTGAGAAGGAGGGCCCACTCGGAAAATCCAGGGACACTACATCAATGCCGGTGGTTTGTGGGTCAGCGACAGAGAGTCTGGGGCAAAACTGAAATGAAGGCTTAGACTCTTGCAGTGGTCTTGAATCTTCAGGAACACATGGGAGGTTTGAATATTAAAGCTGCCCTGCCTCCCTAGCCACCTGGACAAATGCCCCACATTCAGGGTGGACGGCTCCAGCAACACACCAAAACTGAGTTCACCAACTGAACCCCACAAGAATCATTTCCCCACACACCGTGGGGACAAGGTGGAGAACTGACTTGAGGGGTATAGTTGACTCTCAGACGCCATCTGCTGGTTAGTTAAAGTGTACGCCACCAACTTGTATTTCTGAAAAATTGGATTGGTATTTTTTTTTTACAACTTGAAAGAACCCTATCAAGCATAGCAAATGCCAAGAGGCCAAAAACAGCAGAAAATCTTAATACATATGATAAAACCAGACAATATGGAGAACCCAATTCGAAATACCCAAATCAAAATATGAGAAGAGACACAGTACTTGGCACAATTAATCAAAGAACTACAATCAAGGAACGAAAACATGGCAAAGGATATAAAGGACATGAAGAAGACCATGGCACAGGATATAAGGGACATAAAGAAGACCCTAGAAGAGCATAAAGAAGACATTGCAAGAGTAAATAAAAAAATAGGAGATCTTGTGGAAATAAAAGAAATTGTTGGCCAAATTAAAAAGACTCTGGATGCTCATAATACAAGATTAGAAGAAGTTGAACAATGACTCAGTGTCCTAGAGGTCTGCAGAACAGAAAATGAAAGAACAAAAGAAAGAATGGAGAAAAAATTGAAAAAATCGAAATGGATCTCAGGGAGACGACAGATAAAATAAAACATCCAAATTTAAGACTCATTGGTGTCCCAGAAGGGGAAGAGAAGGATAAAGGTCTAGAAAGAGTATTCAAAGAAATTGTTGGGGAAAACTTCCCAAACCTTCTACACAATATAAATACACAAAGCATAAATGCTCAGCAAACCCCAAATAGAATAAATCCAAATAAACCCACTCCAAGACTATTGCTGACAGGGCCACGCAGGAATGAGACACGGACACAAAGCTAAGAATTAAGGGAGCAGGGGGCCCACTTGCATCTCGTGCTAAGTGGACGACAATGCAGCCTTGCTCCAGCTATTTATTTCAGAAGATCAGATGTATCCAATCTAGGTTTACGATAATGGCAGTCACAAGACACACCTCTTTACAGGGCGGGCCTGCATGGCATTCTATGCAGGCCTGCGGCTCAGCATTCCAAGCCACCACCCCAGATATGCCTCAGGCAACATGGAAGACTCGGTTTCCCACACAAGACATATTCTGATCAGACTCTCAAATACTGAAGAGAAGGAGCAAGTTCTGAAAGCAGCAAGAGAAAAGCAATTCACCACATACAAAGGAAACAACATAAGACTAAGTAGTGACTATTCAGCGGCCACCATGGAGGCGAGAAGGCAGTGGCATGACATATTTAAAACACTGAGAGAGAAAAATTTCCAACGAAGAATACTTTATCCAGCAAAACTCTCCTTCACATTTGAGGGAGAGCATAAATTTTTCACAGACAAACAAATGCTGAGAGAGTTTGCCAATAAAAGACCTGCCCTACTTCAGATACTAAAGGGAGCCCTACCAACAGAGAAACAAAGAAAGGAGAAAGAGATATAGAGAATTTTAACAGACATATATAGAACCTTACATCCCAAATCACCAGGACACTCATCTTTCTCTGGTGATCATGGATCTTTCCCCAGGATGGACCATATGCTGGGACATAAAATAAGCCTCAATAAATTAAAAAAAAAATTGAATATATTCAAAGCACATTCTCCGACCACAATGGAATACAAATAGAAGCCAGTAATTTTTGAATTGTAACTCCACTATTTACTTCCTACATGATATAAAATACACAAACTCTAATGACAAATCAGTGGTTTTGAATTCAATGTAAAATATGTAATTTTTCACAAGAACTGTATAAAGGTGGGGGAATGGAGGAGTATAGGAACATACTTTATGTGTCCTATTGAAGTGAAGCTGGTATCAAAGAAAAACAAGAGTGTTATGGATTAAGGAAGTTAATTTTAAGCCCCATAGTAAACACAAAGAAATTATCAGAGAATATGACCATAGAGATGAAAAGTAGAGTATGGGTTAAGAGAAGTGGGGGAAGGGGCAATGGGGAGTTAAGAAATGAGTATAGGGTTGCTGTTTGAGGTGAAGGGAAATTTCTAGTAACAACATTCTAAATGTTCTAGTACAACATTCTAAATGTGATTAATCCCACTAATGGAATGCTAGGGAGGGGGTGGAATGGGAAGATTTAGGCTGTATATATGTTTCCACAATTGAAAAAAAAAAGAGTCTAAATAGATGACAATTGAATGCCAAGGATGATCCTGGATGGGATCTGAGGATGGAGGACAGGAGGCTCAAAGGGACACAGTTGAGACATAAGGAAAAAAAAAGGAAATATAGAATGTAAGCTTTGTATCAACGTTGAATCTCTTGTACTTCTTAGCTGCGTTTAATGGGATAGCATAAAAGAATGCTCTTGTTCATGGGAATTGTATATGTGAATTATAGTGTTTGTTCAAGGATGTGTGCAGCTAGCTCTCATATGTTCAGAAGACAGAGCAATAGATGATGGATGATAGATAGGGAGGGAAAGAAATAGTGGTGTGACAGCATGTTAAAGTTGGTGGAGTGGAGTATCAGGGGAGGGGGGTCACGGAATGCTGAAGTTCTGTGTATAGGGTTTGTATTGTTTTTGCAACTGTTCCTATAACTTTGAATTTATTTCAAAATAAAATAAAATAAAAATAAAAATAAATAAAAATAAATAAATAAATAAATAAAAACAAAAAAAAGAACAACCAAATCACCTCCCCATCTCACCCTGTTTTTCATTTAGTTTTTGCCCCATTTTTCTACTCATCCATCCATGCACTGGATAAAGGGTGTGTGATCCACAAGGTTTTCACAGTCACACTGTCACCCCTTGTAAGCTACATTGTTATACAATCGTCTTCAAGAGTCGAAGCTACTGGGTTGGAGTTTGGGAGTTTCAGGTATTTACTTCCAGCTACTCCAATATATTAAAACCTAAAAAGTGTTATCTGAATAGTGCATAAGAATGTCCACCAGAGTGACCTCTCGACTCCATTTGGAATCTCTCTGCCACTGAAGCTTTATTTTGTTTCATTTCACAACCCCCTTTTGGTTAAGAAGATGTTCTCAGTCCCACGATGCTGGGTCCATATTCATCCCCGGGAGTCATATCCTGCATTGCCAGGGAGATTTACACCCCTGGGAGTCAGGTCCCACGCAGGGGGTTGGGCAGTGAAATCACCTGCCAAGGTGGCTTAGTTAGAGAGAGAGAGGGGCCACATCTGAGGGACAAAGAGGCACTCAAGGGGAGACTCTTAGGCACAATTATAAGCAGGTTTAGCCTCTCCTCTGCAGTAATGAGCTTCATAGGGGCAAGCCCCAAGACAGAGGGCTCAGCACTTGAAACCGTCAGTCCCCAATGTTTGTGAGAACATCAGCAACAATCCAGGTAAGGAAGTCCAACACCTCCACATCCTCCCCCAGCTCCTCAGGGGGGTCCCTAATATATATTTTTATTCTCTGCCCAAATTACTTTAGGATGTGTTGCTATACTTAAATATATTTCAAGTGTTAAGTATCTTTAAATTTGTTAGCTGGTGTCTTACTGCATTTGTATTGGCCAAGTGTTCCTAATCGGTTACTGATTCCAAAAAAAAATCTTTTACAATGGAAAATTCTAATTCCAATAGCATTCCTGAATGTAGTCTTTTTGGCTGTATTTTGAAAAATTGGAAAGATTTTAGTTATGAGCCTATAAGAAAAAGATTTATTTCTATAACACAATCTGGCCTCAATATGATTTAAGATCGGGGGAGAAATGGCCTGAGACTGGCCCTTAATTGCTCTGCAAAAGGGCAGACATGGGATAAGAAAATGCATATTCGGTCCTTTATTTTGTCCTTCTCAAAAGTACTTCTGTGTTTCTGTTCTTGTGACTAACTTTCTATTTGTGTCTTGTCTGCCTGTTAAATAGATATTCTCATACTTCCGGATGGAATATCAAATCAACAAAAAATACTTAAAGAGCTCTATTTGAATTGCTTTAAAATAAACAAGCACTTTTATATATATGTAAATTAGTAATCCTGAAGTCCAAAAGGAAAAACCCTCTAGGCAGTTGGGTTCAAAGCCTTAGTTTTGTAATTACTGTAAATATGGACATTAGAAAGAAACCACCCCGAGAATTTCCCTATGGCGCAGAAGGCTGCCAGAGGGCTGCCTCTGAAAAACGCAGAGGCTTTTTCCAATTGTCCGGGTCACAGCCTTAAGTAAGATAGATCTAAGAATTGGAAATAATTAAAAGAAGGGCATAGGAACTCTCAAATCCCACCGCCCTCACCTATAACTTTTAAATGTGAGTTCGATAGACCAGACCTCATCTTTTCCTTGTCTCACTTATCCCTGCCCCCAAAGTCTACACCTAAGGCAGCTATGAGGAAAGGGCTGGGTGTAGAAAGTGGCGGAAGTGTGGTTTATAATTCTTTCAACTGAGCCTGGAAATTAGAAATCATAGGCATAGAACAAATGTAGTAGAATAGACCATGTTTGTTAAAATTATTTTTTTTTCCAATAATAGTTTTGCAATGGTCACCATAGTAATCAGATCATTATTAAAATATAAATAGCCTTAGGATAGGAGTAACTGAACAAGATCTAATGGCCAAATTTTCAGTAAGTGAAATGAAAGGACTTTGGGAGCTATGGAAAAGTCTTCCTGGATTTAGGTGTGGGACAGATTAAATAATTGCAGTGTATTTTCCAGAACTTGATAGTCAATGTACTTTTTTTTTCAATATATGTATATATTTTTTAACAAAAAGTGAACTAGAACATTTTAATCTAGAGCAAAATAAAAATGAGTAGTTCATATACAGAAAAGAAAATAGATTTTATATTCATTGCCCTTGCATTTGACTCTTTTTTAAAAAAATTCAGTTTTATTGAGATATATTCACATACCATACAGTCATCCATGGTATCCAATGAACTGTTCACAGTAAGATCCTATAGTTATGCATTCATCACCACAATCTATTTCTGAACATTTTCCTTACATCAGAAAGAAACAGAATAAGAATAAAAAATAAAAATAAAAAAGGAACAGCCAAACCATCCCCCCATCCCACCCTATTTGTCATTTAGTTTTTATCCCCATTTTTCTACTCATCCATCCATACACTAGATAAAGGGGGTGTGATCCACAAGGTTTTCACAATCACACTGTCACACCATGTAAGCTATGTAGTTATGCAACCATCTTCAGGAGTCCAGACTACTGGGTCAGTTTGGTAGTTTCAGGTATTTACTTCTAGCTATTCCAATACATTAAAACTTAAGAGGTGCTATCTATATAGTGCATAAGAATGTCCACCAGAGTGACCTCTCGACTCCATTTGAAATCTCTCAGCCACTGAAACTGTTTCATCTCATTTTGCATCCCCCTTTTGGTCAAGAAGATATTCTCAATCCCATGATGCCAGGTCCAGATTCATCCCAGGGAGTCATATCCTGCTTTGCGAGGGAGATTTACACCCCTGTGAGTCAGGTCCCACATAGTGGGGAGGGCAGTGAGATCACCTGCCGAGGTGTCTCAGAGAGAGAGAGAGGGCCGCATCTGAGCAACAAAGAGGTACTCAGGGGGAGACTCTTAGTCACAATTATATGCAAGTTTAGTTTCTCCTTTGCAGTAACGAGCTTCATAAGGGCAAGTCCCATGATCAAGAGCTCAGCACATCAAACCGCCAGTCCCGATGTTTGTGACAACATCAGCACCAGTCCAGGTGAGGAAGTCTAGCACTTCTGCACCTCCCCCTAGCTCCTTGGCGGGGGTGGGGGGACTGTAGATATATTTTTTATTCTCTGCCCAAATTACTTTGGGATGTGTCACTATTTCACTCTAACTTATACTAACCTACCGTATCTCACTTCCTATGCAAAGTTCCATGTAATTGTGGTGTTTGAACAAACCGACTGTAGAATTATACTGTTTAGAAAACACAGATCCTGCACCAAATAGACATCTCTTCCCTTGGTCTCACATGGAAGTTGAAGTTTTAAAACACAGTCAGTTTCGACCTTTACCCTTTGGCCTAGTTTGCCCTAGTCTTAACCAGATCTGCTTCATTCATATCACTAATTGAAGTCTGGGCTCTTTTTCAGCTTTTTTTTTTAACAGTTGCTGTATGCACTAATACTGACATTCATATCTGCCGAGCTCTAGCTCTGAGTTTCAGGTGTCTCAGAGATACGCATGACTGTCAATGTACTTTTAAGTTTGTCCATAATTTTAGGATATTATGAAAGCAAAGACTTTTTTTAACTTCCAATAGAAGGAATAAAAAGCAAATACAGCTGCAAAATTGCAGTGGCAAAGTCTAGCCCAATTCCTGATGACTTTTTGTAGTGATTAAATGCAATTTTATTTTGCTTAAGTATGTTCTCCCTAAATTTGTACAAGCTTACTGATAAATTAAGCTGGTATTATAAGTACATTCTCAAAATTCCTCTTAAAAATAGCCTAACTAGGAGGGCTGTATAAACTGAGAAATGTACCTGGTAATGATGACACTTACATAAAATGTAATAAAAAGAAAGATATGCTGATGCTTCAAATATATCCTATTTAAAGAAACCAGTTAAGTTTAGTAAGAAATGTAAATGAGATATTTGTAACCTTGATTACCTGGATTTCAAAAAATCTGACTTTTTAATTACTTTGCCATTTGTTACCCCAGTATATGGAAGAATTTTGAATTTGTAGTGGTTTTATTAAGGTCAGGCAGTATATTCTGTGAGTATATTATATAATCAGGTTAGTAAGTACTGTCATGAATGGAAAGACATAACTCTCAGCTTCAAAGAGTTTATATTCCACTTAGAATATTCTTGTACCAGGGCACGGTATACAACAGTAATATTTAAAGTAACTGCCGAGTATGTAAATAAAGAAATAAAAATGCTGGAAGAATTTTAAAAAGCAGATAAACAAAAATGACCTAGGAAAACCTCATAAAAGAGATGACATTTGAATTAATAGAGCTTTAATTAGTTTTTTTTAGAAGACATCACTTAATATTGTGAACTAACGTATTTCTGGTATTACTTAAAACTTGGGAATAATGTTGAAATTTTTGAGTTTTTTTCTGAATACAAATCCCTTAATCATTAAAGAACTGATTATATTTCAAATTTTGGCTCTTCTGACCTTTGCAGGTAGTGCTAGATTGAACTAAGAAATTACAGGCATATTGTGAAGTAATCATTTGTGTGTTCTGAGTATAAAGTTTATAAATGCCTGACTGTGTTCCAAACCTAAGGATAAAGTTTTCCTTCTTCCATTATGTTGTACTATCTCTGTCTCTTCTCCTTTCATAAATATTGTTATTGGAAGGTAGTAAGCATGTTCAAAGAGCTTAGTGAATTTGTTGTCAAATTTATTTGTGATTATATGCAGTCCAGATAAATAAAAACTATAGATGGGAAAGATAGTATTTTTACTGTTTTCCATACTATGATAACTGTGCCAGTTTGAATGTATTGTGTCCCCCAAACACCATTATCTTTGATGTAGTCTTGTGGGGCAGACGTTTTGGTGCTTAGATTTGCTTGGAATGTGCCCCACCCAGCTGTGGGTGATGACTCTGATGAGATATTCCCATGGAGGCGTGGCCCCGCCCATTCGGGGTGGGCCTTGATCAGTGGAGCCATATAAATGAGCTGACTCAAAGAGAAGGAACTCAGTGCAAGAGTGACATTTTAGAGGAGCTACAGCTAAGAGGAGCACTTTGAAGAAAACACAGGAGCTGCAGATGAGAGACAGTTTGAAGATGGCCATTGAAAGCAGACTCTTGCTCTGGAGAAGCTAAGAGAGGACAAATATCCCAAGTGCAACTGTGAGTGATGTTTTGAAGAGGAGCAAGCTTGCTAGAGAGGAACATCCTGGGAGAAAGCCATTGTGAAACCAGAACTTTGGAGCAGATGCCAGCCATGTGCCTTCCCAGCTAACAGAGGTTTTCCGGACACCATTGGCCATTCTCCAGTGAAGGTATCCGATTACTGATGTATTACCTTGGACACTTTATGCCCTTAAGACTGTAACCATGTAGCCAAATAAACCCCCTTTTTATAAAAGCCAATCCGTCTCTGGTGTTTTGCATTCCGCAGCATTAGCAAACTAGAACAATAACTATATTTTCTAATTAAAGTGAATTTTGTTTGTTGTAGTCACTGCTGACCACAAGCCCTGAATGGATACAGAAAGTTGTAGAAGGTTTATAAAAGTGAATTCTGTCTGTCATGGTCAATGCTGGCCACAAATTTAATAAGCCTGTTTATAATGTTTTTTTGAAAAAGCCTTTGTGTCAAACTTTGTATTCATACAAAACTAAAGTTTAGTTTGCTCTCTATTAAAATAATGTGGATTGTTAGTCTGCTCTTGATGAAAAGTTATAAAAAGTTTCCTTAATCATCTGAGTACTCTGTCTAGAAGACAAAAATTTTATATGATTTTTATATGATTTTTATGTTGACCTTACCATCCTTTATTTCAGAAGACAAGTCTTCTCACCTTTAAAGGAAAACTGTTATGAAAGATTTGTTCTTTCACTTTGTAAAAGTAAGGTGCTAAAATAGTTTAACATATTATATAAGGTGATTGGAAAAGTATTACAGTAAATAAAATGGATTTTTTTATCCTTCTGTTAGCTAAATTTGTATGGGTGGAATGTTACTCATATATTTAGAGACTGTATAAAATTCCTTAAAACTTGACAATGTTCTCACTGTCAATGTTATATGATACATGATACTGATAAGTATGATTTAGACAACAGTGTAATGTTGTTAGTCATGGTTTTACTTATTCTTAAAAAAGGCTGCAGATCATAAAAACAGCCAAATTTACTTGTCAGTTGCACTGCTTTGCCCTAGTGCTTCTCTAAAAGCACATGTAATCAGCTGTAAGTCAGAACTTCATTTGCAACAAAAAGGAACTTTACATATGCAAGATATTAGTCTCTTATCAGATACATGGTTTCCAAATATTTTCTCCCATTGTGTTGGCTGTCTTTTCACCTTTTTGACAATTTCCTTTGAGGAACAGAAGCTTTTGATTTTGAGGAGTTCCCATTTATCTATTTTTTTATTTCATTGCTTGTGCTTTGAGTGTAAGGTCTAAGAAGTGACTTCCTAATACTAGGTCTTGAAGATATTTCCCTACATTATCTTCTAGGAGTTTTATGGTTCTGTCTCTTAGATTGAGATATTTGATCCACTTTGAGTTACTTTCATATAGGGTGTGAGGTAGGGAGCCTCTTTCATTCTTTTGGATGTGGATATCTTGTTCTCCCAGCCCCATTTGTTGAAGAGACTGTTCTGTCCCAGTTCAGTGAATTTGGGGTCCTTATCAAAAATCCGTTGACTGTATATCTGTGGGTCTATTTCTGAACCCTCAGTTGAATTCCATTGATCAAAATGTCTATCTTTATGCCAATACCATGCTGTTTTGACCACTGTAGCTTTATAGTACGCTTCAAAGTCTGGAAGTGTAAGTCCTTCCACTTAGTTCTTCTTTTTAAAGATATTTTTGGTAATTCAAGACCCCTTTCCCTTCCAAATAACTTTGATAACTAGCTTTTCAAAGTCAGCAAAGTAGGTAGTTTTTTCTCTTTAAAAGAGAAGCAAAATAAATATACAAATTATGTCTTACCTGTTAATTAACATAACCCTGGTAAATATGTAAAGGTGAAACAGGACAAAACCTCTGCTATGGTTTGTCAGTATAAGATAACTGTCAAATGTTATTTCTGAAAATAGCTTCATTTGGAAATGTTTATAAGAAATTAGGGCTTAGATTGTAAGCTCTTACAGCAGTCACATTTACTCTTAAGCTTTAACTGTTATTTTTAAATTCTGAGGTGTTTTGCTCTTTGTATAACCTGGTATTTCCCTAGCACTTTAAATATCTGTGTGACACCTGAGACTCAGAGTTAGTGGTCTCCAGCTCTGAGTGTCAGCATTACTCCAAACAACAACTGTTAAAAAGCTGAAAAAGAAATCAGACTTTCATTGAAGTGTGAATAAAGCTGATCTGGTTAAGACAAAGGTAAGTCAGAATACAGGGTAAAAAAAATAATATTGTCTGTATTTTAAAACTTTGACTTCATGTGAGACCAAAAGAAGAGATGTTTATTTTGCCCACAATTTAAATTTTCTGTAGCACACTATCTAATTTAACCTGTCTGGTCAGTTTATTTAAACAACCTAATTCAGCTTTATTTGACATGAAACCCAGAATGGGAAATGAAATCTTAATATTCAGCACAAGTTACTTTTATACACTGATGCATTTCAAAGTATTTTGGGCAAAAAATGAGAAAGTATTTGCAAGGTCTCTTGAGGGACTAGAGAAAAAGTAGAACTGTTAAACTTCCCCACCTGGGGAATTCCTGATGTTCTCTTAAGCAGTGGGGGCTCCCAGTGTAAGGGGCCAGGCCCTTGAGCTTAAGGCTTGCCCTTGTGAAACTGATTTCTGTAATGGCTAAGCTAAGCCTATTTATAATTAATGCCTAAGAGTCACCCCAGGAAACCTCTTTTGTTGCTCAGATGTGGTCTCTCTCTCTAAGCCAAACTACATATAAACTCACTACTGCCCTCCGTTGTGGAACATGACTCCTAGGATGAGCCTAGCCCCTGGCACCGTGGAATTGGATGACCAAAAGGGGGAAAAGAAGTCAATAGAGTTTCAATGGCTAAGAGATTTCAAATCGAGTCGAGAGGTCATTCTGGAGGCTACTCTTATGCAAATTTCAGTCAGATATTACAAACTGCCACAATATGACAAGCCCCAACAAAGACTGTTCCTAAAAATCCTAAAGGATACCCTGGGCTCTATAGAAGTTTTACTTATTAAGTTTGTTTTCCAGAGACTTAAAGCCTCTGGATTGTCCCTATGCCAGATAAACCCTGAAACCCAGAAGTAACAGTTTCTCCAAGAACAACAACCAGTTTTGTCTTTCTGCCCCATAATGTCAATGCCCCTTTTTCAGCATGAAGCAGTTAGAAGAGTCATTGCCCAGGTATCCCTCAAGATTGAGGGAAAATTATCAAATGAGAGGGAGGAATTGTAACTGAGAAGTTAGGATTTAGGGACTGATGGTGATTACTGAATCATTACATAGATATTCCTTTTTACTTTCTGGTGTATTAGACAGAGGGAAATACCTAAAGTCTCTGAACCGACATCCAGCTGCCGTGATCTCTGACAATGATTGTACAGCCTTTATCTTGTGCCCTTGTGATTGTAAAAACCTTGTGACTGACCCTCACCTGTACCCATTTATTCAGTTTTTCAACTTCGAAGTCTTATAATCAGTAAGGACAGCCCCTAATGTTTATTAATGAAGGGTCTTGGGTCAGCCCAGAACTAACTCTCCCTAAGTCCAAAGTTATCTTGCTAACCGAAGCAGGATCTAACCAAAATGGGCCCACCTGACATGCGTGGTAGCTTAGACTTTAACCCAAAGTCACCCATATCTCATTATAATACTAAAAATCATGCCCATCATCCTATTAAGGCTGCTATCTTCTTACATACGTTCTGGGACTAAGCATGTAATCAATCTGCACATGCTCAATGATTAGATCACCTCTAATTACATCATCTGGGGCCACTGTGCTCATTATCCTAAAACCTGTCCATTTTTGATGCTATAAAACTATCAGGATTACTGCAGTTTGGGGAGGCAGATTTTGGATGATAGGCCATCTGTTCTCCTGCTTTGTGCCTTGCAATAAACTCTCTCTCTCTCTTTGGAACCCCAGTGTCTCAGGAATTGGTCATTTGAGGACACTGGACAAAAGAATCCATCGCCTTGGTCTGGTAGCAATTCTTGGACGTTAAGTCCATCAACAGCACTGGGTAACTTCCACCACCATCTAATGCCAGGCAGTTTTCATCATCCCAAACCGAAACTCATTCTCATTTGGCAGTAACTCCCCTCTCCCCTCCTCCCAGCCCCTGGGAACCACTATTCTGCTTTCTGTCCCTATGAATTGGCTGATTCTAAGTATTTCACATCAGCTAAATTATACAATGTTTGTTCTTTTGGGTCTGGGAGATTTCACGCCAACATGACGTCTTCCAGGATCATCCACGGCGTAGCGTGTGCCGGCACTTCCCCCTCTTCTGCCGGCAGAATAATATTCCGTGGCATGGATACTCCACATTTTGTTTCTCCACTCATCCGTCGAAGCTTCCTCCTCCACCGGCTTCCCACGATCCTGCCTGTATATCCCGCATCTTCCTACCTGGGCCCCCCAAAGAACCATGACAAGTAAGAGTGATTTTTACCCCAGAGAAGCTCGGTGAGGTTACAAAACTCGCCCCAGAGTCAGACGGGGAAAAGGAGAAGCAGCGAGCGAGCCAGAGGGTGACACAGCACCCTGGAGCCACAGACACCCCGCCCTCCGTGGCCGTCTCAACAGCAGCGGCTGCCCCTCCTCCTATCCCGGAGGGCCGGTATGTCACCTTCGGAAAAGTGGACTTGAACTTCTAATGGCTCACCCTGGAGCAGGGGTGATGTGGGGAGATGAGAACTTCGTGCAGGGGCTCTGGGAAGGGGCCGTGGCGCCCAGCTGGAGGGAGGGCTTCCTGGAGGAGGCAGCGTTTGCAGCCGGCTGATATTTTCATCCTCTAACCTCCCTGTGGGAGTCTTCTCCTGTTTGAACGGCCCCTGCTAACTCCCATGCAGCAAAAACACGGAAGCAGCTTCAGGTGGCCCAGAGTTGCCAGACCTCTTCCCGAGCCAGCTGTGCCAGAGCCGGAGCCTTCCTGGTGGGCGGGGTGTGAGTGGGAGGATAAGAAGGCGACCGGCCCTCGCGTCACCCCGCGGCCAGGCTGCTCAGGCTCCTGCGTGGGCGGGGCGGGGAGAAGCAGGCGTCCGAGGTGGGGTGCACAAGGGAGTCGCGCACCTGCAGACCAGATGTCGGGGAACGAGGGCAAAGGCATGGTGGAGCACCCAGGGTCGGAGCCCACACTGGGGTACGTGGGGCCACGGGGGCCTGGGAGAGGAGAGGGGACACTGAGATGTGGGACCCCAGGGTTCAGTGTCCCAGGTGAGGGACCATGACACGGGCGTCCTGGGGTGAGACGACCAAGGACCCAGGGCTGTAGCCTCAGGCTGTCACCTCCCCTGGAGCTGCCCCTTCCCCCCTGCTCCCGGGGGTGGGAGCAGACCCCGCCCTTCCTCGAGGGGCTCCAGGCTTGGGGCGGGGGTCCCGAGGGCTGCATTGGGGATGAGGACAAGTGTCAGGGAGTCAGGGTGGGAGCAGGGACACGGAGAGCTCTCGGCAGTGAGGCCAGAGCCGAGTCCCTGGTTCTGTGTTTTAAAAGCAACGTTTACTATTTATTTCTGATTTTGGAAGCTTTACATTCTCATCGTAGAAAATGTGGAAACTGCAGAATGTTGTTGAGGTGAAAATAAAAAGCACACGGCGGCCGGGTCGGTAGGGGAGGGGGCTTTGGTGCCACACGGACGAGTCTGAATGTATCAGTAACTGCTGTGAGGAGGGAGAGTCAGGGCCGCTCCAACTGCCTCGGCTTCCCCCTCCTTGCCAT
Organism: Choloepus didactylus; assembly: GCF_015220235.1. Taxonomy (NCBI): domain Eukaryota; kingdom Metazoa; phylum Chordata; class Mammalia; order Pilosa; family Megalonychidae; genus Choloepus; species Choloepus didactylus. The sequence continues at coordinate 7,632,377 of NC_051312.1, forward strand.
GGGGTGATAATGCATGCAAAGCAATCAGCTCCAGACACCGGCTCTGCTTTCCACCCAGCCTTTGTTCTCTCACGTGCCCACATCTCATGGAAAAACATCCCAGCTCCCTACATGCAGTGGCAGGTCCTAGCACGCCATCAACCTGCCCGGTTGCACCTCATTTCTCCAAATCCTCAAGCCAGCATTCGAGGCCCAGGGCTGAGCTATGGCACCCAGGTGTCCTGAAGTCTATCCCAGGAAACTGCCCCCCTGCTCAGTCACACCTTTCGCAGGTGAGCGGGTGGGCCAGGGAAGCCCTGCTCTTTCTCAACAGTGGTTTCCTGTGTTCCTGCTTTTGCAAACCTGGAGTGGCTGCAAACGGCCTCAGGTTTAGCTTGTTCATGTCCCATCCCCAGGCCCCACCCTTGGTCAAAAAAGCACCTGAGGACACAGACTGCTGGACAGACAGGAAACGGGGAGCTGGGGCTGGCAGGGTCTGCTGGGGGGGCACGCGGCATCCCCCAAGAGGCTGGAGCTGAACGCCAGGCCCCTGCTTCTCCTCCGGGCTGCCTTCTGCCTCGTCTGCCCAAACGTGGGCACCAGGGCTGTGTATCCCGCAGGCTCTGGCTGGATCTGGGGTCACAGTGGTGACCGCAACGGATTTGGCAGGCCTTCACAGAGCTCGGTCCCACCGAGAAGACAGGCATGGCACAGTGATGTCCTGGAGAACAGTATCCTAACCTACAGCAGGGTCGTGCAGCGTGGGCCCTGCGAGATGCTGACCAGAGAGGGGGAGGGGAGCTGTCACCCAGGCAGAGGCGAGGCCAGAAGGCCCAGCACGTGCAAAGGCCCTGTGGGGCACCTGGGCAGGTCGATGGTCTCCCAGGACCTGTCACAGCACACTGGGAGCTGGAATTTATCCCACAAGCTGTGGGCACCGCTGCTTTCTTCGTCGTTGTCTTCATGGAGACAGAAACGGTGACAGCCAACACCCCCGAGGGCTGGACGGCAGGCCTGTGCTGCACCCCACTTGACAAATGAGGAGAGTGGGGTCAAGAGGGGGCAGGACCTGCTCGAGGGCCTGGGAGCTGTGGAGGTGCCCCGTGGGGCTCGGGGTGCCCACTGCGGGGGCTGATTAGGGCCTAAGGCAGAGGCCCGGGCGGGGCCCTGGGAGATGCTGTTGAAGCTGAGGGTGAGCTGTGTGCCTGGGTCCACACACACGGACACACTCACACACACACACACACACACACACACACACAGATACCCTCTTGGACGCACACAGACACACAGACTCGCAGACACACACACACACACACAGACTCGCAGACACACAGAGACACAGTTGGATGCCATTTGGCAGCGTCCTGGATCTGGGCTCAGACTCCACCCCTTGCTTCGGGCCGGTGCTCTTCCCTCCAGAGCGCCCCACTGGGCCCCTCCTCTCCACCCCCAGGGCCTCCCCCACTCTCCACCCGCTGTGGCTCCCATGGACTCGCAGGCTGGGGTCCGAGTGGATTCAAGTCCCACGGCGGCCTCAGCTCTGCTAGCCTGCCCTCTCCCGCCGCCCACCTCTGTCCCCGGGGACCCCACCCTCGCAACACCCTCCTCGGCCCCTCCCTTGAGATCTTCCTTCCAGGCCCGGCTTGCGGATGCCAAGCCCTGCTGAGTGCGCCCCGGTGGCCCTCTGGAGCCTCAGTTTCCCGACAGGCACCTGGGCAGGCTCTGTGGCTTCCCCTCAGGGAGGCTGGAGGCAGTCTCAGGGGCCCAGGCTTAGGCCCAGTGGGGCGGGGGGACTTGAGGGACAGTCACATGAATCCCCAGAAGTGTGATTTTGCGTGTGGGCAGGGTGGTCTGGGTCGAGGGCTAGCAGGTGTGGATGCAGGTGTGTGTGTGTGTGTGTGTGTGTGTGTGTGTGTAAAGAGGTGAGGGTCTGCGGGGGGGTGGGGGAGTGGGGTGAGGTGTCCTTGCTGCCCCTCTGAGGCGTAAGGAGCGCGGGGCTCAGCAGCCGGCTCCCAGCCCCCCACCCCACCCTGGCCACCCCATCCTAACTAACCCTTGGGGTCCTTTACTTCTCCAACAGCAAACCTGCTGGCTTTGCCAGGGGGCTCTCGCTGGCGGTGGGTGTGTGACGGGTGTGTGCGGTGCGCGGGTGGACGGTGCAGGGGACAGAGGGAAGGAGAGTGGCTGTGCCCATCAGGAGCAGACTGGCTTCTGGGGCCGGGAAGTGCGGGTGTGACCGTGTGGAGGGGTGAATGGGTGAGCGCATGCGCGCGAGTGCGGTGCGGGCGAATCCCCGGGTGCGTGCGTGCATGCACCGGCGCGTTTTGGGGTGCGCAGGCACCCCGGACCTCGTGGTCACCTGTGAGTCCCCGTGAGGGGTGACCAGGCCCGCGAGCAGGCGGGCGGGGGGCCTCCGGCCCGGGACGGGTGGAGGGTGCGGGCTGGGGGGTGCAGCCCCGCCCACTCGCCCCACCCCGCAGGATGGAGCCGCCCGAGGACACCCTGCGGCGGCTGCGGGAGGCCTTCCGCGCGGGCCGGACGCGACCTGCCGAGTTCCGGGCGGCGCAGCTGGAGGGCCTGGGCCGCTTCCTGCGGGACAACAAGCAGCTTCTGCAGGACGCGCTGGCGCAGGACCTGCGCAAGGTGGGCAGGCGGAGTGCGGAGTGCAGGGTGGGGGGCGTGGGATGGGGGACACGGGATGGGGGTGCTGGACAGGGAGGGCAGGGCTCATTCTCCTAGGGCCTGGCTGCATTTTCTGTGGCATCCCTGTCTGGGGAGCGTCTGTGTCCCCCATGGGGACCAGCCCTGTCCCCAGTTCTTCTGGCCTCTTTAACAAACCTTTCTGTGGCATGCACGCTGCGTGCTGGCGCTTTATAATATTCATTCGCTTAAATACCTAACAACTTCCCTACCAGGCAGGTCGGATTGTTGTCCCCACATTATAGATGGGGAAACTGAGGCATGCGGGCTAAGGCACTTGCCCTGGGCCACACAGCCGGGAAGTGGCAGAGCCGGATTCAAACCTGGGCAATCTGGCCCGGGGCTGTGCTCCCTAGCCCTGTGCGTTCCCAGGGGCTGGGCTCTGGGGCCCGTGGGGGCTGCATTTGCCCCCCGCGGGGACTGCTGAGCCCTCCCCAAGCACTGACCCCCCTGCCCCACAGTCGGCCTTTGAGTCCGACATTTCCGAGCTTATCCCGTGCCAGAATGAGTTGGACCTGGCACTCAGGAACCTGAGCACCTGGATGAAGGACGAGCCCGTGGCCTCCAACTTGGTGAGCCCCATGGAGCACACAGGGGCGGCTCCAGCCCGGGCCCCCTCCCACCCACTGTGACCCGGTCACTCACTGGTCTTCTCAGAACCTCTGTCTCTTCATCCAGGACTGCTTCACAGGCATCTTGAGTGCCTGAGGTTGGGGAAGAGGGGATTGGCTTTTGGGGTGGGTGGTCTGCTGCAGGACCTCACCGCTTGTCCTGCACCCCAGTTGACGAAGCTGAGCTCAGCCTTCATCCGGAAGGAGCCCTTTGGCCTGGTCCTCATCATCACCCCCTGGAACTTCCCGGTGAACTTGACACTCGTGCCTCTGGTGGGCGCCCTGGCCGCAGGTGAGAAGGGTCCTGCTGCCCCCAGCCTCCTAGTCCAACGGCCCTTCCCAAAGAGGTCTCTGGAATTCTGCTTATGGTGCCCCAGCCCCAGAGCTCTCCCCGGCGTCCCTGTTGTCCGAGGCCAGCCTCTGGGGTGGGGTGGGGGGAGCCAGCTCTCCTCTGCTCACCCCCATCTGTCCCTGCAGGGAACTGTGTGGTGCTGAAGCCATCAGAAATTAGCAAAGGCACCGAGAAGGTCCTGGCCAAGGTGCTGCCCCAATACCTGGACGAGGTGAGGGGGCCCTGATGTCTGTGCCCATGCGCCCATGTCCCGCCCCGGCCAGCTGGGGATCCCTGCCCTCTGGGCCGTCCCGCCTGAGCCTCCATCCCGCCTTGCAGAGCTGCTTTGCCGTGGTGCTGGGTGGACCCCAGGAGACGGAGTGGCTGCTGGAGAACAAATTTGACTACATCTTCTTCACAGGTGAGTCGGGCCCAGAAGGGCTATGGGGAGGAGGGAGGGGTGGTGGGGGCACAGTGGCGGGGGCGGGGGCGGGGGCTGGGGAGAAGGAGACGACGGACAGACTCAATCAGTAGACACTGGGATTTTGAGAAGAGAGAAAGTTTATTTAGCAAAGGCTAGCCTCACAAAGACCAGGAGGGCAAGTCCTCAAATTTGTCTCCCCAGCTGGAGAACTTTCAGGTTTTTATAGCATTCAAACAAAGGCAGCAGGCTCAGAATAAAAAGTGAGATGGTTTGAGATGACTGAGATCAGAGGTAATCTAATATTGAGTATGTGCAGCGATTACATACTTAGGCTACTGTGCATGGCAGGTGTGCTAACCTTGATTAGAACTGGCTTGGTTCAGCAAGAGAGTTTAGGAATTTGGGGTGTTTAGTTTTAGGCTGACTTGTATTAATCAATAAGGTGCTATGTGCAAGTGCACCCAACCTCAGGGGGTGCCGTGCAAGGGGACCCGACTTCAGGGTTGCAAAACAGGATTAAGGGGATACAGATGGGCCAGTCACAAGTTGCCTCAGGGCAAGCCATGCCGTGTACTTTCAAAACCTACCACCAGCAAAGCAGGGATGTGGGTTACAGTTCAGTGAGAGTGATTTTTTGCTATTATATTTAGGTAAACTTTGCTCCCAGGTTAACCTTCTTTGTAATTGTGTGCATCTTGGCAGTTAAAACCAGTTAAAAGGCTGGTTTTAAAGGCTTAGAAACAAGAACTTACTTGTGGGGTGTGTAGGTGGGGATTTTGGAGATCAGAGGAGAGAGAAATGGAAATTTTTGCAACCTAGTCAGGGAGGGAGCTGCTTAGGGAAGTGGTCAGCGGGGTGGGGAGTGGGGGGCAGTATGAGAAACGGATCAGGGTCCGCCTCACAGCCGTGGGGAGGGTGTGAGGTGTCCCCGATGGCAGCCAGGCTGGGCTGGCTGGCCGGATCCCGGGAATCCCAGAGTGGTGGATCCCAGGGGAAAGAAAGGAGCAAGTCAGGTGAGCAGACCAGCCAGCCAGGGCCAGTGGAAGATGGGGTTCTCCCCACCGTGTCCCCCAGGTAGCCCTCGCGTTGGCAAGATCATCATGGCCGCTGCGGCCAAGCACCTGACGCCCGTCACGCTGGAGCTGGGGGGCAAGAGCCCCTGCTATGTGGACGACAACTGCGACCCCCAGACCGTGGCCAACCGCGTGACCTGGTTCCGCTACTTCAACGCCGGCCAGACCTGCGTGGCCCCCGACTACGTGCTGTGCAGCCCCGAGATGCAGGAGCAGCTGCTGCCCGCCCTGCAGGATGCCATCACCCGTTTCTATGGCGACGACCCCCGTTGCTCCCCGGACTTCGGCCGCATCATCAGCGAGAAGCATTTCCAGCGGCTGCAGGGCCTGCTGGGCTGCGGCCGGGTGGCCGTCGGCGGCCAGAGCGACGCGAGGGAGCGCTACATCGGTGAGTCCACGGGGGCCTGGGCGGGCTGGGGGTCCACTGGGCGCCCCAACCCTTCCCCAGTCTGGTCCCACAGCGCTGGGTTCTCTAAGCGCCGGCCCGGGGTTCTAGGGCCCAGTTGAGCCCTCATCTGCTGCTCCCCGAGGCAGGGACCCCTGGCCACCAGGAGCTCCCGATGCCTCAGCTCTGGCCCCTGGGGTGCTGTCCTGAGCGTCTGCTTTTCTGGGGCATAGAGCAGACCCTTCATCCCCACGGGCCCCGCAGCTCGCCCCAGCACGGCTGCTGTCACCTTCTGGGATGGGGCCACCGGGGCTCCACGTTCTGCGATGCCCTCGGCCCCTGACGTAAGACCAAGGCCGGGGGATTCTCTGGGCCTGCAGGCCCCGGCCAGGCTGGGAATCCCCCACGGCACTGCCGGGGGCTGCGGGGAGACCTTCTTCCCAACCGTCCCCTCGGCCTGGAGCCCTGGGTCTCTCGGTGCACCCTGGTCCCCCACCCTGGGGGGTGTCTCCCGGCCGCGGCCCCAGAGCTGAGCTGTGCCTGGGCCCGGCAGCCCCCACGGTGCTGGTGGACGTGCAGGAGACGGAGCCGGTGATGCAGGAGGAGATCTTCGGGCCCATCCTGCCCATCGTGAACGTGAGGAGCCTGGACGAGGCCATCGACTTCATCAACCGGCGGGAGAAGCCGCTGGCCCTCTATGCCTTCTCCAACAGCAGCCAGGTGGGCTCCCCAGTGGGGGTTGGGATGGGTGGGAGAGGGGCAGACGGGTGCAGGACGACCTCCCCTGCTACAAGCCCCTCTGGTCTGCAATCCCAACCCCCTGGTACAACTGCCTTTTGCATGAGGCGCCTGGTGGAGGGGGCCTGAGTTAGGGCCAGACACCTGCCAGGCACGTGGCAGGCTGGCTCCCTTCCCTGACCAGACACCGTCCGCCCAGAGGAGCTGCATCTTCCTAAAACCATGCAAAGGCCCACTGGGGACTTGCTCACCTCCACGCCACATCTCACGGACACTGTCCAGCCTCAGAGCCACAGGGTCCATCTTTGGTCTTAATAAGTACCTGGGAAGGCACCAACCTGTGGAAGGTGCTTGGAGGGGAGGCCATCACAGGTAGAGGATGCAGATGGGTGGAGAATGGAAGATGTGTGGCCCCTCTGCCCCCGTCGTGGGGTTGGTCGGGGGCCCAAGCCCTCTTCACTGATGGCCGGACCCCACCACCCCGTCTCTGCCCCAGGTGGTGGACCAGATGCTGGAGCGGACGAGCAGTGGCAGCTTTGGGGGCAACGAGGGCTTCATGTTCCTCACCCTACCATCCCTGCCACTGGGAGGGATTGGTGAGTCCCTGCTCCTTCCCCAGCCCGTCCCTCATCCCTGGCCCGGGGAACCCCAGTTTTGCCTTCACTCACTGTTCAGTCTTGATCCAGGGCCTGGATCTCACACTCCCCGTGACATCGCTCTTGCTGGGGTTCCCTGCTAGCCGTGGGCTGTGGCTGAGGCTGGGGCGTGGGGCAGGGGCCATCTGCCCAGCCCCAGGCCCTCATCAGCTGTGTCCATGCAGGCAACAGCGGGATGGGGAGGTACCACGGCAAGTTCTCTTTCGACACCTTCTCCCACCACCGCGCCTGCCTGCTCTCGCCCTCAGGCCTGGAGAAACTCAGTGAAATCCGCTACCCACCTTATACTAACCGGACCCAGCAGCTGATCACCTGGGCCCTGAGCTCCCGGAGCTGCACCCTTCTCTGAGCGCCCAGCCCCCCGCCCCCACGTGACCCCTCCGTCCTGCTGCCCATGGCTGCCGGGCCCTGACCTGCTCTGGGCTGCCACCTGCTGCCCAGGTCCTCAGCGGCCCCTGACAGATGGGCGTCCTGCCCAGGACTGTCAACATCCAATGCCTGTGGCTTCATCTGAGCTGACGGCCAACCCGGCAGGACCTCTGGGTGCCTGGTCAGCCCCTTTCAGGAACAAAGTTCCTTCTGCAGCCTACTGGCAGATTCATTGACTCTGCTTGATTATGTCTGGTGATGGGGAGCTCACCCCACCCAAGGTTGGGCAACTCCTGTGGTTAGAAAGACCTGCCTTGTGTCATGTTGATAAATAGGCTCCCCAGGGGCAGAGACCTTTCTGTGTAAGAGCTCCATTCACACCTGGCTTGGGTAGTGGAATGAGTGGTGTCTGACCTAAAGGGATCTGACTTCCTCATTGACAAGGATTCGGATGCTGTGGATGGAATCAGTAGGAAGGATGCAGTGGTTGATTAGTGCTGTGGACATGGGCAGGGGGCATGCTGGCCACATCTGTCATCCTTGCTCCAGACTCCCAGAAGGAGGTCAGGGCAACCGGAATCTAAGTTTGGCCACCTCGGCTGGCAGATGGGGAAACTGAGCTCCAGAGACAGGCAGGGTTGAACTGAGTTCATACAGCAAAGCGCAGGCAGAGGTGAGCGATGGTGGGCTTTACTGAGAAAAGCAGGGATCAGTAGACAGCACGTCTCGTTCATTTGACCAGCTTCTTGCTCTTTCGCTTATCCACACCCGGGGAGCCCAATCCCAACCCCCCTACTCTTGCTTCGGAGGGTTCCTCACACCTCAGAGCCGTGAAAAAAACTGGGCTAGTGGCCTGAGGTTGAGGGAAGGAGTGAGAAGTGTGGTCCTCCTTCTCCCCTGAATTGTCGGGTATCGGTGGCTCCAAAAGGATACAGGATGGACCCAAATGAGGAAAAGGAAAAATGAGGGAGTGAAAGGATAGATGAGTGAATGGATGGGTAAAGGGGTGGGTGATGGATGGAGGGTTGGATGGATGGATGGATGGGTGGATGGATGGGGGGTAGATGGATGATAAATGGATGGGTGGATAGATAAATGGATGGATGGAAGGATGGATGGATGAGTGGATGGGTGGATGGGTGGGTGATGGATGGAGAGATGGATGGATGGATGAATCGATGGATAGACAGATGAGTGGATGCGAAAGTATGTGGCCCAGGTAGAAGCTGAGTGATCAATGGGCCTGGGTCTAAGGGATCCCTCACTCCCCACTGGGAAGTCGTTTCCTCAAGATAACCATTGGACTGAAAAAAAGAGAGACAGAGGGTTTGAGAAAGGATCAGACGGTCTCTAAGACAGTCTGGACCCTGGACCCAATGAGCAAAAGACAGAAGATACACTCGCCAAAAACTCTGGGTAATTACTCCCCCCCCTCCTCTACTCAATCATCTTCCCTTTGCCCTCTTGACCAGATGGGGAACACGTGGTTCAGATAGAGAACAAGCCTTCGAGGAGAGCTGTGGGTCCTGGAGACCACCTAGGGTTGGGGAGCAGACCCTGAAGGCCCTTTGTCAGCACCCATGGTCAGTATGGCTTTTCTCACACTCTCAGTTGGGTCTCGTGCACGTCACCCCTGCCCGACCCTGAGGCAGTGGGTGTGGGGGTCAAGGGCACAGGATCTGGACTCGAGTAGACCTGGGTTTGAGTCCTGGCTCTGCCACTTGCAGGCTGTGTGAACTGGGCAAGGTGTCAGCCTCCCTGGGCCCCAGCTGTAACTCAGGCGGTCAGCAGTGCCAGCGTCGGGCCTCCGGGGAGGGTTAGATGAGATCGTGCTTGGCGAACCCCTGCTTGGGGGCTTTGTGCTTTCTTCCCACCACCCACCCATCCACCCCTCTGCCAGCTCAGAGTTTGTCCTCAGGGGCATTTCGTTCTTGCCCACCAAGCATCTATGAGTCTTTTTGAGGTGCAGAATCAGAGTCGGAAACCCAGAGAGGCCGAGCCCATCTACACTGTATGGCCCTGGTGGGGTGCCGGGGTGGGGGCAGATGCCTTATTATTTCTGGGGAGATGGCCTGTGAGTGGCTCCAGAGCAGCCCAGGGTGTAAGGAATGGACAAGTGGAAGAAAGGGCAGGTGGGAAGGGCCAGAATCACTTTCATGTCCCCTGGCTGCAGCTCTTGCGCCTTCATACCTGACCCCGTGCAAACAGCAGTGCACCTGGAGCCCTGAGGCAAGGGTTAGAGCACTCTGGTTTGCCACACCTCTGTCCTTTCTGGCCTGTGCTTTTGGGGCCATCTCTTCATCCCCAGGATCCCCACTGGGCCCTGCCTCTCCTGTCTGTGGACAGCAGGTGGAGTTTTATCAAACAGCTGATACCTCATGCAAAACTGAAGGAAAAGGCTCCAGCAGTGGGGGCTGTGGACAGAGGGACCGGATCGCTGGGGGTGGGTCTTGGCCCAGAGAAACTGAGGCTGAGCCTTAAGCCCTAAGGCTCACAGTATGTGGCTTTGGCTGACTTCACATCGCGTCTGCTTGCTCCAAAGCAGGCCCATAGAACCCAGGAAACTCAGAGAAACCTGAGCCTCTTGACTCCCTGATCCTGCCCAAAGGGGGAAACTGCACCCCACCTGCTCCCCCTTCCGGATCAGAGGCTCCCCTGCCCCTGATGGTGGGGCAGTCATGAGCTTGCATCCCTGTCATGAGCTTGCATCCCTCTGCAAGGGAAAACCTGGGAAAGCCAGTTTCACCTCTCCCCTGGGGAGGCGTTCAAGAAAGGCCAAGAGGACACCAAATGTGACGTGTGTGCCTCCTTCCCCGCGGCCTCCCGTTCCAGCCCTTTGCCCCCTCGGACGCGGCTGACCAGCCCCATCCTGGAGACCGTGTCCTCAGGACACCAAATAAAGCCTTTGTCCTGCTGTTCAGAGAGCGTGGACCCCCCTAGACCTCTGCTGGGGCCGCCCTCTCTCGCTCCCCCTCCACCCCCAGGCCGCTCAGGTCCCGCCCCCTCCCAGAACCCACCCCCCAGTTCCAGAGCTTGCCGGGCCCCTCGTGGGCCAGCTCAGCACCCTACCCTGGCCCTGCGGAAGCTCCATCCATCTGGAAAGCTTGGGTGGGCGTCACTCCTCTGCCACACGGAAACTGGGGGCCCGTGGGCAGTCCCTTACCTCCTCTGAGCCTCAGTGTCCTTACCGTAAAGAACGGGGCTCCCATCTACCTCGCGGGGACGGCGGGAGGATTAAATGGCCCAGGGGACCCCGCTCTCGAGACACAGTAGAGCCCAGAGTTTGCATGAGCTGCTGCCAGGAGGGCTGGGGGCCGCGCCGGGGTCCCAGGGGGGTCAGGGGTCAGCTCCAGCTGGAGGTGATGGTTCCATCGTGATCATCGGCCACCGAGTGAGCCACTAAGAAAAATGATAACATGGGGCGAGCCCTCCTCCCACCCACCCTGGGAAATCAGGCCAGCAGGGGATGCAGGCAGGGTGGGCTCGGGGAGTGCTGGAAGGCCGCAGGGGGCAAGTGGACCCCGCGGCCTGGACGTGTGCGTGGGCCGGGGCCACGGGGAGGGCGCTGGGAGGGGCGTCTGGGTGGCCCTAGCAGCTGCTGCAGCCAGAACTGCTATCGCAAAGATGGAGTCCACGCAGCCACGCCCGCCCCGCCGCCTGATTTCGAGCACTACAGAAAATCCCAGATTCTTGCAGAACCCCATGCAAGGCAGGGGGCCCCCTGAATAACTGAGAGTTCATTTCCTGCCACCACCGTGGGTAGAGCTGGAGGTTTTAAATGTGCTTTGGAGAATCCCCACGCGAGATGACCATGTGTCGTGCACTAAGAGCCGGGCCCTCCACGCTGGCTGTGCGTCTGTTTACTAGTCAGCGAGACACAGTGAGGCAGAAAGGGGGTCTCGTTCACCAATGTGTCCAGGGTTCCCGGCCGGAGCTGGCACAGGGTCCCCAAATGCCTGCGGATGAATGAGTAAAGTGTGACAGTGAGTGTGTGTGTGTGTGCGTGTGTGTATGAGGGGTGTGGAGAAAGGGGGAGAGGGAGAGAAAGGGGGAGGGGAGTGGGGAGAAGAGAGAGGAGAAAGGTGGGGGAGAGAAGAAAGAAGAGTGGAGACAGCAGATGGGGGGGAGGAAAGAGAGAAGGAGGAGGGAGAGAGAGGGAGAGAGGGGACCAGTGAGATGGCAGAAAGGAGCGGCCATGGGTCTGGTCACGCGTAGCTTGTCAGGTGTCGATCAGGCGGGTAGGAGCCGAGCGGAGGGGGTGACAGAGGCCGAGACGGGCGCTGGGGGCCTCGTCGGGAGGCTGGGTGCTCGGGCAGGGGCTCCCCGGCCAACATGCTCCTGGGCCACGTCCCACAGTTCCACAGGGTGGCCCATGTCCAGGCCCCTCCCTGGGCCCCAGTTTCCCCTGCCGCGTCCCACCGTCAGTGCCCGTGATGCCATCTGAGGGTCTGCTCTGTGCGTCCGTTCACAGCGCTGTGCCTGCCCATTTGCTCCTTCGGCCCTCCCAGCTCCCTGGGCCGGGGACACCCTCTCACCCACTCGCAGGGGAGCTGAGGCCCAGAGAGGGTGCTGGCTCTGAAGATCACACTGCCGGTGGGTCGGGGTAGAGACCTGAGGCTGGGGTGTGAGAGCCAGCGAGGCCGGGGACCCCTCTACTTCCTGGGGCTCAGAGCTGTGACTTGGCAGACCCACTTCCAGACTGCTCCCCCAGCTGCGACACAGACACACGTGGGTACATACAAACAAGGACAGGCGTGAGCACGCAGCTCCCCGACATGCACACACTGCACTCAGTTACACAAATGCGCACGCACCGCGTCGGGTCTGGGGCTGCTGTTTCTGGAGGTTCCTGCCCCAGCTCCCAGCCCCCCTCCCATGCCATAAGCACCCACCAAATCGGGGAAGCTGCACCCCAACCCAAGGAAGTGAAACTTCCAGCATAACCCCCCATCCTCCCCCGACTTGGGGACCCAGCGCCTCCTGGCAGGAAGCGCCCTGGCCCCCGGCTGCCTCCAAAATAGCCAGGTCTGCTGAGCAGGCCCTTCCTTCCTTGCCAAGAGGCCAGGCACCAAGTCAGCAGGATCCCCGCGTGGGCTGGGGGCCTTCGGAACAGACAGCGGCTTCTGGTCACAAGGCAGGCCCGGATGGTCCCTACCCGCCGCGGAGGGGGTCTCAGCCGTGTCCCACAGACTCCCGGAGAGAGCCTCAGTCTCCACCTGCAAAACGGGACAGAGGACCACTGCCCTCCTGGGCTGTTGGCCAGAAGAGTCAAGGACCCTCAGGTCATGGCCCCTAATGGGGGTGTCGGCCCTCCCTCTGCTGAGGCTCCAGATCGCGGGAGGAGATGGCCCCTGGAGTGAGCTCCTGGGGAGCCCCGGCCTCACACTGCACCCACCCCTCTGGCTACCCCATCAGGCTGCAGCTGCCCTCACAGCAGCAAGGAGTAGCCACAGCACCCACAATCCCCACCCTCTGAGCCCCCAAATCCCGTGCTCTGAGCGGCTGTAAGGAGCACTGGCCCAGGGCGGGACCAGCCCAGGAGCACCCATCGGGTGGTGGAGAAGGCTGGGGAACAGATGCCCAGGGGAGCCCAGGGGAGGCCCAGCCTCAGCACCCAGGGCCTGCCATGGTGGGTGCTGGGTAATCGGACTAGACAACTTGCTGCCCGGCTCCACCTCTCGACCGTCCTCGGCCCTCCCAGTGGACAGCGGGGACCGGCGAGAGGACAGGCCTGGAGACAGGTGTGGGGTCTTCCCCTTTGTCCCTCCCTGCCTTGTCCCTTGAGAGGCAGCAGGGAGAGGGCGGGTTCTGTGTTTGCTGGAGAAGTTCCAGCTCCACTTCTCAGGCCCTGTGTGCCCTTGGGGGTAAACTCACACCTGAGCCTCAGTTTCCCCATCTGTAAAATGGGGCTGAGGGTTGTGTCCAAACCACAGCAGGCTGAGTCATCAGGACCAACCTGTCCTTGAAAAAAACTGAAAATACTGGATGAAATGTTTGGAAATACCAAAAAGCGTTAACTCTGTGGCCCCAAAGGGCACAGCCCTGAGCCGAAGGGTGATCTGGGAGGGGCCATGGCCTCTGGGGCTGCCTGGACAGAAGGGGATGGGGTGGGGGACGCTCCTCAGCTGGGAGGCCAACCCGGTGCCCACCTTGACAGTGACCTCCAGTGACCTGGCCTGGTGGTGGCAAGAGTGGACTCACCCCAACCCTGCCACCTGCACCCCCTTAGTAGAGTTAAGGAGAGGTGGCCCCTCCGGGCTCCTGGGCAGTCAGCAGCCTGCACTCGGCAACGCTGCAAACCCCAATCCCCTCCAGGCAGTCGCCTTCACCCTGGGCCTGGTGGCATTTTCTCAGGGGGGAGCAGCTCCCAGCAGGGTCCTCGCCGGCCATTCCCAGGAGAGATCCGGTGGAGCACAGGGACAGCAAGGACAGGGCCTGGCTGCGGCCCCAGACTCAAGCGTGGGGGCCAGGGGTCAGTCCACCCCACCCACCCCCAGCTGCCGGCCAGCTCAGCAGAAACGCTTCCGGCCCGGGGAGCTCCAGGCCCATAAATAGCCACCCCGTCTAGGAGGCTCGACACCCAAATCCTGGTGGCCCGGGAACCCCAGACCTGCCTTGGCCAGGTAACCCCCGCCCCCCAAAGCCCCCGTTCAGAGGAGCAGGCAGCAGGAGTCACCTGGAACCCAGACTCCACAGACGGCACGTGTGACACTCTCCACGCCCCACACTGTGCCTCGGTTTCCCCGTCTATAAACTGGGAGCCGAATCCTATTCTTGTAGGGAGGGTGCCTTGGCAAATCCATCTCCCCGAAAGTCTGGGCCCCTTTTCTCACTTTGGAATAACTCATTCTCTCCAAAGGGGAGCAGGGAAACTGATTCCCCAGAAGTCTGCTAGGATGGGGGTGCCCCAGCTGGGCCACTGGGGGTGCAGCTGGGACACCACAAACAGGTCCCTGGGGAGGGGGCCTGGAAGGGATTTAAGTCTCCCCCATACTGCTGGCCACGAGCCAGCACCCTCTTGGCAGGCGGCTGCCCTGTGCCGGCTTGCACCCCTCCACCCACCCCCCAGGGATGTGCTCCCTGCCTGTGCCCCGGGAGCCCCTGCGCCGCGTGGCCGTGACGGGGGGCACCCATGGCAATGAGATGTCGGGCGTCTACCTGGCCCGGCACTGGCTGCGGGCCCCTGGGGAGCTCCAGAGACCCAGCTTCTCGGCTGTGCCCGTGCTGGCCAACCCGGAGGCCACCGCTGCCTGCCGCCGCTACGTGGGCCGTGACCTCAACCGCAGCTTCACCAGCACCTTCCTCACGTGAGTGTCCTCGGCCTGGCCCTGAGGCCCCCACCTCAAGCTCCCCAGCCAGCAGCAGGGCTCCCCCCAGGGCACAGTCCTCCCTCCTCACCTAAAAGAAATCAAGAAGGGCATCACCTCCTCCAGGAAGCTCTTCCTGACCCCAGACTGGGTCGCGGCCTCCCCTGGGTTCCCCAGACCCAGGGCTTCCTTCAGCTCAGCCCCACGGGCTGCATTCACTTGTCTGGTGCTCCCAGCTATCTTTCTTGTCTGCCTTTGATGGATATTCATGGAGCCCCATCTCTGGGCTGGACTCTGGCCAGCTCAGGTGGAAGAATGGGAAATAGGACCAAGATGAGGCCCTTATCTTATTGGGGGAGACAGAAGGGGAACCCTCCATTACCTAGAAAGTTAAAGGCAGGGGTGGGGCTACATAAAGCGCAGTCAGGGAAGGCTTCCTGGAGGAGGTGGAATCTCAGCCAAGCCCCAAAGAGTGAATAGAAGTTATCTGGGTGAAGAGAGGAGAGGAGCTTCCAGCCGTGGGACAGACACAGACAAAGGCCTAGAAGGAGACCAGCTGGTGCTTGGAGCAGTGGCTGAGGCTGGAGCGTGACGAGGCAGGCAGCGGGCAGGGCCAGGCCGTGGTGGGGCAGTGGGGAGCAGGGGCCGGGCACAGCCAGCAGGCAGGGAAGGAAAGGCCCTCGTCTGCCCTTCTGCTGGCATGGGTTGCCCCCCCCCCCAATTAAACCACTGATGACTGATGGAGACTGTTGGGGAGGATCGGGCACCCCCCATTCCTGCCCCCACAGTGCCAGGGCAACCCCGGATGACCCATATGAGGTGACCAGGGCCCGAGAGCTGAACCAGCTGCTGGGGCCCAAGGCCTCGGGCCGGGCCTTCGACTTCGTGCTGGACCTGCACAACACCACGGCCAACATGGGCACCTGCCTCATCGCCGAGGCCCCCCACAATGTCTTTGCCATGCACCTGTGCCGCCACCTGCAGGTGGCCCATGCCCCACCCCCAGCCGGAGGGAGGAGGAGGGGAGGGCTGGGAGAGGGGCAGAGCGGGTGGTTCCCCGACCTCCCCTGCCCGGCACCGTTTCGCTGGACTCCTTCTTCCCCTCCGTCCCACCTCCCCGGGGCCTGCCACCTGCTGGGGTTCCCAGCCTTCCAGTACCTGCCCCCCAACCTCCCACCCTCCCGGAAGAGGGCAGAGCGCGGGTGATGCCCAGTGCTTCCTCCGCGCCTGCCTCCTGCCTCGGTTTCCCCTCCCAACTAGGCCGGCTGGGCCCTGGGTCCTGACCCCAGGCCTCCCACTCTCAGCTGCAGAGCCCCGAGCTGCCCTGCCGGGTCTTCCTGTACCAGATGCCGGGGGAGGAGAGCTTCACGGTGGACTCCGTGGCCAAGAACGGCATGGGTGGGCCAGTGGGCGGGGCCTGCAGGGGCGTGGAGGGCGTGGTCAGGAGGAGGGGCGGGCCCTGCGATGGGCGGGGTCCAGGACCACAGGGGCGGGGCCTCTCTTTGGAGGGTCCTGACCGTCCTCTCTGGGCCCCCAGCCCTGGAGCTGGGCCCCCAGCCTCAGGGCGTGCTCCGGGCCGACCTGTTCTCCCGGATGAGGTCCCTGGTGGCCGCAGCTCTGGACTTCATCGAGCTCTTCAACCAGGGTGAGGCCCCCAGGGCTTGCGGGGAAACTGAGGCCCCCCACGGCCCACACTGTCCCCGGAGCGCTCACGCCCGGGTCCTCCCGCACAGGCACGGCCTTTGATGCCTTTGAGATGGAAGCGTATAGGACCGTGAGCCGCGTGGACTTCCCACGCACCCAGGACGGCGATCTGGCGGGCACCGTGCACCCGCAGCTGCAGGTGTGTGTGTGTGTGTGTGTGTGTGTGTGTGTGTGTGTGTGTGTGTGTGTGTGTGTGTGTGAAGGCCACAGCCTCGGAGGGGTGTCAGGGGAAACTGAGGCCCAGAACCGGGACCAAGCACCTCTAAATCAGGAGCAGGCCAAGAGGCTGGCCCTTGCCACTCCCCCACCCCCTGCCGCCTCCCCTGGAGCCCCCACACTCAGGCCTGGCCCTTGGAGCCACAGTATTCTCACAAGCACCTGTGGAGGGCTCCCAGATTTGGGGGGGAGGTGATCCCCAACAGCCTGAGCCACCTGCCCCAGGCGGGAGGAGGCAGAGAGAAGGAAGAGGTGTGGAGCAGTTTCAATTCACCTGCTAGAGGCAAAAATACAGAACCCTTTTATTTTCCAATTAATTCTTCCAGCTTCCCCTTGCGCCTTAGCAGAGAGCCAGGGGCCTCCCTCCCCAGCAGGGCTGCTCTACCGCGGGCCCAGGGGTGGCCGGGAAGGGCAGGTGGTCCGCAGCTGCTGCTCTGATTTCTGGCACATGGGGTCGCTACTGAATAGGGCCCTTGCAGTCCCCTGGTCTTTATTTCCTTGCAGTGCCATTGGGCACCGAAGTCCTCGTCTCCTTGGCAACGGTCCCTCAAGCCCCCCTAGCTGGTCTGGGCAGAGGGTTCAGAAGTGGCCCCGCTCTGTTGGCCCCACGTCAAAGCTCTGCCGCTAAGTGAAATGACCAGCCAGAGCCCCTGCCTTTGTGACGGGCCCTCCGTGGGCCAGTGGGGTCCTCTCCTGTGACTGGAACTCACATGGGGATCCTCCAGTGCCAGAAATGACCAGGTGATGACGACCCTCTGCAGGGATGGGTCTCTGTCTGAGGGGCGTTGTCTTACTGGTTGTGACATTATGGTGGAGAAGCACCATCTTTTTAGCACTTAGATTAGAGGGACCCAAGCCAGCCCCACCCATTTGCCTTGCAGACGTTAAATGATAACAGTCCTTTTGGATGATTTCTCCCACAGTTTTAAAATTTATTTAATAAACTTCCATATTGCATTCGCTGTATGCCAAACACTGTTCCAAGCCCTATTTGCTCATTCAGTTTAAACCTCAGAACAATCAGAGATGTTATAATCCCCATTTTACAGATGAGGAAGCTGAGAAGAGAGAGGGTAAGTGACTGGTCCAAGGTCACACAGCTAGTTAGGATTTGAGCCCAGGCTTTAATATCCATGCCTGTAACCACTGGGATACCCATCTGCAATGACAAAAGTCTTTCCAAAGGTGTCCGGTGTCTTTGTTTCTAGACACAGAGCAGGCTGACATCTCCCCAGACACCCTGACAGTCGATGGAGGAAGGAAAGGAGTGGGTGGGTGGGCGGTGAGGGGGGTCGCCTGCTGGGGCCCCAGCAACCTCGGCCCTTGGGTCTCCTCCCAGGACCGAGACTTTGAGCCTCTGCAGCCCGGCGCGCCCATCTTCCAGCTGTTCAGCGGTGAGGATGTGTTCTTTGAGGGGGAGTCCACCGTGTACCCCGTGTTCATCAATGAGGCCGCCTACTATGAGAAGGGCATTGCCTTCATCCAGAGTGAGAAGCTGATGTTCTCCGTGCCAGCCCTGCCTGCGCTGCCCCCTGCCCCCACCCCGGGCCCCTAACCCAGGCCACACCTGCCTGGCCTCAGCCTTCCCATCTGAGCAATGGGTCCCGAGGCAAAGTCTCAGTTACCACCCATTGTACACCACGCTCCTTGCCACTCTCACCACCCCAGGCCTCAATTGCCTGTTCTATAAAATGGAAAACGCCCAGGAGTCTGTGGCTTGTGTCCTCTGTCCTACCTGGCTCCCCTCTGGCAGGGGAAGCGGATGTAGGAAGGACAGTTTGACCTCAGTGTCTGGGGCAGGTCTGGGCCAGCGTGGCCTTGGACAGGCTGTGTGTCCTGGGTCCAGCGGTGGCAGTCTCTGTGCCCGCAGTTGTCCATCAGTGCCCAGGGGGCAGAGTCCATAATGTGAAAGCCTTGGAGAAGGACCATCCTGGGGCCAGCGGAGGGGCTTTGAGGGGAGGCTACAGCCCAGAGGGGGGCCCTTGACCCCCTGCAATACTGGTGCCAGAAAGTCACTCTGGGGGGAGCAGAGGTGTGTGCCCATGGGTTGCACAAGTGCACGTCTTTTCAGGCATGCCCGCCCCATGTGCTCCTTAGTGTTGGATGTGTGCACACATGTTTCTGAGAGCCCCAGATATGCATTTCTAGGCACATCATGTGTGTACACTTGTGTAATTACGTGTGTAATGAGCCCCGGTGTGCAGTGGCCGGGGAAAGGGTGCAGCCCGACAAGGCCCTGCCCACCCAGCGCAGCCTGTCCAGCTGCGGAGACCGGAGCAGAGGTGCCCTGGGGGGGGACAGAGGAAGTCGTAAACGGGCAGCTGAGGCTCACCTCGACCACCACCGCCTTCAGCTGGCACGGGGTCCGCACTGGGCCGGGCAGCCCCCTCCTGATCTGGACAGGACCTGGTCCCTGGCTGGACGGCCGGGGCTGCTGGAGCCCAGGGCCACCCCCTCTCTGCCCCCTGCCTGGCCCATCCATCTCCCCGCGGCCATGGCTGCCACGCTGCCTCCTGGTATTGAGCAGCAAGATGAGAAGGTGTGAAGGATATGGGGGCGCCGGGGACGGGCTGGCAGGCAAGATGGATGAGGGGGCACGGGGCCAGCCAGTGCCTCCGGCAGGAAGTGCAAATCAGCCAGGGAGGGGGTGTGCAGGGAGGCGTGCCTATGTGTGCGTGGGGGTGGGGGTCGGTGTGGGTATCCATGGGCACGCTGTGTGTGCGTGTGGGTTAGCATGGCATTGTGCTCATGTGCACGTGTGTGTGTGGTGTATTTCCCATCACATGGACACCACAGGGTGCACACACACACACACACGCACACCAGGAGCCCAGGGAGCCCCGGGCTGGCCTGCCCCATAGTGGGCAGATCCCCGAGTCCCCTCCATCCTCTCTCTCACCTCCTCACCCACCCCACTGGTTGCTGCTGGGACCCCCCATTGCAAGCAAAGATGCCAGGGCTGCCAGCAGCTTCCTCCCCCCGACTGGGGGTGGGTCTGTGCCAGGGGTGACCCTCTTCCCCTCACATGCCCCCGGAGCCAGCCAAGCCCCAGCTCCGTCTCCGGGGACCTAGGGCACGAGGTCTGAGTGAGCCAAAGGGAGCAGGGGGTCTGCCCACTGGCATGAGGCTCTGGGGGGGCCGGGGGGCCTCGCTTAAGGAGAAGCAGTGCCTCCAACCCTTGGTCCCTCCAGGCTCCCTTCTTTTTGCACCAGGCTCCAGAGGAGCTGTGGGGTGCCCCAGCCAGCCTTGGGGAGCCCAGCTGAGCATGCCCAGCCCAGCCTGGGGAGCTCCAGCTTTGTGCCCTGGTCTGGGTGGGCCAGTCGGATGGGATCAAATGGCTAAACAGCCCTCCCAGCTGCTTTGGGGGAGTCCAAACCCCCTCTGCCTGCCGGATCAGTGGTCCTTGTCCCCTGAATGCCCAGCCCCAGCAGGCCGGGGGCAGCCTGGAGAAGGCTCTCGGTCAGACTGGAGAGAGCGGACACCCACCCCAGGGGTGTCTGAGCTGGGCCGGCCTCGGTGTCCCCATCCAAGCCTGGGCAAGGGCTGTCAGCAGCATCAACCCCTGGGCCCGACAACCCCATGCTTAGATCAGTGGGGAAAACTGGCGCACAGAGACCGTCAGGGACCAGCCAGAGCTGCACAGCTCCCGGGGCCGAGCTGTCAGGAAGAGACAGGGTCCTGCCACCCAGCCGGGGGTCTCTGCTGCTGACAGCTCTTGCTGCTGCTGCCCACTTACATTTTGTCCCAGGTGACCCCTGGTGATCCTACACTGGCAGGCCCTGGTCAAGGGTCCAGGACCTGGCGAGAGGGCATCAGCCACTGCCATTCAGCTCTCCCCAACCTTCCTGAGGACCCCGAGGACACCCAGACCCCCAACTCAGCCAGGCCTGGGCCCCTGCAGACCACCCAGCCTGTGCTCAAGACAGGGCCCATTGATTGGGAATGGCTGAGGGCTCCTGGCTGGGGAAGAGGGGGTGGCTGGGGTGGGGGGGCAGGGAGGCTGTGTGACGTCAGAGCCCTCCCACCTGCCCTTGCCCGCAGTCCACCCACGTGGGGGCCCGACAAGCCCAGCCTGTGGCCGGCCCCGCACTGCACAGTCTGAGCAGGTGGCCTGGGGAAGGGGCCCGCAACCCCCAGAGCCAGACCCCACCTGAAGGGACAAAGTGCCCAGCTCAGGGTGGGAGACCTGGAGACGTGGACAGAGAGCGATCGAGAGTGGGGGGACAGTCCTCCAAGGGGCTGGGGACTGGGTGAGCCTCTGACTGCTGAGCCGTGGCTGCTGAGTGGACGCAGAGACCAGGAGTGGCTGACCCCTCCAACCCCAGGGCAAGCCGGGGCCCCCTTGGGCGGTGGCTGCAGCTGACCAGGGCTTCTCCAGGATCCAGACGTCTGGGCTGTCCCCATGGCAGGTACAGAGCAGGGGCTGGGGCTCCAGGGGGCTGGGGCTGGGGCTGGGGACCAAGGAACCCCAGTGGACCCCAGGCCCAGGCAAGTAAGTGGGTCTTGGATCCCACCAGGGCAGGGCTGATGGGGCCCCAGCTGCCCAAGTGCGGGTGCTAGCAGGCAGGGGGACAGGGCTGTTCCCGGGTGGTGAGTGCCACACCAGGTGGGCCTGGCCTTGGATCTGCCCCTGCCCCTGCCCCTCCCCAGGCCTCGGCCCCTTCAGGGTCAGGGTCGGGGGTTGGAGCCAAGACCTCAAGGTTCCCTTCCAGCCCTGACACTTGATGCCTCTGGGAGACTGAACTCCTGTCCCTAAGGGGCACAGGGGACAAGCCCCACCCTAGCGCTCCTGGGCAGGGGAGTCTCCTAGCAGACTCGGGAGCCAGTGACCGTGAGCCCCACCTCTCGGGACCCATCACTACGGATTCTGGGATCTAGCTTGGGTCCCCTGGACGTCGGCCCCGCCCAGCAGGGCAGCCAGGCAGCAGGAGGGCCATCTGATGGGCCAGCCCCAGGTGGTGGGGACATCAGCTCACCCACCCCGTGTCCCAGGGACCTCTGGGGGAGGCAGACCTGAGGCGGCCCAGCCCTCTCGGCAGCTCCAGGAGGGACCCTCCCACGGTCCCACAGGGTGCCGAAGATGGGGTCACAGACCCCAGACCCCTGGCCAGGCTCTGCCCACCTGCTCCCTCACTAGATGCAATACCTTCCCAGGGATCTCCCTCCACCCTTCTGTCTGTCTGTCCATCCGTCTCCGTACATCCAGCGTTCACCCTCTGTTCTGGGGACACCACCTGAAAAGCCCTGGAAACTGCTGGGGGCACAGCTGGGGAGCCCTGTGGGAAGCCCACAGCCTCACCCGGACCTCGGCCCCTTATGGGACTGCTATAAACATACAGATTTGGTTTTCAGGATGGTTTTTAGTATTGGAGGGGTGGGGGATGGCAAAGCTTTTGGCCAAGGCTTGTGCTCAGATTGTAGATCAACGGATAGGACCTTTAGAAATAAGTGAGGCGACCAACACAGAAAGTGATAGAATGGGCTTCTGGAAGCAGGCTTTAGGCAGGTATTGAGGTCAGGGATGGAAAGAATAATCACGGTTTTGGGGTCTCCTCCCAGCCCAACGGCTCTGCTTGGAAAGACCCCACCCCCAATTTCATATGGACCATCATCTCTCTTGGCCAGACACTAATCAATAACAGCGGATTTACTGACTCTGCAGCCACTAGTCCTCACACCAGCCCTGGGAAACAGGCATCAAGAATCCTTCGTGGCAGATGTGGAAACCGAGGCTCTGAGAGGTGGAACAATTTGCCCAAGGCCACACAGCCACACGGCCACACCGGGGCTAAAACATGCTCTTAGGAGCTTGCTGGGAAAAACAGGCCTTTAAATGAACCCACAAAGTGATACTGAATGGGTGGGGTACTGTGGGAACACAGGCCTGGCAGTCAGGGAGGGCTTCCTGGAGGAAGAGGCATCTGCGGGCCACCTGAAGGATGAGGACTGGCTGCGTGATGCGTGGGGCCCACATTTCCATCCTCTCTCCCCAGCCTTCCTCTCTGCCAGCCTCAGTGTCCTCACAGCTTCAGAGCCCTACGCCCTGCCCGGGGCCAGCTCCAGCTGGGAGCCCCTGCTGAGGACGCCGTCCCCCCCGGGCCCTTGCGCTGGCTCCACCGGGGCACAGGCTGTGGCCGAGCCCACCAGGCAGGGCCCCAAGAACCCGCACGTGTCTGGAGTGACAGTTCAGCTGGAGATGAAGGCGCTGTGGGAGGAATTCAACCAGCTGGGCATTGAAATGATTGTCACCAAGGCGGGCAGGTGTGGGCAGCGGGTGGCGGGTGGTGGGGGGCTGGGGTGGAGCCGCCTTCAGCCGCTGAGCGCCCCCATCCTGCAGGAGGATGTTCCCCACCTTCCAGGTGAGGATCCTGGGCATGGACAGGCTGGCTGACTACGCCCTGCTCATGGACTTTGTCCCCCTGGATGACAAGAGATACAGGTCTGGGAGCCATCTGGCGGGGCAGGGTTGGACCTCGGGGGCTGAGACCAGAGATCAGACCCCCCACCCATACTCTGGGGTGAGGCAGGGGCCAGTCCAAGCCATGTCAGGGAGGTCCAGGCTGGGGCAGTGGCTGGGGGGCCATGGGTGGAGACGGGGTGCCCCTGCCACCTCGCCCCGTCCCGCAGGTATGCCTTCCACAGCTCGGCCTGGCTGGTGGCGGGCAAGGCGGACCCTGCCGCTCCCGGCCGCGTACACTTCCACCCCGACTCGCCGGCCAAGGGTGCACAGTGGATGCGCCAGATCGTGTCCTTTGACAAGCTCAAGCTGACCAACAACCTGCTGGACGATAACGGCCACGTGAGCCCCAGACCTGTGGGGAGAGGCTGGGCCAGGGCACGAGGGGTCAGACAGCAGACTTGGACTCCCCAGGCAGGTGGGGAAGCAGGGTGAGGGTGGGAGAATGTTCCAGACCACAGCGCCCAGTCTCCCTGCTCTTGACCTACCTTAATGAGACCCTGCGGCCACACCGCCCTGGAGTTTTTATAGATGCACCTACAGAGAAAGAAATCCATTCGGTCAATGTTTATGGGACACCCCTCACGGGCCAGGCCCATTGCAGGTGATGGGTCACCTCACTGGTCACACTTTGTCAAAGACCCCTGCCCTCCCGGGGCTCACATCCTACAGTGGGCATGGGGAGGGAGAGGGTAGCAAATAGTAAACAAAATATCAAGAAGACACTGTAGGTTGTGTCTCTCATGGTGACAAATGACAAGGAGGAAAAGGAGCTGGGAGAGACAGGAACAGAGAGGAGCTACGTTGTTCCAGGGGTCCGGAAGCTGATGAGGCAGCATCCGCACGGAGCTCTGAGGGCGGTAGCTGCATATCCCAGGGGGGAGCTGTTCCAGGCAGAGGGAACAGCACGTGCAAAGGCCCTGAGGCCAAAGAATGTTGGGCGAGTTTGAGGAGGGGGCAAGGAGGCTCTCCCCTGGCCCGTGTGGTTGGAGTGGAGCGAGGAGGGAGGTGGGAGGAGAAGAGACCCCGGAGGGGGCTGGGGCCTGGCTGTGCAGGGCCAGGTGGCCGTGGAGAGGACTCTGGGGTTTACCCCGCGTGAGGTGGGAGCCCCAGGAGGGCTTCAGCAGGGGCAGCGGCATGAGGAGGCTTGCGGGGGGTGTCATGTGGGGAGTGGACAGAGGGGCAAGGTGGAGGCAGACAGACCAGCCAAGAAGCAAGCGAAGCAACCCAGGTGAAAGGCGGTGGTGGCCAGGTTGGACGGTAGAGGCAGTGGGTTGGAAGAGGTGGCCAGATTCCGGAGAGTTCTGAAGGTAAAGCTCACAGTTGGGGTGTGGGGGTGGGAAAAGGCAAGGGAGAATCAAGTTCAGACCCTGCACAGCCACTAAAAGAAAGGACTGGAAAACAAGGACGCCTAGGCCGGGCCTGATCCTCCTCCCTGCCCTGCTGGAGCCGCCTCAGCTGGGGAGACCCCAAGGCCATGGGGTGGGGAGTGGGGGTGGGGGCAGCACGCCCAGCGCAGTCTGTCTGCCCTGGGGTGAAGGGCTTCAGCCTCAGTGAGGGCTTCCTGCTGCCCCCTCCACCCCCATTTCCAAGCCTGACCCCCCAACCCCCCCAGATCATTCTCAGCTCCATGCACCGCTACCAGCCCCGTTTCCACGTGGTCTTCATGGACCCCCGCAAGGACAGCGAGCGCTACGCCCAGGAGAACTTCAAGTCCTTCGTCTTCGCGGAGACCCAGTTCACGGCTGTGACGGCTTATCAGAACCACC
The DNA here is from genome assembly GCF_015220235.1 of Choloepus didactylus. Taxonomy (NCBI): domain Eukaryota; kingdom Metazoa; phylum Chordata; class Mammalia; order Pilosa; family Megalonychidae; genus Choloepus; species Choloepus didactylus. The sequence goes on from NC_051312.1 coordinate 7,657,099, forward strand.
GGGTGGGTCGGGCCGCAGCTCGGGGTGGGCACTGAGGCCTGGGGCCCTTAGCCCCGAGATGGGCACAGACCCCTGCCCTTCCCTCCCTCCCGGGGCCTCAGTGGGCATCTGCCCACTGTCACCTCCTGCCTTTACACCCACTGGCTCTGAGGTCCCAGGGCCCTCAAACTGGGGTCCCGGGAAGACAGGGTGGGTGGGCCATAACCGGACTTTCTCCTCTGCAGATCACCCAGCTGAAAATCGCCAGCAACCCTTTCGCCAAGGGCTTTAGGGAGAGTGACCCAGAATCCTGGTACCGCCCCTCTCAGCCCCTCAACCCCACCTTCCCCCTGCTCCCCGCAGACCTCTGGCCCTGCCTTAGGCCCCACCCTCGGTTCCTGACCCTTGTTTCAGGGTCATGCCCTCTGACCGGTCCTGGGGTCCCACCATCCAACTCTGACTATGATCCTCTGCCCTGGGGTTACTTCCCTTGATACCCCCCCCCCATTCCTGCCTGCCCCGTCTTCAGGCCGGTGTCCCCACGGCCCCTGCTCAGCACCCGGAGCCGCAGCACCCTCAGTCCCTGCCTGCTGAAGGGCCCCACCGAGCAGGAGAAAGGTAAGTCTCCAGGCTTGACCACCCCACAAGGGGGATGCAGGGACAATGTGAAGCCCAAGGCACAGAGACCCAGGAAGGGATGAGATGTTAGGAGCAGAGGTACAGGGTGACTGGGGGGCTTCCTGGAGATGGAGGTTCCTGAGGTGGGCCTTGGGGGACTGGGGAGGGTCAAAGGCTGAGAGCTGGGAACAGGGAATGGGAGGAGCAGGAAATGGGTCAGAGCAGGACCGGGATGGGGACTGAGGATGTCCGGCGGGGAGGTGGGGGTGTCTGGACTCCTCTCAGACCATCTCCCCCCTCAGACCCCAACAAAGGTCCAGCCTCCACCTCCAGGACCCCTGCCCATCTCCACCATCAGCTGCTGACCCCCCAGGAGGCCCTACTGGACCTGTCCACCTACCGGCCCCCCACGTACCAGAGCCTGTGCCCTGGGGTCCCAAGGACCCGACCAGCACCGTACCCCCTCCCCAACGTCCAGGCTGACAGGGATCAGGGGGGCCTGCCCCACCCACCTCCCAGGGCTGGGCTGGGACTCCTGTTCCCCAACACCGGGTGCCTGGGGCCTGGCCAGGGCCCCCTGTGATGGAGGAAGCCCTGTGGGAGTCCACCTGCCCTGGACCCACAGTGGCAGAGACCCCACAAACATCTCCCCATGTGACGACTCCTCTCCCAAGGAAGCCCAGAGAGGGAGACTACCTGCCCAGAGTCACACAGCAACCCCTGCCTCCCAACCCCAGCTACCAAAAACCCACCTTCTCCTGCCCTGTGGGGGAAACTCTCCCAACACTGTTCTGCCTGCTCCCTCCTCCTCAAACATTAAACCATTTGGCATGGGTAGCCAGAGCATTCTGTCCTCGAGGCTGGGGTGGGAGGGCCTCAGGTCATCCAGACCCATGACAGTTCCCAAAGCTCTGCCCGCTGCCAACCACACCCCAGAGGGCACTTGGTGACGGTAAAGGGACAGCGACGAGGGGCAGGGCTGCAGGTCAGAGATAACCCTGCAAGGGAGGCTGGGCTACAGCCCTGTGTGCCCGGATAAGGCCAAACTGCGGCTCAGAGGCGTGGGAGCTGCTCCAAGCCGCACAGCAAAGCACGGACAGTGCCCGCCACCCCGGGGCAAAACTGGGTGGTCAGGTCCTCCAGGGGCCCGGGGTCGGGCGGAAGACAAGAACCCCAGCGGCAGCGACCACACGGGGGCGGGAAGATGGGATTGGGAATCCGATCAAGACTCGAGGAAGAAGAGCTTCCTAGGGAAGGTGGCCTTTACACCCACACCCGAAGAGGGAGTAGAAATCGCGAGGGCGGCGGCGGAGGGCAGAGCCCCAGGCGGTGGGAGAAGCAGGGCAAAGGCCAGAGAGGCTGGAGGACGAGGCGGAGGGCGGTGCGCGCCACGCAGCGGAGCAGGGACGGGGCCGTAACTCCTCCTGCAGCCCCCGCCGCCCCCGGCCTCCTGGACCGGGAGCCCCCGTGGGCCCTCTGAGCGCCGGCTCCGCTTACGGTGGAGGCTTATGTGTGTCCCTTCCGGGAGAGCCAGACACACGTGGGGCGTGGGGGACGCGGGGTCCGGCGGGGCCTCCACAGTCAGACACCCCGCCCGGCCGCGCGCCGCCGGAGCCACGGCAGGAACTCCAACAGCCCACCGCGCTGTCAGCCCCGCTCCGCTTCCGGGACCTTACGTAAGGCCCCGCCCCGAGCCGGGCCCCGCCCCCAACTCAGGTCCAGTCCCGCCCCAGTGCCTCGGGACACGCCCCTTCCGGCCACGCCCTCGCCTCTCCCAGCCTTTGCTCTTCTCCCCGAGCCCCGCCCCCTCGGTTCCTCCCAGGCCCCGCCCCACCCAACCGTTTTCTCACTGGGAGGCCGAGGTCCAACCCGCGCTGGCCCCGCCCCGCCACTGCCTCGTCCCTCCCCCAGGCCCCGCCCCAGACTCCGCCCCCACCAGGCCCCGCCCAGGAGCCCCGCGTGTGGGGCGGGGAGGGGAGTCTCCGGCGGGCTCCGCCCGCGGCCCGGCCCTCCCCTCCCGGGCCCTCCCCTCCCGGGCCCCGGGCCCTGGGCCCTCGGTGTCCCGGCGGCGCCCGGGCCCGACATGTTGCCCGACGGCCTGTCGGCGGAGGACGAGCAGCGCTGCCGGCGGCTGCTGGCGGACGCCACGGCCCGGTACCGCACGCGGCCCGCGGCGGCCGCGGTGCTCGTGCCGCTATGCTTAGTGCGCGGGGTTCCCGCGCTGCTCTACACGCTGCGGTCCAGCCGCTTGGCCGGGAAGCACAAGGGCGACGTCAGGTACAGCGCCCGGGCACGCCTCTTCCTTCTCCGAGGAGGCCGCGGAGCCCGGAGGCGGCGGAGACCTGGGCCGAGGCGCTCGATCTCTCCGAGCCTCGGTTTCCGCGTCTGTAAAATGGGTCGGGGTGAGAGAGTCCGTCCGCCTCCGGGCTATAGCGAGGGGTCGGCGACTCGCGTCCCTCCGCCCCCAGCCTGGCGCCCCGGGTCCTCCTGCCCGGCGCCGCGCCCTTGCCGCGCGGGGTCCCCCGAAGCGCATCGCTACCCGCCGGGGCCGATCGCCTCACCGAGCTGTTTCCTCCTCTAAAAAGGCCGGGCCGCGCCCCCTGCCGGCGTCTGCGGGGCGGTTCGGGCCCGGGGTCCGCGAGCCGAGGGCAGGAATCAGGGAGACCCGAGGGTCACCGTCAACGCCACTGGGGCCACTATGAGCAGCATTTGGGTGTTTGAGCCCCAGGCCTTTCTGCTAGTCCCCTCATCTCACCCTGCGCTGCCCAGGGCGTGAGAGGCCCTCTCTCCCTCACGCCCATTTCTCCGGGCAGTAAACTGGGGCCTCCAGAGGTCATGTGACTCGCCCAGGGCCTCAGCCAAACTAGGAGCAGAGGCACAGGGTGTTTAGGTGTGTCACTGGCCCTTTGCTGCCATCACCCCAGGCCCCAGGTTCCCCCCTGCCGAGCCCTCCGACAGCCCCCGGAGCAGCCTCCCTTTGCCCCTTGCAGTTTCCCAGGCGGCAAGTGTGACCCTGCTGACCACGACGTGGTGCACACGGCCCTGCGGGAGACCTGGGAGGAGCTGGGCCTGGCCGTGCCCGAGGAGCAGGTGTGGGGCATCCTGCGGCCCCTGCAGGACCGGGTGAGCCCACCAGGCCCTGAGGGCACCGTCAGCCACTCACCGCATATTCCCAGGGCTGGGCCCACCTTGGCTAGGAGCCAGGACCCCTGTGACAAGGAAAATGGTCACAGGCTCCTGGACACGAGTGCCCACCTGGCATCTGCCTGCAACCATTCACTGGTTTCATCTCCATGGCAGCCCTTGGGGGAGGGGTGCGGGTGTTCTCATCCCCCTTTCATAGATGTGGATACTGAGGCTCAGGTCTGTAGAGGGTGGTCCCCAGCTTGGCGGATAAGGGTGCAGGAAGGTTTGTGGGGTAGGCAGGGATTGAGACGGGGCTTGAGTGACAGGTGGGAGATTTTAGGGGAGTAAAAGAGAAGGGAAGGTTGTTCTCAATGGAGGTACAGGCTTGAACTGCTCTAGTTTTGGGGGGCCCCAGGCAAGTCAGCCCCAAGGCCCTGACTTCCCGACTGGCTCCCTTCTTCCTACTCCAGGAAAAGGCAACTGTGGTGCCAGTGCTGGCCAATGTGGGCCCTCTGGATCCCCAGGGCCTCAGGCCCAACCCCGAGGAAGTGAGTAGGGGGATCCTGGGGGTCTGGCTATCCCATCTGGGGGGCTGCAGCAGCCCGTCCTCTGCCCACCCTCCCCCTGCCTCCTGCCCACAGGTGGATGAGGTGTTCGTGCTGCCCCTGGCCCACCTGCTGCAGGCACAGAACCAGGGCTACACCAACTTCTGCGTGGGTGGCCGCTTCAGCTACACGCTGCCCGTCTTCCTGCATGGGCCACACCGCGTCTGGGGGCTCACAGCTGTTGTCACCGAGCTCGCCCTGCAGCTGCTGACACCTGGCACCTTCCAGCCCCGCCTGGCCAGTGCCAAGCTGCCTGGGGGCTGAAGGCCCTGCCCTCCCTGCTGCGCTGCCTGGCAGCCCCCACCTTCACCCCACCAGGACCGAATAAAAGGCCTTCGCCAACTCTGTGGCGCCTGTTTCTTCTGTACCTGCCCAGCACTGGCCTCCTGGCTGGGCACTGCCAGTCACCTGCTGACCCACAGCAGGGGGCTGCTCGGAGTGCTTGCTGTGTGCCGGGCACACTCTCATTTCACGCTCACAGCAGCTTTGTGAGGTGGTGCCAACACCACCCCCAAGCTGGCAAGACCCGGGCTCAGGCATTACAGACATCGGGCCCGAGGGCAACCCCAGCCAGGATTTGAACAGGTCTCGCCTCTCAGCTCACACCTGTTCTCTCTGCTGAGCCTGTACCAGGTCCAGGAATCCAGATGGGAGTAAGCTGTGCCCACTTGCTGGATTTTATTGTAAAGCTGCAACACATCAAGGCCCTACTGTGTGCCAGGGCTGTGCTGGGCCACAGATGCTGCCCTGCCGTTGGGTTGGGGGAAGGACATTGCCATCTGGTGGGGATGTTCCCATGAGAGGGTTGAGGGACTCAGTGGTCCGATGTCAACATGGTGGTCTGGAAAGACTTCTTGGGCAGTATTAGGCAGGGCAAGGTATCCGAAACCACCCGCTAACTGACTTGGCAAAAAGAGGAATGGTGGTTACAAACTCCAGAGATAAAGGAGCTTCAGGCCTGGCTGGATCCAGGGGCTCAGGAGCTCTGCTTTCCATTGTGCTGGCCTCCCGGGGGCTTGTTTCTACTCCAAAGGGGTGAGAGGTGAAAAGAGGGCTCTAGGGTGGCACAGCAGGAGCTTCCCACCCACAGAAAACCCACCTGCTCTTTCCTGGCCAGTCTCACCCAGAGCTGTCCTTCATTGTCCTGCCTCGGGTCCCACGTGCTCCCCTGAGCCCTCACATGGCTCCCTGAATTTGAAACACCTTGATTGACAGTTCAAGGCATTATCCAGACCTGAGGAGGGGGGTGAATCCCTGAACAGAGAGTGGGGAATGGGTGGCCCCAAAGGACAGCTGAAAAGAGGGGAGGGAGTGCTGGGCAGGTAAAACCAGCCAAGGTTTCAGTGCCCTAGAAACTAAAGGTGCACAGGGGTGGGCTGGGCAGCAGGGCCAGCGGCAGCCGCAGCGGATCAGCATCCAGGAGCACACGGCCATCGATGTGAGCCCAGGCCCCATCCAGCCCATCCACCTCAGTTCTCATTACTTCCTCCCCACACATCTCCCCCGCACTGACTCTGATGCCCTCTTCCTTCTCCCCTACACATATTTCCCACTTCCCCTGGCGCTCCCTCCCCTTTGCCCAGTATTCCCCTCCTCCCCAGGTGGCCCACCGCTTCCCCCACACAGCACCCATTGCCCCCCACCCCCATTTTGTCACCTCTGGCCCTCCTGTCTTCTCACCTGGGAGCAGGGCCACGTGATGGTGATAAAAATAACTCCCTTTGACAGAGCATGTGAATGCTGGGGGGAGGGTGTGAAGGGGGGAGGCGCCGGCCCCTCCTGGACTCTGGGTGTGGGCCCTGCCCCCACAAGTCACACTCCTGTTCACATGGGGCACCTCTAGTCACGGGCACTGCCGCCCGAGCACACACCCAGTGTCCGCAGCTAACAGAACAGGACGGAGGTCACTTCCAACACGGTAAGTGGCCTGTCACGCCGGGACCCTCTCCCAAACCTGCCACCACCCTCCAGGCTGCTGTGCCCCCACCTGCCCCTGGCCCCTGCCCGCCCTCACCCTGTGCTCTGTCCTCAGGTGCTGGCTGCCCGTGCCCGGCCCCAGGTCCCCCCTGTGGCCTCAGTGATGCCCCTTTGCCCCATCTCGCTGGCCAGGTCTGTGCCCCCATGGACCAGCCCACAGGGCTCTCTCTGAGGCCCCGGCCCCATGTCCAAGCCCCCAAGGAGGGCTGGGCAGCAGGGGACTGGCGGCGGCCGCAGCGGATCAGCATCCAGGAGCACATGGCCATCGATGTGAGCCCGGGCCCCATCCGGCCCATCCACCTCATTTCCCATTACTTCCCACACTTCTACCCCTTTGCCGAGCCGGCTCTGCGCGCCCCGGCTCCACGTCCTGCAGCGGCCCCTGCCATGCACTCTGCACCCCAGCCACAGCCCGACCCGGAGCCAGAGGGAGACTCAGATGACAGCAGTGAGTGGGAGTGAGGGGGCATCTCTGGCATGGGATCACAGAGAGGCAGGGCCACAGGGTCTGGGAGACAAGGCCAGGGCTGACCCTGCCTGCCGCTTGCCCCTAGCTGCCCTGGGCACCCTTGAGTTCACACTTCTTTTTGATGCGGACAACAGCGCCCTGCACTGCACGGCTCATCGGGCCAAGGTGAGGATGGGGACTGGGTTCCTGGGGGATGGGGTTCCTGGGCCACGGGCCAGGGCCACTGGCCTGCCCCACACTCACTGTCTGTTCCCAGGGCCTCAAGCCACCAGCCTCAGGCTCTGTGGATGCCTATGTCAAGGCCAATCTGCTGCCAGGGGCCAGCAAGGTGAGGGAGAGACCCAGGCCCTGCAGCTCGGGGGCACCCATGCAGCCCTGCTGTGCTCCCCTCCCCCTCCCCCTCCCCAGCCTGGACAGCGGGCACAAAGCTCCCTCACTGCGAGGTCAGGGTGACAGGGTGTTGTGGGCCAGAGGGGCACCCTGGGGCCCGAGGAGGCCCCTGACCTGCCCTGCCCATCTCCCAGGCCAGCCAGCTCCGGACACGCACAGTGCGGGGCACACGGGGGCCGGTCTGGGAGGAGACGCTCACCTACCACGGCTTCACCCGCCAGGATGCTGGGCGCAAGACCCTGCGGTGAGGAGACAGCCTGGGCCGTGGGGCTGGGGCAGGGATGGGGAGGGGACCTGCCAGGCCGGGTCTGACGAGGTGGCCACCAGGCTGTGTGTGTGTGAGGACCCCCGGCTGCGGCGCCGGCGGCGGGCGCCCCCCTTGGGGGAGCTGCGGGTGCCCCTGAGGAAGCTGGTGCCCAACCGAGCCAGGAGCTTCAATGTCTGCCTGGAGAAGCGGAGGCTGGTGAGTCGGGCATCAGGGAGGGGTGCTGGGGAAGGGAGCAGGGTGCAGAGCCTGGTGGGGGGAGCTGGAGAGGGCAGGGAGGGGGGCTGGGCAGCATCCAGCCAAGCTGACTGGCTGCTCTGCTCCTTCAGACCAAGAGGCCCAAGAGCCAGGACGCTGCCCGCGGCATGGCCCTGTACGAGGAGGTGGGTGGCGTGGCAGGACTGAGCAGGGGGCAGGGAGGGGGCCAGGCTGGAGCGGCTCAGGAGGGCCCAGCCCCAGGCAGGCTTGGAGGAGGCTGTGGCCATTTTTCTCACACACTCAGGGAGCAGCCAGGCCCCAGATGGCTCTGGGTCCAGACAAAGCTGGGTGGGGTCAGGGCCTGTGCCTGCTCCAGAGAAGCTGTGGGCACTGGGGCAAATAAGCAGAACCCTCAGGGGCAGAGCTCAGGGCTGTCTGGGCACAGCCCCAGGCAACCTCAAGACTGAAACTGATGGTACTGGCCCTGGCCGGAGCTGGGAAGGCTGGGCAAGGTGGAGGAGAGAATGGACAGGGGTGGGCCCCTAGCTGCGAGGCCTGCCCCTGGGTGGTGCGGATGCCAGGCTCTTGTCTGGAGGCAGGGGGTGGCTGCAGGGCCTTCTGCAGCTATCCAAGAGCAGAGACCAGGCAAGAAGCCCCAAGGGCAGGGCCCCGCACCCACTCCACTCCGAGCCAAGGGCACCACTGCCCTGCCACAAAGTGGGGCTCCAGCTGCTGATCAGCCATGCCCGGGGGTGCTGAGCACCCTGTGACACCCACTTCCTGTCCCAGGGCCCAGCAGCAGGGCCCCTGCAGCATTCCTCACTGAGCAGATTGTGGACGGGGCCACGGTTTCTGCAAACCCGATACCACATGAAGCCTGGAGAGGAAGCATGCTCTTCCCAGGCATCTTCCCCAGGGCCTTTTGGGAGCACCAGGGGCCAGGGTGGGGCAAAGGACGTCCAGAATCTGGTTCCCGGGGCAGTGGGGGGCAAAGAGGGTGGGATGGAGAACAGAGGAGATGCATATCTCAGGTAGAGAGCGTGAAACGCAGTTTGCCCTGCAGAATGGTGGTGATGGGACTTAGTCGGCGGTCACTTAAGAAGTTCTTGGCATGTTCTTGGCATTGAGAGACATCAGTACACTCCCCCTTCACTGACAAAGATGAGCAGAACTGACCGGCCATGTGGCCTGAGCAAGCCCATCCCCTCGGGCCACAGTGGGCACGGCTGACCCCTGAGGTCCCTTCCAGGGCACCAGGCCAGTGACTGCTTTTGGAAATCGAACCATTAAGTGAATCACTGGCCCCTGGTTCCTTTGCAGCCGGTTTGAGTGGGTGGGTGGGCTCTGGGCTGGGTGGGGGCTGACCCCAGGCTACCCTTGCAGGTGGAGGCAGACGCGGAGGTGGCCGGGGAACGGGGGCGCATCCTGCTGTCACTGTGCTACAGCTCTCAGCGGGGTGGCCTGCTGGTTGGTGTGCTGCGCTGCGCCCACCTGGCCCCCATGGACGCCAACGGCTACTCAGACCCTTTTGTCCGCCTGTGGGTGTAAACTGGGTAGCTGGGGACGGTAAGGGCAGCAGGGGTTGGGGCTCACCTCCCCAGACCACATTTAACCTGACCCTCTCCCGCCCCCATCAGCTGCCTGCATCCAAACGCAGGAAAGAAATCTAAGTACAAGAGCAGCGTTCGGAAGAAGACTCTGAACCCCGAGTTCAATGAGGTACGCCAGGCCAGGCCGAAGCAGTCCCGGGGGCTCCGGTGCGGGGGTGGGGTGGGGGGTCCGCATCCCGCACCTCAGCCTGGCCCCAGCCACCCCTGCCTCACCTGGCTCAGCCGCTCACTGAGCCGAGCCCATGTGTTAAACTGGAAGCCCCCAGGCCCCCTTCCTGCCTCTCTAACCCCTTTTTCTCTGCAGGAGTTCTTCTATGCAGGCCCCCGGGAGGAGCTGGCCCAGAAGACGCTCCAGGTGTCCGTGTGGGACTACGACCTGGGCACAGCCGACGATTTCATTGGTGAGCAGGAACGGAGGGAGCGGGGAGGGAGGCCACGGGAGGCCAAAGAGCTCCCGGATGGCTCCTGACCCGACCCCCACCCAGGTGGGGTACAGCTGAGTGGCCACGCCAGTGGGGAGCGCCTGCAGCACTGGCGTGAGTGCCTGGGCCGCAGTGATCACCGGCTGGAGCTGTGGCACCTGCTGGATGGCGCGCCCCTCCAGCTCAGCAACTAGATGGGCACCAGGCCTGACCCTGCCCGCCACCCTCCCCCCACTGCCTATCCATGTCCCTGCGGAGCTAGGAGGAGCCCGGGGGCTGCCTCACCCACCGCGCCCTCCTCCAGTCAAAGGGATGTTCCCTCCCTTCTCTCCTTTCAAGTTTACCCCATCGCCAAAATGTGAAGCAAAAATAAACATCTCCTTCCAGCTGGACCAGACAGAGCCTGTCCTTTTCTCTGGCCAGGGGACCATATCCTCCCTGCCCATCATCTTGCAGGGCAGACTGGGCCCATCCTCCCTTCCCGCCCCCAAAGCCGGCGCTGGGCCAGGCCCAGCCCCCCACCTCCTGCACTGGGGGGTGGACACTGAGGACGGTCTAGGGCAGACTCCCTGACCCACAAGAACTAAGGTGGGGCAGAAAGAACCAGTAAGGATTCACGACACGACCTTGGGTGGACCTTCCCTTAGGCCTCTCCCCATAAAGGGCTGGGGATGGCAGGGGGAGGAGCAAAGCCACAGAGAGGCTGCGACAGAGCATGGACAATACTTGCTTTATTGTCCAGCAGCCCAGATAGATGGATGTGGGATGTCAGGACAGGGCGGTGAGCTCAAGAGGCAGCTTGGGCCTGGTGCTGCTGGGCAAACCGCTGCATCCGCTCCTCGAGCTCAGGCCGGAAGTGGCGGATCAGGCCCTGGTGGGGAGGGGGGGGGCGCTGTGTGAAGGGGCCCTGAAAATCCCCCAACGCCCTGGGTGCTCAGCATGGCCCCCTGTGCCGCCCGCATGGCAGCGTTTACCTGAACAGGCCAGGCAGCCCCATCGCCCAGGGCGCAGATGGTGTGGCCCTCGATCTGCTTGCTGATCTCCCACAGCGAGTCAATCTCAGCTGGCCGGGCATCACCCCTCACAAAGCGGGCCATCACCTTGTTCATCCAGTCCACACCTGCACCCCGGCAGCAAGAGGGGCTGACGGTCTCACCCAGCCAGGGAGGGGTGCGGGGCACTCGAGGGGTGCAGGCCTCATGGGAGGGGCGGGGGAGGAGAAGCCACAGTAGGCTGGGGGGGCAGCAGCTGTCTATCCACAGTTCAGAGCCCACCCTGTCCTTGCCCTGTGCCCAAGCAGGGCCAGGGTCACCCAAAGGGAAGGGCCCACCTGCCCAGGCTGCTCACCCTCACGGCACGGGGTGCACTGGCCACAGCTCTCGTGCTTGTAGAACTCAATGAGGCGGGCAATGGCTTTCACAACGTCTGTCTGAGGTGACAAGAGGCAGTGGGCAGGTGCCTGAGGCCAGAGAGGATCCTGAACTGCCCAGCAGCACCCTCTCCTCAGCTTCCAGATCTTCCCAAGAGTCCAGCACTCGGGCCACCTCCTCCACCCTCCCTGGGTATCCTGCCCTGCCCAGACACCACTGGCCCTCCCAGGTCCAGAGACCAGGCCCAGGAACTGGCCTCTTCCCGAGAGCAGCCCTTGCCCCCTCCACTGCCTCCTCGCTTAGATCTCAGACTGCAGGCAGTGGTCCCTGAGAGCTGGCAAAAGGGATTTTAGGGAAGCCCAGGGAAGGAGAAGCTAGCCTGAGGCAGGGCTAGGGATGGGGGGAACACAGCCAGTCCTTACTGAGCGGTCCATGACGATCACAGCGGCCGTGCCCAGGCCTGACTGTGCCTGCACCAGCGCGTCGAAGTCCATCAGCACCGTCTCACACACGGACTTGGGGATCAGTGGGGTGGACGAACCGCCAGGAATCACAGCCAGGAGGTTGTCCCAGCCACCCGTGACACCCCCTGGAGCCCCATGGTCAATCCCCAAAAGGGTGCATGGTCAGGGCTGGGGCCAGGCCTTTGTCAGCCCTGGGACCCAGCTCCTGAGCACCCCACCCCCACCCCCAGTCCCGGGGCCTCACCAGCGTGCTTCTCAATCAGCTCCTTCAGCGGCACAGACATCTCTTCCTCTACAGTGCAAGGGTGATTGACGTGGCCAGAGATGTTGAAGAGTTTGGTGCCCGAGTTGCGCTCACGCCCAAAGCTGGCAAACCAGGCACCGCCGCGGCGGCAGATGGTGGGGGAGACAGCCACAGTCTCCACGTTGGCCACAGTGGTGGGGCAGCCAAACACACCTACACAGAAATGGGAAGAGAGGCTGACAGCTGCCTGGGTGGGGGCAGAATGGGACAGGTTTCCCAGCTGCAGATAACCCCTCCATTCCTTGTCCCTCACTGGACCCCTACCTCCAGCAAGAGCTGTGCCTGCCCTGTTCACCCTCCTGCACCCCCAGTTCCCAAAACAGGTACTGTAAAGACGGAACCAGGCAAGCTTGGAGGGCTGGAGGGGGCTGGCTTGTCCGACGCTGGGGTTGAGGCAGAAGCAGGGACTACAGAGGGCAGTTGTTGTGTGTGTTGCGTTGTTACCACCCTACCCTCCACATCTGGACCTCAGCCCAGACGGCACTCAGAAATGCCACAAGATAGATTCGGATCCCGAATTCTACAGGAAACAAAGGAGACAGGCAGCAGAGTTGGGGAGGGACTCACCCACATCGGCGGGGAAGGGGGGCTTCAGGCGGGGCTTGCCCTGCTTGCCCTCGAGGGACTCGATGAGCGCGGTCTCCTCCCCGCAGATGTAGGCTCCGGCCCCGCGCACCACAAACACATCGAAATCGTAGCCGGAACCGCAGGCGTCCCTGCCAATCAGGCCGGCCTCGTAGGCCTCTCGGATGGCCACCTGGGGGAGAGCACCGGGACAAAACAAGGGTGCGGGGTGGGGGAAGAAAGGGGAAGGGGTGCTGGCCCAGTGGGCCCATCACCAAAGCCCAGGGCTAAAGTTTCCTTTGGATATAAGCAGAGGCACCCTGGGAGAGGTGCGTGAATTTTTACAATATGCAGGTTACTTTGAAATAACAACATCTACCAAATCCCCAAACTGTAAGTATTTTAAAAATAAAACTTTATATAACCAAAATTTTAATAAGTAGTTTCTTTAGATAGTGGATCTGTAGGCAAGTTTTTCTCCTCCTTTTTTTTGTGGTTTCCTATTTCTATGATGAGCATGTACTGCTACCACAGGAGAAAGACCCCAGAGGTTTGTTTTTTCAATTACGTCACTTAAATAATGCTTCCTATGTGCCAGACAAAGTTCTAGGTCCAGCCCGTAGCCCTCACTGCTGCTGTGCAAGCGTCTAGTAGAAAGGCGGGTGATGCTGGCCCTGCACCCATCACTACTGAAGTGACCCCTTGACCCTTCAGCAGGAGAAATGCCCAAGTGTGACTTCCCGAGCCCACTTCCACCCCAAGAGTCTGCCTATAATCTCAGGAGTCACTGTGGGAGGTTTCCAAGGACCTCCCACGGTGAGGTTCTGGGGCATGAAGGAGGAGCCCAGAGAAGGAGGCTCCAGGGCCAGGTCCATGTACGGTGCACCCAGGAGTGCTCCCCACACTCCCACTGCAACCACTGACAACCCAGGAACAAAGTCCTAAGTGGCGTGTGCGTGTGGCTGCAACACTGAGTGCCCTCTCCTCTGTCAGTGCCCCTCCCCTGCCCACCTGCAGATTGGAGGCCTCGTTGTAGAATTCGCCTCGGACGTAGATGTAGGCGGCCCGGGCACCCATGGCCCGGCCCCCGACCAGGCAGCCTTCTACCAGCTTGTGGGGATCGTGGCGTATGATCTCCCGGTCCTTGCAGGTGCCTGGCTCCCCCTCATCCGCATTCACCACCAGGTACTTGGGCCTGTGGGGCCAGCAGGTCAGCCAGGCCACTGGGCCATCAGTGCTGGGCCCTCAGCCCCATGCTGCCCTCACTTCATCCAGTGAGGCCGCAAAGATGTCTCCTCCAATGGCCCATCCCTGTTTGCCCACCCAACACATTCCCAGGGTCTCTGCTTGCTCACCGCCAGTGATAGAGAGCTCACTGCCTATTCCATCTGTGGATGGCTATGACTACAAGAAAGGTCTTTGCTCTGCTCGATCCAAACGTCTCTCCCTGTGCTTTCCCCTGACAGCCTGAATTCTGCTCTTGGTCACAAAGAGCCTTCTTCAACCTCTGCCACATCTCTGGGGCCGAAAAGAGGTAAAGTATCTAAAGATTATTATTTGTTTTCTGTGTGCCAACCAATATATGGGCCAAAAGATGCATGAATATTATTTCTTGAATCCCTGCACAATATCATTATACCCATTTACAAAAAAAGAAGATTGAGGTTCAAAGAGGCCAGGAGATTGCCCGAGGCTTTATGGATTAGTAGAAGGCAGGGCTAGGATTTCAACAACCAAATCCACCCGAGTCAAACTCCTGGGCTAATTCTGCTATATCTCAAATCTCCCCTGAAGAAGACTAGAGAGAACTATGAGTTCCAGACACCTAAGCCCTGGTAACATTTTCCTACTCATTCTTCCTAGTTTGTAAGGAAACAGCCCAAAGGCTCAGGCAAGCTGCAGCTGCCCCCAAGGCCTCTCCTGCAACCCCATCTCTGCCTTCCCCAACATACCTGCCATCCGAGGGCTTATTCATGAAGCTCCATTTGAGGCCAGTAGGGAAGCCAGCGCCTCCACGGCCCCGCAAGCCTGACGTCTTGACCTCACCCAGGATCCAGTCAGGTCCCTTCAGCAGGATCTCCTTTGTCTTGTACCAGTCACCCCGACTCTGGGCGCCTTTCAGCCTAGATGGAAGAGGGAGGACAATGACGGAGAGTCCCTACACCGGAACCCACCAGGCTAAGGGCCCCCTCTCACCTCCAGTCATGGCGGCCATACAGGTTGGTAAAGATTCGGTCTTCATCCTTCAGAGAGCCAAATGAGGTTTTCTTGGGTGCTGTCTGGAGGAGACAGAATGTCAGGAGACTCAGCAGAGCTTTGGAGCCATAAAGAGCCAGGCCAGAAGCTGCAAATTCTTGAGTTCCCTTGCTTAGGAGAGGCTTGGCTTGGAAGAGGACAGGGGCCTAAGCCTCAAATTCCTCCTACCATCATAGCTACCACCATTTAGGAAGCACCTCCTGTTTATCAGGCACTGAGCTAAGCACTTTGCATCTAAAACCCCATTTCATCCTTACAGCAACCCTGAGAAAGAATTTCCTTCATTTTACACAGGAGGAAACTGAGAAGCAGAGGAAAAGGAATTTATGGAAGGCCACACAGCCAAAAGCAGGTGGAACTGGAGCCCAAGTTTGAACCACAGTACCACACCACCTCCCTGCGCCCAGTGTGATGTTGTGTCCATTTATTCGTCAGGCTCTCCTGCTTGATCACAAAATTGTTTAGGCCAGGGGCCTTATCTAACTAATTCTACAGAAGGGGCTAAATGTGTTAATGACAAAAGAGAAACGCCCCAATGGTGCTATCACACAAAGGTGATGGGGGAAGGAGGTGCAGCAGTTGGGATAAAATTGAGGAGCGGTGGGGACTGTTATTCCACAAGACCCAGAGGAGCGCACCCCCACCCCCATAAAGGCTAAGGGGACTTGGCTTCCAGCCTCCCCTTAAAAACGCTTCTCAACCACTAGAGAGAACAGAACACTGGTCAGGGAACAGGGAGGCGCACATCCCTCTCCAAGGCTGTTTTCTGCATGTGTAAGTGATGCAATGATCCCTTCACGTACTGCAAGGCTGTGGCAAAGGAACGAGACCAAGGACCCGTCTTTGCAGCCTGCAAAGTCTATTCCCGCTAGGCCGGGGGGCTGTTAAATAAGGGAAGTCAGGGAGACGGTGGGCTTGGGGACGGCGAGGCGGCAATCTGCCTCCCGTTCCTCCTCTACAACCAAGCCTGGGGAGATGAGAACGGTTCTCCTGGAGGCACCGCTATAGGCCCAGGGGACGGCGCGCGCAGAGGCGGACAGCGAGCCCCGGCCAACGACCGCCCCTGGCCCGAGGACAAGCCGGGCCTCACCGTGTCGCCGCTGAAACGTAAGGACACCCGCACGGGGAGCGACCGGCCGAGCAGCCGCCGAGCCGCCAGCATCGCGGAGGCCAGCCGGGTCACCTCCCGCTGTCACCTTCCCGGCTCTGAGGCTGAAGAGCCAGCGCGACGAGGACGCGGAACGGCGCACAGAAAAGACGTCACGCGCCCCGGAGCCCGCGGCGCACCCATGCATCCCCGCGCTCCTACCTCCCAACCCCGGCCCCGCCTCCCGGCGGGCGGGCGGAGAGGCCGGAAGTGGCTTGTCTGGCCGGGGGTGCTTCTGGGAGATGTAGTCCAGCGGTCCCCAGGCCCGCCTCTTTTCCTCCGAGGGGCTCGCGCTAACTGGGGTCCTTGGCGTTCGACTCCCCGCCCCAGCCTTTCAGACCCCAAGTAGACAAAGCTCCCATTTTTCTTTCTACCATGTCCTGGCGATTTCCGTTTTCGATAAGCTGGGCATTTAGGGAGCACCAGCTGTGTGCCGAGTGTGTATGGAGCAGAATTAGGCCGGTTACAGCCGGACCCTCATGACTACATTATAATTATTCTGACCCAGTCCGAGGCTCCCAGACTGCCAGCTCCTGCCGGGCAGAGCCTGGTCTTACTTAACCCCGGGCTCAGGGAAGGAGAGTTCATTAGCCGCCCTGAGGGGGGTGTTCCCGGAGGTCTTCCCAGAGGAGGTGCGTCTGGAGTCCGACTTTGAGATAAGGCCGAGAGGATGGAGGTGGTCGGCGGGTGGGCGCTGCTGAGCTCTCCTAGGCTTTCCCTCCTCTGCACTAGGCGCTGCCGAAATCCGGCAGTGGCTCCCTACTGCCTTGGAATCAGGTTCAGGGCTCCACGCACCACCACCACCGCCCCCCACGTCCAAGGTCAGCTTGCCCACGGCACTGTGTGGCCCCCCAAGACCTCTCCCTGGCCTCACTGGGCTTTAGGGAGTTTGCAAGGCTCGCTTGGGGCCGTCCTGACCGGAGGCCTTCTCCTGACGTCTAGGAAGCCCGAGTAACTCTTCTTTAGTTCTCTGGAACCACTTGGCTCTGAGGCCTCACCCTGCCCTGTAAGAGCATCCTTTTTGGTCTTCTCTCCCTCAGTTTTCCACTCTTCACTGGAAGGAACTGTCTCTCTATTCTCTTTGCATGCTTATCTCTAGAAATGCGCTATTTACAAGACTTATTTGCACCGATATTCCCATATACTCCCCACAGCAGCCCAGGATTGCGTTAACTCCATTCTATATATGAAAAAAATTGAGGCTCGGGTGGCTCGTCCCTCATCCATGGGCATGGAGCTGCTAAGTGGTAGAACTGGACCTGACCTCAGGCCTTATTCCTTCCCAGAGAGCCTGGCACACAGCAAACCCACAGGAACAACCAGCAAGGGTGTGGCATGTTGTTGGGGGATGTCAGTGGTGCTCCTGAGCAGCCCCAGGAGCGGCTGCACCTGGTCTCAGGTCTCACAGGTGGGAAGGGGAGGACCCCAGAGTCCTGGATCCCAGGCCCAGGCCCCCTCCCTGGGCATGGAAGGAGATTTCCCAGGCAGAGCTGGGGATTACATCACTAATCCAGGGCTCAGACCTGAGCTCACAGATCCCTCCCTCTGGCTCTTTCCTTATCCCTCTCTGTCAGCGACTGAGTACACCAGGCTGCAGGGAGAAGGCAGCTGGGGACACTGGGGACAGGAGATGGTGGGGCATGGGGGTGATGGGGAATGGCGCATGAAGGGGAGGACCTACTGTTCACCTGGTGCCCAGTGCCAGGCTTTGTGCCGAGCACTTGCCGTGTGTTATTTCCTTAATCCTCCCACAATCCGGGGTGTATGCATGACAAGCCTCTGCATACAGAGTCGCTCAGAGAGGCTGAGTGGCCTGCCCCAGATGGTGCAGCTGCCAGAACTCAGCCTCGAGTCTCCTGACCCTAGATCCTCTCATTCGATCCTCTCTTACCAAGAGAACATGCTTGCCAGGCTCCCCAAGAAAGAAAGAAGCCCCCCCTCTGTGGCACCATCTCGTCCTCAGCACCTGTCCAATCCTGCATTGCTGCTCATATATCTGCCCCACAGCCCCCAGCCTCCAGGCCAGATGCTGGGGAGACACCAGAGACGCACCCCTGCTCCTCACCCCCTTTTGCCCACTCCCTGTTCCCACGCACTGAGTCCCTGTCCCATGCTGCTTCCCCCATTATCTTTCCCCTAGAATTTTGCAAAGCCTCCTTGCCAGCCTCACACCTTGGGCCTCCAGTCTCTTCTCTGCACTGTGGACCCAGAGGGATTGTTGTAGATTTCAGATCATTTTTTCCAGTCCCCTGCCTACAACCTTTCGTGGTCTCTGCTGCCCTCGGGACAAAGCCCAAGTCCCTTGGCCTGGTGCCCGGTGACCTTCCCAGCTCCAACTCCAGTCGCTCCAGCCACACAAGCTTGTTTGCAGGGAAGAATCCGTCTTCCTCCCCACTTTGCCTGCTGAGATCCAACTCCCCGTTAGGACCCATTTAGATGTCACCTCCCCCAGGAGGCTTTCTCTGACCATCCCATACAAAATCTTGCTTCCATGGAACTGGCCCCATGTGACTAAGTCATGACCAGAGGTTCTTTCTTCTCTAACCCGCAAACAGAGCTTCTCAAGGAAGGTGCATATTCAATGTTGTAATCTTATTTTATATTTGGAAAATGAAAAATATCAGTAGTGGTTTTTTTCTTCCTTTTTTTCCTTTATTGGAAATTTAAGAAATACAAAAAAGCAAGAAGAAAGTAGTACATGTTCCACCACCCTGGCTTACCTTTAACATTTTGGATTATTTATTTCCCACTCTGTTCTCAAGGTCAAATTTAAAACATTTCACTGTAGCACAGGAACATACTAATGCTTACAAACTTAGACCTTTACTGAAAAAGCTGGAGTTCCTCTCCACCACCAGGAGCCAAATGCTGTTGAATCAGGTATCTTCCAACCCTTTTTAAAAAATGCCTCTACTTGAGTATATACTAACCTACAGAAATATATACGTGTTTGGTGCTTTTTATTTGCTGTAACAGTATCTTGCTGTGACACGGTTCTTTGTCTTGCTTTGTTTCATTTAACACTATGTGTTTGTTTTCCTTTTTTTAAAATTATTTTATATAATTTATTTATTTTAAATAGTGGTGAAATATACATTGCATAAAAATCACTTTAACCATTTTAAGTGGGCAATTCTTTGACATTTAGTACATTGACAATACTGGGGGTCTTTCACCACTATCTATTCCTGGACTATTTTCATCATCCCAAACCAAATCTCATAGTCATTTAGCAACACCTCCCCATCCGTTTCCCCTTTCCCCCACCCCTTGTAACTGCTATTCTGTTTTCTTTGTCTCTGTGAATTTGTTGATGCTAAGTATTTCATCTAAGATAAACATACAATATTTGCTTTTTGTGCCTGGCTGATTTCACTCAACATGTCTTCAAGGTTCACCCATGTTTTAGCATGTACTAACACGTCACTTCTTTATTTTTCTTTCTTTCTTTCTTTTTTTTTTTTAAATACTGGATTTAATAGAAAACATCATATGGTAAACAAGTTCTTTGAACCATTAGCTTAAAACAGAATGACAGCAACAATCATGTATAAAAGCTTCAGACAGAACTGAACTGAAGTGACACCAAATATGGCACTAGAGGAGAGGCCTGAGCCAGGGGGTTTCCTAGAAATAGAGGCAACAGCGGCTGCAAATAGGCACAAAGACAGGCAGGACAAGGCATCATCCTCTCCACCAAGCCTTCAGAGAGTAAAAGGAAGGCAGAGCAATAGACTCAGCTTACGAACAAGGGGTGAGGACAAACGGACAAAGGGGTCGTACTTCCCAGTGCTCTGGAAACAGAGCTCACCGTGAGCCCGAGAGGGCCTTAGAAGGGCAGGGGACTGCCACTGGGGGCTTTAGAAGCATTTGGTATGTCATCCTGGCACTCAGCTCCTATGGGAGCAGGAGAGCGTGTCTCTCATGTTTTATATCTAAACTCACACCTGAACTGCTTGTCACCTTGACTGAAAGCCAGAGTCTGTGGCCCCAATGGACCTCCTACCTTTTAACGAGTGTACAGTTAAAGAGAAGAGCCACGGTGAACCTAAGAACAAAAACACAGGGCTCTGCTGCTGGAGGGTCCCTAAGGGAGAGGAGTTTGAAGTGGCTGGGCCCTTTGGGGCTCTGGGTTCATCAGCAAAAACTTTCTCTTTGGCACCCTCCTGCCCCCACCGTTCAAATCCTCCCCCAAGGAGTCCTCCAGGTTCACAAAAGGTCAGCTCTGAGAGCAGGGGAAAAAAAACAAAAAAATTGGGAGGAAGAAAGGAAGCAAGTTTTCCTTCCATGGCACTTGTTACTGACCAGAGGAACTGTTTCCCTATACTTATTTTAGACAATCTAGGGCAGTGATTCTCAAACAAGATGGCAGGCCTGCTCAAGAGGTTCTCAAGAGTCTCCAAAAGGCTTCTGTCCGGGATGCACAAGCCCCGAATTCCCTCTCTGTTGAGAGTCAGTGCATGAAATGATAGAGGTTCCTGAAGGGAGTGTGTTGTTCACGTCAACAGTGTCAGAGGCAGAATAAAGAATTAAAAACTCCTAACCTAAGTGCAGCAGACACCAAGATGATGGAGCACATTTTTCACAGATTATTTTTCTGAATCAGAACAGGTTACAAAAGTCATTCTCCCAGTAGCCAAGCCGTAGGGCTAGGCTCCAAGCCTCATAGCCAAGAACAAAAGGTTCACCCACTTACCTGGAATAATAATACTAGATTAAAGAAATACAATTTGATTCTAAAGGCCACTTCCAGAAGAACCTGCCCATCCCTGCGAGGTACTTGATACCAGGTGCAGCACAGGCTAATCACGGTATGGTGTCTTGGAAGACTGGCTTTTCTGTTTCCTTCTCTTTGATACTGTGCAAGGGTCCGCCAACTTGTTTTGAACAAGCATTAAACCTCTGAAATACCTGGTGGTCTTCACTGTCAGCTCTAGGGTGGCATCCTCGTCACACGCAAACACTGTGTGGGGACACTGCCGGAAGACAGACACGGTCCACAGGTGGCCCACCCCCTCCTCAATGGCCTTATACCCACCCGTGATGAGGACCATCACCTCTCTAGCATCTTTGATGGTGCCCACACCCACCATCAGGGCCATGGTGGGCACCTTGGTGAGATCTCCATTGAAGAACCTAGCATTGGCCAGGCTGGTGTCCATGGCCAACGTCTTCACATGGGTCCTGTACACCATATTGGAGCCCAGTTCATTGAAGGTGATGTGTTCATCAGGGCCTATGCTTCCAACAAACAGCTCCATCCCGCCTGCAGCTGTGATCTTCTCGTCAAAGGTTTCTAGCTTTATTCCATTGTAGTCTGAAAAGACACTTCGTATGATTTCAATATTTTTTAATTTTTAAGATTTGATTTGTGGCCTACTGTGTGGTCTATCCTGGGAAAGTTTCCATATGCACTTGAGAATAATGCATATTCTGCTGATGTTGGGTGGAGAGTTCTGTATCTGCCCATTAGATCTAACTGGTTAATAGTGTTGTTTGAGTCTTCTATTTCCTTATTGATCTTCTGTTTATATGTTTTATCAATTACTGAAAGTTGAGCATTGAAGTCTCCAACTATTACTGTAAAGCTACCTATTTCTCCCTTCAATTCTGTCCATTTTTGCTTCATCTATTTTGGGTTTTGCTGTGAGATGCATATATGTTTATAATCATTATGTCTTTTGGTTGGATTGAACCTCTTATCAATCTACAACATCCTTCTTGTTACTTGTAATCTTTTTTTTACATAGAATCTGGTTTGTCTGAAGTAACATAGCCCCTCTTTTGATTACTGTTTGTTTGGAATATCTTTTTCTACCCTTTTACTTTCAACCACTTTGTGTCTTCGTACCTAACGTGAATCTCTCATAGATAGCTGTTCCAGTTTGCTAGAGCTGCCATTATGCAAAATGCCAGAAATGGATTGGCTTTTATAAGGGGCTTTATTTGGTTACAGATTTACAGTTCTACAGCCATGAAAGTGTCCAAACTAAGGCATCTAGGGTACCTTCACTGGAGAAAGGCCATTGGCATCAGGAACACCTCTGTTAGCTGGGAAGGCACGTGGCTGGCGTCTGCTTGCTCCCAGGTTGAGTTTCAAAATGGCGTTCTCCAAAATGTCTAAGCATCAGTGTCAGCAAGTGTCTGGGCCTCTGTGGCTCTTTTTAAAAGACCCCAGTAAACTAGTCAAGGCCCACGCCAAATGAGTGGGGCCACACCTCCATGGATATACCTAATCAAAATTGTCGCCTACAGTTGGGTGAGTCACATCTCCATGGAAACAACCCGATACAAATATCCCACAAAATTGGATTAAAATGTCTTTTGGGGGAACATAATATATCCAAACTGGCACAAAAGAATGTAGATGGATCGCACTTTTGCCTCCAGTCTCCCAATCTCTGACGTTTATTAGGGGACTTTAATCCATTGACATTTAAAGTAATAACCGAGAAGGATGAATTTACCTCTGCCATTTAGCTCTTTGTTTTGTTTTCTGCATGTCTCGAATGCATTTTGTACCTCAGTTATTCCATTACTACTTTTTTTTTTTTAATTGCTTTTTCCAATGTACCGTTTTTATTCCTGTTTTGGTTTGCTGAAGCTGCCGAAATGCAATATACCAGAAATAGCTTGGCTTTTACAAAGGAAGTTTATTGGCTTGTAATTTTATAATCTTAAGGCCATGAAAATGTCCAAATTAAGGCTTCAACGGGAGGATACCTTCTCTGAAGAAAGGCTGCTGGCATTTGGGACACCTCTGTCACATGGGAAGGCACATGGCTGGTGTCTGCTGGTCCTTCTCTCCCAGGTTTCATTGCTTTCAGATTCTGGCTTCAGTGGCTCTTTTGGCTTCTATGAGCGTTTTTTTCTCTCTGAGCTCTCTAGCTTTTTTCTGTCCTTTATCCTCTTATAAAGGACTCCCATAAAGGATTAAAGTCAACCTTGAATTGGGTGGGTCACATCTCCATTGAAACAATCTAATCAAAAGATCCCACCTATAATAGGTCTACACCCACAAGGATGGGTTAAAAGAACATGGCCTTCTCTGGGGTACATGACAGCTTCAAACCAGTATAAAATAACTGTATTTTTTAGTTATTTTCTTAGTGGTTACCTTTGTAATTACAGTTAGCATCTTAAACTAATAACAACATGGTTCAACAAGTACCAACTTGGTTTCAGTAGAATACAAACTCTCTACTACTATGTATCTCTGTCCCTTCCCTTTCATATTGTTATTTATCTCAGATTACATCTTTATACATTGTATACCCATTAGCATAGATTTTAAATGTTATTTTACAAATTTGCCTGTTAAGTCATATAAGGAAGAAAAAAGCGGTTGCAACCAAAAGTACAGTAATACAGGATTTTATATTTACCTATGTAGTTACCTTTACCAGTGTTCTTTTATTTCTTTGTATGGCTTTGAGTTACTGTCTAGTGACCTTTTATTTCTGCCTGAAGGACTCCTTTTAGATTCCTTATAGGGCAGGTCTTCTGT
Source organism: Choloepus didactylus (assembly GCF_015220235.1). NCBI lineage: Eukaryota > Metazoa > Chordata > Mammalia > Pilosa > Megalonychidae > Choloepus > Choloepus didactylus. The sequence continues at coordinate 7,680,370 of NC_051312.1, forward strand.
CAATGAACCCTTTCAGCTTTTGCTTATCTGAAAATGTCTTAATTTCTCCTTCATTTTTGAAAGACAATTTTGCCAGACATATTCTTGGTTGACAGTTTGCTTTTTTATTTTAAGGACTTTAAATATGCCATTACACGTATTCTGGCCTCCATGGTTTCTGATGAGAAATTGTTCATCTTATTGGGACCCCCTGGAAGCCTAGATCCTTGTAGCCCACCAAGCTGCCCCAGGAGCCCGGGCTGCAGGCCCCACTGCTGCCTGCCATGCGTTGTGGGATGAGAGATGGTAGCTGCTGCCCAACGGGTGAAATTCACCAATATTTACTGAAATTTACTAGTCTCTTCCTCTAGCTTTCCCCTGGATGCTACATAGTGTTCCATGAAAGTCCAGAGTTTCAAAATAGTTGATTCCAGCAGTTCCTGCCAGTTCAATAGCTGTTTTTGGTGGAGGGACTGATTCCTGAGGCTTTCTACTCTGCCCTCTTCCCACAATCCCTTACATATATAGTCTTGATAAAAATAAAAGGTAATTTAAAAACGGCTCTACAAATGTACATAAAAAAGAACAAAGATAGATGGAAAAAGACTCCATATCAGTAAACAGGAGAGTTAACATTGTAAAAATGTGCATTCCTCCAAAGTAATCTATAAATCTAATACAATTCCAATTATAAATACAGCAGAATATTGAAAGGTTACTTGAAAAAATTGATTCTAAAAATTTTAATGAAAAAATGAAAGTCTAGGATTTGCTAAGATAATTTTGAAAAAGGAGAAAAAAATGGGGCTCATCCTTCCTGATATCAAGACATATTACAAAGCTATAGTAATAAAAAGGATGGAAGGCACAGAATATTAGTTAGGATATTGTGCAGTCTGAATGTATTATGTCTGCCAAAATGCCATTATCTTTGAGGCAATCTTTTGTGGGCAGACATGTTAGTGTTGAATTCTTTGATTGAGTGTTTCCATGGAGATGAGACCCACCCAACTGTAGGTGATAACTCTGATTAGATAATTCCCATGGAGGTGTGGCCCCGCCCATTCAGCGTGGGCCTTGATTAGTTCACTGGAGCACTATAAAAGTTCAGATAGAAGGAGTAAGCTTGCTACAGCCAAGAGGGACACTTTGAAGAATGCACAGGAGCTGAGAGAGGAGCTGCAGATGAGAGACAGTTTGAGGATGGCCACTGAAAGCAGACTTTTGCTCTGAAGAAGCTAAGAGAGGACAAAGGCCCCAAGAGCAACATTTTGGAGAATGCCATTTTGAAACACAGCCTGGGAGCAAACAGACGCAGCCATGTGCCTTCTGAGCTAACAGAGGTTTTCCAGATGCCATTGGCCATCCTCCAGTGAAGGTACCCATTGTTGATGCATTTCCTTGGACACTTTATGGCCTTAAGACTGTAACTATGTAACCAAATAAACCCCAATCCATTTCTGGTGTTTTGCAAAAGGGCAGCATTAGCAAACTGGAACAGATAATAAGCTAGTTGCTGCAAAAAGACATCCTCAAACCATAGCAACTTAACACAATTGGTGCATTTCTCACTAATGAAAAGTCCAGTGAAAAACCCACAACTTCTCTAATAAATGAATAAGTGTCAGGCTGGGTTAAAAAAAAAAAGTCCAATGAAGATATCCTCAGCCAAGTGGCTCTACTGGGCACCTTGTGGTACAGCCGTGTTCAACGTGGAACCTCTAAGTTGTCCTTGGAAAGTAGCGGGGTAGGGTCGAATGTGTGGAGAAGACACATCTACTTTCAACTGCCCAGGCCTGTATGTGACGTCCTTCACTTCTGCCCCATCTGGATACAAGGGGGCTGGGAAATGTGCGTTATCTCTGTACCCAGGATGACATACAACAACACACCTATGCATTTACATGGACTTGGTATATAACAGCATTGGCATCATAAACCAGTTAGAAAAGTGTTAGTGAGTAGTATCAGTAAATCTGAATCAGCATATTGAGAAAAATTTCTGGATCCTTATCTCACACCATATACAATCTTAAGTTCCAGGTTGATCAGTGATTCTCAATTGGGGTGATTTTGTTCCCCAGGGGAAACTTGACAACGTCTGGAGATATTTGTATTGTCACAACTTGCGTGGTGCTTCTGGCTTCTAGTGTACAGAGGCCAGGGGGGCTGCTGAACATCCTACAATGCACAGCACAGTCCCCACAACGAGGAATTATCCATCCCCAAATGTCAATAGAGTTGAGGTTGAGTAACCCTGCAATAGATTAAAGACCTACACGTGAAAGGGAAAAGTGTAATACTAACAGAAAAAAAATAGGAGGTTTGGGGAAGAATTTCTTAAACAAGTTCCCAAAATGAATGAACTTGACTACATTAAAATTAAATTCTATTGTACAAAGATTGCCATCATTTTTCAGATAAATGATAAATTCAGATGAAATATTGGCGATGTCTAATGGGAGATTTGTTGCTAAAATGGTTGAGTTGGTGTTCTCACTAGTCTTCCAGAATCCCTCCAAATCCACAAAGAGCATGCAAAGAAAAAATGTAGTCCATTTCTCATGAAAGTGGGAGACATCTAAAGTAAATACAGATAGGAGCTTTTCTGCACCAAATAACATACCCGACACTCATAAAGCAAAAGTGGCTGGGGAGACAAGGACTTTGATAGCTCTACAAGACAAATTTCAAACCCTGCAAACTGAAAACAGAGAAGGAGCTATCCTCTCAATTGCCCTTGGAACATTTACTATAACCATAAATCATACCACAAATAGAGTTTTGGAACATTCTAGAGAGACAGCGAGAACAGGCTTCAATCTCTCATTATAAACTAGAAATTAATAATAAAGTCAGGAAAGAAGTAGATCCTAACATCCATACATTTATAAATCTCTCTTAAAATGACTTGAGTCAAAAAAAGATGACAAAACCCGAACTGCAGGAAATCTAGCAAGTTATGATAAATAAACAGCATATATCAGAACCATCGGTCCATTTGTCTCAATTACTGTAGTTTCATGATTAATCTTGATATCTGACAGGGCAGGTCCCCCTACCTGGTTCTTCTTCAAAACTGGCTTGCTGTTCTTGACCGTTTCTCCTTCTATACACATTTTAGAATGAGCTTGCCCAGCTCTTTGGGGAGTCCTGTTGGGATTTTGATTGGAAGCTGCAGTGAATTTATGGATTAATTTGGGAGAGCCATGACATTTTTATGATACTGTCACTCACCCGGTAAACACCCCCGGGGTGCTGGCTGGAGGCAGGGGGAACACAGGATGGATGACGGAGGAAGGAAGCCATAAATTCTGGCGATGGGTCATGACCCCTTGCAGGAATGGAGCCCCTGTCCGTCCATCCTCTGTGGCTCTGCGTTGTGTACATTGGGAGGAAATTGTCTTCGCAAGGCACAAAGCGGCCACTGGAGGAAGAAAATATTACAGAAGACAAATAGCTTAACCTGTTTCTAATAATAAAAACTCAACGGGTTTTAGATTTCCTTCTTGCTGATTTACAAGAGCCTGGCATTTCTACAAACTGAACCCTTGAGGAATGGGGAAGATGAGTTTCACATTTCAAAGGATTGGGATTCGTCAAAGGGGTGTGTAAACGCTTCCTGGTGTCCCTCATCCCAAACTGGGAGAAAAAGAAGAAACCAACAGTTTTGTGTTAAGGGACAAAGGGGTGTGGGCAGGACTCCAAAGCAGGACTTGAGGATGGCAAACCACCGTTGTGGTTTGTTAATGCTGCCGGTTATGCAAAACACCAGAGATGGATTGGCTTTTATAAAGAGGGTTTATTTGGTTACAGAGTTACAGTCTTAAGGCTAGAAAGTGTCCAACAGTCGAGTACCTTCACTGGAGAAAGGACATTGACGTCCGGAAAAACTCTGTTAGCTGGGAAGGCACGTAGCTGGCATCTGCTTGCTCCCAGGTTGTGTTTCAAAATGGCATGCTCCAAAATTTTGCTCTCGGGGCGTTTTGTCCCCTCTTAGCTGTAGCTGCTCTCCAAAATGTCACTCACAGCTGCACTGAGTTCCTTCTGTTTGTCAGCTCGTTTATATTGGCTCCAGTGATTTAATTCTGACCCACCCTGAATGGGTGGGATAACACCTCCATGGATATTATCCAATCAAATTTATCACCCACAATTGGGTGGGTCATATCTCCATGGAAACATCCAATCAGAAGGTCACACCCTAATAACAAAGATTAATCAATCTGCCCCCACAAGACTGCATCAAAGATAATGGCATTTTGGGGGCCATAATACATCCAAACTGGCACAAGCTCCATGAAGATGTTCCACAGATCCAGACTCGATCCACAGGTATCTGAATGTTGGTGTCTTAGTTTGGTGAGCTGCTATCAGGAAAACCACACAACAGGTTGGTTTAAACAACAGGAATGAATTAGCTCGCAGTTTTGAAGCTAAAAAAATTCAAAATCAATATATCAGCAAGACTTGCTTTCTCTCTGATGACTGTAGTGTTCTAGGGCTGACTGCCAGCAATCCTTGAGGTCTTGGCTTGTGTTTCTGCCTCCATCACATGGAGATGTCCTCTCCTTTCTGCTTCTGTGACTTCCGGGTTCTCTTTATGAGGCGTCCAGTAATCTGGGTTAAGGCTCGCCCTGGTTCTGTTTGCCACAGCTTAACGGAAAATAGCATGTTCAAAGGGTCCCATTTACCATGGGCTCACACCCACAGGGTTGAGGATTAAGATTGAGAAAATGAGTCTGTCGAGGACACTGTTGGTCAGTTGGTCTCCAGCCAAGGAGGTGCCAGGATGGATGGATTGAGGGGCCTTTCTGGTGCTCGTGATCTAGGCCTGGCTGAGTCTTTACCAGCCTCCTTGATGGAAACACAGATGATGGCTGGTGCTTCAGAACCAGCACAAGCCAAAGAGGGACCTGCACACACCAGCTGGATTACAGGGAGTGGCTCTCACACCAGGACATGGGGAGCCTACCACACATGCCAGGGCACCTGAGCTGGGTGAGCAGGGAGATGGACCCTGTGACCCACCCAGACTTGGGCCAGGTGTGTCATTTATTCGGTTGTTTGCCCCAAATACATTCACCTTATCCTTAGGGGTGCCCATCCGCTGTGACTGATCAGGCTTTACTTTCCTAAGTTTAAACTTATGGGAAAGAAAGAAAAAAGAAAACAAAACAAAACAAAACAGAGAGATTTCCAGTTCAGTTAGTAGAGTACACCCTGAAATCCATCCTATCCTTCTCAAACACATCAAAGTCAGAGAAGAAAAAAAAAATTAATAATGGAATCTCAGCCATACAGAAATGCAAAAGGAAATTCTGTGCAGACTTGAAATAAGACTCTTGCAGAAGGAAAGAATTGGGAAGAAACTCAAGGCTGAAGCCCTGTATCTTAGCCAGGAAGTAGGAACGCAGCCAGCTGAGCACACAGGACTTGGGGCCAGGCTTTATCTGAGCCCAGGGATGGAGAGCAAAGCTGAGAGCCACCTGGGCAGAGGCCAGCTCCCCACTGCCAGCATGAAACAGGGGGCCAGAAATGCTCTGCTGGGTCACGAACAGGGCCAACATGGAAGGCAGCAGGGTGGAACTCGGGAGGGTAGGCAGTGCAGACAGAAGCACTGTGCTGTGTTTTTGTTTTGTTTTTTCCATGTTCAGGAGGAGGATAGAGATATTAATTAGATTTTGCTGGATAAAAGAAGTTTAAGTATGATTGTTAAAAATTTAAGGATAATCATTAAAAATACGAATTAAATGTATACCTTCCAAATAATGGGGAAGAAAGAAAGAAAAAAAAGACATTTCAAGGAAGTCAACAGAAGACAAGAAAAAATAAAGAGAAAGAATGCTAAATGGAAAACAATATAATATGGCAGGTATAAACTCCAATGACAATAATAATAAATGTAAACAGGTCAAACTCTATTTTTAAAAGACAAACATCATGATCAGATTAAAATAAAACATTATGAAATTTAGTTAGATGTTGTTTACAAGAGATACTCCTAAAATGAGAGAAAGATTAAAAATAAAGAGACAGAGAAAGATTTACCAAATACAAAGAAAAAGAAAGCTTATGAAACATTAATATCAGAGAACATAGACTTCAAGGAAAAATCATTAAAAGAGATGTTTTAGTTTCCTAGACTTCTCCAGCATATACTATGAAATGGGTCAGCTTAAACAATGGGAATTTGTTCACTCATGGTTTGAGGCTGGGAAAATGTCCAAATCAAAGCATCATCAGGGTGATGCTTTCTTCCTGAAGACTGGCTGCTGGCGATCCTTGGCTCCTCTGTCAGTGGCAAAGCACATGGCAGTGTCTACTGGTCTCTCCCTTCTCTTCTTTCATTGATTTCAGCTTCTTGCTTCTGTGGTGCTCTCTATCTCTCTCTATCTCTGTCTCTGTGTATTCATTCCATTTATATAAACGACTCCAGTAATAGGTAAGGCCCATCCTGATTGAGGTGGGTCACACCTTAATTGAAGTAGCCTCATCAAAATGTCCTACTTGCAATGGGTTCACACCCACAGGAATGGATTAACTTTGAGAACATGTTTTTCATGGATACATACAGCTTCAAACCACCGCAAGAGACATAGAGTATGTCATTTTAGAAAAAGGAACAATCCATCAAGAAAATTTTCTAAAAAATACAGGTTGTCCAAACTGGCTCAAGGAAATAGACAACCATAAAATAAATCAAATCAGTGACAAGATCACCCCCAAGCAGAGGCTCCAGTTCTAGTCATGCTTCAGGAAACCAATCATGTTTACCCTCGGCAAACTCTTCCAATGTTGAGAAAGAGGTGGAAAGTAGTCCACCTCATTTTAAGGGACTAATGTAACCTTGAAATCAAAACTGAACAAGATCCACAGGAGAAAATAAAACTATAGGCCACCCTCAATTATGAGCATTGATGTAAAAAGTAAATAAAATATTAGCAAAACAAATCCAGCAGTACAGTAAAAGAATATGACATCATGACCAACAGACACTTATTCTCAGAATAATAAAAATTGATAGTAGCAAGCACTTACTATGTGCCAGGCCCTGTTCTCAGGGCTTTATTGATTTAACCAGAATAATGACCCCATGAGGCACAAAAAGGTCAAGGAATGTACCCAAAGCCACACAGCTGGTGTGCCAGTTTGTATATATCATGTCCTCCAGAAAAAGCCATATTCTTTAATGCTTTCTTGTAGGGGCAGAGGTATTAGTATGGATTGGGTTGGAAACTTTGGATTAGGTTGTGTCCATGGAGATGTGACCCACCCAAATGTAGGTGATAGCTCTGATTGGATAATTTCCATGGAGGTGTGACCCCACCCATTCAGTGTGGGCCTTGATTGGTTCTCTGGAGCTCTATAAAAGCTCAGAAACAAGGAGCTTACAGCTAGCTGTAGCTGAGACAGACATTTTGAAGATGGCTGTTGGAAGCTGACACAGACATTTTGGAGAATACCATTTTGGAACGCAACCTGGAAGCAAGCAGACGCCAGCCACGTGCCTTCCCGACTAACAGAGGTTTTTCCAGACGCCATTGGCCTTTCTCCAGTGAAGGTACCCTTTGTTGATGCATTACCTTGGACACTTTATGGCCTTAAGACTGTAACTGTGTAACCAGATAAACCCCCTTTATAAAAGCCGATTCATTTCTGATGTTTTGCATTCCGGCAGCATTAGCAAACTGTAACAGCTGGTAAGTGGTAGGACCCAGGATTTAGTCCAGACTGGCTGAGATCTGTGCTCTTGGTCACCCCTTTAGGTGGAGAATAGTTCAAAATATAGGTTAGAGAAGTGACTGATGAATTAATGACAGATTAATGAAGGAAAACAATATGATCACCTCAATAGATGCAGAAAAAGAATCTTTTCAATGAAATTGAGCACTCCTTCCTGATAAAACCGAGCTTATGAAAGGGAGTTTCATTAATATAATCAAGTTTTCTCCAAAAGCCTCAGTAAACCTTATACTTACTGGTTGCTATGACAGTTGTCACACGGACACATTTTTTAAATATAAGGAATAGGCCAGAGTTCTCAATGTGTTTTGCCTTCATGCCTGACAAGGAAGAGAGGCACATTTACAAGGGATGTCTATGCAAACAAGCCAGGCTCTAGTTCATATTTTATTACCTAGAACTACCAGTACACTCAGTTTGTAAAAAAAGAGCCATTTGGTGGCAAAAGTTACATCCTTCAGAATGCCATGGAAGACATCTTTGATTTTGGGAGGCAGAGACGAGTATAGGGTAAAATAAGGCAATACGAGATGATAGAAGAGAGAGGAGGAGGTACACTCATGTGAGAGCTAGCTTTACCTAAGAAGGTTTTAAGGTGTTATTTAGAATTTCACCTGCATCAACATTCTTTTCTGCAGACTGTCCATGATTTTATTTTCGCAAGCAACTACTATAATTAGGGGAACACAATCAGAAACCCACTTACAAGGATTCCGTTTCTAAGAATCCAGTGAAAACTGCTGGCTTAAGGAAATCTAAAGGCATATGAACTAAAAATAAGAAAAAAAGTCTAACAAGCAGAATTGGGCACATTCATCTCAAACTTTGTCACACTCCCATCACACACCACTAAGGAAGCCTGCTACTATTGCCACTCTCGAACATTCTCCTGATGCTCCTAGGTGGTGCAACAGGACAAGAAAAAGGAATGAGGCATCTGATATTTGGAAGGTAGAGACTGGACTCTCATTATTTCTTGACGATATGATCATTGGCACAGAAAATAGAAGAGCTTCAATGGATGAACTTTTATAGTAGTAGAGTTCATTAAGAGTTCCAGTTAATCAATAAATCGGTAAATCAGTAAAGGCAAGTCAATAGTGTTCTGTTCACAATCGATAACTAACTAGAAAATGCTGTTGGAAAAGATATAAAAACATAAAAACACTTCTATACACATTGTGCCGGTTTGTGTGTATTGTATTCCCAAGAAAACGCCATGTTCTTTGGTGCAGCCTTGTGTGGGCCGATGTATTAGTGTTGATTAGATTGTAATTCTCCGATTGAGTGTTTCCATGGAGATGTGACCCACCCAACTGTAGGCAATAACTCGGATTGGATAATTTCCATGAAGGTGTGGCCCCACCCATTTTGCATGGTCCTTGATTAGTTCACTGGAGCCCTATAAAAGCTCAGACAGAAGGAGCGAGCTTGCTACAGCCAAGACGGACACTTGGAAGAACGCACAGGAGCTGAGAGAGGAGCTGCAGCTTACAGAGACATTTTGGAGGTGGCATTTGAAAGCAGACTTTTGATCCGGAGAAGCTAAGAGAGGACAAATGCCCCAAGAGCAACTGACAGTAACATTTTGAAGAGGAGCTGCAGCCTAGAGAGGAATGTCCTGGGAGAAAGCCATTTTGAAACCAGAACTTGGAGCAAATGCCAGCCACGTGCCTTCCCAGCTAACAGAGGTTTTTCAAATGCCATAGGCTGTCCTCCAGTGAAGGTACCCGATTGTTGATGCCTTACCTTGGACACTTTATGGCCTTAAGACTGTAACTGTAACCAAATAACCCCCTTTTATAAAAGCCAATCCATTTCTGGTGTTTTGCATTCTGGCAGCATTAGCAAACTAGAACATACATGTAATGAACAATCTGAAAAGGAAATTAAGAAAACATTCCATTTACAATAGCAACTAAAAAAATAAAATATCTAATATCTAAGAATAAATTTAACCAAGGAGGTGAAAATCTTATACACTGAAAACTACAAACATTGCTGAAAGAAATTGAAGAAGACGTAAATAAATGGAAAGACATCCCTATTCATGGATTGGAAGATTTAATACCATTAGGATGTCAATATTACCCTAAACAATCTACAGATTCAATGCAATCTCTATCAAAATTCCAGCAAACTGTTTTACAGAAATGGAAAAGCTGATCCTCAACATCACATGGAATTGCAAGGGACTCCAAATAGCCAAAACAATCTTGCAACATAAGAACAAAGTTAGAGGACTCACACTTACTGATTTCAAAACTTATTACAAAAGCTACAGTAATCAAAACAGTGTGGTATTGTTAAAAAATGGATTGTGGTGATGAATGCACAGCTATATGATGAAACTGTGAACAACTGATTGTATACTTTGGATGATTGTATGGTATGTGACTCTATCTCAATAAAATTGCAGGAAAAAAAAACAAAACAAAAAAGCAGTGTGGTATGGCACAAGGATGGGCATGTAGACCAATGGAATAGAATTGAGAGCCCAGAAATCCATCTGGCCAATTACTCTTTGACAAGAGTATTGAGGCCATTCATTGGGGAAAGAACAGTCTCCTCAACAAGCAGTCCTGAGACTAGTGGAAATCTACATGAAAAGGAATGAAAGTGGACACCTACCTCACACCATATACAAGTATTAACTCAAAATGGATCAGTGACCTAAATGTAAGGACTGAAACCACAAACTATTAAAAGAAAATAGAGGGGTAAATCTTCAAGACCTTATATTTGTTGCTGCAAAGGAGAGGCTGAGCCTACTTATAATTGTGCCTAAGAGTCTCCCCCAGAGAACCTCTTTGTTGCTCAGATGTGGCCCCTCTCTCTAAGCCCACTTGACAGGTGAACTCACTGCCCTCCCCCCTACATGGGACATGACTCCCAGGGATGAGCCTGGACCCAGCATCGTGGGATTGAGAAAATCTTCTTGACCAAAAGGGGGAAATGAAATTAAACAAAATAAAGTTTCAGTGGCTGAGAGATTTCAAATGGAGTTAAGAGGTCATTCTGGAGGGCTTTCTTATGTGCTATATAGATATTCCTTTTTAGTTTTTACTGTATTGGAATAGCTAGAAGGAAATACCTGAAATTGATGAACCACAACCAAGTAGCCTTGATTCTTGAAGACAATTGCATAACTATGTAGCTTACATGGTGTGACTGTGTGACTGTGAATACCTCATGTCTCACACACCCTTTATCCAGTGTATGGACAGATGAGTAGAAAAATGGGGACAAAACCTGAATGAAAAATGGGGTGGGATGGGGGGGGGATAGAATGTTTTGGGTGTTCTTTTTTACTTTTACTTTTATTATTATTATTATTATTATTTAGAGTAAGGAAAGTGTTCAAAAGTTGATTCTGGTGGTACTGTGAATAGTTGATGTACACTGTGGATGATTATAGGGTATGTGAATATATCTCAATAAAATTAAAAAAAGAACTTGTACTTTGCAATGGTTTCTTAAATATGACATCAAAAGCATGAGAAAATATAGACTGGGGGCATCTAAGGGAATTCTGTACTTTCTGCGTGATTTTTCCATAAACCTACAACTGCTCTAATAGTAAATTTCAAAAACTACCAATCAAAATAAAATATACTTAATTTGGACTTCATTAAAATTAATTTTTTTGTGCATCAAAGGACATTATCAAGAAAATGAAGAGAAAATCTTTAGAATGGGAGAAAACATTCAGAAACCATATATATGCTAAGGATTTAATATCCAGAATATATAAAGAAACCCTACAACTCAACAACCCCACCTGGAGTTGGGGTCACCGTAGGGGCATCTGGATGCCTGGGTTGGGAAGACTCAACATCTGGAAGATGGAACAGCTAAGCCTTCTTTCTCCTCTCTCCTCCCTCTTTCCCTGTGGCAGCTCCCTGGTAGCTGGACTTTTTACCTCGTGGCTGTTGACTCCCAGAAGTCCCGAGAAAAATTTAGAAGCTGTGTGACCTTCTCTGACCTAGCCTGGGAAGCCCCAGGGGCAACCACAGTGGGGGGCACAAAGAGGTCCCCTCTTTGGGGAGGGGTGTCAAAGTATTTGCAGCCATGTTTTAAAATCACCACTAGAGATCTGATTTGATTCCCAATTCGTCATCCTTGCGTGAGTCCTGTTTCTCTGCTTGTTTTCCTTTCTGGAAGGTTGCAGGATCTTTGTTTTATCTCCAGAGTCTCTGAAATTTCATGATATTGTTTTTTTGTATCAGTCTTTGGTCTTTTTTCTTTCATTGTTCTGGACAGTTGGTCTAAAAACTCATGTTCTTCACTCCTGGGAAATTTTATTGTATAATTTAATTGGTAATTACTCCCTACCATTTTTTTTCTCCTGCCCTCTCCTCTTGTCCTCTGTCTAGAACTTAGCTGTTGAACCTCCTCAAATAATACTCTTTCTCTTATCTTTTCTTGCCTTTCTTTTTGCTCTACTTTTAATTGTATTTTTCAACTTTATCCTCTGAAAAATTTCACTTCTGCTATCATATTTTTTAATTCCCAAGAGTCCTTTCTCTTTCTCTGATTGCTCTTTTTAATAGCATTCCTTTCTTATGGTCTGCATTAATATCTTTCCTTATCTCACTGGCAATAATAACTGAAATTTATTTGAAGTTTTCCTCTGCTCCCTTCATGTTCTCTGTGTTCTCTGGGATCCTTTTTTTTTCCTTTTATTATGGTCTCTCTCCTTCATGTTAGAGATTTTGCTCAAATATCTGGCAATCATTTGTTGTCCACTGATATTTTTTGCATTAGGAGCAGGGCAGTCAAAAGCTGATGAAAAGTTCTGTATGTGAGAAGGCGGCTTGTAAGCTTCATGACAGATTTTTTGAACACAAACCAGGGGATTGGGGCACCCCAATATCAGTTCCATTTCTCCCAAGAGGAACCCCCCCTCCCACCTGGGGGATTTGAACCTTCCTGCCCGGGCTCCGGAAGCCAGGTGGGGGCTGGCAGGGGCTGGGGGCAGGTCTCAGGGTTGGGCGCACCGGCCACCCTCGCTTTCAGTCTGGCCCTTAGCCCCGCCCCCTGGCCCTTAGCCCCGCCCCCTGATGCCGCCAGGTGAACGAGCCCAGGTGGCGCCATGCCCCGCGCAGCAGCCCGTCCCGGCTGCACCTGAATTCCTGACGCACAGAATCTTGAGCAAATAAGTCGTTGTTGCTTGAAGCCACTACGTTTGTCACGAGGCAACAGATGCCTGAAAACCCACCGGGCAGGTGCTTCCAGAGGGGGTGCAGGCATCCACCCAGGCGCCCGAGCCGGAATGGCCTTGAAGCCACCGACGGCCCGGACCGCGGGGCTCTGAGACGGTGGGATGGGCCACCACCATCCCTGAGGCCTCGGGGTGGGACAGCTCTGCCAGGACACAAACACCCCCTCCAGGGGACCTCGGGTGACATTTCTGGGCAAGTCTCAACCTTCTATAATAGATTCACTCAGAATGGGGGGCGGGGATCCCCTCTTTGGACAGAGCTCTCCCAGAGACGTGCCTTTCCCCCTCCGGGCTGCTCTGGGCTGCACCGGGCTGCACCGTGGCCCCTCTGTCCCTGGTCGCTGGGGGACAGGGGTTCTGTTCTGCTGGTCCTTCCAGCCTGACCCGCTCACACCTCCAATACCCCCACTTTGCCTGGCCCCTCTCACTATTGGGGGGCCCCATCACCGGTTCTCCCAGGCCGCAGTGTTTGCTCTTGCCCTTTAACAACCCGGATGTTGGAGAACAGGAGGAGGTGGTGGGAGACACACCTGGCTTGTCAGGAAGCCAGGTGAGCCCCACCTGGACAGTGTCCCTCCGACTCACCCAGCCTGGGCAGCTCAGGGCTGCTCAGCTCGCCCCACATGCAGGACGGGAACACCTGCCTACACCCCAACTCGGGCCAGTGGTCCCTTCAGCTCCTGACCACCTGGCCTGAATCTCTCTTACCTGTGGCCTGCCCCGGAGTGGAAAGCATGTTTGTCTAAGTCTTTCCTCTCTCTTGTTTTAGTTTTCTAGGCTGCTCTAAGCTCCAAGCAAATACTGTGAAATGGTTCAGCTTAAACAATGGGAATTCATTAGCTTACAGTTTTGAGGCTAAAAGAAAGTCCAAATCAAGGCATCTTCTGGGTGAAGCTGTCCCCCCACGCCTCTGGCTATTGGTGACCCCTGGTCCACAGTTTGTCACATGGCAAGGCACGTGGCCGCAGCTCATGCTCTCTCTTTTCTCTTCCAGGTTCTGCTGACGTCAGCTTCTGGCTGCTCGCTCTGGGTCTGAATTTCATTTTCTTATAAAGGACTTTAGTAAGAGAATTAAGATCCATCCTGGCTGAGATGGGCCACACCTTAACTGAGTCAATTCCTCCAAAGCTCCTACTTACAAATGGGCTCACACCCACAGGAATGGATTCGATTTAAGAACATATTTTTCTGGGGTATGTACAGCTTCAAATCTCCACACTTCTCTAGACTGTGGGTCCATCCTCCAGGGCACAAGCCATGGTATTTTCTTTCTGTTTCTTTTAAAAATTTTTCACTTCCTGTTTTTGGAGTACAGTAAACACAGACCTGATTCAGGGCTCCAGGAAGACACCCCTGATTGTGTTTTAGGACCCACGTATCCAGGTCCCCCACCTGCTCCCCACCCCAGCCCCTGCCCAGCCCGGCTGGTGAGGGTCCCCGAGCCCCTTCCCCAGGAAACTCAATGCTCACAGCACAGCTTCTCTCTTAGAAGTTTTATTGGTTCTGGGGAAAGGGATGTGGGCGTCCCCTGTTTCCTCTGGAGGTCCCACAAGCCCTCACTGTTTCCCGTTGCCGTTGATGGGGCGGTTGACGTGCTCAGGGGAGGCCAGGAAGGCCTTGAGCTTGGGCCGGGCGCTCAGGCGGGCCACGTAGGCCGAGAGCAGGGGGAAGGCGTCCAGGCAGCCGGGCGCCAGCACCTGGTGGATGAGCAGCAGGTCCAGCAGGTTGTAGTCAGCGAAGGAGACCTGCAGGGCAGAGGGTCCAGGCCTCAGCAGGCGGGGAGCTAGGCGAGGGTGGGGGGAGGCGGGAGCCCTGCTGGCTGGCTCCCGTGAACCCTCTGCACCTGTTTTCCCATCTGTAAAAAGAGGGGGTGCTCACCTGGTTGCCCACGATGAAGGCCTGGCCGCCCTGATTCTGGGCCAGCAGGGTCTCGAAAGGCTTCAGGTGCCTGGGCAGCTCCCGCACGTAGTCCTCCTTGCCCGCCTCCTGCCAAAGATGCTACCATGCAGCCTCCTCCTCTGAGTGCTGCCCAGCCCGGGCCCCGGCCTCACCCCTCTGACACACCCCTCTGTTTGCCCCGTCTTGGTGAATGGCACTGAAGCCATTTCCAAATCCCATCCACTTTAGCTGTGAATTCTCCTCTCCGTGCCCAACTTTCCACCCCTACTATGATGTCTCACCAGATTATTGCAGAAGCCTCAGAGCTGGGTCCCTGAAAGGATCCTTCCAGACCTCAGATTTGGACACTGCCCTGCTTAGATCCTTGGTGTTGGGAGCCCACTGTCCTCGGTCCCAACCAGCTGGTTCAAGGCCTTTGTGATCGGGGCCTGCTGTCCCCCAGTTCCAGCTCCTGAAACTAAGCCACCCAGATACACACATGCACACACACTCACCTACATGTGCTCACACACATTCACACTCATGTACAAGCTCATGCACATGCATTCACACACATCCACATATGTGAACACTTTCACACACGCATACTTCCACACACACATGTGGTGGCACTGTGCACTCACCCACACATGCTAACACACACATGCTCGCACATGCATACACTCACATATATACATGCTCATGCGTGCACTTGCACATGTACCTGTTCACATATGCACTCACACGTGTACACATGTGCACACACCTTCACAATGCACACGTGCTCACATACATGCACGCATCTGCACAATGCACTCACACATGTGCACACACACCTTCACAATGCACAATGCTAGCACACATGCACATGTTCACACACATGCATACACACACACACACTCTGCCTCTACTCAACTGGTCCCAGGTCCCGAAATGTGCTCTGCACATCTGTACACTTTAGTGCCTCTGAAAGTGCCAGCCCCCCTTCTGGGGGTGGCTGTGGACTCTCCTCCTCTGCCTGGTTCAGGAAGCCCACCCACCTGCCTCTGCTCCACCCCTCAACCTCCACCCCTGCCTCTGTCCCAGGAAAGCTCTGCAGCCACCTCTCGCTGGATGTGTCCTGTCCTTGTACCATTTTGTCACTGCCCATTGCTTGTCTGTGTTCCATCCCCAGGCACTGAGCACAGAGCTGCCCAGCCCGGGCACCGGGACTGAGGTGTGAGGGTCCAGGAGGCCCTGGGTTGGTTCCACAGTGCCCGGCCCGGGCCCCACTCACGTAGTTGGTGTAGATGAGTTGAGCATATTTGCAGCGGAGATCCTCCACGCCATCGTTCACCACGTCCACCAGGGCTGCCTCCCGCTGGTCCTTCCCGTACAGTCCTGGGGGTGGGGGTGGGGTGGCATGACTGGGTACCTGGCCAACAAGGGACCTGCAAGCTGGGCCACTAACAGGCCAGGGCCTGGGAGGACGGGAAGAGGATGTGGTTGAGCCTGGCACACGATTAGTGCCAGTGGGAGGCAGCCTGGCATAGGGTGAGGATTACAGGCAGACCCGGCCTTAAACACGGGCGAGTTATGTCACCTCTGCATGACTCCTTTCCTCAACTGCAGAAAGGGGGTGGTGTCCACCTTGATTTCAGTCAGAAACAACTGGAGCTGCCGGTCAGTGCTGGGGGGGGGGCGCTGGTGATTCACCCCCATCCCCCTGCCCTAAGCGGGGTCCCCGTGGCCACAGGACTCACCCAGTGAGCGGCCCAGGTGGCGCAGGATGGCATTGGACTGGTACAGGGTGAGGTCTCCGTCCTGGAACTTGGGGAGCTGCCCGTACAGCTGGGGGTGGCACAGCTCGGTGAGGGCGCTGAGCTTGGCCACCCCCCTGCTCACAGCCCCCCAGAGCCCAGCCCCCACCCCCCCAGGAGCAGGCACTCACACAGGAAGCTTTGAGGGTGCCCTGCAGCCAGAGATCCTTGCTCACCACCTCCTCCTTCCAGCTCTGGCCCTGGTCTGCCAGCAGCATGCGCGCGGCCTCGCAGCGCCCTGGGGAGGGACACAGGGGCGTGGGGGGTGGGAGGGTGGGAAACGGGTCTGCTCCTGGCTGAGCGGGTGTGGGGAAGAGGCTGGGTTGTCTAGCCTTAGGCAGCCTGCAGGCAGCGACACACGGAGGGAGGCCTGGACTCGTCCACACAGGGGAGCGAGAAGCTGGCCTTTAGGCTCCGCATGGCCGATGAGGGCCCCTGGCTGCAGCCCCAAGCCCGCCTCCCTCCCTCCCAGTCCCGGGCCCTTACCTCGAACCGGGAAGTAGACAATGGTGTAGGGCGGCACTAGTGTGGACAGAGAGACGTCCGTTAGGGCTTGGAAAGAGGGGTATTTCGGGGGGCGCGGCGGGGGGGTTGTGCACCCGCCTGCTCTCCCTGGGCCCCTGGGAATCCCGGGACCCGCTGGGGCCCCGGCTTGACGCTGAGGGACTCGGCCCCCCGGGAGCCCCACGCCGCGGGCGGACTCACTGGTGCGGGAGCGGATGCGAGCGGGACAGGAGCAGGAAAGGCAGCTGCAGCGGCGGCGGCGGCGGAACTCTGGCCTCCGGCCCAGGGGCCTCCGAGCCTTATAAGGGTCGCCCCGCCCCGGCCCGCCCCCGGGGCTGAGTCACCGCGCTCCGGACCGCCAGCAGCAGCCGCCGCGCCCCAGAGCCTGGGTCCGCGCGCCTGCACGCTCCCCCCGCAGAGGGCGCCCCGGACGCCCCGGCTCCTCACGCTGGCCCCGCAGAGGGCGCCCCGGACGCCCCCGCCCCGCAGAGGGCGCCCCCGACGCCCCCGCCCCGCAGAGGGCACCCCCGACGCCCCGGCTCCTCACGCTGGCCCCGCAGAGGGCACCCCCGACGCCCCCGCCCCGCAGAGGGCGCCCCCGACGCCCCCGCCCCGCAGAGGGTCCCCGGGACGCGCTCACAGTCACACCTGCGCGCGCAGCCCCTCCCAGCCCGGCGCGCCCGGCCTTTCTCCCCGCGGGGATTTGCTTTGCACCCACTGAGGGTGTGCGGACTCGCGCTGGGCTGGGGTCTGCGTGCTTAGACGCCCGAGCCTGGCATCGCCTTGGCGTTCACCCAGTCGCACAACTGTGCACAAAAGCGTGCGCCTTGTGGGAACATTGTTCCCACAGACGGCCAGACACAGACGGGCGCTGCACACGGGCACACACCCACCTGCCCTGTACACAGACACACGCTCCCACCCGAACTCTCACTGTAAGTTGTTTATTTTTCATAAACAGCAGCCATTTCTCTGCCACCTTCCAGATTCTTCCAGGGGCCAGGTAGGTACCCCTGGTGCGATTTACTTCTCATTTGTTCTCTAAATTGTCTCACTTCTTCCACTCGCATAAGCTTGTTTTAAGGGGAGCTTTGTTTCACACAACTCCCAGGTGGAAAACTGGCATCCTTTGTTATAAGTAAAAGGTCACTGTAAAAATAGTGACATTGAGAACAAAATCGTTTTTAAATCTAGCTGGTTTTTAAATCTAGCTGGACACTGGACTGAGAACTGCCCTCTAATTTTAAAAGTGCGTTAGCAAGGGTAAGAGAGGCGTTTCTGACACAAGAGCACCAAACGGAGCTGGAGCCGTGTTCCTTGGTGTCATCAGGATTGAAGGAGAATTGCAAAGGGTGCAACACCCACCCCACCCCCATGCTGTGATGGGGAGTGAGCAGGGAACAGGCCTCAGCTACGGTGAGGAGTTCTTTAAGATCCCCCAGGCAGAGCTGGCCAAGAAGGCCAAGGCTGCGGCGGGCTCTCGGGGCCCTGAGGCGGGGCGGCCTGGGCTGGGGTAGGCCCCAGACAAGTTCTCCAAACACATCGGGGTGGAAGCTTCTGGACTTGGGTGACTGTGGGAAGTGTGCCTTCCAGAAGGGGCAGCACGTGCCTTGTTTTCTGCAGCCTCTCAAAGCAGTGGTTCTTCAGGGCCAAGAAGCAGCCTGAAAAAAACACCACCAATATCAGATAATTTTAGAGTGGCTAATGAGACAGTCATTTTCTTGCTGCCTCCTGGGGCAGGTGTTGGGCACCCTTGAGGCAGGGAAGCCCTGGGGGACGGGGTTGGGAGGAGGCTGGCCCTACACTAATGGGGCCCGCACTGTAGGTCCAGTGGCCTGTCCTGAGCACCCCAAAGAGCAGCACAGGGGCTGCTCCCCACCTCTGCCAACTGGTGGGGCCCGGCATGGTGGGGTGGGCTGGCACTCTCTGGGACCAACCCAGCCAGAGGTGGGTATGGGCAGAGACAGGTGCTGTTTGGAGCAAGCAGGTAAAGTCCAGTCCCTAGGAGGGCCCCATGGGCTGAGTCACCCTGTCTACCCAGTGTCTGGACCCTAGAACACGCTCCCGGTTCCGGCCCAAGGGGTCTGGGCCTTGAGTTTCCCTGAACTCATGCCACCCCCTACACACCACACACACTTACTCCCTCAGGTCCAAAAAAAATGCAAAGAAAAATAAAGCAAGGAAACAGTTGTGTTTCCTTGTCACAATAGACCGGGCAGCTCCCTTTCTGCTACATCTTCTCTCCCTCCTTTTCAAAGATAAAACATACGCACACACACATACAACTGGGTCACACTTGGGCACATCCTCCCACAGTCACACGCTCCCAGGCTCCCAGGCGGCCCGCTGTGGGAACATCCCTCCCTTCTCCTCCAGCCTCTCTGAACTCAGGGTCTTTCCTGGGTATGTTGGGGCCCCACGTGCACATCTCCCCTTCTCACCTCTCCAAGTCTGGTGAGCGGAGGTTAGTCCACCTTGCCCTCCCCTTTGCACTGGGGTGTGTGGGCTCATCCCCCCCCCGCCCCCCCACCCTCCAGCCCTGTGCCCTGAGTACCCTCCGTGACTTCCATGCTTCATGGAAACTTGTCTGGTCCCCCACTCCTCCCACAAGGCAGTCCTGGCCTCTTTGCCCTGTGTGCACTGGACTTTGGGGTAGAGGGGAGATGGGGGTTGGTGGGGCTGCAGGGTCCCCTCTTATTTGTACATACTTGTTTGTGCATACCTTTCTCCCCGCTCCCCTCTTCCATGCCCTAGTCCACCTCCAACACCACTCCATCCCTCCCAGCACCCACCACCCGAAAGGGCTGTACATCCGTGAGCCTGTCCCCTTAAGGGCCTCCGGGCAAGGGTGTTCTGGACACGCGCCCAGAAGCAGAGCTGTTGCCTGCCAGGCGTGTGAACACTTGATCTGCACGAGTGAAGCCAACCTGCTGCCAGGATGGCCGTGCCAGCTCTCCCTCCCCAGCTAGGACCAAAAGTCACTCTACCCCATATCCCCTCCAACGTGGGGCACTGGCAGTCCCCCCGATGTCTGCCTGTCCAACAGGTGTAAAGTATAAAGTGGGGTGGTGGTGTTCAAAGCTGCATCTCTCTCCTTACCAAAGATTTTCATCATCTCTTCATGTGCTTCCTGGATTTTGTTTTCTTTTTCTGGAAATTGCCCATTCATAATCCTTTGTCATTTTCTATTGGGTTCCTTGCCTACTTCCTGGTCATCGTTGGCTTTAGACATTGTGGCTACCACCTACTATTCTGTCAACTCTCTTTTAACTTTGTCCAAGTTCTCCTTTGTTGAACAGAATTGCTTAATTTTAGTGAAATCAAATGCATCAGCTTTTTTTTTTTTTTTTTTTTTGTGGGGGGGGTAGCGGCTTGTTCTGGTTTGCTAATGCTGCCAGGATGCAAAATACCAGAAATGGATTGGCTTTTATAAAAGGGGGTTTATTTGGTTACACAGTTACAGTCTTAAGGCCATAAAGTGTCCAAGGTAAGGCATCAATAATTGGGTACCTTCACTGGAGGATGGCCAATGGCATCCGGAAAACCCCTGTTAGCTGGGAAGGCACGTGGCTGGTGTCTGTTCCAGAGTTCTGGTTTCAAAATGGTTTCATCTTCAATAAAAGAAAAAGGGAAAGTTAAAAAGCTTTGGATTCCATTAGGATCTAGGAGATGGCCCTGGGGCAGGGATGGAGGGGTAGAAGAATGGGGCCCATGTCAGTTTGACCATATGGACCATGCTTGGGTTGAAATAGTATGTGGGGGGGGGGGTGTTTAAATTGTATTTCTTTGACTGAAAGGACAGGGACATGTGTTCCAACCCAGTTCAGCCCCAAGACCAAAGAACACACCAGGCACAGAGTTAGACATGAGTTTGAAAGGACTTACAGACAGGAGATGGTTCCACAGCGGCAGCCAGCTGGGAAAGATGGAAGTTAGCACTCCACAAAGAGGAGTGCCGGGGGTGGTTCATAAGGGAAGGGTCTTGTGACACAGGGGTGTGGAGATTTGTTATCAGCAGGGATCAGGAGAAGGAGTTTTAACGCTTTGTGGCTACATGCAATAACTCACTTTCACTATGAAGGGGTGGGTGTCTGGGATCTGGATCCCACAAAATGTGTGGGACTTAAGCCTTTACCCTGGTTTGTCTAATCTGGTTCTAAGAGTTCCAAATTAATTTCCCCCTTTTGGGAGAAAGATATGTGTGCTTGGAATAATCCAAGGAAATCTCTTCCCATAAGGTAAATTGGGGCAAAGGAGACTAATAAAAATTGTTGAGTGCCTTGTAAAGACAGAGAAGTCAGCCCCAGTACCTATTAGAGCCTGTATACCCACTGTGCTGGTTTGGATGTATTATGTCCCCCGGAAAAAGCCATATTCTTTGATGCAATCTTGTGGGGCAGATGTTTTAGTGCTGATTAGATTAGAATCCTTTGAGTGTTTGCATGGAAATGTGCCCCACCCAACTGTAGGTGATAACTCTGATGAGATGTTTTCATGGAGGTGTGACCCCACCCATTTAGGGTGGGCCTTGATCATTGGAGCCATATAAATGAGCTGACAAACAGAAGGAACTCAGTGCAGCTGTGAATGACGTTTTGAAGTGCAGCTGAGAAGGACGCGTTGAAGAATGCAGAAAAGCTGAGAGAGTAGCTGCGGATGAGAGACAGTTTGAAGATAGCTGTTGAATGTAGACTCTTGCTCCAGAGAAGCTAAGAGAGGAAAAACTCCCCAAGAGCAACTGAGAGTGACATTTTGATGAGGAGCTGTGGCCTAGAGAGGAATATCCCGGGAGAAAGCCATTTTGAAACCAGAACTTGGAGCAGACGCCAGCCACGTGCCTTCCCAGCTAACAGAGGTTTTCTGGACACCATTGGCCATCCTCCAGTGAAGGTACCCGATTGTTCATGCATTACCTTGGACACTTTATGGCTTTAAGACTGTAACTGTCTAACCAAATAAACCCCATTTTATAAAAGCCAATCCATTTCTGGTGTTTTGACTTCTAGCAGCATTAGCAAACTAGAACACCCACCTTTCCAATTATCAGATCTATTTCGCCTAAAGATGTGATGTGGACAATTGGAAAAAGCTCTGCTGTATCCACGGGGTCAAACTGAAAGGCACCTTGCTTTCTTACAGGGCAAAGAGCATTAGGGGGTTGCTGCTGTTTTCAGGTAGTTTGTGGCAGTCTCTTTGCCAACGTCCAGGTTATTTACAGTAATTACAAGTATTAGCATCACATCCTGAACCCTGGTGCTTAAGGGGTTCACCGGTGGCTTATTTAGCTGCTGTAATTGGAAACTCAATTTGTGTTAATTGTATTTGTGCTGTTTTAGCTTGGGAGGATTTCCTTCCATCAGCCTTTTTAAAAGTGCGATCTAATTGATCTATAAGATTTACTAAATCATTAGGTTCCATGGTGGCCCAGTGTAGTTGTTCACATATTAGAGCCGCAGCTTAGTTCTTCTGAAAGGCCATTAATAAAAGCATTAAATAGTATTAAATAGGATTAAGAGCATTAAATAGGGTTGAGGTTTCATAGTTAATATGGTCAAGACCTGAGAATTGTTTAAAGTTTTTTTTTTTTATTCGAGCCTGTTATAATATTCATATATGGGCTCATCAAGTTTCTGGGTACATTGCAGGATTTTTCTCCAATCAATAATTTAGGGAAAAACTTCAGGTATGACCTTATGACCTTATATAAAATCCCTTAACTTAGTTTAAATGCTTCAGTTCTGTGAGTAGCTTTGTTTTGAAAAGTAGGGATCTTTCCAGTAGCTTTGTGGATCCAGATTTTGGCATGACCTTCGCTAGCAGTCATGTGAATTAATTGGTAGAGGTCTGAGCATCCAGGCTCAAAAGACTGAATGATAAGACTGAATTCTTGTGCAAAATCCACTGGGTCTTCAGTAGGTTTTGGGAAATCTTATCACTGGAGAAGGGGAGTTCAGCTAACCTAGGACATAGACGAGGAAGACAGGAGGGGTGAAAAGGAGGGTTAGAAAGTCAGGGGTTCTGGATAATTTTTCAAGCTTGATAATGTACTTAGATTAGTCTTTGTTAATTTAGTATTTGTTTCTTGAAGAGAGGCAATTTTAGTAGTAGTTGTACATTGGGAAACTTCCAAGTACTAATTAAAATAAGTATCCCATTTGTTCTGCTTGTTTTTAGAGCCTCTATTTTCTAGTTGAGCATGAAAATATAACAATTTAGTCACATCAGAAGATCCTCATCATGGCCATTAGAATTCAAGATTTTCTCCAGTGTGCCAGGTTCAACGGGATAAGATTTTACATGAGGCAGGACCATAATTTCTGTTCATGAAGCTAGCTGGTGCGCTAGATGTTCATGCACCATTAGAGTTCTTGAATGGACTGGAGCCCATTCTTCTAGTTAGTTCTGATTGTGAGCAGAGCTAAAGCCTAAATCTGAGGCAAGCTGTCTGGATTTGGGGCAAGTGTGATGTTTTACAGTGTGCCTTTCACAAGATAATTGTTGTACCTGGCGGCCCAGCCTGTGACCAGATGTCCCCGGTTGCAAAGAAATTGTCATGAGGTTGGCGGGCAACCTTGTGTCAATCTAATCCATGGTGACCACCTTATCTTTTCATGGGAGTCTTGTTTTGCGGAAGCCAAGGCTTCTCATCAAAAGATGGCAAGCAGCAAACACTAAACACACACACAGACACACACAAAGGTGGCAAGTGCTCTAATAGCATTTAAGTGCCCATCCCAGGCCCACCAAAATAATTATTTGATTACTGACAGTCAGAACGACGTCAAGTTGATTGTTAGGGAGGCACACCTCCACTGAAAAGAGCTCATTACCAAAGTGGGAAGTTTTTAAGTCCCATTCCAGTACTCGCCAGACAAGGAAAAATTTCCTTGTATACCAAAAAGGGCAAACACAAAAGGACTTCTGTCAATAACCCAAACCAAAAGAACCAAAATTCAAAATGCTCTTTACCAGAAGAAACCCAAAGAAAGTGATAACATTGTATAGAGAAAGCCCTGGGGGCCCCTCAGAGCCAATAAAACAAAACCAAAAACCCACATGCTCTTTTGAGTTCCATCTTTATCTTTTGAAATTTAAAATCCTCACAAAGACAGTTGACCCAGAGAGCATATCCAGCCCCTAGTTCATTACCTTTGGCCCAGTACAAAATAAAGCCCACCTGCCCTAAACATACCCCTATAAGATGGACAAAGCCTGGTCCAATCAGTAGGAGTCAAACTGATTTCCTTCGTATGTCTACAAAAATAAAAATCCTTTGCCATCCCTAGAACCCCAAAGCTATTTCCATTTTGGCTTCTTTTGCAGCAGCAAAACTTTGGTGTCCAGAGTAAAATGCTGTAGTACACAAGCTCTTTCACAAAAGGCTAGAACAGGTTTGGAGCAGACAGGGCTCACCACGAGGAATCCAGGGCCGTGGGGGAGATAAAAGAGCTCAAGGGGCTTGTTCCAGTTGGCTAATGCTGCTGCTATGCAAAATACCAGAAATGGATTGGCTTTTATACAGGAGGTTTATTTGGTTACAAATTTACAGTCTGAAAGCCATGAAGATGTCCAAATTAAGGCTTCAACAAAGTATACCTTCACCTAAGGGAGGCCAATGGCATCCAGAAAACCTCTGTTACCTGGGAAGGCACGTGGCTGGCATCTGCTGAATCCAGGTTGTGTTCCAGCTCCTCTCTCAGCTCCTGTGCATTCTTCAAAATGTTGCTCGTAGGGCATTTATCCTCTCTTAGCTTCTCCAGAGCAAAGTGTCAGCAAAAGCCTGCTTTCAAAGGCTGTCTCCAAAATATCTCTCTAAGCTGCAGCTGCACTGAGCCCCTTCTGTCTGGGCTCTTACAGGGCTACGGTAAACTAATCAAGGCCCACGCTGAATGGGCGGGGCCACACCTCTGTGGAAATCATCTACTCAGAGGAATCACCCACAGTTAGCTGGGTCACATCTCCATGGAAACAACCTAATCCAAAGATTCCAACCTAATCAATACTAATACGTCTGCCCCCACAAAATTGCATTGAAGAACATGGCATTTTGGGGGACATAATACATCTAAACAGGCATAGGGCTCTTAACGGAAACCTGCTGGAATCCAATGGCAGGCAGCTCCGGAGTCAGGTCAGTGATCACTTTGGATCCCATTTCTGACACCACGTAATGTCAACCAAGAAATAAACTAAGCTGCAAGGAAACAAGGGGTTTTTTGGGGTGGTGTCTTAGAGTTGCAATTTGGGGAGCACAGATTCAGGTAATTGCCCAAATTGTGTTCCATCTTGACATTTCCAGGCAAGGGCTTTTAAAGGGAAAGATTAGATAAGTTGTTTGTGGCTGGTGGATATTTGGGGGTGGGGGGGGGAGCTGCAAATGTCCTTTGGCTTAATAGTGTACTGGTTCTTTATCTTGTGGTTTGCTTGTGCTGCCCTGATGTCCTCGGGGTTCTAAGGAACATGGTTGCTTGAGGCTCTGCACCCTGTGGCAGTTTGTGACATCTGTCTCACACCTGCTCCAGAGTTACCTCCAGAAAGGCCTCCCAACTCCAGTTTAAATCCCTTAGCCATAGTACCTCTATTTTGTTTTATTTCTTTTAATAGTCTTTATCTGTTTTAAGTATAAACTTTCTCTAGCCTCAAAACATTTTCTGGGAGTCCCTTTCCGTGGGATCCCCGGGTCCAGGGCCTTCCCCAAGTGCCTGGAAGACTCGGCTTTCTTGACCTAGGACAGTTAAGGTTTGACCTGCTCTCCTTGTCAAAGCAGGCCTCCGATGCTAAATGTCATCTATAGTTTGCCCTCCCAAAACTCCCTGAGGTACTGGAATCTACAAGATAATCTATAATCCCCCCCTTTCCTGTTGACTATAATTGATCCCCCCCTACATCACAAGACCCCTCGCTCCTCTCATACCCACTGGAATGTCTTTGTCCTAACCCTTATAAACCACTCCTTGGCACCCCCTGCTTTTGTGGAGAAGCTTCATGTGGGGCTCTGAACCTGTCACCATTCAGAGCAGCTCCTGAATCCATTCAGAGAAGCTCCTGAATTCAGGGCAACGTGACCGACTTCCCACCCTGTAGGTAAGCCCCAGAATAAAAGCTCATGTCTCAGAAAGTGTCCGGTGCTTTCTTTAGTCCTTCGGCTGCAAAAACCCTCTTGGGTCATGACATTTACTTTTTTATTCTATTACCTGGAATAACTTGTAAAAAACAGAAATCATTTAAATCTTCTTTTTCCTTAATTAGTTTTGCCAAAAATCTGCTCTCATGAGGAACCAGCTCTTGAGTTTACTCATCTTTATTGTCCTTTGGTCCTCGATGCTATTCCCCGCGTATAAAAAGTTGAAGAACTTCAATAACTTCTGACACCAGCTGCAAAACCTGCAGTTAACTCCAGTTATCAGCTACGAGGCAATTCAATTCGATTCTGACTCTAACAGCCCCGGGGTTAGGCCAGACCCCACAGGCTAAGGGCAACCCCCTCTGAGACTGTCCTTCAGGCACCAGCTGCAAGTTTGGGGTCCCAGGTCACCCCCACTTCTGGCCAACTAGCTACAAATTCGGGTTTCCACCACCCCCTCAGGTTCAATCATTTGCTAGAATGACTCAGAAGTCCCAGAAAGCGCTATCCTTGTAATAATTCTAGTTTTATTACAGTGAAAGGATACAAATAAGAAGAAGCCAAAAGAAGAGATAAACAGGGTGAGGTCGGGGAGGGTCTCAAACGCAAGCTCCGTGTCCTCTCCACTAGCAGTTAGCCCCCTCCCAGACCTCCAGGATTTAGGGGGTTCAGAGCCCCAACCCCCAAACACAGGGTCTTTCCGGTGGGGCACCCCCACGCTAAGACTGCAGGTGTGGCTGACCCCTCCCTGTTGTCTCATTAGCATATGAAATACCAGGTAGGTCCTGGGTCAAGTTCATAGGAAATGCCGGATTCAGAGTTTGCTTCCTCAGGAACTGAGAACCGCGACCGGCCAAGTGTTTTCATTATAGCACAGATAATGTCTGCGGTCTACACTATGAGAAATAAAGCCAGGCTTTTTCGAGTCCCAAAGGAAATGATATTGAATAAAGAGAAGAGAGTGGAGGCTGGGATCTCAGCCCCAAAACTCAGAGGAACTAAAAAAACAGTGCTGAGCCCTGCTGGGGGAGAGGGGAGGTAGCAGGACTCCTCTGTTTTCACCCATCAAGCAGGAAGTCACAGATAACGCCCCAAACTGATGGGTCAAGAAATAGCAGTATAAGCCCATTATTTAGAGATAAAGCGGAAACCGCCAGAAGAACCAGATAAAAGAGCTGAAGGCTTTGCCGCTAGGGGGTGGGCTGGGGAAGGAGCAGGGCAGGGGAGTATTTATATTCATCAGCTCCTACGTACAATTGACTTTTTAAAAATTGTGTTCTAATGTTATTCTGCTAAAATGTCTTTAATGTTGTGAGTACTTGCAGTTCAGCCCCAAGTGGGGCTGTCTCGCAGGCGCTGGTTGGACACTGGCCCAGCTCCGTCCTGGGTTCTGGTTCTCAACTTCCCCAGGACTTGCTGCTCCCCAGATGCTCCGGGGGGCTGAGTGTGGGATCCCGGGTCAGGATGGGGTGGGGGCTCCTCCTGGAAGCAGCCAGTCCACCACCCCCATTGCACTTGACATCTTACGGGAGCTCTGCAGGCTCTCCGGGTCGGGGCACTGCACTCGTGCAGCTACACCAGTTGGGACCACAAGGTTACTGAACAGGGCACCCAGTGCCCGGCCCAGCGCCCATCCAGAGGTTGGAGCCGCGGAGAGAGTGCTGGCCAGGAGCCCCGGGGCTCCCTGGGGTCAGCACCCCCAGCTCCCAGCTGGCCCCGGCTCCTCCCTGCTCACCCTCACCCCAAATCAGCAGGGCCTCTCAGGGGCGGCTCAGGAGGATGGCAGCCCCCAAATCAACCACCCCCCCTCCTCGCACATCCAAGCCCTGGAGGACTCCAAATTGGACCACTGAGGCCAGGGTGGTTAAGCCAGTGGTGCAGCTGTAACCGAGAGTTTAGAATTAACAAATAATTCTGATTACTGGATATTCATATATATGCTTTTCTGACTTTCTCATATAATATAAAATGACCAAGGGATAATGTATGAGTTTGCCGAAGTGTAACCAGTTGCCTTGATGTCTGTTAATGGTTGTATAACTATCTAGCCTTTATCTTGTGATTGCAAAAACCTCGTGACTGGCCCCCATTTATAACCCCTAATCCTGTTTTTCAGCTTTAGAGTCTGATGATCACAAAAGACAGCCCCTCATGTTTATTCATGAGGGATCTTGAGTCAGCCCAGAACTAACCCACCCCAAATTCCTAAGCTGTCTTGCTAGATAAAGCTGGATCTAACCACAATGGGCCCTCCTGACATGCGCAGTAGCTTAGACTTTAACCTGTAAGTGACCTATGCCTCATTATAATACTAAAAGTCATGCCTGTCATCATATTAAGGCTGCTGTTTTTTACATACATTCTGTGACTAAGCAGGTAATCAGTCTGCACATGCTCAATAATTAGATCACCTCTAATTACATCATCTGGAGGCACTGTGCTCATTATCCTAAAACCTGCCCATCATTTGATGCTATAAAACTATCAAAATTACTGCCGTTCGGGGAGACAGATTTTCAGGCCAACAGGCCATCGGATCTCCTGCTTCGCACTTAGCAATAAACTTTCTCTCCCTTGGAAACCCTGGGGTCTCAGGAATTGGTCATTTGAGCGCATCGGGCAGAGAACCTCCCACCATGTGTGCACATGGTGGCAGCAGTCGTGGGTCCATGTTTCCCTGAATATCGCCGACCATGGTCCACCCCTAGCCAGAAGTTCACAGTGTGCGCGGCTTGAGGTTGATCCAGAACTGCCCTGTGCTCACCACCCTGCCACGTGCCCCGTGATCAGTGGCTCGGGCTTGGGAGGGCAGCCAAGGCTAAGTTGGGGGCCCAGTCCCCCAGCTCACCACGGCTCGGGCGCACTGTCTCTGGACCCACTGCAGGCCTTCCCTGGAAGTGAGAGAGGGCACCGGGGTGGGGACTGGGTTGCTGGACCAGTGGGGGCCTGGTCCACATCATTTCTGCCCTTCCTATGTAAAACCTTGTGCCTCACTTGTAAACTGAGGATGTATTAGGAGGATTAAATGAGAGGGTCCTCAGCACAGCCAAGAGCTCAGTAAATGGCAGCAACTGTCTACGCTCTCCCTGCCGAGCACGCCCAGGAGTGAGTGGTTCTCCCACTCCCATGGGACAGAAGACAGCTCCTGTCCTCCTCGGCCAAGGGTCTCCCATGGCTCTTCCCAGAGGGCCACATCCCCTGGGCTGAGCTGAAGACGGACCCCTCCAGCCCTCCTGCCTCACCCCGGGATATTCCCAGAAGCCTTTTCTGCTCCCAGGTTCTCTGCTTGTCCAGGCTGGGCCGTGAGCAGGGCCTTGGCGTGTTCTGGGTGGCAAAGCACCACCCGAGGGCCCTCCCATGCCCACCAGGGGCCCAGGGGTCCCCTTTGGGCCGATTAACTCCATCCCTGAGTGGGGGAAGGAGTGGGGGCCAGGATGCAAGGCCCAGATGAGCTTTTCCCAGCCCCCCTCCCCACCTCCACCCCATCTTGGGGTGCCACCCAGCTAGTTCCAGAAGGCAGTGGGGAGCACCCTCCTCTCTGACTTGCAGGGCCCCGAGTGTCATCTATCTCAGACCCGGTCCTGGCTACCCAAACCAGACTCCAAGGTTCTGGCTTCATCCTGAGGCAAAATCAAGGACTGCAGAGGCCGGGCTGGTGGCTCTGCCCAGGGAGGAGTGGAGGATCCCCACAAAGCAGAGGAGCCCTCCTCCATTTCCCCCTTTCCCCTCCCTCCCCCTCCCCCTCCCCCCTCCCCCTCCTCTTCCTCCCACACTTCTCCCTCCTCCTCTCCCCACTTCTCTTTCAGCAGATATTTCTTGAGCACCTACTAAGTGCCAGGGACCCTCAAAGCGGACGGGACAAAGTCCCTGCGCCGGGAGCTTGCTTTTCTCCACCTCACTGTGCATCCAGGAGCAAACCTGTCAGTTACGCGCTTCCTTCACATCGTTGCAAACATGGCCACAAATGATTGCTGGAATGATCTCGTTCCGTCTTAGGCCAGGTCTCCCCAGAAGGCAGAGCCCAAGACCAGGGTTTGTGGGCAGGAGGCTTACTTGGGGGCGGGTTCCCCGGAACAGGAGTAGGGGAGCAGGGGAGTGAAGCAGGGCAGGGGGACGAGCCGACCCAAGGACGTGAGCCCCCGGGGACCTCTGAGGACACATGCCCAGTGTGCCTTAGGAGTGTCCCCACCCATGGGGCGGGTGGGGGGAGACTGTTGTCCCTGTTGGTCAGGGGTCACCCCTGAGCCGACTCCTGGTTTCCCAGGACTCACCGGTGAGGCCACCAGGTGGTTCCCGCAGGTGTCCCATGCCAGGCAGGCCTCAGGGCAGAAACCGGACTGTGGCATCCTCCAGGGTGGGGACCAGGAGCTCCCTCTCTCCCCTGCACACAGCAGGGGCTGAGTAAACACCGGCTGCCTGGAGGGAGCCTGGAGCCACCCCCCGGGGTGGTGCTGACCCTGCTTGGGGCCTGGCTGCCTGGCTCCAGTCCCTGCCCTCTCACCAGGGCAGGTGGGGAAGGAGGGGGCCCCCAGTTCCCCAGTGCCCAGGGCCAGAGGGCCGAGGAGTTTGGATGGACATGGAGGCCCCATGGGGGAAGGGACGGGACCTGCACAGGGTCCCTCAGGTAGGAGAAGATCCTTCTCTGGGGGATGAAGTGGACAATGGTGGAGGGTGGTGTGAAAGCAAACAGGCCTCCAGCCAGCTGGGCCGCTTTTAGAGAGGAATCAGAGAGGTCAGGAGACAGAGTTTGCAAGACACTGACCCGACATTATAATCTCACTTCACATTCAGAAAAGAGGTAAAAACAGGACGGCCTCTTGCAGATTCAGGTAAAACTCAGTCTGAACCCCACCTCCCAGGCCTGGGCAGCTCAAGCCCCACTTCCCTGCTCTGCCTCAGAGCCCACCAGGCCTGCTGAATCCCTCACCTCATCAGGCCCTGTTGTGAGGGACCCCCACTGTCCACTGCCACGAGAAACCCAGTCGTCCTTGGCATTTTGATGAGTCGGCCTGTTACTGAAGATTAGGGTGGGGTGCGGAGAGAAAGGCACATCACGCACAGCCCTGGCCTGGTGCCCTCCACCCCTGCAAGCCTGACCCAGGACCCGACAGCTGTCCCCGGGATCCGGAACCCCCAAAAGACTCCTGGAAGGGCATAGAGCTGCCTTCTTTCTTGACAAACCACCCGTCTTCCTATATGCTTTTTGCAACCCTCCCTTAGGAATTGCTAATGAATACATTGCCTCAATCTCATTACTTATTGTTGTCATAATACACAGCACATGAAGTAAGAGGTGGACAAAATAATCATCTTGGTGGGTGGAGACACCAGAAGATGGTCTTTGTCAGCTAAATATCCCTTGTTCCTTCCTTTGACAACAGAACCCCACTTTCTAGTGGGGGAGCCCAGTGCAAGTGATCGGCGTGAAACTGACCACTTCCGCCCAAAGTGAGGGTCCAGGCCGGCCACTCGGGAACCGAATCTTCCAGGCCCCTGGCCTGGGTTCAGGGGCGAGGGTGATGCAAGCCAAGCCCCTCAAAGGCAAACCAAGACGAAAATGTCAGGAAAGAGTCGTTTTCTGTTTGTTGGTGTCACTGGATCCAAAACTAAATAAATAAAAGCCTAAAATTGATGTGGCCACATTTGCCACCTGTAAGAACAGGGAGGAGAAAGGGGGAGAGAGAGGGATGAGGGGCGTGATGCTTGAGCTCCTGGATCCAACGTGCCCAAAGTCAGACATGCCAGTCATCTTCCAGTGAATTGAATTGAGACAATCAATTCACTTTGGATTGAGTTGGGTTTCTGTTGCATGAAAATAAAAAGCGTCCCGATGAAAACAAATAGAAGAGGGTCTTGGGAGGCAGCCCTGGTACTCCAGTGACTCATTCGCTGGCCACGTGAGATGTTCGTCAGCGCGCAGGACAATCTGTGCGATCGGTTCAGCAGTGGGTCATTGCACAGATGAGCTGAGACCAAGCAGAGGCCACCAGGAGCTTCCCCAGGGGGCCAGTACTTAAAACGTCATGGGAATAAATCAGTCGTTGGTATCCGTTTGCTCCCTCCCCAGTGATTCCTTAAATAACTAGTTAAATAGAAACTGGCCTCACCCTACTGAAGTATTCAAGAAGGGAGAGAAAAGCTTCTTGGTAACACTAGTCTCCCTTTGAGTATTTTTGCAATTTCTCCTCTTGGTGAATATTTTTGCAATGCTTATTCACTAGATGTCATTGTCAATGGTAAGTCAGTAAATCCAAACCAGATATTGTGCAAAGTCATGGTGACTTGTCCAAGAAATGACTATTTCATCATCTACATTGTAAATCCTAGAATCCACCTCCCCAAAGGTGTGGCTTGGACACGCCCCCTCCCGTTGGGCTGGAACCTGGAGGGATAGGGACAGAGACAGGTGGATCTAGAATATTCTAGCCCGGTGATGCTGTACTTTCAGTTGAGTGACAAAATCTTTTTTCAGCAGCTGTTGTTTGCGGAGTTCATATCCTCAGTTGAACTTATATCTAATTAATACACAAACTGAAGCAAGAACTATAAAGAAGTGAGAATTGCTTAGGAAGATTTGTTCAGCCCCTGGAAGTGAATCTGTTTCTGTAAACAATATATTTTTTAGAAAAGCAGCTGCTGCACAGCCACACCAAATACACATTGAAAGAATATTGAAAGACTTTGGTGTAGAGCAGGAGCAAATACTTGCTGCCAGGAGCTCTATCTCACAGTCCACCCTCAGCACACAAAAGCGTTTGCTGCCATAAGGTGATTTGTGTGTCAGTATTATATAACCCTTATTCAAAAGCCACTTGCGCCAATAAGCACACGAAAAGTTGCTCAACTTCGTTAGACATCAGGGAAGTGAAAATTAGAACTGCAATGGGATACCATTTCACACCCATTAGAAAAATTAAAAACACTGATAATCCCTGGTGTTAACAAGAATAAGAACCAACTGAACTTCACACATTGCTGGTGGGAGTGTAAAGTGTCTCACCACTTTGGAAAAGTGCTTGTGTTGTCTACTGAAGCTCCACTCCCAGGTATATACCCAAGAGAACTGTGTGTGTGTGTCCACCAAAAGACTTTTAAAAGAGTGTTCATAGTAGCTTTATTCATTATTGACAAAAATTGGATATAACCTAAATGTTAACCTATAGGAGAGTGGATAAACTGAGATATGATCACCCGATGGAATGCTCCCCAGAAGTGAAAGAGGACAAACTACTGCTACCCGCAATGAGGGTGAATCCCATAGAACGTGATGCTGAGCAAAAGAAGCCACACAGAAGAATATGTAATATATAACTCCATTTACAAAAAATTTGAAAACACTCTAAACTAATCTATGGTGTCAGAAATCAGAATAGTGTGTACCTTGAACAAGAAGAGAGCACAAGGGGAAACTGGAGAGCTAGAATATTCTAGATCTTGATCTGGGTGGTGGTTGCACAGGTATATATATGTAGATAAAATTCACTGAGATGTCCACTTAAGACCAATGCATTTCATAGTATTTGCAAGAACTTTATAATGAAAACTACAAAACATTGCTAAGAAAAATTAAAGAAGACCTAAATAAATTTAAGACATTTAAATACGCTCATTGATTAGAAGAATCAAAGTCGTTAAGATGTCAATTCTTTCCAAATTGATATATAGATTCAATGCAACCCAAGCAAAATCTCAGAAGATATTTTTGTGGAAATTGAATGTGCAAACCCAAGTGACCTAGGATAGCCAGGGCAAACTCAAAGAAGAACAAAGCTGAAGGACTTACATTTCCAGATATTGAGATTTATTATAAAACTACATTAATTAAGACAGCATGTTTTTCTTGGAAGGGTAGACGAATACAACAAAATAGAGTCTAGAAACAGACCCACATGTGTACAGTCAGCTGAATACAACAAAGATCCCCCTGCGGCTCAGAGGGGAGAAGATGGGTGATCTGATCTCACACGTAAAAATTAACTCAGGATGGATCATAGCACTTGTCTTGGTTTGCCAGGGCCGCCATAACATAGTACCACAAACTGGGTGGTATAAGACCACGGAAATGTATTGTCTCACAGTTCTGGAGGCCAGAAGTTCAAAGTCAAGGTGTTGGCCGGGCTGTCCTTGCTCAACGTCTGTAGGGAAGAATCTGTTCCGGGCGTCTGCCCTGGCCTCTGGCAGGTTGACGGGCAATCCATGGCCTCCTCTGTCTCGGCCACCACCCGGCGTCCTCCGCTCTGTCTGTCCGTGTTGCATTCTCCCCTTCCCATGAGCTCACGGCTCATATTGCATTAAGGCCCACCTGATCCAGTCCAGTTTGACCTCATCTTAACCAATCACATCTTCAAAGACCCAATTGCCAAATATGGTCACATTCCCAGGACTGGGGGTCAGGAAAGGAACACATCTTTTGGGGGACATAATTCAACCTATAACAGCAATAAACATTGAAGAACACAAAGGAAAATTGCTTCATGATTTGGGGGCCAGCAAAGATTTCTTAAATAGAAACAAAAAGCACTGACTATAAAACGAAGCAATGACACAGTGGACTCTGTGGCAAACAGACTCTAAAGTGACCCCCATAGCCCCCACTTCCTGGAGTTTGCACCTTTGTGTGACCTCCCCCCTCCTCTTGAGAGTGGGCTTGACCTATGGCTTGATTACATGTACGTGATTATGTCACATGACATTGTCTTCCCCTCTCCAGCTTTGAAGAAGCAAGGGGCCATGTTGTGTGAGGCCCAAATGGCGGAGAACTGAGGGCAGCCGCCAGCCGTCAAGGCCCTCAGTCCATCAGCCTGTGAGGAACTGAAAGCTGCCAGCCATGAGAGCTTGGAAGTGGGTTCTCCCAGGTCAACTATCAGATGGGACCACAGCCCCAGCAGACATCTTGCGTGAAGCTTTCTGAGACACCAAAGCAGAGCACCCAGCTAAAACCTGTGTCCAGAACCCTGATCCACATAATCTCTCAGATAATAAATGTGTGTTGTTGGAAGTGGTCAAGTTTGTGGTAACATTCTTTTGCAGCAGTAGATAGCTAATACAGATGCCAGTAAGATTAATATATTTTTAGCAAGAGAGAGTGAAAAGACAAGTCATAGACTGGAAGGAGATATTTGGAATACATACATCCAACCAAAGATTCATATCCAGGTTATATTTAAAGAATTGCCACAGATCAATTAAAAAAAGACTGACAAATCCCAAATTGTTGGGGGGGAAAAATGGCATGACCGGAACTCTTGCACCTTGTTGGTGAGAGTTTAGAATGGCAACACCACTTTAGAAAACAGTTTGGCCCATGATACGCCGAATAGAAATGAGCATTTATAGCCACCCAGGACACACACACAAACATTTGCAGCTGGTACTATGTTATGGCAGCCCTAGCAAACCAAGACAATTGCTATGATCCATCTTGAGTTAATTTTTATGTGTGGGGTCAGATCACCCATCTTCTCCCCTCTGAGCTGCAGTGGGATCTTTGTCGTATTCAGCTGACTGTACACGTGTGGGTCTGTTTCTAGACTCTATTTTGTTGTATTCGTCTACCCTTCCAAGAAAAACATGCTGTCTTAATAATGTAGTTTTATAATAAGTCTCGATATCTGGAAGTGTAAGTCCTTCAGCTTTGTTCTTCTTTGAGTTTGCCCTGGCTATCCTAGGTCACTTGGGTTTTCACATTCAATTTCCACACGGGAAATAGCTCAAATGTCCATCAACTGAAGAACAGATCGATTATAGCCCTATGACAGAATACTACACAGCAAGGAAAAAGAACAAACTGCCCCATGCAACGCTGTGGATGAATTTCACAGAATTGTGGTGAGCGAAAGAAGCCAGACATGAAAGACGGCATATTGTATGCTTCTGTTTCTATGATATTCATGAGCAGGCAAAACTTATCCATGGTAAATAAGTCAGGAAAGGGGTTCCCTTTGGGAGGCAAAGCTGGAGATGTTCAATACCTTGATCTGCTGTGGTTGCACAGGTGTGCACATATATAAACTGAACGCTGAAAGCACCTGCCATAGGTGAGTTATAGCTCAATTTAAAAGTGGAGGGGTTCCCCGCGCAGGTGCCCCGCGCCCTCGGATCTTCTGTCCCCTGGTCTCCCGGCCTCTTCTCCCGGCCATGTCGTCCTGCAGCCGCGTGGCGCTGGTGACCGGGGCCAACAAGGGCATCGGCTTCGCCATCACGCGCGAGCTGTGCCGGCAGTTCTCGGGGGACGTGGTGCTGACGGCGCGGGACGCGGCGCGGGGCCGGGCGGCCGTGCAGCAGCTGCAGGCCGAGGGCCTGAGCCCGCGCTGCCACCAGCTGGACATCGACGACCAGCAGAGCATCCGCGCCCTGCGCGATTTCCTCCTCAAGGAGTACGGGGGGCTCGACGTGCTGGTCAACAACGCGGGCATCGCCTTCAAGACCGCTGATCCTACCCCCTTTCATATTCAAGCAGAGGTGACAATGAAAACAAACTTCTTTGGTACCCAAGCTGTGTGCAAGGAGTTGCTGCCCCTGATAAAGCCCCAAGGCAGAGTGGTGAATGTGTCTAGCATGGTTAGTGTTGGCACTCTTAAAAGCTGCAGCCCAGAGCTGCAGAAGAAGTTTCGAAGTGAGGCCATCACGGAGGAGGAGCTGGTGGGGCTCATGAACAAGTTTGTGGAAGATACGAAGAATGGTGTGCACCAGAAGGAGGGCTGGCCCAATACTGCATATGGAGTGTCGAAGATCGGCGTCACAGTCCTGTCCAGAATCCAAGCCAGGAAACTCAGTGAGCAGAGGAGAAGCGACAAGATACTCCTGAATGCCTGCTGCCCAGGGTGGGTGAGAACCGACATGGCAGGGCCAGACGCCACTAAAAGCCCTGAAGAAGGAGCCGAGACACCGGTGTACTTGGCCCTTCTGCCCCCAGATGCAGAGGGGCCTCACGGACAGTTTGTTTCAGAGAAAAAAGTGGAACAGTGGTGAGCGCCATAACAGCTCCATCCCAGCTCCAACCCTGGGTCATTTTACTCCCTGTCTTCCTTCTACCAAAAATACACTTAACACTTATCACAAACAGCCCTGTTGAGCACTGATTTTGAGTTGCCTAACTAATTTTTTGAAGTCTTTTGTGATTTCCTCTATAATACTATATATAGGGGTAAAAAGGTGTAATTGATAAAGATAATGATTGAAAATTAATAGATGAATAAATGGTTCTTTATAAATGTCAAAAAAAAAAAAAAAAAAAAGTGGAGGGAAAATAAAAAAAAAAATGCAGTCCCTTTCCTCCAAAACTTTCTAGTCATATCATAGAGAAGCTAGCAGGCAAATGAGCATTCTACTACAAAATATGTGTACCGATGAAACTTGGAGGCCCAGTGCAGTCGCAGTTGACTCATCTGGGGGGGGGGGGGTGGCGGCCGGTTGCTAAATCCTAGGCTCTCGGGATTGCTCGGAGGGTACCGGCGGCGGGGGCTCTTTCCCGGAGGCGAGGGCGAGGCGGGGGACTGGGCCCGGTCCCCGGCGGTGGCGTGCAAGGTGTGGAGGGCGGCGAGAAGGAACAGGCGAGACACGTTTCTTTTAGGGTGAGGAAGCCAAGAGAGTTTATTAGGGGAGAGTACAAGCTTATATCGGGCGGTTTAGAGGGCGGGGTAGCTGTAGGGGTTAAAGGCTTGGATTGGTTCTGAGAGGGCGCGGAGGCTGTTTGAAAAGGGGCGGGAGTTGCTCCGGTAACGAAGAGGGTGGAGGGTGCGGGTAAGGCACGGGGAGGGTTTTCTCCGGCAAGCCCTCCCCAACGGTTGTACTTTGGGGTGAGGAAATGGGGCCTGCATTCGGCTCCACTTTCTCAGGCCCGGGGGGCCGTGGAGGGCGCTACCACCCGTGCCCCACTACCTTTCCTAGGGGCTGATCAGTTCCCCTGGCCCAGGCCCGCCAAGTCGGAACTCGATAACAGTGTCCCGCAGCCCAGATGTGGTTTGGGGGCACCAAGAGAGGGAGAAACGGGGTCCACCGTGAGAGCTGGTACAAATGGCCTCAAATTCGCCTGGCTCCCCCGGCGGCAAAGCAAGGCCATTCGCCAGCACATTTCAGACTCAGACTAGGGGTCCGTGCTGAGCGGGGGAGCCTCTTATGTCAGCAAAACAGCTCAAAAAACACCTCAGCCCCAGCCTGGACCCAGCACTGTGGGATTGAGAGGATCGTCTTGAACAAAACAGGGAAGAGATGAAACAAAATAAGGTTCCAGTGGCTGGGAGATTTCAAATGGAGTCGAGAGGCACTCTGGAGGGTATTCTTATGCGCTATATAGATATCACCTTTTAGTCTTTAGTGTGTTGGAATGGTTAGAGGGAAATACCTGAAGCTGTCAAACTGCAACCCAATGACCTTGATTCTTGGAGACGATTGCATAAGTATGTAGCTTGCACAGTGTGACTGTGTGATTGTGCAAAGATTGTGGGTCACACTGCCTTTATCCAATGTATGGACAAATGAGTGGAAAAATGGGGACAAAAATTAGATGAAGAATAGGGTGGGATGGAGGGGATGGAAAGTTTTGGGTGTCGTTTTTTGCTTTTATTTTTATTTTGGAGTAAGGAAAAGGTTCAAAAATTGATTCTGGTGATGAATGCACAACTGTATGATGGTGCTGTGAATAATTGTGCACTGTGGATGACTGTAGGGTGTGTGAATATATCTCTATAAAACTATATTTTTTAAAAAAGTAAATGAACAAAGGGGGGCGGAGGGGAATGGGATGTTTTGGATGTTCTTTTTTTGTTTTTATTTTTTATTTTTTGGAGTTATGAAAATGTTCAAAGACTGTGGTGATGAATGCACAACTATATGACGATACTGTGAACAACTGATTATACACTTTGGAGGATTGTATGTTATGTGACTATAGCTCAACAAAATTGCATGAACAAAACAAAACAAAATACCGGCTCAGCCCCCACAGAAAGCCCAGGTAGGGGTTCTAGATCAGAGGGCTTTGGGGCTGTCCCAGACAGACTTTGCAGGGGGTGGGGGGTGGGCAAGGAGAGGAGAAACCATCTAGAGGAAGGCGGTGCTTGCAGAGAGACGATGCTCTGGAGGGGTAGATGGAAGCTACAGAGATCTAGGGGGAAAGTCATGGAGGGCTCAAATGCAAAACCACAAGAATGTGGATTTTATGCTGTACAGGAAAGGGGAAACTACCAATTACCTACTTGGAGAGGAACTTGCAACATGACGATATTTATTGTTTCATTCTAGACTCAAGTGCCCTCCTGACGTCGTGGCTGAAAATTTCAAACTTCAAGTTTTGCAAAAGGTCAGTTCATTATCTGTTTTTTTTTTTTTCCTTTTGCTATTAGGTGAGATGACTTCTATTAAAAGAAGGAAACTGTAGTCAACAGCTTATTTGTACAACATATATGGCAAAAGAAGAGGTGCTGTTTTCTCAAGACTTGGAGGTAGCCCAAGAGCTAACAGTGGTGACGGCATCTTTGAAACTGGGTTTTACAAGCATTGTTTTCAGCCATCTGTGGAGCACTAAATGTGTGCCAGGCACTGTGCTAAATGCTTCCGGTGCATTCTCTGGCTTTGGAATCTCTCTCAAGTAAGAGATGGAGCTGGGACCTGAAGCCACGTGTGCCCAAGTCAGCTCCTACTCAGTTTCCCACCGGGCTCGTCGACGTGAACAAACTGCACTGGAAGACTCATTGTTGGATGGTGCATGGTTGGTGCTCCCGCCACCCTGGGGTTACCATCAGGAATCTAGGGGGTCATCGAAGGAAAAGACTCCTGCTTGAAGGATGTGCCTTTATCCCAAGCACTGACCAATGCCTCTGCCCGAGGCTCACAGAAAAAACTTCACCCACAGAAACCAGAGTCTCTGGAAAACAGCTCATCAAACCAAGAGTGTCTACCTTGCTCTGCAAGCCTTGAAAACTGCTACCTCCTGCCCTGTCCTGGGGCTTGAGGGGTATTGGCTCGGTTCAGACTCTGCATTAACCATCTATTGATGCATAGCAAATCACCCCAAAACTTAGCAGCATCCAACAACAAGCATTTATTATCTCAGTTTCTGTAAG
Source organism: Choloepus didactylus (assembly GCF_015220235.1). Lineage (NCBI taxonomy): Eukaryota > Metazoa > Chordata > Mammalia > Pilosa > Megalonychidae > Choloepus > Choloepus didactylus. The sequence continues at coordinate 7,720,687 of NC_051312.1, forward strand.
TCAGAAATTTGGGGGTGCTTTAGCTGCATGGTTCTTGTTTGGGGTCTCTCGTGAGCTTGCAGCCAAGACGGGGGTCGGGGGGGCTGGAGGACCCATGCCAGGTGCTTTCGTACTGGCTTTGACAGGAAGTGTCAACGCCTCGTCACACGGACTCTCCGGGGGGCTGCACGAGCATCCTCAGGACGGGGCAGCTGGCTTCCCCCGGGGTGATCCAGGAGAGGGGCCAAGAGGAGCCCCTGGCCTTCTCCCACCTGGTCTGGGAGGTCGTGCCATGCCCCCACCACGTGCCATTAGCAAGAACTGAGTCTCTAAGTCCTGCCCACACTCAAGGCAGGGAATCAGCTTCCAACTTTTGAAGGAAAAACTATCAGAGTATTTGTGGATGTGCTTTGAAACAATTGCAGTCTCAGCTGAAGGCACAGAAACTCAACTCAAGAAATTTATGAATTTATGGGCTCACATGACCAGACCAAGGGAATGGCTGAGTGGAACTGGATTCTCACGGACCAGGGACTTAAAAGCCTTCTCTCTCTCTCTCTCTCTCTCTCCCTCTCTCTCTCTCTCACACACACACACACCCGTTTTTCTGGGTTCATGGGGCTCCATCGTCTCAGCTGCACCCAACACCTGCCCTGGACTCCCATTCTCCCAGATCATGACCAAAAAGGAAAGAGAGCGCCAGTCCCAGGGAGAAGCTCCGTGGGACCAGCCTCGGCCCGGTCACCGCACCAGGCCTGAGACCCCAGGGCTGGAGGAGCTTGGGTCCCACGTCAGCCCCCAGGCCTGGAGGGAGGAGACGGGGTGAGTGCAGGAGGAGGGGGGGGAGACGCTACAGGATCTGGGAGGTGGGAGCAGGGCGGCCAGCCCAGCTGTGCATGCACCTGTCACCTTGTCTGGATTTATGAGCCAGAGGTTGCAGTGGCCCTATTTTTGGAGTAACAGGGAGGAGCAACTGCTTCAAACCCAACAAATGGTGACTTTCAGCAGGAGCGGTTTTGTCGGTGTGTCTGTGTGAGGGTGTGTACGCACCGAGCCAGAACGTTCCAGAGACCACCACACACTCATAAGAGCACACTTTCAAGCCACAACCCAACCATGCACTCAGCAGCCAGGAAGGCAGAAAGTCTTCATTTTCTCCACCAGAGGCAGCTCCAAAGAGCAAGGCTGGTGACTGTAAGTTTAAGGGGGAGCAAACAGGGTTCACGCTGGAAAGAGTCCAGTGCTCTTTTCCTGACATAGGAGCAGAAAATCCCATCTGGAAAGGTGACGGCTCTTCCCTGTCCCTCACCTTGTGCAAAGTCCTTCCAACAGAAAGATTGGGAGCTCGGGTGCAGTTTAGTTGCTAAAAATACTCTGGAGACCTTGATGGTAAAACGTCTCCGAGGGCACAACAGCCGGAGCCTCCCGGCTGCACATCTGCTTGTGCTGACACCACCGTGCACGCGCGGGGCTGGCCCCTCCTGGCCGAGAAAGCAGAGAGCGAGTGAGGACAGAGGGTGGACGTGACCTCTGCTTTTGCTTCTAACATCCTCAGGACTTCGACTTGATTTCACTCGGCAGAGTCAATTCACATTAACATTTATTAAAAAAACCATGAAGGCAGCTGTGAGATGTGGGGTTTACCGAAAGGGGATATTGAGTTTTAAAGGGTTGAAAACCGGTGCCTGGGGGACCAGATGTGCTTGACCTGTTCGACCACTTCGTCACCCGGAGCACATGAGAGCATGTCCTCGCCGTTTGGGAAAGAACGGAAGCTCGGCGGTCAGCCTGCCTGGGTGTGAGTTCTAGCTCTGGCCTCAGTGTTCTCGTCTGTAAAATGGGATCTTAGTTCCTGGCAAGCGTCTGGCATGAGCAGGTGCCCGGGGAGGGGAGGAAACTGGCTGAGAGAGGGTCAGGGCTCGTCCAAGGTCCCACAGCTGGGTTAGGGGCAGTCCTCGACCCCCGATCTCCAGTGGCAGGCTCCCCGACTGGGGCAGGGAAGAGAGTTTCCAGCAGGAAGGGGTAGGGCCAGAGTGGATGGAGCCCAAATCAGGGCCCCCAGGACAGTGTGGGTGGCTCTGGGGACCTTGACGGCGCAGCAAGGAGGCAGGGCTGGGAGCGAGGGAGCCTGGGTTCCTGCAGGACCCCCAGCCTGAGGTGGGGCTGGGCAGTGGGCCTGGGACCCAGGGGTTTGAAAGCAGCCTTGGGTCCTACCTCTGAGGCTGGGGTCCCTTCCTCCAACCCCACCCTCCCCAACCAGCACCCCAGGGCTCTCCGACCCAGGGCTGCCTCCGAAGGGCGACCCTTGAGTGAACAGACACCGGCTTCCTTGACCCAACCCCAAATGCAGCTGGCCAAGGACCGGCAGCTCCCAGCAAGGCCGAGAGCAGAGCTTTGCATCTGGAACTGGAACATTCCACCTCCCCAGCTGGGAGCAAACACGGTAACATGTTTTGAAATGTTCAGACCCTTAGAACCTGAACAAGCCTGGGTCCCACCTCCCACCCCATCCCGGCCTTTCTCTCCGGAACCCCAGTCCCCATGGCAGGACCCCAAATTATCAGCCTCCTGGGGCCACCTGGGCCTGAATATAGAAAATAGTAGCTCCAGCCCCCACCTACCGTAGAGTCATAACAAGCACCGAGAACCTGGGTTCGAATCCTGCTCACCCTCTCACCAGCTGTGTGACCTTGGGCAGATTACTTTGCCTCTCTGTGCCTCAGTTTCCTCTTCTGCAAAATGGGGATAATAACAGCACCTACCAGGGGGATTCTTTTGTGAGGATCAATGAGGTGGTGTGTGTGAAGTGTTTGGGACATGGGGTGGCTTGCCCCCTCCCTCCCAGATGCTGCAGGAAGTCCCAGGCACATGTCCTGGGTGTCACCTCTCCAGGTAGAGGGACTCCGGTCTCTCCTCAAACCCCATGCCTTGCTGCACCAGCTCACACTGGTCCCTGGTTGCCCAAACAGGGGCCCAGCCACACCTCGATCCCTGAAAGGCCCAGCCTGGGGTACAGAGCTGGCACCCTTCCAAAGTGTCCAGGAGACCTTGACGAAAGGACCCTCAGTGCCAGGGCCACCTTCAGCTCAGGGGCCCTCTCATTTCTCCCCCTCTCCAGCCCAGCATCGGCACACCCAGGGCTCTGAACCTGCCGGAGAAACCCCAAAGCCCCGATCATGGAGACCCCCCTCTGCAGAGTCTGTTCTCCTGGTCTAGTTCCTCCTCCTCTGGGCCACAGAGTTGGGCAAACAGAACACCAGCCGAGTCACTGTGAAGCATGTGGAAGTGGTCGGTTGCAGCAAGCTTCCAGAAGGGTCCTTTCTCTTTTCTTGCTGCCCTGGGACCTGGCAGGATGCCCGAGCCCTGCTCCAGCCCCGCGGGCCTGCCCTGGGCCCCCCACCGCTGGCCACCGTGGGCCCCAAGGTTCCAGCACCATCTCCAGGCACCAGGCAGTCCGAGCCCTCTCCGGGCTCTGCCGAAGGCTTGGGGGACAGGGATGCACACACGGAGCGAGCTCTTCCCAGCACTCTCCTGGAGGGGAGGGTTGAGGGGCCCCAAAGGCAGCAGTCTCAGCTCCAGGAGAAAGGTCGCCTTGGGGTCTCACCAGGTGGTGAGTGGACACTGCTTTTCTCCTGGGGACCAATGGGGCCTTCCTGGTGCATCCCCACCTGGTGTCAGCCCCCTTCCTCCAGAAACCAGAATCAGTCAACCCCAAATCCTGGGCACAGGAGACCCCTCCTCAGGGGCTCTGCTTGGAGTTTCATTTGGGCTGAGGCTCCTTGGAGGGGCAGCTGAGCCTCCAGCCCGGGAGCGTTGGGCCCGAGAAGTCATCTTGGCCTGCTCCCCACTTGCTCAGTGAACCCAGAAAGTCCATTCCCCTCTTGGGCCTCAGTTTCCCTCTCTGTAAAGTGAGGGTGTTGAGTTAGCTGATTCCCAAGATCTCCTGAGCATTAACAGGCTAAGATTCCTAAAACTCCCCTTTCACGGCCCCTTCCTTGCTCAAAAGCCTGCCGTGGCTCCCCACTGCCCCAGGACCAACTCTGCGCGCCCGTGCCTGGCAGGCAAGGCCTCCACGGTGGACCCCAACGCCCCGGCCCGTCCCCTCCCCAACGGGAGCCTCCACTGTCCTCCAGCTCCTGCCCATGTCTGAGTCACTCCTGTCCCTGAGCCTGACCTCTTGAGGTCCCCAACCCCCTTCCTCCTTTCCTGTCTTTCCAAGAACCATACTGGAAAAAAGCCAGGGAAGTCACTCGGATTGGGTTTGAATTCCAGCTCTGCCACTTCAAGCTGCCCCCTCTCTGAGCCTCAGTTTCCTCCTCTGGGGGGAGCTTAGGTGAGATCATTGTCCGAGTGCCCAGCATGGGGGCACAGACCTAGAGGGGTGTGTGTGGGTGAGATGCCAGAGAGACTGGGGGGCCTCCCGGTGTGTACATGGGCTCAGCTCTTGCTGGGGTCTGTGCCTATGCACCCATTTCCTGGAACAGGTAAAGGTGAGTCGGTGCCTCACCTGGGAGCAGGGGGGGCAGAAATGAACCAGACCCAGACCCTGCTCTCATGGGAGGAGAGCGCAACTTCGGGGGAGACAACTGAGCCAGCCAGACCCCCAAGGAGGGTGGCCCTGGGAGAGGGAGAGCCTGAGCGCCCCAAAGTAGGGAGCCAGTGCCACGATTGCTGAAGGGCTGGGTGGTGGGGTGGGGAGTGCTGGGCAGGGGGACAAAGCCTGGGAGGGTGTGGAGAGCCGAGAGAAGCGCGGCTTGGCTATAGGGGGAACAAGACAGGGAGGGGTGGGGAATGTTCTGGAGAGCCAGGAGTTGGTGTCAGGGAGGGCCTGGCAGGCCCGGCAGGATGTGGACTTTGTCCCGAGGGCCGCAGGGATCCACTTAGGGGTTTGCACCAGGAATGATGGGGCATTCTAGAAGCCTCTCCAGACTGCTGTGTGAGCCAGTGGGAGGTGCCCGGCAGCAAGGGGAGGCGGGCAGGAGGCGGCCACAGAACTTCAGGTAGCTCACAGCAGGTGGCAGGGCCAGGGGTCTGTAGGGAGCTGCAGGAGACCGTCGACCCACCTAGGGCACCTCACACCTGGCCCTGATGGCCCCCCTGCTGCACCACTTGGGGGTGTCTGAGTATCTGTGAACACAGGTCAGACATGACAGCAGGCAGCGTGTGAAACACCCGAGGGTGTGTGTGTCACTCCTATGTGTGGTGCACAGTGTCTGAGTGTGCAGGCTCTGGGTCCAACCACGGAACTCGTGACACGTATGCAGGGATTGTCGGATACACCTATGCCCTCTCTTTACTCAGGGTTGGAGTATCTGCTCTGTGGCTATAAACTGCCTCCTGCAGGAAGTCCTCCAGGATGGCTCCTCGTGGTTCGGAACCTTAGCTTCCCACCTGGACTCCCAGTTCCTCGGGCAGGTTCTGCAGCCTGGGCAGGAGAGGCAGGGGCACTTCTGCCCACCCCAGTGTCTCGGAGACCACAGCACAGCTTTTCTGTTTTTATTGACCCCCCACAGGCAGCCCTTTGCCCAGGCTGGAGGCTGAGAGGACCTCACGTCTTGCGGCTTCCAAAGGCGGGGCGGTTGACGTGCTCGGGGGAGGCCAGGAAGGCCTTGAGCTTGGGCCGGGAGCTCAGGCGGGTCACGTAGGCTGAGAGCAGGGGGAGGGCGTCCAGGCAGCCGGACGCCAGCACCTGGTGGGCCAGCAGGAAGTCCAGCAGGTTGTAGTCGGCGAAGGAGACCTGCAGGGCAGAGGGGTGCAAGGGGGACCTCAGCCATCAGCAGAAAGGAGGGGGAGCCGTGAGCCGGAACACTGGCTCAGCATCTTCTCTGCTGAACGAGCCCCAGCCCTGCTTTGGGCCTCAGTTTGTCCTTTCTGGGAAATGGGCTGAGAACGGGCCAAGGGCTTACCTGGTCGCCCACAATGAAGGCCTGGCCGCCCTGGTTCTGGGCCAGCAGGGTCTCAAAAGGCTTCAGGTGCCCGGGCAGCTCCTGTACATACTGGGCCTTGCCCTCCTCCTGCAAAGGGGAGGGATGCCAATGGGCGGCACGTGGCATGGCTGGCCAGGGTGCCCCCTGCCCCCTGTGCAGCCCTGAGCACCCGCCCACTGGCCCCACTCACATAGTTATGGTGGATGAGGTCGCTGCAGAGCTTCCGGAGGTCCTCCACGCCGTCGTTCACCATGTCCACCAGCGCCGCCTCCCGCTGGTCTTTGCCGTACAGCCCTGGGACAGTGGCCGGGCAGTGGGCTCACGTCCTGTTGGGGCAGCTCCCCGCCAGTGTCCTCTGCCCAAAAAGCCTGTAGGACCCCTCCCCAGATCCCTGTTCCGGAGGCCCACTCTGCCCTCTTCCGCTGCTCCCATCTCTGTGGGGTGGGGAGACTGCAGAGCCACAGGGATGTACCCAACCGAAGTCCACGTCCATTTTCTAGAACATAACCTGGGTACCTGGGGCTCAGGAGCTCCCTGCTCACATAGCCCCCAGCCCCTCCCCCGGGCCTGTCCTCCCGGGCGGGGACCACCCTCCAGGACGCCGTCCCCAGGTCCATGTGCGGACACACAGAGTCCCTCGCAGCCCAGGATGACGACATTGGGGTGGGGAGAGGAAGTGGCCGGCTCCTCTGTTCCCTCACCCTGGGCCCTGCAGATGTTGGGGGGCCTGTGCCGTGCCTCAGCAACTCCCCCTGCTCTTCTGAGCCCTTCCCTGGTCGCCGCCCCCTCCCGGGACCCTGGGCTTTCCAGACCTGCCCCCCAAGCTGGCCAAAAGGGAGGCAGCCATCTCCCTAGACATATTGTACCGTCCTTGAGCCAAGACCCCATCACAGTTCACTGTGGGCATGGGGGTTCCAAATTGAGTGGGGTTCAGAGCAAGAAGCAGTGGGCGGGGAGGTGTGGGGAAGGAGGTGGCCTCTGGCCTACAGCGGCACACGGGAGTTGGGGCCTGCTCCGAGGTGTCGTCCAAGAAATGGGCACAGCAGGTGCATGTGGGGCTGCCCCACAGCCTGGAACCCACCTGCTGGCAGCCGGGTTTGTCCCTTCCTCCAGGGGCACCTGGCCTGCCCTCCAGCCTGGAGGACTCTGGTGACTTCATGTGGGGCCGCTAGGGCCCCAGGACTTCCCACCAGGGACCAGACAGGTGACCTTTCTGAGCAGGGTCCCCGCGGCCGCAGGACTCACCCAGCGAGCGGCCCAGGTGGCGCAGGATGGCATTGGACTGGTACAGGGTGAGGTCTCCGTCCTGGAACTTGGGGAGCTGCCCGTACAGCTGGGGGTGGCACAGCTTGGTGAGGGTGCTGAGCTCGGCCACACCCCTGCTCACAGCCCCCCAGAGCCCAGCCCCTTGTCCCCTGCCCCAGGACCCAACCCTCAGGAACGGGCACTCACACAGGAGGCCTTGAGGGTGCCCTGCAGCCAGAGATCCTTGCTCACCACCTCCTCCTTCCAGCTCTGGCCCTGGTCTGCCAGCAGCATGCGAATGGCCTCGCAGCGCCCTGGGGAGGGGCACAGGGGCGTGGGGGGAGCCGTGGGGATGGGACAGAAACCCCAGGGAGAAAGGGCGGAGACCCCAGCCCCACAGTGCCCCAGGGAGGGAACTGAGAGAAAGGGACAGAGCCCCCACAGACTGTGGCCCCCACGGGGGAGGCCTGTCCCGGCCCCACCCTCCCCAACCCTGGGGCAGCCCCCGGTGCCCCTCAACCTCCGGTGGGAGCTGAGCCACACCTCGCACGGGGAAGTAGACGATGGTGTACGGCGGCACTAGGAGAGACAGACAGACAGGCCAATGGAGGAGGACCCCAGCCCACTGCAGGGCCCAGGGCAGGCAGGCTGGGGTCTGACCTCCAGGGCAGGGGGCAGCTCAGCCCAGGTCCCACCCCCGGCCCCCGCCCGGTCCAGGCCCCGCTCACTGGCAGGCGGTGAAGTGCAAGTGCAGCAGGAAGTGGGTTGGAGCCCGGAGGCCTTACATCAGGTCCTGCTCCACCCCTCGCCCTCCTCGCTCCACCCCTCTCTGCTGCAGCCCAGAAGTGCACCCTGCAGGCCCCGAGGCCCTGGGTGTGGTGGGGCAGGGCCAGGCAGGCCCACCTGCCCATGTGCAAGGGTGGGGGCACCCTCAGCATCACACAGTCACCCCTGTGTACAAACACCCACAGGTCGTCATGGCTCACGGAGAGTCCGGACGGTGGTGCTGGATAAAGGCTTCTCAGATAATGAATGAATGCAAGTTCAGTGGACAGACGTGCATTTACACATCCTCTCCTTGTGATAATGACAGTAGCAACCCCTTAGGTGCTGAGGACCATGTTGAGGACCTCCCATCTATTACAACCCTCATTTAACAGATGAGGAGACAGAAGCACAGAGAGGCTAAGAAACTTGCCCAAGGTCACACAGCTGGTAAGCAGCAGAGCCAGGATTTAAAGCCAGGTCTGGCTGGCCCCAAGGGCCTCCCTTTTTTTTTTTTTTAAATGCAGTTTTATTGAGCTATATTCACATAACACAACCATTCAAAGGGTACAATCATTTGTTCACAGTATTGTCATATAGTTGTGTTTTCGTCGCAACAATCAATCTTTGAACATTTTCATTGCTCCAAAAAATAAAAAAGAAATTAAAATAAAAAGAATTTCCAACACATCCCTTTCCTTCCCCCCCCCCATTGGTCATTTACTTTTTAATGCAATTTTATTGAGATATATTCACACACCCTACAGTCATCCACAGTGCACAATCAATTATTCACAGCACCATCATACATTTGGGAATTCATCACCAGAATTAATTTTTGAATATTTTCCTTACTCCAAAATAAAAATAAAAGCAAAAAAGAACACCCAAAACTTCCCATTCTCTCCATCTCACCCTATTCTTCATCTAATTTTTGTCCCCATTTTTCCACTCATCTGTCTATACACTGGGTAAAGGGAGTGTGAGCAATAGGTTTTGCACAATCACACATCACACTGGGCAAGGTAAAAAGTTATATAATCGTCTTCAAGAATCAAGGTCACTGGGTTGCAGTTTGACAGCTTCAAGTATTTCCCTCTAGCCACTCCAACACATTAAAAACTATAAAGGGATATCTATGCAGTGCATAAGAATACCCTCCAGAGTGACCTCTAGACTCCATTTGAAATCTCTCAATCACTGGAACCTTATTTTGTTTCATCTCTCTTCCCGCTTTTGATCAAGAAGATCCTCTCAATCCCACAGTGCTGGGTCCAGGCTCATCTCCAGGAGTCATTTCCCGCATTGCCAGGGGGATTTACACCCCTGGGTGTCAAGTCCCACATGGGGAGAGGGTATTTACCTGCTGAGCCCCATCTGAGTAACAAAGAGGCTCTCTGGCACAATTATAAGCAGGCTTAGCCTCTCCATTGCAGCAACAAGCCACACAGGGGAGAGCCCCCAGATAGAGGGCTCGGCCAAGGGCCTCCCTTTTGAGCCTCACTCCTTTCTCGGCAAGGCCCTGTGGTCCACAAACCATTTCTTTGACTGAATCTGAGAGCTCTGCACACTTCGTATGCTGGCTGGGCCTGGGGACATGGGTGGGTAGAAAGACAAACGGACTGGAATAGGCAGGGCCTTCGGGGCCTGCCTGACCCCCCAGCCCAATTCTCCCCGTGGCTGCCCCTCCCCGGGGAGTGTCGTGGTCTTTCCAAGAACTCAGGCCTCTTCCAAGGAGAGGGGAAGACACCCTTCCGGGGACAGAACTAAAACCCTCAAAGCATGGGAAAAAAAGCAAACCAGAAATCCGCCATCAGGGCTCCGGCTGGGGAGGGTTTTCCCCTCCTGCCTTATTGCAGCCCAGAGCTGGCTGGGGTGGAGCGGGGGCAGGGAGGTGGGACCAGAACGGGGGTTCTCATCCCTGACACAGCTGGAGGAACATCTGCCCAGCACTTAGCAGCCTGCAGAGCTTTCATGCTAATCGTCTCATCTCATCTCCCCAACCCCCCTGGGAGGGAGGTGGGGTAGGAAGTCTTATTCCCATGGTACAGAGGCGGCCACCAGGCTCGGCCGGGTTGGTGTCTGGGCTCTGGCCTGGAGGACACTCCCGCTCCGTCCAGCTGGCAGCCTCCCGCCAGCTCGCACCCTGCAGTCATCCTGTTTGGGCCCGGCAGGCTGATCCCCGGGATGGCTTGGCATGGTTTTGTCCTGCTTCCGGCTGGCTTTCTTCTTCACGGAACTTCTGGCTCCATGGGCCCAGCCAGACCTAGTTCTGTGGCTTTCTGGTGCCTCCTCCCCTGTGCTCAGCTTTCCCAGCCATTGCCCTTTGTCCACTCCCAACCTCCACTGTATCCACATACATGCCACCTCTGTGCATCAGCACTATCTAATCCGGAATATTTTCACCACCCCAAAAAGAAACCCCACACCCATTGGTAGTCACTTCCCAACCCTCCACCCCACCCCTGCCCCTGGCAACCACTAACCTGCTTTCTATCTCCATAGATTTGTCTATTCTGGATAAATGGAATCATATAGTATGTGGCCTTTTGTGACTGGCTTCTCTCACTTAGCCTAGTATTTTTGAGGCTCATCCAAGTTGTAGCATGTATCAGTGGTTCTTTCCTTCTTTATGGTCAAATAATGTCTCACTGTGTGGATATACCACCTTCTATTTATCCTTTCATCAGAGGAAGAACATTTGGGTCATTTTCACTTTTTGGCTATTATGCAATTGCTGCTATGAACATTCGTGTACAAGTTTTTGTGTGAGCACATGCCTTCATTTCCTGGGATAGCTTCCCAGGAGTGGAATGGCTGGGGTGGATGGTAACTCTGTGTTCAACATTTTGAGAAATTGCCAAGGTGTTTTCTAAAGTGGCTGTGCCATGTTACAACCCCATCAGCAATGTATGAGGGTTCCGGTTTGCCCTTATTTTCACCATCACTTGTTATTGTCTGTCTTTTTCATTTTGGCCGTCCTACTGGGTATGAGGTGGTGTCTCATTGTGGTTCTATGTAAGGTGCTTTCCAAGCACTAGATTCAGCTTATGCAAAACACACTGGAGAGGGAGCCACAGTCCAGAGACGGGAGGAGGTAGACACAATTCTTCATTCACACCTCGATCAGTGTTTATCAGGCAATGAATGGGCTAGATACTATGGGAGATTGTGAAACAGATAAAACATAGTCTCCAATCTGGTGGACTTTGTTGGTTATTCATTTAATGAAGAAGATAAGACTTCCAACAGCTGTTCATCCATCCATCTATCTACCTGTCCACCCATTTGTCTGTCCATCTATCTCATCTACCCAACCATCCATCCATTCAACAACTGAACCTTCAATCAGCCGTCCATCAAAACATCTCCTATCCATCTATTCACCCATCCATCCAAATACCCTTCTATCTATCTGTTTGGATTGAATTGAGTCTCCCCAAAAGATATGTTCAAGTCCTAATCCCCAGTTCTGTGGATGTGATCCTATTCGGCAATAGGCTCTTTGAAGACATCATTAGTCAAAATAAGAACAAACTGGATTAGGTTGGGTCCTAATCCAATATGAATGCTGTCCTTAAAAGAATAGAAAATTTGGACACAGTTAGTAGGAAGAGAGAAACAGAGAGATGACCGTGTGACAGAGGCAGAAATTAAGTTATGCTGCAACGAGCCAAGGGGCACCATGGATTGCAGACAACCCACCGGAAGCCAGGAGAGAAGCATGAAATGGATTCTACCCTTTAAGAGAAAGCATGGCCCTGCTGACGTCTTGATTTTGGACTTCTGGTTTGCAAAATTGTGAGACAATAAATTTGTGTTGTTCAAGCCAACTATTTTGTGTTACTTTGTTAAGCAGCTCTAGGAAACTAAAGACACCATCCAATCATCCATCCATCCATTGATTTATCCATTCATCCATCCTTCCGTTCATCTATCCGCCCGTTCATCCGTTTATCCATCTACCTGTCTACCCAGCCAACCATCCACTCAACCATCTGTGTAATCATTCATCCATCTAACCACCAAGCATTTAACTGTCAGTCCATCAAATCATCTACCCATCCTTCCACCCAATCAACCACCCATCTGTTCATCCTTCCATCCTTCTGTTATCCAACCAGCTTCCCTTCTTTCTATCCACCTACCCATCTATTCATCTATCAATCCATCTAGTCAATCATCCATCTTCCAAGCACTAACCATTCAAACACCCATCCCTCAAATCATCCACCCGTCAATCTAATCATCCATCTACTCACCCAACCATCCACTCGCCCATCTGTTTATCCATCAGTCAACTGCTGATTCAACCATCCTGGACACTAGAACTGAACCCCAGCTTGGCTGAGTCAGGCTGGGCCAGTCAAGGGCACCAAGATGAATGTTCCAGGATGCCACTCATTGAACACAAGTCAGGAGGAATTTCCAAGCCAGCCCTTCTCCACCATCTAGACACAAAACTTTTGCTCCTTGGTTGAAAGCTCTTCTACCCATTATACCCTGACCAGTTAGAGCCCTGGCTACCTTGGTTCTTACTTGGGCACACACTGTGAGGCAGACACTAAGTCAATCCCCATTTTACAGATGAGGAAACCAAGGCTCAGAGAGGTTAAATGTCTTGCCCAGATCACACTGTGAGTACATGGTGGAACTCAGGCCTGTAGGCTCTTTCTACAAAATCTGTGAAGGATGCCTCTGATGCTTTCTCAAGGAGATGTGACCTGGGATGTAGAGGGGCTGAAAGAGGCACTGAAGGCCGAGCCTTCACACCATCGACCCGGGTAATCACAACGAGCCCGTGACCACCTGGCCAGTGTCCTCCCACCCCTGTCCCCTGGCCTTCCTCAGATCCTCAGACCCACCTCAGGGGCTTGGCAGATGCTGTTCCCTCTGCCGTCATCCCATTCCTCTCCCTTCTCCCGGCAACTCCCATCATCCTCTGATTTCAGCTCTCAGGTCACTTCCTCTGCCCCCTCCCCAATCACAACAAGATCCCGTCCTCCCCGCTGTTGACACCCTGCACTTATCCATCTGTTGTAATTCCAGGTTTGCTGGATGTTCATCTCCCACCAGGTGGAAAGTTCCAGAAGGCAGGGACAGGCTCCCATCACCTAGGAAGGCACAAAGCAGGTGCTCAACAGACATTTGTGAAGATTCAGCCCCTCTGCAACTTTCCCTGACCTCTTGCCACCCGTATCCTCTTTCCCAAAGCCACTCACTCCTCCTGAGGGCCTCCACCCAGCGTACCCGGCCATCGCCAGCGCCTGGGCCACTCCAAGCCCGCAACCGCTCCCTGCCAGGGACCCCAACGCTGGCCCAGGGGCGGGCGCACATTCGGCATTCACCACAAGGCCTAGAATGTTGATATTGCACCCCTCCAAGAAGCGTCCCCCTCCGTATCACCCCTCAAGATGGCCCTTCTCAGAGTTGGACGTGCCTGTGAGCAGGTGTCAGTGTCCTGGGGCCCCAGCCACTGGCCCGGGGTGGGTCCCAGCAGGCCTTGGAGATGTTTGCAGAGGGAATACGTGAACGGGTGGCGGTGGAGGTCAGAGCCTCCAGCTCAGGTGGCAGGCATCTGGCGGGATCTGGTTCCCCGGGACAAAGGCCAGCGCGGGGGGCAGGTGAATAAATCATGAGGGGCCTGGAGCGGGGCTGACCTCATTCTGGGAGGTGAGGAGCTGGGCAGCTGGGCCCACCCCCATCCACCCCCATGCACAGCCCCTGAGAAGCTGGAGGCTGGAAGTCAGCAGGACGCAGGTGGGAGACGCCGGCAGTCGGGGGGCGGTAGGGAAGTGCAGAGGGGCCCTGGGGTTCTGTGGGGGTGGCAAAGAGGATGGAGAAAGGTCTGGGAGTGGGGGTGGGGTCAGTCTTTCCAGAATTCTGGAACCATCCTGGGTGGGGATGGGTGGGTCAGAGACACACAGAGACGCTGCTGGACAGAGACAGAGGGCGGCAGGGGGCAGAGGGGTGGTGAGGGGCCACAGGCGAGAAGGACCCAGAGACCCCTCGGAAGAGAGGAGTGGGGTGCAGGGCAGACATGAGAGGAGGGAGGGCGGGCGGGAGACAGAGAGAAAGAGAAGCAACGGCCAAGAGAAGACAGAGGCATGAGCCCAGAGACAGAGGCAGGGGGTGAGGGCCAAGGGGGCACAGCCCAGGCGGGAGGGCAGGGGGCCCAGGCAGCAGGCTGTGACCCACGCCAGGGCTGGAGGGTGGCGGTGTGGGAGGAAGGCTAGGATTTCGGAGAGGGGCCTGCCAGGCTGGTAGGGCTGTGTGAGGGGTGGTAGAGCAATGGGAAAGACATGGGACTTCAGGGGGATGGGCCCCATGAGCCCCTGGAGAGAGGGAGAGGAGAAAGAGCAGCAGGGGCTGTGGGCCCAGACCCTCCCTGCCCACTGAACCCCGTCCCGCAGGAGTGGGGACACCGGAGTGGGCCGGCAACTCTTGGTCAGCAGGAAGAGCCACGCCCCGGGCACCATGGCCCTGCCCCAGGGCCCGGCAGAGGGCAGCCTCCCCACGGGGGACCCCAGCCCCTCTGAGGGCGCCCCAGGGCCCAGCCAGCCCGCTGCCAGCCCAGAAGCCACCAGGCGGCGGGCACTCCTGCAGGAGCTCGAGGCCCAGGTGCAGGCGGCCTACGGGCAGGTAAAAGGGATGAGGGTGCAGGGGCCACGGGGGAACAGCAGGGTCTGGGGGCCGCTGTAGGACAGACCCAGGACGTAGCCCAGGCAGGGGGTCCAGGACCCACATGTCGGTGGAGGGGATGGTGAGTCCGTCATCAGAGGCTGTGCCCACTTCCCTGTCTGCCCTCACTGAGCCCTGCTGGCACCCCACAGCCTCCAGAGTCAGCTCCCTGCAGCTCCTCACCCACGTACAAGGGTCAGGGGCCCGGCCAGGCAGGGGGCAAGGACGAGCAGGCCGGGGAAGCACTCTGAGGTGGGAGGGCCGCATTGCTGGGGCAGTGGGGGAAGGTTCTGCCATGTTCATGTCTACCCGGAGCTGAGAGGAGAGCTGCCCCAGCCCTCCCTGGCCCGCCCGGCAGCTGGTCTCGTCTGCCCAGGACCCAGCTCTGCGTCTGAAGACGTCAAATCTCCTCATCAGGAGAGATTAGGAGTTGGGCAGTAGGGAGGAGGCTGGAGAGGGGGTGTCGGGAAGCCCCTCAGTTGAGTGAGGGGAGGCTGTGCCTTGCAGGGGTCCTTGGATCCCAAGTGACTGCCCCCCACACATACCCAGCAGACACACTCAGAGATTATCCTGGATTAGGGCCCAAGCCCCCATGCCCAGGGCCACCTTCCTGCCCACTCACCCCAATCTTCCCCACAAAACCCTAGGAAAATCCCCCGCAGTTCTCCCGGGCTCTCACTGGGAGAGGCTGGGGGCTGGCGGGAGCCCACAGCATCTGCTGAGGCCCGGACCCTGGCTGTCCCTGGCCGCCCCGGCCACCAGGCCTGGCATGGTGCAGGGGTCCATGGGAAACTGTGCCAAGCGCCCCCGGCACCGGGGGCTTAAGGTAGGAGGGGCGAGGGGAAGAAGCCAAGGTCAGGGGCCTGGGCTGGACCCTGGAAGGGGCAAGTGGAGGGTCGGAGGCCCCATGTGAGGAGGGGAGGGGAGATGGGGCATGGGATGGAGGGTTGGGGGCACGTTGCCCACTGTCCTAGACCGAGACATTTCCCTGGAAGTCCCCAGACTCTGCCCCATGCTGGTCTTGGCTGCCCGAGGTCCTTGGACCTCACTGCCCAGCTCATCCGGTGCCCCAGCTGCCCCACGCCCCTGCTCTCCACCAGCCCTGAGACACAGAGCTTGAGCTCGCGAGTGAGCCCCTTGCCTTTTCTGGGCCTCAGTTTGCCCAGCTGAGCAGTAAGGGAGTGGACCTTCCAACTTAAAGTGGTAATGGCCGATGGCCCCCCTACCCGCCGCCTGGTCCTGTGTGGGTTCCAAAAGGCAGGGGCGGCTGTGGGTGGGGCAGAGGCCACCCAGGCCCCTATGCTCAGCGGCCACAGCCCAGCTCACGGCCGGCTCTGCTACAGGACCCCTGGCAGTGGCCCAGATCCCCCCCAGGGGGCTCCCTCCGCAGCACCAGCCCCCGCCCCGAGGCGCAGGGGGACCCAGGGCCGGGGCTCCAGGGCTACGCGGTGCTCGGCAGCCTGGTGGGCCCGGCCTGCATCTTTCTGCGGCCCAGCCTCGCCGCCACCCAGCTTGTACGTACGGCCCCCCACCCACCCTTGCCCCTCCCTCGCTTTGCCTCTCCTTGGGCACAGGGAAGAGGACTGAGTGGGGACATCGGACACAAGGCACACAGCTCCAGGGGGTGGGGGAGAGAGAGGCCGAGACAGATGACCCCAGAAAGAGAAAGGAGACAAGCACAGAGGAGTCCCACGGAGAGACAAGGGGATAGAGACCCAGGGAGACTTCAGAAAGAGCCATAAGGGGGGGCCAGGGAGGTGGTAGTTTCCCCAGGAGGGGGACAGAAAGGGAACGAGACAGACACAGCCAAGGCTGAGGCTCTGCCCAATCCCCAGGGCCACCTCTGGCAATGGGTGGTGGGGTGTGAGGTGGGGGTGGGGGTGGGGAGGTGGAGGCCCTGGGGAGCACCCTGGGCCAATGGCAGGGAAGGGGTGGAGGGGACCCAAGATGCCCAGGCCAGACAGCAGGGATGGCTGGGAGCTAGGTCCGAGCAGCGTCAGACAGACCCAGCTCCTATCTGTTGGGGGCAAAATGGGGAGATTGAGAGGGGAGTCCCAAGGGACCAGAAGGAAGGTGTGCAGGAGTCTGGGTGATCCAGGGACTCTCTGATCTCTCTATCCTCCCTAAGGACCGGGAGCTGCGGCCAGAGGAGATTGAAGGTAAAGGGTTTGAGAAAGAACTGGAGATCCTCCGAGGGTTGGGCCTAGGGTGGGGGACACAGGGTGAGGGCATCGGGGTGGGGGCCAGAGGGCCTCAGGGGTCTCCAGAGGAACTAGGAGCAAGGAGAAGGCTGCAAGGGACCCATGTGGGGGAGGGGTGGTAGGCCAAGACTGAGCAGGTTGGGGTCCACAGGGTTCCCCTATCTGTCGGTTCCTTGGAGCCCTTAGCTGGGAGGGTCAGCGTGACCTTCCGTATTTGTTCAAGCCTCTAGCACTCCCCGAGCACCTGGCCGTGTGCTGAGTGCCGGGAAACGTCACGAAGTGGACACATACCCCTGCCCTCTGCAGACAGGCATCAATAAGTCAACTTACATGGCCAGAAAAGAATGGCTGGGGGGGCTTCGTGCTCTGAAGGAAATGAACAAATGGGCTGGAGGGGAGTGAATTTAGAAGGAAAGTTTCCTTGAATAGGTGACATAAGGATGAGAGGAGAGAATGTTCCAGAATGTGAGCTCTGTGAGGGCAGGCGTTTTTTTTCTCTCTCCTTTTATTTTCCCTGCTGTATCCCCAATGCCTAGAGCAGACCTTGGCACATAGTAGATGCTCTTAAATATGTGCCAAAAAAAAAAAAAAAAACAATTAAAAGGAAAAAGATGTGCAAAGGCCCTGAGGCAGCAAAGAGAAACCTGCTTCAGAGAGTGAGCTTGGGCCAGGAGGGCACGGGTGGGCTGGCCCAGGCCTGGGCCAGGGGGCTGCGGGGAAAGACTGATCCTGCGCTACCTGGCAGAGCTGCAGGCCGCCTTCCAGGAGTTTGACCGCGACCGGGATGGCTACATCGGCTACCGGGAGCTGGGCGCCTGCATGCGGACGCTGGGCTACATGCCCACCGAGATGGAGCTCATCGAGATCTCCCAGCAAATCAGTACGTGCTTCGCACCCGCCCCGGCCCCACTGGGTCCGGTGAGGCCAGCAGCCTGGGCACGGTGTTGATGCCCAGAGCCCGGGGCCTCGGTCGTTCTCCAGGCAAGCACGCTTCCTCGGGAGGATGTCACCCTCCCCTCTGACGCGGGCAGGGCGAGGACCATTGTCCCTGTTTTCAGATGAGGAAACCGAGGCTCTGAAAGGTTAAGCAACTTGCTTAAGGTCACACAGCAGCTAACCCATAGAGCCAGAACTTGAACCCAACCCAAACTCTTCAGGAAATTTACTAAAAATTAAGGAAAGCCCAAGAAGTTTCAAAAGTGGCTTTTCTTTCAACTTTGGCCAAAGCTGTGCCTTGTTTGGGGAGGGGACAGTGGATTCCCATCAGGAAACACCAAGGACCCAGGCTGCGGGGTGCAGAGGGAGGGAGGGGCCAGGTTAGTGGACAGGGAGAGGTAGGTGGGCTGGGAGGGGAGGCGGGCAGAGGGCAGAGGGGGGCCGGCGTCTGGGCAGGGGCCCCCTGGCCCCTCGGGCCTCTCTGATCCGCACGGCCCCCAGGCGGCGGGAAGGTGGACTTTGAAGACTTCGTGGAGCTGATGGGCCCCAAGCTGCTGGCAGAGACCGCGGACATGATCGGGGTGCGGGAGCTGCGGGACGCCTTCCGGGAGGTGCAGCCGCGGGAGCCTGGGGGCCGGGGGGCCGGGGGGCTCTGCTGGGAGCGAGGGGCTGAATGAACGAAGGACCCGGCGAGCGCGCCAACACCGCCCCGACGCCGCCCCCAGTTCGACAGCAACGGGGACGGCTGCATCAGCGTGGGCGAGCTCCGCGCCGCCCTCAAAGCCCTGCTGGGGGCGCGTCTGAGCCGGCGCGAGGTGGACGAGATCCTCCAGGACATCGACCTCAACGGGGACGGCCGGGTGGACTTCGAAGGTAGCTCGCCCCCGCCTAGCGCCCCCCACCCAGGAAGGTTTAAGAGACAAATCAGGGCGGTAGAGTTTATTGGACATTCACCCTTTTTGGCCTGGCCCAGTTAAGTATCACCAGAACCCTGGAGGAAGGGGCTATTCTCTCCACACTCAGGAGAGGAAATCAGTTCTTAGTGAAATCTAGGTATTTGTTTGAGGTAGTACAGCAGAAGGAAGTGGAAGGGACCAAGATTTGAAAATGTGCAGCCTGATCCAAGACCCAGCTCTTCCTCCATGCTGCATCCCCAGGAAGGGAAAACAAGGATTCAATAATAATATGAGACCAAGGAAAATTGGCATGTAGAAATGCAGGCCCCAAAATAGACCCCAAAGTTGCTCTCGAGCTTCCTAGTGGCCAAAGCGAAAAGGAAAACAGGTGCAGTTGCAAGACATTTTTTTCCATTAGACAAAGTTTCCCCCTTCCTGACCCTGAGGCCTATTCCCAACCAGATCCAGGGACTTTCCAAAGCACAACCCCTCCCTGTCCCCCACCTCCACCACACTCCCTCCCACCCAGGCCTCACCCTTAGTGGGACCGGACAGCCGACCCAACCCTTGGTTTCTTCCCAGCAGAGTTTGTGCGAATGATGTCTCGTTGAGCCTGGAGAGGAGCTGGCAGCAGCAGACAGGATCCAAGGACCACTGCTACCGACCAGCACTGCCTCTCCTTCCCGCCCCCCACCCACCGTGTGCGATGCCCCGTCTGCCCCCACACCCACCCCTGCCCCTTCACCAGAGCCACCCCCACCCCCACCCCCACCAGCCCTGTTTTTGTTTCTCTGACAATAAAGTTTCTTCAAGCCTGGGGAGACAGCTTTCGCCTTTGTTCCCATGGAGATGTGACTTGCATGTCTCTCACTTGCTCATCTTGGAGACCCCAGTATTTGGCTCCCAAAGACTCAGGTCCTGGGGTTGTCCTCTGAGCCCACAGCCTTCTCGACTATGAGTTCCATGGAGGCAGAGACCCTGTCTCGTTTCCCTTTGGATCCTGGGCCCAGCCAGGGGTGTGTGTGTGTGTGTGTGTGTGTGTGTGTGTGTGTGTGTGTGTGTGTGTGTGTGTGTAGTGAGTGGATCCTCCAGCCCAGTGTTTAAGCCGGTGGGTGGGAGAAGCGCCCTCAGCCCATCTACTCCTGCAGTGGTCTTGGAGGGGGCTGCTTTGATCGTCCTTCCAGAAAGAACTTGCCGTTCCGCTGCAGAGTCTGGTTAGCGGACGGCCGCCAGCTGTTCGCCCCTTCAGACCAGGCCTCAGCTTTGGGGCTGCTGCCCACCCCCACCCCCAGCCCCTGCTCTTCCCAGAGCCCCTGGCAATGGCTGTTGGCCTGGCTGTCCGAGGTGCTCCTGCCCAATATTCTCACACACTTCACTTCCTCTCACTGCTTGCTGCACACCAGGTGACACTTGCTCCAGCCCTGCCCTGATTCTTCACAGCCCGATTTTGCAGATTGAAGAAACCAAGGCACTGAGTGTCTATGCAACTTACTTAAGGCCACGCAGCCCAGCTGCCAGATTATTCTGCCTAAAATGTCACTTGCACACTGTCACGCTCCTGTTCCAAAACAAACCCTGATTCCCCATTGCCCTGAGGTAAAGCAGCCCCTTCACCTGGCACCAGAAGTTTCCGAAAGGATGAAGAACTGGCATAAAGTCACACCCAGGCCCGAAAACTCGGAAAATACAGAGGGTCTGGGTGGACCTGGGACTGGCCGGGGAAGACTGACCCAAATCACCCTGGTTGAGAAGGCGTAAGCAGCTTTCAGCGCCCACACCTGGTCCTCGCCATCACCCCTGCCGACAGGATGACCCTGGGACAGAGGAGGTAGGCGCTGCCCAGCCGGGAGCCTGGACCCCGAGGTGCCAAGGCTGGCTGCAGCAGCCTCAGCACCACCAGGCCTGGGAGCTCCCAATTAATCCTTGATCCTCAATTAGGCGATTTCTCCTGCCAGGCTGGCAGGCCGTGGGCACGAAAAGGTGATCCCCCAGCCCCCACAGCTTCTCCCGGGGGGGCCCAGTCCACCCTCCCATGTCCCCTCTGTGTCTGACACAGTGACATTGCTGCCTGAGAAGATGTCTGCCCCTCTGCGGGGGCAAGGCGGAGACAGGGTGGGAGTGGGGAGGTGGACATGGGCCAGGGGCAGCTCAGAACCCAGCCCAGGGTCAGCCTGTCCCCACTCCTCCTCCAGCCCCCAGCCCAGCAGGCTCCGTTGGGATGAGGGAAGGGAGGGCATGGTGGAGAGATGGTCTTATCTGCTTCCACATGTCTGCTGGAACCTGCAGTGCCCGTGGGTCCCCCAAATCTCCCACTCTCCCACTCCATAGCTCAGAAGGTCCCAGCACACTACAGCTGGAGCAGGGGCCGGGGGTGCGGGGTGGGGGGGCAGCAGCAGGCAATGGAGACTGGTGGGTGAGCCCCTTCTCCGCCTATAGGGGGCGCCTGCTACCCGGCTCCACGCACTTGCCCACCAGAAGCAGCTGGAGCTACCAGATCTGAGTTCCCAAGAAGAGCTGTATATTCAGATTCCTGCATTAAATCCACTTAAAAATTTTTTGAGTCATAATAGACATTCAGTTGGGTGTATACATCCTAAACGTAGAGCTCAATGAATTGTTACGTGTTAACACCCAGATAACCCATTATCCAGATCAAGACAATTCAGCCACTTAGTTTTGTTTCGTTTTTTCACTTTTAAGCTTTTAAAAAGTTTATTAAAATTTTTAGTTAAAAAGTAACTCATGCTCACTATGACCACAGAAATAATATGGATTGTTACATAAAGAAAAGGTATATAGTTTCTTTATTCCCATCAACTTTTTAGGTAACTAATATTAACAGATTAGTACATAACTACCACATCTTATTTTATATGCATATAGATGCACATGTATGTAGGTATGTAACCACATTTTCTTCTTTTTTAAAAAATGTGATCATGTTATAGCTATTTCTTGGCAACTTCATTTCTCACTTAAATGGACATTGTAGATATTCCCCAGTTCAGCAGCTACAGATATAATTCATCAGTTTTGTTTTATTTTTCTTTTGTTTTTGTTGTTAGAGAAGCGGTAGGTGCACAGAAAAGAACCATGCAGAAATGTAGAATTCTCATATACTTCTCACAGATTTATTATTCAAACTTGGCATTGGTGTGGAAAGGCTTAATTAGAACAGAATTTGTGCAGAATTTAGGTTCATTGTAAAGGTTTGGAAATGGTGGTTATGGTAGCACATTATGGTGAGTGCAGTTCACAACACTGAGTTATGTATGTGAACGGAGTTGAAAGGGGAAGCATCAGGTCATGTTTTTTACTAGAATGAAAGTCAGAAGATAAAACTTATGACTATATGACCCAGTGAACCCCATTATGGATGATGAGCTGGGTTAATAGTACATGTATAAGAATGTTCTTTCATGAATTATAACAAATGTATGATAGTAATACATACACATAGGGCTGTGTGTGGGAAAAATACACCTGATGTAAACTATGAAGTATACTTAATAAAGAGACTATACTTAATAATACTATTTTAATATTGTTTTATCAATTCTAAGAGTGGTACCACCCTAATGCAAAGTGTCAACCGTAGGGAGTATTTTTACATGACTGTTCCGTAATTCTACAAATTCTCTAAATATTTATTCCATACATGTTCACATCTCTGTCAGGAAGACAGAATTGGGGTGGAGTGGATAAAGGAAATTTCTTCCCCCCCCCCCACCAGGCACTTGGTGGCAGTAGAGATTATGCTAGGGTGTCTGTCTCAGCACACACGTGGTGCACAGGTAAAGAAAGGTAAGGGTCAGCAGCCCAGTTCCTGGAGAAGACCCAGACCTGGACTCCTCTGCTCCAGGTCTCCAGGTTCAGGAATCTCCAGGACCTCATTTCTCTGTAAATAGCTGGCCTGAAAGTTTAGAGACCTCCCTTCACTGAAGAAAGGCTGATGGTGTCTCTAACACCCCTGTCAGCTGGGAAGGCTGGGAAGGCACATGGCTGGTCCTTTGCTTGTTCTCCCAGGGCATTTCTCTGCAAACATCTTGGGGGTCCTCTCTTGGCTTCTCTGGGGCAAACTCTGGGCTTCATCTCTTAGCTTAGCATCTCCAAATGTCCTTCTCTGCAACTCCAAGCATCTCTCCAGCCACTCAGTTTTTTTTTAATAAATTCTTAATTTTAGAAGTTTTAGGTTTACAGAATTATTGCAAATATTTTACAGAGAATTCCCATATACCCTGCACCCAATTTTCCCTATTGTTAACATCTTACATTAGCAGGGTACATTTGTCACAGTTAATGAGTCAAGATTGTTCCATTGTTTACTAAAGTCCATATTTTCTTCATATTTCCCTAGTTTTTCCCTCAGGTCCTCTCTCTGTTCCAGGACCCCACCCAGGGTTCCGTATTGCATGGCATCGCCATGTCTCCTTGGGCTGCTCCGGGTTGTGATGGCTTCTCAGACGTTCCTTGTTGTGCACAGTTGTGACAGTTTTGAGGAGGACTGGTCAAGAACGTCATCGAATGTCTCTTAATTGGGATTTGTCTGGTGTTTTTCTCACGATAAGACAGGGGTAATGTGTTTTTTGGAGTAGGAAGAACACAGAGTGAAGTGCCCTTCTCATCACATGGCATCAATGGTACAAACTAGCCACATGGCTTATCACCGTGGCAGTGAGCTTGATCTCCTGGCTTGGGGTAGTGTTTTCCAGGTTTCTCCACTGGCAAGTTCTCTTTCCATTCTGTCCTCTTTGGAAGAAAGTCACTGTGCCCAGCCCACCCCTGAGGAGTGGGGAGTTACCCTCCACTTCCTTGAGGGCAGAGTATCTACTAAAATTATTCGGAAGTCTCCTGTACGGGAAATGCGTCTTGTCTATTCTCTCCCATTTATTTATTTATTTGTTCATGCAATTATTTCTTTATATCAGTATGGATGTTTACTTTATATGTGGAGTTATAATCTAATACTACTTTACTTGGTTCCCCAAATTGCTCCAGCTCTGGCCGTGGGGTGCCTTGTAGCCCTTTGTCATGCCCCCATCATTGCATGTGTGTTTTGTGTTTGAGCAGTTTCTTACTTTCTGCCACTCTAAGATGCTCCAGGCTCATCTTGTCTATTTCCTGCCCCCATCTAAGAATTGGCCATTTCTCCAGGGAGCCCTGGTCCTTCAATTGGGGAATGGTCTTAGAAACCAAGATCTGGGTGTCGGACGTGCTTATTGCTGCTGGAGTGCGGTTGCCTCTAGGCCCTCTCAGCTAACAAACAAGGTATACATGTGAGTCTACTAACCTGTGCACACATATATTTCTATAACTATTTCTGTGTAAGCACCTGGATCTATATTAAGCTAAAACATGAGCTCATATGCTATCTCCCCCCCAGTCCACGACCACATGGAGCATTCTAGTCTCCTCTCCTTGCTTTTCTGTAACCTCCCTCTCCAGCAGTGAGAAATCTGACTCCCACCCTCAATCATCCTTTTACTTAATTGTTCAATTCCCGTAAGCATGTGGTTTCAAAATTGTTAGCCCGGTCTCCTATGGGAAACAACTTTATCAACTAGGGTACAGTGCTTTTGTACCATCCCTTTTGCTATTAGTCTTACAGACTATACTGATTTCAAGTTATTTAGGTCAGCACCTTATTCCCCCACACCCTTAAGTGGTTTCATACTTATGTATGACATATGTAATAGAGTTAGATTCTTTTGTCACATTCTGCATTCCATCCTGGGATCCCCCAGTCTCCTAAAAGATTTTTAAAATTTCACATACCTTACATTGTACTCCATATTGTGAAGTTTTACGATTTTTATAAATGCTTATTTGTATTCATAACTTGTATTTACCATTACAGAGGCATACAGAATAGTTTTACTAAAGAATCTCCTGTGCTTCACCTATTCAACCCTGTCCCCACCCCTGCCAGCAACCACTAATCTGTTTACTGTCTCTATTTTTTTTTCCAGAATATCGTATAATTGGAGCCACACAGCACATAATTTTTCCAGACCGGCTTCTTTCACTTACCAATATATACTTAAGATTCATCCAAGTCTTTTCGTGGCTTGATTAGCTCATTCCTTTTCATCACTAAGCAGTATTTTTTTTTTCTTCATTAGAGAAGTTGTGCATTTACAGAACAATCATACATAAAATTCAGGATTCCCATACTTTTAACACCTTGCACTGATGTGGAACATTTGTTACAATTGATGCTAGAATATTTAAATAATTATAGTATTAATTATAGTCCATGGTTTAACTTAGGGTTCACTGTTTGGGTACTGCAGTATTGCAGTTCAGGGATTTTTTTTTTTTTTTTTTAATTTTTACTCTGTCATCATATATACAATTTAACATTTTCCCTTTTAAACTTTTTCAGATACATATTTCAATGCTGTTAATTACATTCAGTGTTTGGGTTACCATCACCACCATGCTGAGTAGTATTTTATTTTCTAGCAGTACATATTGGTTCTTTCAGTTTTTAGTGATTAAGAATACAGCTGCTGTAAACATTTGAGTGCAGGTTTTTGCATGAACATCAGTTTTCAAATCAGTCAAATATGGAGGAGCATGTTTGCTGGATCATATGGTTAAGATTATGCTTAGTTTCACAGGAAGCTGCCAAACTGTCTTCCAAAGTAGCTGTACCATTTTGCATTCCCACTGGCCACAAACGAGAGTTCCTGTGGCTCTGCAAACTCATCAAGAATTGGTATGGTAAGTTTTTTGGATTTTGGCCATTCTAATAAGTCTGCCATGGTCTTCATTGTTGTTCATCCACTTACTTTTCAACAGACTTTTTGTTTATTCCCACTTATTTTATTACCCGACTTTTCAAACATACAATAAAGTTGAAAAAATTGTACAGAAATACAATGTTGAATTTTATATTCACAAGGTATGGGAGCCCCGGGCCCCGGGCCTTCCCCAAGTGCCTTGAACCCTACACACAGCAGCCAGAGTGACCTAGGACAGTTAAGGTTTGACTGCCTCTTCTTGTAAAGTCAGGCCTCTGGCAATAGCTTTCCTCCCTTCTGAAACTCGCTGAGGCTGCAAGAGAATCTACAATCCTCCCCTCTTCCCTGTTGACTGCAATCCATCCCTCCCTATGTCACAAGATCCCCGCTCCTCTCATACCCATTTGAATGTCTTTGTCCAAACCTTTATAAACCACTCCCTGCACTTTGGCAGAATAGTTCACATTGAGCTCTGAACCTGCCGCCATTCAGAGCAGCTCCTGAATTCAGGGCAACGTGACTAACTTCCCACTCTGTAGGTAAGCCCCCAAAAAGAAAAATAAAAGCTCATGCCTCAGAACATGTCCAGTGCTTTCTTTAGTCCTTCGGCTGCAAAAGCTCTCTTGGGCCATGACAACAAGGCAGGACAACTAAACCTATCTGCCAGCTGGATTGAGCTTAGGGTCCCCAGTTTTCCGTGTCTGATTTGGAGGCTATAATATTGCAAGGCTCCAAATTGCAGAGGGCGAGCCAGGAGCCTGGGGTCTAAGTGGAAAGGGGACCCCCATGGAAAGTTCTGCCAAGGCCAAGCCCTAGAGGTCTATGTGATCTCCCCCCCGGGGTGCGAGGGTCCTCTCCGAGGGACAGGCCACAGCTGTCACCTCTGATGTCTTCATGGAATTCTGTGCTCTTTCTGCTGTGGCCCAAGGAAGAGGGAACATTGAAAACTGCTTGAGTGTTCAGCCCCACAGTCACCTCCCAGGCATGTCCCTTCTGCCAGACACCTGCAAAAGAGAAAGTAGGAGAGCCTGGGCTTTGGGCGGAAGTTAATGGTTCCCGAAGGAGATGAACCCCTCAGTAGCTCCACCTCCCCCAAAACACAATAGACCTCTCCAGAGCACAGCCTCTGTGCCAATGGCAGGATGGGGGTGCTCTCGGGTGATACATGGTCAACACTTTTAATAGTGGTATATTTAGTTTGAGTATGTATTAGTGTGATGAAGAACTTGGCTAGTCTTTCTCCCTGGTCTCTGGATCTTTGGCATGTCCCCTAACAGGAGTGTCATTTGTTATCATGGGGAGGTGCAGACTACCCCTCCTAGTAAACAAGATGACTCAGGGTGGGGGCTGGCACACTTGTGGTCTTATTAGGGAGGGCCGGCCACACCGCAAAGACCTTTTCTAGTGATTAGAGGATTGGGCTTTGAGCCAGACATCTGTGGGTTAGGGGGTGGCACTGGAGATTGAATTCACCCATGTGAACTTTGATTCCATCAATCATGCCAAAGTGTTCAAGACACACAGGTATTTAGGAAATCTTATTAAACTTTATTTAAGTAACAAACGATTTGTGACCCAGGCAGCACCAAACCAAAAGTGATAAGGAAGTGGAAAGGGGAAGCTTATTTAGAGCACATGTGGAACTGGCTCACGTTGTTACCATTTTATATGTGGGAGTCTTACGTGAGAGTGAGAAGCAGATAGACAGTGATCAGTATGGTATGCTAATACTTTCTGATAAGCTTTCTACTGGGTGGAAACTGGTTTATTATCACTAGGTGTTGCTTATCTGCAATTCCGCAGGGTGCCTTTGACTGTTCCATTTTCTAGGAAAGCCCCTGCAGGTCAGTTGTTTTTCTCTGGAAATCCTTTTCTTGGAATAGATTATGTTTTGGCAACGCCCAAAGCAAGGGGCCATTTAATTTTACCTAACCTAAATAATGAAACCCCAATAAAAATTCTGGTCACTGAAGTTAGGGGAAGCTTCCCTGATTGACAGTACATTGCTGTGCCAGGAGGGGGGTGTGTCCTAACTCCACAGGGAGAGGCCATGTGTGCTCTGCATTCGAGAACCCTCCCAGACCACCCTCTATGTGCCTCTTATTTATATCCTTTTCATTATAATAAAATTGTAATTGTAGCACATTTCTGAGCTCTGTGAGTTGTCCTAGCAAACTGTGGACCCTGTGGGGGTGGTCAGAACCCCTGAATTTGTAGACAGTTGGTCCAAGTGCAGGGGTCCCTGGAACCCCTGAACCTGTGGCTGGTGTCTGAAATAATGGCCAACTTATGGAAGATTGTGCTCTTGAGCTGTGGAGTCTGGTCTGACTCCGGGTAGTTAAGAGTCAGGATTGTATTATAATTAGAAAACTATAAGGTATATCAAGCTCCTAACTAAATGGGATACTATTCCTTTTCTTTTGATTTTTTTTTTAAAGTGAGTTGATGTAAAGGAAATATCGGGTAGGTGCGAGACTCATGAAGATGTTTCACAAAGATTTGAGATTGGAAAAACATTGGGTACAGATCAAATCTCAACTTCTTTATCCGCTTGCCACCTGAGGTTCCTCTGCCCCACCCTCCCCACCCCTGCGGTTATCACTACAGCCCTGCCCTTGCTTCCCAATTAATCCCCCAGCGAAAAAAATGATTTGCTGTTGTCCAACCACCTGGAGTCCCAAACTCCCAATGTTTTCCATATGCCCCATCCCTCTACCTGGAGCACCACCCTCCTTCTCTGTTCCCGTCCCTCACCTTAGGGTCTTAGCTCAAAAGCCACATCTTCTGGGAAGACCTCTGAAGGTCACCAGGCAGGCCCCTCCCTCTGCACTCCAATGCCCCAGGGCCAAGCTCCACTGTGGCCATTATCTTAAGTGCACTGTGTGCCTCAGCTTCCCTGTCTGTCTCCCCTTGAAACCAGGAGCCTCTTGAAGACAGAGCCTGCAGCCAGTTCATCTCTGTATCCTTAGCGTCCAGTGCAAGGTCCAGGATGGGGGAGAAAGTCACAAAAAAATGTTCGTTGGATGAATGCATCAACACATGTTCTGGACATGAGGAAAATCTACAGACCTAGGGGCGTGAAGGGTACACCAGGCCAGAAAGGGGTGGGGGATAGGAGGGTCTGAGATCTAAGGCTGTGGGAAAGGAGATTTGAGGTGGGGTCGGGGTATGGTAATAAAAAGGCTTTACGGCACTTAAGTGGGATAGGAACAAAGGAACATGAAGAATGAAACCGTAAGAACATTACAAATATTCATTTAATCCACACAATAACCCTATGAAGTCGTTTTCAAGAAACCCACCCGCCGCCCCATATTACAGACAGGCATGGGACATCAGCAAATTGCCCAAGGGGAAACCGCTAGTAAGAGGTGGTGCTGAGATTCCAACCAGGCAGCGACTGCAGTTGGTCCCGCCGGTGATTCGTTTGGTTCAGAGGCTGGCGCGCAGGAAACATTCAACGAGGGTTACCTGTGACTGCTGCGGTCATTACCTGCGCAGACGCGTGGGGCCTGGGGTGCCGGCTGAGGGGTCCCTGGGTCGCCCCTACACCGACCACCTGCCTCGACCTAAGAACGAGCCAATCCCAGCAACAGCCGCGGGCGTCGGTGCTGGACCCGTTGCCATGGGAACAAAGGCCGGCCGCAGGCGCGCGCACGCGCAGATTGGGGACGGGTGTTGAACCGGCGAAACGTGACGTAAAAGCGCACGGGGTGGGGCGGTGGAGTGGGAACGTCAAAGCCCTGCGTCCTTTGGCGACCGGAGAGAAGAGGCGCTCTTGGCGGCGGCGGCGACGGCTACGGCAGCTTCTGCCGGACCGAGACTGGACCGAGGCCAGGCGGCGCGCAGCTGACGTGCGAAGCCGCGCCGGGAGAGGCGGGAGGGCGGCTCCCGCGCCCGGGAGGAGCCCCTCGGTCCGAACTGCGGCGGCCCAGACCCCGGTCCCCGGTCCCCGGTCCCGGGGCCCCGCCCCTGGGGCCTTGGGACTAATCGGATTGAGGGCGCGTTGGCCCGGACCGCAAACTCGCCAGTTGCGGAGGGCGCCGCTCACTACCCAATCCGAGGCAGACAGGTGCGAGGTCCGGAAGGCGGGAGCCAATCAACGGCGGTTGCGACCGTTGGGGGCCGGTTTCGGCCAATAAGGAGGCTCGAGTGACAGCTTGGCGCGCCAATCGGGAGTGAGGAAGCGGTCGCGCCCGCCCGTCCTTCCGGCCGGAGCTTTATTTACCCGGGGCGTGCAGCCCGTTTGCCAATCAGCGCGCGGCCAAGCGGCCGGGCAGCCAACCCCCAAGGAGCCGCCGGCCGGCGTCCTGCCGCACCCAGGAGTTGGGGATGTCCTACAAGCCCATCGCCCCCGCCCCCAGCAGCACCCCCGGCTCCAGTACCCCTGGGCCGGGCACTCCGGTCCCTACAGGTGAGGATCCAGCTCCACCCCTGCTCGCCTCCCCGGGCGGTCGAGGTCTCGACGAGAAGACGGCCTGCGTTCTGCAATGCTGGGCCCGCCGCCTACCTTCCGCGAGCCTCAGTTTCCCGGCCCGTGAAGTGGGCGTGGTCACGTAAGGGCTTGTAGGTGGAGCGCAGGGGGAGGGGTTTGTCCCTGAAGTTGATCAGCGTGGAATGAAGTTACCCCCATGGAGGGAAACGGGCGAACCCGGTCGGGAACTTGGAACGCTGGGAGGAGGCGCCCCTGCCCCGCGGTGACCGCTGACCTCTTACTCGCGCCTGTTGCAGCCGGTAGTGTCCCGTCGCCGTCGGGCTCGGTGCCCGGAGCCGCTGCCCCCTTCAGACCACTGTTTAACGACTTTGGACCGCCCTCCATGGGCTACGTGCAGGTGAATGTGGCCGGGGATGGGCCTGGGGTGGGGGCTGGAAGCCCGCCCGGGGCCCTGAGCTCACCGCCCTGTTCCCTTTTGACGCAGGCGATGAAGCCCCCAGGGGCCCAGGGCTCCCAGAGCACCTACACGGACCTGCTGTCGGTCATCGAGGAGATGGGTAAAGAGATCAGGCCCACCTATGCCGGCAGCAAGAGCGCCATGGAGCGCCTCAAGAGAGGTAAGCGAGGCCGGACCCACCCTGCCCTGCCCAGGAGAGGAACCCAGGGCAAGCTTTCTTCCTTAGGGAAGGAAGGACGGACTTCGGAGGCTACATGAGCCCAGCCTGGGGCCTGTCTCACTGCCCAGAGAGGCGTTCTGAATTGAATTGCAATTGAGTCCATTTCCAGAGAGAGATCTGGGAATTCGGATTTTACCAGGGTGAATCTGAGGATTCGCCAGACCTCTCATCTCATCCGGCCCCTCTTTGACTTTGGTTCCTCTTTCTGAAAGGGGGAGTGGGTGGCCGGGTCTTCCTCTGGAGGGTGGGGGTGAGACTGGAGGGTCTCAGGCCTGGTGTGTTACTTCCCTGCCCCCACCCCAGGCATCATCCATGCCCGGGCCCTAGTCAGAGAGTGTCTGGCCGAGACAGAGCGGAACGCCCGCACGTAACAAGAAGCTCCTCCGCCTCGGCGTCTGGACCTCTCCTAGCCACAGCAGAGCACCTGCTTCTTCCTGGCCTTCACCCCGAGTTGCACTTCCTGTCCTGGGCTTCCTGTCCCGTGTCCCTTGGTGGGAGCCCTCCAGGAACCAGGAGGCAGCTCCCACTCGAGTCAGCAGCACGAGCTGGGGCCCCCTGCAATAGTTA
The DNA here is from genome assembly GCF_015220235.1 of Choloepus didactylus. Lineage (NCBI taxonomy): Eukaryota > Metazoa > Chordata > Mammalia > Pilosa > Megalonychidae > Choloepus > Choloepus didactylus. Next base: position 7,751,742 of record NC_051312.1, read on the forward strand.
GCAGTGAGGTCACTTGTGAGTCCCACCCATGACCTGCTAACAACGTTGACCCTGTGGGAGCTTCCCCATTCCTGAGGTCCCCCCACTCGGCACTTCCCAGCACTTCTCACCACTTCGTCCCTGAGCCCCTTCTCTCCACGGCAGGCCCTGGCAAGGCCTGTCACCTCCCTGCCTTGACTCCTGGGCCATAGTGACTCTTTTCTCAGTGTGTCTTTTGCTAAATAAGTCCTTTTTGTATAAATAAAGAATGATTTGGAGTTCTTCTCTCAGCTCTGAGCCTTTCTGGGTCTGGTTCTTCTAAGCCTGGGGTAGCCAGACAGGGAAAGAGGAGACCCAGGCCAGGGAGGGGAAGGCGCAGCGCCATGGGGTGAGTTGAGGCTGGGGCCGACTGAGCCTGGCCTTTCCTCTGCTGCCCATTGCACCCTGGGTGGGGCCCGGCCCCTCTCAGGACCTTGGCCTTCTCTTCTCTAGAAAGGGGGAAGGCTAGAGCTCCAGGAGCTGACAGCCCCGCACGCCACCGCCTGGTACCGCCAGGGGGCAGCGCAGGGCCTTGGCTGCCTCCACCGCTGGCGGCACCGCCTGCAGGCCTGGGCCTGGAGGGTTCTGCCCTTGGGTTAGCAGTGATCCTGGCTGGGTGGAAATGCCAATTCGCCAAAGCCTCTCCCTCACACGCCTTAATGCTGGAACATTCTGAATTCCCTGAATACCCTCCATCTCTGGCTCCTCAGAGAAGGGAAGAGGGCTCCTACTTCCCTCCCCCTGCATCACTTTCCCGGGAAGCAGGGGTAGGGGAGAGGCTTGGCCTGCACTACTGCGAGGCCCGGCTCCATGCTGCCGTCCACTGTCCCAGCACCTTGGGCACTGGGTGTGTACCCTTCTGAGTGTCTCAGCCTTTGCCCTGGATTTGGTGGCTGTTGGGTCAGACTTGTGGGCCCTTGAGGCACACAGCCTCTGCCCCAGGCCCAAGCTGAGTGACCCTGGAGGCCTGGGGCCCAGAAACCCCACCCCCAGGTAGAGGCAAATCAGTCATCAGCTTCTGGCCAGACTTTGGGGGTGGCACTTCCCCTGCCCTGAGTCACAGGTTCCTGGGGCTGCAGAGGGTGAGGGGCCGGGGGCCATGGGGGTGGGACCCTGCCTTCCAAACTCTACCCCTCCATGGTGCACAGGAGGGCTGGGCCAGGGAGGAGATGGGAACCAAGAGCGTCTTGGGGACCACAAGCATCCCACAGGGAGTCAGAAGCACCCTTCTCCCCTGTGGGGGAGGCCGGCCGGGGTCACGGGGTCAGCCCTCCGCCCGGCTGCCGGGACCCCGCCGCGATGGCGGTGACCAGCCGGGCCCAGGAAGCTGCCGGGACCCCGCCGCGGTGGCGGTGACCAGCCGGGCCCAGGAAGGGGGCGGGGCGGCCGCAGTGACGCGCGGGCGGCGGGGAGGGGACGGCGGGGGCGCCCGCGGGCGGGCTGGGAGGAAGGTCGGGGCCATGGGCCCGCGCTGCGCTTCCAGAGGGGCCGGCCACTGCGGGAGCCCGAGGCCGGAGCTGGGGGCGCTCCGGGCTCCGACCCGCGGCCCAGCCGGCCCCGCCCGGGCCGGGTGAGGGGCGCCCGCCTCAAGCTAGAGGTGAGCCGGGACTTAGGCGGGCGAGCCAAGAGCACGGCGCGGAACGGGGACGCAGGGGAGCAGGGGGAAGTGGGGACAACGGGGCCTCTCGCCTGCCCGCTGGGTGCTAGGGAGTGGCGGGGGGGTTGGGGCGCCTGCAGCGGAACCGCGGCGCCGGGTCGGGGAGCAGGTGGGCGGAGCGGCTCTCCCGGGGCGGGGGCCCGTGGGACACCAAGTGGAGCCACTCTCGCCTCAACCCTGAAGAGGGGGTCAGCTCCCGGGGAGGATGACGGGGTGGCTGCACAGACGAGTGGAGAGGCGACGGGGGCCGGGGGTCCAAGAAAGACGCTGGGGAAGGGGAAGTCGAGGCCCGGGCCGCCGGCCGGGGTGGGGCAAGCAGAGCTGAGGGGCAGAGGGGTCAACTGGTTCTGGAAGGCAGGTCCGCATGCGGGGGGTGGGGAACACGGGCAGGATGCTGAGCGGGCGCACGGGTCCTGTCCGCGGTGACACAACGCGGGGGACAAGATCCGGGAGTGGGGGTCCCGGAGCCCCAGCGGCTTGGGGAAAGAGATGCAGGGGCAGGCCCCTGCGGGGTCGGTGGTGGCAGGCGGGATCGAAAGGAGGGGACCGGCTCCCCGAGGCCTGCCGACACGCGGGGGGCTAGGACGCGGCGGCGGCCGGAGAGGCGGGGCCGGCGCTCCAGGGGGCCCGCGGCGTCAGCGCGCGGTTGCCACGGCGACGGCCGGGCGGGGGACGGGGGCTGCGCGGAAAGGAGGTCAGCGCTCGCGGCCGCGCCGGGCTCGCCCCTGCCTCCCCCGTCGCGGGCCCGGGCATGGGGTCCCGCGGCCCGAGCCCCCCGGCCGGCGCGCAGGGCTCAGGGCCGCGCGCCGCCGCCCCACACTGACGGCCGCGCCGTGCCCTGCGCCAGGCGGAGTGGAGGCCGCGCGCGGCCGGCCGAGCGCCTGCAGGATGCTCATCAAGGAGTACCACATCGTGCTGCCCATGAGCCTGGACGAGTACCAGGTGGCCCAGCTCTACATGATCCAGGTGAGGCGGGGGCGGCGAGAGCGCGCGGGCTGGGCACCATCCGGGCGCTGCACCCCGGACCGGGGGCTAGGCCCAGTTCACCCCCTACCCCCAGTCCTGCACCCCGAGCCCAGGAGAGGAGAGAGGGACCCCTGTTCCATGTGGAGGGTAAGGGCTGTGGGAAAAGGAGGGCCGAAAGGCGCCTCCCCAGCCCCCCCCTCCATGTCCCCAACCGTGCTGGACACTCCTTTAATCCTCCTCAATCTGTAATCCCAGGGGGAAGGGGGAGGAGGAACCAGTGGGAGACAGGGAGTGAGGAGGGGGCTGTGGTGGAGGAAAGGCTGGGAGGGGTGCTGGCAGCCCCAGGAGGGCAGGGAGAGGGGATTAGGATCAAACCCAGAGCTGTTGGGAGAGAGAGTCTGGGCCAGGGGCAGGCTTCGGGGAGGTCAGAGAGCCAGTGCAGGGGGTCTGGGCGACAGGCCTGGGCGAGGTCTGTCCCCAGAACGACAGTCTCCGTGTCTTTGGAGGCCAGAGGCTGGCAGCTGGCCTAAAGGGTGCTGAGGGAGCCCAGTCAGCCCCAGAGCAGTCCAGGGCTGGATCTGGGTGCTTTCCAGCTCCAAGAGGTGTGGCAGGAGCTGGGATTGGGATCCCAAGGAGAGGAGGGACGAGGGTCAGGTCCTCAGAGAGGTGGGGCGCTTTTCCTATCCTTTCTTCCATTCTGGCCACTCTGGCTTCCTTGCTGCTACTTGAGACTGTCTGGTGTGCTCCCACCCCAGGGCCTTGCAGGGGCTTCCCCTCTGCCCCCCACTACACACCCACCCCCTACCCCAGCCCACCACAGAACCCTCCCTCACCGCCTTCAAGCCTGGCCATGTGATCTTCTCAATTAAAGTTAAAATGGCAATCCCCAGCTCTTACTAGATTACCCTAGTCCATTCCTTTTTCCATAGCACTTCCTGCCTTCTAATATACCATATAATTTCCTTTTTTTGTGTCTCTCTACCTCCACTAGAAAAGAATTTCCACAAGGGTAGGGATCTTTGTTCTGTTCATCTATACTGATCCCAATCAATATAATCCCAAACAATGCCTGGCTTGGAGTAGGCATTGAATAAATACTTGAATGACTGAATGAGTGTTGACTCACAGAACCCATGGGAGACTGGGACCCTGGTCCCAGGGGTTGCAGGGGCCGGAACGGGGATTCAGGAGTTGGGAGGGCCGGGACTGGGATCCCAGGGCTGTGCAGGGGGCCAGGCCAGGTGGGAGGCGGGTCCCAGGAGCTGAGTGGGCAAGGCCCTCGCTCCGGGGCTGAGCTCCTGTTCTGCTCCACCCCGGGCTGCAGAAAAAGAGCCGGGAGGAGTCAAGCGGCGAGGGCAGTGGCGTGGAGATCCTGGCCAACCAGCCATACACGGATGGGCCCGGTGGCAGCGGGCAGTACACCCACAAGGTGTACCATGTGGGCTCCCACATCCCAGGCTGGTTCCGGGCACTGCTGCCCAAGGCTGCTCTGCAGGTGGAGGAGGAGTCCTGGAACGCCTATCCCTACACCCGAACCCGGTGAGTGGGCGGACAGCCCGGGCCTGGGGCCGCAAGGGGCATGGTGGGCACGGGAGTGACCCTTACCCCTGCCTTCTGCCCAGGTACACCTGCCCCTTTGTAGAGAAATTCTCTATTGAAATAGAGACCTATTACCTGCCTGATGGGGGCCAGCAGCCAAATGTCTTCAACCTGAGCGGGACTGAGAGGAGACAGCGCATCCTGGGTGAGGGCTGGTGCTGGGGGTGAGGTGCTGGAGCCCCTCCCTGGCCACCTGCTGCCTTGATGGTCCAGTCTCAGGCCCTCTCCGGGCTCCACTTCCTGTCCGTGAGGGTCTGCCCTCCCAATCCTGAGGCAGGGTGGGGTGGAAGGGGACCAGGATTGCTGAAGGCTTCCCCCCACCCAGACACCATTGACATTGTGCGGGACGCAGTGGCCCCAGGCGAGTACAAAGCAGAAGAGGACCCCCGGCTGTACCACTCGGTCAAGACGGGCCGAGGGCCTCTGGCTGACGACTGGGCGCGGACGGCGGCCCAGACAGGGCCCCTCATGTGTGCCTACAAGCTGTGCAAGGTGGAGTTCCGCTACTGGGGCATGCAGGCCAAGATCGAGCAGTTCATCCACGACGTCGGTGAGCACCCAGCCCCACAGGAGGATCCACTCACCCAGCAGGCACCGGGCCCCATGTCACAGCCAGAGTTGCCTCCGTCCCCTGGGAGACCCAGAAGCATGCAGCCATATTTCCATTTGACATGGGCACCAAGGCAGAGGGAGCCAGGCAGCCTAGCTGGGGGAGCCAAGCCTTGAGGTATGGGTGAGGGTCAGGAGGACAAGAAGCTGATCATGCCGGCACTGACATTCAGAGATGCTGCTTCTTCCTTAAGATTCTAACATTCTCCATTATTCTGCGAGTCCAGCGAGACTGTTAGAGAATCTCAGGGTCCCCGGCCCTATCAGGCAGCATACTAAGGAGTGCAGGCTCTGAGGCTGTGACTCTGAGATCTTGCTCTCTGGGGTCCAGGAGCCCCTATTCCACGCCTCACCTCCAAAGCAGCCCTGCATCTCCTGTGGGTCGGCCCTGCCCCATCCCCCAGGTCTGGGGGCAGGCAGACCCCACCACCCGCAGGTAGAAAGCCGATCCCTGGGTGGGAAGGTCCAGGGCACTGGGATCTGCTCCACTCCTGACTCTGTGTACCCTCCAGCAGCCACTTCCTGGCTCAGCTCCTTACTTCTCCCTATTGTAAATGAGAGGAGGTTGGGCCAGATCTGAAGGGCTAATATTGATTGATTGTAACTTGCCTGATTCTTTGCCAATGACTTTTCAGGCAAGGACCTCTTTAGCACCCTCAAAACCCCTTCAAGGGAGGGACTATTATTATCATTTTAAAGATGAGGAAATTTCGCTCACAGAGTAACACAGGATCTTTGTCTTGCATTTGAAAAATACAGAAAAGCACAAATAAGGCTATTAAAGTTACCCACATACAACCACTATTAAGATTCTGAAAGATTTCCTTCCAGAAGCTTAAGATCATAATCCAACCACTATTACTCTATTTTCTTGATTCTGAAAGGTTTCTAGCTTTATTCCTCTGCTTATGATGAAAATATTCCCAGAATGGGTATCATTTTTCACTACCACTAAATGCCAACACTTCCATTAACTACGAACACCTTTATTAACCGCCGACAATTTCATTAACTGTTAATGCTTTAATTAACTGTTAACTGTTAGCAAGAAGTCAGCAGGAAGCAGGTGAAAGTGGGCAAGAACAAGCATGGCTCCCAGCTTTCGGGGTGGGGTCAGTGCTTGAGAGTTGGGTGTCCAGGGAGATACAGAGGCAGTGGGCAGGGAGGCAGGGTGCACAAAGACAGATGCCCCAGTTTCTACTCGCATCCCCCAGATAACGCTAGCCCTGCCCTACTTTGTGGCTCTGGGCAGTAGTGGCCCAGGGGAGCCATTGCCCAACCTCAAGGGCTGCGCACGTGGCCGCAGTGGTGGCAGTGGGGAGACCCGGGGTGGCCGGTGCCCTGACGCCTGGGCACCTGCAGGTCTGCGCCGGGTGATGCTGCGTGCCCACCGCCAGGCCTGGTGCTGGCAGGACGAGTGGACGGAGCTGAGCATGGCCGACATACGGGCCCTGGAAGACGAGACCGCCCGCATGCTGGCCCAGCGCATGGCCAAGTGCAACGCAGGCCAGGAGGAGTCCGAGGCCCCGCCCCCGGGGAGGCCAGGCCCTGAAGCCCGGGCTGGGGCCAGCCATGCAGGCACCCCCGACGGGCCCGAGGCACCCCCTGGCTCCGACACCTCGCCCGACGCCAGCTTTGGCAAGCAGTGGTCGTCGTCCTCCCGCTCCTCCCACTCGTCCCAGCACGGAGGTGAGGCCCGGGGATGGGGCGGGGGGTGCTGAGCCTCGGCAGACAGGACCCCCGGCTGGGGCTGAGCCGGCCCTGCAGGGGGCGTGTCCCCCCAGAGCCTGTCTGAGTGGCGCATGCAGAACATCGCCCGCGACTCCGAGAACAGCTCCGAGGAGGAGTTCTTTGATGCTCATGGTGAGCACCGCAGCCCCGAGGAGGGGGGGCACCCCTGAGAAGCTCCCTGACCCTGACCCAGCCCCCTGTTCCCTCAGAAGGCTTCTCAGACAGTGACGAGGTCTTCCCCAAGGAAATGACCAAGTGGAACTCCAATGACTTCATTGACGCCTTTGCCTCTCCCAGGGAAGCAGAAGGGGCGCCAGGTGAGGACCCCAGGCCGGGCCACCTGGCAGCCAGCACCCCTTACACAGTTGGGAGGGCCAGGTCCTTCCCCTCAGCTCCAACAGGGAAGGTCCAAATCCCAGAGAATCCAATTTGAGTCAGCAAACTCTACCCATCTCCCGCCATAGCTGGCTCTATGCTGGGCACTTGGGGCCCAGGGAACAACTCGGTCATGAGTTTATTGCAGTCCTAAGACGCAGGTCAGTCCAGAGAGGGTACTTATGAAATACACAAATGAATAATTGAGGCATGATGGATGGATGGATGGATGGATGGATGGACAATAGATGGATGGATGATGGATGGACGATGGATGGATGGATGGATGATGGATGGATGGACAATAGATGGATGGAGAATGGATGGATGATGATGGATGGACAATGGATGGATGGATGAAGGATGGATGGATGATGATGGATGGATGGATGGACAATAGATGGATGGAGGATGAATGACGGATGGATGGATGATTGGGTGGATGGATAATAGATGGATCTACTCAAGGTACAGCCATAGCAAAGGACAAAGGAATAAGTATGGAACCCGGGAAGGCTTTGGGTGGCGGGGGCAATGTATGAAGGGAGTTGTTTTGGAAGGATTGGACTAGCACTGTCCAAAGGAACTTTCTGTGATGATGCAAATATTCCATATCTGCCCTGTCCAATATGGCAGCCACTAGCCACATGAGGCTCACAAGCACTTGGAATGTGGCTGTTGGGTCTGAGAAACTGAATTTTTTTTTCCCATTTAATTCATTTAAGTTTAAACAGTCTCATGAGTCCAGTGGCTACCGCACTGGACAGGGCAGGGTTAGTCTGCCAGGCAAGCGAGGCATTGTGGAGAGGACCATCGCCGGCAGTGGGACAAGCCAGGACAAAGGCCTGGAAATGTGAAATGACCTGTGAGAATCAGGTGCAAGGTCAGAGGGACATGAAGGAGGCTCAGGCAGTCACCAGAGCTGGGGTGTCAGAGGTGCCAGACGAGGGGATGCCCAGGGCCCCCTCGGTCCCCACTGATTTCCCCTGCCCCACAGAGCCTGGAACTGAGGCCACCAAAGGCATCGGGGACGGGGCCCGAGCAGCCAGGGACTCGGAGGTGAGTATGGGTGGCCCTCCCCATGTCACTGTCTGCCTGCCGGGCCATCTGCCACCCTGACGCACCGGGCCCCCCGTCACCCCCACACAGGGTCCAGATGGAGTCGGGGAGCTAGGGGCCGAGGCATGTGCAGTCCACGCCCTCTTCCTCATCCTGCACAGCGGCAACATCCTGGACTTGGGCCCCGGAGATGCCAACTCCAAGCAGGCGGATGTGCAGACGTTGAGCGCAGCCTTCGAGGCCGTCACCCGCATCCACTTCCCCGAGGCCCTCGGCCACGTGGCCCTGCGCCTGGTGCCCTGCCCGCCCATCTGCGCCGCCGCCTTTGCCCTTGTCTCCAAGTACTGGCCAGGGGTGGGGGAGTACCCAGGGCTCCCAAGGCGAGGACAGCCACCTGGGGCCCATAGGATTGGGGAGACCCCACGGGGGAGGGGCCGTGGGTGGGCCCCTGGGCCTCAGTCTCCAGTCAGTGGCTCCGTCACAAAGGCCTCTCTAGTGGGACAGGGACCCAGGGGCCAGTGGAGGGGCTGGAGGCTCCCCACCCACCTGTCCCCACCTCCTCCTGCAGCCTCAGCCCCTACAGCCACGACAGCGACAGCCTGTCCCGCTCCCAGGGCCAGGACCACATCCCGCTGGCCGCCCTGCCACTGCTGGCCACCTCATCCTCCCGCTACCAGGGCGCAGTGGCCACCGTCATTGCCCGCACCAACCAGGCCTATGCAGCCTTCCTGCGCTCGCCGGAGGGTGCCGGCTTCTGCGGGCAGGTCAGGGCTGAGGGATGTCCCTGGGGAGCCCATCACCAGAGCGGTCCGTCTGTCTGCCCTCTGTGGTGGCCAATGGCCTCTCCGATGCCACCTGCCTTCTCACCCAGGTGGTGCTGATCGGAGACGGCGTTGGAGGGATCCTGGGCTTTGACGCGCTCTGCCACAGTGCCACCGTGGGCACTGGGAGCCGGGGCAGCAGCCGCCGCGGGAGCATGGTCAGTGTGGCCTCGGGACGGGCTGCGCTCTCCCCTTCCAGGTGTCTGCCCCCGCAACGTGACCTCTTCCCCAGCAGGGCCCTGCTGCACCTGTGGTGTCTTCTCAGGGGCTCTGTCCTGCCTTCTTTCTTTGAGTCCCTGCCCAATCCCCAAGCCTCTCTCCTCAGTTCCCAATATGTAGAAATTGCCCAGGCTCCAGGCCTGAGGATGTTCTGTCCCTTGTTCCGTTTAGAACAATGAGCTGCTCTCTCCCGAAGTTGGCCCAGTGCGGGACCCCCTGGCAGACGGGGCGGAGGGGCTGGGCCGAGCCAGCCCAGAACCTTCCGCCCTGCCTGCCCAGCGTACACCCTGTGACATGGCCACTCCTGAGCCTGAGGGCTCCCAGAACAGGTGACAGACACCCCTGCCCCACTGCTCCCCCCACGGGCTCAGGCTGGACCACGGAGAGGCAGCACTGAGTGCCCCCTCCCCTGCAGCCTGCAGACGGCCGCCCCCCTGGGGGAGCCCCGGCGGGCGAGCACCGCCTCCTGCCCACTGGCCACGGGCCCCGAGGCTCCCGACGGCCCCACCAGTGCTGCCCGCCTCGACTTCAAGGTCTCCGGCTTCTTCCTCTTTGGCTCCCCACTGGGCCTGGTGCTGGCTCTGCGCAAAACTGTGATGCCTGCCCTGGAGGGTGAGCCCTCAGGAGGGGTGGGGCGGCCACCCTTGTCCTGTTTGCCCAGATGAGGCCCCATCTCGCCACCTTTCATCTCAGTGGAGATGCTGGCATGATTATTGGCACCTCCCACTGTACAGATTAAATGGCTTGGCTAGAGAAGGGAAAACTGAGGCCCAGAAAGAAGGGAGTTGCCAAGGCCGTTTCCCAGAGTGCAATGCTCAGGGAGGTAATTTACTCTGAGATGCTCTGCATGATAAGGGGTCGCATGGGCACACAGTACTCTGTGTCGTGACCCACAGCAGTGAACTGGCAGCTCGGAGCAACTTTGCCGAGAGGCCTGACTTGAGGCAGGACCCCTGCGACCTCCCAGGGAGGGCTGGCTCAGGGTCCCTCCCAGAAGTCCTGGCTGAGCCCCCTCCCCGCCTCTCTCTCTCTCTCCGGGATACCCAGTGGCCCAGATGCGCCCAGCCTGTGAGCAAATCTACAACCTCTTCCATGCGGCCGACCCCTGCGCCTCCCGCCTGGAGCCCCTGCTGGCCCCCAAGTTCCAGGCCATCGCCCCCTTGGCTGTGCCCCGCTACCAGAAGTTCCCCCTGGGAGACAGCTCCTCCCTGCTGCTGGGTACGCCCCAACCAGGATAAAGGGGAGGGGGTGGAGGGCAGGAGGGCCCCAACAGAGGGGTGTGGGTGGGGCTCCCTCACCCTGGAGGGCCTGAGGTAGCTCCCACGGCACCAGGAACCTCTTGGGCCTGCCCTGACCACGTGGGCAGTCTGGAGCTCTCTGCCCAGAGAATCCCTCCTCGATTCCCTGCCCAGGAGGGGGTGGGCAGGGGTGGTGACTGAGCTGGAGGGAGGAGGCAGAGGAACACCAGCACATACAAGGGTGTGTGGCTGTGGTGCGTCTGTGTGTAGCTGTGGTGTCTCCACACACACTTGTGGTGTGTGTGTGACCAGGTATTGGCATGGGCAGGTACAGGTGTGATGCCAATGGGTACCTTTTGGGGCCCCTGAGACAGGTGGGCATGTGTTGGGCACAGGTGTGCAGGCGTTTAGGGGTGGTGCTGGCATTCTGGCAGGAAAGCAGCTGGCTGATGGGGTGAGCTCTCAGGAGAGGAAGTTCCCCACACTCCACCCCACCCAGATATGGGGCAGTCCAGCCTCAGCCGAGACCTGACAGGAAGGGGAGGGCCAGCAGAGTAGACAGGGAGGGGGAGGGGCGGGGCTGCCCTGGGACCCCTGGGGGCAGGGAGACAAGAGGGCAGGCCTGGCCCAGCCAGGGCGTGGCCGCTGAGGTTGCCCCTCTGCCCGCAGCCGACACCTTGCAGACCCATTCGGGCCTCTTTCTGGAAGAGCTAGAGATGTTGGTGCCCTCGACGCCCACCTCGGCCAGTGGTGCCTTCTGGAAGGGTAGTGAGCTAGGTGCCGAACCCCCAGCCCAGCCAGCCGCCCCCAGCACCACCAGCGAGGTGGTCAAGAGTAAGTCGGACAGTCACAGCCTCCCCCCCCCCCAGCAGTCCAGCCGGGGAGAGGATCCTTATTCTACTTCCCCTCAGCCTTTCCTCTGGACCCCACCCTAACACCCACCCAGCACCCAACCCCGACAAGGCAAAGGGCAGGCTGGGCAGAAGGGAGGGAGGGAAGGGCTCCGGCCGCGCAGGTGGGCCCGGGGTGCGAGGCCGCTGTCCTCACTGCCCCCGTGGCCGTGCAGTCCTGGAGCGCTGGTGGGGGACGAAGCGGATTGACTACTCGCTGTACTGCCCCGAGGCGCTCACCGCCTTCCCCACCGTCACGCTGCCCCACCTCTTCCACGCCAGCTACTGGGAGTCGGCCGACGTGGTGGCCTTCATCCTGCGCCAGGTCGGCCTGGGTGTGGACGGCGGGGCGTGGGGTGGGAAGGGGACCAGGAGGGGGAGCCCCGGGCCCCTGCTCCCGCTCACGTGGCCGCACCCCGGCCCGCCGCAGGTGATCGAGAAGGAGCGGCCCCACCTGGCCGAGTGCGAGGAGCCGTCCATCTACAGCCCGGCCTTTCCCAGGGAGAAGTGGCAGCGCAAGCGCACGCAGGTCAAGATCCGGGTACGCGCCTGCCCTCGGCGCCCCTAGAGGCCCCGCACCCTCTCCTGGGCGCCCCCCCCCAACATCCCGCCCCCACGGCCACAGCGTTCCTCTCTCGCGCACCACCCCCTTTCCTAACGACCTGGCGCTCTTAGACCACAGCCCCTCCCTCCTACGTCGGGGTCCTCAAACTGCATGCACCCACTCCCGAGCAGGCCCGGCCCCCCACGACCCCAGACATTCTCTTCCTCGAACGGCCTCGCCCCATTGAGGCCTTGGCCCCGCCCCTCGGAGCCGCTGGTCTCCGCCCCGCCCACCTAAGTCAGGGGTCAGAGCTACACTCACTCCCACCCCACTCACCCCTTCTTCCCGTCCTGCACGGCAAGGCCCCCCGAAACCCACAGTCCGCGCACAGGCTGGCGAGCTCGGGGCGAGGTCGCCAAATCGCACCCCGCCTCGGGCGGCGGCCCCTCTCCCACAGCGGCGCCACCCCGCTCCCCCAGCACCCAGTCCTGCCCGGCCGCGGACCCACCCCGTTTTCTCCCGCCAGAACGTCACTTCCAATCACCGGGCGAGCGACACGGTGGTGTGCGAGGGCCGCCCCCAGGTGCTGAACGGGCGCTTCATGTACGGGCCCTTGGACGTGGTCACGCTCACCGGAGAGAAGGTCAGGACCCGGCGGCCCCGGCCCCGGTAGACCCGCCCCCGTCGGGCCGACCTCGCCCCAGTCGGGGCCGCGGCCCGGCCTCCTGTCCTGGGAGCAGCTCCCGGCCGACCCGGCTGAGCCCCCAGCTCCCCTCCCCCGACCACAGGCCGGGTCGGGGGGTGCCCGGGGCTCCGTCCCATGGACCCTCAGGCCCCCTCTCCTGGCCAGGTGGACGTCTACGTCATGACGCAGCCGCTGTCCGGCAAGTGGATCCACTTCGGCACCGAAATCACCAACAGCTCGGGCCGCCTGGCCTTCCCGGTGCCCCCCGAGCGCGCGCTGGGCATCGGCGTCTTCCCGGTGCGCATGGTGGTCAGGTGAGCGCGCGGCGGCGGGCGCGGCGGGGCGGGGCTCCGCGAGGCCCCGCCCCTCACACACACCCGGGGGCGCAGGGGCGACCACACGTACGCCGAGTGCTGCCTCACCGTGGTGGCCCGCGGCACCGAGGCCGTGGTCTTCAGCATCGACGGCTCCTTCACTGCCAGCGTCTCCATCATGGGCAGCGACCCCAAGGTGCGGGCCGGCGCCGTGGACGTGGTCAGGTAGGAGCCGCCGGCGCCGCGTCGCCGCCCCCACCCCCGGGCCGCCGCGCCGCCGACCGCCGCCCCCCCACCCCCGCTCCTCAGGCACTGGCAGGACGCGGGCTTCCTGATCGTGTACGTCACGGGCCGGCCCGACATGCAGAAGCACCGCGTGGTGGCTTGGTTGTCGCAGCACAACTTCCCCCACGGCGTCGTCTCCTTCTGCGACGGCCTCACGCACGACCCGCTGCGCCAGAAGGCCGTGTTTCTGCAGAGCCTGGTGCAGGAGGTGCTGCGGGGGGCGACGGGGGAGGGAGATCCGGCCCGGACAGCCCAGCAGCCCCCGCCCCACCGCCCGGCCCGGGGACGGCTGACCGTCGTCTTTGGCCACAGGTGGAGCTGAACATCGTGGCGGGTTATGGGTCCCCCAAAGATGTGGCCGTCTACGCGGCGCTGGGCCTGCCCCCCGGCCAGACCTACATCGTGGGGCGCGCCGTGCGCAAGCTGCAGTCGCAGTGCCAGGTGAGGGCAGGGAGAGGATGGAGAGGGACCCCACCAAGGGCTCTAGGTTAAGGCAGCACGTTTTTTTTTCACTCAGGCCTTAGGGGACCTGAGATCACATGCAGCTTATAGCCGCGCCCCTCAGAGCCTGGCTGGAGTGCACTCTGCACCTGCACTCTGCTGTGGTCATGGGCCTTGACCTGTCTGAGTCTGTTTTCTGTCTGTAAAACAGAAATGACAATGGCAGTAACCTTGTCAGCTTATCTGGAGCATGCCATGATTTACTGCCCATCACTGTGCATAGGGCATGAAATAGTGCTTGTTAAACGTTAGCCTCAGTTACTTTCCCCCAAGATCCCCTTTTGCAGATGAAGAAACTGAGGCTCAGATTGGGGCAGAGCAAGGAGGAAAGCCAAGGTGCTTCCAGCCTGAGGTTCCGTCCACAGAGAGGAGAGTGGGGTTCAGGCTGTGCCAGGCCCACCATCCAGCCAGCGCTGACCAGTCCCCACCTGCCTCAGAAGCCTTAGGGAGGGCAGCGTGTGTGCCCTAGGCCAGCCGCCCCCCTCATGCCTGTCCACCTCTGCCTGCAGTTCCTGTCGGATGGCTATGTGGCCCACCTGGGCCAACTGGAGGCGGGCTCCCACCCTCATGCCCCCACGGGACCCCCGCGGGCCACCTTGGCCAAGAGCAGCTACAGCGTGGCTGCCCCTGTGGACTTCCTCCGCAAACAGAGCCAGCTGCTTCGCTCGAGGGGTCCCAGCCAGGCGGAGCGCGAGGGCCCTGGAACTCCCCCCACCACGCTGGCACGCGGCAAGGCCCGGAGCATCAGCCTCAAGTTGGACAGCGAAGAGTGAGGCCCAAACCGGGGCTGAACCTGGGTTATTTATTCTCACACCTGAGGGGCCTGAGAGGCCGCATGTGGGAGGCTGGGGGTCTAGATGTCCGGCCCTGGCCCACTGGCCCCACCCCCTGCACCTTTATCTGCCCATCAGTGTTACTTCCCCATCATGTGGGGGGACCCAGCCCAGGGGAGGGAGGCGGGGGTGGGCCAGGGCCCAGAGGCTTTTCCAACATGTGTAAATCCATGAAAATAAATGCCACCTGCATCCCACCCACTGGCCCACCATCTGGCTGCAGTTGACAGCTCAGGAGGTACACTGAAGAGCAGAGGGGGACAGGGACCTGCCCGGGGTCATCCAGCAGGTCAGGACAGGGGCTAGGCCTCGAAGGTCTCAGGGAAGGCCGCCTCTTCGGAGATAGAGCCCCTCGACCTCACTCTCACCCACCTCGGCCAGCATGGCCAGCCGTGGCCTGTCACTGAAACCCCTGCCTCCAAAAGCTGAGGCCAGGGGACAAGGGGATCCGGAGCAGGTGGCTGCCCTGGGAGACCACCTCTCTCAGGGTGCCAGCCCTCTTCCTTTACTCTCCATCCCACACCACCCAAGTTCCAGACAGAGGCCCACCCAGCGGCCACCTCCCAGCACACCCTTGTCCTCTGGTTTCTCCCCACAGGACCTGCTGGGTGCTCCCTCAGACCCCTCCCCTCTCCCACCCTGCCAGGCTGGCCTGTCCCAAGGACCCCCTGGAGAGACTCAGCACCAGTCTCCAAACATGCCCTCTCTCCAGTCTGGGAGTCCCAAGCCTGACCCTTCGGCCCCTGCCCTGCAGCCCCCAGCCAGGGCACCCTCTTCTCCAAACTCCTCCCTCTGGTCACCCTCCCCCCTGGCCCCACCCAGGATTCCTGGCCCTATCCAGTCCCAGCTGTCCAGGACCACAGCCCTCTGCTGCTCTAAATCCTGCCATGGCTCCCCACTGCTTCCTGGGACTACTCTTGAGTCCCTCACTGGGCCCTAAAGGTTCTCCCCAGTCTGGACCTTCCAGTGTCATCTCTGCCCTTCTCCCCCCACCACACACGCACGCACACAGACAGACACAAGGCAGCCCTATCTCTGCCAACTGCAGCCTTGTCAAGTCCCCTGCCCCTAAACGTCCTTCCTCACCTTTAGGACACATCTCAAGTTCTGTCTCCTCCCACAGGAGGCCTCCGCACCGGCCACCTGGCTTGTACCTGCTGTATCTCCCCCTTCACACCGTGGCTCCCAGGTGCCACAGCCCTGGCTGGAAAGGACCACCTCCCCTCTCTGTCAGGGCCCTGAGGCTCAGGGAAGTCTCAGCTGGGAATCGGGAGCTGGAACTAAACCCTGATCCTCTGCCTCCCGGCATCAGGAAACGCCAGGTGTGCCCAGCTCTCCCGATGGATCAGCTCGGCAGCCCAGAGAGAGATAAATAAGGCCTTTATACAGAGAACTGGTGTAGCAGGGCTGGGTGGACTGGCAGTGGCAGCGGTGGGCTCAGTGGGGTGGGGCGGGGCCGGGTGGCCCCGTCAGTGGGAGAAGATGCCCCGGAAGCGGGCCTTATCCTCCTCATCCTTCTGCCGGATCCGTGCCTCCAGGGCCCGCAGCTCGCGGCTCACGACGGGCGCCAGGGCAGGGTCAAGCTCCAGTACCTTGGCAAAGTCAGCCTGGGCCTCCTGGGCATTCCACACGGCCGCATGGGCTTTGCCTCGTTTGAAGTAAGCCTTGACGTTGTCTGCAGGGGACGCCAGTGGGCAGCAGGCACGCCAGGGCAAGAGTGGGGTCCCAGCCAGCTGCCCGGTCTTGCCTCTCCTGGCCCCGGGGGGCCCGTCATGGGAGACCCCACCATCCCCCCACATTATACCCTTTATGCCTCAGTGGCACGGCAGAGCCATGGCCTGGGGTGGGGGGGATTTGGCCAGGCTCCAGTGGGAACTCAGAAGGGGGGATGCCGAGGGCTGAGTCTTGAGCCCCAGTGCCCAGCGGTGAAGGGCAAGAGGAGGCCGCCCACCGCTCGCAGGCCCACCCTGGCAGCCAGTGCCCAAGGCTCACCTTCGTACTTGTTGAGGATGGAGGAGCAGTGATCGAGCACCTCGTAGTACTCCTTGGCCACCAGCTTGCACTGGCAGTAATTGAGCAGCAGCGGGGTGATCTGCTGATCCAGCTCGATCCAGTCGGGGGACCCAGGCTGCTCCTGGGGCCGCCGGGGCAGCAGGCGGGGAAAAGGTGTTGAGCCCTGGATCCCGGGGCCCGCCTCCTGTGCACCTGCCCAGCCCCTGGGCCCCTCCTCTCATGCACCCCCAGCTCTCGGGCCCACCTTCATCTGCAGGTTCTTGAGGCAGGCAATGGCGTCGTAGTACTTGGCCGCAGCCTCCTTCACCTGCCCCTCGCGGTACAGCCGGTTGCCCTCCTGGTGGATGACCGGCACCGCCTTGGCCTTCTCCTCGTCCGTCATCGCCCAGGGGTCCTGCTGGTACGTGCCGGGATTCTCCACCTGCCAGAGCACGGGCTGTGTCAGGGCAAGGCCCTGGGGACACAGCGGCATCTCCAGCTGCAGACCCAGCAGGCACTTGTGCCGGCAGGGCCTCCAGACATCGGACAGCAGAGGCAGCACCACTTGCTCGCTCACCAACCCATCAACAGACACTGAAATAGCATCTCCTGTGTGCCCAGCACTGTGCCAGGTACATGGGGACAGAGCACGGCAGAGGCCGGGAAGGACACGATCGGCACAAAGATTGAGAACAAAGAATGCAGGGTGGGCAGGGCAGGCCTGTCGGAGAAGGTGCCGTCCAGCCCCAGGAAGGACACCCTGGGGACTGCTGGGGGCCCCAGCAGCTGTTCTTGCACCTGCCTCTCCCCTCCTCCCCCAGGAGCCCACCCACTGACCCACTGCTCCGGGTGCCCCCTTGGGCTGGCCAGGGGTGGGCTAGCCTGGTGCTGGTGTGGCCTGGCACCCGGGGCTCAGCAGCCACTCGCCTTAAGCATCTCGATGTCGAAGATGAGAGGCTGGGGGTTCTGCTGCAGGGCGTCCAGGTCGGCGTGGCCCAGGGAGCTGTGCTCGTGCATCTGGGCCAGGCCGCAGCAGTGCCGCTGCCCCTCCAGGGGGTCCTTGCCCGCGGCGATGTTGCGCAGACTCTTGGCCACCAGCGGATACAGGACGACATGCTACAGGGGGGCAAGCGGGCGCCAGGGGCTCCGTCATGAGGGCCCAGCCCCATCCGAGAAGGGACACTGAGGCCCAGAGAGGGGAAGCAGCTGGCTCAGGCCCCCACCCCCAGCCCAGGACCCCCACAGCCCCCAGGCCTCACTCTCAGTGAAGCTTCTGCCACACTGGCCACCAAACCAAGCCAAGCACCTGCCCCCAGGCACACTCCTCGCACCCCTACTCCAAATGCCAAGCACTGGCTCCCCATCCTCACAGGCCGGGCAGAGTTCTCACAGCCTCCTCTTCCTCCTAGGCCCACACCATTACCGGGTTCCTCCCTGGTTCTGTTCCCAGTGTCCCGTTCTCCTTACCTGTTCAGGGCCTAGCTCAGAGCTGGCCCAGGGAAGCAACTTCAAAACCCTAGGGGGGACGTGTGCATACGGGACCCAGCCTCTGACCTTTCACTTGAACAGGTGCCAGAGTGGGAGGAGTCAGGCCACCCCCACCCCATCCGACCTGCCCCTCTCTCCCGGTTGTCTGCATGGGGCTGACTGCTGTGCCAGCCAATGGCCTGAGTGCTGGCTCTGGGCTGGCCGCCCCTGGGCACTGAGAAGCTAGAGAGGAGGCAGGCCACATCCCTACCCTGCAGTGGGGCAGGCAGAGGACCAGCTCCTACCATGCAAGGTGTGAGGGGTGGGGAATCCAGAGGGGGCATTCAAGCTTCCCGCTGACAATCAGGGAGGCCTTCCTGGGGGTGGTGGCCCAGGAACTGGCCTTGAAGAATGGGGGAGGATCTTGGCCAAAAAGAAGAGGGAACAGAAAGGCAGGGTGGTGAGTGGGAGGGGGAGGCTGGCAGGGGCCATGGCCCATGGGAGCAGCTGGAACTTACGCTCTACCCTGACGGTGACGAGCCGCAGGGGCTTCAAGCCAGGGGCTGTGCAGGCCTCATGCTTTTGAGAACACGTCCCCTGGCTGCAGCCTGGCTAAGGGACAGGAGAGGCAGAATAGAAGCCAAGAGGACCATCGGGAGGCTAGTGTGGCACCGGGGAGAGAACTGGTGATGGCTTGGTCATGTCGGGGACAGGACAGAGGGCACGGCTGGCACAGACAGACACGGCAGGCAGGTGTGGGGCAGGCACCTTGATGTCGCAGAGGAACTGGGCGATCTCCCCCTCGCGCATGGTGCACACGATGGTCTCCCACACGGGCAGCTTGAACTTCTTGCCGATGATGAGCTCCATGGGCTTGCCACGCGCCCGGCTGTCGTCCAGCACGACGCCCTCCTCGGCGCTGTGCAGCGTCCGGTAGTGGAACGTGGCCTGCAAGCCACATGCAGGCATCAAGGAGGGGCCCAGGCCGTCTGCCAACCCTCAAGGGCAAGCCCAGCCCCCAAAGGACAGGGCTCACCCAGGTGTCTCCACCAGACCTTGCACGTGACCTTACACCATCCAGGTGAGGCCACTAAGCCACAGAGAGGGAGGTCTGGAGCCCATGTCACCCAGCCAGTGGGTGGCTGGGCGGTACTAGAATCCAAGCCGTCTGGCTCCGTTCATCCCTTCAAAAGATATAAGGCGCTCCCAGGAGGTGCCCACGCTCTGTGCCACACACTGGGATACAACAGTGAACACAAGAGATCCAATTCCCTGCCCTCGAGGAGCTCACATTCTAGAAGAAGGGCATCAAACAAAATGATGAATTATGCCACGTGGAGCCGATGCTATAGACCAAAAGACAAACGACATACCACATGACCCACAACACCCCTGCTGCTAGCTATAACCCCAAAGAATGGAAAGCAGGGGCCTGGACAGATATTTGGACACCAATCTTCACTGCAGCCTTATTCAGAGATAGCCAAAAGGTGGAAGCAACCCAAGTGTCCATCAACAAACAATGGATTAAAAAAAAAACAACTGTGGCATATCCATGTGATAGAATATTCAGCGATAAAAAGATGTAAAGTGCTGGAACATGCTACACCTTGAAGACATCATGTTGAGCGAAATCACCCAGACCTGAAAGGTCAAATATGGTTATGATTTCTCTTATATGAAATACTTAGCCTCAGCAAATTCACACAGACAGAAAGTAGAATAGTGGTTACCACAGGTGGCAGGAGGTGGGAGGCAGGAGTGGGGAGTTATTTCTAAATGAGTGTGAGTTGGTTTGGGATAATGAAAACAGTCTGGCAATAAATAGTGGTGACAGTTTTATACAGTATTGTCAGTATACTTTGTGTCAAAGAATTGTCCTCTTTAAATAGTTACAATGATTTTTATATATATTTTACCACCATTAAAAATAAATAATTATTTTAAAAAAATACAGCTAGATAAGGGAAATGGGGAGGGCTCGGATGTGGGGGCAAGGCCTGGGTGGTGCAGGTCATGTGTGAGTTGTCAACCAGACATCCAAGTGGAGATGTTGAGTTGGGAGCTGGATATCAAGTTCAGGGGAGGGGTAAAGACCAGCCATATACATTTGGGAGTCATCTGGGCATGGCGCGCTTTTAAAGGGATAAAACTGGATGAGATCATCTGGGAATGAGTGCAGAGAGATGACTTCTGAGGACCAAACCCCTGACAGGATATGGTCAGAGGATGCCACCCTCTTGGCCAGCACACCGTGCTGCCCCTCTGACCTGTTTCCAAATCAGTACATGGAATCAGCGGTAAAACCTACCTCGCACCATGAGAATTCAAGGAAATAAACGTGTAACGCATTTAGCGCTGTGCCTGGCCCAGAGTGAGCACTCAGCGCTGGCAGTTGGTTATTGAATAAAGCCTGCTCCTGTTCTCGCCATGCCTTGCTTCACAGATTTCCACTGCCTTTCCCACGTTCTCTCCTTCTGGAGTCTGCCCCCTCCGGTTGCCTCTTCCCAGGCCCCAGCCCCAGCACCTGGGGACATGCACGCACACCCACACACTCTTCCCAAAGAAGAGCCCTCTTAATATAACCGTGATTGCCAGAGCTGGGCAGCTCCCCTCCAGTCTCCGAGCAGGCTCAGGGGCCAGGCTAAGATCTTCATACGCCGGGCCGTGGCCCAGAGCTGGGCAGCAGTGAGCACACACTTGTTCACAGCAGCCACTATGTTTGGTGTCCCAGGTACCTGCCAGGACCTTTACTCATCTGCTCAATAAACACCTCCTGCTCTGGGCTGGGCACAGGGGCTGCCTCCAGGAAGCTCTGAGTCTACAAACAGGGCATTCTGGAAGCAAGGAACTGTGTGACCGGAAGGAAGCAGGGAAGCCTGGGGATGCAGGGTGTCTGGGGAGGGGGCCGGACAGGGCGGGGCTTCGACCTGGATGCTGAAAACAGGGAGGGTGGGGGTTTCTTTACTCCCCGGGGGGTGCCACGCAGAGCAGTCGGAAAGAGCCCAAAAGGAAAAGGCTCCGGGCTGGCGGATGGGACTGGGTTTGCCCGATCTGGCGCCTGTTTTCCCATCCGAACAATGGGAGTTGCTTTCAGTGCTCTCATAAATCCTTTCCGTCTTTAAAATATCTGGACCCTTGAGACCAAGAGGTCCCGTGTCCCATCGCACCCCCTCGGAGCCCGGGTTTTACAACCAGGATCTTTTCTAGAGCCAACTCTGCGAAAGCACTGAGGTCAAACGCCCACAACCTGTTTGTGATGACTGACAGGCTTCCCGACCAATGCGGCTACAAGGCCAAGCCAGGGGCGGGACAGAAGCCTCCGAATACGCTCCCTACTTAAATTCAGACCAATCGGCGTCGAGCTCCGCATGTGCGCAGTAGGGCCACTGGCCGCCGCTACGTGGGCATGCGCAACCTCTCGCCTAAGGCCTCCTCCCGCCTCGCATGCGCACCGCGCCGCAGAGGGGTTAAGGAGAGCGGGGTAGACACTAACCTTGGTTCCATCCTGAAAATCAGGGAGGACTCCTCGCCCCTCCTGTATCACACGCTTTTGGATCCCGTCCTCCCGGAGTCTTGCGATGATATCCGCCATCCTCTTTCCCCGCTGCTCTCTTTCGGCAACTTCCGGACTCGTTCGGTAGCTTCCGGATCTGCTTCGGCAACCTCTAGAGCCTCGGCAGCTTCGGTGGTAGCGCCATCTTGGTTGAGGGCAGAAGCCGAAAAGGGACCGAACGCGAAAACGGATGGTGATTGGTTCTCTGGCTGAGCGCGCGGATCGGTCTAGGGGCGTGGCTTAAGACTGTCTGGGGGAAGGACCAAAGCCTGTCCCAGAGGCGGGGCCTGGGTCTGCTGGGAGGGGCAAGTGTGAAATTGAATTGCTTTGGCTTGCGGAGCTCCCACGCGGCTGCGTGCCACGCCTTTTAAAGTTGAAAGCGTCACGTTAACGGTATTGCAGAGAGCAGGGAAAATGAAAGGAAAAAAGATAAAAAGCCCTCCCGTAATGCCACACCCTAAAACTACTGTCATTTCTGTGTATTCTCTTCCGGCTTTTTTCCTTTGCATCTATAATGACATTTTGCAGCCTGGATTTTTCTCTTACAAAAAAAAAAAGGGGCGAGGAGGAGTTGAAGGGACAGGGAGGAGGGTTTCTGTGCCCCGCGGGAACCGTAAACTCCCAAGAGACTGAGAGCCCCTGTGGGATCCCGGGTGCGTGGGTGTGTTATCACCAATGAATCCGTGTCTGGCGCGTGGTAGGTGCCCATTAAATATTGGGGGACACATGAATGATAGACATTAGGTACTTTGTGGGCTACGACGTTTCTCTCCGCCTCTGGAAACTATTGGTAAACAACAGGTGGAAGAGCCTTCTGCTCCCCCTTTGAAGGTTTAGGTCACCGAGTAAGGGGAGCGTCTTCATCTCCTCATCTTAACTGCGAAGGATTATTGTCCGTCCCCTGGGACACCCCCCCCCCCCCGTCCCGTGCTAAGCGCTTTAGACATTTATCCGGTTAATTTTCCGACAAGAAGTCCCCTGAGTCCTCTGAGGTGAAGGGGAAACGTGTAACGTGTTTTGTTTGTTTTCGGTTTTACGCACACAGAAAGTTTTACAGGCAAGTTCCACTGAACTTTGAAGAAACAAGTGGTCTGTATCTCATACGAATTGTGACAGAAAATAGAAAAAGAGAGAAAGCTGACCAGCATATTTTAGGAGGCTAGTTTAATCTCGATTCCTAAACCAGATAGAACACAAGGCAAGAAAAGTATACACCCATTTCACTAATAAATATAAATTTGAAAAATGCTAAATAAAATATCAAACTAATTGAATCCAATAGTGTATTTAAAA
Organism: Choloepus didactylus; assembly: GCF_015220235.1. NCBI lineage: Eukaryota > Metazoa > Chordata > Mammalia > Pilosa > Megalonychidae > Choloepus > Choloepus didactylus. The sequence continues at coordinate 7,774,394 of NC_051312.1, forward strand.
ATGGATCATTTTTATTTTTTGGAGTAATGAAAATGTTCAAAGATTGATTTGGTGATGAATGTATAACTATATGATGACACTAAGAAAAACTGATTGTACACTTTGAAGGACTGTATGTTATGTGAATATATCTCAATAAAATTGTAAAAAAAAAAAAGAAAAAGGATCAGGGTCAAGCCAGGTTTTTCCCAAGAAGGTAAGACTGGTGTAACATTAGAAAAATCTATTAATGTAATTCACCTCATCAGTGGACTCATGAAGAAAACTCATAGGGTTAAAAAATGCAGAAAAATTATTTGATGAAGTTCTATGACTATTTATGATAAAAACTCACCGGAATAAAAAGGAACATCCTCAGACTGTTAAAAGCCACATAAAATTTAGTAAGTGTTCATGGAGTAAGCAGTCACCTTCTCTTTAAGATCAGGAACAAGACAACGAGGCTGTTTAACTTAATGTCTGAAGCCCCAGCCAAAGAATAAACAAAAATGAAAACAGTAATAACAAAAAGGAGTCTGTCATTATTCGCAGATTATATAATTATCTGCGTAGAAAATCCAACAGAATCAACAGCCTATTTTCACAAATTACGGAGTTCAGTAATGTTACAATAATATAAAATAAGCTAACAAAAATGGATAACATTCTTCCACACCAGCAATAACCAACTCGAAATATAATAAAAAATAGGATACCATTCATAGCATGAACAAAACCCATAAAGTATTTAGGAAATCCAAAGACGACTTTCTGAAGAAAACAAAAATTTAACTCTATTAAATGACATAAAACAAGATGTGAATAATTGAAGCGACATTGCTTCCTAATGAATACAAGAACTTAATGTTTAAAGATGACATTTCTCCAGAAATTAATCTAGAAATTCCATGACATGCCAATAAAAAGTGGGAAGATCTTTGAAGAACTTGGAAAGCATTTTTAAAGATCTTTATAGAAGAATAAAAGTCCAAGAAAAGCTAAGTCAAGTTTGACAAAGATGACCAAAGAGGAGGGATTTGCCCTTCCTTATTAGGACTCACCGCAAACCATCCTAGTAAAACGTGAGAACTAGTCAAGCAGGCCACAGGAGCCCCAAAGAGCTTAGAACAAATACACACCTGCACAACTATATATTTGATACATGATGAAGGGGGCACACAACCCAAAGGGAGAAAGAACTGCTGGTTTGGTGGATGGTGTTTGGAAAACTGACTCACTCTTCATGGAATAAATCTGAGTCCCTCTTTGCTCCAAAGGTGGGCTCCGTATGTTCCTTGATATTAATTGCAATAATACCTAACATTTATCAAGTATAACTGAGTTCTAGGAGCTGGCTCCCTTACTGTGCATTAACTAATTCAATCCTCAGTTAAAACTGAGGGATGCACTATTACTAATGCCACTTGACAAATGAGGAAACTGAGGCACAGAAAGTTTATGTAACTTGCTCAGAGCAAGGCCAAGATTCGGGTAAGGCAAGTGAGGTGAGTTGTGCAAAAGCAGAGTTAAGTTTATTTAAATTTTTTAAAAATTTTATATTGTTTAAATAAAATTTAAAACTAAATAAAAAATTTAAATTTTGATACTTTGTTCATCATGGGGTTGGGAGCATTAATTTTTATTTTTTAAAATATTATTTATCTTGCTTAGGGAATTTTTTTGGTGTCCCCTTAAATTTTGCACCCTCTTCTCACCCTAGGTCTGGACATACAAAGTCCCAAAGCTGGAAAGAGGAGGCATTGATTTCAGGGCGCCCTTCTTAATCAATTTGTTGCAACACATGTCTAGACAATGAAACTATAAGGCCAATAGAATATGCTGGAAGATATCTTCATGATCTTGGGGCGAGGGAATACTTTAAGCACGACTCAAAGAGCACAAGCACATAAGGCAAAAAGTGGATGGTTTGGCTATCTCAAAATTAAGGGTCGTTCTTTATCCAAGGCCATCTAGACCGAGTAATGACCTGGAGACTGACCAGGAGGAGATATCTGAAACATAAAAATCCAGCAAGAGATTAGTAATTAGATATGTACAGACACACAGGAAAAAGACTAGAAACCCAACAGAAAAAAAAAATTGGATAAAGGAAATGAACAGGCAATTCACAAAAGAGACCCCAATGGCCTACAAGTGTTTGGAGAACTGCTCAGACTCTCCAGGTGTCAGAGAACCCAGACGAAAATGGGGTGCCACTTTATAAGCATCAAATTGGCAAGCCATTAGACAGCTGGACAGTACCAAATGCTGAGTGAGAACTGGAGCCCCGGTGGTGGGCGTGTAACTCGTGCAGCTGCAGCCACACAGGAGAGAATCGTTGGTGTCTTGGGGGGGTCACAGTGTGTGTACCCTATGGCCCATGAGCCCTAACCCTGCGTGCCCTACTTCAAGAAAAACACTCCCACCATCCATTGGGACAGTATGAAGACATTTATGGCAGCAATCAGTTTTAAAATATGGAGGCATCAGGGCCAGCTAGGGGGGTGGGGGGCTAGAAGGGTGGAGGATGCTCAACGTGGTGTACCAAGCCTGCAGCTAGCAGAAGCAACCGGCAAGATGCATGCAGGAAACTCTAGTGTTCAGTGGAAAAAAATGAAAACAGCTGAATGAGTTTTACCTAATGACACCATGTCTGCAAATTGCATACACATCCACAAAGGAGACAGGGCCACGTATGGTGCAGAGCTAGGCAACATCCAAGAATGCAGACGGAGCATACTGACTTGGGGTCCTCCAGAGGGTCCTTCTTGATAGTGATAGTGTGTCACCAACTGAGAAGTAGGACTGACTCGACTCTGGACCTGAGAACATGAAATGAGGTAGGGTGGGGAGGACAAGGGCTTTGAGAGCTAAGTGGCCCTAGGTTCAAATCCCAGTTCTTCCACTTGAAAGGATTTGGGATTTTGGCAAACCACTCATTCCTTCCTCCCACAAATACTTATTGAGCATCTACTTAGGGCCAAATACTGTTCTGGGCACCAGAGATACAGTGCTGACTAAAACAGTGTAAGACGAGATAATTTCAGGTAAGTGTGGTGGGATGTGAGGCTGATGGCCTCCGTAAGAGGTGACATTTGGCAGGGGCAAAGGTGACCAAAGGAGCCAGCTGTGAGAAGGGCTCTCTGGGCATAGGGTCAGCCTGTGCAAAGGCCCTGAGCAAGGAAGACTGAGAAAACCAGCTTGGCTGGGTGCAGTGACTAAGGTCAGAGCATACAGGGCTCTGTGGGCCTGACTTTTAACGAGTTAAGATTTTATTCTAACCACAATGGAGAACCAAGGGAAAGTTTTAAGCAGAGGAGTGACCTAGCCACATAATTAAATTTTTAAAAAAGTTTTATTGGAGAATCACTCTCACACACACACACACACAGAAAAACAAGACCAAATCGGTTTGAAAATATCACATTGGCTGATGGAGACCAGACTGGAGGACAGAGTGCAAATCAGCATAAGCTCTCTGAGCCTCAGTTTCCACATCTGCAGGATGACGAGACTAACCACCCCACGCAGGGCGTGGGGACACAGTGCGTCCCCAGAGGTTCCACGGGCCTCGAGCAGCCGGCGGGGGTGCAGAGCGCCCACCTCGCACTTCGGGCCCGGGAGCCAGGTGCCCGGGACGCCCTTCCCAGCCCAGCGAACAAACCGAGGACCGCGCGGGAGCGACCCCGCCCGTCGCTGGCCGAGGCTGTCGCTGGCCGAGGCGGCCGCTGGGGAGAGGTCCCGCCCACCAGCGCGCTCGGCGCTCGGCAACTCCGGCCTGCCGCGGGTGGGCGGGGGGCGGGGCCGTTACGTGGGGGCGGGCCCTCGGGCGGTGGTGGGGCGGGGCCTGGGCGCAGGGGCGGGGCCGCGGCGGCACGGGGCAGGCGGGCGCAGATGGCGGCGGCGGAGGGCGCCTGAGTGGGCCGGGGCCATGAGCGCCGCGCGGCCCCAGTTCAGCATCGATGACGCCTTCGAGCTGTCCCTGGAGGACGCGGGGCCCGGGCCCGAGTCCAGCGGGGTCGCCCGCTTCGGGCCGCTGCACTTCGAGCGCCGGGCCCGGTTCGAGGTGGCTGACGAGGACAAGCAGTCCCGGCTGCGCTACCAGGTGAAACGGCCCGGCCCACCGCACCTCCCGCCCCCGTCCGGGCCGGACCCCGGGAGAGCCTCGTCTCGGGGGACAGGCTGCCCAGCGGCCTCAGCCGGAGCAGAAGGCGCCCCCCCCCCTTCCCGGACGTGACCCGCGATCCTGGGCTCTGCCTCGACCCCACCCCACCCCCGGCTCTGACTTCGGTCCCTAACCAGGATGGGGAGCCCAGCCCCGGAACCTCATTCCCCACCCCCAGCTGGCGGTCGCACCCGGAGACCGCACCCACTCCCACGTCCGGCTGGGCTTGGGGTGCCCCTCCGAACCCTGAGCACAGCCTTGCCCACACTCCAGAGCACCCCGTTCGGTCCCAGGCCAGATGAAATAGTGGAGCCTGCGCTCCCCGCTCAGTTCTTTCCTCATCCTCCCCCCACCCCGGAGCTGGAGCCCTCACTCATGACCAGTCTTTTTCCATCCCCGGACTTCCACTAAGCGGGGAATCCCCAGTTTCCAGAGCTCCTCCACCAACCCTAGCATCCTTTTCTTGGAGATCTGGACTGGATCTTGTGTCCCAAACCTGGGAACCCTGGGCCTGGGCTTCCCTGACACCCTCAATCCAGGGCCTCCACTCTGGATCCCTGAAATGCCATCCTGACTCCCACATTTGGGTGATCTCCTGCCTCTGGGATCCAGGCTGGGAGCCCACAACTGACCCCTGCAGGCCCCTGCTCCCCAAGCCCCCAAAACCCACCTCCCACTTGGGTTTCTGTTTCTGTGAATCACCAAACCTGTTCTGCGGGAGGGTGAGGGCTGGGCCAGGCGCACAGCTGACAGGCGGCCAGGCAGCCAGCTGACAGGCGGCCAGGCAGCCAGCTGCGTGGGCCCAGCCTTCTCTCCCCGAGAGGGGCGAGGTGAAGGGTTTGAGCCCAACGCCCCGCTGAGCCCCGTGTTCTGGAACAGAACCTGGAGAATGATGAGGACGGAGCCCAGGCCTCTCCGGAGCCGGATGGGGGGATCAGCACCAGGTCAGGACCAGGTGGGGACCCACTCTCATTCCCCCAGCCTGCCACACCTCGAGCTCCTGTCGTGCCAGGGACTCTGCCCAGCCCCCCACCCTGCCTCACTCAGCTTCCTCATGTCCTGTCCTGGAGGGATTCCTAGGCTGGCCCCTCAGAGGCTCCCCTGGCCTGCAGGGTCACCCTACCCTAGTCCCCAGCCTGACCTGGCCCCCACCTTCCCACAGGTCCCCTGGCCTGCAGGTACCCCCAGCCCCAACCCTGCAGAAACCCCAGGACTTAAATTGGACCTTAATATCTGCCCCCTGTTGGGGCTCCTTAACCTGCAGGGTCACTGTCTGTCCTAGTCCCGGCACCACCCCTGCCGCTTCCTCATGACTCCCGGTCCCACAGGGGCCCCTTCCCTGCCCCTCTCCCCCCTCACTGGGCCACCCGTCCAGCAGGGACTCAGGCCCAACATCCATCCGCAGCTCCCAGTGGTCCTTTAGCACCATCAGCAACAGTACCCAGCGCTCCTACAATGCCTGCTGCAGGTGAGCCCATCCCACCTGAGCCCCCCCCCCCACCCCTGAGCATCCCAGCCACCTGCTGCCCCGTGGCCCCTGCCTGGTGCCCACGGCCTGGCCTCTCTCCCACCCCCTCCCTGCACCCCTTTCACACCCCTCCCGCTCTCCTGCCCATCAGCTGGACCCAGCACCCTTTGATCCAGAAGAACCGCCGGGTAGTGCTCGCCTCCTTCCTGCTTCTGCTGCTGGGGCTGGGTGAGTGCCTCCAGGGACCCCTGCCCACCCCCCTGAGAGGGGCCGCCCTCCTTCAGTGCAGGCTCTGCCTCCGCCTTGGCACACTGAGCCTCCCAGCATCACCCCCTGCCCCTACTCCTCAGGCGGGGAAACTGAGGCTTTGAGAGGGGCACGCTCCTGGTCACCCAGCCAGGAAGCCACACTGAAAGTGTGAACCTGGTCCAGAGCTCCAAAGAGCCGTGGATTTCTTCTGGTTTTTCTTTTATTTAAGAACTTAGCCTCTTTATTCCATCATTCAGCCAGCACAGTATCCTCAACTACTCTATTTTGGCCCAGGGGATAAAGCAGAGAAAAGAACAGCTAGAGATGGGCACGGTCCCAGCCTCGGGGGGGTTCATTCCTCAAGAAGTTCACATGGTGACTGGTCAGTGAGGGCAGTGGCAGACCCCACGGGTGTCCAGAGGACAGAAGTGTAATGGCTGCCATGTGCCCTGTGGGTCTGGTCCCAGCCAGGTGCCAGGCGGGTTGATTTTCCTGCCTTACAGGTGGGGAGACAAGGTCTGAAGTCACACAGCAAGTGACAGGGAGGGCCACTCCCCAGAACCTGCTTGAGGAGCCAGTCCCCATGGCCAGGGCATCTGTCACACACACACCCCTGTCTGGAGTCAGAGCCAGCAGGGACCTCTCCCCGACCCCATTGATCTCATGGGGAAACTGAGGCCCAGAGCAGGCAGATCTCACAGCCTAGATGTTACAGGTGTTTCTGACTCCTAGGCTTCTCATTACAGGGGGCTGAGGAGACAGGGTCCCCAGGAAGGATCTAGAGTGGGTCAAGAGGAACCATAAGGAGGGGGAAGTTAGTGGCTGCTGCCCTGGGGTCCCCTCACTTTTCCTGCAAGACCAAAGCCCCTCCAACCAGTCAGGCCCCCCTCTGAGCAGTGCCCTTGCAGCCACAGCCTAAGTTCCGGTGTTTGTGTGCAGGGGAGGGGACTGCTACTTCCCAACCCCCAGTGTGCCCAGTACAGGTCATGCTGGCCGCCGTCACAATGTCACATATGAGGACCAGGCAGGTGAGGGGCTTGCTCGGTGACAGCTGGGAAGTAGACCAGCTGGATTCAAATCCACATGCGTGGGAGTGTCAGGCCTTGGGGCCACTGTGGACCTTTGTAGGAATTAGCAAAAGGTACCCCCTCTGAGTGGGCAGAGCCCCTAGCCCTAAGTCAGGGCACAGGGAGAGAGTTTCAGTCCCAGTCACCCCCTGGTGGTACGCTCTGTGCAGTGCACAAACCACACAATCGTCCAGGGAGGCCCCGCGAGCCTCCTTGCCCCTGCCCCACCCTGCCTCAGAGCCCACAGTCCAGTTCCCCACCTCCCACAGGTTCCATCCTCTAACTGGGGACCCAGGATCCAGTCCCATCCTCTCTGGGGACCCAGAAACCCATTCCATCCTCTTAACTGGGGATTCAGGACTATGGGTCTGAAAAGTTGACCCAGCCATGCCCTCTTCATCTTCCTTCCCAGAAACCCCATGTCCTTGGGCCGAAGTCCACATCCCACCCCCACTCCGGGGGGCTGACAGGCCCTGCCAAACCACCTGCCAGCCTGTGCTCTTACCTTCACTCTCGCCAAATGCTGGAAGATTCTAGAAAGTCCCAAGTTCCCTCCAGTTTGTAGACCTTTGCAGTGCTGTTCCCTCTGGGATCCTCCTCTCCCTCTGCCTGGGCCATGCCTGTAAGCAACGTCCCTGGAGCCACACGGCCTCCACCATCCAAATGCAGGGGGTGGGGAGGTCACTTCCCCTTTCTGCCTCAGGGGGTGACAGCAATACCTGTGGTCAAGGTGACAATTAAACAAGGCAGTGCCTGTAGCACGTTTAGCCCAGTGCTGGCAGCCGCTGGTAAATGGTCAATAAAGGCTAACCGCTGTTTCCGCTGCTACGGCTACCCCAGCTCCGCTTAGATGGCGCTGCCTCCAGGAAGCCCTCCTAGATCCCCCAGTCCCATGAGGGCGTCCCCTGTCTCACGCTGCCCTCTTCCCCATCGCGTCCTGATCACCTGGTGTAAGGGTGTAAGGTTAAGGTTCGTGGTCTCCGGGGCTTGTCAGCCTTCAACCGGGTGACCCGGGGGGCGGTCCCTGACCCCGGCCCCCCACCCTCACACCTGTGGCTCCATCTGTGTGCAGTGCTGATCCTGGTCGGCGTGGGACTGGAGGTGGCCCCCTCTCCAGGTGAGCTCCCCCGACCCCGCCTCCTCGGGCAGCGCTCCCCACCCTCCCAGCGGGGAAACAGCCCCTCCTACAGCTGGGGGCGGGTTTCGGGCCAGCCAGGGCCGGAGGGACAGGCGCCGGGGGGCCGGGGAGCCCCTCGGCCCCTGCGCCCCGCCCTGAGCCGGCCCTCCTCCCCCGCCCGCAGGTGTCTCCAGCGCCATCTTCTTCGTGCCGGGCTTCCTGGTGCTGGTCCCGGGAGGTGCGAGCGGGCCCCGGGGGCGGGGCCGGGCGGGGCAGGGGGGCGGGGCCTCGGCGCTGACAGACCCCGCCCCGCAGTCTACCACGTGATCTTCATCTACTGCGCGGTCAAGGGGCACCGGGGCTTCCAGTTCTTCTACCTGCCCTACTTCGAGAAGTGAGGCTCCCGGCCTCGGCCCGCGGCGGCTCCTCGCGTCCATCGGGGGGGCTCCTGGGACCCCGCCCCGTTTCGTCTTTTCATCTCACGGCAGAAACCCCACCAGGACCCTCGAAGCCCCCAGCCCTATGGGGAATTTGCTCAGGAAGTTGGGAGAGTGCCCGCCCTGGGCCCTCTACCCGGGCCTTGGCAAGTTGCCCTTTGCCTGTTCGGTGCCTTAACTTATTCCCGAGTCCCGGGGCTCCTGGGTTGGGGTTAGTTTGTGCTAATAAAAGGGTAGTTGATTCTAACAGAGGAAATTGCAGTTTTCATCTCCGGCCCCACCTGGCCAGCCCCACATCCTGGCCACAGCTCCCTCCACAAAGGTAAGAAAAGTACCCCAGGACCAGCGACCTCCCAGTTATACAGAGCCCTGATGTGCCAGGACTGGCCCAAATCCACATGGCCTGGGAGGGGCAGAGTTGGCCTGCAAGCCTGGGAGGCTGGGTTTCTACCCCCTGTCCCAGCCCTTACCGCAGTTTCCCCTGCCCTGGAGGCCCTGGCCTAGGGCACGCTGATGACAGACATATGACACAGGCCTGGGACCTGGGGCTGTTACAGCCCACCTTGAATGTGGGCCATGACAAGGCAATAGCCCAGTGCCCAAAACCCAGGGCCCCACTTCCTCATTGCCCTCCCAGCACCCCCAGGCTGAGAGAACCAGGAGGCAGAGGGTGTAGGAGGCAGGGCCTGCAGTGCAGAACACAGGCGATCAAATACTTAGAACCACAGAAGGTTAGAAGCAGAATCTTGGGAAATTGGAGTATCAGAATCTTAAGAACCAAAAAACAGAATCTTTGAGAACCTTGAAATCTGGGAGCATCTCAGTCCCTGTTTGTCGGGCTCTCAGAAGGCACCAGGCCCTGTTCTCAGCACTAAAAAGGCAGGTTATCTCTTGTAATCCTAACAACCTCATCCCCATTTTACAGATGAGGAAACTGAGGCCCAGTGAATGACAGTGACTCACCCAAGAGCAGCCAATTAAAACAGAGTTAAAACTAAAAATGCAACTCAGGGCTCCGGCTCCCCTTCTATGGCAGTGGGGGGTGGGGGAGCAGGGAGGGGAGCTGGTGTGGCCCCTGCCAGCCACCCTAGGGGCAGGCTGACAAATCCTGTTCATATGCACACGTGTTTGCAGTCTGCCTCCCCCCCTAAAACGAGAGGCCAGCGAGAAGGGAGCTGGGGACTTTGTTGAATGAATGAACCCCAGAGCCCTGCTCTTGGGCCTGTTCTCTCCTGGTGCACCCAGACCCCCACCCTCAACTCTCGGTCGATACATGTTTGGTGGCTCCAGTTAGATGCAGGAACTCCTAAACCTGTAATTCTCCAGATACCTGTGGTGAAGGACCGGTTTTATTTCTAATCCATGACAGATGAATACTTTTGTAAAATAAAATAAAAGCTAGAAAAATGAAATAAAAAGTCAAAGATGTACAGAATACAGGTCTACAGTTTTTATCATCAGATTAATCAGGCATAAAATTACATTTCAAAAAATATGCTCCGAACAAACATAGGAAAAAAGAAACAAGTTACCAAAACTGTTCATTTAAAAGAGAGCAGAGAATAAAAAGCGAGAATCACCATTACACTCATAACTTTTTGTTATTCCGTGATTTTAACCAAAGTTATCCTGGAAGGCAGTTCCCCATATCACATGTCTACCCCAGGAGTCAGTTAGCCAAAGCCCAGAGCAAAATACAGCCTGCACGCTGAGAATGATTTTCTTTTTAATTTTATCACGGCAACATATATACAACTTAGATCTCCCATTTTAACCGCTTTCATGTGTATAATTCAATGGTGTTAATTACATTCACAATGTTGTGCCAGTGTCACCACCATTCATTACCAAAACTTTTCCGTCACTCCAAACAACTAAGTATGATTTTTTTACTTTTTAATGGTTGGGGGAAAAGTCAAAGAGTAATAATATTTCATGACACGTAAAAATTACACTAAATTCAAATTTTGGTGTCGCTAAATCAAGTTTTGTTGGTGCACAGCCACCCCCATTTGTTTGCATGTTGGCTGTGGCTATCTAAGGCCTGTAGCTTTGAGCTCCAGCTGAAAATGACAGAATTAAGTCATTGCAACAGAGACCACGTGGATCTCAAAGCCTAAAATATTTACTCTCTGATTCTTTTATCAAAAAAGTTGGCTGACACCTGGTCTATATGAGCACTTTGAAACACCTTGAATATCAACGCTTGAAATTTTATTGCGACCAGAGAGCTTGCGTCTTGCTGGTTTATTTATCTGATCCAGGTTGGACTGACAGCACCGCTACAGGCATACCTTGTTTTATTGCATTTCGCTTGACAGTGCTCCAGAGGTTTTGCATTTTTTACAAATCAAAGGTTTGGGGCAACCCTGCGTGGAGCAAGTCTATCGGCTCTATTTTTCCAATGGCATGTGTTCACCTCATGTCTCTGTGTCACATTTTTTTGTTGTTGTTGTTTTTTCACATCTAGATAAATATTTAATATCATCAAATATTCAGTTTACATATAAATTTATTTAAAAACATAGTTCTTTTATAATTGTCTTGTTGATTAAAGATCCAAAGTCCACACATTGCATTTGGTTGATATGCCTCTTAAGTCTTTTTTAATCTGTGGATTCTCCTTAATGTTTTTATCCCTTTCAACTTATTCATTGAAGAAATTGGGTCACTCATCTTGTAGCATCTCTTATATTCTGGATTTTGCTGATTGCATCGCTATGGTATTGCTTAACGTGGACTTTTTATTTCCTGTAAACTGGCAGCTAGATCTAAAGGCTTGGTCAGATTCAGGTTTGATGTTTTGGGCGCGAATACTTCGGGTGTATGCTGTATAGTACTCATTGTGTGGCGTCAGGACAGATAACGACTGTCTCTCTTTTTCGGTGATTTTGTGGGTTTAGGGGGTTTGAGTCTGATTCATCCATTAAGAAGTTTCCCATCAGTTTTTCACCTAATATTCCTACCAGTCCTTGATGATGATTACCTATACCCATTATTTAATTAGGGTTTACAAAATGGTATTTTATCACTCTTTAATTTGTGAGCAAGAATACTTCAATAAACAAAACCAAAAAATTTCCTCCATAATTATTTGGTTATTCTGAGGTCCAGTTTATATAGGAAAGTCAGAATAAATGCTTGATCCTTTCTTTTATCAGTTTTCAGAATAGTTAGGTGGATCCTCTGTACCTTCCAAAGGTGACTGACAAGGGATGTTTTCCCCTTTGCTATTATCTAGGAACTCATGGATTTTAACGTAGTCAACATCTGTGTTACAATTCACTGCAGTTAGTATTCTTTTTGATGCTCAAATTACTCCATCATTGACCAGTAGCAGCCTCTTCAAGCTGGGAGATGAGCACAGTAGTCTTTGATAGCTTCCTTGTTTCTGGTGTGAAAACATGTTCCCAGTTTATATGTTTCCTGTCCCAGATCTGGAGTCAGGCCTGGCTCCATATACTTTCCTAATACTTGCTGAAAATCTGCAGCAACTGCATGTGAAGGAGAAAAATGTTCTTGTGACATCAAAGGGTTTTTCACAAAAGTATCACTAACTTTTTTAAGAAATGCTGATGGTGCCACAGAATCAAAGGCATTGTCTGTAGCACATAAGTAAGTGATTCCATCAATAAAGAGAGTATGGTAGACATAGCTTCCCATTTGAGTTATGGTCTTTGGTTCAGCTCTAAGAAGCACTAGTCGAAGCACTGTTGCTGCTGCTTCCTGATAGGAGCCACCGGTGAGGGCCAGCTCCGCTAGGACCACTCGGCCGTTAGCACTGCAGCTGTAGGTGATCATCTTAGCGGGCAGGCCTGGGAAGGAAAGTCTGTGTCACATTTTAATTAAGGTACATCTTTTTTTTTTTTAGACATAATGCTATTGCAGACTTAATAGAGTGTAAAGATAACTTTTATATGCACTGGGAAACCCAAAACTGTGGGTGGCTTGCTTTATCGCCGTATTTGCTTTATTTATGGTGGTCTGGAACCAAATCTGCAATATCACAGGGTACAAAGACTATTTAAACTCTCTCTCTCTCTCTCTCTCTCTAGCTGTTTATATAATGTATATTTTTCTTTTTAGTTTGAGGATTCTTAATAGGAGCATGCAGATCAGGGACATCAGATTGCCTCAGTGAATCGTGACTCGGTTTATTCCTAATGCTTTTTGCCTCAAAGCCCATATTCATCCGATATTCCTGAAGTCATACTAGCTTTCTTTTGGCTGATTTCCTCTAGTTAATCTTTTTTCCAAGCCATCACTTTCAGCCTTTCAGTTGTCGTTAGGTTTTGAATGTCTCTCACATCCTGTACTCAGCTGTAGGGCAGAGCCTGCTATGTGCCCTCTGTGATCTGCCATCCCTTTCTCCCGTAGTAGAAGAGCCCCCAGTTGTTAGCTGGGCCCTTGACCACCCAAATTAAAGACTGCATTTCCCAGCATCCTTTGCAGCCAGGTGTACCATGTGACAAATTCTGCCCAATGGGGTATAAGTGGTTCATCTTCTTTGCCCCCTTTCTTCTCTGTTCCTGCCTCCATCTTGCCTCTTGAAAAACAAACAGATGTGTTCACGCCCAGGGATGGCAGAACAGCAAGCCAGAAGGAGTCTGGGTCCCTGAGGAATGTGTAAATCTGGCTCCACCTCCTGACTTTTCCAGTGGGGGAAATAAACTTCCATCTAGTTTGAGGCATTGTTATTTTGGGTCTCTCTTACTCACGGGGAACTTCATCCTAACAGTGATACTTTAAAAAAATATATACTATTTGGGACTCTCTGGCTTTAAACCAGGAAATTTAATCTTCTTATATTTATTGTAAATATTGATTTTTTTTTAATTTAACAAAACTTTATTGCCCAATTACTTAGTTCTGGATATAAGGTTGAGGACTCAATTAGAACAAGAACATTTCTATTTTGCTGTTCTTTTATTTTTTTTTACATTTTTCATTGTGAAATATAACATATAAACAGAAATGTGATAACTTTCAGAGTACAATTTAACCAGTAGCTATACAGCAAATTTCAAAGCAAAACATTGATTTTTAAAGGATTATTTCTGCCTTCTGTTTTATTGTTTTCTGTTCACTTTGTTTTCCTTTGCTCCAACCTTCTATTGGCTTGCTCACAAATTCCTTATTTCCCCTTTTTCCTCCTATTATATTAGCAGTTACCTGAGATGGTTAACAAAGTCTAAAGTTAATCTACCCTCCCCTATAACAACAATAACCACAAAAAAGGATTTTGGTGTGCCAAAGCATCCCCTCCAACCTCCTATTTTATATTTGTCTATTATTTGAGTCCCTCCTTGTTTTTAAAATCTCCCATATAAGTTTTTTTTTTTTTTTACACCAAATGTTTCTTTAGCTCTACCAATATGTTTACTGATTTCCTTCCTATCATTTACCACACACTCTGCCTTCCTTTTGGATGCCTTTTCCTTCTTACTGAAGACATTCCTTCAACAAGGATGTGTGGGTGGGAAACCCTTTCAGCCTTTGTTGAAAAAGGTCTCTATTTCATCTTTGTTCTTGAATAATGATTGGAATGGGTACAGGCTGAGGGTTCCCCCAAACCCTCTTTGGCTGGCAATTTTTCCTTAGCACTTTGAACAATTGATTCCATTGCCTCCTGGCATCTATTGTTGCCAATGGAAAGTCTTTGGGAAGTCTAATTGTTGTTCCTTTGTAAGTAATCTGTTCTCTCAACTCGTTTTGTTTTTTTTTTTCCAAAAATATTTTCTTTTTGTATTCTGCAGTTTCACTGGGTTGTATGTAGGTACAGATTTATTTTTATTTATTCTGCTCTGGCTCCAATGTGCTCCTTCAAGGTGGGGACTTAAGTCTTTGTTTAGTTTTGGAAAAATATCAGCCATCATCTCTTTGAATATTGCCTCATGCCCACTTTCCATATTCTCCCTTATGAGATTCCTAATGACTTTTAACTACCTATTAATATTTTCATATTTTTTATCTGTCAGAGCTACATTTTACGTGATTTCTCAGCTATAGTTCAAGTTCATTCATTTTCTCAAATTTTGTCTAATCTATTGCTTAACTTATCCAGTGATTTTTTTTTTCATTCCAATGTCATATCTTTTATTTCTAGAAGTTCTACTGGGTTCTTTTTTAAATCTTCCTGTTCACCTGTCATCTGCCACCCTCATCCTCACCTTTCCCCTACCTGAGCTGCTCTGCTATCCTATTATTGCATTTTGGTCTCTTTTCCTTCTTTTATCACAAAATGTTTTACATTCACTTTATGGTCTATTTTATACTGTTGTGTTATTGACACACTGAAGTCCTGACTCTCCTGTTTGTTGCATCTGCTGAGTGTCCCCCACGGTGGCTCGTTTTATTGTGTGAACTACAGTTTTTGGTCATGAGTTAATCCTCAGGGGAACAGGCTATTTTTAGAAGTCCCATGGGCCCTGGGTTGAGAGCGTGCCCCTCCTCAGCATGGAGGTAGACCACCCTCCTGCTCAAAGGGCAGAGCCTGGACTTCCAGGTTCTTAGGGTCACTTTTTTCCCACTCAAGGCCCAGAACATCTAGGAAAGCTTCCTTGCCACTTTCTCAGTCTGGCAGGTGGCAACAGATTTCAGACTCCCTTTCGGGAACAGGAGAGCCTTGGAAGCCCTGAAATATATTCAGGAAGTTCATGTCTTGCTCCCTAGACTCTTGCAGGTTTTTTGTCCGTTGTGGATGCTGGAGCCCGGGCTCCAGAGCCTCCATCCAGATCCGGAATCCCCACCGCGGCAGCTCCCTCCCACCATTCCGGCTTTGAATTCCCTCTCCGTCTTTGGCAGCTGGGTGTTCAGCTGTTTACAGCATTTGTGGACGTGAGTGGTGGGAAGAAACCAGCCACGCTCCCAAGTGCCCCCACCTCAGTCTCTGAATGCTGCAAGTTCCAGGGAATTTCCTACGTCCTAAGGGGCTGGACAGATCCAAACCTCACTCTGGGGAACAGCGGCCAGTGGGCGCAGGGCAGCTCAGGTCGGGGAAAGGTGAGGATGGGGGTGGCAGGTGACACATGAGCAGATGCTCCAGCCAGGGGTGGTCAGGGGTGTAAGAAGCCTGGGGGCCACGGGGTCTCTTCCATCCACCTGTGGGGGGCCTCTTGGGGGACGGTACATGGAAGAAACCCTGCTGGAGTCTGGGGCCACCAGGATAACTGGGTCTCCATCCTGGAGCTTCAGCGGGTGGAGAGCATCATCACAAACTCTGCAGGAGAGAAGGGGTCACCCAGGTCAGGGATGCCAGGAGGCGCCGGGCTCGCCTGGGAGCGAGGGGGACGGGAGAGGGGCTCACCGTCAAAGTCCACGGTGCCGTCCCCATCGAGGTCCACCTCACGGAGCATCTCCTCCAGCTCAGGGCCATCCAGCGGCTCCCCCAGCAGGGCCGGCGCCGCCTGCCGCAGCTCTGCCACCGTGATTCGTCCGTCCCTGTCCCTGTCAAACTGGGGTCCCCAAAGGGCTCAGCCCCGCCACCCACCCCAGGTGCCTGTCTCCACTCCTGCCACTTCCCCTGCCTGGATGCCCCCCCTTTTGTGCCCACCCAAACCCTCCCCATCTTTCCAGGCTGAGACGGCATGCCCCCTGCTCCAGGAAGCCTTCCAGGACTGACCACCCCTTCTACGCCCACCCCAGCCCTCTCTGACCGCTCCCTGGGCCCTAGGCCCATCCCCTGCAAGGCTCTTGGCCTCCAAGGGATGGGGGACCCCCCAAGCCTCTCTCCACCTGAGCGAGAGGCCCCCCACAGCCGTCAGGGCCCCCGTCCACACCTCCCGGAAGGCGACGCGCAGCTCCCGCACCCCCAGCATGTGCGCCGTCTCCTCCCGCAGCTTTGGGCTCATCAGGCCCACAAATTCCTCGAAGTCCACGCGGCCGCCCACTGCAGACCCAGGCTGGGTGTCACCAAGGGAGGGCTGGGCCCACGGGGTCACCAGGGCCAGACCCTCCCTGGCTCCTAGTCCAGGAAGAAACTCCCGCGCCCACGCCCAAGGTGGGGCGCAGGCCGGAGCCTCATATTGGGACTGCGGGGGGGCCCAGGGAGGGGGAACGAGCCCAGGCTTTGGGGCCAGAGAGCCCTGGGTTCAAATCCCGGCTCTGTCGCGGATTGTGCCAGAGTGTGGGTGGCTGCCAAACTTCCCTTCCTCATCCCAGAATGGGGGTGAGAGAATCTACTCCAAGGGGTGCTGTCGGGACCAGAGCTCATGGCTAGAAAGTGCTGGAACCCAAGAGGTGGGCAATAAAAGCATATCCACGTAGCCCCTCTGCTCTAAGATGCCATTGATTAAAAAGCACCAGTGTTCTGCAATGAAGACAACATGGTGTTTGAGGACAAAGCAGCGAATGACAATTACACACGTGCCCGTCACACATGTAGCCACAAGGAACGGCCAGGGTTCCGGCACGCCAGGCCCAGCCTGGCCCCCTCCTCACCCCGCCCTGGAGCCCCAGCATCGCTCCTTGCTTGGTTTATTGGGGGCTCCAGAAATGCAGCTCACTGAACCTCAGGAGGCTGTTTCCTCCTCCCAGAGTGACCCCAATTCAGGCAGCAGCCACCAAGGCACAGGGGTGGGAGTGCAGTGCCCCCCTGCCTCCCCTGGGAGAGGCTCCACAGGTCAGGATCCCTGAGAAAGCCCCAGAAAGAGAGCCCTGTGTCAGGGAGTCCCAGGGGCCTGGCCAGGAAGGAGAAGGGCTCAGGCGGGGAACGCGGCGGCCAGGCCAACACCCCAGCGGCGGGTTCCCCAGCCTGAGCCTCGATGGCCCCTCCTGGCCTGCTCACCAACCCTGGGGGGCTGGAGCGTGGACCCTGGTGTCCCTGCCTCTGGGCTGAGGTGCACCTGCCCATCTTCTCCCAGAAACTGTCACCCACCTCACCCTCCTCCAACCCTGATGGACCCCCAGAGCCACAGGGCCCCTTCCCCTCCCCTCGTGGTCCCCTTGAAGCCTGAGGCTCCGAGAGGCCCGGCGGACAGGGTCAGTCACTGACTGCGCATCTTGACGTGCTGGGAGATCTCGAGGAGCTCCATCTCAGTGGGCATGTAGCCCAGCGTCCGCATGCAGGCGCCCAGCTCCCGGTAGCCGATGCAGCCGTCCCGGTCCGTGTCGAATTCCTCGAAAGCGGCCTGCAGCTCTGCGGGGGGCTGAGGTCAGGTCCAGGATGTTGGGGTCGGGGACAGCCCCCTCCCCACGGCCAGGAGCAAGGGCCACTCACCATCCAGCTCCTCGGGGCCCAGCTCGCGGTCCTGCAGGCAGAGAGCTCAGCATATCCCCCAGGCCAGCCCTGGCCCCATCCCGCCCCATCGTTCCCCCTCCAGACCCACCCCAGCCCTGGCCACGCCGGCCTCAGAAGGGCCAACCTCCCGAAGGCAGAGGTCCCAGAAGGTGAGCCCCCATTCCTGGTCTGGAAGCCCTGAGCTCCCACCATCCGGGCTCCCCGAGTCGGGCCGGAGGAGGCAGGGGGCCTGAGCCCCCCCACCCCTCCGGCCCGGGCCCCCAGGCCTGCCCCTCCTGACCTTCCCAAAGAGGCGGTTGAGCAGGGGCCAGTATGTCCTCTGGGCCTCATCATGCTGGGGGGCAGGATGATGCCGGCGGGAGTGGCGACGAGAGGCTGGCCTGGGGGTCACGGGGGGCAGCTCCCCTGGCCCTTTCCCGCCCCCAGGGGGGTCCTTGCTGCTTCCCGGGTCCCCAGCTCCCTGGACAGGGGTTGGCCTCCCGGAGCTGCCAGTGCCATTCCGGGACCCTCGGAGACCTGGCTCCCTCTTGCTCCTCCTCCTGGTCAAGGCTGGCCCCTCAGCAGCCCCCTTGGGGGACACCCCTTCCATGGGGGGCTTCTGGGAGCTGGGGGCTGGGCAGTGCTGCCCCCTTGCCGGCCCCGTGGCCATGTGGGGAGGGACTGCAGGGCTCAGAGAGGTGGCCCCACAGAGTGTCCTTGGATCTTGAGTCCCACAAAGCTGCTTGGGGACCCCCCCTACCCCCCCACTCCAAGCTGGGGCCTGAGGAGGATTACAGAAAGGGAGGCAGACAGGCCAGGCCCTAATCCCCACCCTGCCTGGGGGTGGCAGGGCCCAGCCAGGGAGGTCATGAGGACTGTCTGCAGTTAGCAGCGAGGGGTGCTGGGCCCGGCGGGTGCCACGGGCTCCTAACTCCAGCTCTGCCACTCAGTAGCTGGGAGACGAGCCAGTTCGCCTCTCCAGGCCTCAGTTTCCTCATCCATAAAATTGGGAGAACCTTGCTGAAGAGGCAGGGTGGCAGCCCAGTCTTGTGAAATAGGCAAGACAGGGGAGGCTTCTCAGGCAGGAGGGAGACTGGGTGCAGCTGGGAGATGGGGAGAGATGGAGCAAGTTGCCCACTGGTTCCCCCAATGGGTGACAACCTGGCTGGAGTCGAGGGTGTGTGGAGCTGAGGCCTCGAATGCTGACGGAAGGGAGTGGGAGGGTGAGGCCAGAGCCTGCCCCTGGGCTGGAGGGGCCTGGGGTGAGGGGCTTCCAGCTGTCTGGCCATGTCAGGGTCAGGATCTGGCTGGTCACTTGGCCCTACCGGGCCGGGGTTAAGGTTTCCCTGTGAGCAGCCCATGAATGATTGATGCCCGGTCGGCTTGGGTTTCATGCCCGCCCACCTTGGGGCCGCTGGGTGCCACACACCAGGCCCTGGTGAGGGGCCAAGCAGACGCTGGGGAGCTGGGCAGGCAGGCACGCCCTGCTCCTCCCGGCTGGCGGCCTGCACTCTGCACCTCCCAGGTAAGCCAGGCCCCGCGGGCCCCTGGGCCCTGGGCTCTGATCCCATGGGGGCTGGAGCTTGCAGGGTGGGGTCTGCCCAAGGAAGAGCCCCAGGGGTTGGGAGGGCCCTGGGCCCAAGGCCATGTGCCAGGATCCGTGGCCCCCCAGGCTTGCAGCCTTTCTGGGGCATTAGCTCCTTGCTAACTCAGTGCTGGCACCAGGGCTTTCTCCACCCTCTCCCAAGGTGGGGGAAGGTGGGGGGGGTGCAGGCCTCTTGGGTCCAGGCCTGGGTGCCCCCACACCCCCTCACTCTCAACCTACTGCTAAGTCTTCTGCCCCCTTCTCTGTTTAGTAGCCTCTACCTGGGGACAATTGGAGGCCACCTTCTGGCTGAGCTGTGGGAGGGAGAGAGGGTCACGGGAGGGAGCAGGAAACTCACCCTTATTCCATGAGTTCAGTTTGGGGGAGGGGTCTCTTCTTGTCCCAGACCCCTTGGCCACCCTCGGGTGCCTATGGGCCCATGGGACCCCTGACCCTTCCCCTCTTGGAATTTTAAACACTCAAATCCTAGCAAACCAGAGAAAAAGGAGCCTTGCAATGAGCTAGCCAAGTGGTTTTCAAACTGTGCTCCCTGGAACCACAGGAGGTGCTCCCCTCCTTCAATCTGAGCACCCCCTTTTAGTTCATATCTGAGTTCCGCCATAACATTTCACTTAAAGAAAAGAGTCAACAGCCTTAAAAACGTTTGAAAGTCTCTGATTTGATTTACTTGACACACCGGGATCCCATGAAGCAAATGGTTGTGGGTTTATGTCCTAGTCACTGAAACAGTGGACCGTCCTCTCCTCACCTTTAAAAGGGATTGTATGAGCACCTAGATGAGGTCCGGATTTAAAGTCCCTGGTCCAGGCTAATGACCCCAAAGGCGAAAACGATGGCCCAGAGTGGGGCAGCAACTTGCCTGGAGATGCACAGCATCCTGCTCTCCGATGACCATTCACTCGTTTGCTCATCCATTCATTTGCCAGGCTCCATGCCCAGCAGTCCACTGGGGACCTCAGACGGACCCCGCTATGGAAGCCAGCCTGGGCGCCGCTGGCCACAGGCCCCGCACAGAGCTCGACGATGAGGACTACTACCCCCAGGGTGGCTGGGACATGGTCTTTCTGGTGGCCCTGCTGCTCCTGGGGCTGCCAGCCAATGGGCTGATGGCGTGGCTGGCCGGGTCCCAGGCCCGGCACGGAGCGGGCACACGCCTTGCCCTGCTCCTGCTCAGCTTGGCCCTCTCCGACTTTTTGTTCCTGGTGGCGGCAGCCTTCCAGATCTTGGAGATCCAGCATGGAGGACACTGGCCACTGGGGACGGCCGCCTGCCGCTTGTACTACTTCCTGTGGGGTGTGTCCTACTCCTCCGGCCTCTTCCTGCTGGCGGCCCTCAGCCTGGACCGCTGCCTGCTGGCACTGTGCCCCCGCGGGTACCTGGGGCGCCGCCCCGCCCGCCTGCCCCTCTGGGTCTGCGCCGGGGTCTGGGTACTGGCCACACTCTTCAGCGTGCCCTGGCTGGTTTTCCCCGAGGCCGCCGTCTGGTGGGACGACTTGGTCATCTGCCTGGACTTCTGGGACAGCGAGGAGCTGCCGCTGCGGATGCTCGAAATCCTGGGGGGCTTCCTGCCGTTCTTCCTGCTACTCGTCTGCCACGCGCTCACCCAGGCCGCCGCCTGCCGCACCTGCCGCCACCAGCCGTTCAGGCCCACGGCCCGCCGTGGCTTCGCCCGCGTGGCCAAGACCATCCTGTCGGCCTACGTGGTCCTGCGGCTGCCCTACCAGCTGGCGCAGCTGCTGTACCTGGCCTTCCTGTGGGATATCTACCCCGGCTACCTGCTGTGGGAGGCCCTGGTCTACTCCGACTACCTGATCCTGCTCAACAGCTGCCTCAGCCCCTTCCTCTGCCTCCTGGCCAGTGCCGACCTCCGGGCCCTGCTGCACTCGGTGCTGTCCTCCTTCGCTGCTGCTGTCTGCGAGGAACAGCCCAGAAGCATCACGCCCGCCGAGCCGCAGACCCAAGTGGATTCTGTGGGCCAGACTCTGCCAAGGTTAACATCTGTGGCCCAGCCACCGGTGAACCCCACAGCCCAGCCACAGTCAGATTCCGTGGCCCAACAACAGTCAGATTCCATGGCCCAGCCACCGGTGAACCCCACGGCCCAGCCACAGTTGGATTCCGTGGCCCAGCCACCGGTGAACCCCACGGCCCAGCCACAGTTGGATTCCATGGCCCAACCACAGTCAGATTCCGTGGCCCAGCCACCGGTAAACCCCATGGCCCAACCACAGTCGGATTCCGTGGCCCAACCACCAATGAACCCCACGGCCCTGCCACAGTCAAATTCTGAGACCCAGAACCCTGGACCCAGTGCCAGCTCAGCCCCCAGCCCCTCTGATGAGCCCTCTGCTGCCCCATCCACAGATCCCACCCCAGGGGCCCCTGAGAACACAGCCACGCCTGCTTCCTCTGAGGGAGAAAGCCCCAGCAGTGCCCCTCCAGAGGAGGCCCCCAGTGCAGGCCCCACATGAGGGCCCAGGAAAGCCCAGGCCCACCGGGGCAGTGGAAGAGCCTGAGAGAGACAGAAACCAGTCAGTCATCAGAGCGGGGAGCCGTGGAGGAAGTCATCTTGGAAAACCCCAAGTCCAGTCCCTCGGGCCTGGAAGGAAGACTTGGGGGAAGTGAAAACAAAGTTATCAAAAGTCCCAGGCAGTTTGTTGTGAGTCCCCCACCCTGGCCCCGCCAGGCTCTTCCACAGCTGCCCCCAATGCAAGGTCACCCAACAGCCCCTGAGCCACAGCTGAATGTGCCCTGCCGGCTTCTGTCCCCGCAACACTTCCAGACCGCACTGACCATTTTCCCCTTAGCCAAGTCTGCAGGAGGAAGATAGCAGTGGAGACTTCCCCTGGCCTTGACCTGACCCCCCTGTCATCCTTCCCTCCCTCCCCTCCTCCCTGTCCAGTCCTCCCTGGGCACAAGGAAGCCAAACGAAGTCCCTGCAGAGAAGGGAGGGAGCCAGGAGTCAACCACCCCAAGTAAGACCCTGAGGCCCTAGTGGCCCACAAGCTGGCCTGGCCGAGCCCTCTCCCCCAGCCCCCCCAGCCCCAACAGTCAGTGAGGCTGGGGTGTTAATTCCCTCAGCAAGGTGGCGGGAAGCAGAAGCAGGAGCTACTGAGCCTAGATTCAAATCTGGCTCTGCTACATCCTAGCTGAGCAACTCTGGACAAGCCACTTCACCCTCTGAGCTACAGTTTCTCATCTGCAAAATGAGAAAGTATTTGAGGCGCGCCACAAAAGCCTAGCACACAGCAGGCGGCCGGTGAGCAGAGACTGTCCTCCTTCATTGGTGTACAAGGCTTTCCTGGGAGAATGGACGGGAGGCGGCGGCTGGGAAAGCCACTCTCTGGCCTGAGCATCTGGGATCTGCGACACAGATCAAATGTGTGCGCTGTATTCTGGGCTGCGGACCCCCAGGTTGCCTGAGAGAGCATGGGGCTGCCTCTGCGCTTTGGGGGGCTCCACAGGACTTCAAAATCTGGCTCTAGGGCTCAGTGGGCATCCACCTGGCCCCTGGCCCACCACTGCCGGGGACGGCTGCCCCCCTCCGACTGAGCCACTTCCTGCTCAGTCCAGGAAGCCCCGAGGGAGGACGCACAACAGAAAGCTGTGGGCACCAGCGGGTCCAGAAAGAGCCCAGCCTCCCCGGAGGCCACATGGCATCTTGGGGGCAGAACCAGGCCACTGACACTGCAAGAAAAACCAGGATGTGCTGAAGATCCCCCTTCCGATCCCCACCTCACTTCCCCTTTCACCCTCCTGACACCCACCCCACCCAGCTTCCTCCCAACCCCCTGTGTTCCACAACCATGCCCCTTTCCCCTCTCCCCACCCAGACCCTCCTCATTAGTTCAGCATCACGACCTTTGGCAGCTGAGAGATGCCCCCACCTGCAGTGTCAATGACAGTGACATTTCACGTGCTACGGCTTCCCGGGAGTGCTGGCAGTCTGGAAAGGCAGCAGGCCGGGCAGGCAGCCTGCAGTGCTGCAGATCTGGGTTTAGGTTTCTAGCTCTCTCTGAGCCTCAGTTTTCTCCTCTGTAAAATGGGAGTGATGACAGTCTCCTCATGGGGTTGGCTGTGGGATCATTAAATGAGCCCGTGGATGGGGAGTGGGCTGGCTGGTGGTTGGGGTAATTCTGGGTGGAATTTGGGGCACTGAGGCAGGTGAGAGAAAGATTTCCCAGCAGGGAGACTTTCATTCATTCAGTCAACAAATACTTATCAAGTGCTTGCTACGTGCCTTTCTGGCCAGCCTTCCATTTGGGGTGTGGCCTCTGGTGCCCTCAGGGTTTGTTTCAATCCTGGCTCTGCTGCTCACCAGCTGTGTGACCTTCAGGCAGGTCACCTCGCCTCTTTGTGACTCGGTGTCCTTGTCTGTAAAATGGGGATCATAATAATGGTACCCACTGCCCCGGGATGTTACCCCTGAGAAGAGCTTGGACCTTGCCTGGCACAAGTAGGTGCTCAGTAAACGTCAGCCATGAATCTGATTGCACCCGGGGCATCCAGGTCTCATCCAGGCCCAGGGCCAGTACCGACCCCACCACCAGGTGTTGTCTTCACCACCACTCTGCCTCCTCCTTGCCCATAAAAGCTGTCCTACTCTCCCCCTTGCCCTGCCCCCCCACCCCACCCCACCCACCCCCACCCCAATGGTGTGCCCATGGCCTGAGTGCAGGGCGACTTCTGTGCCCCTTGTGACACTCGGTAGTGTCCTTCTCCCCTCTCCCAGGCAGGGCTTCCCAAGCAAAGCCCTTTCAACATGGCAAGCAGATCAGAGAATAAAACCTCAGTGCCAGCGCTTTCCTTCTACTCTAGTCCACACGCCAAACCCTGGCCCTTGGGGAGGAGAACATCCCATCTCCCAGGTCCCAAGGGGAGTGCCACCCACAGTGGGTAATTGCTATCCGGGCGAGGGCAAGAGCAGCAACAAGAAGAAACAGTGCCCTGCGAGGTTTTGCAGGAGGAAGAAGAGTTCTCCTGGTGGCCCATGGCACAGGTTTCGTGTTGGGGGAAACACATGCCCCCAAGGCCAGAGGGCATAAAAGGCAGAAGACATTCTACAGCCCCCACCTCACCCCCACCCAGTGGGCTGGGCTGCTGCTGCCTTTTGGGAGAGTCACCCTTTCTCCAGGTGAGACATGCCTCTCTCTCCATCAAAAGGACCAGACACTGATTCTGAGAGTTGTGAATATGAACATTTTTCAGTTCTTCCTTCAGGGTTGCTGTTCATTCCTTCATTCATTCAATATACATTAATTGAACACCTACTGTGTGTTGGGGTACTGTGTGCTAGAAGCTGGGGATAGAGGGGGGAGCCAAGCGAAGTCTCTGCCCTCAATTTGCTGACTTCGGGCAAGGCGGGCAAAAAGCAAATGCACGAAGAATTATATACTGTAACATCAGGGAGTAAGTAATGAGGGCCCGGGGCGGGGGGTGTAAGTAAGGGTCAGAGAGTGACTGAGTGGGAGGGGCGCAGGGAGGGAGAAGGAGGTGACACTTGAGCAGAGATCTGGAGGAAGTCAGGGATGGAGCCTTTTCAAAATCTGGGGAAGAGCTTCCACGTGGAAGGAACAGGACGTGCCAATGCCCTGGGGTGGGAATGGGGGTGGTGTGCCCCAGGGACAGGAGGGTCCGTGACATTGGCCACATGCAGGGAGGGGACAGCAGTAGGTGATTGAGAGGTGGCGGGCAGGGTCAGACAGCCCAGGGAAGGTGGGAGGCAGGGGCAGGTGTCTGTGCATTTTATTTCAAGTATGGCAATGGGGAGCCAAAGAGGGGTTTAGAGCAGGAGAGGGACAGGCTCTGGTCTGGGTTTAGGCATGCCCTCTGGCTGCTGCCTGGGGGGCATAATGGAAGGGGAGGCCTTGCTTCCTTATTCTCTCTTTTGAGCTGCCCACACTCCTGGCCCCAGGATCTATGGAACAGTGGGAAAAGCCAGGACTTTGGAGCCAAACCGATGGGGATTGGGTGGGCTGGGTGATCTTGGGCAGGCCCTGTGCCTCTCTGTGCTCCTTTCCTCGGAGGAATGATGGGAGTGCAACATCCCCATGCACACTGGGACGCAGGGGGAGTTCCATATGGCAGAGGCAAGGCTCCCTTCCATTTCTGTTCTCTCCCTACCCCCCAACCCCACCCGCACCCCCAGCCACATTCTTTCCGGCAGGGGCAGGGTGGTGGGCACTGAAGGAAGGAATGAGGGAGGTGGCCGGTGCCCCCGATCCCGGGGGGGAGGGGGCAGATAGCAGACTCCGAGGGACCTATAGGGACACCTAAGCCCCCCAGAGTGGGCCAGGACGGACGTGGCTCTGAGGGGGCCAGTCTGGGCTCCTTGTCCCGAGGAGAGACGTGTGGGGACTGGCCTCTGGGCCTCCGCGGGAGACGGTAGAGGAGAGAAGGCCAGGAGCAGGGGCCCGGTGGGCGGGCGCCCCTTCTACTTTCAAGGAGGAGGAGGCCGGTGAGACCTGTGCGCAGCGGGGAGGATGGGCGCGCCGAGGCCTTCCGCTCCCTCCTTAAAATATTGCTGTTTTATTTACGTTATAGCCAACAGCGTGTACTTTTGTTATTAAAAACGAGGCACGTGAATATATGAACTCTCCGTGTAGACGATATATTTCGGAGTCCGGGAGGGGTTGCATTGGGGGGCGGTGCTCCCCCCCAGGCTGTCGACTCCAGAAGATGCTGCAAAGAAGAGCAGGATGGGAAAAGGGAGCCCCCCGTCCGGGCACCCCTGCCCCTGGCCCTCGGCTCGGAAGCTCGGGGGACCCCGGGACCCGGCCCCGCCCCCGGCCCTCCCGGGCTCGCCCCGCCCCTCCGCGCGTGACCGCGGCCCCGCCCCCGGCCCTCCCGGGCTCGCCCCGCCCCTCCGCGCGTGACCGCGGCCCCGCCCCCGGCCCTCCCGGGCTCGCCCCGCCCCTCCGCGCGTGACCGCGGCCCCGCCCCCGGCCCTCCATGGCTCGCCCCGCCCCTCCGCGCGTGACCGCGGCCCCGCCCCCGCGAGCCCCCGCCCCGCCCCCGGCCCCCGGCTCCCCGGTCACTTCCTGATTCCCGCTTCCTGCTTCCCAGAGGCCGGGATCCGGAGCCGCCCGAGGCCGCCGCCGCAGCCCCCGGCGCCCCAGGTGAACGCGGCAGGGCCGGGGCGGACGGGGCCGGGGGTCGCGCGCCGGAGGAGCCCACCCCCTGCGCTGCGCCCCGTCCTCAGCCTCGACCTCGGCTGGGGACCCTGCGGGGTGGGCGCCCGGCTCGCCCCGCACCCCGCGCGGAGGCCGCTGTGCGGTGCGCTGCAGCCGGGGGCGGCGGCCCGACCCTGCCCGGCCCCACCAGCTCCCCTGGACCGGCCTCCGCTCCCAGCCGCGGGGCCCTGGGGCTGAGACCCGGGGCCTGGGCGGGCCCCACGCTGGAGACCTTCCGTGCCCCTTGGCTCCTTCCTCCCCATCACCCGGCCTCCAGTCCCTGGGCAGGACCGAGCCTGCTCGGATGCCCGCTCCTAGGAGGAGCTAATGTTGCTTCCCTGCCTGGGCTTCCCCATGTCCCCACCTGGTGCCCGGGAGAGGCGCCGGCCAGGGTCCTGCAGAGTGGCCCAGGCCAGGAGTCAGTGCATTTCCCTGTTGGGATCGCCCCCTGGGGGATGGCAGCCACGGTCCGCTCTTGGGGCCCCATCTCGTAACTGGGGAAACTGAGACCCAGGCAGGTTAAGTAATGGCCAGGTCCCCGGTCGCGCCCGGCCCCGGGAGGGCTGCGGGCCGTGGAGCTGGGTGGCCGCTGACCCGGGGCCTCTCTGCCGGGCAGACATGTCCTTCCGCAAAGTGGTTCGGCAGAGCAAATTCCGGCACGTGTTCGGACAGCCGGTCAAGAATGATCAGTGCTATGAGGACATCCGCGTGTCCCGGGTCACCTGGGACAGCACCTTCTGTGCCGTCAACCCCAAGTTCCTGGCGGTGATTGTGGAGGCCAGCGGCGGAGGCGCCTTCCTGGTGCTGCCCCTGAGCAAGGTGGGGCCTTCCCCACACCCCAGGGCCCCTCCCCTGCCCCGCAGGTGTCAAGATCCAGGTGTGCTGCCCGGATGACGAGTGTTTTATTGCCACAGAGTCAGCATCTGAGGCTGCAAATGTTTCCTGCTCACTGGAGGGGTGGGAGGGGGTGTGCAGGGGCAGGGCGCTGCCACCTCGCCGCAGATTGACCCTCTGGGCCCCTGGGGGGTGCGGGGCGGGCGGCACCTCCCACTCCATGGAGAGGGACGGAGCCCAGAGTCCGGGGTCCCCCTGACTGCCCCCTGCTGCCCACAGACGGGCCGCGTCGACAAGGCCTACCCGACGGTGTGTGGGCACACGGGCCCAGTCCTGGACATCGACTGGTGCCCCCACAACGACAGGGTCATCGCCAGCGGCTCCGAGGACTGCACGGTCATGGTGTGGTGCGGGGCGGGCCGGGGTGGGGTCGGGAGTAGAGGCTGCAGGCCTCAGGGACAAGCAGGGGCCCCTTGTCCCCACCATGCCTGCAGGTGTGGCAGATCCCGGAGCACGGGCTGACTTCGCCACTGATGGAGCCGGTGGTGGCACTGGAGGGGCACACCAAGCGAGTGGGCATCGTCACCTGGCACCCGACGGCCCGCAACGTGCTGCTCAGTGCAGGTCCAGCCCCTTCCCACCCGTCCCACCCTCTCGACGGTCGCAGCCCCTCCACGTCCCAGCAGCCTCTCTGGGCCCCACCAATCCATGGGAGAGCCGAGGCCTGCAGGGGGTCCCAGCAGGTCCCAGGAGGGCTCACAGCCCCCCGCCCCGCCCAGGCTGTGACAACGTGGTGCTCATCTGGAACGTGGGCACGGCGGAGGAGCTGTACCGCCTGGACACTCTGCACCCCGACCTCATCTACAACGTCTGCTGGAACCGCAATGGCAGCCTCTTCTGCTCCGCCTGCAAAGACAAGACTGTGCGCGTCGTCGACCCCCGCCGCGGCACCCTGGTGGCGGTGGGTGACCTTGGGGCTGGGATGGTGGTGGGCAGGCCCCGGGGGCTCGCATAGGATGTGGCATGGACCAGCCCGTCCCCCCTGTCCCCCAGGAGCGGGAAAAGGCTCACGAAGGGGCCCGGCCCATGCGCGCCATCTTCCTGGCGGACGGCAAGGTGTTCACCACCGGCTTCAGCCGCATGAGCGAGCGGCAGCTGGCGCTGTGGGACCCGGTGAGCACTGGGACCTGGCCGCCTGTCCTCTCCCTGCCCCCAGCCCCTGGCCCTCTCCACACTTCCCCATTGCCTCCACCCTCTGCCCACATCGTTCCTGCCAACCCAAAGGCCCTCCTCACCCCTGCTTGCCCGTTACCATCCAGCTGTCCTTCAACCACGGTGGCCTCCTGGGACTGGCTCCCTGGCCTGAGGTCTGTAGGGTCTGGAGCTGACTGGGAAAGTGGTCCTGGGTGTGGAGAGGGGCTGGGAGGGCTGAGCAAGATGCCTGGTAGGAGCTGAGGCTGAGGGGTGGGAAGGAACCTGCCATGCGTTTGGGGGCAGCCTCCAGCTGGCACTGAGGTGGCTCCAGCCAGTCCTGACTGGGGCTGGGGACCCAGCCTGACCGCCCCTCCCGTGTGCCAGGAGAACTTCGAGGAGCCCATGGCTCTGCAGGAGCTGGACTCCAGCAACGGGGCCCTGCTGCCCTTCTACGACCCTGACACCAGCATAGTCTACGTCTGCGGCAAGGTGGGCCAGGCAAGGCACAGAGGGCAGGGGGCAGGGGCGGAGGGGCCCGCCAAGCACTGACGCCCACGCCCGGCTCCAGGGCGACTCCAGCATCCGGTACTTCGAGATCACAGATGAGGCCCCCTACATCCACTTCCTGAACACCTTCACCAGCAAAGAGCCCCAGAGGGGCATGGGCAGCATGCCCAAGCGGGGCCTGGAGGTCAGCAAGTGCGAGATCGCCCGGTAAGAGGGGCCGGCAAGGCTGCCGTCTGCAGGCAGGGCTCAGCCCGGGGGGCCAGGGTGAGAGGTCAGATCGTGGGAGGCTGCTGAGGAGCTGCCCAGAGGTCAGGGGTCCAACCCGGGGGCTGCCTGGGGGTCGGTCTGTGGGAGGGGCCGGGAGAGCTGATGGAGGGAGGGGTTCCACCTCTGGCTCTCCCCGCCCCTCCGTTTCCCAGGTTCTACAAACTGCATGAGCGCAAGTGTGAACCCATTGTCATGACTGTGCCAAGAAAGGTGAGGCTGCCTGGTCCGCCAGCTCCCTTCTCTAGCAGGGGTGAGGCGTGTGAGTGGGAGGTGACGTGGCTGTGGTGTGGTCGGGGGGTTGGATGGATGCCAGGTAGGGGGCAGGCAGGGAGAGGCCTCAGCAGGAAGAGCCACAGACGGTGCAGTTGCGGAGGGGGGTGGCAGCCATGGAGGTCTTCCTGGAGGCAGCAGCCTGGACAGCTTGGCTGGGGAGGGGCCAGTGGGGAGTGGACCAGCTGGCAGGCACGGAGATGAGAGCGGACAGAGGGACCATGAGGTTTGGGGACCAGGCCAGGAGCCTTGGATGTGCCTCCATGAATTCTTCAACCAGTATGTGCCCAGTAGCCCATTCAGTGCACCAGGTGGCACCATCTCAGGGAAAAGTGCTCTGCACGAGGCTGACAGGGCCGCCCCAGGACCTCCCAGTCCACAGGGGCACAAACACGGCTCCCAGGACCCCGGAATCCCTGCATCTTGCAGGGAAGGTGTCCCAGGGCTCCTGCTTGGGAAGGTGGGGAAGGCGTTGGAGGGAGCTGTTAGCAGCGTCCAGAAGGAAGTGAGAGGCCCTTTTAGAAAGGTCACTTGGGGCCAGGCCACTGGAGGGGGGGTTGACAGAGTGCAAGCCTGGAGGCCAGGAAACTGAGGAGGAGGTGGCCACCAGGGTCCAGATTGGAGGTGAGGCCTGAGCCAGGACAGGGGCTGCGGGACGAGAGAGAAGGGCGGGCGGTGGGGAGGCTGGGGCAGATGGGCAGCCAGCTTGGGGGCCACCACCACACCCGAGGTTTCCCCGTCACCTCTGAGATCAGGTCAGGGGAGGTCAGGACTGGGGCCAAAGGGAGGGATGGCTGCAGCCGGGGCAGTGGGGCCCTGGGAGCTGCTCCTGGCCCGGCCCGGCCCTGTGTGTCGAGTGGCGAGTGGCAGCGAGTGCTGCTCACTGCTCTGGCCCTGCGGCCCCTGTCCCCTGCCCAGTCGGACCTCTTCCAGGATGACTTGTACCCCGACACGGCCGGGCCCGAGGCGGCCCTGGAGGCGGAGGAGTGGGTGAGCGGCCGGGAGGCTGAGCCCCTCCTCATCTCCCTGCGGGAGGCCTACGTGCCCAGCAAGCAGCGGGACCTGAAGGTCAGCCGGCGCAACGTGCTCTCCGACAGCCGGCCCGCCGCGGTGCCCGGCACTGCCAGCCTGGGGGCCGCCACGGCCACTGCCCCCGCTGCTCCTGCCCCCCACAGTGGCAGACTTGCCAGAGCTGGGGTACGTGCCCCCCGGGCCAGGGCCGCGTGTGGGGTGGGCCTGGGCCCCTTGCTGCTCCCCTCTGTGGCCCCTGACCCCCTCCCCCGACGCCCCCACAGGAGGCCGGGAAGCTGGAGGAGGTGATGCAGGAGCTGTGGGCGCTGAAGGCGCTGGTCCAGGAGCAGGGGCTGCGCATCAGCCGCCTGGAGGAGCAGCTCGGGCGCCTGCAGAACGGGGACGCGTAGGGCCAGTGCCCTGGTGGCTGCCACCCCACTCCACCCCCCGCCCCACCCCGGTCACACAGCTTCTGCCGGCAGGTCACACCATACCGGGCCCGCTGGCTGCTGAGGGCCCGGGGTGGGCTCGGGCCAGTCCCTGCCTGCCCTGTCCGGGGGCCCCAGTTCCAGCCAACGTCTGGCTCTCGTTGTCGTTACTGTGGAGGAATTCTGTACCAAGGCAAGCTAGCTTGTCGTCGGAGGGACCACCTCGCCCACCCCTGCACAGCCCCTGCCCCCTCCCCGGAGGAAGCGGGAGGGAGGGCTTCTATATTTTCATTCCAAATAAAATTCTCTTTTTAAGAGCCAGGCCTGACCGTCTGCTGCAAGGGTGGGGCTGGGAAAGAAGTCCGGAGAGACGGGGACAGATGAGGCCCGCAGGCGTCCCAGGTGGGAGGAAGGTCTGGGGGGCGTGCACATCCCCTTGGTGTCACTCACCTCAGTTCTGCCAGGCAGGGAAACTGAGGCAGAAGACCCGTGGCCTCCTCCTGGCTGGGCACCCGGTTTCTCCCTCTGCTCACAGACCCGATCGCCCCAGCCTCGTGCCCCGAGAGGCCCAGGAGGATTGTGGGGTGGGTCGGGGTAGTCTCAGAGGCCCAGGGCCCCCCCGCCAGGGTCTTGGGACTGTGTAGGAGGGGCGGGGTGGCAGGGGCAGGAAGCGGAAGCGTGGGGTCACCCCAGCCGCCACCGAGAGCGCAAGAGCTCAGAGCGCGCTCAACCCTGCCAGAGCCGGAGGTGGGCACCCCGCGTGGAGGCCAGCAGACCGATGGTGAGCAGCGGGACCCCAGCTTCTCGGGGTGGGGTGGCAAGAGGTCGGGCTGGAATACCAGGGTCCCAGGAGCCAGGGAAGCACCCACCCCCACCTGCTGGGGGCCGGGGGCCAAAGCTGGTCCAGGGCAGAGGTGACCCGGGACAGTGTGGGCAGAAGCCAGGCCTTCCGCTCACCTCACCTCAGAGCTGTGCCTCCTTGGAGCTCAGGCCCTCAACTCCCCACTTCAGATGGGGTCCCCCTCCAAGACCCTCTCCTCTGCCTTCTCAGGAGCTGGGTCTCGGCTGCAGCCCCCCCTTGCCTCCCTAGCGCCTGGGCAGTGGGGCCTGGGGTTGGGGGGGAAGGTTTGCACCCAGCACCCCTCCCCCCAGAACCTCCCCTCACCTTGTTCCAACCGCAGGCTTCCTCTGGCAGCTGCACCCGCCCCCCACCAGCCCCCGGCCCTGCACACCCGCGGCCCCCGGGGACGGGGTGCTGAACGGAAGCGCTGCAGCTGGGGCAGCCCCCTGCCTGGGAGGGAAGGAAGTGGGGGGGCTCAGGGACCCGCCCCCCCAGCCTGGGACCTGCAGAGTGGAGAATGAACGGTTCTCCCTCCCTGGGTTGGTCCAGCTGCCCCTCCATCCGGGGCTCAGGCAAACCCTTCACCTCTGGCACCAGCCTGGCAGCCTCCTCTCCCATCCCCCAGGCCACTGGCCTTGACCCGGTCAGCCTGTATTTGTTGAGCACCTACTATGTGCCAGGTATTGCTTTAGGTGCTTGGGATACTCGGTAAACAAAACAGAGCCAAAAAACCTGCCTCAGCTGCAGTTTACATCCTGGTGGGGAGATAAGACCCAAAAAATCTATTACCCTGCAGTTTATGTCCTGGATGGGGGAGATGAAACAAACCTAAGAAGTAGGCGACTTACAAGTCACCGCATGAGCAAGGGGTGCCGGGGGAGGGGAGCAGGCTGCAGGGGCTGCGGGAATCCACAGGGCAAGGATGCAGGAAAGGCCCTGCCGAGGAGATGCTGGAGCCCCGACCTGAAGTGCAGCAGGTGGGCAAGGTGGCCGTGAGGGACAGAACCTGCCAGGCAGAGGGGACAGCAGGGCAAAGGCCCTGGGCAGGAGTGGGCTCGGGACGCACTCTGAGCTTGCATGGGCTTTTCTGCCTGCTTGTCCCTGTGTCACGTGGAGAGGAGGCGGGCAGCCTGGCCCCAGGTGACCCCCGAGTGACAGCCCACCCCTCTTCCCACAGGCTCTACCCTGCGCCCTGGGGCTCGGGCTGCTGCTGGCCCTGCCGGGGGCCCTGGGCTCGGGCGGCACGGAGGCCAGTGGGGGCTCCGGCTCCTCTGTCGTCGTCCTGCTGTCACTGTTCCTCCTGCTGCTGGTCATCGGCCTGGCCCTGGCCTGGTACCGCCTCATCCGCGACTCTGGAGGCCACTACCACCCGGTGCGCCTGGGGGCCGCGCTGTGGGGCCGCGCACGCCGCCTGCTGTGGGCCAGCCCCCCGGGCCGCTGGCTTCGGGGAAGGGCTAAGCTGGGGTCTGAGGACAACGATCCGGAGCGGCAGGAGGACGACGCAGAAAACGACATTGACGACATTGTGGCCGGTGGCCCGGAGGAGGCTGAACCCCGGGAGGAGCAGTGGCGTGCAGAGGGGCCCGGCCCAGAGAGTGCCGGGGAGACCCGCGATGGCGACGGCAGCCTGGGCCTCAGCATCCGGGGGCCAGCGGGCGCAGGGGGCAGTGCCGAGGCCCTGCTCAGTGACCTGCATGCCTTTGCGGGCAGTGCGGCCTGGGACGACAGCGCCAGGGCCACAGGGGGCCAGGGCCTCCACGTCACCGCACTGTAGGCCCAGCCTCAGCACCCCTGCACGACCACAAGCTCCCTGGGCTTCTGCTTCCCAAGCTGCCACTGCTGGACGTGGCCTGCCCTGGACCCACTGGCACCAAACACCTGCACGGAGAGCCTCAGACTGTAACTGCCCCCACCAGGTCCTGTCCCCAAGGCTGTACCCCCTCCCCTGCCCCCACAGGAAGCCAACCCCCTGCGGGGCGGACAGTTTGAAATAAAACCTCCAGCCCTGCAGTCCCCTGTCTGGTGGCAACCCTCCCCCACCCAAGCAGGGGCCCCCATGGCATGACCCCTGCCCCCTCCTGCCCCCAGAAGTCCAAAGACAAAGCCAGGTTTGTGCCATGATTGAGTTCTTTAATTCTCCGAGGGCACAGCTCCAGCTGCAGGTGAGCATCGGGCAGCTGGGGCCCCTGGCAGCAGCTACAGCCGTGGCCCTCCAAGCTCATGATTCAGAGGCCACAGTCACCCCAAACACACACACACTCCCCCTCCCTCACTCCCTGGGCACACCCCAGGTCTCCGGAACCAGCCCGGGGTCCCGTGGCCCCCACAGCCTGCCAGTAAGGGCCTCGGCAGCTGTCCTGGGCCCCACCCGCTAGCGCCCGGGGCGCCCACGGCTCCTCTTGGACTTCTTGGCCCCGGAAGGGGGGCGGATGGGGAGGGGGGCGCTGGTCGAAGGGGGCGGCAGTGGCGGCAGGAGTGGAGGTAAAGGCGGCTCCCCAGGCTCCAGGGGGCCAGGGCTGGGCCGGAACCCCTCAAAGGGGGAGAACTTCAGGGGGCTGCGGGGGAAAGCGAGGCAGAGTCAGAGCCTCCAAGGCGCCCCAAAGGGAGGGCAGACTCGTCCCCTCCGGCCTGTGCAGAGGACCCCCGACAGGATGAGGAAACCGAGACCAGTGCTGGTAAGAGCCTCGGCCCCAGGGGTGACAGTGGAACCGAAACCAGACCAGCCTCCTCCCGTTAGGGCCCCATCCCAGCTCCATGCTCCCCCCTGCCCTGTGGCACCTGATGGGGGTCCGTGGGCTGCTGTTGAGGCGCCTTGGGGAGCGCAGCTTGGGCTGGAAGGAGAAGCCCTCCTTGATGCTGTCCAGGACGGAGGGCGCCACGTACGTGAAGCCCTGGGGGACAGAGGCCAGGCCACGCTCAGTGCCCACCACGCCATGGCCACATCCCTGCCCTTGACCCCGGGCCCTCACCAGGAAAGCCTGGTTGGCGCTCTCGCTGAGGGCCGTGTCATCCGGACTGTCCACTGGCGTCTGCCGCGTGAAGCGGGTGTCAAACTGGCTCACGTCCTCTTCTGACTGCTGTGGGCAGAGCCGGTGGGTCGGGTCAGGGGGCATCCGAGGTGTGGGTCCTCAGCCGGCCACCAGGCCAAGGGGACTCCCACTCACCAGACAGGGCCTGTACGGGGGATCCACGCGGCGGGCCAGGAGGTCGTCCCAATTGATGTGCCGGAAGAAGGGGTGCCTCTGCGGGGAGGGCACCCCCAAACATGCCAACAGGTCACCCTCCCTGGCTCTGTTAGAGTCCCGCCCCCTGCCCCCCATCACCCTTTGGGGTTCGGCCCTGCCCCCTGGTGGTGACCCCAGACTCACCTGTACATCAGCAGCATCCCCTGGGCCACCCCCCATCCGTTGGCTGGGATTCCGTTTCAGAAACTGGGGGGCAAAGGGCAAAGGGTGAGGGCCTGGGGAGAGGTCCCGCTACTGTGTTCCCCTTGTCCCCCCAGGCCTCGGCTGTGTGGAGGGGTTGAGGTGAGATGGTTTCGGTCCTTGGCCCCTTCCCCACGAAGCCTTCTCAGAGGCCCCGGGTCAGCTTGCACCACCCCAGAGCACTGTCCGGGGACTCCGACTGCAAACTCGGAAGGAGCCCTCCTGGGCAGCCCCCCCATTTCATCTCCACTGCCTGCCCTCTGGGGTGCCCTCAGAAGGAAGAGCTGCCAGGGTGGCACAGGGCCGGGCAACTGGTCTGAGGCAGAGCCGAGGCCTGAGCTCAGCCTCTCGGATGCAAAGCCAGCACTCCTTCCAGCCCCAGAGGCAAACGCTGCACGGGCCGGGGTGGCTCGGGTCCACCCCAAACCCCCACCCCTACCCCCCACCCCCCCGGGCACTCAGGAACCCAGGCAGGAACCAGGCCCCACCTTTTTGATGAGATCCCGGGCGTCCAGGGTGAGGTAGGGGGGCAGCACCAGCTTCCCCTTGATGATCTTGTCCATGGTTTTTTTCCGGTTCTCAGCCGTAAAGGGTGGCTGGAGAAGGCAGAAGGAGAGAGGGGCCTTGTGGGCGCCCCCCAGGCCCTGGCCCTGCCCCGGTAGGGGGTCCTCCTCCAGGCCCGCACCCTCCCTCTCGAGGGGGCCGGACTTGCCGATCCAGTGAGCATGTCGTACATCAGGGTCCCCAGGCTCCACCAGTCCACGGCCCGGTTGTGGCCACTGCGCGCCAGGATTTCAGGGGCCCTGGGGGCCAAGGGGACGTCAGTCAGGCCAGGGCCATTGCTGGCTGCCCTCCCGTCCCCCGAGCCCGGCCAGCTGCTGCTTATACATGTACTCGATGGTGCCGCAGAAGGTGTGGGTGATGGCACCCTCGTGAATCGACTCCTTACAGAGGCCAAAGTCTGTGAGTTTGATGTGACCTGCAGAAGAGGGTTGGGGTGTGTGGGGGTGGGAGGGTGTCAGGGCCCCACGGGGCGCCCCAGTCTCCCTGCAGCTCTGGACCCAGCATGTGCACACGCACCCTGGCTGCTGAGCATGATGTTCTCAGGTTTGAGGTCTCGGTAGATGATGCCCTGGGAGTGGAGGTGTCCGAGGGCCAGGGTGATCTCTGCCAGATAGAAACTGTGGAGATAGGACAGGGTGAAGAAAGCCAGGGTCCCCGGAGCCCCTCAAGGGTGAGAGAGGCAGGAAGTCACACCCACCAGGCCGTGTCCTCCAGGAAGATGCCTTCTCGTTCCAGATGTGTGAAGAGCTCACCGCCTGTGACACAAACAAGTCGGCAGCTGTGTGGAGGACCAAGATCCTCTTCTCTCTCTCTGTGATGCTTTCTTCTTGGGGAGAGTGGGGTGCAGAATCCTGCCCTACCTGCCTCACAGGGCTGCCGTGGGGATTCAATTCAATTCAGCAAACATCTACCGACGCTACTTGGTGCCCGGCCCTGGGCTGGGTGACACTGGGGACAGAGAGGTGAAGAGACCCAGCCGCCACCCACCGGGTGTGGGGAGACAGGCACGCGCACTGCTGCCCTAACATGACCAGACTGAGGCCAGGGTTCCGAGAGCTTCACCCCAAGATCTCTGGGAGAAGACGAAGGATGACAACTTGAATCCCAACAGAGGAAAACAGAGAAAGTCTCCCAGACACGGCGGGACTTAAAGGGGGTGCTGAGATGGGAGGGGGCAAGCAGAGCAGGGAGGCAGGCGCTCGCGGGGCGCATCTGGTACAGATGGGACAGGCAGGAAAGCAGGACTGGACCGCTTCGTGGAGAGCAGGGGGTGGCAGGTCAGGGAGGCCAGGCTTTATCCGGGCAGTTACAGAGAGCCATGGAATTCCAAGCAGGAGTGCTGGGAACAATCCCGTGCTCTAGGAAGACAATCCTGGCAGTTAGTGGAGGAGACATGAGAAAGGGGGTGAGCTGGAGACATAGAGAAGCCCCGATAAAAGACGACTGCAGCCGTCCACCCACCCCGGCCCCAGGAGAGTGGAGAGGATGGAAGACACTGCAGACGATGAAGCAGCCAGATTTGGAACCAGGCCGGACACTGGGCACAAAGGGGAGAGGAAGA
This sequence comes from Choloepus didactylus, assembly GCF_015220235.1. Taxonomy (NCBI): domain Eukaryota; kingdom Metazoa; phylum Chordata; class Mammalia; order Pilosa; family Megalonychidae; genus Choloepus; species Choloepus didactylus. Next base: position 7,811,773 of record NC_051312.1, read on the forward strand.
GGATGTGAAAGTCTTGTAGAACAGGACACCACAACCCTGTGGACTTCGTATAAACTTCCACTGTTCTGAGGCCATCCACCCCCCAATGGAGGTGAGGGACACAATAGGCGCTGGACAGACGTTTGCTGAATGAATGAAGGAACGGAGGGGTGGGTAGGGGGGGTGGGGCCCCCAGCCACTCTATTCAAACACACCTCCTCAGGATGTCCCTGCCCCTGCCCCGGCTGGGCCCGCACTCATACCACTGAGGCACTCGAGGATGAGGTAGAGCTTGCCGCCAGTCTGGAACGCATAAGCCAATTCCACAATGAAGGGGTGCTTCACGGACTCCAGAATGTTCCGCTCGGCCCGCGTGTGCGCTGTATCCTTGGCATTGCGCACAATTTTGGCCTGAAGAGACAGATCGGTCACAAGTCGGGGGGACACCCAGGACCTCCTTCAGGGCCCCCAGCCCTCACCTTTCTGCCCTCCTCTGTCACCCTCTTTTAGTTCTCCATAATTCTGCTGCTCTCAAAACAGGGTGAGGTTTGTCTCCATCACTGCTTTTCTCTGCCTCGGCATTGCTAGCACTTTCAGCCAGATCTTTCTCTGGGTGGGGGTCTGGCCCATGAGTTGTAGGATGTCTAGCAGCTTCCTTGACCTCTACCCACCAGATACCGGTAGCAGCCCTCAGTTATGACAATCAAAAATGTTCCAGACATGATCAAATGTCCCCTGGAGGAGTCAAACTTGCTCCTGGTTCAGAACTACCACATAGCAATACACATCGCAGAGGACGATAAACCAGCAAACAACACAGCCACAAAGACAGGGACCGTCTCCGCCATCATTTTTGCTGCTGTCTCCCAAAGCCCGGCGCAGTGCGCTTGGGGAACGGCGGGCGCGCCACGAGTACTCTTTAGTTGACTAACGACTCACCTTCTTCAGGACTTTCATGGCATATATTTTGCCCAAGTTGGTGCCTTGCACCTTCCGCACCTGGAACACCTGTAGAGCAGGGGAGACAGGATCGGCTTCTCTCTCCATATCCGATCTTCAAGAAGCTCCACCCTGAAGCTCTGGCATCTGAACCATGAGGCCCAGGCCCACCCAAGGGCGGGGCAGTAAAGATTGCAAGACAGATTCTGAGAGCCTTTTCCCTTCCCCTGTTTTATGTTTCTGAATTCTATCAGCGGCTCTGCTGATTTACAAGTCTAGTTTCCTCTGAGAACTCTTTGCTGAGTCAAGACAGCCCCTGAGGGCAGCAGGGAAGGGGGGGGTGCCAGTACCTTGCCATAGCCCCCCTTGCCCAGCACGCGCAGCAGCTCAAAACAGTGGGGCCCGATGCGCTCAGGGCCGGGGTTCACGCTGGTCTCCGTCAGCTCCACCTCTTCATAGTGTCCCACGGGTCTGTGGACGCAAGAAGTTAAGGCGGGCCGGGCTCCAGCACCCCCAACCCGGTCTCCATGCTCTCCCCAACACGACCCTCACTCACTCCAGGCCAGCAGCCCGCAACTCGGCAATGGGGCACACGTCCTGCGGGAAACCGAGGTGAGGGGGAGGATAAGAGCCAGGGGAGGGCCGGAATGCCGCCCTCGCCCCAAGCTGGTCTGCTCCGCCCGGAAGAGGAGGGGGTCGCGGATGGGAGCTGGAAGAGCTTGGGACAGGGACTCAGGAGGAGGGCCCGGGACAGAAAAGAGAGTCTCAGGAGAAAGTGTTGGCGAGAGGCGCGAGCCTGGAAGAGAGGTCGGAGTGAGTTGGGGTCAGAGGGGCCGGGGCCGGAGGAGGATCGGGGTCTGCAGCGGTCTCTCTGGGTGAGAGGAGCCGTCGTTCCGTCCGCGCATGGGGGATAGGATCGGCTGCGGGATCGAGCAGCGTCCGGGCGGGGAACTCACAGCCGGGCTGAGCTCTGGTTCGCCCTCGCCGTCGCTGCCTTCCTCGGTCTCCAGGTCCAGGTCGAACACAGCCGCCATAGAGGCGCCGGCCCCGCGGGCCCCGGGGCCCGTACCTGGCCGCGCACTGACAGGCTGGGGCCCCAGCCCGTACGTCATCACTCCGGGACGAGGGTCGCGCGCGCCGATGACGCACGTGGGGCTTCTCCCTCCCCCGAGCCGTCCGCTTGGCCCGGCGGAGAGAAAAGATGGCGTCCGTTGCAAGGTCTCTCGGGAGTTGTAGTTCCAGAATGCCGGAGCGCGCATCCCCCAGCCTGCCGAACCCCTTTCAGCGGGACCCTCTGTCTTTCCAGCACTGCTCTCCGGGAGGGCTCTGGGGAGAGTTCGGGTCAGGATAGGGTAGGTCGGAAGAGCATGCAGGTGTGAGTGTAAGTTCAATCCCCAGCCTTCCTCGAGCCTGCGCGCCCAGGCTGCCTGAGCGGCGAGAAGCCTGTCGCATCCCCGCTCTGTTCGTCCCTGAAAGTGGGGTGGCTGCACCGGAGTCTCTCGAACGGCCTCTGGGCTCGAGGACTCTGCGGGTCAGAGCATTTCCCGGGTGCCCGCTCCGTGCCCAGCTCCCAGCCGGGCTCTGTAGCCAGGTTCCCGCCAGAACATGGGCTTGTACCGGATGGAGGTCCTTCTGGTCTCAATCTAATAACATTTAGCAAATCGACCTCCTGGTACCGAATAGGCAATAAAACTTTGTTGAAAGAATGAATGAATGAATGCACCAAACCTGGTGTGGGATTTGGCATGGGTTCCTGTTGGATGCGGCTCTCTGGGGGAGAAGTGAGGCCAGACCTAACTTTGGGTGTGACTTCTGATTGTGTGAGGCTGGCTGGGTGTGCGTTCTGGTTGGTTGGGGAGGACTGGGCACGTACTCGGATGGGCAGAACTCAAGGGTCTCCAGGCTGTTGGAAGATTATCTGGTTGGCTGTGGCCCTTGGGGTATAATTTTGGGGAAGAAGACCCTCATGTTAGGGTCCTGATGCAGCTATAGGGCAAAGTCCAGGCCAGAGGTCAACCCAGATGCTTGGCAAGTGGAGTAGTTTGCCCCGGGTTCCAGATGTTACAGGTGCCCCTACCCATCTCCGCCCAACCCCCACACCACCCTGATCCCTGCCCCCACCATGCTGAGCCTTGGAGGTGATGTCCCAGAGAAGAGAATCTGCCCCAGACTCCAGACACTTCTCTAGTCCATTGCCTTTATTTGGGGAGGGAAGCTTGTGGAGCTGTCCACAGCTCCTGTGCCGTGCAGAGGCAGATCTTAAAGCAGCCTCCCCTGGCTTCGGAAGGGAGTGTACTCTCCCCTGCCAGCTGCTGCTTCTCCAATGCCAGTTAGGCCAAAGCTTGGAAGCTCAGCAGGGAAGGTGTCTGGGAGAGGAGTGTGCACATGTCTCATTCTTCCTTATCTGTCAGGGGAAACAGTAGTTGCTGCCCAGAGGTGTGATGGGAGAGGCCTTCTGCCCCTGGCCCACCTGCTTCGACTACTCAGGGCAAATAAGGCAGGGGGAATCTGTTAAATGATGGGCAGGGATAAGAGGACAGGGAAGGTTTAGTCTCAGGTTTCCTTGGGATGTGTCCAAGGCCAGAGGCCCAGCCAGGTTCTCTCCTCCCGTAGTGGCAGAAAGAGAGACAGACCTGGAGGGGTGTGGGGAGGAGGGACGGGGGGAAGGGGACAGGGATGGAAAGCTCTTGCTGCTTCTGCAAGGTGGGAGTCCTGGGGCAGCTGTGGGCTGGATTGGAGCCTTTGGGAGGGCAACAGGACCCAGCAGACCCCCCAGATACTTTCATCTGTGGCCCTTGGGCCCTGGAGGCTTTGGCGTCGAAAAGGCCCTGCTGCTCTGGAGCCAAGCCAGGGTGGGGCAGGGTGACGGGGAGAGAGGCAGGGAGAGCACTGGGGAGCAGAGGGCACCAGAGCCCTCCTCCCCCAGCTCCCTGCCCCCGGCCCCCAGCCCCAGCGCTATTTGAAGTGAGACAGGAAATGGGCGACGGGGTAGTGGGGCCCGTCGATGCCCAGGCCCTGGCAGAGGCCCAGCAGGCGCAGGCGGGCCTCGGCGGGGCTGGACCCGGCACAGGCCACGCTGCAGTAGGGCTCCTCGTACTCGCCGGGCACCAGGGCCTCCTCCAGCAGGTTGAGGCGCAGCACGCCCCGGTCGTGCAGGGCCTGCAGGGTCTCGCGGCTGGCGGTGGAACTCAGCGCCTGCAGGTGCTGGGACACCAGGCACATGACGCCCACCAGGTGGCCACGGGCACGCGGGTGGGCGGGCAGGGCGGGCCGCAGGCTGCAGGCCACCATGGCAGTGGCCAGCAGCAGGTCCACACCGTAGAGCTCCAGGATCCAGTCGCGCAGATAGAAGCCGCCCATGCGGGGGTTGATCTCGATGAGCCGTGGCCCCAGCCCGGTCAGCTTGAGCTCCACGTTGAAGACACCATCGAGCAGGCCGCACCCCAGGCAGCAGCGGAAGGCCGCCTGCACCAGCTGCGCCTCCTGCTCGGCCGCCAGCCCAGTGGGCATGCAGGCCGCCGTCTCGGTGAAGCCGGGCAACCGTGTGGGGCCATTGTCGGAGACGAAGGCGGCCAGCAGCCGTCCACCGAACACCACCAGGTCCACGTCATGCTCGGTGCCCTCCACGAACTCCATCAGCAGCATGGCATTGCCCCAGCCCAACCCAATGCCCGGGTGGTCGGCCTCGCCCTGCAGGTCGCGGGCGATCCGGGAAAAGTGCTCGTGGCACTGGGACGCGTCCTCCACCAGGCGCACGCCCACCGCACCTGCCCCGAACTCCAGCTTCATGACGCCCGGCAGGGGCACCTGGTGGACAGCCTGCTCCACGTCAGCCTCGCTCTTCAGTGGGCAGCAGGGCACAGCGTGGAGGGAGGGCGCCGGCCAGGGTGGGCCGTGGCAGCGCAGCAGGTGCAGCTGGGTGAGGCTCTTCTGCTTGGCCAGGCTCATGGCGGCTGGGGGGCTGCAGGGCAGACCCAGTTCTTGGCAGAGCAGGGCCGTGAGCACCAGGCAGTCATCCCAGTAGGAGAAGCAGCCATCCAGCTGCAGGCCACGTGCCCGCACCAGCTCTGCCAGCAGCTTCGCGTTCTCCTCATCCCGCTTGTGATCCGTCATGTCAAAGTGGATGAAGGTCTGCACCAGCTGGGATGCAAAGTGGTTGGGGTCCGACTCCACCAGATGCAGCTGCGGAAACCACGGTGGGGAAGGGGGTTTCGGGGGTTTCGGGGGCACGCCTGGGTCAGCCTGTGCTGGGGAGAGTGGGGAGAGGGCACGGGGCCTGGGCAGTGCAGGCCGAGGGCTGGCGCTTGCTGCTGTGTTCTCTGCTGCATCTCTGGTGTCCAGCACACCGCCAGGTACATAGTAGGTGCTCAATAAATATGTGCTGGTGGCTACAGAGAAGGTGCCGAGGAGACAGCTAGCCCAACCTGAAGGTGAGGGAAGCACCCTAGAGATGCAATGCTGGAGCTGGCAGCAGAGAATGAGCCAGAGAAGGCCAGGAGAGTGGGCGCAGGGGCTGGGGCACTGAGGGGAGGGGCATGTGTCCATGGATATGACAAAGAAATCCTGTGGGGCCCTGAAACTCACCACCCGCCAGGGGACACCAACACAAATCAGTCAGTAGCCAGGGCAGCTAAAAAGGGAGAGCAATGGCCGGCTGCCCAGGAGTGACATTCTAGGTGGAACCAACATGCAAGGCAGGGAGCCAAGATGTGTGGGAATGGCTGGAGGATAGGGCCCCCGAGAGAGAGATGGATTGTGGGAGAGGGGAGCGGAGACCATTTTGGTGGACGAGGGTCCACCCGGAGAAGAGCCGAGACATGTGATCTCCATTTTCTCATCTGTTCAACGGGGATGAGAAGCCTGCCCGCCCCCCAGCACACACACCCGGGGCCTGGCTCCAGGTTCTCCAATGCGAGGCACCCGCGGCCATCTATTGGGGATCTGGAACGTGCTCCCCACACCCTCCTCAGGCCCTGGACGCCTTGTCAGGAATTCATCCTCAAAGGGCCCGTCCTTCTACCCCCCACCCCACCAATGGAGCCAGTTCCTTGGCCTGGCATTCAAGCTCTGGGGCTCGCCCTGTGCCCCGTGCCTGTCGACCCCGGCTCCTCTCCTTTCCACGGAGGGCTTTGTGCCCGCCGGGAGGGACCTCTCACTCCAGGCGGGGACAGAGCCCGGTAGAGAGGCTGGGGCGAGTCGGGTGCTTCGGCCCCCGTGGGGCGGTGGGCCCCGTCGAGGCCACCCCACGCGCGGCCCCGCCCCCAAGGCTGCAGGCCCCGCCCCCAAGGCCGCAGGCCCCGCCCCACCTTGAGCCCGTAGTCGCGTGCCGCCTCCCACACGAACTTCTTGCTGACGCCGCCCGCGCCGACCAGCAGCAGCTGCTTGCCCTCCATGAGGCAGCGCGCCGAGCGCCGGAGCATGGTCTCCACCAGCGGCGCGGCCGCCGGCGCCTCCTCGGCCGCGGGCCCCGGGCGCGGCGCGGCCCACAGCCCCTCGAGCGCGCCGCACGCCTCCAGGCACAGGCCGCCGTTCAGCTCCAGGGCCACGGGGGTCAGCGCGCGGCCGGCCAGCGTCAGCGCGAAGTCCACGCCTGCCCGGGGCGGGGGACGCGGGCTCAGCGCAGGCTGCCCTCAGGTCTCCGGCCCCCGGCCCCGGCCCCGGCCGCCCCGCACTCACCCAGGAAGTCGGTGCGCACCCCGCGCCCGCCGCGCTGCTCGGCGCTCAGGCCGGCCTCCAGGGCCAGCACGGCGGCCAGCGCGGCCTCGGCCGCCGCCTTGACGCGCCGCCGCACGTCCGCCACCTGCGCCGCCTCGCCCAGGCCGCACTCGGCCAGCGCCACCTCCAGCGTCCGCGGCAGGCAGCTCTGGTGCCGCAGCGGCCGGTCCCCGCGGCCCACGCCGCACACCACCTGGGTAGGGTGCAGCTCAGGGACGCGGGCCCGGGAGGAGCCCGCCTGGGGTCCGCACGCGCCCACCTTCCCCAGCGCCGAGATCCGGGCCCCTCAAAGGACGAGCCCTGTCCCCACAGAGGGACTTCAGCTGTGCAAGCCACCCTCCCCGTCTGGCCCCCTAGCCCCACCAGGGATCCTAGCCAGACTCCCAGGCACCCTGAGGGCTCCTAGCTCCTGCAGCCCTGTGGGTCTGTGCCTTCCCGGTGTTGGGTCCCCAGGAGGTTTACCAGGGCCCCTGGGTCTCCCTTCCCTGAGGCAAGAGCTCCCCGGTAAGAGGGTTTGACCTGCCAGGGCCCAGGTACCCAGCCTGGGCCTGAGCACAGGGGTGGGGGCTTCTGATGGGGGAGGGGTGCACCCACCCCGAGAGGTAACCAGAAGACTCCCCAAAGTTTTGTCTCCTTTCTTTGCCCAGTGACTGCCCTGGGGGACTTGCCAGGTGCATGGGGCTGGGGTAGGGGTGTGGCAGGCAGTGCCAGGACCTGGGTCAGGACACACTCACCTTGCTTAGCAGAGGCCGGTCACCCTGTGTGCGACACACCACGGCACAGATCCGCACAGCCAGCTCCGGGCCGGGCGGGGGACTACCTGGGGGAAGACGGTGAGGCCGGAGCCCGGCGCAGCGGCCGGGAGGCAGAGCGGAGGTGCCACCCCTGGGTGGCCTGGGAGGCCGTTACCTGGGAAGGGTGGCCGTGCAGGTGGACACACCACCTCCACCAGCACGCTCTCCTCCTCCTCCAGCTTCTCCAGCAGCGCCAGTGCCGTGTCCACCACTGCACCCACCTCTGCCCGTGGATGCAGGCGCCACATCTGCCGCCCCCGCCAGCGCCACCCGCTGAGCTTCACAGCCACCTGTGCAGCAGGGCCGGGGAAAGGGCCACCTCACCACCACCCCGTGTCCTTGCAGGGTGGGATGCTCACACCATAGGGGCCGATGGGTAAACTGAAGTAGGATGCCAGGGGGTTGCCACAGCGAGATAGGCAGCGGCCAGGCTAAAAGTCGGGGCACCTGTCCATGAGGACTTGGTAACCATCCGCTGGGGCCGTGCTCCTTCATGTACCCAGGTCTCAGGGGGCAGGGGCCCCATTACCTGCAGGGCATCCCCCAGGCCCTCGGAGCGCAGAAAGGCCCCTACTTCGTCCGTCACCAGTGCCTCCTGGCCCTCTTTGCCACTCAGCTCCACCAGCCGCAGTCCTGGGCTGGCCTCCTCTCCCCGTAGCAGCGCCGGTGGCTTGTAGGTGAAAGCCAGGGTGGCTGGCACAGCCACACCACCCTGCTGGGCCAGCAGCCGCCTCGTCAGCAACCGGTCCTCCAGCAGCCGGGCCAGCTCGGCCGAAGCCCCCGTAGGGCAAGCCAGATCGCGGGCCAGCTCAGCTGCCTCCCGACCCCAGCCAGGCCCCGGCCCCAGGCCTGCCAGGAAGTAGGTGGCACGGCGTGGGGGGACAAAGTCATCCAGGAACGTCAGGCCCCCGGGGTGGAAGCTCACGGCCTTGGAGACCAGCAGGGAGGCCTCGCCCGGATGCCCAGGTGCTGGCACCTTCGTCAGCCAAGCAGGGGACAGGCAAAGGAGCATGTTTCCTGTGGGCAGAGGGGAGCAGCTGGCCGGCCAGGGGAGGCCTATTGTCCCAGGCCCGCCACCGCCAGCCCGGCCCTGGGGCAGTGGGGGCAGCTGCACTCAGATCACCCCCCACCCCCACCCCCACCCAGAGCCCGGCAGCTGTTCCAGGAGAAGGCAGGCGGTTGCCAGGGTCAGTGGGTATTTTGGGATGCGGCCGGGCCAGGACAGGGCTGCCCGTTCTGTAGGAGGGGGCGGGGAGCTCGGGCACACACTCACCCGGGCTCTGCACCCCACCCTCCAGCAGCACAGACAGAAAGGTGCTGGGGGATCCCAGAATGCACAGGGTCACCTCCGCCCCAGGGCAGCCTCGGGGAAAGAGAACAGGGCCCAGCTCACCAGGGGCTCCCCTTGTCCTTCTGCCCATGTCCCCCCACCTCCAGCGCACCCTGCCCTGCCCTTGAGGCTGGCTCCTTTCTCCCTGCAGTTGGTCTGGAAGGCGCTGGAGGCCGGGCGGCAGGAGACCTGCCTGAGCTCTGCCACTGACTTTCCGTGTGACCTGGGAGATGTCCCCGCCCCTCTCTGGGCCTCTGCTTGCCAGTCTGTACGATGGCACCAGGTGTGATTCTCGTGGATTCAAGCTGTGAACCCTTTTGTGGCCCACCCAATCCATCAAACAGATAAAGCAGGGGGTGGCAGACATTTCTACGGGGGTCTCGCCTCCACGTGGCACAGTTTGCAAATCCCAGGGCTGGATCTCCCAGGGGGAAGGGCCAAGGGGACCTGAGCTCTGGCTTTCTTTGCTGGTGCCAGGTACCCTTGGGGGCAGTGCCTGCCCGCCTGCCTGGGGTCGACCAAGCTAAGGCCAGGGTGAAGGGACCACCCTTGGCAGGGACCCCTCTCCCCACTGGGCTGAGGGCGCTCCTCCCCCCGCCCCCGGGGGTGGCCCCTGCGTGGAGCCCTCCCTCGGCACCTGTGCGGGGCACCTGGCTGCGGTCCTGGGTCTCCGGGAGGCCAGCTTGCTGCAGACAGCTCTGCAGTAGGCTGTAGTGGTAGGTGGTCCAGGCCCGGGCCTCGGCCCCCTCAGGGGAGCCCTTGAGCTCCAAGCCCACGTCCTGGCGCCAGGAGCCCGGGAAGCAGCCCTGGGGCGGCAGGCCAGAGCCCCTTCCCCCGGGGCCCTGCTCTTCCTCCGGGTCCTTGGAGCCCAGGGGGCAGTCCCACTCGGGACCCAGCGGATCCAGGGAGAGCTGGGGGGGGGGTGCAGAAGTGGTGGGTCTTGGATGGGGTGGGTGAGGGGCACATCAAGTCACCCAAGTTCTTCTGCCCCGCTCACCCTCCGCCAGCCCTGGGTCATGTTTGGGACAGACACTCTACAAGGGACAGGAGTTGGTTGGAGGGACGGAGGCTTGTCACCGGCGGCGTGAAAGGGGGAGTGCTTTGTAAACTGTTATGTGCCAGGTCCCTGGGGCTGGGGGGAGCAGTGTCCTGCTGGCTAGACCACCGGGTCCCCCCTACCCCGTGCTGGGCTTTGCCCTGGCTTGGTGCACAGGGGCGGAGCTTTTTGTCTGTTTCGTTCATCAAGGTAGTTCCAGCACCTAAAACCCTGCCTGGTCCACAGTAGCTGCTCAATAAGCGTTTGTTGGACAAAGAATTGAAGACGTGGGGACAACTCACTCTTGGGGTCCTCATTTCTCTCTAGGCCTCTGTGCCCCTCTACCATCATGAGTATTCTGCTGAGACCTAAGTAAGTGGATGAATCTGTTTCGTTGTCACCCCCGGGTAGGCCTTGAGGACCTACTGTGTGCCCAGCCCTGTGTGGGGCATTGGGAGGACCTGGGCTGGTAGCCTTGATCCCAGATGGTCTGTGTCAGGGAAACGCTTTCTTGGGGTGAAATCTTACACCCCTGCCCTTCTGGGAGACTGGGGCCAGCCACGTTCTGGCCAATCCCCATGGGGCAGCAGAGAAGCTGAGGTGAGCGCAGGTGGGAACTCTTATTCCTTGCTGTCCCAGGCCTGGAGTGAGAGGCCTGGCAGTCGAGCCTTGCTGCACAGGCCAGGCTGGGCCACCGCGGGCACGCTGCGAGATGCAGACGAGGCTTGGGCCGACAGTGTGTGGTGACTGTGGTGGGGAGGGTGGAGGTTGGGCCTCGGACCTGGGCTTGAATCCCAGCTCGCCACGGCCAAGCACGGGGCCTCTGCACCCTCACTTAGAAAGTGGGTTCCCTGAGGATCCGGACTGGGGGTTCTCTGCACACAGCAGGTGCTCAATAAACGTTTGCTGAATGAATGAATGTCAGAGTGGCCGAGGTAGAAGATGGTGAGCCCTGCACACCAGCAGGTGCTTCTCCCACAGGGTGGGGAGTCGGGGAGGGGGGTTGTGGAGCTGGTTGTGGGCTGCACACAGCAGCCCCCAGGGTTAGGCCCTTGGGACCCTTCCTCTGTCCAGGGACCTAGGCCTTTTTTGGGGGGTGGGGTGGGTAGAGAGGACTCACCATCTTGCAGGAGAGTGGCTGAGAGACTGATGGCAGAGACAGAGAGACAGAGAGACAAAGGAGGGAGTCAGGGCAGCTGGGACCCTACACCGCTGCCCAGCCCCTGAGACTTGGGCTGTGGGAAGGTGCCCAGCTCCTGCCAGGTTTCCGAGGCTCCCCGCCCCCACCCCCACCCCAAGGAGGGAGAGGGTTTATGCCTCCAGCCCCCCTGTGCCCACGGAGCTCTGGCAGCGCTGGGGTTCCCGGCTCGGGCTCCCGGCTCAGTCCCCCGGCGATGGGCGCCAGGGATCCCGTGGGGGTGCGCTGGGGTGGGGTCGAGGGTCCCGCTGGGGGGAGGGGGCGCGGACGCTCAGGGTCCCCGGCCCCGCGCCCCCGGCCCCGCAGCCCCCTCCCTGGCTCGCTCCGGGAGGGCAGGAGCCGGGGTACCTGGCGGGCGGCGGCGGCTCGGCGGGGCTCGGCGCGGACGGCGGGGCGGGCACGGCGGGCGCGGTGGCAGCGGCGGCGGCTCGGGGCCGGGTGCGGCGGCGCCGCCTTATATAGAAGGGACGGGGACGGGGCCTGCCCCGCGCAGGGCGGGGCCGCGGGCAGACAGACGGACGCACGGACGGACGCGCCCGCGGCCAGGAAGCCGACCCGCCCGCCCCCTCCAAAAGTTTCCCCACCAATCCCCAGACCCCGGGCGCTGGGGGACGCGGGGGGCCGGGAGGGGGCGCGGAGCCCCCCAGGGAGAGAGAGCGCGACTCGGAGGGACGGACCGGGGCATCTGCAGGGACACCGACAGAGTCTAGAGGGAGGGACCGTTGCAGATGGAGAGGGTCACCGAGGCAAGGACAGGGACGCCTGGAGGGAAGGTGCCTTGGAGGAGTGGGGGAGCTGGAGAGAGAAGAGGGAGGCGGGCACCCGGAAGGGGGGAGCTGGAGCTGGAGCCCGCGGTGCCTGGTACTAGGGCGGCCCTAAGGGGTGGGGTGGCCTGGAAAGGGGGATGGGGGCACACGTCTGTCCTGAGCCCTGCCCTGGAATGGGGTCCTGGGCCCCCCAGCATCCCCTGCCCCACGGCTGCGTCTTCCAGCCTTGAGCACTCTGCTCTCCTGGGCCAGCACCCCTACATCTGTGGGGTCCCCTCCACACCTCCCCCAGTCACCGCCAGAGCGGGGGCTACTCAGTAAAAGGCCCACGTGAAGGTAGTCCCAGCTCCCAGGGAGACCTGCCCTGCACGGGGTTGAGACAGGGAGGCTGTGGCCAGGCCCACAGGGGTCCCAGAGGGTCTGAGCCCAGGAAGGGGGTGACTGCGAGATCAACACACAGGCTGGTGGCACACCTGTGGCTACACCTTAATCTCCCCAAGACACACACACTCACACCCAGAGGCAAACACACAAAAGCACACCCCAAGAGAGCTGGCTGGCTGCCACAAACTTGCCCAAACAAACACACCCAGAGACCCACACTCTCTCCTCAAGTGTGTCCCGCAGGCACCTCCCCTAAAAGGGGGTCCGTCCCCATCTCAGGAGGCTGTGGAGAGGACTGGCCAGGTAGGGTGGGCCCCCAGCACACAGAGGCTGTTTGTTACAGCTTCTCCACCTCGCACCCCAAACTTGCCCTCTCGCCCTGGCTGCTTGGAGGAGCCTCCTGGGCTCGGGAAGGGTCCTGAGGGGCTGGCACCACAGGGGGTGGGAGCTAGCTTTGGGCCCTTCTGCAGCTGTATGCAGAGCAGCCTTTGGGTCCCCACCCCTGTCCACCCTGTCCACCCCTGGGGGGGCTCAGAGGGAGAAGTGACTTCTCCAGGTCTCCCAGCCCTGCCCACATTCCCCACACAGCCCTCCAGAGCGGCTCCAGGCCCTCCCAGCCCCGGGTCCACAGCCCTCCCTGCAGCAGCCCAGGCTCCTGGAATGGGGTGTGTCCACTCCACAAAGACCCGTTCCTTTGCTCGTGGGGGGACACTGCTGTCATCCACAGAACATAAGCTTAGACCCCCAACAAGCCATGCATGCACCCCTGGGGACCTCAGTTTCCTCATGGTCAAACGGGAGTTAGAGCAGACACATTAGCCCAGGCTTGGGTGGGCAGCGGCGCCTGGCAGAAGGTTAGCGCTCGGTGGCAGCACCAGTGACTGTTCCTTGACCTTGTAGCAGGCCCTGGGCGGAGGCCTTCACCTGCAGTAGCTCATTGAGCCCCATGAGGTAGCAGTTACTATCCTCTGCCTTTTACAGATGAGACAAGTGAGGCTCAGAGAGGTGGTGTCACTTGCCCCAGGTCACACAGCTGGTGAGAGGTGGAGCGGGGGTCTTCCCTCTGCCCAAGCGCTGGGCAGAGCCACGCGGGGGGCTGCCTCTTCACCCCCAGGCCTCTGCCCAGCCCAGCGCCAGGCGTGGGGCTGCCCCGTGTTCACTGGGTGGACGTGGAGAGGATAATCAGGGTGGGGCAGGTGCAGCTTAAGTTCAGGACACGCCTGTCGTCCCCGCCAAGAGGGCCCCCGGGTCACCCAAGGCTGAGCTGAGCCAGGTAGGGGCGGGCGAGGAGAAGCCGAGATTTGGCAGCTGCCCAGCTGGAGCAAACAATCACCGTCCTGCCGAGACTGGTAGCGCTCCGGGGCAGGGTGGGAACCGCCGTGACCCCATTGTCCCTAGGAGGAAACGGAGGCTCAGCGAGGTGGGGGGGCCTCTCCCTGCAGGGACATTGCAGGGACTCGAGTCTGGCCTCTGAGTCTGGGATGAGGGGGCAGTTCAGGGCAATCCTCTGGGGTGATGGTAGTGCAAGATGGAGACTATGGGTACTCCCCCACCCCAAGATCAAGGCAGGGGCCCATTTACCCTCCAACCCTGGACCCCTAGGCTGACCCAGGCAGACAAAGGTCCCTAGGCACCATCCCAGCTTCTTTCTCCGCGGGCTGAGTGCTCTTAGCCTGTTTCCAGGAAGGTTTGTGGGGAGCTGGGGCTGTCGGGGGTCATTGAGTACAGTTGTGCAGGTTGTTCACTGAAGAAAGGCACTGGCCGATGGGTCTGGCCCCATGCTGCTGAGCTGTGTGTCCTGGCAGAGCTCCCTGTGCCAGGGGAGGTGGGGGCGTCTTCTTCCCACTGGCATAGAAGTGCTGTCGGGGCTAGGCCAGCCCCGTGGGGAGGCCTGGGAGAGAGGGGTATGAGTGTGGTCCCGCCCGGCCCCTCGGCTCACTCGGGGTTCTCATGGAGATGCTTGATGAGGGACCCACAGAAGAGCTGCCCAGAAAATGCTTCTCTCCAGGCCCCTACAGGTCACCTGTGACCCACTGCCCCCAGGCCCCTCCCAGCTGCGTGGGGGATGCCCAGTCCCAGGGTCGAGCTGCCGGGTTGGGACAGCCCTCCCTGGGGAAGCGCGGGAGAGGGAGTGGGCACTTAGCGGTGGACTCCGGGGGCATGTCCCCCCATCCTACCTGCTTCAGTGCCTGCAACTCCACCACGAGACTCCCCTCTCGGAGTCAAGGCCTGGCCTCTAGAAGGCAGAGATCTGGCTGGGATCTTGGGCTAGTGCTCAACCTCCCTAAGCCCCCATTTCCCCCTTTCTCTAATGAGGCTCTCAGTGACCCCTGCAGAGAGAGGGTGTGTGTGTTGGGGGGTGTTGTCTGAGAAAGGGTTTTGTGAGCTACAGGTAAAGGGGCTTCGTATTAAGCTGTGGGTACCCCAGTGGGTGGGGAGAAGGGACTTACAGGGAGCTCCCTGCAACTCCCAGAGGCCCCAGCAGCCGCCACACACCCAGAGGGGCTGGGCCAGGCTGGGGCAGGGCTGGGGTGGGAGCAGGAGGGAGGAGGCCCCAGGTGTCAGGCTCAGGCAGGTGCCCAATGAGGGGGGATGTTCATGGCTGCCAGCAGTGAGGGTCAGGGTCAAATCCTTGGGTTTGCAGAGGCAGCAAGGCCTTGGCCGAATGCCCTTCCCCCTTGGGCCTCAGTTTCCCCCAGGGCTGGATCTCTGCCGATCTGGGTTGGAACCCTCCATGATTCCCTTCTCCTGGCTGCAGACTTCTCACAGGGGCACCACTTGAACACGTGTAGAGCGAGTACATCCCCGCAGCCTGTGGCCCTGTCGCTAGAACATTCTGGATCCGGCACCCTGCCTTCTGGGGTTTGGTGGCGGCCACGCCAATGCTCCAGCCCAGCCATTTAAGTGCGGGACCTCACGCTTCCTCCTTGTACTCCTGAGCTGGGGAGGGGGGCCGTGGGAGACGGGGACACGGCGACACAGAGCACCCGGGCGCAGACCCTGCAGGGACCCAGCCTGCTGCGGAAACAGCCCTGTTGTCCTGGTGATGGCTCCTGTCCCAGGCACCCCAGGCCCCCTCGGGGGCAATTAGCAAGTGTGGGAGGGGGTTTCCATGGTGGCGGTCCCGAGGGGGTGCTGCCGGGGCTTAGGGAGGGGGCAGGGGCCGGCCGGCGGGGCCTTTCTCCTTTGTCCTGGGCACACTGGGCCTTTGTTCCTGCCTGGCTCCCTCTGAGACGGGCCCTGGACCATGGGTGGGGAGGGGGTGGACTTGGGTCAGAGCCTCCCCCAGCCCTGGGGACCCCGAACCAGCCAGAGTTGGGGACGGGGGCAGAATAAGGGATTGGGGCCCCACCTGGGGAGCCAGCCCTCTCTCCATAGGCGTGAGAGCTCTGTCTGCCCCCAAGAGGCCGGGCAAGACGGCTCGCCATGGGCTCCTACGGCTGGTAAACACCCCCGGCAGCCAACGTGCAGCCACGCCTGTCCCTGGGGAGGGAACCAGGGCCGGAACAGGTGATGGGCGCTGCGTGGGTTGGGGGACACTGGGGAGGAGGGGAAGGGGCAGCATGGGACGGGAGGTGTTTGCGCCAACGCCTCTCCAAGCTTCTGAGCAGTCAGACTTTATTGCAGACCTCCCCAGGGACCCTGTGGGGTCCCCCAGCTTCCCTTACCCTTCATGCTGATTTTGATGCTTGCAAGGCATCAGGACAGCTCCAGGGGTGGGGGGTGGGGGGCAGGCCTGGGTGCCAGCAAGCCCCCACCCCCACCCCCAGGTGACCTTCCTTTGTCCTTGTGCCTGATGCATCAGTCCAACGAGTGAGGGGGCGCCCCCCACCCCATCCCCCACCCCGCGCCCCGCCCTTGATGGGAAGGGAGGAGAGGTGAAGCCAAATGCTGATGATAAAGTGCGGTTCAGTCAATCTTTGGGGGGCACTGAGTCCGTGGTGCCCTCAGAAGCGGGTGTCCAGGAAGGAGGAGGAGGCTCGATGCGGCCTGGGGGGCCCATCGATAGGGGGGCCACGGGCCCGCGTCAGGATCCCGTGGAAAGTCTTGCCTCGGGTCTGGGGCTTGCGCCGAGGCGGCTGGGGCTCCTCCGGGGGCTGCACCACGATGAGGGGTACCTCAGGGCCAGGCCTGGCGCCTCCCTGTGCCCCTGCCAGCTGCTGGGCCTCAAAGATGGCCTGGGCCCCGGGAAGGCGGTCCTGCGGCTGGGGGGCAGGCCCGGGTGCCGGGTCGGGCAGCTGCCCCAGCTGGGCCCGGACCTCCCGCTGCAGGTCCCGCTCGGACAGGGCCACGCCGAACACCTGCGGGGAGCGGGGGATGCTGGGTGGTGCTGACTGTGCCCGGGCTGCAGGGGGTGTGGCAGGAAACCACGAGGTCCCCCCAGGACGAGCCCTGCACCGTCCCCACCAGTGGCTGAGGGGCTGACAACCTCTCTCGCGGGGGGAGTTACAGAAAGCCCCTTGGAGGCCTGGGGTTTGCATGTTCCCTGCAGCTCTGGGGACAGGAACTGAGCTGAGGGTCTCACTTCGGCTCCCAGCTCTGGGACTCAGATCCCCCACTGTGCGGCAAGGGCAGGGGACACCCACCTGGGACATGAAGACCTCCTCCTGCAGCTGGCTGGGGGGGATGGTCCGAAGGGCGCCGAGTGTCTCCAGCAGCCCCGGGCAGGCCAGGCGCTGTTCTGCGGTGCCCAGTGCCAGGCGCACCAGCGTCAGCCCCGCACGGAACAGCACCTTCGCGCCTGCAGGTGGGTGGGGGTGTCCCTCAGCAGGGGCCTGGCCCTGCCCTCCTCAGCCAGCCCGACTCTCCATTGCCTGAAACTCTGCACTTCCACTCGGGCCAGGGGGCACTGAGAGAAGGACCACGATTTGGGTCCAGTTTTTACTAAGTATCTTTCCTCTTTGAGCCTCAGTTTCCCTCTCTCTACAAGGACAGGCCAGGATGGGTGACTCCTGAGGCCTTTCCAGCCCGGATCAGGGACCCTCTGATTCCAGACAAGTTCTAGAAAGAGCTCCAGCCCCTAAGCCAAGAGCATGGTGTGTGCGCACACACACACACACACACACACACACACACACACACACACACACACGCATGTGAGACCATGGGCCAACCCCCTGTAGAGCCTCAGAATTACTTCCTGGCAGCCTGGCACCTGCTGGGAAGAGTATCTAGGGGCTCAGCAAGGCCTAAGGACAACTGACTTGTGACGCAGCGGTCGTGACAACTGTCGTGACCGTCGTTATCAAAGGGCATCAGGGCAGTGCTCGGCCCGCCCTTCCTTGCTGCCACCCACCCCCCCCTCCCCCTCCCCGAGGATCAGCCCCGCTCCACGGCAGGCCCCGCCCCATCAGGCCCCGCCCCACCAACAGACCCCGCCCCATCAGGCCCCGCCCCACCAACAGACCCCGCCCCACAGAAGGCCCCACCCCGCCGTCAGGCCCGCTCCACGCCAGGCCCTGTCCCATGCCAGGCCCCGCCCCGCCTACAGACCACGCCCCAGACAGGCCCCGCCTCCGCCATCAGGCCCCGCCCCACCCTCGAGGTCTGAGGCCGGCCGGGAGGTGACCTGCAGAAGCAGCTGGGACAGAGCTGAGCCAGCCAGCGGTCCTCTCCCTGCGGGAAGCCCTGGAGCCGGCTGGGCACACAGCAGGTACTCAATAAATGCACCTTATGGATCGCCACCAATTTGAGGTGCCGCCGCCCCGCAACCCATGAAGAACGCGATGAGTTTTATGCGCAGGTGGGTTACTGACGGGAGGTGCCGGGACAGGGCCCCAAGGACCCTGAGAGAGCCCAGCCCAGCTCTGGCCCGGCTTCCAGGGCTCCGCCACCGCGAATGTGCGTCCTCCACGAGCAGCCGCCCCCTGCCCTCCCCGACACTGCCTGTCGTGTCCCCTTGTTTTCCCTTCTGGGTGGCACTCATGGCGACCTATCGATGTCGTGTTAACGTGGCTGTGTCGCCCCCCCGTCCCCACCCCTTGGCATGTGGGTCTCACTCCCGCAGAGCCTGGCGCCCATGAGCGCTCGGAGACGGCTGTGGGAAAATGCCGCTGTGGGCCGCGTGCCCCCAGCCATGCCCCAGGCCCTGAGCCTCTGCAGCACTCTCTGCTCCAGCCCTGCCCATCTGCCGCCATGGAAGCCCCCTCCCCCGCACTGCCCCCCCCAATAGTGGTCCTCCCAGGATTCATTTCACTGCCCCTGTGCCCTCCTGGCCCGGACTGGGGGCTCCTTGAGGGCAGGGCCTGGGCCTCCTGGGCCCAGCCCAGTCAGCAAACAAGTGGGCCTAATGCATGAGCTGTGGCTGCAGCCGTCACCATGGCCCCATCGCAGCTGGACCCCCTGAGGGCCCCGAGGGCGCTGGGGTCTGTCCGGGCAGAGCTGAGCGTGCTCAGGGCCGCCAGCTAAGCTCCCTGGGACAGATGCCCCACCCAGCCTCTGGCCCCACCGCTCCCAAGCGCCCCACTCACCCTCGCTGAGGAAGGCGTCCCAGACGCGCAGCACCGTGGGGAAGGGCAGGGAGCGGGCGAAGAGGCACAGGAACCACTCGGGCAGGTAGAGCAGGGGCCCGACGCCCACCTGCTGCAGGTGCTTGTGCACGCGCGGGAGCAGCCGCCGTAGCAGCGCCGCGAACACCTCGGCGTCCAGCTGCACCGCCTCCTGCGGCCGCGACTGTCAGCCAGGCCTGCTCCGGCCGCCTGGTGCCCCCATTCCCAAACCCCAGGCTCCAGCCCTCCTCTGTCAGCCCCGAGGCCCCAACCCGCCTGCCCTCAGTGCACCCCCCAACACCCCCTCCTCGTCCCCACCCATGGGGGACCCCCATCCCAGCCTCTCACCATGTGGGGCCCATAGTAGCCGGGGAGGTAGACCTCACAGATCTGCACCAAGCACCAAAAGGCCTCCTGGGGGCGGGCAAGGCACAGGCCCGTGAGTGCGCCCCCGCAGAGGGGAAGGCAGGGCAGGATCAAGGGGCACAAGGGCCTGGGCACCAGCTGGGGTGACTCGGGGCAGGTGTCTGGACTCAGGGCTTCTCCTATCCTGGCAGTGCCTGGGGGGTTCGTCCCAAAGCCTCTCCCCTGGGCTCCAGTCGGGCCTGATGATGGGTTTGGGGGTCCAGGAGTTACACGGCTAGGGATAGTGAATTGGAGGGTCACAGGTTGGAGCTCACTGGTCAATGGTTGGGAGGGTCCCAAACTTCAAGTCCTGGGTTCCTGGGATCATTCGGGTCAGGGATCGTGGTCACAGGGTTCAGAATAAGGAGTCATGAGGTCAAGGTGATCAAGTCAAGGGCCCCACCTTCCCAGAGCGAAGGTCGCTGGGGCTGAACGTCACTGAAGACATCACTGAGACGGGGTCTGGGAGTCAAGGACCCCCAGTCCCTGAGGCCAGAGTCCCTGGGGTTAGGGGGATCAGGGTCTCAGGTACCTGGAACAGGTCACTCACCTCTGGGGGCAGGTGCATGAGCAGCACGGCGGCCACGGGACCCTGGGCCTGGCAGTACCCCTGTTCCGGCCGATACAGGGTGTAGGCCTTGAGAACCTGCCGGAGCCCCTGCTGCCTGTGCCAGGAGACCCCGTTAGGGGCCAGCCCCCAACCTTGGCATCCCTTGCCCACCCTCCAGTGGCCTCTGTCCACGCCTCAGCCTCCCTGGGCCTTGCTGGCTCCCCGGAGATGCAAGGATGTGAGGCTGGGGCTGAGGGACAGGGCTGGAAGACCTGGGGGCTGGGGAGCCGGGGACGCCGGGCACCACTGGGCCTCATACCCATGACCTTGGGGTGACACAAACATCTCATGCAGGGGGAACTGGCGGTGCAGGTCCCTGCCGATGGTCTCCATCCACTGGGGGTCTCCGGGGGCCGAGGCCAGCTCCTGTCGGCGGGGAGCCAGGAAGGCTGGAGTGAGGGCTCGAAATGGCGAGGGGCTCTGGGAAGGGGAGGCGGGACCCCTGCCCACTCCCTCACCTGATAGGTGCCGGGGCTGTTCTTCTGACACACGTGGGCCCCACACAGCAGGGGCCAGCACCGGGCCCGCAGGGCCGAGGGGATGCCTTTGCGGCACTGCATCTTTACCTGCGGGCGAGGCCAAACGGCTCCCTCAGGCCTGCCTCGCTGGCCTCACCTGCTCCCCTTGGCCAGCCCCCAGGACAGAGCATCTGCGGGCAGGGAGCGAAGGCAGCGCCCACTGGGACTCAGGAGGGGGAGCTTTTGTGGGGGGCTGGCTCAGGGCCGAGGGGAATGGGCCGCCACGCCCCTCACCTTCTTGTACCGCCGCGACATGGTTTTCTCCCAATGTGACGTCATCTCCACCCACTTCATCTCCCGTTGGCGGATAAGGTCTGCGGGGGGCTGACCTGGGCTGGGGGCACAGGCACGGGTATCCAGGCGTCGAGCAGCTGTTACCTAGGACCCCCACCTGCCACCCTCCACGCTCCCCACGTGAGCCCGGTTCCCGCTCCTGCCGATGACCTGTGACCGGGAGTTGGCAGTGGTTGTCATGGGGATGGGAAAGGATGTGGCCTCTGATGTGGGCGGAAGAGACACTGAGGGGTGTGCGGGTGTGCGTGGGGGGATGGGCAGGTCGGCTATCCCACCCATACCTGCCCCCCACCCCACCCAGGACGGGGACACGGATGACCCCCTAGGGAAAGCTGGTTGGTCAGCACCCTGGTCTGGCAGCCAAGGGGCCTAAGTTTGAGTCTGGTTCTCTCTCTGATCTGCTGTGTGACTTCAGGCAAGTTCCTACCTGTCTCTGGATCCATTTTCCTGTCTGCACATTTGGGGAAAGGGGTAGGTGTTGTGGGTTCTATGGTTTGGATCTGGGATTCCTGGGCCAGAGACTAAAAGGCAGAACCCTTGGAGGTTTGGGAGTACAAGAGACATACAGGACACCACCTCTGCCCCCTACACCCCACTTGCCCTTCCCACCTCGAAGGAGTGAAGGGAGGTCGATCCTGGCTCAGGGGCCAGCTCAGTTCCTACTGCCACACCCTCCCAGGACCCCTGAAGGCGTCACTCCAGAATCCAGCACCACCTCCGCCCCGCCCCCATTCTCAGTCCCCACCCCACTTACCCTAGCTCCGCTGAACTGCCCCCAATGAAGCCGTAGCGGTCAGCCTGGCGATACGGGCCGGGCCCACTCAGCTCGGAGTCGGACCCCAAAGAGCTGGAGTCATCCTGCAGCTCGGAAGGCTGCACCAGGTCCTGCCCCAGGGCCTGGGCCATGGCACCCCAGACCCCAGATGCCACAGGTTCAGGCTGCGAGGTGTGGGGAGAGCCAGCCTAAGGGGTGGCTCCCGGGCAGCTGGGGGCCCGGGCTCCCGTCAGGTCCCAGCCCCAGGCCAGAATGTGGGGTCGGGGCAGGTAGGTTTCAGGCTATCTCACCAAGCCCCCGACATCCCCTCTTCTGGCAGAAAGGCCAAACCACTGCACGTAGCCCCAGCCCCAGGACCAGCCCCAGCCCCTGTCCCCGGCAGCCTGGCTCACCTCCCAGCCGCACCTGACCCTCCTCCTCTCACTTCCTCCTCAGCCGCAGCTACAGCAACCCGCTCGGGCCCCTCCCAAGGTGTGTGGGGTTCACCCCTTCCTCTCTGAGACTCTTCCTGTCAGCCCCAGTGCCCACCCCAGGACCATGGGCTACGGGCTCCTCCCACCCACCCCGTGGGCTGGGCAGCTGGCAGCTCGGGTTCCTGGGGGGTGTGATGGACTGGGGCACACCAGAGGCAGAGGCCAGGCCCCCTCCACGTCCGAGGTTTCTGGCATGTAAGACACCCAAGCTGGGCTCCAATAAGAATCATGTTTGCTCTTCAGGAAATAATCCTTTTAACAGGCACACGTGCAGCATATTGTGCAACTCATAAGGTAACTGTGGGACTCATGATGAAGATTTTGGGGTGCACAGAAGCCGTGAGGACCAGAAGGGGCTCGGAATTCAGGGGCAGGTGTCTTTGGGGCCCGCAGAGTCTCAGAAGGACGAAGGCCTCCACGAAAGTGAGTCCTCCATCTGGGGCCAGCGGCTTGCTATCTCTGAGCCTCAGCTGCCTTTTATGGAAACTTCGATGATTTACTTCGCAGTGTTTTAAGAGGCAGGCTGGGCGGGGGTTCCTCGCGGTTATTCATGCACTCATACCACCCTCCGCCCCGAGCAGGGATGGGAAGGGCTCATCATTCTCAGAAAGAGAAAAACAACTTCCTCAGCACTTCCTGTCCCTGAGCCGCGGAACGCGGCAGGGCGACTCCTCAGGGGCGGGACCAGGGTAGGCCACGCCCCCACACAACAAACACCGCCCCGAGCGCCCGAGCAAGGCTCCGCCCCTGCATCGCCAAGCCCCTGCCCCGCCGCGCGATGCCCCGCCCCCGGGCCGGCGCAGCCGCTGCGCCTCCCGTCCAGCGGGGGCGCTAGAGAGGGGAGGAAAGGGCGGGGCGGCGGGGGCGGCGCGGGGCGGGCCCGGCGGCGCGGGGCGGGGCCGGGGCGGGGCCGGGGGCGGGCCCGGGCGGGCGGAAGGAGAGCCTGGCCGGAAGGAGGCAGCGGGAGGGCGGGAGGCAGGAGCGGGCCCGGAGCTGAAGGGCTGGAGCGGCGGTGCCGCCATGTCCGACAGCGAGAAGCTCAACCTGGACTCTATCATCGGGCGCCTGCTGGAAGGTTGGCCGAGGCCGGGGAGGGCCGCGCCCTCTGCGCCCTGGCCCCCTGCCCGGCCCGGAAGTGGCGCGCGGGCGGGCCTGTCCCTCCCGGGGCCAGGGTAGACTGGGCGGGGACGGGCCTCGAGGTCCAGCCGCTTCCCCTGAGGGGTCTGGGGCCCGACCCGGCACGCGGAGCAGCTCCCTTTCCCGGAAGCGCACGGGGTGGCTGGGCTCTCAGAGAGGGAGAGCCCTGAAGAGCCCAGCTTGGGAAAGGGGTTCACCTGCGCTATTAGGTTTTGGGTGGGGGGCCCCAGCGCACCTTCTTCTCGAGGGCCTTGAAGATAATTGGGGTCCTCTTTTGGGGGGGGGGCTTGAGACAGAGGTCCCGGGAGGCAGAGCAGCCACGGCTCTCCCTGGTCGAGGAGGGATCCCGGGAGACCCAGGCGCTCCCAGAGGTGCTCATGGGGCAGCCACCCATATATCGCCACCCTCCTGCTCCAAAGGCCGGGGTCCTGACGCTCCATTCCACCTGTAGTGCAGGGCTCGCGGCCTGGAAAGAATGTGCAGCTGACAGAGAACGAGATCCGTGGTCTGTGCCTCAAGTCCCGGGAGATCTTCCTGAGCCAGCCCATTCTTCTGGAGCTGGAGGCACCCCTCAAAATCTGCGGTGAGCTCCCTCCCCAGCCCCCCAGGGCTTCCTGAAAGTGGCCTTGGACCCCCAAAGTTCCTGGATTCCTCCTCCCCTGAGGCCAGGCCAAGCCCTGCTCCTGGTGCTGACCCCATTCCCTGGGTCCCAGGCGACATCCACGGTCAGTACTACGACCTGCTGCGGCTGTTTGAGTACGGCGGCTTCCCACCAGAGAGCAACTACCTCTTCCTGGGGGACTACGTGGACCGGGGCAAGCAGTCTCTGGAGACCATCTGCCTGCTGCTGGCCTATAAGATCAAGTACCCCGAGAACTTCTTCCTGCTTCGTGGGAACCACGAGTGTGCCAGCATCAACCGCATCTATGGCTTCTACGATGAATGTGAGTCGTCCAAGGGTCCCGTGGCTGCCCAGCTGCTGACAGGCTCTCTCCTCTGTTCAGCGGGACCCCCCTAGTGGTCTGGCATTAACCATATTGGTGTCTGGCAGGTGCCTGCCAGACTGAGTTTGCAAGGCCAGGTTCAGTTCATTTCTGGCCGTCACGCCCTCCTGGCATGGGGCCTGGCACTCAGGAGGGTTTGGTGAATGGATGCTGACTGGAGGGCTGCCCATGTTCTTAACACTGCTCCCCCGAGGCCCTGCCCAGTGACACCCCCACTTCCAGGGTATCTGCCGCTTAAATACTTAGGGCCCAGATCTGGACTGGGATCCGGTGGCCAGAAGAGAGGTGGAGATAAGCCAGACCCGGTCTTGGCCTGCTCTTGGGCTCAGGGGGGTGGGGCGGGGGTGCCAACCCTATGGTTCCAGACTGCACTAAGTTCCTGTGAACTGAGCTGCTTGGAATTCCATTCTGGAAGGTGGTCAGCAGTGGGGGGTGGGAGGGAGAGCCCTCCTTGCCTTCCACTCTCTTCCCCCAGCGGGGTCCCACCAGCTCCACAGAGCCCCCGAGAGCCCAGCTGCAGGTGGGGTACGCGGCCTCCTCACAGGCCAGCATCTCCCTCCTCCCGGCAGGCAAGAGACGCTACAACATTAAACTATGGAAAACCTTCACCGACTGCTTCAACTGCCTGCCTATCGCGGCTATCGTGGACGAGAAGATCTTCTGCTGCCACGGAGGTGAGGGGTTCTCTGGGGCTATGCCAAGGGAACTCCTGGGAAGCAAGGGCCCCAGCCACATCCCCAGGGGCCCTGGAATGAAGTTCAGTTTGCTGTCTTGGGGCTTAGGTGCCTCTTCTTCAGGAAGCTCCACTGCCACACCCTCACTGTCAGGCGCACTTTCCTGTTGTGATGCTTGGCATCCTGCTTTCAAGGAGCTCATCTCCTTTCCCCCTGAGCGCTGTGCTCCTTGTGGGCAGGGCATTCTCAGGCTGGTTTACCCCAGTGCTCAGGGCCTCCGATGCACAGAGGGGAGGATGAGGGGCTGTGGCTGCCTGGACCCCCGCGGGTCCAGGAGAGGGGACGGGTGGTGGTGGGAAGGGCGAGGCTGGCTGGTGAACGTTCCCTGGCAGAGAGGACCCTGGTTTTGAGGCTTGGGGAGTTGACCCCACCACCTCACCTCCTGCAGGCTTGTCCCCGGACCTGCAGTCCATGGAACAGATTCGGCGGATCATGCGGCCCACGGACGTGCCTGACCAGGGCCTGCTGTGCGACCTGCTATGGTCAGACCCTGACAAGGACGTGCAGGGCTGGGGCGAGAACGACCGTGGGGTCTCCTTTACCTTCGGGGCTGAGGTGGTGGCTAAATTCCTGCACAAGCACGACTTGGACCTCATCTGCCGGGCACACCAGGTGGGCTGGCCTCCCTGGGCAGGGTGTGGGGGCTGCACGGGCCTCGCTGGCTGGGCTGGGCTGACCACTCCCATCCCTGCCAGGTGGTAGAAGATGGCTACGAGTTCTTTGCCAAGCGGCAGCTGGTGACACTTTTCTCAGCTCCCAACTACTGTGGCGAGTTCGACAACGCGGGTGCCATGATGAGTGTGGATGAGACCCTCATGTGCTCCTTCCAGGTGGGTGTGGGGGAGGAAGGAGCCAAGGGCCCTGGAGCCCTGCCCTGTGAGCCTGACCAGCTCTGTCTCTTTTGCAGATCCTCAAGCCCGCCGACAAGAACAAGGGGAAATATGGGCAGTTCAGTGGCCTGAACCCGGGGGGCCGGCCCATCACTCCACCCCGCAACTCCGCCAAAGCCAAGAAGTAGCCTCCCTGGGCCTGCCCCTCTGCCCCGGATGATGGATTGATTGTACAGAAGTCACGCCGCCATGAGGGGTCGGCCGGCCTCGTGGGCCCACCCGTCATGGGGAACACAGAGCCTTGGTATTTTTTTTTTTTTTTTTTTTTTTTTTTAATGAATTAATAGCAGTGTCTGATCCCTCAGGACTCCCTCCCGCCTGTGCCTGTGGTGGCTGCTGGCTGGAGCCTGGGGTTGAGGTTGCAGCTCAGGGCAAAGGAGGGCCAGATCGCAGTCTCCAGCCTTGCCTGGCCTCAGGGCTGGCAGCCGGATCCCGGGGCAACCCATCTGGTCTCTTGAATAAAGGTCAAAGCTGGATTCTCGCCACGGCCTCTGTCTCCCTCGTCCCAGGCACAGGGCCTGGCAGCCCTTCTGCAGGCCACTTTGTTGGGAAGGCTCCGGGCACTGGGCCCCAGCCACGGCAACCCCCAGCCACACGCTCAGGCCCACACAGGTTCTTAGAATTCCACACCAGGGCCAGAGAGTATTGGGAAAGCAACAACAGTCTGTGCGTGCCACAGGGGTGTGTCTGGGATTGGAGGGAGGGCGGGCCATGACTGGCATTGACCAGCAGGGCACTGTGGTTTCCTTCCTTAGGGGGGTGGGGATGGGAGGCAGCAGGTCCCAGGGCAGCCACACTCGATGGGGGGAGTGCTCAGTGGTTAGCCAGACAGCCAGCTAAGCTCCAGCCGGGACCCCCTTGACCACCCACTGGGCCTGCAGGGGCTGGGGCTGGGGCCTCATGTAATTCCAGGCTGCTGGACCCAGACTTCAGGTTCCCGGTTCAGCCTTCGCCCTCGCTGTCTTCAGCCAGCACAGGGCTGGGGCCCTGGGGGGAGTGTACGGGGGCCAGGATGGAGCCAAAGAACAGTGAGCGGAACTGGAAGAACAGAAAGCCCGAGTGAATTCTGGAGGCTGCTTCCTTCCTCCTCGCTTCTCTCCCCTCCTGTCCCTCCACACCCCACCCCCACCCCTACCTTCTTCGGTGGGGGAGTCCCAGGCACTGTACTGGGCTCGGCTTCATCTTCCTCCTCTGAGGGGGGGCCAGGGGAAAGGGAGATGGGGGGCGCTGCCCGCGAGCCCTCACTGCTCAGCGTGGTTTCCATGGCGATCATGTAAGAGTCGATGTCGTCGTTGGCAAAGTCGTTGTTGGCAAGATTGTCCAGGTGGGGTGTGCTGCAGGCAGACGGGGTGTGTGTGAGGGTGCGGAACAGAGGAGACGGAGAGGCGGCCCACCTCGCAGGGCCGGGAGTGGGGGTGGGGCTCTAGTGATGGTTTTATTACTTCCTGATTTGCTTGGGGGAGAGAGGATGCAGGGGTTAAGTGGAAGCTTCCTGGAATCTGATCAGCGTTCAAGTAGGAGCTGAGAAGAGGCAGCCCGGGGGCCAGTGGAGCCCAGCTAGGGGCAGGGAGCAGCCACTCCTGCCAGCCAGGCCACAGGGGGCCTGAGCCCCCCTCCCCAGGGGACAGAAGCTGGAGCGTGCCAGGGCCCAGGGACAAGCTGGGCCGGGGGCCAGGCCGACTTCCTCTGTTTAGACCACACTGGGCCCAGCCTCCCAGCCCACCTGCCATTCCAGCCACCTGCTTCCCCACCCCAGGCAGCCCCCTGCCTCCCAGCAGCTTCTCCTTGGCCTGGGAGGAGGCTCAGAGGGGAGGCCTGGGCCAGAGAAGGAAGCAGGCAGGGCCTGGGGGACGCCCCCCCCAGGTGGGAGGGGTCTCTGAGCACAGCTGACCGTGCAGACTGAGAGTGCAGAGCCGGAAGCTGCGAGCAGGAGGGGCAGGGCCTGACAGGAAGTGGTGGGGGAGGTACACAGCGGGGAGCAGCAGGCTGAAGGCAGGGTGCAGGACGGGCAGGGGGAGGAGGAGCGGGCGGCGGGCACCCTCACCTGTCAGCCTGCAGCTGGGGCACCGGCTGGCGCAGCGTGGGGGAGCCCAGGGCCTGGGAGTGCACGTCTGCCTCTGAGAGCGTGGCCAAGACAAAGTGGCCATCGAGCAGGGAGTCCTCAATGGTGAAGATGGCCGGCCTGGGTGGGCGACCAGACCCGAGGAAGGTCAGGGCCCTTGGGCCCCCAGCTGTCCAGAGCCTTCCCCTCCCCCATCCCGAGGCTGGGAGTTACCTGCCCGGGCCATCAAAGTGGATGCACAGAGACAAATTTGCTGACTCGGCAAAGCTCAAGAGCCCCTGGAGAGTAGACACAGGGAGGTCAGGCCCTGGGCTGGGCAGGGGGACAGGATGGCCCGTGTGGGGCAGTGGGGGCACCTACCCGGAATTCCTTGAGGCAGAAAGTGATGGCCGCCCCTTCTTGGGCCTGCAGCTGCTGAAACTCCTCCTCGCCGATGCTCACCTCTGTCACCATGGCTTTGACCGTGCTGTCTGCAGGGGCAGGAGCAGGCGGCACTGGGCCTGGCCCCTCCCCTGTCCCACCCACAGCTTTGCCCCCTGTCCCCGCACCTCGTCCACCTGTGGCCCAGCCCCCTCACCTGCCTCCTCGTGGTAGCTGCGCAGGCTGACTCTGCGGCCACCGCCAACACCCAGGGTCACTTCAGCCAGGGCGAGGGGGAAGGGCAGAACAGCCTCCCCCAGGACCCTGTGAGGAGGGCACAGTGTCACCCCAGCCCAGTGGCCTCACTCTCCTGGGACCCCAAGCAGGGCGGGTACACACGCACATCTGCACCGACAGCCACACAGCAATGTGTAAGGAGAGCCACCCAGGCAGAAGAGGACAAGAGGATTGGGCGTGCACGGTCACCGCCCCGCCTAAAGCCCCCTGGAACCTTGTGGCAGAGAAGTCCCCTGCCAGGTGGAAACGGACGGGGACAGACTTGGGCAAAGCCCAGAGAAGGCAGCGGGGAGGAAGGCTGTTTGCACTGGACTGAACAGGGCAGCAGGGCCCGGCCACACAGGGTGGGAGATGGCTCTCGGGAGAGCGAGGAAGAGCATCTAGAGGTGGGAATCCACACCCAAGCCACCCCTACACACCAGCCGTCAGAAAGAGCCCCTAAATCCCTGTCTGCGGGATTATACGGTGATACATGTTTACAGGTGAAACAACATCTGGCATCTGCCCCAAAATGACTGGGGATAAGAACTGGGGTTGACAGACCTCAGGGTTCACCATTCTACGCTCTCTACTTCTGTATTTGGAATTTTCCATGAGAAAACAAGAACCATTCATTGAAGAGAGGAGAGGAAGGAGCCCCAAAGTTTGGGCCAGAGGAGAGAGCCCCCCCTTCCTCTACTAAAGCAGGCCTGAGCAGCTGCTTCAGCTGAACTCGGGTGAGGGACTCATAGGGCCCGAAGGAACCTTCAAGTCACCATGTCCTGAGGCCACGAAGTGAAATGGACGGGACCTCGGGCTACTGGAACACAAGCAGTGTCTGGCATGAGGCGGGAGAGCCCCCTCCTCCCTCAGCTGCTCCTTGCCAGGGACCACTGTCCCCATCATCCTGGAGCCCTGCTGCTCTGACTGCCCAGAACAACCCACCCTTGCAATCGGCTGTCCAGGCTGCCCTCAGAGCGCCCTGTCTCCTGCCTTCAGTGGGGACTCCCCCAGGAGGAGGACCAGGCCAGCGAAGGGTTTTGAAACCCTGAGCCACCAAGGTTTGGGAAGGACCCTCGAGGTGGCTCAGGCCAAAGAAGGGATCTGAGGGGAGTCCAGGGAATCAGACCAGGGAGGTCTGAAGGGCCCAGTTGGCCAAGCCAGACCTTTGGGGCGGAGAATACTGAGTCACAGAGACAGTGAGGAAAATGGAGCAAGGGGACACCGTCACCCCACCTCCGCTCCAGCCTCCACTTTTAAAGAATCACATAAAGACCCAACAGCAAACAGGGCTGGGTTAGCTCTGTGGGCTGGACAGCAGTCCTCTAAGGAAAATGGGGAAGGTGCCTTCTCCAACTAACTTTGAGCCCTCAAAGAAGGAAGAGTGAGATCCAAGTCTCTCAGGCAAGCAAGGTGCTCACCTGGCTGGGGCGCGGAGCACATGGGGGCACAGAGCTGGATCGAAGACGGCCTGCAGGGACTCGCAGTCCTGGAAGGACAGGTTGTGAGTCTTCCTCACCCCTGGATGGGCAGACAGGGTCTCAGTGGGGCCCCACTGACCTCCACCCTCACACCCCGGGGAGCCCCACTCACCGTACTTGCAGTGGAGCTGGACCACCAGACGGCTGCTCCTGTCATTCAGGGAGATGCAGCATTTCTCTACCGTCTTCTCCAGCACCACCAGCGAGCGGAAAACGGACAGGAACGACTGAGAGAGGAAACACGCCAGTCTGGCACCATGGCTCCCATCGTCCGGCTCTCAAAGCCCACAGAGGCTGCTGGGCATGGGCCCCGCACCACCACACTGGGAAAAGGGGCCCACAACATGTGGCAGTTCTGCACACTGCGGGCCTTTGCTCCAGCTGTCCAGTGTGCCTTAAAAAACCAACTCAGATGTCACCAACCAAAGCAAGAGTCTCTCCAGTTCCCTGGCAGAGTCAATTGCCCTCCCTAGAGCTCCATCACCCTCAGGGATGTCTTTACCAGGTCCCCACTGCATTTTGCACCAGATGACCCCCATGTGTCTCTCCCAATCAGCATCTCCTGAGTGCCCCAGAGCAGAGGAGCGGGGTCAGAGCCACAGCTGAGCAGAGGGTCTCACCTTCATCAGGACCTTACAGCGCAGGGGCTCCTGACCAGGGGCAGCTGCCTGGTACTGCTGGAAGAAGAGCGGGGCGAAGAGGAAGCAGGCATAGGCCGAGCGGGAAGAGTTCACTGTCCGGAGGGAGAGCTGGGGAGGCAGAGGGGAGAGGCGCATTGTCGGGGGCAGCGGCAGGCCCAGCCCTCTGCCCTGGCTTCACTCACACACTTGCTCTAACATCCTCCATCTCCACCCTCACCTCTTAAAATCCTCCTCCTCCTTCAAGGACCACCTTAGCCCATACCCACTCCATGACTCTACTCCCCCGCTAAGGGCCTGTCCCCTTCACAACCACCAGCACTCTGCTTCTTCCCCAAGTTATCTCCAAGTCTGCGGGACACTCCCCCGACCCCTCCTGCCGTTCCCCCGAACACACACTGGGCACTTCTCCCAATTCACATACCAGCCTGCAAAGCTGACAGGGCCCGAATGACTCTCCAGCAATGGGAGAGGAAATCGAAACTTAGCAGACACATCTGCCCACGGTCACCCTGCCCCGTGGGGTCGGCACCGGAGCCCAGGTGACCTCCCCCGACAGCCCTGCCCCTCACCCCATCCTCCAAGGGTTCCAGGTAGAGCTCGTCCCCGAGACGGGACAGGGAGTGGACGGCCCTGCCAAGCACTGCGGGGCAGAGGGGAGAGAAAGGGATTAGGCTGCGGCGCGAGGATCGGCCCAGGTGCCCCCGCCGCCCTCCCGGCCCCGGCTCACCCTTCACGTTGCCGCCGGTGACCAGACACTTCATGCTGCCCCAAGCCCCTACCCAGGGCCCAGCTTGCGGCCGCGCTGACACGCGACACCGGCCGGCGGCGAGTGCCCCCAACGCCCGCGCCCCGGTTCCCTCCCTCCCCACCCGGTGCCGCAGCCGCCGCCGCCGGGGTCCTGGGCTCCCTTCCCGCGCACCGCCCCTCCCGGCCCCGCCCCCGCCTCATTGGTCCACACGCGGGCGCCGCCGTCACGTGAGAACAACGCTCTCGGGCGCCGGCATCACGTGACGGAGTCCCTCTCCGCGCGGGTCCCTGTCACGTGACCTGGGGCGCCGCGGCGCCGCGCCTGAGGTTTCTCCCGCTCCAGACCCGCCCTTCCGCGGCTAGGGAGCGCGGGGCCGCTCGGCGGAAGGCGGAGAGCAGAGGACGCGTCCCCGGGCATGAGGTTCCTGGTGCGGCGGAGCGAGCACTGGACTTGGAGTCCGGAGCTGTGGGGGCGAGCCTGCCTGGGTCACTGACTTAGGACGGATTGATTTCCCGGGCGCCTGTCGGGGGAATGCGGGGGTTGAAGCAACGCGGGGAGTCGGACCCACGCAGCAACCACCAGCTCTGACTAGAGGTTAAAGCAACTCGCTGCAGGAGCCAGGGTGGGAAGCGGCTGTTCGTTCTGGCTTCGAGGAGGTGGCACTTCGTTGATCCCAGAAAGAAGGAAGGAAGATTCTTGGGACGGAAAGGGGTAGGCGGGTGTATCCTGCAGAGAGAAGAGCAGGAGGAAAGGCTTCGCGGGGCGTTGGCTCCGCCTCGTGGGGAGGGAAGTGGGCCCTGAGCCTTGCGGAGGGGTGGGCTGCCGGGCTAGGAAGGCTTTCACCATGGTGGAATGGTGGTTCTGTGATCCTTTTTAAAAAGACCGCGGGACTGTGTCACAGGAGGGCTTCCTCAGCTGGGGGGGGGGTGTCTTCCTTTTCCTTGGGCCCGGTCGTGTCCCCCCGCCTCCCGTGCATGAAGTGGAGAGGAGGCCAGGGATGGCCTCCTGACCTCTAGATTGTGAAGCAAAAGCAAGACATTTTGTGGCTCTTGGAAGGGCCCTGGACAGCTCTGCTTCCCTCTAGGGTGGCCCATGCCTCACCCCTCTGGCCCTGTCAGCTGTGAGACTGTTTGTCCCCAGACCCCTTGCCCTGCAATTTTGGAGTCCACTTTGTTTCTCCCTTACCCCCTTCCTGAGACACTGGGGAGGTTACTCTTTCCTTTCCAGAGGGATCAGTGCAAGTGGCACCACCTTTCCCCACACATGCAGGTCAGTAAACTGGGAGTCATCTCTGACCCCACCCTCTCCCTCACCCCGACTCCAGTCCTTCAGCAAGTCCCGACCATCCCACCTCTCAAACAAGTGGCAGATCCGCCCATCCCCACTTCCACGCCCCCTGGCCCAGGCCTCCATCACCTCTTGCCTGGATGTTGGTAACAGCTCTGAGTGGTCTCCTGCCTTCATCATTCGTACAGCAGCAAAGATGACTATTTTAAGATGTAGATCATGTCATGCCACTCCCTTGCTTAGACTCTCCAGGGGTTGCAGACTGCCATACTTACAACAAAGACCAAACTCCTTAACCTAAACCTGCAGGAGCCAGCACACCCCCTTCTCCGTCCCCCCCGCCCCCATCGCTCCACCTGTCTCCTGCCTTTCTCTTGTTGAGGGCCACGTGCAGCCACACTGGCCTTGGCAGTTCCCTGAACCCCCTACATCCTTTTCCACCTCAGCATCTTCGCACATGCTGTTCCGACTACTTGGGATCTCTGTGCTAGCTAAGCCTTTGCTTCCTCTTACAGCACTTATATGGCAACTCAACATTAGTTCATATGTTTGCTCGCTTATCTAGCGTCCGTCCTCCCCACTGGTGCGTCAGCTCCGTGAGGGTGAAGGCTGTGTGTTCCTGGTTCATTGCTGTATCCCTGTACAGGGCCTGGCCCTTGGCAGACAGTAAACTTGCGTTAATTGAATAAATAAAGCTGAGCTCCCTCGCTGTCACTCTTAGCACAGGGTTATGGTGAGAGAAACAAATCCAACCTCCAACCCTCTGTCCACAATTTCACTCTTTCCCCTACAATAGCTATCCCCACACTATTAAAAAAAACAAAAGCAAAAAAAAAAACTGTGGCATCAGCTATTCTCTTCCTTACCTTCTCCTCCCTCTCTGGATCTCTTCCTCTTTTTTTTCCTGATGTAAATCAGCATAGACTTCTCCACCTCTGCCCCCAAACCCATTACCAGAGCAGCCCAGCTAGAACAGGAGATAGATACCAAGGTTTCCTCCTGGAAGGCAAGGGAGGGAGAGCTGAGTGTCCACCCCGCCCCGTTTCTGCCCCTGACACCCAGGAGTCTTAGAGTCCCGTGGCCTTGAGGTCTAGGGAGAGGGGAAGGGAGACCCCTAATGAATCGTCCTACAGTCACCACCACTTCCATTCCTGCATCTGGACCTTCTGAAGGCCTCAGCAACCAAACAGAGCCTGGAGCTGGAAGTCAGGGGGCCTGGGTGTCTAGTCTGGGTTTCACCCTTTGCTGTGTGACTCTGTGCAAGTCCCTCCCTGCCTCTGGGGCCATTTCCTTGTCTGTGTGATGTGACAGGGAGAGGGCAGGAGATGTTCACTGAGGTTCCTTCCACCCTGACGTGCTCCTATCCAGAAGGGGCCCCTCAGCTGCCTATGGCCCTGGAGAGGAGCTGTAAGTGGCTGTCCTCCACCCCCCCCACCGCACCCCACTCCCGGCTCGGGGGCTGGAAGGGAGCTTCCCAATCTGAGGCCAGGGGGCCTCTCCAGGCTTGTCGTTGGCATAGCCAGCACCCACCACAGGTCCAGAGGGGAGGACGCACAGTGGGGGGTGAGGGGCTCGGAGCTATCGGGAACCCTTTGGAGAGCAAAAGAGGTGAGGTCTGCACTGGAAGTCAGGCCCTACTCATAGACGGCCTCAAGCAAGTCAAGGCCCCACTCTGGGCCGCGGTCTCCTCTCCATAAAAAGAGGGAGTTGCATGAGATACTCTCTCAGGATTCTTTCAAACCCCCAAATTTTGTATCTTTGCCATTCCCCACATTAGACGTGCCTTCAAGGAGGTAAGCACGGAGGCATGTGGGAATGGGGGGAGGGGATCACATGGCAGGTGGAGAATGGAGGGAGGTGGTCACCATTTCAAACTAACAAAATAATTATCTATTGGAAAAATGACTTCCCTTTCAACTACCGCTTCTCAAAGTCCCCACCCAATTGGTTAGGTTTGAAGTCACAGGAACCCCAAAGCTCAGGACCTTGGAGCTCAGTAATTCATTCATTTAGCCCTTATCAAATGCAATTTTCTAAGTATGGGACAAAATCCCTGCTCTCATGGGGTCTTCACTCTAGTGGGGAGAGACAACAAAATAAACAAGTACACGACAGTATCCCAGGTAGTAAATGCTACGGGGAAAGGAAGAAGGGAAGACAGGGAGTGCCGGGGCAGAAAGGCTGCGATTCCAGCTCATTGAGAGTGGACATTTGAGCAAAGACCTGAAGGGAAGAGGGAGAGAGCCCTGCAGACACCTGTGGGGGGGGGGGGGGCGTCCCAGGTCAAGGGGACAGCTGAGGCCGTGGCTCTGAGACGGAAGCCTGAGCTGTGGCACAGCTGCACCCTCTGAGTGCCAAGCCCCGTGCTGGACCCTTTCTGGTACGGTGGCAAAGGGCCAAAAAAGGTCCTTGAGCTCAAGGGCCACAGTCTAGTCAAGGAGTCACCAAAATAAATTTGAGATGACACCTTTGAGATGGATCAAGAATGACAGACATGGGTGAGGAGCATGTGTCATTAGGTGGACCTGGGCAGGGCATCAAGGAGGGCTTCCTGGAGGAAGGAGTGGTGGGAGGGAGGTGTGCGGGGGAAAGGAGCTGAACGGAAAAGCACCTTGGCTGAGGAGCTAATGGCAGTTGATGGGTGCATTGGTTTCCCAGGGCCGCTGAAATAAATGACCACAAAGTGGGTGACTTAAAATAACAGAAATGTGTTCTCACATGGTTCTAGAGGCCAGCAATCCAAGTCAAGGTGTTGGCAGAGCCCAGCTCCTCCAGAGGCTCTAGGGGAGGAACAGAGGCTGCCTCTCTCCAGCCTCTGGTGGCTGTAGGTAATCCTTGGCTTGTAGACATGTCACTCCACTCTCTGCCTCTGTCTTCACGTGGCCTCTCTGTGTCCGTGTGTGTGTATGCATGTGTTTCCAAACTCCCCTCTTCTTATAAGGACACTAGTCATATTGGACTCAGGGCCCACCCCAATCCCAGCATGACCTCATCTTGATAGCATCTGCAGAAACCCTATTTCCAAATAAGGTCACATTCACAGGTTCCAGATCGACGTGACTTCTGGGGGGACACTATTGAATCTGGTACAATGAGAACGATTTGGCAGATGCCATTTGGTCCCACGGTGGGATGTCCTCCGTGGCCCTCCTTGTCGACCCGAGAGCAGAGGCGGGGCTTGCTCATGGCTGGGGTTCTGCCAGATTGGGGTGACTAAAAGGCAGAAGGGCAGAGGAGTTCAGGGCTTGGGCATTCACTCTGCTTTGTCTTGCTCTGGTCCCTAAGGCAGTGCCTCCGTACCTTTTCTAGCCACTGCACACACAGAAAATGGTA
This sequence comes from Choloepus didactylus, assembly GCF_015220235.1. Classification (NCBI taxonomy): domain Eukaryota; kingdom Metazoa; phylum Chordata; class Mammalia; order Pilosa; family Megalonychidae; genus Choloepus; species Choloepus didactylus. Next base: position 7,847,431 of record NC_051312.1, read on the forward strand.
TTCGACTGGTCACTCGGGGGTGACCACACGGGCAGGGCAGCCCTGGGCACCGAGCCGGGGGAGACTACACGCCCCACTGGTGAGGACCTCCTGGCATGCTGCAGTGCTGCCAGTCCCTGCTGGCAAGCCCTGCCCACATTGTCCTCGTTCCCCGGCCTTTCTCTTGGCCGTCGGAACGGTGCTGGGCACTCAGCAGGGGTGTAAAGAAGACGCCTTGAGCGACTGAAGAACACAGGACCCAGAAAGCCCAGGATGGTCTGTGGAATGGAGAGTGGGGTCCGTGGTGCCAGCCTGTCCAGGCTGACCCTGACCCCATCCCGTAAGTTGCTGCTGCCCTCTGAGGCTCGGTTTCCTCCTCCCTAGCTGGAAGGGCCGCTGAGGGGTCACCTGTGTGCGTGTTCATGAAGCTCTTAGACTAGACCGTGAGTGCCACCATCACAAGGATGGCTGGGTCCCAGCATCTCCACTGGGATCAAGGGGTCAGAACTGGGAGCAAAAGAAGTCCTCGGCTTGGACCAAGTCAGGGCCAATGCCCGCTAGGAAGCCTGGAGGAAAGCCCACCCAGAGAAAAGGCCTGGGGTCCAGAAACTGGAAAATACTCCAGGGACTCTCTGCTGGGGGCAGAAGAGCCAGCCCCAGGCGTAAGGGGGTGGGGGGTGGTTGCTAGGAGCCCCCACAGGGGCCGCCCCACAATTCTGGGCCCTCTGTGTCCCCATCTTCCTCACGAGTTGCCAGAGGCTGGGACAAAATGTCTGGTGTGCCCACGAGGCCGAGCCCCATGCAAAAATGAGCGAGCAGTCCTCTTCAATCTGCCAGGACGGAGGTGAAAGGAGATGGGATGGAATTTTTTCCAACCCACAACGGGAATGGAAAGGGCTTATTCACCAAAACCTGGTGTGTTGGAGTTACAGGGCCCCCTTGGAGCGCGAGTGAGGTAAGTTTAGGACAAATCAAAGGCAGCGTGCTTCACCCAGCAGGGGAGGACACCGATGGAATTCATTATCCCAAGATGTGGGCTCGGCTGGAAATATAAATAGCTTCACAAAAGGTTTAGATAAATCCGTGGATGACAGCTCCATTCATGGGTTAGGAGGAGGAGGCTGTTTGGGAACTGCTGTCCCCTGGGGAAGGCGGCGGGGAGACAGCCACCCCTCAGCGCCCCTGTTGGAGGTAGGCTTCTGGCAGCAGGGACCCCAGGAAGCAATGTCGGGGTTCCTGGAGGCTGGAGCCTGGCCTGAGTCCCAGAGGCCCTTACCTCAACCCCCCAGCATTTGGCATCCACAGTTTGGGGGAGACCTAGGTGCCACCGGCTCTGGGTAAGGCGTCCTGGCCAGGCTGTCCCCTAAGGGACCAGCAGAGGGAGACAGACACCATGCCCAGTCCCAATCCCAGGACGCTGCTCCCCCTCTGTTAGGGTCAAGGCAGCACCTGTGGCTGCCAGCTTTGTGCCCGGTGCCGGGACCCCACAGGGGGATCAGGGCAGAGAAAATGTTCCCTCTGACTGAGACGGGCTTCCTGCAGTGTAGTTGGGGGAAAAGGATTTCAGGGATCTGGGGAGAGGTGTGTGTGGGGGGTTTCTAATTAGGAATCAGGGAGCTCCGGAGCCAGACTGCCTGCTCCATGATCCACTGACTAGGGGACCTGACCTTGGGCCTCAGTTTCCCCGCAGTCGAATGACAACTAGGAGAGCACCTACCTCCAGAGGATGAAGTGACGCCATCTTTTTATTTAAGTGCTAGACAGTTGGTGAGTGCTCAGGGGACACATTTAGGCTCAGCCGTTAGCCATTACCAAACGTGTCAAATGAAAGAGGAACTTAAGGTGTACAAAAGGCTGAGCAAGGAGGGTGGAAGGGGTCCAAGGGGGTAGGAGGTGCCAAGGAAGGTTCCCCAAAGGGCAGAAAGAGGGGAGCCGCTGACCTGGGACCAGGGGCTGTGGGGGAGCAGCCCTCCCGCCTGTGGGGTCAAGGCATCTCCCAAAGGCAGACTGGAGCTCCTCCTACATATGCCGACGCCCCTGCCTGACTGTGCGCCTAGAAGACCCACGCCCTGCTCACCAGGGGCCCCAAGCCCTCTGGGACAGGCAGAGGCACTGAGCAGTGAGGTGGCTTGCTGGGAGGCTGGTGCAGACCGGGGCACCCGAGGGCAGTCCTCCTCCAACCTCCAGTTCAGCAAGAAACCCCAGAGGGATCAGAAAGCTTAGAGGTGCCACTGAAAAGCCGCCTGTCAGCCTGCCGGGCCTCCGGGGTCGGAGCGAGGCTCAGCTGAGACGCTGACATGCCAGCTGCTGAGGGGGCCCAGGAGGCATCCAGCCACCTCCCCTGTAGATGGCTGCTGAACCTAAGAAAGAGGCCCATGGGTGTGGGGACCAGACCATCCATGTCCTCTAGACAGCCCGAGAGCCCAGAATGAGACATAAGGGTTGGTGGCATGTGCCCTGAGGGTCTGCCCCGCCTCTGGCCCTCCCTCCCCGTGCTGAGCCCCGGGACATGCTGTCTGGGATGAAAAATCCTTGAGGAGTCACGGACTGCGTGTAGATGTGGCTGTAACACAAGGTGGAACCCGCGAGGGCCTCTGAGAGTTCTGTGGCTGTGCCCTTGCTGGGGGTCAGAGTGGGGGTGATGGGGAGAGGCTTCGGGAAAACGGAAGGAACAGAGGTTAGAGGTTTAGAGGCCAGGGACTTGCGAGGGGGAGGCGGCATTCTAGACAGAGGGGACACATTAGCAAAGACAGAGAGGAGGGGTTGGGTGTGGAGGGCAGGTGACAGTGATAGGTAACATCTCTGAGTGCCAGAGATTTGACCTCTGTGAACTTCATCATCCCTTATTCTGAGGAAGGGACTACTGTCATCGGCTCCCTTTACAGAGGAGAAAACCGAGGTGCCAAGGGCTGGAGGGACTTGCCCAAGGTCTCCCAGCTCGTCTGTGGGGAGCTGACATTCTCTCTTTACCACGGAGCCCTCCTTCTCCCAACAGTGCTGGGCCGGCTGGTGTGGCACAGGGTGGGGGTGCACAGGGATGACCCCTGGGAAGGTGGCATCCCATCCCTGACCCCAGGGCCCCTAAGGAGCCCAGACAGTCTGGAGCAGAAGGAGCAGCCCAAGTTGGGGAGGCCAGCGGGGAGGGAGGGGGAGGGCGGGAGGAGCCGGCAGTGACTCAGCAGGGCAGGATAAGGATCTCCCAGCCCAGGGAGACGTAACCCCACTCTGCCAGGGGAGACGGAGTCACGGAGCCTGCGGCATGGGCTGGCCAGGACGATGGAACATCCCGGGAGGATGGCGGGCTGGGGAGGAGCCAAGCACCTGGGGTAGCCCTTCTGCCCCTGCCCGCCTCCCACGCCCCGACGTCCTGGCAGATGGGGAGATGGGGTGCAGTGGGTAGCAGGACCCGGCTCCCCTCGGCTGCTCTCTCACTTCACTGGGGCAGTGGGAGCCGGGCGGGGGTCGGGGGGCAGGTATCCTCTGGCAGGGTCTGAGCTGGTCCAGATGTGGGTGGGGGAGCCGGGGCAGGGCAGGGCCATGGCTGAGGTAAGAGGCGGCCCTTCTGCCCCGGGGTTTCCACTGACATCACGGCCAGCTCAGGGCGAGGCCGGGCTGCTGCGCTCCAGCTCACTGGAGGGAAAGGGAAAGTGCACATCCTGCTGCCTGTGCCCGAGCTCCTGCCCTGGGTGGCCCCTGGCGCCTGTGCACACCCATGCCTGCACACGCACCTGCACACGCGCATACCAGAGGCGCACACTCGCGGCAGTGGGCGGAGTCTCTCCTAGGGATGCAGAATCCAAGGGGTCCAGGGCTGGTCCCCTCTGGCCCTGGCAGCCCAGCGGGGCTATGAGCCTCCCTTTACTGGAAACCAAGCCCAGCCCAGCCCAGTTCTGCTGGCAGGCTGCCGCCGAACTCCTGGATCAGTACTCATCCCATGATTCTAAACTCCCTGCTCGTGGGCTCTAGAATTCTACTGCGGGAACTCGGGTGCTCAGGGGGTCTCACCCTTACCCAGCATCACACAGTTTGTGCCAGCGGTGGGCGGGCAGGAGAGCCTCGTGCTAGCATCCTGAGGAGACGGGCTGGGTCAGGCCAGCTCCCTCGCAGCCAGGGTCCCCCCAGGCAGGCCCTGCTGCCTCCGAAGACCACTCTCAGCACCTGCCCCCTGGCCCCCACCCCACCTCCTGAGACTTGGGCCCGTGTGGTCTGAAGGGTGCAGCCCCAAAGTCAGACACCCTGTGTTCTGGGTCCAGGTTCATCCCTGTACTAGCTGGTGTGACCTCAGGCAAGTGATTTCACCTCACCAAGCCTCTGTTTCCCCGTGTGTAAAATGGGGACATAACAGTCCTTCCTTCCTAGGGTTACTGTAAGGAGTAAGTGAAAGGGACAGGGACAGTCTCAGCACAGTGCCTGATGCCTCTGTGCTGAGCGCTTAATACAAACTGCCATTGTTGATGCCTTCCTCGAGACCCAAGGGAGTCAAGCTCCAGTGGGAACCGCGAGGCGTTGCAGCAGCTGGTGGAGTCGCCCCTGCACCCTTCTGCCCCCATCCCTGCCACCCCATGGCCCTTATGGCTCCTCTCTGTCCCCAGCAGCTGGCACAGAGTAGGTGCTCAGGGAACGTTTGGTGCACACATGAATGAATTAGGGAATGTTCCTCCCCACCTCTGTGACTTTTCCAGCGCCAGACTCTGCTCACTCATCGGGAGGGGACCAGACCCAAGGATTCCCTAGTTCAGGAATCCAGAAACCCCAGCCAGGCCCCCTCAGTGCCAATTCTGCAGCTGTGCAGAGGTTTGGGGCATCTGGAGAGCCTTCCCTGGGGATGCCAGGTATGGGGGGAAAGAGGAAAGGAGGGAGGGGTGGGACACTAGCCCCTCTCTGGACTGACACTGACTGATCCCCACCGCCTTGGAGTCACCGCCTGGTGCCAGTCCTGCCCCCCACCCAGCCACACCCCTTAGACCTGAGCTGCCACCTACCACAGCCCCAGCTCCTCTGGGGATGGTAAGTTCTAGAGTCCAGAAGGCCAGAGAAGGCAGAAAACAAGTTTCTTCCTTCTCAGCTCACTGAATTCTCCCACCATCCTGTGGGAGAGGAGGGCAGAGGTGAGGGGGCTTGTCTCAGGGCCACACTGGGCAGCTGGAGGCCAGGCACCCTGACCCAAGCCTGGGCCTTCTGCCCAATGCAGGGCGCCACGTGGGCTATGCCCATCCCACCCAGCACCTTCCGGCCCAGTCTGCTCACTTCTCACTTCTCTCCACCTGTAAAGCTCCTCCCCCAAAGCCCCCCTACCCCCCCACTCCCACTCCTGGGACCTCTCCTGCCCGCACCATCCTCCTTGGCCTGAGATGCAGGCATGCTGACACCCAGGACTGACCTCAGATGGTTTAGTGAGTATTCCCGGTCACAAGACTGAGAATCTTGAAGGCAGGGGTGGGTTTGCCTTGTCCTCTGCATCCTGCACAGGGCTTGGCACTCCACAGGTGCTCAGGAGATGCCTGCAAAATGGGCCAAGGAACAGTTGGATTGTTCTTCTCCCAAAGGATGCATATCTGGAGCTGAGGGGTGGGGTGGGAGCCTCCTCTCTCTAACCCCTGCCCCCAGCCCCCCACAAGCCCAGCTTCTTGGAGCTGGAAGGGCTCCTAGCAAGAACTGAGACCCAGAGGGGAGCAGGAACTTTCCTGAGGTCTCCCAGCCAGAAGTCAGAGGGCAGCCACCTGTCCCACTGCATCCCACAGAAACCCTTTCTCCTTTGCTTCCTTCTTCCCCAAATTCCAGCAGCCCACCCCCACTTGGGGACTTGGCAGCACCAAGGCAAGTCTTTATTCCAGCCCCCACCCCACCCCAGCTGGCAGTTCCTAGCCTGCTGCCTTTGCCCAGACATGGCAGAGGGGCACTGGCAGCTTGGAAATAGCTGATTTTCTCCTTGGCAGTAGGAACGGGAGGGGAGAGGCTCGGCCCCCACCGGGTGAGGGGAAAGGGCAGGGATGCAAGTCCAGACAAGAGGCGAAGTGGGAGCATGGCTTTCCCAGCTTGTGGGGTCATAACATCAAGAATCAAGGACAAACTGGGGGCCCGGGGGCTGCGTGCAAAGCCACTCACCCCCACCCCCACCCGGCCGGGTCTCCATTGCAAGAGGCAGGCCCAGTCCAGTTCCTGCAGACCAGTGCTCTCTGGACGCCCAAAGTGAACGTTTGCTGGGGGGTGGGGTGGGGGACCACCAGGGTAAACTTCCCTTCCATTCCACCTCAAGAGTCTGTTCCTCTCCCTCCTCCAGCCCCCCCATCGTCCCCTCCCCCAGCTCCCGCCCGCCTCCCGTCTTTCTCACTCCCACCCATTTGCCTCTTGCCTTTGTGTCTCCTCTTTCCTTCCTTGGTCCCTTCTCTCCTCACTCCTCTCCCCTTGGCCTCCACCCTCTCTCTCTCCAGCTCCCCCTCTTCCCCTTCCCCCCTTCTATCCGGCCCCCCCCCTCCTCTTCTCCCGCTTTGGGGCTGCTTTCTCCCTGACTCAGCAAGGTGCTTTATAAGGTGCTGAGGGGCTCAGCCAAATACAAACCACATTGTCTGTGCAGACTCTCCGTGAGGAGCAGGCTGCACACCAGAGAGGGCTCCAGGGGCCTCCCTTCTCTTCTGGGCTCCCATCCTCCAAAAGGGTGGTTGCTAGGGGCCCTCCTGGCCAACCTCAGTGCCAGTCACCCACTGGGCATCGGCCTTCTTGACCTTGGCATGGGCATCCAAAGACCATGGGGCTCACCCGCCAAGAATGTCATTGAAACGCCAGAGCCCTGGCGGGTGGGGCGGGCGGGGGGAATGGGAGGGAGGTGAGGGAGGCCCGGGGCACTTCTCAAAAGGGCCCCTCCAAGGCAGGTTTCATCAGAGCTGCTACTGGCACCTCAGAAAGTCCCCTGCCCCCAACCCCAGGCCAGCTCTCCTTTCCCAGCCCTTTTTCTCCTTGTTTCAAAAAAAAAAAGTACGAAAGAAAAAAAAAAAAACACCAACAACAAAGTCTGTCCCACTCCAGTGAGGTAATTGAAAACAAACTTCTCCCCCCCACCCCCACCTCGGTTCTCGCGGTGCAGAAGAGGGGAGCGCTGCCCTGGGAACCCGGCTCTGGCCAGGATGGCTTCTCTGCCCCATAGGCTGGGGGGGCTGCAGCCGGCTGGCAGGGTGCCCTCCTTTCTCAGGGGGCACCGGGGCTAGACTCCCCTCTCCTGGCGGGAGAGGGGGACGAAGACTTCCGACTCTATTCCAGAGACAGGCTTCACCTTCCAAGGCTGGTCCACCCCGCCTCTCCCCCTTCGGAACAACAAATAAGCAACCACAACAAAAAGCAACTTAGTACCAAATGATTTACTCGGTGGCCTGGCTCTAGGGCACCCAAGCCCTGCAGACTGAATGACTGTCCCCCAAGAAAAATCACCGAGTGGGCTGTCTGCCCGCCCGTAATGAGAGCCGTTTCCCCTGTGGACCCCGGGGGGGCCCTTTGTCACGGGAGGAAGGAGGAGGACAGGGGACCCTCCCAGGACAGTTGAGGCTTCTGGGTCACCCGGGTATCCAGGGCGGCCACGGCCCAGTCGGGCCAGAGGGAAGGAAGGAGGGAGAACCTCCACCGCCAGCCACCCCTACCCCACTGCTGTAAAAAACCAACCACCCCAAACCCCAAAGGAAGGAGGATGCCAAATGGCTTTATGGGGAAGCGTTTCCCGAGCGGGAACTCTAGGTCTGTCCATCGCCTTGAATGGGAGAGTTCTCGCTGAGTCACCCGGAGCCTCTGGTGTTGAAACTGGTCCGGAGCCGCGTGCTGATTAATGAATTACAAACCCCCCACCCTGTGCGCTCTCTCTCTCCCCCGGTGGCTGAGAAGAATGAAAAACTTTGTGAACGTGGGGGGCAAAGCCTCAGCCGGTGCCCGCTTCTGCGAGCCGGGCAGTGGGCCTGCCGTGCCCTCTGCCTCCCTCCCGGGGAGCCCCGTGAGCCGCTTAGTCACCTGCCCCAGCCCCCCAGCGCCTCACTTCGCCCAGCTTTTGGAAATGGGACAGGCGGCGGGACAAAAGGCAAGGGGGCGGTCGGCCCAGACAAAGGGCAGCAGGAAAAACACCATCACTTGCTGCGAGGCCAGCTTGCTGGCATTTGGGAGAATGTGTCATTGCATTTACTCAAGGGGAAGGGGGAGGGAAGGTTAGAGATGGGGAGGCAGAGGTAGGGTGGGACAGGGGACCGGCCCCGGGCAGGGGGCAGGCGGCCCCCAGGCCAAGGCCGAGGGCCAAGGAAAGAAGGGGACCCTCCGGCTCAGTCCCCTAGCTGGCGCCCGAGTTTGCAGACGGACTGATGCCCTCCCCGCCCCCTCCTCCAGGAGGCCCAGGGTGGTACCGCTGCAGCCTCGCCTCACCTCACCCCCCCTCGGTGTTGTGGGAGGGAGAGGAGCCCCAGAAGCCCTCCCTTCCCTCCTCCCCCCACCCCGGGGAGGGCCGCTACAATTTGTGGTTACAGCTTTACACGTCAGAAAAAAAAAAAAAAAAAAAAAAAAGTTTGCAGAATGTCCCACACCGAAAAAAAAAAAAATCCGAAACCGAGCGAAAAAAACCTGCGAGTGGGCCTGGCGGATGGGATTATTAAAGCCTCGCCGGAGCCGCGGCTCGCCCTCCCACTCCGCCAGCCTCCGGGAGAGGAGCCGCGCCCGGCCGGCCCGGTCCCCAGCCCCATGGACCTCCGAGCAGGTAGGAGCCAGGCGTCCGAGGCCCCGGCCCCCGCCCCCGCCGAGGAGCCGCGAGATCCGGGGGCCGTCCTCCTCGCCCGGGGGAGCCCCGCGTCGGGGCCGGCCCGGGGAGCCGGGATCTGCCCCCGCCAAAAAGGCTCGGGCCAGAGCGGGAGGCACGGCCGGGCGCCCTCGAGAGGGGGCCGGGCGGGGACGCGGCATTCCTGGAGTCCGCTCGGCCCGGCCAGGAGGTGGCCGGGAGCGCTGTGCGGGGCCCGGGCGGCCCGCAGACCCGGGGAGGCGGCCACCTGGCGACCCGGCGAGGTGGGGTCCCCGGGAGCCCGGTGGACCGAGAGCCGCGCGCAAAAGTCGGGGCGGCGAGTCCGCGCGGGGCGCGAGGCTGCGGGAGGAAGCGGCGGCGCGGAGGGAGGAGGGGAGCTGCGGGGAGGAAGAGGGAGGGGACGGGAGGGGACGGGAGAGAGGGAGCCCGAGGCCGGGCCGGAGGGAGGCAAGGGAGGCCGACACCTCGGGCCGCGCCGCTCTCCCTCCGCGGCCCGCCGGGAGGGGAGGCGGCAGGAGGGAAAGAGGCGGGCGAGGAGGAGCGGAGGGCGGGAGGGCAGCGCCGAGCCGGCTGGGCCGGGCCGGGCCGGGCGGGCCGAGGCGCGGGAATCGCGGCGTCCTCGCTGCGCGTAGCCCGGCCGGAGCCCACCATGCTGCCCGCGGCCGGGGAGCCGGCGGCAGGTAGGGCCGGGCGGGCAGCGGGGCGGCAGCGGCGGCGAGCCCCCCGGCCCGGCCCGCCGTGGCCTGGGAGTGATTAGTGCGGGGGGCGGGAGCGGCCCGGGCAGGGGGCGGACGCGCGGGAAAGGGCAGCAGCCCGGCCGGGCCCCGGAGCCCCCGCGCCCGGGACCCCGCCTTCGCCCCCGCCGCGGGGAAGGGAGCGACCGGGCGGGAGCGGGCCAGGGGCGCCGGGGCCACACAGGGGGAAGGCACCGCCGCCGCGGGGAGGGGGTCGGAGCAAGAGGTCACTGCCCGGGGGGGGGGGGCCGCCGGCGAGCGGCGGGGCGGCGGGGAAGCCAGCCGCACACATCCCCCCCCGAGGGAAGCCCGAAGTCCCCGGGCCTCTCCAGATTTCCCCCTCTGCTCCCTCATCTTCCTTCCCAGCCGCTCAAGCGTGCGCGCTCCTGAAGCTCTCCCCACAGACCCCACAAGTCCAGAGGACCCCGTCTCTGTTTCCCCGCCCCCCTCGGGGACGCAGGGGCAGCCAGGAGGGGCGAGGGAGGCGGCAGAGTATTGGCAGGAGCAGACTGAGCTTTAGGGGGTGCAGAGGTGGGGGGGAGGGCACACCCGACACACCTCTCTGTGGCCTGCTCTTGCTGACCCAGACCCAGAAGGGCTGCCGGCTTCCACCCGCCCTGCCAGACCTGCTGGCTGGGGCCCTGAGCACACAATTGCCCCTCACAGGGGGCTCAGGTACACATTCCCCTGACGGACCCACCCGCTTCCCCCACCGCTCGCACACACTTGCTGCCTGCAGCACACACCCAGCCAGCGGAGGAATCAGGCACCAGGCGGAGTTGGCAGCCACCGTGGGCCACCAGCCCAAGAAGCAGCCCCTCCTGGCTGGTGAAATGGCCCGGTGCACTGCTGTCCGGGTTACACTTCTGCAGCCACCCCTGCTCGCCAGCTCCTCTATTCCTGACACTTCACATTCCTCACAGTCCCACCTGCCTATTCACACCGGCCTCCTGCCCGCCCCCTCCCAGCCCCTCCCACACGTGCTTGCACACTCTTGATTTCAATTTCACCCCCACTCTGGCCCGGTCTCTTCCCTTCACCCCTCTCCCTGCCTCTGGCTTTCAGCCGGCTGTCTTGCGGTCCCTGGCTTTACCCCGCTTGCCACTCACTCCAGCACCCTGGGTTTCAGGGTTTCTCCTGCAGCAGCATCAGGAACCCTCTCCCCCAAACCAAAGCCCTAAGCCTGACGCAGATACTGACTGCCTGGGCGGGGGGACTAGCTGCTCTCTCAGCCGCTGCTTCCCCCTGGGCCCGGTTTCTTCTTTGGTCCTTTAGACTGGAAGAGAAGGGCAGGGAGGGGAATGCTGAAGACAGCAGAGATGGAGCCCCGTGGTTGCAGCTGGGAGGAACTTTAGTGTGCCCAGCGCAAGCCCACCTCACACTTGGGTTGATGCAAAGCTGGGTCTCCTGACTTCCTGGCCCTGGCTATCCCACTCACCAAGCTGCTTGCTTCCCAGTGGTCTGGGGGAAAAGGGACCAAGGAAAGGGCAGAAGGGAGAGAGAGAAGCCCGGGGAGGGCAGCCAGCCCAGAGATGCAAGGAAAAATGGTTGGTTTCTGTGGGCTTTCCCAGTGTGGGGGAGGTACCCTGGTGTGTGTTTGGGGTGTCCTACAGTCACAATGCCTAGCTCTCACACCACAGGGTACACACTACCCCTAAACCACTCCATGCCCCTAATTCTGAGGTCACCCAGAAGTTGGTCCCAGCCTGTGGCCACTGACCCCACAGCCCTCTGCAATGCTCACAGCTCTTAGCCACCAGGCCCAGGCCCAGACCCTGACCTTCCTGGCACATCGGCATGGCCAAGCCCCTCACCCCCACCGGGTGAGGTCAGTGTGGTGGGGACAGGCCGGGACTGTGCACACCGTGTGCCTGCCTGTGCAGCCGGGTTGGGGTGGCCGTGCGCTGGCGTGGGCTGTGTGTGTGTGTGTGTGTGTGTGTGTGTGTGTGTGTGTGTGTCCATGAGGGGGGCCTCAGTTCCCAGGGCCCAGGGATCTGGATGGAATTAGGGGCCAGCCCGGGTGGGGGCCAGGATAGGGGCTGGGGGGCGCTGCAGCAGGAAACGTGAGCTGCACTCATTAGCTCCTCACGTGCTCAGCGGATTTATAAACACAGGGAGAAGACGGCATGTAAACAATCAGTGGGCAGCAGCCAGAGGCAGAGCTGGGGCGGGGGCCGGGCCAGGGGCCAGGGCCCAGGGGACAGGCTGGGGTAGAGGCCCAGGACACAGCCCCCACCGGCCAGGTCCACCTGCACACCCACTGAGCCCTGGAGAGGAGGAGGGCCAGGGCACCAGGACGCCCTCCTAGAGATGCTGACAGGCTGGGCTGGGCACCCGGGCTCCCACCTCAACCACAGGTGTCTCTGCCCCAGATGGTTTTCGGGTTTCCTGCCTGAGATGGGGGGCAACACCTCCTGGCCCAGAGAGGGAAGCTTTCGAAGTAATGGCAGAGCCCTGCCCTACCTCCCCTTTCTCCTCACCCAGCTGCTTCTGCCTCTGGTTCACGGGACTCCCTCCTGGTTCTCTCCGTGGGTCAGTCAGTCGGATCCTTCTGCTCCCCCCTACCCGCCCCCCAGCCTGCACTGACACAGTTACCTCAGAACTGAAATATTCCTGGAAACACCAGCCTCGTCTGGTTAATTTCATGAGCCGTTTTTCTGCCCAGATGACTTAGCTCTTGTTTATCCAAAGGCTTCTCCCCCTGCTGTCCCCGTGTAGGAAGCTGCTTTCCCCCTAGGGATGTCCCACAGGGCCCCTAAGCGGAGGGGGCCAACAAGGCCTGGAGCTGGCTTCCGGCCATCCCTCCTGCCCATGGGCAGACAGAGCCCAGTCCCAGAAGTGGGGCTGGCCAGGCTGCCCCAAGGCAGGGTGGGGGAAGGAGGCGAGCCCCGCACTCCGCCCCGGCTTCAGCTGGGGCCCTTGGCACAGCCTAACCGCGAGCCAGGCCAAACTCGATCCTGGAAGCCCCCTCATGAGTGGGAGGACCACTGCCCACCTCAGCAGGTCTCCAACCTCTAAAACTAAGCCCACTTTGTACCCACAGGATGCTGCCCCAGTGCAGCCCGAGAGGAGGGGTGGGAGTGTGAAGAACAGACAATGGGAAGGCACTCAGAGGTGCCCAGATGGAGGGGATGACTGAGGGGGCTGCAGATGGGAAGGGGGAGAGGGGAGAGGTCACAGCCGACCCTGCTCTTAGTCCGCACACACACATATCCTCAAACCCAAAGCCCCTCTTCTAGAGAGTGGTGTCCCTGTGGCTGGTGACCCCTCACTCCCTCAGGAAAACCTGAGCAGGGGGGCCACTGTGGGAGCCCCAGCTGACCCTCCACTCTCTAAGAGGTGTTTTTTACACGATTTGGATCCCAAAGCCTTCCTAGTTTATAACCCTCTCTAAAACCCTAACTCAGCACTGTGACGAACTCTAAACCTAACCTAGCTGCAATTCTTTAGCTCCAAACCCTGTCCTAGCTCTACGCACAAATTGTAAATCTGTCCAACTTATTTCTAATCATCAAAGCAACAAATGTCATTGTAGAAAATTTTGACAATGCGAAATATAAATAGAAGAAACCAGCCCTAACCTCACACCTACCCAGGATTTCAACCCCAGGGAGCCTCTTGATGACACACTGAGCATCACCACATCTGACCTCTAAGTCAACACGTTCATGAACCTTAGGGCCAGCTAACCCTCCGCTTGCCCAAACCTAACCACATCCCCCTGCTGGATTCAAACTTCAACCAAGCTCAATCAACCAAATCCCAAGTCTCGACTAACCCAAAACTTTAGAGGTAACCCAGTGCTCAAACCTGACCTGGCCCATCAATTAGATCCCCACCCTTCCTAACCCTGGTTGATTTACCCAGTCTCAGTGGCCCTTGAAACCTGGCCTGGTGCTCCTGACCTTGCTTCTCACCTAAGAGCCTCCTCACAGCATCGCCCCCTGGCCTCCTGGGGTGCCCAGACTCTCCAGCACCATCAGCTGACACGCCCAAGTCATCAGATGCACCCTCCCTCCCCCCATCTCTCGGTCCCCACTGTCTGCTTCCTTCAGGTCCCCTTCCCTACCCAATACCCCAGGTAAGAAGGGGACAGACCTCCCCACTGCAGCCAAGCCCTGAGGGGGAGCACTAACCCACCCTAGGAATCAAATCCTTGAAAATACTCGATGCCGACTACCTAAGCCAGCCCGAGTCCCAACTCCCGCAGTCAACCCTGCCTCCTACAGCACTCCTGTTCTCGGCGCCCCCCACCCCACCCTCTGTCCCGTGCCCCTCTTTCAGGTGGGCTGCTCTCAGCTCACCAGCCCTGGACTGGGCTGCCTCCCCTCTCCTTGGCTCCCCTCGTGCTGCCCAGGGACTGGGAGAGGAGGCTGAGGTACAAAGGGAACCCAGGAAGACTGATTCACTGCCCCTAGGCCTGGCCCCATCCCTCCATGTACACAAACATACGTGTTGGCACACATACACTGACACGTGTGCCAAAGACTCTTTCTTAGTTGACACACAAATCTACGATTAAATATCTGCTGGTACACAGATAGACACACACACATGCCAAGTCCTCATCCTCAAACACATACATGCCTACACACACACACACACACACACACACTCTCTCTCTCTCTCTCTCTCTCTCTCTCTCTCTCTCTCCCCCTTTCTCGGGCCAGCAGCACTCCCCCTCCCCTATCCCCCCTGCCTCCCATCTGGTGTCCCACCCTCACCCCCCCTCCCAGCCCAAGGTGGGGACAGACACCTGAGGGGCTGCCAGCTGCTTCCCCCGCCTGGGCCTGGGCCCACCCTCACACTTCTTGCCCATCCTGTCCACAGGGGACTCGTGGGGGATGCTAGCTTGCCTGTGCACAGTGCTCTGGCACCTCCCCACAGTGCCAGCCCTCAATCGCACAGGGGACCCAGGGCCTGGCCCCTCCATCCAGAAAACCTATGACCTCACCCGCTACCTGGAGCACCAGCTCCGCAGCTTGGCGGGGACCTACGTGAGTATCCGGGGCAGCCTGGAGTCTTGGAGTTGGGCAAAGGATGGGAGGAGTTGGGAGAAGAGAGCTCTACTGGTTGGGGGTCATGGGGAGTGATGGGGAGATGGGAGGGCCTGTGGCTCCCAGCCGTCTCCTGCCTGGCCTGTCTGCTGCCCTTCCCTCTTAGGGCCCCCCTCCTCCCTACCCTTGGCCCCGGGACTAGGCATGTGGGCAGGCCTTGCACCCGCCTTGGCCCACTGCCCACTGGCTGCCGTCCCGGCCGCCCGCCTCCCCCTGGGGGCCGGGGAAGTCTCCTCTGTTTACCCCATGTTGTGGTGTCTCTTGCACGGGTGGGGCTGGGTGGGGATGGAGGGGCCCCACCCCCCATGCCTGTGTCCCAGCTCGTCTCTGCCCCCAGACCTGGGGCCCTCCTGCTCTGGACCCATGGCCTCCCTTCCGTCTGCCGCTCCCATCCCGGCTGGGCCTCCTAGAGGGTCACGGGGGAAGGGGGCTGCAGGGAACCCGGGCCAGGGGTGTGGAAGGAGGTTATGCTGCAGCATCTGGGGACAGTCGGAGGGGTTCAGAGAGCCCAGGAGAGAAGGGAGGGTCGGAGGAGCTGAGGACCATGGGGAACTGGCCCCCTCTTCCCGTGTTCCTCTTCTACATCCCAGACCCTATTCTGGAGCCAGGGAAAGAAAGAGGAGGAGGGTGGCGGGGGAGCTGGCTCCAGCCCCAGGATACACCGAGGAAATTAGTTTGTCTCTGTGCTTGTCAGCGTGTGAACCTCCCCCTGGGCCCTTGCCTATCCCAGCCTCGCCCCTTTTTCTCCCAGCTTCCAGGACGGGCTCCCTCACCCTTTCCCTGGGCCCCAGGCTGCTCCCCTGAGAGTCGGCCAGGGCTCTGTCCCCCTCCCCCCACTGGCTTCCATACCCTTCCTCCTGCCCCACTCTGCGATGACCTCAGTTTCTGCCTCCTGCAGCCCGGTCAAACCCTTCCAGGGACATTAGTGAGCGCCCTTCTGCCCCTTCTTCCCTCAGTGGGGGGACTGGGTGGGCATGTTGAGGAGACAAAGGAAGGTGCTTGATGCCAGTGGCCCCTCTGCCTTCCGACACATGTCAGTCTCTCTCTGGTTTCCCGGTCCAGAAAACCTTTGCTTGACTCTGCTACCCCCTCTAGTTCCCAACCTGTTTTCTTTCCCTGCTTTCCCTGCCAAATTTCTAGAAGGAGTGGTCTACACCCTCTGCCTCCACTTCCTCTCCACCCACTCACTCCTTAACCCCCGACGATCTGGCCTCCAGTCTGCGGCAGTGCTCCTCTCCAAGGTCGGCCAGCTCTCCTTCTTGCCAGATCCAGCAGTGTTTGCTCAGCCCTCCCTCTCCTTGCTCTCTGTTTTGCAGTGACACTGCTGAGCCCTGCGCCTCTTGGGCTCCTCTCCCCTGGTGCCTGTGCCCTCCTGGTCCACCTTCTGCCTCTCCAGCCTCACCTCCTGGCTCCTTCCGGGGCTCCTCTGCTCTCTGCCCTCTCCGCCACTGGGTGCGCTCCCAAGGCTTGCACGTCCTGCCGGTCAACGGTCCTTCCCAAGTGTCTACCGCATCCTCTTCTCTCTCTACACCTCCTCCACGGGAGAGCTCATCACCCCCACTGCTTCAACTGTCACCTCCGTGCAAATGACATCCTTGCTGGAGAGCCCTAGGGAGGCCTGGGACCAGAGAGGCATAGCATGGAGATGAACCGTTTCAGGGGAGCCACGAAATAGAAGCTCTGGGGACGGGTGTCTCTTCGGCGCGTGGCGGCTCGGCCCTCCTCCTTCCCCATTGCCCTCTCCTTTTCACAGCTGAACTACCTGGGCCCCCCCTTCAACGAGCCTGACTTCAACCCCCCTCGGCTGGAGGCAGAGACTCTGCCCAGGGCCACTGTCAACTTCGAAGTCTGGCGAAGCCTCAACGACAAGCTGCGGCTGACCCAGAACTACGAGGCCTACAGCCACCTCCTGTGCTACCTGCGTGGCCTCAACCGCCAGGCGGCCACGGCCGAGCTGCGCCGCAGCCTCGCCCACTTCTGCACCAGCCTCCAGGGCCTGCTGGGCAGCATCGCTGGCGTCATGGCGACTCTGGGTTACCCACTGCCGCAGCCTCTGCCCGGGACGGAGCCCACCTGGGCCCCCGGCCCTGCCCATAGCGACTTCCTCCAGAAGATGGATGACTTCTGGCTGCTGAAGGAGCTGCAGACCTGGCTGTGGCGCTCCGCCAAGGACTTCAACCGGCTCAAGAAGAAGATGCAGCCACCAGCAGCTGCGGTTGCCCTGCACCTGGAGGCCCGTGGCTTCTGAGCTCCGGCCTTTCCCACCCTCCTCTTCCCCTTCCCCCTGGAAATCAGGCTCCCACCCTGGGAGGGAGCAACCTGTGTGCCCACACCTGTTGAGCCAGAAGACAGAAGCCATGAGCCTCTGGCTCTCCCCTGGACTGGGGTGGGGGGGTATACAATGAGTCCTGTCCCCCCCACCCTCACCTGCATCTCCCAAAGTCCTGCAGGTCTGGGGAAGAGATGCAATAGGCCCATCCCATTGCCACAGGAAGTATCGATCAAGGGAGCCTGAAGTGGTTTGGGGGTGCGAAGGCCCTCACAGCCTCCTGCTTCCTGCCCACCACTCACCAGAGCCCACCCAGCCTCCTAAGCAGCACTTCCAGGAAGTGGGACTGGAGGATGGAGATGGGGGCCACCGTGGTACATGCCTTTCTGGGGTGAAGCCCTTTGGCTGTCCTGCTCTCCTTGGATGGGTGTTGCTCTCCTAACTCCAAATAACTCTACACATCCAGTTCAAGAAACAGGCCAGTCCAAACAGGAAGAGATGGGCTTAAAAATGGAAGAGGTGGGGTCTGCATCAGAGGTGGCCTATAAACCAGAACAGGTAACACTGAAAGCAGAGGAGCAGGGACAGACTGGACCCAGGGGTCACCAAGGCAACAGGTGGCCCAGGGTGGCAAAAGGAAGCTAGCAAAATCTTGCCGGCCTCCCGGTGCCTTTCTCCACCCCTTTCCCAGGGTATCTGTGGGTTGGCCGGGCTGGGAGGGGACTCCCAGCCACAGCCACAGGATTTCCTGAAAGTTTACATTGTGGTAGCATTTTGGGGTGTGGGGGGGCAGTTCCCCCAGGCCCTGCCCCCCAGCCCCACCCACTCATGACTCTAAGTTTGTTGTATTAATATTTATTTATTTGAAGATGTTATTTATTAGATGATATTTATTGCAGAATTTCTATTCTTGTATTAACAAATAAAATGCTTGCCCCAGAACTTACTCTGTCGGCCTGGACTTGCCCCCTCCTCCTATTTCTCGTCTCTGGGGTCTCCTGGCACCCCCCACCCCTGCTCCTACTACTGCTGGTGAAGGGCCCCAAAGCCCAAGATCAGAAAGCTTGAAGGAGAGGTCTCCTCCCCTTCCTGGGCCCTCCACCTGGTAGACTGCACGACAGCAGACTTCTCGACTCAGTTCCCTCCACAACCATGTCCTGTTTGTCCTCCCAGACACCCTCTGTCTGTCCCTTGTTCCCCTTCTCCCTGCTTCTGTTCAGTGCTCCTCGCCTCATGGGATTCCTTGAACGGTCTCAGAGGCCCACTCCCGCCTGCGGGCCCCCAGCCGAGCTGCTCACCTACCTCCTGTGCCCTCTCCCAAGCTGCCAGCCACCTGGGCATTCAGTGCCAGCCTCATACTGGACTGTGCGTGAAATAGATGCTGCCTGAATTCAAGTCCCAGTTTCAAGCCTACTAGCTAAACAACCTCAGACAAATTACTTCAACCTCTCTAAGTACCAGTTTCCCCATCTGTAAAATGGGGGTAACTAAATGCCCTTATAAGACTGTTGGGAAGGATAACAGAAACAGGAAGGCAGGATGCTTGGCTGCCACAGCAGCCATTTTAGTCACAGTTGCTCAGGGCACATCAGCATATCATGACAGCTGGGTAAGAACCCCTGGGTCGATGGACAGGTTAAGTGCTTTCAGCTGACACCTGAGTATTCTACAAAGGCCTCCTGGAGGCAGTGCCTCAAGCCAAGGAAGCAAGGTCAGGCAGTTGACAGGCATTTTCAAGGCCTTCACTGCTGCCTGTGGCTGTGCTGCCTGGTGGAGGAAAGCCAAAGGAAGTCCAAGACCTGCCCTGGCTCCTGCCTTTACGGACCTTGCAATCTACTCAGGTGGAAAAGGCCAGCTTCCTGGAAACATTAAGAGGAAATGTGTCCACAAGCTGTAGGGACAGGAGGTGCCAATGTGTGCACGACCACTGGGAAGGGGAGAGGCCGCAGGCAGGTGCAGGAGGACTGGACTCTGTGGAGCGGCCCTGAGTCACCTGACCCAAGGTGGAGCGGAAAAGCCCCGCCCTGAAGCGTCCAGGCTCTTCAGGCAGAGAGAACTGCCCGGCCACAGCCAGGGGCATCCCCAGACCCTGCCTCCTGCGTAAAAGGACAGAAAGAAAGGAACTGCTTGGCCAAATGGAGAGCTGCCCGTTAGGTGGGAGGCCCTAAGCAAAGATCAAGGTGGGTAGGCTCTAGCTCCGGTGGGTAGGCTCTAGCTCCTCTCATCCCGGGCTCCCACACTACTAGATGTGAACTTCCTGAGAGCAGGTTCTGAGTGCCCTTAGCTCTCCATCACCAGCTCAGGCTCCAGCCAAAAGAAGGCATTCGATAAATGTGCGTTGAGCCAAACAATCCAGTAAATAGGACAACTCCCCTCCCACCCCCAAGTGCCAGAATACAGGGCAAAGTTGGCTTAAGAGCAGAAAGAGAGACCCAGGCAAGATCCTTTGGGGGTCAAGGAAGGTGTGGCCTCAGCCCCCTGGGTGGCAGAAAAGGCCCTGCTCCCCTGTGAGGCCCCCACCCCAGGCGGGACGGGGTCTGAAGTCATCACCGCATCCCAGCCCAGCACACAGTAGGTGCTTCTGAGTCAACTTCTGAATAAATGTGTGAGCTGGGATTTGACACTGGCCTTGGAGGACGGGCAGCATTTTGACAGATGGGGATGGGGCAGGCGATGGCTGGTCAGTCTGTCCCTCTGTCTTTCAAGCACATAGCATCTCAAGGGCAGGGGCCGTGGCCTACTCATCTCTGCATGCCTACGGCATTTTAGCACAAGGGCTGGCACAGAGTAAAGTACTTGATAATTGTTAGGATTAGACCGATTTAAAGAGTATCAAGACCAGAGTGTATTAGCGAGTTTCAAGGAGGCAGCTGCTCAGCAGTCTCAGGTGGCCCAGAAGAACTGAGGGAATGCTAAGAAAAGCATTGGTTTTGGTGATTAGGAAGTCACAGGTGAACTTTGAAAGAGCAGTTGAAAGGCAGATACCAAATCAAGAGATTAAAGGAGTACACGGTGGGAAGAAAGGAACTCTGTTCCCTGGAGAGCTTGGTGGTAGAGGGAATATCTAGAAGGGGTAGCAGGGTCAGGAAAGGTTCTTTGTTGGTTTGGTTTGTTTTGGTTTTACATGGTGTATTTTTTCCTATCCTTTCACTGTCAACCTACTTGTGTCTTTGAATTTAAGGTTGACAGTGGTTCAGAATCCTCTTATGATCCTTTTCATTTCTGTGGGGTCAGTAATAATGTACTCCCTTTCATTGTCAATTTTAGTTATTTGCATCCTTTCTCTCTTTTTCTTTGTCAGACTAGCTAAAGGTCTGTCAATGTTATTGATCTTTTCAAAGGACCAAATTTTGGTTTCGTTGATTCTATTGTTTTTTAATTCTCTATTTCATTTCTCTCCACTCTCATCTTTCTTTCCTTCCTCCTGCTGGCTTTGAGTTCAGTTTGTCCTTCTTTTTCTAGATTCTCCAGTTGTGAGGTTATGTCTCTGATGTGAGACCTTTCTTCTTATTTAAAGAATGCATTTATAGCTACAAATTTCCCTCTCAGTACTGCCTTTGCTGCATCCCATTGGTCTTGGTATGTTGTGTTGGTTTTAAATAGAGGAGATCTAAAGATGTTTCTGCTGAGTGAGTGACTGGTGGCTAGAGAAGAATGGAGAAGTCTGGGGAATGGAATAAGAAGACTATCAGAGAATAAAAAGGGTTGCTGGGCAGACCTGTGGACCAAGCTTCCGTCAGCAAACACATCTTTGTTGTGGACCCAATCAGCATGGACTGTGACATTCCACAGCAGGCCAGCAGTGGGACCGTGTGAAGAGAGGGCATTATCGCAGGCCAAGGACAGGCAAAGCAGGAATGGCAGAGAACAGAGGGTTCTGAGGTGCTGGTACTTTTGAGTGGCTGTGAGCAAGGGAAACAGAGGAGGGGAAGGCCAGGAGAAGAGGGAGCACAGAGGGGGTGGATAGAAAGGGTGCACAGAGGGGAGCACATATGAGAAGGCAGTTCTTGAATCCCCCCACAAGGAGCTCCTTGGTGATGGTGACGGGGAGGCTGAGCCCCTCCTTTGGGTTTTGGCGCTGGGTCCCACGGGTAACAGCCAAATGGGTAACACAGCCACCGACCAGTCATCAGTCTCTTCTTTGAGTGAGCCTGTCATCAGATTCCCCCTTGCTGCTGCTTCAGGCTGTGGGAGGAGGGGCCAGATGAGTTTTCCTTGGTCATCTTAGGTTCCACCACTTACATACGGCTTGTGATCAGTGCCAGGTATCCAGAGGTCAACTTAAGAAACTAGATGTGGCGCGGCTCTGCAGCACCACAGAGGTGCACTGCCTGTGGCAGTCCTTGGCAGAATGGAGGGCAGGAGACAAGGCCCTCCTCCCTGTTTTTGCCAGGCACCATGTAATGGATTAGAAACCTCATCATCATCTTGGGCATCTGGAAACCCACCTGTGCTTAAGAGGAGGCGCACAGGATGGAGAACCCTCACTTGAGGAGAGCAGATGGGAGGCAGGGCAGGAGTGGGTATAGAAGAGGTTCTCATCAGGGAAGTGGGCAAAAGGGGGTAAACTTTGTCAGCTTCCCCCTTTTGCAAAGACTGACCCAACATCCAGGACTTAGGGGCCCATTTGGTATATGAGGAGACACAAGTCTACTCATCCTACACACATACATGCACACGTGTGCGTGCACACGCACACACACACCCTCGCCAGCCATTCCGACTGGGAAGAGCAAAGGGAGGCCCTCTGTTTCCCTTAACCTAGAGGGCACAGGCCAGTGATTCAGGCCTGGCTGAGTGCTCTGATGGGTGGCTCCCTGTTGGCTCCCTGTTCTTCTCTGGAGCTGCAACTGCCCCTGCCTTTGTCCCTTCATTTCTTGTGTTCCCTGACTCAGCCTCATTCCCCAATTTCCCAGCAGGGGACAAAGCCTGTGTCAAGAGGATGGGGTGGTAGTGAGGGAGTAACTGTGAGAAAGCTTCAGAATCAGAGTTCCAGTCCTTTCCCAGTCTCAGCCTTCAGGGTGCCTTAGCCTCACTAGTTCAGAGGTCACTCCTAGCCCCTCCCCAATTTGCCCTCATCTCCAAGGCCTGGTTCCTGGGGTGGAAATGGTTAACCAGGACCTTCCTTCCAGCTGGACAAAGTCTGACACCTGGTGGCCAAGGTGCAGAATAGCCAGAAGGGCCCCTTTTCAAATTGTCCCAGAACTTCTCTAGAGCCAGGATGGCCAAGGTGGAAGGGGAGGTGACTGCAGGGTGGCGGGTAGGACAGGGCAGAGGAGACAGTGGCAGAGAAACCCACAGGGACCCAGGGAGCCTTCTCTTCCACCAGCTCCTGCCCCTCAAGCCCACAAGGTCAGAGAACCTGGAGCAGGGAGTGGGTGTGAGTTGGAGAGGGTCATGGGGGCCTAGGAGGGGCTGCCTGAAAGAATTCTGGCCCACGGCGGGGTGAGGAATGGGGTCCAGAGTGTGTAAGCATGTTGGGGGCCAGGGGGTGCTAGGCTGGCTGCCCAGGAGCTCCTGAGCAGTCATGATTTCCAGCTCAGGGTGGGTGGCAAGGCCCGAGGGCCTGAGGAAGGGGGGTGCTGAGGGAGAGAGAAGGAGACGAGCAGGATACGCCCCACAGCCCACCAGGCCCCAGGCAGCTGCTTCCCTCCCTCGACCTGCCCCCTCCTTCCCAGCCCTACCTGGCTCTCCCCACAAGCCCCATCAGGACTGGGGGAAGGGAAGGGGCCCAGAGGGCGCATGAGCAGTGCTGGGGGCCCCCATCCTGCCACATTGTCTGCGCTAAGCCAGGCCTAATCCCCCTTCCCCTGGAGCAGTCAGCAGAGGGGCTCGGTCCTTGGGAAGGTGCAAGGCTCCCGCTTTAGTCCTTTCCTTTCCTGGGCTCCCCAGCACTTTGGCCTTAGCCTTGAAGTGAGGGCTGAGTGTTCCCAGGCAGGGGTGCAAAGGTCACTCCCACTAGTCCCCATGCCAGTGGAGGGGGGGCTGACTCAAGGAACCTAGGCTTCGATCTTAGGAAACTCCCCCAAGGAGAGAAAACTTAGCCCCCAACTCAGACCTCTGGCCTGGCCCTCCAGCCTGCAGCCCAAACCCGGACAGGCCCCGGGACAGCAGTTTGGGGGATGGGCCCAGGAGGTTGCTTGGGTAGGACAGGGGTCCCATGTAGGACAGTGATAAGAGGCAGTGGGGGGGTGAAGGTAGGAGACAAAGAGGAACAGATCCGAGGCTGGGCAGCCAAGGTTCGGTCTGGTTGCCAGAACAACTCGGGGATTCAGATGCCATGTCAGGGAAGGAGGCAAACTGGGACAGGGATGTCTGTGCAATTCCTGGGTGCCAGCTCCTCCCTTGGGGCTTGCTCCCACTCTCTGATGAGGGAAGGGCAATGGTACATGCAGAGGGTCCACTCCACACCAAGCAGAAGGCTGGCCCAGGGATGCCTGAGTTCAAGCTGACCACACTGGTTATCTTTCCTGGAGCTGGAGGGGAGCTGTTGGCCAAGGGAGACCCCTTCCAGGCCGGTGGGAGAGGCCAGCAGAGCCAGAAGCTGCACAGGAGAGGAGGGACCGGGCCCAGGCGGCAGTAGGAGCTGCTGTGGCCGCCCAGAGGCACACCCCATTTCACGCTCCCTGGGCGGCGCCAGGGCCCCACGGCTATCAGCTTTCAGGGTGGGAGGGACCAGGAATGAGGAGGGGTCTGCCCTACCCATGACGCCCTACTCCCTCAGGGCTTTGTGGACTGAGAAGGTGGGTGGTGGCTGCAGCTGGGACCCTGGGTGCCATGCATCTCAGGGACCGGCCAGGAGGCCCTTGCCAAGGCCCCCTGGGCACCAGCTCTCTATGGAGTCCTTGGCCTGGCTGGACTCACACCTAAGCCCTTCCCAGCCCTGGTGGAGAGGGCCTCCCTGCTTCCCTCCCCACCTCAGCTCGGCCCCCACCTCCCTGAAGGTGGGCCCCACTTAGTCCATGAGGCACTTGGGGGAATTAGACCAGAGCCAGCCCAAACAATGCAGCAGGGAAGGGCCCTCCAGCTCTGTGTAATGCACCCACAAGCTCGAGCTCCTCCACTCAACCCTCCTCAAGGAAGCTGATGGGGAGCCAGGCGGGAGGAGGCCCCTGCTGAAGGCCTGCTCTCCCCTCCCTCCCCTCTGGCGGCTCCTCTCCAGGGCATTCTCCTCCTTTGCTCCCTACAAAGACCGCTGGCCACAGGCTCCAGGGGTCCGGCCCTTTGCCCAGCACAGAGTACCCAGACCCCAGAACAGTGGGAAAGGAAGAAAGCCGAGGTCTCTGGGAAGGAAGAACCGATGGCACCTTTCAGGGTGATTAGAGCTGCACTCATGGTTCCCAGACTCCCACTGGCCAAAATGTTTGCCCGCTGCCAGGAAGTTGGTGAGGGGGAGGCAGGGTGGGGTGAGTCAGCGATGACAGGAGCCCAAGGGACAAAGGTCATGGGTGGAGAATTGAGAGACACTGTTTACAGCAGCTTGCCTCCTCCACGAGGTCTTCTAATGCTAACCAGCCCTGTGGTCCTCTCGTGTTTGTTAGGAATTACGTTCTTGTGTCCTGGCTGCCTTCTTGGCCTGTGAGCTCCTGGAGGGCACGGGGGATTCTGGTTTAATTGGGGGCCCACGATGCCTTGACTATCAGCGGTGATGATTTAGCTACTCTTGAAAACCTTTTCACATTTAAATTGAGTTGCTGTATGGCAAAGTGCTTACTTAGAAGGGCATGTTCTAAATGCTACGTAAGTGTCAGGTTCACCATCATTTTCTGACCATGCTCTCCCTTTACTGTGAGAGAAATAGACCAGAATTGATCCAGGAAGAACTGGGGGTCCAGGCAAGTTATGGGGGGTGGGCTGGGGTGGTGACTAGAACCTCTGCTCTGGTCTCCACTCAGTATGATACCTTCCTGACTAGAGGGACCGCAAGGCTGACAAGGCACACGCCTGCTGAGCCTAAGAGTGGGCAGTGTCTTTGGGTGCAGACTGTGAGAAAGGAGCGCTAGGAACCTGTGGGCTTTTCCAACCAGGTCCCCTGGGCCCGGCTGGGGTGGGTTGGGAGAAGGGAAGGGGGCTGGAGTCGCCCAAACTCTCCTCGGCCCTCCAGACCTGCCCCCACAGCGCGCCGCGGGCCAAGGGGCCGGAGCGGAAGGCTCCAGCTGGGCTCTGGGGAGTTACAAAACGGCCACGGGGATTAGCGGGGCTGAAAAGAACATTTGCCTAGGAAGGGAAAACGGGAAGTGAGAGGCTGAGGGGAACGCTCTGGAGCTCCCTGGAGACCCCGCCGCAGACCACTGGGGGGGCAGGAGAGGTGGTGAAGTCTGGGGCATCTTGACAGGTCTCCCCCCCAGAACACAGCTGCCGGTGCAGACCCGCCCCCTCGCCCCGCGCCGCCTGCCATTGGCTAGAGTCGGGGCTCCGCCCCACGGAGGCGGCCTGCCATTGGCTCAGGTCTTTCGTGTTTGCAAGCCTACGGGGGTGGGGAAGAGTCGTCATTCCCTGGAACCAGCGGACTTCCTCTCTCCGATCGTCTGGGTCATCCCGTCTGCCCGCCGCTGGCCCCATCTCTCTCCCTCTGCAGCTGTCCCTCTCGCGCCCGCTGCCTCTCTTCTTCCCCGCAGTCGCCTCCTTCTCCGCCTGCCTGGGTGGCCGCCATGGGCCGGAAGCGGCTCATCACTGACTCCTACCCCGTAGTGAAGAGGGGGGAGGGCCCCGCCGGGCACAGCAAGGGGGAGCTGGCACCAGAGCTAGGTCTCTGAGGCGTGGGGGAGGCCGGACGGCCGGACACCGAGGGGCAGGAGAGGAAGTGGGCGAAGGAGGGGAATCGAAGGGGAAGTATGGTCTGTCCTTCACTTCCTGCTCGAGGGCTGGCCGCAGGGTGGCAGAGGCCAAGGGGTGGCTTGAGGTAGGGGCAGAGGTCTGGGCAGGCCTGAGACAGCCTCTCGTTGCAGAGGAGGAGCCCCAAGCCCCGGACGTGGACGAAGCGGAGCTGGAGCTGCTGAGGCAGTTTGACCTGGCCTGGCAATATGGTCCTTGCACAGGTGAGAGCCCCACCCAGGCCCCACAAAGCCAATCTTGTCACCCCGGCCCCGGTCTGCCCCTCTCAGGCCGTCTCCTGGGACGGTGGGGTGTGGAGGCTTCCGAGACACACCCCTTCACACATTCTCTAGCTTTGACTCCTCCTCACCCCCCATGAGGTCCTAGTGTCATCTTCCCACCCTGCAGGGATCACACGGCTTCAGCGCTGGCATCGGGCACAACAGATGGGCCTGGACCCTCCTCCAGAGGTACATCAGGTGCTGCAGACCCACCCCGGGGATCCCCGCTTCCAGTGCAGGTCAGTGCAGGTTGGGGAGGGCTTTCACAAGTGCCTGACCTTCTCCAGGCACCACCATGCTGCTGGCCCAGCGGGGAGAGGGCGGCAGGCTTTGGCAGCAGGAGCCCTCTCCCAGGCTCCTCCAATCCTTGCTGGGCAGGCAAGAAGGTTCTATGAGGTGCCTGGTTCAGGAGGGCAGAAGGTTGCTTTAATAATTCCTACCTCTATGAGCCAATGGTGGGGGAAAGAGTGCACCCAGGGACCAAGGGATGATCTTATTTTTGGACTGAGGGGCTGGCTAAAGACTACTGGGGCTGGTAAATCCAGGTCACCCAGGACTCAGCTGACTTGCTGTCTGTTTCTCCCTCCCACCCCACCTTCCACAGCCTCTGGCATCACTACCCACTTTGAGGTGCCACCTGGGACCTCCTGCCTTTAGCGGGCCTGCAAGCCACCCAAGAGCCTCAGGATACATGGGAGAGCCAGCTACTCTGCCGTGGAGGAACATCTGGCAGGAAGGAGTCTCTCAGGGAAGGGAACAGGCTGAATCTGGAGGTGTCCATGGCTCAGTCTCTCCACCTAAACAGCAGTCTCCAGGAGGCCATCTTGGAGCCCACGCAGCTGAAGCTGAAGGTTCTCCTGGACAGAGAATGGTCTTCAAGGGCAAGGACCTGGCCGTGACCCTACTGCCACATCCCTCCCTGACCTAAACACTGGGGTTCCTGGGGACCAGCTGGCAAGTCAGGCACAGCCTTGGCAGAACAAGACTCAGGCAGATGATCCAGGAGGCACAGCTGTACTCCTCACCTAAGGCTGGGACTCTAGGGCAGAGGATGGCTGAGCTCACGGGGCAAGGGGTTCACAAATACTTATCAATAAAGAGCACTGAGCCTGGAACCCTGACCTCTGGTCCCTTACTGTGCCCCTGCTTTGGCTTGCAGGAGCAAGCAAGCTGAGAAGTGGGAGAGCCAGCACCGTGCCTCTTCTTTTTCTGCAAGACTTCTGGGTGCATGTGCCTCTTTGGCTGCCTGAGCCCGGGGTCTCAGGGGGACTGAAGACAGCCCAATGACAGCTGGTCCTGCCAGAGCTGAGCTGCCTCTGGTGCCCCCTGGTGGCGCACAGGGAAACTACTCTAGTCATCCTCACTGACAGCCAGGGGAAGGAAACCTGACTGCGGACCACCTAGCCCTGCCCAGCGTCGCACCTGGAAGATGGCGCCTTTGCCAGAGGAGGATCCAGGAGGCCCATGTCCCATAAATCCCAGTCAGACCTACACATTCCCAGCAAGCACCTCTGCTCCCCACACTGGGGATCACCTGGGCCCAAAGCAGTGTTGGAGGAGGGTCTCAGCCTGCAGAATCTGATCAGAGCTAGCCATCACTGGGGTAGGGGGTGGGGGTAAGGGGCACCTTGGTAGGGAACTGGCTGGAGCCAGAAACCATGCATAGGGGATGCTGGGAAGTACAGCAGGGGGAATGGAATCCAGTGCTTCCTTCATTTGATATACCAGCCCTCCATGCTGGGGGCAGATAGAGACAGGGCTGTTCACTCCTTGGAAACAGGCCTAGAGAGCGGCTAAGTGGCCTTTTTAACCCCCTTTTTTTTTTTTTTTTTTTTTGAGCACTGGCCATTTTCTCAGGAACTTCAAATGTTTTGTTTCTAATCCTCCTAAAAACCTTCAGAGTAGATTTTACAGAGAAGGAAACTGAAGCTCAAAAATGTTAGGGAAAGTTGTCTGGCCTTACCAGGCAGGTAAGGGGTGGAGCAGAGGCCAGGCCCAGGTCCATCGGACTCTTCCAGTCTAGACCGTGCCACCTGCCCAGCTCCTGGGCACCTACCATGTGCCAGGCACCAATGAGCCTCTTGTGTTGTTATCAGTGGTGAGGAGACAACAAAACCAAACACACACGTAAATATTATGTCACGTGGTGGGGTGGTAATTAAAATAAGGGTTAGGGGTCAGAGAGTGCCAGGGCTGCTCTTTTAGAAGGTTTGGTCCAGGAAGGCTCTTGGGTAAGGTGGCATTTAATCAGAGACCTGAAGGAAGTCAGGGAGAAAGCCCTGAGCATTCCAGGCAGAAGGAACAACAGGAACCCCGAGGAGGAGCATTTTCAGGCTGTCCAAGGAACAGGAGGGAGGCCAGCATGGCTGGGGCAGAGTGAGCGAGGGAGCCTGGTGGGGGATGAGGCCAGAGAGGGAGAAGGCCCGCTACCATGGGGCTCAGAGGCTGTGGAAAGGAATCTGGATTTTATTCTGAGTGAGAGGGCAAGACATTGAGGGCTTCAAGCCAAAGAATGGTATAATTAAACTTATGCTTTGAAAATGTTACTCTGGTTGTTGGTGGAGGGCAGAGTGTGGAGATGGGGGAGACTGAGGCAGCAAAACCACCTAAGAGGTGAGTGGGGCCATCTGGGCGGGAGGTGGTAGTGGTGTGGACCAGGGTGGGAGGGGGGGAGGTGGCAAGAAATGGCTAAGTCTCTATTTTTTATCGTAATGTGGTCACATACATACAACACAATATTTCCCATGTAACCACTTTCAAGTATACAATTCGATCTCTATATTTTGAAGGTAGAACTAATAGGACTTGATCTATTGGCTGTGGGGTTTGAGAGAGAGAGGCCTGAGCGACTGAGAGGATAGTGTTCTCATTACTAAGAGGGGGAAGATTGTGGGAAGGGTGGGGGAGTGGGCTGAGGAATGAATGGTTCATTTTAGACATGGTGAATTTGAAGTTCAAATAGAGATGGGGAGGAGGCGGTTGGATCTGCAAGTCTGGAATTCTGGAGAGCGGTCTGGATTTGAGATATAAATTTGGGCACCTTTTTGATGGTAGATGAGATTCCCTAGGATTGAATGTAGATAGGGACGAGAAGTGGGTTCAAGGACAGCCCTGGGGGCCTCCTACACTTAGAGGTGAGGGGGATAGAGGGGGACCCAGCAGAGGAGACCAAGGAGTAGCCAATGAGACCAAGGAGTAGCCAATGAGGTTGGAGGGAAATCAGGAGAGTGGGGTCTGGGAGGCCCAGGCAGAAGGTGTTTCTGGGATGCAGGACTAACCGTGGTCTCAAATGTTTCGCAGAGGCCAGGTAAAATGAAGCCTGAGAATGGACAGTGGACTTGGCAATGCGGAGGTCACTGGAGACGTGATAACAGCAGGTTAGGTGGAGTGGGTTTGAGAGAATGGCAGCAGAAGTGGAAACAATAAATATGCCAATTCTCTCAGGGATTTTTTTACTATAAAGGGAGCAGAAAAATGGAGTGGTAACCAGAAGAGATAAGGGATCAAGGGAGGGTTTTTAAAATTTGTTTTTTGTTTGTTTTGCCTTGTTTTAGATAGAGTGATATTACAGCATTATTACATGATGAAGAGAATGCACCAATAGGGAGGCAAGCAATGATGCAGGGGAGAGGGAAGGCAGCTGTGTGAGTGAGGTCTGTGTGAAGGTGAGAAGGGGCAGGAACTAGCACACAAGGAGGAGGGTGGCCTTAGCCAGGAGCATGCACTATGACAGGCCGGGAGTCAGGGAAGATGGGAGTAGAGATAGGGGCTCTACCTGGGGGAGGGCACATCAGTGAATCAGATGCTTACTGAGTGCCTGGCACAGCTGGGGAGGGCCTGAGGTTTACTGAGTGCCGTCGATGCCATCTGCTGGGCTGTGTGCTGCACACGTGTCGTCTGGGTAAATGCTCAGAACAACCTCACTAGGTAAGGATTATCCACATCTTACTCAGAAGGAAACCCAAGCAAAATGATTTGCTCAATTAGTAA
Source organism: Choloepus didactylus (assembly GCF_015220235.1). Lineage (NCBI taxonomy): Eukaryota > Metazoa > Chordata > Mammalia > Pilosa > Megalonychidae > Choloepus > Choloepus didactylus. The sequence goes on from NC_051312.1 coordinate 7,877,313, forward strand.
ATTCCAGGGCCCGACCCAAACCCAGGCCTCTCCTTCTGGTGTACCACAGTCCCACCCAGCCTTGCACTCCAGGTGCTTATGGTTTTGTTGGAGAGATAAGATCTACATATGTGGCAAGTTAAAAAACAATGTAATACAAGTACTACCTTGAGGCAGCCTGGGAGAAATGGAGACACTGAGTTCCCCCAATTCTCAGGAAGGAGAAAGCACCACAAGTTAAAAGGACCCTCTTAGGCTGCAGGGGGCTTGAGCACAGGGACCTGAGCACAGGCAACAGGAGGGAACGACGTGTGTGCCCAGGAGACAGGTGTGCAGAGAGGTGTGCAGTGTGCAGCACTCCCTCTGTGGAAATCATCATGATCAAAATCTAAAATGTGAGCGCTGACCCTGTAATCAGCACTGTTCTAAGTGCCTTTTATCCTCACAGCAACCCTAGAAACAATTATAAAATGTTTTTTTATATGACGATTTTAAAGAAGAGGAAATTTGGGCACAGAGAGGTTAAGTATTTGTCTGAGGTCACACAGCCTGTATCAGGGATAGGATTTGAATCCAGAGAGTCTGGCTCCTGAGCCTGCACCCTTTATCACATGCGATAAAGTGAGGCGAACTGGAGCCAAACAAAGGGTCCTAAGCCTGAGGCTAAGGAATCTAGACTTTATCTGTGGTGATGGAGAGCTGCTGACAGTTTTTGAGCAGGAGAGAGAATAAAAGGATCATTCTGGAAAATCAGTCTGGTCAGGTATGAAAGACTGGACAGGGAAGAAACTACAGGCAGGAAGACCAAGTGGGAAGCACAGGGAGCAGGGATCCTGGATTAGCAGACAGAATGGAAAGGACAGAGAGTTACAAGAGATGTTACAAAGGCAGCCAGCAAGACTTGCATTTGGGAAGGAAACAATGGGGAGGAGGTATCAAATATGACTCAGGTTTTCAGCCTGGGTGGGTGAGAGAATGACGATGCCATGGGCAGAAAGAAGGAAACTGGGAGGGGGAAGAGAGGTTTGATCTTATCCACGTTTCGTCTGAGGTGGTGCCGGACACCCAGATGAAAACACCTGGTGGTCAGCGGAGGTAGGAGAGGTCCAGGGAGATGCGGTATCAAGGGGACAGAACCAACCCCTGAATCCACGAGCAGGGACGGGCTCTCTGAGAGCGTCAAGAGACAGCAATAGGATGCGAGGAGAGGACCAAAGATGGCACTTTGGAAGATTCTATCCAGAAGAAGCTGGAAGAAGACGCAGCAAAAGAGAGGGGAGAGCAGTGAGAGCAGCCGGAGAAGGGAGGTAGAGCAGGGTCACAGAGGTCAGAGGGCAGGAAGTGGTCAGCAGTGTGAGGCTGCAGGGAGCAGGGGAGACACCAAGAGATGAGAAGGGTGCGAATGGCAGGAGAAACGGCTCGGCCTACCTCGACTCCTCTGTTTCCCACTTCCCTCACTCCCTGTTTTGTAGTTCTTTCTGGGATCCCCGCTGTCATGGTAACCACCCGGCCCACACCCATCAGCGAGGGCCACACTGATTCATTCTCTGTTGACTCAGGTGTGGCCACATTTATCCAGACTCAGACAAACTCACTGGTAGCTTAAAGGTTTAAGGAGCTAATTTACCAAAAAAAAGTAAACAAGGGAAAGGAACAAGTTTCTGAATTGCTCTAGAAGCAGAACAAAACTATAACAAGGGCCAGCTGGAGGCAGGTTTGGGGTAACACCACTATCAGGACTTAGGGGCTCTTCAAAATGATTCCTAGTTTCTCTGTCGCTGGTTCTCCAGTTCACTTACCCACCTGAGTCCTAAATTAGGAAACAACAACTCTGTGCTAGTCCCTGCAGATGCAAATGATTGGAACCCTGGTCCCCAACCTTCAAGGACTTTACTGCAGTGGGAGAGAGAAAAGACAAGCGAGTAAACTTCACCCATCCCAGACCAAGTGTGAGCGCCGCTCTGTGGGAGCTCAGAGGCTGGTGCAGAGCTGAGTATTTAAGGAGGTGCTGGGGTTTTCACCTTGGGACAGGCGATGGTGCACATGTGTTGGGGAGGAGTGGGTCCTGGGTTCTTCTTGAGCCCTACTCGGGTCTCTGTCTCTTGAAGGAAAAGGCATTTCCTAGAAACCACCTTTGGGGTGTAACCTTTTGTATGACCTCACGGATGCCTTCTTTGTCTCACCTAGACATTCGGATGGTTCCTAGTCCTGGAATTTCCACCCTTAACTGCGTGATGTTTCTCTCTGTGGAGACTTCCCTGAGAAGTTAAGGATCCCTTCTCTGCTCCCAGGGTAACTTGTCTATCTTTTATTACTGCTGGCGAGCATTTTATCCCTGTCAGCATATCCCTAGCATGGGGTCTGCTACATACCAAGCACTCAAAGCTGACAGAACCTTCCCTCTTCATTCACACCTGCCTCTACTTTTTTGGTCCACTGATTTTTTGGTCCAGGCTGCGAGACTCACTTACATGTCTGTTGTGAAGGCCAGTCCTTGACCACAGTGAATTTTGGACTCTCAGTCCCTTCTCCTGGGGGCTGTGTGGCCTTGCAGGCAAGAGGCCTCTCCACCTAGGGCCTCTCAGAGATGCATCAAAGCCATCAACCTCAGAAGCAGGTCCCTTTCCATTTCTCATTTTGAAGCCTGTGTCTCCATTGCCAGTCCCTTGCGTCCCCAGCTGTGGACTTCTCGGATGCAGCTAGAGGTGGTCATCACATCAAGAGCTCAATGAATCGGGTTTTCAGGAGGCTGGCTAGCCAGGATCCTACTCTATATGTCTCACCCTGCTGCAGTGTAAACTGCTTCAACTCCAAGTATGCCAAATTGGCATCATTTATAAAAATTACAAATGCGTAGATCTTTTGACCCTTTTGGTCCATAGCTGATGATTTATAAATATATAGTTGATTTATTATAGCACTGTTTGCATTAGCAAAGATTAGAAACAGTCTAAAGGTCTGTCAATAAGGGACTGGTAAAGTTATAACAATGGCTTCTGTAGGCACTACTGTGAAAAAGTTTGAAGAAGTTCTTTATGTATCGTATAGATTATAAAATGATCTCTAAAATATACAGTTAAGTGACAAAAAGGATTCACAGAACAATGTGTGTAATAGGCTACAATTCGGATTAAAAGAATGTGAATTTGCTTGTAAAGGCATGACATATCTCTGAAAGGATACCCAAGAAATTAAACCATCAGTTGCTGCTGAGAGAAAGGTAACTTGTTGGCTTATAAATAGGAACAGGAGTTAAGATTTTCATGGAAAATACTTTTGAATTTTGAACTCTGTAACTATTCAATCAGAAGAAAGTCTTACCATGTCCATGTATTTAAAAATATTAAATATAATAGAAACATAATGCTATTTATGTTACTAGGGTACTAGGTTACAGAGTTACCAGTGTCATGGGATGCAAAAGTCTTACCATGTCCATGTATTTAAAAATATTAAATATAATAGAAACACAAAGCTATTTATGTTACTAGGGTACTAGGTTACAGTTACCAGTGTCTGTGTGATGCAGTGATTTGGGGGAAGTTGCTGGCCTGGCGGTGCTGTGCTCTTTCTCTCCATTCCACTGGGAGGGAGGGTTTTCTCCCTGTCTTCAGGGTGCGGTCTGAGCAGTGGGAAGGTCCAGGACTCACTTTCTCTAGAACCCATCTCCTCTTTTACTTGATCTCTGCCAGAAACCTGGCACTTCCCCACACTGGGACAAGAGTCCAAACGTGATGAATCCAATTGAAATCCAACAGGATCATTTATCCATTTAACAAATAAATCTGGGGCATCTGTTAGTTTGGATCCTATTTAGAATATACACCTTGGTTCCCAACCTTAAAGAGTTCTCGGTCCATCCTTAAATATATGAAAAGATGCTCAACTTCCCTCTAGATAAAACTAGCCAAAGTTTGTAAAAGCTCGGACAGTACACTCTTGTGGAAAGGCTGTGGAGAAACAGGTGAGAAAACCAAACGGCGCCACACTGAGAAAAGAAATCTGGTTCCGATAACAAGGTGGCACAGCATTTACCCTTTGACCCTGCAATCCTGCTTCCAGGAATTTACTCTAAAGATTCACTTCCACAAATATGAAACAACATATGTACAAGCCTATTCATTGTGGAGTTCCGTGTAATAGCAAAATATTGGAAACCACCTAAATTCCTGTCCGTGGGAGACTGATTAAATAAGCTCACCCAGTGCAATACTAGGTTGCTAGAAAGAAAGGAGGAGGAAGGTTTCCATTAGCTGATATGGAGGGTTTTCCAGGATAAGTGGTTTAAAACGTAATATACTACCTTTATGTAAGAAGGGAGAAATAAGGTATGTATTTGCAAAAGTAAACACAGGAAGAGTAAACTAGAAATGAATGAAAATTGTTACTATGGGGTGGAAGGGACAGGATGGGAGTGAGAGTTCTCTAAGTATATATTTTTATATAGTTTGGCTCTTGAACCGTGAAAATATTTTACATATTCAAAAAAATATGTAACAGGGATTTTCCAAAACCCTGAAATTGAATACAAACAAGAAATACATGAACCTTTGTCTATTAAATTGATAAATGCAACCACACAGAAAAACAAATGCACAAATTCAAGTAAATTTTGAACACAGTTCATTGACCTCCCAGGAGTAAAAAAACTTCAAAACAATCCTTTGCATGGTCACACACTGATGCTTAGACGTTCCAGTTTCTAATATAGCCACAGTAGTCTTGATAGTCAGTCATTTTCTTCCATCTTTAGAAACCTACACGAGAACAACTAGATCCAACAGATCTTGAGCTACTGTGTGTGTGAATCAACATTCCCTTTTGCTTCATACCTGAATGCCACACATCTGTTTGTGTATTAATGCTTTGTTTCATAGTAACTTCTCATGTTACGGAATTGATTTGCATTGAACACAAACTATAAATAAAAAACGGCTGAAAGAGAAAAAAAGTCTTGAACTTTGCTTAGTAGACATGCTGTCGATAATGGTATTGGTGTTGTAATTCTAAAACTGTTTTTCTGTTTTTGTATAAGATAGAAAAAATGAATAAATCCATAGCCATTGGCAGCCAGAGATGGCCCTGTGAAGGATGGAGGGGGTTATGGGATGGGAGAGGGGAGGAAGAACCCAGCATGTTGGATTTGTACAGGACATACCAGTATGAACTCATGATTTAAAACAAACACACAAACAAACAAAAAACTTTATTGAGGTATAATTTCTCTACAAAAAAATGTACAGATTTTAAGTGTATAATTGAATTAGTTTGTAACCACCAACCCAAGTAAGCTCTTGGACATTCCCAACAGCCCAGAATGTTCCCACAGTCTCCTCTGTACCTAAGCCTCACCCCTATCCAAAGCAATCTAAACTGGTTTCTCTAATCAGATCTGTTTAGATCTGTTAGACCAGATCTGTTTAGATCTGCCTGTTCTAGGACTTCATATCAATGCCACCATACAGCATGTCTGGCTTCTTTTACTCAAAATAATGTCCATGAAAAATGTTCAAAAATAGACTGGGGTGATGAATGCACAACTATATGGTGGTACTGTGATCAGCTGATTTAACACCATGGATGACTGTATGGTATGTGAATATACATATCTCAATAAAAGTGAATTAAAAAAAATAATGTCCATGATATGCGTCCAGGTTGTTCTATCCATCAGAAGTCTATTCACTTTTGTTGCTGAGGAATAGTCTATTGTAAAATATACTAAAATGTATTTATCCATTCTTCAGTTGATGGACAGTTGGGTTGTTTCCAGTTTTAGGCTATTGTGAATCAAGCTCTACAGATGTTCAAATCTTTTGGTTGGGCATATGTTTTCATTTCTCTTGGATAAATGTCTAGGAGTGGGATTGTTGGGTCATATAGCATTTACATATTTAATTTTATAAGAAACTGCTCATCTGTTTTCCAAAGTGGTTCTACCATTTTGCATTTCCATCAGAGATGTATGGAAGTTCTAGTCGTCCCACTTTCCTCACCAGCACTTGGTACTGTCAGTCTTTTCAATTTCAGTCATTCTAGTGCGTGTGAAGTGGTAGCAAATTATGGTTTCAATTCGCATTTTCTTAACGATTGGCATCTTTTCATAGGCTATTTGCCATTCATATACTTTCTTTGTTGAAGTGTCTTTCAAATCTTTTGCCCATCTTTAAATCAGGTTGGTTGGCTTCATATGTTTGAATTCTAAGAGTTCATGATATATTCTAGATACACAACTTTTGTCAAATACATATATCATGAATATTTCTTTGTAGTTTGTAGCTTGCCTTTTCATTTTCTTAGTGGTGGCTTTTGAAGAACCAGTGTTATAAATTTTGATAAAATCCAGTTTATCATTTTTTCTTTAATGTTAGTGTATTCTATGTCCTAAGAAATATTTACCTCCCCCAAAGTAACACATATTTTCTCTTATTTTTTTAGAAGCATTATAGTTTTAGCTTTTACATTTAGGTCTAAGATCTATTTTGAATTAATTTTTGTGTATGGTGTGAGGTAGGGGATCAAGGTTCATTTTTCAAAAATGTAGATTCCAACACCATTTGTTGAAAGACTTTTTACCCATTTAATTACATTAGTACCTTTGTGAAAAATTACTGTCCATGTAAGTGTGGGTCTATTGCTAAACTTTCTATTCTGTTCCACTGATATTGTATAGGTTATATTAAATCTTTAAATCAGATAGTACTCCAAACCTGCTCATCTTTTTGAAAATTATTTTTGCTCTTCTAGATCCCTTGTATTTCCTATAAATTTCCGAATCTGCTTGTTAATTAAAAAAAAATACTGCTTGGATTTTTATTGGAATTACATAGACTCTATAGATCAATTTGGGGCTAACTGACACCTTAACAACAGTGATACACCAAAACAAGAACCCAGTATTCTTCTACATGCATTTAGTCTTCTTTGGCTTCTTTGATTTCTTCAGCGATGTTTTGTAGTTTTAAATATAAAAGTCTTGCCTATCTGGTTAAATTCATTCCTAAGAAGTTTTTTGGTAGGAAAATATACATAACATTTGCCATTTGAACCATTTTTAAGGGTACAATTCAGTGGCAATAAGAACATTCACAATGTTGTGTAATCATCATGAATATCTAGTTCAAGAAATTTTTCATCATCCCAGACAGAAACTCTTAACCCATTAAGAAATAACTCCCCATTTCCCCCTTCTTTCAGCCCCTGATAACTTCTAATCTATTTTTTGACTCTATGAATTTGTGCACTCTAGATATTTTGTATAAATGGAATAACACAATATTTGTTCTTTTGTGTCTGGCTTATTTCACTTAGCATGTTTCCAAGGTTCATCTATGTTGTTGTATATATCAGCACTTCATTCCTTTTTATATCTGAAAAAATATTCCATTGTATATATATGACACATTTTGTCAATCCATTCACTTGTTAATGAACACTTGGTTTATTTCCACCTTTCGGCTATTGTGAACAATGCTGCTATGAATATTGGTGTACAAGTATCTGTCTGAGTCCTGGTGTTCCTAAGAATTTTATTTTTGCATACTATTGTAAATGGGTTTTTAAAAAATTACCAATCCAAATGCCCATCCACAGATGAATGGATAAAAAAATGTGGTCTATCCATACAATGGAATATTATTCAGTCACAAAAAGTAACAAATTTGTTTGAAAATTCATTTTCCCATTGTTTGTTGCTAGAATATAGAAATCCAATTGACTTTTTTTATCTTCATTTTATTGAGATATATTCATATACCACGCAGTCATACAAAACAAATCGTACTTTCGATTGTTCACAGTACCATTACATAGTTGTACATTCATCACCAAAATCAATCCCTGACACCTTCATTAGCACACACACAAAAATAACAAGAATAATAATTAGAGTGAAAAAGAGCAATTGAAGTAAAAAAGAACACTGGGTACCTTTGTCTGTTTGTTTGTTTCCTTCCCCTATTTTTCTACTCATCCATCCATAAACTAGACAAACTGGAGTGTGGCCAATTGACTTTTGTAGATTGACCTTGTATTCTATGACCTTGCTAAATTCATTTATTTATTCTAGTAGTTTTTAAAAACAGATTTCTTGGGATTTTCTATGTTTATGCTTCATATGACAATCATGTCTTCTGTAAATAAATGAATTCATTTCTTCATACTCAATTTGTATGCATTTTATTTTTCTTGCCTCAAGTACCTCCACTACATTGTTGAACTGAAGTGCTGAAAGTGGATATCCTTTCCTTTCCCCATCTTATGGGAAAGAGTTCAATATATCACAATTTAGTATGATGCTAGCTTTTAAGTTTTTCATACATGCTGTCTTTCAAATTAAGGAAGTTCCCTATATTCCTAGTTTGGTGAGTTTTTGTTTAAGATAATCAAACAACTTTTCTCTTTTATTCTTTTAGTGTAGTGTATCACATTGATAAACTTTTGAACAATGAACCACCCTTGCATACCTGGGATGAACAGCACTTGGTCATGAACTCTTTTTTTCTATTGTTGGATTTTATTTGCAAATATTTTGCTGAGAATTTTGTGCCTATGTTCATATGAGATATTGGCTTGTAAATTCTTCTTGCAATGTCTATCTACTTTCAAAGTTTTGCTGTCAGGGTTTTGCTATCAGGTTTTACTCAACAATGAGTAGGGAAGTGTTCTGTTCTCTTCTTTTTTTCAAAGGAGTTGAAATAAGATTGGTACTTTTCTTCCTTAAATGTTTGACAAAACTAACCAGTGACACTAACTGCACCTGTAGTTTTCTTTGTGAGAACAGTTTTTAATTACAAATTCAATTTATTTAATAATTACAGGGATATTGAGATTTTTATATCTTTTTGTACCAGTACTGGTAAACTGTTTTTCAAAAATTTGCCCTTTTCATCTCCATCGTCAAATTTATTGACATAAAGTTCTTCATAATATTCCTTTTTTATCTCTTTAATGTCTAACAATCTATAGTGGTATCTACTCTTTCATTCCTAATAATTAGTAGTACAATTTTCTTTTTTCCTTAATTAGCCTTCCTGGGGAGTTACTAATTTTATCAATTGCGGGACACTGTTATCGAGTTCTGACTTGGCGGGCCTGGGCCAGGGGAACTGATCAGCCCCTAGGAAAGGTAGTGGGGCACGGGTGGTAGCGCCCTCCACGGCCCCCCGGGCCTGAGAAAGTGGAGCCGAATGCAGGCCCCATTTCCTCACCCCAAAGTACAATCGTTGGGGAGGGCTTGCCGGAGAAAACCCCACCCCCGTGCCTTACCCGCGCCCTCCACCCTCCTCGTTACCGGAGCAACTCCCGCCCCTTTTCAATCAACCTCCGCGCCCTCTCAGAACCAATCCAAGCCTTTAACCCTTACAGCTACCCCGCCCTCTAAACCGCCCGATATAAGCTTGTACTCTCCCCTAATAAACTCTCTTGGCTTCTTCACCTTAAAAGAAACGTGTCCCGCCTGTTCCTTTTTCGCCGCCCTCCATACTTTGCACGCCACCGCCGGGGACCTGGCCAAGTCCCCCGCCTCGCCCTCGCCTCCGGGAAAGAGCCCCCGCCGCCGGTACCCTCCGAGCAATCCTGAGAGCCTAGGATTTAGCAACCGGCCGCCACCCCCCCCCAGACGAGTCAACTGCGACTGCAATCAATTTTTGAAGTAATCAACTTTTGGCTTTGCTACTTTTGTCTATATCTTGTCTATTTTCTCTTTTATTAAATTCTGCTCTTCATTATTTCCTTCTTTAGGACTTAATTGTTCTTCTTCTAGCTTCTTTTATTTTATGGAGCTATAATTCACATAACAAATTCACGATTTTGAAGTATACAGTTCAGTGGTTTTTAGTATATTCATTGTGTTATGCAACCATCAACAATATATATAACTCCAGAACATTTTCATTACCCCAGAAAGAAACCCTGTATCTAGTAGCAGTCAGTCCTAATTGCCACCCTCCCCCCCATCCTCTGGCAATCACTAATATACTTTCTGACTCTATGTCCCAAATGTTCTATTTGGAACATTTCACGTAAGTGGAATCAAACAATATGTGGCCTTTTATGTCAGGCTTTTCTCACTTAGCATAAGGTTTTCAAGGTTCATTCATGTGGTAGCATGTAACTACTTCATTCCTACTTATGGCCGGATAGTTTCCCTTGCATGGCTGTCCCACATTGTTTATCCACTCATTAGTAAGTGGGCATATGAGTTGTTTCCACTTTTTGACTATTATCAATAATGTTGCTATGAAAATTGTATACAAGTTTTTGTATGAACATTTATTTTCAGTTTTCTTGGGTACTTACGTAGGAGTGGAATTGCCGAATCCTATGGTAATTCTGTTTTTAACTTATTGAGGAATTGCCAAACTTTTTGTAGCCCATTAAAGTAGAAACATACAATATTGATTTTAAACCTTCCTATTTTTTGTATATAGGCATTTCTTCAGCTGCACCACACTAATTTTGATATGCTATGCTTTTTTTTTTAAGTTTAATTTCCATTTTTTTTTTTTTTTCCAGAGACTAGTTTGTCTTCAGTCTTTATGGACTCAGCTCCTTCCCTGGGCTTTGGCGGAGGTCATGGGGCAGCACCTGCAGATCTAAATCAGGTAGGGGGTGTCCTGTCCATCCTGGCCTTGTGAGATGGGTTTCTGTCTACCTTGCTGTGAACGGCACAATGCACGCAGTAACCTCATTTCACACACAGCTTAGGAAGCACACAGGGTAGAAGACACTTGCTTCGAACTGTCCCTGACAGCTGCGGCCTCTACTATGCTTTGAACGACTCACTTCTTAATGGCCTCATCCTTGGACATGCAGCGAGCGCGGTTCGTGCAGCGAAGAGGCTGCATGTGGCGGCCCTTTCTTGCACCAGCGTTGTTCCTTCCTTCTTTTTTGTCATCTTAGAAGTGAGCACCTGAGAGAGTATGCTATGCTTTTATCATCATTCAGTTGGAAACATTTTATAATTTTGTTTGTGTTTTCTTCTTTGATTCCTTAGTTATTTAGAAACATATTTTTAATTTCCAAATATTTAGGGATTTTCAAGTTGTTATTTATTTCTAATTTAAATCCATTGTGATCAGAGAGCACACTCTATAAGATTTTAATCTTTTGAAGTATCTTGAGATTTCTTTTATGCCCCAGGATATAATCTAACTTGGTGAGTGTTCTATATGTGTTTGAAAAAAAAAAAAGAGCATTCTGTAGTTATTTGGTAGAGTTTCTTTAACGTCAATTATATCAGACTGGTTGATAGTATTGTTCAGATTGTCTATATGCTTACTGCTGTTGTGTTTAGTTTTTCTATCAATTACAAAGAGAGGGGTTTTCAAATCTCTGTGACTGTGTATTTATCTGTTTCTCTCTTTAGTTCTGTCAGATTTTACTTCATTATTTGTAACTCAATTATTAGGTGCATATACATTTTGGATTATATTTTCCTGTTGTGTTGACCTGTTTCTGATTATGAAATGTCTCTCTTTACCTCTGCTAAGACACCCTGTCTTGAAGTTTACTTTATCTGATATTAATATAGTCATACCAACTTTCCTGTGCTTTCCATTTGCATAGTATATCTTTCGTCTTTTTACTTTCTTCCTATCTGTGTTTTTAAAATAGAACGTTTATCTCTTTTAGACATTACATAGTTGGATCTTGATTTTTTATCCTGTCTGATAATCTCTGCCTTTAATTTTAGTGTTTATATTTAGTAGAATATTATTACTATGGTTAGGTTTAAATCTAACATCTTGCTATTTGTTTTCTTTTTGTCATGTACGATTTTTGCCCTGCTGTTCCTCTTTTCCTGTCATCTTTCGTTAAGACAATGTTTTTTAATATTTTATTTTATTTCCTCAATTTGCTTTTTAGCTAAGCCTCTTTTTTTTTTATTTTAATGGTCACTCGAGACTATAATATGTATATGGAATTTCTCACAGCCTAATTGAACTTACCCTTCACAAATAGAGAAACCTTAAAATAATATAATTCTATGTATTCTCCACCCTTTGAACTATAATTATCATATATTTTACTTCTACATATGTCATGACCTACATACCTTACAATGTAAACAGTCATTTGTCTTTTATAGAAATTAAGAGAGGAAAAAAATAGCTAGTCTTTAATATTTTCCCAGATATTTGCCATTTCCCTGACTCTCCATTCCTTCCTACAGATCCAAGTTTCAGATTTCCTTTTAGCCTTTCTCATAATGTAGATCTGCTGGCAATAAATTATCCCTGCTTTCATTTTTTTCTGGAGATGTCTTTACTTTCTTCTCGTTTTGAAGGATATTTTCAATTTATATAGAATTCTAGATTAAAACCCTTTTTCTGTCAGCACTTCAAAGGAATGAGTCCATTGTTTTCTGTCCTCCATTTTTCACACCATTGTTCTCTTCTAAGTAATGTGTCTTTATATTCTGCCAGCTTTCAAGATTTTTTCTTTACCTTTGGTTTTCAGCAGTTTCACTACGATGTGCCTGGTTGAGGTGTGTCTGTCTTTGTATTCTTCCTGATTGGGGTTCACCAAGCTTCTTCAATCTATAAATGAATGTTTTCCATCAAATTTTAGAATTTTTAAAACTATTATCTCTTCAAATAGTTTTTTTGGTCCCATTCCCTCTCTCCTCTCCTACTGGAACTCCAGACATATACGTTAGACTGTTTGATATTGTCCCACAGGTCACTGAGTCTCTGTTAATTTCTTTTCAATATTTTTAATCTCTGATTTTCAGACGAGATAATTTTTCCAGACCTATCTTCAAATTCACTGACCTTATCTTCTGCTAAGCTGCTGCCCCCTCCTCCTCCTCTTTCTTCTCCTTCAATCTTCTGTTAAGCCTATCCAGTCAATTTTTCATTTTAGAATTTGCACTTTTCTATTGCAGAAGTTCCACTGGGCTCTTTTTCACAGTTTCAATTTTCCTGCTGAGACTCCCCATTAAGACCACCATGTTTTCCTTGAAACCCTTCCTCATATTTAAAGAAATTGCTTTAAAATCCTTGTCCATGAATTTCAACACTGGCACCATCTCAGAGTATACCCTGTTGACTGCTTTGTTTCTTAATTATGGAGCACATTTTCCTGCTTCCTTGAATGTCTAGTAATTTTTTATTGTATGCTGAACACTTTTGGGTTACTACTATCGTCCTTTAAAGAATGCCAAGTTTTGTTCTGGCAGGCAATTCATTTCTAGCAAGTCTCCTTGATCCATTTGAGACTTGGTTTTATGCTTTATAAGGTCAGGTCTAGAGTAGCCCTTCCCCTAGGGAAGGGGTTAGCAAGGAGCTGAAACCTGTAAAGAACCAGACAGTAAATATCTTCAGCTTTGCAAGCCAGATGGTCTCTGTCAGAGCAACTCATCTTTGCCACTGTAGCATGACATCAGCCGTAGACAATATGTAAACAAATACGCATGGTTGTATTTGGCTCACAGTGGGTGAGATTTGGTATGCAGGCTGTAGTTTGCCAATTCCTGCTCTAGGGCATAGTCTTGATTACTTAGATACGGCCTTTCTGGTGTCTCAGCTCAAGGTTCAAGGAATTAATGAAGTATTTCCACACTGGCTAGGCCAGAACTCAAGTCTCCCAATACTGGGTGACTGTTAGTATCTCTGTTAACTCCCAACCCCAAAGCAGTAACTCTCTCCTAGGTTTGCAAAGCCCCACCCTATGTGTGTGCAGCCCAGCCCTCAGCTAAGGACCCGCAGAGAACATGCTTATAGACTTCTTGGCATCCCCCCTCTGCACAGCTTCCTCCTGTCCAGTAATTTCCAGCTACTTCAGTAACTCTCGACTCTGATCTCTGCTTTATTAGCTCAGCAAAACTATTGTGCTCTGCTTGGGCTCCAGTCTCTGTGTTGTGGTCAGCAAATTGCCCAGGAAGAGGTTCAGGGGCCAGGGTTAATGCATTTTCCTTCTCTCAGTAATCCCAGTCCTGCCTACTTTTCAAAGCCTAAAAATAGTTGCCTTACATATTTTATCCAGTTTTATAGCTGTTTACAACATAGTTTTTTTGCTGCCAACATAGCTACAAAATAATTGTTACAATGGTAGAGCTCTGACATGGTCAGAAGCAGAAGTCCTAGAACTCAATTATTAAATTTCTTTTCATTTCTTGTTCATTGAAAAGGTCTGGAAGCAATAAAACTCTAGTACCAATGAGTACACCTAGAATCCAATCTTAATTTTTAAAGATCTTTCCTCACATAAAGAAACTAGGGGTTTCTTTGGACAAACAGTTGGTCCCAGGTCTGGGGCAGGGAAAATTCAAGGTACACCTGGAAAATTATGTTGATCAGAAAACAGCAAAGTGCTCAAAAATCAATAGGGAGAGAATTGTGGGGAGGTGGCAGATTAGGAAGCTCCAGGAATCAGTCCCTCCACCAAAACAACTACTGACAGGCAGGAACTGTTTGAATCAACTATTCAGGAACTCTGGAGTCTAGTGGAACACTGTGAAGCATCCAGGGAAGCACCGGAGGAAGAGGCTGGTGGATTAGAGTAAATACCAGTGACTTTTACCCTCCATGCAGCAGCCACCAGCTCCTATCCCCCTACTGTGTGGCGGCAGCCGTGGGGACTGCAGCCCGGGCTCCTGGTGCAGCTTGCTGATACCATGGTGGGCTATAAGGACCCAATCCTCCAAAATCCAGGGGTGGGGTGTGGGGGGGTGTTCTGATCACTATTCCCTACTTTGGATTAGCTACTTCAAATTACTGGGGGCCAGCTCTGAGTGCAGCCACCATTCCAACTCCCCTTAGGCAAACGCAGCAGAAGAGTCTTAAGGAGGCAGTACCTTTCCCCCCCTCTTTTCTCTTTCCATTACCCAATTGGGAACAAAAATAGTTTGGAAAAGTTACAAATTGATGACTCCAGCCCCCAAAAAAACAACCAACCATAAAAAACTCCTAGCCATACCAGAGGAGAAGAACTAGATTTCCAGAGTTATAACAGCAATACTCAAAATGTCCAGTTCTCAACAACAATTACAAAACACACAAAGAAACAGGAAAGTATGGCACATTCAAAGGAAAAAAGAATTTTCTGGAAACCATCCCTGAGGATGCTCATACTCAGAACTACCAATCAAAGACTTTAAATCGATTGTCGAAAATACATTCAACAAACTAAAGAAATCCATACACAAAGAACTAAAAGAAATCAGGAAAACACTGTCTAAACAAATTAAAGAGATTGAAATTATAAAAAGGAACTGTGTTGATCTGTATATATCATGTTCCTCAGAAAAAGCCATATTCTTTGATGCAGTCTTGTGGGGGAAGACCGATAAATCTTTTTGATTAGGGTGTGACCTATTGATTGGATGTTTCCATGGAGATGTGACCCACCCAACTGTGAGTAATACCTTTGATTAGATTATTTCCATGGAGATATGGACCCTGTCCATTCACGGTGGATCTTGATTTAATCACTGGAGTCCTATAAGAAAGCTCACAAACAGAAGGACCTCAGAGCAGCTGAGAGTGACATTTTGGAGAGCAGCCAAGAGACACATTTTGGAGACGGCCATTGAAAGCAGACTTTTGCTAGCCCAGAATTTGCCCCATGATGTGCTAAGACAGGACCCCCAGGCACTTAGAGAGAAATGTCCTGGGAGAAAGAACCAAGAACACACAGGAGCTGAGAGAGGAGCTGGAACACAACCCAGGATCAGCACATGCCAGCCACATGCCTTCCCAGCTAACAGAGGTTTTCTGGGCGCCATTGGCCTTCCTTCTGTGAAAGTATACTCATGTTGATACCTTAATTTGGACATTTTCATGGACCAAGACTGTAACTTCGTAACCAAATAAACCCCCTTTATAAAAGCCAATCCATTTCTGATATTTTGCATTAACAGTAGCATTAGCAAACCAGAACAGGAATCAAACAAATTTTGGAGTTGCAAGTGCCATAATTGAAATAAAAAACTCATTTGATGGATTCAATACCAGATTTGAACAGGGAGAAGAAAGGATCACTGAACTTGAAGACAAGACATTTGAAATTATCCAGTGTTTTGAGTAGAAAGAAAAAATAAAGAAAAATGAACAAAGCCCAAGGGACATGTGGGACACAGTCATGCGTACCAACATCTGCATCACTGGAGTCCCGGTAGCACAGAGGGAGAGAAAGGGGCAGAAAAGTATTTGAACAAGTAATGACCAAAAGCTTCCCCAATGTGATGAAAGATAGGAATATACACATTCAGGAAGCTCAACAAACTCCAAGCACAAGATCCTCTGAGATATCTACACCAAGGCACATTATAATGAAATTGTCAAAATGCAAAGACAAAGAAAGGATTTTGAAAACAGCAAGAGAGAAGTGACTAGTGATGTACAAGGGGAATCCCCAATAAGATTAACAGTAGATTTCTCATCAGAAACCATGGGGGCCAGAAGACAGTGGGGTTGCATATTTAAATTCCTTAAAGAAAAAAAACCATCAACCAAGAATTCTCTAGCTGGCAAAATTATCTTTCAAAAATGAAGGAGAAGAGAACCTAAGATGGCGGCTAGGTGAGACAGGGCAAAAAAACACCTCCATGAAAAATACTAGATAAAAACCAGAAAGTGACCCAGAACACCACTGCCAGTGATGCACCAGCCGGACAAGGTCTGCTAAATCCACAGGGACCATGCACTTGGTGAAACCAGGAGCCTGCATTCTGAAATGAATGAGTGAGACGGCTGAAAGTCCCCAGGCCATGCTGTGGTGTGGGGAAATGGTGAGCTGGCGTTTGGAGACAGACTAGTTCTTTAAAAAAAAAAGCCAGGAGCAGCTGCAGATACAACAGGGAGAGCCACGCAGTGAAGCATGGCAGGAGCAGGCTGGGCTAACGCCTCGGTGTCTGGTGTGGAGGACACCCCTTCCGACACCCGCTGCTGATTGTTTCGAGATCAGAGGAGCAGAGGGGAGCCAAAAGGAGAAAAAAAACCGCATTCCTTGCAGCCATCTCCTCAGTGGGCAGGGGACACTCCTGCCCAGGGCCAGACCCACAGCCCAGAGCCGCGCCAAGAAACCCAGTGTGATGGGGAATCTTTCCCGCAGCACTACACATAAGCCACAATAGCGACCATGGACAGTGGCCTTTAATACACCCATGGCTGACTGTCCCGGAGCTGGGAGGGCAGAGCTGTGCGAAAAGGGGGAAGTTAAAGCGTCCCATTCAACCGTCTTTGAAGCGGGCTGGGAGCGCCTCTGCATGGCCCAGCAACCCAGGGCTTCCCTGGAGGCCGGTGCGTACTAGTGACATGGCGCGGCCCTCCCTCAGCAGAGGTCCTGGAAGAGCACAGCTGGGAAGGGGGAACCACTCGGAAATCCCAGGGAACCTACGCCAATACCAAGGACTTGCGGGTCAGCAGCAGAGACAAACGGTGGAAAGACTGAAATGAAGGCTTAGGCTCCTGCAACAGCCTTCAATCTCCGGAAACACCTGGGAGGTTTGATTATTAAAACTGCCCTGCCTGCCTAACCACCCAGACACACACCCCACATTCAGGGCGGACAGCACCAGCAACACACCCAAACTTGGTGCACCAATTGACCCCACAAGAATCAGACCCCCACACACCACAAAGACAAAGTGGGGGAGAACTGACTTGAGGGGAATAGGTGACTCATGGACACCATCTGCTGGTTAGTTAGAGAAAGTGTACGCCACCACGCTGCAGTACTGTCAAATTAGGGATCAAGTAAAGCACATGCCAAGAGGCCAAAAACAACAGAAAATCTTAAAGCATATGATAAAACCATATGGAGAACCCTAACCAAAACACCCAAATCAAAGGATCAGAAGACACACAGTACTTGGCACAATTAATCAAAGAATTACAGACAGGCAACAAGAGCACGGCTCAGGATATAAAGGACATGAAGAAGAGCATGGCACAGGATATAAAGGACATAAAGGAGACCCTAGAAGAGCATAAAGAAGAAATTGCAAGAGTAAATAAAAAAATAGAAGATCTTATGGAAATAAAAGAAAGTGTTGGCCAAATTAAAAAGACTCTCGATACTCATAATACAAGATTAGAGGAAGCTGAACAACAACTCAGCCTCCTCGAGGACCACAGAACAGAAAATGAAAGAACAAAAGAAAGAATGGGGGAAAAAATCGAAAACATTGAAATGGATCTCAGGGATATGATAGATAAAATAAAACGTCCAAATAGATAAAATAAAACGTCCAAATTTAAGACTCGTTGGTGTCCCAGAAGGGGAAGAGAAGGGTAAAGGTCTAGAAAGAGTATTCAAAGAAATTGTTGGGGAAAACTTCCCAAACCTTCTACACAACATAAATACACAAAGCATAAATGCCCAGCGAACTCCAAATAGAATAAATCCAAATAAACCCACTCCAAGACATATTCTGATCAGACTCTCAAATACTGAAGAAAAGGAGCAAGTTCTGAAAGCAGCAAGAGAAAAGCAATTCACCACATACAAAGGAAACAACACAAGGTTAAGTTGTGACTACTCAGCGGCCACCATGGAGGCGAGAAGGCAGTGGCATGACATATTTAGAACTCTGAGAGAGAAAAATTTCCAACCAAGAGTACTTTATCCAGCAAAACTCTCCTTCAAATTTGAGGTAGAGCTTAAATTTTTCACAGACAAGCAAATGCTGAGAGATTTTGCTAATAAAAGATCTGCCCTACTTGAGATACTAAAGGGAGCCCTACCGACAGAGAAAAAAGCTGAGGGACTTCACCACCAGTAGATTAGTCCTATAAGAAATGCTAAAGGGAGTTGAGAAGGCTGAAAGGAAAGGACACTGAACAACTGACTGAAACTACATGAAGAAATAAAGGGTAACACAGTAAATATAAATACCAATACTACTGTATTTTTGATTTGTAACTCCACTATTTACTTCCTACAGTATCTAAAATACATAAACTGTAATGATAAATCAGTGGCTTTGGACTCAATGCAAAATATGTAATTTTTGACAAGAACTACATAAAAGAGGGGGAATGAGGGAGTATAGGAACATAGTTCATGTGTCATATTTAATTTAAGTTGGTATCAAAGAAAAAACAAGATTGTTATAGATTTAAGATGTTAAATTTAAGCCCACGGTAAACACAAAGAAAGTATCAGAGAATATGACCATAGAGATGAAAAGTAGAGTAGGGGTTCCAAGAAGTGGGGGAAGGAGCAATGGGGAGTTAAGAAATGAGTGTAGGGTTTCTGTTTGGGGTGAAGGGAAACTTCTAGAAAGGGATGGTGGGAAGGTGATAGCATTGCAACATTCTAAATGTGATTAATTCCACTAATGGAATGCTAGGGAGGGGGTAGAATGGGAAGATTTAGGCTGTATATATCTTTCCACAATTGAAAAAAAAAAAAAAAAAGACAGTCTAAATAGATGATAGCTAAATGCCAAGGATGATCCTGGATGGGATCTGAGGATGGAGAACAGGAGGCTCAAAGGGACACAGATGGGACTTAAGTGGAAAAAAAAAAAAAAAAGGAAATATAGAATGTAAGCTTTGTATCAAGGTTGAATTTCTTGAACTTCTTAGCTGCGTTTAATGGGATTGCATAAAAGAATGTTCTTGTTCATGGGAAACGTATATGTGAATTATATTGTTTTTTCAAGGATGTGTGCAGCTTCCTTCCATATGTTCAGAAGACAGAGCAATAGATGATGGATGATAAGGAGGGAGGAAGGGAGGGAAAGAAAGAAAGAAATGGTGGTGTGACAGGATGTTAAAGGTGGTGGATAGGGGTATTGGGGGAGGGAGGTCAGGGTATGCTGGAGTTCTATGTATGGGGTTTGTACTGTTTTTGCAACTGTTCCTATAAGTTTGAATTGATCTCAAAATAAAATTTCTTATTAAAAAAAAAAAAGGAGGAGAAATTAAGGCATATACAGATAAACAAAAGCTGGAAAAGTTCACAGTCAGAACCTGCCCTACAAGAAATGCTAATGGGAATTCTCAGGATGAAATAAAAGGAAACTAGAAAATAATTCAAAGCCATAAGAAGAAATAAAGAACACTGGTAAAGGTAACTATATAGGTAAATATAAAATCCTATATTATTGTACTTTGGTTTTGTAATTGGTTTTCACCCCTCTGTATAACTTAACAGGCAAATGTATAATATAACATGTTAAATCTATGTTAATGGGCATACAATGTATAAAGATGTACTCTGAGCCAAAAACAATATAAAGGGGGAGGGAGGGACAGAGATACATAGGAGCAGAGAGTTTGCACTACTGAAACTTGGTTGATTCTAGTCAACTAGGTTGTTATTGGTTTAAGATGTCAATTGTAATTACAAAGGTAACCACCAAGAAAATATCAAAAAAAATACAGAGAAAGGAAAGAAGAAGGGAATCAAAGTGGTACAGTACAAAACAGCAACTAAATACAAAAAAAAGAGGCAGCAATGTAGTGACTGAGGAGCAAAAAACATACAAGACTCACAGAAGACAAATAGCTAAATGGCAGAAATTCTTTCTTTTCAGTTATTACCTTAAATGGCAATGGATTAAACTCCCCTATCAAAAGGCAGATTTTTATAAATTGGTTGAAAAAGCATGATCCATCTAATTGCAGTCTCCCAGAGACTCACTTTAGGGACAAAGGCACAAAGAAGCTGAAAGTAAAAGGGTGGAAGAAGATATTCCATGCAAAAAGAACTATAGTAGCTATATTATTGTCAGACAAAAAAAACTTTAAGTAAAAAAAAATTACAAGAGACAAAGAAGGATATTATATTTTGACCATATGACCCAGCAGTTCCACCTCTAGGTAAACACCCAAAAGAACTGAAAGCATGGACATGGAAAGATATCCGTACACCAACGTTTATCGCAGCACTATTCACAATAGCCAAAAGGTGGAAGAAAGCCAAGTGTCCATCAATAGATAAACGGAGAATCAAAATGTGGTACATCTATACAATGGACTATTACTCAGCTGTTAAAAAGTGTGAAGTGCTGGTACGTGCTACAACATGGATGAAACTTGGAAGACATCATGCTGAGTGAAATCAGCCAGACACAAAAAGAGAAATATTGTCTAGTTTCTTTTCTATGAAATACTTAGAATAAGCAAATTTGTTGAGACAGAAAGCAAAATAAGTCTTTACGAGGGGTCAGGAGAGGGGGAAATGGGGAATTATTGTTAAATGAGTATGAGTTTTGGTTTGGGTGGATGAAAAGTCTCGAAATAGTGATGAAAGTTATATAATATTGTCAATGTACTTAATGTCAAGGGATTGTTCACTTAAAATGGTTTAAATGATTGTTATGTACATTTTACCACAATTAAAGATAAATTAATTATTAAAGAAAAGAACAGAGGGGACTTTAGCACCCAGATTATGGCCTCTGTTAGCCACCTTAAAGGATCCAGGACTCATTAGAGAAAGGTTGATTTGCTTTCTGAGACAGGAAATACACAAGATGTACTAGCTCATACTGTACTAGAAAATAAGGAAATTCTTAAAGAATGAGGGGGACATGTCAAAAAGACACAAAAGACCACCTGAAAGGGCTCTCACTAGCCAAATATAGAACAATTTGAACACCAAATAATAATAATAACTGCAATGGAATGGAACATATTAAATATATAAAGATCTATGCATTCGAAATAAGTAAAACAAACTTAGCATCACCCCAATACCAATATCAGATAAAGAGATAACAAAAGTAAATTACAGGGCAACATCCCTAAGAATATAGACGCAAAAATAGTCAATAAAATACTAGCAAATTGCAAATCCTGCTTTCACCATTGCTATTCAACACTGCACTGGAAGTGCTATCCAGAGCAATTAAGCAAGAAAAAGAAATTAAAGGAAGAAGTAAAACAACCCTTAAATACATATGAAATGATTCCATATACAGAAACAAAAAAACTCACTGGTCACCTTTTTATTCTGAAAAGGGAAAGAATCAAGCAGATCTCCTACCATTTCTATATAGAGGATATTTCAGGGTAATAAAAATAGCTGATGTGGGGAAGTTCTTCTTTATAGAAGAATTGAAGAATAGTAAACACAGGAAAATGATAGAATAATTGTGCCAGATTTTGGTACCAGAGAAGTGGGGTGCTTGTGCTGCTGAGTTTGCAAATACCAAACATGTTGGAGTGGCTTTTTAAATGGATAAGGGGAAGATTCTGGAAGAATTGTGAGGAGCTTGGTAGAAAAGGCCTAAACTGCTTTGAAGAGTCTGTTTGTGGAAATATGGACTCTAAAGATATTTCTGACGAGGCCTTGAACAGAAACGATGAATGTGTCGTTGCAAACTGGAAGAAAGGCGATCCTTGTTTTAAAGTGGCAGAGAATTTGGCAAAATTGAGTCCTGGTGTCAGATGGAAGGAAGAATTTGAAAGCGACAACCTGGAATACTTAGCTGAGGCAATCTCCAGACTACGTGTGGAGGATGTACCTTGGCTTCTCCTTGCAGCTTATAGTAAAATGCAAGCAGAGAGAGATAAACTTAGAACTGAACTCTTGTATTCAAAGAAACCAGAAACTGACAGCTTGAAAAACTCTGGGCTTCCAGGGGGTAGAATCTCGGAAGCTACAGCCCAACATGGAACCCAGCCACCATTTCAGTACAAGCCAAGATTGGAAAAGGAGTTAAGCAGAAAGGATTTATGGAAAGTCCTATTGTCTGACGGCTTTGACCCCTGTGTGCTTCATGCAAAGCCAACAGAATTTTTGTGAGATCTTTATAGATAGAGCCGTTGACAGTCTGGACTGGAGGAGACAGACAAGGAACAAACTGAAGGAAAAATTTCTTCAAAGACAGTGCCATGGAGGTTGAGGTCTGGAGTCAAGTGGTCTCAGGCTGGGAGAGCAGAGTGGCCCACACACATGGAAAGGGTGAGTTTGCCCTGGAGGTCGAGGGTGGGCCTTCCGCCTCGATGCTCAGGGAGTGCTTTGCCACCCCAGGTCCCAAAGAGGGTGGAGCACATTCCCAGGGAATTGGGGAGAGCCTGGCTACCACCACACTGTTCTGAAGGGGTTGAGCATGTGCCCTGGAGATGGAAGGGAATCGGGTGCTATCCCGATATTTGAGGAGGGTGGGGCTGAGAAGGTGGTCTCCCCAATGTGTGGATATGTTGGAGCACTCACCTAAGCATTTGGAGAGGAAAGGGCTGCCACAAAGGCCCTTAGGAAGGGTTAGACTCCCGCTCTCTCAAGCCCCAAGGATGCAACATTGTTCTGTTAATGGCTCTCAGACTTTGAAATCTAATGGAGTTTGTCCTGCAGGTTTTAGGAACTGTTTTAGTCCTGTTAACCCTGTTTTCCTTACTCTTTCTCCTTATGGCAATGGGAATGTTTATCCTATGAATGTCCCTCCTTTGTATATTGGAAGCACAAAACTTGTTCTAAGTTCACAGATCCACAGCTAAAAGAAAATTATGCCTTAGGACTGACCACGCCTATAACTGATTTTGATGGGATCTTGTACTCAACTATTGTTGCTGAAATGATTTAAGTTTCTGTGATATTGTGGGATGAATGTACTTTGTATATGGAAACATAATGTCATTTTGGGGTCCGGGGGTGGAATGTGCCAGTTTGAATGTATTATGTCCCCCAAACCCCATTATCTTTGATGTAATCTTGTGTGGGTGTTAATTAGATTGGAATTCTTTGAGTGTTTCCATGGAGATGTGCCCCACCCAGCTGCAGGTGATAACTCTGATGAGATAATTTCCATGGAGGTGTGGCCCCACCCATTCAGGGTGGGCCTTGATCAGTGGAGCCATATAAATGAGCTGACAGGCAGAGGGAACTCAGTGCAGCTGTGAGTGATGTTTTGAAGAGGAGCTACAGCCAAGAGGGACACTTTGAAGAAAGCACAGGAGCTGCAGATGAGAGATACTTTGAAAACGGCTATTGAAAGCAGACTCTTGCTCCGGAGAAGCTGAGAGAGGACAAATATCCCAAGTGCAACTAAGAGTGACATTTTTGAGGAACTGCAGCCTAGAGAGGAACGTCCTGGGAGAAAGCCATTTTGAAACCAGAACTTTGGAGCAGATGCCAGCCACGTGCCTTCCCAGCTGACAGAGGTTTTCTGGACACCACTGGCCATCCTCCAGTGAAGGTACCTGATTGCTGATGTGTTACCTTGAATATTTTATGGCCTTAAGACTATAACTGTGTAACCAAATAAACCCCCTTTTATAAAAGCCAATCCATCCCTGGTGTTTTGCATTCCAGTAGCATTAGCAAACTATAACAATAATAAATACAGGAAAATGACAGATGATAGATAGAATCAAAGAATAATAAATACAGGAAAATGATAGAAAATGGGTCTGGACAATGATCATCAACATCTGATAAAACCCTTAGGTGAAAGCCTGATGGGGAACTTTACAAGAAAGGAGTCAGGCTGGCACCACCTGAACTTACGTATTAATTTTAGTATCCCAAGGAGAGAGACAAATCAGACAATATGCATCACCTACTGTGTTGCAGTAGGAAGGACACAACACCACGAATGAAGTATCTTTGAAAAAAAAATTGAACTAGCATCTAATCAAGGTTCTAGATCTAAAATTACTGGTTTAAAAGAAAAGCAGGGGAGGGCAGAACATGGTAAATAACACCACAGGGACATAATCTGCTAGATTCAGACTGTGGGAAACTGCCAGCAAATGATCTGGTTTCTTCTACAAATGAGTGGCACAAAAAAAGGAAGGGGAACTGTTATAGATTGAAAGAGATTCTTAAGAGGAATATTCACAAAGAAACTGTGGGACCTCCTCGAGATCTTGCTTTAATAATTAACTGGAAAATAAGATTATTTTGAGACAACTGGGAAAATTTAAACATGGACTGGATATTTGACAATACTAAGGGATTAGTGCTAATTTTTGGGGGTGTTGTTCTGGTTTACTAATGCTGTGTTATGCAAAATACCAGAAATGTGTTGGCTTTTATAAAGGGGATTTATTAGGTTACAAATAACCTAAGTTCTAAGGCCATAAAAGTGTCCAATCTAAGGCATCAACAAGAGGATACCTTCACTGAAGGAAGGCCAATGGTGTCTGGAACACCTTGTAAGCTGGGAAGGCACATGGCCAGCGTCTTTTGGTCCTTTGCTCCCAGGTTATGTTTCAAAATAGCTTTCTCCAAAATGTCTCTGGGCTTCTGTCTCTCTTAGTTTCTCTCTCTCAGCTCCTGTGCATCTTTGCTTGTTCTCCCCGGGCGTTTCTCTCTAAGCATCTGGAGGTCCTCTCTTAGTTTCTCCGGGGCAAACGCTTGGCTTTCTCTCATAGCTTAGCATCTCCAAATGTCTTTCTGTCTGCATCTCCAAGCATCTCCAAGAGACAGCATCTGTGTTGGCTCTTGAGCTCCCTTAAGTACTCCAGTGAACTAATCAAGACCCACCCTGAATAGGAGGGGTCACACCTCCATGGCAATAATCTAATCAAAAGGTCTCACCTACAGTTAGGTGGGTCACATCTCCCTGGAAACAACCAATCAAATGTCCCACCCTAATCAAAAGACTAATAAGTCTGCCCCACAAGCTTGCATTAAAGAATATGTCTTTTGTGACACACATAATGGATTCAAACCAGCACAGGTGTTATATGGTATTTTGTTTATGTAAAAAAGGCGGGGGGGGGGGCTCCTCTGATGGAGATACATATGAAGTGAGATGGAATGTCTTGGGTTTGCTTTAAAACACTCCAACAAAAGAAAGAGCTAGGGAGAGAGAGGGAGAAAGAGAGAGAGGAATAAAGGGAGGCAGGAGGGAAGAAGAGGAAGGCTACAGATGACTAAGAATGGCAAAGTGCTGATAATTGTTGAAAGTGGGTGAGGGGTACACAGGGGTTCATTATATCATTCTCTCTACTTTTGTGTGTTTGAAATTTTCCATAATAAAATAAAATAAAGGACAACAACAACAAAAAAACCTAATAGGGACATGACAAAAGGACCTGGGCCAACTTAAGGGAGTGCCCAGTGACTAAATACAGGAAGATTCAAGCATCAAAAAGAATAATGATGGTGATGGCTTATAACATATTGAATAAAAAAAGGAATACACGAATCTATAGAGACACCAACAACAGGAGTAAAGCCAGGACCCTGTAGAAACTGTTTCCTAGAGAAAAGGGGACATTTGGGACCACGTAAATCGGGGAATTCCTAGGGCAACACGTGCAACAAGACAAGAAGCATGTGCAGGAGGGGAGGTCCACATGCTTTGGCCTGGAGCTAGTATCTAAACTCACTGTGTGGATAAGCTCAGAAGGACAGCACTCACTCAAGTAAATCTACAAAGACTGGGAAAGGGGTTTCTTTGTTTCAAATCAGAAAACTTGAATATAAGACAATTGAAATCATCCAGTCTGAGGATCAGAAGGAAGAAAGAAAGAAGAAAAGCAAACAGAGCCTGAGGAACCTGTGGGACACCATCAAGCATACCAGTAGACACATTGTGAGTGTCCCAGAAGGAGAAAAAAGAGAAAGATGCGGAGAGAATAGTCAAAGAAATAATGGCTGAAAATTTCCCAAACTTAGCAAAAGACATGAATATACACGTCCAAAATGCTCAACAAACTCCAAACAGGATAAAGTCAAATAGAACCACACCACAGCATTTTATAATCAAACTGTCAAATGCCAAAGATAGAGTTCCAAAAGCCACAAGAGAGAAGCAATGTGTCACATACAAGGAGCTTCAATAAGATTAAGTGTCGACCCCTTTTCAACATGAACAAGTTAGGGTGGTCACTGCCTAGACGCCCCTGAAGATCGAGAAAGTGATTAAACGAGAGGAAGGGGTAGCAACAGACAAGATAGAATTTAACAAAGGATTACGAATACTGAATCTTTATATATATACGTGTGTGTATATATATATATATATATATATATATAAATACACACACACATATATATATATATATATATATATACACACACACACATATTTAGACGCTAGGGTATTAGAATAGATAGAAGGAAATAACGACGAAATGGTGAATCTGTAACCCATAACATTCTTTGAAATTTGCTCTACAACTACTCGTTAAATTGTACTTTGAAAGTTACCACCTTTCTTTATATATCTTCTATTTCACAATGAGGAAATAACTGAAACTAAAGAAGTATAACCCACAACATTCTTTGAAATCACCTATATAACCACCTGTTAAATTGTACTTTGAAAGTTATTACCTTTCTGTATATATATACGTATATATCACAATAAGGAAATGACTGAAATTGTGGAACTGTAACCCATAACATTCTTAAAAATTTGCTCTCTAAATTACTTGTTAAATCATACTTTGAAAGTTATCACTGTTCTGTATATATGTTAAATTTCATAATAAAAAACGTATTAAAAAAATTAAGTGTCAATTTCTCATCAGAAACCATAGAAGTGAGAAGGCAGGGGAATGGCATATTTAAAGTGCTGAAAGCAAAAAGTTACCAACCAAGAATTACCTGGCAACATTGTCTTTCAAAAATGAGGGAGGGGGGATTAAGACATTCCCAAATAAACAAAAGCTGAGAGACTTGATAATCACTAAAACTGCCCTAGAAGAGTTGCTAAAGCAAGTTGTGCAGGTTGAAAGGAAAGGACAACTGACTGAAGCCACATGAAAAAATAAAGCTCTCGGGTAAGGTAACAACAGGGGTAAATATAAATGCCAGTATTATTGTATTTGTGGTTTGTAACTCACTTTTAACTTCCTACAGGATCTAAAAGGCAAATGCATAAAACGCAATGATCAATCAGTGGTTTGGGACTCAATGCATAAGCATGTAATTTGTGACAAAAACTACGTAAAAGAAGAGGGACAGAGGAGTATAGGAACATAGTGTGTGTATACTATTGAAGTTAAATTGGTATCAAAGCAAATGAGGTTGTAATAGATTAAAGATATTAAATTTAAGCCCCATGGTGACTACAGAGCAAATACTGAAGATTATGCAAGCTCAGAGACAAAACAAAGTACAGATTCCGGGGCAGGGTGTGTGTGTGTGTGTCTGTGTGTGTGTGTGTGCAGGAGGGAATGGGGACTTAATGCATAATGGGTGTAGGGTTTCTGTTTGGGTAGATGGGAAAGTTTTTATAATGGAAGTTGATGAGGGTACCACAATATTGTGAATGGAATTAAACCCATTCAGTGGTATGCTCGGGAGTGGTTGAAATGGGAAAGTTTATGTTATATTTATGTTCTCACAATTTAAAAATAATATTTAAAATAAAAAGAGCAACTACATAGACAATGACAAATAAAGGCAATATGTGGTCCTGGATGGGATCCAGCAAGGGAAGAGGAAAAGCTCAAAGGGAAATTATCGGGACATGTGAAAAAATTGGAATATAAACTGTAAGCTTTACATCAATGTTAAATTTTTTGAACTTGACAACTGCACTTAAGGTGGTTACATAAGGGAACATCCTTGTTCCTAGGCAATGTACATGGCCAGTATCATGTGTTCAAGGGGCATGATATATACAATTTACACTCAAGAGTTCAGAAAATGGATTGATGAATAGACAGATGGAGAGACAGACAGATTATATAGATAGAAATACAGATGGATAGACAGACAGAATGATATAGCAAATGTGGCAAAATGTTAAAAGTTATTCTTGTGGGTATCTGGGGGGCGGGCAGTAAGGGTATGTTAGAGTTTTCTTAATGGGATGTGTATTAATTTTGCAACTGCCCTGTAAATTTGAAAGTAGTCTGAAATTAAAAGTTTTTTTTAAGGGGGTAAGGGAAAATAATTCTTTACTGCAGAATAATAGCTTATTACAGTAAATGCTTAATAAATGTAGAAGGAATGACAAAATTCTAAAATTTAATTTAAATTAAATAGTTTAAAGATCTTCAGTTGATACTAAAACCAATGGATGATAGATTGTTGGGGAACAGGATATTCACAAGGTCTCAATTTACCACCCAACAGTTTACTGATTACAAAGGAAAAGGTTTCTTGAAAATGGAGAGATCTTGCAGATACCATCATGACCAAGTAATCAAACTCAATATCCCCAATAATGGGACAAAGCAACATTCTATGAGTCCTGAAATAATGCAACCACCCTGAGGTTTACTACATAAGGTGACTTATGTAGTATTCCTATTAAAAGATTTAACCAGAATCTAATTGTGAGGAAACATTCAAACAAATCCAAATCGCAGGCCCTTTTACAAGATGACTGGCTTGGATTCTTCAAAAATGTCAATGTCTTGAACAACAATGAACAAAAAGCCCAGAGGACTATTCCAGATTAAAGAAGAGTGAAGAGACACGACAACCAAAAGCAATCTGTGATCCCTGATTGGATCCTGAAGCAAATTTTTTAACAAAGCTGTAAAGGAAAGTGGGGGATATAAGAGAAATTTAATTATAGTCTATGCCTAGATAAGAATATTACATCACTGTGAGATTTCTGAAATATAACAAGGATAGTGTGGTTATGTAGGAGAATGTTGTTATTCTTAGGAGAATATGTACAGAAATATATGAAGGTAAAGTATAATAATGCCTGTAGCTCATTTTTAATTGTTTAAGTAAAAAAAAAAAAGGAAAAGAGAAAGAAATGTGACCAAAAGACCAAAGATTAGCAACCAGTGAATCTAGATATAAGGTTCATTGTACTATTGCACTATTCTTTCAACTCTTCTGTAGGTCTGAAATTTTCAAGATAAAAAGTTGGGAAGTAAAAGAGTTTATCGCCTAATGGGACTGATAAAGATATTACATGACTAATTTCAATACAAATCAGTATATGGTGTCAGTATCAGGTATGCATAAGAGTGTTTCAATCAATATAGTTTAATGATTGAGAAGAGCCCACTTTGGGAGGAAGCAACTAGTGGAAGATATGTTACCTTATCAGGGTCTTGACAAATGGCTACGATTTTATTATGTACAACTTGGGCCACCCTAACCCCTATCACGACACTCTCTAAACCCCTTTCTGATCTGTTTTTTTCCCTAGCACTTATCACTGTCTGATGTACTAAATAACTTACTTTAAAAAAAAAAAAAGAAAGAAAGAAAAAGTCTGTTTCCCTCCAGAAAGGTCCATGAAGGTTTTTTTTTATTTCGTTCTGATTGGCGCTACATCCCCAGCACCTGGAAAACTATGTGGCAAACAGAAGGTGCTCAAAAAATATTTCTTTAATGAATGAATGAATGAGGAAGGGAGAACGGTATGAGTAAAGGTGAAGAGGTGGGAAACAAAATGTGGTTTCAAGGAATAATTAGTAGTCGTGTTTGCTTAGAGTAAAAGGTATATGCTAGGAGATTCTGGGAGATAAAGTCAGAAAGGTAGGCTGATGCCACACGGGAAAGGCCCTGAGCAAAGGAACAGAGAGTATGTCCTGCACCCGGCAGGCCATGGAGAGCACCCACAGGCATTTAGCATGGGAGTAACAGAGGGGAGGTGAAGTAATGCTTCAGAAAGATGAACCTAGACCAAAGGGTGCAACCAGGTAGGAGGCTGTTATAGTAGTCTGGATGCGGAGAACAGGGACTTGAGCTAGGTGGAGAAAATGGGACCAAAAGGCAACAGTTTTGTGGAAGAAAGTGAGTTACCATCCTGAGGTTTACACCTGGATGTAGGAAAACAGAGGAACTAGGAAAGGAAATGGGAAAGGCAGCAGGAGGAGCTGGTTTGGCGTGCAAGACTCAAATGAACCATAAGAAAAAAGAGTGGATTTGGTTTTGTCACAGACTTTCTGTCAAGTGAGTCCCTCACAGTCCCTTAAGTTGTCAAACAGGGGTCCGGGGAGGCGGGGCAAGATGGAAGACTGGTGAGCTGTATGTTTTAGTTACTCCTCCAGGAAAGTAGGTAGAAAGCCAGGAACTGCATGGACTGGACACCACAGAGCAATCTGTCTTTGGGCATACTTCATACAACACTCATGAAAATGTCGAACTGCTGAGATCAGCGAAATCTGTAAGTTTTTGCGGCCAGGGGACCCGCGCCCCTCCCTGCCAGGCTCAGTCCCGTGGGAGGAGGGGCTGTCAGCTCCGGGAAGGAGAAGGGAGAACTGCAGTGGCAGCCCTTATCGGAAACTCATTCTACTGATCCAAACTCCAACCATAGATAGACTGAGACCAGACACCAGAGAATCTGAGAGCAGCCAGCCCAGCAGAGAGGAGACAGGCATAGAAAAAAAAACAACAACACGAAAAACTCCAAAATAAAAGCAGAGGATTTTTGGAGTTCTGGTGAACACAGAAAGGGGAAGGGCGGAGCTCAGGCCTTGAGGCACATATGCAAATCCCGAAGAAAAGCTGATCTCTCTGCCCTGTGGACCTTTCCTTAATGGCCCTGGTTGCTTTGTCTATTAGCATTTCAATAACCCATTAGATCTCTGAGGAGGGCCCCTTTTTTTTTTTTTTTTTAAATCCTTTTTTCTTTTTCTAAAACAATTACTCTAAGAAGCCCAATACAGAAAGCTTCAAAGACTTTCAATTTGGGCACGTCAAGTCAAGAGCAGAACTAAGAGAGCTCTGAGACAAAAGGCAATAATCCAGTGGCTGAGAAAATTCACTAAACACCACAACTTCCCAAGAAAAGGGGGGTGTCCGCTCACAGCCACCATCCTGGTGGACAGGAAACACTCCTGCCCATCGCCAGCCCCATAGCCCAGAGCTGCCCCAGACAACCCAGTGTGACGGAAGTGCTTCAAATAACAGGCACACACCACAAAACTGGGCGTGGACATTAGCCTTCCCTGCAACCTCAGCTGATTGTCCCAGAGTTGGGAAGGTGGAGCAGTGTGAATTAACAAAGCCCCAGTCAGCCATCATTTGAGCAGACTGGGAGCCTCCCTACACAGCCCAACAGCCCAGAACTGCCCTGGGGGGACGGTACTCACCTGTGACATAGCACAGTCATCCCTCAACAGAGGACCCGGGGTGCACAGCCTGGAAGAGGGGCCCACTTGCAAGTCTCAGAAGCCATACGCCAATACCAAGGACTTGTGGGTCAGTGGCAGAGACAAACTGTGGCAGGACTGAACTGAAGGATTAGACTATTGCAGCAGCTTTAAAACTCTAGGATCACCAGGGAGATTTGATTGTTAGGGCCACCCCCCCTCCCCGACTGCCCAGAAACACGCCCCACATACAGGGCAGGCAACACCAACTACACACGCAAGCTTGCTACACCAATTGGGCCCCACAAGACTCACTCCCCCACTCACCAAAAAGGCTAAGCAGGGGAGAACTGGCTTGTGGAGAACAGGTGGCTCGTGGACGCCACCTGCTGGTTAGTTAGAGAAAGTGTACTCCACGAAACTGTAGATCTGATAAATTAGAGATAAGGACTTCAATAGGTCTACAAACCCTAAAAGAACCCTATCAAGTTCAGCAAATGCCACGAGGCCAAAAACAACAGAAAATTATAAAGCATATGAAAAAACCAGACTATATGGATAACCCAAGCCCAAGCACCCAAATCAAAAGACCAGAAGAGACACAGCACCTAGAGCAGCTACTCAAAGAACTAAAGATGAACAATGAGACCATAGTACGGGATATAAAGGAAATTCAAGAAGACTCTAGAAGAGCATAAAGAAGACATTGCAAGACTAAATAAAAAAATGGATGATCTTATGGAAATTAAAGAAACTGTTGACCAAATTAAAAAGATTCTGGACACTCATAGTACAAGACTAGAGGAAGTTGAACAACGAATCAGTGACCTGGAAGATGACAGAATGGAAAATGAAAGCATAAAAGAAAGAATGGGGAAAAAAATTGAAAAAATCGAAATGGACCTCAGGGATATGATAGATAATATGAAACGTCCAAATATAAGACTCATTGGTGTCCCAGAAGGGGAAGAAAAGGGTAAAGGTCTAGGAAGAGTATTCAAAGAAATTGTTGGGGAAAATTTCCCAAATCTTCTAAACAACATAAATACACAAATCATAAATGCTCAGCGAACTCCAAACAGAATAAATCCAAATAAACCCAGTCCGAGACATATACTGATCACACTGTCAAACACGGAAGAGAAGGAGCAAGTTCTGAAAGCAGCAAGAGAAAAGCAATTCACCACATACAAAGGAAACAGCATAAGACTAAGTAGTGACTACTCAGCAGCCACCATGGAGGCAAGAAGGCAGTGGCACGATATATTTAAAATTCTGAGTGAGAAAAATTTCCAGCCAAGAATACTTTATCCAGCAAAGCTCTCCTTCAAATTTGAGGGAGAGCTTAAATTTTTCACAGACAAACAAATGCTGAGAGAATTTGCTAACAAGAGACCTGCCCTACTGGAGATACTAAAGGGAGCCCTACAGACAGAGAAACAAAGACAGGACAGAGAGACTTGGAGAAAGGTTCAGTACTAAAGAGATTCGGTATGGGTACAATAAAGGATATTAATAGAGAGAGGGAAAAATATGGCAAACATAAACCAAAGGATAAGATGGCCGATTCAAGAAATGCCTTCACGGTTATAACGTTGAATGTAAATGGATTAAACTCCCCAATTAAAAGATATAGATTCGCAGAATGGATCAAAAAAAATGAACCATCAATATGTTGCATACAAGAGACTCATCTTAGACACAAGGACACAAAGAAACTGAAAGTGAAAGGATGGAAAAAAATATTTCATGCAAGCTACAGCCAAAAGAAAGCAGGTGTAGCAATATTAATCTCAGATAAAATAGACTTCAAATGCAGGGATGTTTTGAGAGACAAAGAAGGCCACTACATACCAATAAAAGGGGCAATTCAGCAAGAAGAAATAACAATCGTAAATGTCTATGCACCCAGTCAAGGTGCCACATAATACATGAGAGAAACACTGGCAAAACTAAAGGAAGCAATTGATGTTTCCACAATAATTGTGGGAGACTTCAACACATCACTCTCTCCTATAGATAGATCAACCAGACAGAAGACCAATAAGGAAATTGAAAACCTAAACAATCTGATAAATGAATTAGATTTAACAGATATATACAGGACATTACATCCCAAATCACCAGGATACACATACTTTTCTAGTGCTCACGGAACTTTCTCCAGAATAGATCATATGCTGGGACATAAAACAAGCCTCAATAAATTTAAAAAGATTGAAATTATTCAAAGCACATTCTCTGACCACAATGGAATACAATTAGAAGTCAATAACCATCAGAGACTTAGAAAATTCACAAATACCTGGAGGTTAAACAACACACTCCTAAACAATCAGTGGGTTAAAGAAGAAATAGCAAGAGAAATTGCTAAATATATAGAGACGAATGAAAATGAGAACACAACATACCAAAACCTATGGGATGCAGCAAAAGCAGTGCTAAGGGGGAAATTTATAGCACTAAACGCATATATTAAAAAGGAAGAAAGAGCCAAAATCAAAGAACTAATGGATCAACTGAAGAAGCTAGAAAATGAACAGCAAACCAATCCTAAACCAAGTACAAGAAAAGAAATAACAAGGATTAAAGCAGAAATAAATGACATAGAGAACAAAAAAACAATAGAGAGGATAAATATCACCAAAAGTTGGTTCTTTGAGAAGATCAACAAGATTGACAAACCCCTAGCTAGACTGACAAAATCAAAAAGAGAGAAGACCCATAAAAACAAAATAATGAATGAAAAAGGTGACATAACTGCAGATCCTGAAGAAATTAAAAAAATTATAAGAGGATATTATGAACAACTGTATGGCAACAAACTGGACAATGTAGAAGAAACGGACAATTTCCTGGAAACATATGAACAACCTAGACTGACCAGAGAAGAAATAGAAGACCTCAACCAACCCATCACAAGCAAAGAGATCCAATCAGTCATCAAAAATCTTCCCACAAATAAATGCCCAGGGCCAGATGGCTTCACAGGGGAATTCTACCAAACTTTCCAGAAAGAACTGACACCAATCTTACTCAAACTCTTTCAAAACATTGAAGAAAAGGGAACACTACCTAACTCATTTTATGAAGCTAACATCAATCTAATACCAAAACCAGGCAAAGATGCTACAAAAAAGGAAAACTACCGGCCAATCTCCCTAATGAATATAGATGCAAAAATCCTCAACAAAATACTTGCAAATCGAATCCAAAGACACATTAAAAAAATCATACACCATGACCAAGTGGGGTTCATTCCAGGCATGCAAGGATGGTTCAACATAAGAAAAACAATCAATGTACTACAACACATTAAAAACTCGAAAGGGAAAAATCAATTGATCATCTCAATAGATGCTGAAAAAGCATTTGACAAAATCCAACATCCCTTTTTGATAAAAAACACTTCAAAAGGTAGGAATTGAAGGAAACTTCCTCAACATGATAAAGAGCATATATGAAAAACCCACAGCCAGCATAGTACTCAATGGTGAGAGACTGAAAGCCTTCCCTCTAAGATCAGGAACAAGACAAGGATGCCCGCTGTCACCACTGTTATTCAACATTGTGCTGGAAGTGCTAGCCAGGGCAATCCGGCAAGACAAAGAAATAAAAGGCATCCAAATTGGAAAAGAAGAAGTAAAACTGTCATTGTTTGCAGATGATATGATCTTATATCTAGAAAACCCTGAGAAATCGACGATACAGCTACTAGAGCTAATAAACAAATTTAGCAAAGTAGCGGGATACAAGATTAATGCACATAAGTCAGTAATGTTTCTATATGCTAGAAATGAACAAACTGAAGAGACACTCAAGAAAAAGATACCATTTTCAATAGCAACTAAAAAATCAAGTACCTAGGAATAAACTTAACCAAAGATGTAAAAGACCTATACAAAGAAAACTACATAACTCTACTAAAAGAAATAGAAGGGGACCTTAAAAGATGGAAAAATATTCCATGTTCATGGATAGGAAGGCTAAATGTCATTAAGATGTCAATTCTACCCAAACTCATCTACAGATTCAATGCAATCCCAATCAAAATTCCAACAACCTACTTTGCAGACTTGGAAAAGCTAGTTATCAAATTTATTTGGAAAGGGAAGATGCCTCGAATTGCTAAAGACACTCTAAAAAAGAAAAACGAAGTGGGAGGACTTACACTCCCTGACTTTGAAGCTTATTATAAAGCCACAGTTGCCAAAACAGCATGGTACTGGCACAAAGATAGACATATAGATCAATGGAATCGAATTGAGAATTCAGAGATAGACCCTCAGATCTATGGCCAACTGATCTTTGATAAGGCCCCCAAAGTCACTGAACTGAGCCATAATGGTCTTTTCAACAAATGGGGCTGGGAGAGTTGGATATCCATATCCAAAAGAATGAAAGAGGACCCCTACCTCACCCCCTACACAAAAATTAACTCAAAATGGACCAAAGATCTCAATATAAAAGAAAGTACCATAAAACTCCTAGAAGATAATGTAGGAAAACATCTTCAAGACCTTGTATTAGGCGGCCACTTCCTAGACTTGACACCCAAAGCACAAGCAACAAAAGAGAAAATAGATAAATGGGAACTCCTCAAGCTTAGAAGTTTCTGCACCTCAAAGGAATTTCTCAAAAAGGTAAAGAGGCAGCCAACTCAATGGGAAAAAATTTTTGGAAACCATGTATCTGACAAAAGACTGATATCTTGCATATACAAAGAAATCCTACAACTCAATGACAATAGTACAGACAGCCCAATTATAAAATGGGCAAAAGATATGAAAAGACAGTTCTCTGAAGAGGAAATACAAATGGCCAAGAAACACATGAAAAAATGTTCAGCTTCACTAGCTATTAGAGAGGCAAATTAAAAACACAATGAGATACCATCTAACACCGGTTAGAATGGCTGCCATTAAACAAACAGGAAACTACAAATGCTGGAGGGGATGTGGAGAAATTGGAACTCTTATTCATTGTTGGTGGGACTGTATAATGGTTCAGCCACTCTGGAAGTCAGTCTGGCAGTTCCTTAGAAAACTAGATATAGAGCTACCATTCGATCCAGCGATTGCACTTCTCGGTATATACCCGGAAGATCGGAAAGCAGTGACACGAACAGATATCTGCACGCCAATGTTCATAGCAGCATTATTCACAATTGCCAAGAGATGGAAACAACCCAAATGTCCTTCAACAGATGAGTGGATAAATAAAATGTGGTATATACACACGATGGAA
Source organism: Choloepus didactylus (assembly GCF_015220235.1). Taxonomy (NCBI): domain Eukaryota; kingdom Metazoa; phylum Chordata; class Mammalia; order Pilosa; family Megalonychidae; genus Choloepus; species Choloepus didactylus. Next base: position 7,914,410 of record NC_051312.1, read on the forward strand.
TACTACGCGTCAGTAAGAAGGAACGATCTCGTGAAACATATGACAACATGGATGAACCTTGAAGACATAATGCTGAGCGAAATAAGCCAGGCACAAAAAGAGAAATATTATATGCTACCACTAATGTGAACTTTGAAAAAGGTAAAACAAATGGTTTATAATGTAGAATGTAGGGGAACTAGCAGTAGAGAGCAATTAAGGAAGGGGGAACAATAATCCAAGAAGAACAGATAAGCTATTTAACGTTCTGGGGATGCCCAGGAATGACTATGGTCTGTTAATTTCTGATGGATATAGTAGGAGCGAGTTCACAGAAATGTTGCTATATTATGTAACTTTCTTGGGGTAAAGTAGGAACATGTTGGAAGTTAAGCAGTTATCTTAGGTTAGTTGTCTTTTTCTTACTCCCTTGTTATGGTCTCTTTGAAATGTTCTTTTATTGTATGTTTGTTTTCTTTTTAACTTTTTTTTTTCATACAGTTGATTTAAAAAAGAAGGGAAAGTTAAAAAAAAAAAAAAGAAAGAAAGAAAAACAAGGAAAAAAAAAAAAGATGTAGTGCCCCCTTGAGGAGCCTGTGGAGAATGCAGGGGTATTCGCCTACCCCACCTCCATGGTTGCTAACATGACCACAGACATAGGGGACTGGTGGTTTGATGGGTTGAGCCCTCTACCATAAGTTTTACCCTTGGGAAGACGGTTGCTGCAAAGGAGAGGCTAGGCCTCCCTATATTTGCGCCTAAGAGTCTCCTCCTGAATGCCTCTTTGTTGCTCAGATGTGGCCCTCTCTCTCTGGCTAAGCCAACTTGAAAGGTGAAATCACTGCCCTCCCCCCTACGTGGGATCAGACACCCAGGGGAGTGAATCTCCCTGGCAACGTAGAATATGACTCCCGGGGAGGAATGCAGACCCGGCATCGTGGGACGGAGAACATCTTCTTGACCAAAAGGGGGATGTGAAAGGAAATGAAATAAGCTTCAGTGGCAGAGAGATTCCAAAACGAGCCGAGAGGTCACTCTGGTGGGCACTCTTACGCACACTTTAGACAACCCTTTTTAGGTTCTAAAGAATTGGGGTAGCTGGTGGTGGATACCTGAAACTATCAAACTACAACCCAGAACCCATGAATCTCGAAGACAGTTGTATAAAAATGTAGCTTATGAGGGGTGACAATGGGATTGGGAAAGCCATAAGGACCACACTCCACTCTGTCTAGTTTATGGATGGATGAGTAGAAAAATAGGGGAAGGAAACAAACAGACAAAGGTACCCAGTGTTCTTTTTTACTTCAATTGCTCTTTTTCACTCTAATTATTATTCTTGTTATTTTTGTGTGTGTGCTAATGAAGGTGTCAAGGATTGATTTAGGTGATGAATGTACAACTATGTAATGGTACTGTAAACAATCGAAAGTACGATTTGTTTTGTATGACTGCGTGGTATGTGAATATATCTCAATAAAATGATGATTAAAAAAAAAAAACAAAAAAAAAACAGGGGTCCGACCAGAAACAATTCTCCTTCCAAGGACAGCTCCTCGGCCAGGAGAGACTTGTGGGCCCCACAATCCACTCCTGGGACCCACCAGGCCTTTCCGGCTATCTCAGGCTCCTGAGGTGATCCCCGTTCCCTGGAAGCACCCCTTCAACCTAGCAGCTTCCTGCGCAGCCTCCACATAGCTCCCAGACCTCTTCCTCCCTTCCCCTTGTACCCCTCACCCAATTCTCCCTGCTGTTAACAGCTGATATTACCATGGTATATTTGTCACAGTTAAGAAACCGACTTTGGTACTTTACTATTTTTCCCCCAAACAAGCACTACGCCCTACCCCTTCCCTGGCAACCTCTAATCCACTCTCTATTTCTGTGAATTTGCTATTTTTAATCATCTCTTATAAGTGATATCATACAATATTTGTCCTTACGTGCCCCGCTTATTTCACGGAGTGTTCCCAGTTTTCCTGTCCTGACCTCACTCTTATCTGAGTCCTTTTCCCTTTGTAAGAGAAATCAGACAGATCTGCCCAGCAGCACCAGTCCTGCAGGGTGCAGGCCAAGATGGGCACTTCTAAGAAGCTGCGCTGCAGTGGGGACAGGCAGGGTAAGTGCCCCTGTGGTGAGCAGCTGTTGCTAGAGAGCGGGAAGGAGTGAGAGAGGGAAAAGATGAATGAAGAGGGCTGAGGTGGAGGGTGAGGCTGGAGCAGGATGGTGGGGTGGGGCGGTACAGACTACCCACAGCAACTACCGCAGATCCGCACAGTCGGACCACACTGGCCAACCTGGGGCCAGCCCCCCTCCACCACCACCACCACACAGACACGCAGCAGTACCTGGGGTGGGGCAGGGGTGGTGGTGGTCTCTGCTTACCAGCTCAGGCATCCCACTGACCCAGAAGCAATTTCATCTGTTGCCCCCAAATCACTTACTTTGTCCCATGGCACTCAGCCTCTCTCTCCCAATTTCCCATTTCTGGGTAGAAAAGTAAAGCTTGAGGTTGACAGGAGTGTGGGAATTCTGATAGGTAGAGTTCCCAGGATAGGAAACATGTGGGACATGGAGACGATCAGATTGTGGACAGGGCTGGGGGAAGCTCCTAGCTGAGCTGCCTGTGGGGGTGGAGGGTGTGGAGGTCTCTTGAGGGCCCTCAAAGGATGGGAGTTAGACTGCCAAGATAAGAGACGGGCTGTACAGCAGTGTTGCGCTGTCCTGGCCACAGCTGCCCAGCTCCAATCCTTCTCAGGCCATATGAAGATAATTATGTAGGATGCATATCATCAGCTCGCTCTCCCCATCCAAGTCTCCACCCACCCTGTCCCCCACCATCACAATGACCTCTGGCTGGAGTTGGGCAGCTGTGCCTGGATTTGCTCCTGCCACACCACCTTCCCACCTCTACCTCTGAGGCTCACTGGGCTGCTGCCAGGGTGCCAAAGGTGGGGCGTGGCATCAGTGCCCAGGCCAGGGAATCCCACCAGGCAAACTTTGCCAACTCCCCTCCCAACTCAGGGCATCAGCTTTCCTCTTCTCAGTCTGCTGGCCCAGATGCAAAATTGCTTCTGTACTCTGCCTAGGGTCAGGCACAGCTGGCAGAGTCAGAGGGAGGAGCACGAGCTCTCTGATGGACCCTGCTGCCTTGAGAGCAAGCAGCCTCAGCAGCCAAACCAGCGAGGGTGTGAGAGGGGGAGACTGGTCAAATACGGCCGATGACAGAGAGAATCTGAGCTCAGAAGGAACACTGAGGCAAATGGGCAGGAAATTCTGGCTGAAATCAGAAGGAAAGAGAATCTTGTTCTAGCTTCAGGTTAGCCTAGAACCATGGCCTCACCAGTTGGCAGATGGCACCCCTTCATCGATAAGTGAGGTAGTGGAAAGATCACTAGTCTTACTGACACCATTAAGCTCTCTGACTTATAACCTAAGAACTCAGTTCTCCCAAATGGAATAGTGAAAATTATAATACAAGACCTTCCAGCTGCTGTAGAGATAAAATGAGATCATACAAGGGAAAGTGCTTTGTAAATCGTAAAGAATCATGATGTCCCTGACGCAGGCTGACACAGGCCTCTGTGATGGCACTGAGTTGTGGTAACCTTTTGGTGTCAGATCTGGGGTTATTAAGCCCCCACTTAGCTCTGAGGAACCCTGACACATCCAGTAGGCACTTACCTGCAGCCAGAGGGTGGGAGCAAACTGAAGAGGCCAGCAGAGAGAAATAATAGGGCCCTGGACTGGGGAGTCTGTGCTGTCAAGAGAGATGGGCGCAACCACTCACTTTGGATCACGTCTCCAGGAGAAGGGGTATTTGTGGCCCCCAGAAGTCCTGAACCATCCCACACCTAAGGACAAGAAAAAAAAGTGGTCAGATGTACCCCATGCCCTCTTTGATGGTACCCCAGCTTCCTTGTTCTGAAGTAGACGGTATTCTCTGTGAACAACAGAGGATTCCCAGGGGAAATCTAAGTCCTCAGTGAGTAAAACAGTGCATGGGAGAATGTGCCATTCTCCCTTCAAGCCTCTCTGCTTATGAGCGCCTCAAAAGCTACCACCATCCTATCCCTGGTCCTGAAGTGGTTCATCTCTCCGAGGGTCCACTAACACCTCTCTCTGAGGGTCCTAGATCTCCTTGGACATGTTCAGCCCCAGGCAGGCTCAGAAGAAGGGCAAGGCCCCCAAAAGCAGCCTGAAGAAGCTGCTGCTGACGCTGTCCTCAGTGCTTTGTAGCAGCTGCAGCCTTGGCAATTGGTTGGCCTGGTGGGTGCAATTTCCTACTCCCAGGTGGATCACAGGAGGGAGAGAAATGTCCCTGGGGATGAGGGAGACAAGGAAAAGAGCCAGGGACAGACACAAATGCCACAAGAGCCCAAGGAGTGTCCATCACTGGTCTTTAAGACTTTCTCATGGTCCTAGGCTTCAGTTTCCTCCCCTTGGGCTTCTTTACTTCATTTCCAGGAAAGGAGATGCACAAACACCCCTATCTATTCACCACGAGACCCTGCTCACTGGTCTTAGTTGACTGTTGCTGTACTCAACAAGCCAACAACATGGTCCCCCACCCACCATCATCTGCCTGTTCCCGTTCCTCCCCTGGAAGAGAAGCTGTCAGAGGGCATGTGAGTCTAATGAAAAGGCTTCTGGGTAACCCAGAGGCCACATCTCAGTTCTCTGCTAGAGGAAACTCACAGCCCCAGTCCTTTCACTAATATTTAAGGGAGCCAACCAGATACCAAGCTGGAATACAACATCGGACAAAACCCAGCCCCCGCTTGCCAGGGATACAGACATTTCTCTTCCAGGTCTCTCGGGGCTGTGGGGAGGCTACCCAGAATATCTTTCTCCTACTTCTTGGCGTATCCACATTTTCCACATCCTTCAAGGCCTGGCTTAAATGCTGTCTCCTCTTTGATGCTCTGCATACACAGGCACTCAGCAGGAGTTTCTCCTGCCTCTGAATCTTCATAGTCCTGTTACTCGTACCCCTCTTTGCCATAGCTCTTTCCCCTTGTATTGCACATGTCTCGTATGCCTATTTTCTTTTCTCTCCTAGATACTATGCTTCCTGAGGGCAAAGATTGTCTTACACATTTTCATGTCCCTCACAGCACAGTTCCAGGCATATAACAGGAGCTCAAAAAAATGCTCACAGAATAATTTGATACATTATTCCACTGAAAGATGCTTGTTGGAATAATGAAACCTTGTTTGTGAAGCTGCTGGGGGGGGTTCCTAGTTTGAAAAAAAAAAAGTAAAACTCCTTGTTAGCTTTTCCCAATGAACACAAAACTTGAACTCAAAGCAAGTGGCACAGGATTACAACATAGTCCTTATAACTGTGTGTGTATCTGCCTTAAGCAAATAGAGTTTAGTTCAATACTCAGCTGTTTTTGCATCCTGACATGTGAGTGTCCTCATCCTCTATGAATCTTCAGGAAAGGAAAGTCTTCCCCAATCTGGATTGTGGGGCCTTGCAGGCTCCCTAGGTGCTACATGGTAACACTATAACCTAGACTACAGCTGAAGGGGGGAGATAAGCCTGCCCTGAGCATCCATCTTTGGGAAGGAGACTGGATTTGACCAGCAATAAGGAAGTGACTCCAAAAATTAGGGAAAGGTCTGAGTGGATAAGGAATTTAAAAAGTTACCAGAAATGATGGCTGGGACTTGGAATAGCACTTGCAATGTGCAGGCCCTGTGCTAAAAATATACATGGATTATCACATTTAATCCTCAAAAGCCTGGGGTCATACTGTCATTATCCCCCCTTTTGCAAATGAAGAAATGTAGGCTCAAGAGATGCGGTAACTTTGCCTCAAGTCCCAAACCCAGGTTTCTCTGACTCGAGGTTCTGAGCTGAGATTCTTGCTCAAACCACCCCAGTTCCTCCTTTTCTTTTCTTGCATTTGGGTGCGGGGGCAATGGTTCCCGCACGATGCAAAAATATAAAGCTAGAGATCTCAGGCATGGTCCTCTTCAACCTCCTTATTTTACAGAGAAAGAAACGGGTTCAAGGACATAAAGGGGCTTGTCCCCCAGGTCCCCCAGGGCCAGGAGCTGCCCCGCAACGGCACTGCAACGGGCCCTAGAATTCCAGTGCAAGCTCCCCTTTGCAGACTGGGGAACGGAGCCCCAGAGGGGCTCATCGGAGGCCGAGCGGCTGGAAGTCCGGGGGCGCTGGGGGCCTGCGGGGCGCTGCCTCCCGTTCACCTGCGGCGCGAACCATCCCGCAGGCGGCCCGCGCCCGGCCCGCGCCCCGCGAGTACCTGTGGGCGGCGCGCAGGCCCTCGGCTGGGGCTGACAGGGCGCCGGCGGGCGCCGAGCGAGCGGGGCCTCGCGGGCCCGGGGCCTCCCCGGCCGCTTCGCCTCAGAACGCTCAGGCCCCAGGAGCGCGCGGACAACCGGACGCCGAGGAAAAGTCGGGAGCACCGGTCCCGGGAGGTAAGGCCGGCCCAGCCGCCTCCCCTCAAGCTTCCTACTTTGCCCCATCAGCCTCCTGCCGACGGTCCAAGCCCGAGGGCACCTCAGGTGGAGCGACGCCTCGGGGCCTGGGTGAGTCAAGCGGCTCGGCCCCCAGACGGAGGGGGAGGAGTTCCCATGGAAACAAGAGGAGGCTCTCTGCGCCTGCGCCGACGCGCTGGGTGCGCTGGGAAATGTGGTTTTCCGGCTGTGGCGCGGAGGCCAGAGGAATGGACGCAAGGTGGCGCCCGAGCGTCGCGTTCTGTTCAGAGGTGCCGGGTGCACGGGATCCCTGGTGCTTTTCCGCACAAGGGGCCGCGGAGGCCTCAAAGGTAGTTTCTCGCGGCAGCCGCGGCCCTGAGGCGTCTGGGATGTAGGGTGTAAGGGCGGGTCGCGGCCTCTGGATCGCGCTCAGTTTTGCCGTTTGGAAACTTGTCCTAACGAGCGGCTGCCCTAGCTCCGGGCACAGGGGCAGCCGCGGCGGCGGAGGCGTCTCCCCAGCCGGGGCCGAACCGGACCGGGCAGAGGGCGACCGTTCTGACCGTGGGAGCGGTCCCAGGCTGGAAAGGATGCAGAGGGCTTCCGGTGGCGCGGACGATGTTTCCCGCTGCGAAGAGGCTCAACTGGAGGGTGACCTCGGAGCCCTGCGAAGTCCCTTTTGGGGACTCCGTGAGCCGGGGTCATCCTGACCCTCCCCCTGGAGAGTTCCGAGCAGTGCCGGACCCAGGGCCCGCCTCGGGCGGAACTGTGCAATCTCCTTTTCCGCTCCCGAGTAAGACTCCTGGACTGAGACTATAGAAAGCTAGGTTCTAGTTCAGGTGCCTTAGAGACGCGATTACTTCCTTGGACCTGGATTTCCTTCTTTCTAAAACGGAGGTGATTATAATGCCTTTCCTTTCTACCCCTGGGAGCGTTGCAAGGTTCATATGAGATGACACTGATGTGCAGGCTGCACAGTCCTTTCAAGGCAAGCAGGCGTTCCCATTCGCTGTTAATTGGGGCAATTGCTTTGAAAGACAATTAGGCAGTGCCTCTTAGAATTAAAAATGCCCCTGTCCTTTGCTTCAGCAGCTCTAGCAAATGTCCTACAGATTCAGGAGCTATGTGTGCATAAGAAAGTATATACACGGGTATGTGGTGAATGAAGCATTCTTTGAAATGAAAATCAAAAACCTGTAAACAACTTCAATGCTCACTGATAGATGACCGCAAATAAACAATGGTTTATAAAATGGAATATGCGTGGTTGTTTTTAAATGGAGCAGCTCTTTCTGCATTGATGTGGAAGTCTTCATGACATGAAAAAAATGTCAAAGTGCAGAATAGCAAGTTAATATACTATTATTTTTATTTAAAAAAGAATTTAGACATGCCCTCTCATGTAATTTCCTTCTAATCAGGGATAGAAGTATTAATATCCAGTGTTTCTGTGTTGGTTTGAATTTTCTTTAAATTGTATTTGTTTAAGTAACTCTTAAACATGAAGTTGCATAGAAAGCAATCAGTAGGAATATACAACAGAAAAATAATGGTGGCTATCTGGGAGATGGAAGGATTTTATGAAATGCTTTACAGACTGTTATTTTTATAATCGGAATAGATTTCTGTACATGCATGATTATGTGTGTATGTATATAGGTAAAATAGAATAAAGGGTTGTATACAAAAAAAAGTACACACAAATATATTTGATTACATAAACACGGAGTGTCATTGCCTGTGAAGGGTTGGATGAATGGGTGGGAGACTTATTTTTCATTTTATATCCTTTTTTATTTTTTACTATTTTTTGTTTGCTCCTTTCACAATTTGTGCAAGCTTTTTATAATCATATAGTCCTAATCCTTTAGTCTGCATGCAAATAGTTCCCCCTTCAGCACATGAAGCCACCCAGGCTGCAGGAGGGCAGGGCCTGGCCTCGGCTCCTGTCCTGACACCACCATCCCCACCCTAGCCCCAGCCTAGGGCGACTGAAATGGCAGCCTCTGTGGGAGTCCCAGTTGGCTGGAGGATGGCTAGCAGCCCTGGTGTTCATTCAACAGCAGGGTGGGCTGGCCGAGTGGATCAAGGATCAGAACTGGATCTCTGTACCCCACCTCACAACCCTAGGCAGGCCTCCCATAGACAGGTGCGAACAGTTCCTGTTCCAGAGACATGGGAAGGCTGAATTCTGGCGGGGTGTGCAGAGGCTGTAATTCTAGATGGCAGCCAGGGAGGGGTGCTTAGGGAATTCCCAGTCTAATCCCTTTGCTTTATAGAAAGAAACAGACTCAAGGTGAAGTAACTTGTAAGTGGTAACACCAGGGCGAGGCTCACCCGGTGTTTGGGTTGACACCGGAGCGCTGCTGGGAGTCACCCCAGGTTCTGGGGCGGGTGGGTGGGGGTCCTTCTTAAAACTGCACATGAGGCCTCAACAACGAGAATGTTCAAGAGGAGTTGTGCAACCCCCACGTCCCCAAACCAGAGTAGTGTGTCATAGAGCAGACAAGAGGGCACAGACGTAACACTGAAATTGAGCAGAAGGAACCCCTAGGCAGAAGGGCCGGGGCTCGGTGAAGGTCCTTCTGCCTTAGTGGTGATGGGCTGGCCTGAAAACGCTTCCTTGCCTATCACAGGAGGACGGTGCTTCTCGGGACTCAAAGGGTGCCGGAGAACCACCATTGGGTGTCCAAGAGGAGCGGGAGCGACTGGAACAGGCTTGGTCCTGTCCGGGTGGGCGGTGGCAGCCTCTGCTTCCTCATGGGTAACTCCCTGCACCCGTCCCGACGGAGCCACACACCTGCGCCAGGCATGGCCTGCTCCCTGGCTGACCTGCCTGCGTGGCGGGCACTGACATTTACACAGGCCCTGCCCGGGGAGACGAGGGAGGGAGCACTGGCCTCCCCTCTTGTCCCCACTTTCTCCCTCCTACTCCCCCCACCAACGTACCGCCCCCCAAAACGGGTCAGTCCTGAGACACCTGGGAATTCTGCAGCCGGAGAAGGATCTGACTGACAGCAAGATGGCTCTACCATAAAATTGAAGGGAACTTAATTATGAAAATGTATTTTTATTTCTAAGTACAAAGCCAGATACTATCAAGACTGTGAAAAACTGACTGGCCAGAGGCCATGAAGGACAAAAAAAAGACTCGCTTTGGCCTGGTGCCCGGTGACCCAGTGCAGCGCCGTGGGGGGCCCGAAGGCACCAGCAGAAACCTGGGGTCAGCTGTGAGGTGTGCCCAGGGAGTTTACCTGCCGGCCCGTCAGAGGGGCCCGGCGCACGGCCTCGGAGGCGCCCAGGGCTGGGGGCTGAGGTACCGTCTGCTTTTGGGGTCCACAGGTTCCCTGGCCTGGTTGGCCCCAGAAGAAATGAAGTGGAGCAGGTTATGGGGAGGGAGACAAGGGCCTTCCTGGACTGGCGAACTTGTTTTTATTCCTGTGGCTGCAGGTGAAGGTTTTAGGGCAGGAGTCGAGAGAAACTAGGGTGTTGTTGCCATCCGGCTTTCTACCGCCTCCCCTGTTAGAGAAAGTCCAGGTGGTCGAGGCTCTGAGGCCAAGGCTCTAGGAGGGTGAGGCTGGAGGGCCGGGTCTGGGGACTCAGGAGGAAAGTGTGTGGGCAGAGAGGAGTGAGAAGCGTTTGAGGAGCTGTGGCCTCCGTTTAGTGTCGAGGGGGGCACGGGCTTGTGTGAGGGCTCAGGCCTCACCCTCCTCTCCACTGCCATCCACGCTGGCCTGCCTCACCACCTTCCGGAACCTGGGCGTGGAGGAGCAGCCAGCAGTGCCCGGCTCCGGCTCCAGCTCCTGCTCCTGGAAGGCCTGGGTCCGGCTGGCCACCAGGGCGGCGCTGTGGAGGGCAACCACAGACTGGCGGGACTTCAGGGCAGGCCAGGGCCCCTGGCGGCCCTGCCGGCCCCCCTGGGCCCCTGAGACCCGAGGGCAGGGCTGCGGAGGAGGGTCTTCCTCTGAAGACTCATTTGAAGAGAAAACCTGATGGGTGAGAGTACAGGGAAAAAGAGTCATGGCCAGGGGCTATCTTCTTGTTTTGCCCCATCGTTGAGCACAGAGCCCGGCAAAGGATAGGTGCAAAATGCTTGTTGAATGAGTGCAGAGAAACTGAGCTGCTCGTGGGTCCCAATTCCCTAGGAGGAAAGAGCCCCTCGGCCAGGCCGCCCCTGCCGCCTGCCCCACCCCCTGCCTGCAGCTTCCTTCGGGCCCCCAGAAGCCCTCCTCGGCTCTCCCCTGCACCAGCCACTTCCTTGGGGCCCTCTCCTCCTCCTCCTGCCCCTCTGCCTTTGGTCAGTTGAATGACCACACACAAAACCCTTCTGGGTGCCAGGCCCTGCACAGGGCTGCGTGTTTGCGTGCACCTGGGTGCTGGGTGAGGACAGCCCTGCCTTTGGGAACACCCACACTCCATCCATCCGGCCATCTGTGCCTCCCTGTGTTCCCACACCCAGGGCCACCTCCTCCAGGAAGCTGCCTCCAAATGCTCCTGTTCCCTCTGAGTTCTCCTCCCTCTGGGTCAGCCCCCTTGGCCTTGAGTCATGCATGGGGTGTGGCCCCCTAAGGCAGGTGTCAGCTACTTGTGCCCTGCAGCAACTTGGCACAGAGAGGGGCTAGATCAGTGAATACCTGGGCTTGGTGGATGCTGTGAATCTCTACACCCCATCCTGTGACGTGTTGACCCTCGGATGTGGGAGAGGCCTCAGAGAGCATCTTATCCACCCCCATCCAGAGTAGGACTCACCTCCAGGTTGTCCAGCCCATGACCTTGGGAGGATGCCCTCTCCACGGCGGGGCAGCCCTTCTTTCCTCAGGGGAGACCTGCCTGCACCCTCCCCGCCTGGGCCAGGGGCCGCCCCTTCCCCAGGATCCCAGGACTTCTCTCTAGCCCTCCCTGAGGGGGTGAGCAAGATGCCCAGGATGTGGTCCCTGTCCCTGGGGCTACACCAGGGCAGGCTTGATGCCTGGTGCTGAGAGGTGAGGGGTGGACAGTGTGGAGGGGGCAAGGACCACTTGGGAGACCCTACCTGCGGGGCCCCAGACCAGGCCCAGGTACCCCTGTCCCACCTGAGACCAGCCTCCTTCCCGCCCCAGCCTCACCTCTGGCAGGTCGCCGGCCCCGGAGGCGCTCTCCAGCTCGGAGGGGGCCTCCAGGAGGCTGATGGACCTCATGATCCCTCGGAGGTTGATGCGGGGCCGTGGCCCAGGCTCTCCTCTGGGGGCTGCCTGGCTCTCCTCCAGCTCTATGACCTTTACCTCCCCACTGCCCCCGGGTTCTGGCTGCAGAGGTGCGGACGGCGTGGAGACTTCCGGGGACAGGGGCTCCTCTGGGGAGACCCCACCGGCTTTCTGTTCCCAGACCTGGCTCTGCCGGCTGTGGGGAGGGGGCCCCTGAGTCAGTTTTGAGCAACCCAGCAGCACCCCCCCCCAAACACACACACATGCACACTCCCCCCACTCCCGGCCCCTTCTCTGCACCTGGCCGTCAGGATGCCCTGGTAGGTCTGCAGCTGGCGCAGGAAGCCGGGGTTGGGCCGGGCGATGGGCCGCAGCTCCTGCACGTGGCGCAGGGCCTGCTCCAGGGTCCAGCCGTACTGCTTCATGGCATAGGCGGCCACCGTGGCCGCTGAGCGGCTGACGCCCATCTTGCAGTGGACGAGCACCTGGGTGCCCTGGGCTCTGCGGAGGCAGGACCCAGTTGGCTCACCCGCTCCGTGTCCCCCTTCCCGCGAGGACCCTGCAGTGTGGAGGGAGGGCAGCTGAGGGGCTCCTTAGCAGGAGGGCAGCAAGAGGAGGAAGGAAAGACTAGAGTCAGCAGAGGCAGCAGGGCTGATGGCAGAGTGGGTGGGAGCACAGGGACACGCCCGGGGGCCGCGGGAGCCGGAGGGGCCCGACCTCGCGGCCTCAATGAAGCGGTGGGTCTCCTTCCAGTGGGGCAGCAGCTGCGCTGACTCCTCATCCCAGACGCGCACATTGTGGTAGGTGAAGCTCTCGGGGTAGAAGTTGTCAATCTCCCGGGCCATGTTCAAGATGTGGCTGACCCTGTGCCAGAGGGACCAGGCCAGGCCCACGTGGGCAGGGGCTCTAGGCCTCCTGGTCCTTGGTTAGGAGGGTCGGTCCCCGCGGGTGGAGAACTGAACTGGCTGTGTGCCCCGGGCAGATCACTTGACCTCTCTGGGCTGGAGTTTCCCCACCCAGACCGGGTAGTTGCAGGGGTCAACGGCAACACTAAACCTCAAATTATTCTCTGAAATTAGTTAGAGAATAATTTTCGAGCTAAGCTGAGATTGAGTGGACCTGCAGAGGCCACAGTGGGCTTCCCAGAAGCCCATGGTGTACACCTGACAGGTCCCTAACACCTCTCAGACCGCGGAACCGGGCGCCACCTGGGGAGAGAAGCCTTTTTCTGGTTGGGAAAGGCTGTCCCAGCAATGGTTGCCACTGCCCCTTCATCTCTGCAAGATCGAGGCCCTTTGCTTCTGTTCTTAACTTACAGGGTTGGGGGGCAGGGGGGCCAAGATGGGCCATGGGGTCCTACCCTGTCCCGGCCTGAGAGCCCGCACCAGGGAAACAGCCCTGAGGAACGGAGAGGGAAGGTCTGGGCGGTTCTGAAGCTGGGGGGCAGGGCAGCGAAAGGAGGGGAGGACAGACGGTGGGCAACCCTGAGGACCCCCCCCCACCTGTTTCTCTGCAGCTCCTCCAGGTTGGCTGCATTCCACTCCGAGCCCTGTGGGGAGAGAGACGCTCACTGTCCCCTCCTCCCACCCCCCACTGAGTCCTCACCTCCCGCCCCCCCAGCCTGCAGCTCACCAGGTAGAGGTGGGGGAAGATGCGGGAGGCCCGGTCTTGCTGGGCCACAAGCAGCAGCATGTGGTTGTCGATGAAGTCACGGTAGCGCTGCAGGGGGCAGCCCAGGCGCAGCTCCAGGGCCTGGCGGATCTGCAGGTAGAGGGGTGACCAGGAGGGGACTGGGGGTGGCTCTCAAGGTTCCCTCCTCCCCACCCTCCCCCTGGGCCTCGGAGGTCAGGGAACCGAGCAGGGCAAGGAGAGGAAGGGGCTGGGCTCCCAGGAGGGGGAGGGAGGCTCAGGGTCCCACCTCTTTGGAGGTGACGTTCTCCAGGTCGCTGGTTTCCAGCACATCCCACAGCTCAGCCCGGATGGCCTGCTCCATCTGCTCCTGCTCTGAAGACCTGGGAGCAGAGCTTGTCAGTGAGGGTCCCCTCCCTGCACCACCACCCCCTCTTCCTCTTCTCGCCCCGCACCCAGGCCTTCCACTCCCTGCGCTGACCGGCTGGGCTCGGCAGCAGGGGGCCGCATGGACTCCAGATCGGCCATGGCTGTCCACTCGTTGAGGCAGCTCTGGTCGGAGCTCACTCTCTCCTGGTAGTGGCCGGCCCAGGTGAGGGCACTGCCCCCTGGTACAAGACCACTGCCGAGCGCCGCCTCACATGCCTGGTGCAACACCTGCAGCGTGGCCCTGGGGACAGAGGAGGGGCCAGGTGACACTCCTCCCCGCTGCCCCTGCCCTGCGCCTTCTCCCTGAGAAGATGAGACCCACCACAGCCCTTACCACATGGTCTGGATGGAGATGGGCTTGAAGATTCGGCTCTGCCCACCGGATGTCACGCTGAAGCCCCTGCAGGAGACCACGTGGGGTGGAACAAAACTCCACACCCGGGACCAAGGTTCCTGGGAGGCCCACCTGCCAGCCACCTCACGAGGCTGGTCCTCTGAATAATGTATGTGGCATCTGCACTTCAAACTCATCCCCAACTGCCAGCCATGGGGAGGCTGCGGCCCAGAGAAGTTAGGTGACTTGCCCAGGATCACACAGCGAATCTGAGAGGGAACTGAAAGGAAGCCCCAAGCCCCAGGCTCCCACCCAGCACCCAGCACCCTTGTCACATATGCCACACTTGGTTACTACACACTCCTGGCCCCTCTGGTCCCCTTTCCCACCCCCAGTTGCCTCCTCTTACCCGTCTCCATCTAGGTACACTTGGGTGTCACTCCAGAGGGGCAAGACCAGGCCCAAGGTGCAGCTGGGGGAGCTGGCAAGGGACAGAGGGAAAATCATTGTCCCCCAGCCCCTCTGTTCTTTGTCCCCTCCCTTCCTCTCCCTGCTCTCACCTGCTGTCAGGGAAGTCTACACCCAGGAGGATGGTCTCATCCTGGCTCAGACACTCTCTTGTGGAAACTACCAGCAGGTAGCGGAGCCGAGGGGGCCGGGCTGCCTCCAGCTGGGCGGCCTGGGGAAGATGGGAAGGGGGAGCCCAGGGTCACAGTGGCCCGGGGGACCTTGCTACCCCCACCTGTACACACACCCAAGCATAGAATCGACATTTCCTCTAACAGCCCAACTTTCCCGGATACAAGAGCATGGAATCCAATGGTTCCCAAGCTTTAGATTTCATGGTCCGACAAAATGTAAATTTTTTCTTTTTAAAGGGGGAAGTGTGTGGAAAGCAAAGAAAGAGTGAAACTGACACGGGCTGTCCTTTTCTTATTTCTGCCTAGCAAGGAGATACAAACAACAATAACAAACACTTGCCATCATCAACGTTTCACTAAAGAATTTTTTCATACCAATGAAATATGTAGGATGTGATCTCAAAATAAAGGACGGTGCTTCTGTGGAAGAAATTCAGCTTTATGACACACTCACGGTATCTTCTTTTTCACGTTTTGCCAGGCAGTGAGGTGTCTTCAGAGGCTTCTGGAAACCCCTGAGCTAGTCCTGATGTCCTCCCCTGTACTCCCACTCCACCCCTGGATGCTTGGGTCTTCCCTCCCACCTTCTGTCTGGGCCCCTCCAGCTCGCCAGCCGTCAGTGGGTGCTCGGCGAGCCCTCCCTAACCCGGCCCGTTTGCCGACCACACACATTATCAGAAAGGTCTTCTGTTGGGTGAACAGAAATCTGCCTTGTGCAATCGCCAACTCCTGGACCCAATTTGGCCCCGGGGGCTCACGTGGGACAAGTTTCTCTCATCCTTTTAGAGCCCTCCAGAGACCTCAAGGGACGCCCTGGCCCGGTTATAACATCTCTAGCTGAAACAGCAGGGTCGACGGGATTAGAGTAACCCTTAGGCTCCCCAGGGTGCCCCAGTCCTTATACCATTGCTACACAGACACACTCCACTCCGCCCTCTCCTCTCCCCCCATCCGTCAAGGCACCCCATCCCCTCTGCTTGGTGGAGGGGGCTCTGGAGGGGCCCTCACCAGGCGGATATCGTCCTGGGGCCTCAGGAGCTCCACCATGAGATGCAGGCGCTGCCGCTGCTCCTGCTTCTGGGGACTCTGCGCCCCAGGCCCAAGGTCTGTCTGGTCCCCGGGAGGCTGCTCCTCCCCCGGGGGCTCCTCCGCTGGCTCACCCACGGCCTCGGCTGCATCGCCACTGTCCCCTCCGTCCTGCAGGCCCAGCACCGCCCCGTGGAGCACAGCAAAGCTCTGCCTGGCAGAGGAGTGGGGAACCGTGATGGCCTCGCTTTCCCCTCGGAGCAGTGGTTCTTGAACTTTACTGTGGCAGAACCACCCTAAACAGACCGTTGGGCCCACCTCCAGAGAGCCGGTAGGGCTGGGCTAGAGGCCTGAGAATCTGCATTTCTCACTGGTTCTCGGGGGATGCTGCATGCCCACTTTGAGAACCACTGCCTTGGAGGCCTTCAAAGCCTGTCTTCCCACCTGCCCAACTCAGGAGGTGCTAGAAACTTGCCAGGAGCCCAGGCACAGGTCCTCAGGACAAGTCCTCCCATCCTTCCCTTTGGCCCGTGACACTGGCCTGAGTCAGGGCCCAGGTTGGTGGGGGCAAGAGCACCAAGTGTCCAGGGGAAACGGGAAATCAAAGGCAGACAGGCTGGTTCGGCTGCAAGCCACTCCATAACCACTGGCCGTGCCTGCCGGGAACATTGCCCCACACTTTTCGGCAGCAGGCTTTGCCAGCAAGTCCTCCAGGGGGCCTTCCAGCCCTGACACCTGAGATCTGGGATGGCAGGGGCCAGGCCTGGGGGCTGGTTGGAGGTGTCTGTGTTGGGAAGGGGGGCTCACCGTCGCTGGAGCCGACTTCTCCGCTTGGCCGCTGCGTCCTGCTGGGAAAGCAGTCCCCAGGGGAGAATGAGAGAGTGGGGGTGGGGGGATAGGACTCTTGTCCCCTCCCTGCTCTCAGGGTTGGGGGGTGAGGCTCCTCAGCACTGCCCATTGACCAGAAAAGGTGCCAGATGCAGATTCTCTTCCCGCCTGTCTGCTCCCCAGCTGGAGGCGCTGGGGAAGCCCTGGCTGGGTCCAGGACAGAGAGAGAGCCATGGAGGACTCCCAGGGCTTGGCCCCGATTTTGAGCCGTGAAGTCCGGGAAGGACTCCGCAGGCTGGGCTGGTGCATTGCCTTGAGCCTCAGGACCCCTTCTCCCCTCCAGGCTGACAGTTGGGGGCCCCCTCCACACCCCCCCAGGCTTGAGGGGAGGCTGCCCGTGGGCAGGACGAGTTTCTCCAGGCCCGGCCCGCAGCCAACTGCGTGGGCAGGAGCGCAGCAAAGCCAGACTCACCGCGGGCCCCACAGGCGTGGACTGGCCGCTGGCCGGGGGCGAGCGGCTCACAGTAACCAGAGCCATGGGGCCGGGCCGGGGACACCTGGGCTGGCACCGGGCACGGCCCCCTCCCACAGCCCTACGGACAGTCTCTGGCCCGCGGGACCAGGAAGGAGAGACCGGAGCCACCGGGGCCTGGCACCTCCTCGAGGGCGGCCCTTAAAGGGCCAGATGCCCGCCCAGCCTGGCCGCAGAGCCCACACCGAGCGGCCGCCGCCCCTCCCTTCCCGACGCCTCCGCGGCCGCCCGCCGCGCCCCCGCCCCACAGCCACGCCGGGGGCGGGGCGCAGGTGCCCGGCCTTCCGGGAGGGGCGGGGCCAGAGGAGCCAGCGGCCGGCCGCGTTCCTCCCCGGGGCTCACTCCCCCCTCCCGGGAAGGGCCGGGCCCCGGCCGCCCTGCTCCGCCCAGTCAGGTCTCCTGAGCTCGGCTGTGCGCCTCAACTGTTCTGTCAGGAGCAGGGGGGGCCCAGGGAGGCAGACCCTGCCATCAAAAGGACTTCGCGAGGCTCAGGCAGCGCGGACCTGAAGTCGCCGGGCCCCCACCCTAAACCCGTATTCCCTGCTGGTTGGTCCCCGTACCCCCAGCTTCCACTCGGCACTGATCAAAGCTCCAGAGGCGATCAGGTGGGGATTCAGAAATAATCCGAAGCTCAGAGGGGCTCTGAGGGCAGGGCAGGGCTGAGCCCCGCTTTACAGCTTCGGCAGAGGGACGTGACTCGCCCGGACACTGAGGGGCCGGGAGTCAGGATTCAAACCCAGGTCTGCGGCCCTTGCCCGCGGGGTCTCCCACACCCGCCCGCAGCTTCCACCACCGCCCGCCCATTGAGCAGAGCAAGCTCGCTGCTGACGGTCCCTTTATTTCCTTCTTGGTCTCCGTTGCAAGCCCACCCCCAGGGCTCCAGGCCCCGAGCTCGGCAGCAGACAGTTTATAAATCAATAAATTATAAAAGCGGGAGGGGCCGCGGCCGGGACAAGGCTCCCAGGCCCGGGGGGCTCAGTGCTCCGTGAGCGACAGCCGCAGGATCCGCTGGAAGTCTTCCTCCTCCTGCTGCCCCCGCCGCTCCCTCTCCTCCTGCTCCCGCGAAGACAACTCCAGGGCCAGGCGCAGCTGCTCCTCAAAGCTTGGGGGTGCCGGGGACGGGGGCGTCCGATGAGGGGATCCTGGGCCCTGGGGCTCTGTGGACAGCCGCAGGCTTTCCTGGAGGGCCCTTCCAGGCCAGGGGAGAGGGGAGAGCAGACGCGTGAGCGCCCAGGCTGGGGGCAGGCGGCCTGGGTGCCCGGGCCAGCCGGCTGGAGGAGGGAGCAGACTTAGGGAAAGAGACACGGCGGGGCCCCATCTTCCCATCCCTCATGCCACTTTGGGTGAGAGCGTGGGGTCCTGGGCCCAGCACCTTCCCCACCCCGCCAGCCGGGGGCCAGAGAGCCTGCAGGCGCTCCCGGGCTCACCGCTCCAGCTGAAGCTGCTCCTCATACGCCTCGGGCTGGGGAGGAAGGTGGGCGCCAGGCCGGGCGTTGCTCAGGGCTTCCCAGACGGTCACCTGCAGGCAGCCGGAGCCCCGCGCTGTCACCTCCGCCCGGAGGCCCAGGGGTAGCCCCCCACCCCCACCCCGCCCGCCCCCCACCTGCTCGGCCTCCGTGCCCGCCTCGAGCAGGCTCTGCCGGATGGCGAACTGCAGCAGGTCGTCATCCTCGTCGTGGAGGGGCTCGCTGCGCTCGGCGCCCAGCACGCTGTAGCCCTCGGGCACCTCAAACACCGCGGGGTCCACCTCGCACGGGAAGGGGCTGCCTGCGCAGGCGGCACAAGGGGCCGCGCTCGACGCCGGCGCTGGGGGGCCAGAGAGCCCCGCGGCCGCCCTCCCCCTCCCGCCGGCGGTACCTGACGCTGGGACGGCGGCGCCAGGTGCGGGCACCCACACCGAGCTGAGGGGCTCGTCCCGGCCGCACAGGTTGCTGAAGGTGATGCGGGCGTTGAGCACGTGGAAAAGGGGGATCTCTGCAAGGAGACGCCAAGCCTGACCCCCAGAAAAGAGACACGGAGGTCTGGTCGTCCCCCCCCACCGCCGGGGAGCTGCTCTGAGGGGCCCCCGAGCCCGGGCCCGCCCCCTCACCGATCTTGACCGGGAAGCCAGGTGGGAGGCGCAAGGTGATGAAGTCCCGCAGCTTGGCAAAGTGGGCGTTGCTGATGGCCATGAGGTCGATGATGGGCGTTACCTGGGTGCCCAGGGAGAGCGGATGCTCCTCGCTCAGCCACAGCGTTGCCTTGAACCTGCCCAGCCGACAGTGGGATATGGGTCCCGGAGCTGCCACCCCTCAGCTAAAGCCCACCCTGTCCCAACACCTGCCTTTACCTACTGTGGGTGCCTGGCCTGGGCCTCTGCCCCTCTGCTCAGCCACCCGGCCCACCTCGCCCAGGAGCTTGAGTCCTTCCCCCTGCCTGGGGCCCATGATGAGAAGGGCAGGGGCCCGGCTGGGGCCTTCTGCCTGGGTCCCATCCACAACCCTGTCCTCTTGCTCAGCCCACAGCCAGCCAGCGCCTTGCACCTTGCCAAGTGCCTTTGTGGACAACATGGCCAGCACGGCCTCAGGGAGTCCACAAGGGGTGGCCAGGATGGTGCCCGGCCAGAGGGAGCTTTCACACAACACTGCCATCTATGCCTGCTTGTTAGGCCCTCACGACGCCTGTGCCCCTGGGAAGCTGGTGGGCAAGTATGAATGTTCTCTTTTTATTGATGAAGAAACGAGACTTGCAGGGGACAGATGCTTCCTTGGGCTACCCAGCCAGGAGGCAGCAGGGCTGGGGTCCCCATGCCCGGTCCAGAACCCACCCACATGGCCACGTGCTGGCCCACAGCAGGTGCTCATAAAACTGAACTGAAAACCACACATGGGGTGCTGCTCACTCATTCATCCATCCATCCCTTCATTCATTCACAAGAAAAGAGCGAGCAGTTCTCTGGCCACACCCTAGGCCAGGGACTGGGACCTTGGGGGAGCCAGACGTGGCTCCTGCCCTCAGAAGTGGAGACTAGAAGCCTGCTAGCTGTGTGTGCAGGTCCTCACTTGGGAGACCCCAGGGGTGAGGGGGGTCTGCAAGGGCTTGGGGGGCCAAGGCATGGCCCTGTCTCCCAGGGAAGTCCCTGGCTGGCACCCAGAGCTCACCTCTGTACTTTGCTGGACATCTCAATGGGGCGACCGATGTTCCGGGACTCCAGGCTGAAGTTGGGGTTGAAGTATTCATCGGGGGAAATGGCTGTGGGGTTGGTGGGACTGGCTGCCTGCTGCAGAGGGGTCTGGGTGGGCCCCAGGACCCGGCTTAGCACTCAGGGTGGTACCTGCCCCACCCAGCCGCTGCCCGGCCCCCTGCCCTGCCTTGCCCAGCCCTGCCTTGCCCAGCCCAGCCTCTGCCCAGCCCCTGCTCAGCCCCCTGCTGGGACCCCTGCCCTGCCTTGCCCAGCGCAGCTGCTGCTCAGACCCCTGCTTGGCCCCTTGCTCGGCCCCCTGCCCTGCCTTGTCCAGCCCAGCCACTGCCCGGCCCCCTGCCCAGCCCCCTGCGCAGCTCTGCTAGGCCCCTGCTCACCCCGTTGTGGGAAGAGTGTTGCTGAGCCATGCCGAGGAAGGACTGGAAAGGGGTCTTTCCCCCTGAGAAGGAAGGTGGGAGCTTATGAGGGAATTTGGGCCACTGTTCCCGGCCTGCCTCCTCCCTCCTCCCACCACTCTCCTCCCGTGAGAGCTCTGGGAGAGGGGCAGATGGGAATGGGGAGGCCTCCCAGCTGCTCCTGGGATCCTCTGGCCCCTGCCCCAGCCCAGGCTGACCCCACCACACGTGTGACTGGGCAGCAGGCAGGCGCACCTGGGTTTACCTTTGCTCCTCGACTTGTCCTGATCCGAGAGGTGCTCCGTGCGTGTGCGTGTCACCAGCTCCACGTTGGTGGCACTATACACCTGGGGGGCAAGGGCACATGGGGGAACTGGGGCTCAGAGCCTCGCTGGCACAGGACAGTGTCCTCCTGTCCCCCAGGAAGGACAAGACCTGGCTCCCACAATAGAAGAGGGGGCAGGCAGACCTGAACCCCAGGGAGTCACGGTGAGGAGATGCAGTCTGAAACCCGGGTGGAGGCCCTGCTGTGGGTGACCCCTGGATGCCTGAGGGTGACTCTGCATTCTGGGGTGAGTCCCTGGGCCTCATCTCCCACCCTGAGACCCCACCACTAGCCTCTCCTGCCTTGGCCTCGTAGCCGCTCACGGTTTCCATCTTCTCAGACCGCCAGCCCCAGATACCACATTTGTTCCTGAAACAGACCAAATGGGGGCTGGTGAAGCTTGGCATCCCCTGCACCCTGGCCAAAGCCCTCCCATCCAAGCGTGGTCCCCCACCTCGTGGGCCCCCACCTCACCCGGCCCTGCCTGTCCCACCCCTGGGGACACTTCCCGCTCCGAAAAAATGCAGAGGCCTTGAAGAGGTGCCTGGGCAGCTGGGGACAGAAGTAAAAGAACTGAAACTTAGAGGGTGCTCAGGAATTATTGGTGATGTTGTTAGGTGTAATAATGGTCTCGGGGCTTTGTTAAAAAAATGTCAGAGTCTGTTAGAGTCACGTGCAGGAACAGATCCTGTTGTAATATGACTGATGTTGGGGATGGGCTTTAAAATAGTGAAGGAAGGAAGGAAGGAAGGAAGGAGTTGAGGGAGAATAGATTAAACGAGATTGGTAAATGTTGAAGCTGGGAGATAGATATGTTATATTATTCTTGTCCATAATAAAAAGTTATTATTCTTGTCCATAGTAAAAAGTTAAAAATAGAAGCATGTTTGATTTGACAATAATAGTTGGAAGCGTCAATAACCCCCTTTCGACAATTTACAACTAGACAGAAGATCAACAAGGAAACAGAAGACGTGAACAACACTATAAACCAACTAGACCGGGCAGACGTCTATTGAACACTCCACCCAGCAGCAACGGAATGTACATTCTTCTCAAGCACACGTGGAACTGTCTTCAGAACACCATAAAATAAGCCACAGCAAGTTTACAAGGATAGGAATAATACAAAGTATGTTCTCCAACCACAATGGAATGGAATTAGAAACTAATAGCAGGGAAAATATTGGGAAACTGATAAATAAGTGGAAATTAAACAACACACTTCTAAATAAGCAATGGGACAAAGAAGAAACAAAAAAGAAAATCAGAAATACCTTGAGATGGATGAAAATGAAGACACAACATACCAAAACTATGGGATGTAGCTAAAGTGGTGCTTGGAGGGAAATTTGTAGCTGTAAATGTCTATATTAAGAAAGAAGACATAACTCAAATCAAGAACCTCACCTTCCACCTTGAAACACTGGAAAAAGAAGAGCAAACTAAACTTACAGCAAGCAGAAGAAAATAATAAATAGTAGAGTGAAAATTAATGAAATAGAGAATAGAAAAAAAAATGACAAAAAATCAATGAAATGATAGCTGGTTCATTGAAAAGACAAACAGAATTGACAAACCTTCAGCTACATTGACCAAGAAAAAGAGAAGACTCAAATTACTAGAATAACAAATGAGAAGGGACACTATTATTGATCTAATAGAAATAAAAAGGATTATAAAAGAATACTATAGATAATTGTATGCCAACAAATTGGAAAGCATAGATGAAATGGACAAATTCCTAGAAAGACACAAACTACTGAAATTGACTCAAAGAAATAGATAATCTTAATAGACTTATAACTAACAAAGAGGTTGAATTAGTAATCAAAAAACTGCCCACATGATTTTTCTGTAAACCTACAACTGCTTTACTAAAAAACAAACTACCCACAGAGAAAATCCCAGGCTCAGATGGCTTCATTGCTGAATCCAACCAAACATTTAAAGAAGAATTAGTACCAACTTTTCACAAACTCTTCCAAAAAATAGAAGAGGAGGGGAGAGTTCCCAACTGATTCTGTGAAGCCAGTTATTACTCAGATACCAAAACTAGACAAAGACATCACAAGATAAAGAAACTACAGACCAATATCTATTATGAATATAGATGCAAAAATCCTCAACAAAATACTAGCAGACTGAATCCAGCAGCACATAAACACAATTATACTCCTGACCAACTGGGATTTACCCCAGAAATGCAAGGTTATTCAACATCTGAAAATGAATGATGTAATGCATCAGATTAATAGAATAAAAAACAAAAATCACATGACTGTCTCAATACATGCAGAAAGAGCATTTGACAAACTCCAATACCCTTTCATGATAAAAACACTCAACAAACTTGGAATAGAAGGGAACTCAACCTGATAGAGCGCATCTATAAAAAACACACAGCTAATATCACACTTAATGGTGAAGGGCTGGATGTTTTTTCCCTAAGATCAAGAACAAAACAAGGATGTCTCCTCTCACTATCTCTATTCAACAGTGTACTGAAGGGTCTAGCCAGGGCAATTTGGCAAAACAATAAAATAAAAATTAAAAAAATAAAAAATAAAAAGAAAGAAACAAAAAGACAACCAGGTTAGAAAGAAAGAAGGAAAAGTATCTCTATTTGCAGATGACACGATTTTATACAGGCACACCTCGTTTTATTGCACTTAGCTTTATTGCACTTTACGTATACTGTGCGTTTTACAAATTGAAGATTGGTGGCATCCCTGTGTCGAGCACGTTTATCAGCGCCATTTTTCCAACAGCATGTGCTCACTTCGTGTCTCTGTGTCACATTTTAATTAAGGCATGTACATTAATTTTTGAGGCTTGATGCTATTACTTACTTAAGAGACTATAGTATCGTACAAACATAACTTTTATATGCACTGGGAAACCAAAAAATTCATGTGACTTGCTTTATTGTGGTGGTCTGGAACTGAACCTGCAATATCTGAGGTACGCCTATATATAAAAAATTCAAAGGAAACCACTAAAAGCCATCATCACTAACAAATTCAGTAGTGTTGCAGGATACAAGATCAGTATGTGAAAATCAGTTGTATTTTTATACACTTGCAATGAACAATTCAAAATATGAAATTGAAAAAACAATTCCATTCACAGTAGCATCAGAAAAGAATAAAACACTTAGGAATAAGTTTAACAAAATGTGCTGATTTGAATCTGTTATGTACCCCATAAAAAGCCATTTTCTTTAGGGCAATCTTGGGGGGGGGCAGACCTATTGTGGGTGGAATCTTTTGATTAGGTTGTTACCATGGAGACATGACCCATCCAACTGTGGGTGGGACTTTCTGATTAGATTATTTCCATGGAGATGTGACCCACCCATTCAAGGTGGGTCTTAATTAGTTTACTGGAGTCCTTAAGAGAGCTCAGGGAGAGAGAGAGAGCTCAGAGCCAACACAGACACAGATGCTTGGAGATGCAGACAGAAGGACATTTGGAGATGCTAAGCTAAGAAATGAAGCCCAGAGTTTGCCCTAGAGAAGCTAAGTGAGAACCCACAGACACTTAAAGGTAAGGCCACTGGAATCAGAAGCTGAAATCAACTCAACCCGGGAACAAACGTCCAGCAGACACCAGCCACGTGCCTTCCCAGATGATGGAGGTGTTCCAGACCCCATCAGCCTTTCTTCAGTGAAGGTATCCTCTTCTTGATGCCTTAGTTTGGACACTTTTATGGCCTTAAAACTGAAAATCTGTAACCTAATAAATCCCCTTTATAAAAGCCAATCCATTTCTGGTATATTGCATTCTAGCAGCTTTAGCAAACTGGAACACAAAAAACTGCAAAACTTATACATTGTTGAAAGAACCTAAAGAAGATCTAAATAAATGGAAACACATCCCATGATCATGAACCAGAAAACTTGTTAAGATGTCAGTACTCCCCAAAC
Organism: Choloepus didactylus; assembly: GCF_015220235.1. Taxonomy (NCBI): domain Eukaryota; kingdom Metazoa; phylum Chordata; class Mammalia; order Pilosa; family Megalonychidae; genus Choloepus; species Choloepus didactylus. Next base: position 7,939,268 of record NC_051312.1, read on the forward strand.
CAATTTATAGATTCAACATAATCTCTGTAAGAATCCCAGCTGACTTCTTTGTACAAAATAACAAGCAGTTTCTAAAATTCATATGGAATTGCAAGGAATCCAGAATAGCCCAAACAACTCTGAAATAGAAGAATAAAATGGGAAGACACACACTTCCCAATTTCAAAACTTTATATGAAAGTCATAGCAATCAAGACAGTGTGGTACTGACACAAGACAGACACAGAGATCAGTGGAAGAATCGAGAGTCCAGAAATTAACCCACACATCTACAGGCAATTGATTTTTGTCCCAAAATGCCAAGACCAAGTGTGCCAAAAAAATAGACTCTTCAACAAATGGCACCGAGACAACTAGCTAGCCACATGCAAAAGAATGAAGGTGGAGCCCTACCTCACACCACACACAAAAATTAACTCAAAATGGATCAAAGACCTAAATGTTAACAGCTAAAGCAATAAAACTCTTGGGAGAAATATATAGGGGTAAATTTTTATGACCTTGAATTTGGTAAAGGATTCTTTTTTATGACCACCAAAAGCATGAGCAACAAAAGAAAAAAACTGATAAACTGAACTTCATAAAAAGGAAAACCTTTTGTGTTTCAAAAGATACCTTCGGGAAAGTGAAAAGACAACTCACAGAATTAGAGAAAATATTTGCAAATTATAGATCTGATGGGGATCTAGTCTCCAGAATATAAAAAGAACGCTTACAACTCAATAGGAATAATAATGAGAAATAAATTCAATGTATATATACAAGGAAGACACACAAATGGCCAATAAGTACAGGAAAAGATGCCTAACATCATTAGTCATCAGGGAAATACAAACCAAAACCACAATGAGATACCACTTCACAGCCCCTAGGATGGCTATAATCAGAGAGAGATAATAACAGGTGTGGTCGAAGATCTGGAGAAATCAGAACCTCCTACACAGCCGGTAGGGACGTAAAATGGTGCAGTCACTTTGGAAAACAGTCTGGCAGTTCCTCAAACGGTCAAACACAGTTACCAATGGGTTATGGATGACCCAGCAATTCCACTCCTAGCTACATACCCCCAAAAATTGAAAACAGGTATTTATACCCAAATGTTAATAGCAGCACTATTCACAATAGCCAAAAGGTGGGAACAGCCCAAGTCTGTGACCCGATGAATGGAGAAACAAAAACTGGTATATCTTTATGACAGAATATTACTGAGTCATAAAAAAGAATGAAGTCCTGATACATGCTACAACTTGGATAAACCTTGAAAACATTATGCTAAGTGAAAGAAGCCAGTCCAAAAATTCTACATATTATATGCTTCTATTCATATGAAGGCCCAGGAAAAGGAGATCTACAGTGACAGAAAGTAGATTAGTAGTTGCTTAGGGCTTGGGAGTGGGGGATGGGTATGGGGCAAAGGGGGTGATCCATAAAGGGTACCAGGTTTCTTTTTGAGGAGATGACAATGTTCTACTAAAATTGACTGCAGTGATGGTTGCATATATCAGAATATTCTAAAAACACTGAATTGTACACTTTTCAAGTGGTGAGTTACATGGCAGATAAATTATATCTTAATGAAACTTTTTTTTTAGTGTATCTGAAGTCTGTTATTGGAACTGTGGGCATCTGTTCTCCAAGAAACTGCACTCTTGCTAAAGGGGCAGATTCCTAGGGTACCCATAAAGGACTCTTTGCCCCAGCACAGCCAGGCTAACAAGAAGCCAAGCCCAGGGAGGGACAGTGGCCCTGAACCACAGCCTAAATCCTTGCTTTTAGAGGAAAACATGTGAGGTCAGAGGTTGAGAAACTGGGGACACCCTATCCAACCCCACTCCCCTCCCTGGGAAGACAGTTGCTAGAATACACAGGTACATGATGACTCAAAGGTTGCCAGGGGGCCCCAACCACCCCTGGGCAGTCTGGGTGAGTCCCTGGGCCTGCAGGGACTCTTCCAGTCTGAGCTGCCTCTGGGGAGGGTCACAGCCCCCCAAAGACCTGAACCAGCAGTCTCAAGGACAGGCCTGTCTTCCTCATTGGTGGCTCCTGCCTCCTGCCCCCTGCCCCACCTCACCCACGGTACAGCCATGCCCTGGCTGACCTCTCAAAGGCCACGTTGCGCGTGTCCAGGTGGGTGGAGACGATGGGTGAGGTGAGGCGATTGGCCACGTGCTCCTCGCTGGGCCGCATGGCAGCCAGCAGCGTGTCTGGCTCGTGCAGCGTGAGCCCCAGCGTCTCCGTGTGCACCACCTGCCGGTCGTGGTCCACTTCCATCACCAGGGCCCCCGCCTCTGCCAGCCAGTGTGTGTGGGGGGAGGTTGGGGACAAATCAGAGCCAGGCCCCAGCCACCTGCTGGGTCCCCCTCCATCCCCACCCTCATTTCCCACATCTGGAGAGTGGGACAAAAATGCCATCAACCTTGCAAGCCACCGGAGACTCTGCAGCCTCCAGCCAGAGATGTGCCCGCTGCCCCCCACCTGCAGCCCTCTCACCCAGCGAGGCCACCGGACGCACCCTGGCCCCTGAAGATGAAGCTCCTGCGACCGCGCTGCCAGGTCATGTGCTCAAAGCCCAGGAGGCTGGTGTCCACCCGCAGGCTCTCACCGCGCTTCCACACGCGGTACACGTCGCTCGGGCACATCTTGGACACGAGGGGCACTGCCGGGGGCACTGAGGTCACTGGGATTCTTCTCCAAAGCCCATGCCAAGCCCCTGGGAGCTGAGCGGCCCCCACTCACCCCAGCTGGTGAACTCCCACTTCATCTCCACGTAGAAATCAGGGGCCTGTGACAGATCAGACCGCCTGTCAGGGCCCTGGCAGTGGGCGTGTTCAAGTCCTGTCCAGGAAAGGTGGGCCACGTGGGGATCTGAGAAGGCCTGCGAGCCATGAGGTTGCCAGTACCTGGAGGCCTGGTGGCCCCAGCACACTTCCAGAAGGGTGGTGGGCAGTGCTTGCCATGGTGCTGGACATTGGCCTAGACTCCCTAGGGAGTCAGCATGGAACCAGAAGCCCAAGGCCTAAAGCTGTGGTGTGAGCTTTCTGGTGCCAGGGGACCCTCGATGCTGACAACAGCTTTCCTTCTAAAGGGCATGATTTCATTCACATGGGCCTGGAAGCCTCTCTTCCCTACCTGACCCTGGGCTCGGGTAAAGACAGCTGGCCCTTGTCAACTGTGGCAGGAAAGCACACTGCCCAGGATGACCAGATGGCCCCTGTCAGGGACCCCCACCCCACTTATGGACCACACCTCTGGGCCCTGATGTACCTGGCGGAGTTTGTTGAGCAGTTCCGGGATGCCAGCCAGCCGCTGTGTGGCCCGCTGGTAGTCCCGATACTGGAGCACCAGCTGCACCATCTCAGGATCTCCAGTGCTGACCGCCTCCTGCAGGACTGGGGAGCACCAGGCCGCTGAGCGAGGCCCTCTGAGGAACCCCAGCCTGAATGCTCACCCCCACCCAGCTATCCCGCCGCCATCCTCGGGGCAGCCCGGGTGCCCTTCCTGTACCTGCCCAGCCCTGGCGGCTCTCCTTGCCCACGTCGGCATTGTGCCGGAGGAGGACTCTCACGGACTCCAGGTTCCCCAGGGACACGGCCAGTTCCAGGGGTGTCCGTCCCCGGGGGTCCTCCTCTTCAATGTCATGCTGGAGGAGACGGGACACTCAGCACAGGGTGAGAGGCGAGGCTGAGGCATGGCGGGGAATCACTGCAGGAAATATGGAGGGCAGACAGGCCCGGGGAACCGCGGGGGGTGGCGGGGAGGGGGAGGGGACGGTGGGAGGGGCGGAGCTGGGGGCCTGGGGCGACCCCTGCCAGGCCAAGGCGGAGTTTGGACCTGCCTGGGGACCAGGGCCCGGGTTCTTGTCCTCATCCTGGCCCGGGGGTGAGGGGTGGGGGTAGGGAGTGAGTGACGCGAGTTCGGGGGCTTGATGCCGAGTGAGGCGGGTTGGCGCCCAGGGCAAGGCCCGGCGCTGGGCGATGGGGCCAGACGCTCCGGCACGAGGGACAGGTGACCTGCGCTTCCGATGGGGCCGGGGCTGGGGGAGCCGGGATGAGGCTGCGGAGCCGAGCAGGGGCGGGCGGCCTCCAGGAGGGGCCCCCAGTTTGCGTGGGGGGGGGGCCTGGAGGACAGGGCGGGCTCCCCGGCGGGGCCTCACCTGGCGGCTGTGCAGCGCGGCCTCCAGCTCGCGGTGCCGGTTCGCCCACACCAGCCGGTGCAGCGGGAAGGTGGGGTCCGGGCCGGCCATGCTGGGCCTCAGCGCTGCATCCCGGGCGCGGTGGGGGCGGCCCGGCCCGGCCTCGGCTTCGGGCCCGCCGCCGGCCCCCTCGCCTCGGCTCCGCACCCGGCCCGAGCTGCACCCACCGCGGCCCCCGAGGCCTCAGAGGCTGAGGCGCAGACGGGCGGGAGGGCGGGGCGGGGGGCGGGAGGGAGGGGCCGCGCGGGACGGGGCGGGGCGTCAGACCGCGCGCCCCCTCCCCTCCAGCCGCCATGGCAACCGCCGCCGGACCTGCGCGCGCCGGGGGCGTGCGGGGGGCGCTGCCCCGCCGCCATGGCAACCGCGCGCGCCAGGGGAGAAGCCCGGCGGGGCCTGGCTGCAGCTCCGCCCGCGGCCTGCAGGGGGCGCCTCAGGCCATGCGCAGACCCCTCCCGCGAGTCCGGAAGGCGGAGGGGGGGCGTGGGGGCGGGGCGTCTCGGCTGGGGGCGGGGACGAGCCCCCGGGACGTGCGCGCGCACCGCGCTCCTGAGGCCTGTGCACAGCCGGCCTCTCCCCGCAGACCCCTGTAGGTGTCCCCGCCTTCTCCCCTAGTTCCCGCGGGCCCCGACCTTTCGGCTTTGCCGATGTGTGCGGTGAGGTGAGGGTGCTGGCTCCCCTCCCCACCACGCCGGGCAGGACCGAGCGCCCAGCTTGGAGAGGGGCGACGAGCCGATGGTCCTAAATGCTGGCCAGCTTGTCATGAAGTGCTTTCCCCCTGGGGACCAGGGATCTGGAGGCCGCCACACCGCGAGCTGGGGGCCCGGCGATGCGGAGAGGCGACCCTTGCCCCTGGAGTCAGGGATGGGGGTACTGTGGGGGTAGAGGTGGGTTGTGGGGAGCAGGCCCTGGGCAGCACCGGGGCTTTCCTGGTGCAGAACGATCTTGGTGAACGGCCGCCGTGGTCCACCGCAGGCAGCCCTTTTGCAGAGGCTGCACTTCGCCCCAGGGAGAGGAAGGAGGGTTTCGTTTCGAAATCAGGGCCGGCCCCTCCACCCACACAGAAACCGGGTGCGGGCCTCAGGCAGCCTAGTTCCGGGTTGTGGGCCGGCCTGGGTGCAGAGCAGCTGCTAGGCTGAAGCTTGACCAAGGCTGACCCTCCGGTCTCAGTTTCCCCATTTGTAAAATGCACAAATTACCAGATAATGCCATCTAGACGGGCTGCTAGCTCAAGAGTGTTAGGACTATGGTCTGAAGCCACCTCCTGCCCAAGGTTGCCCTCTTTTCTGAGCCTCTAGGCTAGGAGGTCTCTGGTTGCCATGTTTATTCCACCCTCCCATTGGTGGGCAGGTGGCCCCTGTGCCATCTAGAGTCACTTTGCCACCCCCTGAACATTCCCCCAGCCTCTCAGTGTTACCAGGTCCTCTGTAGCATCCTGGGGACTGTGGCAGTTCACTGGTCTCTGAATGCCCAGAACCCTAAAAACAGCTGTCTCTCACCTCTGTCTCCCTTAAAAGGGCCATCCCTCTCTCCCCAGTCCTCTTCAAACCCCAGTCTAAGGAGACTGTCTCAGGGCCATCATCTCCCAAAGTCTGCAGCATGCCATGACTCCCTGCCAGCCGTGACACCTCCTTCTCAACCCTTTTCCAGGGCCCCCCTCTCCCTCCATGCCTCCCCAATTGGGCTTCTCCCAGTCCGAAAGCCCACTTGTTCACACCATCCCTCTGGTGCCACCTCCAGGCCTAGGACGTCGGTTCCCAGAGGTCCCATGCTGTCCCCCTCAGCGTCTCCAGACCCAAATCCAGCCACATTCGCCCTCCTCCCCTGCTGCCCAGCTGTCTTGCCTCTGCAAATGGTAGCACAGAACCCCCATCACCCGGCTCCGGCTTGCACCAGCTTGGACCCCTAAGTCCTGTCTACGTGGCCTGTGTCTCCCTCCACTGCCACCATCCCATGGCAACCCTTCCCTGGCCACATGACTTCCTGCCGCTCCTCCCTCCGTGCAGCCTGCACGCAGTAATCAGTGTCTGGTTTGGGGGCAGCTCTCATCACCCCCAGCCCCCATCATGAGCCTTCCCTAACTACCTAGAGCCCACGGACTAAAGCCCAGGCTCTGGGCCCATCCACGTCTTCAGGCAGTGTGCTCTGCTAGGCTGGCCCTGGCATTCAGGACCTCGGGCACTGTGGCTTCTTCCCCAGGTGCTCTTGCCACTCTGAGCCGCCCCTCATGGCTGCCTGGCCCTCCCCTTCATCAGACACAACCCCCACCTCCCCATGCTGGGGGCCCAGCTCAGATGCCACTTCCCCCGAATCCTTGGAACACACCCCCAGCAGCCTGCCTCCTCCATTTGCCCCTTGTCCTCAGCCGGGAGACCCCAGCCTTGCCAGCAGGGCCCTGCATGGGTAGCCAGCCGGTGATGCACACCTGCTGGGTCACCCCTGGGGGCCCCTGCCTGGGGCCGCATACTGAGAGCAGGGGGGAGGCAAAGTGAGTAAGGGCCCAGGGGTGGTGGTGCGGCCTGGAGGGTGGAGGGCCTGGGTACAGTGGCTGCCTGGCAGGCGGGCGGCATTCAGGGAGGCCGAGAGGGTCCCAGCCCGTCCCGGGTGTGACAGCAGCACTGCCGGGGCCCTGAGAAGACACTGTCCGCCCCCAGAGCAGCTGGGGGGACAGGCACCGTGCAGCCACTGAGGGTGGGAGGATGGGCCAGCTGGGGGTGCCGGTGGAGGGGACCCAGCCCCCAAGCCCCTCCCCCAGGCCAGCCCAGCAGAGGAGGGGAAGCGGGTCCCAGGAAGACTCTGACACAACAGGGAGTCAGGCACCATTTTTTATAAAAACGCATAGTCTCATTTTCCACTCTTTAAAATCACATTCAAAATTCGGCAAAGAAACGCACTGGGGAGTGAGAAGATGGGAGGGGGAGGGCGCGCCAACCCAGCCCCGGGGGAGAGGGCGCGACGCCACGCACGGCAGCGCGACTGGCACGAGGGGGCATGCGGCGAGGGGCGCCCTGTGGGCCGTGGCACTGACGGGGGTGGGGGGATAGGGACAGATAGCCTGGGAGGGGCACGCTGACAGAGCAGGGCAACTGCTGCCCCCTGGCCGCCCTGGGCTGGCCCCCCGGTGGTCCTGTGGGGGGCACCTGGGGACCAGGCCAGGCCAGTTTGGCACAATCTGCAATCACCCTTCTGTGGTCCCTGCACTGGGCCTCAGGGTGGGAGGGCTGGGGGTGGGGGGCTCCCGGCCGAGCCCCACGGTGTCCAAGGCAGGGGGGAACGGAGGTGGGGTGGGGGGACCGGAGCCAAGGAGCCCAAGTCTCTGGGAAGCCTCGGGGGGCGAGGGAGCCCCAGGCCTTCTCCTCCCCAACTGGCAAGAGGGCAGGGCGGTGTCGTCCAGAGCTCAGGGGCTGCTGAGGGCGCGCCGGGAGGGGCCACGGCAGGAAGATTCCAGTAGCATCCCTGTTCCGGGCCCTCCCCTGGGACGGGGCTGCGGCCGCCCCGCTGAGCCCATGGGCGCAGAGCTCAGCCCCCGGAGGCTGACTGAGGTGGCCCGGCTCCTGGGGCATCGCCACCAGGGGCCACTGCTCTCCCCTCCCCAGGAAGACGCTGGGGGTCAGGGCAGGGGGGTGGCGGGCAGGGGCTGGCTTGGTGGCAGCAGGAGCCGAGGCAAGCGGGACCCTCCCCGGGGGGGGGGGGTGCTGGGCCAGGCAGTGGGGGGGCCACAGGGAATCACGATAATTACAAAATAAAACCTTTTTCCGCTTTGCGGGAAAACAAATAATAAAAATTCGACAAAATAAATTAGAGGTTTATAAAAGGTGGGCGGGCGGGTCAGAGGCCGTTGGCGCTGCCGCGCTGGATCAGCGGCACCTTGCTGAGCTCCACCACGGGCGAGCGCGGCTTGTTCTTCATTTTGGGTACCCGCTGGACCAGCTGCTGCGCCTCGCGGTAGGCGTCCCGCAGCTCCTTCTTCCACTGCACCAGCTCGGGGTCGCTCTGCCACACCCGCAGCCCGTCAGGAGGGGCCCCCGTCTGCCCACCCCCCCAGACCCCCACCCCAACCCCTCCACCCTGGGCCCCCACCCGCCCACCCCAGGCCCCCACTCACGTCGCACTGCAGGACGAACTGCTTCCCGCCGCGGATCTTGAGCAGGAGACACTTACGCTCCTTGATCTGCGTCTCCTCCACGGCCTGGATCTCCTCCATGGTCAGCAGGCTCTGCTGCAGGGCCGCGGAGGGGACGGTGAGGGCGCGGGCCCGGGGGTCAGCCTCCCCCCACTGCCCCCCATGCCTGCTCCCACTCCTTACCGGGGCCTCGCCCTCGCCCCGCCACTCCAACCTGTTGGGGAACAGGTAGAAGTACCGCCGCTGCCACTGGGTCAGGAAGGGGTTGCCCAGCTTGGACATGTAGCCGTGCATGATGCAGTCCTTGCCCGAGGCGTAGTCTGCCCGGGGAGAGCGAGAGGTCCACTCAGCCGCCCGGCCCGGCCCGGGCTAAAGCTGGGACCCTGGGCAAGCCCCTCACGCTGAGCCTGTGTCCTCCTCGCTAAGTGGCTAGCGGGCCCGGAGCCCCCTCACCGTCCTCGTGGCCCAGCTGCTTGTTCTTGGCTTTCTTGCGGGCCTCCAGCCGGTCTGTCTCGGCGTTGACGGTGTCAAAGACGGTCTCTGCCACCTCCTGCTGCCACCGCTCCGAGATGGTGAGAGGGAAGTTGCGGTAGAGCTCCTGGTCGCTGTCCAGCAACTTCACCCCGACAGACGGGGCAGGGACAAACAGACAGACACACAGGGAGGTTCCGGAACATCCATCACCACAGGTCTGCCTGGAGCCCAGCCCGGGGAGCTGGCAGGGCTGGCACAGGGGCTCCGGGGACAGAGGGGCTCAAGTGTGAGGGACAGGCCAGGCCCGGTACCTTGATCCCTTTTGTGTCCTCCTCATCGAAGGAGCCAATGTCAAAGGCGTCGGCCGCATTCACCTCCCCTCGTGGGGGGATCAGCGGGGGAGGGTACTGCAGAAGAAGCAGGGTTGGGGTTAGCATTGGGGGAGGGGCTGCAGGGCGCACCCCCTGGCCCCGGCCATGTTACCTTCTGCAGGAACACCATCTGCCAGTCCAGGGAGCGGAAGAAGGGGCTCTCCTTTACCTCCTGAGCCCTGTGGGGAGATGCTGGTTACGGGGGGCTGGACTGCCCCACCCTGGGGGCCAGGTGGCCCGGGTTTAAATCCTAGTTCCGCCACCTTCTGACTGTGCCACCTTGCACAGGTTCCTTAAACACAAGCCTGTAGCCACACCTCTAAATAGGGAAAACAGCATTTCCTACATCACAGGGTTGTAGGGGTTTTAAAACTCGGAAAAATCAAGGTACTGGGCCTGGCCTGGCCTCTGGCACCTGCTGCTCCTGCTCGCGTGGACCCTTAATGCTGCAAAGCTGCGGTCGTTATCATCATCCTCACCATCCCAGCTATGGGTCCCCTAGAAGCCTGGCCCCTGCTGGCTCCGGCAGCTCTGCCTGCAGGCAGCCACCGCACCGAGAACACTGGACAGGGCTGTCAGTGCCCCCACTTGTGAGAGCCTCAAAGGAGGCCGGGACTCAGCCCGTGTCCTCAGGGGAGGCCAGGTCGGACAGGTTGGCTTGGTGGCCCACTGGAGAAGCCAGACCCCGCAGCGCCCCCGCAGCCCCGGGCCTTGGCACTCACCCTCGGCCCAGGCAGCCCAGTCTCCGGCTGACCTCCCTCTGCAGCAGACCCTCCAGCAAGGAGCGCAGCTCGGGGGAGAAGGAGTCGGGCAGCTCCACGGCCTGTGGGGAAGAGGATGGGCCTCTGGCGGTGGGGGGACCAGGGTCCCCAGCCCTCAGCTTCCCAGAGACTCCACCCCAGTCATGCTACGACTGCACAGGGAGGGGACGGTCTGTGGGGCAGGGGTCTCAGTGCCCCTGAGGCCACAGTGGGGATCAGCGGCCCAACACCCTGGCTGCTGAGCTGAGAACCAAGCACCCGGGTCCCAGGCCCCAGCATGGCTCCACCGGCCCGGGACCCCACACTCACCATGGTCAACGTCATGCGGTCGATCTCGTGCTTGTCTTTGGTCTTGTGCTGCCGGAAGGGGCTGTGCCTGGGTGACAGAGGCCGAAGCCCCAGGTCAGGGGACAGGGATGGGGAAACTGAGGCAGCAGTGAGAACGATCCTTGCCCAAAGCCAGGGACAGTGCCACCCTAACACCTGGGCAGCTCTGGGGTGGCCCGGGGAAGAGCCTCTCTCTGCCCCACTCACCCCCGGAGCAGCTTGAAGAGCATGCAGCCCAGGGAGAACCAGTCGGCGCTGCTGTCGTAGGCCACGCCCTTCTGCAGGACCTCGGGGGCCATGTACCCGTGTGTGCCCCTGCGGGGGGCAAGGTGCCGTGAGGTGGGGGGGTTGTAGACGGGAAGGGGGGGTTCGCTGGGGCGGGAGGGACACTAACACGCTAGCGTGGGGCTTCTTCTTGGAGAAGTCGCAGGCCAGGCCCAGGTCCGAGATCCGCACGTGGCCGTGCTCGTCCAGCAGGATGTTGGCCGGCTGTGGGGGAGGCCAAGGTGAAAAGTCGCCCGGGCCGCAGGGGTCTGCTGCGGGCCGGGCAGGGGCCAGCCGGGTCCCTGCCAGGGCTCCGGAGGCTTGAGGGCACCCAAGGAAACGACCCTGGGCTGGCAGGGAGGGGGTGCTTTTCCTGTCCCCCAGTCATAACCTGAACCCTGAAAATGGCTCCAGGAGGGAAGGAGAGTGAAGAGGGGAGGAGTCGGGCCAGGTGAGCCCCGAGAGGAGGGTGGGGGAGGCCGGGGGCGGGGCCAGCGGCAGTGGGCGGGGCCCTCACCTTCAGGTCCCGGTAGACTACGAAGCGGTTGTGCATGTGCTCCAAGCCCAGGATGATTTCCGCGGCGTAGAAGCGCATGTCGGCCTCGGAGAAGACCCCGTGCTGGGACAGGTGGTAGTGCAGGTCCCCGCCTGAGGAAGGCAGCCCCGCGGGGTCGCTCAGCTCCGGCCCCGGCCCCACCCGCGCACCCCCAGGGGCCAGGCCCCGCGCTGCAGAGACCCACCGTTCATGAGATCCAGGATGAAGCTGAGCTTGTCGGGCGTGTGGAAGGCGTAGGACATGCAGACGATGAACGGGCAGTCCTAGGAGGGCACGGCCGGCCTTCAGCGGAGTCTGCCCAGGGTCCCCGCGCTCTGGCCCCCCACCCCGGGCCCTGCCCAGCTCACCCCGGTGCTGACGAGGGACAGCATGATGCGCTCGTTCAGGGCCAGGGTCTCCCCCTGCTTCATCTTGATGCGCTTCTTGTCCAGACACTTCATGGCGTACCTGCCGTGGGGCGGGGAAGGGAGGGACGGCGGCGGGTCAGTCTGTCCACACACCCCTGCAGTGCAGAGCCCCGGGCCTGCCCCTGGGGGGCCGGGTGCATGGCTCTTGTGGGGCAAAAGGAGACCCCAGTACAAGTGTAAGAAACAAATCAGAGACACAGCGGGTGGGAAAGGGCGCCGGTGGGTGGGAGTGCAGGCTGTGCCAGGAGGGGCAGCAGCACAAGCAGGGCCTGGGGAGGAGCCAGGGGCATGGGGGGAGGAGCCAGGGGCATGGGGGGAGGAGCCAGGGGCATGGGGGGAGGACCCAAAGGCATGGTGGGAGGGGCCAGAGTGTGGGGGAGCAGCCAGAGGCGTGGTGGGAGGGGCCAGGGTGTGGGGGAGGAGCCAGGGGCGTGGTGGGAGGTGCCAGGGTGTGGGGGAGGAGCCAGGGGCGTGGAGGGAGCGCACAGCCTTCGCGGAGGAGGCACCAGCCTGCTGCCCCAGCTACCAGGGCCTCCCGGGCGCCAGGCAACGACCCCCCCGGAAGCCCTTCCCAGGGGGTGCTCTGGGCCTTCAGGGCCCTCCAGGGGCCCCTCCCCTCTCTCAGGCACCCCACCAAGGGCCAGCTGGGTGGGGTGCGCACATCTTGCCTGTGTCGGCCTTCCGGCACCCGTAGACCTCCCCGAAGCCCCCGCGCCCAATGATGCGGTGCACGCTGAAGTCATTCATGGTCAGCTGTGGGGTGGGGTGGGGGACCAGTGGGGTCACTGCAGGGGAATGCCCACCCCCAGCCAGGGCCCCCTCACCTGCATCCTTCCCTGGGCAGCACAGGCCCACCCCACCCCACCCCAACCCGACAGGCCTCAGCCAGAGACCCCCTCACCATCCAGGCACCGGCCCCCAGCCATCGGCCCCCAGAAGACAGAAGGACAGCCCCCCCCACCTCCCGCCCTGGCCAGCCCACGGGTCTCCGCTCCATGGAAAACAATAACAGGGTGCTGGTGCCCCACACCTGCCCTGTCCCACTCACGTGGATGTTGAGCTCCACGTTCTTCCACTGGCAAAACCGGGTGAATTTATCACTGTAAGGAAAGAGCCTCAGGAGCTGGACGGAGCTGGGCTGGGTGCCAGGCCCGCCACCCCACCACCATTCCCCAGGGCCCTCTCTGGGAAGGTGTGGAAGCACCCCGAGCCTCAGTTTCCCCTTCTGGGATGGCCTTGGGAACCATGTGCGCAGGTGCTGCCCACCCAGGACAGCCAGGCTGGATTCGGGTGCCCCCGCGTGGGCCTCTGCCACCTATTCTGGGCTCCTGCCGAGAGCAGAGAAGCTAGAGAAGGGGTTGCCCAGTCTGCCAGGCTCTTCCTGTCCCCGCTTGCACACCTCTGGTGACAGAGAGCTCACTCCCTGTGAAACAACCTGCTCCATGGCCGGGAAAATCCTGACCCTGGGAAAATCCACCCACCCCTCCAGCCCCACCCCGAGCCCAGCAGGGTCCCAGACGGTCCATGGGAGGGAAAGATGCCCAGGTGGGCCCGGGACAGGCAGGAGTGTGCAGGAGGAAATGACCGGACCAGTCTCGGGGCCCCCAGCTCAGGCCCACGGCAGGCTGGCGACTCTCCTCCGAGTGGGCTCTCCCCACCCTTCCTCTCCGCTCTGTCCCAGCTCTCACCTCTCAATGAACTTCTGGAACACATCCCCTTGGAGGTTGTGACAAATCTCTTCGATGTAGGGCTGAGGGAGAAAGCTGCACGCTGACGGCAGAGCCCCTTGGGGCAAAGGCCAGTCCCCCACCCCAGCTCCTGGACCCGGGGCTGCCCAAGGGGGCAAGGGAGGCTGGGGCAGGGCCCAGGGTGCCGTGGCGGGGGGCACCTGGACACACACCTGGAAGAGATCTGGAGGCACCAGCTTCTTCACCAGGTGGCCCTGGACGTGCTCCGTGGCACTTTTTGAGAAGGGCTGGGGGGACAGAGGCGGCCGTGAGCCCTCAGCAGAGGTCCTCTCGCCCCCGCCTGGCCTGAGGCCCACTGCCCAGGGGACACTCACGTGCGAGCAGGCCAGCAGCTCCTTCATGATGTACGAGTCGAAGATCTCCCGGCTGCGCACCCAGCGCTCCTCCTCGGTCTCCAGCTTCTCGTATTTCTTGATCTAGAGGCGAGATTCCCGGGGTGGTTTGGGGCCCAGCCGGCACTGGGGGCGTAAGCAGCCCGGCCCCGGCCCGCCCCAGCCCCCGCCGGCCGCCCAGCGCGGGGGGCAGGGTCCCACCTCACCTCCTCGTAGAACTCCACCAAGGGCTTGGCCTCCTCCAGGTGGTGCAGGCAGAAATCCCTGAAGAGCAGGTACCCTGCAAGCAGAGCCACACCCCTCACTGGGACACCCCCATCTCTGAGGCGTGGGCCTGGCCAAGGAGGCAGCTCTAAGGCTGTGCCAACTCGAGGGTTCTCGGGCTGGGATTCAGGGCCTCTGTGTCTCCAACCTTTCCTGGGAGCTAACTCCCCAGATAGTGGCTGGAGAGCGATGGAGCCCCCGTGGGGCAGCGGGGCTGGCGCGGGGGTCACCAGGCCCCCACTGGCTCCCCGACCGCAGTCCTACGCCCTGGCCTGCCCCAGGAGGCACCACCAGCACCCGGGCGGGCTGCAGCCTGGTGCAGGGAGGTTATGTCTGAGGGGCTCCCCGATGCTCCATGCCCCCAATGCCAGGTCAGGTGTGGCCCAGGGGAGGAAGGTGTGGAGGGCGAGGCTGGCTCCCGAGGGCAGACAAAACCTGCTCTCTGGTCCTCATCTGCTCCCTCCATCAGCTGAGAAACAGGCAGACCAGAGGGAGGGCCCAGCTGGGGAAACTGAGGCTCGAGGAGGTACGTCAGGGAGGCAGTGTGTGGCCGAGGCACGACCGGAACTCAGAGCCGCTCTGCCCACTGCAGGTCCCTGAGAAGCTGGGGCTGGGTGGGCCGAGGGCTCAGAGCAGGGGGAATGAGGTCACGGGCAGCTGGGGGCAGGCAGAGCTGAGGTGGCTGCGGGAAGGGACACAGGAGAGCCCGGGACAGGCCTGTCCTCACCCCTCCTGGGCAGGGGGGCCTGGAGCTGGCCCCAGAGCAGCCTGCTGGAGGGTAAAGTGGGGCCGAGGGGTGGCCCCCACTCTCCCCTTGGCTTCCGGCCCACCAGGGCTGCCCAGGCTCAGAAGAGGGGCCTCCGATGCCTCCCTGGGAGAACCACCCTGGGCCATCAATGCCCTCCACTGCCTGGGCACTTCTGCCAGCACCTGTGGCCACCGTTTCTGGTAAGCGGGGCCTGGCCTTTCACCACGGGGCCTTTGAGTAACTGGTGCACGGGGCTTCACAGTGGACTGACATTATCCCCACCCTCCAGTGGCCCCTGGGGCTCGTGAGTCTTCTTTCCCAGGTGAAGACATGGACAGGCACAGAGAGGGGAAGCGATTTGCCCAAGGTCACACAGCACAGGCAGGGGACCCAAAGTGCGTGTTTCCTGCCCTGACATGCCGGCTCCCCAGGCTGAGCTCCCACCCAGAAACCTCGCTGCTGCCATCGGAGCTGCCACCCCGCTCTCCGGGGGGTTAGATCAGAGCCCCGTGGGCTAGAGCCCGCAGCTGAGTCTGTGGCGTGACACAAAGGTGGCGGGCACCGCGGGAGGGTGAGGGCCGGGCCAGGGCCGCTGGCGGGTGGTGGGGGCGGGCGGCGGGCCAACCACAGCTCCGGGCAGGCCCCACAGGAAGGGGCGGGCTCCTTCCTGTCGGCTCTACCAACGGCCCCGAGCAGCTGCGGCCTGGGCCAAGGGGAAGCTGCAACTCTCAAAAACAAAAACCCCAAAGGAGGAACTTCCCTGGTGGCCCTGGAGACCGCTGGCCCCCACGTCCCCTCCTCAGGGCTTGCGGGGCCCCTGGGCCTACAGCCAGGGGCTGGGAGGCCCGACAGGTCATAGGGGTCACAGCCCCGAGCTGCCCCTGCTGCCCCCCAGGGGTCTCGCTGGCTCCCCTGGCCCTCCATGGATGTGGGGGTCAAACCTCCTGGGACAGGTGCACACGGCCCAGGTGGCTGCAGAGGCAGGGGGGTAAATCGCCCTGGGGTCCTCCTGCCCCCACACCCCAGCAAGGGCAGCTGTGGCGGGAAGCCTGCGGGCTGCACGGCTGCCCTCCTGACTCACCCAGCTTCTGTGAGAAGATCTTCTCGAAGGTTACCTCGGTGCGGTCCTCCAGATACTTCTGCATGACGCTGCGGATGCTGTGGCGGGGAGGAGGTGCAGGTGGCCAGGGGGTCCCGTCAGGGCCGCAAGCCCCTCGCTACCCTGTCGCCCTGCAAGCCGCCACCTCACCCTCCAAATGCAGCCAGGGAGGCTGGAGGGCCCTGCTGGGGATGGCCCCGTCCCTCCAGGGAGGCAGGCCACCCCTCAGGCCACTCATGCATTCCTGACCCCGGCTGACCCAAAGGCGAGGGCCCCACGGTGGCCTCCTGCTCAGGAGCCCGGAAGTTTGGGCCCAGTGTTGCCACGGGCCGGCCGTGGGGACTCGGCCAAATCTGAAAAGCCAGGTTTCGCCCATCACCCAGTGAGCGGATAAACAAAAGGTGACATCTCCGTGCAAGCCAGGGTTACTCAGCCCAAGAAGGAAAGGGGTGCTGATCCATGAGCGAACTCTGAAAATAGCAGGCCAAAGGAAGGGAGCAGGCCCAGGAGGCCACGTAGTATATGATTGCGTTTCTATGAAACATCCAGAATGAGCAAATCCACAGGGATGGAAAGTAGACCAGGGGCTGTCAGGGGCTGGTGGCGTGGCACGGATGGGAAGGGACAGATGAACGGGTGTGGGGTTTCTGTCTGAGGTGGTGTAAATGTTCCAGAATTAGGGAGTAGTGATGGTTGTAACACATAGCAGTATACAAAAAACCACTGAATCATATACTTTAAAATGATGAATTTTGTGCCACATAGGTTAAATCTCAATAAAAAACAATAACATTATCATAAAAAGAAGCCAAGCCTCAGTCCCCTTGTCTCTGACGCTTGGTTAAAAATGCGCCCCTGTCCCCCTGGGGGAGCGTGAGGGGGTGGCTCGCACTTTATGACATGGACGCTTCCAGTCAATGTCCCGTCCCCCACTTACCCCCTCCCCTACAAGGAGCAGGGTTGGGGGAGCCAAGCCGGGCTCCACTCCACGCCCCAGACCCCCCTCACCGCCGGTCACCACAGCCAGCAGGGGACACAAGTGGCCCCTGCCAGCCCGGGCAACGAGGACAACAGTTCTGCTGCTGGGGGCCCCACCTCGGCCCACCCAAGGCTCGCAGGGCCCTGGAGGACATGGGGGTCACCACAGGCCACGGTGAAGAACCTGCGGCTGGTGAGGCCCGTGACCTGCCCAGCAGGGCTGGGGTTTGGATCTGGAAGTCCGGGCCCCCCGGCTCCACGGGCCCCGTCTCTCCACAGCCCTGTCTTGGCCCTTCGGAGCTCGGCCCTGGGCCTCCTGGCCTGGTCCCTGGGGCACACGTCCCACTCCAGGCGTGGGACACCACACAAACGCCACCCTGCCCTCCAAGGAGCCCTCCTGGGGCACAGGTCCCATGGCTGAGTCTAGGACATCGGACACCGTGTGGAAGGCCACGAGGGGGCCCATCCGTCGGTGCGAGGAGACCTGGGCAGAGGGAGTCCTCTGGGCTGCCAGGAGAGGTTCTGCGGAGAAGGTGGAACGTCACTCAATTCCTAAAGCGCCAGGTGGGGGCGGCCCAGGGCAGTGGTGACCTGGGAGGCACAGGGGAGCTGTGGGTGTGAGCGGGGGGCCCGGCCGGCAGGTGGGGGGGGGCTCGGCCTGGGACGCCGGGAGTCGCAACCACGGGGTTAGGGGGCGCCCAGAAGGCAGTGCTTGGGAAGCTGGGTGCAGGGTGGGTGCCGAGACCCCACCAGAGGCACCCGTGGAAGGAAAACCGGGTAGGGGCTCCACTCAGCCAGGAAGGAGGGAAAGAAGCAGGGGGCGCGGGACGAGGGTCAGGTGGACAGAGGGCAGAGAGAAGGAAGTCTGCAAGGACGGCGGCTCCAGGTCGGGGCGTCCGAGGACGGAGGGCCCCAGGCTCGGAGGCCGAGCTCTGCCCTTTTCCGCTCGGCACTTCCCTTCTGAGAAGGTCTGGAGACCCCGGCTCGCCTTGGAGCCCCTCAGGAAAGGCCCCGCCAGATAATACGAGAGCGTGTAACCCGAAGCTGTGACCCCACTCCCCACCAGAGACTCGGCCCACGACGGCACGACCTCCACACAGCGCTGTTTCCAACAGGAAGCAGGACGGCCGATGACAAGGACGGCCCTTGGCGAACCCTGGGTTCCCGTCCTGTGACTCCTGCAGCAGAGACCCTGCCCGGGCGGCCAGAGTGGGGCCCTCTGGGAAAGTGGGGGCCCCCTACCCACGCCGGCAGGGGCTCCGAGAGCTCACGTCTACCAGCCACCTACCAAGGACATTCTGCCCTAGCACTGGGGGACACAGGGACACAGAGGACTGGGGACAGACCCCAGGTCTCAGTCTTTGCCCCCTCACAGGGAGCTTCCCGCACAGCAGGGGCTCTGTTCAGTCCCGGCCCTG
This sequence comes from Choloepus didactylus, assembly GCF_015220235.1. Classification (NCBI taxonomy): domain Eukaryota; kingdom Metazoa; phylum Chordata; class Mammalia; order Pilosa; family Megalonychidae; genus Choloepus; species Choloepus didactylus. The sequence continues at coordinate 7,957,327 of NC_051312.1, forward strand.
AGCCCTGCAGGCCGCCATGCAGCATCCGCTCAGCTCCAGGGCTCCAAAGCCCAGAATCCCATGAGGACTAGCTCTGGGGCTTCCTGCGCAGACAGCAGGGCCGGGCGGGGGCCGGGTGGGGAGCAGCAGGCCCAGGGCCCGGGGTGGCACAGCTCGGCAGGCCCCCCCAGCGGGCAGAGCGACAGGCAGCCCGGGAGCCCGGGGGCTGGGGTCCAGGCTGTGAAGGGGTGCAGGGGGCTGGGCCTTCACCCCACGTGCCAGCCCTCGGTGCTCCACCTCCACACCCCGACCTCGTGTTTCAGGGTACTCTGGTCCACGGAAGGGGATGAGGAAATGCAATAAAGAGGAAAAACAATATCAGCGAACATCAACCTCCTAAGCAGGTGGGGGCCCCATGTATGGACAGGTGAGTGCGGGCGACGGGCAAGGTGGGCCCGGCCTGCCAGGTGTGAGGCTCACCAGGCAGCTGGGCACAGCCCTGGAATATTCCCAGGGAGCTCTCCCGAGCCCCCAGCTCCCTGGGAATCAGCAAGACTGTGCCAGCTCGGTAAGGACTGGGCACGGGAGCTGCCCCCAGGGGCTGGGAGCAGCCACCCCACACGACTCAGTGGTCCCACCAGGAGAATCCCTAACTGGACACAGAGGTCTCCCAGGGGAACATGTTTCCAGACACGTTCTATGAGACCCTGCCTACGAAAGCCAGGGAAAACGCTTATTTTCTGGGGTGGGGGTGAAGGGGCTGTCCCTGTGGGCCGGCTCTGCCGTCACTCCGGCCCAGGTAACAGCGGGAGGGGGAACCCCTCTCGCCAGGCCCTGCCCCTGTCCTCCGAGCCGTGGGTGGCCCCAGCACTCTGCCCAGCCCACAGTGCTTAAATTTCTTCCTTAAAAAGAAAAATATGTTCTTTAAATAAAATACACCCCCCACTCCCCCAAAAAACCCAAACACGAGGTCAGGCCTGAGCAGAGTCCTCGAATGGAAGGTCCCTGAGGTAGCAGTGTCAGGGTTTCCTGTTTGTCCCCCCGGGCGGGTGGCCCAGGGACTGGCAGACGAGAGGCAGGCAGGAGGAAGCTCCCGCCAGGTGGCAAGTACGGGCTGGCACAGGAGGAGGTGGCGGCCTGCTGGGCCGGGCCGCCTCAGTCTCCAACACCCTCTCCTGAAACTGGCAGAGTCTGGAGTGGCAACGAGCCCTGAGCTCCGTGCCCACCCCCGCCCGGGTCCGACAGCCCACTCTCCAGGAGGAAGCGTCTCCAAAGAGCAACTCCAGCTGCCAGAATATTCCCGAGCTCCCCAATCCCTCTGGGTTCCACCTGGACTCTCCCCACTTCCCTCCCTGGAGGCCAGGCCAAGCGACAAACTTTAAATGTCCAATTTCCCCATTTGTGAAATGAGAATGTCAATAACTGCTGAACGACCACAAGCAGAAGGAAAGCTCTCCCGAGACGCTGGTCACGGCCTGCTAGATGCTCGGCTCACGTCCCATCTCCTGGAGGGAGCTCTGCTTGGGAACCCACGGCTTGCTAACAGCTGCCCCGCTCCTTGTAGAATGCGGTCATGTGCCAATGGGCTCATTCAGGTCTCCATTCCCTCCTTGCCATGTCCCCGGAGCCTGGAGCCTGAGCAGGGCCCGGCCCTCGAGCATTTGCAGAGCCAGGCTAAGCAGCTGCAGCTCCACGCAGCTCTCACACCAGTCTCGTGCATTCCTGTGGCTCAGCCTCAAGCCCGGTACCTGCCCGGCTGCAGTATCGGGGGCAGCTTGGCAGAGAAGCACCCGTGCCAGGGAGCCCGCCCAGCCCTGGGGAGCGCACGCCCGCCTTTAGCCCAGCCTGGCACCAACGCTCCCTTCCTCTCAGCATGATGTGCGGCTGAGGGGCTGCAGACAGGGAATGAGCGCTGAAGGGGAGAACTTCCAGAACCTTCTGGCACCACGTGGTTCAGAGGCAAAGCCAAGTCCCACACTCTGTGGTGCGGGGGGCCTGGAGCGAGGTCTGGCCCTCACAGGGGGCTCCCACTCAGGGTCAGAGCGTGCAGCTTGCGTGGACTGGAAGGGACCTTAGGGGTCAGAGGCCAAAGCTCATTTTGATGGTGTGAAAATGAGCGCTGGGAGAAGTTCGGCAGCTTGCCTGGGTCCCACCGTGGTCAGAAGCCTGAGAAATTTCTCCCACCGTCACAGGGGCTGAGGGCACTCTGGCCCTGCCCTCAACCTCTGCAGAAAAGCTGAGTGCAGGGGTCTCGGAGGGCCCCTGCCTCGTGCCCAGCTTTGCCTGGTGGCCTGCCCTGTCCTGCCTCTCTCCTCTGGGCCTGGGAGCCCCTTGGGTGGGTCAGCAGTCATTCTGGTGCCCCTCACGTGACAGTGATGCCAAAGCTGCTAAATCCCCGGACAGTGACAGCCAGCACGGAGGCTACTGGCCTGGCAGGACCGGACAGCCATGCTGGGAGCCACGTGCTCTGGGAGCCGCCAGCTAATGAGCCAGCAGAGCAGAGCCTGTGCCCGCGGCCGCAGCACTTCTCTGTGGCATTTCCAGGAAACCTGGCACCGAGGTGGCAGTGGCAAGAGGAAATCCCCTGGGACCTCTTATTAATGTTTCTCAATGACTCGCCCTGGGACTGACAATGTCCTCAGAGCTCAAGGACGGGCCAGAGACCAAACAGGAAAGACAGACCCAAACCGCCAACTCCGGAGCAAGAGAGGAAAGGACCCCAGCCCTCACAGCCGCCCAAACCTGGAGCCCTTTCTGGGACACACAGAGAGAGGCCCTCCGGCAGCTGTGTCACACGGCCAGGCTTCCGCACAAAATGACACGAGACCCCCGCCCTGTGGCTTACCACCCACCGGAAACCGTCTCCGGCTGTCACGTCAGAAAGCACCAAGAACCGACTTCCAGAACTCCCTGCCCGGCAGTTGCCAGGAAGGGGCTGCCCACCCCCCACCCGCACCCCAAGCCCCCTGACGGCTTCCAGGGAACACAGCTCCTGCCGTGCATACACCAGAAAACCCACTTCCAAAGCCCACCCTTCTCCCACAGACACGACCCTTCGCCCCTCGCTGTAAGCTGGTGTTTTTGTTTCAGAAAACCGCTGCCAGCCAAACACCTCATTTTTAGTATCTCTTCGTTGAAACAGATCAACCACAACTTGAGTGTGCCTCCATCCCGGGTGATGGAGGAGCCGAGGACACGGACGGCTCCGGGGCCAGGGGCAGGGCCGAGAGGGGACCCCGGGAGAAGGGGCAGGGGGCGCCGTCTGCCTCCCGCAGGCCCCGCCACGCGCCCGGGCCCGGCCCCTGCCGAGCAGACGTGGGCTGCGGGCTGCGGTGCGCCTTCACCTGACGTCAGTGGGAATTTACTACGAGGAGCCGATTGTGCATTAATGGGCCGCGTTACTCCCGGGCTGGCAGCGCCAGGTGCCAACCTGCCAACCTGCCGCGCTCCTGCTCCCTTCAGAGCCATCGACGGGGCGCGGCGGGCGGGCGGGCAGCCTCCTGCCCTGGAAAGGGGGGCAGATGGGAAGAGACTTCCCAGAGACTCGCTTCCCAGGCCCGGAGGGAGGGCTGCCGAGGTCCTCTCGCTGGCAGGGGGAGGGGGGCGGGGGAAGGCCGCTACCCGAGTGGAAAGTTTTGGGGAAAGAATAAAGGCTGGAGAGAGCGGGGCTGCTGCTGGGGATGGGGAAGTGGAGGGGGGCGCGCGGGAGAGACCCCTCCCCTGTGCCCCTACCCCCACCCCCTCCAAGGCCCCAGATCCAGAACAGGAAGTCCTGGATGCAAAGAGTTAACGGGAACAGAGGAAGCGCCTCGGAGGAAGAGTGGCAGGGTCTGGGGAGAGGGCAGAGCGGGGAAGGAGGAAGTACATGGTGGGGGAGGAACCCGGAAACAGCCAAGAACATGGGCGGCTGCAAGAGGCACCCAGCACGACAGGCTGCTGCTGGGGCGGCCACTGTCACAGGGGAGGGGACAGGGGCATCTCCTGGGGCTGCGCCAGGCACGGCTCCCCAGCCAGGAGCCCAGGGAGTAATTACGGGCCGCCTCGGTGGTCAATTAAGTGCCAGGCGGTGATTACAGGCCTGCTGCCGCGCCTGCTGGGGAGAGAGCAGCTCGGTGGCGAGGCCCGGAGCCAGGGACCCTTGGCGCAGAAAGGGGGTCACTATGAAGGGGCAGCCCCCCTCCCCATTTCACAGAGGTGGAAACTGAGGCAGGCCCAGAGATGATAAGGGAGCTGCCGGAGCCCCTTGTGAGCTGGTGTTGCAGGGGGATTAGAGGCTGGGTCCCCTGTCTTCCAGCGATACAACGAGAAATGGGCCTGCTTCCTTGGGTTCTGAAGGGTGACAGAAGGGGAGGCCCCTGTGCCAAATCAAAGTGGCGCCCTGCCCAACAGCTCTGGTCCCCCAGCCCTGAGGAGTCAGAGGTGAGGCCAGCCTCAGCACCTGGTCAAGCCCAGTGTCAGGGACCAGCCACACAGAGGCAGCCGGCACAGGGCACCCCAAGGTGGGAGCACCCCAAATGGCATGCTGGCATGGGACAAGCCACAGTCTCTCCCCCGACTGCCTGAGTGTGGGAGAGGGAGGCCCTTGGGTCAGACGGGAGCCCTGGAGTACAGCCACCTCCTCCCCACACTGGCTTTCCCAGGGCGGCTCAGCTGGAGGCCCCAGCCAATGGAGAGGGGCTGGGGCCTGTGAACCATGACGGCTGACAGCAACGGGGCTCTCCAGACAAGGGGTGCCAGCCAGCATATTCTACAAAATATGCACAGAGGTGAGGGCTAAGGCAGCCAGAGGCGGGAGAAGAGGATGAGGCATAGCACAGAAAGAGCACTGGCTTAGGAGTCCAGAGGCCTGAGTTCAAATCCAGCTCTGAACCTCCCCTCTCTGAGCCTCAGTTTCTCCAACTCTTCAACGGGGAGAATACCACCGTGTGGCCAGGTGCCCCCGTACAGGGCAGGGCCCCTCCCTGGGCTTTAGGACACTGACATTTGGCACTGGATTCTCTACCCAAGTCTCTTGCCCAAAGTCTTGCTGCAGATGTTGACCCTACACTCGGGCCCACGCCATCTTGCTCTTGGTCTCCTGCCTTTGCCCTAAAACCCAGAGCCCACCCCATTCCCACTCAGCAGCAGACAGCACGGTCTTCTGACATCTTTGAGCAACTATTCCATGCAAGGCGTGGTCTAGCCAACTTCACAGATTTGTTTTTTGGATGAACTGAGATGACAGGTGTCAAAATAAATAATAAGCTATTATAATTTCCATCATCATTCCTATCACCAGCATCACTACCATGGGCAACGAGGGAGGCAGGAAAAGAGGAACATCTCGTTTCTCAGGGTTCTCACACCTGCACAGCCGACCCAAGGCGGGGCCCCGCCAAAGCAGTGCATTCTGGGGAGAGATTACCCAAACGTGGAGAGTTCCAGAAAAGGCCCCACCTCACACTTCTCAGAACTCCAGCCTGCAGGAGGGTCTCGGGCTGCGGCCACCAAGAAGAGTCCGTGTGGGCCCTAGAGGTTGAGCCCCTACACCCCCAACCACGTCCCCCATTTCCTCCCTCGTGGCTTTGTCATTTCTGTACTCATTTTTGTTCTAACTGTTTCTGCTCCCTGGACAGCCCCCAGCTGACAGTCAGTTCTGGTTCCTGTTTTGAGTAATCTGATTGCAACTGTCTTAGTGAAAAAAAAAAGGGGGGGCCCAACGGCTTTTCCAAAATGCAGACAAATTTTCCTCTCCCGGGCTTGGAGTTCAGTTGATCTGAAACCACCAGAGAGAGAACCCAGCAAGGCACCTCCTGTAGCTCGGGGCCGGGCTGCACCAATCCCTGCTCGGAAACCTCAGGACACTGCAGCCCTTACTTCACACCATCCACATTTCACAGATGACAAAACTGAGGCCCAGCGGCCGGGAAGGAACTTCCCTAAAGCCATGTGATGAGAGAGGGTCTGGGGTCCAGCTGGGGCAGCAGAGGCCAACTCAGGGACGGAAAGATCGTGGGGACTGGTCTTGCCCCACGACCCCAAGGATGGGTGGGGGGTGCACAGCTCTCGCAGAAGCAGACCGTGCAGGCCCTGGCTGAGGCCAGCGTGGTGGCGGAATGTAGAACCAGAAGCCAGAGGCCCTGATCGGGGGGCCCGGCTCTACCCAGGATTATCTGTGTGACACCGGGCAGGTGTCCGACCCACCTGTGGGCTGCCAGGGGGCTCAGACAACAGGCAGAATCTCTATAAGCCGCGGAGCACCTGGCCGGCCGCAGCTGCCACCTGCATCCTGTACACTCTGGCACCTACATCCTGAAACACGCTCCAACTTTGATACCTGGCACGATGGCACAAACTGCCTGACAGAGGGGTGGCATCCGTGGCCCAGCTGCTGCAGGGGTGCTGGGAGGGCCCCTGGTAAACGGCACCCATCAGGGCACAGCATGCCCCGGAGAGGAGGGCTCACGTGGGGAGAACCCCTGAGCAGGGCCCACCTGGGCAGAGCACCCAGCACACGGCGTCCCGCGCCCACCACACCTGCCCCAGGGGCACCCTCCAACCTGGCCCAAGACAGGGATCCCACAGGAGGGGCGGGCAGGGGCCCTGAGACTGGTATTCCCCTCCAACTTCTCTCAAGAAGAGACCAGGGTGGGGGATACCCCCCGCGAGGACTGGAGGGGTGCTGGGAGTAGGGACAGCAAAAGGAGGGGTGCTATCATCAGGCCAGGTATATAAACGGTGGCAGGCAGAGGGGGGGGACCCCACGGGGACCAAGGGTGCTCCGAGGAGGACGCGGGGGAGCGATGGGGCCCTGGGGGTGGGCGGCTGGCAGGCCGGGGGGCAGGCACAGAGGGGCAGTGGGGTGGGGGTGGGGGGCCCCGGGGTCGAGCGCGCAGGGCCTGGGGGCCGGGGGTCCGCGCCGCGGGCCCGGGGCGAGGTGGGGACGCCGGGGCGGCGGGGGGTCAGGAGGTCGGCGCCCGGGCGGCGCGGGGCGGCGGGGGCGGCCCCCGGCGGGCTCACCTGGGCTCGGGCAGCAGGATCTTCTTGCTGGCGCGCGCGGCCGGCGTGGCCTTGCTCTTCTCCATGGCCATCAGGTAGCTCACGTCGGCCAGCACCGCCTCCAGGTCCGCCATCTTGGCGGCGGCGGCGGCTGCTCCTCCCGCCGCTCCCGCTCCCGCTCGCTCGGCGCGCTCGGCCCGGCCCGGCCGCCGCTCCGCTCGGCCTCGGCCGCCGCCGCCGCCCGCCCGGCCCCGCTCGCCGCCCGCGGCTCCGCTCGGCCGCCGCTCACAGGCGGCGCCGCCCCATGGCGCCGGCTCGGGCCCGGCCCCGGCTCGCGTCCGCTCCCGCCGGGACTGCAGTCGGGGCGCCGCCGCCGCCGCCCGCCCGCGCCCCGGAGCCGCCGCCGCCGCCGCCGCCTCCGGCCCCGCCTGCCGCGCACAGCGCCAGCGAGCCCGCCGGGGGCCGGGCCGGGCCGGGGCGCCCCCTGCAGGCCGCGCGGCCCCGACCCAGCGCCCGGCCCCCGACCCGGCCTCGGCGCAGCGACCGGACCCCAGCCAGGGGCCGAGCGCGCCCGCGGACCCCGACCCTGGCCCCGACCTGCAGCCGGCGGGGATCCGGGACCGAAGAGGACTCGAGACCCAGGGCTGGGAGCGCAACTTCGGACCCCGGACCCCACAGTCAGACCCCAGTCCCGAGCCCGGGCCCGTATGACGACGGGGGCCCTGGTCACCGACCAAGACCCCAGACTCTGACTTGGATCTCAGACCCTTCCTCTAACCCCACACTTCCTGCCCCGGGACCGCTGTCCACCACTGGACCTCAGACTCCAAACAGGACCCCAGACCCAGACCTTGGACCGCAGCCCCTAGACCTTGACAGTGACCTCAGATCCCAACCCTGGGTCTCCGACCTCCACACCCGCCCCATGACGCTGACCCCAGATCCTGACTTTGGACTTTGACCTTTAGACCCTGGTTACAACCCCAGACCCAGAGCACACCCATGATCCTGATCCCTGGAGTTGAGGTCAGGGCCCAGACCCGGACTTAGGTCCGGGCCCTGACACCCCAACTCTGGACACAGACCCAGGACCAGGACAGCCAACCCTGGACCCAGACTGGCTGCAGGGCCCTTACCAGGTCACCAGGAGCCAGCAGCTGGAACCTGACAACTGCCCCCAGACTCCAGATTTACTCCACCCTCCCCTCCCCCTTGCTCCAGACCCAATGCTGGCTGCAGGACTCCCACCCAGGATCAAGGACCCTGCAACCAACCCCAAGCACCCCGGACCCAGGCTCCTGAGCTGTACACTTGTCTCAGCTTCCTTGCTTGCACCCCATCCCTCCCAGAGGCTGCTGTTCATTGATGATTCTGCAATGTGGGATCAGACTTCCTGCAGCCAGGAGGGGCACAGGGGTCTCAGTGCTGCCTGGCAGAGGAAACCCACCCTGCTGACAGCCCACCCAGGCAGGTGGGTTAAATCTGTGGGTCTCCAGGTAGCACATACACACACACATACACACACACACCATCTCAACATGCCCCTCTCTGGATCTGCTCCCCACTTCCTATGGTGGCAAGCTCCTGTCCCAGCTCGGGGCACAGGGAGTTCAATCCTAGTGGCAGTTGGTGGAGCAGCCTCCAGGAAGGACCCATTTGCAAAGCAGGGACCCCATCCTTGGCTGGGGGGCTCAGACCAGCATCAGCAGAGCCTAGAACCTGAGCATGTCAGGGAGGCCAGCTCCCCTTCTCACTGGGTGGCACCACCATCCCCTCAGATACATACCCTAAGTCAGAATCTCTCTCGCCCTCCCCTATTCTAATTTATCACCACATCTCCTGGGCTGGCCTCCTGAGAATCTTCTCAGGCCGCTCCTTGGGGGTCACTGCCCTGGTGCAAGGCCTGACCAGAAATGCCTGTCTCAAATTGAGATCTCCTCGGTCACCATCTACTAATAAGTAGCTCTCTAGGACTTTGGGTGCTGCTGAAAGTGGGGACCTGCTTAACCCAAAGCAGATTGGGATAACATGCTCCTTAGCCTGCAAATTGAATCTTGGGTGGCTGGGCTCCGCCCCCCCCTCCTTTTACCACCACCCTCTGCACCTGGGGTCCCCCCACCAGCCCACCAATCAGTTTTCACCTCCATGCCCCGTGCCTGGAAGCCCTTCTTTGTGCCTTCTTCCCTGGCTAACTCCTACATGTCCTTTAAGACCCACCTCCTCCAGGCAGCCTTCCATGATGCCCTCACTCCAACTGTGTCCCTCTCTGATTCTGCACTCACCACCTATTATATCCTATTTCCTTGATTTGAAAACACCCTCAATTGTAAGGTGCATCACCGACAGTGAGGGGCAGGGCTTTATGAAATGTTCTCATCATTGGAAGACCCGTCCTGATGTAGGAAATGTTCAAGCATGAAAACACAAAGGTAAATCTCTCTTGCAGTAATTGATGCTTCAGTTTCATCTCTTACCCCCCAGGGCCTGGCTCAGGGCCTGATGCAGAAAGGCCATCAGTCAATATTGGATGATTGAATGAATCACTAAGTGCCTGAACTCCCTAGCCCAGGGTGACACTCGGGAATCGGGGGCAGAACTGGGCCAGAGGTGCAGGAGGATGCCACAATGGGAGGCCGCTAACCCTCCCGCACCCCCTGACTCTTGGGGTCTTCTAGGCAGCCCCTATTGAAAACATTCTGCTTGATGAACTTGTCAGACCAGGTTCTGCCTGAGAGTTTTGAGTTTGCCAGCCGCCCTGCTCTGGGAGCTGGCCCTGCCTGGCCCCCACCAGCTTATGACCCCAACAGCCCCTTCCGCCTGCAGCTCAACCCGCACCCCCAGCCAGGCCCTAAGCCCCATTGATTCCTGGGACCCAGAAAAGCAAGCAGGAGAAGTTGGTGACAGTGCCCAGCCTCCCCCAGGCTGGGGGGACGGTGCTGCCCTCTGGTGGTTCTGGGTAGGTCGGCAGGTCAATTTGCTCAGCCAGCAGTCCCCAGGCCTTCCTTCTTGCAACAAAACCTTGTCGGTACTCAGCCAGGGCCAGGCTGGGGCTGGGAGGCTGGGAGTGCCAAGGGGAGTGGACCGTCGTCTCTGCCCAGCTGACAGATGCATGAACGCATCATTACTTGGCACCCCAAGTAACTGGGTGACTAACAGGTGTTGCAAACCAAGCGCATCCCGCACTGAGCTCCCACTCCTGCCAGCCAACCCCTGCTCCACCTGCTCCTCTCCGGCCTCCGCATCTCACCCATGGCTCCTTTGTCTTCCAAAAACCCAGGAATCATTCTCAATATATGTCTCTCCCCGCCCCTCCCCCTATACACACACTCTGACATCCAGCCTGACCTGTCGGCTACCTGCTGTGACTGTCTCCAAAATGTACTCCAAATCCTTCCACTGTGCCCTGTTAAAGCCCTGTCCAAGTCTCCATCACCTGTCACCTGGACACCTGCGCCAGCCCCCTCTTGCTGCCCATCCCCTGGCCCTCCCTGTCCACTCCCCACCCAGCAGGCAGCCAGAGCTGTTTGGGCCTAAATCAAACCCCCCTCCTCCAGAGGCTGCCCTGCACGCAGGGTCAAGCCCACCTTCCTTCCCACGGCCCGTGAGCCCTGCACAGTTGCACCCCGGCCCACTGCTGTCACTCAATCACTTCCCAGCTTCCCCTTAGTTTTCAGTCTTCCTGATCTTCCTTCTGGCACTAGAACAAGTCAAGTTCATTTCCACCCCTCCAGTGCCTGGAATGCCCACTTTCCAGTGCGGTGGGCTCCTGCTCGCTCTGTTCTCTCATCGACTGAAGGGTTTTCTGCTCAGAGAGCTCTCCCTTGGTGCCCTGCTTGTCCCAGCTGCATCGCTCACACCCAGCACGGCACCTGGCACAAAGTGAGGGCTGCAGAGAAACTGGACTCAGTGTCAGCCCAGTCTGACGGGAAAGAAGACCCCAACCATGTACATTCATATTCATCATTCGTGGATTTTGTATTTGCGAATTCACCTCCTTGATGAAATGTATCTGTAACCCTGAATCAATATGGGTGGTGCTTTTTGATCACTCACAAACGTGCAGAGAGGTGAAAAATTTGTCACCTGACATGCAGGTTTCTTTTCAGCTCACATGCTGTAAACACGTGTTCTTTTCATGGATATTTAGTGCCACGTTTTTTGCATTTTTGTACCGTTGTTGGCGATTTATGGATTGAAAAGTCCCTCCCAGCGTAGTGCCGAAGTGCTGTCCAGGGTCCCCAAGCACAAGAAGACTCTGCGGTGCCTTATAGAGAAAACACGTGTGTTAGAGAAGCTTCATTCAGGTGTGGGTTAAATGCTGCTGGCTGCAAGTATAGTGTTATGAATCAATGACATCAAATAAAGTGTTTTTAAACAGAAACACACATAAAATAAGGTTATGTACTGATCAGGTGACAAAAATGTAACCAGAGCTTGCAGGAACCTAACCTTGTACTTCCCTTAGGGGCAAGGGGCTCAGTATTTGCGGCAACTACTGTGAATAATGAGAACAATTACAGCAAATAATGAGAATCGGCTGCGCCTCCAATTACCCGGGCGGGCGAGAGCTGTAAGGCAAGGGTGGAGGCGCTCCGCAGAAGAGGGTCCGCCCGCTGGCGGGTCAGGGCCGGAGCAAGGTCTCCCACCTGACGGCGTCCACGTGTGCCCTGAGGGCGCAGGGTGTGGGGGGCACGTGCCGTTTCTCTCCTGCCCGGGCCTCGTCCCCCGACCTGTCTTGGTCCCTGGCTTTGAAGATGGCAGGGCCTTCCCTGGCCTCATCGGGGTGCGCTGGGTCCATCTGGAGAAACTCCTGCCTGCCACGGCCGCCACCTCTCATTCATTTGTAATTCCTTCGACAATAGTTGTTGAGTGCCTACTACGTGCTGGGGAACCCAGCTTGGCATTGGGGATCCAATACATGGAGAGCCAGACAGAAAACTTACGGACAAACTATACATAATGATAATAACCGGGAGCGTTTATTGGCTTCTCACTATATCCGAGGGCCAGGATGATCTCATTTAATGCAAGAAATATTTCTATAGGACAGGCGACAAGTTGTTACAAAAGCAGGAGCCTCCCCAGACCGGGAAGTGAGGGAAAACTCTGCTGAGGGGCGTCTTCCCCAGAACCAGAAGGATGGGAGGAGAAGCAGCTGTGTCAGGGGCAGGAAAAAAGCTTCCCAAGCAGGTGGAACAGCTAGTGCGGGGGCCCAGGAAGCTCGTCCTCCCGCCCTCCCGCACCGTCCAAGGCCGGTCGGCGGCCCCTCGATCCGCAGGCGCCAGCCCGCCACCCTGCAGCAGCGCCCCTCCCTGGAGCCTTCCCGGAAGTCGCGCGGCCCCGCCCCGCCCCGGCCCCGCCCCACGCCTCGGCCCCGCCCCCGCCCCGGCAGCGCCCCGCCCCCCGGCGCCGGCCAGAGCGGTCCCAGCGCGCACGCGCCTCGGCGCCCGCGGTCAGCCCGGCCAGGAGCCCGCCGTGTGCCCCGCGAGTCCGCTTGTCCTTTGACGTCCCCAACCCGACTGTGAGTTTCCGAGTCACGGTCTCGTAGCCCCCGCGGGCTGTGTTGGGGGGCGGGGGAAAGACCTGGGGTCGCGCCCCAGGGACATCTCTTATGCCCCGGCTGGGGACGCTGGGCGGGTGACACTGAGCCTTGCCTTTCTCATCTGTACAAGGGGCGCAGCCAGCCAGACCTCACTGGGGGTGTCTGAGGGTTGACTGAGCTAATGTGTGTGAAGGGTTGGGTTGACGGAAAGTCCGGCCGAGTGTCACATGCCCACCTGCCCCACCTGCTGGGTCTTTCTGGGTGTTTTTCTCTCTGTGACTGTGTCTGTGTCTCTTTCTGTCCCTCTGTCTTGCCATTCTGTGCACCCCCGTGGCACCCTCTGGGTGTGGGGGAGGGCAGTGGGAACTTCCTGCCCCCTGTGCCTCTCTGGAGTTGTTGGGTGATGGCAGAGGGTAAAGCCAGGTGCTCTCAGACCTCCCTCCCGCCTGCTCTGTTTCCTGCCCACATGTGGGTGTCCTCGCTGAGCTTTCCTTCCGCGTCTGGGCCCTGAGCTCAGCCCGGAGAGGTGCTGAGAGGACGGGTGACCCCGGCCAGCAGGTGCCAGGCCTGCCGTGTTGCCGGCTTGGCACAGAGCCCAGGGGGACACTGGGATCACCTCAACCCCCAGGACCAGCTACTTCATTTGCAGACCCCAGTGCGAAATGAAAATGTGGGGCCCGTTGCTCAAAAAGTATGAAGAATTTCAAGATGGCAACCGCAGAGTGCTGAAGCAAACTGAACAGCAGCTCCAATTCCGTTGAACTGGGTGCTGGCCCTGTGTGACTGCACAGCCTGTAGGTCAGTCCTGTCCCCTCCTTCTCTCCATATCCCCCAACTCCTGGCTGAGGCCGGCCCCAACCTCAGGGAGCTTGAAGGGCCTTGGGGGAGGCGTGGGGGGCCCCAGCCTGGGTACTTAGCAGAGCACGGGCAAGCTGGCGTGAAGGAGTAAGCCCTGCAGTCACAGGCCCAGCGTTCACTTATTTCCCTGCTCGGCCATTGCCCCTCGGACTGTAACTTCACCCCTCTGAGTCTTGACTTTGTCATCTCTGGAATGAAGACACCTACCTTGGTGGTGGGGAGAGAGGGCAGACCCTGGAGACAGAGCTGCTGGGTTTATTAGCTCAGTCACTGGGCAAATTGTTTGATGACCACAGCTCAGTTTCTCTTCTGTAAAATGGGGTGGTAATAGGGTGGTTGTGAGGATAAAATGGTTTTCTATGTGTAGACACATAGTAAGGCCCATCCGGTGGCGGCCATTACAATGTTGTCGTTGCCTGGGAGAGGTACAGGACAGTCAGGCTGATCCCTTCCTGTTGGTGGGGAAAAGGGAAAGGCTTCTGAAGGAAGAAGTGTTGGAAGGAGGGCTAGATGTTCACAGGCTGCATCGGGGTGCTGCAGCCTAAACACAGCAGGCCTGGGGACCAGAGAGGTGTCCAGCTCGAGGCCTCTTAGAAGCATTTGCTATGTGCTGATCATGGTGCTTCCCATTTTACAGGTGCCAGTGGCAGGATGCGCTTACTCTGAGTTTATACATGACCTCAGAAGGTTACTGAAGAATTTGTGTGTGCCCTAGGAAGGTTAATTCAGGGGTGGACACAGGCTACATCAAAGCAGGGAGATGGTTGATAGATTGAGAGGCTTGCAGCATTGGCGTGAGAAAGGAGAGAGATTATGAGGTAGTCGAAGAGGCGAATTTGGAGAACTGAGAGTGACCTCTGGGGATCTGGGTCACTGGGAACACTCTCAGCAATGTTTCTTGGACATCTGTTACATGCTGAGCACTGGGCCAGCTGCTGGGGACGACATGGTGAGAGCAACCCAGAACAATCTTTGTTCTCGTGGAGCTTCCAGTCTGGCTGGGGAGATGGATGTTAAAGGAACAGTGGGGCACTAGGTGAACATCTGGTCCGGTCCTGAGCAGAGCAGAAGATGGCTTCCCAGGGGAAGTGACCTGTCAGCTGAGGAAGGTGGACCAGGCAGAGGGAAGAGAACGTGCCAAGCTCCAGACGGTGGAATTGAAAGGTTAGCTCTGGGTGGAGAGCAGTGGGAGGGGGCAAACGCTGAGTGATGCAGCAGGGCCGCATGCCAGACCACATTTAGACTTCATTCTGAGATGAGTGCACGGAAGGGCTTTAAGCAGGAGAGAGTAGTCAACTGTATCTTCTAAGAGACGTGTTCTGGCTGCCAAGATAGAGAACGGCGGGTTGGACAGGAGGCTGAAAGGCCACCAGGGGCTATTGCTGTGGCCCAGGTCCTGGACAGCGGTGGCTTGGCCTAGGGTGATGGGGATGAGGTTACTGAGAAGCAAGTGGGTTTCTGAGAAGTTTTAGAGGAAAAATGGGCTCATCCTTCTGGCAATATCCAAACAGGGCTATATCCATATCCAGCCTCAAGAAACCAACATTAAATCAATCCATCCTTTTCTTAGAATGTGCAAGCAGAATCTGAGCTAGTCCTTAAAATGGTCAGTCTGGGGGAGGGGGTAGGATGGGCAGTTCTGAGCTGTTCAGGAACCCACCCTTGGCCCTACTGGAGACCTCCCAGGTGGGACATCAGACCTCCCGAGACAGCTGTGACCAGGGTGGGGCAGTCCTCCAGCAGCATCTAAGGCAGATGTTTCAAGGCCGGGCACCTGGCTGGAGGTAAGCTTGCACACGATATGCCAAGTGATAAGATGCAGGTGAGAATGCTGACAGGCACCTCAGCTTGGCCCTCAACTTGCTCAGTGACCTGGGGGCCTGTTCTGCAACTTCAGTGGTTGGAAAGCTGGCCTTGGCTAGTGATTCTCCTGAGATGGCCATGGCAGTGGGGAACTGACGATTCAAAATACCCAGACCCATCCTCAGAGGTCCTTCCCAGCTTGCTTCTATGACTTGGCAGGACTGTTCCAAGCACTGCCCTTTTTGGGGGTGGTAGTGTGGGTACGGGGGTAAGAGTTAGGTTTATGTATGAATTTGACCAGGTAATGGTACCCAGTTGTCTGGTCAAGCAACACTGGCCTAACCATTCCTGCAAGGACAAGGACATTTTGTAGCTGGTTAATAAACCAGAAGGCTTATTTATTAAAACATCAGTCAGTTGATTGCTTCTGTGGCTGATAGCATCTACAATCAACTAGACTTTTAAGGGAAAAGAGAGAACTTTCATTTCTTCTTCAGCCAGCCAGCCTCTCCTGGGGAGTTCATCGAAGACCTTCCTTGGAGTTGCCAGCTCGCGGGCTGCCCTACGCAATTTGGACTCATGCACAGTTGCGTGAGACACTCATAAATTTCATATTTACAGATTATCTCCTGTTGGTTCTGTTTCCCTAGAGAACCCTAATGCAGCCACCCATTAAAAACTTCGATGAAGTAAATTTTGTAGTGTTTCTAGAAGTTAACTGCTTCCATTTGACTTTTTTTTTAAGAGGTAAGGAAAGAAAGAGCACAGGCTGCCAGCAGTTACGTTCCTTGTGCTCCAAGGGGTGAGACAAGCAACTCCTGGCCTTGGCTCCCAGCGCGTCTGCAGTGCCTCCTGCCTCGCTCGCTCACTCCTGCACACACACACCAAGGCAGAAAAGGTTTTGTTTTATTTTGGTTTTTAAAGCCTTTTTATTAAAAAAAAAAAAAAAATCAAATCAAAATATTTCCCATTGGAGGCTGTTTCTTTTTTTGTCTTTTAAAAATTTTATTACACAAATATCTCCCGTTCCCATGTGTTAGAGGAAAGATGTCCTTACTCTTTCTAAAACCAATAGTGGAGAACTTTTAGAAAACAAAACAAAGTCCAACTAGCTTCCCTCCTTCCCTGGCCCCAAATAACCCCAATGTGTCAGCTGAGAAAGCATAAGACTTATCCCCTTAATGCTTACATTTAATTTAAAATTCTTTAGCACAACATTGGAGATGGACTCTAAATCAGCAACAAAAAATATATATTTACAGTATTTCTCCGAAAAACAAGCAAACAAAAAAACACAACCAAACCCTTTAAACATAGTGACTTTAGGAGTTTTATTTATGGAGCAGTTATTTTTTTTAATCACCAAGTGATTTTATATTATATATATATAAATTTTCTTCCTTTCCTTTGTGGCTTTGCGCCCCGGTGCTTGGGCAGATGGAGCAGGGGGTCTGGGCCGCGTCTGAAGAGGGCAGATCCCTGCAGGGCCGTGTCTGAGCGCAGACAGCAGGAGTCGCGGCAGGCTCCCCGGGCTCCTCTGGCTCCAGAGACACTTCTTTCTTCCACCTGGACCAACCCTCACCTCTAAAAACCATTTTCTCCTCAGAGTCCCAAAGAAAAGTAAAGCCCAGCAGGGGCATCGGTCCATCTGCTACCACCCCTGGGCTCACTTTCCTGCTGACCGATTTACGTGCACGGTAAAAATGCTTGTTTTTCCAAACCCAAAACAAACGAACAAAACTAAAACCCAAAACAAACTATCAGCTTGGAAATTTCTGTGGATGAAATG
Organism: Choloepus didactylus; assembly: GCF_015220235.1. Lineage (NCBI taxonomy): Eukaryota > Metazoa > Chordata > Mammalia > Pilosa > Megalonychidae > Choloepus > Choloepus didactylus. Next base: position 7,974,276 of record NC_051312.1, read on the forward strand.
TCCCAAAGTCAGAGGCACTCTCCCGGCACAATCCCTGCTCTGAAGGGGTCTCTCCACCTCCCCTTTTATAAAAACAAAAAAACAAAAAAAAAAAAGAAAAAAAAGAAGTAATCTTTTCAGTATTTTCCACAGGAGCAACCAAAAAAAGGCAGGAAGCTTCCAATTATAGGTCACTGACAATAGTACTAATAAGGTTTTTGCTCAATACCCAGGGTTCTTTACAGAGAAGTTCCCCTAACTGAGGCACTCTGGAATAAGTCACTGGCATTTCCTCAAAGTTTCAGCCCCAGATTGCTGAGGCCTGGAGACCAATGGAAGGGGCAGAAGGTCAGGAGAGCGGACTGCTGTTTTTAAGGTGCAGCCAAGACAACCAGCAGATTGGAAGAAACACACAATGTCACCCCTACCAGGACCCACACTGCTTGTAGGTGGCTGGTCAATACCAGGGTCAAAGCTGGGCTAGGTGGCAAAGAGGGGGACCTCTCTGCCTCTATTGCTTTGGAAGTGGCAAGGGTGCAGGTGGCGTCTCTCCTCGGAGTCGGCTCACAATTCAGACCTCAGGGTGCCTGGGCTCCTTCCCCTCCCCCATCAGGGTTTCAGGGAGGAGGAAAGCCTGAGACTGGACTACAGGGAAGGGGCCAGGAAGGGCTGGGGCTGGAGGACAAGAAGGCAGGGGGCAAGGTTGTGCTATCAATATCCTTACAGATGGGAAGCAGAGTGCAAATTTGCGTCTCATTTATAAGCTCTTGCCACAGGCTGCTGCCATGAGCATCTCCTCACACACTTAAATATAACCCAAAAGAAATTCCGACCTTTCTTTCCTTTTTTTTTTTTTTTTAAAGTGCAAAAAGCTCTCTGCTGCCCTAGAGAGAGGTTCTTTGGACAGGCCGTTCAATGCAAAGAAAAGGGGGCAGCTGATGGGGCTCCACACAGGGTAGTGGTGCGGGAGACACGGTGCTCCCTTCCTTACCCCCCTCCACACACACGCAACACACACAGCCACACATACAGAGGCACATGCACACCCCCTTCCACAGCTGTAGGCAGAGGGCAGGCGACTAGCTTCTAAGCAAGACCCCACCCAAAGTTGCCAGATCAGTGAGCCACTGGGGCTGAACCCAGGCCTGGGCTCTGGGGGGCCTCTGCGAAACCAGGCCTGGTGCCTGGTTGGGAGGCAGGTGGGGACTCGGCCCAGTCTGCTGCTTCCCCCACTGGGGGAGATAGGCTGCTCCCTCTGAGAACATGCATCCTGGGAAAGCCCTATTCAGTCTGGAAAAGGGCAGTGGGGGGCCAAACAGGGAGAGGGATCAGGGAGATGGTGCCTGTCTCAGAATCTGCCTGGGAAGCAATAAAATGGGGTGTGTCCCTGGGGTGGACAGTTCCAGCTCCTCGGAAGAGCCTCAACCCCAATAAGTGCAACAAGGACCTCATAGAGACTAGCAGGAAAGTCTGGGCTGGGAAAACCTCATTATTTGAGCCACCACAAGCGCAGGACAGTATCAAGCTAAGGGGAGCGGAGAGGAGGGTGAGCACAGACATGGACAAGAGGTTTTGGACATCTCAACAGCACCAGTGTGATTTGCATGGGTCTGCTGGCCCCTCCTGTGTGAGCCGGGAGAGTGTGACGGAGGAGAGACACGCACTGGACACCACAAGAACCTGGCCATGGAGACAGGGCTGCTTTCTTCCCTGGGAGTCTGCTCAGAACCAGGCACCGATGGGGACCGTGGATGGGGAGGAGGGGCCCAGGGCCCAGTGCAGATGAAGGTTGCACAAACACCCCCAAACTGACAGCCTGGCCTCCTGGCTGGCGAGTGAGCGGACAGGCAAGTGGGCAGGCGAGCAAGCGAGCAGGCACCTTGACAGCACACAGCCTGTGCTTTTCCCTCGGATCAATTTGCTACTCCCTTTTCCTTAGGAGGGAGAGGAGCAGGCAGGTAAGCCTGGTGTCCACCACCCTCTCTGCCCTGCCTGCAGGGAATGGGCTCAAGGGACAGGAGCGCGGAGAGGGAGTGTGACGCTGGCCTCGGAGCCTGTGCAGGGTCAGGGAGAGAGGCTCTCCTCGGTGGGGAGTCGGGGGAAGATCGGCTTCCTGTTCAGTCTGGGCTGGGTGTGTCTTAGCTGATCTTCTGTATCAGCTTCTCGTCAGACAGGCAGTAGAGGCTGTTGATGGACAAGTCTGAGATGAAGTGCTCACAGGCTTTCCGAGTGATCTGCTTGCATCCTCGAAGGTCGATCAAGGTGACGTTGGCGATGCGCCGAAGGTAGATCAGGGTCTGGTCTGTCAATTTATTGCAACCTATAGGGAAGGAGCCCCAAGGACAATGCTCACACACAGCCACACCGGCCTTCCCCTGCCATGCAATCCCCTAGCCCTTTAGTGTTAACCTCTTTCACTCAAATGCTAAACAAGAGTCCTCTTTGTCCCATAACTAACTACCTGGCTCGGAGACCAGAGGAGCCATCAACTCTGTGGCCTCGCAGGCCCCCTGTGGCCACACTCCCAGCACCACGTGGGAGAAAGCACAAAGGCTGCAGGGCGGACCAGATGGCAGCTGAGAGGTTGCTGTGTACTTTGGCACCCAATGTACCTACTTGAGGCCCCAGTACCCACATCAGTTAAAACAGGGATAAAAACCCATATCCTTGAACAGGCTGGTGTGAGGAAAGAATGAAAATGGTTTAATCAACAGACCCAAGTTCACTCTGGTCTCCTGGTCAAGCTCCAGGCAGGGCTGGGCCTCTGGGGGCCAAGGCCACCGTGACATACCTGCCATATTGAGCTCGGTGAGGGAGTAACGCGTGGAAGACCCGACAGCAGTGAGGAGATTGGAGGACTGATCTGTAAGGTGGCTGCAGTGACTGAGGTCGAGTCGAGACAGGAGGGGCATGTGGCGGATGATGAGGCGAAGCGTAGCATCTGTGATGTCAAGGCCTGCCAGCCGGAAGTCGGTCATGTTCCGGAGCTTGCTGCGATTGTCCTGACCTGCATGGGCAAGATTAGGAGCCTAGATCAAAAAGTCTGATCCATCTCCACAGCACCAGGCAGCCTCAGCCACTCGCTGGCTAAGCCCTGGACGGGGTTACAGAACTGCCCACCCCAGCCCTGCCTTCAGGAAATGAGCAGTGTCAGGGGGCAGTTCCTAGGAAACCAGACAAGTTTTCTTGCTTCCCAGCTGCTGGATCATGCCTCACTTACACAGCCAAAGGGTATGTGTGGGATGCTCCTCCCCTCGCCCCCCACCCCCCTTTTCTAGGCCACCCTGCAAGCAGCTTTTGACACCCCACCTCGACCATGAGGTCTTCCCAAGACTTCCTCAGGCTTGTACTCTCTGAGCCCTAAATTCCACTGACCCACAAAATGGACTTACTCCTGTGTTTATAGGTACTTATCTGCTTGTAAATAGTTAACCTGTACTTGTACATAGTCCATCATTCTGTTCTCTTCTCTTCCTCCACAGCCTCATTTCTGAGACTACCTTAGCTTCTGAGGACGAGGTCTGTGGAAAGACAGAGCTACCCCGAGACCAGCACAGAGAAGTCGGGCCCAGAGCATACCCGGTTTATCAGCCGGTGGAGTCAGCAAGTCCCGAATTTGAGGGTCCTTGATTCCTACTGCCCACCGAAGATCAAGGGTCCTGAGAAGGGGGCAGCTGGAGGTGCTGAGGGCAGAGACTGCAGACCAGGAACAGCCTGCGAGGAGGAGGTCCTTCAGTCCTGAAACAGGTGGAAACAGAGACATGGAATCACTTAACTGTCCACCGGCACTTTCAAAGCCTAAACTACCAAGTGATCCTGAGAAAGGTGAATGGATTCCCCCTAATCTTCTAAGTAATTCAGCTCAAAGATTCCTGTGATTCCCTATACTGTATCTTATACCTTGGTGTTAAAACCGATTGCTCAGTTCCTAGCATAGCAATACAAGTATGAGTGATTTCCTATCTTTCCAAGACCACAAAAAACGCGGAAGGAAAACAAGGGCTTACAAGGGGCGATCAGAGTACCCTCTGACTCAGGTTTCCTCGCCAGGGCTATGCTGAGGGTTGGCACCAGGACAGGAGCCCATTCTCCTTGTTTTCTAGTTTGGGGATTGGCCCACCAGTCCAGGGCGATACCTTGGAGACTGGCAGTTAAGATCGCCTTTGATAAATCTCTTGCTAAGCAGTAAGGCAGCAATGGCGAGTCTAAAAAAACACTGCAAACAATGCAGCTTTCCCTGCCTGCTCCTTCTGAGTCCCTAGGAGGACAACAGCAGGGCTGCTCACCTGGTAGCCTGTTGACAAGCCATGTCAGTTGCTTTTTGGAGATGTTGGTCCAACTGAGGTCAAGGCCAACTGGCTGCCTCTTGATGATGCCACTGAGAGCCTGGGGTACAATAGCCTTACACCTACTCAAGTCAATTTTTGTCCAAAGTCGCTTGTCGCAGCACCTGTGACAGAAGGGAGGCAAACTAGCTGTAGTTAACCTGATAACCCAGTCAAAGGAGCTCCAATCAGACTTCTGGAGGCTTCTGGGAAAAGCAGAGCACCTGGAGGGTCACACTACCTAGGTTCTTCTACAACACAAACCAAGAATGTGCCCTTTCTTTTTGTCTCAGAGAACAGGCTCATGTTGTAGAACAACTAATCACTTGCACCGATGTCAAGCAGGATATAACTTGACCAGTTCATGCTGAATGACTCTGGAGGGTTGGAGAACCCAACGTAATTGTTAGGGAAACAACTCTAATGCCTTCATTTGCCTAAAAATTGTATGGCCCCTGAGTAAATACATACAAGAGAACATTTAAAAACTTCTTGACTTCTTACTGCCCGAGGCTGCAAGGCTGGCCTCCATTCTGCCTGAGATGCAGGGTGCTACTCTGCTCCTCCGTAATTCACCCTGCCTTAAGCTCCAGAAACAGAGCCCATTTCTGTACCAGGCATAAAAAGGCTCTTTATTATCAGGCCTAGAGAGACCTCTCCCACTCTGGGGTTTCTGCTCAGTACCATCTCTGTTTTCTAGCTAGTCCAGACCAGAACTGACAGACAGAGCGTGCCTCCCCACCGCAGTATGCAAGTCCACAGACCACAAACAGTACTGCGCCCGGCAGGCTTCAGGTCAGTGTTCTATTGCCCCTGCCCACCTCTTCCCCCAAGCTCGCTCTGGCTGGCAGGGGAAGGGGAGATGGCAGATAATGGGAGTTTTCTGTGCCTGGGCTTGGAAACTAAGGGGTAGAGCCAGGCAGGTCCACTAGCTCTACAAAGAGAAATATTTCAGGTAGATCAGGTATTAATTCAGATTTGGGAAAAAACTCATTCGCCAAGAATATAGTCTTTATTTAAAGACTGCAAAAATTCCACCAATTGCACACGAAACTTCTATGGCAGAAACAAGCTGCTTACCAGAGAGCAGTGGTTCTGAAACTTTAGTGTCTATCAGAATCATAGGAGATTGCTAGGCCCCACCCCCAGAGATTCTGATTCAAGAGGTCTGAGGTGGGATCCTTGAGAATTTCTTATCAAGTTCCCAGGTGGTGCCACAGGTCTGGGTAGCAGAATTTGAGAACTGCTACAACAAGGTGTTACTCAGATATAAAGGATATATATCCTAGGTCCAGAAGCTTAAGGAAAAGTCAACAATGCCCATGGAAATCTCTTATAGATATGAAAATTCCAATTCAGGGTCTCTGTTCAACTTGAGAAGAAATGTCAAGGACAACCAGGTCTCAGAAAACTTCCAACACTGGACCCTGCTTGCTGGAGAAAGAAATTCTGATCTAGGTGTGGGAGGTGAGAATTACAAACTGGAGGATCATGAGCACCTTCACTGGGGAAAGAATGTCTTCCTCTTGTTAGAAGGAAAGGTGGCTGGAGGGAGGAGTTTAGCCACGGTCGTCCACGTCACCAGCACCAGGAGGGGAGCTGACAAATCACAGGCTCTCAACAAATGCATGAGCCTAGCTGACTTGGGGGCAAACTTTTCAGCCCTTAACACTCTCAAGTTTTAGCATAAACTGTGCAATACATCTCCCAAATCAGTAACCCACTCCCAATAGAGAGACGGGAAAGTGTAGAGCAGGGAGAAGAGGGAAAGGGTCACATTTCGCTAATGACATCTCCAGACACAACTGGCCACATCCTAATAGGATCCACTGTCTGGGAGATGGACCAGATTGATTCGCTCCTTACAGGTCCCAAAAAGCCTTCAAATGCCAAGGTGCATGCTGTTCTCTTATGGCAAACTTGCCACCTACTCCCGTACCCCTGTTCCTGACCCCCTGAATCCCTGCTCACCATTTATACCACGTCTTGCACACTCGCATACATTCACAAAGTTCTCTGCGGCTGAGGTAGCGGAAGACAGACATCCAGACCTCCCGCTGCATCCAGCTTTCGTCTCCATCCTGAGCCCAACTGCCCCGGCCATTCAGCCTGGCTGCACCCCCCTCCTCTGCACTGTCATCTTCCTCCTCCTCCTCCTCCTCTTCCTCCTCCTCTCCCCCCAGACCCTCCTCATCCCCACACTGGGGGGTTCGGGCTGGGCAGTGCTGCACTAGCACACGGGGGGAATGACGAAGGTTGGCAGAGGAGGCCGTGATGGCCTGCAGCTTGGGCACAATGGATGTCCCGTGGAGCTCTTTGGTGGGCCTCTGTAGCGTGACAGTGAGGTACGATCCCCGGATCTTGGCTTTCTCAACTTCAGACAGCTCCTTTTTGCCGCTGGGATTGTTCTCCTTTTCCCGTACCATGGTGCGCTCGGTGGCCTGCAGCCGCAGCAACTGCCGCCGTTTGAAGCGCTCATCGCGGCTGGCACTGTGGTGGTCGCTGGGGCCAGCCCCAGGGGATGACCGAGTCACCATACCCCGGGGGGAAACCGGGTCATGGATGAGCTGCAGCATGGAAGTGGGTGAGTGAGGCGGGGGTGTGAGGGGCTCGTCGCAGCTCCGCAGGGGCCGCAGGACTTTGGCTTGCACAGCTTCTTCATCACTCTCTTCCATTTTCCGCTTCTGCAAAACAGGCCCCAGAAAGCAACATCAGGGCCTCCTTTCTTCAAAACCCTCGAAAGTGACAGGGTGAGCCTTACTGCTCCTCTCAGGGGACCAGAGAGAAGACTGATCACTGGTCCTCTGGGCAGGATGGGGCACCTGGATGCCAGAGGGTGGTTACTGCCTCAGATCCCGCAATTTAGACTCTGCAAGGATCAGCAACTGAGCTCATGCCTGTGTCAGAGAAAGATGACCACAGAACAAAACCCTCAAAATGGGTCACTTGGGAAACCTACGTGCCAAGAAATGTTTGTGTCCAAGTCCAGGAGAGGGATCCAAATTTGGGGCTGCTTGATCCCATATCCCACCTCATCCTCAGGTAAAAATATTCTTTAAAGAGGCCACAACTCTACCCCTATGTAATCTGACAACTTTTAATCCTATCTCTAAATTGGCTCTTTTACCAAAGAGATGCTTTTCTTTTCATAGAGAAGGTAGAAAAACTGTCCATATCGAACTAGGATGTTGAGCTTGGGGGTACACCCCATCTGACTTTTAGCCCCCCTCCCCTGTGTAGTGTCTACCCTTTCCTCTGCCAGGCTACTTCTTCCAAGCAGCACCCCACCCTGCCCCTGGAGACCCAGGGCACGTAGGAGATAAAGCAGAGAACACGAGCGAGCCTCTGTGAGAAACTGCACAGTGAGGCCCCATAAGGGACTACAAGTTCGTCCTGGGGCACTCGTGCTCTCTGGAAACTTGTCTTCCTGAAGCCTTCCCTGGCTATGTTATGACAAGTCTAGTCAATGTGTTCCACAAGGAGTCACATCAGTAGTTCAGATTTTCCTTAAGGAGACATTTTATGTCCCTAAGCAACAATCCTGATTTCCACTCCCTTTTCTCCCTACATTCTTGAGATTCATTATGTTGGGAGGAAAATGAGCACCTCTCAGTCACTGGCTGTTATAGCTAACACTAAAATATGGCTTCTGCCAACCCATCTGCTGTAGCAGGGAAGCAAACACCCATCCCCACTCCTAACAAAAACAGCAAATACAAATGTAAAAGCTACTGGTATAAGAACTTGGAATAACAGCCCTAGTCAACTCTAGAAACCTTTGCCCTAAAAGATATTTAGACTGAAAATTCAACTAATGCAGTTCCCAAGAGGGAAGAAATAGGCAAGACGGGGAAAATCTCTTAGGTCTCCTTCCTCGCTCCTGTGCAGGACAGCTGGAGGAACCCACCGGAGCTCGGATGACTGACGCTAGGCCGGCCTACCTCCACAGGCCCGAGTAACCAGAGTCCTTTGGGCTCTTTAATATTACTGGTGACTGACCACTGGGCCAGCAAATGCAGCTGCTCGGACCCAAGGTCATGGCATTGGTTCCCTCTGGGGGAGGAGCTGCCTCTGAAAGACACATTTGGGTACTGGGCAGGGCTTTCTGCTGAGGCCACAAAGGTGAAGATGACAAAAATGTGAACTTGCTGAACTGGAAACTCCAGTACACCAGTGCTCCTGACTGGCTGCCTCAGGCTACTACCTCCCCTCAAATTTCATTCCTCAGGAGAATCCTGCTCACCTAACTTCCTTCCTCAGTCAGCTCCCCAAAGTCCTTCTCTTTCTAGGGCCCCAGAGTGTGCAAGGACTGCAGGAATTTGCACATCCCAAGTAGAACAATATCCAGTAATACAAAAACAAATATTAAAAACAAGTCAAATGAAAGAAAAAATGAAAATAATTAACCAAAGGAAAAAAAGTTACTGGACACATGGAAAAGGTCCACATCTAGATAAATGTGAGCTTTCTCTATTAAAATCTTCAGTGTCTATAAAAATGGCTGCTGCTTTAGAATGTTACTGACCCACACTGACCCCGGTCTGCAGAAACACATATTTGGAATAATATTTGCAAAAAAAGTAAATAGCTTTTTCAAAAATGGAAAGAAAAAAAAGAAAAGGTATTGAACAAAACAAAAAATAAACGCTCCAGGTCAGAAAGATGCTGCAAAGGCAAACAGACAGCAATCTCCTGGACCTGGAACAACAACTTTCTCCCAGCGCTGGTCTGGGTAAACTTCCTTTACCTGGGCTTTCTCCGAGCTGTCCTCCTGGTAGCACTTTGGACACTCCCAGCAATTTGGCAATTCCTCATTAAGCAAGCCTTCTCCATCCATCTGTAGGCAGACAGGGATGTTAAAAATATTTCTCGTTAAAAGAAGAAAAAAAAAAAGCCTGCCTCTTTAGCCTCCTTTATTAACCTTTAACACAGCCACACAGCTGGGAGGAACCTGAAGGGTTTCCCATTTCTAAACATGTCGGTCCCGAGGGGAGAAAAACTCAGAGCCATTCCAGTGTTTGCCACTGGAACCACAATACCCACTCCCAGCCACTGGGAAAGTCTTGGTTACTTGATCGAAGCGAGGCTCCAAGACGAGCCTCATGCCTCTCTGCAAAAGGATCTGAACAGCAATGGTGCTAGACCCCGTGTGGGCAGTGGGGCGCAGGAGTTACAGTCGCTTGCTTTATCAGTGTGGTCAACTGTAAAATGGGGATAAGTAACAACACCCACCTTATGGGGTTGTGGTAAGGCTCAAAGGAACTATGTATCATGTAAAGTGTTTAGAATAGTGCCTGATACAAGTAAATGCTTTGTTTTAACCATTATCATCATCTGTAAATTGGAGATAGCCTATTTTATCAATTCTAAGATGTGTATTTTTTCACATTTTAATCTTTCTGAAATTAGGATGATTCTCACAATCAACAGTGTCTTATAAGCACTGTCAGCCAGGTGGCAGTCATGACAGAGTTGACACTTTCTGGGAAGGCCAAGAACACACCAACTTCATTGAAAGAAATATGAAGAAATATGGCAGACCCAACTTCAAAGGGTTGTCTTAAAAATTAAACAAGGGAATTCATGGAAAACAGGGGTTCACTGCCCTGGGGAACTTTCAGAGAACAGCAAGGCCCAGGGCCCTTGCTAGACCAGTTTAATCGATCTCTAAGCTCCTTGGGTGTATACCAAGCCTGATACAGACAGAGCAGTCATTAAATGTTAGCTAATATTATTGCCCTCCCCATCTCTCAGGAACTAATATCCAGAGTGGCAAAACAGACTAGGCTGTTCCTTGTTGGCCTGCGGACTCCAGAGGACAGACTAAGCTCCACGAGGGCCAGAACCGGATGTATTTTGCTTACTGTCTATCCTCGGGATTTAGCACAGTTGCCTGACAGTAAACATTTGAATAAGGGGCTGATGTTAGATCATAACATAATCATAGAGCTGTTTTCCCACAGTAGGGATGCCGACAACCCGTTGTCAAAGGTCCCAGACTTCCGTTGCTCCTCTCAGTGTCTTTAGATACTCCATCAGCTGAGACTTCAGAAGCCGCTTAGGCCTCTCCTCACCTGGAGGCAGCCAGGATGAACTATCTCGTTGCAGATACAGCATTCCATGAGTTTCTTCTCAAAGTCCTGTGTCTCCTCATTCTGATCCACCTCCCCACACAGGGAACATGTGACTGAGTGAGGCAGTCTGGGCTACAAGAGGATAAAGACAGAAACCAAGATGAGAGCAGACTTAGATCTTTATCCTTTCAGCTTCCCTTTAACTGGGCTATTTGGTTCTTGAGTTCTTTACTAAAAACACTTAGGGAGTCTGGGGTAGGGTAGAGACAAGAGAGGTTTTTGGTAGGAAAAATGACTGGGGAAGAAGATAAGGAGAACCAACTGCGTGGGAACTAGAGACCACTACAGACTAGTTTTTCTCCAATTGTCTTTCAATTGGTCTGGCCTGAGCCTGACTGGTCCTTTCTAATCCACTTAGGAGAGGACAGAGGGCAGTGCACAGCCATTCAAATGCTGGTCTCTTTTGTGAAAACTGGGTAAGGCTGAACAGTTACATTAGATCATTTTTAGTGCTCAATACCTTCTTTCTGAACCCAGGGAGAAAAAGGACAAAATAAAGATAGCCAAAAAGGGGAGCATAACTTTTCCTTTCCAACTCTGAAGTCTCCATAACTCTATACTATGTGTATTACAGTCTCTTTGGCACCACTACCCCTCCCCTATATTCTTTACGCAGCAGATCACTCACTGCCAAACACTGCCGGAGGACACAGGACTGCTTCATACGCCCGGGCCCCCCAAACTTCTTCATGTCCCTGCAGTAGTGGCAAACACCACATTCTCCTTGCACACAGGCTTTGCATTTTCGACATCGCACTCGTCTCCGCCTGGCTCCTGACACAATGGGGGAGGCAGCAGCTGGCCTCACAGGTGTTAGCCGTGGAGCTGGTTTCATAGTGTGAGGCTTTGTGATGGGGATGGTAGGAACCCGCACCTTTGGCCGGGTGGGGAATTTAAGCTGAAAAGAAAAAGCAAGGAGGTCAAATACACAAGGAAGCTTATTGGACTGGAGAGCATAGAAGACTATGTACGTGGTAGTATACCTAGCCCAGGGGTTGGCTAACTACAGCTCATGGGCCAAATCTGGCCTACTGCCTGCTATTATAAATACAATTTTATTGGTTCGCAGCCTCAATCATTTGTTTACGGGTTGCCTACAGCTGCTTTCATGCTACAATGGCAGAATTGAGAAGTTGCAACAGAGACTATATGGCCCTGTAAAACCTACAATACTTTCTGGATAAGTGCCATCCACTGTAATCGCTTCAAGGGCCCTCCCATATATCCTTATCCTGAATACCACTACTCAGAATATTCTCCTAAACAAGACAGTAAAGGACACTGGTCTTGTTCATCTCTTTAGTTCTTTGAACCCAAGCATAAACCTGGTACATAGCAGATACTACAATAGCTTTTAAATTTGGAATTAATCTCTCAGGTATTTATTTATAATTTTATCACATGTATTTACCGTTAGTGACGTTTTCAAGGACAAGAACCATGTCTTCTACTTCTTTAGTTTCCCACTGTGCCTTAAACACTTTCCCACACACAATACTGAAGAATCAGAAATGACTGAATTGTTATGAGGCCAGGTGGGACTCTTCCACCTGGGAAGGAGGTGGTTCTTTAAAGACAACTTTCAGCCACATACCTTTATATTTTCCCTAAACACCCCTGGAATGTGATGGCTTTGCAAGTTTCAGCTGGGGAACACTGAAGTCTTGCCTAATTTATTTGCCAGACTCGTAGCAAGGACCAGAATGCTATCATTCACTTTTTTTTTTTTTTTTTTTTAATCATCATTTTATTGAGATACATTCACATACCACGCAGTCATACAAAACAGATTGTACTTTCGATTGTTTACAGTACCATTACATAGTTGTACATTCATCACCTAAATCAATCCCTGACACCTTCATTAGCACACACACAAAAATAACAAGAATAATAATTAGAGTGAAAAAGAGCAATTGAAGTAAAAAAGAACACTAGGTACCTTTGTCTGTTTGTTTGCTTCCCCTACTTTTCTACACATCCATCCATAAACTAGACAAAGTGGAGTTTGGTCCTTATGGCATTCCCAATCCCACTGTCACCCCTCATAAGCTACATTTTTATACAACTGTCTTCGAGATTCATGGGTTCTGGGTTGTAGTTTAATAGTTTCAGGTATCCACCACCAGCTACCCCAATTCTTTAGAACCTAAAAAAGGTTGTCTAAAGTGTGCGTAAGAGTGCCCACCAGAGTGATCTCTCGGCTCGTTTTGGAATCTCTCTGCCACTGAAGCTTATTTCATTTCCTTTCACATCCCCCTTTTGGTCAAGAAGATGTTCTCCATCCCACGATGCCGGGTCTACATTCCTCCCCGGGAGTCATATTCCACGTTGCCAGGGAGATTCACTCCCCTGGGTGTCTGATCCCACGTAGGGGGGAGGGCAGTGATTTCACCTTTCAAGTTGGCTTAGCCAGAGAGAGAGGGCCACATCTGAGCAACAAAGAGGCATTCAGGAGGAGACTCTTAGGCACAAATATAGGGAGGCCTAGCCTCTCCTTTGCGGAGCTGATCCATTCTTAAGAATAAATGCACACCTTGTCATCTGAATATGGAGGGAGGCCTCCCACTTGGACAGTTAAGAGAGCTGCCTCCAAAGACAACCAATTACCTGGCCAAACAGTCAAAGCAGAACTGAGTAATGATCTTCTGTCAGTCTATATTAATGCACCAATCTAGTCTGCAATCTAGTTGTTCTTTTTCTTCCTGGAATGGTAACAATCAGCCAGCAGAACACCTAAGCAGTCTGGAGATCAAGCAGAAGTTTCTTACCTTATCCCTTTTTGGCCACTGTACTATAGGTACTCCAGTGAGGGCTAACTTGGGATCACTGTTTGCAAGCTCCTCCAGCAAAATCTATTGGGAGGATAGGAGAGAAGAAGGAAAAGCAGTACATGGTGAACAAAGAGTCAACCATTCCTAAGAGTATTCAGACTTCGCATCAGTTCCCCAGGTACATGTTGGCAAATGTTCCTATTCTCCCCTAATGCAGAACCTCACTGCAAAACAAGTAAATGGGAAAAAAATAAGAAAACTTTGACTCACACAAGCGCAGTCCCATGAAGACTCCAAATTCACCTTTGCTTCTAGCCCCTTACCCAAATCTTCATTCAACTGTTAACACTTTGCAGTAAAGCAACTAAGTACTGTGGCAACAAGTGCTACTTGTCACGTAGTTCCATATGTGACAGTAAACCTTATATCACCCCTTCACTTTTCTATACCACTCAAATTTATCAGGCAGTAATTAAGTAATGCCCTTGTTTTGTAGGAGAGAGCAAATTGGCATAAAAATGACTGGCTAATAAAACCAAACGAAAGATATGAGCAGTGGAGCCTTAACATCCTGATTCAACTCAGGATTCTATTCTTCCAAGGCTTATTACAGAAATCTGAATGTCAAAATCAATCTCTATGTATGACCCTCCCTCCCTCCCTCCCTCCCTCCCTCTCTCTCTCTCTCTCTCACACACACACACACACACACACACACACACAGTGATTTGCCTTTATTCCTATAGGGGGGACAGGGACAATCTTTGGGCAATAGTTCTCATAGCTTTAACTAATCTAATTTGAATGACTTGAGGGACAATGTTAAATTAAGGAACTGCCACTCAAGTAAATCTGGAAACAAACTTTTTGTTGTAGACAGAAATTCCTGAAGCCCAAACCTAGCAGAATGAAATCCCTCTTTCTCTGACCTCATGAGACCTGAGGCAACACAAGAGCAAAGGAACACGAAACCTGTAAAGTTACACATTCCCTTTCTGATTGCCCCAAAAGTGTATAAGATATTAACTGTTTCAGAGAAAATTCAACTTTGATCCTGGACAGGTCAGCGTTCCTGTGCCACCTTTCATAATCATTCTCATAATCCTGTGGGCACTGCACCTAGAGACCAGGGTTTTTTTGAAGCATGAGGCAATTTCTCTACCAAGCTCTTTCATCCTTATCCTAAGGATCATGTCCCGAATCCCAGAGTTAGGACTTTGAAAGACCCTTTAACTCCTACCCAAGAAGCTCCTCCGCGAAGATTTCCTTTGCCAAGGCTCCAGATGCCTCCCACCCTCCCCCAAACTGATTTCATTTGCAGACGTTTTATTTACTTCAAGTTGCCATGGCACCCTATCCTGGAGCCTCCCGCAAGCACCACACTGCGTGGGGGTGAAGAGGTGGGGTGTGGTGCCACGTGGGACAAAGCTCTGGTAGACTCCTCATCTCGCTAGGGTGAAAAATTCAGGTCCATTCAAACTGAGTGCTGGGGAGCATGCTGCCCCCCCCCCCACCGCCCACTGCCAGGAGGAGTAGGACTCTGCCCATTTCCTCTGCCTGAGAGAACTGAGCGGTCCACAAACAGGGACTTTCCACTTTGAGCAAAACAGCCCGCACAGAACATCCGCGATTGTTTATGAGCGTGGAAAAGGGACAGCTGTTCTCACCAAAAGCAGTCTAATTCTACCTGCAAAAATTTTGCAGGGGCTAAGGGTAGGCGGAGAAACTGTGTCTGCGTGGGGGTGGGGTGGGGAAGCTGTTCACACATACACGACTCGGTACTGGGCTGTGTGTGGGTGTGGAGGGAAATGCAGATTTCCTCCTAAGCCTTATTTTGCTGGGGCTATTCAACCCAGCACGCCCTGCTTTCATCAAAAAAGGCAGACTCCAGCTGAGGCCCTTCAAGAAACCATATAAAGCAGCCACCACCCTTCACCAGCAGGGGTTTGGGATAGGGGGAGCGGGGGTGGAGTGTGGGAAGGCTGACGCCTATCTAGCCTCCTGGCATTCCAGAGAACATTCAAACACAAGCCTACACCCCAAAGACCACAGGAAGGGGAAGAGAGCAGAGATGTCTGGGCACACTGGTACAAAGATTTCCCCCAAAGCCATGCGACCCAATTCAAAAGCACAATCCACACCAGGTGGAGGAACAAGTGCAATGACGGTTCAGCCATCACGAAGTAACTGGAGCACCGTCCTGGACTAGCCCGGCAGGCAGTTCTTCTGCCTCTTGGAGGAAACAAAGTCCCTCCAGTCACACACACCCCAAACCTGAAAGGGTTTGGCCGACTGGCCGCCTGACCTTGCGTGTCTCGTCGTTCTGGAGCTGCTGAGGCTCTCGGATGAAGTTTCCCCAGCGTCTTTGTTTTGTTTTCCGTATTGGAAGTTGTGCTGAAGGAGTTAGATTTTCCGCCTCTAGGATTTACTTGAAAATTCTTGAATCCCCTAGAGCACATAAGGCCCGGCAGCCTGGCTCTCACCCTTAGGCTACCCGGAGGGAGCTGCACGCAGTGCTCTGAGCTCCTCCTCGAGTCCTCCAGCCCAGCCGTGGCTTCCTGTGCCTGTGAACAATGCTGCTGCGTCACCCACATGCAGCTCCCAGAAATGCTTTGCAACGGAAGATGGCAGGCGGGGGAGCTGAGCTCGAGTGAGCGAGCCAGGCTGGAGCCAGGCAGCGGGCCCAGCCGTTCCGCTGCAGAGTCGGCAGGGGGTGTGCTCAGCAACCGCCCTCTCCTTCCCCATTGGAGGAGATGCTGTCGGGGAGGGGAGCTGGGCCTCGGCCCCCGCCCTGCCGCCCTCCCCCCACCACTGCAATAGGAGAAGCCAGGGCCGGCCCCCCCGAGGGCTCCCGGGGGCAGACTTCAGAAGGCGCCAGCGAAAGGGAAAGCTTTAACCCATTCGGCATTCGTCCTCGTGTCAGGCCACACCCTGCCCCTCAGGGTCACCTCTCAAGGCTACAGCCACAGCTCTCCGGTTAGCTGCACACACTCCGCCCTCTCTCCCCTCTCGGGCCCTCAGCCAAGTGCCCAGAGTTCAGCCACTCTGATGAACTAGGCTCTGCGCTCCTTTGGAGTTACCTTTTCTTCCCAGGCACACGCGCGCCTGCTTCACTCGCCCTCACAGACACCGCTCCCTTTGGCCCAGCCCAAAGGACCCCGAGCCATCATCTGTTTCCAGAAATACTTTCGGAAATGACACATTTCAACCAATACTGAGATATGCAAAAAAAGTCTGTTTAGAACCACTTCTATTACAGATGCCTCTGGTGACGACTGGGAACTTCACCATCCCAGGAAAGATGCCTAGGCAGCTCTCTTCTAGCAATTCCATCATGGTGAGGTTACAATAGCTGAGGCTCAACTTAAGGCCCGTCATTTTCAAGAAAGTGCTTTCTTCTCCTGCCTCTGAACAAGGCTCAGGAAGCCACCCGCCACCTTCCTCTGACCACGACTTTCACTTCCCAGCAGCGCACCCTGCGCCCCTCAGGACAACAGGACTTCCGGGTCTATTCCCATTTGTTCTGCCTGCCTCCTCCCTGGTATTCGCGTGATGAGCAGCCACCCTGCATTTTGACAGCCACCTGTCCATCGCGCGCTGCCCACATCTCCAGATCCGCCCACAGCGCTGCGCTCTTTGGGATCCAGGAGGAAGGAAAAGGGACCCGCAGGTTGAGTTGTCTGCGATCTACAGTGTACTGCATGTCAGTAGTATGGGAGAAGCTCAGCAGGAATGGAACCCTAAAGAGCAGCAGTTGGGGCCCAAATTTATGTAATTTTTAGACTTCACAAATGTAACTTGGCTTTTTGGGAAATTACAGACACTGCTTTTTGACATAAACATCTCAGGTCACAGAAAGCCTAGTTCTCACCGCTAGACACATTTATTTCCAAGATAGTTGTTTCAGTGACTTTCTGGTGGAAAGCTAATGCCTAATAAATAGGCTTTCTGGGACCTGGGGCTTTGCTTGATGCCAGGGGTTGTATATCTTAATGTTTATAGTAGTTGACCAAGTGTAGGAATGACTTGTGTGCTCTTTCTGGAAATGTTTATATGGTCATCTTAAGCCTCCTGCTTGCACTTTATCTTAAGGCTCAAAGACCCAGAGTGTCATCAGTCCATTATGTTTGAAAAACTTTTAATAGTGATCTAACCATTGAGAGGTCTTCTTGGAAAATGCTTATCTTGGTCTTCAGTGATACCTCACCTAGAGGGATGATAAAGTGCAAATACTTAAGAGAAGCTGTTACTCTAAAACAAAACACAAGAGCAAACTGTAGCAAGTCCAAATTCTAGAGGTCACTAGGAAAGGACAAAAAAAACAGATACTGCACTAAAGTTTCCCAATCACAAATTAAATAAGTTTTTTATTCCTACTAATTCAGAATAAAAGTTCAGAATTAGTAAGAACATGACATTACATAGTACAGGAATATAAAGAAAATATTTTACAGTATAGATATTTTTAGCACGTTTTAAGAGTGGTAGTGGCCTATTGTGCCACAAAGAACAACTTGTAAATTTATCAACTGCCAGGCTTTTTCCATTTATATAATGCTGCAATAATCCATTTGAATGATTTTCTAACAGGAAACATTTATTAACTGGTGAATTAAGAAGACTGACATCTCCTTCCCTTAGGACAGAATCTGCCATGCCCCCCTCCTCCCTCCCGGTAGTGTTCACTCTGTACCCTACATCGTGCACAGCCCCTGCAAAACTAGGATGCACTTCTCCTCCTAAGCCACTCAAAGGCCTGCTCCTCCTGGGCTGGAGCCCTCTGAGGGCTGGGACCATGGCATGTGTGCATATTTCCCCCAACACTCAGCCTGGTACCCGGCACTGAGTAGGCAGGCATTATTCACACTGGTGAATAAATGAATTTAACAGATTTGTAACATCTAATTTTTTTTGCTATAATAATGCTACTGATTACTAAGTACTTTGTCATTAATTTTTACAACCCCACTGAGGTAGATATTATTTTATAGAGGAGGAAACAGGTTTTGACAGGTTTAGTAACTTGTCCAAAAGCCTCATAGCATGATTGGCAGGCTTATCAAAACGTTTCAGGGAAAAAAGGAAAGTAGAAAAATACTCAAAATCACTGTTGGGCAGCCTGATATATTGATGTCTTAAAAGCTTTTTTATATATTTACATACATTAAACATTTGTTTACTACCAAAATAAATACAAACAAAACAGTAACTTCCGATTAAAAACTCAAATCTTCCACCTGACTCCCACCACCCTACTGGGACCCACCATACCAGCACTGCAGAGACAGGCATTTTTTCTTACACTAATGGGATTGTACTATACACTCTGCTCCATGTCCTGTGTCTTTATTCAACATATATCAAGGATACAACTTCCCAATTCTACAAATGTAATTCCTAAGAATATCTCACAGTAAGAGAAAACACCATTCTACCTTTAGTACATTTTAGGAATCAAGACCTCCTACACCCCTCCCAAATGGAACTTTAGACACACCGGTAACGTTCCTCTGAACTTTACCAATAACTTAGCACTTTTTAATGCCCAGTTTTTCATCTAACCCCCCTCCTCCACCTCTATATTCTATGATTCTGCAACACCATAAAACTTAACCTTTTAATATCTTCAAAGTCCTTTTACCTCATCACTAAAATTGACCTTTCTTCTAGGGATTATGTAAATATGGTTATCCCATCTCACCACTTTTCCTTTATCTCTTCTGCTAGCTATTTCTGAGAGCCAAATAGGTTACAAGAGGAAACAATCCCCTTCTCTGTAAGAAAGGCAAACTTCTGTGCTTGTTTTCCTCTGCCACTGCAGCACAGCCTTCAGTGCTATAAGCACAAGTTCTCCAGCACTGCAGAGTTCCAAGCTGTGCCAGGATTTGGCACCTACCCAATCCAATGCTTTTTTTCTCTTTTGAGAGATCCTTAGAGTCTCAAAATATTCAAGCTCTGAACTCACTATTTCTGAATCTCAGATTAAACATAACTGATCAAATGAAGGAATAATTAGTTCATTTAATCTTAAGTGCAACTGCTTGCAGAGCTAGGGTCTAAATCTGTTGTTTTCTGACACTGGCTGCATTTTGACTGTTACTGAATAAACAAGAGAAAGTGTAGACCAGCTTCTGCAGGATGAAGTCCTATACCATCAGCCCATGCAGTACTGCCCCTGGTTACTCATTCCACAGGGTCTTGCCTCTTATGTCACTACAAGTTAGTGACTGCAGCCATGCTTTTCAGTGATTCCTGATAAACACAAGGAAACTCCCTATAGACCACTTTTCACTATGCCAAGAGTCCTCTTTAGATGTCGCTTCTTACCTCATTCCCCACCCCCCTTCTTGCTGCCTCCTTTTGACCCAAATCTTTCTACATTTTTGCCTGCTATACCACTACACCACTCTGCCTTTTCAAGTAACTACTTTAGTTATACTACTGTAATGACTTAAGGGAATTCATGGATTTCTGTCATGGCACTTGATCTTGTAACTATTAATTAGTGGATATATTATAATAGAGCTTCTGCTTCCTACACCAGGATTCAGTGGAGTCAAATCTGTACACATGTCTTAGGACTAAAAAGATACTTTTCTTTTGCATTAATTAGAAATACAGATATCCAGGCCAAAAGAATGTTAGTGAGATATAAACTTAGAAATCGTTTTCCTTAGGGTTCCTAAAGGTGATCATGTAAGTTAAGAAGTCCCCAAAGTCCCAATTTAATGTTTCTCAAAGGCATCCAAAATAGAATAGCTATATATTAAGAAAGGAAGAAAGAAAGACCACTGTAGAAAAGAAGATGGTACACTGCCATGGCAAAAGTTCGTTCATCCAGTCAAACGCTCAGGATTATATAATTTTATTTGTCATACCACAAAGGAAAAGAAAAAATTTAAATGCCCTTTGCTCACTGAAGGGTGGGAAGTGAATCTGGAAAAGTATGACTAAGTTTGTTTCACTGTGCATTAATCGTTATAGAAATAACACCACACCTACCTGGAACTTTTATCATTTCCTCCTCTAAATACAAACCACATTTCCCCCCCTAAATACAAGCCATGATGTTACCAACTGCTTCTTTTAGAACTAAACCAGGAACAACAAACTTTAAAACTGTCCAGCTTCTATCACTACTGCAGACTAACCTTATCATATGACCAGCCCTTTTTTAGCTTCTTTAATTTTTTAACTTTTCACTGATGAATAAACAATATAAAAGTGAAATGTTGGTTCTAAAATGAAAAAAAGAA
Organism: Choloepus didactylus; assembly: GCF_015220235.1. Taxonomy (NCBI): domain Eukaryota; kingdom Metazoa; phylum Chordata; class Mammalia; order Pilosa; family Megalonychidae; genus Choloepus; species Choloepus didactylus. The sequence goes on from NC_051312.1 coordinate 7,994,744, forward strand.
AAGAAGGAAAGAAGGAAAGAAAGGAAAGAAAGAAAGAGAGAGAGAGAGAGAGAGAGAGAGAGAGAGAGAGAGAAAGAAAGAAAGAAAGAAAGAAAGAAAGAAAGAAAGAAAGAAAGAAAGAGAGAAAGGGAAAGAAATGTAACGTCAATTGTAGTTAAATAAGTTCAGGTCTCATCCCATGCTTTGGATCTCCTGAGGTGGCTGGCAGAAGCTGGAAAGCATCTCAACTGGTTATAGGGTGGCCAAGGAAAACCTGAATCAGAAATCGGGGATGGAAGAGACCTACTATGCTACATTTATAGCCCCTCTTCCTTGAGGTCACACAAAACTATTTCCTGTAAGTTCTTCTGTGACAGGTTTTCAAGATAATGCTCATTACAAATTTTGGCCTAGTTTTCTAATACATCCATGAAATAGATCCAAACACCTAGGTGATTTAAAAAGAAAATTATTATTCGCAGCTTTATGCTTCTTAGTGTCTACATTAATGGTTACCTAGGAGGAAAGACGTAAAAGAACACCGTCTAGATCAGATAGCTTGAATCTGGATTCCTTAAAAGTTTATTTCTCTGAGACCAATACGTGAAGTATAGACTAGACTTTGAAGATTACTGATGCGGGAGGCTTCTTGAAAAAAATATACACATAATATGAAGAAACTTGATAAAGCAATAGGATGGACTATGCTTAAAATGACACTTTTCTCAGAAGCTGTCCCAATGTATTTAAGTTTTAATACTAGATAAATTTGAAACGAAAGATGCTAAACCTACTTTCAGAATAATCCAACACAGAACAATTTCTTCCTTCTCAAGCTTCTTGGGGTTTGCAATAGATATTATCAGCCACTTTTGTCCTGAAATAGGCTTCTTTACTGGAGGATAATTTAAGTATAAAATTTCTTAATACAAACATTCTCAAGCTTTCCTTTATTTGGAGATCAGCCTGAAATCTGTGTTTTTAAGAACAAATTTAAGTCCTAACTGAACATATGACTGTTGGTTAGTATTTTCTTAACAAGGATCTAATCTCATCCTAGGAACTGAAAACAATGAGCAGAACAAACACACATATGCACATACTAACTTGTCTCCAGCTGAATCAGAAATTATCCAAAATTCATGTACGTTCTCCTTCAGAATCCAGAAACCGACTGCCCTAGCCAGATCAGCAGCTGTCATACAAAACAACACAACCATTACCTTTACATCAGCAATGAGGGCGTCTTCGTCTTCTATCCCTGTGGGGACACATTTCTTGTGCAGTGGCAGAGATTCCAACTTATCTACAAGGCAGCGAAGGCCTTCAAGCTCAAAATGGGTCAGATGCACCTGCCTGTCCTTTCGGGGACTACACTGGGGATCCCACACTTGGCCATTGTGGGAGGGCCGGCTAGAGTCAGAGGACGAGTCCCCAGACAAAGATTTCTTCAGACTTGGAAGACTTCGGCAGGTTTTGCCCAGTCCATCATAATCCAGGTTTACCCCATTGGTTACAGGGCTAGTGAGGACAGAACGCCTACTGCTCAAGCGCCGGGGCTCTCGATCCACTGTTTCCTCATCCCCATTTCCAGATTCCAACCCATTTAACTCCAAATCTGCAGATATGAAGGAAAAAATGCAGTAAGGACATGCAGCTTGGTCATCTGATCAACCAGAGAAATAGGTGGCATGGGTTATGAATAAGATGTCACATTTTAAAAATGGTCCCTCCTTCTGCTCAGAATGATGAAAATATTCTATAAATAGACAGTGATGAAAGTTGCACAACATTGTCAATGTACTTAATGTCACAGATTGTTCACTTAAAAAGTTAAAATGATTTTTATGTTATATCTATTTTACCCAATTAAAAATAATTTTTTAAAAAAGGTTTCTCCTTATTCCAACCCATTTCTAGATGGCTTTCTTCTCCCTGGTTCCATATACCTTCTGCATATTCCTAAAGCACTCATAGGCATTGTTTAGTCCACGGCTGAAAATCACGGTTACAGGTAGAAGTAGAACCCTGACCTGCCAGGACAACTGAGATAACATTCAACTGGATTTTTTTAAAGGTTGAGAAGCCCCAAGCTTTGAATCATGTGATCTTGAAATAAGTTACCTATGAATGTGGCTGTGAATTAGTTTCAAGCTCAAGCTTAAATGTGGGAGTATAATTTCATTATCATTTAAAAAGAGTAGACAGTATGAAGTACATATATTTAAAAAGTAATTCTGTCCAAAGCTTTGTCCATAAAGTTAAGCTCTGAAGTAATTCTAGCAACATATCTACCAAAATAAAACAAAAGTAAATATTTTTTCAAAAGATTTCAATAGTCAAAACAAAGTAAAAATAAATGTTTTAATGAGAAGAATGAGAGAAGAATTTTTAAATGTTCGGTGGTCTTTTTTTTTCTTCTATTATTATGAAAGCAATACAAGTTTACTATCAATAATATATAAAATACAGTAAGGTGAAAAGAAGTAAATAAGTCATCCCTTATCCGTCTACCCTGGGATAATAACTAAACAGTGTGATGCATTTCCTTTCCATCTTTTTCTGTGCATATGACTAATTATATATATTTTAAAACAAAATTGGGATTGTGCTTTATACAATACTGTATCTTGATTTCACATTAATGGGAGAGCATTTTTTATTCTCTAATGAGAAAATAAACTATGAGCAAATTTATACAGTAAGAAGAAAATGCTAAAAAGTATCTTGCTTATATTGAAGAGCCAAAGAAACTTGTGACTATAGGAGATTACAGTGTTGGCTCCTCTCCATTTTAAGGCATGGAACAGTCTAAAAATATTTTTTTGAAACTAACTCTGTCATTCAATAAAATATTTCTCTTGACAGAAGTTTGGGAAACACTAAAGCACAGTCCTCTGCTCTTAAACTGTGACCAACCAGGGCTGAAGTTTGTCACTTATCAACTGTAAGATAACAGACAAATTTTTTAACCTTAATCTCAATGTTCCCATCTGTAAAATGGGGCTATTAAATACTTACCTCAATTATAACAATTTAACATATGTTAACGCTTAGTAGAATGCCTGGGATATAACAAGAGTTATGATGATGATGATATATTCCTAGATTTTATTGTACCAAAGACCATTCCTCATGCAATAATTAGACAACTGATTATTTCCTGAGGAACTAAGTACTAACAATTCAGACAAAGATGAGCTCCAGAGTATTTCATTCAGCCTACTAATTCACATCTGGGTAAGGAGATCAGCTTTGACTAGGTATTCAATCCCAAAGAATGAGGTGTGATACTTCCAAATAGATAAGTAGAACAAAAACAAAACTGTTGAGCCACCAATAGCCTACTAAATATTCCTGACCTCACCCTCATTCTTGCAGGTTGTAAAAAGTGTCTTGGTCTGGAAGTTCAGGTAGGCATGACACTTACCCATGCTAAGGGATTCTTTCTGAAATTCCTTAGTTAGGTGGGAGCGGTTAGTTATGCAGTACACATAGCGCTCCAACACGTACCAACACATCTCATAGTAAAATGGATAGCGGAACTTATTTGGAACCTATACAGGAACAGAATAGTGAGAAAAGCAAGTTGATGACAATTTTCAAGGAAATCATTTCAATAATTAACCCAAAAGAAACTCTCTCTAGTCAACCTGCAAATTCAGGTTGGCATTTGAAGCCAGAATTTAAGTGGAACTGTTAGCGCAGAAAATGTTGGTCTTGGGAAACAATCACTAAAGATAGAAGGTACTTGCAAAGACCATTCAGAACCACCAGAAGCTGCCTTGGTTGAATGAGAAAGCAACAAAAGAAATTTTGGGTTTTTGGACAGAGTAGAATGTTAGAATAACACACATTATACTTAATGAGAAAACTGTGTTACGGTTCTTAGGATACAAAGGCATGCCAGGCACTTTTGCCCTTACTATAGCTTTTACCCTGACTCCAAAGGCAGTGGGACACGAGTATGAAGTTCATGGTCTTAGTATGTCCTTACATACATGGAAATATGATTACAGACTCATTCTCAAGTTCTGTCCAGATGAGGACACAAGACTGAGTATTTTCCCTAATATCGACTCAACTTTCCTGCCTAGTACTTTGTTGTTTGCTAAGATGGTATGTACACAAATCAGATTAACATTCATATGGCCTAATCAACCAGTTTTCTTTCCCTTTTTCCCAAAAGTAACATGAGATTATTGCAGCTGAATAATAATAAAAAGAAGTGCCCTTAAGATCTGCCATAGTCAAGAAAAAGAAAAATCAGCATGGATTAATCAGTGAGCAAGACCAATGATGGAGACACTTCCTAAATATACATTTTGCTGTCTTCTTTTACACAGAGGGCATTTTTGCAAAGGTTAAGTCAAACAATACATTTCAGATGTTTTCAATATACAACCCCCAAGAATGTTCTCATCTCCTCCCATACTGAAGAGACAACAACCTACCCCTTCCAAAGCCCCATGTCATGGAATCTTCCTGAATCAAGGAGAACTGGATGGGAGTCCCCTTCCAGAACCCTTCACCAGGTCACAGGGAATCACTGTGGAATGAGGATATCACCTTCCTCATCACAAGACAGGAGAGGCATGTACTTTTCCTAATCAGCCCCTCATTAGCTTTCCAATGCAGAATAGCCAGGCCTTGATTCTGTGTCTCTTACAGGGCTACAGCTTTAACAACTATAAGAGGTTTCTCTTCCCTTATTTTAAAAGTCAAATTAATTTAATTCTGCTAAGGGGGGACAAAAATTAATAGGTACTCAGTACCCCCAAATAAATTATAATAACATAGTGCCTTTCACTAGCTTTTTAAGCATATCCGTACTTTTCTAGAAGGGTACTAATTAGGAGTTCAGGATAACCCTCTGTAAAGTCCTTTGGAACTCTGAACAGAACTATGTAATATGACAGTAAAAAATAGAAAATAGACAGTAAAGGCATTAAACTTTCCATTTTTTTTAAATGGAAACAATGGAGTATATAAATAATAGCCAAGATAACTCACACTCAACTTGCCCTCATTACATTTCACCTCTGCTGCCAAACACCACAGAGCCTACCAATTTCTAACATCGGGCTGAAATTTTTTGAAATATTTTTTAAAAATCCTCATTAAAAAATTACTGAGTCTTTCAATACTATCAGCAGATTATCAACACTCAAATTTAAATAGTGAATTTTTACATTGAAATAGCAAAAGTAACTAGAAGAGTGCCTTGAGTTTACAATATGCTTTATATTTCTTTTGTAAAGCATTCTCTTTTAAAATGTTTTGTGAAAACATTCTCTTTAAAATTAAACTTCCTAAGTTTTTAGTCATCAATAATATATTTAACAGATGCCATGATGCTATTGGCATATAACAGGCTGGTATGGAAAGCAATAAAAAACTGCTGTGTGTGTCAGGATGAAGGGGACCCAATGAAATTTCACAGAAACAAAAATATTCCTTATTTGTAAAGAAACAATTATTCTTAGGAAGAACAGAATAATATGATGGTTAGATACTAAAATTCAACAACTTTCTAAACACAAAGTCTAAGAATTAGATAGATAAATCAAGAACCGTTTTTACCAGATTAACAGGCTACAGAAACTTTTCATGCAGATAGGCACTTTTTATCTATGCTACTAAATATACATCCTCCCTTTCTTGACTAACTGTAGTCTACAGTATTAAGTATTAATTGTCTGGTTCCGGAAACTGAACAAACAATTAAGCCCAGGTTTAACAATCACCTTTAGCTACAATAGGGGAATGTTTTCTCAAAATCAATTTTCAGACGGACTCTTATAGCAGGTGAGGGGCATTACCTCTTAGAATGATTCTGAGTTTAAGCAAGAATATTTTACTACAAAACTTTTTTCTTTTGAAACATTTTAACTATATTTGCATATATATACCTTTATTAAAACTTCAAACTCACTAAAATACTTCTTTTGTAATTTCATTACACTTCGACTAGAAGAAATCCACTTTTACAAAATTTATTGAAGAAACATCGCTGCTTCTTTTAATTTTACTAAAAGGGCAACTGCTACAAGTTCAACAATAATACCAGTCTTATGTAAAAGGTGGCAAGTAGCTTCTAAACCAAAATAAATGTTTCAAAAAGGGCACCATAATGGTTAACTGACCATGTTCACAGTATGTAAGTCATTGACCATTACCTCTGAAAGTCGTAAATTGTTCACTAATTGCTATTTTTTTTTCATTTTGAAACTTTCAAATCTATCAAAAAGTATCATGTACACTAGTATACCATTCTCCTAGATTCACTATTAACATTTCCCCACATTTGCTAGTCTCTATTCACATATAATATTATTTTTTGCTCAACTATTTGAAAGTAAATTATGAACATGACCCCTAAATATTGTAATTACTGTTTTAATGTCAAAATCATTTGTCGTTTCATCAGATATTATTCAGCCCTTACAACCAGGGTTTTGCTAAAGTATTAAACCGTAATTCCCTAAGGCTTGGGTCAGCAAACAACAGCAGTGGATTTGATCTGCTGCCTGTTTTTTTGTAAATCCTGTGAGTTAAAAATGTTACATTTTTAAATCGTTGAAAAAAAATTAGAAGAAAAATACTTTGTGACATGTGAAAAGTATTTGATATTCAACCAGTCAAGTGGATTCGTTTAAATATTTCATACTCCAAGGCAGAGTTAAGTGGCTGCGACAGATACCATATGGCCCACAAAGCCTAAAATATTTACTATCTTGCCCTTTAAAGGAAAAGTTTATTGACCCCTGCCTTTATTGTGCATAAGGAATTAAATTCTCTTCTGTGCATCTAGAATAGGAATAGCTAGGTATCAACCTTGGGAAAACAGAAAATAAGACAAACAAATCAAGTTCTGGAGGGCTTAATTCTTTCATGGAACTCCAGTTTAAGAAAGGCAGTATACACATTTACACGCTGAAGTAAAACAGGTTGAGTATTACATCAAAAGACAGATGAATTTACAGTTATGAATCTTGAGTTGATAAATTCCATGACATCAAATTATTCTAAGAGCATAAAAATGAAGACATGGCTTCAGAGATTACCAGATGTCCATGTCTGGTCCTATAAAAATCCAAGAAACCAAGAACCTCAAAGAACTGAAGTCCCCAAAACCAAGTACATGGGTCGTCATAAAATTTTAATTTTTCCCAGTGTTCTCAAAATGTGAACACTGCATTTCAATTCAGAGACAACTGAAGTTTTGACAAACTATCAATGTATATCTTAACATCTGTCTTAAATGGAATAAACCTCTTCATAATTAGTGTTAGAATTACTTACCCGTGTCCGATCTTCAATGTTGTATATTTTTAATTGCATGGGGATGTTGAAGCTATGCAAAAAATTGCCTCCAAACACTAATGTGTCTGTAGGAGTATACACAGCATGAATCCAGCCTGGAATAAAGGGAATGGAAGGCAGTGACTGAAAGCACACATTACAACATAGATCTCTCAAAGAACTAGCACAAGATCACACTTTTTATCCCGAGTCCACCTCTTAGTGGTGATGGTCAAGTTACTTCATATCTTGAAGCCTCAATTTCCTTTAAAAAAACCAGAATAAATTATACCTCAAGCAGTTGTTGGTGAGTACTAAATGGGAAAATGCATATAAACTGCTTTAACACATAATAAACTTTCAATAAATGCTACTATATATTGGAGCACCTACTATGATCAAGACTCTGTACAAAACAGTTTACATGTATTCTCATTTACTCTTCACAACAAAATGAGACCTGGTGATTTAAACATCTGACCACAATGGTAAATGTACAGCCAGAATCCTAATACAGGTCGGTGACTCCAAAATCTGTGCTATTTACAGCACTTATTCTGGAACTAGTAACTTGATCAAAAATATTACTGCCTCAGCACTCCATCCTTCATAGCCATCTCTTTGAAGAGTAGGTGGTTCTTAACAAGGGTGCGTATGACCTATGGAACAAGTCTAATCCCTAGAGATTCTAAATTACCAGGACTAATATGGGGCCCAAACATTTAGAACTGAAAAGCCTCCACTAGCAATTCTGATACACACCTTTTATGAAAAATCACTGCCTTTTTCTGAAATCAATTCTCAGCAGCTACTTCATAATGACTGGAAAGGACATCACTGCTTTCTGCCCATCCCAGCATCATAACCATTCTTGGTGGTAATCCATCAATTCCTTTTTTCTTAAAGTTGAAGAAAATAAAGTGGCTAGATTAAATAATCACTTTCCTCCATCTTGCTTACCTGAGGGAATGACGAAGGTATAGCCCTGCTTGAGCTCAATGCGCTGGCAATCTGACACCCGGTCACCCAGAAAGATGTCACCCTGTTTCCCTGACAGCAGCCAATTCTCGTACAGCTCCAGGTTGTGGGCTGTAGGGGGGATGAGCCAGAAGACCTGTGAGTTAAAAAACTTCAGTCTGTTAACAGCCATTGACATGACCCAGTCAGTCCGTCTCCCTCAACTGAGAAACGGGTACAAAGTTAAGACCACCAAGTAGAAGAGAAGTAAACAATTCGTCAGCCTACAGAACCTGGCTTTTTGGGAAATTCTAGAGGGTCCAAAAGAGTAGACTGTTCTTGTCTTTCACTTGATCAAACAGCATTAGAGCTTTCCTGGGGTTTGACTGTAAAACCCAGAACCCATCCAGGATTCCGAGAGAAAAGGGGCATTTAGCTTATTACCTAAGGTAGTCCTTTATATGTCTGGCCTTTATTGTCCTACTATGAAGCACATGTAGTAAGGTACAGTAGCTTCAAGAGATTGTCCTGGGTTGATCTGTTCTATGGTAGCAACCAAGTGCAAGTGGATAAAATTTCTCACACCCCACTAGAATGGATCCAAAGTATACAAAATTACTTTTGAACTTGAGGTGTAATTGTACTAGATTAGTACCTAACATTTTAATAGCATTAACTATTTTCATTCTAGTATACTAATTTTCTCCGAAGGTCCAAAGAATACTAATGTATTCACATCTACTAAGGGGGAAAAGGTAACAATAGAGTATAATATCATAAATCTTTGATATTAATTCTAGATTCCCATTCTTATCTAGCATTCAGAAACACTCCGACAACCTTATAATTCCTTATAGATTAGGATAGCTTTCAAAATCTATCTGCATGCTCAGAAGGGCCTAAAAGGCTTTCTTTGGCCAAAATTCAGACCAATGTCTCCATACAGGAAAACTTGGTTTGGATCCTAATTTGCTGATTTCATTGTGAATCTATCCAAGATTTGTGCTCCCTTCCACTACTTTATTACGCTTCCATGTAGAAAAATTGTCGTTCTCAAACCATTTCCTTAACTTCATTTAGAGAACTCTGTCTTTGGGAACACAGAAATAGGACTGTTGAGGTTTCCTAAGTACTGTGCTATGTTGGTGTTACAATAAGGGACTAGATGAATCCTACTTCCTACTGAACTCCAGCCAGGAAGGTCAATTCAACCACAGTTCTCTTTAGATATGAATGGGACAATTTCCTAATAGATTATTTTTCAGGGCATACTAAGCATGCATGAACTGAAGCAAAGTCATATAACTAGCTTGAGTCCAACCCCCATCCCGACTATAACCGTACCTTTCCCCCTTGATGGATGTGATACCAAACAGAGGTACCACCAAAGTCCACATGGAAGTCCGTATAGCAGCCTCGAACACTCATTAGACAGTACCTGACCCAAGAAGCAGCAGCATTAGTGCACTTAGAAAAAAGAGACCCACCCCACCACAACGTTCCCCTTTTCCCTTGTGTACACCCCCACCTTCTACTTAATCAATTAACTCCCAGTAGGTGAGAGGAATGCAGTTTCAAGTCATCACATTACCGGAAGGATACTTTTTAAAACTATGCGACTATGGGCTATGGTATTCTTACATAAACTCTCCCCTTCAGAACTGTAAAACCAACTCTTTAAATAACTCATCTTTTTGATCATTTAGCACACAGAGCAAGGTTCTTACGGGAGAAAAAACTCCTTGCTATCACTTTTCTCTCCCACAACACCCTGAGGAAAATGGAGTAAGTCACTTACTTCTGCACTTTAGGGTACTGCATCTCCAGGATGGCATTTGTTGATTCAGTCTGACTTTCCTTCAAATGCCTTGGCCACATGTTGTCTACCCAGTCAATGAAATCCACCTTTAAAAAGGAGAAGGAATAATTAGACTTCAAAGGAAGGGTCTGGGTTAAGGAGAGTTATAAAGTCAAGAAAAGTAAATTCTCTAAATACATACTGAAAGACTACAATTTAATTATAAGTAAATAAAAACAATCTGTGAATTTTGGGGTCAGTAGGCAAACATTATAGAAATAACTATTAAATAATAAAGATGAATGGTTCCATCAACATGATCATAAAGATAGCACTAGTCAAAATGTGCTATCCTGCTAAAAAATGCAGGAGTGTTCAAGCAAGGCCACCATCTTATATCACTGCTGGCATAATTTGCTGTATATATTTTTCATCCAATAAAAGGTACCGTCTGGAAGGCACCTGTAAACTTACTGAAAGACATACCACTGTTAGAACAACTAAGATACCAAAAGATAAAAAAACAAAAACAAAAAAAAACAAAAGAAATCCAGTAGGGATTTGTAGCCCTGCATAAGCAACATGCTATATGAACTCCTATGCTAGTCACAGGTTTCTCATGTTGTCTTGAGATCATGCAAGTCCCTGGAACTCATCTGTAAAATGCAGGTAATTACCTCAAAGGGATGTTGAATATGTTAACATATTTTGAAATAATGTTATCAGAGCTTAGGAATTTGCTCAAAGAAACAAGAAGTAAAAACAGTAGAAACTTAATTGAACACATTATACTGAATTGTAACATATCCTGTTCCTTCAAATGCCTGTAGCCAACCACTGAACTCTGAGAAAGTCTCAGGTGGATAAGGTACACAAGCCAAACAATCATGAATCCAACACAGTGCTGATGTTGCAAATATGGCAAATGTGTTATGGCTTTGAAAACATGTATCTGGTAAGCTTCATAACAAAATCTATATGCTTGATCATTTATTTCTCTGGCAATATGTATCTAGACAAATGCATATAATTTGTAAGTAATGATATAATGCAGCCATCCAGTGGAGACCCAGATGTTAACTGAGAGAGTGTCTGGGAGCACCAATGTCCTGGAAGTATAACAAGCAAGATGAGGAGCAACTACCAAGGTTAACATGTGGCTCCATTTCTGCGCAGGGAGCCAACAGTTTTAACCAAGCATCCACTAGGTCTAGAACGTTGGATGAACCTTCATTCCTTTCTATTCTGCAAACAAAAGCCACTTTCTATTCTCTTAATATAGTGACCAGCATGTTCCATCTCCTTGTATTGTACTTCAGAAAGCCTTTAACAGAATAATGAATAACTGCACTTGCTTGGTATACCACAAACTCTTAAGTCTGGACGGGCGGGGGTGGGGTGGAGAGGAAGGGTTGGAAATACCTGAGTATACTTTTACTAAGTGTTTATTCAGAGAAATACAAATTTCTCTGGCCAGAATTTCTCACCTGCAGCAACAAGTCAGTCAGTCTGACCTTTCCTTATCTGGTAATATTAGGTATCAGCTAATTCTAGAGAAAATATTGTGGCAACATATCCATACATTTTCCCTTAGTTTAGTCTTTAGCCATTGGACAAACCTTCTGCTAAATGCCCTCATCCATATGAAAGCCAGTTTCCAATAAAAAAGAAAGGAAAATCACCAATTTCTATCTGTTCTGTAACAATATTATGGCCAAACTGGCAAGAAGTCCAATACCTAGAACTAATCTAGTCATATACTGTGCAAAATAGCACATGGCTTTCTATACTCTAATTTCTCCCCATCACTAAACAAATTTGTATATTGCATATCTGTTGCCATTTTTTTTACGTACCTCTCAGCTAGTGCTGGATTCCAGACAGCAGTAAATGATCTACCTCTTCTCATCCAAGGACTCTGCTTTATGCCAGCACTCACAATGGGCACTTAACAGTTGCCAACCTTACTGTCCCTACACCTACTTTTACATGCTATTCCTTCTGCATGGAATTTGATTCTCCACCCTCTTTGCCTCATTCCTTTCTTAGCTATCATTTCCTCCAAAGAGCTTCTCCCATCTCTCCTTCAGGTTAGGTGGGCCCTTCTTGTGCCCCCACAATACTCTGAACTTACTCACCTTTGAAGTACTTGCCATATTGTAGTTTATATAAAATGCCTATTTTTTTGTCTTTCTTCCTCATGAGACTCTTACGCATTCTGAAGACAAGAATGACCTTATTTTCCATTTTATCTCTAGCACCTAACACAGTGTTTAGCATGTGGTGGGCATCTGAACTAATAAGCTAATTCTAAAGGTAGTGAGAATCATAAGTGAACAAGAGAGATGGAGCTCTAGGTTAAGAAATACTAACAGGAAATGTTCTGTATCTTGACTGTGGTGGTGGTTACATGAGTAAATACACTTATCAACTCACTGAAATGTACACTTAACATGGATACACGCTATTGTATGTCAACTAGACTTCAATAAAGTTGATTTTTTCAAAAAGCAAGTACTGACACATAATATACAAGATTATTTTTCTTCCCTTATGGGGAAAAATACCAATAGAATAATCATGTTAGTGCTTACATAGCAAGATCACAAAAAGCTTGCATGCTTTTAGGATGTGACCTCGGTATAGCCATATTTTAGGCCCCTGAAAGATGCTGGTGCACTGTGGCTTCTGCCCCTTAGATAATTTTTTATTTCTGAATCTTCTCATAGATTCTACTCCTACATTTAACAGTTTGGCATTTTTATAATTTCAATCATAGTATTTTTAAGTTGAAATTCTAGAAATATTAAGGAAATACATTTTAAAACAATGTTGTGATTCTTACATCCCTCTTCTATTGAATAATTCATTTTTGAAAGTAGTGGACCATGTTTGGTTAATAAGGGGCTAATTCTTGCCACCCACATTTCTATACTTCTACATGACCAAAACAAACAGTAACTAGTATAAAAAGGATTACTGTTGCTGTAGGGGGAAAGTTTTGCTTAATGAGAAATTCTGTATTTAGTTGTAGCATCTACCATAATAAGAAGCTTTGACAATAAATTATACTGTCTTTTTGGACAATAGTGAAAGTCTGAGAACATTTTCCACCTTTGCATATATATCCACATATTAGTGATAATAATAATGCAACTTATTAGTAGGCTGAAGTTGTGTGTGTGTTTGTGTGTGTGTATTAACATATATATATAAAGTAACCATGCTATAAGTAATTACCACATCTCAATGTTGAAAATCAAAGAGTAAAGTTAGGATAATTTGAATGGAGCGAGGATAAAACATTGAGACCTCGGCTTCAATAAAATGATTAGAGCATTCAAGTTCCACTGTTCTACTAGCTCTCAAACAGCTTCTCACTGAATGCTCACCTGGCTCTCAACTGGCTTTCTCCCAAGCTTCTCAGCAAGTACTAACCTATTGGAAAAATGTTTGCTAGGCAAATTTCCTTCTCACAGTTCTTATAGAAGAATTTTAAGACTCCTCTCCACTATGTGTTAAGGCCAATGTTCCTAAATTAAGTTACTGGCAAAGAGGCTAACTGAGCGAATCATATATAAAATTTAGTGATTTTGGAAAATGATGAATGTTCTAAAAATATGTTGTTCTTGTCAAATTGTCTTTTTTACCTTCATCTTAATCTTGGTGTGTAAAAAAAGTTACAAATTCTTCCAATATATAAACAATCCTCTAAGTGACAATGACAATGCGTGGAAAAGGATTGGACTAACCGTGGAGGGCCTCTGTACCATATTCTCCAGCCTGGTGTGGCTAAACTCTAGGCTGATGACATTATAGAGTTTCTCTCGCTCCTCCTCTGGGGTCTCATAGTAGCGTGTCCACTGAGCCATGGTCATCTCAATGCCTTTCTGTGTGTTCACATCCATGACATCCACCATGCGACGGCTCCCTGCCATGAAAGAGGCATTGATCATCTCTACTCAGCCACTGATATATATATGTATATCCTTAAATATATTAAGAATATAAAACACAGGAGGAAGAAACTATCCTTTCTTGCTTTAGGTACTCAGTAGAAGGCATTTTACTACATGGTCAGGAATTAAATTTTATATTCAGTATCTCATTTAATCCTAACAAACAGAGGAAATAGATTCTCGGTAACGTACAGGACAGAGCAGGACATGAACCCAGGCCATCTAACTCTAGAGTCAATGCTTGATCCACTGAGCTATACTGCTGTGAAAAAGATTTGAAGACTGACATAATCTATCCCCCAATTTGAATACAGGATCCACTATTTAGTAGGTGTAAGATGGAATTCAAGCCCCCCATTCCCAAACCTGCCAGTGAGTATATTTCTAATATAAAACCTTCTTTTTATTCATTCCACAAATATTTTACTGAATGATAGATACCAATATGGATACAAAGATCTACATCAGATTCTCAACCTGATAAAACAACTACATCAAAAGACAGAATACTACAAAAGGTAGCATAAATTTGTAGAGAGAAAAAACAATAGCTATGGAGTCAAAGAGACCTAAGTTTAAATTCCAGCACCAACACTACTTGGGCAAGTTATTTAACTTTGTTGAACCTTAATATCTTCTTCTATAACTTGGGGATAATATCACCTTGTGGGCCACAGTGAGGATTTAAAGTTAATGAAGTAAAAATCACCAGCATATAGTAGGTGCTCAATTAAACAGCAGTACACAATTAAACAGTAATGAAAATATCATTTTTTACCACTCTGAACAAAAAAGGCTTTAGGAAGAGAGGGAGAAGAAGAAATATTTGAGTTGGGCTTTGAAGATTAAGTAGAATTGCAACAAGATAAGATTTAACAGAGAGAATTCTGGGCAGAAGCAACAGCTTAAGAGAAGAATGGCAGTACAGCTAAAAGATTAAGAATGTAGTGGTCAAGGAAGAGAGAGGGAGGATACAATGCTGTCATTGGAACATTAAGAATATTACTTGCCCCCTAAGAAATTCATGAACACCTACTATGTGTTTGGCCTTGTTAAAATATACCAAGTAGAATTAGGATTTGGATCCTGGCCTTCAAGGAAAAGTTCAGGGTCCAATTAGAGAAAAGAGGTAACAGGCAAGAGGGCAAGAATATGGCCACAATTAAGTAGGTAATTCAGAATACACATAAAAATATCACTAATAATGTAGGCAATGGATTGAACCAACCCTTCATATTTCAGAAGAAAAAGCAAGTGCTAAATCAAAACCACAGAGAGATACAACTTTATAACCACTTGGATGGCCATAATTAAAAAAAAAAAAAAGGGAAAATAAGGGTTGGTGAGGATGTGGAGAAATGTAATGCTCACACATTGCAGGTGTGAATATAAAATGGTACAGCTACTATGAAAAATAGTTTGACAATTCTTCAGTAAGTTAAACACAGAGTTCCATTTGACCCAGCAATTCTACTCCTAGGTATATATCCAACGGAACTGAAAACAAGTGTTAATGGCAACTGTATTCATAATAGCCAAAGGGTGGAAAAAACCCAAATGTATATCAACAGATGAATGAATAAATAAAAATATGGTATGACCATATAATGGAGTATTATTCAGCTATAAAAAGAAATGAAATGAATTTGTGATATTCCAGTTGACCAAGATGGTAGCATAAGATGCTCTAGGGTGCTGCTCCCCTACAGAATTTCTGAACAACCAGCAAAAAAATTGGCAGAGCCATCTTTCTCAAAACTCGAGAAAACAGTTAAAGGGTTGCAGTAACTGGGTGAGTACCAAATCAGGAAAACGCAGCTTTAAAAACCATAGAAGAAGCTTGTGGCACTCCTGCTGGCCCATCTACCATCTCTCTCTCGTGCCAGCCTGCATTCCCATTGTGAGTTCTTGGCCCTTTTCTGGAGGGAGCATACTGGAATGCCTGTAAATAGGTGCCAATCTACTGGGTACAATCTAACATAGAAACAGGTAAGGGGTGAATAATACAGGGATTAGAAGGTTTTTCAATACTTCGGAGATCTGTGACTTTCACCTCTTAGACAAATAGAAGAGTCATCAAGATGTCTAGAAAGGGCCCTCGAGTGGCCAAGAGATAGTACTACAATACTTAATTTCCAATGCAAAAGAATGGTATTGGAACTTCAGTGTAAAGCACAAAATATTATAGACGCTGTAGTTTTAGAAAGAGTCTTGAGAACTCCTTGTTTTATGTTCTGAAGGGAACATTTCTAAAAGACATTACCTCATTCTACTGCATACTGTATATGAGAGTGATCATCTCTGAACTTTTAAAGGTCTTGGGACATCCTCAGGGCTACACTGAACATCAGTGGTCTTAGAACAATGACTTGAACCTTTGCTGACACCAGGAAGTTTTCTTTAATTTAGCTCTAATTTGGTTCCTTTTCCTAAATTTTGAATATCATGAAATTTAAATCAGATTAGATAAAGACCCAAGTTAACCACTCATGGAAGAAGAAAAATGTTAAGGTATCTACTTTGCAGCTTACAAAGTTTCCAGCCTCAGCCAAGTTACCAAATGTAGCAGTGGTGAGAATTCCCTGAGAATGTCTCTACTGATTTTAGGGAAAGGAAGGGAATCAGACACGAATAAGTTTCATTCTTGACTAAGACAAACAATCTTTTCCTTTCTGGCAGGTTGCTGGAAGGCACGCTCTTCACAGAGAGAGGGATGGATGCACGGTGACAAGATGACAGGTAGGAAGGAAGGAGAGGTTCAAATGCTCTATGTTAATGAGTACCAAATGAGGCAATTTTTGCAACTCCCTTAGAGAGAATAATGAAACAGTAGTTTCTAATCAAGTATATACTCCAATGTTTCTGAGCCTTACATTTTCAGCCACAGCCTTAAAGACACAGATGCCAAAAGACTGATACTTACCCACACACATTTTGACGTCATTCACAGTGAAGTCGGGATCTGGCATCCTATCAAACAAACACCAGTAAGTATCAATGGAAAGCACAACTTCTCTAGTCAGTTTGTTTATTCTTAAAATACTGAGAACTCACTCACCAGGCACATCGATATACACATTTAGGTTGAAAAATACTTTTAAAATATGTGATCATACCAAAAGTAGTCCCCAAATACCTAGGTTCCTACCTGAGATTCTATAAAAGAAGCACTAAGTTTTATCTTTCAGAAACTTAAATCCACTAGCGTGTTCGTATACCAGACAAGTCCTAAAACCCAGAGGCAACAGCCTCTTTAAGATCAACTATCAGATGCGGCCCTCTTCCCCATATTGTCAACACAACCTTTCAATACGAACAAGTTAGGGTGCTCACTGCCTAGACACCCCTGAAGACGGAGAAAGAGATTAAGTGGGAGGAAGGAGCAGTAACAAACAAGATAAGATCGAACAATGGCCTATGAATACTGAAACTTTATATAATTATATATATTTTTTGATGCTGGGATGTTGGAAGGGCTGGAAGGAAGTAAATGACATGGTGGAACTGTAGCCTGTAGTATCCCTTGGGATTTGCTCTATAGTTGCTTGTAATTGTGCCTTGAAGGTCTTTACCTTTCTGTATATACCTTGTATTGCATAATAAGGAAAGAACCAAAATTACGGAACTGTAACCCATAACAATTTTTTAAATTACCTATATGTCTGCTTGTTGAGCTATACTTCGAGAGATTACACCTTTATGCATGTATGTTATATTTTACAATAGAAATGGCTGAAGTTGTGGAACTGTGACCCATGACATTGAGATTTGCTCTCCAACCACTTGTGAAATTGTACATTGAAAGTTATCACTGTTACGCATATATGTTAAAGTTCACAATAAAAAAAAATGGAAAAAAATATGCTATCATATATGTGCACGTATAAACAGGAAAAAAGAATAAATGTTAACAGTGGTTATCTGAGGGTGGTAGACTTCAGGAGATTTAAATCAGTTTTTAGTTTGTCTTTATTTTCTCATTTACCTGTAACAAATATGAATCATTTGTGTAACAAAAGATGAAATATATACACTTTTTAAACTAAATGGAAAATTATTTTCAGTTATCTACCGCTTTGGGTTACCAATACTGTCTATAATCTTACTAAGTGTAACAAGGCCATTTCCCAAGCAAATCCAATCAAGAACACTTACTTTATTCCAAGTCCATCAGAATTCTTGAAAATCAGAGGGTCTCTCAAGCCACCCCGCTGAATATACTCTACATTAAAATCTGTCACCATAGGAAAACAATTGTTAGAGACAAGAGATATAACTAGAAACAGATAAAAAGACCACAAAAAGGACCCTAAGTAATAAGGTAGATGGTATTTGTTATTCTGCGAATACATTTACTCTGTTAGACAAGAAATGGTTGTTACTAAGAAGTGTCTCTTAAGATATAGAGACAGCACATTGAGAAGAAGGGCTTGAGGGGCCAGATTGCTAAGCATATATTTCCAAAGGAAATTCAGAACTTATCCAATCAGGGGTAGTACTATTACTAAGTCATCCCATAAATGTTAAGCAGAAATTTATTATCACCCTGTCCTTCATTGGTCAAAAACATAAAATTCTGTCCACTACAATAAATACTATGACATCCTTGTCAGTTTGCCAAGAAGCAAAGCTGCATGGTACATATGGGACCCCACCTTCACTTCTGGTGGAGCGGGTATATACACGAAAAAGTTTTTTTTTGTTTTTTTTTTTTTAATAACAGTTTATTGAGGATGTTATTCCCATTGGCATACTGTAAAGTTCACACTTTTAAGGTGTACAATTCAGTAGTTTTTAATGTATTCATTTACAGGGTTGTGCCACTATAACCACTGTCTAATTTCAAAACATTCTCATGGTCCCAAAAGATAACCGGGGCCCACCAGCAGTCACCCCTCGCCTCCCGCCCCACCCACACCCCACAACTGCTAATCTGCTTTCTGTCAGTGGCAACGTGCCTTTTCCCGACATTTCACATAAAGGAAATCATATAGTGTGTGATCTTTTGTGTCTGACTTCTTTCACTTTATAATATTTCAAGTTTCATGCATGCTGTAACACTATCAGTGCTTCATTCCTTTTTTTTTTAAAATCTTCATTTTATTGAGATATATTCACATACCATGCAGTCATACAAAACAAATCGTACATTCGATTGTTCACAGTACCATTACATAGTTGTACATTCATCACCTAAATCAATCCCTAACACCTTCATTAGCACACACACAAAAATAACAAGAATAATAATTAAAGTGAAAAAAGAGCAATTGAAGTAAAAAAGAACACTGGGTACCTTTGTCTGTTTGTTTGTTTGTTTGTTTCCTTCCCCTATTTTTCTACTCATCCATCCATAAACTAGACAAAGGGGACTGTGGTCCTTATGGCTTTCCCAATCCCATTGTCACCCTTCACAAGCTACATTTTTATACAATTGTCTTCGAGATTCATGGGTTCTGGGTTGCAGTTTGATAGTTTCAGGTATCTACCACCAGCTACCCCAATTCTTTAGAACCTAAAAAGGGTTGTCTAAATTGTGCGTAAGAGTGCCCACCAGAGTGACCTCTCGGCTCCTTTTTTTTTTTTTTTTTTAATTGTAATATTTTAAATTTATTTAGTTATCAGTTTTGCTCAATTTTTAAAAACTTTTTGTTTTGAAATACTTTTCATATTCATAGGGCAGTTACAAAAATAATAGATGCCCCGTGCAGAGAACCCCAACATACCCACACCTGCCCAGATACCTAGATCCACCAATTTTAACATTTTGCCACATTTGTCATTTCTTCCCTCCCTCCCTCTCTCCCTTCCTTCCTTCCTTCATCCATTTTCTGAACACCTGAGTGTAGGTTGTATATATCATGCTCCTTGAACACTTACTTAATACTGCCGTGTACATTTCCTAAGAACAAGGATATTCACTTAATGTAACCACCTTAAGTGCAGTTATCAAGTTCAAGAACTTTAATACTGATATAAAGTTTGTAGTCTATATTCCAATTATTTCATATATCCCATTAATGTCCCTTTAAGCCTTTTCTCCTTCCTTGCTAGATCCCATCCAGGATCATGTATTGCATTTATTATTATTTTTTTATCTTCATTTTATTGAGATATATTCACATACCACGCAGTCATACAAAACAAATCGCACTTTCGATTGTTCACAGTACCATTACATAGTTGTACATTCATCACCTAAATCAATCCCTGACACCTTCATTAGCACACACACAAAAATAACAAGAATAATAATTAGAGCGAAAAAGAGCAATTGAAGTAAAAAAGAACACTGGGTACCTTTGTCTGTTTGTTTCCTTCCCCTATTTTTCTACTCATCCATCCATAAACTAGACAAAGTGGAGTGTGGTCCTTATGGCTTTCCCAATCCCACTGTCACCCCTTATAAGCTACATTTTTATACAACTGTCTTCAAGATTCATGGGTTCTGGATTGTAGTTTGATAGTTTCAGGTATCCACCACCAGCTACCCCAATTCTTTAGAACCTAAAAAGGGTTGTCTAAAGTGTGCATAAGAGTGCCCACCAGAGTGACCTCTCGGCTCCTTTTGGAATCTCTCTGCTACTGAAGCTTATTTCATTTCCTTTCACATCCCCCTTTTGGTCAAGAAGATGTTCTCCGTCCCACGATGCCAGGTCTACATTCCTCCCTGGGAGTCATATTCCACGTTGCCAGGGAGATTCACTCCCCTGGGTGTCTGATCCCATGTAGGGGGAAGGGCAGTGATTTCACCTTTCAAGTTGGCTTAGGTAGAGAGAGAAGGCCACATCTGAGCAACAAAGAGGCATTCGGGAGGAGGCTCTTAGGCACAATTATAGGGAGGCCTAGCCTCTCCTTTGCAGCAACAGTCTTCCCAAGTGTAAATCCTGTGGTAGAGGGCTCAACCCATCAAAGCACCAGTCCCCTATGTCTGTGGTCATGTTAGCAACCATCGAGGTGGGGTAGGCCAGTACCCCTGCATTCTCCACAGGCTCCTCAAGGGGGTTCTACATATTTTTTTCCTTGTTTTCTTTTTTTTTTTTTTTAACTTTTTTAATTATTATTTTTTATTTTTCATACGGTTGATTTGAAAAAAAAAAATGAAAGAGTTTTAATTGCACTATTTTTAATTAAACCCAACCAAAGGATGGGAGGAGGAAGAAAGGGCCTTTAGGGAAAACCTCAAACAACATTCCTGTCCTAATAAAAACTTATTTCTAACATAGAAGGGAAGGCCTCACAGGGTGGGGAGCAAGTAGCACTAGGTAACAAGAGAAAATAAAGATAAATAGCCTCCTTAAGCAATGTTTCAGTTGCATGGATGTTGAGTGCACAGTTCTGAGTCTACAACTTGCTGCAACAGAGGACTGTAAGTCTGACCAAAATGATACTGACCTTTTCCCTCCATAAAAGTAACAAAATTGGCATTATATTTGTTGGTATGGAGTTTCTCTTCTAAGTCAAAAGTTCTTTTCCCTTCAATTTCATCATCTGAAATGCCATCATCTTCATAGCGCCGTCGCATGGTACCACGCTGAGGAGAGAGAGGAGACGAAAGGGTGAAACCATGTATTTTTCATGCCTATCTAAAAGGGGCCATAGTTTCCCCTACATGTGCAAAGTGCTACTTTCAACTTCAGTTGCTAAGTCAAGCATCAATTTTCCTTGTCTTACACATCTTTTCTGTCTCTCACCTAAAGATCAGCTGATATTCCCAGAATTCTCAGACTATAACAAACTTTTAGTGGGCCACTAGGTTCCCTACTTGTGAATTTTACCTCTTCTAACTCTTTGAGCCTAGAGATATAAATTCATAATAAAAATTTTACCAAATAGGGTCTTATAAATATTTTATTAGTCTGTCATTGCCAAGCAGGGTGCAGACAAACTGACTTTATGAATATTTTAAGCCAGGATACAAAATATAATTTTTTCATAGGGGAAAGGTGTATCTATATCACCTCTCTAAAATAACCTCCAAGAATAGACCACTCATCTTGATCCTGATTACACCCACCTCCTGAGCCCTGGGCCCATCTGGTCTGGGAAAATCTGATTGTGAGGTAATCAAGAAAATCAGGTGTCTACACAACAAAAAATTACAAGTCACATTAAAAAAAAATGAAGATATGGCCCAGTCAAAGGAACAAACCTACACTTCTAATGAGACACAGTAGTTGAAACAACTAATTAAAGATGTTCAAACAAATCTAAATCAAATCAACAAGCTGGAGGAAAATGTGGCAAAAGAGATGAAGGATATAAAGAAGATACTTGGTAAACAAGAAGAATTTGTAAACTTGAAAAAACAAACGGCAGAACTTATGGGAATGAACAGCACAACAGAAGAGATGAAAAACACAATGGAAGCATACAACAGCAGATTTGAAGAGGCAGAAGATGAAAGGATTCATGAACTAGTGGACAGGACAGCTGAAATCCTACACACAAAAGAAAAGATAGGGAAAAGAATGGAAAAATATGACCAGGTTCTCAGGGAACTGAATGATAACATGAAGCACACAAACATATGTGCCATAGGTGTCCCAAAAAGAAAAGAGAAGGGAAAGGGGAGAGAAAGAATAATGGAGGAAATAATCACTGAAAATTTCCCATCTCTTATGAAAGACATAAAATTACAGATCCAAGAAGCGCAGCATACCCCAAATAGAACAGATCCGAATAGACCTACCCCAAGACACTCAATAATCAGATCATCAAATGTCAAAGACAAAGAGAGAATTCCGAGAGCAGCAAGAGAAAAGTGTTCCATCACATACAAGGGAAGCTCTCTATAAGACTATGTAAAAATTTCTCAGTAGAAAACATGGTGGCAAGAAGGCAGTGGTCTGACATATTTAAGATACTTAAAGAGAAAAACTGCCAACCAAGAATTCTATATCTGGCAAAACTGTCCTTCAAAAATGAGGGAGAGTTTAAAATATTTTCAGACAAACAGACACTGAGAGAATCTGAGAATAAGATACCTGCTCTACAAGAAATACTACAGACAGGTAAGACAAGACTGGAGAGAGAGGTTTGGAGAAGAGTGTAAAAATGAAGACTACAGGTATGGGTAAAGACAGAGAGAAAGAAAGAAAGAGAAAGAGAAAGAGAGAGAGAGAGAGAGAGAGAGAGAGAGAGAGAGAGAGAGAGAGAGAGAGAGAGAGAGAAGGAAAATAAAAATAAGATATATAAAATCCAAAAGAAAAAATGGTAGACAGTAGATATTACATTCAGTGAAATTAGCCAGAAATAAAAGGACAAATACTGTATGGTCTCACTAATATGAACTAACATCAATGGGTGAAGCTTGAGAGTTAACGCTGAGAACACAGGTTAATAGGAGATAACAAGGGGGAGAGATAGGGCATTTGATGCTGAAAGAGTACAGAATGTTCAACAAGATTGATTGTATAGATCCAGAAATGTATAGTACAATACTGGGTGATGGTAGCACAATACTGTAAGTACTCTGAACAATGATGAGCATGAGTACAGTTGAAAGAGGAAGGTTAGGGGCACATATGACACCAGAAGGCAAGCTAGAAGAAAAAGACTGAGAGAGCATAACTTAGCGAAACCTAGAGTAGTCAATAATGGTGATTAAATGTACAAATATAATAATGTTTTTACAAGAGGGAGAACAAATGAATCTCAACATTGCAAGGTGTTGAATATTTAATGGTATAAAAACTACAATCAATGCAAACAAGAGTCTACAGTTAAGAGTAATATTGTGATATGCTTCCATTAATTGTAACAAGGGCAATATACCAAAGCTAAATGTCTATAAGAGGAGGATATAAGGGAGTGGCATGGAATTTTTGGTGTTGCTGCTATTGTCTGACCTTTACATTGTACTTTATTTTTATTTTTTCTTCTTTTATTTTTTGCTTCTTCATTTTTTTTCTCCTCTTCCTCTTTCTATGTGGAAGAAATGGAAATATCCTCATATAGATTGTGGTGATGAATGCATAACTATGTGATTATACCGAGAATCACTGATTGCTTACTTAGGACGGATTGTATGGCATGTAAATAAAACTGTTTAAAAAATAAACAGGGATACAAGTGCTGGAGAAAGTGTAGAGAGAGGGATGTACCTAGTCACTGTTGGTGGGGAAGGAGAATGGTGCAATCCATCAGGAGGGCAGTGTGGTGGTTCCACAGGAAGCTAAGTATGTGGTTGCCATATGGGCCTGCAACCCTGTTACTGAGTTTATACAAGGAAGAACTGAGACCAGGGACACCTTCCAAGTGCAATTTAACAAGTAATTAGAGAGCAAACTTCAAATAATGTTATGGGTTACAGTTCCACAGTTTCAGTTATTTCCTTATTGTGAAATATAACATATATGCAAAAAGGTAACATCTTTTAAAGTATGATTTAACAAGTAGTTATATAGGAAATTTCCAAAACTATTATGAGCTACAGTACCATAGTTTCAGTTATTTCCTTATTGTGAAATATAACACATATATAAAAAGGTTTGATAACTTCCAAATTACAATTTAAAAAGTAGCTATAGAACAAATTTCAAACGATGCTATGGGTTACAGTTCCACCATTTCAGTTCTTTCCTTTTAGCTATTCTAATACCCTAGCAACTAACAGTATTCATAAATCCTTTGTTAAATTCCACGTTGTCTGTTGCTACCCCTTCCTCTAGTTTAATCACTTTCCCGATCTTCAGGGATGTCTAGGCAGTGACCACCCTAACTTGTTCATGTTGAAAAGGTGTGTCAACATTATGGGAAAAGGGGACTCATCTGGTTGATGTTCTTGAAGTGGCTATTGCCTCTGGCTTCAGGAATTTAGCTGGTATACGAGTTCTCTGGGGGATTTCAGTTTCTGAAGAATAAATTGAGTGAGTGAAATTTTCATAGAGTCTCAGATAAGGATCCGGGTATTCTTTAGAGTTTTCAGGACTACTGTTGACTTGGGCTTATACTGTGGTCATTTCGCCTTTCTAGCTGAAGCTTGCATAGGAGTAACCTCTAGAACAGCCTCTTGACTCTATTTGAATTCTCTTAGCCACTGAAACCTTATTTTGTTGCCCTTCTTTTCCCCCTTTTGGTCAAGAAGGCATTCTCAACCCTTTAATGCCAGCCTGGGTCACGCTCATTCCCAGAATCCATGTCCTATGTCACCAGTGAGACTCATTCACCTGGGGAGTCCTGTACCATATTGGGGGGAGGGTGATGAATTTATTTGCCAAGTTAAGCTTAGAGAAAGTTCACATTTTAGCAACAAAAGAGGTTCTCTGGAGGTGACTCCTAGGCATAATTATAGGTGGGCTTAGCCTTCCCTTTACAACCACAAGTTTCACCAGAACAAGTCTCAAGATCAAGGGCTTGACTTACAATGTAGAGGGTTCCTAAGTTCACATAACATATGTTATGTCCATGAAAATCCATCCATATCTCACATTATCATCACTAAGTTGTACAATCCTCCTCACTCTCCATTCTAAACAATTCTCTTGACCCAAAACACCTCATAGCTCTTTTCAACCCTTAATTATTTGTCCCTAGTATTTGTGTGGTACTAGTATGATACTCCTATTAATTAGAGTCCCTAGTATGCAATAAGTAGATTTTCCATATATACCATTCTGTGGTCAACTGTCTTGTACTAGTGTCATATCTTAGAAGTATATCATGCAAACACCTATCTATATTTGTAGTGCTGATCTGCAGGAACATGCCTTTAAACAACCCCCGTCCTTTCTTTTTACATGCTTTTCTTCTCCTGTTCAAGAAGAATCCTTCTTGATTTTATACTTTCTATATAGAAAGGTTAAGACTACAGACAAGGTTTCTACTCTACCCAAGCCAAGCCCATTTCTTAAAGGTAACAAAAAACTGAATTGGAACTTTTTTTCATTTTGAATGTTACAACTGGGAAACCTACAATGAGATAACTGTGTCAGTTTTTTGTTTTAATTAGAAAAGTCATAAATTTACAGAAAAATAATGCTCAAAATACAGAGTTCCCATATATCTCCTCTTACACACAGAGTTTTCCCATTATTAATACTTTGAATTAGTGTGGTACCTTTGTTACAACTGATGAAAGAATATTATTATAATTACACTATTAAATATAATCTCTGGTTTACCTTAAATTCACCATTTGAGTGGTATAGTCCTAAGGATTTTTTTTTTCCTTAATTTTTATTCTGGTAACAAAATTTACCTTAAAATTTCCTCTTACAACCACATTCAAACATATAATTCAGTCGTGTTAATTACATTCACAACGTTGTGCTACCATCAGCACCATTCATTACCAAAACTTTCCCAATACCCCAAAGAAAAACTGTATACAGTAAAAATTAACTCCCAATTCCCCACTTCCAATCCTGCCCCTGTAACCTGTATTCTAATTTCTGACACTATGACTTGGCTTATTATAATTATTTCCTATCAGTGAGAAAAAAAGTATATTTGTCCTTTTGTACCTGGTTTATATCACTCAACATGTCTTCAAGATTCATCCACGTTGCTGGATATATCAGAACTTCATTTCTTTTTATGACTGAGCAATACTTGTTGTATATATATTCCACATTTCGTTTATACATTCATCTGTTGATGGATACTTGAGTTGCTCTCATCTTTTAGCAACTGTAAATAATGCCACTATGAACATCAGTGTGGAAATCTTTTTGAGTCACTGCTTTCAATTCTTTTGGGTATATAGCTTAAACTGGGGTTGCCAAGTCACACAGTAATTCTAAACATAACTTTTCTGAAGACCCTCTGAACTGTTCTCCTCAGCAGCCTGCACCATTTTCCATTCCCACAATGAATGAGGTTCCCTATTTCCCATATCCTAATAGTTGTTATTTTCTGATTTTTTCTTTTAATAGTAGTCATTCCAGTGGGTGTAAAATGTGTCTTGTGGTTTTGATTTGCGTTTCTCTGATGGCTACTGATGTTGAGCATCTTTTCCTATGCCATTTGGTCATTTGTATATCTTCTGTAGAGAAATTTCTATTCAAGTCCTTTGCTCATGCTTTAATTTGGATGTTTATGTCGTTGAGTCGCAGGAGTTCTTTATATGTTCCGGATATTAACAATATATCAGATCTGTGGTTACCAAATATTTTCTCCCATTCTATAAGATGTATTTTTACTTTCATGATGAAGTCCATGTAAGCAATAAAGTTTTAAATTTTGATGTGGTCTCATTTATGTTTTTTCTTCTGTTGCTCACATGCTTTTGGTATAAAGTCTAAGAAACCATTGCCCAACACAAGATCCTGAAGATGATATCCTCTGTTTTCTTCTATGAGTTTTATACATTTGATTCTTTTAATTAGACCTTTCTAATCTATTTTGAGTTAATTCTTGTATATGGTGCGAAATAGGAGCCCACCTTCATTCTTTTCCATATGGATATCTAGTTTCTCCAGCACGATTTATTGAAAAAACTATTTCCCCAATTTGCTGAAACTTTACATCTTTGTCAAAAATCAACTGTCAGTTAATGTTAAACTATTTAGTATTTGTCCTTTTGTTTCTGGCTAACTTCACTCAACATAACGTCCTCAAGGTTCATCCATGTTATTATATGTTCCGTGACTTTGTTCTGTCTTACAGCTGTGTAATATTCCATTGTGTGTACATACCACAATTTGTTTATCCACTCATCTGCTGATGGACACCTGGGCTGTTTCCATCTCTCGGCAATCGTGAACAATGCTGCTATCAAAATCGGTTTACAAATGTCTGTTCATGCCTTAGTTTTCAGTTCCTCTGGGTATATACCTAGTAATGGAATTGCTAGATCACAAGGCAATTCTATACTTAGCTTCCTGAGGAACCTCCACACTGCTTTCCAGAGTGGCTGCACCATTCTACATTCCCACCAACAGTGAATGAGCATGCCTCTTTCTCCACATCCTCTTCAGCACTTGTAATTTTCTGTTTTTTGGATAATGGCCATTCTGGTAGTGTGAGATGGTATCTCATCGTGGTTTTGATTTGAATTTCCTTGATAGCCAGTGAAATTGAACATCTTTTCATATTTTTCTGAACCATTTGTATTTCCTCTTCAGAAAACTGTCTATCCAGGTCTTTTGCCCATTTTTTAATTGGGTTGTTTGTCTTTCTCTTGTTGAATTGTAGGATTTCTTTATATATTCTGGATATTAAACCTTTATCTGATATGTGGTTTCCAAATATTGTCTCCCATTGTGTAGGCTGCCTTTTTACTTTTCTGACAGAGTCTTTTGATGTACAAAAGTGTTTAATTTTGAGGAGATCCCATTCATCTATTTCTTCTTTGACTGCTCGTGCTTTGGGGGTAAGGTCTAGGAAGCCACCTCCTATCACTAGATCCTTAAGATATTTCCCTACATTTTATCCTAAAAGTCTTATGATCTTAGTGCTAATGTTTAGATCCTTAATTCATTTTGAGTTAATTTTTGTATAAGGTGTCAGAGAGGAATCCTTTCATTCTTTCGGATATGGATATCCAGCTCTCCAAACACCATTTATTGAAGAGGCTGCCCTGTCCCAGCTGCTGTGGCTTGACTGCCTTATCAAAGATCAAATGTCCGTAGATGAGAGGGCCTATTTCTGAACATTCAAGTCATTTCCATTGGTTAGTATATCAATCTTTATGCCAGTACCATGCTGTTTTGACCACTGTTGCTTAGTAGCATATGAAGCTTGTTGTTGCAAAGGAGAGGCTGAGCCTACTTATAACTGTGTCTCAGAGTCTCCCCCCAGAGAGCCCCTTTGTTGCTCAAATGTGGCCTTCTCTCTCTCCCTCTAAGCCCACTCGGCAAGTGAACTCACTACCCTCCCCTCTATGTGGAACATGACACCCAGGGGTATAAATCCCCCTGGCAATGTGGGAAATGACTCCTGGAGATGAGCCTGGACTCAGCACTGTGGGACTGAAAATCTTCTTGACCAAAAGGGGGAAGAGAGATGAAACAAAATAAGGTTCCAATGACTGAGAGATTTCAAATGGAGTCGAGAGGTTACTCTGGAGGGTATTTTTAGGTGCTATATATATATCACCTTTTAATCTTTAGTGTGTTGGAGTGGCTAGAAGGAAATACCTGAAGCTATTGAACTGCAACCCAGTGACCTTGATTCTTGAAGATGATTGTATAAGTATGTAGCCTGCACAGTGTGACTGTGTGATTGTGAAAACCTTGTGGCTCGCACTCCCTTTAACCAGTGTATGGACAGATAAGTGGGAAAATGGGGACAAAAATTAGATGAAGAATAGGGTGAGATGGAGGGGATGGGAAGTTTTGGGTGTTCTTTTTTGCTTTTATTTTTATTTTGGAGTAAGGAAAAGTTTCAAAAATTGATTCTGGTGATGTACGCACAACTGTATGATGGTGCTGTGAATAACTGATTGTACACTGTGGATGACTGTAGGGTGTGTGAATATATCTCAATAAATCTGTTTTAAAAAGTAAATGAACAATGGGGGGAGGAGGGGAATGGGATGCTTTGGATGTTCTTTTTTATTTTAATTTTTATTTTATTTTTTGGAGTAATGAAAATGTTCAAAGATTTGAGGTGATGAATGCACAACTATACGATGATACTGTGAACAAATGATTGTATCCTTTGGAGGACTGTATGTTATATGAATATATCTCAATAAAATTGCATTAAAAAAATCAACTGTCGATTTGCTGAGGAAAACGGAGGAAAAGGGAGTTGCAGGGCTCATTCCTCTTCCCAAAATAGCTAATAGACAGGGGAGTACTGCACTGCATCCAAGAAAGAGCGGGACTAAAGGACTGAAAAACTGCAGTGAAAAACTGAGTAACAACCCAGCTGGTGTGGCCAAGGCTCCTGGCACCATCTCCTATCCATGAGGCAAGCAGCCTCAGGTTAGCCTAGTCCCTGCCTGGTAGGCTGCTATAGACTGGGAGGGCAGCAGAAGCCCTCCTCCTTAAGAAACAGAGGGGGGACACAGCCCAGTACCGATCCAGCTATTGCCTGGTGAATTTAGATCGCTGGGTCCCACTGCTTTAGCCAATCCCAGACAGGACAGGCACTGTCTGTGTCAATGTATCCACAGGGAGCCACAAGAGGGCTTAAAATACCCTGCCTTCTTAGGACTGCAGGGGAATAGGTTGCAGAAGAGCACTATCTGTTGGACAAGCCAGGAAAGTGCACCCTTGGAAACTGAAACAAAGACTTTTCAGCAACTTTCCTGAACCTCTCCCCAGAGCCCTCTGGAACCGGTCTGTGCCCCCAGCATGGGTCCCTGGCCCTCTTTCGGCTGCAAAATTACTGCTGAACCAAGGGTCAAAGAACACCTTTAAAACAAACCAATCAACAACAAAATCCTAGAAGAAACTGACCTTCGGAAAAAATTCATCAGATAATCAGATGCCCAGATATTAGCAAAAAAATTGCAAGCTATGATAAGAAAGAAGAAGATATGGCCTAATCAAAGGAAAAAATTTAAAAAGTCAGAAGAGATACAGAATTTGGAACAAGTAATCAGAGATGTACAAACAAGTCTCCTATACCAATACAAGGAGATGATGGAAAATACGGCTAAAGAGGAAA
Organism: Choloepus didactylus; assembly: GCF_015220235.1. Classification (NCBI taxonomy): domain Eukaryota; kingdom Metazoa; phylum Chordata; class Mammalia; order Pilosa; family Megalonychidae; genus Choloepus; species Choloepus didactylus. The sequence continues at coordinate 8,025,305 of NC_051312.1, forward strand.
ACGATATCAAGACACTGAGTGAGCATAAAGAAGAATCTGAAAGCATGCAAAGAAAAATAACAGAACTTATGGGAATGGTAGACACAAAAGATGAGATTTAAAATACACTAGATATATACCACATTTTGTTTATCCATGCATTGGTTGATGGACACTTGAGTTGTTTCCGTCTTTTTGCGACTGTGAATAATGCCACTATGAACATCATTGTGCAAAATGTAAATGACCATTCATGCCCCTGCTTTCAATTCTTCTGAGTATATACCTTTAGCGGGATTGCCGGATCATATGGCAGTTTCTATACTTAGATTCCTGAGGAACTGCCAAGTTGTCTTCAAAAGCAGCTGTACCATTTTACATTCCCACCAGCAGTGAACAAGTGTTCCTATATCTTTACATCCTCTCCAACACTTGTAGTTTTCTGTTTAATACTGGTTATTCTAGTAGATATGAAACAATAGCTTACGATTTTGATTTGCACTTCCCTAATAGCTAGTGTGCCAGTTTTGTATATTTATGTCCCCCAGAAAAAGCCATATTCTTTAACGCATTCTCGTGGGGGCAGACGTATTAGTGTGGACTGGGTTGGAACCTATTGGTTCTGTGTCCATGGAGAAGTGACCCACCCAACTGTAGGTGATAACTCTGACTGGATAATTTCCATGGAGGCATGGCCCCACCCATTCAGCATGGGACTTGTTTAGTTTACTGGAGCACTATATAAGCTCAGACAGAAGGAGCTCATAGCTAGCTGGAGCTGAGACAGATATTTTGAAGACGGCCGTTGGAAGCTGATGCAGACATTTTAGAGAACGCCATTTTGAAACACAACCCGGGAGCAAGCATACGCCAGCCATGTGCCTTTCCAGCTAACAGAGGTTTTCCAGATGCCAATGGCCTTTCTCCAGTCCTTGGCTGATGGACACTTTATGGCCTTAAGACTGTAACTGTGTAACCAAATCAACCCCCTTTTATAAAAGCCAATCCATTTCTGGTGTTTTGCATTCCAGTAGCATTAGCAAACTAGAACAGCTAGTGATGCTGAGTACCTTTTTAAGTGCTTTTTAGCCATTTGTATTTCCTCTTTGAAAAAATGCCTATTCAAGTCTTTAGCCCATTTTTTAATTGGATTGTTTGTCTTTTTATTGTAGAGTTGTAGGATTTCTTTATATATTCTGGATATCAAACCCTTATCAGATATGTGGTTTGCAAGTATTTTCTCCCATTCAGTAGGCTGTCTTCACATTTTTGACAAAGTCCTTTGAAATTCACAAAAGTATTCAATTTTGCTGAACTCCCATTTATTTATTTTCTCTTTCATTGCTCGTGCTTTGGGTGTCAAGTTAAGAAACCACTGCCTACCAGAAGATCTTGAAGACACTTCCCAACGTTTTCTTCTTGTAAGATGGAATGAAGTCACGATGCACGTGACAACATGGATGTACTCTGAGGACACGGTGTTGAGTGAAATAAGTCAAACACAAAAGAACAAATATTGTATGATCTCACTAACATGAACTAATTATAGTAAGTAAACTCATAGAGTTAAAGTCTAGAATATAGGTTACCAGGAGACAGAATGAGGGTAGAAAATGGAAAGCTTAATTGGTGCAAAATTTTTAACTAGGTTGAATGTAATGTTTGGAAATGGACAGAGGCGATGTTAGTATATTATTGTGAGTATAATTAATAGTGCTGAATCATGTATGTGATTGTGGTTGAAAGGGGAAGTTTAGGGTTGCGTATATCACTAGAAGGGAAGCTAGAGAATGAAACGTGTCTGTATAACAGAGAACCTTGTTGTGGATGATGAAGGTGGTTAATAGTACAAATATAAGAATGTTCTTCCATGAATCAGAACAAATGTATGTCACTATTGCAAGGTGTTAATAATAGGGTGTTAGTTTTGGGTTCTCTTTCTTTCACAGGGATTTTTTAATAGGACAACAAAGGAAAAGAGGTCATTTTGTGGCATTTTCACGTAGAAGCCTAGAACCTGCATTTATGCCAATGTTGGAGATTATTACCTTTTAATAAAGTAGAAGCATTCAAAAAAGAACAGAGTGTATATGGGGAAAATATATCTAATGCAAACTATGGAATAATTAACAGTGATATTATAATATTCTTCCATAAGCTGTAAATCATTAGCTCCCAGTAACTTTGTTGTGGACTTCTCAGGATTTTCTACATAAGGACCATTTATGTGCAAATAGGAAAAGTTTTACTTCTTCCTTTTCAATTTTGATGTCTTTTATTTCATTTTCTTGCCTAAATGCTATGGCTAGAATTTCCAATACAATGTAGTATAACAGTGGTGACACTGGCATCCTTGTCTTGTTCCTGATCTTAGAAGGAAAACTCAGTCTTTCACATTGAGTATGATGTTAGCTCTGTTTTTCGTATATATCCTTTTCCATGTGGAGGAAGCATCCTCCTATTCCTAGTTTTCTCAGTGTTTTATTTAATCAAGAAGGAGTGCTGGATTTTATCAAATGCCTTTTCTGCATCAATTGAGATGATGATGTAGGTTTTTTTCTTCATTGTATTAATGTGTATCACATTAATTGATTTGCCTATGTTGAACCACCCTTTTTTGTTTTTCTTACTCTTTTGCTTTGTTTTGTGTGAAATGTTGGGGGTTTTTTGTTTTTTTTTTTAAATTTTTTTGATAAATAAAGTTAAAAAAAAGACAAAAGGTGTTGATTAAATAAAAATTTAAAACCAATGAAGTAAAAAATTCATAAAAACAATAAGCTGGTGAAAACAACTGCCCAAATATATTTATCAATATTTTTAAGGCACTCATACAACTCAATAAGAAAAACAATAAAATTTTCTAAAATTGACTGTGGTGATGAATGCACAACTATTTGATCATACTATCAGCCAGTGATTGCGTACTTTGGAAGGATTATGTTATACAATTTATATCAAACATATATCATGTTTATATATAATACATATCATGTAGAAGAAAAGCTCAGGCTCAAATGTAGTTAAGAGACTTTTCTAGGAAAATATGTCTAGATACGATCCTAAACAAAGAGAGGCTAAATTCCCCAATTCTTAGCCTAATCTTTTTCCCATTTTACCACCAATTCCTGTTATAAATGATTATGTCATCTATACAGCAAAAATACTGAGATATAATGATTTACAATACTAAATTTTTAATGATGAATACATTACAGAAATATCTAAATAACAACACAAGACCACCAAAGATAAACATTTCAATTTCTTCCACCCGTTTATACTTTACCCGAGGTTTGCAAACATTTTGGTCTCGGGACTCCATTACATTTTTATAAACTGAGGATCTCAATGAGTGTTTGTTTATGTGGGTTAAATCTATCATTATTTACCATATTAGAAACTAAAAATTAGAAATTTTAGAATTCTTTTCTATTAATTATTTAAATATAATTAAAAACTCACTACATTTTACCATATTTTAATGAAAATAACTATTTTCCAAAAAATATTAGAGAATTTGTTTTGCTTTGGTGTGCTGTTTTACATTTTTGTAAATCTCTTTAAGGTCCTGCTTAACAGAAAACAACTCAATTCTCCAATCTGCTTCTGCATTCAGTCTGCCGCAACATCACGCGTCATGTAGCCTCTGCAAAATTCCCCTCTACAAACACGAGACAATAAGAATGAACAGAAAAATAACGTCTCAGTATTTTATGAAAATAGTTTTGACCTCGCAAATAAAAGGGAGTCAGGACTTCCAAGGGTCCCCAGATATCACTCTTTGAGAACCACTGTACAATTCTATCATTGTCTTGCAGTTAGTTTTTCTTGCCCAAGACAATCACCCTGGTGTGAGTTAAGACATATGACAGAATATTTTACAAATGAAGAAACAGAAAGGTAAAAGTGACCAAAGTTAACTTTTCAAGATAATAGCAGAAAAACAAGAAAATAGTGTCTGAAGGGAGAATTTGTGTAGTGCCAATTCTACTATGACTACCTTGCTCTGCAATCTAAGGCAGTTAAGCAAATGATTTAACCTCTCTAGATCCTAACTATCCCCATAGAACCCCTCCTTTGTGTTTTAAAATAAAGTCCTCTATGACTTGATTCCAAATCGGATCATCTCAACCTCAAGTGTTGTCTTTTTCCCATTTACATTATACCATATTGAAAACTCACTACATAGCAATCCTCTAGGCCCTCTTGTCAATATTCAAAAAAACATTTAATTGCAGCTTTAGCCCCCTCTGTCCTGAACAGGGATTCTGAGGGTGACCTTGTGGTGGGCTGGCATCCTACCTTGCACAGGCACTGGAAGGGTAGCCCTTCTAGGGACTTCCACATCTTCCTCTTATCCTCCTCATAGCTCCCCAAAAGGTAACAAACTTTCAGGTATCACACAACCAGATGTTAGAGGCAACTGGTACTACAGGCAATACCCTCTCCCCAAGGAGCCCAAAGGGTAGAGAAGGAAGAAGTTAGAAAAAGACTGTTGCTATTTTTATTCATGACACCCAGAAGGCTACTGCTCAAAAGGTAAACTATGATGCCAGGGCAAAATAATAATAGTAAAAGCAGCTAATATTTGAGTGTTTACCATATACCAGCGTACTGTCATAAGCACTGTGCATGTATTAACATATTTATATCTAACATTCCTATGAGATTTTATTATCCTTTCTACTTTACAGAAACGGAAAATTAAGGACAGGAGTAACTTGCCCAAGTTACAAAGCTAGTCATTGCTGGAGCTGGGATTTGAACCCACAGTTTTGTTCTAGGGCCAAGGGTCTTAACTTCTGCTCTATACTATTGAAATCTGTTTGGAATGGACCTTGAGGCAGCCCAATAGCTTGAGGGCTGAAAGTAATTGTCAGATGGTTCTGGCAGAGAGAGAAGGTGAAGTGGTGGGACAGGTTGGCAACAAAGGCGATTGTCCGTAAATCAGAAAACGGTGCTTGGTAGATGCACGATTAGCAAAGAATCTTCATCAGGGTGGGAGATTTCTGACACTTGCTACAGGACAATGTATTTCTAGTTATCCCACTGTTTAATATTCCACTATTTAATTTCTAATTCTAGCTTTTACTTACCAGATTTTTTATACTGGTCATTCAGCTATTCTGGTTAAAACTAAAATACTGCTATTCCTAACCAGAGATCATTTTGAATCACCAGGTAGAGTGAACTCAGTACATTTATTACATATATGATATTAAAATTTACTCATTCTCCAAAATTTGTAGTCAAAGTAACATCTATAACACACTTTGTGCAAAGATGAAATTGCCAACATTTTTTTAACCAAGACTAATTTCATCTCGTATTTTCTCAAAGAAACTAAAGATTCTGACCTATCTTACTCCACTGCCTGGAAGCAAAGTTTTAATTACAGTCTATTCCTGGTGATGGTATGAGAAGTCAAATAACAACTAGATTTCATGCCCACATTGTGACGCTGCTAAAAAACAATGTTTGGAGCATCTTTTTATAAATTTTAAAAGTTAGATGGATTAAATCTAAATCCTTGCAACTGTACTAGCTCTCTACTTCATAGCCTTTAATAAGCACTTATCTACTTTAAAGGAAAAGCAAGCTCAGACTCTCCATTGCCCCTCTACAAATATATGAATACATACATATCCCAAAACCCAAATGAACTTCAAAATGTTGTTCTCATTGTCTTTCCTTGCAAGTTTTTGAAAAGCCAACATTACTGCAAGGTCATACTTTGAAGCAGACATTTATGTACATAATTGTCTGTCTGATGGTCTCTCTTCTCTTTCTCTCTCTGTGTATATGCATGTGTAACCTATCAAGATTATTGTGTGAACACTTATCCATTCACACAACATGAACACAATGACTATGTAATACCTGCCAGATACTCTGCATACAAAGATAAAAAGGCACAATCCTAGCCCTCAAGGAGATTGCTGGCCAGTAGGGGGAGACATGTAAATAAATCATAGCATTAGAATTCAATATGATATATTTTAATTCAGGTAGCTATAAATGTTAATGATGCACAGGAGGAACAACTAACACAGAGAGATAGGCAAAGGCTCCACATAAGGAATAACATGAGACAATTTTTAGTCGTTCAATATAACTTCACTGAAAAGCTACCAAGTTCCAACAACGAGGGATAAAGACTACAGCAGTTAACATCTTCAAACATTTTGGGGGTTTGCCTACAACCTACTGGACATCTCAGTATCTCCTTATTAATAAGATATATTTATAGCAAACATTTTTAGAAATAAAAAGTTATTAACCTTTGTTTAGAAAATGTGATAATTTCATCATACCCCATGAAGGGTTTTAATGGAACACCCTAAAGTAGTATAGAAACAGTGAGAATCAAACGCCGTACAGTGATGGAACCTTGGGCCGAAGATTTCATCTTTGGATCTATGTAACACTCATTACCCCTAGGCAATAAAAGAAGAAACCTGAGACCAGCAGCAGGCAGATGGCCTCCAGGCAAGGGAGTGAACAGAGGCTCTCCACTCACATTCATCCATGTTTGCAGTGAGCAGGGAGGCGATCCTCCACAGACACAGGGCCAGGAGCTCCAGAAAGGGAACCCAGAAGGCAGATTTACTCTCCATCCATGAAAGTCCAGGGTGTGCATTGGCAAGAAGCGGGGATGGGAGAAGGAGCCATATCGAAGCATCAGGAGGTCCTCCCACACCCTAGAGTCCCATGAGTGCACAGCAGACAGTCCCCAGTGGACACGGAGAACTGGTGCACTGACTGTATCCCCACCCAGTTTGGACTCTGCCAAGCGAAGAGTAGAAGTCTGGGGAAGGCTGCCTTGAGAGTAAACAGTGGCTCAAGAGCTCTACCTGCTAGTAAAACAGGGAAAGTCACTCCAGCAAGCTGTAGCTCTGCTCAAATTATATATAAATGCTCAATAATCCAGCATTTCCTAAAATAACCTTATCAAGACAAGCGAATGTCCCAAAGACAACAGAAAATCATAAAGCACCTGAAGAATCTAGAATATATGGACAAGCCAAATGAACAAAATCAAAAAGATGGAGGAGACAAAAATTTGGAGCAAATAATTGAAGTACACAGATCTCCAAAACAATTTCAACAAGCTAAAGACATAAAGAATATCAAGAAGGCTCTAACAAAGCATAAAGAGGAATTTGAAGGAGTAAATAAAAAATAGCAGATCTTATGGAAATAAAAGACACTGTGGATCAAATTAAAAATGTATTAGAGACACACAACAGCAGATCTGAAGAGGCAGAAGAAAGGATAAGTGAATCTGAGGACAGACAATGGAATGCAAACACACACACAAATGGTGAAAAGATTTGAAAAATTTGAAAGGGATCTTAGGGAAATGATGGACAACATGGAGCAAACAAATGTAAGAATCATTGCTGTCCTAGAAGAAGAGAAAAGGGCTAGGAAAAGTGTTTCAAGACATACTTGGAGAAAACTTCCCAACTCTTTAAATAACATTAATATGCAAATCAAAGATGCCCAACGAACTACAAATAGAATAAATCCAAATAAACCCACTCCAAGATATATACTGATCACACTGTCAAATGCTAAAGAGAAGGAGAAATTTCTGAGAGAAGCAAGAGAGAAATGATTCACCATATACAAGGAAAACAACATAAAACTAAGTGCTGACTACTCACCGGACCCCATGAAGGCCAGAAGGCAGTGGTATGACATGACTCAGATTCTGACAGAGAAACACTGCCAATCAAGAATTCTTCACCAAGGAAAGCTCTCCTTCAGAATTGAGGGAGAGTTTAAAATTTTCACAAACAAATGCTGAGAAAATTTGTTAAATTTGTTAACAAGACACCTGCCCTGCAAGAAATATTAAAGGAAGTTCTACAGGATGAGAAAAAAAGGAGAGAGAGGTCTGGAGAAGGGCAGAGAACTGCAGAGTATTAGCAAAGGTAAACTTAAATGAAAAAGAGAGAGAGAGAGGGAAAAAACAGATCTGACAACTAAAAATCAAAGGATAAGATGGTTTATTCAAGAACTCCCTTCACAGTAATAACTTTGAACAGGAATGGATTAAACTCTCCAATTAAAAGTTACAGACTGGTAGAATGGATTAAAAACCATGACCCATTTATATGCTGTTTACAAGAGACTCATCTTAGACCCGGCGACACAAAGAGGCTGAAAAGTGAAAGAATGGGGAAAAAATATTCTACGCAAGCTGCAAACAAAATAAAGCAGGGTAGCTATACTAATATCAGACAAAAACAGACTTTAAATGCCAAGGTGTCATAAGAGACAAAGAAAGACACTATATATTAATAAAAGGGACAATTCACAAAGAAGAAATAACCATAAATGTTTATGCACGCAATCAAGGAGCTCCAAAGTACATTAGACAAAACTGGCTAAACCGAAGGGAACAATAGACATGTCTACAATAAAACTGGAGGACTTCAATACACCACTCACTTCTATAGATAGAACAACTAGACAGAAGACCAATAAAGAAATTGAGAACTTAAACAATATGATACAGGAATTAGACTCAATAGACATATATAGATTGTTACATCCCAAAGTACCAGGATACACATTCTTCTCTAGTGCCCATGTAAGGTTATCCAGGATAGAGCATATGCTGGGGCACAAAACAAGTATTAATAAATTTTAAAAGACTGAAATTATTCAAAGCACATTCTCTGGCCATAATGGAATGCAACCAGAAATCAAAGAACCAGATCTTTCACAAACATATGGAAGTTACACAACACACGCCTAAACAACCAGTGGGTCAAAGAAGAAATTGCAAGAGAAACAGGTAAATATCTAGAGATGAATGAAAACGAGAACACAACATATCAAAACCTATGTGACAGCGAAGGCAGAGCCAAGAGGGAAATTTATAGCTCTAAATGCATACATCAAGAAGCAAGAAAGAGCAAAATTAAGAGATCTACCTGAACAACGGAAGAGGCTACAGAATGATCGGCAAACTAACCCTAAAGCAAGAAGAATGAAAGAAATAACAAAGGTTAAAGCAGAAATACATGACTTGGAGAACAAAAAAAAAACAAAAGGGAGAATAAATAAAACCAAAACTTGGTTGTTTGACAAGATCAACAAGATTGACAGACCCTTAGCTAGACTGACAAAGTCAAAAAGAGAGTAGACCCAAATAAACAATCAGAAATGAGAGCAGGATTACTATGGCTCCCAAAGAAATAAAAAAAAAATCATAAGAGGATATTATGAACAACTAACTGTATGCCAACAAGCCAGAATAAAATTTAGAGGAAATGAACAATTTCCTGGAAACACATGAGCAACCTAGCTTGACTGAAGAATAGAAGACCTCAACAAACCAATCACAAAGATCCAGTAAGCCATCAAAAATCTACCTACAGTAACCTACAATATTCTTTGAAATTTGCTCTCTGTTAAATTGTACTTGGAAAGCTATCACTTTTATGTATATATGTTATATTCTACAACAAAAAATATGATTAAAAATTATGGGATGCAGCTAAAGCAGTACATAGAGGGAAACTCATAGCCAGAAACACCTATGTTAAAAAATAAGAAAGATTTTCAAATCAACTTAAAAAAAAAAATCTACCTACAAATAAAAGTCCAGGGCCAGATGGCTTCACAGGGGAATTTTAACAAACTTTCCAAGAAGAACTGACACCATTCCTGCTCAAACTCTTTAAAAAAAAACTGAAGAAAAAGGAATACTACCTGTGCTGGTTTGTATATATTACGTCCCGCAAAAAGCCATATTCTTTAAAGCAATCTTGTTGGATATTTGGATTAGGTTGTTTCCACGGAGATGTGACTCACACAAATGCAGGTGATAACACTGATTGAATTACTTTCATGGAGGTGTGGCCCCGTCCATTCACTGTGGGTCTTGATTAGTTTACTGGAGTCCTTTGAAAGAGCCACACAGGCCCAAAAGCTTGCTGATGCTTAGAGATACTTAGAGATGCTTAGAGTTGTGGACAAAAAGATGTTTGTAGATGCTAAGGTAAGGAAGCATAGGAGCTAAGAGAGGACAAAACATCCCAAGAGCACAAGGGAGAGACATTTTGGAGAAGTCTGTTGAAAGTAGATGCTCAGAGACATTTGGAGATGCTAGCCCAGAGTTTGCTCTGGAGAAGCTAAGAGAGACAAGCCCAGAGACATTTGGGAGAAAACTATTTTGAACAGCAGATGCCAGTCACGTGCCTTCCCAGCTGACAGATGTGTTCTGGATGCCATTGGCCACTCTTTATTGAAGGTATCTTGTTGATGCCTTAGTCTGGACTCTTCTATGGCCTTAGAACTGTGACACTGTAACCTAATAAATCACCTTTATAAAAGCCAATACATTTCTGGTATTTCTTGCATAGCAGCACCACTGGCATACCAGAACACATCCTAACCCATTTTACGAAGCTAATATCATTCCAATACCAAAACCATATAAAGATACTACAAAAAACGAAAACTATACGCCAATCTCCTTAATGAATGTTGATGCAAAAATTCTCAACAAAATACTTGCAAATTAAATCCAAAGGCACATTAAAAGAATTATACACCATGACCAAGTGTGGTTCATTCCTGGCATGCAAGGATGGTTCAACGTAAGAAAATCAATCAATGTAATACAACACAGCAACAAATCCAAATGGAAAAATCAAATGATCATCTCAATGAGATGCTGAAAAAGCATTTGACAAAATTCAGTAAACATTTTTGATAATAACATTTCTAAAGGTGGGAACTGAAGGAAACATCCTCAATATGACAAAGGGCATATATGAAAAATCCACAGCCAGCATAGTACTCAAGGGTGAGGGGCCGAAAGCTTTTCCCCTAAGATCGCGAATGAGACAAGGATGCCCACTGTCACCTCTACTTTTCAACACTGTGCTAGAAGTTCTAGCCAGAGCAATTCACTAAGACAAAGAAATAAAAGGTATTCAAATTGGAAAGGAAGAAGTAAAATTGTCATTATTTGCAGAGGATATGATTTTGTTTTTCAATTGTGGAGACATATATACAGCCTAAATCTTCCCATTCCACCCCCTCCCTAGCCTTCCGTTAGTGGGATTAATCACCTTTAGAATGTTGTAATGCTCTTTCCCACCATCCATTACTAGAAATTTCCCATCCCCTCAAACAGCAACTCCACCCTCATTTCTTAACTCCCCATTGCCCCTTCCCCCATTTCACTTAACCCAAACTCTACATTTCATCTCTGTGTTTATATTCTCTGATAATTTCCGTGTGTTTACTGTGGGGCTCAAAATTAACCTCTTAAATCCATATCAATCTTGTTTTTCTTTGATACCACCTTCACTTCAATAGGACACATAAACTATGTTCCTATACTCCTCCATTCCCCTACCTTTATATAGTTGTCTAAAACTACATATTTTACATTGAGTTCAAAACCACTGATTTGTCATTAGAGTTTGTGTATTTTTATATCATGTAGGAAGCAAATGGTGGAGTTACAGTTCAAAAATTATTGACTTCTATTTGTATTCCATTGTGGTTGGAGAATGTGCTTTGAGTATATTCAATTTTATTTTATTATTATTTTTTAATTTCTTGAGGCTTATTTTATCCTCCCAGCTTATCGTCCCTTCTGGAGAAAGATCCGTGATCACTAGAGAAAAATGAGTGTCCTGGTGATTTGGGATGTAAGGTACTATATACGTCTGTTAAAATTTTCCATATCTCTTTCTCCTTTCTTTGTTTCTCTGTCGGTAGGGCTCCCTTTAGAATCTGAAGTAGGGCAGGTCTTTTATTGGCAAAGTCTCTCAGCATTTGTTTGTCTGTGAAAAATTTAAGCTCTCCCTCGAATTTGAAGGAGAGTTTTGCTGGATAAAGTACTCTTGGTTGGAAATTTTTCTCTCTCAGAATTTTAAATATGTCATGCTACTGCCTTTTCGCCTCCATGGTGGCCGCTGAGTAGTCACAACTTAGTCTTATGTTGTTTCCTTTGTATGTGGTGAATTGCTTTTCTCTTGCTGCTTTCAGAACTTGCTCCTTCTCTTCAGTATTTGAGAGTCTGATCAGAATATGTCTCGGAGTGGGTTTATTTGGATTTGTTCTATTTGGAGTTCACTGGGCATTTATGCTTTTTGTATTTATATTGCGTGTAAGGTTGGGGAAGTTTTCCCCAACAATTTCTTTGGATACTCTTTCTAGACCTTTACCCTTCTCTTCCCCTTCTGGGACACCAATGAGTCTTAGGTTTGGTCATTTTATTTTATCTATCATTTCCCTGGGATCCGTTACGATTTTTTCGATTTTTTGTCTCCATTCTTTCTTTTGTTCTTTCATTTTCTGTTCTGTGGACTTCTAGGACACTGAGATGTTGTTCAGCTTCCTCTAGTCTTGTATTGTGAATATCCAGAGTCTTTTTAATTTGGCCAACAGTTTCTTTTATTTCCATAAGATCTTCTATTTTTTTATTTACTCTTGCAGTGTCTTCTTTATGCTCTTCTAGGGTCTTCTTTATGTCGCTTATATCCTGGGCCATGGTCTTCTTGATGTCCTTTAAATCCTTTGCCATGTTTTCGTTCCTCGATTGTAGTTCTTTGATTAATTGTGCAAGGTACTGTGTTTCTTCTGATACCTTGATTTGTGTGTTTGGAGTTGGATTCTCCATTTCGTCTGGTTTTATCATACGCATTAAGATTTTCTGTTGCTTTTGGCCTCTTGGCATTTGCTTTGCTTGATAGGGTTCTTTCTGGGTCACTTTCTAGTTTTTATCTAGTGTTTTTCACAGAGGTGTATTTTTGCCCTATCTCACCTAGCCACCATCTTAGTTCCCCCCTCCAGATGATATGATCTTGTATTTGAAAAATCCTGAGAACCTGACCACAAAGTTCCTTAAGCTAATAAACAAATTCAGCACAGTGGTGAGATACAAGATTAATGCAAATAAGTCAGTAAGGGTCCTATACACTAGAAATGACCTAAGTGAACAGGCAATAAAAAAAAAAAAAGAAACTTCCATTCACAATAGCAACTAAAAAAATCAAGTAACTAGGAACAAACTTAACTAAGGATATAAAAGAGGAAGGAGGAGAAACCAAGATGGAGGCTAGGTGAGACAGGGCTAAGGAACACCTCTGTGGAAAATACTAGATAAGGACCAGAGAGTGACCCAGAATACCAGTTACAGCGATGTGCCAGCTGGATGAGATCTGCTAGTTTCCAGGGGCTGTATACTTGGTGAAACCGGGAGTTTGCATTCTGAAACGAGTGAGTAAGCTGGCTGGAAGTCCTGCAACCACGCGGCAATCTGGGGAAGCCAGGGTTTGGCGTCTGGAGACCAACGGGCTCTTTTAATAAAAAAATATATAAATAAATAAAAGGGAAAAACCCAGGAGCGGCTGCAGGTGCAATCATGGGAACCACGCAGTAAAACACAGCAAGAGGGGCTGGGCTGGCCTCTCAGTGTCTGGCCTGGAAGATAGCCCACTGCAGATACCCTTGGGACCGGGGGAACGGAGGGGAGAGCCGGAAGCAGAAAGAAACCCCGCGGCTAGCAGCTCGCTTCCGGGAGGGCTGGATAAACTCCTGCCTGGGGCCATGCCCACAGCCCAGAGCCCCGCCAGTTGTCCCGGAGCTGGGAAGGAAGAACTGTGCAAGGAGGAGGGTGTGGAGACGCCCCGTTCGGCCATTTTTGCATCAGGCTGAAAGCAAGCCGGCTCGGCCTGGCGGTCCGGGGCTTCCCTTGAGGGACAGCGCGCACTGATGATGTAGCACGGCATTCCCTCCAGAGGTCCTGGAGGATCGCGGCTCGGCGGGGAGACCCAATTGGAGATCCCAGGGACATTACGCCAAGTCCAGTGGTTTGTGGGACAGTGAGAGAGAGGGGCTGGGGCTGAAATGAAATGAAGGCTTGGACTCCTGCGGAGGCCTTGAATCTCCGGGAACCAGGGGGATTTGAATATTGAGACTGTCCTTCCTCCCTCGCCACCTATACAAGCGCCCCACATTCAGGGAGGACAGCTCCAGCAACACACCCAGGCTGAGATCTCCGGCTGGACCCCACAAGAATCGTTTCCCCACATACAGCGGGGACAAGGTGGAGAACTAATTTGAGAGGTACAGGTGACTCACAGACGCCATCTGCTGGGTAGTTAGAGAAAGTGTACGTCACCAGTGTTTCTGAAAAATTAGATAGGGCTTTTTTTTTTTTTTTACAAATTGAAAGAACCCTGTCGAGCAGAGCAAATGCCAAGAGGCCAAAAACAACAGAAAATCTCAATGCCTATGATAAAACCAGACGATATGAAGAATCCAACTCCAAACACACAAATCAAGGTATCAGAAGAAACACAGTACCTCGCACAATTAATCAAAGAACTACAATCGAGGAACGAAAACATGGCAAAGGATTCAAAGGACATCAAGAAGACCATGGCCCAGGATATAAGCGACATAAAGAAGACCCTAGAAGAGCATAAAGAAGACACTGCAAGAGTAAATAAAAAAATAGAAGATCTTATGGAAATAAAAGAAACTGTTGGCCAAATTAAAAAGACTCTGGATATTCACAATACAAGACTAGAGGAAGCTGAACAACATCTCAGTGTCCTAGAAGTCCACAGAACAGAAAATGAAAGAACAAAAGAAAGAATGGAGACAAAAAATCGAAAAAATCGAAACGGATCCCAGGGAAATGACAGATAAAATAAAATGACCAAACCTAAGACTCATTGGTGTCCCAGAAGGGGAAGAGAAGGGTAAAGGTCTAGAAAGAGTATCCAAAGAAATTGTTGGGGAAAACTTCCCCAACCTTACACGCAATATAAATACAAAAAGCATAAATGCCCAGCGAACTCCAAATAGAATAAATCCAAACAAACCCACTCCGAGACATATTCTGATCAGACTCTCAAATACTGAAGAGAAGGAGCAAGTTCTGAAAGCAGCAAGAGAAAAGCAATTCACCACATACAAAGGAAACAACATAAGACTAAGTTGTGACTACTCAGCGGCCACTGTGGAGGCGAGAAGGCAGTGGCATGACATATTTAAAATTCTGAGAGAAAAATTTCCAACCAAGAGTACTTTATCCAGCAAAACTCTCCTTCAAATTCGAGGGAGAGCTTAAATTTTTCACAGACAAACAAATGCTGAGAGACTTTGCCAATAAAAGACCTGCCCTACTTCAGATTCTAAAAGAAGCCCCACCAACAGAGAAACAACAGAAAGGAGAAAGAGATATGGAGAATTTTAACAGAAATATATAGTACCTTACATCCCAAAGCACCAGGACACTCATTTTCCTCTAGTGATCACGGATCTTTCTCCAGAAGGGACGATAAGCTGGGACATAAAACAAGCCCCAAGAAATTAAAAAAAAAAAAAAAAATTGAATATACTCAAAGCACATTCTTCTACCACAATGGAATACAAATAGAAGTCAATAATTTTTGAACTATAACTCCACTATTTACTTCCGACATGATATAAATTACACAAACTCTAATGACAAATCAGTGGTTTTGAACTCAACGTAAAATATGTAATTTTAGACATCTACATAAAGGTAGGGGAATGGAGGAGTATAGGATCATAATTTATGTGTCCCATTGAAGTGAAGGTGGTATCAAAGAAAAACAAGATTGATATGGATTTAAGAGGTTAATTTTGAGCCCCACAGTAAACACAAAGAAATTATCAGAGAATATAAACACAGAGATGAAGTGCAGAGTTTGGGTTAAGTGAAATGGGGGAAGGGGCAATGGGGAGTTAAGAAATGAGGGTGGAGTTGCTGTTTGAGGGGATGGGAAATTTCTAGTAATGGATGGTGGGAAAGAGCATTACAACATTCTAAAGGTGATTAATCCCACTAACGGAAGGCTAGGGAGGGGGTGGAATGGGAAGATTTAGGCTGTATATATGTTTCCACAACTAAAAAAAAAAAAAAAAGACAGCCTAAATAGAAGATGATTGAATGCCAAGGATGAACTTGGATGGAATTGGAGGACAGAGTACAGGTGGCTCAAAGGGACACAGTTGAGACACAGGTAAAGGAAGTATAGAAGGTAAGCTTTGTTATCATTGTTGAATCTTTTGTACTTCTTAGCTGAGCTTAATGGGATTGCATAAAAGAATGTTCTTGTTCATGGGAAGTGTATACGTGAATTATAGTGTATGTTCAAGGATGTGTGCAGCTAGCTCTCATATGTTCAGAAGAGAGAGCAATAGATGATGGATGATAAATAGGGAGGGAGGGAGGGAAAGAAATAGCGATGTGACAGCATGTTAAGGTTGGTGGATTGAGCTATCAAGGGAGGGGGTCAGAGTATGATGGAATTCTTTGTATGGGGTTAGTATTGTTTTTGCAACTGTTTCTATAACTGTGAATTTATTTCAAAATAAAATAAAATAAAAGAGGATGGAAAAGATCTCTACAAAGAAAATTACAAAACTTTACTAAAAGAAATAGAAAAGGACCTAAATAGCTAGAAAGATAATGTTTATGGATAGGAAGGCTGAATGTCATTAAGATGTCAATTCTACCCAAACTGATCTACAGATTCAATGCAATTCCAATCAAAATTCTAACAACCTACTTTGCAGACTTGGGAAAGCTAGGTATCAAATTTATTTGGAAGGGAAAGGGGTCTCGAATTGCCAAAAATATCCTAAAAAAGAAGAATGAAGTGGGAAGACTTACACTTTCAGACTCTGAAGCCTACTATAAGGTCACAGTGGTCAAAACAGCATGGTATTGGCACAAAGACAGACACACTGATCAATGGAAAAGAACTGAGAGTTTGGCAATAGACCCCCAGAACTGCGGTTGACTGATTTTTGGTAAGGCCCCTAAATCTACTGACCTGGGACAGAACAGTCTCTTCAACAACTGGGGCTGGGAGAAATGGTTATCCATAACCAGAAGAACGAAAGAGGACCCCTAACTCAAAGTGGGTCAAAGACCTCATTGTAAGAGCACCATAAAACTTCTAGAAGATAGTGTAGGGAAACATCTTCAAGACCTAGTAATAGGAGGTAGCTTCTTAGACCTTACACCCAAAGCACAAGCAAGAAAAGAAAAAACAGATAAACGGAAACTCCTCAAAATCAAAAGTTTCCCTGCCTCAAAAGACTCTGTCAACAGGTGAAGAGGCACCCAACTCAAAAGGAGAAAATATTTGAAAACCATATATCGGAGGAAACTGATATCCTGCATATATAAAGAATCCTACACCTCAATGATAATAGTACAATCATCCCAATTATAAAATGGGCAAAAGATATGAAACAGCATTTTTCCAAAGAGGAAATACAAATGGCTACAAAACACTCTTCACTAGCTATTAGGGAAATGCAAGTGAAAACCACAATGAGATACCATCTCACACCAATAAGAATGGCTGCCATTAAACAAACAGGAAACAACACATGCTGGAAAGGATGTGGAGAAACTGGAACTCTTTTTCATTTTCATTGTTGGTGGGAATGTATAATGGTACAGCTGCTGCGGAAGACAGCTTAGCAGTTTCTCAACTAAACTAGATACCGAATTACCCTACCATCCAGTAATTCCACTTCTCGGTATATACCCAGAAGATGTGAAAGCAGTGACACAGACAGACATTTACACACCGATGTTCATCGCAGCATTGTTTACAATTGCCAAGAGATGGAAACTATCCAAGTGCCCTTCAACAGACAAGTATATAAACAAAATGTGTTAAATACATATGATGGAATACTATACAGCAGTAAGAAGGAACATGGTCCTGAAACATATGGCAACATGGATGAACTTGAAGATATAATGCTGAGTGAAATAAGTCAGATAGAAAAGGAGTGATATTGTATGTTACCACTATAATGAACTCTCTGAACAATATAAAGTCAATGTCTTATAATGTAGAATATTTGGGACCTAGTGATAGACAGGAGCTAGTGGAGGGGGAATGATAATCTAATATGTTAAGATATGTTAAAGAGGGTGAATTCAAAGGTATGGGAATGGACAGGGGTGATGACTATTTGTAATTGGATTATACTATCAGAGCTGCACTGAAGGCGAATAGGATTGAAAGGGGTTGTTTAGAGGCATATATCCCACAGATCAGCACTATAAATATAGATAGGGGCTTGCATGATATACTTCTAAGGTATGACACTGGTACAGAGAGTTGACAACAGAATAGTATATGGGGAAAATCTACTTATTGAATGCTAGAGACTATAATTAATAGGAATACCATACGAGTACCACACAAATACTAGGAAGAAACAATTAAGGGCTGAAAAGAGCTATGGGTGTTTTGGGTCATGAAAATTGTTTAAAATGGGAGAGTGATGAGGACTGTACAACTAAGTGATGATAAAATGAGATATAGATGGATTATCGTGGACATAACATATGCTATGTGAACTCAGAAACCCCCTACTTTATAAGTCAAGCCCTTGATCTTGAGGCTTGCTCTGGTGAAACTTATGGTTATAAAAGGCAGGCTAATCCTGCCTATAATTATGCTTAGTAGTCACCTCCAGAGAACCTCTTTTCTTGCTCAAATGTGGACTTTCTCTCTCTAAGCCTAACTCGGCAAATAAATTCATCACCCTCCCCCAATGTGGGATACCCCAGGTGAATAAGTCTCCCTGGCAATGTGGGACACAGATTCTGAGAATGAGCCTGACCCTGGCATTGAGAGGTTGTGAATGCCTTTTTGACCAAAAAGGGGAAAAGAAAGGCAACAAAACAAGGTTTCAGTGGCTAAGAGATTTCAAATAGTGTCAAGAGGCTGTCCTAGAGGTTACTCCTATCCAAGCTTCAGCTAGAAAGGCCAAATGGCCACAGTATGTTAAGCTCAAGTCAACAGTAGTCCCAAAAACCCTAAAGAATACTCGGATCCCTATCTAAGACTCCATAAAAGTTTCACTCACTAAATTTATTCTTCAGAAACTTAAATCCTTCAGAGAGCTCCTATGTCAGCTAAGTCCCCAAACCCAGAGGCAACAGCCTCTTCAAGAACATCAACTAGATGTGTCCCCTTTGCTCATAAAGTTGACACCCCTTTACAACATGAACAAGTTAGGGTGGTCACTGCCTAGACATCCTTGAAGATCAGGAAAGTGATAAAACCAGAGGAAGGGGCAGCAACAGACTATATGGGATTTAACAAAGGATTATGAATACTAAATCTCTATATAATTTTCTCCTTAGTTGCTAGGGTATTAGAATAGCTAGAAAGAAAGAACTAAAATGGTAGAAGTGTAACCCATAGCATTCTTTGAAATTTGCTCTATAGCTACTTGTTAAATTGTAATTTGAAAGTTATCACCTTTTTGTATATATGTTAGATTTCACAATAAGGAAATAACTGAAACTATGGTACTGTAACTCATAACATTTTTTTAAAATTTCCTATAAAACTACTTGTTAAATCGTACTTTGAAAGTTATTACTTTTTTGCATAGATGTTATTTCACAATAAGGCAATAACTGAAAACAACAGAACTGTAACCCATAGCATTATTTGAAATTTGCTCTCTAACTACTTGTTAAATTGCACTTGGAAAGTTATCACTTCTATTGTATATATGCTATATTTCACAACTAAAAATACGTTTTAAAAAAAAAAAAGCCATCTCTACCCCACTGCATTACCACCCAAGAGTAGCTTTTTAATAATAAAGTACAGGTCAAACACTAATTTTCCCAGAAGCTTGTCCCCAAAAGTTCAACCTATAGTTTTCTTTGTCTACTTAAAAAAAAAAAAGAAGAGGCCAGAAAATCCCAAATAATCTACAAGATGGCTAGTAGTGTTACATGAATTTGGCAAAGTGTCAGGGTTACAAGATCAACACTCAAAAATCAGTGGTATTTCTACATACCAGCAATGAATAATCTGAAAAGGAAATCAAGAAAACAATTTCATTTATGATAGCAACTGCAAGAATCAAATATCTAGAAATAAACTGAACCAAGGATGTGAAAGACTTACATACATACAACTAGAAAACACTGTGGGGAGAAATTAGGAAGACTAAATAAATGGAAAGACACTGTGTTCAAAGATTGGAAGACTAAACATTGTTGAGATGTCAGAACTACCCCAAAGCAATTTACAAATTCAATGTAATCCTAATAAAAATTCCAACAGCTTTCTTTATAGAAAAGGAAAAGTCAATCACCAAATAGCCAAAACCATATTGAAAAAAACATATTGAAAAAGAACAAAGTTGGAGGTCTCACACTTTCCGATGTTAAAACTTATTACAAAGCTACAGTAATCTAAACAGTTTGGAACTGGCACAAAGACACACAGACCAATGGAAAAGAATTCAGAGCACAGAAATAAACCTTCACGTCTATGTCCAAATGATATTTGATAAGGGTGCAAAACTCACTCAGTGGGGAAAGAACAGTCTCTTCAACAAATGGTGCTGGAAAAACTAGATATCCACATGGAAAAAAGAATCAAAGTGGACCCATACATCTCAAACCTTATACAAAAGTTAACTCAAAATGGATCAAAGACCTAAATATAGGAACTATAAAGCCCTAGATGAAAACATAGGAGAACATCTTCAGGACCTTGTATTAGGCAATGGATTCTTAGATTTTAGACCAGAAGTGTAAGCAACAAAAGAAAAACTAAATTGGACTTCACAAAGATTAAAAACTTTTATGCATCAAGGGACATTACCAAGAAAGTGAAAAGGCAACCTACAGAATGAAAGAAAATATCTGGACACCATATATCTGGTAAGAGTTTAGTATCTGGAATATATAAAAGAACTCCTACAACACAACAATTAAAAGACAACCTAATGAAAAAATAGGTAAAGGACTTGAACACACATTTCTCCACAGAAGATACACAAATGGCCAACAAGCATACAAAAAGATATTCAACACCATTAACCATAATGGAAGTGTACATCAAAACCACAATGAGATACCACTTCACACCCACTAGAATGGTGAACATTTAAAAAACAAAATAAAAAGTTCTGGAGAGGATGCAGAGAAACAGAAACCCTCACACATTGTTGGTAGGAATGTAAAGTGGTGTAGCCACTGTGGAAGACAGTTTAATCGTTCCTCAAAAAGTTAAATGCAGAATTACCATATGACTCAGCAACTCCACTCCAAGGTATATACCCAAAAGAACTGAAAGCAGGGTCTCAAATAGATACTTGTATACCAAGAGCAGCATTATTCAGAATAGCCAAAAGGTGGAAGCAACCCCAGTGACTATCAATGAACGAATGGAAAAACAAAATGTGATATATACATACAATAGAGTATTTTTCAGCCGTAAAAAAGAATGAAATTCTGATATATACTACAACAAGCATAAACCCTTAAAAACATCATGTTGAGTTAAATATGACACAAACAAAAGTACAAATATTGTATGGTCTCACTTGCATGAAAAACTAGAATATGCAAATTCATAAAGAGAAATTAAATTACAGGGTACCAGAGGTGGGGTGGGGGTGGGGAATGGAGAGTTAATGCTTATGCAGCACAGTTTCTGTTCAGGGTGAAGGAAAAATTTTGGTAAGGAATGGTGGTGATGGTAGCACAACACTGAATATAAGATAACACCACCGAACTGTATACTTGGAAGAGCTTAAAATGGGAAATGTTATGTTGTATATATGCCATCATAATAAAAATTAGAACAGAGGAGGGGGAGAGGCCTAAACATAGGGATACAGGAAGAACATAAATTTAGCTTTAACATAACTAAATATTTTACAAAGGTGTAATGATCACTTTACAAAGCTAAAAAACCTTGCCTTTCTCTTCTAAAATTCAGCTGGATTAGCCTTAAACATCTTCTAGGTCAACTTCTGGAGAAATCAACAGTACATAGAAACAGTTTCCATATATGAAAACTTTAGCAGGCCACAATGATTCCTGCAACAAGATAGTATAATCCACAAAAGGAAGGCATCACCTATAGAATTTGGTATGATGTCTATTCACAAATAAATCTCGTGGGATTTTAAGAAAGAAGAAAGACAGCTGAGAAGGCAGAATACTCAAGGGAAAAAGGAAATACAAGAGTGAGCTTTTCCTTTAAAGTTCCTTCAGAACTGGTGTCAGGATATCATATATATACAGAATGACCTTAAAATTCTCCCAAAAAGTCTGGACACACTTACCCTGATGCAAATATGCCCTACATAAAACCAAGTGGCTGAAAAATTAAAGTGCTGGATTTCTTCCACTAACACTGCCTGCTTTTCTACATACTATTTAGCAAAATCAATTGCAGTCACTAATTCAGTGTTTGCTGCCCTTTTAATCATGATATCACCACAATTTTGCAAAGGAAAAAGCTATAGCTACAAGAAATAAAATTACCCTCTGAAATTCAGGATAAAGATAAGGAATCTCAACACTATTTTAACAGCTGTTATACCCAAAGCACATTCTTTGTCCTCCCCCAAAGGTTTTTACTAGAATATATATCCTTCTTGGAAGCTGGCAAAAGCAATACTTAGCAATATTAAGATTTCTATCAACATGCAAATGCCCAATTAATTTATTCTCCAAAAGTAGCCTAGCCAAGCCACCAGAGAAACTGCAAAAAAATAAGCAAGCAACACCATTTGTCAACGTCCAAGCAACCTTGGTTTGTATTTCTTGAGTAACTGTGAAGTAGAGACGTATACTTTCTCAAGTTACCTTCTATTCCACTGGTTCAAATCTTCACTTCTTTTTCGTAACCCAGAAATTTTTTAAAACCTAGCACTCTTACCTGACATTTAAAAATTAGCTTTGAGTTAAGTGAGACCATAACCCAGAAGGAAAATAAAATGTTTGCTTATTCTAATTATTATCCTCTTAATGTAACAAAAAAAGGAAACTTCAGAAGGCCTAATTATTAAGCAATAATCTTTAAATTACCCCCACACAGTAAGACACAACCCACCAAGAAATTTTCAGTTTCTCCCTCAAATCAATTTCTCAACTTTATTTTCATTAGCCAATGAAACATCTATTGAGTCAAATAATCCCTGAACACTTCTGTTTACTTCTGAATTTGTTTCTATAGCAACACACACCGAGAATGTAGAAACAAAGATAATGCCTACTTTTTTCACCTTCTTCTGTAACTGATGCAACTGTAAGTCATTTAGTATGTTAGGTGCATGTTAATGCAAGGTACAGGCCATGCCAATTCAGTTCCTGGAAGGTAAGGATTAACATATTTGTTAGGCAAGAACAATTTATGGAAAATGAAAATGCCCCTAAAAAGTTCACCTTAAATCTCAAGGGGAAGTAAGAGTGACCTTTCTTTCTGCCAGCCACTGTGAAAGGTACTCTCAACATTAATGAACAGCTTGTCCTAAAAACCAATAACTCCAGACATTTGCTCAGTAAATGACATGAACCATGAAATGGGTCACACACATTGCTTCTCCTAAGTCTTTAGGTAAGTTTAGGGAGACAGCAAGGAGTGACTTGAAACCATAAGATACATAAATGTACCTACATCCAGCTTTGCTACTTTCCTCTCATCAAAATGATTTCCCCATGACCCTTCTCTCTGGAGTTGTGATTGATGTTTTTATTCACAGACAAAGGTCAACCTCTTAACCAACATATAAACTCTTTTTCAAACTGCCAAACTTAAGATTTAAAGAAAGCTACAAAATTTCATATCTAGGAGTAGAAGCTATAGAAGGAACTGGCATAAAATCAAGAGCTGGTATTTTTAATTATCTCCCACAAAAACATACACTCCTCCCCCTTACCACTACATCATAGTCCTGGCAAGACCACTTCCCTTCTAATCACTCAGTCGGTCAACCCATCTATGCCAAGTAACATGAAAGCAGAGAAAACTATGTCTACATTTCTGACTTTACCTAGGAATGTTAGTTTAAGATTTGCAGACTAACCCACATTCATTAAAAAGTTCAATAACAAAAAAAATACTTAATAAGGCAGTTATAGTTGAGCTACCAAAGAAACTAAAAATAGAAATTAAAGATCACAACCTTGCTAAGTTTTTGCTAAATTTCAAAGTATCACATCTAAAATATTACCAAATCACCTTCTACCAAGCTACCATTCATATACGAGATAAAAAATTCAGCTTCAAGTATGACCCTATTTACTATCTTTAGCAAAACTACATAAAGAGGACACCAGAAAGAAAGTTGGAAGATAAAGACTAGGACTGTATAACTCAGTGAAACCTAGAATGGTCAATGATTGTGATTAAATACACAAATATGTTTTCACATGAGGGAGAATAAATAAATGTCAGCTTTTCCAAGGTGTTACAAATGGGGTGGTGTTCCAGTTTGTTAATGCTGCCGTTAAAGCAAAATACCAGAAATGGATTGCCTTTTATAAAGGGGGTTTATTTGGTTACAAAGTTACAGTCTTAAGGCCGTTAAAGTGTCCAAGGTAAGGGGGTACCTTCACTGAAGGATGGCCAATGGAGTCCAGAAAACCAGTTAGCTGGGAAGGCATGTGGCTGGCGTCTGCTCCAGAGTTCTGCTTTCAAAATGGCTTTCTCCCAGGACGTACCCTCTAAGCTAAAGCTCCTCAAAAATGTCACTCTTAGTTGCTCTTGGGGCATTTGTCCTCTCTTAGCTTCTCTGAAGCAAAAGTCTGCTTTCAAAGGCCGTCTCCAAAATGTTGCTCTATAAGCTGCAGTTCCTCTCTTAGCTCCTGTGCGTTCTTCAAAGTGTCCCTCTTGGCTGTGGCAACCTCGCTCCTTCTGTCTGAGCTTATAGAGTGCTTTAGTAAACTAATTAAGGCCCTTGCTGAATGGGCTGGCCACCTCCGTGGAAATTATCCAATCAGTTATCACCTACAGTTGGGTGGGACGCATCTCCATGGAAACACTCAATCAAAGAATTACAATCCAATCAACACTAACACGTCTGCCCACACAAGATTGCATCAAAGATGATGGTGTTTTGGGGGACATAATACATTCAAACTGGCACAGGTGGTATTGGGGAAAAAGTACAATCAATGCAAACTAGAGTCTATAGTTAAGAATAACATTGTATTATGCCTCCATTAATTGTAACAAAGGCAATATACCAAAGCTAAATGTCTTTAAGAGGGGGATATAAGGGAGGGATATGGGATTCTTGGCTTTGGTGGTGGTGTCTGATTTTTTTATTGTATTTTAATTTTAAATTTTTTCTTTTGTTGCTTTTTAGTTGTCATTTTTTTCCTTTTTCTTTTTTTACTTTTTTCACCTCTTCTTCTTTCTTCGTGGAAGAAATGGAAATGTCCTTACATAGAAGTGTTGGTGGATACATAACTGTGATTATACAGGGAGCCATTGATTGTTTACTTAGGATGGAATGTATGGTGTGTGAATAAAACCATCTAAAAAATAAACAGAGGGATACAGTGCTGGAGAGAATGTGGAGAAAGGGATGTACCTAATCACTGTTGGTGGGGAAGCAGAATGGCGCAGCCCATCTGGAGGGCAGTGTGGTGGTTCCACATGGGGTTGCCATATGGTCCTGCAACTTGGAAACTGGTTATATAGTTGGAAAAACTGAAAAGGACACAAATGGACATCTGCACAGTGGGGTTTATGGTGGCAGTATGCACAATTCGCAGTGGATGAGGTGGCCTAAGGGCACACCAATTGATGAACAGAATGGTAAACAGTGGTGCATACATACAATGGACTATTGAGCTGTTACAAGGAGTGAAGTTATGAGGTGAATGAACATTGAGGACACTATGTTGAGTGAAAAAAAACAAATGAAAAGAAAAACATTACAATGCCTCACTAATATGGACTAACTATAACGTGCAAGCTCTGAGAACTGAGTCTGAGAGCACAGACATTTGATAATCTGATTATTAAGTGTCTTGGCATAGGCCTATTCAGATCTGTTCAGTTTGGGGTACGCTGCACTTCTTGAATCTGTAATTTTATGTCTTTCATAAGAGATGGGAAATTTTCATTGATTATTTCCTCTATTATTGCTTCTGACCCTTTTCCCTTCTCTTCTCCTTCTAGGACACCCATGACACGTACATTTCTGCGTTTCGTGTTGCTAGTCAATTCCCAAAGACATTGCTCCTATTTTTCCACTCTTTTCTCTATCTATTCTTTTGTATGTAGCCTTTCAGGTGTCTTGTTCTCCAGTTCCTGAGTGTTTTCTTCTGCCTCTTGAGGTCTGCTGTTGTATGTCTCCTTTGTGTCTTTCATCTCTAGTGTTGTGCCTTTCATTTCCATAGATTCTGCCAGTTTTCTTTTTTGAACTTTCGATTTCTACCTTCCGTACGCCCAGTGTTTTTATTATTCGCTTCATCTTTTTTGCCATATCTTCCCTAAGCTTTTTGAATTGATTTAGCATTAGTTGTTTAAATTCCTGTATCTCAGCTGAAGTGTAAGTCTGTTCCTCTGACTGGGCCATAACTTTGTTTTTCTGAGTGTAGGTTGCAGTTTTCTGTTGTCTAGGCATCTGGTTTCCTTGGTTACCCCAATTAGGTTTTCCCAGACCAGAACAGGATCAGGTCTTGGAAGGAGGCAATAGTATCCAATTTCCCTGAGGGTGTCTTAGAAGATTGATAGACTCTGTGAGGCCTCAAGCCACTGTGCTTTTCTGCCCAGCAGGTGGTGCTTGTCAGCCTGTCACTCCAGACTGGTGTAAGGAGGTGTGGCCTGTGGCTGTTTTCCCCCAGGCTCTGGGGTCTGGTTCTGAATGGAAGGTAGTAGGGCTTGGCACTACCTTCTTCCTCCTAGGGAAGATAGACCCCCTGGGGAGAGGTCACTTGCATTTGAATAGACTCTCTGGCTCTGCTATCTCCACCCTTGTCTGGGTTGGAGTGCTGGGAACTGAAAATGGCTGCAGCTTTCTCCACTGACCTGAAACAGGGACAGAAAGCCCCCCTTCAGGGCCAGTCTGCGGCCCCCTTCAGTTTCACCCATCAACCAGAGATGGCACCTGTTCCTCTGGGCTCCCTCTCCCTCCCAGAGAGGTCCTCTGGCTCTCCAAGGTCAGTCATCAGCAAAAGCCTCTGTCTGCTTGTTGGGGATTCACAGCTTTTATTGAGCAGCCCCTGTTTGTCAATTAAAACCCAAGTTGGAGCTAGGCTGAGGTATATTCACTTGTTCAGAGAGTGCTGCTCTATAGCACAGTGAGGCTTTACAGTTCGGTTTGTGGAGGGAGAGGCTCCCAGCTCAGATCCGCAGTTTTTACTTACAGATTTTACGCTGCGATCTCAGGCATTTCTCCCAATCCAGGCTGGTATATGATATGTAGACAGTCACGATTGACCCCCAGCAGTTATTCCAGATTATTTACTAGTTGTTCCTGGTTGTTTATTAGTTGTTCCAGCCATTCTTATTCTTTTTTGTGTGTGGTAACAAAAATGTTCAAAAATTGACTGTGGCAATGAATGCACAACTATATACTGGTACTGTGAACAACTGATTGTACACCGTGGATGACTATGTGATATGTGAATATATCGCAATAAAACTGAATTTAAAAAAAATACATAAAGAGAACACAGGATTTGGAGTCAGAAGTAGGTCTGGGTCTAGATACTACCGCTTCTCTAAGCTTCCATTTTCTCGTGAAAATGTCAAGAATTTCACCTAATGCACAGGATTGTTATGAGGTTTAAATAAAAACACATGTAAAAGTACTTCAAAATGTAAAAAGAGAGGTTGAATAAAATAGTGGGAGGCTCTGGAGCCAACTTTCTGGGATTCAAATCCTGGTTTAGCCCCTCATTATATATGAGCTACGTAACTAATAATGATAATAAAGGCTATCACATAGTGTTGTATGAAATGAAGTAGAAGACATAAAGTAGCTAGCACATAGCACATAATCAGGAAATATTAGCAATTGTGATTCTGAACATGAATTAACAGAGGACTGGGAAACCAACTATCTTTTCTAAAAGAATGGCCTGTATAGCTAGAGATGGGTCATACTTCGCATGCCTCTTCTCAGATGGCATTAATCAGGTCAGATTTTCTGCTTCTTTACCATCCCAAGTGATAGGCTTCTAATAAGTTTTCCAAGTCCATCCTTTCTGGAACTTTCTTTTATGATTCCATCATCTCTAAATCTCCTCATACCACATGTCTAATCCCAGGGATGACATTTTATGAAATTCAACAACTGTATTCTCTCTACTCCAACAGTGCCAGCAATTTAATATGAAGTGGTCATTTCTTCAAGGTGCTGAGTAAGAAGCCCTTGCTCTGTGTGGTAGAGTTGGTGATACTGTTGTTTGTGGGTAAAGAGAGCCTGCATGAAAAGGTCACACTTCAATAGGGGAAGAGCCAGAAGATAGTAGCAAAATGCTTATCCAAGAACTGGTTCTGGGCACCAAGACGGTCAGACTAGAGCAGAAGGCTGAAGAGAGACTCAAGAGAGAAGAGGCATGACTAACAAGAGCAAGAGGTTTAGAACACAGCTCAATTTCTGACTTAAAAAAAAAAAAAAAAAAAACACACCTGTTTGCCTCTGTTGCTATAAATCTCAGAAAGTGATTCAGGAAAAGTGACCATTAAACACATTTAGAGACAATAAGAATTAAATCAACCTAATCTGAATTATTTGGCATTTATTGCTAGGTTTCTCTTACATGGAATATCATGAGAGAAACTCTGGTGAAAAGCATAAAAATTATGTCAGAATTTTATACAGCCAAGAGAAACAAGGGATTAACCAAAGAAACTGAAATGATTTAATAAGTTATCATTCCTAGTTATCATTCCTAGGGAGCCTGTTCAGTAATGGAAGTCCCTAAGAGAGACAGAACAGGGAGCTAAAATGCTCTTTCCCCCTACCATCATCCTCATAGAGATTATAAGCCTATGTGTTCCATGGCCTTTATACAAGGACTTAAAGGTCCTGAATGCTTACTATAGGCTGAGTACTATCTAAGACATAACAGAAAGAAATAGAAGAGAGGTGGTATTTTCAAGAAGCTCACAATTTGTTGGGAAGACAAAACACACTTAACTAAGAAAAGTCTAGAGCCACAGCCAAGTACACAATGCAAGGAAGAAGAACTTAAGAGTAGGTTTAGACAATCCAGTTTTACACAGGTAATTGTTACTAAGAAATGCTACAGCTAAAAATATCCATGTGACTAGATGGTACTACATCTGCCTCTATGACAATGCCTAACATATGATTCCAAAGAACTAAGCATTTTCAAGCCCACTTTTTCTAGCTCATTCAATCCTCACAACAACCTCATGAGGTAAGATAATGAAGTATCAAAATCAGTTATGAAGAAAGTGAGAATTAAGAAGGATGAATAACTTGAACCAGGATTATTCAACAGCAGTCAAGCTGTAAATCAAACACACACAGGTCCAGCTGGCATTAAAAAGTCTACACTCTCTTCATCTTTCTGTATATACCTTGTATTGCATAATAAGGAAAGAACTGAAATTGTGGAACTGTAACCAATAACAATTTTTGAAATTACCTATATGTCTGCTTGTTGAGCTGTACACTGACAGATGACACCTTTCTGTATGTATGTTATATTTTACAATAACAGAAATGGCTGAAATTGTGGAACTGTGATCCATGACATTCTTTGAGATTTGCTCTCTAACTACTTGTGAAATCATACATTGAAAGTTATCACTGTTATGTATATATGTTAAAGTTCACAATAAAAAAAAAAAAGGAAAAAAAAAAAGTCTACATTCTTAACCCCTACAGCAAGAGTTCTCAAACTTTTTGGTTTCAGGACCCCCATATATTCCTAAAAATGTTGTGGGTTATATCTACCAACATTTACTACCAGAAATTAAAACTGAGGAATTTTCTAAGAATATTATTTTGCAAAACAAGACAACAAACTGTATTTCTTATTGTACTTCCACACGGGCTCAAGGAAAACTTCGTGATTTCAAAATAATGGTTCACCTTAATAAGGTTAGAGATTACAGCAGGTATAACCCAGGATAGCTAGTAAGAGCACAATATGAATATTGAGAACTGAGCTAATCTATGAAAAGTCACATACTTATACCCTAAATCTACTATCTCAGAAAATTCTAGAAAACACAAGAATGCAAAAGCACACATTCCATTAGCCCTGAAAGTAATTTCATCACACATCATAGAATTCTGGAAAACACTGTATACTCACATGAGAGAATGAGAGAGAAAAAGGCAAATATCTTACTTAGTATTCTTATAAGCATAGTTTTGACTTTGCAGACCCTTATAAAAGAATTCTGGGTACTTCCCTAGATCACACTTTGAGAACCACAGTTCCATGCCAATCTTCTTTAAATCATGGGTCATAAAACCAATTTGGGTCACAGTATGCATTTTTTAAATGAAACAATAGACTATAATAGAAAATGCCCAGAAAATAAAGAATGGTAAGTATTTCCTGAAACTCATGTTATAGTTATGTACATACATGTGTACGAGAATACTAGGTCATATTATAAAATGTATTTCCTACTGCATAACAGTCAAAAAGTGTAAAAACACTGTACTATAAAATACTAATTTCTTAATCTACTGCCAAAGCAAAAACTATACATAAACACACAACCTATAATCTGTAGACCAAAAACTGAGAATCTGTGATAAATTGTATACTCTCAATATGAAGGCAATTAAAGGTTTCAGGTGGATACAAAAACAGGAGCATTCAGACAATGGTTCAAGCTGTAGATCTCTCTGTATTCTGGCAAAGGCAGGCCTGCATCTGGCGAACCGCAACAAATGCAAACAGCACAGCCTGTCTTCACCAACTACTGAAGGTCCACCCAGAGCTTTAGCATAATCCAGGGCACCAAAAGACCTCAACAATGGTCTCCCTGAGAGGCTTCTACAAAGACAGACACTA
Organism: Choloepus didactylus; assembly: GCF_015220235.1. Taxonomy (NCBI): domain Eukaryota; kingdom Metazoa; phylum Chordata; class Mammalia; order Pilosa; family Megalonychidae; genus Choloepus; species Choloepus didactylus. Next base: position 8,056,125 of record NC_051312.1, read on the forward strand.
CTGGTGGTAGTGGGTGAAAACATCACTGCCAGTTCCTCTCTATCAGACTGAACTACAGAATTTTATTTCACAAAGAGTTTATCTCCCAATTAGTCCAATTATACCAACAGGAAACCTGATGAAAATTATCAGAGAAAAGGCAGTAAGGAAGGGCTAAATTCAGTGATACACAACAACAGCATATACTTTTTCTTTGGTCCTATTTCTCTGTTATCAGCATACCCTAAATTGCCAATGCTTCCACCTCCAAGGACAGACCCAATCCCACTAAAGTCCTCAAACTCGAGAGGGAAAAAAGAGACAGGCAAGCTCTGTGAATAGAACTCTTTCTTTTTCACCACTGACTCCTCACGTACATGCTTAACACATACAGACTCAAATACTTATTTAGTATATAGTCAAAGCATCACCCCCAGATTACTTACTAATTGCAAAGGAGGGGGGAAAAAGTACCTTTCCAAAGGAGAGATTGCCTGGTTACCACCTTAATCTTAACATCACTAATAGTCGGACAACCTAACATTGTGTACCTCCTGACCTGATACAATTTGAAGTACTCCATCATTAAGAAGCATTATTGCTAAATGTTTAGCCTGAATCTAATCCTGTAGACAAAATTCCCAGTTTACAAGATATAGAGTTCAGAAAAAACACATTAAACTATACGATGAGGAAGGAAATCCAGAATGAAGGACATTTTAAAAGACGATTAAAATAGACTTCAAAAAGCTAATGACACACACACACAAAAGATAGAGGGCCTGTTTGGAATCACTAAACAACTTCTGGAAAAGGCCAGAGAGTAAATATTTTAGGCTTTGTGGGCCATACAGTCTCTACCACAACTACTCAACCCTGTCATTCTAGCATGAAAGCAACTACAGACAACATGTACATGAACGAGCATGAATGTATTCCATTAAAACTTTATTTATGGACACTAAAATTTAAATTTCATATAATTTTCTTATGTCATGAAATACTCTTCTTCTTTTGATTTTTTTCAACCATTTAAAAATGTAAAAACCAAAGAACTGAAAACAGGTATTAAACAAATACTTGTATGTGAATGTTCACAGCAGCAACAGTCACAACAGTCAAAAGACAGAAACAACTGTCCATCAACTGATGAACAGAAAAACACAATGTGGAATATATATACAATGACAAATAATTCAACTATCAAAAGGAATGAAGTACTGATATGTGCTACACTACAGATGAAGACTGAAAGCATCATGCTAAGTGAAAGAAGCCAGACACAAAAGGCCACATATTGTTATGATTACATTTGTGAAACATTCAGAACAGATAAATTCATAGAGACAGAAAGCAGACTAGTGGTTGCCAGGGAGTAGGGAGGGTAGGAAGAATGGGGAGTGACGGCTCATTGGGTATGGATCTTCCTTTTGGGATGATTAAAGAGTCTTGGAACAAGAAAAGAGGTAATGATTGCACAGTTTAAAACGTACTAAATGCCACTGAATTGTACGCTTTAAAATGGTTAGTGGTTAATTTTGTTGCGTGAATTTTACCTCAATTACAAAAAAATGATACAGGAAAAAAATGTAAAAATCATTCTTTCCTAGAGGACTATACAAAAGCAGATGTCTAGCCAAATCTAGAACCCAGGTTATAGTCTGCCAACCTCTATTCTAGACTGAAAGAAACCGAAGAGTCACACAGTAAAATGCAAAGCATTGAATCTGGGATGGAAAACAGAAAAAAAAAACTACAAAAAGTTATTTAGGATATTTGGGAAAACTTAAATTTTATATGTTACTGAATTATAATTTTCTTATGTATGACAACAGATGTGTGGTAAAATCATACCCTTATTCTTAAGAGAAGCATGCTGAAATATTTAGGGATAACATGTCATGAGGCAGGCAAATTACTTCCAAATGATTCAGCTAAAAAGAAGTTGATAGAGAAATAAAGAAATGTGCCAAAACATTCTTTTCAACATTTGGGGACTCTAGGTAAAGGGTATAAAGATGTCATTACATACTACTCATTCAACTTTTCTGTGTTTGAACTTGTTAAAATAAAAAAAAAAAAAATTAGGGAAAAAAATACATTACATAAATGCAGAAAACTGGCTCTAGACAGTAAAATACAAAGTTTGATGATACATTAAACCTAATTCCCCTCATTCCTTGGGAGTGAAGGTTTATAAGAACTGCGATAAGAAATACAACTGATTCAAGAATAATTTCTGGGACAGAGAAGAATCACGATGCCAAGGACAGGCTTAATGAGGTAAGAAGATTGGTAAGACAAGTTCCCTATGGACAAGGGATTAAGAAGGTATCATCAGCTCTACAAGAGGAATTTCTGAAAAGTAACATACACACAAATAAACAATATGGCACTGTAATCCTATAGTCCCACTGACTAATACAATCAAAAATGCCTTTTTTTTTTAAACTAACAGTAGTCCCGAAAACCTTAAAGAATACCCAGATCCCTATCTGAGACTCTATAAAAATTTCACTTACTAAGTTTATTAGTCAGAAACTTAAATCCTTCAGAGTGTTCCTATGTCACCTAAGTCCCAAAACCCAGAGGCAATAGTCTCTTCAAGAACATCAACTACATGCGTCCCCTTTGCTCATAAAGTTGACACACCTTTTCAACATGAACAAGTTAGGGTGGTCACTGCCTAGACATCCCTGAAGATGGGGAAAGTGATTAAACTAGAGGAAGGGGCAGCAACAGAAAACATGGAATTTAACAAAGGATTATGAATACTGAATCTTTATATAATTTTCTTTTTCTTAGTTGGTAGGGTATTAGACTAGTTGGAAGGAAAGAATGGAAATGGTGGAACTGTAACCCACAGCATCCTTTGAAATTTGTTCTATAGCTACTTGTTAAATTATAATTTGAAAGCTATACCTTTTTGTATATATGTTAGATTTCACAATAAGGAAATAATTGAAACTATGGTACTATAACTCATAACGACTTTGGAAATTTCCTATATATCTACTTGTCAAATCATTCTTTGAAAGATATCACCTTTTTGTATATACATTATATTTCATAATAACGAAATAAATGCAACTATGGAATTGTAACATAACATTCTTTGAAATTTGTTCTCTAAGTACTTGTTATATTGCACTTGGAAAGTTATCACTTTTACGTATATATGTACATTGTACAATTTAAAATATGGTTTCAAAAAAATGCTTTTTTTCCCCAGACAAAAAAAGAAAAAAAATAACCTAACAAAACTACCTGATAGCTTAAACATTCTTACTGAATTAAAATTACCCAACTTCTATGGAATTACCCACTTGAAATTCTACAGTAAAAAATGAGTAGTACTCATCCCTCATGCAAGCTGTTCCAGGCCAGCAGGGGTCCAACAGAGCTATAATGTAAGCCACATATGTAATTTTAGATTTTCCAGTAGCCAAATTCTATTTTATTAATTTTACTCACACACACTCCATATCAACACTAAACTACCTGCCCCCCCGCCCCACCCTGACCTCTCTCCTTCCCCTATGCCCTGGTAACCTATAATCTACTTTCTGTCTCTGCAAATTTGCTATTTCTAGACATCTCTTGTAAGTGACATCATTCAATATTTGTCCTTATGTGTCTTACATATTTCACTGAACATGTTTTCAAGTTTCTTTCATACTGCAGCATGTCTCAGAACTTCACTCTTTCTTATAGCCTAATAATATTCTATTGTGGCTATGCACCATATTTTGTTCATCCATTCATTTGTTGATGGACACTTGGGTTGTTTCCATCTTTTGGCTATTGTGAATAATGCTGCTATAAACATTAGTGTACAATATCTGAGACCCTGTTTTCACCCTCTTTGGATTATGCCTAAAAGTGGGATTGCCAGGTCATATGGTAATTGTAATTTAAAATTTTAAGGAACCACCATATTGCTTTCCACAGTGGCTGTACCATTTTACTTTCCCACCAAAAATGCACTAGAGCCCTAATGACTAATTCTGTTAAGCGTCTTTTCATATTGGCCATCTGTATATCATCTTTGGAAAAATGTCTATTCAAGTCTTTTGCCAATTTTTTAACTGGGTTGCCTTTTAATTGTTGAATTATAAGTTCTTTTTATATTCTGGATATTAAGCCCATCTCTGATATATGGTTTCCAACAATACCCTCCCCTTCTGTAGGTTGCTTTTTCCTTTCTTCATAGTGTCCTCTGATGTACAGAAGTTTTAAATTTTGACAAAGTAGAACTTATCTACTGTTTCTTTTGCTGCTCATGCTTTTGCTGTTCTATCTAATAATCCATTACCCAATACTAGGTCCTGGAGATCTGTCTCTGTTATCTTCTAGAAGTTTCATAATTTTAGATTTTCTATATAGGTCTTGGATCAATTTTGAGTTAATTTTTGTATATGGTATCAGGTGTAAGGGTCCACTTTCATTCTTTCATGGACATCTAGTTATCTCAGCCCCATCTGCTGAAGAGACTCTTCTATCCTCACTGCATGTTCTTAGCACCTACATCAAAAATCAGTTGGTCCCAGATGTGTGCGGGTCTATTTCTGGACTTTGAAATCTGTTCTGTTGGGCTGCATTGTCTAGCTTTATGCCAGTAACACACTATTCTGATTACTGTAGCTTTGTAATACAATCTGAAAATGGGAAGTATAAGTCCTCCAACTTTGTTCTTTTTCAAAATTGTTTTGGCCTTTCAGGGCCCTTGGAGTTCTACTTCAATTTCTGCAAAAAAGGTTCCTGGTATTTTAATAGGGATTGCACTGAATGTGTAGATTACTTTGGGTAATACTAACTTAACCATATTAAGTTTTTCAATCCATGAACATCATATTTTTTAAAGGTGAAAGTAATTTTAATAATATATTTTACTTAACCCAGTAAATCATTTCAATATGTAATCAATATAAAAGTTACTGAGATAATTTAATTTCTTTTTTCATATTTTTTGAAATCCAGTGTGTATTTTTTACTTACAGTACATCTCAATTCAGAATAGCCACATTTCAAGTATTCAAAAGCCACATGTGGCTAGTAGTTACCATACTGGACAGCACAGCTCTATAGACTGTGAAGCAGCAGCAGAACAAAGCTTAGAAAATGAGCTACCAAGAAAGCAGTTTAATATATGTATGTAAATCTCCCAGAGCAACACATGCAGAAATTTTTAGTTATTTTTGATAGGAAATAACTTCCAAACTAAAATCAACCTCTGATTGTATCCCTTATGATATCCTCCAAGCAAAGAAGATTATCATATTGGGCTGGGGAGTTCTGTCCTTTGACCGTCCCCAGGAGGTTCAGTCTAAGGATTAGGATGAAAAGAGGAGCTGAATCTCACACTCCACTTTCTATCCCCTGGAACTGGTTGGAAATAGCACCTTTTTACCTTGGCATTTCCCTCTGTCTATTAACGAACACCACCACCACCCACCCCCCCCATAGTTTTGTCCAACTGACCTCTAATTCCCCAGAGAAAAGAGATCATGTCAAATCCATATTCTCCAACTCTTAAGATTTCTGCTCCCAAAGTGACTATGGCCCTTCCTCTTGACATTCCCTTACTTTAAAAAAAAAAAAAATTCTTTCAGAACAAGTGGCTTTAGGAGAACAACTAAGTCACTTCAAGATCGATCTCCTTTTCCCTAAGTGACCTGGGATCCACTTCCAAACGAGTATATATTACAAAGAAATAAAAACCAAAACACCATAGGTAACTACAAAAATAATTTAAATACACTTGAGGATCAATGATATACAAACAGTAATTGCAATTACTCTTCCCTACTACCCATCCCACTCCACCCCCCAATCCCTCTCTTGCAGAAAAAAGGTGGTGATAACTTTTCATATTTATAAAAAAGGAAGCATCAATTCTTACTTGTCAGATTAACAAATGATATCTTTGACCCCTAGTTGTAGAATGTAAGATAAAGTCAAACAAAGTGAATATCCTAAGTTCTGATCTCTTTATTGGCCAGAAAAGCTAATGGATATTTTAAAGCTAAATAGCTAAAGCTATGTTTTCTATTTCTTCTAGATTTTCCTCTGTGATTAAATTTGGTTCAAAATCTGCCACTACATAACAAATTATTGAATTTTTCAATCCTTTAGCTATACTAAGACTATAAAATCCAGAGTCTAATAACTAGTAATCGTTAAATTTACAAAATTTCTAAATCATCTTTTTTATTCTTGACCTATGAAGTAGAAAATGTGTATGTGTGTGTGTGTGCATGAGCATGTGTATAATTCAAAGGCAAAGAAAAAGACATGAAAGGATATACAACCTAATAAAATGGTTATCTCCGGGAAAGGGATTAGGATGGGGAAAATTCAAGGGACTCTTTAGCTTTATCTGTAATATTTTAATTTTATAAAATATTCATTATGTGTTATGCATATAATTAAAAAATCGTATTTGAAATCTGTAAAACTGGTTATATAAAATAATTTAGTAAGCTTTTAGAATTTTGATACCATTTATTCAAAATTCAATATAAAGCAGTCTACATTCATTACTCCAGTGAATCCTCATACCAACCATAGGTATCGTTATTACTCCCAATTTAGACATGAGTAAACTGACAATCAGAGAGGTTAAGAAGTACCCTGTTTAAGGTCACTCAACTGTTAGGGCCTGGCAGAAACTACAAAATCACACTGAAGAAAATCCACAGAGAATTTAACAATTGGTTATAGCCCTGGGATATTAAGGAATATTCTGTTAATTCAGTAGTAAACAGTAAATACTTTTAACTTTTGCCATTGTTAAAGAGCTCCAGAAAAAAAAAATTGCTATTTATCCCCCAGTCTTAATAAATGAAGCAGAATGAACATACTGGGATATTTCTTGATTGGTTTATTATGCCCAAAATTGGCTTATAATATCCCAAACCTAGAGAAAGTTTAAGAAATTGAGGTAGATTCATAGTGCCAAGCCATGACCAGCTCTTACCCAAAAGTTGCTCTTTGGGTTAATTCTAGGCAAAGTACAGAAGACAATTTCAGCAAGGTTGTACATTAGGGTTGTAGATTACTTGTTTCTGATGGAGGAACTTGTTACCTATGATTTCAGTTTTATCTGCAAACAAAAAAACATCATTTTCTTAAAGGGCAGTGATGATGATGAATACTTAAGCCAACTACAAGTGATCCAGCAAAAACTGTAAGTTTATCAATGTGCATGTATCGATTCATTTACCTTACCACTAGAAGATCAGCTAAAGAAGTCTTATTAAAAGAATCTCTTATGTAAGGGGATAGGAAGTCACTCCAGAGAGATTCCTTGAGCCTTGAAATTCTTTTACCTTCCTACTTTAATAAGGAGCAGTTAGCTTCCTGACTGCTAAAATCCAGTGAAAGTCCTATCTTTTAACCTGACCTTTCCCAGGATGGCACAACAGTTCTGGTTAAGAATGGATGAAATACAGGCAAGGCTTATTTCTACTCTCCTACACCCAATCTTCAATAACAGCATGTTTTTAAGTTAATTACATACTCCGAACTTACATGACAGACACTTTCATAAATCTTAGTTCTGCTTCAACTTCCATCTTGCTTTTCTGGCTATTTATATCTGGTTCGGGAAATCTAAACTGCTACTGCAGTGCGGGTCCCTGCTGCTGGTTCCAGAGGAAGCAGAGTAATCCTCATGCACATAACAGGTGCATGTGTGTCTGGCCCAGTCTCTCTAGTAGAAGCCTGAGGGGGTGAACCAAGATACTCGTCTCAGGCTCGCTATCCCAGAACGTGCCATGCTTGTAGAAGGCAGCTTACAGAGCTCCCCCACAGAAAGCTGTGGGAGATCACTCAAATCATGGCTATCTGGGGCAAGGGACTGCTGGTTGTAGGACATATAGTACAGTGCCTGTGACCATGAGTAAACTGTTTCCTAGGGAAGAGGAGACATTCGTATCTATGTAAAAAAAGGGAACTCCTAGGGCTGCAGCATATGCCAAGATGCATGAGCAGAAAGGATCAGGGAGGCCCCTACACTTTGTCCGGAGCTACGCCCTAAACTCATTGTATGGACAAGCTCTGTAGGAGAACACTTGCACAAGTCAATCTGTAAAGACTAAGAAAGGTGTTTTCTTTTTTACCTTTGTTTTTGTTCACTCCTGGCATTCAAGGAAAGTTCTGTCATAGCACTAGCTAGACACAAGATTAAAGAACAGATGCCCCAGAGTCTAAATTCCAGAGATAACCCATTAAAATATCAAATGTCTTTTGTCTTCCAACAAAAGATTTCAAAACATACCAAACAATCAAACAAACAAAAACAGGAAGAGATGGCCTAGGCAAAGGAGACGATTAAAGCATTAGAAACCTTCAGTGAGAACAAGACTTGGGACATACCAGACAAATACTTTTTAAAAATCATCCTGCATATGCTCAAAGAGTATGAACAGAAAACTAAAAGAAATTTTAAAAATTATAGCTGAACACAAACAGGATATCAATAGAGACAGAAATTATGAAAAGAAACCAGAGTTGAAGACCAAAGAAACAAAATTTTTTAATTCCCTAGAAGGTTTCAACAGCAGATTGGAGCTAGCAGAAGGAATCAGTGAATGTGTACATAAGACAATGGACACCATACATACAGTCTGAGAAGCAGAAAGAAGAATGAAGAGAAGTGAACAGAGCCTGAGGAACCTGTGGGACGCCATCAAACGTATCAATACACACACTGTGAGACTCCCAGAGGGGAAAAAAGAAAGAAAGGGACAAAGAGAATATTCAAAGAAATAATGGCTGAAAATGTCTCAAATTTAATGAAAGACATGAATATACACATACAAGACATTCACGAACACCAAAGCCAAACAGACCCACACCACGACACGCTGTAATCAAACTGTCGAATGCCAAAGATCAAGAATTCTGAAAGCCATGAAAGAAGCAATGCATCATGTACAAGGGCGCCTCAATAACATTAAATGCTGATTTTTCATTGGAAACCATGGAGACAAGAAGGCAGTGGATGGCTGAAAGTAGAAAATTGCTAACCAAAAATTCTTTATCCAACAAAACTTTCTTTCATATGTGAGGGAGGGATTAAGATATTGCCAGATAAACAAAAAGCTAAGGGACTTTATCACCACTAAAGCTGCCCTATAAGAGATGCTAAAGAGAGTTCTGCAGGTTGAAAGTAAGTGACGATTGACAGAAGCCACATGAAAAAATAAAGCTCTCAGGTAAGGGTAATGATATGAGTAAAGGTAAGTGCCAGTACTATTGTATTTTTTATTTCCTACAGGATCTAAAAGGCAAACGCATAAACTGTAATGATAAATCAGTGGTTTTGGACTCATAATGTATAAACAGATAATCTGTGACAAGAGCTACATACAGGTGAGGGGATGGAGGGGTACAGGAACACAGTTTATATATACTATTGAAGTTAAGTTGGTAATAAAGCAAATGAAATTATTATAGACTTAGGATGTTAAATTTAAGCCCCATGGTAACTACAAAGAAAATACTGGAGAATATGTACGCTCACAGAGACAAAAGTAGAGCACAGGTTGCCACTAGTGGGGGCAAGGGGAATAGGGAGTTAAGTGTAATGAGCATGGGGTTTCTGTTTGGGGAGATGGGAAAGTTTTAGTAATGGAATGTGGGGAGGGTACTGCAAAACTGTGAATGTGATTAATCCCACTGAATGGTATGCTTTGGAGTGGTTGAAATGGGAAAGTTGATGTTGTATATCTGTTCCCACAATTAAAAAAAAAAAAAAAGCAAAAGCAACTATAGAGATGACAACTAATATAATATGTGATCCTGGATAGGCTCTAACAAGACAGGAGAAAAGGCTCAAAAGGGCATTATGTGGACATATTTTTAAAAAATGGAATATAGATGTAAGCTCTACATCAGTGTTAAATTTCTTAGACTTTGATAACTGTACTTCAAGTGGTTACACAAGTGAATGTCCTTGTTCTTGAGAAACGTACATGGCAGTATTAAGTGTTTGAGAAGCATGATATACGCAACCTACACTCAAGTGTTCAGAAAATGGATTGATAAATGGATAGACAGATGACGCAAAGGTGGCAAAATATTAGACACTGGTGGATCTGGGTATCTGGGGGGATAGGGATGTTGGCATTCTCTGTACAGGGTTTGTAATATTTTTTCCAACTGTCCTATAAATTTGAAAGAATTTCAAAATAAAAAGTTTAAAATGTTAAAAATTTAAAAAAGTATAAAACCATGGTATCTTCTCTCATTAATGGCACCACCATTCAACCAACAATTCAAGACAAGAACTCAGGAGTCATCCCTCTCTCCAAGAAAACGTAATAGGGTTGTGAAGAACCATCAACTGTGCCAAAATGCCTCTTGACTCAGTTTCTCCTCCATCTCCATTCTTGGTGCCTAGGCTTTAGTTATTATTTCTTTCTAAGCTATTATAATAAATTCCTATCCCATTTCCTGGCCTCTGCCTTCTTTGCTCACTAGTCTATCCTCCACAATACCTCCAAGAACAATCTTTCTAAAACAGAAATATGATCAAGTCTCCCCCATGTTTACGGTTCCTCCAATATCTCCCCATCACCTACCGCATAAAGTTCAAGCTTAACACAACTCAGATTTTTCACATCTCAGATTCCCTCCATTTTCAAGTTACAGTAATAGTGATCTACTGGCAATGCTGTTTTGAGCTTGCAGTGCTGTTTCATACGTCTGTGCTGTTGGACATGCAGGTGCCTCTCTGTTTGGAATTCCCTTCCTCATCTCCTAGCCGAATCTTCCAATATGCAACTTAACAGTTATCTCCTCTTTGCAGACTTGCTTCACTCCTCTGACACTCCCTCCTTTTTCTTACATCTGTACTTTGTACCTAAATTTCATTTTTCATTTATCACCATAGCACAATTATTTGTTTATATGGCTTCTCCTATCAGACTATGAGGACAGGGTACAAATATTCATTTTTGTATACCCAGCACATTTATTAAACACCAATGGTAGAGCCAACAATATTTGCTGAATGCGCAAAAGACCAAAAAGAACAAAGCTTCTGAATCTACAATAGTTCTGAGTTTTGGTAACTACACCAAGAAATAGTTAATAGATAGAAAAGGTTTGGAAAAAGGAGATTATAATAATTTAAGAAGGAAAAAAAAGCAGCTTCCATGTAAAGAAAGACCAAAAAAAAGAGATTTCTTTAAATGACAAAGTCTGAAAAGGGTTATAACTAAAGATATAAGAGCTAAATGGAACAAACATGATATTGTTGACCAGTCAACATCACTGCATCTTTAAAAGGGGTTCTTTCCTAAGAAATCCATTTCCAAAAGTGTCTCTTCCCTTAAGAGATAGTAAATTTACACTCAAGGTATTAAGTCAAAACAATTATGGTGGAAGAGGCCACATAAAAGCATTTAGCCTAGGGCCAAGCACAAAATAAGCTATTTGATATATGTTAACTATTCTTATGGCTTCCATCAGAGAAGTGTGCACTTCCCACAACAGGAAGCAGATGAATACCAGCCAGTTCTTTTTAGTCCACAAAGACAACCTGTATGTCCCAGGTATCACTGAGGCAAATACTTATGGCTAAAGAAAGATCCCTGGTAGAGGAGGTAAGTATGTATACCTGTTGCTGTAAAAATCATCCGCATTATTTTATGCTTCTTATTCTGCTCTAACACTCAGTCAAGTCTGCCTAACAAAGGCCTGCACTTTACCTTTACCTTTTCTTAACCCAACACCATTGAGAAGCTTCCACTGATAGAACACAATGTATGTGTGTTATATGAACATATAAAAATATAAATACACAACACAATTTTGCTTGATGCATGAAGCATTAAGAAGCAGTCTCCAAAACTTCTGAATCTACTTCCCTGATTCAAGGACACTTTGCCTATATAGCCATCATCAGAAGTGGTTTAGAAAAATGTCAGCAAATTCAACTGGCAGGAAACACAAATGAAGAAATTTTTTAAAAATAACTTTAATCTGTGAAGTTAGAAATTAAGGTAATGGCCAGTTTGAATGCATTATGCCCCCAAAACGCCATTATCTTTGATACAATCTTGTGTGGGCAGACGTGTTAGTGTTGATTAGATTGTAATTCTTTGATTGAGTGTTTCCATGGAGATGCGACCCACCCAACTATAGCTGATAACTCTGATTAGATAATTCCATAGAGGTGTGGCCCCGCCCATGCAGCATGGGCCTTGACTAGTTTACTAGAGCACTATATAAACTCCGACAGAAGGAGCGAGGTTGCCACAGCCAAGAGGGACACTTTGAAGAATGCACAGAAGCTGAGAGACGAGCTGCAGCTTACCGAGACATTTTGGAGATGGCCTTTGAAAGCAGTCTTTTGCTCCTGAGATGCTAAGAGAGGACAAATGCCCCAAGAGCAACTAAGAGTGACATTTTTGATGAGCTGCAGCCTAGAGGGGAATGTCCTGGGAGAAAGCCATTTTGAAACCAGAACTCTGGAACAGACACCAGACAGGTGCCTTCCCAGCTAACCAAGGTTTTCCGGACGCCATTGGCCATCTTCTAGTGAAGGTACCCGATTGTTGATGACTTACCTTGGACACTTTATGGCCTTAAGACTGTAACTGTGTAACCAAATAAACCCCCTTTATAAAAGCCAATCCATTTCTGGTATTTTGCATAACAGCAGCACTGGTAAACCGGAACAGGTAGTTACCTCTAGCTTTGTTTGTTTACTGCTTGTCCTTTGTTTTGAACCAACAGAAAACAGACAAACTGCTAAAACAATTCCAATGGTTCTCAAGCTTCACTTTTTTTCAGAATCACCTTGAGGGCTTATTAAAGCACTGACTGCTGGGTCCCGCTTTCAAAGTTTCTGGCACAGTAAGTTTGGGGTAGCACTGGAGAATCTGCATTTCTAACAAGGAAGCTGATGGTCTGATGCTTTGAGAACAACTGATTTAAATTACTAGAACTGAGAAGGATCTTCCAGATGGATCAGTAAAGCTTAAGATTCTTTACATGTTAAGGTTCTGTTACTTCATTACATACATTTAATGCATTTTTAAAAGTGCATAACACATTTTTGTTTGCTTCAATAGACACTATTGAGCACCTGAAGAAGAAATGCTCCTTGTCTTAAAGAACTTTACTCTTTCTGGGTAAAAGGAGATCATGGTTAAATAACTACAGTACAAGGTGATCAGTCCCACAACAGAAATGCATATCAAATGCCTTGGGAATATAATGGGGAAAGTTCAAGTGAAGGACAACTTCTGGGTGCCTTGGAGGATAATTAGGAGTTTTCCAAGAAGGCAGAATGGGATGGGAGGGAATGCACTTTAGAAATGCACATTCACAGAAAGAATCCATTAAGCACCTACTATGGACCAGGCACTATACCAAGCAGAGGGATAAAATGGTAAGAAAAGACATTGTAGCTGTCTTTAATGATGCTTACACAGTAACAGGGAAATAGACAATTAAATAATAATCCAAGCAAATATTAAATTGCAATTGTGGTAAGTGCCGTGCATAAGCAGTGTTTTATACTATAAGAATTTAAAACAGGAAAGTCTGACCTAGTCAAAAAAATGCTTTCCTGTGAAAAGGGCCTGAGCTAGGGTATGAAAGGATTCAACACAGCATGTTCAAATGTCCTTCGCAGAACCTCTGCACATAGGAATAGTGTTTGTAGATACTATTGCTGATAATTGGACACTTTTTCTCCTTTAAAGTTGTGTATAGCTAAAAAAATGTGTGTGTTGCGGGGGGGGGGGGGGGTGGCTGGGTAGGCCAGTACTCTACTCTGCAGGGCAAAAGAACTATCAATGCCCTTTAGTGACTGTGTATACTCATTCCTGTTATCCAGGGGGCCCTGTTTCTTGATATCAAAGAACCAGAGGAGCCAAACTAATTATGAAACTACCCTGGTGAGCACAGAATAAGAGGAAGGGTAACCGAATGGTACCAAGAAACATGAAGAGTCTGCCTCTAGTGGAGCAATCAGATATGGCAAATTCTTGAACCTTGACTCCCCTTCTCTGACTCTGTTCTTACTACCACCCTTCTGATAATTATAGTGTTATCTTCAGCACTTAACCATAGAATAGAGTGACTTTGTTTTATTCTATTCTACTTTGACCCCATGAAACCATACATTCAGTTAACCAACCAAGAATCTTAGAATCTCAATGATGTAAATGGTACTATGCATATATGAGCCATGGAAGAATCATGCCCTGCCCTCAAGGAGCATATAATGTACACATGATTAGACTTCCTATCTTATATCCAGTTAGACATTATGAGAGGTAGGAAGAAAAACTCTAAGAATTAGAAGGACATAAGGATGATAATTATAAAAATTTTAAGGATTCAGAAAGGAGGTTTCTGCAGTACAAGGGCTTTAGAGAATGAGAATTAAGGTATATGGGAAAAACAATCAGGCAGTTTGGTATGGCTGGAACACAGAGTAAGAAAATAAAGCTTTGAAAATCAATTAGAAAGAACTTCTACAACTCAAAAACAAAAAAGCAAACAACCCAATTAAAAAATGGACAAAGGACTTCAATAGATATTCTCCAAAGAAGATATACAATGGCCAATAAGCCCAGGAAAAAATGTTCAACACCATCAGTCATTAGGGAAATGCAAATCCTAAGCACATTGAGATACCATTTCACAGGATGGCTATAATCAAAAAAAACAGAAAACAAGTGTTGACAAGGATGTAGAGAAATCGGAACCCTCATACATTGCTGGTAGGAATGCATAACGATGCAGCCACTGTGGAAGACAGGCAGCACCTCAAAAAATTCCACACAGAATTACCCTATGACCCAGCAATTCCACTCTTAGGTATATACCCCCCAAAACTGAAAATGGTCTCAAGGAGACCTTGTTTATAGCAGCATTATTCACAATAGCCAAAAGGTGAGAGCAACCTAAGTGCACATCAATAGATGAATGATGAACAAACTGTATATCCATACAAGGAAATATTAGTCAGCTGTAAAAAGGAATGAAGTTCTGATACATGGTATACGGATAAACCTTGAAAACATTAAGCGAAGTGAAAGACGCCAGAAACAAAAGGCCACATTTATATAAAACATTAAGAGGTAAATCCATAGAGACAGAAAGCAGACTAGTGGTTGCCAGGGGCTGGGGGAGAAGGGAGTGGGGAGGGACTGTCAATGGGTACCAGGTTTCCTTCTGAGGTGATTAAAATGTCTTTAGTTTCACAACATTGTGAATGTAATTAATGCCACCAGATTGTATACTTAAAATGGTTAATATGGCAAATTTTATGTTATACATATTTTACCATAATCAAAACTAAAACTAAATTTTTCTTTTAAATTTTAACAAGTTAATTGGAACATGAATACTAGGCTAAGAAGTTTGTGACTAAAATGGCAAAAACTTCAAACGTTAAACAAACACTTATAAACTATTTCCAAAAAAGTGAGTTTCATTTTCATTATTCCACAAATGAAAAATTAAAGTTCATCAAGTTCAAGTAACTTGCCAAGATCACAGAGCTGATAAACTGAAATTCCAAGCCAGGTCTCATTAAGTCCAGTTTCGTCTCATACCAACACTGACTCTACAGAGTGGGAAAGTCACAGAGGATGGGAAAGACATAATCAGAACCTTAGAAGCACAACATAAAATACTAGAAGAGACACCCAAAAATAAAATCTAAAAAGGAGGCTATTAAAATAGTGTAGACTAAGGTCAGAACAAGGAGTGGCAGTGCAACTACAAGGAAATATTAGAAATCTAGCAGGTAATAGCAACTGATTAAATATAGGGAATAATAAAGAGGAAGGAGTATAATTAATAATACCATTAACACAGAAATGCCGCAGTCTCTCCCATCTTAAAACAAAATAGAATCAAAACAGAAAAAACGAAAAAACCTTCTCTGGACCCTACACATTAACTTTAGCTACGACTCCCTCCCCTTCTCTCTTTATAGCCAAACTTCTCTAAATTGTTGTCTTCATTTACTGTCTCCATTTAATCTCACATTTAGTTTGAAAAATACCTTCCACCCCCGAATGCCACTGAGACCCTTGATGCTAAAAATCACCAATAACCTCTATGTTGGCAAATCCAAAGGAAATGTTGGGTCCTCTGTATAGTCAGGGTCTGTTCAGGTGACCACTCCCTTCCCTCCTTGAAACACTATTAGTATAAAGTGGTGGTTAAGAATACAAACTGGAGCCAGACAGCCTGGGTTCAAAACCCAACTTTTCCAGTTACCATGTGGTGATCTTGGGCAAGTTATATATTCTTTTTGCCTCATTTTCCTCCTCTGTAAAACAGAGACAATAAAAGCACCTACTTCATAGAGTTATGAGCATTAAATGAGTAAAAATACACAAATGCTTAGAAGAGTGCCTGATGTACAGCAAGTGCTACACAGTCCCTTGGCTTCCATGACATCATTCTGATTTTCTTCCCGCCTCTCTGGCCTCTCCTTCCCACTCCTCTTTGCAGGCCACTCCATGTCTACCCAACTTCAATTATCTTATAAATGCTAATCAGCCTTTCCTGAGGTCCAGAATCACACCCAATCACACACATAACAGTTCCACTGGGATGTCTCACAGGCATCTTACATTCAACCTGTACAAACTTACTGAAAACTGAATTTATGTACCACTCCTCAATCTCCAATCTGCTCTTCCTTCAGTGTGCACTATCTCAATAAAAGGACTACACCACAATCCACTTGCATGAGAGAAACTTAAGAGTCATACTTACATGTACCTCCTTTACGCTCACCCTCCACACATCCAATGAACCAGAGTCCTACGATTCTATTTCTTAAAACTATCTCTTCTTTAATTCTACTGCCAGCACCCTTAAACATACCACCATCATATCTTACCTAAACCACTGGAGTAGCCTCCTAACTAGTCTCCCCAAATCCATTCTTGCCTCTCCCTGATCCTTTCTCTACACTGCAGCCACTGATATTAGCCCAATCATATCATTCCTCTACTTAACTTCAATGACTCCCACTGCCTTCAGGATAAAGCCCTACATGACATGATCCCTGCCTGCCTTGTCCCTTCTCTCCAGTTACACCAGCCTTTTTGGTTTTTTGTTGTTTGTTTGGATCCTCAAACATGTCAAATTTCTTCCAAACTCAGGGTCTTTGCAAGTGCTAATCCCTCTGTCTGAAAATCTTATGCATTCTTCTTTGCCTGGTTAACTCCAATGCACCCTTCAGGTTTCTGATTTAAAGGCCTTCTCAGGAAAAGTATTCCCTTATGCCTCCTCCCACTCCTAATATCTTTTTTAAGTGACCCTATACACATTCTCATTGCATCCTGTATTCTCCTTTGTAGCCCTCAGAGTAAACATAATTAACATTACTAGTACTTGCTTAAGGTATGACTTCCCTACCACACCATAAGCTCCATGACAAAGAGATCATACCTATCTTGCCCATCACTGTGTCCCAAGAGCTTTGCATGGTGTCTGACACATGTGTGCTTAGTAATATTTTCTTATTCCCACCGCAGGGCTTTGCATTAGCTGGTACCTATACCTAGAGCTCTTTTGACCCAGTTCTGTTCCCCTCTGGCCTTAAACTTCACATGATTGATCCTCATCACTCAGGTCTCAGTACAAAATGTTATCTTCTCAGGGGGGTTTTCAATGATCACCTAATCTCAGTGGGGTGCTCCCTACCCAACAATTATCTCATCACCCTCTTCAAAACATTCAGCAGTTTCTTCAAAACATTCAGCACTATCTGAAATCACATTATTTATAAGTCCTAAAAAAGCAAGGCCCAAATAAAGTGCTTGGCACAGAATAAGCACTCAACAAATATTTAAGAGAATGAATATCCTGAATGAGAAAAGGCTTGGAAAACACCCTAAATTCACCAACAGAACATTTACAATCTGTGCCTCAGTAAAGTCAAAGAAGAGGCAGTATAGCTTAACAGGCTCTGGCGCCAGGCTCCCTACTTTGAATCTTTAGCTACCTTGGACAAGTTACTTAACTTGACTATGCCTCAGTTTCCAAAACCGTAAAATGAGAATCATAGACCCTACCTCAAAGGGTTGCTAGTTAATATATGTAAAGTGCTTGGAAGCCAAGCAAACAGTATGCTCTTGATTAATGTGTGCGATTAATATTCATCAGATTGGGCTTGTTTTCTAGTTTCAATATACAGAGTGACTTTTCTTTCACCTTATCCACCTGAAAAGGGCCACCATGTACAGCCTCACAGACTATACCACTCACAATTCCAGGGGCAGCTCTCACAGAGATTAAGATATGTGAATGACATCTTTTGAAATTGTGCAGCACAGCAACACTGTCCTCAAATTCTGGCACCCCCCCAGAATTGTGTTAAGAGGATCAAAAGACACAAGAGATACAGAAGTGCTTTGGAAACTATCAAATGATTACTATACTTAAGAATGTACATTCTCGAGTTCACTGTAGAAACAAGAGTCAGTCAAACAGATTATTCTGCCCTGGCACAAAAGCGTCCCTAACCTCTGTGATCCAGGGACAAAAGGAGATGGAGTAAGATTGGAAACTACCTTGAATTCACACTGATGGCCACAACCAGCTCATGAGGTAGTTCTCAGGAATGGTTATAGGGTATTCAGCCATAGGACCAATAAGCAATATCTCAAAAGTTGCTCAGAGCAACACCACAGCTTTTATTGCATTTTCCTATCCTTCAAAAAGAATATTAAAAGATTTTGAAATCTCTTCCTATATCTTACAATCTCAAAACAGTGAATATTCACTCAGGTTTCCCAAATAAGCTGATGTTAGGAGACATTAAAAGGAGTAATAAGGAAATCTGCAAATAAGCTGAGAATTAGCCATGATCATGAAGTTCACTGGTGGGAAGTTTCATGCTTACTTTGGGAAACACAATCTGAGACTGATTTTGAGATGTTTTGTGTTACACTTAAAACTCTAAGATGAACAGTAGAAAATAAGGACAGAAATACAGTTAGATAGAACCTATTTATCAGATTTTTCCCTTTAAATCAGGGTTTTACAACCTCGGCACTATTAACATTTTGGACCAGATGATTCTTTGTTGTGGGAGCTGTCCTGTGCATTAGAGAATATTTAGCAGTTAAATACCAGCACTACCCTGACAATCAAAATGTCTCCAGACGTTGCCAGATGTCCCCCAGTAGGCAAAATCACTCCCAATTGAAAACCCCTACTTTAAATGAATCTGCTAACATCTCCAGTTGTCTAAAACATTCACCCACGTTCTCTTTCCCCTTTTGAAAATTCATTCTTCTGGTTTTCCTGGCATCCCAGAGTTCTAATTTTTTTGCCTCTGCCTCCAAAATCCTCAAAAATCACTTAGTCCAACTCCCTCAAAGATAGGTCAAGTTCTCTTGTTTAAAGCTGACAGTTAGTGATAGAGTAGATAGTAGATCTCAGGGTTCATGATCTCCAATCAAGAAAGCTGTCCATTACATCATGCTGGTATCTAGTCAGTCATCGAGTTTTGTCAGTTCTTCACTGCTCTGTATGCTTCTATCCCTTCCTTTCCATTTCTATTACCTATACCCCAGAGCAATTCTGAAACTTTTGCATGGATCAGAATCACTGGCTTGGTAAAATAGATTGCTGGGCCCCAACCCCAAAGTTTCTGATTCAGTAAGCATGGGGTGGGCCTAACAATTTTATTCCTACCATGTTCCCAAATAATACCAATGATGCTGGTGAGGAACCCACACTTTGAGAACCACTGCCCTAAAGTTCAGATATCTATTGCCTCAAAACGAAAACTATTTCAATATTTTTCTAGACATCATTCTGATCTGAAACTCCAGAAATATTACTCCAGAATGCCACTTTGATCAAATTACTGTTCTATTCAAAACAAACCAGAACTTCCAATGACTCTATATCGGCCATACCTGGCTTTCAAAGTTGTTTAAAATCTGTTCCCAACATTATCATCGGTGCCTCCCAAAACAAATCTACTTCAGTCTTACTAATCTACCAGATGGCCTCAAAGCAGGCTATTAGGCTCCCCACTCCATAGTAAAGCTTACGTTACCTTTGTCTACTGAAAGGCCAACCTCATTTTTCCTCCTCTCTAACTACCTGGGAGAGGCTTTCACCACTGTATTTGCCAGAACCACTGGTTTGATCCCTATTTGCCACCTTTTATCTTTACGCTTTAAGTTTTTACCAAGTACTCATAGAGAAACACTCCCCCCCCCAAAAAAACTTAAAATTTAACCCAGAAAACAATGAGTGACATACATAAACGATAAATAAAAGGCGTGACATACACACACACTACACAAATACTGCTATGTTGTTTTAATAGATTAACTGCAATAAATTCAAAGTTCACAAAGACTGTGCCGATCTTTTTAAAACATGATCAAACACATGCTGTCAAAATATTTGTAGTTATCTCATTTAAGATATTTAGTGATCATCTGTTAGGGAAAAAACTTTAAAAGTAGCCTCAAAGAGCAGTACTCAGTCTACAACTTGTTACAATAAGAGTGGGTATCAGAAAATATGGGATTTGGAGTCAGGGTACCTAAGTTCAAGGTCTGGTTCCACCCCTGCCAACTTTGCAACCTTTGGTAAGTCATGACCCCCTCCCTGAGCAGCCATTTTCATACTAAAAATTTTAAGGTTTAAAACCATACCATCTACTGTGAACAGTTAATCGTACACTGTGGATGAATGTATGGTATGTGAATATATCTCAATAAAACTGAATTTTTAAAAAAATTATACCATCGTTCTGAAGCACGCAACAACATGGATGAGCCTTAAGGACAATATGTTGAGTGAAATAAGTCAGACACAAAAGGACAAATATTGTATGATCTCACTAATATGAATTAATTATAATACGTAAGCTCATAGACATAAAATCTAGAATACAGGTTACCAAAAGATAGAATGAGGCTAGAGAATGGGGAGCAGCTGCCTAAGATGTGCAGAACTTTTAACTAGGTTGAACTTAAATGTTTAGAAATGAAGAGAGTGATGGTAGCATGTTACTGTGAATATAATTAACAGTGCTGTATTGTGTGTAAAAGTGGTTGAAAAGGGAAGTTTAGATTCATGTATGTCACCAGAAGGAAAGCTAGGTTAAAACACAGGATTGTATAATACAGTGAATCTTGCAGTGGATGATGGCTGTGATTAATAATACAAATATCAAAAAAAAGTTATTTCATGAACTAAAACATATGTATGACACTATTACAAGGAATTAATAATAGAGCGGTATACAGGAAAAAACGTACCTATTGCAAACTATGGACTAGAGTTAACAGTAATATCTTAATACTCTTTCATCAACAGTAACAACTGTACCATACCAATACCAGAGGTCAGTAATCAGGGGTGAGGGGGTTAAGGGGTTTGGGATGTTTTGGGTTTTCTTTTTTTATTTTTATTTTTTGTAGTAATGAAAATGTTCTAAAATTAACTATGGTGATGAATGCATAACTAAGCAATGATACTGCGAGCTACTGACTGCATACTTTGGATGGATTGTACTGTATGTGAATAATCTCAATAAAGTTGCATTAAAAAACAAAACTATACCATCAGATGGTAGTGATAGTAGCACAATATTGTGAGTGCAATTAATACCACTGAATTGTATACTTGAAAGGGTAAAGATGGGAAAATTTATGTTGTATATATAGCGATAATGAAAATTAAAAAAAAAAAAAAACTATGCCATAGTTTTGAGGATTAAATACAGTAATGTATATGCAGGTTAAAGAACCTAGCCTAGTACTCAGAACACAATAAATGTTTTTTGAATTTTAAACTTTGTTGATGTGATAGCACAATGGAAAAATAAGGTATATCCAAAAAATGAGATAAACAGAGAAAATTAATAGAACCTACGGGTGTCCATTTCCCAGAAGGAAAACTACATAAAGACATAAAGTAAAGAATGTATGTACAGTAAACCAATCAATTCCCCTTCTTAATGTCTAAAACTCTAGAACAAGAGAATAATACAAACACTATCACTTGCAACTTCACAGTTTTAAGGTTGTCTACAGGTCAGCATAATCCTTGATGTTGAGGGTTTAGCCAGGGATTAGAGAAGTAGGAGAGCATGAAATTCAGACTGAACTTTTAAAGTCAAGTAGACATTTTCTTTCTTTATTCTAAATGGCCCAAATATTACAAATGTACTCATTTGGCATGTGTGTTAAGCAGAAATTTTTATTTGTTCTTATCTACTCTGCAAGGCCCCAAAATCCAGGTATTTTGCTCCCTACCATACACAAAACTCTCCTCCATTCAGTGGGACTAATGGTCACTCAAGAAACTAGCAGCCAAAAAAAACAGGCTTTCTACAATATCAACACTTATAGAGCACATTCTTTATGGCAGGCACTATTCTAAGCTCCAGTATACTACATAAACAAAAACAAAGTCCCAGTCTCCTGAAGCTGACATTCTAGTGGTGAGATATACACAAAAACAAACATCAGTAAGGTAGTGATCAGTGCTCTGCAAAAGAAAACAAGCGAAAGTGATACGGCTTAAATATAGTCTTCCTTCTGGGTCCCAAAAATACAGCTTACTGTGTAAGAGTGATGCGTAAGAATAAAGAATTAGGTCCCTCATTATCTGCAAATTGAATCATCCAAAAGCGGGCAACAAGTTTTTCCTACGTCATCAGGAAGGAGGATGCAACGATCAGAACACTGTACTCCTCTACCAACAAACACTGACGACTAATGAAGTAACTATAATTACATGAGTTAAACAAGTGAATTTAGACACCTATAATTTTTTTCCAGTTGTTAATAAAATGATACGTTCATGCTAAGAAAAATAAAATGGCTTAAAATCAGAATTCCACTTTGCCTAATCTATTTCCAGGCAAAAAGACCTTAAAGCAGGGTTCGTTCAGTGGGATTGTTTCTAGAGCGATAATCTGGTAACTGCTGCTGAATCTGGGCAGAAAGTTTCAAGGATAAACTTGAACGAAAAAAAGGTGGGAATATCACAGGACTTCAATGTCCCCTGTTCCTTGCAACAAATAAGTGATTTAGCTATTGCAGAGAGAATCATACCTAAGGCACGTTAACAGGGTTGAACGTATGATAGTATAATAACATCCTTTAGAAAATACCTTAATCTGATCATCAAGATTGACAAGCAAACTGAATTCTCAAGTAAATCAACATCTCCTCCTTCAGATAATACCATCTGGCTTAGGTGAATCTGAGAGAAAAAAATATTCAGTTTACCTAGCTCCTTTTACCCTGAAATATTCTGTCTTTATTTTCTTTTACAAGGATTTGACAGGTTCATTTGTTTCTACAATTTCCTTCAGCACGGGGCTAGTGGATTTTTATCCATACTAAATATAACTATATGTGCAATACACTATACAGGCTGGGGGCAGATATTATAATCTAGTATATGTGTTTAAAAATATAACAAAAGTCATCTTTTCCAGTAAAAATGAAACAAGTATCATTTTAAAACTGAAGGTGATCATACTACATAGTATAAAAACTTTAATTTAAGCATCTAGTTTAGAAGCATATTATTTGCCTTTGATTTTCTACACAATAAGTAAGGATTACTCAGGATTGGTGGGTTTGAAAATCTAAAAGGTCACCAATTATAATTACTTTGGACCTGACACTTTAGTTTACATTAAAGTTTGGTAGGCAGACTGCCACTCACATAGGCAGCCAACATGTTCTTAAGAAACTATGGGATATTATGCCAAACATTCCCACTGAGTGAGTGAGCACTCTGTTACATACGGACAGTGACAAAAATCCAAAACTACCACAACACTGGCTCTTGAAACCAAACGTAAAAAAAAAAGTTCCATCCTTAGTACCTGTCAAGTGTCTCTCAGTAAGGCCTTACATTTAAATTTATTAGATATACCGAAATAAAGTATCTTTACCACAGGACAACCAAATATACACCAAATACACCTGAGGAGGTTCTCTCCTATCCCACGTGAGAACCTCCTCAGGTATAGAAACTTACCTTGGAGGTCTGATTTTGTTCTAGCAATCTAAACACAAAGACACAAATGTTTTCATAAAAAAACTTTTTTAAAATCTATGTCTTGCCGGTTGCGGCAAAGGAGAGGCTAGGCCTCCCTGTATTTGTGCCTAAGAGTCTCCTCCTGAATGCCTCTTTGTTGCTCAGATGTGGCCCTCTCTCTCTGGCTAAGCCAACTTGAAAGGTGAAATCACTGCCCTCCCCCCTACGTGGGATCAGACACCCAGGGAAGTGAATCTCCCTGGCAACGTGGAATATGACTCCCGGGGAGGAATGTAGACCCGGCATCGTGGGATGGAGAACATCTTCTTGACCAAAAGGGGGATGTGAAAGGAAATGAAATAAGCTTCAGTGGCAGAGAGATTCCAAAACGAGCCGAGAGATCACTCTGGTGGGCACTCTTACGCACACTTTAGACAACCTTTTTTAGGTTCTAAAGAATTGGGGTAGCTGGTGGTGGATACCTGAAACTATTAAACTACAACCCAGAACCCATGAATCTCGAAGACAGTTGTATAAAAATGTAGCTTATGAGGGGTGACAGTGGGATTGGGAATGCCATAAGGACCAAACTCCACTTTGTCTAGTTTATGGATCGATGTGTAGAAAAGTAGGGGAAGCAAACAAACAGACAAAGGTACCTAGTGTTCTTTTTTACTTCAATTGCTCTTTTTCACTCTAATTATTATTCTTGTTATTTTTGTGTGTGTGCTAATGAAGGTGTCAGGGATTGATTTAGGTTATGAATGTACAACTATGTAATGGTACTGTAAACAATCGAAAGTACAATTTGTTTTGTATAACTGCGTGGTATGTGAATATATCTCAATAAAATGATGATTAAAAAAAAAAAAAAAAAATCTATGTCTTGCTTAAGAAAAGCCAAACATTGTTTACCCACCCTTCTCATTTCCTGGCCGTTCAGTGTAACTCCGACACTGAAAAATAAGTATTCTCGTTCCAGAAAGCAGAATTTATGCCCCAAATCTACCCTTGCATACACCTTCAAAGGTTCAATTCTCTTCCCCATGTAATAGGTAAATAATTAAGTTTGGCAAAAGACTAGCCAGTTTGTTTTTTCAGTAGCTCTTTCTGATTTCTTAAAAATGGCTTGTACAAAGATTACATAAACATAACAAAATTTTCTTTACCAAATGCAGCTTGTGCACTTGGAACAGCTACATCAGTAAAAAGCATTCAAAGGATCTATTCAAACATTAATATTAGTAAGATTACAACTTTGTTTAAAAATGATAGGTAAAGGGTCCAAATTAAAAAGCTATTCTCATTCCAAAACAAATTTAGGTTCAGACATTTTATACTGACATTATGTTTTCTCACCCAAGAGGCTATCTTGAAGGTATGAGGGGTGACTACTTAGGTTTTATCTACTAATAACAGGAAGTAATGATCAGTAACATTATGACGCTATGTACTAGAGGATTCAATTCAATTTGACAATATTGATTACAAAGGACTACACAAACTTTAACCACTAAGCCAAATTAATAACCTATTGTTTTGTCACTCTTTCAAACTTTAAGTTCCATGACCAGTAACTTCAAAACCAGAAGTTGTATACTCTGATCTGTTCTAACTACTAAAAAAAATTAGTATAACTCTTGGAAGACAAAGAAAAATGGAAAAGAGCATCTCTGTACTTTCACTTAATGTAAGTTCCTCATCCTGCCATTATGTTAGTCTTAAAACTCATTTGCTCAATGAAGATCTAACTTACTCAACAGAGAATTCTATAATATGAGCACTCACCATATACATAGAGATGAGCTTACGGGTGAAGTTTGGTAGGCAGGTTGACTCAAATAAGCAGCTAACATGCTCTTATATCAACTTATATTATGGAAAGGATTTACACTTGAGATACAATTTTGTCATGTAATCTTAGAAAGGAAAAAAAAAGACATCAGTCACTCTAAGCTTCAAGATTACTACCCAAAATTCTAACTAAGAAAGAGCCCCCCACGTAAGTGAAGCATCCTCCTACATAACCCTGCTACAATAGCATATTAAGCCAAAGAAAAAAATATGCTAGGTGAGGAAAGGGTTAATGTGTGCAACAGGTAGCAGTCACCTTACAAATGGGGGGAAAAAAATCTTACCAGGACAAAAGTTACAGATTCCTTGGATCTCCTTACCACTACTCTCTACCTTGTTAAAAAAAATGTGAAAACTTATGCCTGCTGAAAGACTGGATCCCAAGATCCCTTAGATACCCATATAACAGCTCAGCAATCCTATAAGCTTGGCATGATAAAAACAAATTCCATCTAGCAATAACTATCTGGGAAGGGAGTTTTGCAGCATCCTCTCTCTTTCTGTTCTCAAAGAAAAGCTTAATTTCAGAAATGTCAAAACAAAAAATTCTAAACCTACAAATTTCCATTACTAATCTACTTTATTTTTAAGAGTTAGAGATAAGGAATTATAAATCTCAACATACGGATCAGGAGGCAAGAGGCAAACCTCTGAAATAAGGCTCACCAGAAAATACGGCTGCTGGATATACTTGCTAATATATTCCAAACCACTATAAATCATGTTTTTTAAAAAAATTTTTAAATAGTATTTTTGCAAAAGGAGCAGGGGTCATCAGAAAAGGGAAGAATTAGGGAATGACTCTTTTTTCCTCCAAATTCGGTCTAAAACACAGAGCCAAATAAAGCCACCATAAATTCCTTTAAAAATCTTCCAGGCCTTTCAGTTCAGCAAATTTGACATAATAAACACAATTCTGTGGCTTTCCTCGTTTCCCACTCTACAAACACAAATTCAAATTTCTGGAATGAATTTATGGTGAATAAATTAATAAAGCCCTCTTTGACTAAGGAAAACAAAAATCAAATTCTTAATTGAAACAACAAATTCTTAAACTCCCAATAGGGAAGCCCTGAGAGGAAAGGGAGGGCCTAAAGTATCAAGTATTCCATATGCACATTCAAGCTTGCAGCCTCCAAGTCATTACCACACAAAAAATTATTTCAACAAGTTATCTCATACACTCCTCCTGAACTACAGAACTTTATCAGCATCCAGTATTCTACCTGTCCTCAACCCCCACCCCACCAACCCTCCAAACCTACTTAAGTGTTAACTTATTAAAAAAAAATAATAATCCATAGTTCCAGTCTCCAGCTCAGAGTCACAAATCCTGGCACAACATAATCTAAAAAATTATATAAAATTATGATTCCTCAAACACAATTTGCCCCTAAATTCCATGTTCTAATCAGTTTTATTACAATGCCAGTATCGCCAAATTAGGAATCTCTGTCCCATTGTAATCCACAAAATCCCTTGATCTACAATGATTTCTATAAAAACCAAATGATATTTATACACCTTCCTTCCTCTGGTGCAAAGAAGTACCAACTGAAAAGTTTTAATCTCACAGTGATTTCATAAACAGAGACAAAATAATTATTCTGCTTCAAAATTAAAAAAAAAAAAAAAAAAAAAAGCAAACGTTTAAGAAAATACTAACCAATCTCTGGCTGTAACGAATCCTTTCCTCTTCGGGTTCCATCTCTCACTCTTCTGTTGAAATTACTGAAAAAGACCACTCCAGGGCTGCCTTCCTCTTCCTCCTTAGGAATCAGAATGCAATGCTAAAGAAGAATGACATGAGCAAAGATGAGAAACTCATCCTTGAACTTAATCCTTTTTTTCAATGAAAGGAATACTTAAGATACTGTGAAGTTAAAGGCTTCCTAAGAAATCAGGTTCCTCTTCCTGAATTTGGGTGCAAGCGGTTCCCTGTCATGATCGACATTAATGACCGCATTACAACTGTCCAAGGCCTAGGCAAAACGAGATGTTGGTTTCAGTTCCCTGTGGATGGGCAACATCACTTGTTTCTCCCCACAGGATTACAATTAGCAAAGCTCCCCTACATAGCAGTATCAGCGAGAAAAAAAAAAAAAAAGAGAGAGAGAGAGAGAAAGAAAAAGAGAAGAAAAGCCCAGGACTTTCTTTCATCTCTAGAGAGCCGACCAGGTGAACCACACACTGAACTAATCCAGATACCAACCAAATCAGTTCTACCTCACTAGTAATTAGAAACGGGGGGGGGGGGGGGGGAGCACACGACGACGACAGAATACAGAATACATAAAAAGAGGACAGAAAAAATTGAGTTTGGAGAAAGACTGCAAAACAATTTCCCAAACCCCTCTAGAAAAGCCATACACGATCGTCACGTTCCTTCCTAGACTCCCTGGATCTTTTCATTCCCAAACCCACCCTCCACCGCAACACACGCCTGTGTACAACTCTGGAACAAATTTAAGAGAAGTCGCAAACCAGGCACAAAAATGCCATCAACTCCTTTTGAATAAAGTAATAAAATAAACGATTCGATCTATGGATACGAGTTGAATACATGTTTTCCAAAATTAAAGACCGGTCTGCGCGACGGTCACTCCTTCACACCGAAAAAGGGTTTTCTTTTTTTCAAAATATTCTCATGGATAATGGCTTCCATAGGTAGTGCAGATTTTTTTTTTTTTCTTTTTTGTAACTACACTACAGCCACGTTAATAGCATCCTTCTCAAACTGCTACGAGACCAGAGGACTCGATGACAGAGTTTGAGAGAACAGTTCAAGGCAGAGCCCTCTTGGAGGAAGCCCTCGGCCGACACAGGGAGGGAAACCCTGTTTGCACCCCCTTATTCAAAAGCGCAGCCAGGGCCGGAGAGGGAAAACGGCAGAGCTCGCCCGGCTCCCCCAGCAAAAGGCGTTTCAATGGTT
Source organism: Choloepus didactylus (assembly GCF_015220235.1). NCBI lineage: Eukaryota > Metazoa > Chordata > Mammalia > Pilosa > Megalonychidae > Choloepus > Choloepus didactylus. The sequence continues at coordinate 8,084,920 of NC_051312.1, forward strand.
CCCCCATTGGAAAAAGAAATACAAACTTTACATTAAGTCTTCAAATAACACATCCAACCAAACTTCCAAATGGGGTTGGGGGGTGGGGGGGAGTCTCACCGGGGATTTTGCTGTTTAGTTCTTGTCGGAGTGAGAAGCTTTTAAAAGATTCCAAAAAACTGAGAGGAAAAATTAAATCCCAAACGTCGTCTTCGGTTTTTTTCCGTGGATCAACCCGGTATCCAGAGAGGGTCAGAGCGACCCAGAATAGAGAGGAAACAGTTGCTGAATAAAACCTCCTCTTCGGGCTTCGGAGACGGGGAGTCGGAGGCGTCAAGAGAGGGGCGCGCGACCCCTCGGCGCCGAGCCCGGGGCGCCCCCGCCTCCCCCGGGCCGGCGGTCAGCAGCCCAAGCCCGAGCCCCGGGCCAGCCTGGCCGCGGGGAGCGCCCTCCTCGCCGTGCCCTCTGCGAGCAGCCGCCCGGCCGTCTCCGGGAGCCCGGGAGCGGCAGCCGATCAGCTGAGACCGGCCGGCCCGAAGCTCCCCGCGCCGCCCCGGCCCCCCGGAACGCGGGCCCCGGCCCCGGGGGGCGGAGAGGGCGGGAGCGGCGCGATGCGCCGGGCTGGGGGCCCCTGCTCCCCTCGCGACTCCCCCTCAGCCCGGGCTCCGCGCTGCGGGACAAGCCCCCCGGCTACTCCCCAGTCGCAGAGGAGGGATTCCGGGGGATGGGCCCCCTGGCGTTGCCCCTCCTCCCGGAGCGCCCCCTGCCCAGGATAGACAGAGCGGCGACAGGCCCAGCCGCTGGGAAGGTGCTCTGCGAGGAGCTGCCGCCGCCGCCGCCACCGCCGCCAGGGAGGGGTGTTGTTTCCCTCACACAGGAGGAGCCGCTGAAGCAGCCGCCGCCATTTTGAACCCGTCAGACTCTCACATACACACAGCTCTCCGCGGCGCACTGCGCAGGCGCCGCCTCTCCACCCTACCCGCCCCCCACCCCCTTCCAGCCTCCCTTCGCTTCTTACCGCTCTCCCGGGCGCACGTGAACGCGCACACGTCACTCCCCTCTAACGCGGACACTCCGCCGGCGCGCGCACGCGCGGATGCGTTGGCCTCCAGACGCCCGCGCCCCGCGACGCCGACGCGGCTCCCCGCCCGCCCTCCCGCCAGCCTACCGCCCCCGCTCGCCGCCGGCCTGCTTCCAGGGCTCCGGCCTGGCCCTCTCCTCGCGCCTGCGCGCAGGGCTCGGATCCTCCTCCGCGCGCGCCCCCCCCAGCTCGAACACACACTCACTCTTCGCCTCTGTGACCCCGCCCCTCGCCGGCCAGCTGCGCCGGCGGCCCTCCCCCACCCCTCCCGGGAGGGTGGTGACCCCCGACCCCCCACAAAGCACAACACCCCCTCCCCCAAGCAGTGGGGAGAAGCACCCCTTCCCCTTCAACCGCCCTCGGCCCCAGTCGGCCTGTCACAGTCACACAACTAGAGGGCCGAGCGGCCTGGGCCAGGGCAGCCGTTACCCGCCTCAAAGCGGGGTCTCCCGGAGTCAGGCCACTGGGCCGGGGCGGACCGACCTAGGCGCCCCTTTCGGGCCTGCCCAGGGCGAGGGGGCGCAGGCAAGGGCCGCAACCCCGAGGCTGCCCTCCCCCTCGCGGCCGGCCGGTGGGCCGAGGCCGGCCTGCCCGCCATCCCCGGGCAGGCCCTGGCGCCCCCACCGCGGGGCCCGTCCGCCCTCGGCCCAGGCGACTCCTCGGTGCAGCGGCCCGGCCCCGCCTCACCCACTCCTCGCTGCTCCGAAGGGGCAGGAAACGGGAGTAGCATGTCCGTCCTGGGCTCGGCTCCCCCCGGGGAGCTCCGGGCGCTTGGCAAGGGCGTCCACAGGTATCCGACGCGGGAGTGGTCTCCGCGACGGCCCGGGGGGGGCGGCGGCGGCCGGCGCGCCCACCGCGGGCCGGAGGCGCCCGGGGAGGTGGCCCGGGAAGCCCCCGCTCCTCGGCCACGCTCTTGTTTCCGCAGCGCCGGTGCCCCCGGCGGCCCGGGTGGGACGTGACCCCGCCCCCGGCGAGTCGGGGCGCCCCCCACGGAGGGGTGCGCGGGCCGCCCCCAGCCCCCGGGCCGACCGCGGGCCGCGGCGGGCGCGGGAGGCCCGGCGGGGATGATGGCTCCTCTGGATGCGCGCAGCTTCGCGCGAGGGTCAGCTGCAGGGCAGTGGCCGCCCGAGCCGCGCCGGCCCTGCCCACGAACGAGCTCCCGCGTCTCGGCAGCTGCCCGACGGGCCGCCAGGCTCCGGACGTCGACGGATCCCGGCCGGAGGCATCCGAGCAATGCCATGCGAGCAACCCAACCGCGATCGGGGCATTTTCTCAGCCGATCTCCTGCTTTGGGCCGCGATTCAATTTTAATTCCCGTGAAGGAGCGTGGCTTTGGCTTACATATCGGGGTTGGCACTACCGGCCTCCTGCGCCGGTGCTGCATGGGGTCACACAAACCTTTTCCTCCCTGCCAGGGTTTCCCACTCTTTAACTATGCTACAGCATGGAATGAATCATCTATCTAACTTCCATAAAGTCTTTTAGAAAGGCTTTAAGAGAAAGACCGTTGATCCTAGATCCCTACGATCAAGGCACTCCATAAACCCAAGCTCTTATTATTTATTACCTCACGAGGTTTTTCTACATGCTAACTTGAGGACATTCTCTACTTTGTTTCACAACATCTTTGGGAGACAAGCTATAGTGGCTGGTAGCATTATATTCATTTTAAAGATAGGCAATTGAAGTATGGAAAGGTTAAACGGCTTGCATAATTACTCCAACAGAAAAAAGTCCAATGGTCTGCTATGACACAAAAAGGTCAGTTTGTTAATCTGGCATCCGTCCTGTTGCATTCCAGTAACTAGGAAATATTCTTTATTTTGACACCAGTTTTGTTCAGACTTATTGGATTTTTCAGAGCACTGATACAAAGAAGATGATCACCAAAACTTTTATCAGGTCTGAAGCCCTTTTTAAGTCTTTCAGAGGGCCATAAAAGATATTTTTAAAACAGCAGTCTTCCACACTGGCACCAGCAGATGTAGGTCCATGGCATCTGCTTCTCTGTAGGTGTAGAAAAAGGGAAAAGGTGGTAGCTTTTTTTTTTTCAATAGGAGAGAAAAATTTCTGCCACTGTTAGACAAAATAAGTGTTGGGCCTCTTTGCTTTTTGCAAAATAACTGCCTTCATTTCCTTCCCACCCAGTCCTATAACCCAGGGGATACTTGGGGCAAAGAGAGAGAGAGAGACAGAAGGCCTCTTACTGGAGCTCCAAAGTTGTCTTGCCCTTTTCCTTAAGGTCCAGAATCCCTTGAGTAATTAACCCTCAAGGAACTGAGTGGCTCACCTTAAACAGGCAGATATCTCTTACAGCCTCAAATGGTTTGACTCAGGTGGGTATACTGGGAGGGAACCTAAGAAGGTTCCGAGAACAGGATTGGTAAAACTTAATCTGAACTGGACTGCAAATAGGACAAGGTTTGTGAGACTGCAGTCAGCTCTTTTACATTTGTTCGTCTGCATTGGAGGAGTTGGACAATTAAACAGATATACACAAAGGTCTCTTCTCAGGCAGGCCTTGTTAATATTCCAAAACAGATGTGCAGGGTGATAAGAGATGGGCAGGTGGCTAGTGGTTCCCCCTACGATCACAATGGCTCCGGTTGGCAAGGGCAGATCTGTCAGGCTCCCTGCTTTGCCCTAAAAGAGCCATTTTCAAGGAGAATGGAGCTTAGAAGTTTCCCCAGGAAGCCCACGCACTGGGAAACAGGTTCCTATGGCTTGAACTGCAGCTGCAGAGAGAAGGGGAGAGTGATATATGGGAAGAAGGAAAGAAAAATTCTTTGTTGGAGCATCAAGAAGAGGGTCCCTGGTGGGAATAAGCTGATGCTTAATAAGATACCAACAAATCTGTCCTAAGCAAAGCTAAGACCCAACAAATGCTGGGAGTCAAAATTCAGATCACCCACTTCTTTTAGACTTTAATGGGTAAGAAAAAAACTCTGGTCAACAAAGCTGAACTATTTCCGATTTCTCCTCACTCCTTAAAAGTTGAGGAAGTAGAGATATTCCACCCAGTGCAGGTCTTAACCAAAATAGAGAAGTTGGTCTTGAAGATCTCCCCCCGAGGCAGCATAAAAAGCTTTGGCATCAGAGAGTAAATGTCTTGTTCTGCTGCCTACCAGTTATTTTGACCTTACCAAACTCCTCTAAGCCTCAGCTTTTCATTCATAAAGTGGGGGAAATACCTAACTCTCAGGATGGAATGGAATGTGTTAAAGCTCAGGGTCTGCCACATGATAGCCACCACTTACTGAACATTTACTATGTTTCTGACCTCTCATTTGAAGGGAAGTTTTAAGTAAAGATGCTTCAATATTTAAGCAAAGCAAAGAGCTGTCATCAGGTGGACAGGAGTTTACAGAAAGCTTAAGCAGTGACTTGTTCACAGCTTCTCATCTTTCTCTCCCGAGCTCCTGGTCTCTCTTTCCTTCCCCACCCTCAGTGTTCTCTGGGATCTCTATTTTTCCCTCCTCCCCGCCTCTCTCATCATCACCTACCCGCTGAGGTCTCCTTCTTTCCATCCTTCTCACCATCACTGCCCGCTCCTTACCTCCTGTGTTCTTCTCTTTCCCACTTCTTTACTATCTCCTTGGTGCCATTGGTCACGTGCTCTCTGGGCTCATTAATTATTTCCTGAACCTCTCCCCTCCCGCTCCCCCCACTAGATGATAAGTTCCTTGAAGGAAGGGGCCAGGCCCCATTTGTAATCCCTCAAAGAACTTCCCAGAAAATGTATCACATACTTAACCATGTCAACCCCTGGAGGGATAAAAACTGCATCGTGTTGATTTATGAGGCTTAAGAGTTAGCAAGTATTAAGAAATGTAATTGTTTTGAGTCTGGAAATAAAATGCTGAGTCTTTGAGGGGAAAAAAGGAAGCCAGAAATGCTCCACGATTCTTGTAAGGATCATGGATTGTGATGGCACGTGCGATTCTTGTGAGTTTTGTGGAACGAGGTGGACCCTTTTCCTGGGACCATGGGACTGGGGTCTCCTTGTTGCCACCCTTTCCAGGTGTAGGGACTGCCTCCCCCGAGTCGTGGGGTTGACTTCAGCTGTTGGCGCAGCTGCAGTAGCATGTGGGAACCACCTGCTCTTTGGGCAACCTTAGCTTCATCTTGGGGCCAGGCCACTCTCACGTCCCACTTTCAAAAGGGTGGGACTCCCCGCCTGCCTGGCAGCGAGGCCGAAAGATCCAGAGCCCTGGGCTTCAACTGCAACTGACCTTATTTCTTCTTTTTGCCCCCCACATCAAAGATGTGCTTACTTATTGAAGTCCCTTGTGCCCAACACTAAATTATGTGCTTGGATGGGGAAAGGAGGTTTGAACAATTAGAACACTTGACTTTTACCCTTGAAGACTTCAAATTCTTGAGGAGACACTGTGAATATGTGACATAGTTGGAGGACGGCCGTCATTAAAATGAACCACTGAGAGAAAATGTGTACAATATGTAATATATGGAATTCCACTTGGATGTAAATCCATGGGGCAGGGATTTTTATCCACTGCTGCATCCCCCAGGCCTAGAACAGTGCCTGGCACAGCTGGCACTCATACCTTGGGGTTTACTGAATTCATGAGTTGAGTAGCATCATGACACATTTGATAGAGGAGGATGTGAAGGCTGGAGGGCTTTGGACGCTGGTGGAGAAGTTAGATAGAGTAAAAAAGGCAGGTACATTCTGGACCAGAGGGTTGATGTAGAAGAAGTTATTCCAGGTAGTCTGTTCCTGCAGCTGTTAATTCAGCTGGACTGGAGGTGGTGGAAACTACAGCCCTGACTACTGCAAACTAAGTCAAGAGGCGAGTATGCAAACGTTAGGACAAATCCTTCACTCCTTTTTATTCCACTTTCTACTTGTGATCAGTCTTTCTGCTCCACTTCTCTCTGCTGTCTCTGACTTGTGGGCGTCATCTTTAAAGTCCATATCAGAGTGCATCTATAATAATGTAATATTATAAAGTTAATATCTCCAGCCAATTATTTTTTCAAAATGCTTCCTTTATGCTGTTCATTATATTGAAAGTTTGTCATTTTAAAATGACAATCTTTGTTTTCCAAAATTCTTGCTAAATATTCAAACTCGGAAATGTATTCAGTCTGTTTTTCTTTTTTGACAAAATCTATTTTCACCCTCTCTGGGGGACTGCAAGAAAATATTGACTGTGTTTAAGGTGAGATTTACATGATATATTTTTTGCGATTGTACTTGATTTCCCAGGGCTTGTAGTTCAAGTTTTGATTTGGCCATGATTACTGGATCTACTCCTATTGTTGAACTAATTGTCTTCTTATTGGTGAGCTGCATATCTGTAGTTAACTTTGTATTCCTGCATAATTTTTTTGGTACAAGGAATGTGGAGACCCTCCATCTACACCTTGGCCCTTTACTATTAGAATTGATTACAAGATTTTTCCATCCGTATCTTTACTGCGAGTGTTTATACTGCATTGTGTTTTGCATAAATATTAGTATTTTTCAAAATATTTTAACATATTCTATTTCATTTACTATTTTCCATAACATATTGTACACATTTTTATAGTCAACACATGTAGAAAAGTGGGTAAATTGAATTCTCAACTCCTGTTTTGCTGGAAGATAAATATAAAATCTGAAGTGGCTTCCTTTTTTTCTGAATTCATGTTTTTTCCCTCAAAAGGGAAATATTTCTTTCTATATGCATTTAGGTTGTTCCTTAAAACCCAGACATATCATTTAGATGCTGTGGACAGTGGAACAATATTCCTAATTTCCACTGCCTTCTCTTCTCTGGGTGTACTTCTGATTCAACTTGCCACCCACTGTCACACATTTGATTGGATTCCTATATGATCATTATCATCATCAAACACAAAATACATACCAGTTGCTAATTACTTGCCATGTCCTCAAGATTTAAAGTGTAAGGGTTGGACTCTGCCTTCAAGGAGCTTATGATTTAGTTGGAGAAAGAAACAAAGTAATGACTTACTACCTTGAAAATGCCAACCTGCATATGAACCAAAGACACCATGACAGGCGAGGTGAAGACGGTCCCTGCACAGCTTCAGGAGCTGCAGCAAACTTCTCCCAGGACTTCTGGTGTTGACTCGGTGCTGCGCTAGCTAATTTGTTCTCTGTGTCTGCTAAGTCCTCATCCGTTATGGGGATATTAGCTCTGAATCACCAGATCTTAGAGCTGGCTGGGAACTCAGAGGTCATTTAATCCAACCTGCTCATTTTAAAAACTGGCAGTCTGTGGCCCAAAGATGTTAAGCAGCTTGGCCAAGGTCATGCAGGTGGTTAGTAATGAAATTGGAATCATAAACCATGTCTTATGATAGCTGGTCCAGTGCTCCTTCTGCTCCTCCTCAAAATGATGGCATTTTTTAATCTTCAGATCAAATGTTGGTTCATTGGTTCCATCGCCAGGTAGAGCACCTGCCTGTGGGGTTCCCACAGGAGTGCAAGTAAGGCCACATGGGGCAGGGGCAAGTCAGGTGACCATATGAATTAGCCTGTGAATGAGATCCTTTAGAAAGCGAAAGGGTCTATTGATAATTATGTGTGCACAACAGCTGTAAACTAAGACTGTAAACTGTACAGGACACTGTGAGAGCACAAAGGCGGAAGGTGCCAATTCTGCTGTGGGGAGGGGTATCCAGTCAGGGAAGGCTTCCTGGAGGAGGTGGTACCTGATGCTTGCCCTGACTGTTGAAAATTAGTGGGTATTAGTTGTTCCCCAGGAAGATGGTGGGGGAAGGGCATTCATATCCCTGGTGAGCTGGATCCTGAAGGACCTATCGCCCCGTATTCCACTTTCTCATTTGGTCATTTGGGTAGCTACCATGTGGCAGGGACTGCTGTGGGCACTGGAGAGATGGGGAACAGGTCCCTGCTCTGAGAGGCAGCAGGGTGCAATGGCTGGCGTGAGATGGTGGAGACGCACCACCTGCCTTCCCAGTCTAGTGCCCCCACACAGTGACTGTGAGACTTTGTGCAAACCCTGAAGCTCTCAAGGTTTCAGATTCCTCATTTGTAAAATGGGGATAAGAGTCCCTCCCTCGTAGGTGGTGGTTCCGAGAACTAAATGGGTTGACATCCTCAGTGCTAGGACGCTGCATGGAACATAGTAAGTGCTGTATAAGTGAGTCTGTGAAGTAAATCTGAGCTTACAATGTAGTTGTGAGAGCCAGTCAATAATTTATGAGAGAAATTCAGTGAAGAAAATGTGGAAGGCTCCTCTGGAGAGGTGCCGTGGGAGTTGAGACGGACAAGGACGAGTCTTCCAGGCCTGCCGTGGGAAGGGACCTTGGTGAGCTCAAGCAGCCGCAGGCCAGTGTGGCCGAGCAGAGGGGCCAAGGTGGGGAGTGGAGTCAGCTGAGGGCACAGGGTGGCTGGGAGGGTCACACAAAGCCTGAAGGGCGTGAGAGTTCTCTGAGGGCAGGAGGAGCCCATGGAGGTCTCTGAGGACAGGAGGAGCCCATGGAGGTCCTGGCAGGAGGGGAGCAACAGTGAGAAAAGGAAGGCCTTCTGTTGATCCCCATGAGAGAAGTTGAAGATGTGGTCGAAGGGAGTGAGGAGGGTGTGGAGAGGAGAGAAGAGACGTGAGGTACAGGACTCGGGCATGGACTGGATGCCTGGGAAGTAAGGAAAAGGGAGGGTCGTGGATGTCCTCTCCATTCCCGCCTTGGGTGCATCCAGCGTGCCATCCTCTGAAATAGGCAATGGAGGAGGAAAAGCAGAGGGCCAGGGCTCAAGGATGAGAGGGGCTGAGACATCCCTGGTTGGCTCTATGGGATTGGAACCAACAGAGCAGTCTGGGCCAGAGTTGGAGGTGTGAGAATCAATAGCAACAGATTCAGACCACAGCAGGAAGAAGATGGCCCGTAGAAAGTGTGCAGAGGAGGGGACCAGAATCCCAGGGACAGGACCACAGAGAGAATGGTGCCCAGCCCATCGTAGGTGCCTGATAAATGTTTGCAGGATGGATGGATGGTTGAATGGATGGATGGATGGATGGATGGATGGTTGGATGGATGGATGTTTGGTTGGATGGATGGATGTATGGTTGGGTGGATGGATTGATGGGTGGATGGATAGGTGGATGGATGGATGAATGGGTGGATGGATGGATGGTGGGCAGAAGAAGGGGAGCCTTTGAAAACCACGGAGAAGGAAAGACCACAGGCAGAGGAGATGGGAAATGTCAAGGAGAAGGGAGGGGTCATGGGAAGACCCTCCCTGGACTGGGACCACTGTGACATCACTGGTGACCTTTGACAGTAGTGTCAGTGAGTTGGGTGGGACAGATGTCAGAATACAGTGGGCCAAAAGTGAATGGGAAGAAAGGAAAAATAGCAAGCCCACACCTTTCTTTCAGGGAACTTGGTTGTGAAGAGTGGAATAGTTTTGAGGGGAGAGCAGAGGGAAGATGGGGTGGCTGATGTATTGGGAGAGAAATAAGCTTGAGTGTGGCCTGCAAGAAGGTGTCAGTAGAGGGGGGGGGGGGGTTGAAAATAGAAGAGGCAAAGAAAGGATAAGGGATATAGCAGGAGGGGGTCAGTTCTGTGGCAGTCAGAAGAGGGGCCGGGCCCTGAGGTTAGCTTTACATTGAGAGAAGACACATCTTCCTGAGCCTGGAGAGGAGGTTGCGAGGGCAGGTGAACAGGCAGGTAATTTTGAGGATGTGGGGGCAGGAGGTTGAGGGAGTTTACATTTGATAACCCACGGAATATTCTCAGGGATGGGGAAGGCAGCGTAGTCCAAGCAGGTTTTGTATTCCCACCCCTTTTCTCTGATGAAAGCTGGTTCCAGCCATGCCTTGTTACGCTTCTTCATTTCCTAATTTCTCTCCACAGATTTATACCCTGCGAAGGTGGCGGGGAGAAGTGGGTGGATGGGAAGCAGCGGGAGCGATCGCAGGGAGCCCACTTCCTCTCCACCAGCCCCATCAGAGGTCGGGGAGGACCCTGGGATGGGCCACCGGAAGGAGAACTTAGGGTCCAGAAGGGGCCTCAGTGGCCAAGGAGGCAGCTCCCTCCCTCAGGTCCAGCCTCTCCTTCTCTCTCCCACTCTGGCCCTCAGGCTCTCAAGGAGGCCTAGTCCTTAGCCCTCAGCTCTTCTCTCCCTTCTCATCCCTTCAAACAGCCCCTCTGGGGATGATCCCCCACAACCCCAGCCCTGACCTTCCCACCACCCGGCCAGCGTCTTCACTGTTGATTTCCCCAGGGCTCCCTGGTGAGATGAGTGGTCGCCTGCACTACCTTCAAGCTGGCTCCGGCTGTGCTCCCTCCTTCCCCTTCCCTCCTCCACCCTAACAGGACACAGCCCTTCCCTGCTGCCCCTGTGACTTCCCACAGCACTGCAATGACCCTACCCCCATCCCACCCACCCACTCACCCCTGAGTTTGGCATTTGCAACCTGCTTTCTTGTGGTTGTTCAGTCTCTGGTATGTCTTGCTCTCCCTCCAGTGGAATGAGCTCCCTGGAGACCCGGGCTTGCCTCCCTGCGCTTGCTTCATTGTTTCCTCCACTGTGCTTGGAATCAGACCTTGAAGATAGTCATTTCCTCACTCACCAAATGCTTGTGAAGTACCTTAACAGAAGGGTAACAGGGGAGTAGTCCAGGCAAATAAATCCTCTAGTTTCTTCCTGCAGCCCCCACCCCCCACCCATGGCAGGAAAGAGGGGGGTGTTTGTAAATTGGAGGAAGACATTATGGGCACATAAAATATTTTCAGAGCCCTCCAGCTGAGCAAAGACCCAAACGGGAGTGAAATGATGGGAGGAAGGAGATGTCGAGTTGCTTTGCCAGGAAGGCCCCGTCAGTGGGTGGTGGACTTGGAGGAGGGAAAGGAGACGAGAGGGCCGGGGAGAAAGAGCCGGTGGCAAGTTTGGAGCACAGGATGGGATTAGGTCACTCACTGGCAGCCACAGAAGGCTCTAGAAAGGGCAGTATCCTGTCCTCAAAGCAGGAGGTGGAAAAGGCAGCTTTGGCACCAGCACTGAGCACCTGGCAGGCAGCTGCGGGAGGCTGATGCCCTGGGGGAAGAGGAGACAATGGGCAGCGATTGATGGGTGGGGACCGGGCGAGACAGTGACTGCAGGAACCGGGAGAGGAGTCCAAATGCGACACGGATTCCAGAAAGAACTGTGTTTGGCAGATGGCGCAAAGTAGTGACAACTTAAATAGTCTAAGCTTTGTCCTGTGATTGGGAGAGAAGGAATAAAGAAAGACTGATGAACATTTGCAATTCCTGGTGGTCTGAATCCAACCCCTGCTCCTCCAGGCACCCCAGCCTCTCTCTCGGGGATGCCCCCTGGGTGGTCTTGAAGGAGTTGTACCATCTTCTCTCTGTGGAAGCCAAAGGGGCCAGCTTCTCCTCTCCTCACCTGGTGCAGTTGAGGGGGCATCTTACCGATTAAACTTGGCCCCGCAGACCCTCTCTTTCAGGATGTTGGCTCTCAAGTAGGTGACCTTGGGATGTGGGAAAGAAGGTCATCTCTACCTGGCACTCAGTCTGTTCCTACTAAGCCACTGGCAGTGAGGCCACAGAGCTCCCTGGCTTCCCACGTATCCCCAGTCTGGTCCTCCAGCCCCTGGTCAATTCTGGGAGTCACCTCCACCAACAACAACAAGACACACGCAAAAACACACACTCACACACCCTCATCCTTCATTAAATCCCGCTCTGCTTCGGTTAGCCAGATCAGTTTCTGTTGCTTGCAACCAAGAACTCGGACGAAATCAGAGTTCTTTCCTGTTAATTAAAGGTTGAGAATTCTGTCAGATTCCTATGCAGATGTGGACTCCTTAGAAGACACTGAAGAACACAGGTTGCTCATTCATCTATTTAGAGTCTCCTGTGTGCCAGGTGTTATATGCCAGATCCTGGGAATAGAAAGACAAATATGACAAACCCCTGCCTTAATATAAGCAAGTGAGTGTATCTTGGTTTGGGTCCACCCAGAAGAAAACCCCAAGACTAGGATTAAGTACAAGTAGTTTGTCTAGGAAGTGGTCCTAAGAAATGTGGAGTGAGAAATGAGGAAATGGAGGAAAAAGCCAACGAAGGGGGTATCACCAAACCAGCCGCTGCAGCAGCCCATGGGGCTCAGTCTGGCTGGGGACCTCTGGGCGACAGTGTAGGACAGGCCCCCGGCCTCCACCAGCAGCCAGAGGGGAATCCTCTGCTCCCTGTGAGGAAGGGGTGGTTGATGCCCCACTGCAGGGAGGGCTGTGGGGTGGGGACTGCTACCCCACTGCAGAGACTGAGGCCAAAGCACTAAGGGGTTAAGGGCTTTGCCCAAGGTGGTGTGGCTTGTACAAGGCAAACTAGGGCGTGAACCCCGATTCTCGCAAGTGGGATCATTCAGAAATACAGGTGAGGGCCTTTTGGACCAAAATGGGGAGGAGAATTGCAACAAAATGAAGTTTCAGTGGCTGAGAGATTTCAAATGGAGTTGAGAGGTCATTCTGGAGGTAACTCTTATGCATTACATACATATCCCTTTTTAGTTTTTAGTTTATTAGAATAGTTAGAAGGAAATATCCGAAATTGTTGAATTGCAATCCAGTATCCTTGATTCTTGAAGGCGATCATGTAACTATACAGCTTATATGGTGTGACTGTGTGATTGTGAAAACCTTATGGCTCACACTTCCTTTACCCAGTGTATGAACAAATGAGTAGAAAAAATGGGAACAAAAATAAATGAATAATATGGAGGACGGGGATATGGGACATTTTGAGTGTTCTTTTTACTTTTATTTTTATTCTTATTTTTATTTTTTGGAGTGATGAAAATGTTTAAAAATTGATTGTGGTGTTGAATGCACAACTATGTGATGAAACTGTGAACGACTGTTGTATACTTTGGATGATTGCCTGGTATGTGAATATATTTCAATAAAATTACATTTAAAAAAAATACAGGTGAGGGCATGTCCCTGCTCTGAGGCAAGAAAGTTCAGGAGCTTCACTCCTCACTGAAGCCCACCTGGTCCAGCCCCAGCCCCCTGCCCTGTCCTCCATTTCCCCAATCCATGCTGGCCTCCCCTCTGTCCCTCCCCCTCGCCAAGCACAATCACCCTCCAGGAGTTTGCACACTATATTTTATTATCCTGTCTGTACATTATATTGATATCATTTCGAGCATTCCCTGAGGGCAGGGGCTTTGTTTTGGCCCCGCCAAATCTCCAAAAGCACATACTAGACACTCAAAAATATTCAATTAATATGATATAAAGTTCCACTCCTAGGTTTATGCCCAAGAGAAATGAAAACATAGGTTCCCCAAAACTTGGATGTCTATGTTCATAGCAGCTTTATTTACAATAGTCCCAAAGTGGAGACAACCCAAGTGTCCATCAACTGATGAAAGGATAAACAAAATTGTGTTCATACAATGAAATAATATCCTGCCATCAAAAAGATTCCGATTCTTGCTACAACATGGATGAAACTTGAAAACATGTGAAGTGAAAGAAGTCAGACATAAAAGACCACATATTTTATGATTTCATTTATGTGAAATGTCCAGAATAGGCAAACCCAGAAAATTAGAAAGTAGATTAGTGGTTGCCCAGAGTTTGGGGAAGGGGTTTCTTTTTGGGTGTTGAAAATATTCTAAGTTAAATAGTGGTGATGGTTGCACAACTCTGAATAAATTAAAAATCACTGAACTGTACACTTTAAATGGGTGGATCTTATGCTATGTGAAGTTTATTTCAAGCTATAAAAAAAAATGAAATGCAGTGAGAGGGTAAAGGATTTAAAGCATCACACTGCAATGGAAGAAATTTTGAGCTCAGAACTGAGTTTTCGGGGTCCAGCTCTGACTCCTCCCCAGCAATCCTGGTGACCACGGCAGGGTGAAGAGCCGTGAGGACCACAGGTTAACAGGGCAGGCTCTGAAATGAGGGCCCCTTACTGGCCACGTGCCCTGGGCAAATCACCTTTCACAGCTTTGCTTCCTCCAATGGTAAAAGAGGACAATAAAAAACCCTCTTTGTATTAGGGTTCTCCAGGGAAACAGAACTGACAGGATAGAACATATACGTATATCCTATGTGTACTTATATATAACGTAAATATTATGAGATTTTATTAAAGGAATTGGCTAACACAACCATGGGGATCGGCAAGTTTGGACTCCATAGGGCAGGCCACAAGTTGGTAACTCCGGTGAAGGTTTGGATAAATCCCCCAGGAGAAGCTGGCTGACTGAAGTAGAGATAGAAACTCTTTCTGACTGCTGAAATCATCAGTTCTGCCTTTAAGGCCTCCAACTGATTGCATGAGACTTCTCTCCTTGCTGAAGGCAATCTCCTTTTTTGTTAGTAGATGTAATCAGCTGTACATGCAGTCAACTGACTAATGATTTGAAACCACAAAATATCCTCACAGTAACAACCAGTCCAGGGCTTGCTTGACCAGACAACTGGACACCATAACCCGGCCGAGTTGACACATGAACTTAATCATCACAATCTACCCCTTATCCACTTGGCACCCATACACATCTCCTTAAATCGTAATTTCTAAATAAAAACAGTAACAGTCATAGTTTTGCCTAATATAATTTAGCCATCCTGCGTAAAACCAGAAACATACTCTTTCCCCAGAAGAGGATGCAATTCCTTGCTTAGGTAATAGTCACTCTTAAACTTGATATCCTTTAACTTGAATACTATGACATAAAGCTAACTCAACTTATACAATAGAGGTATAAGATAGGGAAGAAAAAGACATTTGCTTTATGTGTATATACAAACATATTCATAGCAAAACAAGGAAGAAATACTCATTACCTTGCATTCGCAGCTTTGCCTTCTCTATGGTAAAAGGAGGACAATAAAATACCCCCTCGAAGGGTTGTTGTAAGGGTTAAATCAGCGCGGCCTTGGTCAACGGTAGCCTCTCAATGTATGCCAGCCATTATGATTGAAGCTTCAGCTTCTTTCCCCTATCAAGAAAGGGGGCTCCAGTCTATGATCTCTAAGACCCCTTCCGTTCTAGCATTCTTGGACATCAATGAGCCAGTGCAGGTTAAAACAAGGAGAAGTTTTGGCAGCAGTTGTGGATATAGGACAAGCTGGAACTGGGTGAAACCAGCCGAGAGGTGGAGGTAGCTGTAGCAATCCAGGTCCAAGGTGATGAGAACTGGATGAGGGTGACAAGAAAGAGAATTGAGGTCACAGAGCTGACCCCAAAGAGTTCCCAGCCCACCAGTACCACAAAGCTTGTCAGGCTTCCATAACAGGCTTAGGGGGTCTCGGAAAGCAGACGACAGAACGCTCAGGAGGTGGCCAGAGGGGTCAAAAGAGGTGGTCTAGAAGGTCCTGAAGAAGAGTCTGTCAGGAACAGACATTTGGAGCAGCAATTCTTATTTAATGTAACAATAAAAATCCAATCTTTGGTTGAAGTTTGAAAACCCTTTCCCAAGGAATGAGAAGGAAAGAGCAGGTTGACACAGAAATGTAGGTTCTGAAAGGACCCCCAGTAACGATTTCAGGGGGCTTGGCCAGGCCAAAGGGGGCAAAGGTCCTCTCCCTTTGGGTTCCATGGCTTACAAACCAGCTCAGTGGGACTCTCTGCACTTGGGCTTGACTGTCAACGCTCCCTGTGCCCGACAAAGCTAAGGCAGCTCCTGCTTTATCCTGCTTCCCAGCTTTGGGAAGCTTCTACAAAGCCACTTTAAGATAAGCGGCCTACGGTGGTGTATCCATCAGGACCCAAACAAAACCACCCTAAGTATGTCAAACAGAGGGAATTCAATACAGGGAATTTGTGACACAGATGATGGAAGAGCTAGGAAGCCCACCAGGGAGGATGATGAGGCAACCCCCAACAATGGTGGGGAAGCTGCCCTACCCTGGGGTTGGAGAGACAAAGGGAAGAGGCAGCGATCAGGACTCCAGGGACCTCGGGGGAGACACAGCCTCTGCCAGCGGAGCTGGAGTCAAGGAGAGAAAAGGAAAAATACCCTGGCTTTCCCCCCACCCCACCCTCTGCTGATCCCCTGCTGCTGGCCGACCCCTGCAGTGTATCAGCCTTTGACGCCTGTGCCGGTTTGAGTGTATTGTGTCCCCCAAATGCCATTATCTTTGTGGTCTTGTGTGGGGCAGACGTTTTGGTGCTGGTTGGATTTGCTTGGAGTGTGCCCCACCCAGCTGTGGGAGATAATTTTGATGAGATGTTCCCATGGAGGTGTGGCCCCACCCATTCGGGGTGGGCCTTGATCGGTGGAGCTATATAAATGAGCTGACTCAAAGAGGAAAGAGAGTGTAGCTGGGAGTGATGTTTTGAAGAGAAACAAGCTTGCTAGAAAGGAAAGTCCTGGGAGAAAGCCGTTTTGAGGCCGGAGCTTTGGAGCAGATGCCAGCTGCCTTCCTAGCTAGCAGAGGTTTTCCGGAGGCCATTGGCCATCCTCCGGTGAGGGTACCCGATTGCTGATGTGTTACCTTGGATGCTTTGTGGCCTTAAGACTGTAATTGTGTAGTAAAATAAACCCCTGTTTTATAAAAGCCTATCCATCTCTGGTGTTTTGCATTCTGCAGCATTAGCAAACTAAGACAACGCCCAAGATATGGAGCAGAGCAGAACCGAGGTCTTGGAGTAATAGCCAAGAACTGGTCTCAAGGGGAGGGTGGATAAGGAAGAAGTGACCTCCTTGGGCTTCTTCTAGCATTTCCCAGCCTCTTCCCAGCTTCTTTCATTTTCTCTGCAAAAAGTCATTTCCCCCCTGTGTTGCTAGTCCTGTGCCAGGATAAAGGAATCGGGCTGCACCCAGGGCTCAACAAGCAAGCGGGGAGGCCTGGCACCTCGGTGGCATGTCTAGAAGGTCACGTCTACCCCATCCCAGCCACGGGGCCAACATTCTCCCGTAAGAGAAGACTTTCTTGTGAAGAACTCTCCCTGAGAGCGAGGAGAGAACATGGTGAAGGCTAAGTGGGAGTGGGGAGGAGCCTCTTAGCCGCCGGAGGGGGCCTAGAGGGCGGTGGCTGTGGCCGAAGCTGCAGGGACCCACTTCACCAACGCCTCACCAACAGGGCCCGGGGTGGGCTTCCGCCGCTAGTCCACCCCCTGGCCCTTTGCCCTGAATACCAGTTTCCCACTCTCCCACTCCCTCTCCACACTGATTCCCGCCAAGTGACAGATGATAAAGAACCACACAAACAGGAGGCCCTATTTTTAACCTACGCAAAATCCGAGGGCCTGGGGCCGGGCTTTGGACCCATCTGAAATAGCAGGTCGCCTCCTTCCCTTCTCTTCTTAGATCCCCTCGGCCACCCTCTGTCAAGCCCACGGTCTACCCTGGATGCGCCTCTGCGGAAGTGCAGAAAAAAATGGCAAACGAAAGGGCCACTCCTTCCAGGAGCAAAGAGAATCTGCTCTGCCGGAGCTGGAATCCTCCCTGCAGTCCTGGGGGACCAGGGACCCACTCCACGTAGGGCGCCAAGCCTCAGGGAGTGATGGGGCCTGGGCACGGGTGGCCGCCGGGAGAACTGAAGGGTTATGTCCGAGCCCTTTCCATGCCTCACGGCCACCCCAGGAACTCCGATCCGGTTGGGGACACTCAAAGGTCCCTAGGAAAACAAGGCTAACTGCCCACAGAAGGGCGCGCATAATTGACAAATGACACAAATCAAGGCTCGAGGAGCTCGTGGAGGGCTGCTGGCTGTCCACAGGACGGCCGGGCGTGGGCAGAGCACAGGGGCAGGGGTGAGGAGGAAGTTTCCCTGGTGCCAAGCTGGGGCATCGCCAGGAGGAAGGGTGGGAGACTGGCGGAAGAGATGTGTCCCTGGGCGGTCACGGTGCATCAGGCTCCTGACCAGCGCTAGGTTTGCAAAGAACAAGGACGGCAGAGCCCCTGGTCTCAAACGGAGCACAGGCTAGGGGAGATCAAAAGGGGCACAAGTGTCAGAGGGAGGTGACAGCTGACACGGAAGGAGATCTGTGTGCCCGGATCCTTCCATGGAAAGGGGGACCCTGCCCCCCACATCCTCCCCCAACACACACTCCTACCTTCGGCCCATCGGTCCCGAAAGGCGCGCCCGCCTTCTCTGAGCCCCCGCCCTGGCGCCTGCCTGCCCCCCACGCCCCTTCCTCCAGCCTCACAAGGTTCAAGAGGTTGCAGCTGACACGCAGTTGGCTACATTTATCCTCTCATCAGCTGAAAAACGCACCCTTTTCCCCCCAACTCCCCCCAGCCCAGAAGTCAACTATGCTTGTTGGCTTTGACCCAGGTTATGGAAAAGGAAATCGAGTTTCAAGCAACCATGGGTAGTAATGTGCCCCCACGGGTCTGGCTGGGGCTCGGGTGCTAGGAATTCTGCGCCTCCCCAGCTTCACCTGCACCTGGGTGCCGCTCTGACCCCGCGGAGCCCAGGGCTCCTTTCCTTCTACCCCGTCAGCGATCCCCGCAGCAGCTACAGGTTTGCAGGCGAGGCAGGCAAGAGTGAGCCGGCAGCAGAGGGTGGCCCTGCCACGGGAAGGCTGCTCGGGGCCCAGGGTCACACCAGCACCCCCACCCCAAGTTGCTCACAAACTGCTGTTCTCTTCTTTGGATCCCCAGGAGCCGCCCCTGGTGTGCGGGGGAGTGGGGCAGGAGCTGCCATCCCCGGGAAAGTGGGGAGGGAGCTGGGGCAGGCAAGGTGGGCAGTGGGGCTGCCGGGCCCACAGCAGTTTGTGCATCTGGAGCAGAAACCTCTTCTAGAAAGTGGGGTTTGAGGGTTAGGGTTCCCCCCAAAAGAGAGACTTGGCTTGGGTCTCGTCTGGAGTTCTGAGTGACTGCCCTGGGTGTCAGGGTTGTATTTGGTGGCTCCTGGGGGAGGGAGGAGCCTCGGGGCGGGAGTGGGAGGCGGGTGAGGATTTCAGCGCCGGACCCAGAGCGGACACCTGAACTTCCCTACCGGGGTGGGACTACAGGTCTATCTGGCCCATCCGCCCCCGTTTCTCGCCCTGTTCCATCCTCAGCCCAGCTGCAAAATATTCCTAGTGCCTACAGCCTGGCTCACCTGGCAACCCTTCTCCCACCCCCATGCCGACTGACCCACCATCCCAGGGCCCAACCCCTCCTACGGGCGGCGGTGAGGCTGGCCTGGGGAGAATTGCAGCCTGAGGTATCGGGGAGTCGGGGCCCAGGTGAGTGGAGGCGATCAGCGCCCCTTCTCGCGTAGGCAGCTGTGCCTTGTGCCCCCATGGAGGCTCAGGCACCCGCCACAGGGACTCTGTAACTCTCGGCCCTGCCCTGGCAGGCTTGTAACACCTGCCCCCATCCCCACTGCCCACGAGGCCAGTTTTGGGGATTGTAGGAAGGTCTGATGAGTTTGGAGGGGTCCTGGGAGCTGTGCATCCCTGGGAGGGGTGGGCTAGTGAACTGGCCCCTCAAAACCAGGGTTCCTTGGGCAGGGCTTTGCCCCAGGGCTCTGAGTTGAGCCGTGGGAACCGAATGCTGATTTGAAACTGTGTTTGGATAATTTCCCCGAGGTTGACCCGCTCCCCTTGATTGTTGGACAAGAGAACCTGGGCATACTTGCGCTAGGACTGTTTACATTTCTATTGTTGCCTGCCAGCGTCTGTTTATTTAATCCTCAGGAGGTCTCCCCTCGTTCACTTTAGTCTCCCTCTCAGGGTTGGACAGTCCAGGACTTGAATTTCACAAATAGGTGTGAATTGCATCCTGTTCCATCAGTCTTCCTGGCCATCGGGGGTGATTTTGATCTTAAATAGCCACGTGCTTTGATTGAACACTTCTGCATTGCGGGGGGCCGAGAGGGGCTGTTGTGAAGTATTGGGGACCTGTCCTCAGCCAGTTTGCCTAGTTAGGGTGACCCCTCAGGTGGCCTGAACAGCACAGGGGTACAGACCAGCCAAGAGGAGGCGCTCTGGCTTGTGGCTCAGGGGTGACGTTTTCGAGGCTGAAGATTAGGGGTCCCCCCCATGGATAATGCAACATCAAAACAGAACGGAATGAAATACTCGGAAGTCCAATCAACTGCGAAGATTTCTCCTGGAGAATACTTTATTTTTTTAAATAACTTTTTAATTTAAGGACAGTTTTAGATTTGCAGAAAAATTGCAAAGTTAGTACAGATTCCCAAAGACCCCTCACCATTTCCCTTGTTACTAACCTCCTCCATTAGCAGGGTACGTTTGTTACAATTAATGAACCAACATTGATACATTATTATTCACTAAAGTCCACACCTTATGCAGATTTCCTTAGTTTTTCCTTAACAGCCCTTTTCAGTTCCAGGATCCCACCAAGGACACCACATGGCATTTCATCGTCCTGTCTCCTTGGGCTCCTCTGGGATGGGACAGTTTTCTCAGACTTTCCTTGTTTTTGATGACCTTGCAGTTTTGAGGAGGACTGGTCAGCTTAGTTTGTAAAATGCCCCTAGATTGGGACATTGAAAACAATTATTAAAATATTTTATTTAACCTCATATATCCAAAATATAATTTCATTATGAAATCAATATGAAAATTATTAATAAGATTTTTAACATTCTCTTGTGTGTGTACTAAGCTTTCGCAATCTGGAATGGGTTTTGCACTTAAAGCCCAGTCTCAGCAGACCCAGGTGGCTAGAGGTGATTGTACTGGACAGTTCAGTTTTATGTCCCTCCTCCAAGTGGGCTTCGGCAGATGTGTTTCTCAGGATTAGACTGGGGCTATGGGCTTGGGGGAAGAAGACCATAGAGGTAAAGTGCTTCGATGAATTTTAACATAAAAAAATCAAATTGTTTTCCAAGATCGTTCATTTTCTCCCCTTCCTTCTCCCTCTCTCCCTTTTTTCCTCCCTTTCTTCCTTCCCTTCTTCTTAAATGTTCCTCCTTGGTGCTTGTGCTTTCTCCTGGAACCTGACACACTTGCTCTGCCTTTTGGCAGCACCGGGCTTGGGCCATCAGGATGTTCAGAGAGAATGCAGAGGGTCCAGCAGGCTGCTGGGAGTGGGGGGTAGAGGGCAGCCTGGTGTTGTGGTTAAGACCCTGGACCTGGAGCCCCAGTACACTGCCTGGGTTCAAATCCTGGGAAGTCTGGCAACCTGTCGCTGCTGCACTTTGCGCACCTGGAATGACTGCTGATAGAGAACGGCCCCCGCTGCAAGAGGTGCTTGAGCAGAGCCCTCAACAGTCGCGTGTGACTGGAGTAGTTGCAGGGGAGATGTGACGCCCCAAAGGCCCTTCGGCAAAAGGGCTGCAACCTCTGCAGCAGAACTAGCCGCTGAGTCTGCTCCAGGAGTGACAGCTGACGGCGGCATCCTAACGACAAGGCAGCCACCCAGAGCAACTCCAAGCTCATCCAGTGAGCACTCCCGAAGGCCAGGTGCTCCACGGAGTCAACCTTCAAAGCGATCCTATAAGGGAGCACTGTTACCATCACCGCTTTATGAAAGAGGATACGGGGCCCCGGCCACCCAGCCAGCACGTGGGACAGGGTCAGAATTCCAGATGGGCTCAGTGTAATCCGCAGCCAGCGCCCATGGACAGCCCTGCTCCGGACACGGGGCACCTGGGGAAGAGGTGGGAAAGCGGGTCCCACCGTCTGGGTCAGCCGTATTTACTGATCTTGATCTAACACACAAAAATCAGTGTATTTAAAACCAAGAGCTACAGAAAATCCAGGAAGATTTTTTTCATCTCTGGTTTCCCTTGAACAATTCGGAATAAAAGCCACGATAGAATTTGGTGGGATAGAGGACAGGCCTTGGATGGGAGTTTCAATTAGAGGCCAGGCCTTGGAGTGTGCGTCCGATCGCTGCCCTGCCCTGCCAGCCCCGTGTGACCTTGGGCTGGTCTCCTGACCCCTGTTTCCTTATTCGCACATAGGCATGGGGGAGGCACAGTTGGGGAGTTGGGATAGTTACCCTGCAGGACTGTGGGGTGGTACATATATACTGCTGATCAGCAGGGCTACTATTTAAACATCATTTATTGTTTTAGGATAAGCTTTTCTTCATAGCAGAAAAACTAGAAGTATTGCAAACAAGCACCGGACAGCCAACATGTTAAAAAAACTGTAGACTATCCACTGGATAGAATAAAATGCTGTCATCACAAATTATATCCACCTAAATGCAACATGGTATCCTAGATTGGATCCTGAAAGAGGAAAAGAACATTAGTGGGAAAAAAGATGAAATCCAAATAAAGTCTTGGAGTTTAACTAATAGATTAATATTAATTTCTCAGATTAATATTTTGATAGATGGGTGTTAGCATTAGGGGAAGCCAGGTGAAGGATGTGGGGGACTCTGTGTGCAAATTCTTGTGTAAATCTAAAAGTATTCCAAATATAAAAAAAAAAATTTTAATGATATTCATACTGTGCTAGTTTGGATATATTATGTCCTGCAAAAGCCATATTCTTTAACACAATCCTGTGGGAGCAGATGTATTAGTGTTGATTAGGTTGGAATCCTTTGATTGAGTGTTTCCGTGGAGAAGTGACTCAGTCAACTCTGGGCGAGTCCTTTGATTAGATAATTTCTATGGAGGTGTTATCCCGCCTGTTCAGGATGGGTCTTGATTTAATCACTGGAGTCCTATAAAAGAACTTACAGACAGAAGGACCTCAGAGCAGCTGAGAGTGACATTTTGGAGAGCAGCTGAGAGAGATATTTTGGAGACGGCCGTGTGAAAGCAGATTTTTGCTGATGCTTTGGAGATGCTAGCCCAGAGTTTGCTCTGGAGAAGCTCAGAGAGGACAAAAAGCCCCAAGAGCAACATTTTGAAGAATGCACAGGAGCTGAGACAGGAGCTGGAACACAACCCAGGATCAGTAGACGCCAGCCACGTGTCTTCCCAGCTAACAGAGGTTTTCTGGACGCCATTGGCCTTCCTTCAGTGAAGGTATACTTGTGTTGATGCCCTAAATTTGGACATTTTCGTGGCCTTCAGACTGTAAATTTGTAACCAAATAAGCCCCCTTTATAAAAGCCAATCCATTTCTGGTATTTTGCATAATGACAGCATTAGCAAACCAGAACACACATTGTAAGGAATATGGGAATGTTTGGGCTAAAATGTTAAGTGAAAAGAGGAGAATTCAAATTGCTTGACAGTGTGATTACAACTATGCAGTAAGTGATTCAAAGGAAGAAAGATCAAATTGCTTGACAGTGTGATGACAACTATTCAATAAGTGATTCAAAGGAAGAAAGATGGAAAGAAAATGCAAATTATGGTCAGTTGCTGTTTGGGGGGCCATGAAACTAAGCTTAGTTTAAATCCTCCTCTTTTCATGTTTTCCAACTTTTCCTTAATTTGGGATCTGAACCAGTGAAAGTTGTTAAGAAGCTGCAGACATCAGAGTGGGCTGGTTAACTTCAGCAGAAAGGGACAACTTTATGGGGTGGCTGTCTGATCACTCTCAGAGTCAGAAGCGGGCCAGGGGGCCAGGCCCCCAAAATAGGCCCGGGTGAAGGGAAGTAGGCAGCCCTGGACGACGCAGCGTCGTGGCCTGGGACCAACCAGCCAGAGTTCAAATCTTAGATCTGTCGCTTTCCAGCTTGTGTGTGGCCTGGGACAAGTTTCTTAATTTCCCTGCCCCTCAGTTTCCTCTCCCATAAAACGGGGCTGCTGCTAACTGTGCCTGCCTTGGAGTATGGTTACAAGGACCGAATGAGTTAAAAGGAGAAGTGTCCGACCTGTAGGAAGCTCTGTAGACATGTTAAAGGAAACAACATCGCTGCGTCATTGGAATGAATTTAAATGTCACTTTGCATCTCTTGCCCCAGATTCAAAGTCCTAAACCGGGGTCGCTGGTGAAGACATCCTAGCTGCCACGGCCAGGAGAGAGGGAGGGTCGGGTGCTTTGGCTTCCGTGGAGGAAGGGGTGCTGCTGCCTCCCGTCCGGCCGCACAGAGGGCAGTCAAGGAGCCAGGAGGGGTCCGGGAGGCAGGGATTCTGTAGTGAGTGCTCAGGGAATAACTGTGGAATGAACGAACAGCAACCGAACAAACGCCAACAACAAAGATAACAAACCTCGCACCTAGTTCATTTGGGAGGAGATCCCAGGAGGCAGGAGTGAGGGAGCGGGGAGAAAGAGACAGAAGAGGGGTGCGGAGGGTGGGGATAGGCAAGTCGAGGGTGGGGGGGATGTGGTGGATCCAGGATTCTGCAGGGACCTCCTGAGAAGTGTCTGCCCGGAGCACAGAGCTCCCACTCCCATCCCCAGTGTCACAGTGGCCCCGGGAGCACCTCCCTCCCCATCCCAGGGCCCAAGCCTCCCTGTGGGCAGCTCCAGGGGCTGGAGGGGGGTGGGGGATGCACAGAGAAACTCGTTCTCCAGCAGGAAGTTCTGGCAAGCCATCCAGGCTGCACCTCAGGGTCCTCTGGGTACCCCCCTTCTCCCCATCCACTCCCTCCCTCCAGCCCCCCAAGATTGTTCTGGCCCTAGCACTTCACTACTTCATATTCTAGGCGCATTCCCACAGGGCTCTGAAATATATATTTGCCATCAACAAAACCTCTACTTGTTTTAAAATAATCCAAATGCTGGTGCTGTCCAGAAAACTTTAACAAGTTTACTTATAATTGTTATAAAGTTGAACTGTTGAAACTTGTTCATGTAAACATTCTGACTTGCATTATGCTTTATGTCCCTGCATTTATATTAAAAATTCACACATTCTGTCCCCTGTTTTTCCACTCACCATCGTATACTTACGTACCTTTTGACCCCATGGGGAAAAAAAAATCCAACATTCAGAAACTACCAATAACAGGAAGAAGAGAAAAAAATTTTTTTTCTGAGAATGAAATGTTCCCCATCATAGTGGATTCTTACACATGTTCTCCATGTATGCAGCACGTTAGCTGGATGTGTTTTGGCATAATCCTTACTGTCTCGGCATGGCCAGTGCACAGGTTGATGTCTTCAAAAAGACAAACTGGATTTGCCTCACTTACCTCCTGCAAAGCACCAGCAGCTGCGCTTTGCTTTGGAGTCCTGAGCGAGCTCCCATGCCAGATGCTGGAAGGGAAGTTTGTGAATGAGAAGTTCAGTGGACTTGTGCTAACTCTCTTTTCACCGGGGCCACAGCAGCCTGCCTGTAGCCATGAGGTCTCTTCACCCTTCCGGTAGAGGGTGCACTCTCGTGGGTGGCTTTTGTAAATAACTCAGTTGCTTCCTGGGGGTCCGCTTTGTGCGAGCCATGGGATAGAGACCTCGCTTACCCCCCTCCTCCCTGGGCGGGAGCTCCGGGAGGCACCGGGGGGGGGGGGCTCAGACTGGAGTTTTTTTAGCATATCCCTGAATTATAATACAAATTCAGGGAACAGGAGGACATGGGGGGCCTCCCACTCAGGAAGTGTCACCCGGAGGAAGTAAAGCTTCGCTGCGATGTCACCTTTGAGCTTGCACCAGCCCACGGAAGATGGAGGGACCAGCGCCTCCAGGAAGTCACTTGCCTTTAATCAGGGCTCTAAATCGAATCGGATCTCGGACCCGAAAACCATGACGGACTCAGAACCTTCTGGTTCTGCGCAGCCTGGCTGAAGGGTCAAGTCCCTGGGCCACTTTGGGCCTTGGTGACTCTTCAGTAAAATGTTGGGGAGGGCCCGGCTCAGTGGGTGGCAGCGGGTGGGCATGATGTGGCCCCAAGAAAGCACCCCAGACAGGGACCGTGTGGCCAGCGAGGTCCACACCCGCTGAGTCGTGCTGGGAAAAGCGTCCTCCCCTGGGCCCTGCCGCCCTCTGCCGGCTGAGGTCCGGCTGCCGGGCGCCGTCCAGGGGAGGGGTGGGAGCCGGGACTGGGAGTCCCGGCCCGCGGCCAAGCACCCGGCTCTGCCACCCTCTGCTTTTGTCCTGCTCTTTCTCGATGACACTTGCATGCTTGCTGCTGCTTTGCAGACCCTGAGAGACAAGCCTGCGTGATAATCCTTATCCTTATTGCATAGTTAATGGCTAAATAATTAAGTGAATAAGCTGTCCCATCCACTGTAGGAGGCAGTTCGTCTTCCTAGCCTCGTTCAGATAAGGAACAGACACAGAGAGGACTGGCGACGTGTCCAAGGTTGCACAGCTGGTAAGCTGCAGAGCCAGGATTCCAACTCAGGAAAATCCCCTTCTTCCCACACTCCTACATATTAACAGAAGTGTCCAGCTCGGCACTGAAGCCCTCCAATGTGGTTTCGGACTGACTCTGCCCCTCAGCCTGACTTCCTGGGGCCCTGAGTTCCCATCCTCCCAAGCAAGGGTGCCCAGGAGCAGACGGGGAACAGAGGGAGCTAGGAGGCAACCTGAAGTGGGGTGACCTGCGGGGCCCAGGGCGCTGCCCACATGGAGGGGAGACGGACGCTGGGTGACTCACTGTGTGTGTCCCGCCCTCCCTGCCCGGACGACGCCAGGGTGGGGCCTGTCCTGGAGGCGATGACTCGGGGTCCCCACCCCCGCCCCCCGCCTTCCCGGCAGACAGCCCCATGGCCCTGGCGGAGGCGGAGTGGGGAAACCAAGACACCGCGGTTTGTGTTTCTTGGCCCCGGCGGCCCCGTGGGCTAGGCCTGCCGCAGCTCCCACCGCTGGCCCTGCCGGCCGGTCCAGACAGGGCTGTGGGGTACTGAAAGGGGGAATTGTTGGCTGAGGAGGAGAGGAGGGTAATAACCACCCCCGATCCTCGGCCAGCTGTCTCCGAGGGCTGTCACTGCCCGTGACCTCCTCTGACACCTGGAATTTCTGGGTGTGGCGGGCGGCGCGCGATTGGGTCCCGAAACGCCGGCTGGCCAGTGGGGCTGGGCAAGGAAGAGAGAGGCCAAGCTGGAAACTGGAACCTGACTGCGGTCCCCGCCTCCCCAGGTGCCGGGGTCCCCCGGCAGGTGCTGCCCCTTCCTGAGTCCCACGCAGGGGGCGGGGCCTGACTGCTTCCCTCGCTCTCGGGGTCTCCGCCCCTCCCTGCCCCGGCTCCCCAGCCCAGGGGTCGCCCACCCTTGACATGTGGTGGCGTGTTTCTTGTGTCTAGACATCTGCAGCTGCCCAACTGGTCTTCCCGCTCCCGCCTCCACCCTCCCAGCCATCTGGGTCCTGCCACCAGACTTGTCATCCGACAGAGTCCCACCTGGCCTTCCCTTAGCCCAGGGGTCCTACCGGGAGAACCACCGCTGTGACGTGTGTGGGCAGTGAAGAGGGAGCGAGCCGTCCGGCAGTTCCCGAAGGCTTCCTGGAGGAGTTGGTCTGAGTTTGACCTGAAGGATTTGAGTGGTGGCGGGGGCGGGGAGGAGGGGCGGTGCATGGGAGGAAAGGCATGCTAAGGTGGGCTTGAGCAGGGGCTCCGAGGCTGGCCCTGGGGTTGGCGGGGGCAGGGGCAGGGGCAGGGGCCTGTGGGCAGGTGGGCTCCGGCCGGATGCAGGAGACCCTACCCCCAGCTGGAGAACTCAGTCCTTCTCTGGGCCCAGGGAGCTGGGATAGGCTCTTGAGCCGGAGAAGCAGCGGGACTGGACTTGGGCTTTGGAAGATGTCTCTGCTGGTGAAGAGGAGGGTGAAGGAGGCGGAGAGCCTGGACGCAGATGAGGGCTAAAGTGGAACACTGATTTATAGCATTCATTCATTCATCGCCAATTTGTTCAGTGCTTACTCTGTACGTAAGGCATTGTTTTAGACACAGGGGATTCCAAACAAACCAGCCCGTGCTCTCAGGGAGCTGGTGTTCCAGTGGGGGGACAGGTGGGGCCACTTTAAATGGTGATGAGCCCTCAAAGTAAAGCAGAGTGGCCCTTGGTGCAGCAGCTGGAGAGAAAGCCCAATGTGTACATCCTCATTCCCACTGGCCTCTGCAAGGACCCTCCTCTTCAGCCTGAGTGGCCCCCAAACAGACCAGGCAGGTGCCTGTTTCCTCCGCCGTGCCTTAGCCCTGGGAGCCCTTTCCCCGCCTCTGCACCCCCTCTTGATCCTCCACCTCTCTGAACCCCATCCTGTTACCCCTTCACCCCAAAGCCCTCCCTGGGTCTGTTCCCACACACCTGGACCCCCCAGCACCATTCTCTGTGAAGGACGAGCCTGAGCAGATGCTCAGTTCCACCTCTGCTGTGTGACCCTACTTAGGTCACTTTATCACTCTGGTGTTTTTTCCTCAAAATGGGCCCTATTGAAATGAAATAAGCTTCAGTGGCAGAGAGATTCCAAAAGGAGCCGAGAGGTCACTCTGGTGAGCACTCTTGCACACAATATAGACAACCCTTTTTAGGTTCTAATGAATTGGAATAGCTAGCAGTAAATACCTGAAACTATCAAACTACAACCCAGAACCCATGAATCTTGTAGACGATTGTATAAAAATGTAGCTTATGAGGGGTGACAATGTGACTGGGAAAGCCATATGGACCACACTCCCCTTTGTCCAGTGTATGGATGGATGACTAGAAAAATGGGGGTGAAAAAAAGGCAGCCAGTGTCCTTTTTCACTTTAATTGTTCTTTTGTACTTTAATTTTTATTCATCTTATTTTTGTGTGTGTGGTAATGAAAATGTCAAAAATTAATTTTGGTGATGAACGCACAACTATATAATGGTACTGTGAACAATTGAATGTACGCTTTCTGTGGCTGCATGGTATGTGAACATATCTCAATAAAAATGAATTAAAAAAAAAAGAAATGGGCCTATTCATGCCACCTCATCAGCCAAGTGCCCGGCACCTGTTGGAAACACACTACATGCCAGGCTGTGCCCTGTGGCCACCACTCTGCCTGGCCGGCCAGTGGGTTTCCCTGCAAGTTGTAACTGGCTGCAATCTGGGGAAGACCCTTGGTCTTTGTGGCTTTGCCCTCATCTTGTCTAAAATGTTTGTGATGGGTTGGTGGGCAACAGGAGCTGAGTGAGACAGGGACTCTCACAATTCCTGAAAGACAAATCTGGGCTGTCTCCCAAAATCGTAAGCTCCCTGGGGCTGGTCCTGGAATCAGGAAATACCAGCACAAGGCAGCGGTCCAGGGCAGGGGTGTGGGGCAGGGGTTCCAGGAGGAGGGCTTCTAGGGCAGGGGATTCAGGGCAGGGATCCAGGGTGGGAGATCCAGGACCAGGGTCCAGGGCACTGGGTCCGGGGCCGGGGTTGCCAGCTTAGATTCTGGAGTTGGTCAATCCTGGGCTTGCATCCTGGCCCTGACACTTCTTATCTTATGATCTTAAGCAAATTTCCAAGACCTCTGTGCCTGTTTCCTCATCTCTGAAGTGGGTGTTGAAATAAACCTATTTGATGTCAGATGAGCTGCTGCCTGGAAAGTGACTGCGCGCAGAGCCGGGTGCACGGTTAAGTTTTCAGTAAATGATAAATCATGAAACCTGATTCTGTAGTGTGGTCTTTCTTGCAGCGCTTAGTACCCCGCAGGGGTTGAAGGCGACATTGTCTCCTGATAGAGGCCCCAGGAGTGGCCCAGCTGGAGTGTGGCCTGAGCCGTCACCCCACTGGCCACCCATCTGGCTGAACCACAAGCTGAGGGGGCCACTGATGACCCACCGGCCCGGGCTTCATTTCCGGCCTGAATGCAGGTTCTCAGGCCTCGGGGCTTGATCTGAACCACACCAAAAAAGAGCAGCCAGAGCTACCCTAATCACGAGGGTTCAGGAGAAGCCGCTCAGGAAGGGAGAACAGATTTCCCTGGCCCAGCTGCTCCTCCCCCAAGCACACCCCATGCCAGGAAAGTATTTCCCTTTTCTCCTCCACCGTCTTCCCCAGTCCCAGCTCAAACGTCCCCCTTCCCTAATTTCCCAAAATGCATGTTCCTGGATCCCTTGGTGGGTATTGTGCTTTTCAAGAAGTCAGGATCCTTGTCTTCTTCATCTCTTTGTCCCCAGCCCCTAGTTTCAGATGTAGCATGGCTGGTTGGCATGGCAGTGTCCAGGCCCTGGAGTCAGTGGCAGATCTGGATTTGAATCTTGGCTCCCCCACTTTCCATAGCAATCTTGGGCAGGTTACTTACACTCTTCAAGCCGCGATCTCCCATCTGGCCAAAGGGATAATGGAGACCACCATATAGGACTGCTGTGAGGATGAAGCAACAAAATCCCTGTCTGGTGCCAGCCCGGTGCCCCGGAGGTATGGAGCAGGGACGGGGGAAACACAGCGTGAACTTCATGGGGCAGGGCTGGGTTGCTCGGCCTGTCCCACACGGGAGGGCGAGATGACGAGTGAGACGGCCAGGGTCCTTCCCTGAGGTGGCCAGGAGCCCAGCCATTCATTCCGCCAACAGCCCAGCGTTTCAGGAGCTCTCTGACGGGCCCGACACTGTGATAAGGACCATGGATGTACCCAGGGAACCCCTCAGAGCCTGACAGGTATTGAGTGAAACAAGCTAGACACAAAAGGACAAAATATTGTATGACCCTTCTCACTTACATGAAATTAATTCAAATATTCAAATTCATAGAGTCAGAAATTTCAATACAAGTTAGCAGGGGCAGGGTTGGGGATGGAGAATGGGGAGTGAATGCTTAATGGGTACGGAGTTTTTGGGGTGATGGAAAAGTTTGGTAATGGATGGTGGTGATAGTAGCACAACACTGTGAATGTCATTAAGACCACTGTCTAGGTTACCTCAATAGAAACGGAAAAAAACAAAAACCATAGAACTGTACCACACAGAGTAAACCCTAACTATACTTACATAGCATATAATTATAATATATTGGTTCATCAGTTGCAAAAAAATGTACCATGCTAATTCAAAATGGTAATAGGGAAAACTGTGTGAGTGTGTGTGTGTGTGTGTGTGCGCGCGCATGGGAACTCTATGCTTCCTGTATGGTTTTTCTGTAAACCTACAACAGCCACAATTTAAAAAAAAAAAAAAAAAAAAATTGAGAAAGAAAAGGAAAAATAAAGCCTAGTGGGGAAACAGTTCTGTTTGCAACACCCGGAGATAAGCACAGGGGAGGGGCCCCTAACCCAGCCTGTGGGGGCTGTTGGGGAAGTTACCAGAAAGGAGAAGTCACTTCCCTGGAAAGAGAGAGTTGGGGAGGGGGTGGGTGGGAGGGGGGAGCAACTACAGAGGGTCCGTGGGATGCTGCGTGGAGTTTTGCAAGGCAGGCAGGACAGGAGGCTGTGGCCAAGGGGGCTGAGAGCATTAGCAAGAAAGTGAAGCGAGTGGCGGGCTCGAGGCTGGGAGGGCCTTGGTCTCCTCCCGGAGCAGAGCAGAGGGTGCTGCCCTGTGCCGCCCATCTCGTTTCAGGGTGAGGAATACCAAGCACGAGATGATTCAATAGAGAGAGAAGCATGTGTCGGTCCTCATGACCCTCTTACTCATCCGATAGCTCCAGGATGTAGTCTGTGACTGGTCCCATTTCATGGATGGGAAAGTTGAGACTCAGAGGGTTAGAGTCACTTGCCCAAGGTCGTGGAAGTATAATGTCCAGTTTGGATCCAAGCAGTCCCATTCCCGAGCTTGCATGGGGCAGGTTCCTACCCATCTTGGGACATGTGCATAAAGGCACTTTAAAACAACAGGCAGGACACAAATGACAAGTGACGTGGGTTTAGTTGTTACAGTTATACTGGGGCAGGGAGAGGGTTCTGGCAAGAGGTCCGGGGAGGTGCAGGCCTGGGAACCGCCGCCAGGTGGCACCAGGCTGCCCAGGCTGCTCCAGGACCTGCCACCCAGGGTGGGGAGCTGGGGGCGGGGAGAGTATCAGTGATTCCCAGGAGACTCCAGAACTAGCACTCCAGACAGGGGGGCCCGGGAACCTCCTTCCTCAAGCGTCGGAGGGGTTTCCCTCCAGTCCTGGGATCCCAGGCTCCGGGCCGGCCCCGGTGGGTCCCGTCTGTTTGAGGGACAGTCCAGCCGACTTGGCAGGTCAGTGCCCCGCTCTCTCCCACGGTGCTTGGTGCTTGGAGGTAGATGGCGCAGTTGGGGGCAGGGGACCCCAGGCCAGTCAGGTCACCACGCAAAGGCTCTGCGTCATCCGCCGCCAGAAGTTGCGCCTGCGGCTGCTGAGGGCCACCTTGGCCGCCTCCTGGAAGACTGCATGGACGTTGTCGTGGAGCCGGGCTGAGCACTCCAGGTAGGCCACTGCGCCCACCGACCG
This sequence comes from Choloepus didactylus, assembly GCF_015220235.1. NCBI lineage: Eukaryota > Metazoa > Chordata > Mammalia > Pilosa > Megalonychidae > Choloepus > Choloepus didactylus. The sequence continues at coordinate 8,117,006 of NC_051312.1, forward strand.
TGCCATCTCCTGGCCCTAGAGGGGAGAGGCGGGTGGAGGGGCCATGAAGTGGGGCCGCTGGGCGGATCCCACATCCTGCATCTCCTAGCCCTTTTGCCCATCCTGGGGAGTCTCCAGGGCAAAAGTGGGCGATGAGCATTTACCAGGCTCCTGGCTGGACCCAGCGCTCCCACGTGCTTCCTCAGGCTTCCACGCCAGTTCCCAAGGGGTCTCTTTGCCCCCCGAGGCACCTACCACCTTCCCAAACCAACCCCGGATAGTGGCAGAGAGAGCCCCGCAACTGCACAGCTGGCGGCCCCTCTCGGCCTCAGGTTCCCAATCTGTGAAATGGGTGGGAAGGACTAACTGATGTGCAGACCCCCTCGCCCTCCCTTCTGCAGGTAGAACCTTCCAGAAGATTCCCGGTGCCACTTCCAAGAGCTGGCTGTGACAGTCTCCTGGAACACCCCACCTGCCCTGACCCACATCCTGAGCCCACTGGCTGCCTGAGGCTCAGAGGCTTGGGTGCATGGGTGTGTTTCAGAGCTTCTTTCTCCCACCCCCCATACATCACCCCTCAGCCCCCCTGGATGGGTTTCCTACCCGGTAGTAGGTCACTGGCTCCAACCTATTTTTCCGCAGCTTCTTCACCAGCGACCTGTCCTTGCGCAGGTCTGTCTTGCAGCCCACCACGATAAAGGGCACCCTCTTGCAGAAGTGATTCACCTCCGGGTACCACTGCAGGGGGTTGGAGGTGGCCATCAGGAGGGCACCCCCTGGGTGGACGGGGAGACTCAGGGAGGGCAGGTGGGTGGCACCTTGGTGTCACGGGCCACCCTCTGCTCCCCAGGCTCAGCCCGGTAACGAAGACCAGCTCAGCCAGCATTTAGGGAGCACGCTCTCCGTGCCAGCCTCTTATGGAAGGCTTGACATGTACAAAGTCACCAACCCCCCCAACCCCTAGGAAGCAAGTGCTGTCATCCGTCCCATTGTACAGATGCGGCAACTGAGGCACAGAGGGGCTTGCAACTTGACCATGGCCTGGATGGGAGGCCCCAGAGCCCTGCTCCCACCCATAGGACCCTGCCACTTGGCACAGTGAGGACTCTCCTGGACTGGGCAGCTGAGCCGACGTTTTGCAGGCCTGCTGGAGGGGGCCTTGCTCGTATCTTGTGGCCACTGCTCCGTGGATTGTGAGGCCACCAGGGCCAGGGAGCTGGAATCCAGAGAGGGGGCATTGTACCTCCCGGGGCGCACGCCTGCTCAGTTTGTCTGTGTAGGACAAACAGATGTCTAACTGTCCAGCTCCTGGAGCTAAATGGGGCCATGTGGGGCCCTGGACAGCCCCTCACCCCAGCCCTCCACCAAAACTGCCCTGCTTGCTAAATCCAGCGGGGAATTCTCAGCCCTCACCCGACCAGGCAGCAGAGGCTCCGGCCTTGGTCTCCCCTCTTCTCTAGCTACCCCCTTCTCAGGTGACGCCACCCAGTCTCATGGCCCCAAAACCCCACTGACAGCTCCCAAATGCATCCCTCCCAGAACTGCAGGCTCCTACTGCTGTCGTCCTGAGCCCCCTCCCTCCTGCACATCACACCTTCCGGTTGCTCCAGTGGACACATTTCCGGCTTCAGAACAGATTCAGGAGCCACCCACCTCTCACTCATCCCCCCACCACCAGCTCCCTGGTCCCACCACCTCCATCGATGCCTCAAACAGCTCCTGGCACAGAGATGGGCTCCGTGAATAGATCTGAACGAGTGCCTGGGACAGGCTGCCGGGGTTCAAACCCCAGCGGCACCACTTCCATCCCCTGAATCCTTGGGCAAGAGGCTCAGCCTGGGGGGTCGTAGGGGGATTGAATGAGCAGATTCACGCACGTGCCCAGACAGTGCCCGGCAGGTGGTAAGTTCTCAATAAATGCTGCCTCGTCACTGTAGTCACCATAGTCGTTATTATTATCAAAGCTGTCACCAGCTGTGCTCTGAGGAACCCCTGGAGACCCTGGCAGCGGTGGGGAGGGGGACTGTGCCATGGCCGCAGTGGTGGGAACAGAGGATTTGGGGACCTCATCCCTGATCTCTGGTGCAGGCATCCTGGGACCTGCTGAGACCGTGCGGTCACGTGTACAGAGCTGAGAGCTGCTGGGACTGGACTTGGAGGTTCAGACATCCTCAGGTGGGCCCAGGCTGGGGAGAGGCAGGGGCCTCTTTGTCCCCAGCACTCTGGGGACAGGCCACAGGGGAGAGAACTGCAGGGTTCTGACTGTGCAGCCAGGGCAGTGCTTGGAGCACTGGACTGGGAGTCAGAGGCCAGACGCTGCCACCAAATCCCAGTGTGAACCCCAGCCAAGTTGCAGTCCCTCTGGACCTCAGTTTCCCCAAATAGATACCGAAGATGCTGGACTTGATATCATCCAGGGCTGCCCGGCTCTGACGACTTAACCTACCCGGTTAAAGATGTTGTCAAAGCTGTTTGGGCTGGTGACGTCGAAGCATAGGAGGAAGACGTTGGCATCAGGGTAGAACAGGGGCCGCAGGCGGTCATAGTCGTCTTGCCCTGGGCAGAGGGGGGCAGTCACTCCCTCCCAGGTCTCCTGCCCATGGGCAGCACCCCTCAACACCGGACAGGGCGACCCACTGGGTGGGGGGCAGGGTACTCCCTGCAAATGCCACCCTTGGGAGCGTGCCAGTCCTGGCCCGGGTGAGATGTTGTTCTGGAAGGATCCAGAGTGGGGTAGGGGGAGGCCAGGCTGGGAAGAGCCAACTGGCCTGGAAGAGTGAAGTGTAAGGGGCAGGCGGGACCCCTGCCCAAGGTACATTTTTAGGGGTTGTTGGGATCCACTCAATTAAGCTTTGAGCTCTGGGATAGACTTGACTCCGAACCTTCATGTGGATGAGGCCAGCAGGCTGGGGGGCAGAGGTCAAGGTCAGAAGCTAGGGCCAGGGCAGACACAGGGCTGCAGGGGAGTAGGCAGGCAGGAGCAAGGAGGGGTGAGGCCCCTGGGGACCCCCGATCCAGGCCAACACCTGTCCCTTGGAGATTGGGAGGCCTCTCTGGTCCAGAAGGAAGGGGTAGGGCTCTGCTCCCCAGCAGCTGGGGGCCACAGAAACTCCTCCTCCCACCCTGCCCCTCCCCAAGCCCCTGGCGTCCCCACCTGCGGTGTCCCAGATTTGGAGGTGCACCGGTTTGCCTTTCATTTGCAGGTTGACGCTGTACCGCTCGAACACTGTGGGCGTGTAGCTCTGAGGAAGAAGAGGGCAAGGGGAGGCTGTGAGGATGGCTTATGAGAAGGGTGGGGCCTGGGGTGTCCAGGCCAGAGCCCCAGGAATGGCCCCAGCATTGCCCATGCCCTGGGAGTCAGTAGGAGTGCGGTTGTTTCTGGAAAGTTCTGGAGGCCCAGAGCCTCTGCTTCCCAGCTGGGTGCCTCCTGGGGCTCATCCTCCCCAGCTGAAAGCACCTGCCCTACGGCGTTGCTGGAAGGGTCCATGAGAACCCCTGGGGAGCCCTTCCCACGGTGCCTGCACAAAATAAGCGCTCAGAACTTGCTAGCTACTATTATTTCTATCTTTGTTCTCTCCCATTTCTGAGCTTTTGTTCTCGTTGTCCCCTCCTCCCGGATCAACACTAACCTACACCTGTTTGTTCATTCGTTAACTCACTTAATTATTCATTCAACAAACATGAGCACCTTCTCTGAGCCTGGTTCTGGACACTGGGGAGCAAGCGATAAACAAGACCCTGTCCCTGCAATGGGAAGCAGCTCTTTGGGGTCCCTCCTCCACCTTGCAACCTCTCCCAGTCTTACCGGGGCACCCTCTCCTGCCCCCATCCCGGTTTCTGCTCCTCTTACTTGCCCTGCCAGGCCCCTCCAGCTCTCCCCGCCCCTCCCAAGCTCAGGTCCCCTCCATGAGCTGGTCGGATGGGAAACAAGGCAGGATTTGTACCCGAAGGAAAATGCAGGAATGAAGAAATCAGTGTGACTGTGAGGAGGTTTCAGAAATTCCCCTGCAAGGCAGCCCCTTGCCCTGAGGGACATGCTGGGACACCAGCATCTTGTGTCTCCAGGCCATGGCTGCACCCTGAGGGCTGGGGGGGTGGGGACCTGCCCACCCCACCCTCCCACCCTCCCAGGCCGGGTGGGGCCCCCACCTGCTGGTGACTCAGGAGGGCTGCTCACCTGCCCTCCCGCCAGCCGGCCCTCTGAGTCAGGCCCTGGCCGGTGGGGAGGGGCAGCACGTCAGCAAGGGGACAGCACTGTCCTCCAGGGCACCTGGAAAGCTGCTGAGGGTGGGGTGGGCAGAAGGGCAGGTTCCGGAGCGAGCAGCTGAGGAAGATGGAGAAGTCAGGGCTGGCCTTGGGGTGGGGGCTCAAACCACCTTGGACTTGGCCCCCCGTCACTTCCTGTACCAATAGGAAGAGCCCAGGACCTCACTCACCGCCCCATGCCCCCTTGCCTGCCCTGGAGCCCCTCCCCTCATCAGCTCTGTGACCTTGGGCCAGTTACCTGGCCTCTCTGAGCGGCAGCCCCCTCATTGGTTAAATGGGCAGATGTGTTAAGAAGACTGTCCGACACTTAGCAGGTTGCCAGGGGCAGCGTACATAGCAGTCACCATCCATCCCCTCCAGGGACCACCACCTTGCCCAGCCCCTCGCCAGCCCCCGACCTTTGCCCCAGAGCAGGGGTGACAGCTGCATCTAAGCCCCCAGTTTGACCACCCACTCACCAGCAGTGGGGTCCTGTGGCAGGACCCCCCCGATACAAGCTCTTGGGAGACATGTCAGTGCTTTGCAAATGGCCCTGGCAGTGTCCCCAGCACCCCTCATTCTCCAAGGACCTACTGTGAGCAGCCCTCTGCCGGAACCTTCTCTGATTGTTGCAACCTTGGGAGGTGGATACAATTCCCTTTTCCTGATGAGGACACTGAGTCCCAGAAAGGGGATGTGACAAGCTGGCAGCTTGTTAGTGATGGACCCAGGGACGTGGTCCCCAGGCACCTGCCTTTCTGAGGTCACCAACCCCAGTTTCCACCCTGTCCTGGAAAGCCCCACCTGGAGTCTGTGACTGTCACATCCCTCCCTCCCACTCTGGAATGTCATCCTGGAGTCTCCGTCCACACCTTTTGTTGTAATCTTTGGACGGTCAGGCAGGGTCACCCCTTGCCCCAGAAGTCCACTGGGAACCTAATCTTATCTGTGAGCTGTCCTCAGCCAGAGAGCAGGGCTGGGAGGTGGCCAGTGTCAGAAGAGGACAGATAAGGCTCAGGCCCCCGACCTGCCCTCACAGGGCTCGGGACGGACAGGTGGATCATTACAGGATGGGGCTACGGCTCAAGAGAGGACTGTCACAGGTGTTCCTGGGCAGGACACTCATGGGAGCCGCAGCACAGATCGGGGAGGATGCAGCTGATGCTAGCAGGGGCTGGCATCCAGCCAGGGAATGCCTGGGGACCCCCACGTGCCCCAGGAGCTCCCTCTACCCCGCTGCCCCTGCACTGAGGAGGGGCTGCAGCCAGGTAAGGGTTGGAGAGGCGCCTCAAAATCTCCAGCCTGTTCTCTGCCCTTTGCTCTCCCCTAAGCCTCCTAGCTGCTCCCTGGCTATGAGGGCTGCCTGGAGGAGGAGACCTGGGGCAGGGCAGGAGGGGGCTGGGTCCAGTAGGCAGAGCAGGGGTCTGCAGAAAGGATCCAGTTGGGGGATGGAGGGGAGGGCTGGGCTCCAGACCAACCCTGCCCCTGCCTGCTGCGTGCCCCAAGGCCAGATTGCCCCCTGGCCTCAGTTTTTCTATCTGTAGAATGAACGCCTTTCCAGCTCTCGGACCTGTGGTTGGTTTAATGAAAGAGGTATCTCTTGGGCCCTGGAGCCAAGGAATCCCTGGTCCTTGTGGTCCTCACCAGGGGGAAGAGTGTGGACGTGCTGGTGGCAAGCATCCCCTCCCCTCCCCTGGCCAGCTCGTGTGTCCTTCAAAACATTCACGTTGCACTGACTGCAAAATGCTCAGTTTCCACATTTTTGCCTTTGAGATTGAGCTGGCCTCACCATCGAGGAAAGAATCAAGGCATTGTCCCTTGGACCCTCGGCCCGTCAGGTGCCCCCCAGACCCCAGCCTGGCGCTTCTGTGGCACTCAGTGCTCCCACCTCCACCCCATGCCGTAATTGTTAGGTTCCCACAAGGGCAGTGTCTAGGGGCCCGGAAACACGGCCACCCCACAACTGACCAAAAGCATGTGTCCGGCCAAAGGGGCTGACGTCGGCGCAAAAAGCCGCAAAGCAGGAGCGGGCCCCAGGCTGCCCCAGTTAGAGAAAGGCCAACTGCTGGCTGTCACCAGGCCCGCCTCTGCCACCTCCCCTGCCAGACTGCCCAGAATCCACACAGCCCCAGGGGTTCCAAGGGGGTTGGGGGAGGGGGGGAGGAAGCGGAGATGCTGGAAGCAAAGCCATGGATTCCTGGGGTGACAGGGCTGGGGCGGCACTGTGCTGGCCCAGGCCCTGCCCTGTCCTGGTGCTTGGAGCAGAGGAGGAGGGTGAAGGACGGACAGTCAACATGCCCAGAGAGCCCACGGCATGCCAGGCACCGCATGGGGCCATCCAGTTGTCGGGGGGAAACTGAGGCTCAGAGGGGCTGAGCGAGTTAGTGAGGGCTATGGGTGAGTTAGGGGAGAGCCGGGGTGCCCTCTCGGCACAATGCCCAGTGCAGGGCCAGAGCTGGCCGAGAAGAGAGCTAGTGTTCCCCAAGAGTTCCCCAACAGTTCCCTGACTCCGCGTGAGCCCTACTGTGCGCAAGCGCTTGACCCATCTTACTCCACCCCTCACAAAAACCCTGTGGGGTGGGCCCAGTCATGCAGTTAAGGAAATGGGCACAGAGAGGGTAGGGCACCTGCCCCAGGGCACACAGCTCTAAGTGACAAAGCTGCGATTTGAACCCAGGCGTTCCGATTCCAGAGTGGACCCTCCGAGCCAGGCAGTGCCGCCCAGCACTCTCAAGGCCTGCGACATCCCCAGGGTATCTGGGTCAGTCCCCGTGACCCTGCCCAAGTGGGTGACCCCCCCACTTTACAGATGACTTTCCTGGGGCCTCCACCCCAGATGGCAGAGCGAGATGAACTATGCCCGGACCCCGCGATCCCCGGGGGGCGCCGGCACTCACCTCGGGGAAGGCGCCGTCGGCAAAGACCATCAGCAGCGACGTCTTCCCGCAGCCGCCGTCGCCCACCAGGACCACCTTGGCGGACCGCGCGCCCGGCGGCGCCTCCTCGCCCGCGCCCTTGGCCGCCTTCATTGCGGGCCGCCGGGGCTCGGGGCGCAGCGGCGTCGGCGGGGCCGGCGCGGGGCGGGTCGGCGGGGCGGGAACGGGGAAGGGGCGGGGCGGCGGGAGGAAGTGCGGGCGGCGGCGCGGGGCCAGGGGACAGCCGGGGGGCGGGCCGGGGGCCGGGCCGGGGGCCGGGCCAGGCCAGGGATCCCGGGCGCCGCGGGGGAAGCAAGGGCTGCGGCTGGGAAATCACTTCCTTTTCAGCGGCTGAAGAGACATTTATTGAGCACCTACTGTGTGCGGGCGCTGAGGCCACAGGAGGGACCCGGACTCAGCCTCTGCCCCTGGGAGCGAGCCTTGGTCTGGTGGGGAAGGGACAGATGGCTGGACAGTGACTGTGGGGTGGGGGACAGGATAAGAGGCAGGGAGGTGGGGGTTGGCCTATCAGCTCCGTGGGCACCGGGACTGGGCCACAGAGCAGGAGGTGGTGACATTTGATGAATGAATGAGCACTTTCCCTGGGGCCGCTGGGAACAGCATTCCAACCACATCGCAGGCCTCCTGCCAGGTGTTTCCGGCCAGGTGGGAAGGAGCTTGTCCGGGCATGCCCTTCTGGGTCAGCGGTTGGCACTGCCAGGCCTGGCCTGCCCTCCCCCCACCGGCCCTGGGAAGTTTCAGTGCAGATGGGCGACCAGCTGTGTGGCCTCTGGCTGGGGAGTGATCCAGGGAGAATGATGGAACCTTCCAGCTGCTACGTGCCTAGCACAGGCCTGGTGCATGGTTGTGCTGTGTGTGTGTGTGATCCTTATTAACCAGCACAATGACCCGCTGTGTCCAAGGGACCCTGCAACCCTGCCCCTCGAGGCCCACAGCCTCGAATGGAAGGCCACAGGGAAATCAGGGAGATCCGAGCTGCAGTGGGGGTGGGAAGGTGTTCCAGACCAAGGGAACACGAGAAGGGTGCTACGGGGGGGGCATAGTCGTGCTCTGTGCCAGAGGGTGAGGATGCTTGGGGAGGTAGTGCTGGGAGTGACGTTGAAGGTTCAAAGGGCGCTGGGTGGCGGGGCATTTTCTACGCCAGGAATAAAGTCAGAACTGAACCAGACACTGGCACCTGACCTCCCCACATCCGTTAGTGGCCCTGGTGTTGTCCCAAGTTGAAATCTTTTTAAAATATGTGCTAGAGTCTCTCCAGATCCTGGATTAGTTTCACTGAAGCGTTAAGGAACGGGGTTCAGAGGTCTTTGGTTCCACCCCCGCCCATGCAGGTTATGACATCATCCCCCATAGAGTTCAAAGTCTGGCAGCTGACAGCACCTTCAGCCCCCTTTAAACCTCACTGTGGCCCAAAATGACATCCGGGGCAGGAGTCACTGACCCCACTGAACAGAGAGGCAGAGTGATTTGCCCAAGGTCACACCGCTGGAGCCCAGATCCCTGACTCCTATGCTAGTGCTCACCCCCACAGGACCAGGCTCGGCAGGCTGGACGGAGCCTCACCTGGATGGAAGGCACGTCCCCAGGACGTCTCCACCTCTCGGGTATCCCTTCCTCCCCGAAACTGCCGTGGGGCTGGGCAGTGACCTGGCACCAGTCTGGGTGTGTGGCTGCCAAGTGGGACTCCCCGCCCCAAGGAGTGGTGGGGAGGGGCCCCATCCCGGCTGCCTGTCCCATCATCCCCCGTCGCCCCCATGGCTGCTGTCATCAGACCTTGGGTCGCAAGGCTGGGAGGCAGCTGGGGCCAGTCTGGGGGTGCGGGGAGCTGAGCGTCAGGCAGAGGAGTTTGGCCTGGTTACTATAGTGAAAATCACTCTAATGACATCCTTGTGTCTGCCATGCTTTCTAGTTTCACTGAATGTTTCCTAATAGCAACATCCACCCATTAATGGATGCTAACCATGTGTAGGTACTGTCCCCCAGGAGGTAGGACTGTAGCCCCATTTTACAGATGAGGAACCCAGGGCCTGGGGAGCTTAAATTCTTTGTCTGAGGTTCACAGTCAGTAAGAGGCAGAAATGAAATGTGACCCAGGTCTGGCCCCAAGCTGGGCTCTCTTCAACATCAGGCCTCTCTCCATCTCGTGTGGCTCTCAGATTGGGAGGTGGGCAGAGCTCCCCCCACCCCATTTCAGGGATTTGGGAACTGAGATTCAGAGAGAAGCAGTGGCTCATCTCTGGCTACTAAGATGTAGAGGTGGGATTTGAACCCAGAGCTCCTGACGCCAAGCCCCAGCCTCGCCCCCACCCCCTGATCATGCTTTTGCAAGAGGGAGATTGGCCACCAGGCTGTGGAATCCGCCCTGCTTGGCACGGAATCTCCTGGAACCTCAGGCCTTGCTGGGCCCCGGACCACACTGTTTTCCTGCAGTTTACTTTCAGAGTTAGGAGGTGACATGTGTCACTGTCTGCCCAGGCCAGGGTACCTGGTGTGGCTCCAGCTGAGTGTGGCTGCTGTTTACTTCCAGACTGTGGGTGACTCAGCCCCCACCCAACCCAGCCTGAGCCGAGTCCACTGGGAACCCACACAGTGGGTCACTGCCCCTCAGACCCCAGGACAGCAGAGGTGGCCAGGCCCAGGCCTTGCCCTCGGCAGCACACCCCCCAACACGGGGCTGCAGGTGGCCGGGCGGGTCCTCCAGCCCCTAGCTAAGCCGTGAGCATCTCGGACCGCAGCTGGCCCAGCTCTGCACCCCGAGAGGGACACCTGGTCCAGGCTGGCCTCCAGCAGCGGCTCAGGATGTTATGTCTGATTGACAGCCTGGCTGCATAAACAAGGGAAGGGAAGGAAGAGGAGGAGGGAGGGAGGGAGGGAGGGAGGAAAAAAGGAAGGAAGATGGGTTGGCTCGAAAGAATACACAAACTGAATAAATGAGTAAAAGGAACCAATGACTTCCTGATGAGTGACTATAAGACATGACCTAAATCAGGGCTCTGTAGACAGGTGGCCACTCCCCAGCCACCACCTGTCGCAGCCTCAAGCCCACGCCAGTCCCCATCCCGCAGCCCCATTTTCAGTCTGCCCCCCACCCGTCACCCCCATCCTCCTCGGAGGCCTGGGGGACCCTGCTGTCCCGGCTGATCCTCGGCCGCCCCCGTGTGGCCGCTCTGCTCCCTGCACTGCCATCGTCCTGGCCACCTGCCCGGCCGGGGCTCCTGGCTTGGGGGTGTGGGATGTCCGAGGATAGCTGGACCAAGGGGGAGTGGGTGCCAGATGGTTAGACCCCAGAGATCCGACCTACCCCCGGGATGCCCGAGTGGGCTGCACAGGCCCTGGACTAAAGTTCCCAAGGAACTGTCCACAAGCTTCCCCTTGTGCCCCCAACCCCAACCCAACACCCGCTCCGAGAGCCCTTAACCGAGGTCAGAGTTGGCCGCACATTTACTGAGCACCTCTTGTACACCAGACATGGCATGTGCCATTTCAGTTCATCCTATGAAATGGGGACAGCTCTTAGCCTCCTTTGACAGGTGGGGAAACTGAGGCCCAAAGTTCCCATGGCTGGTATGTGGAGGAGCTGGGATTTGAACCCAGGCAGTCGGGCTGCAGAGCCCACACAGTCCCTGAAAGCCAGGGGAAGGGGGCCTTCAGAGGCCATCCCATTGAATACCTCAATTCTTCAGGCAGGGAAACTGAGGCCCAGATAGGGGAAGGGTAAGTAGCAGACCCAGGGCTCTGCACAGGCATCTGGAACCCCAACAGGCCTCTCCCCGAAGTTTCCCTGTGTTTAGCCTCTTCCAGCCCAACTCAACCCTGGCTGCCATTTCACCGGAGCCCGGGGCTCCCACCTTAGCAGGAGGGGGGCAGGGAGAGGGGGACCCCTGCGGCCCAGCCCTGGTGCTTGATTAGCCTTTTGGTCTGCTCCTCTGGGCATCTGCAGGTGTAGACCACCGCTGGCAGGAGGGACGGAGGGAAGGTTTGAGCTGCTGGTAGCCGTGGCTGTCGATGAGCTCTTCCTGCTTCTCCCAGGTGGCAGGCCTGGCACAGGTGACACAGCTGGTGGGGTCAGCAACCTCCATACCTGTCCTCTTGGCTGGGGCTTGGCCTATTGCTGAAAGCTCCCAGACAGAGTGGGCCTGGGACACTCGAGGCAAGCGAAGGGGCCTGGGGTTGGAGGAAGAGGAAGGGGCAGGAAGAGATGGGAGCTGGGAGGGGGAGGTGAGAGAGGTGATGGGAACAAATAGGGGGATAAGAGAGAGGATGAACAGTTTCTGTTAGCCTTGATTGTCCTGACTCTCTCCTGGAAGGTGTCTCGAGCTGGGCCCTGCTGAATGAGCCCAAAACCAAACTCTAGCAGCTCAGGGGCCTCCTGTCTGCCCTTCACCAACCAAGGGCAGTGCTTGCTGACCTCCCTCTTGTCGCCTCCAAAGCTTCTTAGAGCATCCATTCCTCCCTCTGACCTGCTCCTGCTCAAGACCCCTCCATGGCTCCCCACTGACAGCAGGACAAGCACCTACTACCTCAGCCTGGACATCTAAAGCCTCCTCAGCCCAGCCCCACCTGAGCTCGTGGGCCTCAATGCTGTGGTGTCGCCTCCCCAGATACGAGTGACCCCTCTGCTCTGGTAGTTTCCCAGCCTGGAGCTCCACACCTCCTTCTTGCTGTGTTATGCTCTTCCCCACCCTGCAAGGCCAGCTGTCTGGCTTCCACCTCCTCCAGGAAGCCTTCCTCGTCCCACCTCCAACCTTTAGGGCCTCCTGCAGCAGCCTGTCTTGGTGGCGATCTCTGTGGCCGGCTTTGTCTGCCGGTGGTGGGAGGAAAGAGGCTTTTCAGTCAGCCTCTGTGGTGGCATCTCTGGAAGTTCCTGTATAGGTCATCTGTGCTGTGATCTCCCAGGACAGGGGAGAGAAGGGGAGGGAAGGGAGAGTAGGGCAGGGCAGGGCAGGGCAGGGCAGGGGGGAGACCAGGGCAGCTGGGAATCCAGAGGAGCTTCTGTTCTGTCCCTCAGCCCCACATCCATCCAAGGGGCGAGGGATTAGTAAAGAGCTTAGTTAGATGCCAGCTCTGCAACTTTCTGGCTGTGTGACCTTGGGCTGGTTACTAAACCTCTCTGAGCCTCAGTTTCCACATCTGCCAAAAAGGGTAAACAACAGCCCCTACCTCTAAAGGCTGCAGGGTTGTGGGCTGGCCACCAGCACTCATTGAGGTTTTAAGGCTGTCCTCCCCTCTCAGCCTCTCCCTGGGCTCCCCTCTCCCCCACTCCTCCCACTGCTCTCGTGGCTGGACTCTGGCCATCAGATACATGGGCCAGGCTTTTGCCCAGTCCTGTCCTTTCCTCTAGGCTGTTCCCTCTGCCAGGAATGCTTTCTCTGCCTTGTCCACCTGATCCCGAGGACTCAGCTCCGTCTCCCTCGGGAAGCCTTCCTCGTCCTCCCCCAGCCCGGAGCTGGCTCAGGGACCCTCTTCCGTGCGTTCCAAGCAGCCTGCTGGCATTGTGCTTGTGATGTTCCCCACAACAGGGAGGGGCCTCAAGACCTGCAGGGCCCCCTGCAGCCGCATGGGGCAGGGAGGGACACGGTAACCCCTCATTCCCAGAGAAGAGGCAAGGGGGATTGTGGCCAAGGAGCTCCCCGGAAGCCCCCTCCTTCCAGGCCCGGCTTTATTTTGGTTCTGGAGTCATTCCAATCGGCAACCCCCGGTCTCCCCCACCCTGCTCAACTCCTTCATGCACTTGGAGGAGGGAAAGAGGGGAAGGAAGAGGGCGGGTGCTGGCGGCCACACTGCACAGTCATCAGGTTAGGAGGGAGCCCGGGCTCTGAGGCTGCAAAGCCTCGACCTGCTGTGTCCCCTGAGACCCCTGAGCAGACCCCCTGAGTGCCAGCCCTCGGGTGGACAGCCTGGCCTCAGGGCCAGACTTCGGCTGTGTTAGGGAGAGCCATGGCCCTGCCTGCAGCCGTACACCCACCCTGGGTCCCTGCTGTAGCCAGTGCCCCGTGGCATTGGGGGTAACTGGCCAGGTCTGGCACCCACACCTGTGGGTGGATCCACAGAGCAGATGCCAGGCAGGCATGCCCATTCCCTAGTCAGGGTGCACAGCCACCCACTTCTCAGGGCACTGCCCTTGGCTGGTGGGAGCTGCCTCCAGTGGCACATCTGGGAGGAGCACACACGTCCCCCGACCCTGCAACTGTGGGGGGTGTGTGTGTGGGGGGGTAGCCAGAGACCGACTGACGTGAGGGGGCCAAGCCCGGCCCCTTGGCTTCTGAGCAGGACCACTGTGGGGCCATTCACACTCCAGAGCTCCCGGTGTGCTCAGGCCAAGGATAGAATTTTCCAGAAGCCACCATTGGCTTGGTTCTTCCCCTGCCCAGTCTGCTCTCCTCTCTCCCTTATGAGTTTCTCCCCCAATAAACCACTTACCCAAGAATCCCCATCTCAGGTGCTGTTCATAGGGAGCCCAGGACCCCAGTGTTCTAGCGCTGTGACCCCTGCCCCAGAGCCTGGCATCCAAGGCCTCCGCGGTCACCCCTCCAGCCACCCTTCTCTCCTGATCACCCTCAACTGCCCATCTTGCTGCAGCCAAAGGGCCCTACCCAGAGCCACCGGGCCTGTCCCTCCACACTGCCCCTGCTCGGGCTGTGCCCTTCCTGCTCCCGCCCTCCAGCCCGGGCCCTGGCATCTCCCTGCCACATTCTCAGGCTGTACCTCCTGCCTGGGACCCTCAAAGCACAGCTCCCACCTCGTCCAGGTCTTCACCACCCACCCCCACCCCAGCCCCTGGGCGCTCCCCGAGTCTGCACGGCTGGGCCACCATTCGGCATGGAGCAAATCACCCGGGAGGTCTCATCTCCCAACACCCCTTGGTGGCAGGGCTGTGCCGCATTCGTATCACCCCTGCCTGGCCTCAGGGTTCACCCGATTCCTGTGCGTGGCCCAGCTTGGTGGTCGGCCTCCCAGGAGGTGGGATGGGGGTGTTCACCAGTTTTGAGAGGCTAAGTCCCAATCCCAGCCTGAGGGACAGACCTGTCGGGGACCTTGAGATGCGAGCAGAATTGGCCAGCGCCCGGCTCTCCCCTCGGCAGTGTCCCTGGGTCCTGGCACGGCTGTGGCTGGTTCGTCAGTGGGAGAGGATCCTCCATCCCCGGACCTAGAGCCAAGCCCACTCCCTCCACTGCAGACTGGGCCGAGGACCAAGATGGCCCTCGGGGACTCTGCCAGGTGGCCCTAGGGTCCCTGGCCCCAGCTGGACCTTGGAGAAGTGCGTCGGACAGAGCTGAGTTCGTGCCAGGCCCCACGCCGCTCCAGCACCCACCCCAGCCCCGCCTCGGGCGCTAGTTTCGCCGGACGGGGTGCCACATGGACACGGGCCTGCGCAGTGTGGCCAGCATCTGGTTCCAGTGTGTGGTGCCCATGCCGCTGGCCGACGGCCCGATGATGACATGGCCGACGTTGTCCCCGCGGCCGTCACTGCCGCTCTCGGCCACCGTCACGCGGAGAGACAGGTCCTGGGGAGGAGGAGACACGGCTGCTGGGGTCCAGGGGCATTGGAGGGGGAGAGACTCCGTCCCCGGGTCCCGGGCAGTGCCAGGTGCGGCTCCCTGCACCCTCCCCTCCATCCTGGAGGTGGAGAGCCTCGTCCGAGGTCGCCCGGCACATAAATGGCCCAGCGAGGATTAGGGCCTGCCAAGGCCATGGCCTTGCGTGGCTGCCTCCCGACACGGAAGAGAGCCAGGCCCCCCAGCTGCATAGGCCGACCTCCCACCTCCTCTCTGCGTGACCTTGGGCAAGTAATGATGACATTTCCTGCCTCACGGGGTGGATCTGGGCACTAAATGAACTAAAATGCACATAGCACTTAGAATGGTGCCTGGTGCACAGTCAGAGCTTTCTAAACGTCTGTCATTACGATGACTAATGAACTTGCTTGAGATCAAAGCAATGAAGCTGAAACTAGAACCCAGCCCGAAGTCGCCTCCGCCTCTGCCGTGTGCTCCCGAGAAGGCTCCTGCCCTGGGAGCCCGTGGCCAGTGGGTGTTATGATCGCCCAGGAAGAAGCAGGGGACAGACGGGGCAGCCTGTCCCGTGAGGGTGGGGCAGGGTGACGATGCCCAGGACCGGCCAGAGATACCAGGATGTTTGCCTGGATTAGGAAGATCCAGAGCGAGGAGTTCTGGGCTTTCAAATCCAGGTGGGTTTCCCGAGGAGGAGGAATTAGGTGGGTTCCGTACAGTCCCAGGGCCATGGAGACAGGTTTTGGCTCAAAGCACAAAAGGACCTTCTCACTGCCAGAATTGCCCAAGGATGGAAAGAGTCAGGAGAGGTGGTGAGCTCCCCGTCCCCCAAGGCATGTAAGCAAGATACAGGTGTGGGCAAGGCCATATCCTCTGCAGTTCCCCCCACCCTCGGTCTGTGACATCCCTGCTTGGTGGCAGTCTTCCTGGGACACATGGGCTTCCGAGATCCAGCAGGACCTCAGAGGGTAGAACCCCAGAAATTTAGCGCCAGGACTCCATGTCCCTGGGTTATCTCTGGCTCCCTCCACCAGGAATGCTCTTGCCCTGGATCTCAGCTTAGATGTCCCCTCCTGCAGGAAGCCTCCCCTGACTGCCCTGATGGATTAGGATTGTCTGGGGACCTTCCTGCCCATCCTGGGCGATTGCTAAGAAACCAGTATCCGTGTGCTCAGGACCCACCCGAGGGCTGGCACACAGTGGGTGCTCAATAAGTGCTTTTCGAACTACCAGCACCCGCAGGAGTCCCAGGAAGCGAGGACAGGGGGATGGAGTGCCCCAGAGCCCTGGGGGTGACCTGGCCTGGCACACACATACCCCCCGCCAACCTCCTACCTCCCCCTCTCACCTGGAGCACGATGGCTGGCACAGAGAAGATCATGGCCTCGTTGAACACTGGGTTGGGGTCATCCCTCTTCACGGCCGTCTTCTTTTTGCTCATCTTCCTCCCGTCCTGCAGCAGGTACACCTTGACGAAGGGGTCTGCAGGTGGGTGAGGGGGTGGGGGGCTCAGGGCCAGCGCCACGCTCGGAGCCGACTCCAGCCCTTCTGTGCCAGTTTGGATGTATTGTGTCCCCCAAAACACCATGTTCTTTGATGCAATCTTGTGTGGACAGACATATTAGTGTTGATTAGGGTGGAATCCTTTGATTGAGTTTTTCCATGGAGATGAGACTCAATCAACTGTGAGTGAAATGTTTGATTGGACAATTTCCATGGAGATATGGACCCTGCCCATTCAGGGTGGCTCTTAATTAAATCACTGGAGTCCTACAGAAGAGCTCAGACAGAAGGAGCTCGCTGCTGCAGCCTAGAGAAGAATGTCCTGGGAGAAAGCCACTGTGAAACCAGAACTCTGCAGCAGACGCCAGCCACGTGCCTTCTCAGCTGACAGAGGTTTTCCAGATGCCATTGGCCATCCTCAGTGAACATACCTGATTGTTGATGACTTACCTTGGACACTTTATGGCCTTAAGACTGTAACTGTGTAACCAAATAAACCCCCTTTATAAAAGCCAGTCCATTTCTGGTGTTTTGCATTCTGGCAGCATTAGCAAACTGGAACATCCCCCAAACCTTCACTACTGCCGTCATCTCCTGTAATCCTGCAGTGGGGCCTTGAATCTTTCTCATTTTACAGATGAGGAAACTGAGGTTCACATGGCAAGCAAGGAGAGGAGCTGGGATTTGGACTTGGACTTCCTGCTCAGCCCGCACGTTCCCCTCACGCGGCCTCTGGGGAGCTCAGCAGACCCCCTGCTTTTCCTTCTATAAATGGCCCAAGCGCAGCCGTGTGCCCTGAGTCACTGGGCATCCGCACAGCGGGGCCTGAGTCAACAGCGCGAGGCTCTGAAATAACAAGCTGGCATCTGCCCTCTCCTGTCGCCCACCAGGAAGGAGCCCTGGCTGTGCCTGCCCGGGGCTTGGGTTGCCCCCAGCTGGCACCCCCCAATAGATGGGGTTCCCCCAGTCCTCTGCCTTCAGTTACTCTTGCCCCAGGGCACCGTGGCCGCTTTGAGAGGGACTAGAGGCTGCTGCAGAGCTGGGCACAGATCCTGCCTGGCATCTGCCATCCCCCTGGGCCCCGCCATGATCCTGCTCTATCTCCAGGAACGGAGGCCCTGGTGTGAATTCCAGTTCTGGAAAGTGGGTGCCTCACCTGGTCCCCTGTCCAGCACCCCCAGCCCTGGGAGCTGCCTCCTTTCTCTGAGCTCCCATCTGCCTCCCCCTTGTCCTGTCACCTGCCATGGACCTGTTGCCCCAGCTGGATTCACCTTCTGCCCACCGCACCCGGCTCCTGAGCTCTGCCAAAGCTGTGGGGGGGCTCTGGCACTGTGCCCATCCCTGCCAGCGCCTTGGGGTGCCCGTGGCACGACAGCTGGGCCACAGCACCCACCCAGCCCCTTGGAGCTGCCAGCAGGCCCTTACCCGCTGTGGTCTTGTCATTGGCCCAGATGAGGTTCTTGGCCTTCACCACGACCACGGTGAGGCGCTCGGCCGTGGGGAGGTAGCTGAGGGACAGCAGGATCTCGCCCACAGCATCGGCGGCCTGCAGGACAGACGGGGGCCTCTGAGGGCTTGTTCCCCCGGGACTTGAAGGGCCCAGGGGAAGGCCTCGACTGCCCACCCTCCATAACGAGCAGCCTCGTACCAGGACACCGGGCTCGTGGGATGGAGAAAGGGTCCCCCCACTCCGTAGTGCATGGCCACCCCTCCCGCCCACCGGGTGTGAGCCCTGCCTTGGAAGGAGCACCAGGGGTTGCCTGTCAAATGTGACAACCAAATGCCCTTTTGTTCCCAATGCCTCATTTCAGGCCGAGGAGAACATTCCATGATAGCAGCACGTAGAAGCCCAAGTGGACAAGAGAGAATGGAATTAGTAGATTGTCTGCTGAAACAACACGATGCTCCTCAAATGTTCCTACATTCCTAAAGCTGAACTTCAGCTTGGCCTCGGTCTGAAATAACCCACTTGAGGTCTACAGGCTTGCCTCTCTATCGGAAGCCCTGTCGGAGCAGAGCCTCGGAAGGTTTGGTATCAGAGCAGTGGGGGAACTGTCAACGGTGGCCAGTGGTTTGTATCTGCACGCAGGAAGCAGTTTCCTCAAATGTGGCTCAGGTCTCTAACCTGCTGCCCTAAAGCCACGGGGGTTCAGGCTGCTGCAGGGGACAGTGGAGCCCCTCCTCTGAAGGCTACATGTATGATGCTCACTCCGGGGCTGGGCGGGCGGAGGGAGGCAGGGGAGGCTTACCTTGTTTTGGTCCTGCAGGTAGAGCCAGCCGCTGAAGGGCTGCAGAGGGAGGTCAAGCACAGAGAGCTTCAGCTCCACCACCCCCGTGCTGACATTCCGCTCGTCCTCGTCGATGCCAAACACGGAAAACCGCAGGCTCTTCTCCTCCAGGGCCGTGGGGTCCAGGGGGATGGAGAACTTCTCGTCGAAGAAGATGGAGTAGGCATTCCTCTGGATCTGCAGAGAGAGAGGGCCGTGCAGGGAGCTCGAAAGCTGGGGAGGAGGTGGCAGCCTGGGGCCTGGGAGGTCACAGCAGGGAAAGAGCACTGGATGGGGAGTCCAGAGACCTGGGCTGGAGGCCTGGCTCTGTTGTCCCCACAACCTCCATGTCAATCAGTGGTCCATCTAATGGCCTGGTGTTGGAAGCTTGCATGATCTGACCCCAAATAGTCCCCGTCCTTGCTGCCCCCTGCTCCAAAGGGCCCTCACGATACTCTGGCTGAGCCTGTCTCCATCTTCCTTGCATCTGCTCCAGCGCCCAGCCTGGGTCCAGGCCTGCAGCAGGGTGGGATAACCATGGAGTCAAGAGCCACGGATGCCCACTGTGCTGGGTGGCCCAGTGGGGGAGCTGGGAGGCCGCGGACCCCCGGGCCTGGATGAGATCTGTGTGTTCTTGGTTGATTCTTGTTAAATCTGCTGTGCCTCAGTTTTCTCAACTGTAAAATGGGGATAAATGGTGGTAACCACCATGTAGAGCTGCGGTGAGGCTCAAACGAGATGACCCCCAGGTCGGAGGGAGCGGCTGAATGGATGGTGACCACTTGGTACGAGACCCTTCCCCCAAAGGGCCTGGAACAGTCCCAGATTCACCCCCCTCCCTGGCAGCCAAGAAACGGTGGGGCTGGGGTGCGGTCGCAGTTGATTCGTCTGAGGGGGGGGGGGCGGCCGGTTGCTGAACCCTCGGCTATCGGCGTTGCTTGGAGGGTACCGGCGGCGGGGGCTCTTTCCCGGAGGCGAGGGCGAGGCGGGGGACTTGGCCAGGTCCCCGGCGGGAGGCGTGCAAGGTGTGGAGGGCGGCGAGAAGGGAAAGATAAGACACTCTTCCTCCAGTAAGGGTAGAACAAAAAGGACTTTTATTCCGGGGTGAGCACAGGTTATATGGGCTGGCATAGAGGGCGGGGGTTGTTACAAGCCAATGCTGAGGGGATAAAGGCTAGGATTGGTTCTGAGAGGGTGCGGAGGTTAGGATTGGTTCTAAGAGGGCACGGAGGTTGTTCTAAAAGGTGCAGGAGTTGCTCTGGCAACGGTGTCTGGCAACAATGTATGCGCACTGGTGGTGATGGGAGTTGCATTGGCAACGGGGAGTGTACGGGCAAGATAAGGAAGTGGGGGAAAGGGCGGTTGGGGGAAGGGCGGTTTCCTCCGGCAAGCCTCCCCTGCCCGTGACATTTTGGGTGAGGAAAAGGGAGCTGCCCTGACCTCGCTCCTCAGGCTCGGGGGGGCTGCAGAGGGCACTAACGCCCGTACCTACTACCCTCCCCAGGGGGGTGATATCAGGTCCCCTGGCCCAGGCCTGGCAAGCCGAGGTACAAGCTCAGCTACCCGCAATTCCCCTTTCTTTTCTAATTAGAGGAAGAGGCTTTACCGGAGAGGCCCGCTAAGGGTGAGGGAAGGGGGAGGTCAGGGAAGGGAAAAAGGGGTTGACGGTGGCTCGGTGAGGCTGGAGCTCAGTGTTGGTGTGGTGCCCGGGCGCTTGACAATGGCTTCGCTGCAGCGGGCTGGGCGAAGGTGAGGGGTTTAAAGTTCAGGGGTTCAGAGAAGCTGGAACTCGAGGCGAGAGCGATGTTCAGGTGATTGGGAAGGGCCTCGCGGTCGGCGGGTTGACCGGTGGTGTTGAGGTCGCGAAGGGTTGGCTGTCATCTTGGAGTGGGGGGCGTCAGAGGTGGCGAGTCGCTGATACTGGATTTGCACGAACGAGGAAAAAATGGCATCCGTTTGTTTCCTTACAAGCTGGACAATTTTGCGGATGAGGCAGGGTCCTAAGATGAGAGCTAGAATAATTATTAATAGGGGGCCAAGAAAAGGAAGGATGTATGGGAGGATGGGAGTGAAAAAACTGGACCAATAACTGGTGGCTTCACGATCTCTTTTACGCTTTTCCAGTCCCTCTCGGACCCTTTTCAGGCTGTCCTCGACGAGACCTGTGGAATTGGCATATACACAGCACTCTTCTCCTAGGGCGGCGCAGAGGGCTCCTTCTTTGAGGAGGAGAAGGTCGAGACCTCGGCGGTTTTGGAGCACTACCTCAGAGAGGGAATTGACAGAATCTTTTAGATGGGAAATAGCGTTTTGTAGGTGACGAATGTCTTCATCAACAGCCGCCCTGAGGTGAGTTAGGGCGGAGCCTTGACTGGCTAGTGCAGCGATTCCGGTGCCAGTGCCGGCAAGACCTAGGAGGGAGGCAATTGTGAGGGCGGTGATGGGCTCTCGCTTTTGCAGAAGGGCAGGAGCTGCAGTTCTTCTTCGCTGTGGTATAAGACCCTAGGGATAAGGACAATTAGGAGGCAAGTTTCTTTATATTCACTGATGATATTCGTGCTGAGACAGGGGGTAAGTCCTGTAGAGGAGCAGAGCCATTGGGAGGAGTTATGAGGAATGAGAAATTTTGCCGAGCTGCTGGGAGATGAGTAGCTGGCACAGGCAGTGAGGTCGGGAGAGTTACTGGAGCGAGGGCGGACGCACTTTCCCGTATAGGAGACTGAATGAAAGGTTAGGGGGACGGCAGAGGTATTCCAAATACATTCCAAGGGGCTGTCTTCTGTGCTTTCTGAAAAGGAGAGGTTGGAGGCAACGGGCTCGTATAGTGAGGAAGAGGTGGAGAGGCAGAGCCAGCAGGATGAGGTAAAATTGGGGTTGGAGGAGTTTACTGAGGTAAAGGCGGCTTGGATGAGGCTGAGGAGGGGAGAGGAATAACGAGAAGGGGGCAGAGGAAGCTGGGGTGGTGGGGTTTGAGATGTAGTTGAAGTGCGTTTAGCCGGAGCTAAGGTGCGGCTGGAGGGCTGTGGAAAAAGAGGGTTAATGACTTTGTTGGGACCAATGTTAAAGGGCCTTTATATAACAGTATTTTTCTTTGGTTGGTTTATAGCCTCCTTTCTTATGAATATAAGGGTTCCCCGATCGAACCCCGATAGCCAAATTCGGAAGCCCCAAGTTTTACCCAAGAGCCAAGACGTATCGGCAGGGTTTTGTATGGTGAGCATTAGTCTTTTAGGACAAGGGTACCTGTTGAAATATCGATAGCCTGAATTTTGGCAAGAATACGGGATTACTGCGAGGTTTAGAAATTTGTCAGGGACAGAAGGTTTCCAGCCAGTGGCTAATGTTTCACACCCCCAGTACGGGCAGTAATAGTTTGTTGGGGATTTGCAGTAGGATTTTCCAGGATTTGAAGCTGGACACATATAATAATCCTGAATATTTAGGCTGCCTGGATAACCAGGAGGTTTTGACTTAAGAGGGACAAACAGATCAATGGCATAAAAGACGAAGGAGGGAGATCCCGCTGTGGTGTTGGAAAAAATTATTGTGGAGTCTTTCCAACGCGCAAGGGTCCACTTCCAAGGCTGGTGGGGATCGCCCTGGGTAGAAGAGGCAAGAACTAACATAACCATTAGAAGGGAGGTTATGCTTGGGTGAGGGTTGAGAGGGTGTATGACATGGTGTTTTGCCTGTTTATAGAGGCGTATAATTTCTCTAATTTCTCGCCGCTGCTGCGCTCTGCTTGGACTGGGGTCCAGGCCCAGGTGTACTGTAGTCATCTGGTGCACCAGGCTGCGGAGATGACGGCGTTCCCGTCTCGTTGGACGCGTGGTTGCTGGTGGCGGGCCGGATTGCCCTTCCTGGGATAAGGCGGCAGTGACGGCGCCAGAGACAGCCTGGGCTAGGGATGTGGCAGCTGGATCCAAGGCGCTGCAGGCGAGAACCCAGTCATCTATCCTTTTTTCCCGAAAGGGAAGGATGGCTTGCTTACAGGGGGGGTTAGCTCCTTCTAGAATGAGTTTGCGGGTGAGCGCTAACTGGGCTTGGGGGTCGGTAACTTTTCTAGCACAGGCCTCTTCAACCCTGGAAACGAAGGTGGCAAAAGGTTCGTTTGGCTCCTGGAGGAGCTTGGTAAATTTGTCAGGTCGACGGGCAGAGCAATTGGCAAACGCGCGTAAGGCGATGCCTCTGAGGACAGTCCAGAAGGTGGCAGGGACATTAATATAAGCAGACGCACTTAGAAACGCTCCAGTGCCCAAATAGGCTTCGGGGGGATGATAGACTCCAAGGGCTGCGTCTTGCTCACTTTGCTTAGCTGCTTCTGCCTGGAAGTGAGCACGCCAGTCAATAAACTGACCGGGGTTAAGAATGGAACGAGCAAGCGAGGCCCAGTCTTGGGGGATGCAAAAGTCCATGCCGAGATCCTGCAGTATTTGGGAAGCGTATGGGCTACCTAACCCGTCCTCCTTGACGGCCCTGCGAAGCTGCTTGATAGTATCTGAGTCAATGGGATACCAGTCATACGGTTTCTGTGGTGTGGGGGCAAGGTTAAGAGGAAAGCAGCGAAAAGCACGAGAGAAAGGAGGACGCGCTTGCAGAGGGCTTGGCGCGGGAGTGGGGGTAGGGGGAGCATTGTCCCAAGGGTTGCCTTGAGGTGCAGAAGGCAGCCAGGGGTTGTTAGTCGGCAGGGTGGGAGGGGCGGCGGCAGCTGCCGGTAGCGGCTCCGAGGGGGAGCTCGCCGAAGGGGGAGGCGGGAGTGGGAGGCCCCAAGCGTCGCAAGATGGCGGCGCGGTGGGCGTGGCTAAGACACAAGATGGTGGATCAGCCCCGCCCTGTGAAAGGGCGGGGTTCAAGGCACGAGATGGCGGACTAGCTCCGCCCTGTGGAAGGGCGGGGTAAAGCGTATGCGGTTTCCGGCCCAGCTTAGGGCTGATGTCATCGCCGGAGCATTTCCTCCCCTCGATGGAAGAAGAAGGAGGAAGTTCGCCATCTTGGCGTGGCGCAGTGTTATTTTGCTTTTTGGGAGTTACCTCGAGCGCGTTGTTAATCTGCTCGACTAAGGACTCCGTGTCCGAGTCATGATTTGAACTAGTATCGCTATCTGAATTTGTTGGCTGGGTTGATAGGGCCTCCTTGGATTTAACGGGGCCTCGATCAGGGGGGAGGGAGCCCTGAAGGCAGGAGCGGATGGTTATCAAGGTGGGGAGCAAGCCGGGAGGGAAGCGCTTGCTCTCATGTTCCATGGCGTTAGTGACTTGATCAATAAGACGATCATAAGTAACAGGGTCCCAAAGATGGCAAGTGGTGAGCCATGGGTTAAAGGGCAGCAGGAGGTCCCAGTATACTTGCAGCTGCTGAACAGACACTTTGTAGCGATGAGTGTCTAGGAGACCCGCTAGAGCACGAACTTGAGGTGCCTGGCACGTAGACAGACGATTACCCGTAGCTGAGGGGGGAGGAGGGGGGGTTGTTTACCGAGCAGAGAGAATGAGATAAACTGTGGCCGCAAGGCCGAAGGAGACGGCGAGAGCGGAAAGCAGTGCCCTTTGGCAACGGGAGCAGTCAGGGGGGGCGGTTGCAAAGAGGCACACGGCGCCAAATGAGGAAACAAAGTTACAAAGAACCACAGCAAAGTAATGGAGGGGAAGAGGGAGAGTGTTAGGAGGAACGGGGGTCATAGAAGTGCGCATACAAGAGGACGAAGAGAGCGTGGGGGAAGGGAGGAGCGGCTTCGGAGCAGTGAACCTCCCACGGCTCCGGAAGCGGCGAAGGAGAGGCGGCCCTTACCTTGCAGGCGAGGAAACGGGAAGCTGGAGAGGCGTCCGGGCGAGCGGGCGACCTGCCGAACTGTTGTGTGGAGACACTTTCCTCACACGGGGCACCAGTTGCGGTCGCGGTTACTGCTTCTAGGGGGAGTGGCGGCCGGTAGCTGAGCCCTCAGCTCTCGGGGCTGCTTAAAGGGTACCGGCGGCGGGGGCTCTTTCCCAGAGGCGAGGGCGAGGCGGAGGACTTCGCCGGGTCCTCGGCGGGAGGCGTGCAAGGTGTGGAGGGCGGCGATAAGGACAAGACACTCTTCATCCAGTAGGAGTATGCGCCAAAGAGATTTATTCAGGGGTGATTACAGGTTATATAGGCTAGTAAGAAGGGCAGGGCTGGAAAGGAGGTGAAGCAGCCTTAAATGGCAATACTGAAGGAAGAGGGGCTAGGATTGGTTCTGAGAGGACGCAGGAGCCGTTGCAGCGGGCGGGGGTTGTTCTGGCCACGGTGCATGCGCGCTGGCGGTGGCAGGAGTGGCCTTGGCACAAGGGAGTGTGTGGGTAAGATAAGGAAGTGGGGAAAGGGCAGTTGGGAGAAAGGCGGTTTCCTCCGGCAAGCCTCCCCTGCCCGTGACATTTTGGGTGAGGAAAGGGGAGCTGCCTTGACCTCGCTCCTCAGGCTCGGGGGGGCTGCAGAGGGCACTAACGCCCGTACCTACTACCCTCCCCAGGGGGTGATCAGGTCCCCTGGCCCAGGCCTGGCAAGCCGAGGTACAAGCTCAGTCACCCGCACTGGGGTCTGACAACATGCTTGCTGGCTCACGATGATCAAGTCCATAGTAAGTACATGAGAAAACACGCTTTTGTCTCTTCTCCATGGCTGAACAAAAGGCACCCCCTGAGCCCACCGCAGAGGGTCACATCACTGGGGGAAAAGTAAAAAAGAGCACCACCCCAGTTCTGCCCCCTGGCAATTACGACCGCCCGGTGGTGGCATCCAGAGCTGGGGTCCGTGTGGAGCCTGGGGCAAGGGGAGCAGGAGAAGGCAGCTTTGGCTGTCCGGGGAGGGTCCCTGGGCCTCTGCTGGGTGGCGGCCTGGCTGCACCCACAGGGACCAGGGCAGCCGGCAGGAGCCCGGGCTCTGTCCTCCACAGGACTGCAACCAGCCGGGCACCCGTTTCAGCCCCCTGCAGCCCCGTCCCCCTCCAGGGGGATCTTCTGCAGGCACAGCCTATTGTGTCACTTACTGACACGAGATCCTTGACTGGTCCCCCTCTTGGCCTGGGCACGACAAAACTTCTCGCCTTCAGGCTTTTGCCCATGCGGTCCCCTCCACCGGCCATGTCCTCCCTACTCCACCACCCCAGCTCCTAATCAACCTCTAAGACTTGGCCTGGGTACCACTTCCTCCAGGAAGCCTCCCTGATCCTCAGGCAGGACCAGGTCATCTTCTGCCCTTACCACTCTTTATTCAATGGCCTGTTACCCCCCACACTGCCAGGCCGGGTCTGTGCCCTTCACCTGCAGAACCTGACCCAGGACTTTGAGCATTATGGGGTGGATGAATGGATGAGTGGAGGGGTGGGTAGGTGGAGAGATGGATGTGGGTGGATGGATGAGTGGAGGGAGGAATGAACAGATGGACAGCTGTGTGGACGGATGGATGGATGGATAGATGGGTGGAGGGGCAGATGGAGTGACTAGACGAGGCTGGGCAGACTGTTTTCCAGCCCAGCCTGGCCTGCTGGGGACCACCAGCCTCCTCCCAGGAAGTTGTGGGCAGGTCCCCTGGGAAAGTGTACTCGCGGGCACTGCTCCCTTCCCGTGGGGGCCGCCTGAGTCACTGCCTGGTGATATTTAAAGAGCAGAGCTCTCATCCCTGGCACTGCGCCTGAAGCTGGGAGGGCTGCCCAGCCCGGGGGCAGCCCCCTACCCAGTGGGATTGGCCGGGCTGCGATGCCAAGAAGCCTGCCTTCCCGGGAATCAATCCCCCACAGCCTCCAGGGGCCTGAGGCACAGTCTGCTCTCACTGCCTGGGCCCCTCCTGTTCTCTGGGAGCCACATCTGCTCCGGAACCTTCAAAGGCTCCTTGTCCCTGTGGAATGAAGCCCACCCTGACTTCCAGGCCTCAGCATCCAGGTTCCTTGTGGTCTGATGCTACTGGCCTCCTCGCTGTCCCTTGCCCGCAGGCACTTGGCACAGAGTTCAGGGGGAGCCCTTCATGGCCCCCAAGAGCCAAACCACTGAGCACCTGCCAAGGATGGAGCTAAGCCCTTTCCGTGTGTTAACTCATCCACTCCTCAACCACGAAGACCCCCACCTGACGGATGGGGAAACAGAGGCACGGAGAGCTAAGTGGCTTCCCCAAGGTCACACTGTTCTGGTCAGAGGTCACTGAGTCCCAGCCAGCTCAGAGGGGCCCCAGCCCTGGCGCCTCCCTCAATCCCTGCCAGCCCATGGTCACCCGCTGTTGGTGTGGGGTTACAGGGGTGTCTCACATTGGCTTTGCTCCCTCTTGGCACCTGATGGGGGGGAGATGGACTGGGGTCTCCGTTTGCTCTGTCCAGTTTTCTCTCTGCCCTTTGCCCCTGTTCAGCCCAGGAGCCGACCACTGTGGGCTGCATCGACAGGTGCCCTGGCCTCTGGCTCCCAGTGGGGACAGCCAGCAGAGGTCACGGGAGGGGGTGCTGGAGGTCAGAGGGAGGTCGGGGTGCTTACTCCCTGGGGTGATATGGAATGATGCACCCCACAAAGACATGTTCTTACACTGAATCCATTCCTGTGGGGGGCAAACCCATTGTAAATAGGACCTTAGGATGAGTTGGGTGTGGCCTACCTCCATCAGCATGAGTCTTCACCCTATTCCTGGTGTCCTTTGTAAGTGGGATGAAATTCAGACAGAGAGAGAGAGAGAAAGCTGTGGGAGCAAGAAGCTGAACAATTGCTGGACCCCAGGATAGAAGGGAGAGGCCGGGAGAGGCCACCAGCTACCCTGTCATGTGACAGGGGAGCCCTGGACCCAGGATCGGCAGCAGCCAGCCCCAGAATGCCAGTCTCTGGGAAGAAAGCATCACCTTGATAATGCCTGGATATGGACTTCTCCTGGCCTCAAAACCATGAGCCAGTAAGTTCCCACTGTTTAAGCCGACCCACTGCATGGTATTTGCTTTAGCAATGAGGAAACTGCAGCCCTCCGCCAGCCCCCGCTCTGCTGCATGGCTGGGGGCTGACTGCGGCCCTCAAATGCTCCCCCCCAACACAGACCATCTCCTTCAGGCCCAGCAACCTCACCTTCCCCGACCCCTTCAGACCTAGTGGTGCTGACCCCACTGTGACTGGTCCCAGGATAGCACGCCATCCCTGGCATTGCCTTGTGCCTCCGCCCATACCACTGCAACAATACTGGTGATAAGGTCTCCCAAATCAGCTAGCTTGAGTGGGCCAGCCCTTTCCTGCCAGGACTCCAAGTTCATACAGGGGACAGATGTGAAAACGGACAATTATCACCCTGCACTGATCTGGTGCCACATCAGAACCGAGCACCACATACAACGGGAGCCCTGATGTGGAGGCCCCAAGCTCCCGGTTCTGACCCCACTACAGTCCACCCCTCCAGCCCTGGTAGCAGCACCCAGGCCTGCTCGCAGCACCCTCCTTGGATCCTGCCTGGAAAGCCCAGAGAGCACCGCCACCCCACCCAGCCAGGCCGGCCCCCACGGAGCTCCCCTGCACCCGCACCCCTGACCCCAACTCACCCGGGAAATGCCCACGATCTGCTCGTCGGGCAGCAGGCTGACGCGCATGAAGCAGGACTCGAAGGTGGCCTCCTCTCGCTCCAGGAGGTCCTTGCCCTGCAGCACGGCCACGTGGAGGGTGTGCGAGGTAGCGGCGTAGTCCATGCTCACCTCCACCTGGCCCAGCGTGAAGTCCTGCCCAAAGGTGTTGCTCACGGAGGAGATGGAGTTCAGGGAGTCGGCCGACTGGGACTTCCGGAGGGTCCCGTAGGGGGCCAGGTCCAGCTCCCGGCCCATCAGCTCCAGGGGCCCCAGGTCGCTGATGCTTTCGAAGGTGTCCTCAATGCTGAGGCTGCCCTTGCGGCTGGGGGGTTCCCGCATGCTGGCCCGCCGGGCAGTCCAGGCAGGAGTTCTCTGCAGGGGGAGAAAGAAAAGACAGGGGAGCATCACAAGGGCAGGGGGCACGGTATCTGGGAGCTGGCAAAGAGCTGAGGCAGGTCTTATTCTTTCAAGTCCCCACTGCACAAAAACAGCACATCCTTTGATCAGGCAGGTTCTTGTTTAACGTTATTTTGTGTCACTCAGTTTTCTCTCCTAACCAGGATGTGAGGATGTTTTTTTCTCAAAATTGTTGATTTATATGTACAAAGTTCCATTCACAGAGATGTTCATCACAGTGCTATTTATTAAAAGGAAAAGCTGTTAGCATTCTCAGGATCCAGCAGAAGTGGGATGAGTAAGATCAGGATATAGCCACTCAACAGATGAGTAAGAAGCCTCAAAGGAAGTTTGCAAAAAAATATGTACAAAGCAAGAGAAATCTGTCGTGTTGGGTAACGCATGCCCTCATCTTCAAAAATTTTCTTTTCCCTAAATTGATCTTGGGATTCGAGAAAGCAAACACCTTTGTACCAGAAGTGTCTTCTGTACTGCTACAAATTCTTCATTACCATAATACTCAATGGCTCCCCAATTTGTCATTGAGTGGATAATCATCATTTATTTCACTAAACTCCTACTGCTGGATATTTGCACTGTTGATTTCACAAACACAAATAATACAGCATTAAAGAGCTTTCTACCTGCCTTCTAGGACCCTGGGTCAGAAGACACAGTCCTTTTAAAGGCTTTCGATAAATTTTGCCAAAATGCTCTTTGGAAAAGTCAAGCCAATTTATACTGTTCCCAACCAAGTGAGAGACCATCCCCTTAAAACTCCAAGTGCGTATGTGGGATCCAGATCTGGGTCTGGTAATGGACTCTGGCTGTGCCCTCTGGAAACCTACATGAGGTTCAAAAAACTCTCTGCCAGTCTTAATGAAAGGTTCAGCAATATATGTCGAGAACCCTACAAACGTTCATACCACCTGATGCAGTAATTCCACATCTGGGCCTCTAGCCAAAGCACATAATCCCAAATGAAGACCAAGTCGTACATGCCAAATGTTCCCTGCATTCTTTACGACGGCATTTAGTAAAACATGGCCCATCATAAAAAGCAACCTTATGCAGCCGTTTGGGTTTTTTCGATGGCCACTCAACAATACAGGAAAATGCATCAGCTGCAAGTGAGATGAAAAGGGCAGGGTATAAAATTCTATACGACACCCAGTGCCTCAAAATCAAGCCTAGAAAAAACACTCGTGGGGGTAGATTTAAGTGCTTGGCGACACTGCGCTGGGCTAGGAATTGGAGGTGTGGGGGTGGACAGGGGGAGGTCTAGGCCCTGTTCCCAGGCAGAGAATTAACCGCCAAGGTGGGGAGGGGGTCTTGAGGG
The DNA here is from genome assembly GCF_015220235.1 of Choloepus didactylus. Lineage (NCBI taxonomy): Eukaryota > Metazoa > Chordata > Mammalia > Pilosa > Megalonychidae > Choloepus > Choloepus didactylus. Next base: position 8,146,714 of record NC_051312.1, read on the forward strand.
GTGGGCAGTGGAGGGGGCAGGAGGCCTCACCTTCTGCCTGGCCTCCGCGTAGGTCTCGCCGTACTTCTGCTGAAGGTACCTGTAGTCGTAGTTTGGGAACGGGGAGGGACTGGGGAAGCTTCCTGATGTCCAGAGTTTCCACAGGCTCACGGCTGCGATGCCCAGCAGTGCCAGGGCCCCTGCGGCGTAGACGCCCACCTCCCAGCCGGGGGGGCTCCTGATGACTGCAAGGCAAGGGTGGCCTCTCTCAATGGGGAGCCCTGGGGTCCCCTCATCGTCACACCCCAGGGAGCAGGGAATTGGGCCTTGACCTAGTCATGCATGAGTGAATAGTTACCGAGTGCCTCCTGGGGACCAGGCTGGGTGCACAGGGCCAGGGATCCGGTACGATCTCTTGTGATTTCTGCTGCCACCCCCCTTTCCGTGGAAACATATGTTTCCACCTGGGGAGACGCTTGGCTAGAGCTGATGAAGAGCTGTGAGCAATGGTGAGCTGTCCCTTCACTTTAAAAAAAAAATCCCTTGCCCCTTTGAGTTCTCTGAACTTACAGCCTCCAGAGGGCCTCCTGCTTCCAGATAAATCAAAGCAGCCTTTTGGGGTTTGGAAGGAGAGGGAGGGGATTTCAGGGAGAACACGAAATGACCTATTGTGCCTCAAGAAATGGCCAGACCAACCGAAGGTCCATCAACTGATGAATGGTTAAATAAAATAAAAAGTGGTACATCCCATTTATTTGGCAATAAAAAGGAATGCAGTATTGCTATATGCTCCAACATGGATGAACCTTGGAAACATTATGGTAAGTGAGAGAAGCCAGTCACAAGAGACCACAAATTGCATGATTTCAATCACATGGAATGTCCACACTCAGCAAATCATAGAGGCAGAAAGGAGATTGGTCATTGCCAGGGATCGGGGGAAGGTGGGGCGTGAAACTGACTGCTAATGGGTACCGGGTTTCTTTTTGAGACAATGAACATGTTCTGACATTGACTGTGGTGATGTTTGCCCAACTCTGTGAATACACTAAAAACCATAGAGCTGTGCACTTTAAAAGGGCGAACTGTATGTGTGAATTATAGCTCAATAAATATGTGCCTCCCCTCCACAAAAATTAAAAAAATCTCAACCAGAGGTGAGGGGGGTTGTAGCCTGTGTAGAGCTTGGAGACAGATCTGGATGCTCAGATGCTTTTTCTCCACTGAAGAGTAAATAACTAGCCCTATGTGAGCCTCAGTTTCCCCAAACATAGCAACTAACAACCCCGCAACCATTCATGGTATGCCACAGGACCCCCATAAATGTTAAAAGGTCTTCACTCTGCCTCTGCTTTCCTAAAGGAAGACAAAGAAGTATTGCAACTTATTTTGCAGAAGTTTCCACTGTTGGCAAATAAACCAGTGTCAGGGCTGCCTCTATACTCAGTTTAGATGGGGAAACCAAGGCACAGAAAGGCTAGGGAACTTGTGCGAGGTCACAGAGCCTGGAAGGGGCAGAGCCGGGCGTCCAGCCCTGGCAGCCAGGCTTCGGAGTGGGCAGGCATAACCACTGCCCTGCCAGGCCTCCACCCAGCCTGGGCCCCTGAAAGTGGGCATTTCAGGGGCAGAGGTTTCTCATCGCCCATTTGTTGCACACCTACTGTGTGCCAGTACCATGAGGGCATGGGGAGCCGGGGGTGGATGAATCCAACTCTGCCCCTGTCCCTGTCCCTAAGTAGCTCACAGTCTGAGAGTGGGGTGGGCAAATAAATAGACAAAGCAGGGTGATGGGAATTGTGAGACGAATAACCCAGGAGGGCTTCCTGGAGGAGGAAAGCTGACAGAAGGAGGAGGAGAGAGAAGCAGGCCAGGCCAAGGCAGCAATGGTAGGGAGTTTAGGGCAGAAAGAATGAAGGGTGTGTAAAAAGCCCAGAGAGAGCAGAGTGCCCAGCGGGGAGGGGCCTGGGGTGCTTTGGGCTGGAGAAGGTCCTGTCCCCCACTCCCCTGCATCCCCACTGCACAGGAAGGAAACATGCAGCGATGGCGGCCCTCTGCCCTGAGCCCAGCCAACTCCAGCCAGAACCCAAAACACAAATTCCCTGCGGAGAAGGGCAGGGTCCAGTTTCAATAATCTACTGAGCTCTTAGCATCCCATGAGGTCCCTAACCCCACTTCCTAGAGGAGGAAAAGCGAGGCTGAGCCAGGCTGACGCATGCGTCTATTAATCCACTCAAAGGTTAACGGAGGTGAGAGAAGCGGGACGTGGGTGTGGGCACCTCGGCGCCTGGGCCGGCCACCCAGCCTCTCGGAGCTTGTCTCCTCCGGAAGATGGAGATGATGACAAGAACAGCCCCCACTCCACGGTCCCACCCGGAGAATTTATTCTAAGGAAAAAAATCCCAGCAAGTTTGATGCCTGGCGTGAGTCACTGAGGCTGTATTTATAACAGAGAAATCTGGAAACAGCCGGAAGGTCCAACCAAAGGGGCCCGTGGGGGCTGGTGGGACCGCCTTGGGAGAAAATGTCATTAACGTGGAGAATGACAATTGAGGTCATTAGATGGCTCTATGGCAACGCAGAGAAAAGTTTCTGGCATTAAGAGAAAAAAAAAAATCAATCCCCAACATGGTACAATGGCATGATTTTCATGTAAAAATCAAACAACAGGTAACAAGGGCAGGAAGGAGGGACTATGAAAAAATTCTGTTGCCTCCTGACTTTTCCTTCCCAGAGACAGGAAGGAATCTGCGGGCACAGAGAGATCCAGTCCCAAGCAGCCCAGACAAAGCCCAGGATGGTCCTGGGAAGGCGGCGAATGGGTGACAGGGTGGGAAAGTGGCTGGTAAACCAGGGGGAGCGGTGCACACGTGAGGGGCTCCGGCCGAGACGTGCCCACTGCCTGGCTGGTTCTCAGCAGGCCAGAGCGGTCTGAGCAGGCGGTGGGCGCGGCCGGGGTGCAGGACCGAGTGGGATCCTGCTGGGAGGACGCCAGGGCACCTGGGGACAAAGCCACAGCAGGGTTGGCAGAAAAGCAGGGCAGAGCTGGGGGCCTGGGGGGTCCTTGGCCAGGCCCCCTCGGGAGCCAGGAATGTGGCATGAAAAGATGACAATCAATGCTCATTCATTTGTTCATTTTGTGGCATTCCAGCCTCCAGAGGGGGGCGGGGACAGGAAAAACTCCCAGGGGGAGTGAGGTGTAAACTAAGACCCGGAAGTAAGTAGTAAAAATAATAGTAAAAATAATAGCAATATGCTAATTATAGCTCCCTCATACAGCACTTAATATTTGCCAGGTCCTGCTTGAAGTGTGTCACGTACATCTACCCCCACGTCCTCAGAACAACCCTGAGAGGTGAGTTCTCTCCTTAACCCCATTCTACAGATGAGGAAGCGGGGATGGGACAGGCAGCCTGACACTCCAGTTCCAGAGCTGGGCTCCGGACCTCCATCCCTGACTGTGGGATTAGCCCGGCGGGGAGGCAGGGAAGCATCCAAGGAAAGGGAATGGCATGGCCCAAGGCCTGGGTTGGGAGAGACGTGGGTTCCCACGGCGTCAGGTGCTTCACAGGCATCGGCTCCCTGAATCTTCCCAACAGTCCTTGAGGCCGGCCTCACTGCACCCATTTTACAGATGAGTAGGTGGCGGCTCAGAGAAGTGTCCTCACTTGCCCAAGGCCATGTGGGGAGTTAGTGGCTGGGCCAAGATGAGAGAAGCGAGGCTCCCTGGCTGGAGGGTCAGCACAGCCCTGGGCTGGCTGGGGGCTGTGTTGGGGTAGGAGCTGGAGTGGCAGCACTGGGCCAGGAGTCCGGAGACCCGGGTTCCTGCCCTGGCCCTGTCACTCACTGTGACTCTGGGCCAGTCCCCTTTTCTGGCTGAGGTGCTGAGGGCCCTTCTCTCCCCTGTAAAGGGAGAGGGACAAAAGCAGAGGGGTTCAGCTCAGACACCACCCACCCCTGACTGGCAGGGCTGCTGGAGGGTGTCTGGTGTCTGATGCCCTCTCCAAGCTCAGTGGGAGTGCAGCAATCGCTTAGCTATGCCTGCCACAGGTGCAGGAGGGGCAGGTGGGAGCTGTGTCCTAGATATTTACCACCCAGAACTGACTGATCCCTGAGTTTCATGATCCACGGATCCACCAGCAACCTTCTTGGTCTCCTTACCCTTGGCTACTTGACAGGTTCCAAGAATGGAGTGGATTCTGTCTCATAAGCTCATCCTCAGAAAGCAGCAGGACAAGGGTCTCCTGGGGAGTCCCTCAAATCAAACGGGGGGAGTTGTTTCAACAGGAAGGAGCCACTGAGATGGAAAGACAGGGTCCTCCAGCTTATTGTCCCTAAGGCTGTGCTCCCTTAGGCAAGTCACCGACCGTCCTCGTCAGGTACACAGCCGTTATTCATGTCCCACGGACACCCCAACCCCAGGCTGGGTGAGACGGTGCCCAGGCGTGATGCCAAGGGGAGGAGCTTGGGACTCACCGCTCAGGTGGTATTCTGCCACATCCACGGCCATGGCGTCCCCTGCAGCGGCTGTGGGTGGAAGGGAAAAGGGAGTCAGTGGAGAGGCTCCGTGGCAGCCATGGATCCTTCCTACTCACCGTGGATGGTAAGCAACCCCAACCCTATACCCTAGCCTTCCCAGAGTTCACACTCAGTGGGTAAGGGAGCCTGGCCACTTGTAGGTTTTTTTTTTTATTGGCATTTTTAAAAATGGCATTTAAATCTCTTTTCAAGCACTCTAAGACCGCATTTCTGGTGCCAGATAAAATACAGGACTTCCAGTTGCATCTGAATTTCAGATTATTTTTTAGTATAAGTATGTCCCAAATATTGCCTGGGATATACTTATACTAGAAAATGCATTTGCTGTTTATCTGAAATTTGAATGTAACTAGATGTCTTCTAAACCTGGCAACCTTCCCTCTTTTCCATCCTAGGCTTCACTTCAAATGCTTCGGTTTAAAACGGAATGGAAAGGTCGCGTTTCTGCGATATTCTATCATCAGTCCTTTCACCACCTCCACTCTCTACTCCCAGGCTTTATTAACCACTGAGCTGTGACCAAGCTGTTCTAGAAGGTCTGGAAGCTCATACAAGCCATTACTTACATACAGGTGACTGCTCATTATTTTACGATTATTGTTGCTAAGAAGTAAATCAGCCCCAAGGACATGTCCTCCATGCAGGGATGACGGGGTGAGAAGGGGGAAAGTGGGACGAGCAGGGCCAACTCACTCAAGGGGTGCAGGGCAGGTGAGGCAAGGTGAGAGGGTGTAGGAACCGCCAAGTGCTTGCCTGGCCCAAGGGCAGCTGCTCCTCTTTTAAAGGAAAGCCAGATACCTGTTTTTCTCTGGCCCATGTCTTGATTTTTATATGTTGCAACCAATTCACCGAAAGGGCTCTTTGGGCTGTTGCTTGCCAGTTAGCAACTTCTGAAGCATTCTGTAGCCTTTCTTTGGGATTGGGGTCGAGTCAGAGGGTAAAGCTGGGACACTTGGCATTTTCAGGAATTCTGCGCTTCTCCTGTATCTGTGGCTTTGGAGCCAAGAAAGTGGGGTGCCTTGGCCCAGAGAGGGTTATCCAGCACACATGGGGGTGCTGTAAGTCGCCAGCGCAGGGGCCCTCGAGAAGCAGGGCAGAGAAGGTCCCGGAGCAAAGGGGGGCTCCTTGCTCCCAGCTCTCTCAAGGATGCCCCCCACCCCCCGCCCCCGATGAGATGCGGGTTGTCATGGTGACCGGAAGGCGGTGCTAAACCAGGAAGGGCTTCCCGGGTCCTGAGTAGAGCGGAAGCTCATTCCTGTGGCCCGGGCTCCAGATAATAATAGCTTTAGCTAACCTTGCTAAATTTTGCTAACTCCTTACCTGCCAAGCAAGGCTCTAAGCACTTTGCATATAATCACCTCATCTAATCCTCATAACTACCCCTGGAGGTAGGTGCTAACACCCTCTCTGGTTTGCAGCGTCCTGAGGCCTGTGGTGAAGTAGTCTGCCCCAGGACACAGCTGATAGCAGGTGCCAGGGGGACTCTAACCCACACCCCCCCCCATGGCTCCTTACGGGTGGGCCTGTGGGCCCAAGGTGGCCCTGGCTCCTGGACCCCAGATACACGTGTTGACCTGAACGCACACGCCCCAGCCTGCCTCGGCCTCCCTGGGGATCCGATAAACAAAGTCGCAGCTTTTTTCCCTGCTCCCCTGGAGCTGGCTGACTTAGCAGGAGCCAGGCCAGGTTGGACAGCCAGTGGCATTAGCACGCTAATGGGCCAGGATGGAACCCCAACTTTCCAAGGCTGGCCCGGCTCAGACCCCAGACTCCCACCTGGCGCCCCTGCCCTGTTCTAGGGCTGTGATGGTGAAGGTGTGAGTAACCAATAAGTACACCCCAGCCAGAAGTTCCAGGTGTGGTGGCCCGTGAAGGGTCAGAAGCCAGAGCGCATCTGTCAGGGTGGGTGGGTGGGACTGGGAGCAGATGTCAGAGGTGAAGGAAAGGGTGGGGGGCACAGGGCAGCCCAAGCACAGGGTTTAGAGACAGAGGCCCCCAGCTCTGAAACCCAGATCTGTCCCCATCATTAACCCAAGTGACCTTGGACATTTTTCTTAGTCTCTCTGAGCCTCAGTTGTCCCAGCTATAAAATGGGGTTCATGGCTGCCCAGGGTGGGGGGTGAGTGTGGTCAGGCTTGGCAAACATCAGCTGCTGTGGTTACGGCCTGGTGATGGGCCACACAGGCCCCCTAAACTGTAGACTGGGCAGTGACGTTGTATGGGGAGCACTGCTGACCTGCAGATGTGGGTTGCTTTTATTTTTTTTTATTTTTTACCTTAAATTAAAGTGAGTTGCCAACATTTAAAAACTGGGAAATTTCCCATTAAAAGATTTCTGGCTTTCCCTGAAAAGTTGGAAGACCTGCGGACACTGGGTCTGCATTTCCCTGGTAGCAAAAGCCTGAGCTGGAGCTGGGCAGGCTCCACCCCTCAGGACCTGACATTACCTCCCGGGTTCAGACCCTCCATTCACTTCCCACACCTGCAGACCCTGGAGGCATCTGCATTCAAGAGCCTGGCAACAGGCCTTCCAATGAGCCCCCGGGGAGGTTCAGAGAGGTTAAGTGACTTGCCCAAAGTCACACAGTCAGTCCAAAGCCACACCACCTGGTCCAGCCCCCAAGCCACTTCCCCTACGGGGCAAATCCTGTTATTATCCCCACTCCACAGAGGAGAAGGTGAGGCTCAGAGAAGGGCAGTGAATCTGCCCAAGGCCACCCAACGAAGGAGCAGGGAGCTAAGGCTGGGCTGGATCTGGGACTGCAACAAGCGCCCTCACGGACTTTGAGAGCCCCTGACTCCAGCTTACCGCCACCGCCGCCCTGGCACGCTCCACCGCAACCTGGAGGTCCGCCAGGCAGAGGGGCCGGAGCTGGGAGCAGGATGCTGACCAGGCACGTGGGAGGCTGGGGGAGCCTCCCGTCACCGGGCTTCTGACACAGGAAATGGAGCCCAGCAGGGGGGCCCGGGAGGGAGGGGGGCCGGGGCTGCTCCAGACCTGCCTCTGAGCTCCCCAGCCGCCCACCCCCTCCCCCCAACCACAACCCATTTGTGCTGCCCCCCAGCCCCCAAACTCTAGGCTGCATGGGGCTGGCTCACTAAACTCTAGGTTCAAGTTTGGCTTAACCATACCTGCCGAGCAGGGCTGCTGTACGAATCAGACGTAACACTTCTAAACGCTTAGCACCTGCAGGGGATATAATGGGTGCATGATATAAGGCCAATGATCAAGGGGCCGCGTGGATCCCCATTTCACAGACAAGGGTGCAGGGTCCGGGGAGGGGGGGGCCAGGATACGGGTTCTTGGCCACCACTCAGCCTCCAGCTTCCTAACCAGGCCTTGCTGAGGGACGGGATGTGGGAAGAAGCCCCTCCCCTCCCCCATGCCCCGGAACCTGCTGGAATCTGACCAAGGTGGAGGCCCCTCCCCCTCCCGGGCTTGTCACGGAAACGGATTTCCAGGAATTTTGTGCCTCTGCTGGGGAAAGGGGTCCAAGTCCCTGCTCCCCCACACCTCGTCCTTACACTCTGTGCCCCTCTTCCCCACATCGCTTCCGGGGCCAGCGAGGGACTGGGTCCCCCTACCCCCACCCTGAGGCCAGCAGGCATGGGAAGCAGCAGGGGTGGCCACAGGGGAGCCCCCAAACCTCCCAGCCTCTTTAGGACCTAAAGGTGTGAAATCGGTTTCAAGTACCTCTCCCCGTTTTCTAAGACAATCACATCTTTCTGCCACCTTCCCCCGCACTCATGGAAACCACAATACAGACCGCCTGGGGGCAGGGTGGGCATCCGTTGTGCACCTACTATGTGCCTGGCACGGAACCAAAGGTTGCCATAGGTTTTCTCAGCAAATCCTCAGCCCTCTCAAGTGGCTACTACTCTTCCCACTGCACAGGTAGGAAAATGGGGTGAAAAAAATGGTGTGCCCATGGTCACCGGAGCTGATCTGTCTGGAAGCCCCACTCACGAGCTGCTTGGGAAAGGTCTCCGATTTCAGAGCGGGGAGGCAGGGGCTGGTTTTGCACCCTGAGCCCTGTCTGAACCGGCTATGTTAGCTTGGGTAGGTTTCCTCTCCTCTCCGGGACTCAGTTTCCCCATTTCTAACAGGAAGGAGGACTCTGAAGCCCTTTCCAGCAATGCTGCCCCTGCTGCTCTCCAAACCTGCCATCCTCTGACTAAGGGGGAGTGTGACCTTCCAGGTGCAGGTGTCCCAGGCTCTTAGGGTGGGGGTGGCCTCAGTGACAGAGGGACGGGCTAAGGGGGTGCACACAGTCCCTCCTCTGGTTCCCTGGAAGACACTGTCACCAGGATGACGGGCTCAGGCTCCTTCAACCACCAGCCCCCCATCTGGCTTCCCATGTTCAGCCCCGCCCCCCACCTTCAGGAGGAGAGGCCAGAGCCCCCACCCAGGCCAGGCCAGTGACACTGGAGCCTAAGGGTCTTCTCTGGCTCCTCACATAGCCTGGGACCTCCTAGGCATGGAGTGCGACGCGCCCCTCACAACTGACGCTGTTCCCGCAGAGCCAGAGCCCCTGCCTGGGGATCCCCAGCGTATAAGGGGTCCACAGTGTGTGCGTGTGTGTGGGTGGGGGCTGACCATGGAGCCCGGAGGAGGTGCGAGGCAGGGGCAGGGGCAGTGGGGAGAGTCAGGGCGCCGAGTGTGAAAGTGAGGGGCATGTGTGCAGCGCGGGCACAGGGGAGGCAGGTAAATGGCGGGGTGAGCCGCGTGTGTGCCCACGCGGGGCGGGAGCGCGGGGCGCGAAGCGATGCGCAGTGCGCGGTGTGTCGGCGCGGGGTAAAGGCGCCCGGCTGCGCTGTGCCCGGCGTGCGGGTGCAAGCGCGGCGCGCGGAGGACGCGAGGTCCGGGGCGCGGGGAGGGGGCCAGCGTGCGCCCGCGCGAGGGGCGCGTGTCCCGGCGGTGCCCTGGGGGCGGCCGGGCGGGTACTCACCCCGGCTCCGCGGAGGGGCTGCGGCTCCTGCTCCGGCCCCGGCTTCGGCCCCGGCTCTGGGCTCCGGACACGGGCCCCCTCGTAGCGCGCACGCACCGGTGCCAGGACCGGCCGCGGCCGGCAACGCCACCCCTGCAGTGCCCCCGGGCGCCCGCCTCGGAGCAGCGCGGCGCGGGCCCGGGGCTCGGCCGGGCCGGGGCGGCGGACGGGAGCTGCGCCGCAGTCCGGGCACGCTCCCAGGAGCCCGCCGCGCGCTCCCTCGCGCTCGCCCGCCGGCCCGCCCGCTCCCTCTTTAATTTAAAGTGACAACCCCGAGCGCTCCCTCCGCTCCCGGGAGCGGCGCGGCACTTCCGGGGTCTCGGCCGAGGATCCCAAGCGCGCTCCCGGGCCCGGGCCCACCCCCTCACTCCCAGGGCCGGGGACAAGGGCTCGGTGGGGTGAGGTGGGGTGAGGTGAGGTGAGATGAGATGCGCTCACCTGGGGCTCCGAGAGGGAAGCCAAGCACCGGGACGCAGGGTCAGAAGGCTTGGGTTCTACCCCCAGCCTGGTGCAGCCCGGTGTCGTGACACCGGCTGGTCCACTTCCCTTTCTGGGCCTCAGTTTCTTTATCTGTAAAACGGGGTGTGGGGGGGATACTACGCCTCTCCCAGGAGTCAGTGAGAAAACAGACCTAAAGGCCAAGTAGCAGGAAATGCTCCCCTTCTCTGAATGGGAGATCACCCCCTCCCACCGAGACTGAGCAGTTCGCGGGGCTAGAGTCAAGCTGGTTCTTTGCAACATCATCTCATCTGACGGCCCCATGGGCTCGTGATCTCCCCATATTTTAAGGAGGCAGTGGGCTCAGAGAGGCCAAGTGACCTGCCCAAGGTCACAGAGCTAAAGGTCAGAGCCAGGCCTTGAACCCAGGTCTGTGTGACTTCAAAACACATGCCCTCAACCACTAAGGGGTCTGGGCTTTCTCTCCCAAAGGAATGAATGAATCATTGAGGAGATGTTTGTGACGCCCCCGCAGGGTACTGGGCATAGTGCCAGGTGTGGGCGATCTTCCGGGAACAGGGGGCAGGTCCCTCCCTGCCCGCGCAGTCTGGCACGCACCAGGAGGGGCTCGGGGGGGGGAGGTGACGTGCCGTGGGCTCAGTAACCAGGAGAGCAGGCTGGGTGGGCACCTGGGGAGCTCTCACAAGGGTCTGGTGTGAGGACCTGAGATGGGGTGTGAGTGTGCAGAGGCGGCAGTGGTTCCTGGGTGGTTTTATGTGTGGACCTTCCCAGTAGCAGCTGCCTCTGGGCTGACCCTGCTGGAGGGGGGCATCCTTGGTCTGGAAGGCAGGACCCCCGGCAGCCAAGGGAAGGGAGGGCCGCAGCTTCCCCCTCGTCCAGGGGGTTGCCCTTGTTTTCATTTCATTTCCTAGTTCTGGAGAAAGGAGAGAGAGCAGGCACTGATGATGCCCTTTGGCCGGCGGGGAGCTGGATGCTGGGAAGGGGCTTTCACGGCCATTACCCCATTTAACTTAATCCTCACCATCACCTGCGGCTTTGATGTGACTGAACCCATTTTCCACGGTAGGACACCGAGGTCTGAGTAAGAGAGGGATCCCGTTTAGGAGAGAGTTGGGAGTTAGACATCCCATCACCAGATAAAAGGGTAGGCTCGGGCGAGGGCTCCTATTGGAGCAACAAAAAGGGAAAGTTGGGGTTAGTCCAATTCCAGTGTCAGCTGCGGGGCAGACGCAGGAAGGGGGAGCAGGTTTGAGGTGAGATCTTGTCAATTTCCTGTTTAAATCCCTTCGGTGACCAGAAAAGCGAGCATATGTGCGCTAAAGGGCAGGGACTAGCGTGTTTACAGGAGCCCCAAACTGGAAACCCCAAATGCCCTCCGACAGTGGGATGTGAGGTGCATCCCGGACAGTGCAAAGGGGGGCTCCCGGCAGACAGGAGGGGAGCCTGCAACCTCCTGAGACAAGGGGGGGCCTCGACCCACAGCTGAGCAAAGAAGCCAACATTCAAGGACACACGCTGTGTGGCAATTCTGCCAAGTTCCAAAACCAACAAACTACCCTCTGCTGTTAGAAGCAGGATGGTGATTACTGTGGGCTGGGGTGACTTGACGGGGTCTGGGGTGGGATTCTGGGGTGCTGGCCACATTCTCGTTTTCATCTCAGCACTGGTCTCTGGGTGTTTTCACTTTGTGAAAAATCCTGGCCCTGCAAATTTATGATTTGTGTCGTATACTTATGATTTGTATCCTTTTCGGCACATGCGATTTGCTTCATGACAATTTACAAAAACAGAGACCCCTCGTGTGACTGCCCGTGGCCTTGGGAATGGGAGCCAAACTCCTCTGCCAGCCCACAGCCCCCGCGTGACGCGGCCCTGCTGGTTTCTCTGACCCGTGCCTCCACCCCCCCTCCTCCACCAGGCTCCCCCCCTTTGGCCTTCTGGCACTTTCCTGATACCTGCCAAGCCATTTTCCGCCTCAGGGCCTCCTCCTCTGCTGGAAAGCGCTCTTGCTGCTGTAAGATGGATTCCTCCATCCTCTGCACGTCACCCTACAGATGTCACCTCCTCAGGGAGGCCCTCCTGGCTACCCTGCCTGGAGAGCCCCCTCCCCACTAACCTCTCCTGCAGCACGCCATTGATTTCCTTCCAGGCACTAGCCGTAGTCTGCAATTATTTTATGTATGTATTTGCTTGGAGTTCATCTTCTGCGTCCCCTCTTCTAACACTGCGTGACAGCACTGAGTCATCACCCCAACCCCAGGGAGATACTATTCTCAGCCCCATTGTTCAGTTGAGGAAGTCGGGGCTCAGAGATGTTATGTAACTTACTTGTAGTCACACAGTTGGGAAGTAGCGGAGACAAGATTTGAACCCAGGCAGCTGGGCTCCAGAGACCCAGCTCTTAACTCTACACTTGGACAGTCTTTGCCCGTCATCTTTCTTGTGGTATACCTGGCACACAGTAGGCACTCAGTGAATGTTTGTTGAATGAATAAACGAGTGACCACGGTGCTAGTGGGTGCTGAGGGGAGGTGTCTGGGCCGATGGCGGAAGGAGGCTGCGAGACAGCTGCAAGCACCTGGGAGCTGGGGTCAAGCCCACCCGCAGCCTCCCCTGCAGACCCTGCCAGGCACCGAGGCTGCTCCCAGAGGGGGCCCTGCCTCAGGGGTCCACACCCTGCCTGGGGTCCCAGGCTGTGGTGTGTTCCCAAGGGGGTGACATGACTCATCTGCCTCGGAAGGTCCCAAGTGCCTTGAATCAGGTGGTGGCTGCAGGACTGATCAGCAAAGCCCCCAGCCCTGGGTTGTCACACCCCTGAGCCTGCCCGTGCAGTCCAGGCACCAGGTGCTGGCGCTGGCTGCCTCGCTGCGTCCCGGCCCTCTTCTTCACCAGCCTGTCCTGGTGGTGATGTCCGTGGTTCTGTCCATCTACCCCAAGTAGGCCCACCTGCACCTTCTCCCAGCAACTCCATCTTCATTGGCTTCTGAGACAGCGAGAAAGAGGGAGGACACCTTCCGGAAGGCAGGGCCTTGGGGTGTGGCCCAAGGGACACTCCATGCCAGCCCCGCAGGGACGGGTGGGTGTGGGGTCAGCCCCATGTACAGATAAAGAAATAAGACCCAGGAACAGGGAGCTCCAGAGACAGGATGGGAACATGAACCCCAAGGCCACAGCTTGGGCCAGGGGCTCTCCACTTCCCAGGCCCTGGGCACTGGCCTCTGTCTGCTGTGTGTCTGCTCCCTACCACCCAACTCTTTCATTTTTAGAGAGGCCCAGCCTGACATGAGCTCTGGGGTCAGACAGACGTGGGCTTGAATTCCCTTTCGGGGCAGGTGGCTTCCCTTCTCTGAGCTCCATGCCCTCTACCTGAAGCAGGGAGAAGGCCGTCCTCAGTCCCCATCTCATTAGGCCGGAGGAAGGCTAGACGAGCTAGTGACTGGCACATGGTGAAGCCCTTGGCCAATGGGAGCTGCTGCTGTTCCCCTGCCCCCCATTTCAGTTTATCATTTCTCCAGCCGCCCCCTCCATATTTTCTTTGAAGTAATCGTAGTAACAGAACTAGCATTTTATAGCATTCGAGAGCATGCAAAGCATTTTCTCGGCCCTCACCTTACACAATCCTTACAGCAGCTGGTGATGCTGGGGTCACACGTTCCCAGTTTATGGAAGGGGGTGGGACGATAGCCTGGACAGACGACTTCCCAGAGCTCCCACAGGCAGATCTGGAAGGTTCCTCTGGGGCAGTTCTGGCATCCGAGCACCTGCTCTGGGGGGAGTCGGAAAAGGTCAGCAAGAAAGGAGACCCCGACAGGAGCAGGGAAAGGGGCAGGGGAGTTATAGGGCTCCCTGCCCAAGTCCCCCAATTGGCTGGTTGGTTTGTTCCCCAAATGTTCTCCTTTACTTTCTGCCATACTCCGAGGCAGATGAGGAAACTGAGGCTCGGAGAGGAGTTAGCAGCTGTGAGTTAGAGGGTGGTGCCCTTTGTCCCCCCTATCCCCAGTGCCCAGGCCCTGCAGGGTGCCTGGTACTCCCCAAGCCCCCTTTCCCAGGCCAGCTGCTCCTGGCAGGGCCTCAGGCTTCCGGACCTGCTCTTGGCCTGGCTGCTAGTCTTGGCCTGGCTCTTTGCTCCTTCCACTGCACTTTCCGCTGCCTCTCCAACCTCAACCAGGTGTGTGAGGGTGATCAGGGGGCTCCTTGGGGACCTGAGGCTGGGCAGGGTGCTGGGAGACCCCCTCAGCCCTGTGCCTGCTCAGAATTGTGCAGGCCAACCTGGGGCAGGACTACTTAAGCCATCAGCCACCAGGGCCCCTGGGGATGGTAGCGGCAATGGTGGGGAATGCCCAGGGTAGGGGGGAGAGGGGGTGGGCAGAGAGAGCAGAGGGGATGAGCGCTACCCAGCTAGGAGAGAGGACCAGGCATCGCTGTGGGAGGGTCAGATCTTAAAACCTCGCAGCTGATTTGGTGGTTTTCAAACCTTATTTATACCCCAGAAGCCTTTCTTTTTTCACTCTCTGAAAAAGATCAAAGGGTTCTGTTTGAAGCCAGGCAGAGGTTCCCACTCCCCCCTACTCTGGGAAACACAGTTTGAGGGCAAATCCACTGAGTTCTGTTTTGTTGGGGTGCTTAGGGTAGTAGGCAGAATAATGCCCCCACACCCCCAAAAGATGTCCACATCTGTGCTGCTTTGGATGTACTATGTCCCCTGAAATGCCATGTTCTTTAATGAAATATTGTGGGGGCAGACATACTAGTGTTGATTAGGTTGGAACCTTTTGATTGAGTGTTTCCATGGAGATGTGATGCAATCAACTGTGGGTGAGAACTTTGATTGGATAATTTCCATGGAGGTGTTACCCCACCCATTCAGGGTGGGTCTTAAGTGAATCACTGGAGTCCTAAAAAAGAGTTCAGAGACAGAAGGAACTCAGTGCTGCAGCCAAGAGAGTCATTTTGGAGACGGCCATTGAAAGTAGATTTTCCTAGTTCAGAGTTTGCCTGCAAGAGAACACCCCCAGATGCCTAGAGAGAAATGTCCTGGGAGAAAGCCATTTTGAAACACAACCTAGGAGCAAAGGAAGAAGACACCAGCCACGTGCCTTCCCAGATAACAGAGGTGTTCCAGACGCCATTGGCCATTCTCCCGTGAAGGTACTCTGTTGTTGATGCCTTAGCTTGCACATTTTTATGACCTTAAGATTGTAACTTTGTATCCAAAGAAAACCCCTTTATAAAAGCCAATCCATTTCTGGTGTTTTGCAAAACGGCAGCATTAGCAAACCGGAACAACATCCTTACCCCCAGAACTGCAAATCTATCACCCTACAGGTAAAAGGGACCTTGCAGATGTGAGGAAGTGAAGGACCTCAAGCTGGGAGATGGTCCTGGGTGACCCTGGTGGGCCCTAGATGCAATCACAAGGGTCCTTGGAAGAGGGGGGCAGGAGGGTCATAGTCGGAGAGGAGGCGGGGGACAAAAGGCTGGGTGATGCGGGGCCATGAGCTGAGGAATGCAGGCAGCCTTGAGAAGCCAGGACAGGCCAGGGAAGGGATTGTCCCCTCGAGCTTCCAGAAGGAACCAGCCCTCCCACACCTTGATTTTGGCAGTAAGACTCATCTTAGACTCCCAGCCTCCAGAGCTGAAAGAATACATTTGTGTGGTTTTGAGCCACCAAATCCATGGCGATTTGTTACAGCAGCAATAGGAAGTGAAGACACCCAGGGTCCCTGGTGACCCAGCTTTGGAAAGGCCAGCAGCAGGGGTGGGGCATGAGGGATAAGGACGTTGCCCCCCACCCCTGCAAGGGGTTCTGGGAAGGGGAGGGACTGGCTGGAGTGTGGCCCGTCCCCAGGCTTCTGCCTCCTCCCCTGCCCCCTCCCCACCCTCACTGGGCACAGGGGCTCCAGGCCCAGCCGCCTTCTTCCATCCACCCTCTTCATTGGCTGACAGATCTTGAAGATCCTGTACCAGGAGACTAAACCCTCACTCGCCGGTGACTCTACTGCTTTGCCATTCTGGGGTCATCACTTAGTGTAGCAGGCGCCCTGGCCTGGGGGTCTGAACACGGCCCCCCACCTTCTCCTCTGGCTGCTTCTGACCCATGGCCAGTGAAGTTCAGAGCCAGCCAAGGGGCTCTCCATACCCCAAAAGATAGAGGTAATCCCAAAGGAGGCAGGCCGGGCCCTGCCCTCATGGGGCTTACACTCTAGCGGGGAAGACAGGACCTAAGCAAGCCAAGACAATGCTTCCAGACTTGGAAAAGTTTCAGGAAGAGAATGAAGCAGGGCAGCAGGATGGAGAGTGACTAGGTTTGAGGAAGGCTTCCAAGGAGGAAACATCTGAGCTCGATCTAACGTGATGGGACTCTGGGCCGTTCCAGGGAGAGGGAACAGTGGGGCCTTGGGGTCTCAGAGCTGCAGAGAACCCAGGGGTTCCGTGAGCTGATAGAAGGCCAAGGGGACTTTGGGGGATGGGGATGAGTCTGAGGGGTGCACAGGGGCAAGACCCGGCAGTGATGGCAGCAGGGGCCACCATGATCTGATGTTGACTCCCGTGACGTCTCTCTGGCTACTCTGTGGACAGGGACTGCTGAGGGGCAGGAGTTAGGAAGCTACCGCAGGATCCCAGCAGAGAAGACGGTGGCCTGGAACAGAGTTTCATCAGGGAAGGGAGTGGGCAGATTTGGGATCTATCTTGGGGACACAGCAATGGATGGGGGCGAGCGGGTCCTGTCGTCCCTGTGAAGCTTGACTGGAAGCTTGTACGCTGGGAATGTGGCTCCGGAACAAGCCTGCCTTTGGGAGGTTTTGGGATCCTCTTTATGGGACATTATAAGCTACTTGGAGACTGTCGACACATATAAACGAACACCAGCTGAAAAACCATTTACATCTCTCCAGAAGCCTCTTTTGAAAACATCAAACAGATGTGTTCATAATGCCCGGAAAAAACTCTTTTTCCCCCCATCTACTCTCGCCCATGTCTGACATTTCCCAAAGCTCTGTACACCCCAGCTTCCAGTGCCTTCCCAAGCTGTATGTGCGAGCTTTCTCACCCACCCCCTGGCCTCATCCTTCATCTTTTGGTTTATGATATTTTTCTCTAGCAATGCACTCTCCAGCTTTTGCAGTGAAAATCCAGCCAGGTCTCTGATTTATCCACCATCCCACCCCACCTTCAGTGCTCCAGAGCTGCACAGCAAAGGCCAAGTCCCCTCAGGGAGGAAGGACAGGCTATGGACACACAGTCACATTTTTTCCAGCCACGTACATGGAGGAGCTTCATAAAGATCAAACACTAGAGAGGGAACAGGGTTGTCACAGTAAAAGCCACAACAACCGGGTCTGTCAGGCCCGTTTCAGACCCTCTTTGTGTTCTTACCTCATTTAATCCTGGGAGGTTGGTGCTGTTGCTAACCCCCTTTGCTGACGAGGACCCCGAGACCAAGAGAGCTGAAATCCCCGGGCCTGGCCAGGTGGAGCCCATGAGCCCTGGCTCTGAGTTCTGAGCTCTTTCTCTCCCTTAACTTCCCTTTGCGCCCAGTTAGGGCTGCCACGATGCCGTGACCCGAGGGCACCCACGCTGCCTGATCCCACTCACCTCCTCCTTCCACGCCAGGCTGAGGATGTGGCCCCCAAATAGCTGTCACCAACACAGCTCCTGGGAGAGTTTCCCACTGGGGTGCAGGGAGTGTGCAGGGAGGCTGGGACCCAGAAGGGCAAGTTTTGATGGGAGAAGGCTGGGGAAGGCCTGGAGATGCCAAGGCTGCCGGGGACAGCGGGGACACGTTCTCGCAGTGCTGGCCTCGGCCTCCCCGCTCTCCCTTTGCCCCACCCCCACCAGGGACTCCGGGTCTCTGCCCCACAAGCCACCTGGACGGGCTGCTTCACCTGTCACTAAGCTGCCAGTGGCGTTAGGGCACAGGATGTTCCAAGAGGGAGCTGCACCTAAATCCGCCAGTTTTCCTGTGCCAGACAAGTCCTGAACCCCAAGGCATCAGCCTCTTTAAGATCAACAACCAGATGCAGCCCCCTTCCCCATACTGTTGACACCCCCTTTCAATATGAACAAGTTAGGGTGCTCACTGCCTAGACACCCCTGAAGATGGAGAAAGCGATTCAATGAGAGGAAAGGGGTGGTGACAGATAAGACAGGATTTAACAAAAGATTATTGAACACTGAATCTTTATATAAATATACATTTTTTTAGATGCCAGGGTATTAGAATAGCTAGAAGGAAATAACTGAAATGGTGGAACTGTAGCCCATAGCATTCTTTGTAATTTGCTCTATAGCTACTTATCAAATTGCACTTTGAAAGTTATTACCTTTCTGTATGTAGCTTATATTTCACAATAAGGAAAGAACTGAAACTGTGGAACTGTGACCCATAACATTCTTTGAAATTACCTAAAAAACTGCTTGTTAAATTGTACTTTGAAAGTCATCATCTTTCTGTATATATGTTATATTTTACAGTAAGGAAATAACTGAAATGTGGAACTGTAACCCATAGCATTCTTTGAAATTTGTTCTCTAACTGCTTGTTGGATCGTACTTTGAAAAGTGATCACTTTTCTATATATATGTTAAATGTCACAATAAAAAATGTATTAAAGAAAGAAGAAGAAGGAGCTGCAGCTCTGGATGTGGGGCAAGGGGCCCTGTCCCAGCCCGCCAGTGCCTGCCCAAGACGGCCTGCCTGCCAGCCCCTTCTCCCCTGCTGAGGAGAGCTGGGTGCCGATCCCCCTGCCCCTGGGGCTCCGAGGCCCAGCGCTGGTGTCCGCTGGGCTCTGTCTCTCGGGGCTTTCTCCATCCTGTTTGCTGCTTGCGAGATGGTCCCTTCTCTGGGTCTCCTACATCTCGGCAGTCCCAGCTCCCAGACTGTGTCGGGGTGGGGGCTGTGAGGGCCCCTGCTGCCTGTGGAGGGCCAGGCAGGCGCTTGACCAGGTCCGTGGGCCAGAGAAAGCCTGTCTGGGCACCATCTGTGCCCTCAGACGCCCATGCCAAGCTTCTTTGCTGCCTCCATTTGAGGCAAACAGCCCTGAAGTCCAGCCCTCCACCCACCCCTCCCCTCCTGCAGTCCCTCAGCTGTATTCCCCAACCTGGGTCTCACCCACAAGGCCCCCAGCTCCTGCTGGGCCCCAGTTGCTGGCTGCCAGGCCGGGCTCACGGCCAGGGGACAGGAGCCCCTTCCCCAGCCCAGTCTAGGGGGTCATCAGCCCTGGTGTCCATGGGGCCCTCGCCTGTGGTCCTTCCCCCATTCCATCCACCCCACCCCCAAACTTTCCCACAGGCATCGGCTTGGTTCACAGTCATCGAGTTTAGTCAATTAACAAGACTTCCGTCTCTTCCAAAAATCACATTTTAAGGGGATGCAGAGGTGAAGGAGACCCCATCCTTGACCCCTGAAGGTCCCCAAGGCCCGTGGGATGCTGTAGGGAGTTGAATTATGTCCCCCCAAAAGACAGGCCCAAGCCCTAAGCCCTGGTCTGTGTGAATGTGAGCTTATTTGGAAAAAGGGTCTTTGCAGATGTCATTGAGTTAAAGATCTTGAAAAGAAATCATCCTGGATTTAGGGACTAGTGTCTTTATGGGGGAAAGGAGAGGGGGAGGGCAGGCACTTAGGGAACGGGCCAAGACTGGTGTTATGAAGGCAGCTTGGGACTGCCGTAAGATGGTACTGCAATGGAGCAGCTTAAAACAACAGAATCTCATTCTCTCGCAGTCCCGGAGGCCCGAAGTCCAAATCGAGGTGGCGGCCAGGCCGTGCTCCCTCTGAAACCTGTCAGGGAGAAGACTTCCCAGCCTCTTTTAGCTTCTGGAGGTTGCCAGGCGCTCCTGGGCCACAGCCGCAGCTCTTCAGTCTCTGCCTTCCTCGCCACGTGACCCTCTCCCCTGGGTGTCTGTCTGATTCTGTCCACATTTCCTTCTCCTTATAAGGACACTGGTCATACTGGCCACTCTAATCCAGTTTGGCCTCATCTTAACTCATCACATCTTCAAAGGCCCTATTTCCAAATATGGTCTCATGCACAGGACTGGATTTTAGGACTTGAACATGCTTTTCGAGGGACACCATTCAAACCCAATTCAACCCCAATGAGCCCCAAGCCAAGGCCTGCCCAGGGTTGCCAGCAGCCAAGCATAAACTAGGAGAGGCACGAATGGATCCCTTCTCAGAGGTGACCAACCCTGCCAACACCTCGATTTTGAACTCCTGACCCCCAGAACTGTGAGGCAAAGTTCTGTTGTTCCAAGCCATCAAATATATGGTCATTTGTTAAAGCAATCCTAGGAAACTGAGGCAGATGGCACAAACCCACCCTGTGGCGGGGCACGGAGCGGGGGTCCCATGGGATAGTGGGGATGGACAGTCCCTCATCGGGGGTCAGTGAGGATATCTCAGCCAAGGTCATGCTTGACACGGCCTGTGACCCCACCAGAAAGACGCAGGGAGAGGGAAGGACCCCACCGACAAGGGCCCGAGGCGGGAACATTTGGTGTGTTCAGCGTCCAGCTAAGCAGCTGCTGGGGCCCCAGCCCAGGGCCAGGAGGGCGAAAGGGA
The DNA here is from genome assembly GCF_015220235.1 of Choloepus didactylus. Classification (NCBI taxonomy): domain Eukaryota; kingdom Metazoa; phylum Chordata; class Mammalia; order Pilosa; family Megalonychidae; genus Choloepus; species Choloepus didactylus. The sequence continues at coordinate 8,167,240 of NC_051312.1, forward strand.
GGGGCCCGAGGGCTGAGGGCCCTGCCTGCCAGGGTTAGGGGTCAGGACAAGGAGGAGCGAGGCAGGAGACTTGGCTGCCGTGGGTGAAGCCCATCCTGGAAGGAAAAGCCCAAGGCCCCCAGGGATATTCAGCTCCAGACCAACAAGGTCAGTGTATGGGTTCAAAAGATATGTCGAAGCCCTAAGCCCCCTATCTCAGAATGGAAGTTGGGGTCATCGCAGGTGGAATCGGCTAGATTGAGATGAGGTCACACTGGAGGAGGGTGGACCCTTTTTAGGGGTGTCCTTTTAAGAACAGAAGAGGCAGGCACAGAGAAGAAGCCCATGTGATGATGACGATGGAGGCAGAGACTGCAGTGATGCATCTACAAGCCGACTTCCAGCCTCCAGGGCTGTGAGACGATAAATGTCTGATGTTTTAAGCCACTCCCTTGTGATGCTTTCTTACGGCAGCCCTAGGACACTCAGGCCCCCCTGGATTGGTCATAGAGTGGGAGACATCGCTCCCTCAGTCTGAGAGGGGAGGACTTCAGGGAGGGCTTCCTGGAGGAGGTGACCTCTAAGCCAAGCCCTGAAAGATGCCAGGCAGAGGGGATGGGAGAGGGCATTCTAAGCAGAGGAACCTGGGCAGATCTGAGAAACTGCAGTTTGCTGAGCTGTAAGCTCTGTGAAAGCAGGGACCAGGTCTGAACAGGTCAGCCCCGCGTGTCCAGCACCTGGGAGTTACCCCATAAATCCTCAGGGAGAGGTCAAAATGGAGCAAGATGGGTGGGCACCATGTAGGACCTTGTAGGTTACGGTACTTTGGATTTTATCCTGCGGGCCTGTGGAAAGACCCCTTTCGCTGGGACCAGGAGAGTGGCTTGGGGAGGGGGTGGCCCTAGACTCCTTCCCGTCTGCTCTTGTCCCTGAACCCCAGCCTATGCCCTGCCAGGAGCTGAACCCCATCCCTGACCCAGGCTCCACTCTGAGCCTCTGCCCCTATTCAGTCCTGCCATAGGGGCAACAAGAAGCTGGGACTCCCTCTGCTCGGGGGACCCCGTTTTGCAGTTGGTTGCCTTAAGGCTCCCATCTAAGAACCTCAGTTTCCCCATCCTTTTGATCTCCCAGGCTTGCTGTGGGGATCAGTGAGATGGTGTCAGAAATGCAAAGCACCCCACAAATAGAGCCACACGTGCTCATGATGGAAAAATCATGAAACACGGTACACAAAAAGGAAAAAACAAGCATAATTCCCTAAAATTCTACCACCCAAGGGTATCGTCTTAGTGTCTGCTCCAATGCATGTTTGTGACCAATATGAAGTGGGGGGACCCGACCTTTGGGGAAGGTGGGGCACGAGTTCAGGCCTGTCCTTCCAGGTTCAGGCTCTCACATCTTCAGGGCCTGCTGTGCGGAGGAAAAGTTTCATGGGGAGGTAAGTCAAGGAGCAGTTGTTAAGCACCCACTGAGGGCCCTGGCTGGACTGCGAAACAAATCCTCACACCTAACAAGCTGACTGCACAGGTTTGTCACTAGGGGCAGAATTGTGCTGGGCAGACCCTGAGGGATGTGGAATTTCAGAGCTGGGAGGCTTGAGGAGGGGTTCTGGGGCCTCTGTGGCTGGGTTTTCAAAGACAGCCCAGTGCCAGACCCAGGAGCTTGGCAAGGGCCTACCGTGTCCGACACCAGGGGAGAAAGCACTGCCTCCAAAAGAAGGAAAGAGAATTGAAGATAGTATAATGCACAAATATTTTGTCAAGTAGTAAGCTCCACCTCAAAGTAGAGTAATATATAATTCTTTTCTTTTTTTTAATTACTTTATTTATCAAATAAAAAAATATTTCCAAACAAAACAAAGAAAAGCAATGGGAAAAACAAATGTCCTGAAATAACTTCATGCCTTCCAACATGCTCCTACCCTACCAAAAGAAAGTTAATGAAAAGAAAGTTAATTTTCTTATGCAATTCTATTTACTATGAAATGTGGACACATTGTGTGTGATGAAGCTGTGGGATGTGGCTTTCTGGAGAAAAAGGACCTAGAGTCTAGGAAGAGTCTTCAAATGATCCTGACTCCAAAATTCTTTCCCTCCTCCCCCAGATCTGGAATCCCCTTGGCTCAATTTGTTCCAGGTGAAGAGAGAACAAAGTGTGGGCACCATCACCAACAGGGCCCTGCTACAAAAGGGCAAAGAAGATGCCAGAAAAACCACAGGAGTGCAACTCCCCTCCCTGGACCTTGAGCCACAGCTGGAGGAGCCCAGGAGAGGTCTCGGGGCCCCTCGGGTGTGAGCAGGATGCAGGGCAGCCGCAGAGCTCACTTGGAGGTGGTGGTGGGGGGTGCTGGGAAGCTGGCTCGTACAGGGTTAGCGAGTGTGGGGCTGGGCACTGAGCCCAAGGAGGGGGGACACGTGGAGCAGTGGGGCTTGGCACTGCCCACCTCCAGCCATAACATGACGCCCACATCCTGGACACTGACCCCCCTTTTGGTGCCAACCTGTCCTACCCACCCTGCAGGGCCCAGTGCGTCAGAGCTAGAGCCTGGACCTGGACCAGGTCACATGCTCCAGAAGACTTTCCCCTGTCACCGCCTGAGGGAGCCTGGGACACAGTCATCACAGATGCTTCCACGAGGCAGGAATGGATGTGTGATGATTCTTCTCCAGGGTGGTTCCCAGGGCTCAGTTCTTTCTTTTCCTAGTCTGGGATGGGGCAAAATATTTTCTTTGGCAAGCCAGGAACCACAGGTCAGATATTTTTGTGATATTTTCTCACCTGTCACTGCAGCCTCTCCTCTAGCCTTCACCACCCCTCACTTTCTGTTTCAAGCACAATGCCCTTCTCACTCTTCTCCAACACACTGAGCCCTTCCTTTCTTCTGAGCTTGTCCTCATGCAGGCCCCTTTGCCTGGAATGCCCTCTATCTGCTTCTTTCTGTGTAAACTCCTATTCATCCTTCAAAGCCTCTCCTGTGAAGCCTTCCATGGCTGCTCCAGCAAAGTCACTCCCCCTTCTCCCTGAGGGTTCCCGCAGCACCTGGAACCTCTCTCTGGCTTATCATATACAGAGGATGGCCTGGAATTGTTTGTTTCTGTGCCTGCCCCTACTGGATTCTGGACACTTCGAGAGCAGATGCCCTGTCCCCTTCATTTCTCTATCTTTCGGGCCCAGCAAACAGCAGGTGCTTTGTCAAATACTTAGAAAACAAGAACCCACATTTATTAGGCCCTTATGGATCGGGCACAGTTCTCAACGTGCCTTACACATATTGACTCAATTCTCAAAAGCCTCAGTGACACAAAGGTCCCTTTATTATCCCTCACTTCCCACACTCAGGAACCGAGGCATAGTGAGGTTAAGAAATGTGGCTAAGCAGGGACTCTGGCCAGTGACAGAGGTGCGATGCGGATGAATGAATAATGCAAAATAAATAAATAAGCAAAAGAACTGAAAGGAGGAGAAAATCAAATGGAGAGGGGATCTCCTCAGGATCGGGGGAAGCACTCCCTCTCGGAAATAAAGAGAAGCCCTTCAATCCAAATCCAGTCTTTTAATAAAGAAATATAGTCTTCCTTCTCCCCCTTCCCACTCCCTCTCATTACCGCATCCAGCTTGGAACTCTCGGTGTAAAAATAGCAAACCTGAAGGAGTCTGAAGGAAGTGCTTGGCAGTGACTCCACCCAGCCTGTGACCTCTGGAAGTGTGTGGCAGCCGGGTCCCCGCAGCACCTGCAAGCGAGGCCACCAGAGGACTCACTGGGAAGACCCTTAGCCCACAGGCCCAACATGGGCATGGGATCGCCTCAGTCTCCCCTTGGGACAAGGTGCAGTGTCTCCCGGGCCTCCGTCCCAGCCCCTCTGGACCCATCCCCTCCCCACTGCCAGCCTCCAGAGCAGCAGTTCTGGAACCCTGGTCCCTTGGGTCTCCCCCAGGGGCTGCTCTGCCACTGCAGCACCCCAGCACCTGGTCCCCACCACGGACGCCCCTCTCCCACGATGCCACTCCTAGTGCCTGCTCATCTTTCAGGACCCAGCTCATCTGTGAAGCCTTCCCCGAGCCTAGAGCAAGTGACAGAAACCCACCCAGGCCAGCTGACGCAGAAGGGGAGGATTTATCATGAAGATCCAGCATTTCTCTGCATCCGAGGGCAGCAACACAGCCACGTGTCCATATAGGACAAGACTGGCGGACAGAGAGGGCATGAGCCCCCTCCACTCCCCTCTGCCACTCTGCAGCCCCTTCTGGGAGAGAATTCCCACGCCACAGCTCCCCATTTAACGTCATCTTCTGGAGCGCTGATTGGCTGGCTTAGATCAGGTGATCAGCCCTGCGCCAATCCACTGGGGCCCCGGGGCTCGAGGTCACGTGGTACAAACATGGCTGCCCCCAGCCTGCCCTTGGAGAGGAGGATTAAGGGATGCCGATAGCTAAGAATACATCCCAAAAGGAGTCTCTGGAGCCTCCGCGTTCCTCCTCCTCCCGCTCCCTGTGGCGTTACCCTCTCCCCACCTGTGCTCTCAGCACTTCCCTCGCAAGGCCATTTAAACGATGGTGGTCTTCCACCCACTATTTAAGTTGGTTGTGGGCTCGTGTCTGTGTGCAGCTGCCCACACCGGTCCCCAGCATGCAATCGGGACGGCCCCTGGCCCCCGAGGCTGGTCTTCAGGGCGGGAGTCACTGGCCTAGGACCTGTGGAGTCGCGAAGGGCCAAGGTTTCACTCTCTGCTGTTGCCATCTTGAAATTCTTAACTTTGGAACAGGAAGTCCTGCCTTTTCAGTTTTGTATGGATCCTGCAAATTAGGTCTTGCCCCTTTCTCCTTGGGTTCTTCTGCCCCACCTGACCGTCTGGGTTCCCTGACCCCTTGCCCCACATCCTGTGCATGGCTCCTGCCTGCACCTGGGACGTGCCAGGTGGCACTGGCCCTCAGGGTTGACCTCTGGTTACCCTCCTCAGCTATGCTCACCTCGCCCTTGGGCTCCTCACCCTGGGCAGCGCCCTGTTCTACCCAGTCTCTCGCTCTCTTGTCTGCCACAGCCCTCTGGGTCCAGGGTTCCCCAGGCCTGGAGGGTGGGGCGAGACGGACTCTCACTTCCTCAGGAACTTTGTCCTCTGCTTTTCCTGCCTACTTCACTCCTACTCAACCTGCAGGATTTAGCTGTGCCGCCATCCCGCATACCCTTTCTGTCCTTTCCTCATGGTTGGGTTTGGGATTCTCTCCTAGGTACACTCATCCCATCAGCGCTCCCACTATCCCATGTGACAATGGCCGATTTTGTGCCTGTCGGGCCACATGGTCCCTTATGGTGACAGGGACTGTGTTTTCTTCACCATCTTAGTCCTGGTGCCTAACACAGGGATCTCACAGAGCGGGCACACAAATCCCCTCCCACCACCCCTGCTTTCCTATTGCACCTTCAGAAGGGCCAGAGAGGGAGTGGCTACTGCTGGGGGGAATAAGGAATCTATGGGTTTTTCTTTCTCTGCCGACAACAGTGCCAGGCAGAACCCCATTCGAGATTCAGGACTCTCGCCGCGGAAAGAATTCAGAGACAAGAGGAGCCAGTAGAAATAAGCAGTAAAGTTTATTAAAGAAAGAGAGAAAGAATACACGTTAAAGAGATACCATGGATGTGTTCGAGGAGAAGCACGCTCTGAGTGGGAGTGGGTGGCCTGTTATATAGGAAAGTGATTTTCCTATCTTGACCTTTGAACCCCAGGTGTCGTCTTTGGGCTAGGAGGAGATCGTTATCACGGTTATCGAACTTGTGACCTGCCCTTGTGGATCTAAAATTTGTCTTTGGGCAGATGTTTAACAACCTTTATGACTCCATGCTTTGTGTCATTAACTAAGAATTTGCTTTGGACCCATGATTTTACAAGCTTTTATGGTTTGGGGAAGTTTCAGAGCTTCAGGGGAAATTTTTGTCCCATGAGAAGTTCACGATCTGCATTAACTCGTTTGAAGCTGAATAGAAGACCAGGGACCCCGGCCTTGGTGCACTAATCCATCCTGTATCAGTAGGACTTTTGAAAACTAGGGCCTCTGGAGGTCCCCCATTACCTTGCTGCCTTCAGCCTTTGGGGGCTTTAAAAAATACATTAATGTTTTTTAAATTACTGAAGCTACACATAGTCATGTCTTCATTGTAACAAAATGCAAATAAGTGAATGTGGTTTAAGATTTTATGTAGAAACATTGATATGAAAAATATAATTCTTCATTACTCTTAATAACTGAACTCAGCTCACTAGTCCTTTCTCTTCAATGGCAGCAAAGTCCCTCATATTGCCAGTTTAACATTGGTCACTTTCTATTTACCCTTAGATTGTTGTACTCTTTGAGAAAGTTTTTCTCATATTTTGACCTTGGCCTATGGTAGGAAATTCACTGTACTTTGAAACCCAGTAAAATATATAATCAATAATCATGTAATAAAACTTTCATAAAGCAATACGTAATGCGATGCACTCTGTATTTTCTATTCTGTTCTGTATTGTTCTATTTGATTCTATTCTATACTGTCAACCCACTCAATTGATTTCACCAACTGCTAATGGGTCGTGAAGCCAGTTTCTCTCGCTACCCCTGTGAGAAACAAGCACTATTCCTAAAAAGGAATAAACGCTCACCCGATTATGGAGAAGAAAAGAATTTATTCACGATCGTGCAAGAATGGGCACCCAACCAAATGTGAGGGTTGGCGCCCAGGACAATAGACCCAGCAGTATTTATTCCCTACACCTAACCGCAAGTCCCTCCCGTTTCTCCATTGGCTGGGTACTTCAGAGGTTACATTCTATTCGACAAGCCTAACTAGCCCGTGCAAATTTGAAACATGCAGCCTGCCCAAATTGGAAACATTTGGAAAAAAGTCTCCTGTGCAAACTCCGAACATTTGAAACAAGTCTCCACCCTCTTTCCTTTGTTCTTGAACTGCAGAGCCAGTCTGAGCTAGTTTGGTAACAACTTATGAAGCTATTTTAGGAACCTATCCCCCCCCCCCCCCCCCCGCAGTCTCCACCTTGCAGGGACAGTGGGTGGATAAACAGAAGGACCAGCCACCGATCACAGCTTGGCTTCTTGACCCTCTGCCATTCCCCTGAGCTGCCCCCACCCTGTGTGCAAGCTAAACTTAATCTAATTCTCACACCCCTAGTCCTCTTCTCCCAGGGCAGAGTCAAGGATCCTAGGTTTAAAGGTGTTCTTAGCATCAGATAGGGGTAACCAGTCACACACCCTTCTCTGTGGCCTCCCCGCTGAAGTGGGGCTCGCCCCTCAGCTCCTGGGCCTTGGCCTCTGTCCCTGCTGCATCCGCTGTTGCTTATGATGAGGGCCTGACCAGGCCTTTGGGGGCTAAGAAAATGTCAGAAACTCTCTCACCTCCACGGGATGCACAGGTGGGGGCCCCAGGGCTGCCCTGTGACTTCCTGAGGTCTGAGCCCCTGCCCTGGCCTCCTGTCTGTCCAGTTTTACCTCAGGCCTGACCAAGTCCACACCCTGAGGCTCCCCAGGGCTTCCAGGAGGCTGGGATGAAGGGAATGCGGGGTTAGGGGCCTGCCTCAGGCCCCTGAGCTTTTCTTCCTGCCTGCCACCAGGCTACTGATCTCCGTGGGGGCAGGGACGATGCCTACTTCACCCCCACACCCCCTTCCCCTCCTGGGGGGATGCTGAAAACCTATTGCTGTGAGTCCTCCAATTTCCTCAGCCCTTCTTGCTGACAAACCTCTTTTCCTGCCCCACAATAGAAGGCTCCTGGAGGGGAGCTAGTTCTCAAGGCCATGGTTTCCGGAAGTGGGCTTTGAAAAGGTCTAATTTGAAACTCAAAGCTGAGCAATGCCTCTGTTGTTCTCCTGTATCTACCCTCCCAGAGGGCAGAGCCGGGCAGTGTGTGCAGTGGGGGCACAGGGAAGTGTAAAATGAGAAAGGCAAAAGAAAACAACCACAGAATCACAATAATAGGCTTCTACACAGATCCAGGGAAAGCCCCGTCCCCACCTCCCCACCTCCCCACTAATCCTATAAAAGGTAAGCACGTTTATCAGGTTGCCTGGCTGTGGAGTGCTTCCCGACACTTATTTATGCATTTGCATATACATCTATGCAACAGATTTGGGTGTTGCCATGGTCTGGAGCTATGTACCCATGAAAAACATGTTCTTAATCCATTCCTGTGGGTGTAAACTTTTGTAAACAGGACCTTTTGATGAGGTCACTTCATTTGAGGTGGGGCCCAGCTGAATCAGGATGAGTCTTGATCCTATTACTGAAATCCTTATAGGGAAAGCCACAGAGAAAAAGTCAGAGCGAGCAGCTAGGAGCTGGAAGTCAACGGAACTGGAACCCAGAAGAGAAGAGAAACGCCCTGAGAGGCCACCATGTGCCTTGCCATGTGACAGGAGCCCGGGACCAAGGATCACCAGCAGCCAGCCCCGGAATTCCAATCTTACAGAAGAAACCGTCATCTTGATGACTCCTTGATTTTGGACTTCTCCTGGCCTCCAAACCGTGAACCAATTAATTCCCATTGTTCAAGCCAATCCATTGCATGGCATTTGTTTTGGCAGCCAGGAAACTTAAGACATGAGTGCACATACATATTTTGTTGTTATTTAGAGCTAGCCTGCCTGGGTGGGTTCAAACCCTTGCTCTGCTATTTACTGAGTGTGTGCCCTTGGGAAAGTTACTTAACCTCTCTGTGCCTCACTTTTCCTATCTGTAAGATGAGGATAATAATAGTAACTAACTCAGGGATATTATGAAAGTTAGATTTATGGAGCCCGCAGCACAGGGTGAGTGCTATGCATTGTTAGCTGCCATTATTGCACTAGTTGTACTGCTCTGCATTTACATTATGTGTATCATTCTGCACCTCTGCTTTAAAACACCTGAAGCTTTTTCCACAGCCCCACAAAGAGGTCTACTTTGTTGGAAAGTATCCCATTGTATGGAAGCATCATAATCTCCTGTTGATGGACCAAGGTGGTTTCTAATTTGTTTTGTCATAAATAATGCTGCAATGAACACACTGGGCTCATGCAGTTTTATTTTAAAAGATGTGGCCAAATTGCCTTCTCCAAAGTTTGTACCAGTTTATACCCCTGACAACACTGCCCATTTCCCTGCACCTTCATCATACTGGACACCATCAATTTGTTTTAATTTTTGCCCATCTGACCATGCTGGTTCTTTGTCGTTTTCATTTCCATTCCTCTGTTCATAGGATGGTTGGTGTCTCACCTCCTGTATCTGACCTAGTTGTACCTCTTCTGGAATATACTGTTTCCTTCCTTTGCCCATTTTGCTATTGGGTGGTTGGTCTTTTCTTTTCATATTGATTTATAGGAGCTCTTATGTATTCTAGATACAAATCTTTTACTTGTGTTGAAAGACAAATCAGAGTCTAGTTTGCAGATTACAGCATTTTATTTGGGACATCAAAGTTTTGCTGCAGCAAGGGAGCCAGGTCACTTGCAAAAACGGAAGCAGCTTTGGGCTTCCAGGGATGGCAAACTATTTTTATAGACATAAAAAGGAAGTTAGCTTGGCTCCTATTGATTGGATGAGGGTCTGTCTATTTTATAGGAGCAGGTTTAGGGCAGGTGGGCTTTATTTTGCATTGGGTCAAGTGTAATGAATCAAGGGTTTGATTGTCTGTCTGAGTTGGCTGCCTTGGTGGGGATTCCAAATTTCAAAAGATTTCAAGAGGAAACTCCAGAGGGAGTTCAAAGAGGAAATAAGGCATGGGTTTGTTTTTGTTTTTGTTTTTTGGCTCTGAGGGGTCCCCAGGACTTTCTTTACATAATTTTATCACTTTGTATTATATATTGCAAATATTTGCTCCCAGGCTGTCATCTTTTAAGAATAAACTCTTTAAACTAGATCAGTTTTAGATTTACAGAAAAATTGTGAAGATAGTACAGAGGGTTCTAACAGACGGCACACCCAGTTTCCCCAGTTATTAACATTTTTATATCCTATGGCACATTTGTCACTATTAATGAACCAGTATTGATATATTATGTCCTCTCTGTGTCCCAGGGTCCCAGCCAGGATCTCACACGGCATTTGACTGTCTGGTCCCCTCAGGTGCCTCTTGGCTAGGACAGATTCTGAGACGTCCCTTGTCTTTGCTGACCTTGACAGTTTTGAGACATGCCAATCAGCTATTTTGCACACTGTCCCTCGATTGGGATTTGTCTGATATTTTTCTCATGGTTAGATGGGGATTATGGGATTTGGGTAGGAAGACCCTAGAGGTCAGGTGTCATTCCCACCACATCACATCCAGGCGAGGATGCCCTGCTGTCTGTCAACATGATGTATCACTCTATGTGACCTCTCTGGTCACCTGGCAGAGGTGGCGATTGTCAGGTGTCTGTACTGTAAACTTACTCTTTTATTCCCACTGTCTCTTGTGTTCATGGTGACTTTTTGAACAGAAGTTTTACCTGTTCAGTCTGTTTAGGGCTGGAAAGACCGTCATCTAAGGGACAGCAGCCAGGGCGGCGGCAGATCCTAGGAAGTGAGCACCCCGGGGTGCCTAGCCCCGTGCTAAGAGCTTCCACACGTAGGGTTGGTCCCATTTTTGGATCCATTTCATCGAGGAGAAAAAAGCAGCTTCCGATGAGGGAGGAGCCACACTGGAGCTAGCAAGTGACAAAGTCAGAATTCACACCCGGGTCTGTCCCAACCTGGACGTAACTCTTAGGTGTAGAGACCAAGGTCCAGAGAGGGGCATCCTTGACCTTGTCCACCCAGTGAGTTAGTGGCTTCTGTCCTGTCTCCACTGATCCTGGGGTCACCTCTGAACCCACAGATCCTGGGGGTGATTCCCCCCACCATGCCCTGCCCCATCCTCCACCCCCATCCCAAGCTGCTCATTCCTGTTTGTGGCTTCTCCAAGTTGTGTCCTTTGTCCAGCGTGGCTTGTAACACCCCCAGGGGAAGAGACCCAGACTTCCTAGCAAATAAACCCGGCCCACAGATTTCCAAATATACACAGACACATCTCGCCCGGTGTCTGCTCCTTCTGGAGCTGGGTTCTGGACCCCGTCCTGGGCTGGTGGAGGTGATACCTGCACCGCGGGGGCACAATCAAAACAACGACAACAATGACAGTAGTTGATACACTAACAGCCCAGTGCTTTTTTGGGTATATTTTCCACTCTCACATTTTACAAAACAGTTGTAAGCAAAGTCTCTGTAAACGTCGTGGGCCATAGGCCCTGTCATCAGACAGAGCCCGTTTGGCAGGCACCTAACAGGGTTATATCCAGCCTTGCTTACACCCAGAGGCTGAGTAAGAAATGGAGTTCTCCTCTGGGTGTGTTAACCATCTCCACCCAACCACCACTTACTTACACAGAAGCATCATCTTCCAAAAAACTCTTCATTATGGAGAACTGTGAACCTACACAAAATTAGACAGCCCCCTCGGATCCATCACCCAGCTTCAGCACTGAACTTGGGTCTAATCTTGCTTCCTCGACATCCCTTTCCACCCCCCCACACACACACCTGTATTAATTCAAGCAAATCCCAGATATCATATCATCTCATTCTTAAAATGAGAATAACCTAAATAGGGAGTATTTTATTAATATAAATATAATATCATTTTCACTCCAGAAAAAGGAATAATTCAATATTATCAGCAAATATTTGGACAACGTTTAAAGTTTAAACTGTTATATATATATACACACACAGTTTGTTTCTTTGAATTAGTGTCCAATTAAGGTTCTTCCATTGTGATTGGCTAATATGTCAATTTTCTGTTAATCTAGACCTCCTTCTTCATCTCTGTTTTTTTCTTTGCAATTTATTTGTTGGGAAAAGAAACAGACAAACAACAAAACGACTTTTGTCCTGTAGGAATTTGTGGATTTGGCTATTGCAGCCCCCTTGTGTGGTTTAATTTGTTTCTCTGTCCCCAGTGGTTCTTGCACATTCGGAAGTTGGATCTAGAGGCTTGGTAAGATGCAGGTTCAACTTTTTTGGAAAGAATATTTCATATGTGATGCTGCTTCTTCCTTTTGTGATGTTTTCATATTGCTTTACTTTTTTTAACATTTTGAAAAAAATTCAAACCTATAGAAAATTGCAGGGATAGTACAAATGAGCTCCCATATACATTTTACCTTGATTCATCTATTGATATAATTTTGCCAATTTGCTTTATCATTTACACTCTCAGTGATATGATTCCATTATCTAACATCTAGATCATATTCCAATTTTACTAATTATCCTAACTGCGTTGCTTTCTGAAATGACCTTTATATACTTATTTTCAAAACATCGAATATTTGCAGCCAGGAGGTCACACCCTCATAAATAACTTATAAATGCATGTTAAATTTATTTTTTCATTTAATTTTTATCAAAGCAATGCATATTCTTAGTTTAAAAACTGATGTATCTAAGACTTGGGAAGGACTCCCGCCCCTCCCCCGTGCTGGGGGTCACTCCAAAGTTCTAGACATGCTTGCATGGCTGTCATTGACTTCCTGCCATGGAGGGTGAGCATTTAGCTCTCCCTTATGCCCCCAGTGGGTGGCTGGGCCTGGTAGGTGAGAGGGTCCAGGGGGGTTCAGCCCTTGGTCATCTCACCATGACCCTCCCTCTGGGCCTTGAGACCCTAAGGGAGGTGGGAAAACATCCAACTGTACCCCACCTCCTTGCCCTGTGAAACACCCCCACCTCCCCCACCCCCTGGGCTGGGCTGGCCAGAGGAATCTTCCTAAGCCATCCGTCTCCCTCCTCTGTTGAACACGTTGCCATGGCTCCCCAGTGCTCCTTGGGTAAAGCACAAACTCTCACACCTGCCTGCTTGGGTTTTCTGAGCCGTGTCCCTTGTCTACCTCTCTGTCATCCCCTCCCCAACTCCCACTTTTTTCCCCATAAAACTGGGCTAGTCCTCGTTCTCCCAACGTCCCAGTTGTTCCCCATCTCTGTGCTTTTTCACATGCTGTTTCCTCTGCCTAGCAACTATCCCATTGGGTGAGCCTTTGTGCAACCCCCACTCAGCTGACTAACCCCGCCTCCAGGAAGCCCTCTCTGATTTCCACTTCCAATTGCTAATCTTGCTGTTCTCTGGGCACACCTGAGAAAGCGTCTATGGGAGTGCTCGTCCATCTGGGTGGCTGTCACCCTGGTGGACTTGGGTGGGGTTGGGGGTGGTGGGGAGGTTTTTCATCCTCCCTGGAATATTTTCCCAGCAGGGCTGTGAATGAGTTGACTGCCTGGAGCTTAGAGAATGGGGACAGCCTGAATGGGGGGTGGGGGCAGGATGGTTCAGTGTCAGCCCCACCATTCCTGCACTGGGACTAAAGGAAAGACCTCCTCCTGGGAGGGCCACTTGCTCAGCTTCTAACAGTCCCTCCCGGCCACCCACGGCCCTGCCAAGGCCCGGCCCGGCCGAGGGGAGCTGAGGACAAGCTGGGCTGTGATGCCAGGTGTCCCGAGGCCCTCAGGGGCTGGTGCTTCTGTGGCCCTGGGCCCAGCACAGTATGGCCTTGGCCCATTTCATCCCTACAAGTTGCCTTAAGCCATGCTATTGTTGCATTCCCCTCCCCCTCATTTTCCTGGGGGAAAATGTCTCTGAGCCCTGGACATGGCCACTGAGAACTGAGGGCACTAAGGGCTTCGCACGTCCAGTCCTCACAACCACCCTGGGAGGAGGTAAACAGATGAGACGTCCAGGGCTCAGAGAGGGTCAGCAGCTGGCCCCAGGGCGTCCAGCGGTTAGCAGAAGAGGAGGCAGGGTCTGAGCTTAGGCATTGGCCACAGAGCTTTTACCCCTTCACTTCCAGCTGGCCGGTGAGGGGGGACAGGATGGGGGCAATGGTGACATTCCCACTCACCCACTCAGACACAGCATGCTATGGTTTGCAAAGCTTTTGCACACTCGGCATCTCATTTGCCCTGCGGCCTGCAGGAGAAGCAGAGATCCCTGTTCCCATTTTATGGAGAAGACATTGAGACCAGAGAAGGCAGGTGACTCACCCAAGGCCACCCAGCAAGTTAGGTGAAGAGTGGAGGCTGGGAACTCAGGGTGACACCCAGGCCTTGGCCCTCCCCTGGCTCCCCTGCCTGGCTGGACACGCAGAGCTCGGTGCTCCCAGAGGACAGGAGCTTTGGACTCCCAGTGCAGGGAGAGAGTTCCGGGCTGGAAGATGGGAGCTCTAGGGAGAGTCTCAGCTTTGCCTCCGGCTTCCTGGGGGAGCCTTGGTTTCCTCATCTGTGAAACAAACGGGCCGGATCCTCTCCAGCCTTATTCGCAGCCCGTCCTCTGAGAGAGGCTCCGGGATGAGGTGTTCCCTGCTCACCTCATTGCTTTCCCCATTAGTGCAGCCGAGTGGCCCCATTTTGGCTGCAGGATGTTTTTCCCACCTGCCCACAGCCATCTCCCATGGATATGGCCGCAGGGGGCTGGAAAGATGTCCAACCAAGCCCAGAGTGTCGCCCCGGACAGGACAGGGGACAGGAATTGGGGTGGCGGGAGGCAGTGTTTCCTTTTAATCTCCCTCATCAAGCTGCCCCTGTCCCTGGTGAGCATTCCCTCCATTTCGCTTTGTGGCAGAGCGGCCAGTCACCTGCCTGTCTGTCTGTCTTCCTGCCAGACGGACCGTGAGCTCCTTGAGGGCCGAAGTCACTTCTAGGGATCAGAGCTTGAGAAGGAGTGAGCTCCCCAGGCCTGGAAACATGCAAGGAGAGGCTGGAGGTGGCAGAACTGTTGAGCAGGAGAGATGGAGCCCAGAGGGGTGGGACTGAGGGGTCTCAAGCCCCCTCCAGTTCCTGGCCGGAAGATCCTGAGACCCCCACGGCTGGGAGAGGACTGGGCAGCTGTGGGCAGCTGTGGCCGGCCCCACGATGGAAGCCGAAGTAGCACAAAGAAGCATGAACCCAAGACGTAGCAATGATGCATCAGGCATGGAGAAGCTCAGAGAGCCCGCAGCTCCTGTCCTGGTGGGGGTAGGGTGGCATGAGCCACGTCGACCACCAGTGTTGCATGGCCCTTGGTGGGGAGCCACAGCCCCTCCCGTGTATCCATGATGTCAGGAATGTCCGCGAGGTGGAGAATGTTCTCTGCGCAGTTTGCCTCCCTGGAAGCTGCCCGCTCCCTGCTCCTTCTCCCCATGTCTGAACCCTTCCTGGTTGTGGCTGTGGCCGGGCTCTGCACCCGGCTTCCTCCTGTCACCCCTCGTGCACGCTGGCAAGGCAAGTCCTCCCTTCCCTTTGACAGATGAGGAAACTGAGGCTCCAAGTGGGTGTGTGAGTCGGAGGCAACCACAGAGCGTGGCCTGAGGCCCAGTGTCCTTCTCAGTGCCCTCCCACCCCGTGAGAGTGAGGTCAACGTGCAGATGACACAGGCCGGGCAAGTGCCGCCCCGCCCAGGGCACATCCTGGGCTGGGCTGTGGGCTGGAGGGGGCCTCCTTTGCAGCAAATGTGGCCAGACCCTGAGCCGGGGTGTCTGCCACGTCCTTGACAATTAACCTTCAAAACAGTTTGCACTTCCCAAGCATGCCATGGTCTGTCTGGCCTCTCGGCCTCTGCTCCCGCCTTTGCCTGGCTAACTCCTACTCAGGCTCTAAGTCTGGCTTCTGTGTGCTTGTTAATTCAACAAATGCTTCCTGAGCACGTGAACAGCAGCAGACTCTGGTCCGAGGCCAGTTGTTGGTGGTGAGCACAGGAAGACAGCCCTGACCGAGGGCGCCGGGCATCCCTGATGGCCCAGAGGGTGGGCGGGGGCTCCGCTGCAGGGTCCTCATCCATCCAGACATTCCGAGACCCCCTTGGACCTCTGCACTGAGCGGGCCCGTGAGGGAAGAGGGAGGGCGTGGAGGGCCAGCCAGGAAGCTTCCCGGCTCATCCGGAGGGCAGTGGCATCACTGCCACCCGCATTCGTCTGGTAAGAGCTTGGCCCTAGCACCACACCTGGCTGCAAGGAAGGCTGGGAAGTGTCATCCAGTGGGGAGCCCAGGTGTGGAGAACACACAGCCAGTCTGCCGGCTATAATCACGCAAATGCACTGTCCTAGGTTCCTGGGGCTGCTGGAACAAATCACCCCAAAGATGGTGGCTTGAAACAGCAGACATTTAATCTCTCATTGTTCTGCAAGTCAGAAGTCAGCAGGGCCATGGGCCCTCCGGAGGCACCAGGGGAAAATCCTTCCTGGCCTCTTCCAGCTTCTGGTGGTTGCCGGGACACTGTGGCTTCCTTGGCTTGTGGCCAAATCACTCTGCTCTCTGCCTGTCTTCACGTCACCTTCTCCCTGGTGTGTGTCCTGTAAGGACACGTGCGTTGGATTTAGGGATCACCCATTTAATCCAGGATGCTCTCCTCATCTCAAGATCCCTAATTACACCTGCAAAGACCCTTTTCCCAAATCAGGTACCATTCACAGGTTCCAGGGATTTGTGGATGCCTTTTCGGGGGACCACCACCTAGCCCAAAACACACACACGAAGTCTAACTGCTCCAGTGCTCTGAAGAAGGAGCCCAGGATTTGGGGGAACAGGGGAGCCATCCCTGAGGAAGTAACATTGGAGCCAAAGGATGAGGAGAGAGTAAACTAGGAAAAGGGGAGAGAAGCATGTTCCAAGCGTAGGGAACCGCATGTGCAAAGGCCCTGGGGTGGCTGGGCCTTCAGGGTCAGAAAGAAGAGCAGTGTGGCTGGAGAGCAGGGACAGAGCAGGGGGGCAGTCTGGGAGGGGGCGGGAGACAATGGTAGGAGCCAGAGCTTGTGGAAGTTTGGAAGGCTGGAGAAGACTTCGCTTCCCTTTGGAAGCCATCTCTGACCCCCCAGGCTGGGTTGGAGCCCCCTGGGCTTCCTGAACGTCCCCACGATGCAGCTGGCCTCAGAGCATCTAGGCTTGGTGCTCAGTAAAGGTTGTGAGGGATGAATGCATGAATGAATGAATGAGCACTGCCCTGCCATATGCCATGCCCGGGCTCACATGGTCTGTCCCAGCCTTTTACTCACCCTCTGACTTAATTACCTGGTTCTCAAGAGCCATTGGTTTCAGGTCAATTCAAACCCCACTCCTGGCTCCCAACCTGAGACCCTTCCAGCCCCTACAGCCCTCCTGCTCCTTGCCAAGTGATGACATTGGTTGCTCATTACGACCTCAAGAGCTTTCCAGAAAAGCCCCTGACCCGAGCTGTCCATCTGTATGGCTCACCCACTTGGAGGGCACAAAGAGCCCCATCCATGGCCCAGTTTGGGGAAAGCCTGTGCAACCTTGTGTGCTTCCAAGCCTGGAGCTCACATGCTCGGGAGGGGCCTGGACAGATGTTTCCCAGCAAAGCTTTGAAGACTCTGGCTTTGGAGCGGACCTGGGCCCAAACCATGCCTCGGATGTGTTGTCAGCCTCCGGCCTGTCCCTTGGCCTTCTGAGTTCCCATTTCTTCACCTGTAGACTGAAGAGACTGACGCTCACCCAAGGGGCCACCATGAGGATTAAACCAGATGGCAAGAACTCTTCCTCTGTTCCAGTCAGTTCTAAGCACCTGATGCTTGTGAGATCCTCACACAGGCCCTTGGGGTGTCTTCCGATTTGCTAATGCTGCCATTAAGCAAAACTCCAGAAATGGACTGGCTTTTACAAAGGGGTTTATTTGGCCACACAGTTAGAGTCTTAAGGCCATAAAGTGTCCAAGGTAAGGCATCAACAATAGGGTACCTTCACTGGAGGATGGCCAATGGATCCGGAAAACCTCTGTTAGCTGGGAAGGCAAGTGGCTGGCATCTGCTTCAGAGTTCTGGTTTCAAAATGGCTTTCTCCCAGGACGTTCCTCTCTAGGTTGCAGCTCCTCAAAATGTCATTCTTATTTGCTCTTGGGGCATTTGTCCTCTCTTAGCTTCTCTGGAGCAAAAGTCTGCTTGCAAAGGGTGTCTCCAAAATGTCTCTGTAAGCTGCAGCTCCTCTCTCAGCTCCTGTGTGTTCTTCAAAGTGTCCCTCTTGGCTGTAGCAAGCTCGCTCCTTCTGTCTGAGCTTATATAGTGCCCTAGTAAACTAATCAATGCCCATGTTGAATGGGCGGGGCCACACATCCATGGAATTATCTAATCAGAGTTACCAGCTATAGCTGGGTGGGTGACATCTCCATGGGAACACTCAATCAAAGAATTACAATCTAATCACCACTAATACATCTGCTCCTACAAGATTGCATTGAAGAATATGGCTTTTTCTGGGGTACGTAATATATATAAACTGGCACAGGGTGAGTGCTACTAGCTGCAGTTTATAACTGTGGAAACTGAGGCAGAGAGGGCAAGTGACTCTATTGCGATTCTTCAGAGGCAGTCACCTACCCAAGGGTGGTAGACCAGCTTGGGCACTCCTCGGCCCCCTTCTGGCCGCCTCGGGCCTGGGCACTGGTTTCCTGATGGACCTTGGGGCCTGGCGTTAAGGACATAACTATGGGCTGCACTGGGGCCTCGTTCCTTCCAGGAAGGCCCATTAAGCTGCCTTGTTCCTCTCCTGGCCCTGATCTCAGGGTACTAACGAGAGGGTCCCCAGAGATGCTGCCCCTGAGCTCTGAACTCCCCTCATGCTGGGGACGTTGCTACGTGCATTTGGTTAGCAGTTGCTGCATCTCAAGCTACCCCCAAGCCCGGGGCCTAAAAGTATCAGGTTTTGTTTCATCTCATGGTTCTGCGGGTTGGCTGGGCTTGGCTGGGTGGCTCTTCTGCTGCACGTGGAATCAGCTGGGATCACTCATGCGGCTGTCGGTGGGACATCTCCGTTCTCCTCCACGGGGTCCCTGCTCTTTCTTTGGTGGCAGCTGGCTTCCAGAGGGCAGAAACAGATGCTGCCGGGCCTTTAGGCCTGGGAGTCCCAGAACATCATTTCTACTGCATTCCATTGGTCAAAGCAAGGGGCCCCTCAGGTTCAAGGGGTGGGGAAAGAGACTCCACCCTTGATGGAAGGTGTGGCAAAGACACAGTGCAAAAGGGCATGGGGATAGTGTGTTTGCATCTTTGGAAACAACCTTCCACAGTGTGTGTGTGTGTGTGTGTGTGTGCGCATCTTCAGAAACAACCTTCCATGGTGTGTGTGTGTGTGTGCATCTTCAGAAACAACCTTCCATGGTGTGTGTGTGTCTGTGCATCTTTGGAAACAAACTTCCATGGTGTGTGTTTGTGTGTGTTAGTATATGTGTATGTGTGCATCTTTGGAAGCAATCTTCCATGGTGTGTGTGTGTGCACGCACATGTGTGTGTATGTGTGTGTATGGCCATCTTCGGAAACAACCTTCCACGGTGTGCGCGTGTGTGAATGTGTGTGTGTGTATCTTCAGAAACAACATTCCATGGTTGCGTGTATGTGTGTGCATCTTTGGAAACAACCTTCCACGGTGCATGCGTGTGTGTGTGTGTGTGTGTGTGTGTGTGTGCATATTCAGAAACCACTTTCTACAGTGTGCGTGTGTGCTGGCAGGGGCCCCAGGCTGGCTGACCGTGCCAAGGTAGACATTGCTCTGCCTGAGCAGGAGACCCCAGACACAGTTGCTGCAGGCCCGGCGCAGCCACCAATGCTCTGGGTGACCTTGGGCCACTCCCCCATTCACGCCACAAGAATTTGTTGAGCACCTATTATGTGCCAGACCTGGAGCAAGGCCTGGAGGCCCAATGGGGAACCGGTTCTTATCTTTGTGGAACTTTCAATTGAGTGGAAGGAAAAAGTCAACATAAGTAGACAAACCCATCATAGAGCACAGCAAGAAGGAGAATGGCAGGGAGTGGAGTTGGAGTGTCTCTGAGGGGGAAGGGGCCGGGATGAGCCCCAGGACAGAACCTGGAGGACGAGAAGTCTACTCTGAGCCTCTGTTTCCTCTGGGCTGGTCAGAGCAGTGGACTCACACTGTCCCCTGGATCCAAGGGCTCCCCAGAGGTATCAGCAGCAGGGCTGAGCAGGGGGCTTCTAAAGTTTGAGACTAACTGGGCTCAAGGCTTCCAGGCAGCTCCCACAGTCTGGTTTCCAAACCTGGCATCCCACTCTCTGATCTAGGGGCTGTCTGGGACAAACCCTTCCCAGGAGCCCTCTAGTTCCTGAAGGCCTTGCCAGGGTGCTGGGCCCTGGGAAACCAGGGGACCCACCCCTCTGAGGGACCCTCCAGGACAGTTCTGCACCCGGATGCTTGGAGTGGTTCCCTCGTCTTCAACCTTGGAACCCTACAAAATGCGCAGACCCATGTCTCTCGAGCTCTCTGGGGTCAGGCCCCCACCCCACCTGCCCTGTGTGGTCCCAGGCAAGCCCCCTGCCCTCTCTGAGACTCAGGGTGAGCCCCGCCTCACAGGGGTGAGCCCAAAGGCAGGATGTCGGCGAGGGCTTGAAGAGGGCAGCGCGGGGCGTGGGGGTGGAGGTTAAGAGAAGCAGCCGGGAAGGCCCAGGTTCCTGGGGCATATGGGACCCTGCCCCTGGTGCCCCGGCCTCACATTCTGGAAGGTTCCGGGCCCAGCCGCCCCCATGGGGGTCAGAGAGGCTCTAAGCCGCGAGTTGGTCACCTGGCCATGGTCTTCCTCAGCTCGGAAACTTTATTATTCTGTTCAGCCCGGAGGGGGGTGTGGTCAGAGATGCCCAGAACAATCAATCCCTTCCCCACCTGGGCCTCAGTTTCCCAGTCTGTCACAGGAGAGAACAAGGCCTCCCCTGCTTCCTCTGCAGGGGTGCTGGGAGGATCACAGGTGACGACACACAGGCCTGAGCCCTTCAGCCAGCGTGCCCGGCACCGAGGCCACCCAGACAGGGTCCTGGCCCTTGAGGGGCTCGCCATCTGTGAGGGAGACCCGGGCCCCAGCCCACCATTAGCAGCGGGTGGGAGGGGCAGGGGGCGTGGCCCAGTGACCAGGCCTTGTCCAGGGGACCCTCAGCCACGGCCTGACTTCACTGAGCTCCGTCCTGGAAGTTTATGACTGTGGGGGGCCAAGGACACTGACACCCCCACTTCTGGGCAGTCTCCTAAGACCCTCATATGCATCACAGTCCAAGGGGCCCCCATGCCCCGAGGGAAGAATCCCCCAGAAGCTGGAGCTGAGTCCCCTTCTCCTCAGCACTGTTGGGGTCTTTGCTGAGAGCTGGCCTCGGGGTGGGAGGGCTGGAGCCAAGAGGGGCAGAGGCTGGTCAGGCCACATTGAGAAGGCCGGAGCCGTCCATGGAGACGACAGTTCACGGAGGCCATGAAGAGGTGGTCAGCAGACACGACGGTCTCTCGTCTGGGTGCAGCCAGGGCCCACCTCTGTTTCCAGCATCCTTAGCTGGTGGCGCCCAGCGGGGGCGCTGACCAACTCAGGCTCACGCTGGGGAAGCTGGAGACAAAGCTTTCCCATCTTCTCCTTACCTGTTACGAGACAGGGGTTGTGGGAGGTCAGGCCATGATTGGCTCTCATGGGCCGAGTGGTGGGCTTCAGGTGTTGTTCCATCTATGCCCACTAGGGGGAGGTAGACCCCCCCCAGAGGAGGAGGGGGGGAAAGGGCACTGCTCACTGGTCATCTGGTCACCTTGAGAAAGGAGGCAGGGGCCAGGAGCAGGAGAGGGGGATTGGCCCTGCTCTCTGTTCCTGGAGGGAGGGTGGCGGGGATGCAAGGCATAACTCTCAGGAACTTGTACCAGCAGTTGTCCTTGCTTCCAACTATTTCCACCCATCTGACATACTGTCATATTAATCATCTCAACACAGCTCTGATCATGTCACCCCCAGGCTCTAAAATCTTCAATAACTCCCCAGTACTATGGGGAAAATCCCAAAAGCCTTCAGGGCGCTCTGCAATATGGTCTCTGGGTATCTCCACCGGGCCTCATCTCCAGACAGCCCTGATGCCTTCTTGGTGCAGGGCCCCATACGTTTCTACTTCTCAGCCTTTGCTGCCCAAGTTCTGTTTCCTTAGAGCCCCCACCCTCTTCCCTGCAGCTCTGCTCCTGCGTTCAACCCTCGGCCATACCTGCTGGCACTGCCTCAGCCACCGCCGGCAGCCTCCTCGCTGGGCTTGGATCAGCTGCTCTGTGTCCCCCAGGCCCCTCGGCAGCTGCTCCTCGCTGGGGGCGTCCAGACCTTCTGTGCCACCGTCGAGGCCCTGGCACCTGGACTTCTCCTGCCTCTGCCTGAGGCTCAGCACCCGGCGGAGTCGGCCCTCCAGGGGCCTCCCCCAGGGCTCCTGGAGCTTGCCGTAGGAGGGCCGGGGTCCTCGCAAGGACTGGCTGTGCAGCCCTGTCCCCATAGTTCTGGAGGCCGCAGGTGCAGGACTGCCGGGCCCCTCGACAAGCCACCAACCCTCTGAGATGGCCTGGCCTCTCCGCCCAGCTGACGGGAACTCACTTGGGGCCAAAGGTTGGTGCTGCTGAGGTGGCCATCATAAACCAAAGGGCAAGCCACATGGGCTGAGTCAACTCTGAGTCACCCTGCCCAACTCTTCCCTACTTTTTAGGGCAAGGGGCACAGACCAATGGGCCGGATCACATCGCCGCTGCCTCCTCCTCCAGGCAGCCTTCCCTGACCACCCCACCCCTGAAGAGCTCGGCTTCCTCTGAACTCCTGCAGCCCTGACTGTCCAAACCTCTCCGTTGACAATGAGTTCAGATGGCTTGTGACCAAAACAGAGATGGGTTTTAAGAAACAGGACAGACTTCAGGCTGGGAGTCAGGAGGCCTGGTTTTTCCCAGACCTAGCTCTGCCCCTACTTTTCTAGCACAGCATAATGTTTAAGAGCTCAGGCTGAAGACCAATTGCTTCTGGGTAAATTGCAGTGCCATCACTCGCAGCTGTGCGACCTTGACTTGTTGCTCCCCTCCCCCCTTGGTGCCTCAGTTTCCTCATTTCTAACAGGGACAAGTAACTCAGGTGTTTGTGTGAGGGCCTGGCACTGAGCCAGCACTCTGTGACTGTGTGTGGGTGGTGTTCATTATCTTGGGGAAATCCTTTCCCTCTTTGTCAGTCTGCTCATCTGTAAAATGGGACCTTGTGAAAATAAACAAAAGAATGAATGAGGATGCCTGTAAAGTGGGACTACCAGCAGCAGCTCTTTGTCCCCCAAGACTGGTCTTGGGCTGGGCCAACAGATTCCTTAGAATCACAGCATTTTGAGGGCTGAAGGAGACATCATACATCTAATCTACACTATTAACCAGCCTCTTTTGAGTATTTTTCCCCTGGTTCCAGCGCTGAAACCCTCTGGGTATTTCATTTAGATCTCATGATGGTCCTATGAGATGGGGATTGTTAGCTCCATTTTACAGATCAGGAAATTGAGGCTCAGTGAGAGCACGCCCAATATGTGGCAGAGCTGGGCCTCCAACCCCGGCCAGCCTGGCTTTAAAGCCCAGGCTTCAGCCACTTTGCTCTCCTGCCCCACTGTATCTGAGCATCGGTGGCAGCTGGGACGGGCTGGAGTCTGCTGTCCTGGTCCTGCCCCCTTGGTGTTTGGGCTACTGCACAGGGCTCCCTGTCTGGGATTAGGGGGGGGTACTGGCTGCAACTGTTGGCTCACCCCAGCCTCCTCCCCCCGGGGCCTGGCCTCGCTCGCTTTCCTCCCTCCCTGAGTTTCTGGGTCTTCCTTGGGAGAAGGGTCTCGAATGTCTGCTGGGCCTGGCTGAGAGCCGGAGGGGCTGCAGCAGGGCCAGTGTGAAGAGAAGGTAGAAAAAGAGCCCCAACCCTCTGCCCCAGTGTGCCCCAAACGCACACCCAATCCAGGCCTCTTTCTGCCAACCCCTAGGCCCCACCTTCACCCCCGCCAATGTTTAACAAGCAGACCAACTCTGACCTGGTTAAAATCCACAAAGCCCTTAAATGATCTTCAGCCTCTTCAACCGTTTCATCCCATCATAAACATTCAACTCAAATTCTCACTCCAATCAAAGTCTGAGCCCAGGAAGAGGTTGCTGACTCACAAACTTTCAAAATGTGTCGGGATGAATCACTCAATCTGCATTAAGCCCATAGCTGCTGAAAACCCTCTTGCCGAGCGTGCAGACCTAAAATAATGTCCCAAATCCACAGGGGATGAGAATAAAACGTGTGCTATCTTCCTTCCCTCCCGCTGCCTCCCTTCTTTATCTGGCAAGCTCTTACTCACTTTTCAAGACCCTGGGCAGTGGCACCTCCCCCGAGAAGCCTGCCCTGACTCCTCCAGACTGGGGAAGGTGGGCAGTCCCCTCTGGAAACACTCTGTACACACAGTAGGACTGATCCCACAAGTATGCCTTTTCTCAATGGGCTGGGTGCCCCTCAAAGGCTGGGGCAGCATCTTTCTCTTCTCTGTGTCCCCAGTGTTAGTGGAGCTCCCTTTTGCCTAGAAAGATGTTATCGGAGCTTCTTTTTAGGCTTGTGTTTCATGGCTCCTGTGTTTCATGGCTCCGTGAGCCAGGTTGCTCACTATTGCATCAAAGAGGAGGTGGGAGTTATTTAGTTTAGGAAGGGAGTCAGAGTGCAGGACTGTGTTAATAGCAGGTTTACTCACCTTGGGGCTGGAATGGGGTATGCTGACATAGTTTTTTGGTTTACCCATCTCCAGCAATTTACTTTGTTTATAAGTTTTGCTGCTTATTTAGCTACCCCAAAGAGAGGGTGGCTTCTGGCTTTGACTAGGGAATTTTGGTTAGAGATGAGGATAGGGACAATGAAGATAACTGCAGAAAGCATCCTTAGCTTTGTTTTTGAACAGAAGTTTTTATCTGTTTAGTGGTTGGCAGCTGTAGGATTTTTCCTGGTTAATAGGGTTTGTAAGATTTTAACCAGGGAATTTGACTCTGGACAAATGAATTTAATTGGTAATTTCACTGACCTTAACTGCTGTAAGAGTGACAAGGATTACAGAGTGAAGTCCTTTCCATTTTGGCTCTGACAGCCAGGCTTGATATTTTAGGAGTGCATTGTTTGAAAGCTGTTGATTTTTTTTTGCCTCTAGAATATTTTTGACTTGGTGGGGTGTGCACACTACTAGGGCCTGTCTTAGGTTAGCTTGGTGGCTTGTTCTATAAGTAGGGTGCTAGCCTTGGGCTGTGGTATTTAATGGCTTTGAAAAATACACTATTGGTTGCAGAATGTTCCCTAAGTTTTGTGCTAAAATTCCTAATCCTACTTCCTCTTCTGAGCAACACATAGGTAAAAGGGTTTTTCCAGGTTTGGCAGGACTAAGGCAGGCGGGCAGGTAAGGGCTCTCTTAGGGGCAGTGAAGGCAGCAGCTTGTTTTGCTCCCCAATCCAAGGGTACATTACTCGGCCCCCCCAGGGGCTACATATAGAGGCTGTGCTATTTCTTCGACTTGAAGTATCCAGATTTTGTAATCCCTCGCCATTCTTAAGAAGGCTTTTACTTGCCTTTTGGTCCTAGGGGAGGCACTGAGAGAATGGCACAGATTCTTTTAGATGACAAAGAGTGCTCCCCTGGGGTGAGGACAAATCCGAGGTAAAGGAACTTTTGTAAGGCAATCTGAGCCTTCCAAGCTGAAACCGGATACCCTCTTTGGGCTAGAAAATTAAGAGCGGTAATGATGTCCTCTAGAGAGTGGGACTGTGTATTAGTAACTCATCTACATATTGAAGAAGCGTGCTAGATTTTAAATGTAAGAGGGCTACGTTCTGAGTTAAGGCATTTTTTAAAAATATGAGGGCTCATTTTATTTTATTTTTCCATTTTTTAAATTGTGAACTTTAACATAAATACATAACGAGGGCTTATTTTAAACCTTTGAGGTAAAACTGTCTCAAAAGCTGGGTTGCAGTAGTATCCTTTGGCCCCTATCATTTGGCAAACAAAAACTGGGATTGTGGGTGATGACACATAAGGAAGAAGGCATTTTAAAAATCAAGTGTGGAAGGGGCGCTCCCCAAATCTGGGTTTGTTGCTCGGCGTGGCACCAAAACCAGGCAGAGGAGGAGAAGAGGGTTTATTTAAGCCGGGGCGGGAGGACTGGGGAAGATTTCCCAAATCAGCCTCCCCGAAGTGATTTTTCAATTGGCTTTTCTACCCATCAGAGATACAGAGAGGTGATCATTTAAGGTAACAGGTAACAGAGGTTAGGAGAATTTCAGTTGTTTATCCTGCTTCCTTCAGGATTTACATCCTGTGACACCTGGGGAAGGTGTGTCCCAGTCTAGGGAGATAGATGAAAAGCTTATCCATACCTGGGAGGTTTGGGGCAATAGGTTAAAGCTTATTCAGGTATGCAAGCAGACTTTATATTGACCTGTTGCTGCTTTGTGAAACTAAGAGCTCTCATTATAGCCTGCTTCCAGCTGTGACAGTTACATTTTAAGGCTACTTTACAATTTCCAGCCTGCTTATAGTTTTAAGATTATATTTAGGAAGTTACTGTTACACAAGGACTGAGTACCAAAGGGTAGAGCCAGGAATTTTGTTAAGAAGGGTATAAGAGTTGGGAATTATAGGGTTCCATTTGGCTTTTTTACAGGCAGGATAGGGATATTACAGGGAGACTGACAAGGAACTAGGAGGCCAGTTTTCAAGAACTTTTGGATAAGGGGTTGGACACTTAATATATTTTCAGTTTTAAAGGGGTACTGCTTCTTTTTGGGAAAGGGTAGGTCTTCTTTGCTGCTGATTGTCATTGGGGAGATGTGACAGGCCTTCCTGGGTATTTCCATTTTCTATACTACTGGATTAACTTGACTAATTAATTCAGGAGGGATGAGTTACTTGGATTTTTGGCTCTGGCTAGGGTCAGACTTATGATTACGGATTCCTCCAGAAGGTCCTCAGGATCTTGGGGAGCTATGCAGCTTATTGGATTTAGCCCAATGCCTGTAACAATTTGTTTTTTAGTAGTAGGGTAGGGCACTGTGGTACTACTAAGAATTGATGATTTAAAAGTGCATTGCTAAGCCGGTAAAGGAGGGGTTGGGTGAAGGTTTGGGCTTTAAGTTTTTCGTCTGCCCCCCCCCCCCCCATGGCACAGGTATGCGGGGATAAAGGGCCTGAATGACAGGTTAAAACAGAATAGGGGCTCCAGTATTAATTAAAAAATTAATTGTTTTACCTGCTACGTTGAAGGTCACCTGGGCTTGTTGAAATCGATGTTTTTCAGAGATGCTCAGGGGACCACTAGGGCCCTGGGCTTCTTCAGTTTTACTCAGGAGCGGTGAACAGG
The DNA here is from genome assembly GCF_015220235.1 of Choloepus didactylus. Lineage (NCBI taxonomy): Eukaryota > Metazoa > Chordata > Mammalia > Pilosa > Megalonychidae > Choloepus > Choloepus didactylus. The sequence goes on from NC_051312.1 coordinate 8,194,339, forward strand.
GCTTTCTGGAAGGCTTCAATTCCATGCACTTTTGGGCCCAATGTTCAGCTTTTCTGCACGTAGGGCAAGACCCCGGGGTCTTTCAGCGTCCCTGAGGACATTTATACTTCTAGTGCCCCATCCTTCTGCACCTACAGCAGGATTTGGCTGGCTTGTGCTCGGAGTGGTGAAGCGACTTACCCAAGGATACATCTTTCCCTCTCCGTGTGCTTTGATCTTGCAAAGCTGTCATTTCATGCAATCTTGGCTAGCTGGCTGTGTTTGCACCTCACAACCCCAGCAGAGTCGCGCCAGCAAAACCAGTCTTTAGTAGACGGATGTTCAACCCTCTGTATGTTGGGCCTGGGTCTCTGTGCCCCAAAGTTTGACCAGATCTAACCCTAACGGTTAATGCCACTAGATCTTCTTCTGGAAAACTCAGCACCCATCAGCGAATGGGCCTGGGGCTATGCAAATACACCTATTTGATTTAAAATTGCTTGCGTATATTTCAACTGATAATTTATCTTTACTGTTCGCCTGGACAGCTCTTATAGGACACTACATTTTTGGGGGGGAAATAGAATATGTCCACCTCTATGGTTTTCATTTCCCCTCCAGAGACTGGAATGCCAGGCTGTCAAGTTCCACGCCAGACTTAGAGAAAGCAAATAAAAGGACGATGAAAAATAATAACGCTAGTGACTCTGAAAGCTCCCCTGTACTGAGATCGTGTGTCGTTCCCACGGTGCTCTGGGGAAATTAGGGCAGGATTATTCTAAGTTTACAGACAAAGTAGTTGAGCTTAAGAGGAGTGGGGACACATAGCTCTTGAATTTTTTTACATATGCAGGGTCTGATGACTTTTAACCATGGTATGCTTGTCCCTTCTCAACTGAGCCTGTTCCTCATCCGGAAAATGGGGCTGAGCAGGTCTAGCCAGGGTGCCCCAAATTTCTCTTGTTTAAAAAACACCAAATGCCAGGGTCTGTCCCAAGCTCACTGCATCACCCGGATCCAGGCAGGGGTCGCAGAAGCTGTCTGTGCAACCGTGTCCCTGGCTGTCTTTATCTTGTGGGAAATCTTGCAACACAATTGCTCAAGACCCTTCTGCCTCTGAGGACTGTGATTTTTAGGACTTGAATTTCAAACCCAACCCTGTCTTTGAAATCTGAATTCTGCACATTCATACGTTCTCTTTTCCAGGCATAGGTCCTGGCAGCTGCTGGAGCAGAAAGAGCCGAGCTGGGGGTCAGGGGGCTGGATGTCCAGGCCCGGCTCTGCCCCTGACTAGCCATGTGAACCTAGGGAAGCCGTTTCCTTTCTCTGAACCTCAGTGTCCACACCTGCACAATGGGCACAGCGGCCCTGCCCACATCACAGGCTTGTTGGGAGAACCGGAGGTGCTGGGGCTCTGAGTGGGGGAGGCTGTTCCCCCTCCCTGCCCCGTCTGGGGGCAGCAGCCTTGGAATGGACCCTGGCACCCCCAAGAAGGGCTGGGGTGTGGTGAGGAGTCTTTGGGGACCTGGGATGTGGGCAAGCGGGCATCACGGCAGGAGTGGCAGTGGGTGGAAGTTGCATGCTAATGGCAGTAAGAGGCTGGGCTATGGGTCAACAAGAGGGCCTATTTTGGGGTCACCCTGATAAAACTGGGAGCACTTAGGGGGCAGCTAACCCCTGCCTTTGCTTCTTGAGGGTGACATGTTCAAGGCCTGGAAACAGAAGAGGGCAGATCTCACAGTTAAGTCAGGAGAGGCTGAGACTTTCTGCAGCCTAAGAAGATAGCGGAGATGCTTGAATGAGGCCTGAGTTGGCTGGTGGAAGAGCTGACCATCTGGTAGAGATCCCTCAATGAACTCCAACGGCCCAGTGGGACTGTCTAGACTGAAAGACCAGAGAAGGAAGTGACAGAAAAGCCAGGGGAGGAGTGTCCCTGGGGGAGGAGGCAATAGAGATAAAGAAGGCACCTTGGAATCACAGTGGGGGGAAGTATTGGGATTTAGGTTCCTCCCCTCCCCTTGAACCCAAAACTGCAACCAGATGGCCATGGAGGACAAGAGCACAGGGCTGCCTCATGCAGTTGTACAGGTTGTACACTGCACAAAAGCTCCTGGCTGATGGGGTGAGTGGGGACTGCAATCCTACCCGGGGTTTGCTTGCTGGTGTGGTACCTGCACTGCCCCAGGAAGTGCCTTAGCACAAAGGTGCTTGGGGGGCTGGATCCCTTGAGAGGAGCACCTTTTCCTAACTGTCACAAAGGCACACCATAGGCTAGTGGGGGTCTGGGAGCTTCCCCAGGGGTCTGGGTGGAGCAGCCTGGACCCCTTGAGGACCTGGCCGGAGGGCAGCATATAGAAAAGACCAGAAGAGCAACCTCTGAACATTGCCCCTCACCCTACAAGCCACCCCACCCTCCTCCAGAGGACTGTGCATGGCTTAGGAAAATAGAAGACACAGCTCCAGCCTGCAGAAAAGGGCTGTTTTGTCCATTCTTTCTGGCCGGAAGTGGCCTCTTCCCTGAGGCCTCGCTGCCCTGCCCTGTCTTTCCATCGTTAAAGGTTTAACCAGGTTATCTCGGCTCGAGCTGCCAGAATTGGGTTAATAAAAATAAATGTGACTTTATTTTGTCATCACAGGAGCGAGGATGGGGATCTGGGAATCTGGGTTACCCTCGTGAGATCCTCGGGGCCGAGCACAGAGGGGCAGGCTGTTTCTGGGCTGGTGGTGCCCGCCATGGGTGGAGGGTCTGTGGCTTTAAGCAGGGGCCCCCATCCTCCTGGATGCTTCTGATCACTCAGCCCTCCTGGTTCCTGACGGCCCCTGGCCGCCCCGCTGCTCTCTCTCAGGCTGTGCTTCCAACTTTCTGGGGGCTGCCCGGACTGCACCCCAAACAGATGACCTTCCTGCCTTTGCTTGGGCATGTCCCTCTATCTGGGATCCCTTCTACCACTATCTTCACCTGATAAATGCTCAGTTATCCTCATCTATCTATCTATGTCAATCATCTATCTATCTTTCTCTATTATCTATCAATCTCTTCTATTATCTTTCTCTGTTATCTATCTACCTCTATTTCTAGCAGTCCTCTATATCTACCTACCTACCTATCTTTTGATACATCTATCTACCCATCTACCTATGTTAATCTATCTTTATTATCTATCCTTCTCTACTAATCATCTATTTTTCTCTATTATCTATCAATCTCTACTAATATCTATCTTTCTCTATTATCTATCAATCTCTACTATTATCTATCTTTCTCTGTTACCTATCTACCTCTATTTCTATCAGTCCTCTACATCTGTCTGTCTATTGATGTATCTATCTACCCATCTGTGTCTATCTATGTATGTTAAACATCTATCTTTATTATTTATCAATCTCTACTAATCACCAATCTTTCTCTATTATCTATTTATCTATCCATTTATTTATGTCAATCATCTATCTTTCTCTATTATGTCAATCTCTACTAATATCTATCTTTGTTATCTATCAAACTCTACTAATATCTATCTCTATTATCTATCTATCTATCATCTATCTATCTACCTATATTTCTATCAGTCCTCTGGATCTATTTATCTATCCACCTATCTATCTATGTCAATTATCTTTCTCTATTATCTATCAATCTTTACTAATATCTATCTTTATTATCTATCTATCTATCTACCTCTATTTCTATCAGTCCTATCTATCTATCTATCTATCTATCTATCTATCTATCTATCTACCTACCTACCTACCTACCTATCATCTCAAGACTTGGCCCAGGCATTGTCCCAGCCGGGAAGGCTGCTATCATGGGCCCTTCCATGGACCTCCCCCCCACCCCCCGCCAAGCCCCTGTGCATTCTCCCTTGCACAGCACCACAGGGCTTTGAAATGAGTATCTGAGGTCTGTCCCCTCACTGGTCTGAAGGCAGGTTGGGGAGCAAGGGAAAGTAGCTCATTTTTTTGCTGTGTCCCCAGTGGATGCCACCAAAATGGCTGTGGTGTATATGCACGTCACTGTCCCCCCACTGCCCCAGTCCTGCCCAGGAACACTGTTGATTTTTCCCTCCCCAGAATTTGCTCCTCCTGTGGACCTCCTGACCTGGCCGGTTTGGGATTTTTGTCTCTAACTTTCTTCTTCCCATTAACTGTAGTGTCCTCTGGACTGTCTCTTCTTTTGGGGACTCCACTTAGCCTCTGCGGCAGTCCCTTTCACTCCTGTAGTTTTAAATACTGAGTGTGGGCTGATAACTCCCATCTCTTCATTTTGCCAACTATTTATTAAGCACCTACTGTGTGCCAATGACAAGTCTTGTAGAAGTGACAATGAAGAGGAGATGGAAGGACAGAAGATTCACAAAAATAACAAGAACTTTCCAGAAAGCAATGGATGCTAAGAAGCAAATAAGGCAGACCTGCATTCTGTACTCCCAGTCTCTGCAGCCACCTGTTAGACCAAGCAACACTTCCCTGCAAACATCCCAACAGTCCCCTGCTGCCTTTGGACCAGAACTAAGCTCCTTGGCTCCACAGACTGGTCTCAGCCTGTCTGGCCTCATCTTCTCCTATGTCCTCCTAGAAATTCAGTCAAGTTTCCCAACCATCCCAGATCTCGAGGATGTCTGGAGCTTGTTTAAAAAAAAAAAAAAATCAATAAAAGGATTCCTGGGCCCCAACCCAGGCTTATCAAATTGGAATCCACAGGGATGGAGTCCAAGAATCTGTTTCGTCATGTTCTCAAATTTCCCCACGTGGTTCTCCTCATCTGAGAGGCCTGGGTAACACTTCCCTAGGCTTCTCGGTGGGTGTCCACATCAACCCACATTAGAACCATCTGGAGAGTTTCAAAAACACTAGTGTAATGCATTTCCCAGAGGCAGACTTAGGTGGCCTGGCAGCCCAGGTATTCTGCTGGTGATTCTGATTTTCAGCCAGTGTTAAGACTTCTGAGTTGCTTGTTAACATGTCTAAGAACCATGGGGTGGGGCTGGGGAACCTGTGTTTCGCACTGCCAACCTGTCCTGAGGAGATTCTGACGCTAGTAGGACAGAAACTCATACTGGGACAAGCTTGTTCTAGCCCCTTTGGACTCCCCACCCAGGCGTCTGCCCGGGCAGTTTCCTTGCCTGAAATGAAACAACCTTCCCAACTTTGTCCCAGGGGTAGGAGAGAGGCTGGATGAAGAGGTGTCTTGTTTCCTAATCTAACTTAAGCTAAAGAATTTATATGCTGGAGCTAATTGTTCAAACCCACACTTCTTTTGTTTGCAGCAGCCCACTTTCTGGTTCTGCTCAAGTTAGTTTCTTTGTTCAGACCTCGGTCTGGTGGTGTTGACGTGAGAGTCACCTGAACCTAGGTGGAGCTACTCGCTCTCTGCCCCTAGCCCAGGAACTCACAGAGACCAGCCAGGACTGCGCCACAGTGTCACAGCCAGCCCTAGAGCGGTGCCTTGCCTTTGCTGAGGAACACGGGAATCCCCATCCTATACGTACAGCTCAGCAGTGGAGACAGACTCAGTGTCCATTGGGTCCAACTCCTTCTATGAGAAAATTCAACCCAGAGAGAGAGGGGACCTGCCCAAGGTCACTCGGCTTTAACTGTTTGCTGCATAAAGAGCATCCTGAGGTAGAATGAGCCCTTGGACTCGGACATCTAATAGCATGTGAGCTCCATGATATTATCTCAGGGCTGCGTCTTGTCTACCACTGTGTCCCCAGCATGGCAACAGGCATATAGTAGGTGCTCAAGAGATATTTGTTGATCAGAAGAACCTGAGTCTGAAGAACTGGGACTTTAGTCCTGGTTCTGATATAAAATAGCTCTGGATTGACCCAGGGTTGGGCTTCTGCCAGATAGGGGGAACAAAGGACAAGGAGACAAGGAAGTTAGAGAGATAAACTATTTACGTAACAGAGGCTTGGAAGAGAAGAGAATTCTAATCTCTCTCCAAACTCAATAAGCAATTTCTAGAAAGTTAACAAGATGTTCTCATAGTCCTTGATCCTCCCAGCTGTCTGGAAGCAGGTTATTTTTTTTCTCCATGTCCTTATTACCATCTGATGTACCCTATATCTTACTTATTGTCTGTCTCCTCTCACTGCAAGGCAGGGGTTGTGGGTTGTTTCGGTCACTCCCATATCCCCCGGTTGGCACTGAGCCTGGCATATGAAGCTTTCGGTTCATATCTCAGCTAAGCCTTCCACGCCATCTAGGTCCTGAGTTGCCCCACCTTGCAGATGAGAAACTGAGGCTCAGAGAAGTGACGTTGCTTGTCCGAGGTCACGAACTCCAAACCACCACACCACCTCCGCAGCTGCTAAAGGACACAATCACGCGAACCCGTGTGGCACAGCACCTTCTCCTTCCTTCTGCCATTCACCAACGTTTTCCCTCCGTCCCTTTCTTCATCCGCTAGCGTGTATCTGCGGCTAGCCAGCATCCCCAAGCCCGGGTGCGGTCTGTTATGCTTGCGGCTTTGGGAGCCACGTGCTACTCAGTGAATGAATCGCACGTCCCCACCCCCGTCGAAAGCCAATCACAGCGTGTAGGAGCCCGGCCACTTCCGCCTATGGCTCGCCGCAGCCGGGGCCCTGCGGCCCACGTGGGGCTGCCGAGACAAGGGAGTAGGCGGTGGCGCGCCAGGGGCGGGCCCCCCTAGCCTCGCCACCAATCCAGTGGCCGGCCGGCGACGCGAGGGGCGGGGCCGACGTGGGGCGCCAAGGCTTAAACGTGACGGGCAGGCGGGCGTAGGGAGGAGTCCACACATAGGCAGCGATGAGCGACGGAGGACGCTGTCCAATAACAGAAGGGGATGGGCTGCCTCGGCCAGTAGGAAGTCCGTGAGGCGGGGCCGGGACCGCAGCAAGTTCGGTTGCGCGGAGGCCGCAGCTGTTCCCTGTCAGTGCAGGTAGCGGCGCTGGCGGTGGTGGTGGCGGCGGCGACCGGCGGCGGTAGCAGCGGTGGCGGCGGCAGCCGAGAGAAGGTGAGTGTCCGCGGCGCTCCGCTCCTTCCTCTCTCCGCGGCGGGTCCGTGCGGGTGGGCGTGCGCCGGCGCCGCCGCGGGGGACGTCTCAGTGAGGGTCGCGCGCGCCACCGCGGCGCGGGCTCCACGAGCGACGGCTCCAGGCAACGGCGGCGGGCGGTGCGCGACGCGACGTGCACCGCCCCTGTCGGCCCCTCCCGTCCCCTCCCCCTCCCGCGGGGGGCCGGCGGCGCGCGGACCCCGCCCCCCGCCCGCCCCGGGCCGCCCGGAGTCGCGGTCGCACCCGCGCACGCACCCACCCGGGCCCCAGCCGCCCCGCGCGCATCCCTCCCGCGCCCCCGGCGGCCGCCCGCACATCCCCGCTGTTCCCAGGCCCACTTCGCAGCTGGAAAAACCGCCGCGCTCAGTCCTGAATTCCTCGCGCGAGGCCCCCGCGGGCTCCAACCCTAGTCCGTCGGGTCGCGAGCCCAAGTTGCGCAGCTCTGAAGAAATCCGCCGCGGGTCCGGAGGCCTGGGGCACCGAGGGGCAGTGATTCGCCCCCCGCTGCTCAGATAGGAGGTGGGGCTGGGCCTGGCCCGTTATTTCTCTAGCAGCTTGCAAAGTGCGTTCGTGCTGGGCGGTGAGCAGCAGCAGGCGGAGGCCCCCTCCCGGGCTCGGCGTCGGGAGCCCTGGCTCTGAGGACCTGCCCTGCAAGTTAGGGTTATTGCGTGAGCAACTTCCTCTGTGTTCTTCGGGCAAGTTGTTTCACCTCCGGGGAGCAGATTCCTCATCTCACCAATGATGGGCTCAGGCGGGGTCCCTAGGTCAAGTGACGCCTTTGAAATTCTTAAAAATCTGATTGTCTCTTCATTTAGGCAGAGGATGCCAGGGCTCATTATTCCCTTTATCCTCTGAGCAAACTGAGGCTCAGAGAGGTGCCAGGCGCTTGCCACGTGCCTTCCCTGTTGCTCCCTCACAGCTGCCACCAGCAGCCCCTGCTTCCCCCATGTCAGCTCTCCCTGGAGTTGAGGTGGGTACTGTGCTGGGGTGGACAGGTGCAGCACGTCTGTTCAGACGCAGCTACAGTGCTTCATCTTACCTCCGGAATGTGTAGTCATGCTCCTTTGCACATCAATCATGTGCATCCCCTGGCCTGGGTGCTGGGAGAAGATGTTAATCCTTGCCCTGGAACTTTGGACAGACGGGTGCAAGAAGAGGAAAATAAGCAAAACCTCAGCAGCATGTCAGCCTGCCATCGATGTGTGTAGACAGCCCATGTGGGCAAGGTCTGACCCCATGGACAGAAGTCCTGCAGAGGCCCGCACATCCTGGCAAATGACGGAATGGGCAAGGGGAGAAGAGAAATGGAATGGGCTGGCTTGCAGGGTGGAAACTGGGAAGGCTTTTGCAGAGGAGGTGAGTTGGGGGTCTTTTTTGATGCCCCTGGAACTGGTGGTGAAGAAGCAGTGATTGTACTTGAGTAGTAAAGGTTTTCTTATGGAGGAGATGTGAGTTTTAAGCAGCTAGAACCTGTAAAAGGAAGGCTGAGGAAGATGGAAACTGAATGTGAAGGAAATCACCCTTCCAGTTGGTGCGAGAGGTTTAGTGGGTCAATGCAAAGAAGCTTCTCTAGGAGATGTAACAAGGTGAAGGCACTAGGGTTTGTCAGAAGTAAAGGTGGATGGGAAGTCAGAGAGCAAAGAAGCCAACATGAGGAGCTGAGCTTGGCACCAAGGCCACCAGGGGCTTCATTGGCACTGAGGGCTCAGCCTGAGCTGTGGTTGTCCGGGTTCACGTAAGTTCCTTGAGACCAGGCATCCTTTGTTTCTTCCAGGCCACCTCACCTCTAGGTGCTGCCTTGAGGGAACAGGCTTTGTTCAGGTTTCTGGAATTGGATTAGGCTGCCATGCAAACTTCTGCCATCTATCTCCAGTGTCCCGTCTGCACCTTATCTCCCTCTCCTGGTGCCTGCTCCAGCCAGGCGGACTGCTTCCTCTGCCGGTTCTCACCTCCAGGATCTCCCCCCTCGAGGTTTCCCTGGTCCATGGAGCCCACAGCAGTCCTTCCTGCCTCTGATGTGCCCATACTTGCAAGTTTTGCCCTTTTTTTGTCCTGCTGCTTGATTTCTCCCCACCTTGCTCCTAGCCCCATGGGTGTGGCGCTAGGTGTCTGTCGCCTCCACACTGCTTGCGGAGACAGGCTCCAGGGCACGTGGTAGGGCTGGATCTCAGACTGAGGTTTCTCATTCCAAGTAGCAGTTCTGCACACCTCTTCCCTGCATCTTCTCAGAGTCCCCGGCACAGTGCAGGGAACAAGTAGGTGGTTAATAAATGTTTTGGACGAATTGGTAGAAAATGGGTCAAATTGGAAACCAGTGAGGAGAGAAGTGTGAGGGCTGGGGAACGGAAAGGAGTCATGTTTTGGGGAGGGGACTGCAGGCATGCCCAGCCCAGTTGTCAGTAGTCCAGATATCTGGGAGGAAGGCCTGGGCAGGGCTGAGCCTGCCAGATCTCTCCAGCACTCGTCCGCAGGAGCTGGAGCTGCGCTCAGGTAAATGCTGTCATTGAGGGTTAGTGTCTTCTCCTTGACTGCTGCCTCCCAGGGGCATTTGGTGCTCTTCTGAATGGGCCCCTACTCCTTATATGCAGGAATTGCCTGCTTCGGGGCTAGTTTCTCACCCAGAGACATCTTCACAGAAGGGGAACATTTTGCCTGCTCACTTTGAAACCTCACCTGTGGCTGGCAGTCCACCCACCTCTTGCTCTTAGCTTAGCTGCCTTCTAGTCTCAGCCGTGGACACTTTGCCAAACTTTGCCAAGGGGCCTGACAGTGGAAGCCTGGAAGAGGATGGAAAGCTTTCCTTGGGCCTATTGAACTCAAAGCTTGCCTCCCCGTGGCCTTCCAGGCCCTCTCACGTGACCCTAGACCCACCTGTTGGGCCTTCCTCTTCCATCTGACCCGACAGGCACCCTCTTCTGCCACAGCCCTCCCATGTGACTGTTGATTGCTCCCCTCAACTTGCTGCTTTGTGTCCCTCCTCTGCTCTGCCCATCATGACTTTGTTTCTTTGTTTTCTGCAGAGCCCTTCCCCCCTTCTTCCCCTGTCAAAATAAACTCTTCTTCAAGAGTCAAGGAGGCGTTCCTGCATCAAGCCTTGCCTGATGCATTCACCCGAATGTGGGCTCTCTAACAATAATAAACAATGATAATTAAATAGCTAATCTTTATTGAGCTCATACGATGGGGTGCCAGTGACCTTGCTAAGCTCCTCGCATGCTTGATTTCACTCACTTCAGAGGTTCCCTCAGACCCTCTTACAGATGAGGAGTTTGAGGCCCGGAGGTGAAACGGTGAGGGGGAGCCGGGAAACGGTGTAGCTGGGGTTCACCCCTGGGCAGTCAGGCTCAGAGCCCACTCTTGGGTGCCTGTCGTGCATTGTCCTTTTTTTGGCTTCTCTTAGCTGGCCCCCAGCACCTTGCTTTTAGGCACCTTTGGGGGCCTGAGCCTGTGCCTTCGGTATCGTGCGTTCTGCAGGCTATGTGCTCAGTCACGATGTTATTGAATCGAGTGCCCCCCAACATTCACTTTCAGCCTTGGCGAAAACTACCGACGCAACTGGTTTTTTCTGAGCAGTGGATTCAGTCTGTCTGATAGCTTGCTGGCCTGTATTTCCATTTTGCTATTTATTGACCAGTGACTAGAACTGACTGAATGAGCTTTTCAAAAACAAGTGGCACCTGAACTCCAGGAACGACAGTGGTCATGTGCCACATGGGAGACTCATGCACTCCCGAGCCAGGGGAGGCTGGTTCTTAATTAGCGTCAAGTTGTGCAGTGAGATAGCAGACTCGGGGAATTCAGAAGAGAGGAGCTCATGAAGGATTTTAGGAAGTTCTGGGAGAAAGTGGGCCTGGGGCTGGAGGGAAGCAGGCAGGAAGGGAAAGCGCTTCAGGTGAACCGAGTAACAGGTTCTCGAAATTCTTGTTCTTGGGTAGCGGGTGCCGGAAAAGAGCTTGACTTAAATCCTTATTACTGAGAGCGTCGGCTAATGTGTGAGGTGTGCTCTGTGCCTTGCCTCTTTGGTGTCCCCTGCTACTCTCCGGTTTTGCTATTCCCATTTGCCAGTCAGGGAAACGAAACGGACCTTGCGTGGTCACTGGAATGGGTGGCAGGGCAGCAAGGGGTGGAGTGCAGGTGCTTGGCCATCGAAGGTTGGATTCCGGTGCACCTTCGGCCCCGTGCTCTTCCTAGTGCCCCCCAGAGGCCTGCCCTGCGATGGAAGCAGTTGCTCCGTGGAACCAGCTCTTGTCTGGGTCCAAATCCTATGTTCTTGCCACTCCTCGGTTCTCTGGGGAGTGCCTGGAAAAATGAGGATAACACTTTTTTTTTTCTTTTCCTTTAGCTAGCACCTGCCTTCTGGAGAGCTAACTGACGGACATCGAGGGTAAGTCCTGGCCCTGGATCCAGGCCGGTGCAGGGGTGGTGTGTGCCTTCACCAGGAACAGCTGTGGATGTGCGCAGGCCAGCACGCCAGGTCTCAAGCTGAATGAATAAAAAATTTGGGGTTGATGTCCATTTAAAGCACTACTGATCTGTTCCCCAACTCTCTTGGTTTCCCCAGGAAAGTGACTTCTGTCTCTCTACTGGCCCCAGTTGGCAGCTGCCCAACCTCAGCTGGAGGCCCTCCTTCTGGAAGGGTTTGGCTGGGCCAGGGTGGAGAGGCTCCCGGGGACCCACGGGAATTTCTAGGGCACGGCTGCCCCTGAGAAGACCCCTCGAGTCAGGGAGACTGGTGCTGGGCAGTGAGGCCAAGGGGAAGTTCTGTCAGCTGGTTTTAAAAACATTTGATGAGTTTCCAGAGGTCACCCTCAGCCTTTGGGAGCCACAGGACCCCAGGGGTGAAGGTGGAATTGGCCTTTCTCCCCCCACACAGCACCAAGGTAGAGCTTCTCTATTTGGCAGATCTGGTTACTTCTCAGCCCAAATTCCAAAGCGCTCCGGGCGGTGGCTCTACCTGGAGAGCCCAGCTTACTGGTCAGCATGAACATCCCAGCCGGGCATGGTCCCCTTCCCTGCTGGGTATTGGTTTCAGACCCGGATAATGCTCTCCCTGTTTCACAGCTGGGGCCATCAGGGCTTTGGAGCCAGGGGCGACTTTCCCCAGTGCTCCATGTTGCCTGCTGAGTGCTGATGCCTTTGCAAAGGGATTTTTCTTGCTTTTCTTTCCATTGTGTAGAGACTTTTCTCAGCTGACCTTTCCTGACCCAGGAGTCTTTCTCCTTTCTGAGGTTTTTCCACGGGCCTCTCTAGTCCTGGTACTTGGGCCAGTGGTGGCCGTTTTCCGCTCTGTGGTGAGTTTACTTGGAAAAACTGGTAAAGGCAGGTGGGTGTGGGTGGGGAGTAGCTCCATACCTTTGATGAGCTCCACCCTGCCAAAAGTTTCCACAGTCCTGTCCTCTCTCTGCTTTCTCTTATTCCTCTTTTGATAGGTTGCATTTTATTGCTCTTACTGCATTCCTGGTGGTGGTGGTGGTGGTGGTGGTGGTGGTGTGAGGTTCCCCCCAAATCGCCTGTCTTAGGCAGCTGAAGACATTGAGGCCCAGAGAAGGCTGGCTAGCAGAATCCAAGATTCTGATTGCTTTGTTTTTGTTTTTAGAGTTGTCATCTTTTATTGATGTGTCTTCCCCCAAATCCATCAAATGGGAGGGAAAATTAATTGCCAAGAAGGGCCTTCTTCTCCCAGGTCATCTGTTTTGTCAGAGCTCGTTTGGCTCATGCGGAGTCCCTGGGCCTCTGCTGACTCCCCAGAGCTTTGCTTAGTTACTGTAACTAAGGCTGTGGTAGCTAAGGGTGCTGCCCCCCCCCCCCCCTTTTACTATCTCCTTGGTGATCCTGGAGGTGGATGCAGGCTTTTTTTTTTTTTTTTTGTGGGAGGCCTGATCTGAGGTCATCCCCACCGTGCCTCTTTGGTGCTCTTGGGGGCCTTCCTTGTCCTGACGCAGCTGCAGGCTGGTTTGGAAAGAGGAGAGAAGGTGAGGGGCTGGGGTGTGCAAGACGGCTGCAAGTGCACTGCCACCAGCTGTGTGTGGCACGCGCCAGACCTGGCACCGGGCGTCTCCTCTCCTGCCCGACAGCCAGGGCCCAGGCTGCGACGAAGCTCCGTGCTCTGGCTGTGCTGAGTCATGCTTCGTCTCTGAGGATGTGTGTGTCACCTTTCCTGTGCCTGTCCCTGGTCAGCCCAGAGGCTGGGGAGGTCTGCAGCGCTGATGCAGGGATAGCGAGCTGCCGCCCCCTCACGTTTACCGTCGTCGTGTGCGTCTCAGTCCTTGCACCGGCTGGTGTGCTGTTCATCATGGGACATCTATTCATAGTAAATTATTAATAATGCAGGTGTTATCTATTCTGGAAACATTTCTCTCTCGTGGATGAGGAAACTGAGTTATGAGAGGGGCGAAGTGGCTTGGCGGGGTTTGGGTGACTGCTAAGTGGCTCGTCCAGGGGCGGGTTGTAAGGCCACACCCCACCCCACCCCGGGTTTTGATGTGATGCAAAGAATTTTCGGAAACTACTTCGTTTGGGAAGAAAATGTGTTTTTCAATTAAAGTTATGAATTCGAAGATCGAGTTCTCCCTTGGACTTTTAAGTTAAGCCTACGTAAATGCTGTTCTATTTATGATCCTAGAAAATTTTAAGAATCACTTTGAAGGAGCCTTTTGATTAATGTTTGGTTGCATTTGCAAACTTAATTAAACTCATTTGAAAAACTTAAATTGAATTTACAAATTATATTCCATTTAATTTAATTTTTAATATTTCCATTGGTCTGATTAATAAACACCTCTATTACTTTAAAAAACTTCTGCAAATCTAATAAATTAAGCTGATTTAAATTCTTTCAAGCATTCCAATACTGTTTTGTGTTTTATTTTTTCAAGTAGCTCTATTGAGGTATTATTGACATACAGTTCACTCAAGATTGTGAACACATCCATCACCCCCAAAAGTTTCCTCGTGCCTCTTTGAATTCCCTCCCTTCCACCTCTCTCTGTTGCCCCCATTCCCAAGTAACCTCTGAACTTCTTTCTGTCACTATAGATTAGCTTGCGTTTCCTGGAATTTTACAAAAATGGGATCATACAGTATGTATTCTTCTTTGTCTGGCGTCTGTCTCTTAGCCTGCTTATGTTGAGATTTGTCCACGTCCTATGTATTGATAGTCTGTTCCTTTTTATTGCTGAGTAGTATTCTCCTGCAATTTGTTTATCCATTCACCTGTTGATGTTTGGCGATTACAAATAAAGCTGCTATGAACTTTCATGTACAACTCTTTGTATGGACTTACATTTTCCTTTTCTCTTGGGCAGATGTCTGGGAGTGGAGTGGCTGGATCATAGGGTAGGGGTATGTTTAACTTTTTAAGAAAAACTACCAAACTGTCTCCCAAAGTGCTGGTACTATTTTGCATTCCCACCGCCCCTGTATACAAGAGTTCTTCTGCATCCTCACCCCTGCGTGATACGATCAGTCGTTATAAAATCGTAGCCGTTCTAAAAGGTGCGTAGTGGTACCTTGTTGTGATTTTAATTTTAATTTCCCTAATGACTGATGAGTATCTTCTCATGTGCTTATTTGTTCTCTGCTAATAATGTTTTTAAACTTAGTAAGATTCCTACTTAACATCACGAATCTAAACCAATTACTCAGTTACGTTTTTCATTGGAATCTCAAGACTGAGTGGTTACTCTCAACAGACCAAATTCCCTTAAACGTTAATGTATGTAAGGTAAAAGATACAGATTTCTTAACACAAAATGATTAATTATTATATTCTTAGGCATGTCTATACTCATTCCTAAAACTTCCTGGAATTTTAGAAGTTTACTTAATAAGGAAATAATTAAGTGATCTCAAACTATAGTAAACTACTTTCCTGAGCAATCTCTGAAATTTCTTTCTCAATTGGATGACGTTTCTTCTTGACTCAAGAGACCCCTGGCCAGGCTGAAACCAGGTCTTTGCCTCTGAATCCTCTGCCAGGCAGAGTTCTGATGCAAATGGGGGTGATCTCAAAGCCCTGGAGTCTTAGATTGAAGCATCACGTGGGCTAATCCCTCTCTTGTCATGAAACTGTGGTTCTCCACCCTGGCTGCTCCACCATTTGATTGGATTCGGTTCATCTATTTAAGGCTTCATTTCCCTTCCACTGTTGCCACAAGTTAGGTGGAATTTAAATACCTGTTTAGATTCTGTGTATCTCCCGAGGGTTTGTCTGACCAAGGACTAATTCTGTTTCATGCTGTTGACTCAGTGCTGCTAGAATTCGAGCTCCAGCCTTCTGCATCCAGGTGTGGCGACCCCACCCCACCCCCACCCTGATACCATACCATCTTTTCAAATGAGGAGGAAAGGAGTTGCAGCCTTAAAAATTCTTGGTTTCTCAAAAAGGGGGATGTGAAAGGAAACAAAGTAAAGCTTCAGTGGCTGAGAGATTTCAAATGGAGTCGAGAGGTCACTCTGGAGGACATTCGTACACACTATGTAGATAATACTTTTTAGGTTTTAATGTATTGGAATAGCTAGAAGTAAATACCTGAAACTACCAAACTCCAGCCCAGTAGCCTTGACTCTTGAAAATGATTGTTTAACAATGTAGCTTACAAGGGGTGACAGTGTGATTGTGAAAACCTTGTGGATCGCACTCCCTTTATCCAGTGTATGGATGGATGAGTAGAAAAATGGGGACAAAAACTAAATGAAAAATAGGGTGGGATGGGGGGGGATGATTTGGGTGTTCTTTTTTATTTTTATTTTTTATTCTTATTCTGATTCTTTCTGGTATAAGGAAAATGTTTAGAAATAGATTGGGGGTGATGAATGCACTACTATATGATGGTGCTGTGAACAGTTGATTGTACACTATGGATGATTGTATGGTATGTGAGTATATCTCAATAAAACTGAATTAAAAAAAAAATTCTTGGTTTCTGGTTAGGCTTGGAGACCAAGACATTCTGACACCCAGAACCAGTACCTTCTATTCTGTGTTCTTCAGTTCCCCTCCCTGGAGATGGTGAGGAAGTTGGCCTTTCCCTGGCCTCCCAGGGGAGAGCACCCAGACTCCTTGGAGGGACTATTGCTTCCAGATTCTTGTTGGCGGTTTGGATCTTGCTGGATGATAAATAGATGTGGAATGGCATTTTTGTCCTGGTCACTGGGTGTGGCCTCAGAAAGCCTGTGGGTGATAAGTGAGACCTGGTTTAAAATTATTAATGCAGTCTGACTGCTCCCCCCCCCCCCCCCTTCTTGGTGAGGGTTTGGAAAGGTTATATGTAAGAGGAGATGGCAGCAAGGGGCAAAGTCTGGGCCAATCCATGAATGATCCTGAGTTACAGCTGGGTGGGCCTCTTAGCTTTTTTCAACCAGTCCCCTCAGTGTGTCATCAAGGACCTAAAAAATATGTGGGCCTTAGAGAAGCAGAGTGGCCATTAGGGTGGTGGGGTTGGGGGTGGGGTGGGGAGATGGTAACAGGGAGAAGATGAACAAAATTTAGAAGCAAAGAGTATGTCTTTAACCTTTGGGAGGTTGGATTGGGCAAGGAGCAGGTCATTTGTCTGGAGTGAATGTTTTGTACCGTAGACTTAGATGTGGGAAGAAAGGACTAAGTGATAGTTTGGGGCCAGATTATGAAAGGCTTTGAATGTCAGGATGAGGAGGTTGTATTTAATCCTGTAGGAAATGGGGGAAACACTGAAGCTGTTTTGTTTTTTAAATTATGCTAATACTCCCTCTTCCCTCCTCTCCCTGTACCCGCCCATAACCACTAATCTGCTTTCTATTTCTGCGAGTCTGCTATCTCTAGTCCTCTCTCATAAGTGATATCATACACTTTTTGCCCGTATGTGCCCTGCTTATTTCACTGAGCGTAATGTTTCCCAGGCGCTTTCATGTTGCAGCCTGTCCCAGAACTTTAGTCTTTCTTTTCTCTCAATAATATTCCATTGTGCGTATCTACCACATTTCGTTTATTCATTGATGGAAACTTGGGTTGTTTCCACCTTTTGGCTATTGTGAATATGCTCCTCTAAACAGTGGTTTAC
Organism: Choloepus didactylus; assembly: GCF_015220235.1. Lineage (NCBI taxonomy): Eukaryota > Metazoa > Chordata > Mammalia > Pilosa > Megalonychidae > Choloepus > Choloepus didactylus. Next base: position 8,211,376 of record NC_051312.1, read on the forward strand.
AAGTATGTTTTGCACCCTGTTTTCACTGTCTTTGGGTATATAATTAGAAGTAGATTTGTTGGGTCATATGGTAATTGTGTATTTAATTTTTTGAGCAGTCCACCATATTGCTTTCCAGAGTGGATGCACTATTTTACATTCCTACCAACGATGCACCAAAGTTTCAGTTCTCTGCCTCCTATCTAACCAATATTTATTTTCTGTGTTTTTTTTTTTTAATAGCCATCCTGTAGGTGGTTTTGATTTGCATTTCCCTAATGGATAATGAATGATGTTGAGCATCTTTTCATGAGTTTATTGGCCGTATGAATATCTTATTTGGCGAAATGTCTATTCAAGTCCTTTGCCCACTTTTAAATTGAGTTGTTTATCTTTTTGTTGTCGAGTTGTAGTAGTTTTTTAGATATTCTTGACATTAAACCCTTATCATATATATGGTTTACAAGTATTTTCTTGCTTTCTGTTATGTTGTCTTTTCACTTTCTTGATAATTTCCTCTGTTGCATGAAAGTTTTAAATTTTGGTGGAATCAGTCTTTTTCTTTGTTTCTTTTGTTGCTTGTGCTTTTGGTGTCATAGCTGGGAAGCCATTACCAAATCCCAGGTCATAATGATCATAATGATTTGCCTCTATGTTATCTTCTTAGAGTTTTATAAAACTCTTATATTTATGTCCTTGATTCATTTGAGTTGATTTTTGTATATGATATGAGGCAGGAGTCTAACTTGATTCTTCTGTATGCGGATCTCCAGTTTTCCTGACACCATTTGTTGAAGAGGCTATTCTTTCCCCACTCCATGTACTTTGCACGTTGTTGAAAATCAATTGGCTGGAGCTGTGTGGGTCTATTTCTGGACTTTAATTCTGTTCCATTGATCTATTTGCCTATCTGTATGCCAGTACCACACTGTTTTGATTATTGTAGCTTTGTAGTACAATTTGAAATTGGGAAGTTCGAGTCCTCTAGTTCCTGTTCTTCTTTTTCAAGATTGTTATAGCTATTTGGGGCCCCTCCATTTCCACATGAATTTGAGGATCAATTTTTCTACTTCTGCAAAAAAAAAAAAAAAAAAAGAAAAAAAAAAGAAATTTTGATAGGAATTGCCTTGAATTTGTATATTGCTTTGGGTACTGTTCTAGTTTGCTAATGCTGCCAGAATGCAAAATACCAGAAATGGATTGGCTTTTATAAAGGGGGTTTATCTGGTTACAAAGTTACAGTCTTAAGGCCATAAGGTGTCCAAGGTAAGGCATCAATAATAGGGTACCTTCACAGAAGAATGGCCAATGGCATCTGGAACACCTCTGTTGTCTGGGAAAGCACATGGCTGGTGTCTTCTTCCTTGGCTCCCAGGTTGTGTTTCAAAATGGCTTTCTCCCAGGATGTTTCTCTCTAGGCATCTGGGGGTGTTCTCTTAGCTTCTCCAGAGCAAACCCTGTTTAGCAAATGTCTACTTTCAAAGGCCATCTTCACAATGTGTCCCTCAACTGCAGCTCTGAGTTCTTTCTGTTTGTCGGCTGTTTTATATGGCTCTAGTGATTTAATTCAGACCCATCCTGAATGAGTGGGGTAACACCTCCGTGGAAATTATCAAAAGTCTGCCCACAGTTGATTGAGTCACATCTCCATGGAAACACTCAATAAAAGCATTCCAACCTAATCAACACTAATACATCTACATTAATACACCTAATCAACACTAATACAAGAATGCATCAAAGAACATGGCACTTTAGGGGGACATAATACATCCAAACCAGCACAGGTACTATTGACCTATTAACAATACTAACTTTTCCAATCAGTGAACATGGGATGTCTTGCCATTTGTTTAGGTCTTCTTTAATTTCTTTCAGAAGTGTTTTGTAGTTTTTGGTATGCAAGTCTTTTATATCTGTGAGGTATTCTGGCACAAAAGACGGGCGATGAAGTCAAATGGCAGGCAACAACAGAAATTTATTGAGAAAAGCCGCAGGGCCACCCCAGCCGGCAGAGAGAGACTGCTCAGAAGGGAAAATCGTGTGGTCAGGTGGTGGGATTTCTTTCCTTATAGGGCTTTCTGCCAATCAGGAGGTTACACGATGTCTTGGAAATGTAAGGTACGTGAGCTCTGGCCAATAGAGGATTATGCATAGCTTATCTAGTAACTTGGCAATGCCTGGTTTGTAGATTTAAACAGGAGAAGTGGGGTAGGGAGGGAACAGTGATGTGGTGCCTGGCCTGATTTGCAACCCGGCTTTAAAAAGAGGGAAATGGGGGAGGGGCCCAGGGCCCAGACCCAGCAATATCCTTGGTTAAATTTATTCCCCCAAATTTTATTTTTTTAGATGCTCCTGTAAATGGAATTGTTTTCTTAATTTCCTCTTTGGACTGCTCATTGGTAGTGTATTGTGTTTTATGTGTCGATCTTGTGTCCTGCCACTTTTGCTGAACTCATTTATTAACTAAAGTAGGTTTCTTGTGGAGTCCTCTGGATTTTCTCTATATAAAATCATTTCATCTGCAAATAGAGATTTAAAAAATTTTTTTTTATTGTAGAATGCATTATTTATTCATCCATGTTCTTGGATACTGAATTTCATGAATTTGACATGATTGTAATAAAAAATAAGATTGCAAAAGTTTTTTTTCACTAGTCAAAGCAATTCTCAAGTTCATAGTCAAGATAGCTTTGCTATAAGAACAAGTTGCAAGTTAACAAAAACTTAAGATAGCCCCACATTTGTCCATGCTACCAGACTATAATGGGCTGAGCTGAGTATTTCTGAGTTAGGTAACTTCCTCAGAAGACCTAATTTTGAATGTGGGTGGATGTTAACACCTAACTTTAGAGGATACTTTAATATTCCTTCTTATCCTACCCCCTTCCCCCCTTTTTTTTTTGAGGAGGAAAAGGGTTTATTTATGCCGGCAGAGGGACAGGGGGGGAGTCAGCCTCCCTGAAGTGATTTTTCAGTTGGCTTTTATACCCCTCAGAGACAAAGAGAGATAATCATCGTACTTAACAGGTAACAGAGGTTTGGAGAATTTCAGTTGTTTATCCTGCTTCCTTCAGGATTTACATCCCGTGACACCTGGGAAAGGTGCTTCCCAGTCTAGGGAGATAGATGAAAGGTTTATCTATGTCTGGGAGATTTGGGGCAATAGATTAAAGCTTATTCAGGTCTGGGAGCAGACTTTACATATTTAGCTATTGCTGCTTTGTCAGACTAAGAGCTCTCATTATAGCCTGCTTCCAGCTGTGAAGGTTACATTTTAAGGCTACTTTACAATTTCCAGCCTGCTTATAGTTTTAAGATTATATTTAGGAAGTTACTGTTACACAAGGACTGAGTACCACAGGGTAGAGCTAGGAATTTTGTTAAGAAGGGTATAAGAGTTGGGAATTAATAGGGTGGAGGGGAAAAACAAAGCTGTTTCTAGCCCAGTACGTTCCATTTGGCTCTTTTACAGGCAGGACAGGGGTATTACAGGAGACTGGCAAGGAACTAGGAGGCCAGTTTTCAGAAACTTTTGGATAAGGGGTTGGATACTTATTATATTTTCAGTTTTAAGGGGATACTGTTGCTTTTTGGGAAAGAGTAGGTCTTCGTAGCTGATTCGTAAAACTGGGACAAATATTGCATGATTATCAGATTTATTGGGTTCCATTCGATCCATTCCATACTTACTGTATTTTAGGTCTCAGATTCCAGTTCTATGTTAATTACTGGCTAATGAAGAGATGGTTTGTTGACAGGTTTTAGAGGGTAACTGTCCCATTTTGCATATCAAGGGAGGGATGTGTAGCATCCCTGATAAAGTGGAGCCTTCTGGCTCAGTCTCCTATATCCTGGGTAAGTTAAAACTATTTAATCCTAGAATTGAACATGTTCAATTTTTATACTTTCAGTAAAGTTTTTTTCCCCCTTTTTAAAATTTAATAGGAATAACATAGCCCCACTTCACTAGTGATATTGGCAGAGAAAACAAGATGATGTCCTTGCTGGGTTAAATTTACTAACCAATGACAAGATTGTTTCTGGTGATGTTATCGGTGCTTAACGCACTGTATTTTTCTTGCGTCTTCATTATTAATGACTTGAGCTATTTAGTCTGTCTGCTGTAAGGGAGATATCTACCAGGGCAAGTTAGAGACTCTAGGGATAGGCAGCTGGATACAAATCCAGCAGTTAGACCGTTCATACAGGCAGCATATGAATAGGCCACCTGCAAGAAAAGGTTACTTTTGCAGGTTGCTACCAAAGGGCATATTAAGGTTATGGAAAAATAGATAACAGGGGACATCATAACTAATTTGATTAGGAAGACTTTTTCCTGAACAAATATTTTAGGTCGCTCAGAAGTTTACAAGTACACTTCTGTTCTGGATCTTCAGGAGGATTTACCGACACCGTGGCTTTTCAGCCAACAGGAAGTGTGTCTCTGTCCTGCAACAGTTGCATGTTGACTCTGGTGTGGTGAATGCCAGGACTTAGTTCCCTGCAACTAAAGAAAAGAATGAATAACAAGTAAATAAATAAGTTCTAGCCCATTTAGGATTTCGTTGAACCTGGGGATGCTGGTCTTTTCAGATGCAGAGCCAGACTTGATCTCTAGGCTGGTAGTGGTGCAAGGGGGCACACCAAACCTGTTTTCCTCTGCAGCCACCCACTGTTGGGGTCCCATACACCCGGGGCTAGAAACTCCCCTGTCTAGCTCTCGGAGAAAAGTCTCTCCATCGGCTGTAGAGGTATAACTTGTGAATGTCTTCAAGGGTTCAGGAATCCACCGAGCAGCATGTGGTTCCAACGTTGGGCCCCACATTGGACACCAAAAACAGTATCACAAAATACTGGAATGCCAAATCTAGGTTTGTTGCTCAGCGCGGCCAACAAAAGTCACACCGAACCAGGTTCCCTTGGGATTTATGTCCTGTGACACCTGGGAAAGGTGCCCTCCAGCCTAGGGAGATAGACGAAAGGCTTATTCCCTTCTTATCCCTTCCTCACACATCTCCAGTGTTGAACTTCTTTGCCATTTCTGTTGCAACCAGTCCTTCAGTTCGGTGCATCGTGTTATACATCCATGCACTGCTCCTCTAAAAGGCTTCTGTGTCTACCCCATTCTGAATGTCAGCAACATTTGTTCCTTTTCTATCCAGCCCCCAATCCTCAGTCTGGCCTTCTTCACCCCACGTCTCCAGCTGCTTTTCTCTTGGGTACCTGATTCTTTTGATTTTTTTTTTTTTTTTTTTGTCTGTTTAGTGAATATCACACTTCTTTTTTCTTTTTCTTTTTCTTTTTTTTTTTTTTTTGCCACCTAGAGATGATAATTTACTGATTTACCATGATCCAGAAGAGAAACAACATGAAGAGAATATTTATCACAAGTCCCCACAGTTTCTTCTCCCAAACTCTATTCTAACATTTCTTTTTCAGACACCACCAGTCTCCTAAAATGGACCAGACCATTAATGAGTATAAATTTTACTTTGCTGTCATCAGTGAAACATTAGCCTCCAATCAATGTTTCAAATTATTTTTCATGTAAGAATATCACATTTTGAGCATGCTGTAGTTGGAGGGCAGAAGACAAGTTTTATAAATATTTTGTATCCAAGCAAAGTAAGTCTGTTTTGTGTACATCATCAAAAGAAATAAAACAAGTAAAACACCATTGCTTGGTGTCTTCCCTTGCTATTATATAGTGTTGTCATATTTTTTTCAACTCTGTCTTTTAAACTCCTCTTTCTTTTTCTATCTCCCTTTATTTATTTATTAAAATTTTTTTTCCTCCCTCCATTTTGGACATCTCTTTGAGGAAGTTGACTTACGCAAAAATCTACCTGTTCCCTTTTTTCTAACATTATCCAAATGTAAAATTCCTTCCCGATGGGATTGTATCACAAAATACTGGAAAGCCAGATATTTACATCCTAAGAAGGTGGTGAGGATAAAAAATTACTGCTCATTGAATACATAGCTAGCAAGAACAAGTATATAAGAATAAAAAAAGGTACTCAAATACATCTCAATTTAAATAAGTTCCCTCTGTGCACGCAAAGTAGAACTAAAGTGTGTCGAAATCAGCATGGCATTCAAACTATACAGATTCCCTATAATGTACTGGTATGAAAGTAGGAAGGAAAGAAATGTAAGAAAGAGAAAAGACAACTTACCTCAAAGTACTAAAAAAATCACTGGTATACAGTGATGAGTTGTCTCATTCCTGATCTTAAGGAGAAAGTTTGAAGTTACCTTTGAGTATGATGTTAGCTGTGGGTTTTTTATAAATTGCCCTTATCATGTTGAGAAAGCTCTCTTCTATTCCTTCTTTTCTAAGAGTTTTTATCAAGGAAGGGTACTAGATTTCTGTCCACTCTTTTCCTTGATCTCTGATGCGTATGTGATAAGAATGCAGGTCTGTGGAGTTCCGAGAGTAGGACATTTGAGTGGTGAGAAATTGGTGGGAAGTCTATCTTAGATTCCTGCTCTGCAGGAGTTTTGAATACTGTATTCCCACTTCAGGTGGTGAAGGGACACTCTGTGATAAGCACTGCGTGAAAGTAGAGTAAATGTTGGCAGTGATGTCACCAAATGTCAATCTCTGCTCAAAGAGAGGCGGGAATGTGCTTCACTGTAGGGTAGGGCGTCAGTGGCAGGGGTGCAGAGAAGATTAAGCCTTGAACTTAAAAAAAAAAAAAAAATCGTTTGACACAGCAGTTCCAATTGAAATGTAACCTAAAAAAATAATTGGATGAACGTGCAAAGATTCTAGATTCTAGATTGTTCAGATCAGCATTATCATAGGAGAAAATGGGTAACCACCTGAACTAAACATACATCCAAAAGGTTACCTATGCAGTCTGTTCAGTGTCATATCATCCAGCCTTTAAAAATAAAGCTGTTGCTTTAAATTTATTACCATAGAACAAGAGCCATGATACTTTTGCATGAAAAAGGTACATTATAAAACAGAATGTATAATATCTCATAATTGGCTACATAATCTCATAGAAGGCTATACTGACATGTTATCTTTTTTCTGCCTGGATGCTAGAATTATAAAATTATGTTTTGTAAATTTTTTTTTAAATAGAGGAAGGCGCTCTTCATGACATTACTTGGGGCTTAAGATTGGATACCGTATTAGTTTCCCAGCTGCTAAAACAAATACAAAAAGATGGGTTGGCTTAACAACAAGAATTTATTGGCTCATGGTTTCAGAGGCTAGGCCTGCTTCCCCCCCAGGGCCAGTATCTTCTGGCTGGCAGGCAATCTGGAATTCCTTGGCTTTTCTGTCTCATGGAAATGCACGTGGCGGTCTTTTTTTCTCTTCCTGGTTCCGTTGGCTTCCCGGCTTCTGGCTGTTCCTTGTGGCTTCTCTTTCCATGTCCAATTTCCTTTGCTTATAAGGACATCAGACATATTGGTCACACTTCGACTAATAACATCTTCAAAGGTCCTTTTTACAAATGGGTTCACACCCACAGGACCAGGGATTGAGACTTGAACTGTCTTTTGTGTCTTTTGTGGGGGATGTGATTCATTCCCCAACAGATATTGAACTATCAGAGTTCCCATTTCGCCTTCCCCCTCCCAAAATTGTTTTGGGGGATGAAAACCTCTGTCTAAATGCTGTATGAGAGGAGGCAGGGCAAGATGGCGGACTGGTGAGCTATATGTTTTAGTTACTTCTCCAGGAAAGTAGGTAGAAAGCCAGGAACTATGTGGACTGGACACCACAGAGCAATCTGACTTTGGGCATACTTCATACAACACTCATGAAAACGTGGAACTGCTGAGATCAGCGAAATCTGTAAGTTTTTGCGGCCAGGGGACCTACACCCCTCCCTGCCAGGCTCAGTCCCGTGGGAGGAAGGGCTGTCAGCTCCGGGAAGGAGAAGGGAGAACTCAGTGGCAGCCCTTATCAGAAACTCATTCTACTGATCCAAACTCCACCCATAGATAGACTGAGACCAGACACCAGAGAATCTGAGAGCAGCCAGCCCAGGAGAGAGAAGACAGGCATAGAAAAAAACAACACGAAAAACTCCAAAATAAAAGCGGAGGATTTTTGGAGTTCTGGTGAACATAGAAAGGGGAAGGGCGGAGCTCAGGCCCTGAGGCTCATATGCAAATCCCGAAGAAAAGCTGATCTCTCTGCCCTGTGGACCTTTCCTTAATGGCCCTAATTGCTTTGTCTCTTAGCATTTCAATAACCCATTAGATCTCTGAGGAGGGCCCTTTTTTTTTTTTTTTTTTAATCCTTTTTTCTTTTTCTAAAACAATTACTCTAAGAAGCCCAATACAGAAAGCTTCAAAGACTTGCAATTTGGGCAGGTCAAGACAAGAGCAGAACTAAGAGAGCTCTGAGACAAAAGGCAATAATCCAGTGGCTGAGAAAATTCACTAAACACCACAACTTCCCAAGAAAAGGGGGTGTCCGCGCACAGCCATCATCCTGGTGGACAGGAAACACTCCTGCCCATCGCCAGCCCATAGCCCAGAGCTGCCCCACACAACCCAGTGTGACGGACAGGCACACACCACAAAACTGGGCGTGGACATTAGCCTTCCCTGCAACCTCAGCTGATTGTCCCAGAGTTGGGAAGGTGGAGCAGTCTGAATTAACAAAGCCCCATTCAGCCATCATTTCAGCAGACTGGGAGCCTCCCTACACAGCCCAGCAGCCCAGAACTGCCCTGGGGGGACGGTACTCACCTGTGACATAGCACAGTCATCCCTCAACAGAGGACCAGGGGGTGCACAGCCTGGAAGAGGGGCCCACTTGCAAGTCTCAGGAGCCATACGCCAGTACCAAAGACTTGTGGGTCAGTGGCAGAGACAAACTGTGGCAGGACTGAACTGAAGGATTAGACTAATGCAGCAGCTTTAAAACTCCAGGATAACCACGGAGATTTGATTGTTAGAGCCACCCCCCCTCCCTGACTGCCCAGAAACACGCCCCATATACAGGGCAGGCAACACCAACTACACACGCAAGCTTGGTACACCAATTGGACCCCACAAGACTCACTCCCCCACTCACCACAAAGGCTAAGCAGGGGAGAACTGGCTTGTGGAGAACAGGTGGCTCGTGGACGCCACCTGCTGGTTAGTTAGAGAAAGTGTACTCCACGAAGCTGTAGATCTGATAAATTAGAGATAAGGACTTCAGTTGGTCTACAGATCCTAAAAGAACCCTATCAAATTCAGCAAATGCCAAGAGGCCAAAAACAACAGAAAATTATAAAGCATATGAAAAAACCAGACGATATGGACAACCCAAGCCGAAGCACCCAAATAAAAACATCAGAAGAGACACAGCACCTAGAGCAGCTACTCAAAGAACTAAAGATGAACAATGAGACCATAGTACGGGATACAAAGGATATCAAGAAGACCCTAGAAGAGCATAAAGAAGACATTGCAAGACTAAATAAAAAAAATGGATGATCTTATGGAAATTAAAGAAACTGTTGACCAAATTAAAAAGATTCTGGACACTCATAGTACAAGACTAGAGGAAGTTGAACAACGAATCAGTGACCTGGAAGATGACAGAATGGAAAATGAAAGCATAAAAGAAAGAATGGGGAAAAAAATTGAAAAAATCAAAACGGACCTCAGGGATATGATAGATAATATAAAACGTCCGAATATCATTGGTGTTCCAGAAGGGGAAGAAAAGGGTAAAGGTCTAGGAAGAGTATTCAAAGAAATTGTTGGGGAAAACTTCCCAAATCTTCTAAACAACACAAATACACAAATCATAAATGCTCAGCGAACTCCAAATAGAATAAATCCAAATAAACCCACTCTGAGACATATTCTGATCACACTGTTAAACATGGAAGAGAAGGATCAAGTTCTGAAAGCAGCAAGAGAAAAGCAATTTACCACATACAAAGGAAACAGCATAAGACTAAGTAGTGACTACTCAGCAGTCACCATGGAGGCGAGAAGGCAGTGGCATGATATATTTAAAATTCTGAGTGAGAAAAATTTCCAACCAAGAATACTTTATCCAGCAAAGCTCTCCTTCATATTTGAGGGAGAGCTTAAATTTTTCACAGACAAACATATGCTGAGAGAATTTGCTAACAAGAGACCAGCCCTATTGGAGATACTAAAGGGAGCCCTACAGACAGAGAAACAAAGAAAGGACAGAGAGACTTGGAGAAAGGTTCAGTACTAAAGAGATTCGGTATGGGTAGAATTAAGGATATTAATAGAGAGAGGGGAAAAATATGGCAAACATAAACCAAAGGATAAGATGGCTGATTCAAGAAATGCCTTCACGGTTATAATGTTGAATGTAAATGGATTAAACTCCCCAATTAAAAGATATAGATTCGCAGAATGGATCAAAAAAATGAACCATCAATATGTTGCATACAAGAGACTCATCTTAGACACAGGGACACAAAGAAATTGAAAGTGAAAGGATGGAAAAAAATATTTCATGCAAGCTATAGCCAAAAGAAAGCAGGTGTAGCAATATTAATCTCAGATAAAATAGACTTTAAATGCAGGGATGTTTTGAGAGACAAAGAAGGCCACTACATACTAATAAAAGGGGCAATTCAACAAGAAGAAATAACAATCGTAAATGTCTATGCACCCAATCAAGGTGCCACAAAATCCATGAGAGAAACACTGGCAAAACTAAAGGAAGCAGTTGATGTTTCCACAATAATTGTGGGAGACTTCAACACATCACTCTCTCCTATAGACAGATCAACCAGACAGAAGACCAATAAGGAAATTGAAAACCTAAACAATCTGATAAATGAATTAGATTTAACAGACATACACAGGACATTACATCCCAAATCACCAGGATACACATACTTTTCTAGTGCTCACGGAACTTTCTCCAGAATAGATCATATGCTGGGACATAAAACAAGCCTCAATAAATTTAAAAAGATTGAAATTATTCAAAGCACATTCTCTGACCACAATGGAATACAATTAGAAGTCAATAACCATCAGAGACTTAGAAAATTCACAAATACCTGGAAGTTAAACAACGCACTCCTAAACAATCAGTGGGTTAAAGAAGAATTAGCAAGAGAAATTGCTAAATATATAGAGACGAATGAAAATGAGAACACAACATACCAAAACCTATGGGATGCAGCAAAAGCAGTGCTAAGGGGGAAATTTATAGCACTAAACGCATATATTAAAAAGGAAGAAAGAGCCAAAATCAAAGAACTAATGGATCAACTGAAGAAGCTAGAAAATGAACAGCAAACCAATCCTAAACCAAGTAGAAGAAAAGAAATAACAAGGATTAAAGCAGAAATAAATGACTTAGAGAACAAAAAAAACAATAGGATAAATATCACCAAAAGTTGGTTCTTTGAGAAGATCAACAAGATTGACAAGCCCCTAGCTAGACTGACAAAATCAAAAAGAGAGAAGACCCATATAAACAAAATAATGAATGAAAAAGGTGACATAACTGCAGATCCTGAAGAAATTAAAAAAATTATAAGAGGATACTATGAACAACTGTATGGCAACAAACTGGATAATGTAGAGGAAGTGGACAATTTCCTGGAAACATATGAACAACCTAGACTGACCAGAGAAGAAATAGAAGACCTCAACCAACCCATCACAAATAAAGAGATCCAATCAGTCATCAAAAATCTTCCCACAAATAAATGCCCAGGGCCAGATGGCTTCACAGGGGAATTCTACCAAACTTTCCAGAAAGAACTGACACCAGTCTTACTCAAACTCTTTCAAAACATTGAAGAAAATGGAACACTACCTAACTCATTTTATGAAGCTAACATCAATCTAATACCAAAACCAGGCAAAGATGCTACAAAAAAGGAAAACTACCGGCCAATCTCCCTAATGAATATAGATGCAAAAATCCTCAACAAAATACTTGCAAATCGAATCCAAAGACACATTAAAAAAATCATACACCATGACCAAGTGGGGTTCATTCCAGGCATGCAAGGATGGTTGAACATAAGAATATCAATCAATGTATTACAACACATTAAAAATTTGAAAGGGAAAAATCAAATGATCATCTCAATAGATGCTGAAAAAGCATTTGACAAAATCCAACACCCTTTTTTGATAAAAGCACTTCAAAAGGTAGGAATTGAAGGAAACTTCCTCAATATGATAAAGAGCATATATGAAAAACCCACAGCCAGCATAGTATTCAATGGTGAGAGACTGAAAGCCTTCCCTCTAAGATCAGGAACAAGACAAGGATGCCCGCTGTCACCACTGTTATTCAGCATTATGCTGGAAGTGCTAGCCAGGGCAATCCGGCAAGACAAAGAAATAAAAGGCATCCAAATTGGAAAAGAAGAAGTAAAACTGTCATTGTTTGCAGATGATATGATCTTATATCTGGAAAACCCTGAGAAATCGACGATACAGCTACTAGAGCTAATAAATTTAGCAAAGTAGCGGGATACAAGATTAATGCACATAAGTCAGTAATGTTTCTATATGCTAGAAATGAACAAACTGAAGAGACACTCAAGAAAAAGATACCATTTTCAATAGCAACTAAAAAAATCAAGTACCTAGGAATAAACTTAACCAAAGATGTAAAAGACCTATACAAAGAAAACTACACAACTGTACTAAAGGAAATAGAAGGGGATCTTAAAAGATGGAAAAATATTCCATGTTCATGGATAGGAAGGCTAAATGTCATTAAGATGTCAATTCTACCCAAACTCATCTACAGATTCAATGCAATCCCAATCAAAATTCCAACAACCTACTTTGCAGACTTGGAAAAGCTAGTTATCAAATTCATTTGGAAAGGGAAGATGCCTCGAATTGCTAAAGACACTCTAAAAAAGAAAAACGAAGTGGGAGGACTTACACTCCCTGACTTTCAAGCTTATTATAAAGCCACATTTGTCAAAACAGCATGGTACTGGCACAAAGATAGACATATAGATCAATGGAATCGAATTGAGAATTCAGAGATAGACCCTCAGATCTATGGCCGACTGATCTTTGATAAGGCCCCCAAAGTCACTGAACTGAGTCATAATGGTCTTTTCAAGAAATGGGGCTGGGAGAGTTGGATATTCATATCCAAAAGAATGAAAGAGGACCCCTACCTCACCCCCTACACAAAAATTAACTCAAAATGGACCAAAGATCTCAATATAAAAGAAAGTACCATAAAACTCCTAGAAGATAATGTAGGAAAACATCTTCAAGACCTTGTATTAGGCGGCCACTTCCTAGACTTTACACCCAAAGCACAAGCAACAAAAGAGAAAATAGATAAATGGGAACTCCTCAAGCTTAGAAGTTTCTGCACCTCAAAGGAGTTTCTCAAAAAGGTAAAGAGGCAGCCAACTCAATGGGAAAAAATTTTTGGAAACCATGTATCTGACAAAAGACTGATATCTTGCGTATATAAAGAAATCCTACAACTCAATGACAATAGTACAGACAGCCCAATTATAAAATGGGCAAAAGATATGAAAAGACAGTTCTCTGAAGAGGAAATACAAATGGCCAAGAAACACATGAAAAAATGTTCAGCTTCACTAGCTATTAGAGAGATGCAAATTAAGACCACAATGAGATACCATCTAACACCGATTAGAATGGCTGCCATTAAACAAACAGGAAACTACAAATGCTGGAGAGGATGTGGAGAAATTGGAACTCTTATTCATTGTTGGTGGGACTGTATAATGGTTCAGCCACTCTGGAAGTCAGTCTGGCAGTTCCTTAGAAAACTAAATATAGAGTTACCGTTCAATCCAGCGATTGCACTTCTCGGTATACACCCAGAAGATCGGAAAGCAGTGACACGGACAGATATCTGCACACCAGTGTTCATAGCAGCATTATTCACAATTGCCAAGAGATGGAAACAACCCAGATGTCCTTCAACAGATGTGTGGATAAATAAAATGTGGTATATACACACGATGGAATACTACACAGCAGTAAGAAGGAACGATCTCGTGAAACATATGACAACATGGATGAACCTTGAAGACATAATGCTGAGCGAAATAAGCCAGGCACAAAAAGAGAAATATTATATGCTACCACCAATGTGAACTTTGAAAAATGTAAAACAAATGGTTTATAATGTAGAATGTAGGGGAACTAGCAATAGAGAGCAATTCAGGAAGGGGGAACAATAATCCAAGAAGAACAGATAAGCTATTTAACGTTCTGGGGATGCCCAGGAATGACTATCGTCTGTTAATTTCTGATGGATATAGTAGGAACAAGTTCACAGAAATGTTGCTATATTAGGTAACTTTCTTGGGGTAAAGTAGGAACATGTTGGAAGTAAAGCAGTTATCTTAGGTTAGTTGTCTTTTTCTTACTCCCTTGTTATGGTCTCTTTGAAATGTTCTTTTATTGTATGTTTTTTTTTTTTAATTTTTTTTCATACAGTTGATTTAAAAAAGAAAGGAAAGTTAAAAAAAAAAAAAGAAAAACAAGGAAAAAAATATGTAGTGCCCCCTTGAGGAGCCTGTGGAGAATGCCAGGGGTATTGGCCTACCCCACCTCGATGGTTGCTAACATGACCACAGACATAGGGGACTGGTGGTTTGATGGGTTGAGCCCTCTACCATAGGTTTTACCCTTGGGAAGACGGTTGCTGCAAAGGAGAGGCTAGGCCTCCCTATAACTGTGCCTAAGAGCCTCCTCCCGAATGCCTCTTTGTTGCTCAGATGTGGCCCTGTCTCTCTAGCTAAGCCAACTTGAAAGGTGAAATCACTGCCCTACCCCCTACGTGGGATCAGACACCCAGGGGAGTGAATCTCCCTGGCAACGTGGAATATGACTCCCGGGGAGGAATGTAGACCTGGCATCGTGGGACGGAGAACATCTTCTTGACCAAAAGGGGGATGTGAAAGGAAATGAAATAAGCTTCAGTGGCAGAGAGATTCCAAAAGGAGCCGAGAGGTCACTCTGATGGGCACTCTTACGCACACTTTAGACGACCCTTTTTAGGTTCTAAAGAATTGGGGTAGCTGGTGGTGGATACCTGAAACTATCAAACTACAACCCAGAACCCATGAATCTCGAAGACAATTGTATAAAAATGGAGCTTATGAGGGGTGACAGTGGGATTGGGAAAGCCATAAAGACCACACTCCACTCTGTCTAGTTTATGGATGGATGAGTAGAAAAATAGGGGAAGGAAACAAACAGACAAAGGTACCCAGTGTTCTTTTTTACTTCAATTGCTCTTTTTCACTCTAATTATTATTCTTGTTATTTTTGTGCGTGTGCTAATGAAGGTGTCAGGGATTGATTTAGGTGATGGATGTACAACTATGTAATGGTACTGTGAACAATCGAATGTACGATTTGTTTTGTATGACTGCATGGTATGTGAATATATCTCAATAAAATGAAGATTAAAAAAAATAAATAAATGCTGTATGAGATACAGATTCCTGGGAATTTGTGGAATAAAGCCATCTTAAAAGCCATTCCTCCATAAAAGCAAATGGGAACTCTGGCAAAAATTGTCAAAGTCAACTTTTTCAGAACTCTAGAAGTTAACTGAAGGCTTGCAACAATCTGCAGAGTGTTTATTCAAGGAAAAAGTATGGCCCATTCTCAGGAAAAGCAGCAGTCAATAGAAGATGTCCCTCAGGAAGTCTGTATGTTGTAGTTACAAGGCAAAGATCTTTGTTTTTGGGGGGGTGGAATAGAGGAGGATCTTCAGTATATATATATTCATTTATTCATTCATTCCTTTCTTCATTCATGCATGTAAGAAGTTCAACAAACTCCAAGTAGGATAAACTCAAAAGAGATTCCTGCCTAGACATGTCATAAAGAAACTGTTTAAAGACAAAGACAAAGAGAGGGAATCTTGAAAGCAGCAAGAGAAGTGACTCATCTTGCAAAAGGAATCCTCAGCAAGATTAACAGCCGATTTCTTATCGGAACCCGAGAGGCCAGAAGGTGGTGAAATGATCGTAAATGCCAGGAGGCAAAGCCTTCAACAGTAACCATTCTGCCTTTGAGTCTTAGATGGGCCTGACCTCTTCCACTTTCAGGGATAACATGTCCACATAGTCCCTAAAGAATAACTACTCACACTTGGCCTGCAGGGCAGGAAGCTTGTCTTTTTTTTTTTTTTTTTTTCTTACAAAGTTCCCCTCCAGCAGTATTTGTAGAAATTTCCAAGGAATGTTTATGTGTTCCCCCAAGCCTGGAACATAATAATGGCTCTGAAATATTTGCTAAATGAATGAAATCCACCAGTGGGTTGCTTATATCTGTGGTCAACTGTCTAACCGCCTTTCTCTGCATCACTAATTCTCCTGCCTCAGGGCTGTAGTCTTTCCTCACGCCTTCTCCCTTCACCGCCACACAGGCCTGTCTATAAGTTCTTATGGTAGAGTTTAAAAACTATTCCTGGGAGGCCTTGCAGAAAATTATACTGAATGCTTAGGGATCGCAGAACAGAATTACAATACAGAAAAAGGAGTTTTGCCTCAAAAAGAGTATTTATCCTTCACCTCATGAAAGATAGAACACCTGCCATAGCCTAGCAATGGCAGCCTCTCCTCGCCCGTCAGCCATCAAGATTTCAACAAATATCCGGGTCTCACCTCAGCTAGCACACCCCAGGACACCACACGGAGCCAAGTGCTAATCTTCTGCCGCTTTTGTGGTTGTCGATAACATTCCTCATCTTTGTGTAGCAGCACTTCACAGTTTCATTAGTTACTGGAGCAGTTCTCACTGGACTGGTTAATGGACGATTTCCCTGTTTTGTGGATGACGGCCCTGAGGTTGAGAGAGGTTCAGTGAGGCTCAGTTCCTGGTCCAGGGCACTGTTCCAGAAGGTTTAAGAATGTCATGGAGTGTTGCTGCACAGGGCTGAAAGGTCAACTTTAAACCCTCCGTCTGGAGATCAACTATCTCAAGAGCCATCTGTTGTCACTTGGCTTGTGGCCAGTTGGGAGTCTTCACTTGGAAAGTCAACTGCGACTCTTCTGTCCTGACTCAGGGCTCTGCTCCCCGCCAGGCCACTCTGCCCGAGGCTGTTTCCTTAAGGCCTTAAGGTTTTCCTCAGCTTTCCTGGCCTTGTGTGTGTGTGTGTGTGGTGGGGTGTGGGGTACGGGTGGAATTAGAACTAAATCTCTTTTTTTTTCTTTTTACATTTTTTAAATTGTGAAACATAAGTTATATACAGCAGGGTGATTACTTTCGAAGTACGATTTAAGAAGTAGTTAAATTCAAAGAGCAAATTTCAAAGAATGTTATGGGTTACAGTTCCACAATTTCAGTTATTTCCTTACTGTGATATATAACATATATACAGAAATGTGATAACTTTCAAAGTTTAATTTAACAAGTAGCTATCGAGCAGGTTTCAAAGCCTGTTATGCTACAGTTCCACCATGTCAGTTATTTCCTGCTAGCTATTCTAGTACCTTAGAAACTAAAAAAAATTGTATAAAGATTCAGTATTTGTAATCCTTTGTTAAATCCTGTCTTGTCAGTTGCTACCTGTCTCTCTCATTTGAGCACTGTCTCCATCTTTGGGGATATCATCCTACCTCGTAATATTGAGAAGGGGTGTTGACATTATGGGGAAGGGGGCTGCACCTGGTTGATGTTCTTGGAAAGGCTGTTGCTTCTGGGTTTGGGGACTTACCTGGCATAGGAACACTCCAGGGGATTTAAGTTTCTGCAAAGTAAACTTACTGGCTTTTGACTGCCTTATTTCAGCTGGTTGCAGAACAACTGTTTGTGTTTTTGCTGACTCGAGCTGGCTTTCCATCCCTATTCTGATATTTTTAAATGGCAATTTCAGTCTTTGGCAGAATAAATTCCCCATGATCTAATCTGGAGTTTTCCCAACTGACTGAATGGTTTAAGAAGGACAAAAGTTTTTATTGTACAATAGTCCAAGAGATTGTTCTCTCCTCAAGCATTTGCTCTGCCTCGGTGGCAGATCCCTCCTTGCTGGACAGTGTGAGGCTACAAAAGGGTCTGATGATGTGGCCTTTGTCCTTGGTGGCTTGGGGAGAGAAGGAATACATGTGCCAGGGCAAAATCCATGCTCGCTCAGTATTAACTAGTTAACATGGAACAGTAATTACTGCTGTTTACAAGAACTAACTGTTGCTGTGCTGGGTAAGATGCTAAATGCAGTCACACATGCAGGGATTATCTGGGAAATGGTGTAGGAGTGGCTGAGAGCATGGGCTCTGGAGTCAGGTTGACCAGGTAAAGTTTGGGCTTAGCCATCCCTTGCCAACCCTGTCACCTCTTGCAAGTTCCTTAGCCTCCTTTAGCCTTGGTTTCCTCATCTATAAAGTAGGGGCAGTAAGACCTTCCTCCTCCTCATGGGGCTGTTAAGGGGGATTAAATGAAATAACTTCTGTAAGTGGCCTGGCATCGGGCTTGGCACCCACTGGGTGTTAACAGGAGCAGCAGAGAACAGCTCTAAAGGAGCTCACTATGGAGAGCAGAATATGTGAGTCCAAGACCTCCCACATAAGGCAATGATATCAGGGTGTTAGGATACTCAGGAGAGAACTTCCAAGAAGCGCTGGCCTTGGAAAGCGTTGTTGAACTGGGGTGGTGGAGAGAAGGGGTGGGCACAGAGCAAAGTCGTGACGAGGAAAGCCAGGCATCGGGCAAAGGAGTGATTGGTGTGCCAGCCTCACCGTGAGGAGGAAGGCGATGTTGGTCCCATGGGGGTGGAGATAAGGGTCTGCTTTGTTCACGGCTGAATCCAAAGGATCCCTGTGCTTAGGAAACACTGTTCAAAGAATGGCTGCCGTTGGAGTGTAGTGAGAGTAAGGCCAGGGAGATCTGAGGGGTTGGTTCCTGCTTTGAATGCCAGCTGTTTGTTTGGATTTGAGAAAAGGAGAAGTCTCTGGGACATGTGGGCCTGAGACCACCCAGAGGTGAATGAGATTTTGAAAAACTTCTGGAAGAGTAGTGGGCAGGCTGACTGGAATGGGGAGTCTGGAGGGGCGGGGTGGGGGCTAGGTCAGAGAAGGCAGTTGTTGTAATTCACACATTCTGTTAATGGTGTGACCGTGAACTTGAAAGTGGCAGCAATGAGAAGGAAGAAACAAAACTCTAGCATCCCCAAAGAAAACTTGCCATGGGAAGAAGAGGAGGGAGGAATCAGAGTTGCAAGTTGCACCTCTGTGTCTGTCCTGAAACGTCTGCCTGGACAGTGATTCCGTTAGTGTGGCTGAGGGTAGCTGATCCGCAACCTGAGCTCAGGGGAAAAGCGGGAAGCAAATAGAATTAGAGAATTGGGATGGGGTAGCGTCTTTGAGATGGGCTCTTAAACCCAACTCTAAATGTCCTGAGAAAGTTGAGTTGGCCTGAGACCAGAGAGGGTGGTCCCGAGAACTTTCCTGGAGACGTGTGGGGGTGTCTGCGTCGGGTGTGTGAGGCACCCTCTACTCCACAGGAGGACAGGAGAAAGGCCGAAGGCATTTCCTGGGGAGAAAGGTCTAGCCAAGTCCTAAGATTCCTGAGCTCCTTTTCCCAGCTCTTGCCTCAGCCTTTCTTTTACTTCCTGGCTGATAGCTGATCAGAGATGAGAGAAGAGAAGAGAGAATAGCATCTCACCTGCGTGGTGAGGCAGCAGAGCCTCCTGTTGCTTCCAGGGCACCTGGAGGGGCCAATCAGCAGAGAAACAGCTCCTGGCCCGTGGCATTCCTTGTGCTTCCAGGACGGTGGATGGGAGCTGAGACTTCTGCCAGCAAATTGATTTACACTGAACAAAACAATGTGTTTGTAGACGTTCAATTCCAGGTGTTCAGGGCTTTTTGTCGCATGTTTTAGGTGCGTAGTGAGGACAGCATTTTGGAGAGAGGGGTTCTCCTAGCAGACCCAGAGTATGAATTTATAACTCTGGTTTCTGTTTTTCTCCAAACAAGTTGGTTTTCATGGCACCTGTGCTGGGACTTTGGAATGGGGACTAGGTGGGTAGGTGGGTAGGTGGGTTGGCCCTCAGCTACTCTCCTTTGAGACCGAAGCCAGACGCGAGGGATGGCAGGCTTTAGTCCCAAGAAGAGATCTGAGTCTAGTCCCATGTCCGGCCTCCCTTGTTGGTTCTGCAACTCTAAGTCAGTTTCCTCTCCCTTCCGGGCTGGCTTCTCCAGCTGGAGAGAGCACACAGCTTTAAGAGGCTTCTCTCCCCAGGGGGCAGAAGGGCAGTTGTGGGGTAAAGGGCAGAAGACAGCCATTCCTAGCAGACTTATGGCTTCAGAAGGACACTTCAGCCACTGCCTCTTTGAGATTTTGGTCCCAGATTAGTCAGGCCCAGAGAGTAAGGTCAAGGGCCCAGGCCTTGACTGGCTGCTGCCAGAGGGTCCTGGTGGGATTCTGGGTTTGAATGGGAATGGGCTGGAGTTCCACCCTCGACGAAGTTACTGGAGAGACCGGGTGCCTTGCACACTGAACACCGAGGTCTGGTGACTCAGCTACTGACAAAGCAGAGGAAGGCCTAGGGCGGGCTGGAGAATGCCCTCAGGGGGCTCTGTTGGGACCTGATGGAGGCTTGTAACAGGGCACTGGCATCAGGTGGTGACCCAAGGGGTCAGTGTTGAACTTCTAAAACGAAAAGGTGGTTTATTTTAGCTAAGTCAGACTTGTGCCTGATGTAAATATTTGAACGTATAAAAGTCTCCTTTTGTCCTCTGTCCCCTCCACAACCTAGCTCCCCTCCCTAGAGGCCGTCTCTGTTGAATTATCTTGTGTGGCCTTTGAGAGGTGGTTTGTGCATTTAAAATATATATATATTTGTATTCTTTTTTTCCTCCTATACCTTCTTTCCTCCTGTTCCCTCTGTCTGCTCTTTGCCCTTTTCATTTAGCAGTGTATCTTGGAGATCTTTCGCTTTTTTTCCATTTGTTTTATTGTAAAATATAGCACCCTTACAGAAGACTTATAAAGGGTCTGTGCATTAAAATAAAATAATAAAGTCGATGCCTGTGTTCCCATCTCCCAGGCTGAAGACTAGGACCTCAGGTCCATAGAAATCCTGGGGCCAACCCAGGGAAGCCCCTGCCCCCAACGCTGTTCTGACTCCAGCGATGATCATTCTCTCGATTCTCTTGATAGTTTTACCACCTATGACCAGTCTCTAAACTTGGTGTTTAGTTTTGCCTGCTTTCATTCTGTAGATTTCTGTGACGCGCTCGGCTTTGCGTTTGCGATTCAGCCCTGTGGCTGCACTCAGCGCCATTCGCTTCCACTGCTGTCGGGCTGTCCTCTGTGTGAATGGGCCCCTGTGTATTTATCCTTTTTATTGCCAGGAAGCCTTTGGTCTGCCTCCAGCTTTTTGCTCTTAGGAACACTACTGCTGTGAACACTTTTTTTTTTTTTTTTTTTCAATTTTTAACTTTGAGCAGTTGTAGGTTTACAGAAAAATCATCAGAAAATATGGAGTTCCCACGTACCCACCCCCTTACAGATTTCTCCATTATTAACACTTTGCATTAGTGTGGTGACACGATAGCATTATGCTAGTAATTATAGCAGGGTGTGAGCATTCTTTCGTTCATGCCTCCTGGACTTGCAAGCAAGAGTTTCTCCCGGGTATGAACTTGCAGTGGAATTGCTGGCTCGTGGTGTATGATCATGACTGACTTTTCTAGGTTAGGAGAAACTGTCTTCCAGCATGGTTCTGCTCATTCACCCTTCCTGCCACCAGCAGTGTAGAGCAAGTGTTTTCTGATCACCCAGTACTGGGAATTTGGGCTTCACATCTGTCTGAGAGCTGGCTGCAATGAAAACTTCTTGGGGTAGATTTTTGTTTGTTTGTTTGTCTAACACTTAGTGACTAGGATTGGGACAGTTGATTTTTCTTGCAGATAGCTCTTGGGGGTGGAGAGAGGTAGATCAGTTTATTTTTGGTTCACTCTTATCGTGCGGGAGTTCGCTCTTACCCTCCATTTTTTGGAGTCCCAACTTTGATGGGAGCCATATCCCCCAAGACTTCCCACCTTGTTCCCCCTGAGGCTTGGAAACCGAAGCTCAGGTTTGCCTGGGTCTGCCCTTGGTGCAAATGCCAGCTTCGGTATTTACTTACCTTTTTGGGTTTCTGCCTCCTGTTAGATTTTGGCCTCGGCCTTGGTGTTCCTTATTTTCTTGCCAATTTGTCTGTGCTTTTAACAAAAATTTAAAAATATATTTAAAAAACTAGGTGTGTGTGTTTGTGTATTACTAGCATTTTTGGTTGTTTTCAGCAGGAGGGATGGGTGGTTATCTAGCCCAACTGGAAAAACTCGCTCCAGCTGAAGTCGGGCTTTTGTTTGGGGGTGCTTGGATGCCACCAGCATTATGGTGGTGTTCTGTAGGCGGTTTGGGGCAGTCCCCAGCCCTCCCAAGCTCGACCTGGTAATCTCACTCATTTTAAACTCATGCAACCCTGATTTGTCCCAGAAGACTACCTTGTGAATTTATAATGGCAGATGGAATCTCTTCTGGTTTTGAAGACCTGGAGTTTTCTGTAGCATGATTGTCATCGGTCCCCCATGGGTCTTGGCCCAGGGCTTAGGTCCACTCTAGCAGTCACTAGTAGTGAGAGCAGGAGTACACGCAGGCAACTGTAATACATGCCCCAAGGGATTTTGAAATGATGTAACCCTATTCCAGACCCCGGTCCCCCTTGTCCCTGGTTCTAAATGCCTGCTTTGACATAATGGTTTTTCCACGTGTTGCCTTTTGATTTCTGAAATTCGCCATCATTCTCACATTTCTTGTATTCCTGGGTAGACTGTGAATACCACATTGTCATCCTGCTGCTGCCAAGTTCATCTTGGTAGGTGTTAAATTTCAGGCTGGCCTGCCTTTTTTTAACATTTTATGTTGTCCTTCTGTTGTCTGGATACCAAAAGGGCCATCTGTTTTATTTTGAATACATGTGGATTATTATCTTTTGTAGTGCTTTTACCATTTCCAAAGTACTTTCCTGTGTGTGATCTCACTTAGTGCCTTCTTTGCCTATACATTTTGGAAGATCAGCTTCCCATTTCACAGATTTTAGCAAATGAGTGTCAGCGAGGTTCAGTAAGTTGCCCCTTGGACACACCAGGCTGTAGACCAGCTCAGCTCTCCAAAGTAACTGGGCTTCCGATTTCCACATTTCTACTGACAAGGTAGCCATCACTTTGCAATATGTTCATAAATATACAGGTATTTAACATTCCTTTTTTGTAGATCTCTACCTTAAACATAATTATATTAAAAAGTTGAGAAGAAACTTTTCTGCAAAGTACTTTTTTTTTTTATGTTCTCTGTAGAAAGTGCCCCTTTTTTCCTTCCCACCTTCTTTACATGGATTTTGCTTTTTTTATTGCCTGTGAACAGCCTTCTGTGTTTGGCCATTGCAGCCCTCAGCTTTGCCTTCTGCAGTGTTCATGAGTTGTCCCCGGGCCCTAGTCCTGTCTGCAGAGGGTCTCATTTCCCTCCCTGGGTGGCCGCTCTCCTGCTTCCCCTGCTTTGCCATGGAAATGCCCTTCCTGCTCTGACACTCCCCTCTCCTGCTGTGCCCGCCACGGACTTCAGTCTCTTCTCTGGGCCCTGCCAGACACACAGCAACTAGGTTTGCTTTTCTTGTTCGTCTTGAACTGTCTTCCTTCCCTAATGCTTCGTGGCATTTTCTCCTGTTCTCTGCATTTGTCTCCTCTTTCTCTTGTTCCTCTTCTACAAGCAGTTCTTGTTTCCCGTGCTCTGGTTTCCTGCCTCCCTCACCACTCTCTCCCCTTCAGTAGGTTTAACACCATCCATCCTTTTCAGGTGGGAAAAGCAGAACCCCATGTTAGCACCCCAAATTCTGTCCTTTTCCTTATTGCATGAGCAAATGAACCTTTACTGAAAGCCTGCGGTGTGCAGGGGGGTGGGTGATGAAGTTCCAGAAAGTTCCCCAGTGATATCTGTAAATTCTTTCTGTTGGGCTGTGGGGACAGAAGGTTGTTTTCTGTCCATGCAGCTAACTGCTCTTCATGTGTGCGGATTGTTTACAGTGACTTTGAAATTTCTTCTGACTCCGTCCAACAGACTTCTGGGCAGCTTGTACCTTCCCTGTCGGAGAATGAAAACCGAGGCGGGGGTAGCAATGTGGTTGGGGAATTGAGCTCTGGAGTCAGAGTGTTGGGTTCAGGTCCTTGACTGATTCAGGCAAAACCAGGGAGGCCAGCCTGGGTGGTTAAAAATGGTATGTTTGAAATGTGACGTACACACACACGTTCATAGCAGCATTGTTCACAGTAGCCAGGAGGTGGAGGGAGCCCACAACGTCCTTGAACTGATAAATGGATAAACAACATGTGGTGTACCCGTATCTCAGGATATTATTCAGCCTGGAAGGGAATGAAGAACTGATGTGCACTGCCACGTGGATGAACCTTGAAAACATCCTGTTAAGTGAAAGAAGCCAGACACTGTATGATTCCATTTACATGAAATACCCAGAATAGGTGAATTTATAGAGGCAGAAAGTGAAGGAGCCATTGTCAGGGCCGGCGGGGGGTGGGGGGAGGGAATGGTGACTGCTTAATGGGGCTTAATGGGTCTCCTTTGAGGGACAGAGGTGTTTTGGAACTCAACATTCCATGATTTACTTAGTTATTTTTATTTGTCTGTAGTTGAATACTTGGGTCATTTCCAGTATCTTGTGATTATTGATAATGGTAAGCTTTGCTTTCAAAGTCTAATATAGTTTGTTTTTAAAGTTCTGCTTCCTACATATGCCAGGCACTTAAGAAGTACTCTGTTAATATTTATTGAATTACCTGTGTTTGCTATTCCCATTTCATTAGTGTGGACAATTGCAGATTAGCTAGAATTACCTTATTGTTCCAGATTGTTTCAGAAAAGACAATACCCCTTAAATTGTGTACCTTTCAGTAAGACTGCTCGCTACATTTCATGTCATAAATTGCATATATATTTTTTCAAAATAGAAATAGCTTGCTTGCCTTTTCTGACTAGAAAGGTAAGATTCGCTTGTTTTAAGATATTCAGATAATGGTCTTGCATGGACTCTAGACTTTGTCTTTTAGAGGCCTCCAAACAGTTCTGCCTCTGCAAAGAAGCAGGCTTCTTTTCTTACCTGTCTACCTTTTTGTTCTTTTCATTATACTTCTATTTTGAGTTTGCCTGGCTTTCATCATTTCTTCCCAGTAGTTTCTTAGACTTATTCTCTGACCTGAGCAACAGGAGTCTAGGATACCATTGTCCTCTTGTCTAATGATCACATCTATCTTGTTTGCAAATAAGGAGGAAGAATAAATATAATGTTTGACATTTGTACTGCCAAGTTGTTCTGGTTTGCTAATGCTGCTGTTTTGCAAAACACGAGAAATAGACTGGCTTTTATAAAGGCAATTTATTTGGTTACAAAGTTACAGTCTTAAGGCCATGAAGTGTCCAAGGTAAGGCACCAACAGTAGGGTACCTTCGCAGAAGGATGACCATTGGCATCCGGAAAACCTCTGTTAGCTTGGAAGGCACATGGCTGGCATCTGCTTGCTCCCAGGTTGCATTTCAAAATGGCTTTATCCAAAGTGTTGCTCTTGGGGCATTTTGTCCTTTCTTAGCTGCAGCTGCTCCAAAATATCACTCTCAGTTGCTCAGAGGTCCTTCTGTCTGTGAACTCCTTTATAAGACTCCAGTGATCCAATTAACATCCATGCTGAATGAGGGGGGCTCACATCTCCATGGAAATTATCCAATCAAAGGTCTTACCCGTAGTTGATTGGGTCACATCTCCATAGAAACAATCAATAGGTTCCCACCTAATCAACACTAATATGTCTGCTCCACAAGATTGCATTAAAGATAATGGCATTTTGGGGGACATAATATATCTAAACTGGCACACAAATCAAAACCCTTAATTCCCAACTTCTTTGTCTTTCTTTCTCTCTCTCTCCCTCTCTTTTCTGCTTTGAGCAATTTTCATTTTGCTTTTCGGTGATCCGTTTAAAACCCTTACCTATGACATGCTTTTTTGAGCAAAAGGAAGGAATGGATTTGTGAGACTTTTCCCTACCCCTTTGTGGCAAAATGGAGGTGTCCGTAGCCTGGCTCTCTTGCTGCTGAGTTAGCATCTGGCCCCTCTTCCTGGGGCACGGTCAGTGCTCAGAGCACCCCATGGTGAAGCGTGGTCATGCTGCTGGGCTGTCTCCTGTGTATGAAGTGAAGTTAGTGACCTCTGCCTTGCCTTTGTCTTCGGAGTCATTTTTCCAGGAATGAAGCTGATTGATCAGCACACCCTCTGCCTCCTTGTCTGACTCCCCCTTTTTTGCTAAGTGTAAACTTGGGGCTGAAGTCCAGGAAATGAAGTGTAACTAACTGGCCTCCTCGGTGCTGCACCTTCAACTCCAGCCTGGTTCATTGCCCACCTGTCTGCTGGGTGGACAGCTCACGGCTCTCGGCCTCCCTGGGGGTGGTAAACAACTCGTGCCTGGGATCTGGGCCAGAGCTGGGACAGGAAGGGTGAGCGAGGAGGGCCCACGTGGCACTTCTCGCTGAGGCTGTGGGTGCAAGGTGTAGAGACAGCAGGTGTCACTGCTGTTTCCAGTGATGCCAATGGCTTAAAGAATGGTTCCTCTTAGAGTGGGACAGTTGAAAGTACACCTGTCTGTAGTTTTCTCCACATCCTCCCTGTCATAAAAGCTGAGTTTCCACCCGTCCCCCTCTGATTTATATTAAAACTGTGTAAAACCCCTTTCCTTGTTTGGAAAGACCCTTCTGGGTTTGTAGCTGCTTGGGTGGGCTTCGGGCAGACCAGGGCACCTTCACTTCATGCACAGGTGCGGGGCAATTGTGCGTCGGGAAACGGTGCTTCTCCTTTTTCCTGTTTAACTGAGCTGGGGGAGAGGAAAGAACCCGTTTCAATGTTTTCTCTTTGTAGAACCTTGTCAGTCCAGAATTCCCAGGGATAGCTTTATAGGGAAAAAGTGAGATCAGAATTCTTAGGTGGCCCCCCCCTTTTTTTTTAATCTGCTGGTTGTTTTTCTCTGTCATTTAGAGCCAAATTCATATAAAAGAATGCAGTAATAAAATAATAATGGTAACTTGTTTTGTAACGCTCGGCTGGGTCTCTACATTTATCTCTGCTTCTTTACTGGGTTCCTGGAGGTAAAAGGGGTTGGGGGCACTTTCATTTTATGGGCAGGAAACTCAAGCCCGAAGGGGGTGAGCTGCTTGCCCAAAGTCACTCAGCTGGGAAGTGGCGCACCCTCTGACCCCCATGTCCCCCCGTATCTCCACCACTCACGGCTGCCACTGCTAATAGGTCAGTGCACACCCAGCCCCGGAATGCTGTGCGTTTGTGCTGGGATCCCTGTTCTCTCTGGTTCTCTCTGTCATTTCTGTGCTGTGTATTTGCAAAACCTCTGACTTCCATTTATTTTTCCTACCCCAATAGCCTCTAACAAGATACCCAGGGTCCAGGAACAGGGCCTCGGCCTGTGTTCTTTTTGCTTCTATTTCTTCTCTGGAATGCTGCTTCTTTAACACTGTAATGAAGAGAAAGAAAATCCTGCCCACGGCTTTGAAGAAATGTGAAGGAGAAATGTTTTTAGCAAGCAGCTGAGGAGAAGGTTGCCTGCACACCCGTCATTGCTCCGAGTGGAAAGTGGGTTATCTTCCTCCCGCTGCAGGGGAGACGAGTGTGTTACTGGGTGCAGTCAGGTGGCGGTTAGGCCAAGGACAGAAGTAAGGTGTCTTGTCCTCGGCCACGTTCCCTGTCACGTGCATGTATTTCTCTGCATTGAAGAAATTAAATTTGGATCCAGGCCCAGCTCCATTTCCTGGGGAGGTTGGAGTTCTGGTCCCAGGTGGAGGGAAGGAGGGCAGCAGGGCGAGGCTGCTCAAGGAGTCGCTCTGAGATCCTCGGGGCTCATGGGAATTGACTGTTGGCACCGGCCTTCAGGGTGCTGCCCCTTTATGCGTCTGTTTCAAGTCTGTGCCAGTTCTCTCATCCCCTACTCTTGTCTCAACCCCATATCCCGGGATCTGAGCTTCCTTCCAAAATTGGGTCCACATCTGAAGCTCTCCTTCATTTCCAGAAGTTGGGGCAGGGGCTTGTAGCTGGAAAAAGAACCCAGAAACTTCTGTTGCCAGAGGAGGATGCCAGGATGGCCTGGTGAATACTTGTGGTTCCGAGGAGCGGCTCTGCTGCTGAGCAGCCTGGCTCTTTTCTGCAGGATATTTCTGAGCCCCCTGGGTTCATCTTTCGGGTATGTGCAGGCTGGGAACACCATCTCCCTAGCTTTCCCCCTTCCCCTAGCTTATTCTGGATCGCCCTTAAAATAAGCTCGGCAGGCCTTCTTTACTTACGCACACACACAGTCTGCCCTCCCATGTTTCTAATTTGATTACTCCAGGTTGAACCAGCCTCCTTCTGAGTGCATTCATTCATTCACTCATTCAACACGCATTTTGTGCCAGGCACTTGGAGAATCTACATCCTCAACTCTGCGCCCCGTGTTCTGAACCCATGTCCCTTGCGGAAGTGGGGTGATTGGAGTGCCCTTTGGCCTGGTGCCCACTTTATAAACACAGCTGTTCCTCCCTAGTCATACAGTATCTCCTCCCCAGGGAGGTGAGGCCTGGCTCTTAACTCTGACCCTCAAAGAGGGAGCCTGGGCCAGGCCTCTTCACTGCTGTGTTCCTTCCCTCCTCAGCATTAGAGCCCTGTGCGGTCTGTTTGCTGTCCCCAGCATGGGGCCTCGCATTGGTCCATTCACCACTTCTAGCCTGGAGCCCCGTTGGCTGTTGTCACCACCCTTTCCCCCGACTCTGCCAAGCCAATGGCTTGTTCCTTCCCAGCTTGTCCAGCCCTGGTTCCCGCTCCTGGACCTCTTGAGAGGCTCTAACATCAGCCCCACCCATGGCTCAGCACAGATGCTCTTTAAGGGTGTGAATGAAAGGAGAATTTGGAAATAGAAATTTTTTTTTTTTTTTTGCCTTTTGAGACCAACCTAGATGGCTTGAGACAGTCCAGTTGGGCCTGTGGTGCCAGGATTGCCTGAGTCTTTTCCAGGGATCCTCCTAGAACTCTAGTTTATATGAGCACTGGAGGGGTCCTGGCGTAGTCTGGCTCCTCTGAGCTGTTACATTGGAAGGACTCTGGATAGTAGAGCTTGTCCCAGGGAGGTGTTCTGGGGATTACTGGACTTAGGGTGCTGTGCTCCGCTTTGGGGCTGAGATGAGCAGAACATCTGGAGGCCACACACTCTCCACATGGCTCAGGGAGTGGGGGTGCCTTTTTTAATCTTTTGCATCTTATCTCCACACTCACACTTAGACCCCCCCAAGTCTGCAAAAAGAGAATGTTAGAAGTAGAAATTTAAACAGTAGAGCCCTTCGACAGGGGCTGGGGGTTGGAAGGAAGAATTCTTATTACCTCACACATTAATTTTTCTTTAATGCAAAATTCTTCAGGAAGAGGAAGGGAGGGTCCCACATGTTGTTTCCCTCATAGGCTGCTGTGAGGGAAGGGACTTGGGCATTTTGACCAAAGATTTTTCAGTTGTTGTTGGGAGCTCCATATGGGGTAAGAAATGGAGCAAACCTAGGGAAACACTGACAGGCTCCCAGCTTCTCCCCTCCCTGCAGCAGGAGGTCCTCCTGGGCTGCCCTTCGGAGGCCCGCCCCCACGGCCCACCCTTTGCCGGGAGTGCTGCGGCCCGGGCACCCAGGCCCACGTCACCCAAGCTCAGGCCGAACAAGTGTCTCCGTTACTACACAGAGAGCCCCCAGTTTCTAACCTTTCCCCCTTGTTGGTAACTTTCTTCTACCTGCCAGAGTAGTTGACATGCATTTATTTAGGTATTAGATACTCTGAAGTCTGTTAGCTGAGAACAGTGTACAAAGGAGCAAACACGTCAACCACTGTAAAACATCATCCGTCCTCCCTGACCTGGTTCCGCTTTTCCTTGGGGCTTGGTTCTGTTATTTCAAACCTGATCTCTCTTCTTGGCTTATCCAGTGTCCATGCCCTTGCACTTCTTTATCCCAGGTAGGAAATGGTGGAGGGTTCATCTCTAGAAACTTATACCACCTTTCATGGACCCTTACAATAAGCAATGCACGTTCACACCCATTCAGGCTTTTTCATTTCTCCAAGACGCCTCTGAGCTGGTTAGGGGCCTCATTTTGCAGATGATTTGCCCAAGACCACAAAGAACCAGAACTGGGATCCACTAGGTCTTGTGTGCTTTCTGTCGTGCCGTTTTCTTCCTTCAGGTTTATTAGTCCATAATATTTACTCGTTAACTGCTTGGTGCCCAGCTCTGCTAGGCCCCGAGGATGCCAGGATGAAGAACTCATGGTCTCGGCCCGGCAGCTCCCAGGGGCTCAGGTTCACCGAGAGGGTGGTGGGGGCTACTTGTTGCCTCCCAGCCAGCTGGGCCACCCCGGAGCTAAGGGGCTCCTTAGCCTTGCTAGGAGCACACTGCACATGGAAAATGGCCACAAGCTGACTGGACGTTCTTCCATGACCGTGAAACTGTGTGTGTGTGTGTGTGTGTGTGTGTCTCAGTCATTAGGATTTGGTAAATGCAAACCGTGGCCTTCCTTGGAAACTTGGGCCCTTTGGAAAGGTCATTTGTTCTTGCTGGTCCCCCCAGCTGTAGAGTGGGTTCTTAACACAGTCGTCGATTGGTGGCTAAAAGAAACGCAGGCTGTGTGTGTCTTTGGGGTTGGTGAGGAGGAGGAGATGGTGAAGCCGAGATGGGTGGTTGGTGTGAGGAGGGTTGAGGGAGAGATGAGCCAGTGCCGGAGAAAGGCTAATTGGTGCTTAGCTGGAAATGCTAAAAGATGTGAATTGTGCCTGGTGCCTGGGAGAGGACTGAGACCCCAATCTGGGAGCCCCAGAGGATGGGGGTCGGTTGGCCCTTCCCCCACCCCCCTACCCAGGGCTAGGACTTCTGCATGATTACTTTCTTTGTTTTTTAGCATGAGCCTTCCGAATATGGGTCATGGAAATCTAGGAAGCTGGCATGGTGCCTCCAGAGACATAGCTCCCCAGAGGGACAATCCATGAGGCTGCGAACGTGGGACATTGGTCCCTGACCACCAGCCAAGGGGTGGGGGTGCTGCTAGGCACCGTTTCCTGGTGCCCCGCTGTGGATGTGCCCCTCTCCCAGCAGCTCCCACTGAGGGAAGGCCCCTGGCACAGCCCCATGTAGGACGGAGCTGAATCACCCCAGGGGCCCTGGGGCACTGTTGGATTGCTGGGCACAGAGTGGTAGCCGAGAGTGGCTTCCTTCATTCACCATTCATTTGCTCTGTGGCTACTTATTGAGCAGACACCACGTTCCAGGCCCCGTGCTACCTGCTGGCAACACAGCAGGAAACAGGAAGGACCCAGCCTGATCTCATGTCATCAGGGAGGCAGGTGGGAAGGCCAGTTGTCTTTAGTGACAGCCATGTAAAGTGCTGCGAAGGAAAACCCACCGGTGGGTACTGAGAGGAGCTTCACCCGGGCTGCTGGCGGCAGGGGCAGCCTCCCTGCAGTGCTGCTATCTGCTTCCCGCAGCAGGCAGCGCTGGGCGTGGGCCTTGGCATAACACAGGGGACCTCAGGCAGGTCTCAGCAACTCCACACACAGTGGGGCTCTGGGTGGGAGGAGCTGGGGGGGCCGCTTCCCCCCTCCCTGGCTGGAGGCAGGCTGCTGGAGCCGTCCGTCCACCTGGTAAGCCCCTTCCCATCACAGCACCCGCAGACCCTGGGTGGCACTATTAGCCAGCACCTTGTAGTGTCATGGGA
The DNA here is from genome assembly GCF_015220235.1 of Choloepus didactylus. Classification (NCBI taxonomy): domain Eukaryota; kingdom Metazoa; phylum Chordata; class Mammalia; order Pilosa; family Megalonychidae; genus Choloepus; species Choloepus didactylus. Next base: position 8,243,134 of record NC_051312.1, read on the forward strand.
GGTGACAGCAGAAATGCCCAGTTTAAAACTGAATTAGATTTCCTTGCCAAGGACTGTGGGAAGATGGCGGACGTAGGAAGCTCCAGGAAGCAGTCCCTCCATCAAAACAACTATTGAACTGGCAGGAACTGCCAGAACCAACTATTTTGAAACACTGGAGTCTAGTGCAACCCTGTGCAGCATCCAGGGCAGAGCTGGAGGGAGAGGCTGCTGAGCGGGGGTACCTGTTGGTGAATTTCACCCTCTCCGCAGCTGCTACCATCCGCCGTCCGCCAGCTGGGTGGCAGGCAGCAGTGGGGACTGCAGCCCGGGCTCCTGGGGCAGTTTGCTGGTGCCAGGGTGGGCTATAAGGACCTAGGCCTCCAAAATCTGGGTGGGGTGTGCGTGGTTTGATTGGTGGTCACTGCTTTCGATTATCTCCGTCAGATTGCTGGGGGGCCAGCTCTGAGAGTAGCTGTTGTTCCACCTCCCCTCAGAGAACAACAGAAGAGGGGACTTAAATAGGAAGTACCTTGTTTTTCCTCCCTCTTTTCTTTTTCTGTTCCCCATTTGAGAGCAAAAGTAGTTTGGAAAAGGCACAGATTGATGGCTCCAGGCCTACCACCACCAACTACCACCACTACAGTGAAACCCAGAAACCCCAGAGGAGTGGGAGAACCAGATTTCCAGAGTTATTACAACATGATACTCGGAACATCAAGTTCTCAACAAAACAATTACAAAACACACAAAGAAACAAGAAAGCATGGTGCATTTACAGGACAAAAAGAATTTGCCAGAAGCCATCCCTGAGGAAGTTCATACATTGAAACTATTAGTCAAAGACTTTAAATTAACTGCCCTAAATACTTTAAATGAGCTGAAGGAATCCATATACAAAGAACTAAAGAAAACTAGGAAAACGTTGTCTAAACAAAATAAAGAGATGGAAATTATGAAAAGGAACCAAACGGAAACTTCGGAGCTGCAAGTGCAGTAATGGAAATGAGCACCCATTAGACATATTCAACAGCAGATTTGAACAGGCAGAAGAAAGGGAGAGTGAACCGGAAGACAAGACAATTGAAATCATCCAGTGTGAGGAGCAGAAAGAAAAGACAATGAAGAAAAATGGGCAGAGTCTGAGGGGCCCGTGGGCCACCGTCCAGTATACCAGCATGCATTTCATGGGCGTCCCAGAAGGAAGCCGAGAGAGAAAAGGGAAGAAAAAGTATTTAAAGAAATAATGGCTGAAAACTTCTCCAACCTGATGAAAGACATGAATATATACATCCAAGAAGCTCAACAAACTCTGAAGGGTTTTGACTCTAAGATATGTACACCAAGACTCATTTCAGCAAAAGTGTCAAAACCCAGAGACAAAGAGAGAATTTTGAAAGCAGCAAGAGAAAAATGACTTGTCACATACAAAGAATTCCCAATAAGATTAACAGTGGATTTCTCATCAGAAACCATGGAGGCCAGAAGACAGTAGGATGGCATATTTAAAGTCTTTAAAGAAAAAAAAAAACTGTCACCCTAGAATTCTAGGGTGTCTTTAAAAAATGAAGGCAAAATTAAGACATATTGCAGATAAACAAAAGCTGACAGAGTTCATTACCAGAAGCTGCCCTATAAGAAATGCTAAAGGGAGTTCTTATAGCAGAGACTCAAGGCCATAAGAAGAAATAAACATTGGTAAAAGTAACTCCATGGGTAAATATGAAATTCTGTATCATTGTGCTTTTGCTTTGTAACTGGTTTCTGCCCCTTTATATAATTTAACAGACAAATGTATAATGTAAGATTTTAAATCTGTTTTAACGGGCATACAATGTCAGGGTTCTCTGGGAAAACAGAACCTAGAGATGTCTGTAAATATGAGATTTTATAAAAGTGTGTCATGCAACTGTGGGGCTGCATGAGTCCAAACTCTGTAGGGTAGACCATGAGCTGGCAACTCCAAAGAAGGTCATTGATGAAGTCCCCAGGAGAGGCTGACTGGCTGAAAGTTCTCTATTCTCCCTTAAGAGTCTTCAACTGATTGGATTAAATCCAATGGATTGGATTCTCATTGCGGAAGACACTCCATTAGTTGAACATAGGTTTGATCAGCCACAGGTGCAATCAACTGATGATTTAATAAACCAGCCTTCTGGTTTGCTAACTAGCCACAAAATGTCCTTGCAGTAACAGGCCAGTATTTGCTTGATCAGGCAACTGGACACCGTCACCTGGCCAAGTTGATACATAAACCCAACCATTACACCTTATATAAGTTTGGAATTCCTACAAAGGAAGGACACCACCTGTATTATGGTCCAGGCAAATCAAGGTGATGAAATAGGTAGTTCTACAATAATAGTTGGAGACTTCAATATACCACTTTCATTAATTGATAGAAGATCCAAACAGAAGACCTAACTAAATGGAAAGACATCTGTGTTCATGGATCAGAAGACTTTATATTGTTAAGAAGGCAGTACTGTCTAAAGCAATCTACAGATTCAGTGTAATTCCTATCAAAATTCCAGGATCCCCACCCCCTTTTTTTTTGGAAGAAATGGAAATGCTGATCCTCAAATTCATATGGAATTGCAAGGGGCCCCAAAAAGCTGAAACAATCTTGAAAAAGAAAAATGTGTAAGGAAGACTCTTACACATTTCCCAATTCCAGAGCTTACTATAGAGCTATTATAATTAAAATGGTGTCATACTGTCATTAAAGTAACCATATAGACTGATTGAGTGGAATTGAGAGTTCAAGGATAAATCCACCCATCTATGACCAGTTGATTTTTTATTTAATTGAGATTGTTCACATACCATACAGTTATCCAAAGATCCAAACTGTGCAACAATTGCCCCCAGTACCATCATACAACTGTTCATCCATCAACAGTTTTTTTTTCAAATTTAGAACATTTTCATTACTCCAGAAAAGAAATAAAGACAAAAAAACGAAACTCAAATCCTCTTATACCCCTAACCACCCCCACTCCATTATTGATTCATAGTATTGATATAGCACATTTGTTACTGTTGATGAAAGAATGTTAAACTACTACTAGCTGAAGTGTATAGATTGCAATAGGTATATATTTTTTCCCCTATATGCCCCTCTATTTTTTTTTCTTTTTTTTTTATTAAATTCAGTTTTATTGAAATACATTCACACACCATGCAATCATCCATGATATACAATCCACTGTCCACAGTATGATAACATAGTTATGCGTTCATCACCACAATCTATCTCTGAACATTTTCCTTACATCAGAAAGAACCAGAACAAGAATAAAAAATAAAAATGAAAAACGAACACCCAGATCATCCCCCCGTCCCACCCCATTTGTCCTTTAGTTTTTATCCCCATTCCTCCACTCATCCATACACTAGATAAAGGGGGTGTGATCCACAAGGTCTTCACAATCACACTGTCACCCCTTGTAATCTACATTATTATATAATTGTCTTCAGGAGTCCAGACTGCTGGGTTGGAGTTTGGTAGTTTCAGGTATTTGCTTCTAGCTATTCCAATACATTAAAGCCTAAGAGGTGTTATCTATATAGTGCATAAGAATGTCCACCAGAGTGACCTCTCGACTCCATTTGGAATCTCTCAGCCACTGAAACCATTTCGTCTCATTTTGCATCCCCCTTTTGGTCAAGAAGATACTCTCAGTCCCACGATGCCGGGTCCACATTCATCCCCGGGAGTCATACTCTTATGCCCCTCTATTTTTAACTTCTCGTTATAGTGTCATACGTTTGTTTTGGTTCATGAAAGAGATTTCTTATATTTGTACAGTTAGTCACAGACATTGACCACCACAAGGTTCACTGTTTATACATTCCCATCTTTTAACCTTCAACTTTCCTTCTGGTGACACTTGTGACTCTGAGCTTCCCCTTTCTACCACATTCACGCACCATTCAGCACTGTTAGTTATGCTCACAACGTGCTACCGTCACCTCTGTTCATTTCCAAACATTTAAGTTCAACCTAGTTGAACATTCTGCTCATAATAAGCCAACACTCCCCATTCTTTAGACTCGTTCTATATCCTGGTAACTTATATTTCATGTTTATTAGTTTACATATTATAATTGGTTCATATCAATGAGATCCTGCAATATTTGTCCGTATGTGTCTGTCTATTTCACTCAATATAGTGCCCTCAAGGTTTCTTCATCAACCCATTTTTTAAGATGGTTTTGTTCACACACCATACATTCCATCCTAAGTAAATGATGGTTCCCTGTATAGTCATGTATTTGTGTATTCACCGCTATCACCACTATCTATATAAGGACATCTCCATTTCTTCCACAAGGCTGGAGGAAGAGTCAAAGAAGGTAGAGAGACAAAAGAAAAAGAAAAAAAGAGAAAAAACAAAAAACAACAACAAAGAAAATCAGCTAGAAAGCAACAAAAGGAAAGATAGCATTAAACTAAAGTAGAATCAAGAGTCAGACAACATTACCAATGCCAAGAGTCCTATACCCCTCCCTTATGTCCCCCTCTTATATGCATTTAGCTTTGCTATATTGCCTTTGTTACATTAAAGGAAGCATAATACAATGTTTCTGTTAATTATAGTCTCTAGTTTGCATTGATTGTATTTTTCCCCAATCTCCCCCTATTTTTAACAGCTTGCAAGGTTGACACTCATTTGTTCTCCCTCATGACAAAAACATGTTCGTATATTATATCACAATTGTTGAGCTCTAGGTTTCACTGAGTTATACAGTCCCAGTCTTTATGTTTCCTCTTTCCTTCTGGTGTCCCACATACTCCTAACCTTTCTCTCTCAACCATACTCACAGTCATGTTTGTTCAGTGTACTTACATTGCTGTGCTACCATCACCCAAAGTTGTGTTCCAAACCTCTCACTCCTGTCTTTTCCTATCTGTGTGTAGTACTCCCTTTAGTATTTTCTGTAGAGCAGATATCTTTTTCACAAACTCAGTCATTGTCTGTTTGAGAATATTTTAAACTCTCCTTCATATTTGAAGGACAGTTTTGCGGGATATAGGATTCTTGGTTGGTGGTGTCTCTCTTTCAGTATCTTAAATATATCACACCACTTTCTTCTTGCCTCCATGGTTTCTGCTGAGAAAGCCAAACATAGTCTTATCAAGCTTCCTTTGTATGTGATGGATTGCTTCATGTAGTCATTCAGTTCCCTCAGTTGTTGCTCATATTTTTTCATTCTTTTCCTTGTCTGTTCTTTTGTGTGTAGGCTTTCAGGTATCTAGTTCTCCAGTTCCTGAGTGTTTTCTTCTGCCTCATGAGATCTAATGTTGTGTGTCTCTATTGTGTCTTTTATCTCTTGTGTTTTGCCTTTCATTTCCATAGATTATGCTAGTTGTTTTTTTGAACTTTTGATTTCTACCTTATGTATGCCCAGTGTTTTCTTTATAGCCTTCATATCTTGGTTTAGCATTAGTTGTTCCAGTTCCTGTATCTCTGTTGAAGTGTAAGCTTGTTCCTTTGACTGGGCCATAACTTTGTTTTTCTTAGTGTAGTTTGTAGTTTTCTGTTGTCTAGGCATCTGGTTTCCTTGGTTACCCCAATCAGGTTTTCCCAGACGAGAACGGGCTCAGGTCCCAGAAAGAAGAAATACTCAGTATCAGGTTCCCCTGAGGTGTGTCTCAGAAGAGTGACACACACTGTGAGGCCTCAAGCCACTGTGCTTTTCCTAACCTGCTCAGCAGGTGGTGCCTGTCAGCCTGTCCCTCCTGACTGGTGTAAGGAGGTGTGTCCTGTGGCTGTTTTCCCCCAGGCTCTGGGGTCTGGTTCTGAATGGAAGGCGGATAGTGAGCTGGGCACCACCTCTTTTCCTCTTATGGAAGATAACACCCCCTATGGAGTTTTCATTTGTATTTAAATAGGTTCTTTGTCTCTCTGACTCTGCTGCCTCCACCCTTGTCTGGATCAGAGCACTGCAAACTGAAAATGGCTGAGGCTTTCTCCACTGCGCTGGTTAGGTTGAGAGAGAGAAAAAGGGACAGAAAGCCCCCTTTCAGGGCCAGTCCATGGACCCCAGTTTCACCTGTTGGCCAGAGATAGCACGCAATCCTCTGGCCTCCTCTTCCTGGGACAGAGATGTCCCTTGGCTCTTCAAGGTCAGTCATCACTGAAAGCCTCTGTCTGCTCATTGGAGATTTGCAGCTTGCATTGAGCAGTCCATGTTTGCCAATTAAAACTCCAGTTGGACCTGGACTGAGGAATATTCTCTTGTTCAGAGAGTGCTGCTCTCTATCACAGCGGGGCTTTGCAGTTCGGGCTGCCGTGGCAGGAGGGGGGCTCCCGACTCGGGTCCGCAGTTTCTACTCACGGATTCCACTCTGCGATCTCAGGCATTCCTCCTAATCCAGGTTGGTGCATGATGTGTGGACAGTCACAGTTGTCCCCCAGCAGTTATTCCAGATCATTTACTAGTCATTCCTGGTTATTTATTAGTTGTTCCAGGGGGACTTAACTAGCTTCCACTCCTCTCTATGCTGCATTGTCTTCCGTCTGATCAGTTGATTTTGACAAGTGTACTAAGTCCATTGAATAGAGAAAGAATAGTCTCTTCAACAAATGGTGCTGGGACACCAGGAAATCCACATGCAAAAGAAAGAATGTGGACCCCTGCCTCTCACCATGTACAAAAATTAACTCAAAATGGATCAAAGACCCGAATATAAGAGCTTATCCTATAAAACTCTTGTAAGGAAACACAGGGAAATAGCTTCAGCACCTTGTAATAGGCAATGGAGTTTTAGATATTATACCATAAGCACAAGGAACGAAAGAAAAAGTAGATAGAATGGACTTCATCAAAATTAAAAAGTTTTGCGCATCAGAGGTCATTAGCAAGAAAGTGAAAAGACAGCCTACAGAATGGGAGAACGTATTTGGAAACCATATATTTGATAAAGGTTTAATATCTAGAATATATAAAGAACTCCTACACCTCAATGACAAAAAGACGACCCAAAAAATGGGCCAAGGATTTGAATAGACATCCCTTCAAAGAAGATATTCAGATGGCCAATAATATATGAAAACATGCTCAACGTCATTAGCCATTAAAGAAATGCAAATTAAAACTAGGAGACACCACTTTGCACCCACTAGGAGGGCTGTTATTTAAAAAACTGAAATAACAAGTGTTTGAGAAGATGTGGAGAAATAGGATCCTTTGTACATTGTTGGTGGGAATGTAAAATGATGCAGCCATTGTGAAAAATTGTTGGGTGATTCCTCTGAAAGTTAAAGCTGGAATTACTATATGACTTGGCAGTTCCACTCCTAGCTATATACCCCAAACAATTGAAAGCAGGAACTTGGACAGATATTTGTACATAAATGTTCATTCAAAAGCCAAAAGAGGGAAGCAGCCAACTGTCCATCAGCAGATGAATTGGAGAAAAAAGTGTGGTCTATCCATTCAGTGGAATTATTCAGCCGTGAAAAGTGAAGTGTTGGTACATCCTCCAACATGGATGAACCTTGAAGACATCATGTTGAGTGAAACAAGCCAGACACAAAAGGAGAAACATTGCCTGGTGTACTAGTTAGGGTTCTCTAGGGAAAGAGAGTCAACAAGAGATTATCCACGAACATAAGATTTCATAAAAGTGTCTCATGCAAACTGTGAGTATGCACGAGTCCAAATTCCGTGGGGCAGGCAGCAAACTGGCAACTCCAATGAAGACGTTTGATGAACTCCTCAGGAAATGAACTGGCGACTTTGATGAACTCCTCAGAAAAGGCTTCGCTGGTTAGCTGAAGAAGTAGTGAAGGTCCTCTCCCTCTCTTCCTTAAAAGTCTTCAACTGATTGGATTAAATCCAGCTGATTGGATTCTCTCATTGCAGAAGACATACCCTTCATTGATGTAATCAGTCACAGATGTGGTCAATTGACTGATAATTTAATAAACCAGCCTTCTGGTTTATTAACCAGCCACAAATGTCCTCATAGTAATGGTTAGGCCAGTGCTTGCTTGACCAGACACCTGGACACCATCATCTGGCCAAGTTGACACATGAACCTAACCACCACACCTGGTTTCTTTTCTCTGAATCACTTAGAATAAGCAAATTTGTAGAGACAGAAAGCAGAGTAGTGTTAGCAGGGGTTGGGGGAGCGGAGGACGGGGAGTAGTTGCTAAATGAGTATGAGTTTTGGTTTGGGATGATGAAAATAGTCTGGAAGTAGATAGTGGAAAAAAGTTCCCCAGTATTGTCAGTGTACTTAATGTCAAAGAATTGTCCACTTAAAATGGTTAAAATGATTTTTATGTTATGCATATTTTACCAGAATTAAAAGTAGTTTTTCTAAAATAAACCAAACTACCTTTTGTTGAATTTTAGTGTACTGTTAAAGAAGAGTGTCCCCAAGGATCTGAAAAGCCTATTAAATTGGTCCTCTCTTTTCCAACTACATGGCTATATGAGGCCGGATTTTCTTCAATGCTTCCACCAAGGCAATACATGACAACAGACTGAATGCAGACATTAAAGAGAGTTGCAAAAATATAAAACAACGCCATTCTTCTTGCTAAAGTTTTGTTTTGGAGAATATAGTTATTATTCGTAAAAATGCTTATTCATGTTAACTTGTGATGAGCTTATTATTATGTTAAAATAAGTTTATAGATACAAACTTAATTTTTTTTTTTTTAAATGTTGAATTGAATGCTTTGTCACCTGACAGCGGTTTATCAGTTTGTGGATTTATGTGGGTTGGTTCTTTCCTCATATTTGCTGAGCATTTACTGTGGGCCAGCTCAGTCTTTCCCTCAGAAAACTCCAAGCACACTCTTGGAACCTCTTACCTGTGTCTTTGCTAAGAGAGATAAGGTGTGAAATTCAAAACAAATCACTTGGTTACTCAGTAGGAGCCCTGGTAGAACAGATTGTAAGGAAAGCGAGAAAGACTGGCAACTTGTGAGTGTTTGGGTTGCCTGAGAGTTTTAATTGCCCAGGTGGTTTAAAAGCCCCAGATGGTGGCAAACAAGAAGTGCCTGGGTTTTGAGTTCCTAGCTCACTTGCTTGAGGACAACCTTCTAACCCTCCAAGCCCACGACTGTGGCTGTGTCCTCAGGGCCAGTGCCACCCTAGACCCACCCTCTGTGCCTCAAGGCACCTCCACGCTTAGAGATGCTTTCCTCAAGATTCTCCAAGCCTCCCTCCACTGCCTAGGACTGGCCGGGGCCTGCAGTGCCCTCCTGGCTGGGCATTGGAGCCTCGACTGGGACCTGCGTCGCCCTTGGGGTGCTCTCCACGTAGGTGTTCTGAGGTGCTCTGGGCCTGGCTCCTGGGGGTTGTCCTGGATCCCCACATCCAGGCCTGGCTCCTGGAGGGCAGCCCCCGCTGGTCAGCACAGAATTTCCTTTGCTGGGTCACTTGAGATTGGGCTGCCAGAGTGGTGCTGACCCACTAATTTGGAGTGACTCAAGTTCTTTATATAGACAGGGGTTCCACAAAAAATATTTTCCTGGGGCCTTGCACATCCAGGGGTGATTCTACCCAGAGGCTGCCAGCGGGTCCCTTGGGCTGTGCTGAGGAGCCTTGGCCTGGCACAGAAGCGAGGATAAGGGCCGATTGTTTGTCTCTGGGGCCTGAATGGCACTTTGTTTTCTGCTTTCTGCTGCTCAGGCCAAGCTACTTTACTGCTGCTGTAGTTGTAACAGTCTCTTCTCTGAAGAGAAATCCGTTCCCACCCGGACCCTCCCTTTCCCATGATCTTCCTGAATATCCTGGGGGGGCCGGACTCAGAGCCAGCCGGGGGTCTCAGTAGTGGTCGGTGCTGAGATAAGGGCCCTCTCTACCAAGAGACCTTGGCTGGGGGAGAAAAACCGTTTGTTAAAATAAAATTAAGGAGCTGGTTGGCAGGAATCTAGGCAAGCTCCGAATTGGTAGGAAGAGAATGTGGTGGGAATGCAGAGACTTGGTGGGAAAGCAGCCCCTACCCCCACCCCCCACCCCCCGCCCTCCTACATACCCCAGGGTGAGCTAAGGCTGGGGGCAACTGGACAAAATCCAGAGATGACAGAATTTGGGAAAATTGCCTTCTTGTCCTCTTTCCCTAATCCCGTGGGCTCACCACCTGGGCCTTTGGTGTAGAGACAGGAAAACAACCCCACAGGTTGCAGGGGCCTATTTTGTGCTGGGGCCAAAAGAATGGAAAGGTGTCATAGGGAGGGGAGAAGACAACTGGAGGGCTTGCTTGTTAGCCTTTGAGACCACCGGAAGCAATCTGTTCAGCTGAAACCTGGAGGTTGGCCCTCTTACCTTGACTCAACCCAGGAATCTTGTCCTCTTCTCTACTCATCTCTGTCTTCTGTCCCAAAGTGAAGAAGGCAGTTTTGTGGTGTTGTTTTAAACCAATGTACCTTTCCCCTATTCAGCAGGGAGGGCCTGGCTAAGCCGGTGGTTCTCACAGTGTGGTCCATGGAACCCTGTGTGTGCTCAAGGCCATTTTAAGGGGATCTGTGAGGTCAAAATGATATTTTCATAACAATACTAAGACGGTACTTGCCTCTTCCACTGTGTTGACATTTGTACTGATGGTGCAGAAGCGGTGGCAGCCAAAATTGCTGGCACCATCATGGGGATCAGAGCAGTGACCCCAAGTTCCTTGGTAGTCACGGAGTTCTGCATTGCCACACAAATGCCAGCTTCTACTTCAGTGTCCATTGCGGCATTATTCTCAACTGCCAAGAGGTGGAAGCGACCAGAGTGCCACACGGTGGAAGAATGGATGCACAAAATGTGGCAACATCCACACGGGACATTACTCAGCCACGGAAAGGAGTGAAGTAGTGATAGGTGCTGGGACGTGGGTGAACCTTGAAAACTGTGTGCCGGGTGAAAGAAGCCAGGCACAGAAGGCCACAAGTTGTATGGGTGCACTTCTATGAAAGATCCAGAATAGGCGAATTCAGAGAGACAGAAAGTAGATTGGAGGTTCCATGGGCTGCAGGGAGGAAGGCATGGGAGTTTCTGCTCAGTGGGTAAAGAATTTCTGTTTGGGATGATTAAAAATTTTGGAAATAGATAGTGGTGATGGTTGTACAACATTGTGAATGTAATGCCACTTAAAAATGGTAAAAATGGCAACATTTATGTTGTCTATATTTTATCACAATATATATTTTTTAAAATCTTTTGCCACCCATCTCGCAGCCTCTGCAGGAGTCAAACACTCTCACTTTGATGGTCAGATGTCGAGACCCTGGCTGGGAATTCCACCTGGGAAGGGCTGGGAAGGAGACGGGATGTTGCGTTGGCTCTGTTGAAAGAGTGTTATTTCAAATATCAAAAAGTAATTGGTGAGGAGAACCTAAGATGGCGGCTAGGAGAGACTGGGCGAAAAAACACCTCCATGAAAAATACTAGAAAAAAAATTACTAGGAAAAAAAAAGCTGGAAAGTGACCCAGAACACCAGTTCCAGCGATGCACCAGCTGGACAAGGTCTGCTAAATCCACAGGGACCATGCACTCGGTGAAACCGGGAATCTGCGTTCTGAAATGACTAATTGTCCTGGAGCTGGGAAGGTGGAGCTGTGCGAAAAGGGGGAAATTAACATGCCCCATTCAGCCATCTTTACAACAGGCTGTGAACACCCCTGCATGGCCCGGCAGGTCCCTTGAGGGACGGTGCGCACTTGTGACGTAGCACAGCTTCCTTCAGTAGAAGCCCTAGAGGGCACAGCTGGGAAGAGGAACCCACCCAGAAATCCCAGGGATCCTATGCCAATACTAAGGACTTGTGGGTCAGCGGCAGAGACAATCTGTGTCAAGACTCAAATGAAGGTTTAGACTCTTGCAACAGCCTTAAATCTCCAGGAACACCCGGGAGGTTTGATTATTAAAGCTGCCCTGCCTCCCTAACCACTCAGACATACGCCCCAGATTCAGGGCAGACAGCACCAACAACACACCCAAACTTGGTGCCCCAATTGGACCCTACAAGAATCAGACCCCCACACACCACAAAGACAAAATTGGGAAGAACTGACTTCAGGGGAATAGATGACTCATGGACGCCATCTACTTGTTAGAGAAGGTGTATGCCACCAAGCTGTAGATTTGACAAATTAGAGATTGGTGTCTGAATAATTCTTCATTTCCTAAAAGAACCCTATCAAGTAAAGCAAATGCTAAGAGCCCAAAAACAACAGAAAATTTTAAAGCATATGAAAAAACCAGATGATATGGATAACCCAAACCTAAACAAAATCAAAAGATCAGAGGAGACACAGTACTTGGAGCATTTAATCCAAGAACTAAAGACAAACGTGAGCATGGCACAGGATATAAAAGACATGAAGAAGACCCTAGAAGAGCATAAAGAAGAAATTGCGTGAGTAAATAAAAAAATAGATGATCTTATAGAAATAAAAGAAACTGTTGACCAAATTAAAAAGATTCTGGATACTCGTAGTACAAGACTAGAGGAAGCTGAACAACAACTCAGCAACCTCGAGAACCACAGAACAGAAAATGAAAGAACAAAAGAAAGAATGGGGAAAAAATTGAAAAAATTGAAATAGATCTCAGGGATGTGATAGATAAAATAAAACGTTTGAATGAAACACTCATTGGTGTCCCAGAAGGGGAAGAGAAGGGTAAAGGTCTAGAAAGAGTATTCAAAGAAATTGTTGGGGAAAACTTCCCAAACCTTCTACACAATATAAATACACAAAGCATAAATGCCCAGTGAACTCCAAATAGAATAAATCCAAATAAACCTACTCCAAGGCATATTCTGATCAGACTGTCAAATACTGAAGAGGAGGAGCAAGTTCTGAAAGCAGCAAGGGAAAAGCAGTTCACCACATACAAAAGAAACAACATAAGACTAAGTAGTGACTATTCAGCAGCCACCATGGAGGCGAGAAGGCAGTGGCATGACGTATTTAAAATTCTGAGAGAGAAAAATTTCCAACCAAGAATACTTTATCCAGCAAATTCTCCTTCAAATTTGAGAGGGAGCTTAAATTTTTCACAAACAAATGCTGAGAGATTTTGCTAATAAAAGACCGGCCCTACTTGAGATACTAAAGAGAGCCCTACCAACAGAGAAACAAAGAAAGAGAGAGAAATAGAGAAATTTAACAAACATATATAGAACATTACATCCCAAACCACCAGGATACACATTCTTCTCTAGTGATCACGGAACTTTCTCCAGAATAGACCATAGGCTGGGACATAAAACAAGCCTTAATAAATTAAAAAAAAAATTGAAATTATTCAAAGCGCATTCTCTGACCACAATGTCATACAGATAGAAGTCAATAACCATCAGAGACTTAGAAAATTCACAAATACCTGGAGGTTAAAAATGAGGGGGAGTTGAAAACATTCCCGGATAATCAAAAGCTGAGGGACTTTATCACCAGTAGATCAGTCCTATAGGAAATGCTAAAGGGAATTGTGCAGGCTGAAAGGAAGGGACACTAAACAATTGACTGAAACCACATGAAGAAATAAAGATTTCCAGTAAAGATCACATGGTAAATATAAATACCAATACTGCGGTATTTTTGATTTGTAAACTCCACTATTTACTTCCTACAGGATCTAAAATACATTAAGTGTAATGACATATCAGTGGTTTTGTACTCAATGTAAAATATGTAATTTTTGACAAGAACTACATAAAGGTAGGGGAATGGAGGAGTATAGGAACAAAATTTATGTGTCCTATTGAAGTTAACTTGGTATCAAAGAAAACAAGATTGTTACAGACATAAGTTGTTAAATTTAAGCCCCATGGTAAACACAGAGTATCAGAGAATATGATCATAGAGATGAAAAGTAGAGTATGGGTTATGAGAAGTGGGGAAAGGGGCAATGGGGAGTAACAAGAAATGTGTGTAGGGTTTCTGTTTGGGTGAAGGGAAATTTCTAGTAATGGACAGTGGAAAGGTTTGCAACATTGTGAATGTGATTAACCCCACTAAATGGAATGCTTGTGGGGGGGGGGGGTTGGAATGGGAAGATTTATGCTGTATATATGTTTCCACAATTGGAAAAAAAGACAGTCTAAATAGATAATGACAATTAAATGCCATAGATGATCCTGGACAAGATCTAAGAATAGAGGAGAAAAGGCTCAAAAGGACACAACTGGGACATAAGAAAAAAATGAAATATAGAATGTAATGTTAAATTTCTTGAAGTTCTTAACTACACTTAATGTGGTTACATAAATGAATATTCTTGTTCATAGGAAATGTATATGTGAATTATATTATTTGTTCAAGGATGTGTGCAACTTGCTCTCATATGTTCAGAAGACAGAGCAATAGATGATGGATGATAGGGAGGGAGGGAGGGAGGGAAAGAAAGAAATGGTAAACTGACAAAATATTAAAGTTGGTGGATCGGGGTATCGGTGGAGGGGGGTTGGGGTATGCTGGAGTTCTTTGTATGGGGTTTGTATTATTTTTGCAACTGTTCCTGTAAGTTTGAATTTATTTCAAAATAAAAAATTAAAAAAAATCTTTTAAAATTTTCTAGCTTTAAAAATGTTCTTGAAGCAGCAAAAATTATTAATTTTATTAAATCTACACTTGTGTGCTTGTCTTTTTAGTATTCTGTGGTGAAACAGGGAGTAAACATGCTGCATAATGTCTTGAGGAGAAGCTTTGGAGGGATTGTTTGAGTAGCGAGCTGAACTAGCTGGTTTTTTTTTTTCCCAGGGAACAAACACCATTTTAACATGAAAGAACAACTGACAGACAAACTGTGGTTATTCCGACTTGGGTATCTGACAGACGTTTTCTTGAAAGTGAATGTAGCGAGCGGTTACTTCAAAGAAAGCAAATGACAGTATTTGTTGCCAGTAGTAAAATGTGAGCTTTCAAGCAAAAACAGAATTTTGGAAAACTTATTTCCATCAGTGTGTGCTTGACAGCTTCTAGATGCTTAAACACTTTTCTGATAAGATTGGTGTTATTTTGGTTTTATAATTGAATGTGTCAACATTGATTATAGACCAGTATTAACTCAGTGTACCCATATTTTCTAAATGACCTGTATATGAGGTTACAAAATCTTGCTGGGTAAGGAACGCATTCTCAATTCAAGATGGACCAGTGGATTTTAAAGGAACAGAGGAGGAACAGCTCCTTCGTGTGTTTCCAGAGTCCACTTTACAAACAACTACCGCTTGTGGAATTTTGGGGTTCTATCAAGGAGCGTCCACAATTATCCCGGATGGCTCTTCAGATATTCCTCCCCTTGCAACCACATGTCTGGGTGAGTCCAGATTTTCTTCATAAACAACGTAACTCATCACATCAGATTGAATGCAGAAGCAGATGTGGGAATCCAGCTGGCTTCTAGGAAGCCAGAATGTACAAAATGGAAACCCGTGCCTCTCTCACTAAGTTTTTGGGCCTTTTGGAAAATATAGTTAAGTTCTGTTAAATGTTATCTATGGTAATATGTAATTGTTTCTTATTGTTATTTTAAAATGAATGAATAAATATCTGTGAGGGTCTCACATCTTTTATTAACCCAGCACTGCATTTGCTTTACCTACAAACCCTCCTCTCCTACTGGAAATCTCTTTGAGGCCCAGGAGCACATTAGCTTCTTATTGATGGTTAAAAAACAAAAGCAAAACCTTTATCTGTACAAGGATTTTAACTTTTTAAGAAGCCTTAACATGTATTACTTTATTTTATTTATTTATATAACAACTTTATTGAGATATCATTCAGAGGCTCTAAAATTCACCTTTTAAAATAAACACTTCAATGGTTTTAGTATATTCACCACCACTTTCTAATTCCACTGTCATCACCTCAGAAAGAAACCCCATAGCCTTTAGTTGTCACTCCCGTGACTCCGTTCCCCGGCAACCGTTGATCCACTTTTCTGTCTCTGTGGCTTTGCCTAGTGTGGACGTTTCACGTAACGGGAATCGTATAACATAGCCTTTTGTAATGTTGTAGCAAATGGTTCATCCGTGTTGTAGCATGTAACTGTACTCCATTTATTTTTATGGACAAATACTGTTACATTATATGGATATATACCACGTCAATTTTTTTTTAAGCAGCTAAAAGGACTTTGAGAAGCCAAGGATCAAATGCAGGAGCAACTGGTCGGCAATCATCACTTCACTATAGTCCCAGGCCCTGCAAAGCTTGGTCCCAGCTCTTGGCTAGTCCCTGGGAGTTTTGTGACCTGATTTCAGACACAGGACAAGGACCCAGCTTTCAGGGATGACACCACTGATGTGAAGGCCACAAAGAGCCAAGGTCAGCCTTGGAAAACCCAAGGATCAGCATGTTAATTTCTCCAAAAAAAAAAAAAAAAAAAAAAAGCTGGGATTTTGATAGGGACTGTACTGAATCTGTAGATCAATTTGGGGAGTATCGTCATCTTCTGTTCCATGAACTTGGGGTGTCTTTCCATATATTTAGGTTTTCTTTAATTTCTTTCAATGGTATTTTGTAGTTTTTAATGTACAAGTCACACTTGTTAAACTTATCCCTAATTGTTTTTCTCTTTGATGCCTGTGTTACTTTATTTTGATTTAACTTTATGTTGTCTGACCCCTTCTTCCCTGTTCCTCCTTCTCATCTAGACCAAGGACGGGGGTAGTGTCTCTGCAGGGCCTGGCATCTTGGTACCACAGTGCACTGCAGTGAATAGTTTATGGTTTTGTTTTTTTATGTACATTGCCCTTGTGAAGAAACCTGGTTAATTATTGTCCCTTGTCTAATGGTTGAAGAAGCCAAAGCCAAAGGTGACTTGCTTTTGGCATGGCACTGGTTAATGATAGCCGCCGCGGTAGGGCCAGGATTCCAGCCTGATTCGAGGTTTGCTGCTCCTCCCAGCCATTATCTGGCATGGAACTGACGCTGTTCTTAGCCTCCCTGGGCTTGTGCCTTGGTCTTTCCTGCTCTTATGTTGAATCCCCAGAGAAGCAGTAAGGCTGATATCACCAGGGTTGACATTGGGGTCATTTTTCTAGGCCTCTCAAATGTGCCAGTCTCTCCTACGCATTTCAGAAATACGTCACCTCACTGAGTTCTCATAGCAACTCCACAGCATGACTTGGGTGATTCTGCATTTTATAGATCAGGAAACTTGATGTTCGGAAGGCTACGTAAATCTCCAAGTCACAGGATATGGTGGGGAGTGAGGTACCCCAAGCAAACATGGTCTTAAACTTAATCTATTCCTGTGGATGTGAACCTGTTGTAAATAGGACCTTTTGATGAAGTTGCTCCAGTTAAGATGTGGCCCAGCTGAATCAGGATGGATCTTAGTCCTATTACCGAAGGCCTTGTAGGGAAGGCCACAGAAAGAGAGAAAGTCAGAGGAAGTATCCAGAAGCTGAAAGTCAGTGGAACACAGAAGAAAGAGAGAGGCCAGGAGAGGCCACCATGTGCATTGTCATGTAACAGAAAAGCCAAGGACCAAAGACCCCGGCAGCCAGCCCCAGAATGGCACAATCTTCTGGGAGAAAGCATTGCCTTGATGATGGATTGATTGTGGACTTCTCCTAGCTTCAAAACCATGAGCCGATAAATTCCTGTTGCTTAAGCCAATCTATTGCATGGTATTTGAATTAGCAGCCAGGAAACAAAACAGCGTGAATTACATGTTGGGGCTGCAATTCAGCACGGCTACCAGAAGTCAAGGCTGTGGTGCTAGAAGAGGGGAATGGGGTGAGTCCGTGTGAGCTGTGGGGAGGAGGAAGGCAATGGGGCCTTCCTGGAAACGGCAGAGCTCTGTCAGCATTGGGGTTGGCTCAGTCCGTAAGCAGTTGCACATTGACCTGGAGCTGGGATTGCAGCGTGGCTGGCTTGTTCCGAGGGTGGTGCAGCGACAGCAGAGGCCTGGAAACCCTGTGGTCCCGCACCCTGCAGATTATCTGTGGTGGTAACCCTGGGGGTGGAAGCCCATTTACCATGTGCAGATCTTGCCTCCACCAGCCAGGTAGTGAATTTTTTTTTTTTTTTTTAACTTGACCACTAAACCTTTATTAGTTGTATTTTAGGATACAATACACTCTTAGTAAATAGAGAGAAATATTAAGTAAAGAGATACAGCAATAAAATGATCACAGTTTGAAGGGTGTAGGGGTAGGGAGGTGGGATGGGGTAGGTGGGAGGACCCAGGCCAGGGAGAAGAGGCAGGGGTAAGGAGGGGGCTATTGACAGGGGCAAAAACAAGGATACTTATTCATCGCTTTCCTGTGACTTCCATGAAAAATTACCACCCATCGTTATAAATTTCATTCCAGCAACAGTTTTTCAAAGGGCACCTGTGCATCCTGTGGCTGTCTAAAGGTTTTGCTCACCACCTCAGTCCCTGGAGTTACTGCACAGCGCAAAGCGGCCTCTATTGCACTCTTTATCCGATTGTCTTTTAACTTTCTCCTGCTAGGGTTTTTTCTATGTCCAGTTAGCCCAAAATAAGTTGATCTCCCCACAGTTCCCTCCAAGTTCACTTGAAATCTTTAAGAGGGGCAATTACAAGGTAAAGGGTCCCCAGCAAATACACACATCCACCGATAGAGATCCTAATGATACCTAGTATCATTCTAACTTTCTAACTAATCGCACCCACTTAAGATTACTTAATAGCCCCACTCACCAAATGCTTATGATTATATATATCCCTTTTTACTTAAACTGATTACATAAAGAAATAATAAACAATGCAGTTTTCCACACACCAGTTACACATCGTGCGTTTTTAAAGCATAGGAACCCTCTCCTGCTGCCTTTGCTTCTCCATAGCGCTGGCATAATTACTGGCACCCAGTGGGCATTCCTTACAAGCTTTCTGAATAAATGAAAGAAATTCTCCCTGCCTACTTTGCTTCAGAGAAGTCACACAACCTCATTGCCTCTGTAGCTACATTCTGGGTGATGGAGGAGTGTGCCGGTTTGGTTAAATTATGTCCCCCCAAAAGCCATGCTTTAATCCAGTCTTGTGGAATATTTGGATTAGGTTGTTTCCATGGAGATGTGCCCCACCCAACTGTGGGTGAGACCTTTTGATTATGTTATTTCCATGGAGGTGTGGCCCCACCCGTTCAGGGTGGGTCTCGATTAGATCACTGGAGTCCTTTAAAGAGAGCTCACACAGAGAGCAGAGAGAGCAGAACCGCCCCAAGAGATCTTGCTGACGCTGAGATGCTTGGAGATGCAGGCAGAAGGACGCTTGGAGATGCTAAGCTAAGAGAAGAAACCCATAGTTTTCCCTGGGGAAGCTGAAGGACCAGCCTCGTTCCTTCCTAGCTGACAGAGGTGTTTTGGTCGCCATTGGCCATTCTTCATTGAAGGTATCCCTCTTGTTGATGCCTTAATTTGGACACTTTTATGGCCTTAGGACTGTAAATTTATTGCCAAATAAACCCCCTTTATAAAAGCCAATCCATTTCTGGTATTTTGCATAACAGCAGCATTAGCAAACTGGAACAAAGAGAATGAGGGCCCAAGGCAATTGGAGGGGTCCACGTGATGACAGCAGCTTGAGCTGGATGGACCTGAGGCCAGTACAAGGGGGAGGCGGACAGATGCAAGATGTGCCTTGTGTCAGCCCTGGTGCCCACCCCCAGAGCGGCGCTCACACCGATGTCATTCTCCACTTGGAATCACTGACCGGGAACGTCTGGCCCTGTCATTCCCAGGGTTAGTATTGTTTTCACATCCGAGAACCCATTCATCAGGACAGCAGTGAATAACTTTGCCACTGGATTAACTGAGGCCGATGCTTCCCCCCCCCTTCTGTTTTCCTGGGACAAACAACTGTAAAGTAGTAATAATTGTTGGCTTTGAGCGTATTTTACAACTGCCTATAAAGTTAATTGCCGCATTATTTTGGTGCTGGATTTTCTGCTTAATTTGAAGACGGTGGCACAGATTGTCACGTCCCTACACGATGCAGCAAGTGGCAGGGGCCCTTGCCTTCCTCCTGAGCCTCGTCCTCACCCCTGATGCTCCGGCTGGCGGGCCAGACCGTGCCCCGTCACGCTGCTTTTCTGCATTATTTCCACGTGCTAGAAATGAAGCATGAGCAGAGGGGGCCAGGGCCCATGAGAGGGGCCCACGAGGAGTGGCCACTGCCACTGGAAGTTGTCCCCGGTCTCCTTCAAGCACGAGGGATGCCCAGGCAGGGGAGGGTCTTTAAGAGGGAAGGTCCTCTCCAGCTGCAGGCCTCGCTTCCTTGACGTCATCCTAGATGCTGTGCCATGGGGAGGAGGGCTCCAGATGACAGATGTCCCTGGGCTGCCTGGGAAGTGCCCAGGAGAAGACTGTGGAGAAGGGAGTAGAGTGTGGCCCCCCACCAGCCAGCTGAGCCCGTGGGACCTGGGACCAGCAAACGCTTCCCCGACCCTCTTCCTTCCGTGGTTGGGTTCTCCAGCATTGGGAGATTAAGCTGGAGAAACAGTAGAATCTTAGGATATATTGCTCCTTCCTGTCGTCCCGCCCTTCTCGGGTGGAAGGACCTACTTTTATGAGTCAAACCGGGAGCACTTGGGAATAGAAATCAGTTATTCACAATAATCATATCCATCACTTCTTGAGCCCCCATGAACACCCTGTTAGTAACATACTAAACCCATTTTACAAATGAGAACATCGAGTCTTGAAGGTAAATGACATGCCCAAGGTCACTCGCACGTATCAGGGTTAAGCTCCAAGCTCAGGTCCATCTGCTCTTGCCTGTGTCCAGCTGCTTCTCTGTGTGAGTCGGAGTGTCACCCCCACACTGTAGCCCAAGTGTTGCCAGTGTGTCAGATCATCCTGGCAGAGCGTTTCCATCCTTCCCGTGGTGTGGGCCGGTTCCCAACCCAGAGACATGTACCCCATAGCCCGTACCTTTCCCCAAGAGGAATAGAGTGTCCGATTTTTCTTAGACCTGGACTTTGGGTGACCTGTGTCCGACGCTAATGTCTCAGGGTCTAGACTCTCCTCCTTTGTACGGTGGGAGTTAATATCCCTGTCCTCTCTTCTTCCCAGCGATTTGAGTGGAGTAAAGGTGCTTTGAAAAAAAAATGGGCTAAGACCTCATGATAATGGAATGTCTCCTCGGTCCCAGCCTTGAGCTTGGCTCCTGGCCTTGCTGCTGGTGAGGCCTGGGCCTGCGGTGGCAGCTGTGACCCCACCCAGCCATTCACAGCAGGTGCTGAGCCTCCAGGTGGGCATGGGAGTCAGCTGGGCCCGTGCCTACAGGGGGGAGCCAGCACCCTGGTCCTGTCCTGAGGCCGGGGTTGGGGAGGGGCTGTCACACTGAGAAGCCCTCGTGCTTTAAGCAGGGAGTTCTCCCCTCGGCGTTCAACCGACCCTCCGTTTTAGGACGTTTTAGGACTCCTGGGCAGAGCCTCTGTTTGAGCAGCGTTCTGGCCGCATCCTCCCGGGCCTCTGGCTGCCCGCCTTTGCGTTCGGTCAGTGTTCTGCCTCGGTGGTCTGGAGGGGAAGCAGAGTGCTGCTCGATGTCAGCGTTGGGAAAAAATGGGGACCAGGTGGAAACAGAAGTTCCTGTGCTGTGGGGATCCTGGTCTCTCCATCACCCCCACATGCTGTGTCTCCATTTAACTCTGGGGCTCCTGGAGACCCGTTTGCATACACACGGCTGCCCAGATCAGGGACCCCTGCACTTCCTTAACGGGTTCTGACACTGGGCCGAGGCCTGACGTCCGGAGGGCTCCCCTGAGTGATTAACCTTGGGTGCAGGAGGGGAAGCAAAAGACAGTGCAGCGACTTGTTAACTCTGCCTCCTTCAAAAATCCCAGTGAGCGCTCAGCCAGGTTTTTGTGTTTGGCGCCCAGTGGGTGGGAGCTCCGGACCTGCTCTCGACTGGAGTGGTCTGTCGGGCAACCTGCATTCAGTTGAGTGATCTGGGTGGTTTAATGGGGAGTTCAAGATTTAAAAACCCACTTGCTAATGAGATTATCCCAGGCTGACAGCTGCCTGAGGCACTGGGTCACATCTTCTCTCCTGAGGAAATCCAGTCCCCTGACCGTGCGGGATAGAAGCCCAGGGTGGCACCAGGGCCCGGGAGGGAGGTCTCAGCAGGAAGGAGGAAGATACTCTATTCCTCTAAAATTTTCTCCTCCATCTGGATTCCCTGTGCCTGGCCTTGGGCGAGATGCCCCGTCCCTGTCCTGACTGGGTTTCCCGTCCCCGCGCCGCCCTCCCTTGGGAAACCCAAACACCGCTGCCCTTTCATCCTCTTGCCAGAACCTGTGGCAGTGGATTTTGACCGCCCCTCTTCCAGCTCACCTCGGACTTGTTTTTTTTCCCCTCTCTCTCTTCCCTCAGACAGTCTGCCCAAGGCTCATGCCTGAGCCAGAGATTGGCTCCCCAGCAGCCTGTCTCTCCTGAGCTGCAGGGGCGGGGGCAGTTCTGGAAGTCACTGACTGGGGCCTAACCTAGAACATCAGTTGCAAAGCGGCCGAGGCGGGTGACCTGGCACCACGAGCCGCGGACCCTCCTGGGCTTCCGGACCCCCCGCCGCGGTAAGAAGGTGACCACGAGAGGCCTCCGGGCGCTGGCCCAGGGCGGGCGCGCATTTGGCTGCTGCATTTCTTTCTTCTGGAACTTGACAGCTGCCTAGTACCAGAAGAGAGAGAGGATGAAGGGGTTCAGGGAGAAGGGGTCCCCAGTGGACCAGATCATTGCCCAAGGGCCTGCGGGGACAGTTCCGGTCAGAGATGGGCAACCCCAGCCCCCAAGGTGGGCAATGAAGGGACCTTGGGGGCCGGGAAGCTGGGTCACGAGAGCCCAGGGCGCTGGGCCAGAAAGCCTGTGGGAGGTGGTGGCAGGGAGAGGTGGGGAAAGGCTGCCAGTTACTAATTGGTTCCCCTGTGACCAGGGTCCCCTGTGAAAGGGGTGAGCTGACGGTGGCCAGGGAAGGGTCCCTGCTGAGGCCAGCCTGTCCGTGTGCCCAGGGGCTCCCGTGCTCCAGCTTCCCGGCCAGACGGCTCATCCTTGGAGCTGCAGAACAGTAGGCTGGCTTTCCTTTAAGAATCTGGAGAATTCATGGGCGGGTGTCAGCTCCTCAAGACCCGAGTTGGTGATTATCTGAGCCCTGAGGAGAACGTGTGCCTGGCTCTCCCTTCTGCTTAGAAGAAAACCTTTACCTCAGTCCAGGGGGAGGGACATTGATAAGGACCCTGCAGGGCTTCTGGTTCTTCGTCTTTAACTGCAAACAGGCCAGACTCTCCTCCAAGTCCTGGGATTCTGAGTCAAGGAGCAGAGGGAGACCTGCCATGTGCATGTGTGTGTTCGGGTGTGTGTTTGGGGGGCACGGAACAGAGAGGGGTGGGGTGAGGTCAGCATGTGTGCATTACTTACAGGGCCCCTGCTCTGTCCCCAATTTTCCTGAGATCAGAACCTGGTAAGGACCGTGCCTTCTCTCCCTGGTGTTCTGGATGAGGGGGTGGATGGATTTAGCTCATGACTTTGCTCTCCGTCGGGTGCCTTTTCCTCTGGCACCAGGGGAGCCGTTGTCAGCAGGGAGTGGGAGCAAGGAGGACCTGTCCCACGGACAATGGACGGATGCGGCTGGTCCTGTGTGTGCTTGGCTTCGTTCTGTCCGCTCCCGCTGGAACGGCAGCCTCCTGAGGGCAGGGCCGCCCCTCTGTAAAGCGCCAGCAGCATGAAAGGAGTGGAGGACTTCTTTTGCCAACTCCATCTCTGGTGGCTGATGTACCAGACTTCTCACCCAGCCCTCATCTACCTGGCGCTGCCCTTTCCATGGTTTTGAGAGCCCAAGTCATCCTGGTCCCCTGCCGGAAACTTCTCTCCTGGGCTCTGTGCTGTGTTGTACCCCCTCCTGCGTCCGCTCCTTCAGTTTCATTACCGGCTTTTCTCTGGGTGGGGTTTTGAGAGACAGGACACCCTGCATGGTCGGTGCTGAGATCTCCGGGGCCCGGCAGCCTGAGCACTGGGTTCCAAGCCCGTGGGGTGCTGCTGGGGAGGGCAAGTGGCCATACCCCGAGCCGGGCTTGGGGGCAGTGCCCTTTCCACCATGCCAGGGCCGAGCCCTTCCTCCTGATTTAGGCTTTCACCAGTGCGCTGAACACCAAACCCACGTGTCCCCATTTCTCTACTGGTGTTTTATGATCTTCCAAACTCTGCCCCCACCCCAGCAGTCAGTCCTTATTTGATGTTGACGATTATTGATTGGTACCATGTATCTGTGGGCCGGTTTACTGGCATCTTGAATTTAATCCTCTCAATGATCATATGAAGTCTTATTATTCCTACTTTTCTGGGTCTCAGGGAAATTAGTTCCCCAAGTCGTCGGACTATTCTCATATTAGGGGTTCAGGGCCGGGACGTGAAGCAGGTCTGACCGATCCTGACCCTACCTGCCCAGGCAGGACAGCCGGCCCCTGCTATTCCCTCACACCCACCCACCCTCTGGGCAGGGGCCAGGGGAGGACGGGGTGCTCTGAGCGGAGCCTCCTCTTCCAGGACACTCTGCTTCCCTTTCCTCGGGGGCCGGAGCCCTCTCCAGCTGCTCCAACCGCAAGGCGCTGCCTTCAGGGCCCGGGTGTTCCGTGTTGGCTGCGCGATGCCTTGTATCCTCTACCAAACAAGCTTCTTTCCTAAAAAAAATTTTAGTGTGGTTATATACGTGTGTGTGTGTGTATATATATATAAAACATAAAACTCCCCTTTTTAACCATTTTAAAATGCACAATTCAGTGGTATTAATTATATTCACAATGTTGTGCTGCAACCACCAAAGCTTTTCCATCACCCCGAACAAGCATTCTGCCCCAGTAAGCAGTAATCCCACCCCCCACCCCCAGCCTCTGGAAACCTCTGTTCTACTTTCTGTCTTTATGAATTTGCTTATTCCAGCAAATAATAATTCTTATTATTTCACGTAAGTGGACTCATACAGTGTCTGTCCTCTTGATGGTAAGTTTCTTGAAGGCAGAGGCCATGTTTTATATTATCTTCTGCCCCTCAAGTGTTCCACTAACACTTAATTGCTTTGATTGCGTGAAATCTAGTCATAATTCTCTGAATGTACGTGGGTTTACAGTTATCAAGATCCCTTGGTTGCCGGCCCTCTCCTGTCTGATACATGGAGAACTGGTCTAGAGGTGTGGAGTGGGTTCCCAGGGCCGTGCAGCCTGGTGCTGGCACAGTCGGGGCTTGAACCTGAGTTTTCTGACTCGGAGGCCTTGTTCTCCCCGGAAGCACAGCGGCGCCGTGTTCCAGGCTCGCCGTGGGACCCCCAGCTCTGT
Organism: Choloepus didactylus; assembly: GCF_015220235.1. Classification (NCBI taxonomy): domain Eukaryota; kingdom Metazoa; phylum Chordata; class Mammalia; order Pilosa; family Megalonychidae; genus Choloepus; species Choloepus didactylus. The sequence continues at coordinate 8,268,372 of NC_051312.1, forward strand.
GTCCCCAGGCTCGAGGAAGGTCCCCGCCCGGCCTCCCCCTGCTGGCACCCGCAGGCCCTTCTCCCTCCCACTTGGTCATGCATTGCTTTCCGTGTGTTTGTCCTTTTCCTTCCATTAGATTTTCTGTTCCTTGAGGGCAGGGGCCTGTGTCCTTGCTGAGCTCCTGCCGCCGTTCCCTGAACCCAGCAGTCAATTTCTCAGTCGTATGGCCCCAGTGAGTCAGCCCGAGCATGTGGCCAGGAAGGCAGGTGGAGAGAAAGACCTGCTGGGCTCCTGGGGGTGGCGAGACGGGGGAAGTGGTGCTGGGCTGGTGGAGGGAGAGGGCAGGAGATGGGGCCCCAGTTTCCTCCTTATCTACAGTCTGCTCGTCAAGGTTACTGAGCAGCAAGTGAGATTGTCTATTAAAGTACCTTATAAACTGCAGAGAACCACAGGAACATTGCTGTTAAACATAATGGTAGGTATGTGAGTTAGAATGCAATAAAACTGCCAAACGGAATGATAAATGCCTCGTAAGTGTTCAGGGTTGACCTGCCTTAACAGACTCCTAGAGCTATTATTAGTGATTATTATTTCTGTAATCCTGATAAGACAGGACCCCGTTGCACAGCTGGGGGTGGTGGCGTTTTCCTGCAGTAGGTACCCTGGGTTGGGACTGAGAATGGGAAGGTGACCTGTCCCCGGTGTTTTCATAGATTCACCTGTGACTTAGGTTCTAAAACCCTATTTTCCCCTGAGGTCTCAGGTTCTCAGCTCCCTCCTGGGAGAAACCATTCTATTCAAATGAACACCCCGGCCTGCTAAGGCCTGCGCAGGAGTGAGTCCCGGCAAGTCAGAAGCTGCAGAGCAGGTGGAGACTCCGCGGTTGCAGCCAGGGCCCTGGGCGGCCGCCCTCCTGCCGCTGCTGTGCTTTCTGGAGCGGCCCTGCCCCTCACCCAGGACGCAGCCGAACGCAGGTCCTTCATCCTGTCTGTGGAACCCCAAAACTGGGCAGTGGAAGAGCGCCCGGCCCGCTCGGCTGGTCGCTGTGTGGGCCTCACTGCCGCCAGCTGCGACGACTGTGGCCAGGCGCAGGTAGCCCGGCGAGAAGGGCTGCGGGCAGAGTGGCACTGGCCCTGGGTGCACTGCTGCCGTGGCTGGAGGAGGAGGAGGAGGCCCTTCGCCAGGCAACCACGGAGCACCCAGAAGTGCCAAGGAGGAAGAGCTGGAGGTGGCAGGCCAGCAGGAGCTGTGAAACCAGCGAAACTGGTGACCTGGATGGGGTGGCAGAGCCCGAAAATCTACCCCCAGGTGACTCCCGGGAAGGCAGGCCCGGGCAGTGGTTGACGAGGGCACAGCTTGGGCGGACGGACAGACCTGGGTCTTCCCAGCACCTCCCTTGCCGGAGTTCTTTGAGACCTTGGGCAAGTAACTCACTCTGAGTTTCTCTTTCCTTGCTTACGAAACCGGGGCAGTGTCCGCTGCCTCCCGAGGTTTTCCGATGATTACCTGAGATCTCCGACAGCATTTCACCCGGCGCTGGCACTCAGTAACGGCGGCAGTGGTTCTGACACTTTGCCAGGGTGTGCCGTAGGAGAAAACCAGAATTGTTGGGGGCCTGGGACTCAGCCTCTGGCCTAGTTTTTTCGCTCGATTTCCAAAGTAGAGGGTGACAGGTAGATCTAGGGGCTGTAAAAGAAAGATCGGTTCTCATGGGGGCGGAGAATGGGGAGAGAAAGCAGCAGCAGCAGCCGTGGTCAAGGGCGTGTCGTGGCCGGGGTGTGTTTACCTCCTTCCTTCCAGGAGCTGGAGCACTTTGCCACTGAACTTCCTCACGTCTCCTTGGCTCATGAGCTTGGCCCTTCGGTTAGCAGTCTGCCCAGAGAACCAAGTTTTCACGGTGAACCAGGTTCAGAAATGCCGCTGCCTAGCAGCAAGTAGTGGTAAAGGCTGCCCGGGAATGAACGGCTGCATTTCATACATGGTTTCTGAGAAACTGGATTAATTTACCAGCCAAGGGAAGTTGAGATGCCCAGGGCTAAGCAGCAGTGGGCAGCCATTACCATGCTGCTGGGCTTAAAGGGATCAGGAGAGGAATGGTGTTTCCAGAGGCCAGTGAGGGCTGGGATGGTGAGGCCCGGCGGGAGCTGTCGTGGCTGCAGGACGCGGCCCCTGCCAGGACTGGCACAAAGCCAGCAGAGTGGGGAGGACACACTCCAGGCCCGCTCTGTCCCCACCCTCCATTCTCATTCCCCTTCCTCGCATTGGGTGAACCCACAGAAACCAGCCAGCAGGAGGGCCTGGGGGCCTCGGTCCGGAGGGGGGTGGGGGGTCAGCCTCTGGGGCGCAGAGCAGGACAGGGACAGAGGGAGGTGGTGGGAGGCCGCTCCTTAAGGTGTAAGTCCCGGTGACAGCATCCACTCAACAGGTGTGACAAGCAGGGGGAATTGAGCTGCGGCATCCTCAGGGTCAGAACAGCTGCTGCTTTTTAGGAAGGGACTGTCCCCAAATCCAAATTAGTTTCCAATTAAAAATTTGGTCATCAAGGACAATTAGGTAACAAAGTGAAATGAAAGGTAACCAGATTGGGAAGGAAGAAGTAAGACAATCTCTTATTTGCAGATCACATGATCTTTTACGTAGAAAATCCTAAGGAATCCACTAAAAAACTATTAGAACTAATAATGAGTCCATCAGGGTTGCAGGATACAAGATCAATATATAATTATCAAGTGTGTTTCTGTATAGTAGAAATGAGCAAACTGAAAAGGTAAAATTCTAACAATAGCATCAAAAAGAATAAAATAGGAAGAAATTTAATAAAAGATGTGCAAAGTTTACACTTTGAAAACTATGAACCTTGTTGAAATGAATTTAAGAAGACCTAAATAAATGGGAAGACATCCCAACTTCATGGATCAGAAGACTTAATATTGTTAAGATGGCAGAAATCCTGATCTACTGTCCCTATCAGAATCCCAGCTGCCTTTTTTTTTTTTTTTTGCAGAATTTGATAAACTGATCCTAAAATTCATATGGAAATGAAATGGACCCAAAACAGCCAAAAGAATCTTGAAAAAGAATAAAAAAGTTGGAGGATTCACACTTTTCAATTTCAAAACTTACTAGGAAATCGCACTTATCAAAACATAAGGCCTAAGGCATAAGGACAGACATATAGAGCAAATGGAATAGAATTAAGATCCCAGAAATAAATCTCACATTTACGGTTGATTGATTTTCAACAAGGGTGCCAACACAATTCGATGGGGAAAGAACAGTCTTTTTAACAAGTGGTGTTGGAACAACTGGAAATCCACATGCTAAAGAATGAAGTTGGCCTCCTACCTCATGCCACATACAAAAATTAACTCAAAATGGACCAAAGACCTAAATGTAACAGCTAAAACTATAGCCCTCCTGGAAGAAACACAGGCGTAAGTCTTTGTGACCTTGGGTCAGGCAATGGTTTCTTAGTTATGACAGCAGAAGCACAAGCAACGAAATTAAAAAAAAAATAATGTGGATATCATCAATATTAAAAACTTTTGGTCTTCAAAGGACACCATCAAGAAAATGAAAAGACAGCCAGTAGAATGGGAGGAAAGTTTTGCTAATCATATCCGATAAGGGATTTGTATCTGGAATATATAAAGAACCCTTACAACTCAATAATAAAAAGACAACCCGATTTAAACACGAGCAAAAGATCTGAATGCACAGTTTCATTTCTTTTGCCAACAGGGCAAGTAGAGAAGGGGCGCTGCGCACCCCGGCTCCCCTTCTTTCCTGTCTCTGCTCCCAAGCAGGATACTCAGACCATGGGAGTTCTTTCAGCACTGGCTCTCGGGAAGATGGGGAAAGGGCCCTGGCTGTAGCGTGGTATAAATACTCCCACCATGGCTGATTTTAGGCTGGCAACGTCGTTTCCCTGAGCCCAGGGTTGGAAAGAGGGGTGCGCAGTCAACCTGGAGAGCCGGCAGGTCCAAGCTCCAGCTCACGCTGCAAGTGGCTATGATGGGTCCTCTCTGACCCCGTGAGCTGGGTAGGAGGACCCCAGTTTTCACGTTGTCTGACTTATTCTGACCAAGACGGTCATCAGGGTCAAACTGTGGTGCCAGACGTTGCAGCAGCCCCGGCCCTGACCACGTGGACCTCCAGCCTGCCCCACTCCGTCCATCAGTTCCCCTGACAATAATAATAGAAGCTAAAGCTCCTAACAGAAGCTGATGAGGGCCGGACACTGCTCTAAGCATTTCACATGCATTAACTCATCTTGGAAACACCCCTACCAGGCATTGCTATTGTTAACCCTGATCGTGCAGATGAGGAAACTGAGGCCCAGAGGTTAAATGTCTTGCCCAGTATCGACTGACTTGGTAGAGCCCTGATTTGGACCCAGGTCATTTGAGCCCTGGGATCTTAACCACGACGTTATCCCTACTCTTTTATACCGACCTCTGGGAATTCTCTTCAGACGTTTTTCTCCGAAGACCCAGTCAGGGCCACGGAACCGCTGGCTCGTTAGTGTTGCCCGACAAAACACAGGATGCCCAGTAAAATTTGAGTTTCAAATACACAACAAAAATTCTCTTTTGGTATAAGTGTGTCCAAAATATTGCATGGGATATACATACGTTAAAAAAAATTGTGTATCAGAAATTCAAATTTAATTGAGTGGCCTGTATTTTAATTTGCTAACTGGCTAAACCCTGGTTCCAGTAACTTTCTTTTGCTTGGAAGACAGTCAGGAGTATTAGGAAGCAAATTCCACAAGCCAGCTGGCTCTCCTGGGGGAGCTCAGGGGATCGTCCCGGCTGTTCCTGCTTCTCTGGTCAGGCTCTTTCTTCCCCCCCAAAAAAGTATATTGAAACAGCATTCTGTGGGAGCATGCCAAAATACAGCTTCAGAACTGCTTTGCTTCTCAACCTTCAAGGCTGGAAAATCACCACAGAAATTTAGGAAATCTCATACAGTCAGTCTAACATTTTACTTTTCCAGAAGCCTCACTTGACCTAAATCAACCCATTCAGAAAACCATCGAAATTCTTTTAAAACTCCCTCTGAGGGAAACGCCACTGCTTTTTCTCATCCGCACCCTTTGCCGACACGTCTGGCCAGACACTTGTCTCAGAAGTTTAATCTCAGTCATCTTTGGGGCAGCTTGATCTCTACTCCTGGTTTTTCTTGGAGCAGCTGTGACAGATGTGTCATCTGTATGCCACCAGGAAGCCTTGTCATCTGCAGATGTGTCTTCCTGGGCTGTTGCTTTGCTCTCTTGGTTGTGCCTCCTGGAACGTGGTATCTTGGCTTCTCAGCCCAGATGGTCCTCTTAGGCCTTGGCTGAGTCAGTGCACTGGGCCGATGCCTGGGTCCCAACCAGCTGTGTCTGACATTGGGACTGTCCCAGAAGGTCTGGGCTGCCCTGGTCCCAGCGGAGGAGTGTCTGTTGCCCAGTTCAAGGCCAGTCTTTCACCTGTGCTGGCAGCCTCCCTCCCAGACCTTGCTCCAGCTCTTTTCTCCCTCCCCGACTCTTCCACCTCTCCTTCCTTCCCAGCTCTTTCCCCTTCTTCTTCCTCTAACTAGCTGAACTTTCTTTCATACAGGAAGGTATCTGCCACACACCACATTAAAACCAGATGCCATTTCTCCTCACAAAACTGACAAAAATTAGAGCCCGACAATGCAAGAATTGGCAAGGTGGGGAAATGGAATTTCGGTTGTACTATTGACAGCTGCGTAAATAATTAGGACAACTACTTGGGAGAGCGATTTGTCAATGCTGACATTTAAAACGTGCCCACCTCTGAGGCCCAGTTCCAGTTCTAGATGTACACCTAGAGAGACTCTTGCACGTTTTGTGTATGTGGTGGTCAAGGTTATTGGTTTTAACCATTTTAGTTGACGTTTTATTATGGCTGCTTTCAAACATATACAGAAGTGGAACAAATAGCATGCTAAGCTCCATCTACTGCCACCCACCTTCAGCAGTCACCATTTTACCCATCTTCACAACACAGTTCCTCAGTAGCTGAAAATCCCTTTTTCTATGACCCCCATTTGGTCATGGATAAACTGTGGTATATATAATGTATTATACAGCAATGAAAATTAATTGAACTAGATCTACCTATATCAATGTGAATGGATTCCAAGTATTATGTTGGGTGAAAAAAGCGAGTTAAAAAAATGACAGTGTATCATTTATGATAAAATTAGAACACAAGCATATAGCCATGGATACACCGATATCTGAACAGTATGACGTCCACAGGGGGAAAGCTGTGGGCCACTCTGGATTGGGGGACCCCCGGGAAGGAACGAGGAAAGGGACGGGGCTGCGGGTGAGGAGGAAGCATGAGGGAGACTTCAAATGTTTGTAGGGTGTGTTTTCCCTTTGGTTAAATTGAACTTTTATTTTGTGAAAATAGTACATGTGGACACTTCTGGAAGTCACATCGTGCCACCAAGCTTGTGAAAGAAACTGCAGTTCCCTGTCCCACCTCCCTCCCCGTGATTGACTCCTGGTCCCCAGAGACAACTTTTTTTTTTTTAATTAAATTCTGTTTTGTTGAGATATAGTCACATACCATACAGCCATCCGTGGTGTACAATCAGCTGTTCACAGTACCATCATATATTTGTGCATTCATCACCCCAATCTATTTTTTAACATTTTCCTTACACCAGAAAGGATAACAATAAGAATAAAAAATAAAGGTAAAAAAGAACACCCAAATCATCCCCCCCATCCCACCCTATTTTTCATTTAGTTTTTTGTCCCCATTTTTCTCCTCATCCATCCCTACACTGGATAAAGGGAGGGCGATCCACAAGGTTTTCACAATCGCACTGTCACCCCTTGTAATCTACATTGTTATACATTCGTCTTCAAGAGTCAAGGCTACTGGGTTGGAGTTTGGTAGTTTCAGGTATTTACTTCTGGCTATTCCAATACATTAAATCCTAAAAAGGGTTATGTATATAGTGCGTAAGAATGTCCACCAGAGTGACCTCTCGACTCCATTTGAAATCTCTTAGCCACTGAAACTTCATTTTGTTTCATTTCACATCCCCCTTTTGGTTAAGAAGATGTTCTCAATCCCACGATGCCGGGTCCAGATTCATCCCCTGGAGTTATATCCCACATTGCCAGGGAAATTTACACCCCTGGGAGTCAGGTTCCATGTAGGGGGGAGGGCAGTGAGATCACCTGCCGAGTGAGACAACTACTTTTGATTCTTCGCTATTTATCCTATTTCCAAAGAACATTCCCCTCGTTTATTGACATCCTTCTGTGGAAGATTTAGCTCGCTGTCAGTGCCCCCAGCTCCAGCCCTGCACCCACTTCCCCTCCCTTCATTCTCCGATATGGTTATGTAACCGTTTTTGTTGAAATATGTTTCAAGGAGGGGCTGGGGGAGGCAAGGGCCGGACCCCCCAGAGCCTTCGGAGGGAGCGCAGCGCTGCTGACAGCTTGAGTTCGGCCTCCAGAACTGGGAGAGAATGAATTCCTGTTGTTTTAAGCCCCCCAGTTTGTTGTCATTTGTTTATTGAAGGCAGGAAGCTGGTGGGACCCCTCCCTCCCGGCCCATCACGCTTGGCTCTGAGACCCCTTCCATCATGGAAATGCGCGCCTCTCCCAGGTAGCGTCTGTGGATCCTTCTCCTCCCCTCCATTTGTTCTCTTTCTGGGTCTCTCCTGGACCAAGTCTCTTATTTTCTTAACTTTTCTCCCATTTTCCATAGTTTAGTCTTTTTGTTTTCTTTTCTGGGCGGTGTCCTCAGCTGTCTTCGAATTCTTCTATTTATCATGTTTAAAATTTCCTGCAACTCTATTTTAAATTTTCTAGAGCTCTTTCTCTTTGCCTTGTTAAAATAGCTGCCGCCTCTTACTGAGTGGAAGCAATAGCTTCTTAGTTCTCAGAGGAGATTAATTCGGTTTCTCCCAAGTGTCTGCTCTGTTGTGCTTTTCTCCCCCCGGTTTGTTTTGGTGTCTTTTTCAGGTTAGAAGCTTTCTTTCCTCTAACACCTGGTGATTTGGGGCTGCCCATTCGTCCTGACGAGTGTGACCCTAGAGCAGCCTGCCTGTCTGTGGGCCCGGGGGGGTCTCTCTGTGGGATGTGGGGCCGCGGGCCGGGCCTTTCCTTGGGAGCTGTCCGTGTCAGTGACCGCAGGACCCTGTCTTGGGCTGAGCGGTTTCCCAGAGGGGAATCGGGTTTGCTGCCCAGCGGGGCCAGCCCGGTGACCGCTCTGTGCAGTCCCAGTCCCTGTGTTCAGAGTGGGGACCCCTCTCCCCCAGGTTGGGCCTCATGGGGGTCGAAGCAGGGGCTGCTGCCTGGTGGCCGGGGTGTGTGTCCAGCTCTGGCACTTCCTGGCAGCATGCCCTTGGGCAGGCGACTTGACCTGTCCTGTCTGTGCCTCAGTTTCCCCAGCTCTCAACGTGGGAGTGGCAGTTGTGGCCATTGCAGAGGCTTCTCACTGGAGTGCAAGCTCCGAGAGCAGGCTGGGCTCATCGGGGAGCCGTGTTGGCAGCTCCTGCTGTCCTGCTGGGGGTGGAGGGAGGTGGCTGCCTGGCTGGCATGATGGGGAGAGGGGGCTGGGATCTAAGCCCCCTGCCCTTTAGCCGCCCCCTCACTCCCACCTTGGGAGGGCTGGAGCCACACGCTTCTGAGCCTCCCAGGAGTCTGCACGAACCGGATGGCCCTCTGCTCTCTCTACCTGCTCTTCTGCCCCAGTCCATGATGGTCCGTCATCTGGGCTCTCCCAGGCCCTTCTCCTTGTGGGTTTATGCTCTTAGAAAAGAAAGCCTCTATTGATGTTTTAGTGGAATTTCAGGAGGGGATGGAAATAAACGGCCCTGTTCGGTCCACTGCATTTCTCCAGATCTGTTTTAGAAGCAAATGTGCCCACGTGGTAGCATCTGCATCTGTTTACTCTGGGAGAGGGCCGGCCTACTGTATTGCCAGCTGGGTTGTCTGTAGTTTCCAGGCATTGCATTAAAAATCAAAGAGAGTCCCTTGATCCTAGTGCCCTCTAACTCATCCTGTCTTTCTCTTCCTCTTTTTATCTCAACTGCCTGGAAGTTCCTGTCAGCCTTTGAGTGTGACGTAGAGCCTTGCTCGCCCCTCACGTCTCTCCTCTATCCGCTTTGGTGGCTGATTGTTTTTTATTCCTCACTGGAGCTCTGCTGCTGTGACCCCTCTCGTTCCATCTTCCTGGAACCCCGTGGCTCTCACGAAGGCACTGGCCATCCCTGGGTGCCGCTGCGTGGCCTCCTCGTCCCCTGCTCCGGCCTCGTCTGGGTATCCCAGGGCGCCCCGCTCAGCCCCCTGCTCTCGGCGCCGGCCATGCTGCTGGGGGCTCCCAGGCCCCTGTCTCCAGCTCAGAACCGCTTAACGTCACATGCACGAGTGCAGCTGCTTTTGTCTTCTCCTGGGGCTTGCAGTCACCTCAAGCTCATCAAGTTCAAAACCGAACTCTCCGGCTCCTCCCTGCACCTTTGTATGTTGTTCTTTCTCTTGGCATCACCACTTTCACCGTTCCCCTTAAACTAGGGTCCCAGGAGCTGGCCTTACCCACTGCCCCCTACCGCACATCCCCCAGCCTCCCGGTCCATTTGGTTTACCTCCAAGATATTTCTTGACTCGGTGCCCTCCTCTTCTTTCCTACTGCTGGGCCCTGGGTTAGGTCCTCATTACCTTTTGCCTAAATTAGCACAGCTTCCTAATTTATCTTCTACTTGAGACTTTCCTCCTCAAATTCTCCTTTCTCAGAACTGCGAAGTGACCCCTCTAAATTGCAAATCTGTTATCTGCCTCCTTGGTTTCCTTTTTTTTTTTTTTTTTTCTTTTTGTAGTAGAGCAGTTATAGGTTTACAGAAAAATCAAGCAGAAAGTTCAGAGTTTCCCTATCACCCCCCCTCCACATACACACACACACAGAGCTTCCTTATTATTAACACTTTGCTTTAGTGTGGTATGTGTGTTACAATTGATGAAATAATATCATTATAATTGTACTATCAACTATCATGCATAGTTTACGTTAGGGTTCACTCTTTGTGTTGTATAGTTCTATAGTTTCTAAAAATTTGTATTCTAGGAATGTTTATCCAGCCTAAAATGACCCTTTTTAACCATTTCAAATACACAATCCAGTGGTATTCATTATCTTCGCAGTCACCACCATCCATCATCAGAACTTTTCCATCACCCCAGAAAGAAACTCTGTACCCACCAAGCATTAACTTCCCACACGCCACACCTCTCGCCCCAGCCCCTGGTGACCTGTGTTCTGGTTTCTGACTATGAATTTTATTTTCTAATTATGTCATGTGATCATACAGTACTTCTCCTTTTGCATCTGGCTTATTTGCCTCAACATGATGTCTTCAAGGTTTATCCATGTTATAGCCAGAACTTCTTTCCCTTTTACGCTGAATAATATCCCATTGTGTATATGTACCACGTTTTGTTTCTCTGCTCATCTGTTGGTGGACACTGGGTTGCTTCCACCTTTTGGCAATTGTGAGTAATGCCGCTGTGAACACCAGTGTGTGATTGTCTGTTCGAGTACCTGTGTTTTCAATTCTTGTGACTATACAGTGTGCCTAGAAGTGGGACTGCTGGATCATATGGCAGGACCCACCATGCTGTCTGCTGCAGCGGCTGCACCGTTTTACATTCCCATCAGCAATACACAAGTGTCCCTATTTCTCTACGTCTATTTCTCTATGTCTTCTTCAACACTTATTATTTTCCATTAAAAAAAAAAAGAGTAGCCATTCTGGTGGATGTGCCTTGCTTGGTTTCTTGAGTAGCATCCTTGGCACTGAGGATTCAGTCCCTGCGTCTTACTGTGGCAGGTGTACTCCTCCTCTGGAGTCCCGGTGTCCGCCCCGTCTCCTTGACAGTCAGGCGAGAGGAGGGGACATTTACCGCTGCTCTGGCTTCATGGTTTTAGTGTCTGTGAAGATCTGGTCATCTGTGGGGAACCACCAGCGATCGTCTTGGAATTAGGGTTAGCTGAGTGAGTAAGGTGGGCAGGAGGCTCTCCCAGTGGGACTGGAGTGGGGCCCAGAGGGGGATCTAGAAGCTTCCGGGGACTATCTGCAAATACGTGCTTTGGTGCCATCTCCTGCAAAGCATCGCCAGGCGTGTTTAGAAAAGACTCTTTAATGCCTCTGAACCTCTTTCACCACTCTTGGCCCTGACTTGGTCTGCAGGGTTCTTTGCTGGCCCTCCCCTTGGCTTCCTTGTGTCCCCCAGCAGTGCCTTGGGCTCTGATCTCCGTGGGACGGGTGCTTGCTGCTCCAGGAGGGGCCGGCCTTGTTACCCATTGTCCCCGTGCTCCACGAGTGTTGCTGGGTGCATCTTAGCCCCACACTCCTCTGTGAACTCCTTGCGTGAGCTGGGGCGTTCATGTGTGCACTCCCTCATTTGTTCCCCAAACATTTATTTAATTTTGGTGTCGGGCTCTATGAAAAGTGCTAAGAAGACAGTGGGGGACAAAGAAGACCACGGGACCCCAACCCTAAGATCCTCACGGTCTCTGCTGAGGGAGACAGACAGACCGACAGGCCACTGTGGCACCCAGTGCTCCGTGCTGAGGACCCCAGCCTCACGGAGCCCCCGTCACAGGACAGCGGCAGCTATGCTCGGGGGAAACGGCCGCCCCAGGGAGGGGATCGGGGCCGCTTGGGGCGGTGGGGTGTCCAGGGATCCCTCCTGAGCTGAGTCCTAAAGGACGTGCCCGCGACGTTAGAGCCCCCGCTCCTGCGTCCCTCGCGTCGCGGGCGGGGAGCCCGCAGTGGCAGCGCCTTTGCACCAGGGGGCAGTGTTTGCCCTGCAGTTCCCGCTGCGGGGAACGAGGCTGCAGCGGCCGCCTGCTCGCCAGCGGGGCCTCGCCTTTCCTGTTACTCCCCGAAAGGCCCCGATGGCCCTCCTCCGCCTCCGTTCCCGTCCCCCAGTCCACAGATCCCCGCTGCCTCGGCGGCGCCGGCTGTCACGGTGCCTCCCCCCCAACTGCCTCAGAATGGGGGGCACCAGGGCGAAGGGGAGGCCCGCGTGGGGCTGGCGGGTGGCCCCTGACCCTGCGGTCACACTTGGGGTGGCAGCAGGCTCCGGGGAGCCCTCCCAGCGCCCCCAGGCTGTTTCTGAATACCTTTTGGTATTCACTTTCTCTCTCTCTTCATCTACCATCTTCCTTTTTTTGGTTTCCTCCTTTCAGCTCCGCGTCCCCGGCAGTCCCGCCCTCCGTCCGTCCTCTTGTGCTTTGGTGCAGCTGCGGGGCCCCGGGAGTCAAGACAGTCTTTCCTTCCTGACGTCCGTCCCTGTTGAAAGCGGCCCTGGGGCTCTAGGCGACACGTTCAGGGCCGGACAGAGCGGCTCCGTCCCCCAGGGCCTCGCTGCCGCCCCGTCCTCTGCCAAGAGCCCTCCTCACTGGTTCTGTCCTCCTTTCCCTGGCAGCAGCCGGTGCCGGCTGGGGGGCCGGGCTGGGTGGGCCTGGGGGTGGGTGGTAGGAAGCGGATGTAGAGGAGACGCCTGTTGGTTACTCCGGACATCCCCGTGCCCTGTGTTTGGATGCTCTCCCTCTACCCCGCTCTGCTGTCCCCAGCCCACCTCTGAGGGGGATTGCTGAGGGAGCTGGGGACCAGGAGTGGCCGTTCCCGCCTCAGGGCTCTTGGGATTGACACACCGGCTGGTACCCCAGAGTGGGTCCTGGGCTTTCTTCTCCTCGGTGGGGTCTCACCCACGGCTGCCCTCCGAGGCCGAAGGAGATGCCGTGTAAAGAACAGGGATATTTAGGATGGGAGGGAACCTAGAACATTCTAGGGTCTGGCTCTTGGCTGTGGCAGCCGTTCAGGTGACCGCCCACCCTGAGCCCCGGCTGTGAGCATGGCTGTTTGAAACCAGTGGTCATACTTCTGGGACCCACACTTGGAAGACGATGGCTCACGAGGGAATTTTGTGCTGCTTCTGGTTGCAAGAGGTGGCCTGGGAGACCCCGTTTAGGTCTGAAGTAGTAGGATTTCTGGTGTCATTTTGATGATTCCTTGGGCACGTTGGAACTGCCCGAGCTCAGCACCGTCGGTCTGCTCTAGGGGAAAGCTCCGGGCCCTGCTGGGGGCCCTGCTGGGGGCTTCAGGCCAGTGACAATATTTAGCAGAAGTGGGGTTTTTTGAGGGGGTTGGTTTGTTTTTTTGGTTTCTAAGTGCCTCTCACGCTGTGCTTCTGAGGAAACCACGACTTATTCCTCAAGCCTCGTGTTCTGGAAACATACAGATTCCTCTCAGATCCGGCTCTGCCCTGGTGTAACTGTGCGGCTTTGGACGTGTTACTTCATCCTGCTAAGCCTGGTTCATTTATCTGCAAAAGGGAGCCGGTAAAAGAGCTGCGAGGGTCCCATGTGTTGGTTCCTGGAAAGCACCCTGCCCGGGGCCCGCTGGGTTCGCTGCCAGCTGCTCGCCCACCGCGGGGCACACGGGCGGACCCACAAGGGGCTGCCGGGTGCGGTGGAGGCGCCGAGGGCAGGTCACCAGGAGCGGTGCCTGCCGGGGCCGTCCCCTGCCTGGGTTCACGGATGCTTTAGGCAGCTCCCCTGACTCAGTTGCTCCCGCTCCCCTCTGAAAGGCTCAGCAATCCGGCGTGGGAGAGGAGCAAAGCTGGAAGACAAGTGGACGCCGTCCATGGCGTCAGGCCGGGAGGCAGCAGGGCAGGCCTCCCTGGGTCAGCGTGGCTCGGGGTGCCCCTTCCGCACCCCACGTGAGACTCCGAGCATCTGACTCCCCTCCTCCAGTGCGCAGCCCCGGGCCAAGGAGAGGGCTCTGCCCCCGGCGTTCGCAGAGAACGGGGAGGAGCCGGGGCGAAGGATCGGCCATGGCGGCAGCTCTTCTCTTACCCTTTCCCCCGCTCTGAGGATAGAAAATGAGATTTTTGCTTTTGTGTGTCACCAGCACAAGCAGACAGGTGGCGTCCCCCAAGGCAGGTAACCGGGAGGGCCTCTCCGACCTCCAGGACGTCCGGCCCTGGGGAGGGTTTCCCGTGGGAACAGCGGCCCCCCGGGCGGAAGGGGGTGCTCAGCGCCCCAGAACGGGCAGTGGTCCGGGCCAGTTGCTGCTGCAGACACTGGTGTTAATGAGGCCCTCGGGGTTTTTGTCTTGTTAATTAATTTTTTTTTTGGACGTAAGTTCAAATTCATAGGACATTTGCAAAAAACAATACCAGCCCCATAGAGAGAACTCCAACATACCCAGATACACCAGCTTTTTTAAAAAAATTCAGTTTTATTGAGATATATTCACATACCATAGAATCATCTATGGTGTACAGTCAGCTGTTCACAGCACCATCATATAGTTCTGCATTCATCACCACAATCAGGTTTTGAACATTTTCCTTACACCGAAAAGAACTGCACCGACTTTGAACGTTTTGCCGCCTTTGCCCCATCATTCGCTCTATCCATCTATCTGGTTATCTATTTTCTAAACAGTTGAGAACAGGTTGCATACATCACGTTCGTTAAATACTTCATGTACTCTTCCTGTGAACAGGATATTCACTTATGTAACCGCCTGAAGTGCAGTTATCACATTCAAGAAATTTAACATTGGTGTGAAGCTTACAGTTTACATTCCAATTTCTTCCTATGTCTCCACGATGTCCTTTTCTCCTCTCTGATTAGATCCCGCCTGGGATCATGTACTGCCTTTGGTTGTTAGGCCCTTGGAGTTTCTAAGGAAGGTTGTCAACCGTGAGGGCTTCTTGGTTACCACCCACCAAACCCAGGCCCCCCAGGGGGAGCAGGAAGGGGCAGTGGTGGGAGTCTGGCCCCTCTGCCCTCTGGGACTGGCCCCTGCCCTGGCATGAGGGTGAGGAACACGCCCCTGCTATCCTGAGGAGAGAAGCTGGCACTCGGGCCACGCAGGGGCTGGGCTTGGCCTCCCTGGCCGGGGGGCAATGGGGCTCGCGTTGGACGCCAGGGGCAGGGCTTCTGGGGGACTCAGAGCCATGGCATGTGCCCAGCACCCTGCCCTCCGCCCTTGGTGCCTCCAGCCTTGAGGTTTTCTGCCTCTGCTGCCCTAGCGCCATGGAGGGACCGTCAGCCCGGTGGCTCCCCTGCCCTCAGCTTTGGGGGATGAGGTGAGATCGGGGTACAGTGGGGAGCTGCCCAGCCCCTTGGAGGCACCCACCCACAAGGGCTTTCCAGGAGAGGGGCCTCCATGAGGGGCCACACCTGCCCTGCAGGCCTCTCCCACCCAAGGTTCTGAAAAGGCCTCAGGAAGCCCAGGCAGCCGGACCCCTGGGTTTCAGGTCTGGGAGGGGAGTGGAATTTGACAAGGGAAAGGCTGGGTGCTGGGTTAACGCTAACTCTGAGAAGGGAGGAGACCTTTGGGGTGAAGGTGGCATTTTAATTTGTCTTGGTATCCCCAGGGCCTTGTGCTGGGCTCGGCCTTGGGTGGTGGGGGAGCCAGGCTGGTGCAGGATGCGCGGGGGATGGCAGCTGGCGCTGAGCTGCAGAGCTGTAGCTGGATGCTGAGGGGCGTGACCCCCACTCGTCACTCACAGGCAGCCCCTCCCGAGCAGCCCCCCAATCCTCCCACGGCCTTTAACTCAAGCAGCAGCCTGTCCTGAAAACAGTCAGAGTCCACTCTCACCTCCGCACCGGAATCCCAGCTGGGCTCCTGCCTTCGGCCCTCTTTCCCAGCCACTGAGGGTCAAGAGGGTCCCCCTCTTTGGGGCTGTGAATCCACTACTCTCCGCAGGACCCAGAGGCCTCGCCTCCCCTTTGCTCCCAGCCTCAGGCAGGGGAGGAGGTGGGGAGCCGCTCTGGGTACCCCTTGCCCTAGATTCAGCCTTGGCCGTGGCCCTGGACCTTGGCCTTGGATCTCTGCCTGTGGTGGGAGCGCACGGGGCCTGCGGGCTGCTCTCTGCAAGCCTGTGTCGTGGCTCCTGGTTCCTTGATTCAGCAAACCCCAGAAGCACTGGTGCCCGCGTGGCAGGCCCACTCGGAGGCGCGAGCATGAAGTTGGCGTAGGGGCGTGTGCTGAGGGGGGCTGCGTGACCACTGGGGGCTGCGGGAAGTCAGAGGAGGCCAGCTCATCCTCATTCCTGTGTGCATCTGGGGGGTGACGCCGTGGGAAAGAGTGCTAGTGACTCACGTTTACAGGGCAGCCTGTCTCACCAGTCCCTGGGATGACCCCCAAGGTCGGGGTGGGGGCACCCGATTTTACAGACGAGGAAACCGAGGACTCAGAGGTGCCCCAGATCCCACAGCCAGGGCAGGTAGACTGGGTTTGACCCCAGGCCTGTAGCTGGGTACCTGCTCCTGCCAAGCTGCTCTCTTTCCCACTTTCCCTCACTGCTCTTATGTCAGCGGCGCTGACCTTTTCCCTTCCAAAAACATCTGCCTGCCACGCATCAGCCAAAGAGTGCCCGTGCCCCGGGGACTGCTGTGCTCGGGTCTCGAGTCCAGGCCTGCCCTTGCTTTCCTCTGCATGGAACCCGTGAGCTCGCCGCGCATTGGGCACCTCCCCAGCTGCCCAGGGCTCGGGCTCTTTGTGAAGTGGGGTGCCACGGAGTCACCGGCCCACCCCGAGCACCTGTGAGGATCAAATGCAACGTGTGAGAGGCTTGCTGGGGCTGGGCCGGCTGCGGGCATCTCTGCCCTGTGTGTCATCCTGCCTGTGAACAAAGGGGCCACATAGTGGCCTGGCCACACTGCCTTCAGGGCTCAACCTTCCCAGAGGCTCCCGAGGTGACAGCCCCTTGGCCTCCCCTCTGCAGGGCCCCCTTCTTTCCTTGGAGACGGAACTGGGGGGTGTGTGTTGGTGGGGAGAGGGGCAGGGGAGCAAAAATGTTCCGTTTACCCACAAGACAGTGGGTAGATGCCCAAGTAGGCTCCCCACATGGAAGCAGAGAGGTCGGGCCCCCCTGGAATTAGCTGGAGACGTTCCTGAAGGTTCTAGAATCTCTGAGGCTGCTCATCTGCAGGGCAGCCTCACCTGGGGCAACGGGTGAGGACAGCGTGCATATTATAAAGGCTCTCCCTGGGTTTTGCAGAGAGCTTTCCAGAGAGGCTGCCTGTGGGTCTGTCACCCACGGGCATGGTTCCTAGCCCCCGTGTCCCCGTTTCCAACACGCCTGCTAATTTGATAGGCTTCAGGTGGCCCCTCGCTGTTTTATTTTTATTTATTTATTTATTTTATTAAATTCAGTTTTATTGAAATACATTCACACACCATACAATCATCCATGGTATACAGTCCACTGTCCACAGTATGATAACATAGTTATGCTTTCATCACCACAATCTATCTCTGAACATTTTCCTTACATCAGAAAGAACCAGAACAAGAATAAAAAATAAAAATGAAAAACGAACACCCAGATCATCCCCCCGTCCCACCCCATTTGTCCTTTAGTTTTTATCCCCATTCCTCCACTCATCCATACACTAGATAAAGGGGGTGTGATCCACAAGGTCTTCACAATCACACTGTCACCCCTTGTAATCTACATTATTATATAACTGTCTTCAGGAGTCCAGACTGCTGGGTTGGAGTTTGGTAGTTTCAGGTATTTACTTCTAGCTATTCCAATACATTAAAGCCTAAGAGGTGTTATCTATATAATGCATAAGAATGTCCACCAGAGTGACCTCTCGACTCCATTTGGAATCTCTCAGCCACTGAAACTATTTCGTCTCATTTTGCATCCCCCTTTTGGTCAAGAAGATATTCTCAGTCCCACGATGCTCGCTGTTTTATTTTGAATGTCCTGATTTCCAATGAGGTGATGCTGTTGTAGGTTTATCAGCCACTTATATTTGCTCTTCTGTCCCTGGGCTTGTCCTCAAGGAGTCCTTTGTCTCGTCCTGAATTTACACCACGTGGCAGCTGGGGCTCTGTCCACAGGGCCCGTGCCCGGCTGCAGGGCTTTCCCGGGGCCCGGAGCTGAGTAGGCGGTTGGTGCCCAGGACGAGGGGGGTTAGCCCCCTGCACTGGCTCTCCGTGGTGTGGCCGCAGATGGCAGCATCTGCCGCCCGCGCCTGCTCTGCCCCTTCCTGCTGGGTGACCCCAGAAAACCCAGGCAGAGCTGAGCATCGGCGGGTCAGAAGGGCGGCTTGGAGATCTGCAAGGGGCAGATAACGGGTGCTGATATTTGAAGTTCATTATGCTGAAGAAATAGCCAGGCCTGAGAGGCACCCGATGGCTCCTGAGCCCTTAGCAGACACCCTGGGCACCACTTGGGCAGTGGGGGCTGTGCTCTGCACCCCGACGCTCCTCCACCAGCGACAGCTGTAGCGTGATTCTTTTTTTACTTGTTACTTTGAAACAATTTCAGAGCTACCGAAAAGTTGCAAAAAGTAGTACAAAGAGTTCTCTCAGACCCTTTACCTAAATTCCCCCAATATTAGTATTTACCACATTTGCTTTTTCATTCTCATATTTTCCCGAGCCATTTGAGTTTAGGTTGCAGACATGATGTCCCATTACTCTGAAATATCTCAGTGTGTGTTTGCTAAGAATGAGGACATTCTTGAATGTAACCACAGAGCACTTATCAAAATTGGGAAATCAACCCTGATGCAACCCAGTTATCCAATCTCCAGAGCTTATTTAAATGTTGCCAGTTGTCCCACTGATGTCCTTGATAGTGGCAGAAACCCGGGAGCCCGTCCAGGGTCACATGTGCCATTAGTTGTTGTGTCTCTTTAACCGCCTTTAATCTGAAACGGGTCTTTACTGTTTGTCTTTCGTGGCCTTGAGATTTTGGAAGAGAACAGGCCAGTTGTTTTGAAGTTCCCTTAACTTGGCTTTACTTCAGGTTTCCTGGTGAGGTTCGGGTTGTGCCCCTTTGGCAGCCACATCCCGGGAGTGCCCTGTCCCTCCTGGTGGCCTTGCTGGTGCATCGGAGCGGGAGGCTCGGGATGTCCACCTGGTGCTGGTGACGTTGACCTGGTGACCCAGTGCAGCGCCTGCTGGGTTTCTCCATTGTCATGTGACAGTTTTCCCTTTTACAGCTAAGAAGGAATGACAAGGTATTGTTCATCTCTCTACTCTGGAAAGGCGGGGACCCCAGAGGCCCACAGAGTTCATCTTCCCACGTCGGTAGCTGGGATTTGAGTGGGGGCGCCCACCTGGAAGCCCCCCAGCCCTGGGCAGCTTTCCCTCCCGCCGCGGTCCTTCCTCCCGCTCTCCCCGTTCCTCGGGCGCCGGGAGACCCCCAGGCCCGGCTCCCACACCACCCTTGGCAGCTGCCGCCCAGAGCTTCACCCCTTGCCCTCAGGAGCCCTGGCCCCTCTGCCTGCTCTGGTGTCCCTCATGTTTCCCACAGCGGGACTGTTGCCCCCCTCAACCCGGCTGCCATTCCTCCTGACCCCCGCCTTCTGCCACAGCCCCCCCAGTCCACGGCCCCCTGTCTCGGCCCCCTTCAGTGCTGGCTGCTCCAGCCCGGTCTCCACAGTGGCCAGAGGGGGCCTCTGCCACCCGGGCCCTGTGTGTACCTGCCGCCTCTCCTCGGACAAGGGGTCCCTGCCCTCCAGCTCGGGCCTGTCCCACCCGTCCGGTCCGTCCCGCCTGTGTCCTCTTCCTGGCGCACTTTCTGCAGGTCTTGCCTGGCCACTTAGGCTCCCGAGAGGGGCTGGCTCTGGGCTCCGGGCTCAGGCCTCTGCGGTCACACACCTCCTTGTCTTCCAGGCTCGTCCATGGTCTGGAAGGATCTCGTCTCTAACTTGCGTCTCTTTCCTCCTCCTGCTGGCCTCCAGCCTCCGTCTGGGCAGCGGCCTTATCTGCCCTGTCCTCGCACCTCCCGCGCCCGGAACGTGCCCGTGGGGGCCACGCTCGGCAGGGGCGTCCTTTTCTCCCCGCCTGTAGGTCCTTCCTCTTCTCTTTCTTCTCCTTCTTTCCTTGTATTTTTCTTTCTTTTCTTTCCTTTTTTAAATTGTGGTAGTATATATACAACACAAAATTTTCTACTTGAACCATTTAAAAATGCACATTTCAGTGGTGTGAATCACATCCATACAATTCTCTTCATTTCCCCTTCTCCATATTATTGGCCCTATTGTAGCACCGAAAGTTTTTTCAGTATTTGTTTTATTTATTGAATATATTTTTGGGTTCCTTACTTAAAACAAAATAGCCAAGCAAGTGTTTTTTTTTTTTTTTTAAGGGTTCTGTGTCACTTTTTTTTTTTTTTAATTTTATTTTGAAATAAATTCAAAGATACAGGTACACTTGCAAAAACAATACAAACCCCATACACAGCATACCCTGATCCCTCCCCCGATACCCCAGTCCATCAACTTTAACATGGTGTCACACCGCTATTTCTTTCCCTCCCTCCCTATCTATCATCCATCATCTATTGCTCTGTCTTCTGAACATATGAGAGCTAGCTGCACACATCCTTGAGCATTCACTATAATTCACATATACAATTCCCATGAACAAGAACATTCTTTTATGCAATCCCATTAAGCACAACTAAAAAGTACAAGAGCTTCAACATTCATACAAAGCTTACATTCTATATTTCCTTTTTTTTTTCCCCTTATGTCCCAACTGTGTCCCTTTGAGCCTCCTGTCCTCCATCCGCAGATCCCATCCAGGATCATCCTTGGCTTTCAATTGTCATCTATTTAGACTTTTTTTTTCCAATTGTGGGAACATATATACAGCCTAAATCTTCCCATTCCACCCCCTCCCTAGCATTCCATTAGTGGGATTAATCACCTTTAGAATGTTGTAATGTTATCACCTTCCCACCATCCATTACTAGAAATTTCCCTTCACCTCAAACAGCAACCCTACACTCATTTCTTAACTCCCCATTGGCCCTTCCCCCACTTCTCTTAACCCATACTCTACTTTTCATCTCTATGGTCATATTCTCTGATAATTTCCTTGTTTTTACTGTGGGGCTTAAATTTAACCTCTTAAATCCATACCAATCTTGGTTTTCTTTGATACCAACTTAACTTCAATAGGACACATAAACTATGTTCCTATACTCCTCCATTCCCCCACCTTTATACAGTTCTTGTCAAAAATTACATATTTTACATTGAGTCCAAAACCACTGATTTGTCATTAGAGTTTACGTATTTTATATCCTGTAGGAAGTAAATAGTGGAGTTACAAATCAAAAATTATTGACTTCTATTTGTATTCCATTGTGGTCAGAGAATGTGCTTTGAATATATTCAATTTTTTTTTTTTTTTAATTTATTGAGGCTTGTTTTATGTCCCAGCATATGGTCTATTCTGGAGAAAGATCCGTGATCACTAGAGAAAAATGTGTGTCCTGGTGATTTGGGATGTAAGGTTCTATATATGTCTGTTAAAATTCTCTATATCTCTCTCCTTTCTTTGTTTCTCTGTCGGTAGGGCTCCCTTTAGAATCTGAAGTAGGGCAGGTCTTTTATTGGCAAAATCTTTCAGCATTTCTTTGTCTGTGAAGAATTTAAGCTCTCCCTCGAATTTGAAGGAGGGTTTTGCTGGATAAAGTACTCTTGGTTGGAAATTTTTCTCTCTCAGAATTTTAAATATGTCATGCTACTGCCTTTTCGCCTCCATGGTGGCCGCTGAGTAGTCACAACTTAGTCTTATGTTGTTTCCTTTGTATGTGGTGAATTGTTTTTCTCTTGCTGCTTTCAGAACTTGCTCCTTCTCTTCAGTATTTGAGAGTCTGATCAGAATATGTCTCGGAGTGGGTTTGTTTGGATTTATTCTATTTGGAGTTCGCTGGGCATTTATGCTTTTTGTATTTATATTGCGTGTAAGGTTGGGGAAGTTTTCCCCAACAATTTCTTTGGATACTCTTTCTAGACCTTTACCCTTCTCTTCTCCTTCTGGGACACCAATGAGTCTTAGGTTTGGTCATTTTATTTTATCTATCATTTCCCTGGGATCCGTTTCGATTTTTTCGATTTTTTGTCTCCATTCTTTCTTTTGTTCTTTCATTTTCTGTTCTGTGGACTTCTAGGACACTGAGATGTTGTTCAGCTTCCTCTAGTCTTGTATTGTTAAAATCCAGAGTCTTTTTAATTTGGCCAACAGTTTCTTTTATTTCCATAAGATCTTCTATTTTTTTATTTACTCTTGCAGTGTCTTCTTTATGCTCTTCTAGGGTCTTCTTTATGTCGCTTATATCCTGGGCCATGGTCTTCTTGATGTCCTTTAAATCCTTTGCCATGTTTTCGTTCCTCGATTGTAGTTCTTTGATTAATTGTGCAAGGTACTGTGTTTCTTCTGATACCTTGATTTGTGTGTTTGGAGTTGGATTCTCCATTTCGTCTGGTTTTATCATATGCATTAAGATTTTCTGTTGCTTTTGGCCTCTTGGCATTTGCTTTGCTTGATAGGGTTCTTTCTGGGTCACTTTCTAGTTTTTATCTAGTGTTTTTGACAGAGGTGTATTTTTGCCCTGTCTCACCTAGCCACCATCTTAGTTCTCCCCTCCAGATGATATGATCTTGTATTTGAAAAATCCTGAGAACCTGACCACAAAGTTCCTTAAGCTAATAAACAAATTCAGCACATTGGTGAGATACAAGATTAATGTAAATAAGTCAGTAATGGTCCTATACACTAGAAATGACCTAAGTGAACAGGCAATAAAAAAAAAAAAAGAAACTTCCATTCACAATAGCAACTAAAAAAATCAAGTAACTAGGAACAAACTTAACTAAGGATATAAAAGAGGAAGGAGGAGAAACCAAGATGGAGGCTAGGTGAGACAGGGCTAAGGAACACCTCTGTGGAAAATACTAGATAAGGACCAGAGAGTGACCCAGAATACCAGTTACAGCAATGTGCCAGCTGGATGAGATCTGCTAGTTTCCAGGGGCTGTATACTTGGTGAAACCGGGAGTCTGCATTCTGAAACGAGTGAGTAAGCTGGCTGGAAGTCCTGCAACCACACGGCAATCTGGGGAAGCCAGGGTTTGGCGTCTGGAGACCAACGGGCTCTTTTAATAAAAAATATATATAAATAAATAAAAGGGAAAAACCCAGGAGCGGCTGCAGGTGCAATCGTGGGAACCACGCAGTAAAACACAGCAAGAGGGGCTGGGCTGGCCTCTCAGTGTCTGGCCTGGAAGATAGCCCACTGCAGATACCCTTGGGACCGGGGGAACGGAGGGGAGAGCCGGAAGCAGAAGCAGTATCTGCAGCTGCTCCCGGGTTTTTTTTTGGTTCTTTTTTGTTTTTTGTTTTTTTTTAAAGAACTAGTCCGTCTCCAAACGTCAACCTGCAGTTTCCTCACACTGCAGCACGGCCACAGGACTTTCAGCCGGCTTACTCACTCGTTTCAGAATGCAGACTCCCGGTTTCACCAAGTGCATGGCCCCTGTGGATTTAGTATACCTTGTCTTGCTGGTGCATCACTGGAAGTGGTATTCTGGGTCTCTTTCTGGTTTTTATCTAGTATTTTTCACAGAGGTGTTTTTTTGCCCTGTCTTACCTAGCCACCATCTCGCAAGTGTTTTTAAAAACTTTTGCTAAG
Organism: Choloepus didactylus; assembly: GCF_015220235.1. Lineage (NCBI taxonomy): Eukaryota > Metazoa > Chordata > Mammalia > Pilosa > Megalonychidae > Choloepus > Choloepus didactylus. The sequence continues at coordinate 8,291,866 of NC_051312.1, forward strand.
AAATAAATAGAAGGGTTGGAGAAAGGCACTGAAGCCAGGGTGAAGAGGCTGAATTCCGGTTTGCGCGCTGCTGTGAACAGCTGTGACTTGGAATAAATCTGGGTACCCTTGCCTGGGCCTTGGCTTCCTTCCTTTGTAAAATGAGGGGTGACTGACTTGACCCCCGACGCCTGTCTGCGTTCTGGGAGCTGCCAGCGAATGTTGGTCATTTCTGGAGTCACCCTCAGGAGAAAGGGAGGTTTCCACCACGTTTGAAGAAACCCGCCTTTCCCCTGAGCCGGGGCTTTGCTTCCGGCAAACTCACTCCTTACTAGCCATGCCGTACCCCGAGGGGAGGAGGCACAGTGGGGTAGGTTGGGACTGGGGATGGGTTCTGCTGAGTCCGGTGGGGGGCACCAAGGGGCCAGGCTGACCCCTCACACAGCCCCACCTGGCCACGGACATTGCTGTAGGAGCTTGATGTGCTGAGCTTCTAGAACTAGGGCATGTGTCAGCGTCAGGGCAATGCTGGGGTTCCGCTTGGGAGCCCCCTGACCCATAGCCAGTTGCCCACCGCGGGAGGGTCAGCCCCTCCAGGAAGCGGGGAGAGACTGCTCTGCAGTCACACGGCTGCCACAGGGCAGGGCAGGGGACGTCTCTCTTGCTGGGCAGCTTGGTGCTGAGGCCGCTCCACCCTGTGCTCTGACTGCCCTCCCCAGATGCTGAAGTTCCGCGTGATTTATGGCGGCCGCAGAGTCCTGGGTGTTCGCTGGGCCTCCAGCATCCCCGCCGCCTCCCCCAGCGTCCGACGCCTGGAGTACAAGCCCATCAAGAAAGTCATGGTGGCCAACAGAGGTGAGTCCCGGGGCTGGGGGGAGGAGCCAGGTGTCCAGTCCCCAGCCTTAGCGTCCGCCTGGGTCCCTGGCTCCCTCCTGCTTCTCTTTGGACCCAGGAATCCAACCCCTCAGCCCCGCCCCGCCTCCCCCCAGGTGAGATTGCCATCCGCGTGTTCCGGGCCTGCACGGAGCTGGGCATCCGCACGGTGGCCATCTACTCCGAGCAGGACACTGGCCAGATGCACCGGCAGAAAGCCGATGAAGCCTACCTCATCGGCCGTGGCCTCGCCCCGGTGCAGGCCTACCTGCACATCCCCGATATCATCAAGGTGGCCAAGGTGAGCCGTCAGGCCGGGGCCTGGTGAGCTGGGGCGGCACCCCCAGGTGGGGTGGGCTGGGGACAGGGAATTTGGCCCTCTGGGAGGGCCTGGGGGCAGGGACAGGGCCTGTGCATTTTTGTCTCCCCAGTGCCATGCCCGGCACCCACGTAGGCCCGCAGTAAATGTCTGAGAGCAGATGAGTGAGTGGAGCAGACTCAAGTAAGGTGGGGGGCGGGTAAGGACCCCGGGGGCTGGGCCAGGCCTGTGCGAAGGGACCCGGGGTGGGGGCAGCCCCCCTGACCTGTCCCCTTTGCCCACAGGAGAATGACGTGGACGCCGTGCACCCCGGCTACGGGTTCCTCTCCGAGCGAGCAGACTTTGCCCAGGCCTGCCAGGACGCGGGGGTCCGGTTTATCGGGCCAAGCCCGGAGGTGGTCCGCAAGATGGGGGACAAGGTGGAGGCCCGGGCAATTGCCATTGCCGCAGGTGAACCCGGTGGGCGGGCCGTGTGGGTGTGCAGTGCTCGGGGAGGGGCTAGCGGGGGCGTCTGCTTCCTGGTTGGGTTTTCGGGGTGTGCAGCTGCTTATAGAGGTCCCCGCCTGCCCGTCCCCCGACAGGTGTCCCCGTGGTCCCAGGAACTGACTCCCCCATCACTTCCCTGCGCGAGGCCCACGAATTCGCCAACACCTATGGCTTCCCCATCATCTTCAAGGCCGCCTACGGGGGCGGGGGCCGCGGCATGAGGGTCGTCCACAGCTACGAGGTGAGCCCATGTGGGGGGCTGCAGGGTTTGATCTCCCCGGCTGAAGGCAGGGTCGGTGCACGGCCGCTCGGCTCAGCCGCAGTTGACAGTCCCTGTGGGTGCCCTGCCTGCCCCTCAGGAACTGGAGGAGAACTACACCCGGGCCTACTCAGAGGCTCTGGCCGCCTTCGGGAACGGGGCGCTGTTCGTGGAGAAGTTCATCGAGAAGCCGCGCCACATCGAGGTGCAGATCCTGGGTGAGTGGGCCACGAGCGCACCAGAAGCTGCACCCGGGGGCGGCAGGAGGCGGGAGCCCAGCAGGCCCCCATTCCCCTGGGTTCCCGGAGCCCTGAGGTTCCGGGAAAAGCCGAGTCCGGTTTGCTCTGCACCCCAGGGGACCAGTACGGGAACATTCTGCATCTGTACGAGCGAGACTGCTCCATCCAGCGGCGGCACCAGAAGGTGGTGGAGATCGCCCCTGCCGCCCACCTGAGCCCCCAGCTCCGGACCCGGCTCACCAGTGACTCTGTCAAGCTCGCCAAGCAGGTGAAGGGGCAGGGGCTCGCTGGGACAGCTTCGGGGGCCCAGGCCCGGCCTGCCTCCCCCGGGTGGGGACAAGGAGCCTCACCCCGCTGGTGGCTTGGGGCTGCGGCCGGCCTGGTCTCCCCCACAGCAGCCGCGGGAGCAGGAAGAGCCGGTGACTGGGCGCTGGGGGGCGTGGGTACAGGACTCCGAGAGAACGGGCTGCAGGGTGTCCTCGGGCTCCTCTCTGCGTGCCCGGCCGCCCCCTCGGTGCTCCCTGCCGCACGGGTGGAGCTTCTGCGGGCCCCAGGCAACCCCCAGAACCCAGGGAACGAAAGCCCAGGGGTTCCGTCAGGATTGGGAACCAGGTCGGGCGTTGCTTCTTCCCTGAACTACCTCCTGCCTCTCATCCATCGTGATCCATTTCCTTGGTGCATCTTCCTCCTGCCAGTCCCTGCCTGCTGGGGCTGCGCTGCTGGGGTGGGCAGCAGGTGTGGGGGAGGGGGGGAAGCGAGCCGTCTCCCCAGCAGCGCCTCGCCCCCATGCCTGGCCTGGCGAGTGCACCTGCCACCACCGGGTCTGCACTTCCCAGATCCTCCTCGGAAGCCGCAGCCCCAGCCTCGGCTCCTACCCCTCCCCGAGCCAGCAGCCCGCGCCCTGCCCTGGCCTTCTCTTCCCTTCCCTTCTCTTCCCAAGCCCTTGGCACGTGTGTCTTCTCAGCCCTGCACCGCATCCCCTCCAGGATCCAGGGTGCCCACCCTCTCTCCCTGCAGTGGACGGCCCTGTGTCCCCCCTGGGCTGTGCCACCTCAGCCTCTTGGGCCCAGACAGAGCTGCAGGGTCTGACCCCCCCAGCTGCAGGCAGGTTCTGCGCACAGCAGCTCAGCTCGGCTGCAGTTGACAGGGACTTATGTGGCCTGGGCTTTGCTTCTGTCACTGGAGGCCTCTGACCTCGAGTCTGGTCCTCTCCCAGGGGTCATACCCGTCTCAGTCCGGAACACACTTGAGGAAGCGTTTGGGTAGGACCAGAAATGAAGCTGGACTTAGAGTCCTTATCTGTCGGCTCCCCTCAGGTGGCATCCCTTTGGGTGTTGCCACAAGGGATGGCATAAGAGAGTCAAAGGGAACATTCTAAAACCCCTGAAAGAATCAGAGGGTCCAGGAGAGGGTTGGCTATGAGGAGGGCGGGATGGCCCTGGACAAGGGCTGCCTGCACAAGGCCTTGTCTCCAACAAGTTGGGCACAGCCGCTGATGCTCCTGGCAGAGCCCGGACCCAGTGGCGTCCTCAGGGGACGTCCGGCAGGAGCACGAGATCTCGGCACTGGCTTCCTGGGGGCTGAGCCTGGGGTCTGCCCCCCGCTGTGGGGGTCGGGGCTGCCCGCTGCTTGTCAGTGGAAGCAGCCCACTGGGCGAGGTCTGTCCCTGCCATCCGTGCCCTGCTCACGCGGCCGCCCCGCAGGTGGGCTACCAGAACGCGGGCACGGTGGAGTTCCTCGTGGACCGGCACGGGAAGCACTACTTCATCGAGGTGAACTCCCGGCTGCAGGTGGAGCACACGGTCACCGAGGAGATCACGGAGTGAGTGAAGGGGATGGGGCGGGGGTCCTGGGGGTCCTGGGGGCCCTGGGGGCTGCAGACGGCGTGGAAGATGCCAGAGAAGACACGGTCCGGGCTTTGTGTGAAATCCACAGGAAGTGGCTGCTTGGGAAGCTCAGCTTGCTCCCCCCTTGGTAGAGAGCGATTAGGGATGCAGGGGCTTAATTTTTTTTAAATTCATTTTTATTGAGGTATATCACGTATCATACAATCAGTTGTTCACAGTACCATCATCTAGTTGTGCATTCATCACCCCAGTCTATTTTTTGAACATTTTCCTTGTACCAGAAAAAGTGAAAATAAGAATTTAAAAAAAAAAGTGGAAAAGAACACCCAAATCATCCCCACGTCCTGCCCTGTTTTTCCTTTAGTTTTTTGTCCACATTCTTCTACTCATCCATCCACACATGGGATAAAGGGAGTGGGATCCACAAGGCTTTCACGATCATATTGTCACCCCTTGTAAGCTACATTGCTATACAATCGTCTTCAAGAGTGAAGGCCACTGGGTTGCAGTTTGATAGTTTCAGGAATTTCCTTCTAGCTATTCCAATGCATTAAGACCTAAAATCATTATCCATATAGTGAGTGATCTCTCAGCTCCATTTGGAATCTCTCAGCACTGAAACTTTATTTTGTTTCATTTCGCATCCCCCTTTTGGTCAAGATGTTCTCAATCCTTTGATATCGGGCCCGGATACATCAGGGGCTTAATTTTTAAAACCTGTTATTATAAAAATATACAGAGGAGCTAATAAAAGCGATTCATGGCTCCACCCCCCAGAAAGGGGGCACAGGGTGCACACGCGGGCTAGGCTCCGTGCTCCCTGCTGTGCGTGAGGCGGGGGCGAGCACCCGTATGTCCGCGGAGGAGACCAAGGTGCAGCAGGGCTGGGGGGCCCAGTCATGCCTCCAGCCGTGCAGACCCACTGTGCCCACACTTCATCTCTCCGTGTGCTGCTTTCTGCTTTCATTTATTTCGCCAATGACTTGTGTTAAAGTTGGGACGTGCCTGTAGACCTTCTATTCTGCTTTTTCAGTTGGACCTTTGGTGGAGGCACTCCCCTCACTGTTATTCCTTCTTAAAACTTTTGGTGGCTGCGCAGTTTTCCGTCATCCGAATATGTCACGACTGTTGCTAGACAATCAGGCTGTTCCCGGCTTTTGGGGTTTTGGGGTGTGTGGCTCAGCATTTTTGGCTGCATCTCTGAAGGCTCCTTAGGATTGAGGCTTGGCGCGATGGCTGGATCAGAGGCCACACACCTCTTGCCAGAGAACTTTCTAAGCATTGAGTGTTGGCATTTTAGAAAATCTGCCTCTTTTATAAACAACTGTAAATGGTCTTCCATTGTTTCCCAATGTGTGTTTGGAACCATTTAAGTGTTAAGCCCTGGCTTTGGGCCAGTCCACCCGACCATGGAATATTCCTGACTGCAGCCGCTCCCCCACTCAACGCCCTCCCGAGTTTGGGGAGCTGCCAGGGCCGCTGGCCTTTGCCCAGGAGGCACGGGGGTCCCACATTCCTCCTTCTCAAGGTACAGGTTTGAGCCGAGCGGACATCCCGCTGTGTGCTCTGACTTTCCCCAGGATGCTGCGGTGACATTGTTGTCGTCTGGAGCTTGCCGCAGGCCTGCTCTACTAAGGATAAGCCCTGGCTTGCTCTGAAGCTGGGATTTTGTGGTCAGACAGACTAGGGTTCACCAGCCGGGTGAAGCTTGGGTGAGCCGCAGCCACTCTGACCCTCGGGCTCCTCCTCTGAGGGGGTGATGGAGACTCTCAGAGCATCCTCACGGAGATAAAACCCAAAAGAGCACAGCCTTAGTGCATGGTGAGGTGGCAATAAATGGTAATTACCCGCTTTACTGTGAAGTGGCTTAGCAGGATGTATAAAACATTGAGGAAATTTGCTGCTGTATTTTCCAGGCCATTCTTACCATCAGATTCAGTGACAATAAATTTAATACCTTGAGGGGTTTTTTTTTTTTTTTTTTTTTTTTTTTTTTACAGCTGTTGCACTTGGGTTTGTTACTGTCGGCTAAAGGTGGAAAATCAGGCCCATGTGGGGAGCCTCCTGCTCTAGAGAATCCTCTGGGGAGGGTCTTGGGTGCAAGCCCCGGATGGGGCGTGTCTGTGTGCCCAACTGTTGGGGCTCCCTTGTTACAGGGCCCGGCCTCCACAACCCTTGCTTTCCCACAGGCGGCCCCCCCAGAATGGCCTTGCAACCTAGAGATCTGTAGCTTCTCTGCTGGACTTTACGAAGGGAGGGTGTGGGGGAGGCAGGAGAGGCAAGGCCCCGAGGCAGAAGCAGGGCCCCTGGTGGGAGCAGAATTACGGGGAGGGGTGCTTGAGGGGGGCTGTGGGGAGTGTCTTCAGGAGCTTGGGCAGCCCCCCTCCCGCTGCTGCGCTCCCTGGGGCTGGGCTGCCCAGCGTCTCCCGCCTCCCAGGGGGCAGGTCCAGGCTGGGGGGCCGCGGGGCAGGTGGGTCCCTGCAGGCCAGGCTGCGGAAGCATCTGCAGGGGCAGCGGCTGGCGGGTCTGTGGGCACAGGGCTCCTGGCGCCTGCCCCGGCCGCCCTCCTCCTGCCCCTCACCCGCCTCTGTCCCCCACCGCAGTGTGGACCTGGTCCACGCGCAGATCCACGTGGCTGAGGGCCGGAGCCTGCCCGACCTGGGCCTGCGGCAGGAGAACATCCGCATCAACGGCTGCGCCATCCAGTGCCGCGTCACCACCGAGGACCCCGCCCGCGGCTTCCAGCCGGACACCGGGCGCATCGAGGTATGGCCGGTGCCACAGCTCGCTGGGGCTGGGTCAGGGCTGGGAGCCCCTCTCGGGCCTGGTAGCTTCCCCCAGAGCGGCCCACCTCCAAGAGGGGTTGGGGGCAGCAGCATGGAGGGCTGTGAGCGAGTAGTAGGGGTGCAGGCCTGCTTGGTGGGACCACATGGAGCTTGCAGGGTGCCTGGGGAGGAAGCCTGGCCTCACTGGCAACGCCCACCCAGGAGTAGAGCTGGCAGGAGCCAGCCTGGCCTCCTGGCATCCTTGCTGCTTCCATCCCGTGGAGTGTGGCTGGCAAAGGGGACACAGAGGTCCCGGTGGAGGGGCGAGCTGGGCCAGGGGTCCATCCAGGTGAACAAGGGCGTTGGGGAGATGGTGGCAGGCGAGGAGGAGATGGGCCTCGGTGTGGCCTGGGGCTGAGATGGCAGGGCTGTGGCGCCCAAAAAGGCAGGGGGCAGAGCCGGCCTTCCTGCCCACCCGACCTGTGCCTCCCCCGAGCTGTGCCTTCTCCCTTCCTCTCAGTGCTGAGACAGCCAGGAAGCCGCCTCTTGGCCGTGTCTCGACTTCTCCCGCCCTCAGGACCCCCCTACTGCCCTCCCCCAGCCACACTCCATGGTCCCCGTTCCCTCTCCCTCTGCCTCCCGTCCGCTAAGACCCCCCGGACCCTGCGGTCCACAGTCGCCACCGGTACTGTTGGTTTGATGCTCCCAGCTGGCCAGAGCCCCCGAGAAGGCAGGACGCCTGGGGAGCCTGGGCTCTGCTCTGGGGTCCAGGGAGGAGGCCCAGGTCCACGCGGGGACAGCAAGGAGGGCGAGGATTTGAGACAAGATCTTGGGCTCCTGAGCTGACCGGCAACAGTGAGGGTGGGTGCCAGGCCGGGGCGCTGTCTGGAGTCCGGTGGGCTCGAGACAGGGAGCTGACCTCCCCTGGATTCAGTTTCCGGAAGGATCGGGCTGGCGGGCTGTCCCCTGGGCTGCTGACTTTTCTGACCTCGGCTGGGAAGGGGCAGCCCTGAGGATGCGCTTCAGCCGCCCAGTCGCCCCGTGACGCTGTCCCCCTCCACATCCAAGGCTGGCTCCTTGGAGCCTGGTTTACCACAGAATATTTTTAGCCGACAGTTTCTGCGTAAGCCATGTTCGCCCTTAAATATTTTATTAAGTTCCTTTTTATCGAACATGGAAATGGGCCTCCCTCTGCCCATTTTCCTACGTGTACCTTCGAGTATCCCCTTCCAGCCCGCCCCTGCGCCCCTGCGCCCGTCATGCACCTCTGCACAGGGCGTGTGTGCGTGTGTGTGTGTGTGTGTGTGTGTGTGTGTGTGCATCCGCGAGTTACCCAGTGGACCGCAACCCCGGCTCCCGGCGCCTTCTTGCCATCAGACTTTCCTTGGAGCCCTCCCCTGTGTTCCCTCCGTCTGTCTCCCCGGCCTTTCGCTCCCTGCTCTCTGTGACCCAGGCCCTGACCCCTCTGCCCCTGTGCCCTGCAGGTCTTCCGGAGCGGGGAGGGCATGGGCATCCGCCTGGACAACGCCTCTGCTTTCCAAGGAGCCGTCATCTCCCCTCACTACGACTCCCTGCTGGTCAAAGTCATCGCCCACGGCAAGGACCACCCCACGGCCGCCACCAAGATGAGCAGAGCCCTGGCCGAGTTCCGCGTCCGAGGTGTGAAGGTGAGAGGCCACGGGCCTCTGCCCTCCCTGTGCTCACGGCCGAGCATGTCCCTGCCAAGGGGCTGGGCCGCGCTGCCCCCGTCCCGCGCCGGCTTGGGCTCTGTCCAGGGCGGCGGCTGTCATCGGTGGCTCGGAGGTGCTCTGCCAGCCTCGGCCGTCGGCCTGGGTGCCAGGGGGATGCTTCCGCAGATGGACACGCGCCCTGGCCCGAGAGCCACCTGTCGAGAGGGTCTCGCCCTGCCCCACCGCCTCCTCCCCTGCTTGGGTGAGAATTGCCTAGGCCGTGTGCCACGTGGCCAGGCCTCCTTTCTGGAAGTTCTGATCCAGTGGGTTTGGGAGGGGCCCAGCAGCTTGTGTTTGGAACAAGCTCTCCAGATAATTCTTAACTTTCGAGGAAAGCGCGGGACCCCGGGTGAGAGCACAAGCCCTGTTTGGACGCGGTCACTTCGCTCACAGACCCGTGTGTCAGGCCCGATGGTGTGGCCGCAGCAGGGACATGCGAGCAGGGGCGGGGGGCGTGTGGCTTGCAGCCGGCTGCCCTTGGCCACACAGGGTGGGCTCCCCTGCCCAGCAGGGACCTTCCCTTCTTGGGGCCTCCTTGTCGGGGCCTCATCACCCGGATCTGTGGGTAAGCGATGACCTCACAGCCCTGAAAGCCTGTCTCATCCTCTGAAGCCAGGACCTGCCCGTGCACCCCGAGGGCGACACCGGGAGGGCAAGGAGAGCAGGAGGAAAGGGGGCTCTGGGCCTTCGTGAACCCCACCGCCCACCCCTGCTGCTCTCGCCCTCCCTCTCCTGGGGTTCCCATGACATCCTGGCCTGGTGGTTGTGTCCTGGCTGGGTGCGGGGCCCGTGGGCGCTGCCCATGGTTATTTTCTCACATCTGGGGCTGTGGCTCTCTGGGGGGTCCTGGCAGTTGCCCCGATGAGCGTCGGTGCCTGAGAAAGCACAGGAGGCAGGAAGGAGGCTCCCGGGCCGTCTCCCTCAGGCCCTCAGTCACCTGCTCCCGCCCCAGCTGCCTCTCCGGGGGGGCCTCTGGGTGGGGCCGTTCCCTGCACAGATGGCAGAGGGGTGCCATGACTCAAATTCCTGCTGTTCCTGGGCTCCGCCTGCTTCTCGCCACAGGGCGTGGCTTTGCCCAGGCTGGGGGGCTCCGTGGCTGCTCCACGGGTCAGGAGGGGCCTGTGGCTGGCATGTAGCATGACCCCAGCAGGGTGGCCTCTGAGCCCTTGGCCACCGCCTGCCACCCTTGTGGGCGACCCTGGTCGGCTCCTGGGTGGCTGTGCCCCCTCCCCTGCTCCCTCCTTGCCCTCCCAGGACCTCCCGCCTGCCCTACATCCTGCACCCATGGCCCTGCAGCTCCCCTGGCCTTGGCCCCAGCACATCTGCCTTCTTGCTCGGGAGCCTCCCTTGGCCTGGCATCTGTGGCCCCTTGACGCTTTTGCTCTCGTCTTCTCTGCTGAGGAACTTGTGTCCGTCTCCGGCTGTGTGTTCTGGGACCAGGAGGGCAAGCACACGCGTGTGTGAGCGCTGTGAGCAGCCCAGACGTGGGCGAGTCCAGCCTGAGCACACGTGTGCACTGGTTCTCCCCTGGGCTGTGGCAGGGCAGCACACAGGCACTTGGTGGCACGTGTGCCAGGGCCTGCCCAGGCCATTGCCGGCCCCTGGTGCGCTCGAGAACCTGCTGTCAGCATGGCAGCCCCTGGGCAAGAGCATTTGCACACGCGCTCAGGGGCAGGGGTTGTCCAAGGCTGGGGGGCCGGGCCAGGGCCCTCAGAGGCCTGTCAGAGGCTGTGCCACCAGAGCTGGCAGGGGCTTCGGCCTAGAGGAGCCAGGCGGGACCAGTCGCTCCTAGGTGGGACCCCAGCAGGGGAGCAGCTGTGCCCATGGGTGCCTGGCTGCGGCTGGTGCCTCGAGTGCCGCCCCCAGTCACGGTGTCCCCTGTAGACAGGAAGGGCCACTGGCCTCTGCAGGAAAGCCCCGAGCAAAGCCCCGGGGCAGCAGTAGAGCAGCTGGAGCCAGATCCTGCCCAGGGACTGCCATGCTGACAGGCACTCTGGGAAGGGCCCTGAGCCGAGAGCTGGACCTGAGATCCCAGCCCTCTTCAATCCCTTAGGGATGGCGGTTTACAAATCCAGAAGATGCCGGGGAGATGGTGGACAGGGCTGTCACCGACAGGAGCCATGGGAGTTTCTCACTGAGCTGTGCTGAGAGGGATGCCGCCTTCCAGATTCCCCTGGGCTGTCTGACCCCCTCCCTGACCCCAGGGGTGTGGTTCTGTGGACCCCCACCCTGCACCCCAGGGGCTGCTGGGCATGAGGCTCCTGCTCACCGCCCAGGTTGGCACGTCTCCCAAGCAGGGAATAGCACAGGGGGCTGACAGCTCACCCACTGCCCCACAACGGCCCCATCAGACAGGCGAGGGGCTGACAGGGGCCCCAGGCTGCCCGGCAGCCTCCCTCGCCCTGGGGGACCCGCCCTCCCCCCAGCCCAGGAGCCCAGCAGGGTGAGACCACAGACTAGCACTGAGGTGTCCCCAATACTTTTATTATAAATAAAAACAAGGCTCCCACTTGGTGGCTGCAGCCCCTGTCTCAGTGGCCATGAGCACCCGTTGGAGGGACTTCTCCCTCAGCCCCGTGCGGAGGCCAGAACCGGGGAAGGGCTCCCTGTCCTGCCAAGTACAAAGGGGAGCCTGAGGTATGAGGATGAACGTGGGGCAGGGACCCCGGGGCAGCACCCTCCTTACCCAGGCCTGGCCGTCCGGGCCTCAGAGCAGAGGGGTGGGGTGCAGGTGGCCCCCGGGCCACCCCTGTCACACCACACTCTCTTCCAGCCGCTCCGCGCTGCCCCCTGCCCCCCGGCACCCCGCCCCGAGCAGCCCCCCGTGCACAGAGTGGCTCCGGCGTGCCCAGGCCCCGCCCAGCCGCCTGGCGTATCCATAGCACCCGCTGGTGTCTCCCAGGTCCAGGGAGCAGCTGCGCTGGGGGCGCGGAGGGGGGCTCCGCGGTGGGTGCGTCTTCGGCGTGGGACTGGGCCCCCCGTTGGTCTGCGACTGGACGTGGCTGAGCTTGAGGGGCAGGCGGCCATTCCCAGCCCCCCGGCCCCGAACCAGCAAGGCCACTGTGAAGACCAGTAAGGCGGCCACCAGCACCCCCCCCACGGCCACGGTCAGTGTCCCGCCCAGCACGTGGGCCTGCAGGGCGTGGCACAGGGGCGAGGCCGGCAGCGTGGCGAAGTGGGCACAGCCCAGCAGCCGGGTGGCCGTGAGGTCAGAGGGCCCGGCGGCGGGCGACAGGGCCAGCAGGCAGAGGTCGTAGTCGGCGCCGGGAACCAGGTGCTTGAGCAGGAAGTGCCGGCTGGAGGCGGGGACGATCCTGAGGGCGAGCAGAGCGGTCAGAGCCCAGGCAGGGGTCCCAGGCCCCAGGCCCACCTGCCCACGGCCCCTCCCTGCTGCCCCGTCCCAGCTCTGGCGACAGCCCCTTCCGCAGGACCACACGGGCCTGGGACCTTCATTCGAGAAGGTGGAGAAACAGCCCAGCAGGGGCGTGGCGCAGCAGTGGGTGCAGGGGCCGCCTTGTGTGTCTGGGCGTGTGTGTGCACCTGGGTGTGCGCCTGCACCGGCCGGCACGCCCAAGGCACAGGAAAGCCCCCGAGTGCCTTGGCAGGGCCACCACCCTCCCCTCCTTCCACCTTCCCCCCAGTGCTGAACCCTCGGCACCTGCTGGGCCCAGCTGCCTCTCCCCCTGCAGCTCGGCAGCTGAGGAGGGAGTGGAAGTGGGGGGCAAAGCCTGCAGGAGGGGGGATGTGGGGGTCTGGGGGGGGTCTGCTGAGGGCAGAGCTGGGGGGCACGGGGCATGCGGAGCCAGCATCCTCACCGATAGATGAGGGTCTCATCCTCGCTGCTGTTGTACTGAATTTGGAACATCCACACGGGGTCGGCTGGCCGCCCCGGCCCCCAGCTCACCAGCCCCGAGGTGGCAGTCACCTCGGTCACCTGCACAGCCGGCTCAGTCTCCTGAGTCCCCTCGTCCTCCGCGGCAGTGCGAGCCGAGGCAGCGATGTCCGAAGGCCCCGGGCGGCCCCCCTCGGCGCTGCCGTTCCCGCCGTGGGGCAGCGCCAGCACCCGCAGCTCCACCCGGGCCGTGGCCTCGCCGGCGGGGTTGGTGGCAATGCAGGTGTAGAGCCCGGCGTCCCCGGCGCCCGTCACCCCGATCTCCAGGGTCCCGTTGGGGAAGGCCCGGGCCCGGGAGGAATTGCCCACCAGCCGGTCGTCGGGCCCCACCCAGTGCATGGTCGGCGCGGGGTCGCCGAGCGCCCGGCACCGCAGCGTGGCCCGCTGGCCCTCGAGCACCCAGAGGCGCTGCGTGTGGCGGGCGATGAGCGGGGGCTCGCACGAGAACTCGCCCTCGGGCACGGCCCAGAAGTAGCGGCCGGCCAGGCCCGGCGGGGACGCGCACGTCTCCAGGTCGTCGGGCCGCACCAGCCGCCGCAGCCACAGCAGCTCGCAGTTGCAGTGCAGCGGGTTCCCGCTGAAGCTCAGCACCAGCGGCGCGGGCGAGGCCTCGGCGTCGCGGCCCCGCGAGAAGAGCGGGTCGGGGGCGAGCGTGGCCAGGCGGTTGGAGGTGAGGTCGAGGCGGGATAGCTGCCCGAGCTGGGCGAAGGCGCCGGGGGGCAGCGCGTCGATGAGGTTGTGGTCCAGGTTGAGAGTGTGCAGGGCGGGCATGGCGCCGATGCCAGCCCAGGGCACCTGCCGCAGGTTGTTGTAGGACAGGTCCAGGTCCTCGAGGCTGTCGAGGAAGTCGTCGAAGGCGCCCAGCGCGATGCGGCCCAGCTGGTTGCCGCTGAGGATGAGGTGCTGCAGGTTGACGGGCCCGCGCAGGCTGCCCGTACCCAGCTCCGCCAGCCGGTTGCCGTCCAGGTGCAGGGAGCGTAGGCTCTCGAGGTCCCCGAAGGCGCGGGCCCCGATGCGGGTGATGGCGTTGCGGGACAGCGTCAGGTCCACCAGCCCCGTCATGTTGCGGAAGTCGGGCGGCCCCAGGGCCTGGATGAAGTTGTCAGCCAGCCGCAGCTCCACCGTGCGCCGGTCCACGTTGGGTGGCACGAACAGCAGGCCCCGGTGGGCACACAGGGTGCTCAGGGACTCGGACAGGTTCTGGCAGACGCAGGGCAGGGGGCAGGCGGCCGCTCCGCTGGCCAGCAGCAGCAGCAGGAGCGGCGGGGCCATGGTGAGCGCCTGTGGGGAAGGGCCGCGGCCCAGGCACGAGTGGGGCTGGCACAGGTGGGGGCTGGCGCAGGTGCCCACCTGTGCTCAGGGCGCAGGCCCGGAACTAGCTTCCAGAGCCTGCCCGGGGAGGGGTCGGGTTCAGAGGTCCAAGGGGCCCTCCAGGGCTGAGGGACGGCTGGGGCCTGCAGGGCCAGGCCCCCCAGGGTGCAGGGTGCATTTCCCAAGCGGTTAGGGGGCGTCCAGGCGTTGGGGAAAAGGTGAGGCGGGCGGCATGAGGCAGGAAGCGGAGGTGGGCACGCGAGCAGGGAGGGTCCCGGAACTTCCTTTCCCAGGCGCCCCCTGGAATCTCCAGCCGCGCGCCCCCCCCCCCACGCCGTCTTCCCCCGCCCCCCGCCAAGGGAGGGCCCCCCAAACGCCTCCCGCGGCCCGTCGCCCCTCCCCGTTAGCCCCGCGGCCCCTCACCTGGTGTCGGTCGCTCAGGAGGCGCGGGCCGGCCTCCCCGCGGGCCCGGCCGGCCCTAGCCGACTCCAGGCCGCTCTCCCGCGGGGGCGAGGCCCGGGGCTGACCGGCCGCCCGCCGCGCGCCCTTCGGCCCATGGCGCTCGGGCCCGCGGCCCCAGCTCGCTCGGCTCCGGCACCTTTTCCCGGCACGGCTCGCGGCAGCGGCGGCGGCGGCAGCAGCAGGCGGGCGGGTGCGCGCAGGCGGGCACGCGCGCCGCGGGCACGCACGTGGAGGGCGGGCGGGGAGGGGCGCGCGGGGATCCACCCGCGAGGTCACGGGGACACGCGGCCGCTGCAGTGCCCACGGGTGGCGGCCGGTCACGCCCGAGGCCCCGGCCGATGCGAGCCAGCCGCGCAGCCCCCCGGCACCGCCGCAGTCCTCTCACCCGGGCCCAGGCGCGCGCGCCCCGGGCCACCCTGGCGTCCCGGCATCCTGCACCGCACGGGCGCCCGCCGCCGCCGCTCGAGCCGTCACTCTGCAGACACCCAGACAAAGCGCTCGCTCGCAGGCCCCTTCACCATCTCCGAGAGACGAGAGGCTTTGTCACATGTCGCTGGGCACCCTCCCCAGCACACCCACACATGCCCACACACCCACACGTCCCCGCACCCGCAGGCGGGGCCGGGCGCAAAGCCGCACTGTTGCCGGGACCCTAGCTTTCCCAGGCGCACTGAAGGTCATAACCGTCCTGCATCACCGAGTCACGTGGAGGGTCCCTAACAGGCTCGGGGCTGGGGGAGGGGGCGCTGGGAGACGCCCCCGGAGGGGCTGCTGCGGGGTGGGGCCGGGAGGTCTTGGCCTCGAGACAGGCGCCGCCCCTCCGCCCGGCTCCCTGGCCTCGCCGCTGCGCGGGGCCGACCAGCCTCCGCCTCCAGCCCGATCGGTCAGCGCGCCGCGCCCTCCCGGCAGGCCGGCAGCCGCCCGCTGCTGGAAGCCGTGCGTCGGTGGTCCCGGCCGCGCCTGCGGGCCCCTCCCTGCCTCTTGCTTCCCGGCAGAGCCGCTGCCCTGGAAGAGCCGCCGGGAGGAGCTCGGCCCAGCAGGAAGAGGGGTTCCCGAGTGCCGGGGAAGTCGTCCCGACTTGCTGCTGGGTTTGGGTGGGGAGCTCCAAGGGCTCGGACCCTTCGTGCCCAAGACCACGAGCTGGGAAGCCCCCACCCCGGGTATTTCCTTGTCTCAGGCTACCTAGGGCCAGGGGGCCGGGCCCTCCGGAAAACAGTTCTAACCGTGCCTGGCGGGCAGCTCAGTTGTTTGACCCTGAGAGAGTTTTCTTCTCCAGGCCCAGGGGTGTTAATTGCGTGCACTTTGCAGGGGTGAGAGGAGGGAGCTGAGGCACACTTGGGAGGGGCTGGCTGGCAGCTGGAAGTTATTCTTACTATTGCCACTCTGGGCATTAGTTGTTGCTTTTGTAAAATGTGGGAATTGGATCTAGCCCTGTTCAACTCCGACACTATGGCATCACTTTACCTCCTTGTTTTTCTGCTTCTCGTCAGAAATGTTTTCATTTTCTCTATATCTATATGCTTGCTAAGCACACATCATGTGCTGCTCTGGTCTGGGAGTTGGGGGTGCACTGGGGACGTAGCTGGGTGGGGTTCCTTGCTCAGGGAGCTTACACTGAGGAGGAGAGAGGCAATGATCATGGGTGGGGGATGGGTACGGAAGGGGAAATGTAGGGCTGGGAGCCCGGTGTCCTCTGAGGAGCCTTCTCCCCACCGTGTGGTTCCAGGTTCTTCAGGTAGTTTTGTGCTTGTTCTTCTCAAGTGCCTTGGCCCCCCCGAAACATCCCCACCTCTTTAGGGAGGACAGAGACTAATCTCAGGGACTGGAAACATCTGGGGATGTTTTGTGCCCCTCCTGTCACATCAGACAGGCAGTGCTGGCTATGCAAAGCCCACCTGTGGGGTGCTTGTGGGGTGGGGGGGCACCCTTCCTGCTCCAGGTCTCCAGATGGTGGCCACCCTCGAGACCTCCTAGGAGGACAGATCAACTCGGAGAGTAGGAACATGCTGGGCCTCAAGTCCCTATGGAAGGTGTCAACCAAAACCACAGCTGGGTGACCCCTGGAGAGGCTTCCAAGCCAGGGGGCTCCTCCCCATGCCCCCACAAGGCCCCAGGTTGGACTCGCCTTGCCCAGCTTCACGTCCTTCACCCAGCCTTTTAAAGAGCTGAGCTGAGGCTTCCTGTGCACAAGGCAGGGGACTCAGGTACCCCAGGTGCCTCAAAGAGCTCCTGGCTCATGAGGAGTGCAGGCAAGCGACGATGATGAGGCCGAGGGGTGAACTTCCCAACCACTGATCACACAGGGCCCGCCAGAAACGGGAACGTCTGTCTCTGCTGCGAGGGCGGGAGAGGAAGGCAAAGGGTCCTTTGAGTTAAGACCTCAAGGAGGAGTTACCAGGGAGGTGCACAGGGCAGGAGGCAGGAGAGTGCAAGACGAGTTTGGTGTGGCCAGAGGTGCAGAAATCATGGCTTGGCGATGGTGAGGGACCAGTGAAACGGGGAGTGGGGGTGAGTGGGATGGTATGTAGGTTCTGGTAACTGGGTAGACGGTGAAGCTCCCATCAGAAGCAGGACTAGGTGAGTCGGGGGGTGGGGGGAGTTGGCTTTGGACTTGCTGAATTTATGCTGAGGGACTTACAAGGAGAGAGGCCCAGGAGGTGTTTCCTCCCGGGGGTCTTGGCTCTGGAGGGCTGGTCACTGGAGTTGGGGGCTGCCGGGGACAAGAAGCCCAGGGAGAGTGCGCTGGGTGAGAAGGGGCCCCGGGGCAGCCCTGAGAATCCATCCTTCAAGGGCCGGAGAAGGAGAGCCCAGAGGGGATAGGAAGGAGCAGCGGGGAGGAGGAGAGCACACGGGCAGGGTGTCTGGAAGCTCCGGGAGAGGGCTGTCGGCAAGAGAAGGGTGGGAAAGGACCACTGCATGCACCTCGGAGGTGGCCAGGAGTCCCCAGGCTCCATGGGGGGGAAACAGGGAGAGCGACAGTCATCGAAGGAAGGTGCCTCTTTCACACAGTGAGGCTGGGAGGGAGAGGGTGGCTGTATAGACACCAGGGTTTTCCAGGCCATGGAGTAGGGGGGGAGTTGCCTGTCTCCAGACCCCTGAGGAGGCAGGGGTCGTGGGTTCAGCACAGGCTCTGAGGCCAGGCCAGGTGGGACCGCAGAGGGGACTCAGCCAGAGTGGGGGGGCAAGGAAGTGGGGAGGTGCCTCGCCTCCACCTGAGCACCATCCTCTCGCATGCCACCATGCTTCACAGTGACACCCTCCCACCCACCTCTGTCCTGCAGACCAACATCCCCTTCCTGCAGAATGTGCTCAACAACCAGCAGTTCCTGGCCGGCACTGTGGACACCCAGTTCATTGATGAGAACCCGGATCTCTTCCAGCTGCGGCCTGTGCAGAACCGGGCCCAGAAGCTGCTACACTACCTCGGTCTGGCCCCAGGACCACCCTTCCTCCCCTCCCCATGCCCTGCTCCTGGCCCCCTGCCCAGTTAACGTCCTAGAGCCCCTGGCCCCTGCCTTTGCCTTCATTCTGACCTCCAACCTCCTTTTTCTCCTGTGCTTGCTCCTTCCACCCTTGTGTCCTTGCTGCTGATTGTAGAGAACTGCCCCCCCCCTTCCATGCATGTGACCCTCAACAAGTCCCATTGCAGGGACCCAGGAGGCCCTGGCTTTGGAGAGGGTGGGGCCCAGCTGGAGGGTTGGGCCTCCAGAAGATGCCACCATCCCTGAGCCCACCAGTTCTGTCCCCACTGAGACTAGGCAGCCTGCCGTGACCACTGCCCACTCTCTCCCCAGGACATGTCATGGTCAATGGCCCCACCACCCCGATCCCTGTCAAGGCTAACCCCAGCCCCACGGACCCTGTCGTGCCTGCTGTGCCCATAGGTAGGTGAGCGTCACTGTGCCCACTCGAGGGGTGAGGGGAGGGTGCCGCCTGCAGGGTGGACCAACACTCCTGTCGGCCCCAGGCCCGCCCCCCGCTGGCTTCCGAGAAGTCCTGCTGCGGGAGGGGCCCGAGGGCTTCGCTCGAGCCGTGCGGAACCACCAGGGGCTGCTGCTGATGGACACCACCTTCAGAGATGCCCACCAATCCCTGCTGGCCACTCGCGTGCGCACCCACGATCTCAAAAAGATTGCCCCCTATGCTGCCCACAACTTCAGCAGCCTCTTCAGCATGGAGAACTGGGGAGGTGAGCGAGGATGGCTGGGCCCTGGGCACCGCCCAGCAGGAATCTGTTCACTGTGCGCCCGGCCCCCCAGGCCGGGCCTCGGGGGCTCCAGGAGGGAAGCCGGAGACACCAGCGCTGTGTGACGCTGAGGGAAGAGCGGAAAAGGCTCCGTGCTTGTTTGTTCCATCAGCGTTGACTGGGGCCCCCTTGGCCAGGCCCAGCGCGGGGCTGGAGGTTGCAGGGCTGAGGCCCAGCCCTGTCCTCAGGAAGGGAAAAGCCTGTGAGCTTTGGGGTCAGGAGCTTGAGAGACCCCAAAGATAAGGAGGGCCTGGCATTGGGGCTGGAGGCTCAGGCTGCAGAGGGTGTGGTGTGGGCCCCAGGGCCTGTCGGTGCTGACCTGGGTCTCTCCCGGGCCACGTAGGAGCCACGTTTGACGTCGCGATGCGCTTCCTCTACGAGTGCCCCTGGCGGCGGCTGCAGGAGCTCCGGGAGCTCATCCCCAACATCCCATTCCAGATGCTGCTGCGGGGGGCCAACGCCGTGGGCTACACCAACTACCCTGACAATGTGGTCTTCAAGTGAGCCTGGCAGGGGTGGGGGCATTCGGGCTTATGCTTCCTCCAAGCAGACTCTAAACCACTCTGCAGCTGCACCCAGCAGGGTTGGTGTCGGAAATGTGAGGCAGAGAACAGGAAGGGTCTAAATCGTGCTCCCCTTCCTGCCACCCCACCATTTGACTCACCTGGCAGTGGAGGCCCCAAGGGGGCAAGTGACTTGCCCTGGGCCAGGTGGTGTAGAGCTGGGACTGGAACCCAGGCCTCAGGACCCCTGTTCAGTGCCCTTGCTTCCACAGCTGCCACTGCCTTGCCAAGCACAGAGCCCCACGCTGAACCTCATACCTGGGCGGACTTTGCCGTGTGAGACCCAGTGCTGCCCAGTGACCCAGCTGTGCTCTCCGTACTGGCCCTGCGATAGCCATGCCCCTGCCAGGCCAGGCCCTCAGACCTGATCCCCCCAGGGGCTGTGGGGCAGGCCAGGAGCCCGAGAAGGCTGTGCTGGTGGGGGTGTGGGGGGTGGGCTAATCCCGAAGCTCTCCCTGCCCGCTTAGGTTTTGTGAGGTGGCCAAAGAGAATGGCATGGATGTCTTCCGAGTCTTTGACTCCCTCAACTACTTGCCAAACCTGTTGCTGGGCATGGAGGCGGCAGGCAGTGCTGGAGGCGTGGTGGAGGCCGCTATCTCGTACACGGGGGACGTGGCAGACCCCAGCCGCACCAAGTACTCGCTGCAGTACTACATGGGCCTGGCGGAAGAGCTGGTGCGGGCTGGCACCCACATTCTGTGCATTAAGGTGCTGGGCTCAACCCCGCCCCCAAAACCACCCCACCTCACCACCATGCTCGCCCATCTCCGCTGCTTCACCCATGTGCCTTCCTTACCCATTTTTCTCTTTCTTCATTTCCTGCAGGATATGGCGGGGCTACTGAAGCCGGCAGCGTGCACCATGCTGGTCACCTCCCTCCGGGAACGCTTCCCCGACCTCCCGCTGCACATCCACACCCACGACACGTCGGGGGCAGGCGTGGCGGCCATGCTGGCCTCTGCCCAGGCCGGGGCTGACGTGGTGGATGTGGCTGCTGACTCCATGTCTGGGATGACTTCCCAGCCCAGCATGGGGGCCCTGGTGGCTTGTACCCGAGGGACTCCCCTGGACACAGGTAGAAACCACGGCAACCTACGGCCCTCCCCTTCTCAGAGCAGCAGCCCCCACCAGGCCCACCTCTCACTTCTTAGAATCCAGATGTCCACCCCACCCTTGCCTCCCATCCTCCTCAAGTCTGAGATGCAACTCGAGCTGGCCCGGGGGTCCTGGGAGGAAGACCTGGCTCAGGCCCGTTCCTGAGCCCCCCCCCCACTCTGGCCTCTCTTCAGGGGTGGCCCTGGAGCGCGTGTTTGACTACAATGAGTACTGGGAGGGGGCCCGGGGCCTGTACGCGGCCTTCGACTGCACAGCCACCATGAAGTCCGGCAACTCAGACGTGTACGAGAACGAGATCCCGGGGGGCCAGTACACCAACCTGCACTTCCAGGCCCACAGCATGGGGCTCGGCTCCAAGTTCAAGGAGGTGAAGAAGGCCTACGTGGAGGCGAACCAGATGCTGGGCGACCTCATCAAGGTGAGCCGGGCCCCTGCTCTCGCCTGACATGCCTTCCGCACGCCCTGCCTCTGGCACCCTAACACCCCAGGGCCCTTCTCCTCAGGTGACGCCCTCCTCCAAGATCGTGGGAGACCTGGCCCAGTTCATGGTGCAGAACGGGCTGAGCCGGGCGGAGGCCGAGGCCCAGGCAGAGGAGCTGTCCTTCCCCCGCTCCGTGGTGGAGTTCCTGCAGGGCTACATCGGCGTCCCCCACGGGGGCTTCCCCGAGCCTCTGCGCTCTAAGGTAGGGCGGGCCCAGCACGCTGTGAGGGTGGGTGTTGGGAGCAGCAATCAGGCATGACCCCTCTGCTTTGCTCCCCAGGTGCTGAAGGACCTGCCGAGGCTGGAGGGGCGGCCTGGAGCCTCCCTGCCACCCCTGGACCTGCAGGTGCTGGAGAAGGAGCTGGTCGAGCGGCACGGGGAGGAGATGACCCCTGAGGACGTGCTCTCAGCAGCCATCTATCCCGACGTCTTTACCCACTTCAAGGACTTCACTGCCACCTTTGGCCCCCTGGATAGTCTCAATACCCGCCTCTTCTTACAGGGACCCAAAATTGCAGAAGAGTTTGAGGTCAGTGGCTCTGGCACTTAGCACAGCCCACCCGCACACCTGCTCCAGGGCCCCAGACTTTGCCTTGGTTGCCACTCAGCCTCACAGGCTTGGGGGCAGCAAGGACCCTTGAGGGACCAGTGAGCTAGGCCTGCACAAGAGAGTGCTGAGCTCCCCCAGCCCCTCCGCACCCACTGCCCTGAGCCCCACCCTCCCTGCAGGTGGAGCTGGAGCGGGGCAAGACGCTGCACATCAAAGCCCTGGCCATAAGTGACCTGAACCGGGCTGGCCAGAGGCAGGTCTTCTTCGAGCTCAACGGGCAGCTGCGATCCATCCTGGTCAAGGACACACAGGCCATGAAGGTATGGCTCCCCCGGCGGCTGGGCTGTGGCGCCAGGCAGGGTGGCCTAGCATTTCACGCCCATTTTGCCTGCCTGCAGGAGATGCATTTCCACCCCAAGGCCCTGAAGGACGTGAAGGGCCAGATTGGGGCACCCATGCCCGGGAAGGTGATAGACATCAAGGTGGCGGCAGGAGACAGGGTGACCAAGGGCCAGCCCCTGTGTGTGCTCAGCGCCATGAAGATGGAGACTGTGGTGACGTCACCCATGGAGGGTACCGTCCAGAAGGTGCACGTGACCACCGACATGACCCTGGAGGGCGACGACCTCATCCTGGAGATGGAGTGATCTGGCCCATTTGGCCACGTGGCCGTCCTCACCCTGAACCTTCAGCAGAAGCTGTGCTGCCAGGGCAGGCCCAGGCCAGCAAGTGCCCCAGGGCAGGCAGGGCCTGGCCCCAGCTGCTCGGGGCAGAGGGACACGGCCTCCCGCGGCCTTTTTCCTCCTCGGCCATGTGTCCTTTCCCCACTGGCAGACAGTCCCTTACAGATTCATCTCTAGCCAATAAGGGCCCTCTCACTAGAGGCGACAGTGGTGAGACAAGTGGGCCTAGACCTGGGGTGCAGGTTTGGGGGCCCTATTCCCTGCGGGGGAGACCTAAGCCCACATCCTGGAAAAACCTGCTCAATAAAACTGGCTCCCCCCCCCCCCCCACTCTCACGCTTGGTCCTGCCGGGCCCACTCCTTCCCCAGCGCTGCCCGTGGGAGGCGGGGGCAGGGCCGCTCCTTGCCCAGCCCCCATGCTGGGGTTTATTTTCTTCCTTGGAGTATGACGATGACCATAGTGGCCTTCATTTCAGCCACTACTGAGTGCCTACTGTATACACCCTCAAACAAGACCAACTAGTTCTTACTGAGAGCTGGGGGTGGGGTGGGTAGTGTTCTAAGCACTCAACATGGATTACCTTGGATTCCTCACCACCCTCATCCATTTTATGGACACAGAAAGCAAGTCAGAGGAAGGTGAAATAACTTGTCCAGGACTCCACTGCTAACAGGAGGCAAGGTAGAACCGTGCTTAGGCTGTAGGACCCCCTTGCTCCCAGCCACACTGCTTTACTCTCTGAAACCTTAGGCCAACACCCCAAATCCTGCCTGCAGTTGCAAAACCAGTTAGCTCAGCAGTGGATGCAACCTGGTACCACCTTCTGGGAGGTGGGGAGACCGCAGATATGGTGACCGCAGGTGTGGTGAGAAAGCAAACATTCTTGTGAACACTTGGCTGTGAGAACAGTGGTGGGGGTTAGGAGGAGCACTGGAGCCCCAGGTTCTAAACTGCTTTCACTGCAGTAGCCGTAAAAGGTCCACATTCTGTGGCCTGACTCCCTCTGCCCTGTCTTCACTGACTCCTGCTGAGGAGCAGGGGACACAGAAGACAGGCCAGGCCCTTGGCCAGTGAGATGCGAAAATGCCGAGGCGGCCAGGACAGTTCCTGAGGACTGGGGGGTGGATGGGGGGGGGGGGTTGCTGACTCCACCAGGAAGGAGGAGCAGAGCCCAGATTTGCTGACCCCCCCCCCCCCCACACACACACACAAGCAGGAGGTACACCCTCAGCACCCTGTGAACCCTTTGGTCTCTGCCCAGCTCATGACTATCAGTCCCTCATCTCTGGGGTGAGCAAAGATCCCAAGTGTACTCCCCACACAAGGTCCTGTACTCTCACCTCCTCCACCTCCCCGACAGCTGCTACACAGGTGGGGGAGAGGAAAGCTCTCCAGTAGTTGTGCTTACCCAGTGCCCTTTTAAATAGTTTAGTCACAATCAACCTGGGGGGGAGGGGAAAGCCACACCTCCATTTCTTTTCCTTCAAGCACCAGCCTAGGGGAGGGGAAGTGGGACAACCCCCTTGAGTCTGGAATGGGACCTAAAATAATATTCCTATAAGCATTAAAAAACACAAAGTGGTGGCCAGGGAATGAGAATTGTACAAACGAGAGGAGCAGGTGGAACAGCAGGAGGTCCCAAGAACCCAGAATCACCGGACTGCCAGGCAGGGCTCCTCCTGCTCTTGGGGCTGCAGCCTCTGGGTTCATCCAGGCCAGGCAGGTGGCAGAGGTCCAAGTGCAATCAGTACAGCCCTCCACTCCTCAGCGACTTTTAGCAGGTTCCTCTCCTGTGTTTGGACCAATTTCCTCTGCGTAAAATGAGCCTGGTGGGCTTTATGGAGGTCCTGGGGAGGCTCACAGCTGACCATCCTCCAAGGACACAAGTTGGAAGCTCCATCACGTGCTGACCTGGCACCGCACAGACCCCAAAGGAACTGGGCCCAAACCTGGCACCAACACAGTCTCAGGCTCACCTGTGCTAGGACTCGGGTCATGGCTCAGGAAGAAGGAAGCTCCAGATCCCAGGCAGTCTGGGGCCCCAGCCTATCCTTTACTCCCGGGAATTGTGCCTGTCGGGCTAATGTGCCCAGAGAGCTGCGTGCAAGGGACTGGGACAGGTGGTGGGCCCACTGCAAAAGCCACCTGGAGTCCTCATCCAAAACCGGCTGATTCCCAAGGGTCCAAGGCCATGTTACCCAAGTTAAATCTCTTTAATATCCCAATACAAAGTCCTGATGCAAAAAGACAATGAGAAAACCCTGGGAAACTGGAGAGGGAAGGGGGTTCACAAATAATACCCCCAAGCAGCTTTTCGGTGGCAGAGGGGAGCAGATGAGGACAGAGGACCCAGAGAAGGAAGCAGTTCCAAGTGAGGAGGGGAGTCCTCGGCTCCTGGGATCTGCCCCAGTCCCCCACTCCCAGCTGCTCCTCAACCCCCTTTCAAGGGGAGCTGCACCCTGTGGACGTCTGCTTCTTTCTCTTGGTCCCTGGGATTCAACTAGCTCTGGCTTCATCCCCTATAAAAATTCCTGAGATCTTGGGGACCCCAGCACGCCCCTCCCTTACAGTACCCCTTGTTGGGGAGGGGTTGGGGCACCCATGAGAGTCCATAGGAGTGTGCACAGCCACGGGTGCGTGTACAGGAGCGTGGGTCAGGAGCACAGGGGAGCCTCTGAGTCCCCTGCGCGTTCCAGAAGCACACAGAGGGGAAGGCTGCCGTAGAGCTTGGGGTCCGTGAGGGGCTGGAGCAGCAGCAGGAAGAGTCCCACACCCAGGGCATAGCTGGCCAGCAGGGGCCACCTCTGAGGGTGCTCCAGGGCTGCACAGACAGCAGGGAAGCCCATGTAATTGCAGAAGGAGTGGCAGAGGACAGGCCCGATCAGGTGTCCTGGGGGAAGGGAGACAGCAGCAGATCATGGAGCAGGCCCCCACCTCCCTGGGCCTTTCCGGGGCTGATGGCCCTCGTCCCCTCAAACGGATCTCCCACCCACCCACCATACCCACCCATCCACACACACACCCCCTGGCTTCTGCCTCCTTCCACCTTTTAGGCCTCACCAGGCCCAGGGCCTGGCCTCGGCCTGTCCCAAGGACCTCGATAAAATGACCACATTGGTGATCGCTCCTCAAACAAATACAGTGTTCCCATTCTCCCGCCCACCCCTGTGGAACACGTGAGAGACGGAGAACCAACCTGTGCGGATGAAGAGAAAAGCAGTGTAGGCACCGAAGACAGCTGTGTAGGAGAACTGGAACGCTGGAGATGGGAGGCCACGAGTGACCACACCTGTACACCCATTAGCCAGAGACCATCCCCTTTCCCATGGGGGCAGTGACTGCTTGCCCCAGCAACCCCTCCAATCCTAGAGCCCCATTTCCCATTCTTCCTCCAGAGTGGCACCAGGGAGACCCTTGCACACCCCGATCCAGGACTGCCCCAGGCAAGCTCCCCAGAACTCACCTGCAGACAAGAAGATGCTCCCCACACTGCTCTGGCGGAACCGCAGCTGCTCAATAATGTGATGAAAATGGGCTGGGAGCAAAGCAAGAAGCACATCACATCCCTGTCACCCTACAGGCCTCCCTCACCCCAAACCCCATCCTCGGCTCTTGTGCTGGGAACATCTCCCCAGGACCACGTTAGACAAACTCACCAACTCCAAAGAAGAGTGGGCAGGTGAACACGGCCGGGCCCAGGCCCATGCATGGCGCTAACATGGGCAGCATGCAGGCCCGGAACACCAGCTCCTCTGTCAGTGGCGCAATCACTTGGTTCCGCAGCCAACGCATGTCTGTGAGGCAGCGGGCCCAGGAGCGGGGGGCTGAGGAGGGGATGCAGAACAACCATAGAGTGACTGACCAATGAACACTGAGATCCCCGAGGACCCAAGAGCCCCTCTCCCACAACCTTCCTGGGCCAAACTCAACTTAGGTATCACTACTCCTGAGAACAGGTGAGGGTTGAGCTTTGTTGATCAGACCCAGCAAAAAACAACACCTCAAGTGGACTGAAAGGAAAGGTATTAGTAGCTGAGGCAGGATATCCTGACAGTAAACTCTGGAAACATCAAAATCCACCCAAAACCAACTCTGCTTTGGGGAAAACAAAGGTTAAGGGAAGGAGGAACAGTGCTCTCGGGTTCACACTGAGTGCTGCTGGAGACCCTAGCAAAGCCTCCTCAGACGTCAGGAACCAAATCTCAGAGGCCACCCAACTCCACACTTCCATTTTAATGATGAGGAAACACCCAGAAGGACGACATCTCATGTCACATGTCCAGGTCACACTGAGTCCTAGTGACTGCCTCCCACTGGTTCCCTTTTCCCACCATCCTCGACTGCCTGTACCTACTTCTTCCTTGGCTTTGAAGACTCACCCAGGACAACCTTCAGCCCATCTGCCAGGTCACAGGGGCAATCCATGGAGAGCTGCATCAGTGGGCCCAGGAAAAGGATCTGGGGACAGAAAAACAGAAGAGATCAAAATAAAAACTTTCACCATAATCCACTGCTCTAAGACGGGCCTCAAGAGACATCTCAGTCAGAATTCCCCACACATGCACACCCGACAGCCTAGGGGCCATCTCACAATTCCTGTCTCACATCAGCTCAAAGATGGACAGTATCAGGACCAGGAAAGAGAGAGAGAGAAAAAAAAAAAGCCATTAAAGGGAAATCATGCTGGTAATAATGAACGGAGGAGGGAAGACAGAGCAGGAACACTCACCATGGTCAGCAGCAGGGGCAGCAGTGCTGCTGGGAAAATGCCCTCCAACCTGAAGCCCATCAGGGTGAGCAGGGATGTGCCTGGCTGAGCCACAGGAAAGGGGGCATCAGTCTTGCCCCCTCCCGCAAAGATCCCTGCGATCTCTCCCCGTGCCCCGCCTCCTTCGCACCTGGATGCCTGTGAGCTCCCTCCAGAGCAGAACGCAGAGGGGCGAGAGACTGGACACCACCAAGACACTGGTGAAACGCCGCTTGATAACGGCGGGGTGGTCCCTACGGAGGGGGCAGTAAGTTCAGGGGCCCACAGCCGCCTCCAGCCGGCGCGGTCCCGCCCTCGAGCCGCCCAAGCTCCGCCCGCAGCCCCGCCTGGCGTAGCCCCCGCACCTGGGCAGCTCGCTCTTCCACACGTAGAGGCTGCCCACGTAGGAGCAGGCGAGGCTGAGGCAGGAGAACACGGACACCCAGCAGCACAGCCCGGGGCCCGGGCCGCCGAGCGCCGCCGACTCGGGCTGCCGCTCCGGCCGCGGCACCGACAGCAGGAGCAGCCCGTCGCCGCCCAGCGCCGCCATCGCGCCCGGACCCGCGGACCCCGGCGCGGCGCGGCTCGGCGCGCACCAGTGACGCGTCCCGCCGTCGCTCTGCCCGCGCCTCCCGGAAGCGCGGGTGACGTCAGGCGGGGCGCGGGCTCCGGGTCCCGCCCCGCCCCGGCCCGCCCCGGCCCGCCCCGGAGACTGAAACAGACGCGGCACACGCGGAGCAGGTTTATTGAACAACAGACAACATGCGGTCGCTCGCAGCCCCGGGCTGGCCGCGGACTCGCGGGGAGAGGGCCCGGCTCAGGGCTCAGGACCCGGGGCTGGGGCTCAGCCACTCGGCCAGATTGGAGACCTCCTGCAGCCACAGCGCGTCCTGCGGGAAGAAGCGGGGAGCCGGGTGAGGACTCGCGGCCGGGTGCCCGCCCCGCCCTGCGCAGCCCTTGCTGGGTTACCTCCAGGCCGCGTCCCGGGCTCTCCCTGCTCGGCGCCGGGGCCCTCCCGTGCTCTGCGCGGGGCTCTTCGCTAGGGGCCAGGGAGGCCGCGCTGGGCTCCGGGCCGCGCGGGGCGGCCTCTGACTGGCTCGTGGCCCTGGCAGAAGGGAAGGCCCGCATCTCCTCCACGTCCTGCCGGTGGCTGCCCCTCTTGAGCCTCTTGCTTTCTGCTTGCCCGCTGGTCTCTAGGTGAAAAGAAGCCCATTTCTTTTTACCCCCACTGGGGCAGGGGGGGAAACCTGGGAGAAAGCGCTCCGAGGAGCTGGGGCACGGCTTTCTTGGCCCTCCCTCCTCAAAACCCTTTCACCAGGTCCTGCGCAGGTCAAAACCCGTCAGCTCCGGAGTTGCACGATCAGGCTGAGGCTGCAGAACAGTTTCAGGGCCTCCCTATCCCTGGATTTGGGCCTGGGACGGGACGTCTGGGCTGTACCAGGCCCACACCTTGGGCTCACCCCCACTCCATCTCTTCCTGCACACAGATTCATTCCGGAATCTGGACTGTCACACCCTGGTTGCCAAACCAGAAAACTGGCCTCATCTTTCCCTTTGTTGCTCCCGCTGCATTGGGCAGTAATTCACTTGTATAAATTTAAACTCAGTTTGGATCAATAGCTTCTTCCTGAGCAGGTCCTGGGAATGTATATCAATGAGCTGTTCCCTGGGAGAAACTCACAGATGCTAAGAGGAATGCAGACGTTTGTACAAGGCCCAGGAGTAGAACAGAGAAAGAAGCCATTAACCATTTTCAGAGATGAAGAAAGGTTTCCCTGAGGAAATGCCTGAGCTGGGTTTTGAATGATGAAAAATAAGCCAGACAGAAAAGGGAGAAGAAGGGAATTCCAGGACGAAAAGATGCAAATACCCAAGGCATTAAATAGCATCTATTTAAGATGAGTCTGAAACTCTTATCTGTAGGAAGCAGCCAGTGATGAGTTTTAAGCAGGGGAGATAATTCTTGGTTTTGTATACTCTGTCAAAGGATGGTTGAGAGTCAAACCAGAGGCAGGAAGACCTGAGCAAGAGCCCTAAAAGTGAAGGCTGTAGGAACAGAGGCACCACCAGGAGTCCAAAGTATCCATGAGGCCAAACTGACAGGCCCAGTGGTCAACTGTATGTGGGATGTGAACATGAGGGGCATCTCGAGTGAACCCCAGATTTCAGACGTGGAAAACTGGGTAGATAGTGTGCTGTTAATCATGAAACTAAAGAATCTTGGTGGGGGTGGCAGTGAGGGCATCAGGAGACAGGCAACTGAAGTACCAACAGGACTTCCACATGGAGCTGCCTCATTAGAGCAGAAAAATCTCCATCTGGACCTTGGGAGAGGTCTGGGCTGGACACACCAATTTGGAAGTCTTGAGCCCAGGGACAGTGGTCAGCACCTGCAGTGGAAGAGAGCAGCCAGGGAACGAATACAGTATGAACACTGCTTAAAGGATGGCCAAAAAAAGGTCAGACAAGGGAGAATCAGCTGTGTTACAGGAGCCAAAGCAAGAAAACTTCTTACACAGTGTCAGATTGTGCAAATAGCTCAGATAAGATAAAGACAAGTGGAAACCAAAGAGCCTTCCCTAATGGGAGACCTTGCAGTAAAGAGGCCACAGGAAAAGCCAAGTGTACTAGGAAGATAGAGTTCAGTTTTCTTTTTGAGAACCTTGGCCGAGATGGGATGGAGAGAGATGGGGGTAAGTGTAAGAAGTTTCAAGGTCACAGGGAAATTTCTTTTTGAAGAGATGAGATTGATCTGCTGAGGGAAAAACTCAGTAGAGGGGTTGAAGGTGCAGAAGTGGTAACTGATGTAAGTGGGTCCCAGAGAGGGCACGGGTCCCCCGCTGCTAGATAATAAGGTTCTCTAGGACCTGGCAGTGGGAGGAGTATGAGTAAGGTGAGTATTGAAAAAAGGGAGATTGTTAAACGTGAAGTGGGAAGCTAAGTCAGGAGGCAGAGGCTGGGAAGATTTTTTAAAAGAATGGAGTAGCCACTGAGGAGAAGGGATATGGAAGACAATGGAAAGGACCGACAAGTTGAAGACAATCAGTGAATAGATCACAGATGTGTAGTGGCATCGACACATTGTTTGGTGATGTTCTTCAGCAGAGCAGTTCACGTGGGGTGTAGGACTGATTCTGATAAGATTTTCAGATCTGCAGGGCAGAGCAGCTCAAGCAGTCTTCCAAGGAGGATTCCACCAGATTATAACCTAGATTTTTAAGGCACATGCCGTAAGTGGAGAGCACATGGGCTATGGAGGCAGCAAGCTGACATTCAGAACTGCTAAGTGCTCTCTCCAACTATGTGACCTGAGACAAGTTCCCCTTCTTTGAGGGGGGACTGATGCCACCCATACCAAGGGAGGCTGAGGAGTAAACAAGATTGGTCTGTGGAAGAGCCCAGCATCCAACCAAGAACACAGAAGGTGCTTAATTAAATGTTATTTTTCTTCCTTCTAAGGGAAGGTGCTTCTTGATGGTACAGATATATGTCCAGTTTTTTAAATCCCCAAATCTAAATTTATAGAAATAGATTCTTTGCTTTATACAAGCCTTCTCTGCAGGATTCTTTTCAGTAGCAACAGCCCTTACAACATTTAAAATGTAGTTCAATTGGCAGGATGCTTCAGGAACACTTCTTAGGCCTAAGCATAGGCAGCATAGGGCATTTTGTAGTTGTGATCCTGAAAAGAAGGATTTTATAAACAAAGCACAGATGCTGAAGTCACAGTCCCTAAATTCCCAACCCAGGCATGTTTTGGCCAAAGGACTCAGTATCCGTAGGAGGGCCTCCCCACTTATCTGCCCCTCCCAGGGGTGGATGAGAGTGGCTGCATGGATGTGAATTCTGGCTCTGCCATTTATCAGGTGTGACCTTGAGCAAGTTTAATATTTCTGGGCCCCAGTTTCCTCATCTGTAAACTAAGAATAATAGTAGTAACCAAACCTCATAGGAATGTTGTGCAAGTTAAGAGCACTAATACATTTAAAAAGCTCAGAATAGTGCCTGGCCCCAGACAGGTTCTCTGTAGGGGAGAGCTGCTGCTGTGACCACACATTTAAGCTTGGGCACCAGGGGCTGAGGTGGTTCAGCCACACACACCCTCCTGCCACTGCTGGCCCTGGAGGCCGCTGAAGTGGACGTGTTGGGAGAGGTATGTGTGAGAAGCGACGTCAGTCTAACCACTCTCACATCACACACTGACACTTCCCATGACATGTATCAGGGGTAAGGTGGTGTCTGTACCCAGCAGCACCTCCCAGAACTCCAAAAAGAGCAGCAGCTGAATTGGGGGGAAGCAGCAGTATCAACAGTAGTAAAGCAACCGACTGGATTTAGGGGCCTGAATCTGTCTCCCACCCCCCTCACTGTAGCTGTCTAGTCGTATCATACCAGATGGGTATTTTGGGACCCAACCAAATGCCAGAAGGACATTACTGTGATAGCAGATGCAGTGGGACATTTTGAAAGCTGGAAGTCATGGTTTTTACTCTTCTCCAGCTTCAGTCCAGGGCTCACCTAAAAAGCTAAAACCTTACCTGGAAGGAGCTCCGAGCTGCAGTTCTCATTTGTATCTTCAGTGCTCTGGGCATCATCATTTTTCTCTGGGGGCAGCTGCTTTAAAAATGAGATATCCTAAGTGAGTTTTGCAGAAGCATGGAGGAGCCCTAGTCAGGACAGGAGTGTGGCTGGGTGGCTTCACTGACCTCACAGGGCTGTCCTCCCTCACCTGGAATGCCCTCTTACTTCCTCTTGGCTTGTGGAAACCCCTGCCACTGCTCCCAGTCTTCCAGGCTTCCTTCCTCTGTGGACCCTGTGCAGTTAATGCAGAGCTGGTCCCAACAAATCCTTCCCTCCTCTGGACTCAGGTCACTCCCCTCCTGTCCACTCCACTCTGCAAGCTCTGAAGTATGTACTGCATGCCTGTTTGTCATGATTTGTAAGTACGTATGTCCATTTGCTACATCTTACATTCCTTAAAAGGCAAGGTCCACCATGCCTGTATCTCTTTGAAGTTAGCAGAGGGCCTTACACAGAGTAAGCACCAATGAAAGACTGACAAGGGCAAACCCGGGAAACAGGTCACGTTTTGTAGTCCTCAGAAACCTTTCAAAGCCCTGTCAGAGTTGTTAGTTCAATCTGCACAGAAAAACGGGTACTTACTAAGATCAGAACCCAACACTCCTAGCTCCTTGTTTTTCTTTCGAGAATACATATGTATAAAAATAGATATCCTCTTCATCAAAAGTAAAGACTTTTGCGCTTCAAAGAACACTAACAAGAAAATGAAAAGACAACCCACAGAATGGGAGAAAAACTTTGGAAATCATATATCTGATAAAGGACTTGTAGTCAGAATATATAAAGAACTCTTACAGTTCAACAATGAAAAGACAAATAACCTAATTAAGAAATGGACAAATGATTTGACTGGACATTTCTCCAAAGAAAATGTACAAATGGCCAATTAGCACATGGAAAGATGCTCATTAGCCATCAAATGAAATGCAAATCAAAACCACCTCATACACACAAGGATAGCTATAATAATAGTAAAAAGAGACAATAATAAGTGTTGGTGAGGATGTAGAGAAATACAAACCCTCATTCATTGCTAGTGGGAATGTAAAATGGTTCAGACAGTTTGGAAAACAGTTTGGAAGTTCCTTAAAAAGTTAAAAATAATTATATGACTTAACCATGCCACTCCTAGGTATCTACCCAAGAGAATTAAAAACAGATGTCCATGCAAAAACTTGCACACAAATAGTCATAGAATTATCACTCACAATAGCCAACAGCAGAAACAACCCAAGTGTTCATCAACTGATACAAGTGTGATGTATCCATACAATGGATACTCGTCAGCTATAAAAAGGGTGAAATATTGATTCATGCTACAACATGGATGAACCTTGAAAAAATGCTAAGTGAAAGAAGCCAGACACAAAAGGCCACATATTGTATGATTCCACTTACATGAAGTGTCCAGCATAGGTAAATTCACAGAGACAGAAAGTAGGGACTGAGGGGAAGTGGAAATGGGAAGTGACTGTAATGGCTTCAGGGTTTCTTTTTGGGTCAATGAAAATGTTTTGGAATTAGACAGTGGTGATGGTTGCACAACACAGTGAATATACTACACTAAATTGTACACTTTAAAAGGTGAGTTTTATCTCAATAAAATAGATCTTCTATCATTTATTGCTTATTAAAACAAGTTTCAATTTTTAAGTGATTACATTCCAAGGAACACAGAACGGGCAAGTTTTGCCCCAAAGTTGTGAAGAAAAAACAGCATTAAGAAAATTTCTGAAATTTTTTTATTTGAGAAAAAACTTACTCTTTTCCTTCACTCTAAACTGGAAAACTCATGTAATAGGTCTTTCTCCTGTCTGGAAATTGGTCTTATCTTAAAAATGCCCACCCTCGGTTATAAGGTTCTAACCCCATGGGAGTGTTGCACAGTCTTCCCTCAACATGAGGTCCCCGGATGAGAGAGCCCTGTCCTTGGGATATACCTCCTTAGATTTAACCCTCTGGGGGACATTTAATTCTAGCCTACTCTCCTGGAAAACAGTGCCTTTCCTTAGAAAACTGCCTCCCTGTATCGCTCCTTCCTTAGAAAACTGCCTCCCTGTTATCGCTCCCTCTCATTCTGGGCTTAAGTTCTCCGTCCCTACCCATGCCTGGGACACTAAGCCCTGGAGTCCCATCTTGCCTACTACTTCCTGGCCCACTTTCCTTCCATTCCGACACCCAGGTTTAAAATTTGCACTACTGACATGACCTTTCCCTGAATATATTCTGTAATACCCTAAATACATATTCCTTCATTTCTTCCATTTCACCCTGAATTACCTAACAGTTATATATGGTTTGAGTCTGTATTATTCATCTGCTATCCTATATTTCCTGTTTAGAGATAGAAATTTAGTGACTGGCTCAGAGGTAGGAGAGGATGACCTGTCATCCTTGATCTTGTAGTTTTTAGCTGAAGCCACTGGATGCCACTCTTGTGCCACTAAGTCTGTCCCCAATAACTGGCCACCAGTGCAGGGAAATGGTCACAATCTATAGTGGAGAAACGGGTTCCGACCACCTGATCACTCGTCTTCCCTGGGCTTGTGACCAAGTCCTACATGGTGGCAATGTTCCTAGACCTGGATGTGTGACTCTGGGCAAATTATGAAGGTTCCTCTTATGTAAAAATGGGAAAACTATGACCTAGGTCATAGGATCTTTGTGGAAACTGAAGTGGAAAGTTTGACACAGATTAGGGATTCAATAAATGTTCCTTCCTTCCAAGACGTGTGACTACAGGTTAAGACCTTGAATTCATCTAGCCACCTGCCAAATTAATTGGGTTATGAATGGCCCCAAGGCTAGGAGCCATCACTATAGCAACAGAACAGGGCACAAGAGGTCAGATCATTTCTATCAGCCGTCTCACTGGGGTTATCAGAGATGCTGAAGTAAAAGGACTCCTATAGGCTGAAACCCTCCTAGAATCTGAGGAGTCTCTCTCTTTCTCTCTCATATATCCTGGGTCCAATGAAAATAGCATACACCTTATCCTGAACTTGTCCCTAGGAAGTTGAAGATATGAGTGGTTTTAGTTTTTATTAACTCAGGTCATGGGCAGCAGCTCTCCAAGTTTGGAGGGAAACCAGCAAGAATTTTTTCAGTGAACCAGCTGAAAGGAGCAGCAGATGGATTGTAAGATGCTTCCTAGAAGGTACATATAGCCATGAAAACAAAGATGGTGAAGGAAGCGTGTTCCAGGGGTTTCACTGCTGCCCCATGCCCTTCTAGCCACAAAGAAGAGAAGGATGGACAAATCCATGAGATGCCATGATCTTTGAGTACCTGGGCATCTGAACTTCCCTATCCAATCAGGCAGGGGGGAGGGGGGTGGGCGTGGGGAGTGAAGATGCAGAGAAGGTGCCTATTAGTCTCTCAGGGACAGTGTCCCTAATCTTTTTTGTTTTAATTGTGGTAAAATATACATAATATAAAAATAATTTTAACCATTTTAAATGGACTTTTTTTTTACATTAAGTACACTGACAATATTGTGTAATTTCTACTTCTGTTTCCACCATCCTAAACCAAAACCCATACTCATTTAACAATAACTCCCCTCCCTCCCTATCCCTGGTATCCACTATTCTGCTGTCTCTATGAATTTGCTTATTCTAAATATTTCATATAATATAAATCATACAATATTTGTCCTTTTGTGTCTGGCTTATTTCACTTAACATGCTGTCTTCAAGATTCATCCATGGTGTAGCATGTACCAGCACTTCACTTCTTTTTTTGGCTGAATAATATTTCATATCACATTTTTTCCCCATTTATCTGTTGAGGGACAATTGGGTTACTTCCGCCTCTTGGTTATTGTGAATAATGCTGCTGTGATCATTGGTGTACAAATCTGTTCTGAGTCCCTGCTTTCAATTCTTTTGGGTGTATACTTATGAGTGGACCTAATCTCTTTTAAGTCAGAACTTTGTTGAGGCATAATTGACATACAAGAAACTGCACATATATAAAAATATAATTTGATAAGTTTTGACATATACATATATACTTGTGAAACCATCACCACATTAAGATAATGAATGTATCCATCATCTTCAAGTTTCCTCCTGCTCTTTGTAATCTCTCCTTCCCACCGCAAGCAGCTACCGATCCACTATCTACAACTATAAACTAGTTTGAATTTTAGAGATATAAAGAGTACATCCTTTTTTCTAGCATTTTTTTCACTTAGCATAATTATCTGCAAATTCATCCATGTTGCTGCATCTATCAATATTTCATTCTTTTTATTAATGTTGAGCAGCATCCCATTGCACAGATTAACCACAGTTTATCCCTCTACCTGTTGACATTGAGTTGTTTCCCGTGTGGGGCTATTATAAATAAAGCTGTTATGAATATTCATGTACAAGTCTTAGTATGGACATAGGCTTTCATTTCTCTTGGATAAATACCTAGGCTTGGAATGGTTGAGTCATGTGATAGGCACATATTTAAATTTTTAAGAAACTGCCAAACTGTTTTTCAAAGTTTCTGTATCATTTTTCATTCCCACTTACAGGGTGTGAGAGTTCCAGTTCTTCCACATCCCTGTCAACACTTGGTATGGTCAGTCATTTTAATTTTAGCCATAGTAGTGGGTGTGAAGTGGTAACTCACTGTGGTTTTGATTTGCATTTACCTAATGACTAATGATGTTGAATGTCTTTTCACAAACTTATTTGCCATCTGTATATCTTTTTTGTGAAGTGTGTATTCAAGTCATTTGCCCATTTTTAATCGGGTTGGTTATTATCCTATTATTGAGTTTCAAGAGTTCTTTGTATATTCAGGATTATGTAATCAGATGTGTGATTTGCAAATATTTTCCCCAAGCCTAGGGCTTGTATTTTCATTCTCTTAAGACTGTCTTTAAAGACCTGAAGTTTCTTAATTTTTATGAAGCCCAGTTTTCAAATTTTTCTTGCATGGATTGTGCTTTTGGTATTGTATCTAAAAATCTTTGCCTGGCTCTAAGATCAAAAGGGCTTTTTTTTTCCTGTTTTATTCTAGAAGTTTTTAGTTTTAGGTTTTACATTTAGGTCTATGATCCATTTTGAGTTAATTTTTGTATATGGTAGGAGGTACAGGTTGAAGTTCATTTTTTTGGTAAATGGATATCCAATTATTGCAGACCCATTTTTGAAAGATTATCCTTTCTCCACTAAACTGCCCTTGCCCCTTTGTAGAAAATCAATTGACTATTTATGTGTGGGTCTGTTTTTGAACTCTATTTTGTTCCACTGATCTTTCTTAATGCCAATACCACACAATCTTGATTACTGTAGCTTTAGACTATGTCCTCAAGCCAGGTTATATAAGTGCTCCAACTTTCTTCTTTTTCAAAGGTGTTTTGGTCTTTTAGAGTCTTTACGTTTTCATATGAATGTTAGAATCAGCTTCTCAAGAAATGTCTATAAAAAAAGCCTGCTGAACATGGGACACAACTCCCAGGTATGAACCTGGACCTGGAATCACGGGATTGAGAAAATCTTCTTGACCAAAAGGGGAAGTGAAATGAAACAAAATAAAGTTTCAGTGGCTGAGAGATTTCAAATGGAGTCGAGAGGTCACTCTGGAGGGCATTCTTATCTGCTGTATAGTTATCCGTCTTTAGTTTTTAGTGTATTGGGATAGCTAGAAGGAAATACCTGAAATTGTCGAACTGCAACTCAGTAGCCTTGATTCTTGAAGGCAATTGCATAACTATGTAGCTTACATGGTGTGACTATGTGATTATGAAAACCTGGTGGCTCAAACTCCCTTTATCCAGTATATGGACAGATGAGTAGAAAATATGGGACAAAAACTAAATGAAAAATAGGGGAGATGGAATGTTTTAGGTGTTCTTTTTTTTTTTTTTTTAATTCAGTTTTATTGAAATATATTCACAAACCATACAGTCATCCATGGTATACAATCAACTGTTCACAGTATGATCATATAGTTATGTGTTCATCACCACAATCTATTTCTGAACATTTTCCTTACATCAGAAAGAATCAGAATAAGAATAAAAAATAAAAGTGAAAAGAGAATACCCAAACCATCCCCCCATCCCACCCTATTTGTCATTTAGTTTTTACTCCCATTTTTCTACTGATTTTTTTTCAATTTTTTAACTTTGTTTATCAAAAAATTAAAAACAAACAGGCAAACAACAACCAAAAAAACCCCACAACATTTCAAACAAAGCAATGGATTAAGGAAAACAAATAACCTAAAATAACTACTTTGCTTCCAATATGTTCCTACCATACCCCAAGAAAATTAATAAACCATGTTTTAGGTGTTCTTTTTTACTTTTATTTTTATTTCTTTTGGAATAAGGAAAATGTTAAAAAATTGACTGTGGTGATGAATGCACAACTATAGGATGGTACTGTGAATAACTGGTTGTATGCTGTGGATGATTATAGAGTATGTGAATATATATCAATAAAACTGTATTAAAAATTTTTTTAAAAAGAGTACATCACACACACAGAGAAAAAAAAAAAGCCTGCTGAGATTTTGACTGGAATTGCTTTAAATCTAGAGATTAATTTAGGGAGAATTAACATGTTACTATTACAGGGTCTTCCAATCCATGAATAGGATGTATCTCTCCAGTTCTTTAGTTCTTCTCTCAGCAACATTCTGTAGGTCCTACTTTTGTCAGATTTATCCCTAAGTGTTGTATATATTTTGAAGCTACTGTAAGATTTTTTTCCCCCAATTTCCAATAGTTTGTTACTAGAATACAACAATATGATTTGTTTTTGTATATTGAACTTATATCCTGCAAGTCTGGTGAATTAGCATGAGTTCTAGTGGCTTTTTTTGTTAATCCTATAGGATTTTCTGCATAGATGATCAGGTCATCAGTGAATAAAGAGAATTTTATTTCTTCCTTTCCCATCTAGATGCCTTTCATTTTGTGTGTGTGTGTGTTTATGTGTGTGTGTGTGTGTGTGTGTGTCTTATTGCACTGTTATAACCTCTAGTACAATACTAAAAAGAAGTAGTGGGAAGGTGAAATCACTGCCCTCCCCCCTACATGGGATCTGACACCCAGGGGAGTAAGTCTCCCTGGCAACTTGGAATATGACTCCCGGGGAGGAATCTAGACCCAGCATCGTGGGATGGAGAACATCTTCTTGACCAAAAGGGGGATGTGAAAGGAAAGGAAATAAGCTTCAGTGGCAGAGAGATTCCAAAAGGAGTCAAGAGGTCACTCTGGTGGGCACTCTTAACACACAATATAGACAACCCTTTTTAGGTTCTAATGAATTGGGATAGCTAGCAGTAAATACCTGAAACTATCAAACTACAACCCAGAACCCATGAATCTTGAAGACGATTGTATAAAAATGTAGCTTATGAGGGGTGACAATGTGATTGGGAAAGCCATATGGACCACACTGCCCTTTGTCCAATGTATAGATGGATGAGTAGAAAAATGGGGGCAAAAAAAAAAAAAAGCACCCAGTGTTCTTTTTTACTTTAATTCTTCTTTTCCCTTTAATTTTTATTCTTATTATTTGCGTGTGTGGTAATGAAAATGTTCAAAAATTAATTTTGGTGATGAACGCACGATTATATAATGGTACTGTGAACAACTGAAAGTATGCTTTGTTTGACTGCATGGTATGTGAATATATCTCAATAGAAATGAATTTAAAAAAAAGGAAGTAGCGTGAGCAGACAAACTTGCCTTGATCTTAATCTTAGGAGGAAGTATTTAGTCTTTCACTATTTATATGATTCTAGCTATAGTTTTTTGATAGATACCCTTTATCAGTTTGAGGAAGTTCTCTTCTGTTCCTATTTTGCTAAGAGTTTTTATTAAGAATGGATGTTGGATTTTGCCAAATGCTTTTTATGTATTTATTGAGAAGATATATGCTTTTTCTTTTTCAATCTGTTAATATGATGAATTACATTAATTTCTTAATGTTAAACCAACCCTGCATTTCTGACTTAAACCTGATTTCATCATGGCATATTATCCATTTATTTACATACCATTCAATTTGACTTTAAATTTTGTTAAAAATTTTTGCATCTGTGTTCATAAAGGACATAGGTCTACAGTTTTCTTGAAATGTCTTCCTGCAGTTTGGGTATCAAAGTAATGCTGTACTCATAGAATGTATTGGATGCTTTCCTTCTTCATTTTTTTTGAAGAGTTTGTATAAAATTTGTAATAATTCTTCCTTAAATATTTGGTAACACTCACCAGTGAAGCCATCTGGACCTGCAGTTTTGTTTTTGTTAAGGTTTTTTTTTCTTTTTTGTTTTTTCACCACTGTTGTTTGTTTGTTTTGAGATATAATTCACATAGCCTAAAATCCGCCATTTAAAATTGCACAATTCAGTGGTTTTTAGTATATTCCATA
This sequence comes from Choloepus didactylus, assembly GCF_015220235.1. Classification (NCBI taxonomy): domain Eukaryota; kingdom Metazoa; phylum Chordata; class Mammalia; order Pilosa; family Megalonychidae; genus Choloepus; species Choloepus didactylus. The sequence goes on from NC_051312.1 coordinate 8,331,383, forward strand.
TATTGTGCAACCATCCTCACCATCTAATCCCAGAACATTTCCATCACCCCCAAAGAAACCTCATACCCATTAGCAGTCACTCCCCATTCCCGTCCTTCAAGCCTATGACAACCACTAATCTACCTTCTGTCTCTATGGATTTGCCTATTCTGGACATTTCATAAAGATGGAATCATGTAATATGTGGCCTTTTGAGTCTGGCTTTACCACTGGGTTTAACCAATTCAATTATGATGTGCCTTGAGGTGGTTTTCTTCGTGTTTCTTGGGCTTAGTGGACATTCTTGGGTCTGCTGGTTTATAAATTTTATCAAATTTGGAAACTTTTCAGTCAGATATTTTTTTCTGTCCACCCCCTCTCTTTCCCTTCTCCTTCAGGCTTTCCAATCATTCATGTACTAAGCTATCTGAGATTGTCCCATATTTCACCAATACTTTTTCTTTTACTGTTTTTTATCTTTGTGTTTCATTTTGTGTAGTTTCTATTGTCATGTCTTTTTCCTTAAATGTCTAATCTGCCATTAATCCCATCTAGTGTAATATTCACCTCAAACATTACGACTTTCATCTCTAAAAGTTTGTTTGGGGTCTTTCTTATGTCTTCCACATCTCTACTTAATAGGTCCAATCTTTCCCCTAGCTTCTTGAACATATGGAGAACAGTTATAATAACTGTTTTAATGTCTTTGTCTACCAATTCTATCTGCTGTGTTGGTTCTGGATCAGTTTTGATTGAACTATTTATTTATTGATTGATTTTTATCCTCATTATGGATTGTATTTCCTTGCTTCTTAGCATGTGTATTAATTTTTTTTATTAGAAAAGTTGCAGCTATTCAGAAAAATCATGTAAATACCTGTTAATTTTTTATTGGATGCCAATCATTGTGAATTTTACCTTGGTGGTACTGGGTATTTTTGTATTCCTGTATTGTTGAACTTTGTTCTGTGATGCTATTGAGTTACTTGGGAACAGCTTCTTGTGGGTCTTGCTTCTGCTTTTAAACTTTTTAGGTAGCACCAGAGGAATGTTTACTACAGATTTAATTTTTCCCTACTCCTTAGGCAGTACCCATCTTATTACTCTACCTGATGCTCTGCAAATTATGAGGTTTTCCTCTCTGGTTGACAGCAACAGGCATTATTCCTGCCCCAGTTTAACTCTGCATATTGTTCCCTAGAATCCTTTTCGATGATTCTTTCCCCGGATAACTTCCTCACATGAATAAGCTGATCAGTACTCCACTCAATACTGGAGGGGGAATTGCTACAGATCTCCAGAATTCTCTCTCTGGGCAGCTCCCTCCTCTCTGGTACTCTTCCCTGAAAACTTAAGCTGCCTTTGCATCCCTGGATTCCCAGCTCGGTCTCCTCAACTCAGGGAGACCACCAGGCTCTGCCAGGTTCCCTCTCCCTGTTCAGTCTCTCAGGGATGACTGTCCTTTTCACTGCCTGATATCTAGTGTCTTGAGAGGCATTGTTTCATATCTGGATTTTTAGTTCTTTTAAGCAGGAGGGTAAATGTATTCCTTTTTGTTCCATCTTGGGTGAAAGTTATTGTATAATACTTTCACCCTTCATCTCTCTTATTTACTCATTCCATACTTTAATTTCAGAAAAGAAATTCCTATTGGTTGGAGACAAGAGAGCCAGAAAAGTAGACTTCAGTTGGACCACTACCAGCTACACCAGGAATCTGGGGAATCACTGAATTTCCTAGTTACGATTTCTCCTCATCCATCAGAGGAGCCTATCACAAAGCCGGCTGAAGCCATTTGATCTCCTTAAGGGTAGAGACCTTAACTGATACAACTCTAGATCTCTAGAATACAAAAAGACAAATAGATAAAGATGTGTTTTTGATTAGGTAAAATTAAACAGAATTCTTCATATCATCACCATTATAGTAGTAGCTATGTGTTTAGTACTTTACATACATTACTTATTCAAACCTCACAACAATCTTTTTTTTTTCTGTTTAAGACTGATAACATGGAAAAAACATTTATATGTTAAGTACAAAAAGGGACTACAGAAGAATAACATCTATGTGAACACACCAAAAACCTATGCACAGAAATATCTAGAGGAACATTTAATACCAAAAGATGAACAGTGGTGGCATTTGGGTGGCAAACTGATTCTTTTTAAAATTCCCAAATTTTCCTTAATAAACATTAATTATGATTGCAATGGGGAAAAGTTAAAAAAAAAAAAAATACCCCACTGGCTGGTCGCTGTCACTTACAAATAGGGGACTCTGGCCTGGACTCAAGCAGGTGCATGAGGCCCCTTCCCTCTGAGGAGAGCTGACTGCCCCTGGCTCCTGCTGAGACCATCCACCCTGGCCCCAGCCCTCAGCCTCTCTGACCCATAGTCTCCTTTCTCCCTTTATTCTGCCTTATCCCCACCACATCTCTGGTTGCTTCTGACCCCATCTTTTCCCTTTCCTTCCCAACTAAGGAGCCAGTTCTGCTGCCACAAGGCCCACAATAGGCACCATGCAGTGGCATGTTTTTGGACATGGTCCCTCAGCTTTGAACATACAGGTAATCTCAAATACAAAACCTTTTCCTGCACTGCTGGGCGAGTGCTTAGTGACTGTGTGACTTGCAGATGTTAATTAAGCAGCCTTCCTTGTTAACCCAGTCACAACAATCTTTTTAGTTAAGTATCATTCCTATTTTGCTAATAAAGAAACTGAGACTTAGAGAAGTTAAATAACTTCCACAATAATGCCATATAACTAACTCAGTGGCAGAAATGGAATTCAAGCCATGTCTAATCATGCTCTTAACTACCTTGCAATACTATGTTCCATAAAGTTTTTCTCTGAACCACAGGCTTCCTTGTTTAAAGGCTCAACTTAGATTGTACAATCTAAGGCACTCACACCAACCCACTCTGCATTTAGGATTCTCCTGCATCAATAAGGAAGATTTTCACCAAAGTCGTGATTATTACTTCACTTACCTGCTTTACTTTACATGAACAGTGGTGAAGAAATCGGTGCTGGATGATCTCGTGAAATACTCTATGCAGTTTAATCCCAAACTCTTGTGTGTCAGATGCCTAAAATGGGCCAGAGATAGACTGTGCTGAGTATCAGTACTGGAAACCAAGGGGGAAGTACCCGCAGGACATTTACATGAGGAGAGGATGAGGCAAATAGGAAGGCAAACTCCCACCATTCCTCCTGCTGTCTGAGGTGTTGCCCTAGTCCGATGCAGGCAGAAGGGAGGAAAGAAGGCCTGGGATACTTGGTATGAGATAGATAGCTGTGGCTCCTAGATGTCTTCCCATTTTTGTCATCTAACCAAGATCCTTCAAACAAAGGCTTTGTTTTCCTGCCTCTGCAGGAGATAAATATCCCAGAAATCCATCTGTTCATGAAGGGGTTATGTAAACTGCTCCCCTGTAAAACAGGTTCCAAAAGAGCAGAGGTTCAACTGAACAACTGAGGCTAGTGTGAGAACTTTTCCCCAGATAAGCTTTTTAGGGGGGAAAGGAGCAAAATAATACAGTTTGCACCCACAGGGGATCGGAAACAACTTTCTACTTTTTAGTGCAGGACTGTAGGATATTAGAGTTAAAGGGGATCAGAACAATCACCTAACACAATACAATAATATGCTAATTTTATAGATGAGAAAATTGAATTTCAAAAGGAGAAGTGACCAACCCAAGATCTCACAGCCAGTTAGTACTAATGCAGACATTAGGACTTCCAACATAGTTTTCTTCTTGTCACCCTGCCTAGTCACATGACCCAGGAAGTGGAAGCCATATAAAATGCACAAGCTTATAAAGGTATTCATATTGTTTGACCCAGTAACTCCACTCATGGAAATTTATTTTAGGAAAAAATTCAAATAAGCAAAGTATCACATAAAGGTATTAAGTGAGGCACCATTTATAATGGCCTAAAGAATGTGAACAACTTAAATGTCCATTAGGGAATGGGTTTATTAGATTAGATTAAACCAACATATTGGGTAACCAATACAAAATTCTAAGACTATAGAAACAAGGAAAAATGTCAAATTATATATGAAAATTGAAAAGTCTGATTATAGATGACTATGTTACAGATCACTATATGATATATATGATAGATAAAATGCAGAAAGTAGAAATTACAATGATAAAGTTTATTAATTACTATTGTAAATTTTTTTTGTTATACTACCTTTTCAAAGAAAAAAGTACAAAAAAATGAAGCAACAGACATAGAATCAAGGGGATTCTATAATTGCCACTGATAATGGCAACTGGTCAGCACAAGGAAAGAAACCAACATTTACCGAGAACCTACTGCATACCATGCACTTTCATATTTAGTCCCCACCCTCACAATAACCTTGTAAGGTACTATTATTTTTCCAATTTATAGATGAAGCTCAGAAAGGTTAAGTTCAGGCCTAAGTTCACATATTAAGTAAATGAGCCAGGATTTGAACCCCGGCCTCTGATTCCAAAACCCTTTACACCATTCCACATTGCCAAATGAATGTATGGCTTATGGCTGCTCGGTTATTTCCGAAGTATTGAACATTTTTTATAAGGACTTGAGAATCACTGATCTAATCCTCTGTCTACTCTCAACTAGCTGTGTGACCTAAAGAAAGTAGAAATCTTAAATAACTTGTTTTCCCTATTCAGTCAATTGATATTTCTTAAAACACTTACCAGAGGTCTGGTACTATGTAGGATTACAGTAGAAGCAAATGAAATAATGTTTCTGAAAGCACTATATATATTACTAAGGGCACTAGATTGTCATTAAAACTCTGGCACTTTCAGGCATCTCCAATCTACTACTAACTTGAAGGGCCTGAAGACACATTTTTCGGAAGCTGCTGCTGGTGCTTCCAGTCACAATACTCATGATGGAATTCACAGCCACTGCGAGTGAGTCCTGCAGTTTCTGATGAGCCTAGGGAACATGAAAAAAAGTAAGGGGGAAGACTGTGGTTTGTAGTACAACAATTCCAGGCTGCTGGTTCAGAGAATCCCAAAGGCGCCAAGGATTTCAGTCAGAGCAGGATTTCAACAATACTTCCCATTCCATCAACAATACTTACTGAGATTATGAAATATACTAGTACATGTATGTAATGAAAAAAATCAAAGAAATATTCTCTCCTTTCATATAGATGGCTTGTTGATATAGACACATCCAGAAAAGACAGGCAAAAAAGACAATGGGCAATAAAAACAGATAAACTTACTATTTAAAAACAAAAAGCTTCAAGTTTCGTTCTTTTAAAGACTGGTTGTTTTTCCCCTGAAAGGGGGACCATACGAAGTAAGAAATGTATTACCCAAAGTACACAAGATGGATGTGATGGTTAGGTTCATGTGTCAACTTGGCCAGGTGATGGTACCCAGGTATCTGATCAAGTAAGCACTGGCTTAACAATTACTGCAAGGACATTTGTGGCTGGTTAATAAACCAAAAGGCTGGTTTATTAAATGATCAGTCAAATGGCTGCAGCTATGATTGATTACATGTCTTCCACAATGAGAGAATGCAATCAGCTGGATTTAATCCAATCAGTTGAAGACTTTTAAGCGAGACAGAGAGAGGAACTTTGCTGCTGCTTTGGCTAACCAGCGAAGCATTTCCTGAGGAGTCATCAAAGTTGCCAGTTCATTTCCTGAGGAGTTCATCAAACATCTTCATTGGAGTTGCCAGTTTGCTGCCTGCCCTACGGAATTTGGACTCATGCATACCCACAACTGCGTGATACACTTTTATAAAATCTTATAGATGTCTCTTGTTGATTCCGTTTCCCTAGAGAACCTTAACTAATACAACTTGGTACTAGGAGTGGAGTGGTTCTTGAGAAACAGAATCTTAAAATGGGTTTTTACAATTGATTTTCTACTCTGATTAGATTTAAAGGCACTAATGACTCCATTTCCAATAATCAGATGGCACTGACAGTCCATGGCGTGAGCTGGCAATGAAGATACGCAAAATATCACCGTTTGATTCTCCTAATCATACTCTTGTATGAAGCAAGTCTCTGGGTGACAGTGTTTTTGACAACTTAAGAGAGTTTTGCAGAGTTAAGAGGTATAATGATGTTGGCTGGTTGTTCTTAGATATGCTGGATAAACTTACAGAGAAAGGGACGAGCTAAAGGCTTCAAATTTAAAACTTAAGTGCCATATATGACATATGTAAAGGTTTCTATGTGTGCCTTGAAAGAAAATCTTATTTCCTGTGGCCACAGACTTGAGATTTCTGAAAACCAGACCCACTCTCATTGTGCGAGTAGCAGATTTACAATGTAAACTAAAATCTCAACCTTGCCGGGTGTCTACTGTTAAAGAAAAGGCATTGATTGGAAAAGAATGGGATCCTGAAACTTGGGAGGGGACATACAGATTGATAATAATGGCAGTGAGGACACTGGAACCCTGGATTCTGCTGAATCTTTGTTAGATATACCAGTAGTGGTCTGTCCTGAGGAAACAGCCCCCCCCCCCACCATCTCCAGGCTGCCCTGTGGCGAGAGCTACCCAACCTCCAGCTTGCTTTGAGGAAACAACTTCAAAACCTCCAGTCTGCCCTGAGGAGCCTGCCATCCAACCTCCACCTAAAGAGATTAACCCTTCAGTGCCTGCTAAACCTATAATCACCTCCCCTGAGGAAGCAGCCCTCACTCCTCTAGAGGTCTGGAAAGAGTAATGCCGTTTCACCAGATGAATGTCCTGAGGTAAATGGCTTGAGGGGTACTTCTAATTCTTTTCGTGACCTACCCCCACCACTAGTCTTTGCTTTAAGACCTATAACTAGAGTAAACTCCCAACAGGCCCCAAAGGGTGAGGTACAAAATGTGACCCATGAGGAAGTATGCTATACTCCCAAAGAACTGTATGAGTTTTCCAACTTACACAGACAGATATCAGGGGATATGTGTGGGAATAGATATTAAGGGTGTGGGATAATGGTAGAAGGAATATAAGGTTGGATCAGGCTGAATTTACTGATATGGGCCCACTAAGCAGAGATTCTGCATTCAGTGTTGTAGCTTGAGGGATTAGAAGTTTGCTTGGGTGGTCGGCTGAAACATGGATCAAAAGGTGACCAGCATTATCTGAGGTTGAAATGCCAAAACTGTCCTGGTATAATGTAGAGGAGGGGATTCAAAGGCTTAGAGAAATTGGAATGTTAGAGTGGATTTATCATGGAAGATCTGCTCTCATACCCTTGGAATGTCCAGAGGACACACCTTTTACCAGAACTATGAGGAATAAATTTGTAAGACTAGCTCCATCATCCCTGAAGACCTCTGTAGTTACCCTTCTCTGCAGGTCAGATATTACTGTGGGAACTGCTGTCACTGAACTGGAATCCTTAAACACAATAGGGATGATTGGGTCAAGCCACATGGCAGCAGTTAACCACCAAAGACAAGGTGGGTGTGGCTACCATAATGAAAAACAGGCTCAAGGCAGCAGTCAAAATAATCTGAGTCACAGAGACTTATGGCATTGGCTAGTAGATCACAGAGTACCAAGTAGTAAAATAGATGGGCAATCTACTAAATTCTTGTTTGAACTGTATAAGCAGAAGAATTCTAGGTCAAGTGAACAAAAGTATAACTTGAATTAAAAAACAGAGAGTCATGGCCCATTAATCAAGTCCCAGACTTGAGACAGTTTACAGATACAGAGCCCCTCGAATGAGGGGAAGGCTGGGTACCCTTGGGGAAGGACCCTGTTACACTGCCAAAAATTTAACTGTTAACCTTCCTCCCAGCCTTCCCCAGGGGGACCTACAGCCTTTTACCAGGGTAAATGGGCATTGGGGAAAATGAAATGATCAGACGTTTTGTGGATTATTAGACACTGGTTCAGAAGTGACATCAATTCCAGGAGACCCAAAATGTCACTCTGGTCCACCAGTCAGAGTTGGGGCTTATGGAGGTCAGGTGATCGATGGAGTTTTAGCTCAGGTCCATCTCACAGTGGGTCCAGTGGGTCCCCGGATCCATTCTGTGGTTCTTTCCCCAGTGCCATAAGGCATAATTGGAATAGACATACTCAGCAATTGGGAGAATCCTCACATTGGTTCCCCGACTTGTGGAGTGAGGGCTATTTTGGTGAGAAAGGCCAAGTGGAAGCCGCTAGAACTGCCCCTGCCTAGCAAAATAGTAAACCAGAAGCAATAAAGGATTCCTGGAGGGATTGCAGAGATTAATGCTACTCTTAAGGACTTGAAGAATGCAGGGGTGGTGATGCCCACCACACCCCCACTCAACTCTCCTATTTGGCCTGTGCAGAAAAACAGAGGGTCTTGGAGGACGACAGTGGATTATTGAAAGCTTAACCAGGTGGTGACTCCAATTGCAGTTGCTGTTCCCGATGTGGTATCATTGCTTGAGCAAATCAACACTCCCCTGGTACCTTGTGTGCAGCTATTGATCTGGCAAATGCTTTTTTTCTCAATTGCTGTCAGTAAGAACCACCAGAAACAGTTTGCATTCAGCTGGCAAGGCCAGCAGTATACATTCACTGTGCTACCTCAGGGGTATATCAATCTCCAGTCCTGTCATAGCATTGTCTGCAAGGATCTTGATCATTTCTCCCTCCCACAAGACATTACACTGGTCCATTATATTGATGATATCATGTTGATTGGACCTAGTGATCAAGAAGTAGCAACTATTCTAGATTTGTTGGTAAGGTATTTGCGTGGCAGAGGATGGGAGATAAATCCAACAAAAATACAGGGGCCTTCTACCTCAGTAAAATTTCTAGGTGTCCAATGGTGTGGGGTATGTTGAGATATCCCTTCTAAGGTGAAGAATAAGCTGTTGGATCTGGCCCATCCTATGACCAAAAATGAGGCACAATGCTTAGTTGGCCTCTTTGGATTTTGGAGACAACATATTCCTCATTTGGGTGTGTTACTCTGGCCCATTTACCAAGTGACCAGAAAAGCTTCTAGTTTTGAGTAGGGACTGGAACAAGATGAGGCTCTGTGACAGGTCCAGGCTGCTGTGCAAGCTGCTCTGCCATTTGGACCATATGATCCAGCTGATCCAATGGTGCTGGAAGTGTCAGGTGCAAATAGAGATGCTGTTTGGAGCCTCTGGCAGGCTCCTATAGGAGAATCACAATGTAGGCCCTTAGGATTTGGGAGTAAAACCTTACTATCCTCTGCAGATAACTACTCTCCATTTGAGAAGCAGCTTTTGGCCTGCTATTGGGCCTTAGTAGAGACAGAACACTTAACCATGGGCCACCAAGTTATCATGAGCCCTGAGTTACCTATCATGAGCTGGGTGTTACCTGACCTGCCAAGCCATAAAGTTGGACATGCACAGCAGCACTCCATCATAAAATGGAAATCGTATATACAAGATAGAGCTCAAGCGGGTCCTGAAGGCACAAGTAAGTTACATGAGGAAGTGGCCCAAATGTCCATGGCCCCCACTCCTGCCACATTACCTTCTCTTTCCCAGCCCACAGCTATGGCATCTTGGGGAGTTCCTTACAATCAGTTGACCAAGGAAGAGAAAACTTGGGCTTGGTTTACATATGGTTCTGCACGGTATGCAGGCACCACCCGAAAGTGCATGGCTGCAGCACTGTAGCCCCTTTCTGGGATGTCCCTGAAGGACAATGGTGAGGGGAAATCCCCCCAGTAGGCAGAACTTTGAGCAGTGCACCTGGTTGTTCACTTGTTTGGAAGGAGAACTGGCCAGAGGTGAGTTTGTATACTGATTCCTGGGCTGTTGCTAATGGTTTGGTTGGTTGGCCAGGGACTTGGAAGGAACATGATTGGAAAATTGGTGACAAAGAAGTCTGGGGAAGAGATATGTAGATAGACCTTTCTGAGTGGGCAAACAACATGAAGATATTTTGTCCCAGGTGAATGCTCACCAGAGGGTGACTTCAGCAGCAGAAGATTTTAATAATCAAGTGGATAAGATGAACTGTTTGGTGGATACCAATCAGCCTTTTTCCCCAGCCACTCCTGTCATTGCCCAATGGGCTCATGAACAAAGTGGTCAAGGTGGTAGGGATGGAGGCTATGCATGGGCTTAGCAACATGGACTTCCACTCACCAAGGCTGACCTGGCCACAGCCACTACTGAGTGCCCAATCTGCCAGCAGCAGAGACCCACACTCAGTCCCTGATATGGCACCATTCCCCGAGGTGATCAGCCTGCTACCTGGTGGCAGGTTGATTACATTGGACCACTTCCATCACGGAAGGGGCAGCGATTTGTTCTCCAGATATGGGTTTGCTCTCCCTGCATGAAATGCTTCTGCCAAAACTACCATTCATGGGCTTACAGAATGCCTTGTCTACCATCATGGTATTCCACACAACATTGCTTCTGACCAAGGAACCCACTTCACAGCAAATGAAGTGAGGGAATTGGTACTTGCTCATGGAATCCTATGGTCTTATCATGTTCCACATTACCCAGAGGCAGCTGGGTTGATAGAATGATGGAATGGCCTGTTGAAGACTCAATTACAGCACCAACTAGGTGGCAATACCTTGCAGGGTTGGGGCAGTGTTCTCCAGGAGGCTGTGTATGCTCTGAATCAGCATCCACTCTATGGTGCTGTTTCTCCCATAGCCAGGATTCATGGGTCCAGTAATCAAGGGGTGGAAACAGGAGTGGCACCACTCACTATCACTCCTAGTGATCCACTAGGAAAATTTTTGCTTCCTGTCCCAGTTTAAGCTCTGCTGGTTTACAAGTCTTACTTCCAAAAGGAGGAGTGCTTTCACCAGGAAACACAACAAAATTCCATTGAACTGGAAGTTAAGACTGCCACCTGGCCACTTTGGGCTTCTTATGCCTCTGAATCAACAGGCAAGGAAGGGGATTACCATATTGGCTGGGGTGATTGATCTTGACTATCAAGGGGAAATAGCACTACAACTACAAAGTGGAGGTAAAGAAGAGTTTTCCTGGAATACAGGAGATTCCCTAGGGCATCTCTTAGTACTACATTAAAGTCAATGGAAAACTGCCAACAACCCAATCCACAGAGGACTACCAATGGCCAAGAAACTTCAAGAATGAAGGTTTGGGTCACCCCACAAAGCAAAGAACCACAGCCAGCTGAAGTGCTTGCTGAGGGTAAAGGGAACATGGAATGGGTAGTGGAAGAAGGTAGTGATAAATATTAACTACGGCCACATGACCAAGTTACAGAAATGAGGACTATGATGACATGAATATTTTCTCCTTATTTTGTTATGAGTATGTTTGTATTTGTCTGTAAAGCAAATATCTTTGCCTTCTTCTCTATCTTATCCCCTTATCATATGACATAAGCTGTATTGTTCATTTTGCAGTATTTAAGTTAAAGGAAATCAATTTTAAGAGTTAATGTCACCGAAGGACTTCCACCCTATTCTGGTGAGATTTAGTGCATTTCCGGTTGTATGCAGGACAGTGGACTATTGTTAGGTGAAATATATGTCTGTTATTGTTCTCTACTTGGAGATAAAGTATGGTTTAAGGTGATGTGTATAACTGCCAAGTTGACAAGTGGACTGTGATGATTAGGTTCACATGTCACCTTGGCCAGGTGATGGTACCCAGGTGTCTGGTCAAGCAAGCACTGGCCTAACCGTTACTGCAAAGATATTTATGGCTGGTTAATAAACCAGAAGGCTGATTTATTAAATCATCAATTGGCTGCAGCTGTGACTGATTACATATCTTCCACAATGAGAGAATGCAATTAGCTGGATTTAATCCAATCAGTTGAAGACTTTTAAGCGAGACAGATAGACCTTCACTTCTTCTTCGGCTAATGAGCGAAGCGTTTCCTGAGTTCATTGAAGTTGCCAGTTCGCTGCCTGAGGAGTTCATCAAACATCTTCATTGGAGTTGCCAGTTTGCTGCCTGCCCTATGGAATTTGGACTCATGCATACCCACAGTTGAGTGAGACACTTTTATAAACTCTTATATTTACACATATCTCTTGTTGATTCTGTTTCCCTAGAGAATGCTAACTAATCAATGGAGGAATTCAGAAAGTCAGGTAAGAAGAAAGTGATATAAGAATTAGGAAAATGGAGGAATGATGTAAGATTTAGTGAAGCGGTAGTTCTGGAAGTGTGCATGGGAAGCGGAGATACATAGATAAGAAAGATAAGGAACATTACCAGTCACTTTTCTCTATTATTTCTATCCCCATTTACTCAAACCCACCTGCTGGAAGGTAAGACTAAGCAAGATGGTTCCAGTGACCCATCTAAGTTAAAGCTTGAGCCCATAGGCTAGATGCAGTGTATACGAGCATCTCCGGTGTCGGAAGAGGAGAGGAAGAGCCATTAAGGAAGGAGGGGCTCTCGGGCCCTGCCTGCCATATGGCCACGCTATCTTTTCCTTGGAGAGAGTAGAAGAAAAGAAGCTGCAGATCTCTCACTACCTTGGTAGCCTGGTGATGCTGTTCCAAAGCCTGGTCCACGACGATCTGGACAGAATCTTGTACCACCCTGTGGCTCTCCATTAGAATGGTATTGAGATGAGTTGTCAGCAGAGTGTGGACTCCTAAGGGGAGGGAGAATGTTGGAAACCCTGAGCTAGGAGGACCACTTTAAGATTGCTGTTTATGTGCTCTGAGTCAGGGTTTGGCATTGCAAAAGAGGCCACATCTACCTGTCCACAAATTTTTTTTTTTAGACAAAAACTCCAGCAACTTACAAATCCACCCAATTCCCACTTACAAATGAAAGAAAGCTCAAGAAAATTAAAGTGAAGAATGACATTATTTTTAAAGAAACAAATGAGGGATCCTGTTCAGTTCATACCAAAAACAGAAACGTATATCACATACTATAAACAAAGATACTGGTGACTCCCAAAGGAGTGGAGAAAGAGGACAAGGGACAGGCCCTTGGACAGTATGTCTAAGCCTTCTTCACCTCTACTTGGCATCACTGCTGTGGAAAGCCAGTTGCCAGCAATGTGCCAGTCCCTTCAGATGTGCTTTGGTGAAGAAAATGTTGAGACCACTGTCATATATAAAATTAAAGATTTGCAAAGAGCACTCTGAGTACTGCTGGTGGAAGATCCTTTTCAAAGTGGGATTATCTCTGATAAAATAACCACAGACACCACTACTCAGCATTGTTCAGAAAAGCTAACATGAGAGAGTGGTGGGCAAAATATGTCATAAAATAATAGACCACCATTTAATAATCTCAATGCAGGAGACAAACTCATTTCTGAATTAACCTTTCTTTTTTCAGTGTTTTTTTCCTACTCTGTACTAGGGAGTCTGTTTAAAGATGCGATAGTGAGGCGGCCTAAGGTTGACTGGCTTTTCTCAGAACTGGTTAAAAATGCAAGCCAGAAGGAACGTTTTCTACCATAAGGTACCATATTTCTCTGCTAAGGATGCTGTAAAGGAGTCTGGAACATGTGAAGATGCAGTGGTTTGGAGCTGTATGTACCCCAGAAGAACATGTTCTTAACCTTAATCTATTCCAGTGTATGTGGACCTTTTGATGTAGTTACTTCAGTTACAATTGGCCCAAGTCAATCAGAATGGGTCTTAATTCTATTACTGGAGTCCTTTATAAGTGGAATGAAATTCAGACAGAAAGAAAACAACAGGAAGCATGAAGCTGAAATTGAATGGAACCTGGAAAAGAACAAAGGGTCCAGGAGAGGCCATTATGTGCATTGCCATGTGACAGAGGAGCCAAGGACCAAGGATCACTGGCAGCCAGCCCCAGAATGCCATGGTCTTTGGAAAGAAAGCATCACCTTGATGATGCCCTGATTTGGACTTTTTCCTGTCCTCAAAACTGTGAGCTAATAAATTCCCATATTAAGCCCCAACTACCCACCCAAAAAAGGGGTCTGGAACTGGAATTAATAGGGTCAACTCTACCACCAACCTAGTGGTGATCAAGTCACTTCGCTTTTCTCCACTTCAGTATGTAAAGTGGTTTTATACCACCTGTTTTCACATGCAAGTCGTGTGGATAAACTGGAATAATGTATATGAGGTATTCTGAAATATGCAATGTGATCTTCCAAGGAAAGTATTGTTACTGCTATAATAGTGTCATCTAGATTACTATCTTCTATAATTCAATCCTAAGATTAGCCTCAAGAAATCAGTAGACCCCTTTGGGAAGCAGAGATTTAGTTAAAAAGCCATAAGTCCATTCCTAAAACTGCTGATACCAAAGATGTTTTTGACTTTGCGGTAAAATAACGAGTTAATGATAGAAAGTTGCCATGACAAGATGGGCAGAAGGCCAATTCATGATTTTTTAAGATACATGGAAACAGTCTGTAGTTCTGCACAATCTGTTTCCTAAAAGAAGGCTCTCTGGAGAAAGCTTTCAAAGATATGGTAAAAAAGAGGAGGAGAAGGTAAAATTGCTATATCCATATCTATTTATATCTACATCTACATCCACATCTCTACTCACCCTCACTGTTCCTCTTCTTCAGAGGCTAGTTCTAATCGACCAGATATGTAGGAGATTTAAAAAGCTACTTAGTACGTTTAGTAATGCAGGGACAAATTTCTTTTTAATCCAGTACTGAGTAGAACAACTGAGACACTGCAGTCTTTCAGCATCAAGCTAAAGAAAGTGTATAAATTATCACAGTACTACAAGAATGATAGGTAGCACTGGTGTCTGAGAAACCTGAGTTCTTAAGGTATGGTGAATAGAACTCAGAACAGGGTATCAGGCTTTGGGTTACCATAGGGGAAACTGAACAAATACTCCCTCAAGCAGACCTGAAAAACACAAAAGAAAACAAAACAAATCTCCTGGCCAGAATATAGCAGATTTTAAGTCTTAAAGGGTCCTTAGACTCGGAAGGGCCTTTGATATCATCTGGTCTAATATTTAGACATGTTAAAGACATGAAAAGGGAAGCTCAGATGATTTATGTGAATTGCTCCTCCCAAATCATTCAGGAATTTTGTAGCAGAGCTAAAATTAAACCCATGTCTCCTGTTTTTAGCTTGATATCCTTTCCACAATACCAAGCAGACCCTGCCTATGTGGGCCTGGGCCAGGGTACACCCTTGCCGAAGGCTCATTAGTTTGGGGCTTCTATTTTCTCATTCCCCTTGTCTTAATCATGGAATAGGAGGGCAAAAGAGAACACCAGCTCCTCTAATAGTTGCAAGTCATGCTCAGGAAAGCAGTGCTCCTCTCTTCAAGAGTATATACACGTTGGGAAAAGGTAGGAGAGGCGCAGAGGGGAGCAGAGTTGGGCTCTTCCAATGCTGGCGTTGTAAGGTCTCTCATTTCTCTTACAACTCACTGGGAGCAAGGCTACACCAAACAAATCTAGAATGCTTAGAGAGAAGTATACCAAGATAAAGCATTGGCCCACAGAGAAAGGAGAAACAAACATATCAAGAGCACCAAAAGGGAGGTTATGAACCTTTCCCCAAACTTTTATTAACTCTGCTTTTCCTCTTTACTCTCCAGAAAGTTTAGGAGGACACTGAGAAACACTCTAATTTATGTCCCTGGGTTTACTGGATTAAAATGCATAAACCAACTCCAGCTTACACTCGGTGTCCTTTCAAACTTTACTATAGTTAGGAATCACCTGCGTCAAATGAGCCTGGCCCTGGCATCGAGGGATTGAGAATGTGTTTTTGACCAAAAGGGGGAAAAGAAAGGTAACAAAATAAGGTTTCAGTGGCTAAGAGATTTCAAATAGAGTGAAGAGGCTGTCCTGGAGGATATTCTTATGCAAGCTCCAGCTAGATATTTCAAATGGCCACTAGCATGCCAAGCCCTAATCAACAGTAGTTCTGAAAATACTAAAGAACACCTAGGTCCCTATTTGAGACTCTATAAATGTTTCACTCACTAAGTTCTTTTTCAGAAATGTAAATCCTCCCGAGTATTTCTATGCCAGATAAGTCCCAAAACTCAGAGGCAACAGCCTCTTCAAGAACATCAACCAGATGTATCCCCCTTCCCATAATGTTGACACTCCTTTGCAATATGAACGAGTTAGGTTAGTCACTGCCCGGATATCCCTAAAGATTGAGACAGTGATCAAACAAGAGATATGGATAGCAATAGACAAGATAGGATTTGACAAAGGTTTACGAATACTGAATCTTTATATACTTTTTTTTTTGTAACCCATAACATGCTTTGAAATTTGCTCTATAGCTACTTGTTAAATTGTACTTTGAAAGTATATATGTTATATATATACTTTTCTGTATATATGTTATACTTCACAATAAGTAAATAACTGAAATTATGAATCTGTAACCCATAATGTTCTTTGAAATTTGCTAACTTCTTGTTAAATCATACTTTGAAATTTATCATTTTTCTGTATATATGTTATATTTCACAATAAAAAATGTAAAAAAAAATCACCTGAGAATCTTGTTTAAAATACAGATTCTTGAGCAGATTCTTAATCATGGGCCCAGGAAGCTGCCAATTTTCAAAGACTCCAGGTGATTCTGATTCATCGGCTTCATGGACCACAAGATGAAACCACTGCTTTAGCTCTAATAGAGGGAATCTTTCTGATAACAGGTTATTATCAGATGGATAAATGCCAAAGACATTCCCTTGAAAACCTGAGCCAGTATAATTTCTCCCATTCTGGAGATCTGTGTGGCAATCACATAAAACCATTTACACCAATACACTCCCACAATCCCTCATGTGGTTCTTGAGATAGTGTGCCAAAGCCAGGCATGGCTGATTATAATTCTTGGTTGCATCTGGAAAGGCAGTGCGGTCAAGGACAGATCTCAAGACTGGTTGCAAATTAGAATCACCTGGGGAGCTTTAAAAACAAACCTGAACCCTATCTCAATCCAATGAAATTAAATTCTTTGGGATGGGGTCTGGGCCTTTTTTCAGAAATTCTCCAGGTAATACACTGTGTGTTTAAGGCTGAGAACCACTTATCTAAGGTCATATATTCTGTAGAGAGCATTACAGGAATTATCTGCTGATTCTTGGCCAACCAAATCTAGGAATGTCATTTAAGTGATGCATCAAGATACAGATCTTTTCCACAGAGCATATAATTTCTGTTTTATTTATTTAAGCAAGGATTTTCATTGAAATTCTTTATTCTATAGAAATAGATACAGCCATAATTAAGATATATGCATCATACAAAGTTTCTTTAATCCCCTTAGCATTTAAGGACATACAAGCAGGCAACCCCATTTTCTTATACCTACCCCAGAGTTCCATTTGCTGAACTGGAAATCCACTGTGGAAATCCACAAAGAGAAAAAGCAGCAGAGTTTGTCCCTGAGGGTCCATTTTTTGAGACTGATCCTCCTCACTGTATTCTACCTGATAATTCACATCTGGAAGCACCAAATCTAAAGAACAAGATATACAGTATTTTAAGGTAAGAAAAGTCTCAAAATGCTAAGTAACTAAACAATCTATATCCCAAGCAAAGATGGATTAAAAAATCACTTTCCCTCCTGAACCAGTTTATCTAGTCAATGACAGAAGCAGATGACCCAAAGGAAGAACATCAAAATAACAGCTTGGTTTATAAAACACAAATCAAAAGCACTCCTTTTGCATTTACTGTGCAAGTACTATATATTAATTTCACTTATTCTTCATGCAACTTTCTAAGGTAGGTATCACTAGTAAGAAGAGGCAGAGGTCAGGTTCAAACCTGAGTAATGATGATAACAAAGAATTTGTATTCAATGTTTTCTACATACTGGGTTCCATATTAAATTATTTGCATGTTCTGCCCCAGTCAAGATGGCAGAGTGAAAAGCCACAGCGTTTATCCCCCCACAGAAACTCTGAATAATCAGTAAGAACTGGCAGAAATATCTTTCTCAAAGCTCCAGAAAACATTTAAAGAACTGCAGTCACAGATGTTCATAGCAGCATTATTCACAACTGCCAAGAGATGGAAACAATCCAGATGTCCTTTAACAGAAGAGTGGATAAACAAAATGTGGTATATACACACAATGGAATTCTATGCAGTAGTAAGAAGGAACAAGGTCGTGAAACACATGACAACATGGATGATCCCTGAAGACATAATGCTGAGTGAAATAAGCCAGATACAAAAGGAGAGATATGGTATGTTACCACTAATGTGAACTCAGTGAAAAATGTAAAATAAGTGTCTTATAATGTAGAATTTAGGGGACCTAGAGATAGTCAGAAGCTAGTGAAGGGGGAATGATAATGTAATATGCACACATATGATAATAAGGGTGATCTTAACGGTATGGGAATGGTCAGGTGTGACTATGGTTTGTTAATGGGATTATAAGTATTGGTGACACATTGAAAGTAAACATGTTTGTAAATGGTTGCTTAAAGGCATGTAACCCACAGAGTAGAACCACAAACCTAAATAAGTGCAAGCATGATATACTTATAAGGTATGACACTGTTGCAGAGGGTTAACAACAGAGTAGTATGGAAAAACTACCCATTACATTTTTTTTTTTTTTTTTTTTGCCCAGGTTGGGAGGCCTGGAAGAGTCTGTGAGCGTGCCTTCTCCTCCTCTACTTCCCCTCTCAAGCTCCCACCCTCCCCTTCTCCCCTAGCAGAGCTCCTGGCTAAGGGCAGAAGAGCCTGAGGTGTGGAAAGCTGCCCCACCTGGGTGGGAAGGACCATACCTTCTCTCTTGATTTGGGCCTTTAATGTTCTAAAACGCTGTCTGCCCCTCCTCCCACTGCATTCAGCTTTTCTCTCTGCTCTGTACACATCTCCCTATTTGTCTCCAGCAAATCGTTGTGCAACCAGTGATAGTAGAGATGATCCTGAGCCAGAGTTTGAGGGAAAGACTCACAGCCCCTCACCTGAGAAAGGTAACAGTCCACTGAACAAGGGGTGGAGGTAGGAACGAAGGCTCAAAGAACAAACAATTCCATCACGGAAAGGGCTGGAATGGAGTCTAGAAATCGCCTAGCTGAATCCCTCACTTTGTTTGATGAAACCAATCTGGAGTATGGAAGTGACTTCCCTACAGTCCATAGCCAGGCAGTGCTGGGACAAGGACTGGGTCTCCTGATTTCCAGGCTGGTGCTCAGTAAGCCACACTTTGCTCACTTATTCTATAGTGGTAGTGAGTGGGGTGGTTGTGAGTTGTAATCATGAGTTGAAGAATAGCTAGCCTGGCCCCACAGGCTTCCTGGAAGAGGCAGTCTAGGATTGTGCTTTTTTTTTTACTCAATTTTAGTGAGATATATTCCCATACCATGCAGTCATACAAAGCATACAATCAGTTGTTCACAGTACCATTATATAGCTGTGCATTCATCACCAAAATTAATTTTTGAACATTTTCATTACCACACACACAAAAATAATAATAAAAATTAAAGTGAAAAAGAAAAAGTAAAAAAAGAACACTGGGTGCCCTTTTTTTTTTTTTTTTGCCTCTGTTTTTCTACTCATCCATCTATATACTGGACAAAGGAGAGTGTGATCCATATGGATTTCCCAATCACATTGTCACCCCCCATTACATATTAATGACTATATTTAATATCTTGCCAACTCTACACTAATACTAGGGATGAAAAATTAGCAGCTGATAAGAGCTCTGGGATGTATTATGTTATGATAATTGTTTAAAGTTGAGAGAGATGATGATTGTACAACTAAGTGAAGATAATGTAAGAAACTGAACTTTTATCTTGGGATAGAATATATATTAAGTGAAGTTAGGAACCCACTACTTAATAAATCAAGCCCTCAACTTGAGGCTTACTCTTGTGAAATTTAGAGTTGTAAATAGGAGGCTGAGCCCTCCAATAATTATGCCTAAGAAGCACCTCCAGGGGACCTCTTTTGTTGCTCAGATATGGCCTTTCTCTCTATAAGCCCAACTTGGCAAATAAATTCATTAATCCCCATCCCCCACCCCCAAGAGGGCATGACTCCCAGGGGAATGGATCTCCCTGGCGATATGGGACATGATTCCCAGGAATGAGCCTGGCCCTGGCAGCGAGGAACTGAAAATGCCTATTTGACCAAAAGGGGGGAAAAAGAAAGGTAACAGTCTGAGATCACAGTGGCTGAGAGATCCCAAATAGAGTCAAGAGGCTATCCTGGAGGTTTCTTATGCAAGCTTGAGCTAGACATCCCAAATAGCCACAGTATGCCTTGCCCTTACTAAAATTAGTCCCCCAAATAACTAGGTCCCTACCTGAGATTCTATAAAAGATGCACTCACTAAGTTTTATCTTTCAGAAACTTAAATCCACCAGAGTGTTCCTGTACCAGACAAGTCCTAAAACCCACAGGCAACAGCCTTTTTAAGATCAACCATCAGATGTAGTCCCCTTCCCCATACTACTGACACCCCCTTCAATATGAACAAGTTAGGGTGGTCACTGCCTAGACACCTCTGAAGATGGAGAAAGAGATCAAATGAGAGGAAGGGGTAGAAACAAACAAGATAAGATTTAACAAAGGCCTATGAATATTGAAACTTTATATAATGTAGTGCCCCCTTGAGGAGCCTGTGGAGAATGCAGGGGTATTGGCCTACCCCACCTCGATGGTTGCTAACATGACCACAGATATAGGGGACTGGTGGTTTGATGGGTTGAGCCCTCTACCATAGGTTTTACCCTTGGGAAGACAGTTGCTGTAAAGGAGAGGCTAGGCCTCCCTATAATTGTGTCTAAGAGCCTCCTCCCGAATGCCTCTTTGTTGCTCAGATGTGGCCCTCTCTCTCTAGCTAAGCCAACTTGAAAGGTGAAATCACTGCCCTTCCCCTACGTGGGATCAGACACCCAGGGGAGTGAATCTCCCTGGCAACGTGGAATATGACTCCCAGGGAGGAATGCAGACCTGGCATCGTGGGACAGAGAACATCTTCTTGACCAAAAGGGGGATGTGAAAGGAAATGAAATAAGCTTCAGTGGCAGAGAGATTCCAAAAGGAGCTGAGAGGTCACTCTGGTGGGCACTCTTACGCACAATTTAGACAACCCTTTTTAGGTTCTAAAGAATTGGGGTAGCTGGTGGTGGATACCTGAAACTATCAAACTACAACCCAGAACCCATGAATCTCGAAGACAATTGTATAAAAATGGAGCTTATGAGGGGTGACAATGGGATTGGGAAAGCCATAAGGACCACACTCCACTTTGTCTAGTTTATGGATGGATGAGTAGAAAAATAGGGGAAGGAAACAAACAAACAAACAGACAAAGGTACCCAGTGTTCTTTTTTACGTCAATTGCTCTTTTTCACTTTAATTATTATTCTTGTTATTTTTGTGCGTGTGCTAATGAAGGTGTCAGGGATTGATTTAGGTGATGAATGTACAACTATGTAATGGTACTGTGAACAATCGAATGTACGATTTGTTTTGTATGACTGCGTGGTATGTGAATATATCTCAATAAAATGAAGATTAAAAAAGAAACTTTATATAATTATATTTATTTTTTTGGATGCTGGGGTGTTGGAATGGCTGGAAGGAGGTAAATGACATAGTAGAAATGTAGCCTATAGCAAGCATCCTTTGGGATTTGCTCTATAGCTGCTCACTGAATTGTGCCTTGAAGGTCTTCACCTTTCTGTATATACCTTGTATTGCACAAGGAAAGAACTGAAACTGTGGAAACTGTAGCCCATAACAATTTTTGAAATTACCTGTATGGCTGCTTGTTGAACTACACATCGAGAGATGACACCTTTCTGTATGTATACTGTATTTTACAATAATGGAAATGGTTGAAGTTGTGGAACTGTGACCCATGACATTCTTTGAGATTTGCTCTCTAACTGCTTGTGAAATCATATCTTGCAAGTTGCACTGTTGTGTATATATGTTAACATCCACAATAAAAATAAATAAAATTAAAAAAAAAAAACCTGCAATAACAGCGTGAGTGCCAAATCAAGCAAAAGGACAAAAAGTGGTAAGATCTCATGGCACCTTGGCTGACCCCTCAGGAATCTGCTCTCCCAGGGAAGATTCCTGGTCCCAGTTCCAGAGGGAACAGAATAACCCTTATGCACATACTAGAAGCATGTATGTCTGGCCCAATCTGTCTGGTGGTGGCCTGAAGGACTCGCTGTCCTAGAACTTGCCCTGCATATAAAAGGCAGCTCAGTGAGATCTCCTACAATATTCTGTGGGAAAGCAGTCAAGTTGTGTTGCCTGGGGCAAGGGATTATTAACTGCAGGGACATACAATGCAGTGCCCAGGACCATGATGAAACTGTGTCTTAGGGAAGACAGGACCTCTCTATCCATGTGAACCAGAGAATTCCCAGGGCCACATGCACATGCCCAAGACAAGACACATGTGCAGAAAAGACCAAGGAGAATCCTATGCTTTGGCCTGGAACTATTCTCTAAATTCTCTGTACGGATAAGAAGGAGAGCACTCACACAGAAAAATCTGCCAAGAATGGGAAAGGTGTTTTCTTTTTTCCTTCCTCCGCCCACCTCCCACCTTTTTTTAAGCTCCTGGCATTCAAGGAAAGCTCTGTCATAACACTAGCTGGATATAAGCTAAAGAACAGATGCCTCTAAATTCCAGAATCTAAATGCCAGAAATAACACATTAAAATATCAAAATGTCCAGGTTTCAACAAAAGATTACAAACATACAAAGAAACAAGAAGTGACGGCCCAGGCAAAGGAGAAGATTAAAGCACTAGAAACCATCAATGAGGAGCATCAGACCTTGGACATTGCAGACAAAGACTTTTAAAATATTGTCCCAAATATGCTCAAAGAATTAAAGGAAACATGGACAGAGAACTAAAGGAAATCATAAAAATGACAGATGAACACAAAGAGTATCAATAGAGAGACAGAAATTATGAAAAGGAACCAAATAAAGCTGAAGACCACAGAAATAGAAGTTCAGAATTCCTTTGAGGAGTTCAACAGCATATTGGAGCTGGCAGAAGAAAGCATTAATGAACTTGAAGATAAGGCAACTGAAATCATCCAGTCTGAAAAGCAGAAAGAAGAAAGAATGAAGAAAAGTGAACAGAGCCTGAGTGGTCTGTTGGACACCATCAAGAGTACCAATATATGCACTGTGGGAGTCCCAGAAGGAGAAGAAGAGAGAAAAGAGTAGAGAGAACATTCTAAGAAATAATGTCTGAAAGAAAACTTCCCAAATTTAATGACAGGCATGAATATAAACATCCAAGACACTCACCAAACACCAAACAGGATAAATCCAAGTAGAATCACACAGTGGCATATTATAAGCAAACTATCAATGCCAAAGATAAAGAGAGAATTCTGAAAGCCGCAGGAGAGAAGCAATGTGTCACATACAAGGGAGCCTCAATACGATTGCTGAGTTCTCATCAGAAACCATGGAGGCAAGAAGGCCGTGGGAAGACATATTTAAAGGGCTGAAAGGAAAAAAAAAAATTGTCAGCTAAGAATTCTCTATCCAGCAAAACTTGCTTTCAAAAATGAAGGTGGGGGAGGGGGAGGAAGAGGAGAAAGGCGAAGGGGTGGGAGCTGTTGCCGAAGCTGCCACTGCAAAAGTTCTCCCCTCTCTCCCCTTCCCCTCCTTTCAAGGCCCCTAGAAAGGTCTGACCTGCTGCCACCTGCAGTCGGTGACCTCGCGATTCAGGCGCCCGCCCGTGGACAGAGGGAGGAAACAAGAGCCTGGAAATTCAACTAAGTGATCTGACAGGATGGGCATTTTCCTGACATACTTTATAAAGGAATTTGATGGCATAAATGATTGAGGTGATATTCTGGGGTTTTGGAGCCTATGAAAGGTGGCAACTCAATCATGATTTCTTTTTCAATTCTACAGCATTTCCTTCTTTAAGTCTTCATTTTTACCTTAGTCTCAGATAAGTGTAAAGCAGGAAATTACTTTTACTGATGTATGTGAGCAACTGATGAGAGACAAAAAGCAAATCAGAGAGCCGGTAGACTTACAGAAAAAGAAGCAGAAACAACGTTCTCCTGCAAAAATCCTTACAGTAAATGAGGATGGGTCACTTGGTTTGAAAATCCCTAAATCTCATGTTTGTGAGCACTGCAATGCTGCCTTTAGAACAAACTATCACTTACAGAGACATGTCTTTATTCACACAGGCGAAAAACCATTTCAGTGTAGTCAATGTGACATGCGTTTCATACAGAAGTACCTGCTACAGAGACATGAGAAGATTCATAATGGTGAAAAACCATTTTGCTGTGATAAATGTGGCATGCGATTTATTAAAAAATATCATATGGAAAGACATAAGAGAACTCACAGTGGAGAAAAACCTTACTAGTGTGAATACTGTTACAGTATTTTTCCAGAACAGATAGTGTATTGAAACATAAACATATGTGCCATGAAAATAATGGCAAGAAACTAAACAGATGTGCCATCAAAGGTGGCCTTCTGATCTGAGGAAGATTCTGGCTTTTCTACATCACCAAAAAATAACTCACTGCCAAAAAGAAAATAGAAAGCTGAGAAAAAATCAGCTGGGATGGACAAAGAGAGTGCTATGGACAAATCTGACCTGAAAAAAGACAAAAATGATTACTTGCTTCTTTATTCTTCAAGTACTAAAGTAAAAGATGAGTATATGGTAGCAGAATATGCTGTTGAAATGCCACATTTTCCGGTTGGGGGGTTGCATTTAGAAGATGCGTCAGGAGAAATATACCCACCTAAGTTGGTTCTCAAAAACTTAA
Organism: Choloepus didactylus; assembly: GCF_015220235.1. Classification (NCBI taxonomy): domain Eukaryota; kingdom Metazoa; phylum Chordata; class Mammalia; order Pilosa; family Megalonychidae; genus Choloepus; species Choloepus didactylus. The sequence goes on from NC_051312.1 coordinate 8,356,054, forward strand.
TAGTAAGAGAAGTCTGAAACAGCCACTGGAGCAAAATCAAACAATTTCACCTTTATCCACATATGAAGAGAGCAAAGTTTCAAAATATGCTTTTGAACTTGTGGATAAACAAGCTTTACTGGATCAGAAGGCAATGCTGACATGATCAGGTTGATAACTTGCAAGGGGCCCAGTAAACCTGTGCAGAGTGTACTAATTATGATGATGCCATGCAATTTTTGAAAAAGAAGCGTATCTTCAAGCAGCAAGTAACAACAGTAGGGTTGCGCTGAATGTGGGTACCATAGCTTCTCAGCCTTCTGTAACACCAGGCAGCTGTGGCTAGTGTCATTGATGAAAGTACCACAGCATCCATATTAGATTCACAGGCTCTGAATGTGGAGATTAAGAGTAATCATGACAAAAATGTTATTCCAGATGAAGTACTGTAGACTCTGTTGGATCATTATTCCCATAAAGCTAATGGACAGCATGAGCTATCATTCAGTGTTGCTGACACTGAGGTGACGTCTAGCATATCATTAAATTCTTCAGAAGTACCTGAGGTCACCAAGTCAGAGAATGTTGGATCAAGCTCCCAAGCATCCTCATCAGATAAAGCCAACATTGCAGGAATACTCAAAGTTTCTACAGCAGGCTTTGGACAGAACTAGCAAAAATGATGCCTATTTGAATAGCCCGAGCCTTAACTTTGTGACTGATAACCAGATCCTTCCAAATCAGCCAGCATTCTCTTCCATAGACAAGCACATCTATGCAGCCATGCCCATCAATAGCTTTCGATCAGGAATGAATTCTCCACTAAGAACAACTCCGATAAGTCCCACTTTGGACTACTAGTTGGTGATTCACAACACTCATTTCCCTTTTCAGGTGATGAGACAAACCACGCTTCTGCCACATCAACACAGGACTTTTTGGATCAAGTGACTTCTAAGAAGAAAGCTGAGGCTCAGCCTGTCCACCAAGTTACCAAATGAGCTCCTTTAACAGCCTTTCTGCTCCATATCATGGATCGAGAGCTGGAATAGCTACTCATTTAGCACTGCCAATGGACAGGTGAACCTTCGGGGACCAGGGACAAGTGCTGAATTTCCAGAATTTCCTTTGGTGAATGTAAATGATAATAGAGCTGGGATGAAAGCTTCACCTGATGCCACAACTGGCCAGACTTTTGGCTAAAAAATGTGTAAATAATACTGGCACTTTAGAACAGATTAATCAAGAGTGGGGTTACTCTGTGTAAGATGGAGTGCTGTACAGATTTAAGAGCAATGAGTTATAACAAGTTAAGCTGATGTGAATAGCAAGATAATCCAATTATTGCATTTTGTTTGGTTAGTCAGCATTCTTTGAACTGCCTTACATGTTGTCATCTTTATAGAGCAATGCATTATTTGTTTTAGATCAGAAACTTGCTATTCTACCTACACCAAGTTAAAAAGAAAAAAAAAACTTTTGCACAAAGTGATACCATCGTACATTCTTAGGAGATTAGTAATTGTGTGAAATTTACTCATACTGTTTCTAAGTTTTTCGCATAGTCATTGCACTTCAGCAGGGAATCTGAGTATATTTTACAGACAGAGTGAACTTAAAAGTTTAAAGTCAAGAGATTATGCTTAAATAAATTAGTGTATCCTATGGGGGAAAAAAATCAAGAAACCACCTTTTAAAAAGAATATATGCCATATACCCTTGATTTTCATTTTGCATTATATTGTTTTTTTTTTAAGGAAAAAAGTAATAAAAATCTGATAGTCTAAGACTCCACTATTAAAAGCCTAACTACTTTAAAAATATGCATACTTTCAAAACTTTTACCAAATTACACAACTGTTGAAACATTTACTTCTCTATGGAAGTATGCATATCAGAGTCAGTTTCTTTGTACAGTTGTATCTAGATATTTTTTATGAGTTTTCATGTGCAGGTATCAAGGTTTTGAAGTTTTAGTAAAAAAAATACTCTGTAGGTTACATTCCCAAGAATATAATGCTTACACAAAATGTATATACCACGTTTTAAAGCTTAATTGTATTTTACTTTACATATATATTTCATTTAACATAGAGCACTTAGAATCTATTTGGTATTTTTGATTTCTCAACGTAAAAAAAATTAGAATTTTAGGTTTGATATGGTTGTCTAATCATCTCATAATTGACAATTTTAATTTGGGCAATAAAAGGAAATGGGGTATCTTTGGAAGTATAAAACCTGGTTTAATCCTTCTCTTTCTAGAGTCTTGATAGATTGGGTAATTAAACAGTATCCAAAGAAACTAAAGAAATGGCATTTTAATTGCTTATTTTATCTTGAGTTACTTTCTAATGAACACTGCTCATTACAATTTACAAACGAAAAGTGTTTACTAATTCTAGTAACTACAAATTTTTTTTTTCAGCTAGATGAGTGATCGGAAACTTTTTGTTGCATTTCAAATCTTAAATAAACTACAGACTTTATCCTTAAAAAAAAAAATGAAGGAGGGATTAAGACATTCCCAGATAAACACTCAGATAAAATATTCCCAGATAACCACCACTTGACTAGCCCTATAAGCAATGCTAAAGTCAGTTCTGCAGGTTGAACAGCAAGGACACTACACAATTGACTGACTGAAGTCACATGAAGAAATAAAATCTTATGCTAAAGATAATGACATGGATAAATATAAATACCAGTACTATTATATCTTTGGTTTGTAACTCTACTTTTTATTTCCTAAGGATTTAAAAAGCAAATGAACAAAATGTAATGATAAATCAGTGGTTTTGGATTTACAATGTATAAATATGTAATTTGTCATTTGTAAGCTCTATATCAATGTTAAATTTCTTGAACTTGATAACTGCACTTCAGGTGATTAATTAAGTGAATATCCTTGTTCATAGGAAACATACAATGGAAGTATTATGTGTTCAAGGAGTTTGATGTGTGCAACATGCTCTCAAATGATCACAAGGGTGTGTGGGGGGGAGAGTGAGAGAGAGAGGGAGAGAGGGAGAGAGGGAGAGAGAAAGAGAGAGAGAGAGGAGAAAGAGAGAAATCTGGGGCGTAGTATGCTGCAGTTCACTGTATGTGATTTGTATTATTTTTGCAACTGTCCTCTAAGTTTGAAACTATTTCAAATTCAAAGTTAAAAACTTCTTTGCACGTACTATCTTAACATTTAGACTTCACAACTCTATGTGGTAGGACCTATCCCCATGCCCATTTTACAGGTAAGGAAGAGGCACAGAGAGGTTAAGTACCTTGTCCAATATGAGAGAGTACGTGGTGGAACTTAGTTTCAGTCCTAGGTAGTCTCCAAAATCTGTGCTTTCGAACATGATACTAAACAATATTTGAATTCCCAAGTAATCCAATGCTCTGAGTAACTTTCTAGCACATATATCTTTAGAATCCAATCAGGACAGTCCTAAGTTTCAGATCCACATAGCAAAGTACCTCCAAGTAGATCCTGGTTCTATTCTTTAGAGTAATGAGGGAGGGAGAGGAGGGGACATTTTCTACATGATTGATTTTCAAAGTTAACTGAGCAAGTTTAGGAATAACAAATCATCAAAAAATAAAGGAAAACAACAAAAACCAAAAATATAGATGAAAAAGAGATATGGAAATTCCTAGAGATTTGCCTAGGTCACCCCTCTATTACAAAATCCTGATGGCGTACACCCCCCCTTTCCTCACAAAACCATTTGCCTTCAGAGACCTTGTCCAAGGATCCCTTCTCTCATACCCACCCTCTGAAATAATAACTACCTACACAAGAGAAAAGAGCTTCGCCTTGAGGATTACTTCCTAGACAAAGATTCTACCAAAGTGATCCTGCCCTTTCCCAGGAGGCGTCAATCTTTTCATACCAGTCACAACCCTAGAATTCCTCTTCCTTGTTAGTCACCTTCCGCAGGATTAAAACAACCAGATTATCTACTAAATTTCAATGGATTCTGGCTAACAACAGTTAATGCTTAAAAGTATAAACCTTCTAGACATTGGTTCCTGGTTGCACATTCCTATTTCCTAGTTTTATTTGACAGTCCAATTATTAACCACCCAACTTTAAGCACGATTCACCCAGAGCTAATGTGGTTAGGCCTTACATGAATATTACAGGAGCTTCCTAGGTTTATTATTATTATGGCTAATAACCCTGTCTTATATTTATGTAGTGTTTTAATGTTTTAAATTTAATTTGGAATAACTCATTTCATTAGGAAACATGATGTCATTTATCTTCCACAATAATTCAAACGCATCATAACTCCCTTACTTACCTTTCTAAAACTCCCAAGTTGAGAGATTAAGGTAAAATGGAAACCTTCCAGACAAATTCCTGGAAGATGAAGGCCCACTGACTATTTCAAGAGGACCAGGAATATAGGAGGCGACAGTGGAAGTGAAAGGAGGACCTGCATCAACATATTAATGCCAAAACAGTCAGTCTGTGAATGGGGCCTTGACGCCTGATTGCTTCACTCCAAGTGGACCCTTAAACTTGGCCAAACTTCCCACTCCTCAATCTAGGCCATCAGGTCACTGGCTCCTGTTTTTATATACATTTGCTATTCTTATTTCCTCCCATTTCTCTGTCATTCCCCAAGTTTCCTCATTTCTGTGCAGAGAGTGAGATATACCTTTATCCAAATTGAGATCCATATTAGGCACCACATGTAAGTTGTGTTTTCTCCAGTCAATGAAATAAGAAGTATCTTTGAAGACAGTAGCTGGCTGCTCCTGTCTTGGCAATATCAGAGGTAGACCTGAAGGTCCATATAGAAATATGTATAGTTGTTAAAGAAAACCATCAAATTTTAGTTCCTAATGACTATGTAATTCACTTATATAAAACAAACATAACACTGACCTGGTTCACACTCCTAGAAATAAACAAATGTGCTAGGCAATTACGTATTAAGCCTTTTTCACAGCAAAGCTAGGTGTGAGGCACTAAAGATGGATCCACTAGAATCCCCGGAAATGTATTCTGGGTTTAATGAGTGTGAGCTACAGGTAAAGCTTATTTATTCATTCTATTCATTTGATAATAGATTTAGGTGGTACCAAGGGCCAAACATTGTGCTAAGTTCTGGGGATATGAAGATTAATATCTAGATTTAATAATTTACCTTTAGGATTATCCTATTGATAGTATGGGAGACAGACACGGAAACCAGTAAACTAATATAACGTGATGCATGCTAGAATAGAAGTATACAAAGGAATATTTTCCAGAAGTATTTGAGTATATTCAGGTTGAGAAGGAAACTCCCCCTCATCTTCTCTAACCTATTCTCTAACCAAGACGAAGGAAGGCAGACCCTGAAATGGATTCCTTCTTTTGACTTTCCATTCCCACTCTCACCTCCCTTTCACCAGAGTTTCTCTATTTGGCCCTACTGACATCTGGGGCTGGAGGATTCTTTGTAATGGGGGCTGTCCTGTGCATTACAGGATGTTTAGCTACATCTGGGGTCTCTAACCACCAGATGCAAGTAACAACCCTGCCCCCAAGTCATGGTCACCAACATCTTTAGACATTGCCAAATATCCCCTGGGTCAAAACTGCCCCTGGTTGAGAACCACCGCCTGAACTTTTCTTCCCCTGAACCAAAACTAACGAAACAGACCAGAATATGTACGTTCCTTCATTTTTCTTTGTTTTCCTCCTCTTTCTTATAGGGGAAACTGTGAAGATTAAAATTCTTACCAAGTAGTCATCAAGTCATTATGGAAATGATGTATTAAAACAAAAGAAGGTAGTGCCCATAGATGAAGTCTCCATAAGAAATCTCAGAAAGGCATTAAGACATGAGCTAAGGTTGACAAGTTCACTGTTTAGGGCCAAGGAGTCTTTGAGTCATTTCAGTTTTAGAATAAGAATGGAATGTCTCTAAAATGTGTAGCTGTCTTTTATTTTATTTTTTTTTTGTATGGCTGTTTGTTTTTTTTTTAATTAAATAAATTCAGTTTTATTGAAATACATTCACACACCATACAATCATCCATGGTATACAATCCACTGTCCACAGTATGATAACATAATTATGCATTCATCACCACAATCTATCTCTGCACATTTTCCTTACATCAGAAAGAACCAGAACAAGAATAAAAAATAAAAGTGAAAAAAGAACACCCAAGTCATCCCCCCATCCCACCCCATCTGTCCTTTAGTTTTTATCCCCATTTTTCTACTCATCCATACACTAGGATAAAGGGGGTGTGATCCACAAGGTCTTCACAATCACACTGTCACCCCTTGTAATCTACATTATTATGTAATTGTCTTCAGGAGTCCAGACTGCTGGGTTGGAGTTTGGTAGTTTCGGGTATTTACTTCTAGCTATTCCAATACATTAAAACCTAAGAGGTGTTATCTATATAGTGCATAAGAATGTCCACCAGAGTGACCTCTCGACTCCATTTGAAATCTCTCAGCCACTGAAACTACTTTGTCTCATTCTGCATCCCCCTTTTGGTCAAGAAGATACTCTCAGTCCCACGATGCCGGGTCCACATTCATCCCCGGGAGTCATATTCTGCATTGCCAGGGAGATTTACACCCCTGGGAGTCGGGTCCCACGTAGTGGGGAGGGCAGCGAGTTCACCTGTCGAGATGGCTCAGTTAGAGAGAGAGAGAGGGCCACATCTGAGCAACAAAGAGGTACTCAGGGGGAGACTCTTAGGCACAATTACATGCAAGTTTAGACTCTCCTTTGCGGTAACAAGCTTCATGAGGGCAAGTCCCATGCTCGAGGGCTCAGCACATCAAACTGCCAGTCCCAATGTTTGTGACAACATCAACACCAGTCCAGGTGAGGATGTCCAACACATCTGCACCTTCCCCCATATCCTCGGGGCTGGGGAGGGGGAGGCTGCAATATAATTTTTATTATCTGCCCAAATTACTCTGTTACATGTCACTATTTCACTCCAGCCTATACTAACCTACCGTATCTCACTTCCTATTCAAAGTTCCATGCAGTTGTGGTGTTTGAACAAATCGACTGTAGAGTTGCACCGTTTAGAAAATTTAGATCCTGAACCAAATAGATATCTCTTCCCTTGGTCTCATATGGAAGTTGAAGTTTTAAAACACAGTCAGTTTCAACCTTTACCCTTTGGCCTGGCTTGCCCTGGTCTTAACCAGACATGCTTCATTCATATCACTAATTGAAGTCTGGGCTCTTTTTCAGTTTTGTTTTTTTTTTTTTTTTGACAGTGGCTGTATGCACTAATACTGACATTCGTATCTGCCGAGCTCTAGCTCTGAGTTTCAGGTGTCTCAGAGATATGCATTGTTCCAGAGACCAATCAGGTTATACGCTAGGGGATCAGCCTCTCAAAGTTTAGAGATAGGCATTACAATTCAGGGACAGAGTTAACTGCTGTAAGAGCTTACAATCTAGGGACTATTACAATTATTATGTCCACGTTAGGCTATGTTCTAAGATTCAATTCTGAGTTTAAACATTGTAGTTAGTCCATATTGGTGAGGCATCATCCCTCTCACCATGTTTTCTCCAACACTTTTACTCCTATATATATATTTTCCTACAATTTTATAGAGTTATATTCACATACCATACATTTATCCACAGTGTACAATCAGTTGTTCATGGTATCATCATAAAGTTGTACATTTATCACCACAATCAGCACTTGAACATATTGATTACTACAAGAAAAATTGTTTTTTTTTTTTTTAGCAATAAGAAAAAATGATAAAAAGAAAATAACATGTCATACAATACAATATACTAGTAAGGACCAGCAAATAACACCACTACCAAGAATCCCATATTCCTCCCTATATCCCCCTCTCATAAACATTTAGCATTGGCATATTGTGTATGGCTGTCTTTTAATTGGATTGTTTACACTATTTACATTTAATATGAGTTCTGCTATGGCTAGGTTTAAATCTACCATTTTGTTCATCTGCTTTCTATGTTTCCTCCTCTCTGTCTTATTTTGGATTAACTGAGTATTTTTATGGTTCCATTTTATGTCCATTTTTTGCTTATTAGTTAAAACTCCTTGTATTAATTTAAGGTTGTGTTAGGCTTTACAATATGTATCTTTAACTCATTACAGTCTACCTCCAAGTGATATTATACCACTCCACAGATAGTGTAAGAATCCTTCAAGAGTATGCTTCCATTTCTTCGCTCCTAGCCTTTGAGCTATTGGCACACATTTTACTTCTACAAGTTATAAACCCTATTCACTATGTGCTATTTTTTTTCCTTAAGTTGATTATCTTTTAAAGAGATATTTTTTTTTAAAGAAAAATTTAAAATATTTATCCACAGTTACCATTTCCAGTTCTTGTCTTTCCTTTGTGTAGATCCAAAATTCCATCTGCTACCATTTTCCTTCAGCCTGAAAGATTTCCTTTAACATTTTTTATAGTGCAGTTCTGCTGGTGATGAATATTTTCATCTTTTGTATGTCTGAAAAAATTTCCTTTTCACCTTCACTTCCGAATATTTTCACCGGCTATAGAAAGCAACGTACATGTCAACAATAAAGTTGACAGCTTTATTTTTTTTAATTAACTTTTTTTTTTAAATCAACTGTATAAAAAATAAAATTAAAAAAAAAACATACAATAAAAGAACATTTCAAACAGGCCATAACAAGGGAGTAAGAAAAAGACTACTAACCTAAGATAACTACTTTACTTCCAACATGTTCCTATTCTACCTGAAGAAAGTAACCTAATATAGCAACATATTTTTAAGTTTAGTACTTTAAAAAATGTTGCTCCACTTTCTTCCAGCTCTTACTGTTTCCAATGAAAAACTGGCTGTAATCCTCATCATTGTTTCTCTGTATGTAATATGTCTTTTTTTTTCCTGGCTGCTTTAAGATTTTTTTTTTCATTACTGGTTTTAAGCAATTTGATTATGATATGTTTTGGTCTATTTTTCTGTATGTTTCTTGTACTTAGGGTTCATTTATCTTCTTGGATCTGTGAGTTTATAGTTTTAATCAAACTTGGGCATTTTTTGCCATTATTTCTTCAAATATTTTATCTGCCTTCCCTCTTTTTAGGGATTCCAATTTCAGGTCCCTACATTTTGCTGCTTGAAGTTGTCCCAAATTTACTAATGTTCATTTTTATTAGTTTTTTTTTCCTCTGTGTTTCATTTTGGATAGTTTCTATTGCTATATCTTCAATATCACTAATCTTTTCTTCCACCATGTGTAATTTGCCATTAATCCTATCCAGTGTATTTTTCATCTTAAACATTATAATTTTTATGCCTAGAAGTTCAATTTGGGTTATTTTTATATATTCCATGTCTTTACCCAATATGCTCAATCTTCTCTCTTTCTTAAACACATACAATAGAGTTATATCTGTTCTAATGTCCTTGTTTACTAATTCTGTCATTTGTGTCATTTCTGGGTAGGTTTCCATTGATTGCCTTTCCCCCCGCACTATGAATCATACTTTTCTGCTTCTTTGCATGCCAAGTAATTTTTCTATTAGATGCTAAGCATTGTGAATTTTATCTTGTGTAAGGATATTTTTGGATTCCTATAAATATCCTTGGGCTTTGTTCTTGGACACTGTAAAATCACTTGGAAACAGCCTGGGCCTTTTGGATCTTGCTTTTAAGCTTTTTTTAGAAAGTAGCCTGTAATCCAGGACTAAATTTTCCTCACTAATCAGGCAAACCCCTTCTGAGGACTCTACCTTATGCCCCATGAAATATGAGGGTTTCCATGTTTCTTGCACTCCTCTCCTCTCCAGTACTCTTTTCTGAGAATTTTAGCTGACTTGACCCCCCCACACTCTGAACTGTAGTTCCCCAATTCAGAGAGACAGTCAGACTCCAGTTGCAAAACCCCTACCTGTTCTGCAGCTGGAAATTGTAAGAAGTAAGGTGGGGCAATCATAGGGCTGACCTCATCTGTTTCTCTTCTCTCTAGTACTATCCTGGACTACCTGTTATGCAATATATAAAGACTGTTTCATATAATTTGTCCATTTATTTTATTTGTTCAAGGTGGGCAGTTAAATCCAGTCCCTCTTACTCTAACGTGGCGAGTTCTTAAGTTCTTTAGACACAATCCCATTGGCTTTTAATAACCACTTTGCTTTCTGGCACAACAAGATGCTCAGGCTTATCTTACATATTTCTACTTTAGACTTGGGATCAGCCATTTCTTCTTTTTCACTCAGGAATAGAATTTAGAGAAGACATTCTGGGTACTAGGGGTGCTCATTGCTATGCAATTATCCTCACTTCTAGGCTTTATCAGCAGAGCTAAGAAATACATAATTTTAAAAGTCAGAAAAAATGTGGGTTCACACTGGTATTTTCAATTACAATGAAAGATTATCTCTAAAAAGTTATTTCCTTGATTCTATACTCACAAACCTTCTCTCTTCTACTAAAAATTTTGCTTTCTAACAATGTTAATTATTTGTTTTATCACAAGTATGCATATAATAGTTTCAATATAGCACTACCAATATCATTACTAATAAAAAGACCACTGAATGAAGTTTAAGAGTTTTTTGCATTTCATTTAATCTTTACAGCATATCCATCCAAGAATGTACAGTCAAAATATTACATACTAAATATAGATGGATTAATTCATTTTCCTGTATGGTTTATGACACTAATATGATATATAGGCAGGATAACTGCTGTGGTGGTGTGAAGTTGTTATGTACATCAGAAAAGGCTATGTTCTTTTAATCCATTTCTGTGGGTGCACATCCGTTATAGGTGGGACCTTTTGGTTAGGTTATTTCAATTGAGATGTGACCTCCCCCATTCAAGGTGGGTCTTAATCCTTTTACTAGAGTCCTTTAAGAGAGATAAAACCAAGAGAAGTTCATAGACAGAAGCCCCAGAGAAGCTGCAAGACAAGGATACACCCACGGAAGTGGAGAGAAGCAGCCACTGAAACCAGAACCTGAAAGCAAAGAAACTCAGGAGAGAAACCAGCAGACGCCAGCCATGTGCCTTCCCATGTGACAGAGGTATTCCAGGTGGTCTTTCTTCAGAAAAGGTATTGTCCCACTGATGCCTTAATTTGAACATTTTCAAGGCCTTAGAACTGTAACTTTGTAAGCTAATAAATCCCTATTGTAAAAGCCAACCCATTTCTGGTATACTGCATTTTGGCAGCTTTAGCAAACCAAAGCAATTACCTTTTATCTTAAGGGATATTTTTACTGGGTATGGAATTCTAGATTGATGGTGATTTTCTTTCATGATATGAAGGATGTTATTCTACCACCTTGTGTTGGTATGGGGAAGTCAGCTGTCTGTTTCTCTTTTGAAGATAATGTGTCTTCCTTGGATGATTTTAAGATTGTTCTCTTTGTCTTTGATTTTCTGAAGATGTGAATATGCTTTTATTTATCCTGCTTGATTGTTGAACTCTTAAAATCTGTTTAGGATATTTTAGTCATTATCTCTTCAAATATTGTTTCTGTACCATTTTCTTTCTCTTCTTCTTTTGGAATCTGAATTGTGTGCATTAGCCTATGTCACAATTTCCTCTCACTGTTAATCTCTCTTCTGTATTTTCCATCCCTTTGTCTCTCTTTGCTTTATTTTGGAACAGTATTTCTATCTTTAGCTTTTAGTTCACAATTTCACTCAGGCTTTGTCTAATCTACTGCTGATATTATCTACTGAATTTCAATATAGATTATTGTATTTTTGGTTCAGCATGTGCTGAATATTGTGTTTGAAAAATTATCTGTTAAATAATTTGAAGCACAGGAAGAGGTTATCTTCCTCCAGAAATAATTTTTGTTTGGTTCTACCAGGCACCTTGGAAAATTAGCTATGTATAATCATCTTAATGCAATTTCAAAGCACAAGATTTTATGGCTTGTCTGGATGACAAAAACATATACAGTCATTTGAAAGCAGATTTATTTCAGGTTCACTTTACTCTTTAAAGTGTAGCCTTTCCTTTATTCCTGCCCAAAGCAAGGGGTGTTTAACAGCACCCCCAAGCTCAGGAGGCCCTGAACTCTTTTTGTCCTTCTTATCTCACATTGATTCAGAAATGTATCTTACAATCTTAGCTGCTTGCTCTAATAGGCAAATGACCCCAGGGCAAAAGCTGGGCTCAGCTCTCTGTATTCCCATTCTCTCCTAAATCATGGCCCAGAATTTCCTCCATGTCTCACTAACTCTTTGTTACTTTTATGATGTTTTAATATTTTATCCAGCCTTTTTTGTTGTCTTCAAAAGGAGGGCTGGTCTAAATTGCCTCATTTACCGTTTTCAAAAACTGAAATCTCATTAGAATTTTCATAGCTAGCTCTCTATCTTCATTAAAACATCTCTTCAGAGTCTTTGTTGACCGTATTTAAAATAACACCTCCATCATTCTTTATTCTTTTACCTGCTTTATTTCTCTTCACCACACTAATCACTACCTGTTATGTATTTGTTAAGTTTTTTACTATTAAAATGTAAACTTGGAGAGGATAGAAAATATGTCTGTCTATTCCCTCCAGAAAGATTCTGGAGAGTGAGATGAGGAGAAGGAGGAAGAAACTTTTAGTTTTTGTTTTTGTTTTTTTTTTTTTTTACTTTACTCTTCTGTATTATCTAGATATTTAGAAAGAGCATGCTTTAAAATATAAAAGTCCATGATTTTATCAATACCCTGCTCTTTCCTCCTCCCCAAAATATATTCTTAGCTGACATCTATCAAACAATGACTTTAACCCTCTTCTGTTCTTATTCTTTATACTCTCCTATAATTTCATTTACTCCCACAGCATCAATAATATAATAATACCTAATATTCATTGAGCTCTTATGTGTCAGGCAGTATGCTAGAAGCATCACATGAATCATAGTTAATCCTAAAAATAAATAAAAAATAAAAACCTTTTAGGAGGGAAAATAAATATGTCTAGGAGGTAGGTATTATTATCCCTAATTTAAAGCTGAGGAAACAAAGGCTTAGGCTGGTTAAGTAAGCTGCCTACAGTCATTCAGCTAGTTATCTCTGTTAATCCAGCATTTAAATCTCAGTGCTGTGCTCTTAACCAAAGCACTATCCTATAATTATCTATGGAGAATACTTTGAGACTCTAAAATTATCTCTAAATCTGACCACTTCCAAGTACCACATCATAATTTCTGTATGGCTGCCTGCCATCTTGGATGGATGTCCTGTGAGCATCATAAACTCAGTATGTTTAAAACAAAACTTGCCTTCTTTACCCCTCACATCTGCTATTTATGTTTTGCATTTTGCTTTATAGCATCATTATTCTGTCAGCCACCAATGCTAGGAATCTGGACATCAACTTTAGCATTCCCTGTCCCTAATCTTTCCCTGCCCCAGCACTGAATTGGTTGCCTCATTATGTTGATTCCTTCCAATAATATGTCTCCCCTTTCCTTCCCACCATACTTTTAATTCAGATGCTCATTATCTCTTGCCCAGTTCACTTATTTATTTACTGACTGCTGGCTTCTCTTTCCCATCCATCTTCTATAATGCTGCTAGAGGCTCTTCCTAAAACATTCAGTGGGTGCCCACTATATTATATAGTTTACAGTCCTTAGTATGACACTTCAGACTCAACACATTCAATTCTAAACTACTTTTCCAGCTTTTTCTCTCCCTCTTACACCATTCATTCCACACTTCAGTCTTAGTTATTTATACAAACCATACCCACCTTTGCACGTCATTCCTTCTACCAGAAATGTCCTCCTCCTTCTTTCAAAATTCTATTTAAGTTGTGCCTGAGAATCTCCCCCTGAGTGCCTCTTTGTTGCCCTCTCTCTCTAGCTAAGCCAACTCAGCAGGTGAACTCACTGCTATCCCCGCTATGTGGGATCTGACTCCCAAGGGTGTAAATCTCCTGGCAACGCAGGATATGACTCCTGAGGATGAATCTGGACCCAGCATTGTGGGATTGAGAACATCTTTTTGTCCAAAAGGGGGATGCAAAATGAAATGAAATAAAGTTTCAGTGGCTGAGAGATTCTAAATAGAGTCGAGAAGTCACTCTGGTGGGCATTCTTACGCACTATACAGATAACCCTTTTTAGGTTTTAATGCATTGGAATAGCTAGAAGGAAATACCTGAAACTATCAAACTGCAACCCAGTAGCCTTGACTCTTGAAGACTATTGTAGGGCAATGTAGCTAACAAGGGGTGATAGTGCAATTGTGAAAGCCTTGTGGATCACATTCCCTTTAACCACCGTATGATGGATGAGTAGAAAAATGAAGACAAAACTGGGTGAAAAATAGGGTGGGAGAGGGGGATGATTTGGGTGTGCATTTTTACTTTTATTTTTTATTCTTATTTTTGCTTTTTCTGGTATAACGAAAATGTTCAAAAAATAGATTGGGGTGATGAATGCACAACTATATGGTGGTACTGTGAATAGTTGATTGTACACTATGGATGACTGTATGATATGTGAATATATCTCAATAAAACTGAATAAAGAATATTAAACCAGAAAAAAAATTCTATTTATTCTTCAAGACCCAATTCAAATTCTAACTCCATCATTTAACCATCCACGATGCAATCCTACTCACATTCTTTTGATTGTTACTCCCTTTTTTTTACAGTTCTTTTTACAGTTCTTTGAGTATATGTGTGTTTCTTCTATTAGTCTGTAAGTTTTTTACGACACAACTATGACTTAGCACTTAAGGCATTACACATACTAATTAGATAGAAATCTTGGTGGAACTGAAATTAAAACACACTTAAAGTGATATTTTAAATGATTTTATGTCAGAACCACAGAGTTTTCAGAGCTTAGAAGCTGAGGCCCAGTTAAGACCCAGAGAGATTAAGTAAAGTTTAAAGTGAAACAGTAAGCCTTCTGATTTCAAGTCCAATGCTTTCCATTACCTACAAGGTTAGATGCTTATTGATCTCACCCTGTTGAACTTTTAGCCCCTTATTAGAGCTAACATTCCTAGGTTTGTATGATCCATGAGATGAATCAAGAGTCTCTAGACAATAAGCCAATTAATCTTATGAAATCTATAATTTTAAGGAATTTTCCTACATTTTTAAAAGAACTAAGGCACTCATCAGTGCTACTGCTTTTAAAAAATTAGGTTTCATATACGTGACATCATTGAACAATGATGGTCAAGCAGAGGGTCACTGAACAGAAAATGGAAAATGTTACTCTATTTCCAGTTTTATCACTACTTTTTGTGTTTCACTTTCTCTGAATTTCATTTTACCTCACTGTAAACAAGAAGAAAAGTTTGTTTTCCAAAAAGTTATAAAATAAAGCATTTTTTTGTGTTTCCCTTTGTCATAAATATTAGAGAAGGACATATTATTTTCCCCATATTTAAAGAGAAATGGGTCGACAGAAGATAACTTGTCAGAATCTCAAGGCAAACCCTTGGTAAAATCCATGTGTTCCTTTGCTACATGCTTCTAGACACAGAGTTCATATGCTAAAGGATTTCTTAGGAAAGGCTATGAAAAACTATTTTTAGAAACAAGTGGATGTAAATCTCTAGTAAGAATTGACCATCCCTCACCCATGTGCCATGACACCCTGAATTCATGTCTAACATAGGTCCTGTTCCAGACTGCAAGCTCCTTAACAAGGACTGGATCTCATTCACCTTTTAATCTCCAGCCCCTAGCACACGCCTGGTACATAGCTTAAATTCAATGACTGTTTGTTAAATGAATTAAAAGGAGCCATTGTCCCTGTTGCTATGGACAACCTTTACACTTCCCAGAGTCTCTGTAGTGGAATGCCTTCTGTAATAGCACTGTAAGTCACATGTTCTATAAAATAAATACAAGGTCAGTAAAAAAACAAAACAAAACAAACAAACAAAAAAAAACAAGTGGATGGACTTTGTTATCAAAAGGATATGGAAACTGAAGAAATCCTGTTCTGCTGGATGGAAGAGACCTGGGGACAGGGGCACAGAGCAGCAACTGGAGTCATCATCAGCTCTCCCAACAATCCCATGCCAGCCACATCAGCAGGGATGAAAAGTGTTACTGGATGTCCTAGAACAGGGTGGATTCTGCTGCAGAGTAATTGAGTTGCACCAAATTTTGGCGTACTGTCAGAAAACAGGGAAGACAACTTTAAGTTTTTCCCTCTTAAGAAGTTACTTAATACAAATCATATACCTGATAAGAGTATGGTATCCAGAATATATAATGAACTCTTATAACTCAACAACAAAAAGACAAACAACCCAATTAAAAAATGAGCAAAGGACTTGAAAAGACATTTCCTCAAAGAAGATAAACTAATGGCCAATAAGCACATGAAAAGATGTGAAAAATCATTATTCATTAGGGAAATGCATTTCAAAACCACAATGAAATACCACTTCACACCCACCAGGATGGCTTTAATAAAAAAGCAAAAAATAACAAGTGGTGAGAATGTGGAGAAATGTGGACCCTGGTACATTGCTGATGGGAATGTAAAATGGTGTAGACATGTAGAAAATAGTTTAGCAGTTCCTTAAAAAATTAAACATAGAATTACCACATGATCCAGCACTTCCATTCCTAAGTATACACCCCAAAGGATGAAACAGGTATTCAAACAAATACTTGTACAGGATTTTCACATCAGCATTATTCACAATAGTCAAAAGGTGGAAACAACCAAATGTCCATCAATGGATGAATGGATAAAGTACTGTACATCCATACAATGGAATATTATTCAACCACAAAAAGGAACGAAGTAACGATACATGCTACAATTTGTATGCATCTCAAAAGCATTATGCTAAGTGCAAGAAGTCAGGCACAAAAAGTCACATATTGTATGATTCCACTTATATAAAATACCCAGAATAGGCAAATCCATTGAGACAGAAAGTAGGTAAGTGATTGCCAGAGGCTAGGGGACGGGGAGAATGGGGAGTGACTGCTTACTGGGTATGGGGTCTCCTCTGAGAGTGATGAAAGTGTTTTGTAACTAGATAGAGGTGATGGTTGCACAGCATTGTGAAGGTTCTAAGTGCCACTGAATTGTACACTTTAAAATGGTTAGTTTTATGTTACATGAATTTAATCTCAGTTAAAGAAAATAAATTCTTTAAAGGGGCCTTCAAAATTCCTTTTATAAACTCTAGTATATGCATAGCCATTTAAATTCCTGTATTAGTTTTGTTTGAATAAATTAACTTGTGCCACACTCAAGAATAGCAAAAATTGGCATTTCAGGAATGGTATCCCAACTCCTGCTTTCCTGCCACTAATTGCAGTTTCATATTCTCAAAAGTGTATTTCTTCTACAAAATCACCCTATGGTTCCAAGCAGAGACTGACCTGGAATGTTTCTAAGATCATTCAAAGATTGGCATGGGCACAGAAGTCCCTGACATACAAATGGCCTAAAACTGGCCTCAGGAGACTTGGACATTTGATCTCACAGCATGGTACATGATCCCTTGTACAAGAGTTCTGATGTTACTGTTCGATAGGAGCAATGAGAAAAAATTAGGCCATCTTTTTCTTATAGAAAAATCCTAGTGAAATTTAGTGTTTCCTTACTTTCCAAAAGCTCTTTTCCAAAAACAGTATTAAGACAAAATATTACTGAACCTTTTCGTTTCTCTAAATTAATAAATCAGTTCACCCAGGGAAATGTGTCCCACAAACATTGGCCCAGAAGCTCAAATTCTGTGTCACTAAATCTATGATAACAAGTTGCCTGTCTGTAAAGACTGTATAATACTAGAGGATTACTAAAGATAGGGTTTTATTATCTGTACATATTAAAGAATAAAAAATATTCTAATATGAGGTATAATTTTGGGCAAGAACACAAAAGCAGACTATCCTGGGAAATGTCTTCAAGCCTTAGGATCCTTTGACTACCAGTGTTGACACAGGGATATAAACAACCGAGGCAGAAACTACTGAATTAAGATTAAATTAGCTGGACTTAAGCATATTATGTCTTTTCTTACTATAATTCATGTTCATTTTTAATTTTGTGGTAGCTGGATGGTACAGGAGGGCAAGGCGGAAGGGTTCTATTACCACTTCCTCCATGGATTAACTTTTTTAGATTCTAAAGAAGGTGGAGGTGGGGTGAGGGGTGATTTCCAAACTTATACAAAACAATGATGCATAATAAATAATATACAGAGAATTCCTTTGAATTCATTGTATCTCTCTAGCCAAGAGTTCAAATATCTTTTAAATTCACAGTACTCTCTTCTTATGTCTAAGTGGGATAAAAATTGACAGGGTTAATTTTATTTCATTCACAGAGGAAAAGAAGCCATGGGGAGGAGAAGGAATATGTCCTTAGATCAATTAGAATATATTCAAGGAGCTAGGAATAATAACAGTTGTCAACACAAATAGCTTAGAAGTTTTACTTTCACTGTTCTTATGGAGAAGCTGACACCTGGAGCTAAGAATTGACAAGTAAGACCATTTCCAACATCTACTCAAATTCATATTCATTACTGGAGAGTAAAAAATGGAGAGGGATGACAATCCTTTTCCCTTTCACCTCATATAATGCTGATCGTTTACGACAAGAGGAATTCCATTCGGCAGGTTCAAGATGGGTTCATTCTTTACCCTGCAAAGCAAAGAAAAAGCTAAGCAAAATCTTAAAGAATCTAAAATCAACCTCTGTCTGATAAACATTTTGACCCATGACCCATTACTACCCCAGAAACTACTGGAATTCAGTAACCTATTCACCAAGGGGAAAATGGCAATTTTTAACTTCACCTACTCTAGTGAAAGGGAATGACGAAAGGTTTAGATTAACCTGCTTACTCATTAAAAGCTAATATAGAATAAGAAAGTGTGAAGTCTCAGAAAATTAGTTTCAAGTTGTCTTTGGGTCAAGAAATTAAACTGTATACCTACTGGAAATATGACAATAATCACTGAGAAAAACTGCAGAGCCATGGCATCATCTTGAGCCAGGACTTACCCACAGATCTCCATGGACAGGATTCCATTCACCTTTACGGAGAAATTAAAACTGATCTGCAAGACAATAAATGGGGTGTGAGATTTAACATAAGGCAAGATAGAGATTAAAAGTTTCCATACCCAATTCCTAAAGGAAAAGATACTCTTTATCACCTTCCTTATACCTACTTAACACTTGGTTTATATTCAAATTCTGAATCTTAAATATATTGATTCCTACACCACAACCCTAGGTGGTCACAAATTATCAGGAAATCCTGCCCCTTCGCCCTCTGCTGTTCTCCCAACCCATCCCTTCTCTTCCTCTTTTTCTCTCTTCTTTCCATTATTTCCATACATGGAAAGTTCCAAGATTTTTCCTTCACTTTTTCTTACCCTGATCCCATCTGGCTTTTACATCCTCTCTCTAATTTCCATCATTGTCCTACATTATTTTCCATCTTCAACCTACATTCTTCTTTCTGTATAATAAAATGGGTAATAATGGACTTTAGAGCCAGACCGCCTGATTTCAAATCCCGGCTGAGCCAGTTATTTACCTTTTTGCCACTGTTTTCCCAGCTGTAAAATGGGGAGAGGGAGGATACAATCTAATTATGAGGGGTGCTATGAGGGTTAAATGAATGAAAGGAGAAAGCTTAGAATAGTGACTGGCAAACAATAATCACTGAACCCTGATGAAGATAAAGAGGAAGTTACACAGCACGCTTAACTATTCTCATCTTTATAAGCATATCCGATTACAAAGAACAATAAAAATTTAGCTCTCCTCAGTTCTATTTTATAAAATTTCTCTTATTTTCCCTAACAGTCACTTCAGAAAAAAAGGAGGTAATCAGTAAGGTTTATCATACAGGTTTAAGAGAAAAAGTGAAGCACAGAGGAGGGAAAAGAAGTATCAAAGATAATACAATAATGCAGTCGGAGAGTGAAAGCAAGAACCCAAAAGAAAGTTTCTATATCCTGAGTCCTCTCAACCATGTCGCATCACCAACATTGAGAGTGCTTTAAGGACACAGAAACCAAATCAATTTTACTCATCATCACTAAAAGAGAATCTTCCATGTCCTACAGCAGAGAGATGTCTTGAAAACAAATGACGTAAACAAGAGAAGCATTACTGTATGGAAGAACAGCTCACCTTAGGGTGCACTATGATGATTTTGTGTAAAAAATTCTTTATATCCAGACAATCTGTCTTCAGATTTCTAGGCTTCTCGTCAACCTGTAACAAGATAACAAAAACACCCCACACACATCCACAAATCCAAGAGCACAAATGAATTCAAATTATGGTATTGCTTCCTAGAAAAGTAACTCAGTAATCTCAGAAAGCTTTTGGGCATCCAAGGATAAACATCTTTGAGTTTAAAAATTGGACACAAAAAAGAATCTAAATAGCCGTCACTTCTTGGGTTAGAGTACCTATTTCAGGGAGCTTCAGGAGACACTTGAACAAAGACAGAGTAAAATCAACAATCTCAAAACCATTTGTTGGAAAAGATTTAAAAGTAATTCAGAGGCGGGGCAAGATGGCAGACTGGTGAGCTGTAAGTTTTAGTTACTCCTCCAGGAAAGTAGGTAAAAAGCCAGGAACTGCGTGGACTGGACACCACAGAGCAATCTGTCTTTGGGCATACTTCATACAACACTCATGAAAACGTGGAACTGCTGAGATCAGCGAAATCTGTAAGTTTTTGCGGCCAGGGGACCCGCGCCCCTCCCTGCCAGGCTCAGTCCCGGGGAGGAGGGGCTGTCAGCTCCGGGAAGGAGAAGGGAGAACTGCAGTGGCTGCTCTTATCGGAAACTCATTCTACTGATTCAAACTCCAACCATAGATAGACTGAGACCAGACACCAGAGACTCTGAGAGCAGCCAGCCCAGCAGAGAGGAGACAGGCATAGAAAAAAAACAACACGAAAAACTCCAAAATAAAAGCAGAGGATTTTTGGAGTTCTGGTGAACACAGAAAGGGGAAGGGCGGAGCTCAGGCCTTGAGGCGCATATGCAAATCCCGAAGCAAGGCTGATCTCTCTGCCCTGTGGACCTTTCCTTAATGGCCCTGGTTGCTTTGTCTATTAGCATTTCAATAACCCATTAGATCTCTGAGGAGGGCCATTTTTTTTTTTTTTTTAAATCCTTTTTTCTTTTTCTAAAACAATTACTCTAAGAAGCCCAATACAGAAAGCTTCAAAGAATTGCAATTTGGGCACGTCAAGTCAAGAGCAGAACTAAGAGAGCTCTGAGACAAAAGGCAATAATCCAGTGGCTGAGAAAATTCACTAAACAACACAACTTCCCAAGAAAAGGGGGGTGTCCGCTCACAGCCACCATCCTGGTGGACAGGAAACACTCCTGCCCATCGCCAGCCCCATAGCCCAGAGCTGCCCCAGACAACCCAGTGTGACGGAAGTGCTTCAAATAACAGGCACACACCACAAAACTGGGCGTGGACATTAGCCTTCCCTGCAACCTCAGCTGAATGTCCCAGAGCTGGGAAGGTGGAGCAGTGTGAATTAACAAAGCCCCATTCAGCCATCATTTGAGTAGACTGGGAGCCTCCCTACACAGCCCAGCAGCCCAGAACTGCCCTGGGGGGACGGCACTCACCTGTGACATAGCACAGTCATCCCTCAACAGAGGACCCGGGGTGCACAGCCTGGAAGAGGGGCCCACTTGCAAGTCTCAGGAGCCATACGCCAATACCAAAGACTTGTGGGTCAGTGGCAGAGGCAAACTGTGGCAGGACTGAAATGAAGGATTAGACTATTGCAGCAGCTTTAAAACTCTAGGATCATCAGGGAGATTTGATTGTTAGGGCCAACCCCCCTCCCCGACTGCCCAGAAACACGCCCCACATACAGGGCAGGCAACACCAACTACACACGCAAGCTTGGTACACCAATTGGGCCCCACAAGACTCACTCCCCCACTCACAAAAAAGGCTAAGCAGGGGAGAACTGGCTTGTGGAGAACAGGTGGCTCGTGGACGCCACCTGCTGGTTAGTTAGAGAAAGTGTACTCCACGAAGCTGTAGATCTGATAAATTAGAGATAAGGACTTCAATAGGTCTACAAACCCTAAAAGAACCCTATCAAGTTCAGCAAATGCCACGCGGCCAAAAACGACAGAAAATTATAAAGCATATGAAAAAACCAGACGATATGGATAACCCAAGCCCAAGCACCCAAATCAAAATACCAGAAGAGACACAGCACCTAGAGCAGCTACTCAAAGAACTAAAGATGAACAATGAGACCATAGTACGGGATATAAAGGAAATCAAGAAGACCCTAGAAGAGCATAAAGAAGACATTGCAAGACTAAATAAAAAAATGGATGATCTTATGGAAATTAAAGAAACTGTTGACCAAATTAAAAAGATTCTGGACACTCATAGTACAAGACTAGAGGAAGTTGAACAACGAATCAGTGACCTGGAAGATGACAGAATGGAAAATGAAAGCATAAAAGAAAGAATGGGGAAAAAAATTGAAAAACTCGAAATGGACCTCAGGGATATGATAGATAATATGAAACGTCCGAATATAAGACTCATTGGTGTCCCAAAAGGGGAAGAAAAGGGTAAAGGTCTAGGAAGAGTATTCAAAGAAATTGTTAGGGAAAACTTCCCAAATCTTCTAAACAACATAAATACACAAATCATAAATGCTCAGCGAACTCCAAATAGAATAAATCCAAAAAAACCCACTCCGAGACATATACTGATCACACTGTCAAACATAGAAGAGAAGGAGCAAGTTCTGAAAGCAGCAAGAGAAAAGCAATTCACCACATACAAAGGAAACAGCATAAGACTAAGTAGTGACTACTCAGCAGCCACCATGGAGGCAAGAAGACAGTGGCATGATATATTTAAAATTCTGAGTGAGAGGAATTTCCAGCCAAGAATACTTTATCCAGCAAAGCTCTCCTTCAAATTTGAGGGAGAGCTTAAATTTTTCACAGACAAAGAAATGCTGAGAGAATTTGCTAACAGGAGACCTGCCCTACTGGAGATACTAAAGGGAGCCCTACAGACAGAGAAACAAAGACAGGACAGAGAGACTTGGAGAAAGGTTCAGTACTAAAGAGATTCGGTATGGGTACAATAAAGGATATTAATAGAGAGAGGGAAAAATATGGCAAACATAAACCAAAGGATAAGATGGCCGATTCAAGAAATGCCTTCACGGTTTTAACGTTGAATGTAAATGGATTAAACTCCCCAATTAAAAGATATAGATTCGCAGAATGGATCAAAAAAAATGAACCATCAATATGTTGCATACAAGAGACTCATCTTAGACACAGGGACACAAAGAAACTGAAAGTGAAAGGATGGAAAAAAATATTTCATGCAAGCTACAGCCAAAAGAAAGCAGGTGTAGCAATATTAATCTCAGATAAAATAGACTTCAAATGCAGGGATGTTTTGAGAGACAAAGAAGGCCACTACATACTAATAAAAGGGGCAATTCAGCAAGAAGAAATAACAATCGTAAATGTCTATGCACCCAATCAAGGTGCCACAAAATACATGAGAGAAACACTGGCAAAACTAAAGGAAGCAATTGATGTTTCCACAATAATTGTGGGAGACTTCAACACATCACTCTCTCCTATAGACAGATCAACCAGACAGAAGACCAATAAGGAAATTGAAAACCTAAACAATCTGATAAATGAATTAGATTTAACAGACATCTACAGGACATTACATCCCAAATCACCAGGATACACATACTTTTCTAGTGCTCACGGAACTTTCTCCAGAATAGATCATATGCTGGGACATAAAACAAGCCTCAATAAATTTAAAAAGATTGAAATTATTCAAAGCACATTCTCTGACCACAATGGAATACAATTAGAAGTCAATAACCATCAGAGACTTAGAAAATTCACAAATACCTGGAGGTTAAACAACACACTCCTAAACAATCAGTGGGTTAAAGAAGAGATAGCAAGAGAAATTGCTAAATATATAGAGACGAATGAAAATGAGAACACAACATACCAAAACCTATGGGATGCAGCAAAAGCAGTGCTAAGGGGGAAATTTATAGCACTAAACGCATATATTAAAAAGGAAGAAAGAGCCAAAATCAAAGAACTAATGGATCAACTGAAGAAGCTAGAAAATGAACAGCAAACCAATCCTAAACCAAGTACAAGAAAAGAAATAACAAGGATTAAAGCAGAAATAAATGACATAGAGAACAAAAAAACAATAGAGAGGATAAATATCACCAAAAGTTGGTTCTTTGAGAAGATCAACAAGATTGACAAGCCCCTAGCTAGACTGAAAAAATCAAAAAGAGAGAAGACCCATATAAACAAAATAATGAATGAAAAAGGTGACATAACTGCAGATCCTGAAGAAATTAAAAAAATTATAAGAGGATATTATGAACAACTGTGTGGCAACAAACTGGATAATGTAGAAGAAATGGACAATTTCCTGGAAACATATGAACAACCTAGACTGACCAGAGAAGAAATAGAAGACCTCAACCAACCCATCACAAGCAAAGAGATCCAATCAGTCATCAAAAATCTTCCCACAAATAAATGCCCAGGGCCAGATGGCTTCACAGGGGAATTCTACCAAACTTTCCAGAAAGAACTGACACCAATCTTACTCAAACTCTTTCAAAACATTGAAAAAAATGGAACACTACCTAACTCATTTTATGAAGCTAACATCAATCTAATACCAAAACCAGGCAAAGATGCTACAAAAAAGGAAAACTACCGGCCAATCTCCCTAATGAATATAGATGCAAAAATCCTCAACAAAATACTTGCAAATCGAATCCAAAGACATATTAAAAAAATCATACACCATGACCAAGTGGGGTTCATTCCAGGCATGCAAGGATGGTTCAACATAAGAAAAACAATCAATGTATTACAACACATTAACAAGTCAAAAGGGAAAAATCAATTGATCATCTCAATAGATGCTGAAAAAGCATTTGACAAAATCCAACATCCCTTTTTGATAAAAACACTTCAAAAGGTAGGAATTGAAGGAAACTTCCTCAACATGATAAAGAGCATATATGAAAAACCCACAGCCAGCATAGTACTCAATGGTGAGAGACTGAAAGCCTTCCCTCTAAGATCAGGAACAAGACAAGGATGCCCGCTGTCACCACTGTTATTCAACATTGTGCTGGAAGTGCTAGCCAGGGCAATCCGGCAAGACAAAGAAATAAAAGGCATCCAAATTGGAAAAGAAGAAGTAAAACTGTCATTGTTTGCAGATGATATGATCTTATATCTAGAAAACCCTGAGAAATCAACGATACACCTACTAGAGCTAATAAACAAATTTAGCAAAGTAGCGGGACACAAGATTAATGCACATAAGTCAGTAATGTTTCTATATGCTAGAAATGAAGAAACTGAAGAGACACTCAAGAAAAAGATACCATTTTCAATAGCAACTAAAAAAATCAAGTACCTAGGAATAAACTTAACCAAAGATGTAAAAGACCTATACAAAGAAAACTACATAACTCTACTAAAAGAAATAGAAGGGGACCTTAAAAGATGGAAAAATATTCCATGTTCAT
This sequence comes from Choloepus didactylus, assembly GCF_015220235.1. Classification (NCBI taxonomy): domain Eukaryota; kingdom Metazoa; phylum Chordata; class Mammalia; order Pilosa; family Megalonychidae; genus Choloepus; species Choloepus didactylus. Next base: position 8,381,602 of record NC_051312.1, read on the forward strand.
GGATAGGAAGGCTAAATGTCATTAAGATGTCAATTCTACCCAAACTCATCTACAGATTCAATGCAATCCCAATCAAAATTCCAACAACCTACTTTGCAGACTTGGAAAAGCTAGTTATCAAATTTATTTGGAAAGGGAAGATGCCTCGAATTGCTAAAGACACTCTAAAAAAGAAAAACGAAGTGGGAGGACTTACACTCCCTGACTTTGAAGCTTATTATAAAGCCACAGTTGTCAAAACAGCATGGTACTGGCACAAAGATAGACATATAGATCAATGGAATCGAATTGAGAATTCAGAGATAGACCCTCAGATCTATGGCCGACTGATCTTTGATAAGGCCCCCAAAGTCACCGAACTGAGCCATAATGGTCTTTTCAACAAATGGGGCTGGGAGAGTTGGATATCCATATCCAAAAGAATGAAAGAGGACCCCTACCTCACCCCCTACACAAAAATTAACTCAAAATGGACCAAAGATCTCAATATAATAGAAAGTACCATAAAACTCCTAGAAGATAATGTAGGAAAACATCTTCAAGACCTTGTATTAGGAGGCCACTTCCTAGACTTTACACCCAAAGCACAAGCAACAAAAGAGAAAATAGATAAATGGGAACTCCTCAAGCTTAGAAGTTTCTGCACCTCAAAGGAATTTCTCAAAAAGGTAAAGAGGCAGCCAACTCAATGGGAAAAAATCTTTGGAAACCATGTATCTGACAAAAGACTGATATCTTGCATATACAAAGAAATCCTACAACTCAATGACAATAGTACAGACAGCCCAATTATAAAATGGGCAAAAGATATGAAAAGACAGTTCTCTGAAGAGGAAATACAAATGGCCAAGAAACACATGAAAAAATGTTCAGCTTCACTAGCTATTAGAGAGATGCAAATTAAGACCACAATGAGATACCATCTAACACCGGTTAGAATGGCTGCCATTAAACAAACAGGAAACTACAAATGCTGGAGGGGATGTGGAGAAATTGGAACTCTTATTCATTGTTGGTGGGACTGTATAATGGTTCAGCCACTCTGGAAGTCAGTCTGGCAGTTCCTTAAAAAACTAGATATAGAGCTACCATTCGATCCAGCGATTGCACTTCTCGGTATATACCCGGAAGATCGGAAAGCAGTGACACGAACAGATATCTGCACGCCAATGTTCATAGCAGCATTATTCACAATTCCCAAGAGATGGAAACAACCCAAATGTCCTTCAACAGATGAGTGGATAAATAAAATGTGGTATATACACACGATGGAATACTACGCGGCAGTAAGAAGGAACGATCTGGTGAAACATATGACAACATGGATGAACCTTGAAGACATAATGCTGAGCGAAATAAGCCAGGCACAAAAAGAGAAATATTATATGCTACCACTAATGTGAACTTTGAAAAATGTAAAACAAATGGTTTATAATGTAGAATGTAGGGGAACTAGCAGTAGAGAGCAATTAAGGAAGGGGGGAACAATAATCCAAGAAGAACAGATAAGCTATTTAACGTTCTGGGGATGCCCAGAAATGACTATGGTCTGTTAATTTCTGATGGATGTAGTAGGAACAAGTTCACTGAAATGTTGCTATATTATGTAACTTTCTTGGGGTAAAGTAGGAACATGTTGGAAGTTAAGCAGTTATCTTAGGTTAGTTGTCTTTTTCTTACTCCCTTGTTATGGTCTCTTTGAAATGTTCTTTTATTGTATGTTTGTTTTCTTTTTAACTTTTTTTTTCATACAGTTGATTTAAAAAAGAAGGGAAAGTTAAAAAAAAAAAAAAAAGGGATGTAGTGCCCCCTTGAGGAGCCTGTGGAGAATGCAGGGGTATTCGCCTACCCCACCTCCATGGTTGCTAACATGACCACAGACATAGGGGACTGGTGGTTTGATGGGTTGAGCCCTCTACCATAAGTTTTACCCTTGGGAAGACGGTTGCTGCAAAGGAGAGGCTAGGCCTCCCTATGGTTGTGCCTAAGAGCCTCCTCCCGAATGCCTCTTTGTTGCTCAGATGTGGCCCTCTCTCTCTGGCTAAGCCAACTTGAAAGGTGAAATCACTGCCCTCCCCCCTACGTGGGATCAGACACCCAGGGAAGTGAATCTCCCTGGCAACGTGGAATATGACTCCCGGGGAGGAATGTAGACCCTGCATCGTGGGATGGAGAACATCTTCTTGACCAAAAGGGGGATGTGAAAGGAAATGAAATAAGCTTCAGTGGCAGAGAGATTCCAAAACGAGCCGAGAGATCACTCTGGTGGGCACTCTTATGCACACTTTAGACAACCTTTTTTAGGTTCTAAAGAATTGGGGTAGCTGGTGGTGGATACCTGAAACTATTAAACTACAACCCAGAACCCATGAATCTCAAAGACAGTTGTATAAAAATGTAGCTTATGAGGGGTGACAGTGGGATTGGGAATGCCATAAGGACCAAACTCCACTTTGTCTAGTTTATGGATGGATGTGTAGAAAAGTAGGGGAAGGAAACAAACAGACAAAGGTACCCAGTGTTCTTTTTTACTTCAATTGCTCTTTTTCACTCTAATTATTATTCTTGTTATTTTTGTGTGTGTGCTATTGAAGGTGTCAGGGATTGATTTAGGTGATGAATGTACAACTATGTAATGGTACTGTAAACAATCGAAAGTACAATTTGTTTTGTATGACTGCGTGGTATGTGAATATATCTCAATAAAATGATGATTAAAAAAAAAAATAAAAAATAAATCTATTACTGCTCTAATAAAAAAAAAAAAAAAATAGATAAGTCACCACACACAAAAAAAAATCACATAACTCCTCTGGACCTAATTTCCTAATCTACAAAACAGGGATAAATCCTACCCTTTGTCCCTCACAGAATTGTTTAAGGTTCAAATAATGTGAAAATATATATTATACATGGTAACCTTACCACGTGACAAGCACTGTGCTGGTGCTATATACACATTACTTCACAACATCCATGGAAGGTAGATATTACTATCCCCTCCTTGTGCATAAACAAAAATGAGGCTTAGAAAAGTAAACTAACTTGTCTAAGGTCTCTCAGCTGTTCAGTGGTAGATCCATAATTTGACCCTAAGTCCATCTAATGCCAATTGTCCCTGCTGTTTCCAATATACCATTACACCTCCCTAAAAAATAAGATAATATTTACAATTTAATGAGGGTATAAGTCCCTAAAAACAAAGTTAGGAAGGGTTTCCTAGTAAAATGGAGATATCCCAGGATAGTGAGAAGAGAGAGGTTACTAAATGTAGCCAGAAATCAGTAAGTTTTTATTGGTGGCTGAGAGAATACAGAACCATGTACTGGGTGCATATTAAAGAAAATAAATGGTCCCAGGCCTCAAAAGCTCATAACACAATAAAGAAGAAACATGCAAATATCTAAAAAAGAATAATAAACTACTACAATACTTTTTTAAAGTATATTGAAGAGAAGTCAAGAACTGTGCAATGGGTAGCAATTATTGGAAAATTATTTGGAAAAAATTATTAGAAAATGGGTGAAGAGTAGGAGAAAATTACTAAAAGAAGTCTAGGATTATTCATGAATGCAGAGTGGTAATTAAATAGTAACTGCAGCATGCATATGATAGTCACATCGTTCTTTAAAAATTTTTTAGAATAAAACATTTAAATAGTAGAAAAGCAATGATGGTTTCTTAAAAGCATTTTCTATACTTAACACTTCCAAAACAACTTCTTGGAACAGTTTCAATTCTCCGTAACCTTGGTGATAATAGGGTTTATCATAGAAAGGGCTAATTACATCTAACAGTAAGGCAACCAAATGAGTGAAAATTCCTTGTGCAGCTACCAGAGAGGGCCTACAATTAATAATGATGATAGCTACCATTTACTGAACACCTGCTTCATGTTAAGCAGTTTAGATGCAAAAGTTTATGTAAAGCTCACACCAACCTTGCAAGGAGGAAACAGCCCCATTTTATAGATGGAGATAATGAGATTCAAATAAGCTAATAAAGTTGTCGAAGGTCACACACAGCTAGTTAAGTGGCAAAACTGGGATTCCAACCTAGATTTGTCTAACTCCAAAGCCCACATTCCACTATGCAATGCTGCTTTTCCAAGAATGTTCATTTTCTGTGCATACAGTTATCTGGATGGAGCAATATACAATCCAGGATTATTTTTATGGACCCTGACAGGAAACACTTATTGATGGCTACTAAATACACATACTTACTGACTCAAAAACACTTAATTTGGCTTATTATGTACCTAGGCCTATAGAGATAAAAAAGACAAACTCTGAATTTGAGGAGTTCAAAGTTCAGCAGAAGAGAAAGTCAAATAATTTATATGACAATGTGAAAAGTTTTCTGCTTTAGATATATGAGGTACTAAAGGAACACACAAGAAAGACTGGCACCTAACCCAGACTGAGAATAAAGTGACCCAATGTCAGGTCATACAAAGCAATTTGCTCCTTTCAAGGTCTACTCATAAGAATTATTTGAGGTGGGGGAGGGTTGTGGAGGGAGGGGGAGAGAACCTTTTCAAGTGTTATTATGCAAAACTAGATGCTGGTAGCAGAAATCACTATTAAATCATATGATTTCAGCCTTCACCTTGAACTACAAGTCTATTTGAGGTTTACAGGAAGTGTTTGTATTTACAAACATGAACCTATCAGCCTATGTCACGTTTCGACATACACAGACACAGACATACACATCTCCATACACATTATCATTTAGTGTTATTATAAAAATAAATATAAAACTGGATAAAAAATTTCAAGAAAATCTTATAAAATTTGATTGTTTGGGGAGGGACATGTTACCCAGCCTAATGAACCCCAAGATGCAGGACGCACTGTGAGCACAAACACAAAACCCAGCATCTCTCCTAAATGAGGCTCTCCTCAATCTTCCTTAGAATTAGCTCTCTTCACACACCCAAAGCAGTGGCTGATTTATTATAGCTTTTTCATAAATGTCTCCATTCACTCGCCTGTGCTCTAAATTTTCCACTCAATACTTCTCCCCAACTGAGGCATATATGATGAAAACTTTCACAGGCTCCCCTTTTTTTATTCTCATTCTCTTCATCCAAATATCTGTTATATAGCTGCACAGTATTAAAGACAATGAGATGTAATGGAACACTTTGAGGAAATTCTTGTTCCGTTGAGGCTCATTCTATCTGGCTATACTATTTTATGTCTCCTCATTGCCATTACCAACAAATCTTAGTCACTAAGCTCACAGTCTTCTGCAGCACTCTAAGTCCTGCCATCATTTTGGGTGACTTCTACATCCAAGGAAATGACCAGTCTGAGAAACAACTGTTTCACACTTCTCTTAGCTTCACAACTTAATTTCACACATTCAGTTCCAATGACCTTGACCTCCACTCCATTTTAGCCACCTATTTCCATGGCCATAACTTGTAATTGTTCCATTATAGAAATTTTAAAATGAAATGTCCCACTTTTATGTGAAAATATATACACCAAGTTGTTAATAATGGCTACCTTGATAGGTCATGCTCTAAATATTTACCTTGGTCATACTTTGATTTTTTTCTGAGGAAAAAAATAAGAGAAACTTTATCACTGATAACAACTTCCTTTGCTTTCAGGTCTCTGACTTCCTTATACCCAGTAAATCTGTTTTTGTCTCAAGACCTCTAGACCTTGACTCCTTGGTCCTTCCTCCATGTCACTTAGCACTCAATGTTTATCTCTACTGTATTGTAATTATTTGTTTTTCTGTCTTTCCCTTTAGATTCCAAGTTCCTTGGGATCAGGTATATGTCTTAGGGTTCTCTACCTCCAATACCTAGCATAGTGCTGACTTAAACACAGGTTTTTAAATGAATGGATGAATACTGAAAGGGCTCATGAGTCAGACTTTGGTCCAAGTACTAATTCTGTCACTTCCTTTCATATGACCTTGGGAAAGTCAGTCAAATTCTCTGCATCTTGGTTTCTCATCTGTAAAATGGGGTGATAATTCCTATCCTACATATTTCAAAGAGTTGTCAGGAGGCTTAAATAATATATATAAATGTTAGATACAAGAATTTTCATTACTTTTTTAGACTGTCTAAAACACATGATCTCATTTCCTAGAAATGCTTTCTTGGTTCACTGAAATCACCGTTTTATTGCTTACTGACATTAATAGTTTCAGAGTTGACTAACCATTAATTGCTCCAGACTGTTTACCCCTCATTCTCCTAAAGTAGATAAGGCACAGCCAAGAATATCTGTTGTCCTGATATTGTACCCATTCCTTTCAGAAGGAGCATATTTTTGTTCAAATGTGGAGAAAGTCCTCCCAAGTGCTCCTTAGGAGAGTGTTTTAAGTATTCTAATTCTGTATGTCTCCACCAACTCAAAGGAAGGAAAGATAGGGGATCAGAGAAGTTTTCAAAGGGAATGGAGAACTCAATTGTCACTCTCATAATTTTGGGCTACAAACAAATGAACAAAGAGATCTCTAAAGCAATTTATTGAAAATTTATCCAAATAAGATCTGCACTGGAATCAATTTTATTTTCTGTTTTAGGAGCTTATATTCAAATGAGGGCTTATTTCAGTAGTTCCCAAACTTAGCTGCACAGTAGGAATCATCTGGGAAGTTTAAAATTAAAAAATTCCAAAGCCCAGGCCACATACCAGACAAACTAATTCACAGTCTCTTGGAGTGGGACACAGACATCAATATTTTGGAAGCTCCCAGGTAATTTAATGTCTTTACAGGCAACTTTGGGAACCAATGACTTACTCCATTTCAACTTGTAATTATAAGCTTTTCTTTTCTGTTTTAGATTTGTAGGAAAATAATAATCATATCATCAGTAACTTATAGACGACAACAAAACCTGCCTCAAAAATCATCTGGAAGGGTGTTACCCCAGAAGTATCCTCAGAGCAGCTGGCTTCCTCTGAAGTCCAAGTCAGCTTTGCAGAGAACACCGGCAATATAAAATGTATTTCTGTGTGCGAAGAAATAGCAACAATGTAGAACAAGCAGTTTGGATAAGCACCAGAGTTTTGGAATTGTTTATTAAACTGATGAGCCAAGAAAGCTTTTCCCTGATGAAAAGATTATCTGCAAAATTTCAAATACCATTTGAAATGGTTATGCAACAGCATATTGCTTTAACATTCAAATTATTTTATGGGCTTAAGACATTTTATCTCATGTTTTCAATTTTCCACATTTACTAAATCAATTTGTATTTTCAGTTAATTTCTACAAGGTCATGTCCAATGCGAATAATCTTCAGAGCTGATAGCTCTAGCTGAAATTCTTGTAATTTTTAAAGTAAATCAATTCATTATTTAATTACCACAACTCCAGTAAGTGAGCTAATTCAGAGCTGAAAACAGAAAAATTTCAAGATGACCCTCTGGAGCATGTACCTAAAATAGTATGCTCTTTAATGAGGAGTCTTTAATAAAATAAAACAAACTCTTGCCAATTTAAGTTGTGAATTAATCACTTGGTGAATTGATATGTGTTGCCACAAAACTTTTTTCCACAAAGCATCAGTGAGTCTTGGATCATCACCTGCAAAGAGAACATCAAAGTATGCATCATCCTTCTTCCTCGCCATACTCTGGCACTCATATCAGAAAGGGGAAAGACAAATAGACCATTTTATATTTTCCCATTTTCTTATTTCCCCTCTACATTAATATAATACTGGAGAACTAAATATGAATACATATAAATATATAGAGATATCTCAGTCAATTTTACTTTGTAAATGAGGCCAACGATACTGATATTATACAAGAATTCAACTTTAAAAACCTAATAACAATAGAATATACCCTAAAATATAAGCATAACACTCTCCTAAGGTATTCCTACTACATATCTAATAATGCCTCAACCATTTCAAAAATGTATGTAAATTCCCAATATTAAGTTCTAGCTGTCAGTCTTCATGGCTAATAGTTTTCTTGCCATTAGTTTGCTTTCCAAATCTAGTTCAGTCACAAAGCCCCAGATAACTACAGTGAAGTTTGAAGTTTAATATGCTTGGCATTGAATGAGGATGCCCTCAGTTTTGTTACTGACTGATTTTCTGAACTAAAGCAACCCCTTTCTGTGAAATAAGAAAAAAAAAAGTCATTCCTGAATTCTATTTTTCTTTAAAGTATTAAGACAGTACAGAGATGGGGAAAAGCAGTGGATACATGAGAAAAAGGTTTTTAAGTAACTGAATTCTTCATAAATTTTACTAATAATTTTTAAATAAATTGTGTAATTATTTGGGAGAAAATCAATTTCAATGGTCTCCCTCTGTACACTACCAACAACAAAAATTCCAAATGGATTGGATAAAGTGTAAAATGTGAAACAACAGAACTATATAAAAGCCTTCTTTTTCTAGATAAACTGAATATATGCTGAATCTTATCTTCCCATTTAAACACATAAAATGATAAAAAATATTTTTAAATTCTAATAAATGCATAGTCATGTGAGAAAGAAAAGAGAAATGATAATAGACCAGAAATGAAAAAGTATTTTTCTCTTCCCACAGTAAAGGGAAAAAAAGGGAACCCAAAATAGTCAGCAAGGACTAAAGATGAACAACATTTTTAGTGGGACTGGGAAAAAACATGGGGCTAACAGTATAACACAGACAGGTTTAAGAGCAAGAACCATACAGGCTACACATAGGAGGTCTAAGCAAGAGACCAAAACATGAACAAAGGCCAAAGGTGGGCCACCTGCCCGCCTGAGAGTCATGTTAGAGACAAGTGATTCTGGTGGCAGCACCACTGATCCTGGAAAAGGGACTTAGAGCCATGTCACACAAGTGGGGATGGGACTCAGAACATACAATCTACTAAGATGAAGGAGCTACATGTCCTGCCACCCATGCAAAATCAAAGCCAGAGATACCCTGCAAGGCTAGGGTTCAGCAACCCAGAGAACCTCCTACGGGAAGACTGTCAATACAAGATGTGTTCAGGACAAACAGATCACGGATGATTAGCTCTTAACTAGAAATTACCATGAAATGAAAGATGAAAGATCAACACCATGAAAAATACAACATATCTCAACCAACAGAATTTATGCCTGAGGCAATACAGTTACTAGAACAATCTAAAATGGATTTAAGAATAAGTACTCTATATTTTATACCCTCAAAGAGTACAACAAGCCATGAAACAAGAAAACACCTTTATAAATTTATAAGAAAGTTATGGAAGGCGAGGAAGCCTGTTAGAAATCTTGGAAATTAAATAGCATCTGAAATTAACACTATGGATGGGTAGATTAGACACAAAGAGCAAATTTAAAAGAAAAGGTAGTACATGAATGTTCATAGCAGCATTTTTCAAAATAGCCAAAACACACACACACACACACACACACACACACACACACACACACACACACTAGAAACAACCCAAATTTCCAACAACTGATGAATGGGTAAACAAAATGTTGTATAGTCATACAATGGAATACTATTCAGCCATAAAAAGAAATGAAGTAATGCTATAACATGCATGAACTCTGAAAACATCACACTTAGTGAAAGAAGCCAGTTACAAAAATTCATATGTTGTAGGATTTCATTTATGTGAAATGTCTTGAATAAGCAAATCCATAGAGACAGAAAATAAGGGCTGAGGGGAGGGTAAAATGTAGAGTGATTGCTAATGGGTATGGGGTTTTTTTGGAGGGTGATAAAAATGTTCTAGAATTAGTAGCTATTGTTGCAGAATCCTGTGGTTGTGAATATACCAAAACCCACTGAACTGTATACTTTAAAATGGTGGTTTTTATGGTATGTGAATTATATCTCAATAAAAAAAGAAAAAGTATAAGATATTAAGAATAAATCCAGAAGAAATAACTGAGAATTTTTGCAAAACTCAGACAAACATAAGTATTGTTTGAACAATCCTACCAACTGCCACGCAGGATAAATTTCCAAAAACAAAAAAAGCAAAACAAAAAAACCCCACAGCTTAACACATCACAATGAAACTCAGTAACATGGATAAGGAGAAAACCCCAAATGCTACAAAAGAAAATTAAATTAGCCAAGAAACAAGAAGTAGATTTTTCATCAGCAATGCTGGATGATAGTAGATGATCGGGTACTATAGTCAAAGATCTGAAGAAAATCAACTTTGAACTGAGTCTTTTAAGAGCTCCAACCTACCATTAAAGAATGAGACACTTATTTACCATCACAAGCCCTTGATGAAAGAACTACTAAATAAACACCGTGATCATTTAAAAATGAGTTTACAATTGCATCTTTTTGCTGAGATAGTGTGGGGATAAAGGAAAAGAATGAGAGCTCATCATCAACATCAAACTACTCATCACATAGCTTTTCAGTTGTTAACGTAGATGGAAAATTTTCAATCACATGCTGTGCCCATTTGTATATATATTATGTTCCCCAGAAAAAGCCATATTCTTTGATGCAATGTTGTGTGTGGGGCAGATTGATTAATCTTTTTGATTAGGGTGTGGCCTCTTGATTGGAAACATCCATGGAGATGTGACACACCCAACTGTGTGTCCTTTGATTAGATTATTTCCATGGAGATATGGACCCTGCCCATTCAGGGTGGGTCTTCATTTAATCACTGGAATCCTATAAAAGAGCTCACAAACAAAAGGACCTCAGAACAGCTGAGAGTGACATTTTGGAGAGCAGCTGAGAGAGACATTTTGAAGATGGCCATTGAAGGCAGTCCTTTACTGACACTTTGGAAATGCTAACCCAGAGTTTCCTCCAGAGAAGCTAAGAGAGGACAAAATGCCCCAAGAGCAACATTTTGAAGAATGCACAGGAGCTGGAACACAACCTGGGATCAGCAGACACCAGCCATGTGCCTTCCAAGCTAACAGGTTTTCCGGACGCCACTGGCCTTCCTTCGGTGAAGGTATACTCCCGTTGATGCCTTAATTTGGATATTTTCATGGCCTTCAGGCTGTGAATCTGTAACCAAATAGACCCCTTTTATAAAAGCCAATCCATTTCTGTTATTTTGCATAACGGCAGCATTAGCAAACCAGAGCACATGGCAATATGAACACAAATCAAAATCACACACTGGACTACCTTCTTACAGCCATGATGGTCAACTGAGCTCTCCCACTAAAAATTACTCTAAATCAATTACATGAGGCAAATGTTTTCAGGCATTGGACAATAGATAACACAAGACTGACATCCTTGAGAGAAGCAAAACACATGAGGTGAGCCGAAGGATTGACCTGGTTGTCTACCTGGTGAAATTTCCTGTCCACTGAGCAGGGACCTCGAGCCCAAGCAGAGCACGGTGGTCTCACTGAGCTTAGAAGACAGAGAATAGAGTTCAGGGCTGGACTTTGGAATCTGCAGAGCAAGGCTCTGAAAAGGAGAGAGGTGTGTAAAAGGGAGCACCAGGAATCCTTGGCCAAGGGCTTGACTATGCATGCACGGGTTAAGACTATATAAGGTTTCCCAGAGAGTAGTTGCTAATGAGTCAAGAATGGAATAAAGATACTAGAGGTCAAATGGTACTGGGAAATATTGACATTAATCCCAGCCAGAATGGAGAGAACTTGTTAAAACTGCTGTTGTCCAACTGAGACACCAGAAACACACTTAGTAATAAGTAATGCACCCCAGATTAAGGTCTACTCTAAACTCACCCTAAAAAAACTAAAACCAAGCCACAACAAGATCCACAGGGGAAACAGAGTTTGTAGGATGAGTGGTATCAAGTTGGAATGGGTTGGAAAACACCCTGGATTCCCACACATCTGCACAAAAAAAAGTATAAAAAGAAGTCTGCCCAAGTTCAAAGTGATTAACCTGCTAGAACTGCCTGCTGGGATAAAAATCAATATCTGCAGAGATAGATGACAGAATATTAACAATGTCCTATATAAAACAAAAAATTCTAAACATGCAAAGAAACAGGAAATTGTAACTCAGAGTCAAGAAGAAAAGCAGTCAAGAGAAACAAACTCTGATATGGTATAGATGTTAGGTTTAGGAAAGATTTTAGAACATCTATTATTAATATATTTGAATATTTAAAAGAAAAGGTCAATTTAATGAGTGATCTAATAGAGAAGATCAGCAGAGACATTAACAGTATAAAAAACAACCAACAGAAATTCTATAATTAAAAAGTTTGATAACTGAAAAAAATAATACACTAGATAGGCTTAACAGCAGATTAGAGATGTCAAAAGAGTCAGTGAAATTACTAAAGACAAACACCAAAAATTATCCAATCTGAAGGACAGAGGGGGAAAAAAGGAATGAAGAAAAATGAAAAGAACCCTAGGTACCTATATGACAGCATCAACTAGTCTAAAATATGTATAATGGGAGTCTCAAAAGGAGAAGAAAGCAAGAATAGGGCAGAAAAAGATGAAGACATCATGGACAAAACTTCCCAAAATTTGATGAAAAATACAGAGATGTGAGAAGCTCAGTAAACCTCAAGAAGGATAAAATCACACCTATGCACATAATAGTCAAAATAACAAAAAACAAATATAAAGAGAAAATCGTGAAAGAAGCAGGAAAGAAAGCACACATTTCACACAAAAGAACTAAAATATGAATTACAGATCTTCACTACAAGGATGTTCTTCAGGCTTAGATTGAAACCCAGACAAAAAGAGAGAAATGAAGAACACCAGAAAAAGTAAATAAGTAGATAAATATAAAATACTTGTTTTCTTCTATTTTCTTAACAGACAACTACTGATTTAAAGTAAAAATAATAATACTGTAAGGCAGGTATTATAATGTCTAAAAATACTCAGAATTGAGCAAAAACTCAATAAATAAATAAATATGTTTAAATTATAAACCAAAGAATAAAATAAATATTCATGAGTACATCCTGAGATAAATAAATGACTAAATTAATAAATAAAAGGAAAAGAAGGAATAATCTTCCTTATAGAATAAATACATAGAAAAATCATGAGAATGGCATAGTAATAACTGCTGCAGGCAAGATCTACAACTGAATGCTAAAATTAGTGGGCAAAAAATTAAAGAAAAACAGGATATTTGCATAGTCTCAAATATCTCCCCCAAATATTTATAAATTACAAAGAGAAAAATAGTAATGATACAGTGGAGAAACCTGGCAGATACTACCTTAATTATGCCATCAAAGTTAACAGTACCAATATCAACATCATGCATCTCCCTGATTCGAAATACTAAGAAGCACACGTAACCTCTGTGGTATTATTCCCAAACAAGTTCAAATTGAAAGATATTCTACAAAATTCCTGACCGGTAATATTCAAAAATGTCAAGATCATAAAAGAAAATGAAGAAAAAGAAATTAAGTGAGGAATGGTCACAGATGAAAAGTGATAAAGAAGACACAACAATCAAATGCAAAGCGAGATCCTGGATTGGATCTAAGAACAAAAAAGGAACATTAAGCACTGCCTTGAGACAGGAAAGCCAAAGAACCCCAAAGATTGCCAGCCTGCCAGAAGATAGTGACCCACGAAGGGGGCAAGCCTTCTAGCCTATGAACCCATGCAGACAAGTTTGAGTGATTTACTGAAGGCCACCTGACTAATAAATAGTGGAGGCTAGAATGTGGACCTGTCGCTGGTGAAAAGTTTCAGTGGAGAAAACGGAGATAACAACAATGTGATAGTGGAGATAATCCTGGGCAAGAAAGATACCTACCTACCCTGGACCACCTATCTCCCACTCTGAATAAGTAAGAAATAAACTTTCATCTTACATGCTAAAAAGGGATCATTAGTGGAAAAACTGGTAGTTTAATCAATAGTATTTTACCAATGTTAATTTCTTAGTTTTGATCATTGTATTGTAGTTAATTAAAATATTAACTGTGGGGAAGTTGGGTAAAATATATACAGAAACTCTTTGTACTGTTTTTGAAACTTTTCTGTATGTCTAAAATTCTTTCAAAATAAAATTTTTAAATATTCAAAATTAAAATATTACCAAAACAACAAATTAAGAGAATAATTGCTTACTATGACACCGAAGTTTTCTCTACATACTATAAAGGGATAGTCCTCTGTATCAATTTTTTTCTAAATAGAAATAGAAACACACACACACACACACAAGAAGATAGTTCAGAAGGATATTGTGCCAGTTTGAATGTATTATGTCCCCCAGAAAAAACCATATTCTTTGATGCAATCTTGTGAGGCAGATGTTTGAGGTCCTTTGAGTGTTTCCATGGAGATGTGACTCACCCAACTGTAGGTGATAACTCTGATGAGATAATTTCCATGGAGGCGTGGCCCCACCCATTCAGGGTGGGTCTTGATTACTGGAGCAGTATATAAGCTCAGACAGAAGGAGCGAGCTTGACACAGCCAAGAGGGACACTTTGAAGAAAGCACAGAAGCTGAGAGAGGAGCTGCAGATGAGAGACAGTTTGAAGCCAGCCATTGAAAGCAGAACTCCAGAGCAGATGCCGGCCATGTGACTTCCCAGCTAACAGAGGTCTTCCAGAAGCCATTGGCCATCCTCCAGTGAAGGTACCCGATTGTTGATGCGTTACATTAGACATTTTATGGCCTTAAGACTGTAACTGTGTAACCAAATAAACCCCCTTTTGTAAAAGCCAATCCATTTCTGGTGTTTTACATTTCGACAGCATTAGCAAACTAGAACAGATATATGCCAAGGTATTCAAAGTAAGGTTGTCTCTGGGTGATCAGGATTGTAAATTTTCACTCTTAATTTTTTAAAACGTTTTTTAATTGGAGAAGTTGTAGCTTTACAGAAAAATCAGGCAAAAAAATACAGCATTCTGTATACCCCCCCCCATTATTGACACTTTGCATTATTGTGGTTCCTTTGTTATAACTGATGAAAGAATGTTTTAATTGTACTATTAACTATAGTCCTTAGTTTACATTAGGTGTAATTTTTTTCCAATATATCACCCTATTAACACCTTGTAGTAGAGTGATACATTTGTTATAATTCATGAGTGAACATTTTTATACCTGTACAATTAACTAGAGTCAATCATTTACAATAGGGTTCACTGTGTTATACAGCCCTTTTTTCATCTTTTAATTTTTATTCTAGTAACGTATATACAACTGAAACTTTCCTTTTTAACCACACTCACAAATATAATTCAGTACTGTTAATTACATTCACAATAAAGTGCTACCATCACCATCATCCATTTCCAAAACTTTACAATGACCCAAAATAGAAATTCTCTACATATTAAATATCAGTTCTCATTCTCTATTCCCAACCCAGCCCCTGGTAACCTATATTCTAGATTCTAACTCTATGAGTTTGTTTATTATGATTCGTTCATAGCAGTGAGATCATACGATATTTGATCTTTTGCGTCTGGCTTATCTCACTCCGCATAACATCTTCAGGGTTCACCCATGTTGTTGTATGCATCAGGATTGCATTCCTTTTTATAGCTTAATAATATTCCATCATGTGATTATACCACATTTTGTTTATCCATTCATTGGTTGATGGACACTTGAGTTGTTTCCATCTTTTGGCAACTGTGAATAGTGCTGCTTTGAAATGATGGTGTGAAAATATCCGTTCAAGTCCCTGCTTTCAATTCTTTGGGGTATATACCTAGTAGTGGGTTGCCTGGCCATATGGTAATTCTATATTTTGCTTTCTGAGGAACTGCCAAACTGTCTTCCAGAGCAGCTGCACCATTTTATATTCCCACCAGCAATGAATGAGGGCTCCTATTTCTCCATATCCTCTTCAACACTTGTAATTTTTGGTTTAGTTAACAGTAGCCATTCTAGTGGGTGTGAAATGATATCTCAATATGGTTTTGATTTGCACTTCTCTATTAGTTAGTGATGTTGAGTATCTTTCGTGTGCTTTTTGCCGTTTGTATATCGTCTTTGGAGAAATGTATATACACTAGTTTTTTGCCAATTTTTAAAATTGGGTTATTAGCCTTTTCATTGTTGAGTTGTAGGATTTCTTTATATATTCTGGATATGAAACCCTTATTGGATATATGGTTTCCAAATATTTTCTCCCATTGAGTAGGCTGTCTCTCCCTTTTCTGACAAAGTCCTTTGATGGAGAAAGTTTTTAATTTGGGGGAGGTCCCATTTACCTATTTCTTTCATTTCTTATGCTTTGCGTGTAAAGTCTAAGAAACCAATGCCTACCACAAGAAGATGCTTCCCTACCTTTTCTTCTAGAAGTTTCATAGTCCTGGTTCTTATATTGAGGTCTTTGATCCATTTAATCTTTGTATATTGTGTGAGATAGGGGTCCTCTTTCAATCTTTTGCCTATGGATATCCAGTTCTCCCAGCACCATTTGTTGAAGAGGCTATTCTTTCCCGATTGCATGGACTTGGCAGCCTTGTCAAAATCAATTGGCCAGTGACATTATTCACGATCCACAATGGATGAAAGTGGACTAAGGATACATCAACTGAGGAACAGAAGGATGAATCGTGGGGTATACATACAATGGAATATTGACCGGCAGCAAGAAGGAATGAAGTCGTGTGGCATGCAACTAGGTGAATGAACCTTGAGGACATTATGTCAAGTGAAATAAGCCAGAAACAAAAGGACAAATAATGTATGGTCTCACTAATATAAAATAACTATAATAAGCAAACTCAGAATTGAATTCGAGTGCACAGGTTATCAGAAGACAGAAAGAGGGCAGAGAATGGGCACATGATAATTCAGGAGTACAGAATGTTCAAATATGGCTCTTTGTAAAAGTCCCTAGATTGTAAGCTCTTACAGCAGTCATATCTATTCCTGAGTTTTAACTATTATTTTTAAATTCTGAGATGCTATGCTCTTTGTGTATAACCCAGTAGTTTCCTGGAACATTGAGTATCTGTGTGACACCTGAAACTCAGAGTTAGAATTCTGCAGCTCTTAAAGTCAGCATTACTCCATACAGCAACTGTTAAAGAAGCTGAATAAGAGATCAGACTCCAATTAAAGATATGAATGAAATGGAAATCATTAGAACTAAGGTATATCAGAAAACAGAGTGAAGGATGATATCATCTATATTTTAAAATTTCAACTTTTGTGTGAAAGCAAAGAAGCGACATTTATTTGGTCCAAAATTTAAATTTTCTGTAGCACACTATTTAATTTAACCTGTCTGGTCAGTTTATTTAAACAACTCAAATGCATGGAACCTAGAATAGGGAATGAGATCCTATTATTTTGTACAGGTTAATGTAATACCCAGATACATTCCAGAGTATTTTCAGCAGAAAAATAAAAAGGTATCTGCAGTCTACTTGAGGAACTGGGGAAAAAATGTGGAACTATTTAACTTCCCCACCTGGGGGAATTCCTGATATTCTCTCAGGCACTAGGGACTCACAATTGCTTAAGCTAAGCCCTCAATGTTGATGCTTGCCTTCATGAAACATATTTCTGCAATGGCAGAGCTAGGTCTGCACGTAATTATGCCTAAGAGTCAACCCTAGAGAGCCTCTTTTGTTGCTCAGATGTGACCTCTCTCTTTAAGCCAACTCTGCAGATAAACTCACTACACTCCCCCCTACATTTGACATGAACTCCTAGGGGTGTAAGTCTCCCTGGCAATGTGGAACATGACTCCCAGCGTAAGCCTGGCCCTGGCACTGTGGGACTGAAAATGCCTTCCGGACCAAAAGGGGGAAAGGAAATAGAACAAAATAAAGTTTCAGTGGCTAAGAGATTTCAAATAGAGTCAAGAGGTCATTCTGGAGGTTACTCTTATGCAAGCTTTAGCCAGATATTGCAAACTACCACAGTATGCCAACCCCAACCAACAATATTCCTGAAAACCCTAGGCAGTATCCTGGGCTCTAGCTAAGTCTCTATAAAAGTTGTTCTTAGTAAGTTTATTTTTTCAGAAACTTAAGGCCTCCAGATTGATCCTATGACAGATAAGCCCTGAAACCCAGAGCATCAACCAGTTTCATGCTGGCATTTTGATTGGGATTGCATTGCATCTGTAAACCAATTTGGGTAAACTGAACATCTTAATGATATTTAGTCTTCCAATGCATGAAAACATAATGTCTTTCCATTTATTATGTTCTTTGATTTCTCCTAACAATGTTTTGTAGTCTTCTGTGTACAAGGCCTTTAAATCCTTGGTTAAATTTATTCCTAGATTTTTTATGCAATTTTATTGAGATATATTCACATACCATAAAATCATCCAAAGTGTAAAATAAGTTGTTCACAGTATTGTCATATAGCTGTGCATTCATCACCACAATCAATTTTTTGAACATTTTCATTACTCTAAGAAATAAAAACAAGAATAAAAATAAAAGTAAAAAAGAACACCCCAAACATCTCATACTCCTTTACCCCCCCTTTTTTTCCTACTCATTTGTCCATACTCCAGATAAAGGGAGTGTGGGCCACAAGGTTTTCACAATCACAGTCATCCCGTTTAAGCTATATATTTATACAATAGTCTTCAAGAATCAAGGATACTGGATTGCATTTCAACAGTTTCAGGTATTTCCTTCTGGCTATGCCAATACACTAAAAACTAAAAAGGGATCTCTATATAACGCATAAGTATAACCTCCAGAACAACCTCTTTACTCCATTTGAAATCTCTCAGTCACTGAAATTTTATTTTGTTTCATTCCTCTTCCCCCTTTTGGTCAAGAAGGCTTTCTTAATCCGACGATGTCAGGTCCAGGCTCATCCCTGGAAGTCATGTCCCACATTGCATGGGAGATTTTCACCCCAGGGGAGTCAGGTCCCACATAGGGGGGAGGGCAGTGAGTTAACCTGCAGCGTTGGCTTAGAGAGAGGCCACATCTGAGCAACAAGAGGTTCTCAGGGGGTGACTCTTAGGCACAATTATAAGTAAGCTTATCCTCTCCTTTGCAGTAACAAGCTACTTAAGGGCAAGCCCCAAGATCATGATTTGTTTAAAGCCTCTCCGTCACTCAGTGACCCATTCTTCTTATAATTTTCAATTTTAGGACCCATCCTATCTTACAGCAGTTCAGTTTAAACCCACCCCCCTCCTTTTTTTCTCTGTCTTTCCTGCCCCTAGTTTCCTTCCCATTTGGGTATTCTGCCCCAGGGAGCCGATCCAGAAAGGGGGTCACTTGGGAAAAGTCCATTTTGCCTTTAGATGGTCCAACTGACTGAAATCGGATTGGTCACCACAGTTATCAAACTTTCTATGGCAGTATCCACCCCCATCCCCACTCAGAGCCCCTTTTGTATGCAGCACTCCTCAGTGGCTCATGTTCCACCCTGGGTCTCTGCAGACTTAGGTCCCTGGGCCTGTATGTTCTGGTTTTCTACAGCTGCTGTTATGCAAAATACCAGAAATGGATCAGCTTTTATAAAGGGGATTTATTAGGTTACAAATTTACAGTTCTAAGACCATAAAAGTGTCCAAACTAAGGCATCAACAAGGGGATACCATGACTGAAGAAAGGCCAGTGGAGTCCCGAACACCTCTGTCAGCTAGGAAAGCATGTGACTGGCATCATTTCTCCAAAATGTCTCTGGGCTTCTGTCTCTCTTAGTTTCTCTCTCTCTCAGCTCCTGTGTATCCTTGCTTGTTCTCCAAGGGCCTTTCTTTCTAAGCATCTAGGGGTCCTCTCTTAGCTTCTCCAGGGCAAACTCTGGGCTTCATCTCTTAGTTTAGCATCTCCAAACATCTTTCTGTCTGCATCTCCAAGCATCTGGGTCTGTGTTGGCCCCTGAGCTCTCTTAAAGACTCCAGTCAACTAATCAAGACCCATCTTGGATGGGCAGTGTCACGGCTCCATAGAAATAATCTAATCAGAAGGTCTCACCCACAAATGAGTGGGTCATATCTCCATGGAAACAACCTACTCAAAAGATCCTACCCACTACAGGTCTGCCCCCACAAGACTGAATTAAAGAACATGGCATTTTATGGGGTACTTAACAGGTTCAAACCAGCACACTGGATATGTGTAGAGTTCTGACACACTGCTGATTTGGACTACAAACTTTGTCCATGGTGAGAGGGACTTGGGGCAGTACTGCCTCTGTGTGGACCTCTGCAGGACCAAGTGAGGGGAAGTGAAAATGGGAACTGATTGATGGTCTGGGATGGACTTCTCTTCCCTCAGATTTTTCTGTTTCTTTGATTCGGAATTTCTGGAGTTGTTTTTCAGTCTCTACCATCCTCCAGAGTTCAAAACAAGTAGAATTTGTCCTCTTACTCACTGAATCTCTGGTGAGGCTTTTCAAAGGGATGTTTACATTGCCATATTGATGACATCACTCATTTACTTAATTTTTGTATATGGTGTCATATGACCACTTTTTAGAACATAAAGCCCACTCAGGAAAAAATACTCCCAATGTTCTCTCTTTCCACACTATCAAGAATCACCACCACAGGCAGATAACTTCATGAGTTCCCAGCTGAGGGGTTGAAAGGGATGTGGTAACTCAACAGGCCAGAGTTGAAGCAGTAAATGCTTGGCTAATTACTCAGTGAGAAATAACAACTAGTCAAGGATTTTAAGCCAAGGCAGGTATAAGCAGGCTAGATCTCATTGAGTGCCGAGTAAAGGCAGTTATATACCACTCAGCTGACGTATGAGCCAACTCCCAGGGTCTCCAACAATAGTGTCATTTTCTTCTTCTCTCATGTATCCAAGTTCAAAAGGAAAAGTAACATACCAGGGTTAAATATAAACCACTTTATGTCCTTTCTATCCCCTTCCTTTTCACAGCAAATCCTGAACATAAGCTAGTGTTATAGATAAATGTAACAAGGAAAAGAGTAAAGAAATAATGGGGAAGCAAAAGAAGACAGAAATACATTTGTTTTATCTTCTCTTCATCTTCAATTAATCTTTTCTTTATAAAATATTGCCATCATGGCAAGAGACTTGAGAATTAAAAAAAAAAAAAAAAAAAAAAAAAGCTTGAGGAGGATTAAGTGTGGTCTCACAGGGTTTAATGGATAACCAGAGACCTGCGGGTCCACAAACTCTCCCCTTACTTCTAATAAACTCTAGTATTTGAGATTGACATAAGTCTCAGTTTTCTCATCTCTGAAACAGAAATGGTGATAACACTTATGTCTGCCCTATCTCTCAATAATAAATGAGACCATGTCTACAAAATGAGCTCTTGGTGTGGGGACTGGGGAGAAGCATGGGGAGTGTTAAATAATTACCAAGCTTTAGAGTTGCTGCTCTTTTAAGATATAAAATTATAACAGATTTTAATTCTTTGAATACAAGTGTCTCACATTTAAAAAATCTTTATTAAGTTAGACATCCAAGAGTTTACCATTGTGAGTTTCTCACTCAAGGTTGAACAAGCCTGGGCCTGTCAGTCTCTCTGACCTATCAAAAGTACCACTCCTCACTTCCATTTCCAACAAATCAACAAACAGAACAAAAGTAAAATGAAGTAAAAAAAAGAAAAAAAAGCCTCCTTAATTCCATAATGTCGACACCCCTTTTCATCATGAACAGGTTAGGGTGGTCACTGCCTAGATACCCATGAAGATTGGGAAAGTGATTAAATTAGAGGAAGGGGTAGCAACAGACAAGTTGGAATTTAACAAAGGACTACGACTACTGAATCTCTATATAATTTTCTTCTCTTCGTCACTAGGGTATTAGAATAGCTAGAAGGAAAGAACTGAAATGGTGGAACTGTAACCCATAACATTCTTTGAAATCTGCTCTATAGCTACTTGTTAAATTGTAATTCAAAAGTTATTACCTTTTTGTATATATGTCATATTTCACAATAAGGAAATACTGAAACTGTGGAAATGTAACCCATAAAATTCTTTGAAATTTAGCTCTCCAACTACTTGTTAAATTGCACTCGGAAAGTCATCACCTCTATGTAAATATGTTATATTCCACAATTAAAAAAAAAGTTTTTTAAAAAAAAACCTAAATAAATGGCAAGACATCCCATGTTCAAGGATAGGAAGATAGTATTATTAAGATGTCAATACTACCCAATGCTATCTATAGATTCAATGCAATACCTACCAAAATCCTAGCAGCTTTTTTGCAGAAATGGAAAAGAAGATCCTCAAATTCATATGGAATTGCAAGGGGTCTCAAATGGCCAAATCAATATTGCAAAGGAAGAACAAAGTTGAGGTCTCACACGATCCAATTTCAAAACTTACTACAAAGCCCCAGTAATCAAAAAAGTGTGGTACTGACAAGAAGATAGACATATCGACCAAGAGAACGGAATTGAGAGTTCAGAAATAAACCCATGCACATCTATGATCAACTGATATTTGACAAGCATGCCAAGTACATTAATTGGGGTAAGAATAGCCTTATCAACAAACTGTGTGGGGGAAACTGGATATCTACTTGCAAAATAATGAAGTTGGAATTCTACCTCACACCATATACAAAATTAACTATTAATGGATCAAATATAAGAGCTAAAACCATAAAACTCCTAGAAGAAACATAGAGGGAAATTTTCAAAACCTTGGATTTAGTTCTGGTTTCTTAAATAATTCACCAAAAGCATAAGCAACAACAGAAAAAAAGCTGATAAAATGGATTTAGTCAAAAATTTAAAATTTTATTCTTTTGTTTCAAATGACACTATCAAGAAAGTGAAAAGACCACCCACAGAACGGTAAAAATTAATTGCAAACCATACATATGATAAAGGTTTAATATCCAGAATATATAAAAAACTGCAATAATTCAACAAGAAAAAGACAAATAACCCAATTTTAAAATGGGTAAAAGACTTGATAGACATTTCTCTAAAGAAGATACACAAATAATCAATAAGCACGTAAAAGAATGCTCAATATCATTTTTCCTCAGGGAAATGCAAATCAAAGGCATAGTGAGATACCATGTCACACCCACTAAGATGGCCATTGTTTAAAAAAAAAAAAAAAAGAAAAGAATAAGGTTTGGCAAGGATGCAGAGAAACAGGAACCCTCATACATAGCTGGTGGCATTGTAGAATGGTATGGCCACTGTGGAAATCCATTTGGTGGCTCCTCAGTAAATTCAAATCAGAAATACCATATGACCCGGCAATCCCACTTCTGGTATACCCAAAATAAATGAAAGCAGGGACTCGAAAAGATATTTGCACGCCAATGTTTTTATTAGCATTATTTACAACAGCAAAAAGGCAGAAGCAACCCAAGTATCCATCAACAGATGAATGGAGAAACAAAATGTGGTATATCCATACAATGGAATAATATTCAGCAATAAGAAGGAACGAAGTTCTGATGTGTTACAATGTGGATGAACCCTGAAGACATCATGTTGAGTGAAATAAGCCAGACACAAAAAGACAAATATTGTATGATCTTGCTTATATGAAATACCTAAAAGAAGACAACTTCATAGAGACAGGCGGTGGTTTATAGGTTACCAGGGGCGGAGCTGGAAGAGGGATCAAAGCTTAATGGATGAGTAGTTTCTTTGTGAGGTGATGAAAAAGGAGGGGTAATGGATGTCAATGATGACAGCATAATTTTGTAAATATAATTAATATTACTGTTGTACACTTGAATGTGGTTAAAATGGGAAATTTTGTGTTGTATATTTCTTACTACAATTAAAAGTTTAAAAATCTGAGTTTGCATTTTGTATAGGAGTTGATCTGAAGTATTCCAGATCCAGAGAAAAAGTATCTTGATACCTCCTTGATAGAACAGACTGAAGAGTAAAGAAAGCTGGGTGGCTCTACAACAATCCATATCCCCAAAAGAGAAGTCAGGAGTTATTTTAGGCTCTGAGAAAGATCAACCAAACAATGAAGAGGATAATATCATTAATAAATTGAATTCAGAGGCATACCAATAATTTTGTACACCTACATAATTCTTTAAGCATCTGGAAACCTGATGGTTAATGAATCAACCAGCAAAGACTCCTTGATGAAATTAAACAGTGAAAAGATTAATGAATAGACCAATTTAAGGCACTTTGCAAACAGCGTTACAGGAATGCTAAATAAATGATAATAGTTATAAAGGCATAATTAATGTTGCATAAACCAAAGAGCTAAGGGATTCAAGTCTTAGTTTTAGTCAATTTCCTTTGTGAGCGTCACTGAGTCATTTTGTTACTAATTGGTAAGAATAAGTAGCATTATTGAGTAGAGGTTAGTATTATGAGGCCTAAAAGCTGGAGAGAAAACTTAGGCTAAAGTTGGCTACTAAATGTGACTGACCATGAGCATATGAGTCAATTTTTATTGTTCAGTTAACGTGTAGTGATTCCTCTTCGCACAGTTAGCCATTTCCACTTTATCACAGGATATAAAAATAAATTAAACAAATGTACATAAAAGTTCTCTGAGTTTTTAAAAGGACTACTCAAATAACAACAGTTAAGTAAATACTAAGTCACCATGACATAAAATGGTCTAAGGTTTGAATTAGCATAATAAACATAAACCATACTCACCTCAATACCTACTCCGTAGTATTAGCAATGATAATAAAACCATTTCACCTGTACTTACATGGCTTTCCACTTTTTTCAAAGCACTTTCACAAATATTAATCAAAGAAATAGCATTATGGTATAATCTGACCACTCCTTGTCCAGGAATGTTAAGTATGGGTTTATGTTGCAGGAAATCCTCCTATCTCTTCCCTAGTGCTAATTATACTCTCCCTTTTATTTATATGGATTTTCACTTATTTCAAAACACTTTCACACGTACTGACTGGAGCAGTGGTATTATGAATGATTTTTCTACTCTTGCATCATCCCAAAAGTGTAACTCCCAAAAAAGGAGTCAAGATTGATAAACACACTAGATGATTTTTAGAGGCAGTCAACTATGATCCTAGAACTTGGATTCAGATCTCCCAAAAGTCTCAGAATTAGAGAAAATTCTTAAGGACAACAAGCTAATTCTACCTTTTTTCCAGACATAGGCTTAGTTCTTCATTAAGAAGGAAGGAAAATAGAGTGATTACGATATCTTAAGTACAAGCATCTAAGGGGAGAAAACGTATCTATCTTGTTCACCACTGTAATTCCTCTGTATCCTGCTCAAGAACTAGCATATAGTAAATAATAAATCATCATTGTGATTACTACTAAAAGGAAAACATTCTGCCCAATCTCCCACAGCATATCCGTCATGGAGCTGAAATACCAAAATTTTTTTTACAACTTTTCCTCCACAATTAGTGCTTTTAAATGTGTACACACCAAGCAGAAACTAAAAAATTAGGGTCACTGAGCAAAGGCTGGGGCCTATTAAGAATCCAAGGATATAGACACTCAGAAGGTAGATTCACAGGGCCAAGACAATTCCAAAGGCAAAGGTGAATACACCTGATGACCTTTCATTTAGCAAGCAATCGCTTTTAAATAATCATGCTTAAAGTAAAAATTACTTTAGATAAAAGGATTCAAAAATAAGAACTATTTCTTATATGGTTATGTCTTTGAGTCATTCATCTTGTAACTGAGTTGCACAAATAGTTTCTTCTTTTACTTTGATATGACCAAGACAAAGGAAGGCACTATATTTATGCAGTAATTGAGCCTCTGGAAATTAAGGTATAAATTAAAATTTTTAATTGATATGCATTTTACAAAGAACTAAAGAAACTTGCCATTTAAAGGAGCTCAGTGGCAAACATTTCAAAAATATTTATTTAATAATATTATTCCCTTTCTAATGTAGCTTTTTGGTTAAGTTTCCAGATTTAATACATAGCATGTTTCCTTAGAGCAAGGACAAATATAAGTTTGTTTAAAAACCCACAATCTACTTATATGTTTCAGATTTAGTTGGGGAAAGTTTCTTTAAAAAATTATTCTGTAAAATTTGTAAATTAACCTTCCTTAGGAAAAGACAGACATACTGGATAATATTTATGAAACACAACCACAGAAAATAAAAATGAAAGCAGAACAGTTCTCATATCATTTTAGTTTCCTTAAAGTAAATGCTATTTCACTGTTTGCTGAGTATTTTTCAAGACAAAGAGTACATTCTTAAAACCAAAGTCACCCAAAGGCCCTAAACCACATGAACTCTGATATATAATGTAGAAAGCAGGAATTAATATTAGCCAAAATCATTTACAAGTAAAAGCATTCTTCACACTTTATTTCTCTGAGGGAGATGTGAACAAGTACTAAAAATTTTATTTTACATTTGAGTGTATAGGGAACATTCAGACAGGCAACAGTGTCCTAGGTATCTTGTTCATTCCTGTAGCTATACATAAGACAGAACTATCTTACAGATAAAATAAAATTTTAAATAAACAAATAAATAAAATAAAATTTCAGATAAAATATAGGATAAAATATTGCATGGGACATACTTACACGAGCAAAATTCATTGTTTAACTGGAATTAAAATTTAACTAGTTGTCCTGTATTTTTAGTTGCTAAATCTGGCAACCCTATCTTTCAGTTTAATTTGTTTCAGCACATACCAAATTCATTGATAAGTAGAGATTTAATCTCATGAAGTCCAGTAACTCTTTACCTTTTAGGAACTGCTTGAGGATCAAGCCACCACAAATGCATCCTGCAGAAGCAACTGTAAGAAATAGAATACAAAGAAATATCACAAGTTAAAACAATTAAATTGATTTTACTTAAAGAATCAAATGGGAGCCTGAACACTGCTTGTAAATACAGAACATAAAAAGGTGAGTTCAGTAAAAAATTTTAAAAAGCACCAAAGAGGTACTATTAGGATACGATAACTGTTTGGGGGAAAAATACCTTCTCGGAGGTAATAACAAAATAGTTAGCTTCTTCATCCACATTCAATGACAGGACTGTCTCTTTGTATACCTGATAGAAAAGGATTATTGGAAGACTACGAATTGCAGTCAGTAACCAGAGTATATCATGTCAAAAGTCAATACTCCAGTATAAGATTCAATTAAAATTTTGGCCCTTCTTCGTAACCAACATTACTCTTAAGTGGAAAATACTAGGCTATCGGGTAAGAATTCCCTGTACCTGGAGTTATAAATCTTAACATTAAAACATTTAGCACAATAATTCTTTGGGGGAGAGGAGGAGAAAGGGTTAAGGAGGAAGCAGGCGCCTAAGAGAGAAAAAGATCAAAACCACCTGAGGGCTTTTTGCCAAATTGCAAATGACCCCACAGTTAAGAATCTAAGAATCACTGCCATAAGGAATCAATGGGAATATGTCTATCCCTTGGATGTGTGGGGCAGGGAAAAAAGGTTGAGACTCACTGAATTAGAATGAGAAGCAACACCATTCTCTAAATATGTGCTGCCCAATAAGGTAGCCACTAGCTACATGTAGCTATTCAAATTTAAATATATTAAAATTAAATTAAGTTATAAATTCTATTCCTCAGTCACACTAGCCACATTTCAAGTGCTCAATGGCCACTTGTAGCTAATGACTACCATACTGAACTGTGCAGATTATAGAACATTTCAGTCATTGCAAAAAATTCCACTGGATAGCACAGCTCTAGATCTCCACACTTTCGAATGATTCTGAACAAATGATACATACTGCAAAAGGCCTGAGCTCAAGGAGCACAGAACATTTAACAAAGGACAGCCATCTTTTTTTTTTTTTTTTTTTTTCTGGGTGTTCTTCAAAGGCAAACACTGGTTTTAACATAAAGAAGAGTGGGCCATTAGAACAGGGCAGTGGTGGTTGGTGGCAGGCCTGGACCAGTTTGATTACTGAAGAGCTAGAACATTAAAAAAAAAAAAAGTACAACCTCTATGTTTCACAATGTGTCTGTGATGTTTCTTGATTACATACTTCACACCGTTTCTTCCAACACTCTTTCATCTTAGTTTAACAAGCATCATATGAACAATAGTTGAAAATGGGCCACTTTTGGTGAATGTGCTCAGGGAAAGCAATCACTTCACCCTGCTCCACACCCATCCAATCCCCCAACTTTTAGTTATGCTTCTGATGTTTCTCTACTGAAGTCATAAAGTGCTATCTTTCAGATGCAATGATGACAATAGAACACATATTTTTAAAGGAAAGCATTTCCACAAAATGTGCTCTACAGAAGAGAGGATGATCTTAATTGAAAAAAAACAAAAAAAGATGTGAGGTCAAATATGTTTGGGAAATGCTATATACAACAGTCCATTTTTAAAGACTCACAGTTCACACACTGGCATATTAAAGATTCTGAGAAAGTCTACAGAAAAGAAACCCATTTTATTTTAACCAGCATTTCCCTAATTTAGATGATTACATAATTCCTTTCTCATTATCCATATAAACATCATACAGCACACATTTTGGGAAACACTGACTTAAATAATCACATTTGTTAAAGGCTTCAACAATTATTGATGGAAAAATTATATAGTCGTCTCTCAGCTTTTCAAAGATAGATCATTCCAAAAATAAATTTTGCTGGTTCTTCATCATCTGAGATTTCAGACCAAATTTAAAAGACATCACTTCACACTTCCAGGTGAAGACGGCAGATTGGACACACAATCTATTTTCACTCCCTCCAACTTCAATAAAACAAGGGGATTTTTTAAAGTCATAAACCCACAAGGAAAGACAAGAAGAGACAAAGACAATTGCAGTAAAATCTTAGAAACTGAAAAATAGGACTAGTGAAAAGGATTTAGCAGACCTGAGATGCTGAATTATAAGCCAGAAAAGGGGAAGGCCAAGAAACAACCCAAATTATACAGCAAAATCCCCAAAAGTCTCAAGAATGACCTTTGGAAGGAGGAGTGGGTAGGGGCTAGAATTAGTTGGGTTGGTTGAAAAGATGAATTTAAGAGGTAGTTAGAGCCTTAGACTTCCTCCCCAATTCAGCATTACAGGGAGTGGCCCTCCCTAACCTTGGGTTGCAGGGGAGGTTATTCTTTGAAATGGTGTAGGTTCTGAACTGAGAATCAAAGTTGCACTAAAAACAAGTGGAATGAGTGAACATAAACACTGAATGCTGAGATACCCAACAGACCCCTTTTCCCTCACTCCCAAGGATGCTGGCAGCCTAGCTTTACACACCTGGTAAGAGACTGGAAGACCTGGTCAACCTAAGAGCAAGGACACAAAGATACTATTATTGAAGGGAAGGGAGGTCTCCCCAACAAAAATCCCAGTCAGATCACCCTTCAGTGACCCTCAGAGTTTCCAATCAGTTTTTTAGTCTTGAACTCTTAAAAATGAGCAGACAACCAAAATTTCAAAATATCCAAAGAAAGCATCTAATATGAAAACAGAAACTAAACCAAATAGACAAAAAATCAATATAGAGGAAACAGGAACCAGGCAGAGAAAAGAAAACTTCAAAAATAATCTTCAATATGCTCAGAAAGAAAAGAGAAGATATTGTAGCCATGAAACAGAAATGCAGGATGCTATAAAAAGGGAACATTAAGAGAGAAGGGGAGAAAAGCTCTTGGAAATAAAAACTGTGATAGCATAAATTAAAAACTTCATAGAAAGGCTGAAAGAAAAACTTGAGGAAATTTCCTAGAAAACAGAAGAGATTAAAAACAGGAGAGAAAAGATTTTTTTTTTTTTTAATAAAGGACCAGTCTAGGAGGTCTGATGTCTAAATGATAAAAGTTCCAGAAAGAGAAAACAAAGAGAATGCAAAGGAAAATCTTCCAGAACCAAAGGATATGAGTGCCCAGATTAAAAAAGCCCACTAATGAAGAGAAATGAAACAAAATAAAGTTTCATTGGCTGAGAGATTTCAAATGGAGTCAAGAGGTTACTCTGGAGGATATTCTTATGCGCTATATAGATTTCCCTTTTCAGTTTTTACTGTGTTGGAATGGCTAGAGAGAAATACCTGAAGCTATGGAACTGCAATCCAGTAGCCTTGATTCCTGAAGATGATTGTATAACTATGTAGCTTTCACAGTGTGATTGTGTGATTGTGAAAACCTTGTAGCTCACACTTCCTTTATCTAGTGTATGGACAGATAAGTAGAAAAATGGGGACACAAATTAAATGAAAAATAAGATGGGATGGGAGCATGGAGTAGTTTAGGTATTCTTTTTTACTTTTTTTTTTTTTCAGAGTAAGGAAAATGTTCAAAAATTGTGGTAATAATGAAAATGCAACTATATAATGGTACTGTGAACAACTGATTGTATACTGTGGCTGACTGCAGGGTATGTGAACATCTATCTCAATAAAACTGTATTTAAAAAAGAAGCCCATTAAGTGCTCAGCACAATGGAAGAAAACAGACCAATACCAAGACACAACACTGAATTTTCAGAAACAATGAGTATTTTGGTAGTCTGTTGTTAGTCAAGAATATGCATGGTCTCCTCTGCTTCCTGAGCTCACAAATAGATTACATTATTCAGCCTCCTTTGCAACTGCAAGGCAACTATGGCAATGAGACTAATTTCTGGCCAACAGAATGGGAGTGGAAGTAATATACACAACTTCCAAGCATACCCCATATAAAACCTTCCATTTATAAGCCTTGCTTGTTTTCCTCATCCTTAGCTAAATGGAGAGATCTTAGAGGACCTAGAGGAGGATAGAGCCACAGAAAGAAGCAGCATGGATCCCACAGGAAGTAAAATATCCCCCGTCTCTCTCTTTCTCTCTCTCTCTCTCTCTCTCTCTCTCTCTCTCTCTCTCTCACACACACACACACACACACACACACACACACTCATCTCACTGTGAAATGCCAGAGAAATAAACTTTTTTGTGTGTGTTGAGACACTGAGATTTGGGTGTTTATGTATTATAACACCTAGTATTACTTACCTTAACTAACACAAAGTTAAAGAAAATATCTTACAAGCTTCCAGGGTGAGGGAGGGTCACATACAGGAATCAAGAATCGTAACGACTTCAGACTTTTAAGAGCAACCCTGAAGTTAGAAGCCAACAGACAATGTTACACCACCATCAAAATTCCAAAGGAAAATAAATTCAAATTTAGACTCCTATATCCAGCCAAACCATCAATCAGGTATGAGAACAGACATTTTCAACGATTCAAGGTTTCAAGAAATTTATTTCCCAAACACTTTTCCAGGCTGTCTCTGGAGCCTGAGCTCCATCAAAACTAAGAAGGACAAAGATACTGGGATACAGAACACACAAAATCCAACACAAGAAAAAGCCAAAGAACTATTCTGGATAATGGTGAAGGGAGAATCCCAAGATGCTAGCTATGCACAAGATATAGAGGGCATCAAGTCAAGATGAAAGCAGGATAGAAAACTATATGGGAATGTTTTTCAAGTGGATGAAACAGAGTATCTGATGTGTCTGAACATATTACAAGGAAATTTTTCTAACAATGAGGAGATTTAGACAAATGCAGGAGAGTTTTGGGGTTGAATAAATAATAACAGATTTATGAAACAATTATTAACTGAAGGGAAAATAACAAGAAAAGTAATCATAGTTTTCAACATGGCTAAATTGTGAATAGCAATTTTATCGTCGAATAACGAATATTCCTCTATTTTAGTGAGAAAATTATTATTATATTAGAAGAACACGTGAGTGTTGGAAATATGAGAGACAGCTAAATTATCATCCTCTCTAATGGGAAGTCAAAAATAATACGTAAAACAGAAAAATCAAGATACATGTTATGTTATTTAATAAATTATTAATAATTTAATAATAAACATGTTATTTAGATACAAAGGTAAATATTAAAATAGGCAGCTAATAGTGTGAAAGTATTAGCCTTCAGGAGAGAAAACACGGGAAGGGAGAAGTGGGGAAGCACCCAGGAGACTGTAGGTTTTGAAACAGTCTTACTGAACTATTCTACTTTCATGTGCATGTATAACTTTGACAAAACCCCAAACTAAACAAATGTTTGTACATTTCTTAATATATATATTCTCCAGAAAAAAAGAATGAAGTAATGAAGTAGATCTCTACATCTAACATGAAATGCTGTCCACAAAATACTAATTTACTAAAAAGTACATGGCATCAAAAGACATTATCAAGAAAATGAAAAGACAACTTAGAGAATGTTAGAAAATAGTTGTAAACCACAGATCAGATATTGGCTTAATATCCAGAATATATATAAAAGACGTTTACAATGTGGTTAAAGGGGAAATTTTTAGGTGGTAGATATGGTACTAGAATAAAAATTAAAAAAAAAACAACCATAGACCTCTACAGCACAGGCAACCCTACTGTAAACATGGACAACAGATAAAAGTAAAATCACAACAATATTCTCTCATTAATTGTAACAAATGTACCACACTAGTGCAAAATATTAATAATGGGGGGTAGGGTTTATGGGTACTCTGTATTTTCTGCATGATTTTTCAGTCAGCCTACAACTTCTCTAATTAAAAATGAATTAATTACATTTTAAAAATAAATAATAAATAAATAAATGAAACCAGGGAGTCAATAATGTCTATTTAAAGTGCTGAAAGCAAAAAAATTGCCAACCAAGAATTCTGTATCTAGAAAAACTGTCTTTCAAAATGAGGAAGGAATTAAGACATCCCAGATAAAAGCTGAAAGACCACATCACCATTAGACAGGCCATACTAGAAATGCTAAAGGAAATTACACTAGACAATTGATTGAAGTCACACAAAGAAATAAAGATAAAGATCTCCAGTGAAGATAATGACATAGATAAATATAAATAACAGTCCTATTGGATTTTTTATTTGTAATTGCTCCTCCTACAAGATCTAAAAGGAAAATGTACAAAATTTAATCATAAAGCAAGGGTTTTGGACTCACAAAGTATAAATATGTAATGTGTGACAAGAGCTATGTATAAGTTGGGGATCGGAGAGGTATAGGAACATAGTTCATGTATATTATTGAAGTTAAGTTGGTATCAAACCAAATGAGATTGTTACACATTTAGGGTCTTAAATTTACACCCCAAAGAAAATATCAAATATGCAAATTCATAGGATAGAAAGTACAGTTACCTATCAGCACAGTGGGGTACTGCAACATTGTGAACATGATTAATCACACTGAATGGTATGCTTAGGAGGAGATGGAATGGGGAGAGTTATGCTGTATATGTGTTTCCACAACTTAAAAAAAAAAAAAGAAAGAAAGAGAAACTAAAGAGATAATGACAATTATATGCAATACATGATACTGGATGGGATCTAAGAATGGAGGAGAAACGTTCAAAAGGATATTCATTATTGGTACATAAAAGTTTGGAATATAGAATGAAAGTTCTATATCATTGATAAATTTCTTGAACTTGCTGCACTTAAGGTGATTACATAAGTGACAACCTTGTTTGCAGGAAATGTACATGGAAGTATTTTGTGTTCAAGAAATATTATTTGTGCAACCTGCTTTCAAATGTTCAGATGATAAACAGATGATAAAGGAAGGAAGAAAGGAAGGAAGGGAGGAAGGAAGGAAGCAGGGAGGGAAAGAAGGAAGGGAGGGAGGGAGGGAAGGAGAGAAAGAAAGAAAGAAAGAAAGAAAGAGAGAGAGAGAGAGAGAAAGAGAAAGAAAGAAAGAAAGAAAGAAAGAAAGAAAGAAAGAAAGAAAGAAAGAAAGGGAAATGGCAATGGTGACAAAATGTTAGAATTGGTGGCTCTAGGTATCTGGGGGCATGGGGGTATCTTGGGGTCATGGAATTATCTGTATGGGATTTGTATTATTTTTGCAACTGTCTGTAAATTTAAACTATTTCAAATAAAAGCTTTAAAAAGGGGCAAAGGACTTGAACATTTTTTCCAAAGAATATATACAAATAGAGAATAAGCACATAATAAGATGCTCAACACCATAAGTCATTAGAGAAATGCAAATCAAAAGCATGACGTACCACTTCACACTCACAAGATGACTATTATTTAAAAACAGAGAAATATTGAGAGCTAAGATGGCGGCATAGAGCGGTGTGGAATTTAGTTAGTCCCCATGGAACAACTAATGAACAACCAGGAAAAGCTAGTAACTAATATGGAACAACAGCTGGGGGACAACCATGACTGTCCACACATTGTACACCAATCTAGACTGGGTAGAAAGGCTGAGATTGCAGCATAAAATCTGTAAGTAAAAACTGCGAAACCACACCAGGAGCCCCCTCCCCCCACGGCAGGCTAAGCGGCAGGACCTCCCTGTAGGAGAAAGCAGCATTCTCTGAGTAAGTGAATATAGCTCAGACCAGCTCCAACTGGGGTTTTAATTAACAAATGTGGACTGCTGAATACAAGCTACAAACAGGCAAGAAGCAAAGTAACCTGAAGTCACACCCAGTCGAGAGGAGGTGGGGCTGACAGAGAGGAAAAAAATCAATTAAAAAAAGAAAAAAGTTACAGAGACTTTTATAGACTGACCTTAGAGAGCTGAAAAACACCTGTGCCCCAGGAGGGGGAGCCCAGAAGACCAGGTGCTCTATCTGACTGATGGGTGAAACTGGGGGGCTGTCAACTGGCTTTGAAGGGGGTTGTTCTAATTTCCTAATGCTGCCGGAACACAAAACACCAGAGATGGATTGGCTTTTATAAAAGGGGATTTATTTGGTCACACAGTTACAGTCTTAAGGACATAAAGTGTCCAAGGTAACACATCAGCAATCGGGTAACTTCACTGGAGGATGGCCAATGGTGTCTAGAAAACCTCTGTTACTGGGAAGGCAGTGGCTCGTGTCTGCTCCGAAGTTCTGGTTTCAAAATGGCTTTCTCCCAGGACGCTCCTCTCTAGGACATAGCTCCTCTTCAAAATGTCACTCTCAGTTGCTCTTGGGGCATTTGTCCTCTCTTAGCTTCTCTGGAGCAAGAGGCTGCTTTCAACGGCCATCTTCAAACTGTCTCTCATCTGCAGCTCCTTGCTTTCTTCAAAGTGTCCCTCTTGGCTGTAGCTCCTCTTCAAAATGTTGCTCTCAGCTGCACTGACTTACTTCTGTTTGTCAGCTCATTTATATGGCTCCAGTGATTTAATTCAGATCCACCCTGAATGGGCAGACCAACACCTCCATAGAAATTATCCAATCAGAGTCATCACCCACCATTGGGTGGGGCACATCTCCATGGAAACACTCAGAGAATTACAATCTAATTAACACTGCACACACAAGATTACATCAAAGATAATGGCATTTGGGGGGACATAATACATTCAAACTGGCACAGGGGGCTTTCTTTCCCTTTTTCTCTCTCTCAGCCTGAGTGGCTCAGTGGAGCCTCAGCCATTTTCAGTTCGCAGTGCTCTGATCCAGACGGGATAGAGTTGACAGAGGCAGAGAGACAAAGAACAATTCAAATGCAAAAGGTAACTCCCTAGGAGATGTATCTTCCCTAAGAGGAAGGAGGTGGGGCCCAACTCAAGGGCCTGTCCTCCCCTCAAAACTCAGACCCCAGTGTCTAGGGGAAAACAGTCAAAACAGAAAAAACCTACACCAGTTCAGAGCAATAGGCTGACAGGCACCACCTGCTGGGCAGGTTAGGAAAAGCACAGTGGCTAGAGACCTCACAGAAAAATCTGTCAATCTCTAAGACACACCATCAGGGTGACTTGAAACTGAATATAACCCTGTTCTGGGATCTGAACTCGTTCTGGTCTGGGAAAATCTGATTGGGGTAACTGGGGAAGCCAGATGCCTAGCAACAGAGGACTACAAACTACACTGGTTAAGTGTGGAGATATGGCCCAGTCAAAGGAAAAAACTTACACTTCAATCAAGATACAGCTGAGATATTGCTTCACTTTGATGAAACAGTCAATTAAAGAATTTCAAAGGAATCTGCCAAATCAAATAAAAAATCAAATCAATGAGTTCAGGGAAGATACGGCAAAAGAGACGAAGGATACAAAGAAAACACTGGGTGAACATAAGGTAGAAATCAAAAGTTTGAAAAAACTACTGGCAGAATCTATGGAAATGAAAGGCACAAGAGATGAAAAACACAATGGAGACATACAACAGCAGAGTTCAAGAGGCAAAAGAAAACACTCAGGAACTGGAGAACAAGACACATGAAATCACACACACAAAAGAACAGATAGGAAAAAGAATGAAAAAATATGAGCAACATCTCAGGGAACTGAATGACAACAAGAAGCACATGAATGTACATGTCATGGGTGTCCCAGAAGGAGAAGGGAAGGGAAAAGGAGCAGAAGCAATAATAGAGGAAATAATCAATGAAATTTTCCCATCTCTTATGAAAGACACAAAATTACAGATCCAAGAAGTGCAGTGTACCCCAAACAGAATAGATCTGAATAGACCTACGCCAAGACACTTAATAATCAGATTATCAAATGTCAAAGACAAAGAGAATCTTGAAAGCAACAAGAGAAAAGCGATCCATCACATACAAAGGAAGCTTGATAAGACTATGTGCGGATTTCTCAGTAGAAACCATGGAGGCAAGAAGGATATATTTAAGATACTGAAAGAGGAAAAACTGCCAACCAAGAATCCTAAATCCAGCAAAACTGTCCTTCAAATATGAGGGAGAGTTTAAAATATTCTCTGACAGACAATGAGAGTTTGTGAACAAGATAGCTGCTCTACAGGAAGTATTAAAGGGAGCACTGCAAACAGATAGGAAAAGACAGGAGTGAGAGGTTTGGAAAACAATTTTGGGTGACAGTAGCACAACAATGTAAGTACAATGAACAAAGGTGACTGTGAGTATGGTTGAAAGAGGAAGGTTAGAAGCATGTGGGAGCATGTGGAAAGGAAAAAGGAAAATAAAGACTGGTACTGTATAACTCAGTGAAACCTAGAGTGCTCAACAATTGGGATAAAATGTACAAATATGTTTTTATATGAGGGAGAACACATGAATGTCAACCTTGCAAGGTGTTAAAATGGGGTGGTATTGGGGAGAAAATACAATCAATGCAATCATTGCAAACTAGAGACTAAAGTTAACAGAAACATTGTATTATGCTTCCTTTAAAGTAACAAAGGCAATATACCAAAGCTAAAGGCCTATAATAGGGAGATAAAAGGGAGGGGTATGGGACTCTCGGCATTGGTGATGTTGTCTGACTCTTTTATTGTACTTTAGTTTAATTCTATCTTTCCTTCTGGTGCTTTTTAGCTGTCATTTTTTCTTTCTTTCTTTTTCTTTTTCTTTTGTCTCTCTACCTACTTTGACTCTTCCTTCTCCTTTGTGGAAGAAATGGAGATGTCCTTGTATAGATGGTGGTGATTGCATAAATATGTGATTATACAGGGAACCTTCGATGGTTTACTAAGGACAGAATGTATGGTGGGTGAACAAAACCATCTTAAAAAAACAAAACAAAACAGGATGATGAAGAAACCTTGAGGGCACCATACTGAATGAAATAAGTCAGACACAAAAGGACAAATTTTGTATGGTCTCACTGATATGAACTAATTATAATATGTAAGCCCATAGACATGAAATATGTTACCAGGATATAGAACGAGGCTAAAGAAGGGGAACGGTTGCATATTATGAACAGAATGTTTAACTAGGTTGAACTTAAGTATCTGGAAATGGACAAAGGTGATGGTAACATGATATTGTAAGAACTAATAGTGCTGAATGGCATGTGAATGTGGTGGAAAGGGGAAAAGCTTAGAGTCACATATGTCACCAGAAGGAAATTTGGAGTTTAAAAGATGGGAAAGTATAAAACAGTGAATAATCTTGCGGAGGACAATGTCTGTGATTAACTGTACAAATATTAGAAATCTTTCATGAACTAGAACAAATGTATGACACTATAACTAGAAGTTAATAATAGAGGGGTATATAGGGAAAAATATACCTATTGCAAACTATGTACCACAGTTAGGAGTATTTTAACATTCTTTCATCAACAGTAACAAATATACTATACCAATACCATGAGTCAGTAATGGAGGGTGGGGGTTAGGGATATGGGAGTATTTGAGTTTTCTTTTTTGTTTTTCTTTCTTTTCTGGAATAATGGACGCACAGCTGTATGATGGTATTGTGGGCAACTGTACACATTGGATGATTGTATGGTATGTGAACAATCTCAACAAAATTGAATTAAAAAAAGAAAAAAACAGGGAAATGAAATTGTTGGAGAGGATGCAGAGAAATTAGAATTCTAGTGCATGCAAAATAGTGCAGCCACTATGGAAAACAATATGGCATTTGCTCAAAAATTGAAATACAGAATTACCATATGACCTGACAATCCCACTTCTAGATATATACCCAAAGAAAGTGAATCAAGGTCTCAAACAGTTCCTTGTACACCAATGTTCCTAGTAGCATTATTCATAATAGCCAAAAGGTAGAAACAACACAAGTGTCTACCAACAGATGAATGAACAAACACAATGTGGAACAGACACACAATGAACTATTACGTGGCCATAAAAAGACATGCTGCAATATGAATGAAACTTGAAAACATTATACTCAATGAATGACGCAAGGCACAAAAGGACAAATATTGTATGATCTCACCCATATGAAATATCTAGAATTAGCAAATTCAGAGATAAAAATGTAGACTGGTGATTACCAGATGATAGCGGTAGGGAGGAAAGGGGAGTTTCTGCTTGGTGAGTATAGAGTTTTTATAAATAAAAACTAAAAAAATAAACAAAAAAATTAATTAAATAATAGGTCCCTGTGTTTTCTGTGGTGGTCCTTGAGACCAGAGGCTTGTCTGTTTTGCTCATCACTGTTTCTCTACTGAAAAAGTGATTCACCAGAGTCCCACTGCCACTTAATTCTTCAGGACCCCGAAAGTAAGTTACACATAAAGTCTGGAAAGGACATCAAAGATCACCTCCTCTGAGAAGTCTTCTGTGATTCCTGCAACCCTTATTGGTCTCTGCCTTTTTTCTACTCCTTTTGAAAATAAACTCATTATTTTAGGGCATAAAAGCATATGGCACGGACATAAGTATAGTATAATTCCATTTTAAAAAATTATAATAACTATGAACATATGTACAGAAAAATCTAGAATAATATATACTGAATGTTAAAAATAGTTATCTTAAGGGGTGAGATTACTGGAAAATCTCACTTTTCATAATAAATGTTTCTGTAAAGTTGGAATGCTTTATTACAAGCATGTATCATCTTTTTTCCTGCCAAAAATTATAATTATATAAGGATCAGAGACAATAAAGAAGAGAGATACCCCCTATACTAAGCAGATGGAAGTCCGTTAGGCTCAAAATGCCTGCAGAATTAATTTTTTTTTGCCAAAAAGCTACCATGGTTCAAGCCCTTTGCTTTAAGCGAAATCAACCTCCCTATCCTGGCCACAGCTTGGATTAGAATCAATGCACAAGTTAATAAAACCATATACAGACCAATCATCACCCTAGCTATGTAGCTAAGCATGGGAACTCTATCCGGTTACAGCAGAGTTCATGGAGAGTAACAGCAAACCAACCAATCATACCTCTTTTTGAGGATGTTTAATGCTAGGTACACAAAGAGAAGACATGTCATTCCAGTTCAGGTGAGCAAATGTCTTGTAGAGCCTGATACACAACGCAGTCTCTACTGGAATCCAAGATGACTCGTCTAAGGCTGATAGGAAAGCTTCATTCCAAAGTACCATTTAATAAATCTTCACACACACACAGGTTATCACTTCACAAGTCCAAGAAAATTAATTGTTTCTGGACCACTCAGTGCATCAGTTTTCCCTTGAGAGTATACGCAAAAATGGTGAAAGAGTAACAGTCAAATGGAAAAAGACATATATCTTCAAACTAACTACAGTCAGTATTACCAAAGTATGCACCAGTCAGCATTTTATTTCTTTTCCTTCTCCCATGTTTTTTTTTTTTTTTTTCTTTTTTCTTTTTTTGGCTCTTTTGCAACTACCGAAGTCTGGACAAAAAAGAAAAAGACGGTGAAACTCAATGTAATATAATTTTTCTGCAACAGAGGAGAAGGTTAAAACCCCAGTAGTAAGAGTGAGATTGTTTCTGAGCAATTGTAAATTAAGCCAGTAAAACAAATAATCCTGTGATAAGTCATTCTACTCACCTTTCCTGTGTGACACATTTGTAACTCTATCACCAGATACTTATTATATAATCATTTAAGTTCTAAAGCAATGGAACAACCCCGGAATGCTAATTTGACCAAAGATTAATGATTAATTAAATTTTTACAATAAACCATAAAATAAATCATGATAAAACAAAGATAGAAAATCGATAATTTTTCTTCCTGCACTTACTGGTTGTTATACAATGAAGAGTATTTGCCTGGTGCTTGGAGTTTAACGCTTCTATGGAAATCACTAGCTGTCCTTTTAGCAATGCTCCCTTTGATATTCCTTCTGTTTCACATTTCCAGTGAATTATTAAATATCTCAAAATCTGAAAAGGCACAATTCAAAGAAAATAGTCTTCTTTAGATATCAAGGTAATAATAAATTTGTATTATTCACTTAAACTAATAACTCTAATTTTTTAAAAAAATAGTATTCTTGCTATAAAACGTCAGATTTACATTTGTTCGGAGCAGAGCATCGTCTAAACAGAAGACACAGCTAGGGGAGTGACATAAGAAAGGAGTCAATGGAATTCAATTTAATGCCCAATGAGACAGGAAATGGAGACAATAAATTGCTTTAGTCAAAGAAAAAGTTCATCTAGAAATAATAATTATGGAAAAATTAAGGGGGAGTTTGTTTTTCTCATTCTTTTTTTTCCTCCCCAAATAAAAGCCAACATGAAGACTATTAACGAGTGACATCTGGTTATGAATCACGTTTACCTTTCATTGAACTGACATTTTTCACAGCCAGAACATTAGTTAAAAGCACTGGCTCTGGAAGCAGATGCCTGGGTTTGAATAATTGATACGCCAAATTCTAGTGTGTGACCTTGGGCAAGTTATTTAATCTCTTCGTACCTCAGTTTCTTCATCTATACAATCGGGGATAAACCTACCACATAGGGCTGCTGCTAAAAATAAACAATATAATATGTACAAAATGTTTAATATAATGCCAGGCATATACTAAACGCTTGACACATAATAGCTAGTATTTCTAAAAAGAAACCCATCTGCAGTAAAGACTACACACAAATATTTTAAATTGAACAAGTCTTTAAGACATCAGGATAAAACACTCAAGGGTGTCAGAACAAATTTAAAATAAAACATATTAAACTCTATTATTATTCATGTAACAAAGTAACCTCTCACTTTCACACAGGGAAGCACCTCAAAGAAAATTATTAACCTTTTTTAAAAGGTAAGCGAACTTGGGAACTAAGATCCTAGTTTGTACCAGAGCTTAGATGGATGGTTTCCAAGCATTTCTACAGCCTACCACTTTCCTTCATACATCCTTTGATTTCCTGTGCTTTTTTTTTTTTTTTTTTTTTTTTTGTCCATAATAAGAGAGCAGCTGGGAAAAGAACACTGGCCTATGAGTCAGTAGCCCTGGGTTCTAGCCTAGGTTCTATCATCTGTAAAAATCTAATCCTCCCAACTTCCTTTGATGATAACAAAAGCAGGAAGACTGGAAAATCTCTAAGGAGTCCTCGGAACCCTGACTCCATTTTACCTGTCCCGGATACAGAACAGGCCAGGAGCTGAGAACGCAACTGGGCAAGGGCAGTGAGCCTGCCAGAAGGGGCTGGACACATGGGGTCGAAGTCGGGCCACCTTCCAGAACAGAAAAGAACCCCGGGCGGAGGTGTGTGTACCCAGAAAACTGCCCACACCTCGGATGCCCCAAGGGCCTAAAACAACTTTCCCTCTTGCTCCCGTCCCCCGCTGTGCACCCATTGGACCCTCCTTGGCTGAATTGCTCCTGGTTCCCCCAGGGTTGCCCATTTCCTGCCCTGCTTTCGGGGTCCCCTCCCAACCCGGGGTGGGAGGGAAACGTTGGGGATCAAGTCGGACGGACCCCCCCAGGTTGGCAGCCTGGCTCTAACGCCAGGAGTCGGGGGCGTGGGGCAGACCCTCCAGCTTTGTGCGCCTCAGCTTCCTCGGTTGTCAAGTGGAGATGGTGTCACTTCCTCCCGTGTGAGATTCAAGGCACCAGGCACTGCGGAGATGAACACCCCCCGCACACCCACCCACCCATTTATTTAAACTGAGTAAATATTCCTCACAGAGGACCCTGAGGGCTTTATTTCCCTGAAGCGCTTCCAGGCCTCGGGTGGTATCCGTCCTTCACAGCAGCGTGTGAGGCAGGCTGGCGTCCCTCCCCGCGCTCTCCTTCTCCACCTCAGGCCGCGCCAGACCCCTCAGCCCAAACTTCGCGGCCCCCTTGCAAAGCCCCTCTCCTCATGAAGACTCCTTTTTTCCTTTCGCTTCCCTCCCGGCATCACCTCGCACACGGCCACTGCAGTGCCCGCCATTCCGCGGCCCGCCCACGCCCAGGGCGCCCTGCAGGTCCCGAGCCTCGACAAACGCCCGCGCCCACACGCCCCGCCGCGCGAGGCCGCCCCTTCTCACCCGCGCGCGCGCGCGCCCCGCCCACCCGCCTACTGCACCCGCCTACTGCGCCTGCGCGCTCGGCGCCGCCCCGCCCGCAGGCCGCGAGACGCCGCTGAGAACCTTCGGGAGTGGTCGGCGGCCTCGGGAGAGGCTGGGAGCCGCCGCTGCTCGTGAACTGAGGGGCTGGCCCGCGGCCTGGCGGAGGGGAGGCTGGGGGCGGCGGCCGAGACTGGAGGCGGGCAGGAATGAGGCCGGGCCGCGACTCCTCCTTCCTCCCAAAAGCGCCTTTCCCACGGTCCCGTCGACGGGCGGCCCTTATTCCTTTTTAGAGCGTGTTAACCGCCCTGGGCGCTGTCGAAGGCCTTGCCCTCAGCCCTGAGAAGCGGCTGGTGCTGAGACTTCCCAAGCTGGTTCTTCACCCACACCCGCACCCCAACAGCGGCACCACCTGCGGGTGCTGCCCGGAGTGCCCCAGGCCAACTTCCGGTCCCCAGATTTAGCAAATACCAAACGGACAGCTAAATTTGAATTTCAGATAAACAACCAATTTTGTTTTTAATGTGTGCCCCATGTCATACCTGAGAAATACTAAAAAAAACTATTTGTTCATTTGAAATTCAAAACTGGGCGTTGTGTGTTTTATCTGGCAACCCATCCCATGCATCTTCCTGATGCAGCCGATCGGGACTTGGACTTGGAGATAGCCCCGGGGACCTGGCCCCTTCCCGCGTTTGACTTTGCACTAGGGAGGAGCTGGCTTTCCTAAGCTCTGGCTGACAGGAAGCGGTCCCAGCTGGTCCTCCAGGCACCAGCTACTGGAAGGGCATGGTGAGAAGGGCTTGAGCTCCTAACTGCTGATGATCAGGCAGCTGGTTCCTCGGGCAGCCCAAAGAAAACCATAGTGAGAGAGGTTCCTGCCTGGCAGAGAGTTGTCCAAGGAGATGGGCGGGACAGGGTGTTGGCTGCTTTCCTGCGGGGAAAATTCTTCCACCTCAGCCTTAAGAAGCCAGGACGGGGCAGAACAGGCTGGGGAGCTGGCGGAGTGCCTATCCGTACACAACCTTGATGCTAATCCAAAGAACATGTCTGTTGAGACCTGAGGCATTCCCTTCTTGAGTCTGTGCTCAGACTGTTGCCTGCCCCCCTCCTGGCCCTGGTGGGTCACAAGGTAGACCTACCTATGGGAGAATGTTAGTCTTCATTTCTGGAAAAGTCATCACAATACCAGTACCATCTCAGACTTGACAAGAGAGCTGGCATTTGGGGGAATGACGGAGCCTTCCTCTCCCTTTCACTCTCTTCACCCCCTCACCTTCTCTCTCTCTGGTGTCCCCTTTGGGAAAAGGCAGTGCCAAGGAGAAGAGAGGTGACATTTCTTGAATGACTACTTGTTATTGGATGCCACTGGTCTTCATGTGAATTTGTTCACCCTCACAACTGTCTTGTGAGATAATTGTTATCTCCACTATCTGATGAGTGAGAAACCGAGATGCTGAGGATGGCACTTTAAAATATTCCCCTTTGAGAGTGTTGGCTCAGCGGAAGATGCCCTGCCTTGAGAACGGCACTGGGAATGAAGGGTGGAGGGACAGTTGCCACTGGAGAAGAACTTCGGGTGAGTCAGGTGCCCTGGCTTGCAGGCCTTGTCCTTGGAGTGAGCCTCGGGAATGAAAGTGCAGTCCAACACCCAACACTATTCCTAGAGGCAGGTGAGGCCTAACAAAAGTAGCCAAGACCCAGCCGTCCTCCCTGGTGGATGTAGGCAGAAGTGAGGGAGGGAGCCTTGGATGTGAGGTGCCAGGAGGACCAAC
The DNA here is from genome assembly GCF_015220235.1 of Choloepus didactylus. Lineage (NCBI taxonomy): Eukaryota > Metazoa > Chordata > Mammalia > Pilosa > Megalonychidae > Choloepus > Choloepus didactylus. The sequence goes on from NC_051312.1 coordinate 8,425,795, forward strand.
ACAGCATAAACCCTTGCAGTGCTACATATATATATATATATATTTTTTTTAACCTAAAATAACTACTTTACTTCCAAATGTTCCTACTCTACCCCAAGAAAATAATCTAATATAACAACATTTCTGTGAACTTGTTCCTACCATACCCACCAGAAATTAACAAACCATAGTCATTCCTGGGCATTCCCAGAACATTAAATTTATCCACGATAGCTTATCTGTTCTTATTGGGTTATTGTTCCCCCTTCATTAATTGCTCTCTATCACTAGTTCCCCTACATTCTACATTATAAACTGTTTATTTTACATTTTTCAATGTTCACAGTAGTAGCATATATTTCTCGTTTTGTGTCTGGCTTATTTCGCTCAGCATTATGTCTTCAAGTTTAATCCATGTTGTCAAATGTTTCATGACATCTTTCTTACTACTGCGTAGTATTCCGTCATGTGTATATACCACATTTTATGTATCCACTCATCTGTTGAAGGACATTTGGGTTGTTTCCATCTCTTGGCAATTGTGAATAATGCTGCTATGAACATTGGCGTGCAGATATCTGTTCATGTCACTGTTTTCAGATCTTCCGGGTATATACCGAGCAGTGCAATTGCTGGATCAAAGGGTAACTCTATATCTAGTTTTCTAAGGAAGTGCCAGACTGACTTCCAGAGTGGCTGAACCATTCTACAGTCCCACCAACAATGAATAAGAGTTCCAATTTCTCCACATCCTCTCCAGCATTTGTAGTTTCCTGTTTGTTTAATGGCAGACATTCTAATTGGTGTGAGATGGTATCTCATTGTGGTCTTAATTTGCATCTCTCTAATAGCTAGGGAAGCTGAACATTTTTTCATGTGTTTCTTGGCCATTTGTAGTTCCTCTTCAGAGAACTTTTCATATCTTCTGCCCATTTTATAATTGGGCTGTCTGTACTATTGTCATTGAGTTGTAGGATTTCTTTATATATGCCAGATATCAGTCTTTGGTCAGATACATGGTTTCCAAAATTTTTTTTCCCATTGAGTTGGTGCAGTCCTTTATTTTGACTTTGCATGCCACTGGAGCCAATTGTCAGGCAGGGTTTGATGCAGGCTCAACATCTGGTGAGTGTCCACTCGCTACTAAGTGGTCTTCTCTTTTTCTTATATATCTTCAGTAATCGTCCCACCCTGGTAAGGGAGGGGATGTTATCCTTGTTTTGTAAATGCTGAAAATGAGGTACCAAGAAGAGGTTAATGGCAAATGCCAGATCCAGAATTTGAAACAAAATCTCCTAACCCCTCTGTCCCCTCCCCTGCAGCTACCCAGTGCATCATTCCACCTGGATGTGACCTGCCTAACTAGTTTGTCTTGGAGTTCTGTAGTCTGGTAACATTATATTTGCCTGGAGAAGCCAACCCTCCTTAGCAAAAGCTAAGGAGCCAGTGAACTCAGACACCCTCCTCTCCTTCAAACCAAGGCTTGAGAGTTAGAACTCCTGGCCTTTCTCTCACCCATCAGTGTGTGCCCCTGCCCCGCTTAGGGTCTGGTGACCAATATACTATTGGATTCCACATTATTAAAACAGTTTTTATTCAGACCCCATCCCCAGAGCAATAGTGTATGCTAGAACCAGAAGGGCTGTAGAGGTTAGCAGGTTTAATTCCATTACCTCCAATAAATGAGGAAACTTGAGGAGGCCCAGAAACATTAAATCATCTGCCCAAGGTTAAAAGCAATCAGGTGAACTAAGGAGCACTGGATGCTGCTCTAGATACTTTTAGCCTGGGCCAACAGGGACTTGTTGGCGGGGTCTTCAGGGGACAAGTTCTTTCCAATCCTTAGACTTGGTGGCATAGTGATTCTGTTACCATTCACCCACCAAAAGATTTGGAATACTGTTTCGCGTCCATTTGGGACATCCTGTTTATCCTGAGAAGAAATCTCTTGTCTGGCCCAACAGACCTCACCTGAAAAGCCCCCAGATGATTCTGACCCAAATCCAAGGGTTTCAGTGGAACCAGAACATCCTAGGGAATGCCGCCAGTTGCAAAGTGACGTTTTAGGGACTATTGCGCCATCTTTCCCTTTTGAACGTGCCCTCTTTTGTAAATCATTACTAGACACTTTTTAGTTCCCAGCTTGTTCTCAGGCCCCCTTAGAGCATTCAAAGGCCCTGACAAGGATGACCATAGGAGTTCAGGTGGAAAATACCCCTGAGGTCCCCCAAACCAGGTGGATGCAAAACTAAATCAGTGTGGGGAGATCCTTTCCCCCTGGAAACTATTAAAAGATGCTGTTTCCCCTACAGACAATGGGAAAGGGTTAACTGCTTCTCTCGGGTCCTGAGCCAAGTCTGTCCCCCACCAGTTCCCATAACCGGGTTTCCTAAAATGGAACAGGTCCCAGGTGACTCTCCACTAATCACATCCTTGGAAATGGGGCCATGATGCTCAGATTAGCTCATCCCTTCACCTTCTTGAGGCCTTCTCCACCTGGAACACAGAATCTGGGGCAGCCGTACCACTCACCCCTCTCTGCTTTCCTATCAGGGGTCAGAGAGGATGTTCTCACAGATGCATGTTAGGTTATGGGAGCACCAGAAGCCACCATGGTGCTGACTTTTGTGCCAATTCTTGGACTACAGCATTTGTTCTTTCTCATTCTAAGTCTTTAGGGGAAAAAAAAAAATACGATTCTCTCTCTAGGACAATACCAAAGTATGAATAACCAGAGGACTTGTCTCCTTCCTGGCCCCCAGTCCCTATGTTTTCTTCTTTTCCTTCTTAGATTGATTGACTGACACTGGATAGCTTCCTGTTTTTCCCTGGCTGACAGTAACCCTTTGCCCAGAATCTCTGATTTCTCATCTACCAGTAGCAGGTGCTGGGGCCAGCTCCAGAGATTTCATCCCTTTCCTATTAGTGTATAGTTTCTCCTCTGCCTGGATAACCAATAAAATCCATATTGCAGAGTGAGTCTGTTCTCGGTAATTGGCTTTGTACCTTCTGTCTGAGCAGGGCTGCATTTGTCCTGCCAGCTGATGTCCACAAGGGATGTGTGCTTTCTGGGATAGAGGCCTTGGGAAAGGAAACAGCACTATAATCTGATCACATAAACCTATTGATCCAAAAGCCAGAAGATCAATCTTATTTTAAAGACAAGTAGGCTAATTGGGACGAAGATTCTTCTGGAGCGGTTAAAGAGGACACCAGCTCCACATGTTCAGTCTTGGTAGGATTGCAGTGCTCTGAAGTCCTTTACCAGGAATGCTGGTATATAAAGGCTTTAAAACTAATAATTTGGGTCCTTAGTTGAGCTGACTTTTCACTGACCTCTGAAATTGACTTGATTATCAGCAGTTTTAGCTCTAAGGCCACTTCTTTCTTCTGTTTCCCCATTTTTTCATTCTCGCTATGGAACAACCAGTTGAAAAGAGACTGTGGGATCAAAAGCCTGAGAGGGTCAGGATGTCTGAATTGTTTTCCCATTTTATCATTTACTTTAGGTGTTATGTTCTAATTTTCTACACCAAAAGAGGAAAATTCTCCCAGGAATATAGTGAAAACAGTGTCTGTGAAACAATTTGAGAATTTTAGAATCTTCAAATTAGAGGAAACCTTAGAGGTCATTTAATCCAGTATTTCCTAACCAGAGAAACAATATTTGTTCTGAGTCATTTCCTTTATCTTCATCCCTCCTCCTGAATAGCCTCTCATCTCCTTTCTCAACCTATTATTCCTGGTATCCAAGATAGATAATTTATCTAGATTGCACAATATATTTAGTATATTTAGTATTGGGAAACACTGACCAAGTTTGTCTCCCTATTTCATGCGATTGACATTCCAACAGTGCTGACAAGTTGATATCCAGCTTTTATGTGAATATCTGTGTCGGGAAATTTGCCACCTCAGAAGCAACCCATTCCAGTTTTGGACAGCAATGGTTTGGTAGAGAGTTTTTTCATTATATCAAGCTGAACTCTCCTCTCTGTATCTTCCACCCATTGGTCCCAGCTCTGTCTTTGAGACCACAAAGAATCCATCTAATCCCTTTATAAAGGGACTTGGGGAGCACCCAGGATTATTATTGTTAACTTGTCACAGTGGTTCAGACCTGGCCTGAATGATTGTATTACAGATGTCCTGTGCTTGCACACTAGCTGTGTTCCTAAAACAATGTATAAATGAAGTTTTTGGTGGAGCAAATCATTTTAGATACACTGGGAAAGTTGACTTATAGAAAAACTGTAACCTGCTCTTTCATAAACTGAAAAATCCTTTTGTGATGCATATAAATCTCCCCCATTAACCTTTTATGTAAATCTAGATTTTTCTTACATTATATTTTGCTTAAGGCAAGATTTGCCTATGTTTGAAATATGTAAAATAATGATAATAGGAATAGTTAACATTCAACGAGTCCTTAACTGGCCCCAGGTATCATGAACCTGGCATGTATTATTGAATTTAATTTTCTCTACAACCTCATTCATTAAAATATCTCCTGTTTACAGATGAGGAAACTGAGGTTTAGAGAAACTAAATAGCTTGCCCAAGGTTACACAGATAGGAGACAATGGGCCAGAATTCAAACAAGTCTTAAGAGCCCAGAGTCTGTTTTCTTAACCAGGAACATTCAGATACCAGTAATAGTTTAAATGACTACCTGTGACTTCAGCAGAAGTAAAATTAGGCTAAGATACAGAAAACTGACCTGAACTGTCTACAGCTTCACAGATATACACAAAATCTACTCTTTTGGGGTTCTGATACTGTAGGTTTCCCAGCACAATTCAATTTTTCCAGTGTAATTTGATCAAGGAACCCCAAAGACTTCCCCCTCAGTGTTTAATATTAAGCAAATGCTGCCAAAATTTATTTCAGGTATATGAGGGCAATCAGACACCTTTTTAAAGGTCCTTCTATTCCCAGGGGTTTGTGGCACAAGCTTCTTCAAAGAAAAAAGTGGTTTGCTTATTGGCTGATAAAATCGAAGGTATTGAGGGTTATGGTTGACCCCGGCCTCCTTTTAGATGGGTCAGAATCATTCAAATGGGTTTTTAGGCCTGGTTTTCAAGGGTGTTCAGGTTTCAAGTTAAAAATAGTTTGGGAAAGATGGTCCATAAATAAGTGCTGTTTTGCAACCAAATTGGACAAAGATAAATGGACATAATACTTCTATGTCCCCAAACAGATCAGCTCCAGTTTCTCTGATTTAGTCAACAACTGCAGGCACTCACGACATAGCTCAGAACACATCCCTTGGGGCTTCTAGAACCCCAAACTTTCCTCCACTGTGAAACAGAGTTTGAGGTAGAACTGTCCTCCGTCAATGCCCCACCTCGGTCCCTTACCTCCACGATCAGAATGCCCCTTTGACAAGGGGCTTTATCTTGGCTCATCTTAAGACTTTTGCTTTCAAATACATGTTCATGCTTTGCAACTCATATCCTGAGCTGGTGTTCAGGTCAGCTCTTAAAAGGCACTGGAGTTTCCCTTACAAGCCCCCTTTTTTAACCTTTATCTGTGCAGCAGGCGTGTTTCCAATCTTGTCATAGACTAAGGTGAGAAAATGCATAATTTTCTTTATTTCTCAGCTTCACTCTTCAGCCCCCATTTCTACTGACGGCAGAAAGAGTAAACCTCGCCAATTCAAAGCAACTCAATCATTTCAGGTTTTTGATTCATTCTCTTAGGATTCTCTGCCCAGTCCCCTTCTCCTCCTGAGGTCAGGGTTTATGTGTCATCTGGATCTCAAGGCCAAGTGCCATCTTCTGTCCCCCTGGCCTGAGTGAGGAAGTGTAGCCTCCATCAGTTGGCCTTGGGTACACCTGCCGTAGCACTTCCTGGCAGGTGGAATCTGTAGTCTTGGTAATGGGAAAGTACAGTGATTGCTCAGTGCCTCTCACCTCAGCTCTCCCTGGGCCTGCCCAGCCTCCATTTGGTCCCTGGCTTGGTTCATCCATCCTCAGCCCGTCCACAGCAATCCCCGCAGGCACCTGACTTTAAGTTCTCAACTCTCCCACACTCCTCTCAGGGTGTGGAGGCCAAGGAACTTTCTACATCTCGTCCAGATGTCAAGGAGCCAAGGATGTCTCAGGGTTGGAGAAGCGAGAAGGCTGAGGATGGGAGGAGAAATTTATCTCAGACCTGCTTGGCCTACACGATAACACTGCCATTTCTTCTCTGTGGTGGCTGACCCTCGTAGTTTGTAAGGCTGTGTCTTCTCAGAGTTCCAGGAAGGAAATGGAGCACAAACCCCTTCTGACTATACCAAAGTTTCTATCGTTTTGTGGTGGGGACAGAGAACAGAGCCTCACAGCTGCATCTAAACTCTTTTGCTCTCCTGTTTCAATCCTTTTCAGTTCTTCTCCAAGCCCCAAAGGATCATATTTTCTGTGTGAAGGGGAAACACACATGTTCTTCCCAATTTGACAGTTCATGGCATAAACTCTAAGCTTTTGTATTCCGGTTTACTGATGCTGCCATTATGCAAAATACCAGAAATGGATTGGCTTTTATAAAGGGGGTTTATTTGGTTACACAGTTACAGTCTTAAGGCTATAAAGTTTCCAAGGTAAGGCATCGACAATTGGGTACCTTCACTGGAGGATGGCCAATGGTGTCCGGAAAACCTCTGTTAGCTGGGAAGGCACGTAGCTGGCATCTGCTTGCTCCCAGGTTGTGTTTCAAAAAGGCGTTCTCCAAAATGTCAGTGTCAGCTTCTAATGGCCGTCTTCAAAATGTGTTTCTCAGCTGCACCTAGCAGTGAGCTCCTCTGTCTGAGCTTTTATAAGGCTCCACTGAACTAATGAAGGCCCATGCTGAATGGGCAGGGCCATGCCTCCATGGAAATTAGCTAATCAGAGTTATCACCTACAGTTGCAGTGGGTCGCAACGCCACGGAAACAGTCGAACAAAGAATTACAATCTAATCAATACTAATACGTCTGCCCACACCAGATTGCATCAAAGATAATGGCATTTTGGGGGACATAGTATGTTCAAACTGGCACATTTAGGTTTCTGTCTCTTGATATTTAAAGGAAAGTTTCTGAAGAAATAAAAATCCCTTTCAAGCACATCTGGTTCTTATAGTTATAAAAAACTGGCGATTTCAAGAACATTGTCTCTACTATAGATTTTTAAGTGTCTAGTAAAAAGCCAAGAATTTGACTCTTTATTTTGCTGCATCAGGTAGAAAGCCCTTACTGCTGCTTAGCTGGTAGGGGATAGGTTAAAGGTAAAAGAAATGGAAAGCACTTTGTCTGATATGAATATATCTAGTATCATCTATTTATAACAAGGAATCAAATTCTCTCTCCCCAGATCTATTCATTCATTAGTTTATTGCACATATATCTACATGTCTGCTCTGTGGCTAATACAACTATGAAGTAGACCTGCTCTCTTCACCCACAGAGCTCCCACTCTAAGAGGGAATACAGAAGGCAGATAGTGACAGTCCAGTATGGAATGTTGTCAGAAGAGACCTGTACTAGACTTAGAACCCAGGAAAGACTTTCCGAAAGAAGTGACATCTAAATTGAGACCTAAAGAATGAGTATACATTGGGTCAATGGAAGAGGAAGAGTGTTTCTAGCCAAGGAAATAGCATGCTCAAAATCCCCCAGACATTGGGAAATTCCTGAGAGGTTCCTTATGGCTAGGACTTAGAGTTTCAAGAGAGGAATGTGAGAGGTGGGGTCAAAGAGGTAAGCAGGGCATAGATCACAAAAGGCATGTAAACCTTGTTACGAAATATGGACTTTATCCCAAGAGCAATGGGGAGCCATGGAAGTCAGATTGTTGATTTGGAAAGCCCATTCTAGCTGGCCTGTGGATAAGATGACCCAGGAAGAGTGCCTAGAATGAAAAAAGAGCCTAGGACAAAATAACAACAACAATAAAATTAGGTGACAAGCAGGGAAGAAACCCACAAAATAAACAGAAAAGGAGGGACCACAGGGGTTGAAGAAAAACAAGGAGAGTGTGGCAACCCTAAACCAAAGGAAGAAAATTTCAAGAAGCAGGGCATAATTAGAGTCAATTGCTGCCAAGGGGGACAGTAAGATAGCAATTGAAAATTAACACTTGGATTTAGCAATAGGATTATTGATGACCTTGGTGAAAGCAGTTTTAGAGGAGTGGGAGTTATATTGGGATGGGTTAAATCAACGGCCTCAGTGTTCATCTACACCCTTCAATTACCATCTGTCTCCACTCTGGTGTCATCCAAATGTACATCTTCCATCCAGTTCTCCCTATTGAGCTCCACACCCACATAACACTGACGACTCAATATCTCCCCTTGATTTGTTCAAAGAGATGTCAAACCCAGCAGGTTCCAAAACCAACAATCTCCCCACTCAAGCCTGGCCCCCCTCCAATATTCCTCATCTCAGCAAATGGTACCTCTTTTCTTCCCGTTGTGCAATCCATCTTTGACAAATCCATTTTCCTCTCCACCACCCCTGTATATAACCCATCTCCACATCCTGTCAATTCTTTCTAACCATGCACTCCTTTCTGTTTCCACTGCCGACACCCAAGTTCAAGCTACCATCTGCTCTCTCCGAACCACAGAGGTGCCCTCCTCACTGGCTTCTCACATCTTGCACACGCCTCCAACCTGTTCCCCACACAGAGGCTGGAGTAATCTTAATAGTGCTGATCACCTCGCTTCCCTGCTTCAAACCTTTCAATGTCAAGTGAAAATCAAAATTCCTTAAATGACCTGCAAAGCCCTGTGTGATCAAGCCCTTGCATCTCTTTCCAGCCACAATTCACCATATATTCCCTCCTGCCCTCTGTTTTTCCACCACACTGGCCCTGCCTCAGTTTCCCACAGGCATCATGCATCCTACAGAGCAGGCTGGTATCCACCCAGCCTGGGTCCCTGTAGTTGGGAGCACGGGCTCAAGTGTCAGACTGTCTGGGGCAAAATATCAGCTGCACCCCTGCCTGGTTCAATGACCTTGGCTAAGAACTTAATCTCTCAATGCCTCTGTTTCCTCTTCTGTAAAATGGGGTTAGTACCTACCTCTTCGAGTTGTTATGAGAATGAAATGAAACAATATGTGTTAGAAATACAGTCTCAAATTAATGTTAGTAACTGCTATCATTATTCCCCATTCTCTGCCTGATTAACTCTTCTATTTCAGATCTCAGCTCAAATTATGTGAGGGAGGTGTTCCTTGACCCCCGACTCCCTGCAGGTTAGTACTTCCTTTTATATTATTTCATAGCATCCTCAATTTTTCATTCATAGCATTCATTATACCTCCTTTTTAAAATTTTAATTTTTAAATAATTTCAAAGTTACAGGATAGTTGCAAAAATAATATAAAACTCTTACAGAAAACTCCAACATACCCCCACCCAGAGACCCAGATCCACCAACTTTTAACATTTTGCCACGTTTACCATATCATTCTGTTTAACTATCTTATCTGTTTGTCTATTTTCTAAACATATGAGAGCAGGTTGTATACATCATGCTCCTTGATCTCTTAATTCTGCTATGTACAGTTCCTAAGAACAAGGATATTCACTTTTGGAACCACCTTACGTATAGTTATCAAGTTCAAGAATTTTAACTTTGATATAAAGCTTACAGTCTATATTCCAATTTTTCATATGTCCCAATAATGTCCTTTTGGGTCTTTGTCTTCCACTATTAGATCCAGTCCAGGATCATGTATTGCATTCAATTGTCATTGTCTCTTTGGTAGCTCTTTATTTTTTAATTGTGAAAATATACATAAAACATTAATTTTCCCATCTTGCCCATCCCATTCAAGATGGTGGACTGAGATGCTTCAGGGCTCCATCCCCCCATGGAAGCTTTGAATAAGCAGCAAGAACTGGCAAAAATATCTTTCTCAAATCTCTAGGAAACAATAAATGGACTGCAGAAACAGGGCAAGCACTGAATTAAGCGAAAGGCCACTTAAAAGTGGTGAGATCTTGTGGCACCCTGGCTGGCCCCTTCCCTACCCCTCACCAGCTTGGCTCAGAACTGGCTGGGCTTCCAGTGCAGATCCCTCACTGCAATCCTCATGCTATCTGTCTATTTATTTTCTAAACATTTGAGAGCAGGTAGTAATCGTCATGCAAATACTGAGAGCATGTATGTCTGGCCCAGTCTGTCTGATGATAGCCTGAGGGTCATGCCATACCAGAGCTTATCCTGCAGGTAGAAGGCAGCTCAGAGAGCTCTCCTGCAGAATGCTATGAGACAGCTGTCATGTCCCGCTGCCAGAGGGGACATTCACCATGTATGGGGGAATTTCCAGGGCCACATGCACATGCCTAACACAAGAGATATGAGCAGAAAGGATCAGGGAGGCCCCTATGCTTTGGCCTGGAGCTATTCTCTAAACTCATTGTATGGAAAAGCACTGAAGGAGAGCACTCCCATAGGCCAATCTGCAAAGACTGGGAAAAGTATTTTATTTTTATCTTCTTTTTTATTTTTGTTAGCTCCTGGAATTCAAGAAAACTCTGTCATAACACTAACTGGACACAAGCTTACAGAACAGATGCCTCAGAGCCTAAATTCCAGTGATAACACATTAAAATATCAAAATGTCCAGGTTTCAGCAAAAGATTAGAAAAAATACAAAGAAACAGGAAGTGATGCCCCCACCAAAGAATGAGAATAAAGCATGAGAAACCCTCAATGAGGAGGACTGGATCTGAGAAATACCAGACTAAAGATTTTTTTTTAATGATCCTAAGTATGCTCAAAGAGCTAAAGGAAAATATGGGCAAAAAACCTAAATGATATTTGGAAAACAATAGATAAACACAAAGAGAATATCAACAGAGAAATGGAAATTATGAAAAGGAACCAAACAGAGCTGAAGACCACAGTAACAGAAATTCAAAATTTTCTGGAGGAGTTCAACAGCAGATTAGAGCTGGCAGACGAAAGCATCAGTGAACTGAAGATAAAATCATTGAAATCATCCAGACTGAGGAGCAGACAGAAGAAAGAATGAGGAAAAGTGAACAGAGCCTGAGAAACCTGTGGGACACCATCAAGCATACCAATGTATACACTGTAGGAGTCCCAGAAGAGAAGAGAGAATATTCAAAGAAATAATGACTGAAAACTCCCATAATTTAATGAAAGGCATGAATATACATATCCAAGATGCTCAAAGAACTCCAAACAGGATAAATCCAAATAGACCCATGCCGCAGCATATTATAATCAAACTGAAAGAATTCGCAAAGCCACAAGAGAGAAGCCACATGTTACATACAAGGGAGCCTTCATAAGATTAGGTACCAATTTAGCATCAGAAATCATGATGGCAAGAAGGCAATGGTATGACATATTTAAAGTGCTGAAAACAAAAAATTATCAACCAAGAATTCTATATCCAGCAAAACTGCCTTTCAAAAATGAGGCAGAGATTAAAACATTTCCAAATAAACAAAAGCTGAGGGAGTTCATCGCCACTAGAACTAGACCTGCTGTACAAGAGAAGCTAAAGAGAGCTCTGCAGGTTGAAAAGAAAGGACAATAGATGATAGATCAAAGTCGCATGAAGAAATAAAGACCCCCAATGAGGGTAACAACGTGACGTGGGTAAATATAAATGCCAGTAGTATTGTATTTTTGGTTTGTAAGTCCACTTTGTATTTCCTACAGGATTTGAAAGGCAAATGCATACAATGTAATGATAAATCAGTGGGTTTTAAACTCTTAATGTATAAACATGCAATTTGTGACAAGAACTACATGCAACTTGAGGGGCCTATACCATTGAAGTTAAGTTGGTATCAAAGCAAATGAAATTGTTATAGATTTAGGATGTTAAATTTAAGCTCCATGGTATCTACAAAGGAAATATTGGAGAATATGCAAGCTTGTAAGACAGAAATTAGGGTACAGGTTGCCAGGGGTGGGGGCAGAGCGGGGGAAATGGGGAGTTAGTGCATAATGGGTTTAGGGTTTCTGTTTGGGGGGATGGGAAAATTTTGGTAATGGAAGGTGATGAGGGTACATACCAAAATATTGTGAATGCAATTTATGCCACTAAATGGTATGCTTGGGAGTGGTTGTGATGGAAAGTTTATGTTGCATATATATTCCCACAATTACAAAACAAAAAAAAAAAAGGAAGAAAAGGAAGGAAGAGCAACTAAAGAGACAATGACAATTAAATACAATACATGATCATGAATGGGATCTAACAAGGGAGGAGACAAGGCACAAAGGGACATTATTAGAACATGAAAAACTGGAATATAGAATGCAAGTTTTATATCATTGTTAAATTTATTGAACTTGAAAACTGCATGCAAGGTGGTTACACAAGTGAATATCCTTGTTCTTAGGAAATGTACATGACAGTATTTAGTGTTCAAGGATGATGTATACAACCTACATTCAAGTATTTAGAAAATGAATTGATAGATGGATGAATAGATAGCTAGATAGATAAATAGAATACGGCAAATATGGCAAAATGTTTAAAAATTGGTAAGTCTAGTTGTCCAGGGGAATAGAGGTATTTTGGAGTCTTTGTATGGGGTTTCTATTATTTTTCCAACTGCCCTGTAAGTTAAAAGTATTTCAAAGTAAAAAGTTAAAAATAAAAACTTTCCCATCTCAACCACTCCATTCACAATGTTAGGCTAACTTCCCCACCATCCACATCAAGCTTTTTGATGATATACCTGAGGGGTTATTTTATTAATGTCTGTCTGCCCCACCAGACTGCAAGCTCCAAGAGGATAGAGACAGTGTCCGTTTTTCTCCTCGTTATATCCCGAGATCCTAGCACAGTGCCCGGCACAGAGTAAGCCCTCAACAGATATTTTTTGAATGAACGTTTAGTTGAATGGGAGGTGAGAATGTGGGGGCAGTGAGTGTAAATGACTTAAGAAGACTGTGAACATACAGAGTGAGGGCTATACGTGGAGCAGGGCCAGGACTCATGAAGGGCTTTCACTCACCCTTCAAGCCAGCAGACACTTGAGCATGTTTAAATGCTGATGGGAAGGAGCTCAGCACAAGGAGTATGGGTCATGAAGCTGTAGGAGAGGACAGGAATTAGAGCAGAAACAGAAGAGTCAGCCTTAAAAGGATGGACTCTCTTCTCTGTTACAGGAACAAGAGCTAAGAACCCAACTAAGTCTGTAGGTTTGCTGGCAGGAAGTCCCACCAAGCCCTTTCTGTGAATTTCAGTAATGAAAGCAGCAAACCTGGATTCTCCGAGAAGCTCAGCATACGTGGTGGACATCGTTCCATTCACTTTTGCAACTCATGTAAAAAGGAAGCAGATGTTTTCTTCAACTGTACTGACGCACTGCAGAACAAAATAACAAGTTTCCAAAGCAACTCAGGAACAGAACTGCGACAGGCGATCTCAGTGTTCTCTTTATGGAGCATGCTTCCTCCCCAAACTGGGAAACAGTATGGTAAAATAATAATGGCTGATGCCAGCTGACTGCCAATTATATGTCAGGCACTGTTGCAGTACTTCATCTGCAATAATCTATTTGGTCCCCACATTACGATACGATTTTAAAAGTGAGGAAACCGAAGTGAGGGGGGCTAAGATAACTTACCCAAGATCACACAGCTTGTGGGTGGCAAAATCAGCTTTTAAACCCAGGGAGTATAGCTCCAGAATCCATGCTTTTAATCATTCCACTCTATCCCTCTCTAGGACAGAGGAAGGAGCATGTTGGAATCTGAAGACCTGGAGTCTTGTGAACATCTGTTTTCTCATCAGTAAAATGGCAGTGATCATTGATAATGACCACCATGCCTACCTTATGTGACTTTCAAAAGGATCATGAGATGTTGAAAATGGAAAAGCAGTATGTAAAAGAGACCATTATGCTACTCATAAGACCTAATAGCCTGTCTTCTAATTGGATCACAGTCTAAATAGGCCGTTGTTGAGATGGTGGGGTCCTGTAGCCAGAGCTGTCCCACAGTCCAGCAGCAGGAGGTTGGTGTTCACAGACCCTTTGAAAGGTTAGTCGATTCTCGTTGCATCAGCTTTAACGTCCCTGACCCAATTTTTCTTGATGACTGGTATGCAACATCTTGGTCCCTTCTTGCCCCTGGAAATACAGACACCCACCCCCTCCTACCTCTCCAAACAGTTGTGGCTCACGCCTTCACTCCTTCAATTCCACTGCATTACCTGAAGGAGTTACGGTTTAAAAAAAAAAAAAAAAAAAAAAAAAAGCCTGAATTACAGTTAATGGTGAGGTGCAGGCCAACAGGCTAAGTCAAACCTGTCCCAGTTTAGATGCAGAACTACAGACTGCCTGAGCCAGAAGAGAACTTCAAGGTCATCTTTTAGTGCAACTTCCCAACCTCCCTAAACCCATTTTATAGACCAGGAAAACTGAGGCCAGGCAGATGAGATGACACAAGTTAGTGTTGGGAGCAGGATTTCTTTAACTTGAAAATCGTTTTTTCAAGTAGGTTCAACACAAATGATTTCACCTTATCAAAATCCTGTCTGCAAAGTATTTCAATTACTTATATATTTGTTTCAGTATGTGTACCTTGCCAGAGAAGAGCTCAATCTTAAAATTCTGTTACATGCAAAGTTATCATATCACTCAAAGCCCATTCTTTACTGCAGTTGCCCTTGTTTGGCCATTTTAGGCATTCCCCAGGTAGAAAGGAGCTCGCTGTCCTCAGAGAGGAATGTTTGAGCCTCGGACTGCTCAGTATCAAGCACAGCCTGTTACTAAGTAGCTACCTCGGAGCTCGGTTTCCTGGTCTGGGAGAACAGAACCCACCTCATAGAGTCGGTGGGGGGGTGGGGGATCACAGGAAGTAATGCACTTTTGGCACCTCCCTGGCATTCTATACCTTTGTTATTATTTGGGTATAATTCCCTCCTCTCCTAAGCAGAGAGCAGTTCACCTTGATTAAGGGTCTTAGACCTTGGACCACCCAGGCGCTGGTAAGCCGAGGAGAAACCCAGCCTCACCAGGCCTGGAAATGTCCATTCCCCACCCCCTCTCCCCATTAAGACAGTGATAGGCCGGAGTTCTCCCGGTTGATAAATGAGAGGCGCTGGGAGGCTGCAGTGATGAGTGTTCGGAGAATCTGATTTGTGAGAAGGCGAAGCTCCAACACATGTACCATGGAGATGCTCAGGGAAGAGAGCCCGGCCTACCTGCCTGAAGGAGGGCAGGAGGGAGAAGGGACGGATGAAGGAAATGCTTAAGGGAAATGGACTGGAGGTGCCCAAAGAGGAAAATTTGAAAAGGAAAACAGAAGCTGACTCTCAAGAACCCATCTCGGTGGTGAGTACCATTAAAAGAAGGATCGCGAATTCGGGGGATACCGATTTTGGAAGAAATGCGAGATAGGGACAAAGGTGGGGTGTTAGAACTGCTGGAGATCGAGCCTCGTAAGCTATGGCGGGGGTACCCACGCGGCCCGGGGGTGACGCGGGGTTGGCGAGGGCCGGAAGGCGGGGTTATGGGGGGCACCGACCAGGGGAGGTGTGTGTGTGGGAGGTGGGCCAGACCCGGCCACGGGAGCCGCTGCCGCGTTCGCCCCGGGGCAGGTCAGCGACCCGGGGCCGGGGAGCCGCGGAGAGAACCCAGAGGGGGCCGCGGTTGCCATGGCGCTGGGCGGGGAGGGGGTGACTCGGGCCCCGCCCCAAGCCCCGCGGGGCCACCGGCTCCAGATGGTCCCGGGCCTCCCGCGGGAGCCGGCGGCCTGCGGCTGGGGGAGGCTATTGTCCTCCTTCCGCGGCGCCGCAGTCCCGCCGCTCGCGCCCGCGCGTCGCCACGCGCTCCGCCGCCACCGCCGCCGCCGCCGGCTCCGCGCGTCCCCCGCGCCGCTCGCGCCCCGTGACAGCGCCCGCTCGCCGCCAGCGGTGCGCCCAGCCGCCGCCAGCAACCGCCTCGCGCGGCCCGGCTGCGGGCGCGGCGACGACCGGTGCGGCCCCCGCCCGCCCGCGGCCGGAGCCTCCGCAGCCAGGTAGGTGCCGGGCGCCCGGGCTCGCTTTGTCCCGGCCGCCGGGGGCGGCGCGCTTTGTGCAGCGCGTGCGGGCGCCGGCAGGGTCGGGGTCGGGTCCGGCCGGGGTCGGGAGCCGCGCCGAGGAGGACGGCGGCGTCCGGCTCTCGCTCCCGCGGGGTCCCGGGGACGGGATGGAAAGTCATATGCCAGCTTCTCAGGTGCCAGCCAGCCCGAGGGCTGGGACGCGCGGGGGTTGGGGGGCGGGGGTCGAGGCTGGGGGGACGTGGGCTTTTCCGGAGCCGAGAGAGGAGTCTGGAAGAGAGTTCGGGCTGACAGATGCGTTCATGCGCTCGCCGCGGCTCTGACAGCGCCACGGTTCCGGGCGCAGAGGCTTCTCCGGGGCCAGGCGCTCGGGCGCACGCTCGGCCGTCTTTGCCCGGCGTCAGCGGATGCCGACTCTCTCCTGAGCTGCTTGGGGGCTCCCCCGGAGCCGTGTGGGCTCTCCTCTGGCTTCTTTGGTAGCGCTGTGTTCTCCTCCCTGCCCCCTCAAGTGTGTGTGTGAACGTGGGGGCACGGTTGGCTCTGGTGATGGTAACGAGTGGCAGAGGGAGACTGAGGCCCTTTCCTGAGGTGGGAGGCGGGTGTAAGGTGGCCGGGACATCTAGAGGGCTGTGGAGTCGTTGTCGTCGTCGTCATCGTCGTCGTCGTGTCCCCCTACTCCCACCCCCGCACAGTATGATGAAGGCCGCCTCGCCGGGGTAGACCGAGTACCGCTGCATCTACTCCGGCCCGAACCACCCCACTCTGCTAACCCCATGACACCGCATGTTCTTCTGAGACTCCAGCTTGGCCCTGTCCTAACCTGCTCCACGCTGTCCCTGTGGGTTCTCTCAGCCACCCTCCTCGCCTTCGTTTCCAGTGCTCTCCGGCCTGGGCAGGGTGTCCACAAACCACAAACCAGTTCTCCTTGAAGGTGAAGAGGGCAGAGAGAGTTCCAAATATGTCTCTGAGATGGAGGTGCTGGCTGACCTCTTGGCACATTAGGAAGAGCAGAGGGTTAGGAGGGGGAAGCTAGTACAGAGCTTAGATTTGTCCCTTAAAGAAACAGAGGTAACCTCAGGCCTGGGGGTGGTGGGAAGCAAAGGAAGGAGAATTAGTCTGAATAATTCTGCTTTTAGCAGAGAATTCTAAAGGAAAGAATCAGACAAAAACTCAGTCCCCCTCTATATTCCTATGTTCGTTGGAGAGGAGCATCTGTGCTTTATCAGGAGCACAGCCTGGAAGGAAATGGGTGGGGAGTAGTTCTACCTTTTCTCTTTTCTCCGATTGCCCCTCCATGCATCTCTCTTGCCTTCCCCGTAGCCCTGAGTTTGTGATTTTTTTCCTTTTCTCTCTCTGCCAGTTCATCCATTTATACTTTGAGTCAAATAAAAGACTTTTCCTTTGCCAAAGTTCCATTTCTCTAATCCATTATTCACCCTTTGCCATTTCCCCAGCTCTGCCTCTCTGCTCCCTAGCCCGATCGTCCTCCGTCCACACTGCTGGGGGTAGCCTGTGCCAGGGCATCAGCTCTAGTTGTCTCATTAGATTTAGAGCCCGTCTGAATTCATTTTCTTATCTCATCGTTAGAGCCTCCTGACTCTTTGTGTGTCCTGAGGTTTCTGAAGAGAAGTTTTCTTTGAGTATAGCTGGGGATAGGGCCTTTCCACACCCAGAAGTGACCCCCCAGGTCACACACATCCTGAAACTCTGTGTCTTCTCAGTCCTCACAGCTCCTCTGACCAGCCCCATCTGCTCCCCATCTTTCTACCCCCGTGGCCCTCAGAATGTGGTCCCCAGGCAAGCAGCTTTAGCATCAACCTGGAGCAGGTGAGATGTGCAAATTCTTGCCCCTGCCCCAGATCTGCTGAATCAGAAACTCTGGGGGCCGGGTCCAGTGATCCATGTTTTCACAAGCCCTCCAGGAAATTGTGATGCACACCAATCTGAGAATCCCTGGTCCCGACTTACAGTACTCAGCCCCGAAGTACTCCAGCTGAGGCACAGAGTAGATTGCCTGCTCCCATTTCCCTTCCTTCCTTGAGCTTTTCTCTGGCTCCAAGAAAGAAATTAATGATGGGGAAAAAAAAAGGAATTATGGCCAATCCATTCAGTATATCTTTATTGAATACCTATTGCACCATGCTTGGAAAACACAAACAGAAAATGAGTAAGACGCAGCCCTTGTCCTCAGTGAGTTAAAAGTAGAACAGGCAGAGAGGCACAGAAACAGCCAACTGTAATACAACGTGATAAGGGCAATAATAGCTGCGCATCTCCAGTGCTGTGGGAGCACAGAGGAGGGAATGACAAACTCTCTCTGAGGGAGGTAAAGAATTAATCAAGAGCAGGATGTGGTGAGGAGGAATTAGGGTACAAGTCAGGCTCTAGCCCTGGGGATAGGATTTCTAGCTTTATGGGCCAGTCAAAATGAAAGGAAGAGGGGCAGCTGCCCTTGGGCGGAGCAGTCGGAGGTTCTGGCAGGACCCCAAGCCTGCACCTGGCAGGAGCTGGCATCACTCTGGCACTAACAGTGTAAGCTACTTGGGCCTGGCCCCGAGATCAGTGGCTAAGAATGAGGTGCTGGCGAAACTGTCATCTATATTAGCTGCTACACAGTCCCATTGCCAGAGTTGAGGAATCCACAGAGGAGAATAAGGTTGCAGGCTTGTGGGGTGGGGGGTGGAGGGGGGTGGGGGCAGGGAGGGCATAAGATTCCTAGTGAAAAGAGACCAGAGCAGGACTTGACTACAGGAATCTGGGGATGGCAGCGGGGAACATGGGAAACACAGCCTCTTGTCCAAAAAGCCACAGAGACTGCAAAGCCGGAATGCTTGAAAATCAGAACTCAGAGACCCGGAGATAAGAACTCAGAGGCCCTGGGCTGATCGCCACCAGGGAGCACCATTTGCATGGAAGTTTATGGGAATCATACTTGGGCTCTATGCAGTTTTTGGGGGTCCCAGGGCCACACACTGGTTTAGAGACCGAGTCTGCTTCCTTAAGTCTCTGTGGAGTACAAAGATATAAGCCAGGGTCCCAAACCCTCAAATGCCAGGCAAGTGACATAAGCACATGGAATGGCTGGTGGGAATGGTGGGGCCTGCAGAGAAATGGAGAGCACAGGCCTGCCTCATGGAACCCCAAATCAGTCATTTTTAACCAGCCTATTGGCCAAACAAAACATTCCCCAGGGCTGATTTCAGCAGGTTCATGACTCTTGGTAAAGGAAAAGGGGCCGTGTGAACAGGCAGCCAGGAGGCATGGTGTGTAGGTATTTTTGTGTGAGTGCTGAAAATATCCATTCCAAAGCTACGCGTGAGCAGGGTTGCTGGAGGAAGCTCTAATTAAAAGGACAGAGATGAACTGGAATTAGAATTGGTGCTGGGACTTGGGCAGGTTCCTCTCCAGCAGTTGAAAGTATTAGGTAACTCTAGTCCAGGTCATGCCTTGCCCTCAGCAGTGCTCTTTATTCAGGGTGACTCAGCTCTACCCTCAAATTTATTTTTATATAAATGTTTACAGAGAAAATTCAGAGAATCTGGAGGGGATCAGGGGAAATGCATTTTGGATGAGAAAGGAGTCCTTCGCCTAATGGAGACTGAGCTCCCTTTCTTGCTCCAGGGGAGCCCAAATCTAGGAACTTTAGAACTTTGGTCCCTTGTACTTTATTAGTGCTACTCCCAGGATGTCCCTAGCAGTTGTTTTCTCTTTGGGAGAAAGAGCTGGGGCAGATAACCCTGCCTTTCACATGGCCAAGTTCAGCTTCACACACCCAGTTGATGACAGAAGCCAAGTTCTGCCTCTGTGTGTCCATGGGAACACACCCAGCTCCCTACCCCACCTTCCCACCACCCATCATTTCTTCCTTCCCCAAACTGCACAAGAGGCTCACCGTCCATACCTCTTTGCTTTCCAGACCAGTGACTGCCAAGATCATAGCCCTAACCCTAGGAGGCTAAGGATTAAAAAGCCTCTGTATTTGAGAAGTACTGGGAAAATGAGAAAATGCAGAATTTGGGGTTCTGATAAGGTTATAGACCCAGCCCCCTCCCTTCCCTCGAATAACTGCTGTGTGCCGGATTGCATGAGAACTTTGGACAGTAGAGGTTTTTTTAACCCTCCCTCCCCCCAGCAGCTAATCTGAAGCTCGTTTGTTAGTTTTGAGAAGGACGGCATTCTGTTGGCTTAACGGAGTCATAAGTAGTGCCGGCAAGCGTCCATGGGCCCTAGAAGGGAGCGGTGGATGCTGACGTCTCAGGGGGAGCTCCAGAAAGTCAGAGGATCATGTAAATATTCTCCGTTTGTGAGGCCATGACCAAGAAATTGTCCCCAGGGTCAGCAGGAACCTGCTTTGAAACCCAGCGCTGTTCCTTTTAGCTGCAAGACCTCGGACCAGCGACTTAAATCTCACAGGAGCAGCTTCCTGTGAACCCCACTATGAAATGGGGTGGCTAATGCACCTGCTTCGTGGGCTGGGACGGGGTGATGCGTGAGAATGCAGGGGACACATATCACAGTGACATTTGTCCAGCACTGATTAACTGTTCCCTGTAGTGAACAAAAGGAAACAAAGGAGAGAGAGCCTCCCCTGAAGCCCTGGGCACTGTATCGATACCTGCCCAAGGACACACCCCGGTATTCTGGTGTGTCGTGGATACTTCTTGGCTGGAGAGCAGCATCTGGGTCTTTTCCTTCCCCGACCAGTACAGGGTAGAGGAGGCCGTCTTGTGTGGAGCAGGGCTCAGAATGGTGTTTGGAAGGGGGACTGAAAGAACTCAGTTTCTCCTCATGATTGGCTGGGGTAGAATCTGCCCGCATCACCCTGCCATCCTGAACCACGCCAAGGCCCGTGGCTTCAGCCCCCGTCTCTGCCCACCGGCCCACTCTGCCCCAGAGCTGGCAGAGCCCGTCCTCCCGGCTGCGTCGCTCAGGCACGGCTGCGCACCTGCTCCCTCCGTTGCGTGTCTGTTGCATTTCTGCCCTCCTGCTTCCCTGCCGGGCCTGTATCTCTCTCACCGGGGGCCGACTTCCTTTGGCCAGAAAGCGAGTGGAGCCGAGCCAGGGCCGGAAGCAGAGGGCATGGTGGCTGGAGGGCTCAGATGGCCCGAGAGGCCCCTCACCAGCCGCCTCCCCCCTTGCAGGAGCAGGAAGCCACCCATCGCCATGAGCAGCACCCTGTCGCCCACAGACTTCGACAGCCTGGAGATCCAGGGCCAGTACAGCGACATCAACAACCGCTGGGACCTGCCCGACTCTGACTGGGACAATGACAGCAGCTCGGCCCGCCTCTTCGAGAGGTCCCGAATTAAGGCCCTGGCCGGTGAGTGTGTCTTCCCAGCTTTCCTGGCCTGTCCTCCCCGCCCCAAGCCCATGGGCCTGGGGAAGATGCCGAGGAGACCGGAGAGGGAAGCCTGTGACCAAGAGTCCTCTGACTTTACGAGAGGACTCACTGTCTTCTTAAGCTGCTACACGAATGTGGCAGCCCTGGTCACCCTGTCAAACCCTGGTCCCCAATTCAGCTTCTAAGAACAAGCTTCAAGTCATCCAGAATATTCCTGAGCGGCCTTTTCCCCAAGCATGCAGAAGCCGTGCTAACCCCCGGACTCAGCTGTGTTCCCCTCTGTGCTCAGCTGACCGAAACAGCTTCCCTCTCCTGGCCTCTGCCCCTGAGTCGTGTCCTTTAATTCTTTTCCACGCTTCATCCTGCTGCAGTGACTTCTGCATCTACCCACCTCCCCCCTCCCCTGCCCTTCAGTCCCTCGGGCTGTCGCCCTTGATCTCCACTGTCATTTCCCACATCTGTTCTCCCTTACCACCTGCTGCCTGTTACTCCTATTTTTCCATCTACCTGTTCCCGGAAGCAGGTACCCTCCGCCTGCCACCGGCTTCCGCAGCCGCCCATTCTCCCGGGTTCACTCTCCTCCTGCCTCTGCCCGGCCCTCCACGACAGCCAGGGCTCTCCCCATCAGCTCCTCCCAGCACAAACAAACCTGTCAGACGGGCCTCTGGCTCTCCGCTCTCCTCTCTCCCAGGTCAGGAGTTGTCATAGCAATTGTGAGTGTAGCCAGCTGTCACCTGACACTGTCAGCGGCTGGGCGTGGGGCTGAGTCACCCTCCCACCCCAAGGCCACCCCATTGGGCTTCTGTCTTCTCCCCACCCCCCTCAACCTTCACACTGACCTCCTGGCCTCCCAGCCAGAGCCAGTGCTGGGTCCCAGCCCTCCCCCCGGGAAGCAGACTGTCCCAGAGAAGGAAAGAGCCTGTATGTTTTACAGGATCAACAGGTGACGTTTTTATAGCACAGGGTCCCAGGCCCCTCCCTGAACAGACCGAATTGGCATCTTTGGATATTCAGTCCAGGACTTTTAAGGATCCCCCCGTGTTACAGCTCAAAAGTGAGTCCTTTCCTGAGGCTCACAGGGCCGATCGGTGGAAGTTGGGATTTTGAAAAGAGAAAGAGTTTATTGCTAAGCGCAAAGCAAGGAGAGCCAAAGGCTTATAGGCTTTAAATCTGTCTTCTCTGGACTGGAGAAACTTTCAGTGTTTTATAGAATTCACACAGAGGAGGGCAGGCTTAGGATAATGAGCAAGGCGGTCAGTTCTGGGCTGGCTCGTGTTACTTCATTAATAATCATTAAGGGGGCTACATGCTTAAGTGCTGCCTTGGCATCTGTGTGCACAACATGTGCCACCCAGGGCTGCCCTGGCATCTTTGCACACATGACACGTGCCCCCCAGCTGTCCTAGTATCTGTGCACATGACACGTGCCACCCAGCGCTGCCCTGGTGTCTGTGTGCACGTGCCACGAGCCCACCCAGTGCTGCTGTTAGGTGTTTGTCGCCTCTGCACCCGGCTTTCCTGAAGAGGCATCTCTGCCCTGCATGGTGGGTGCCTCATGCGAGGAGATGCCAAGCCAGCCCTGAAGGAAGGCAGGCGGGGAGGGGAAAGTGACAAGAGCTGGAGCCCAGAGACAACTAGGAAGGGAATCTGGTAGATGGGTCCTGCCGTGGGGTATGCTTGGGGGTCCGGGATAGCACCTGGTCATTGCAGTGACAGGGAAGAGGGGCCAGAGCTGGAGATGACAGGAATGTGCAGTTAGAGGAGGTGACATAAGTAAACCATCGCACGGGGCTGGCTCCTCCTAAGCTTGCCTTCCGCTGCTTTCTGAGCTGGGGATCCAAGCTCGTGTCCCCGAGTCACCCAGAGAGGGGCTGTCCTTGCCAAGCCTGCAGCCCTCTGGAAAGCAGGAGTTTGAGGGCCCCTCTCCTGGATCTTCTGTATGTTCAGGCAACTCGGGGCCTGACGGGCAGGTCTCCCCTGTGCCCCGGCTGGGCCCAGCCCTGCCCCTGCCAGCCGAGCTCCGCCTCCCCCTCCCCCGCCATGTCCAACCTGTTTGTCTGGAGCCGCCTCTGCCACCTCGCCGCAGCCAGGTGCTCCCCGCCCTCTTCCCAAGCCACTGAGCGTCCCAAAGCCCCGGCGCCCAGGTCAGGCATCCCAGAACGCTTTCCCCCGTCCACGGGGCTTCCATCACCCCCGAATCCCCACCGCCTGTCTGGGTCCCAGCACAGGCTCCAGCGGGGAGTGGACACTGGGTCCTGCCCCAGGCAGGGAGAGAATGGACTCGAGGCCGCGGGCTCTGTAGAGGAGGCAGCGGCACCATGAATGGCGATGGGCTGAGCTGGGTGCGTGGGAACGGCCTGAATGGGGATGGGGAGTTTTACTACGAGGCTGGGGAGCAGTCCCAGAACCCCGGGGGCCTCCTGCTCTCACCGGCCGCCTTCATCAACCCCGCTCAGTACGCCAGCGTGCTGGAAGGACGCTTCAAGCAGCTTCAAGGTGAGCTCCCGGCAGAGGGGAGCCCCGTGGGAGGAGAGAGTGCCAGGGGTGGGGGAGCTGGGGGCTGGGAGGGGGCGCTGAGCGGAGGATCCGGAGGGGAGCGTCTTCCGGTAACTCGGATGTCTGTGTTGGGAGACAGCGTGCTGGTGTTTGGAGGGAATGATTACAAGTGGTCAGGAAAACACAACGATGTCAGTGGAATCGAGAGAGCCTTAGACACACTCAGGGAATGTGTGTGAGCGGCTGGTGTAGGTGTGGCCACGAGGTGCCCCGCTGGGTGGATGGGAGAGGGAGGGAGGGGGCTGGGAAAGGGACATCTGTGTGAGCAAACCCCCCCACCCCCCAACCCCCACTTAGTGCAGTCTCACTTGTGGTGGGTTTGGAGGTGAAGTGCCTCCTGGGAGAGTTCTAGAAGGAGAGAGGGGGAGCCTGCTTGTGGTTTTGCCAGATTTCTGAGTGGGTGTCTGGATCTGTGCAAGGAGGCGGTGTCTGTGGAAACTGAGTGTGTCAAAGGGAGTTTGTGCAAAGAGGGTCAGGTCTGAGCTGGCATGTGTTTTACTGGAACCACGATTTTAAGTTTCTTTCTGGGAGTTACCGTGTGTTGTAGGGTGTGCGTGTGTGCGTGTGTGCGTTCGTATCCAAATGTCATGGAAACTTGGGTACCTTGGGAAGTTGCCCGTTTTTCTGGGGCTTTGCTTTTGCCCCTTTTCGCTCCTAGCAACCACTCTCTCCACCCCTTCCCCTTTGCGTCTACCTGCACACCCCAATGTGCCTGGAATCAGGACGGTGCCCACTGGATCCCCGTTCAGGGCCTGCAGACCCGTAGGTGCTACAGAGCACATCCCACACAGCCCCTAGGACCCCGAGGTTGGCACAGGTCCAGGGGCTCGGGGGTGAGACAGGACAGATGGGAGTGCCTGGGCATTCATCTTAGGGCTGGTGCGTGGGAAGGTGACATTAAGGGATGAGTCTTTTTGGTTTCTGAGAAGCTGGTACCGAGAAGGAAATGAAAGTGCCTGTCCGGGCCCCGGCCACTTGGGTTTTCCTGGCACTGGGCTCCTCTGTCGGGAACGGACAGAAATCCCAGTCGCTGAAGCAGCTTCCAACGGCCTGAGTCTGCTCCCCCACTTTGTCACTTAGGGCTCACACAATGTCAATATGTTATTTTACTATGGGACCCAACAACCCCCCGCTGCACCCCCCATCTGCAGCCACTCCTGTGGACCAGACAGGGAGGTGGCTTCCCAGCCTCTTGGAGACAGATGGGCGGCTACCTCTGCCTGGCTTTTTGTTGTTGTTTTTGCTCACTGTTTTCCCAGTTCCCAACTTTCCAGATCTTGTTTTTCTTCTTGGCATTTGCCTGCTCTGGCATGTTTGTGAACCAGGCCTGGATCCCTTGGAGCGAACTGAATCAACCCATCCCAGAAGTACAGTGGCCGGTCTTTTCTTTAAGTTAGCTGAGGAGAGTGGGCTGGCTCAGGGGCCTGCCGCCTCTCTAACGTCAAGTCCTTCTAATGACCACTAGGAAGGCCCGCCGCTGTAATTGAAGTCCACACCCAAAAGGGAGCAGCCATCCCGAGGGCTGGCTGGGAGACATTCTTGGTATCCCTTTGGCTTGGGTTCCTCCTTCCTAACAGTAACTCACCAAGAAGTCGTGTTGTGCCAGACCCCGAGCCTGCACCCTCTGACTCATTTAATCCACACAATGACCCGTTGAAATAGAAAATAATATGCCCATTTTACAGGTGAGGAAATCTAGGCTCTGGGGGCTGAAGTAACTTGCCCAGTGTTTCACCCCTGTGACCCGACAGAACCCAACCCGAACCCACACCTTCCAACAGCCAGTGCCAAAGCCATTCCCCGCACATCCCGCTGCTTCCATGTTCTCTCATCCTTCCTTCTCAAAGCCTGTTCTCTGTCTCTTACTTTTTTATTCTTTACCTTCCTTATGAGCTTGTTCCAATTTCTTTTTTTTCCCAGCTCTTTTTAAGTTTCGGATTTTCCCCTCCCTGTCTCCCAGATCTTACTTCCCGCCTCCCTGGTTACCCCCTCCCTCCGCTTTCGGTTTTCCTGACTCGGGGGCAGTCCTGCCCACTGGTGTTTCGAAGCAGGTGTCATGTACTCGAGGGACAGAAATGACCCCGTGTCACCACCACAGATGAGCGTGAAGCCGTGCAGAAGAAAACCTTCACCAAATGGGTGAACTCGCACCTGGCCCGGGTGACCTGCCGGGTGGGAGACCTGTACAGCGACCTCCGGGATGGACACAATCTTCTCAGGCTCCTCGAGGTGCTCTCTGGAGAGACTCTGGTGAGCCACGGCCCGGGACGGGGAGAGAACCCGGGAACCCACAAGCAAGGGCCCTGCCATAGGAATTGCCCCGAGAGAAGAGTGAAACCACAGAGCACAAAGCAGTAGTTCCCACTGCCCCGAGGATGGTTTTATCCCGAGAAGCTTTGCTGCACGGATTAAAGAGTGGCATTGGTTTGTGGCGACAGTAACAGTGGCCCCACTGAAAACCTTTCTTTTCCCACCCACTCTCGGTGCAATTAATTCCCTTGGGAATCTTAATCAGTCCCTGAGCCTCCTCATCCGTGACCTCGGCTTTGGCTCTGGGAACCCTGGCCCAGCCTTGGGAGGCTCCGGGGAAGGTGTGCAGAGCAGGGCCATGGGAAGGCTGGGCTGGGAGGAGGAGGAGGCCCAGGGCTCTGGGTCATTGTGTCCCCTGCCCCGCAACAGCCAAAGCCCACCAAGGGACGCATGCGGATCCACTGCCTGGAGAATGTCGACAAAGCACTGCAGTTCCTGAAGGAGCAGAAGGTGCACCTGGAAAACATGGGCTCCCACGACATCGTGGACGGAAACCACCGGCTGACCCTTGGGCTGGTCTGGACCATCATCCTGAGGTTCCAGGTACTCAGCACAGGGTTACGGGCTCCGTGGACGACTCTGCTCCACGGACTGTTTTTGCTGGTCTGTGAATGAGAGATACAGAAATGGAGAGGAAGCTTCTAGAAGCCTTGAAGCAGCTTGCCGTTGCTGCGACTTCCAGGCACGGATGGGATCGGTAGTTCTCCGTGTGGAACGGGGCAGAGAGCAGCTTGGGGGTGGTCGAACGTGCATGGGGAGTGCCCTGTGGCCCGATCTGGGCGCTGGTCGTGTCCGGTACGGCCCCTCATTGGTCCAGGGTGGCTTGGAAATTTTAAAACCTGGTCCTTCACACATGGAATTTGAGAACTGCTTTGGGGGGCTGGTCCCTCAAACTCTGCTTGTAACTCCTTCCTGTACCCTGGGCAGAGCCAGTCCAATGTCCTGAAGCCATCGCAGCTCTCCCAATTGCCCCTTCACTCCCAGATGTAACTTCCCCTACGCCTTCAAAACCGAGCTCCCAGAAAATGTCCGCTCATCCACCTTTGGTTCCCCACACAGAGGAGCCAGCTTCCTTCCCTTGGAGGCACTTCCGCTCCTCCGACTTCCTGCCCCGTTCTTCTGCCTCTACTCCCTCGGGCCCGCTGTGTTGTGGTCGCTAGCTTCCGTCAGAAGGGCAGGCCCTGGCCCCATGCCCCTATTATGGGAGTCTGATGAGCAGTTTCCCGCGATCTCCTCTGAGTCCCTGGTAACACCAGGAGCCCCTGCTCAGAGAGTGAGGGCCTTCCTTCCCGCCTCAGATCCAAGACATCAGTGTGGAAACAGAAGACAACAAGGAGAAGAAGTCAGCCAAGGACGCCTTGCTGCTGTGGTGCCAGATGAAGACTGCAGGGTGAGGATGCCGGGGAGCGAGGCAGGGAGGGTGGCTGCACCGAGGAAGGGTGGCCCCAGCCGCTGCGAGGAGCCACAGGCCGGGGACTGTCCCCAAGGCACAGACTGGGGCTCAGCCCTGCTCCCCATCTCTCTTCACAGGTACCCCAACGTCAACGTGCACAACTTCACCACCAGCTGGAGAGACGGACTGGCCTTCAACGCCATCGTTCATAAACACCGGTGAGAGCCAGCACACACGCTCGTACGGAGGAAGAGAGGAGCCACACAGCAGTAACAAGGAATGACCAACGGGAGGGGAACCGGGATATGGGGGCGCAGTACTCCCCAGAGAACTGGCGGTGGGAAGCAAGGGTGGGAGGGATACAGGCTGGGCGTGGGGGCAGTGGGGGCAGGTTTGTGGGGCCTACACTGAGGCAAAACAAATTGGTGATTGAGGTATTAAAAACAGGAGTGGGTTTACTTTTCCTCTTTAGGATCTGATGTGGGGTTTTTTTTTGTTTGTTTTGTTTTTATGAAAAACAATTTATATTGGAAAAAAAAAACCCTAATGGGATCTCTTTTCAAATCACACAACACTTGAATTAATCAATCAGAAAACAATAACTTAAAATCTTCAAGACAGGAAACAAAACAGTAGTTATATATACATATATATACACATTTTAATTTTTCATAATTGAAGTTCTTGATATTTACCCAAATGAAATCACAAAATACTGAAAGCAACAGAATTATTCTCTTTTTCTTTCTCTTCTTTTTTTTTAAATAACCAAATTCTAGTATTCAAATAGAAATATTCTAATTTTTCTTTTGTAGGATTCTATTCTTGAATTAAAAGTATGATTGGAATATTAATATAGTATCTATGGAGATAGCTTTTTAGCTAATTTCAAAATCTTGTTGGTAAAGAGCAGTTTTATTATGTCATTGTTTATCAAAATAAGTTCTGCAACTGCATAAAATGTACTGCTAAACTATATTCCTTTGCTAATTTCTTCACTAGATGTTAGATTGTACCTGGATATATGAAGCAGCATCTATTCATATTACAGACCATAATCAGCCAACATTTGAAGTTTTACATTTTCTTAACTTGACTTATGGAAATGTTTAAGGAAGCAATAACCCCCTCTTCACATGTTATTGAATGAAATGAGCATTTTCAGCATTAAAACAATCCATGGGTCTTGTAATGGAAAAGATACTTACAAGATGACATTCTGCTTTGATCTGAAAACTAAGTTAAACTGAGTGAAACAAAAATCATAAAGAGATTGATATTTTGCACCCAGGGTATGTTTGTTCAAAAATCTTTGCTACCGAAGTAAAGAGTTGGCAACCACAGTGATCAGCAGTTAAAGCAATGTCAACAAAATAAGAAGTCATAAGAAATGCACAATTTTTCTGAAAGAGAGCAGTACCTGTATTTTAAGGATTGAACTTGATGGCTCATAACAACCATTCCTAAAATTTAATTCCTTCTATCTTCTCATACTGACGTGCTTTTGATACCTTTCTCTCTTCCCTGTCCACCCAGGCCAGACCTGCTGGATTTTGAGTCCCTGAAGAAGTGTAATGCACACTATAACCTGCAGAATGCTTTCAATCTTGCTGAAAAGGAGCTGGGGCTTACCAAACTTCTGGATCCTGAAGGTGGGGGCAGAGCTGTGTAAAAAAAAGAGGCTGTGGGGTAGAGGCAGCAAGTAGGTTAGTGGTTTCCAGGGTCTGGGGAGAGGGGAGAATGGGGAGTGACTGCTCTTGCATATGGAGTTTCTTTTTGGAGTGGGGAGAATGTTCTGGAATTAGATAGTGGTGATGATTGCACACCTTGTGAACATGCTAGAGACCACTGAATTGTGTACTTTAAAAAGCTGTGCTTTGCGGAATGTGAATTATATCTCCACTAAAAAGAAGACAAAAAGGAAGAAAGGCTTTCTCCCCCTGAGGGAGAAAGAGCCATGGGATGTTGGCTCTATCCCAGGCCTGCCACACGCAGCTGTGTGACTTAGAGCCAGTTGTTTGACCTCTCTGTGTGGCTCCATTTCCTCGTCTCTAAAACGTGAGGCTCGTTCTTCATGGTTTCTCAGGGCCCTTCTTAGTCTAAAATTCCAGAATTCTAAACAAGGCTGCATGGCCTTGAAGTCTCACCAACAACTGGCCTCATGGTAGCCGCCCCTGGGGTGACAATGGAGACGCTGATTATATCCACACCACGCTTCGAGCCCTTGTTTCATACCCAGCACCACACGTGATGTGCTTCAACTAACTTGGTCCTCACAACAACACTTAGAAATGTGTGCCATTCTATCCCCCGTTTATGGAAGAGGCAGTGGAGGCCTAGAAAGAAAGGTTAAACGACCAGCCCAAGGTCATAGCGCTGGTGGAGCTGAGGTTTCCCAGTGGGCAGGCTGGCTCCAGAGCCCGTGTCCTCACCTCTTGGTGGGGCCGGAAAAGGGAAGCAGAGAAGGGCCAACTGACTTCTCTGCTGAAAACGTTCCTTCCAGAGCTCCTTGGGCAGATTTCAGTCTTGGTCATTTTTTTCCCTGTTTTCTCCCTCTTTTTCCATCCCTTGCCTCCTTAGTCCAAAATGACAAATGTCAGCTCACTAATGATGGAAGTAGGCGAGACACAATGTTCCTAGGAGAACATTTGAGAAGCACTGCAATAATAAAGAACACAGAAGCAGGGCTGGGTATTCTGTAACTTTCCAAGATGGTTTGAGTGTCTCCTGCCTGTTCAGAGGCAATTGAGAGGGTTTGCCACCTCTTAACCTTACCTTTAGGTGGGAGAAAATCTGGCCTCATTAAGAGAGGCTGGGGATTTCGAGTCATAGTCAGCCTGGGTCCTTGCAGTGGAAGCAGAGATTCGGCTCGCAGGCCATTTGGCTGGACTTTGGCCTGGAGGTCAGACCCAGAGCTGTGTGCTGAGTGGCCCTGAGAACCAGCCCTGCACCCCCAGGCCCATTGCTCAGAACATCCGAGTTCGGGAGGCTCAGTTCATACCTTCCGTCTTGCTGCCCCTGAATGAGGCCACCCCTTGGACATCTTTCCAGCCCATAAGTCCACGATCCATCCCCAAATGGCCCTCGGTTTCTTGCCTTACCTCCCCAAACAACTCTTTTTGGTCTCCACTGAGAACAATGGGTTCAGGCCTCATTGGGCTTCTGGGTTCCACATGCTGCTTGGAGGGCGCTTCCCATGTCTAGGGGGAGAAAGAAGATGAGCTTTGTCACGGCCTTGTGGTCTGAAGGGTTTAGTCATCGTTTGGCTCTGAAAGGGGACTGGAAAGACGCCTGGGAAAGCCAGAAGGGCCCTGGGACTGGAGTAAGGGCGTCAGGTTGCAGACGTGGCTCCAGGAGGCCTGCTTCTAACCTCCGCCTGAGCTGGGTGGTCCTTTCCTTCAGATGTGAATGTGGACCAACCGGATGAGAAATCGATCATTACCTATGTGGCTACTTACTACCACTACTTCTCCAAAATGAAGGCTCTGGCTGTGGAAGGCAAAAGAATTGGCAAGGTACTCGCTGCCACAGGGTTGAAGGCGTGCAGGCCAGGGGAGGCCCCTGGCCTGCACACCTAATGCAGAGGCAGGGTGGAGCTGCGGGGCAGGAACCCCACAGACAGGACCCCACACCCCTGCCTCGCAGGTGCTGGACCAAGCCGTGGAGGCCGAGCGGCTGGTGGAGAAGTATGAGTCCCTGGCCTCAGAGCTGCTGCAGTGGATCGAACAGACCATCGTCACCCTCAACGACCGGCAGCTGGCCAACTCCCTGAGCGGGGTCCAGAACCAGCTGCAGTCCTTCAACTCCTACCGCACTGTGGAGAAGCCACCCAAGTAGGTGCCCCCCCAGGCCACACCCTGCAGAGTCACACCTGCCCGGAGCAGGTGGACTTTTTGGGGATGGAGCCCAAATTTGGGCAGCCCTTTGGGAAGGAAATTTGGCAGGACCCAAATGCACTGGAGGATCATTTACCCCAGTCCAGTGCACCCAGAGCTTCCCAATGACATAACTGTTCCCAAATAGGACATTTCGTGATTTTCCACTTTTAAAAATCATGCTGTGGAAATGGTGGCTCTGGTGCATGGAGCTGGTACAGTTCCACTCGGCTAAGGTTACTGGTCAGGGGGCCGCAGCCACCCAGCCCCAGGATAGGGACGGGTGGGAGTGGCTCCGGCGGCAGTGTCGCTGCCAGCTCGCAGCCGGCTGCTAAGGCTCGATCATTGCTGTCCTTCAGTCATCACCATCAGGCAGTTCTCTACGGTACCTGCTAAAACGCGTTTTCTTGATCATTGAGCTCTTTTGGAATGAACAGGTTTGAGCTCCAGAACTGATATCAATCCAGAAAATATTTTTTCCTGTACATCCCAGGGAATGATTTGATCTGTGCCCTTTGACTTAGAAAGTCCTCTTCGGGATGTTGAACAAGAATGGTCACCAGTGTGATCTGTGTGAAAGGAAGACGAGTCAGAGTGCAGCCAGTGAAAGTAATGTTGGAGAGATGGGCGTATTGACATGAAATGATGATCATGAAAAAATACACAGAAAAACAGGTTGCAAAACAGTTATTTGTAGACAGCAGAGAGTAGTGTTAAACGTGCAGGCTCAAACTGTCTTGAGTTCAAATCCTGGCTCTGCCACTTAGCAACTGTGTGTGACCCTTAGACAAATTATTTAGCTACTCCATGCCTTGGTTTTCTCATCTGGAAGAGGGGGATATACTTAGGTAGACAATGGTAAGAATTAAATGAGTTAATGCCCACATAGTCCTGAGACCAGGGCCCGGTTCACTGTGAGAGAGTCCCTGATAAATGATGTCAACCCGTGTGTGCAAAACAAAAATCATACCTGTGCATGCCAAAGAGTAACAGCCATCTTTTCTGTGTGGTTTTCGGTTATTTTTTCAAGTTACGTTTTTTTTGGTTTGCCAGTACTTTCTGGCTTTTACCCAAAGAGCATGCCTTGCCTTTTTAAGAAGAAAAGCAACACAGGACACTTGATTTTGAAGAAAGTGGCCTTTGACGCTGATCCTACCCTGGCTCTGGCCCCAGGTTCACCGAGAAAGGGAACTTGGAAGTGCTGCTTTTCACCATCCAGAGCAAGCTGCGTGCCAACAACCAGAAGGTCTACACGCCCCGCGAGGGCCGGCTCATCTCCGACATCAATAAGGTCCGCAGCCCGCAGCCCCTCCCACGGCCGGCTGCCCTCGATGGCCGCTGGCCCACACGCCATCCACAGGTCCCCAGACCTGGGGCCGTCTCCGCTCCAACTTGAACACCACTGTCCCTGCAGCCCATGGCCTCCTCGGTGCCGTGCATCTATCTCCCTTCCTCCCCAACCTCTCCCTGCGCCAGTTCACGTAACAAAATTGTGTACCAGATTCCTTACCCCATAAACAACAATAAAAGATTAAAAAAAATGAAGATGAGATTTGGCCACGGTCCTCCACTACAAACCCACCAGACGGTTTCCATTGTTCCCAAGCTGCCCTTGTCCATCTCCATGCGCCGGCTTCCCGTGGCTTCATGGCCCTCCCAGCTCTGCCCCTGCCTGTTGGGGGTCTGCCCGGCCACATTCCACAGACCCATCAGACTGAGCTTCCGTGGGACCTACCTCGGGCCCCTGGCCCCACTGACACCTCCCCAGCCTGGCTTCCCAGACGCTGGCTTTTTGCACTGACCCCATCTGCCTGTGCAGGCTTGGGAGCGGCTGGAGAAAGCTGAGCACGAGCGCGAGCTGGCCCTGCGCACCGAGCTGATCCGCCAGGAGAAGCTGGAGCAGCTGGCCGCCCGCTTCGACCGCAAGGCCGCCATGCGGGAGACCTGGCTCAGTGAAAACCAGCGCCTTGTGTCCCAGGTACGAGGCAGGGGGACAGGGAGCCTGGCGGTGTGGGGGCTAGAGAAACGAGAGGAGAGAAGATGGCCAACAAGTCCCGGAAGTGGGTCCTGGAGGTTTGAAGAGAAGGCAGGGCTAGTGAGCTGGGATGGGAAGAAGAGGAGAGGATGCCTCGGGGAGTTGGCGTCTGGCAGCAGGAGCACTCGGGATGGAAGGGGCAAGCAAAGAAGCTGCCCCTTGGTTTCCACACCTCCCCGCCCCACCCGGCCACAGGACAACTTTGGGCTGGAGCTGGCCGCGGTCGAGGCAGCGGTGCGGAAACACGAAGCCATCGAGACGGACATCGTGGCCTACAGCGGCCGGGTGCAGGCGGTGGACGCTGTGGCCGCGGAGCTGGCCGCCGAGCGCTACCACGACATCAAACGCATTGCTGCGCGGCAGCACAACGTGGCACGGCTCTGGGACTTCCTGCGGCAGATGGTGGCCGCCCGGCGGGAACGGCTGCTCCTCAACCTGGAGCTGCAGAAGGTGTTTCAGGACCTGCTCTACCTCATGGACTGGATGGAGGAGATGAAGGTACCCAGGGGCTGTGCACAGTGGGCATCTGAAAGCAAGACCGGGGTTCGGGGGTCGGGGACCATGAGGGCCCCACCATGGGGACTCTCGCCCATTTGCTCAGCCTGCCTCAACCGGGTGTGTGCCAGCCCAGGGCACTGCCCCAATTCCAATGAACAAAACCCACAGCTCCCCATTCTCTTGGGGCTCAAACATGTGGATGCGGAAATAAACATAATAGCAGCTGGCAATGGGAGCTGTGGGGGAACCAGAACAGGGTTGCATGATGGGTGGACAGGAAAGCCTTCTCCAAATGGTGCCATTTAAGCTGAGATCAGAATAATAAAAAGAGCCAGACCAGGGAGTGCTAAGCCCCCAGGCTCGCACATGCGTGGCCCTCTCAGGCCCAGAAGGCAGGCTGGGGTGGGGTGGGGGGCTGACAGAGCAGGGAGAGTGGGTGGTGGAAGGAGATTGGGCGGCAGCAGCCGGCTCACCTATGGCCTGATATACCTGGGCACAGAATCTGGATCTTCAAAGGAATGTGGAGCATTTAAAGTGCTTCCTAGAAGGTGCTGGAAAGGGGAGAGAGGTGATTCTGACTTAGGTTTTTAGAAAGTTCTCTGGTTGCTGGGTAAAGGAGGTGTGTGGGGGCCCCAGTGGGAACCAGAGACCATTAGAGGCTGCCACAGTCCTCCAGATACCAGGGGCGGGGAAGGAGCAGGCTACATCTGGGAGAGACTCCAAAGATGCTGGGCTGCTGGGAGTTGTGATGATAGGAGGGCGGTGGTGATTCTGGGGCCTGGAGTATGAGTCACAGTCATGATTCCAGGAGAGGATTTAGTAAGGAAGTCCTAAGGGAGGGGAGTTGAGGACAAGGGTGCCAGCCCAGAGCTAGGGTGTGTGTTTGTGTGTGAGTGTGTGTGCGCGTGTGTGTCAGGGCTGGCAGGGGCACGGGTGCCCATTAGGGAACAGGCCCTGGAGCCCCCCAAAGAGGTCAGAGGCACGGTGGAGCCGGGAGCCGGGAGCACGGTGGGCATGGCTGCTTGGCGGGGCCTCAGCGTGCCCGTGGGCCTGGCAGGGCCGGCTGCAGTCTCAGGACCTGGGCAAGCACCTGGCGGGGGTGGAGGACCTGCTGCAGCTGCATGAGCTGGTGGAAGCGGACATTGGCGTGCAGGCCGAGCGGGTGCGGGCCATCAGCGCATCCGCGCTGCGCTTCTGCGACCCGGAGAAAGGTGAGACCCCAGGAAGGAACTGGGCCGGTGGGGAGTGGGGGCTGGGACGGCAGGGGAACTGAGAGCCAGGGAGGGGACCGGCCTGGTGAGGGCAGGGGGATTCACGTGGGGTGGAGCTGGCCCGGCAAGGCCAGGGGACGGGAGCAGCTGCAGACCCTCAGCCTTGCCCCTTGCAGAGTACAAGCCGTGCGACCCGCAGCTGGTGTCCGAGCGGGTGGCCGCCCTGGAGCGGAGCTACGAGGTGCTGTGCGAGCTGGCGGCGGCGCGGCGGGCCCGGCTGGAGGAGTCCCGGCGCCTGTGGCGTTTCCTTTGGGAGGTGGGCGAGGCTGAGGCCTGGGTGCGGGAGCAGCAGCACCTCCTGGCCTCGGCCGACACGGGCCGGGACCTCACGGGCGTCCTGCGCCTGCTCCACAAGCACGCGGCCCTGCGGGGCGAGATGAGCGGCCGCCTGGGGCCCCTGAAGCTCACGCTGGAGCAGGGCCGGCAGCTGGAGGCCGAGGGCCACCCCGGGGCGGGGCAGGCAGCCGCCCGCGCGGCCGAGCTCCAGGCGCAGTGGGAGCGGCTGGAGGCGCTGGCGGAGGAGCGGGCCCAGCGGCTCGCCCAGGCCGCCAGCCTCTACCAGTTCCAGGCCGACGCCAACGACATGGAGGCCTGGCTGGTGGACGCGCTGCGCCTCGTGTCCAGCCCCGAGCTGGGGCACGACGAGTTCTCCACGCAGGCCCTGGCCCGGCAGCACCGGGCCCTGGAGGAGGAGGTCCGAGGCCGCCGGCCCACCCTGGACGCCCTGCAGGAGCAGGCCGCAGCCCTGCCTCCCGCGCTGAGCCTCGCGTCCGAGGTGCGGGGCAGGGTGCCCACCCTGGAGAAGCACTACAAGGAGCTGCAGGAGCGGGCGGGCGAGCGGGCACGGGCGCTGGAGGCAGCCCTGGCGCTCTACACCATGCTCAGCGAGGCCGGGGCCTGCGGGCTCTGGGTGGAGGAGAAGGAGCAGTGGCTCAACGGGCTGGCCCTGCCCGAGCGCCTGGAGGATCTGGAGGTCGTGCAGCAAAGGTAGGGACCCCTTGTGCTCCCCATGGGGAATGGCCTTGGCAGTGGGGGGGCCAGGGTGGGGGTGGGGGGATGGGGATGAGGATGGGGGTGGGGGGTGGTTCAACCATCAGCTCTTGCTCTAGTCTCAACAGATGTCTCTTTTTGTTTTAAAGGAAAATGTTAAACATATTCAAAAGTAGAATTATGCAACAAATCCCAATAAGGATCACAGTGTCACTCTATTTGATTCATCTTCCTCTTTTTAAAGCAAATCCCCATTTTACCCTACATTCTTCAGAATGCACCCTTGAAGAAATATGAGGAAGCCCTCTTAAATACTCTCTATATATAGTGTATATATATATGCACTATATACTATGTTTTATATACTATGTTATATATACTATATACACTATGTACTATATGTTATATATACTATATACACTATGTACTATATGTTATATATACTATATACACTATATACACTATATACTATATAGTATATATATGCTATATACTGTATATACACACACTATATATATAGTATATATATATATAATTTTTTTTTACTGTGTGTGTGGACTTAAGATAGCTGAAGCTTTGAAGGTATAAATCTTTTTAGCAGAGAAAATGATTCGCCTCTTGTGAAATTGCTTCATTTCCAGAGTAATAAATCTTGAATTCATATAGAAAAGATGCTTTTCTTATAAAACCACAATGCCATTCTCACATGGAACAAAATTAGCAATTTCTTGATATCATCTTCTGTTCCGTCTATAATGAGATTTTTCCAGTGGTCTTAAAAACGTCATGAAGGATTTTCTTAGTTTTCAAGGTATCCTATTACAAGGGCCGGCAAACTAAACCCCAGGGCCAAGTTGAGCCCACCACCTATTTTTGTAAAAACAGTTTTATTGGAACAACACATGCCCATTCGTTTACCTGTCGTCTATGGCTGCTCATACAATATGGTTATCCCTTCCATGTTGCAGGGGTTAGAGAGGCAGTGCCCCTGCGATCTGGAAAATCTGCGTAAAATTTTTTGGCCCTTCATACCAGAGAAGTCTGGACTTTTTCTTTTTCTTTTATGGGTGTTTACTGTATTGGTATTAAAAGATAAAATATGTTGCTATTATACAATACTATACATATATTTTATGCATTTCTGAGTTTCTAAATTTTTCCTGTGTCGTCTGCAGCTTCTACACACCTCCCCCCAAATTCCCATTTAATTTCTTTATGCAAACCTGCTCTACATCGAAACCACTATGGGGAAAGTTGCAATGGGGAAGGAATTAAGAGCAGAGTTGAGCGGTTATAACAGACTGTGCAGCCTGCAAAGCCTAAAATATTTACTGAGTGGCCTTTTACCAAAAAAGGTTTGCCGACCTTTGTCTTATCAGGCTATGAAACATCACTTGGAGAAGTTATACTTCACACCTTTATCCCTTTAACAAATACTTTTGGTTATTGCTTCGTTAACACTTATTAATGGGATGGGACCCAGGTGGGCGAAGAGACTCCTATAAAGGGGGGGCCCTGGGCAGGATCTGTTGTGCAGCTGTTCCTGCCCTGTAACTTCCACCATCTTTTGGAGAAACCCCAGGGATAATAGTTTTTCTGCTTGCTTTTGGGGGAGCTGAAGTCTCCTCCCGTGACCAACCGACACTACAAACCTTGGTAGGCAAAGAGGTGCAAAGACGCCTCTCCAAAAGCCTCCCGTGGAAGTGGAGGCGTCCTCGGGCGTGTGGGCTGGCTCCCGCCACTCATGCCCAGCCCTTCCGCCCCACAGGTTCGAGACCCTGGAGCCCGAGATGAACGCCCTTGCCACGCGGATTACTGCTGTGAATGACATCGCTGCACAGCTGCTGAAGGCTAGTGGCCCGAGCAGGGACAGCATCGAGGACACCCAGAGGCAACTCAACCACAGGTAATGCCGGGGAAGTGAGAGAGAATGCAGCAGCTTGTGGGCGGCGGCTGGAAGAGGGTTTCATCGTCGGGCCTGGATGGGGAGGAGAAATGGCGAAATGGATGAAAGGGGATAGCAGTAGTCCAAGAGGCTGGTGGGTAGACAGGGAGCAATCGAAAGAAGGGGTGAAGGGAAGCTGGGTGGGAGAAGCAGTCCGGTGGTTCCTCAGTAAGGTAAACATAGAATTAGCACGTAACTCCTAGGTATACGCCCAAATAAGAAAACAGGTATCCCAACAAAACCTGTACACACGTGTTCACAGCAGCACTATTCACAATAGCCAAACGGTAGAAACAACCCACCTGTCTATCAATGGATGAATGGATAAACAAAATATGTCCATACCATGGAATTTTATACAGCCATGAAAAAGGAACAAAGTACTGATGCATGCTACAACGTGGATGAACCGTGAAAATATGTGACATGGAAGAAACCAGGCACCAAAGGACAATATTGCATGATTCCATTTAGAAAAAATGTCCAGAATAGGCAAATCCACTGGGACAGAAAATAGATGAGTGGTTGCCAGGGGCTCAGGGAGGAGAGGGATGGGAGTGACTTCCTAATGGGCATGGGGTTTCCTTTGGGGGTGATGAAAATGTTCTGGAACTAGAGAGTGGCAGTGGTCACACAACATAGTGAATATGCAAGATGCCACTGATTTGCACAATTTAAAATGGCTAAAGTGGTGAGTTTCGTTATATGTATTTTACCAACTTTTTTTTTTTTTTTAAGTAGAAGCAGGTGGGTAACCAAGGGAGAAATAAGCAGGGAAGAAGCTTCCAAATATATCTGAGCAGGGTGGGGCTACCAAACAACTCCAAACTCCAGGCTTCTCCCACTGC
The DNA here is from genome assembly GCF_015220235.1 of Choloepus didactylus. Lineage (NCBI taxonomy): Eukaryota > Metazoa > Chordata > Mammalia > Pilosa > Megalonychidae > Choloepus > Choloepus didactylus. The sequence continues at coordinate 8,464,848 of NC_051312.1, forward strand.
TCCCAGGTGGCAGCAGTTTCGGTCCCTGGCAGACGGCAAGAAGGCAGCACTGACGTCGGCCCTGAGCATCCAGAACTACCACCTAGAGTGCACGGAAACCCAGGCCTGGATGAGAGAGAAGACCAAGGTCATCGAGTCCACGCAGGGCCTGGGCAACGACCTGGCCGGGGTGCTGGCGCTGCAGCGTAAGCTGGCCGGCACCGAGCGGGACCTGGAGGCCATTGCCGCCCGGGTGGCTGAACTGACGCGAGAGGCGAACGCCCTGGCTGCCAGCCACCCGGCCCAAGCCCCCGCCATCAACGCCCGGCTCGGAGAGGTGCAAGCTGGCTGGGAGGACCTCAGGGCCACCATGCGGCGTCGCGAGGAGTCTCTGGGTGAGGCGCGGCGGCTCCAGGACTTCCTGCGCAGCTTGGACGACTTCCAGGCCTGGCTGGGCCGCACGCAGACCGCGGTGGCCTCTGAAGAAGGGCCGGCCACGCTGCCCGAGGCAGAGGCCCTCCTGGCCCAGCACGCAGCCCTGCGGGGCGAGGTGGAGCGGGCCCAGGGCGAGTACAGCAGGCTGCGGGCCCTGGGTGAGGAGGTGACCCGGGACCAGGCTGATCCCCAGTGCCTTTTCCTACGGCAGCGGCTGGAGGCCCTAGGAACTGGCTGGGAGGAGCTGGGCCGCATGTGGGAGAGCCGGCAAGGCCGCCTGGCCCAAGCCCATGGCTTCCAGGGGTTCCTGCGGGACGCTCGCCAAGCTGAGAGCGTGCTCAGCAGCCAGGTGAGAGCCCAGAGTACGGGGCCAAGTCCCAACCAGGAAGAAGAGGGAAATAGGGGGTGGGGGTGGGGAGTGTGAAGGAAGAGAGTGGGTGGGAAGAAATGAGAAATGATCATGGGTGGAGTAGTTGAGAAAACAGGATGAGCTGGAAGAATGTGTTAGAGAAACCCAGGAGTGAAAACAAAACAAGATGTAAATATAATTTACCAGAACTGGCCTCAGAAGAAATAGAAAACCTGGCTAGTCCTGTAACTATTAAAGAAATGGAGCTAGAAATAAGATGAAACAGGAATTTGGACTGGGACAGGTCCTCCAGCCCGGCTCCCTCATAAACTTTCTGAGACTCACATAAAATCTGGCCCCATCTTCAGAGCCACGTGCTCTACCCTACTGTTCCCCAGACGGGCCTCTGCCTCTCAGATGTGCCCTCTGGTTGGACCCCTTCTCAGTCTTTGCCCTTCCACAAGATTGAATTGTGCTTTGAGAGGTGAGCAGCTCTCTCCCCTCCCACGCAGGAATATGTTCTGTCCCACACGGAGATGCCGGGAACACTCCAAGCAGCTGATGCCGCTATAAAGAAACTGGAAGACTTCATGAACACCATGGACGCCAATGGCGAGCGTATCCGCGGGCTCCTGGAGGCTGGGCGTCAGCTGGTGTCTGCGGGCAACATCCATGCTGAGAAGATCCAAGAGAAGGCGGACTCCATCGAGAGGAGGTATGGCGAGGACAGTGGGCAGACGAGGGGCCTGGCAGGGGAATGGGGTGGTCTCAAAGATGGCGGGTGTGGTACCGGCCAGCTGACCAGTGGGTGAGGGGAGCTGGCAAAAAGTAGTGGAGGAAGACAGAAGGGGTTGGAGAGGAGCTGAGCAGGGACCAGGAAGTTCTGCCTCTACAGGGAGGCCAACGCAGGAAATCAGGATTCCTGAGTTTTCTTGTAGTGCTCTCAGGAGCTGTTATCTCCACAGTGGGAAAGCTAAAGCCTTTAGGGATAGTTAGAGGGTCATGGCCCTTTTCCAGAAATTCAGGGTTTTCACAAGGGCCCGTTGTTGTAGACACAGAAAGAATCAAGAAGCAGTGCAGCAGCTTTTGGGCCGTCTTCGGGATAATCGAGAGCAGCAGCATTTCTTACAAGATTGTCACGAGGTAAGGACCTCAGGTCCCCCACGCTCCCTGGCCAGCCCTTTCCCACAGCTTATGGAATACGTCAGTCTCGATGCCACCCTGGTATGTGAGCCCCTTCGTGCCTTCCTGCCAAGCCCCCCACCTACCAGGCCCACCACCAGTTTTAAGCCTTGCTGTGCCCCTCCCTCTGAAATGTTCTCTGCCCTTCTCCATCCCTGCTTTATGCTTGGTCCAGCTGAAACTCTGGATCGACGAGAAGATGCTGACAGCCCAGGACGTGTCCTACGACGAGGCCCGAAACCTACATACCAAGTGGCAGAAGCACCAGGCGTTCATGGCTGAGCTGGCCGCAAACAAGGACTGGTTGGACAAGGTGGACAAGGTGAGGGGGGCGCAAGAAGAGAGCCTTTGGGGCCGTGCCCAGGTGGGGCCAGCACAGCACAGGATGTGGTTCCTTCAGGGTCAGGAATCCGGGGACCTGTGGCACCCCACCTCCAAGGTGGAAAGTGATGGTCTGGGTGACAAACGTCTCAGGTCTGCGGGACAGTGGCTCTCGACTTTGAGAAAGTTCAAATCAGCAGGAAGCCAAACTGCAGCTTTTGGCCAACACGATAACTCCCTGGGACCAAAGCAGGATGGCGATTTATTTGTTTCAACCCTCCTCTTGGCATTTAGTGCTCGTTGGTAGTGGGCAACATGGCAAGAATCATGGGAAGGGAGGCAGGAGGCTGGGGGCTGGTCCTGGCTCATTCCCAGTTTGTTTGTTTTAACTTTTTTATTTTTGCAAACAAACACTTCGCCCCACCCCATCGCCCTAGTAACCTCTAATCCCTCTCTATCTCTGCAAACTCGCTTTTTCTAGTCATCTAAGTGACATCAAACAACAGTTGTAGTTATGTGCCCTGCTTATATCACTGAGCGTGATATTTTCAAGGTTCATCCATGTAGCAGCACGTCCCAGAACTTCATTCCTTCTTACGACTGAACAGTATTCCCCTGTGTGTCTGTAGTACGTTGTGTTTCTCCGCTCATCTGCTGATGGTGGACATTGGGTTGTATCTACCTTTGGCTATTGTGAATAATGCTGCTGTAAACACTGGTGTACACGGACCTGCCTGACACCTTGTTTTCACTCTCTTTGGGTAAGGATGACACTCTTCAGCAAGGGTCAGCAAACGTTTCCTGTAAAGGACCAGAGAGTAAATATTTTAGTCTTTGCAGGCCACACAGTTCCTGCTTCAACTACTCAATTCTGCTGTTATGGTGCAAAAACAGCCGGAGATAGTACGTAAACAAACGGGTGTGACTGTGTCCAATAAAACTTGATGTACAAAAGCAGGCAGTGGGCTGGATTTGGCCCAAGGGCCAACGTGTACGGCCCCTTGCCTTTGAGCCATTCTGTTCCTTGGTGCTTGGTCTCCCCCCATGTCCTCCTCAAGAGCTGAGGACGGTAAAACTTGAGTTCCACTGAGCAAGTGAACCCAGAGAGCACTATGTACACTCAGCACTCAGCTAGGTGCTGCAAAGGCGCCTGATGGTTGGGGAGAAGGGGAGACCAGTGTGTGTTCAGTTTTTCCATTTGTTCAGCAAATATTTACTCAGTGCTCCTGTCTGCAAGGCATTTATTAGGCTCTAAGAGGGGAGCAAAAGTGATCTCTGTTATGGGCTCCACCCTCAAGGAATGACACTGTCGCCAGCTATGAGACCTAGACACAGAGAGCTACACTGCATCCAGAGCAGAACATGATGGGTGCCCTGAGAGAGCCCGATAAAGCCTGGGTGCTTGGGGGAGAAGGGGGTGTGGGGCTCCCAGGAGCAGGGGCACTTGGGGCAGTCCAGAACGCACGAGCAGAACCTGGACAACCAGGTGAAAATAGTGTGAACAGAAAGCCAGAGGTATGGCCATGGGTGCCCACATGGGGACAAGGGGGTAGGTCATTCTGGCAGGAGCAGAGAACGGGTGAAGGAGCCCCACGGAAGAAGCGATGGGGGGGCAGGCTGGGGGGCAAGGTCCTGGGAAACCTGGGCAGCATGGCAGTGAGGATTGTGCAGGGGCCGGGGAAGCCACCCAGCCTAGGTTTTGACACTCTTCACCCTGGTTGCCTCACCTAAGGGGGACTGAAAGCTAAGTCGTGGTTTATGTTCCCTTAGAAGCAGACCCTGAAACGAGGATTCCGGTGCAGGCCCGTTATTCTCATGACCAAATAACATTCCACTGTGTTCCTCCCACATACCAGGAGGGGAAACGAGATGGAGAAGGGAAGGTAGTCAACAAATTGTACACTGTCATATCAGTTACCCTAGTGGGCAACTGACACTCAGTCCCGAAGGGAATCTCTGGGACACGCTGTAGGAAACACATGAGACTTATTCCAACCGAAGCACAAGGAAGCTGGCCGTTCCCGCTAACTCCCTGTCCATCGTCGGTCGAGGGCTGCTTCTGGGGGCTTGAACTCTGGTACTTCCAGCATCCCTCACACGCAGGCCAAGAGAGTGTGCTTCCCCCACCTCCCCGGAAACCAAAGCCCCAAAGCCAAAAGGCTGGAAGTGGGGAGATCAGGCGGGAGCCACTGGCCACTGTTCCTGTGAGGTGTAATGAGTTGAGAAACATGAAATGACAGCAAATGATAACAAGACCAAATGCAATATGATCCTAGAAACCACAATCACTGAGGGAATTCAGTTAGGGAAGGTCACACTGACTTGTTCATTGAGATGAGGTGTGTGCTGGAGATTGAAAGAGGTGTAGGGTTTGGCTCAGCAGTGAGGTTAGGTCAGTTGAGAAGGGGGTAAAACTGTTGAGAAGAGTATGTTAACAAATACACAAAAGAACTTGGAACTGTTGCCTGTACTTTAGGTCCCCAGTCTGCTCTTGGCCTAGGAAGTTCAAGTTCAGTGATGGCTAACCCTGCAACTGCGCCTTCTCTGTCCTGCCCCCCAGGAAGGGTGGGAGCTGACCCTGGAGAAGCCAGACCTGAAAGCCCTGGTGTCAGGGAAGCTGGAGGACCTGCACAAGCGCTGGGACGAGCTGGAGACCACCACCCAGGCCAAGGCCCGCAGTCTCTTTGATGCCAACCGAGCCGAGCTGTTTGCCCAGAGCTGCTCGGCCCTGGAGAGCTGGATGGAGAGCCTACAGGCCCAGCTGCACTCGGATGACTACGGCAAGGACCTGACCAGTGTCAACATCCTGCTCAAGAAACAGCAGGTGCACCAGGGGTCTTTGCTGGGGATGGTGAAAAGCAGAAGAGGCAGCCTGAGGCTCGTGAGACAGGAGAGATCGTTGGGGAGATCGTTGTCAGTTCTTGTGGATAAACATGTTGGTTGATAGTTCTCAAACTGTTACCTCGGGGCCACCAGGGTCAGATTGTCTGAGGGCACGTCTCAGTCGGGGTGAAGTCAGGAGACAGAAGCCATACTAGTCATTTGAACAGGGAAACCTGAATAAAAAGAAATATGATGTAGTAAAAGGTGGTAACTAACCTCAGAGGTAAGAGACAACTTTGATGCAGGGTCAGTGAACTTTCCTGTAGAGGATCAGATGGTAAATATCTTAGGCTCTGTGGGTCCACAAAGCCCACAGCCTCGTAGGGCGAAAGCAGCCGTAGCCGATGCGTCAATGAATAGGCGTTGCTATCTTCCGATAAAACTGGGTGTGCAAAAATAGGCAGTGGGCTGGATTTGCTGATTCCTGCTCTGAAGAACACAGGAATAGCAAATGTAGGCAGCAGCTACTATCTGCAGGGCTGAGGGAAAGCACCTAAAGAAGGAACACATTGGAAGATGCCCTCTCCTTGCTGGGTGGCTGGAGAAGTTTGCTGGGGTTCATGGGTCCAAGCTGGTCTACAGAGGGCAAGCCAGGGCTGGCAAGCAGGAAGCTTCCTGCTGGAATGCCAGGGAAACTGGCTAGGGGTGCAAGCCACAGGGATCTCTTGCATGCCGTTGACAGTTTAGCTGTAGGAACAAGAAGAGAAGCTTCTGGAACCAGGAACAGAAGCCCCTTCCTCTGCCAGGCCAGTGGTGTCCCTCCAGTGGCCTCTGCTGACACTGCCCCAGCTGGCCAAGGAGAAGGGTTGGCAGGGCCCGGCTCCGGTGTCTCAGAGCAGGGCGAAGAAGGGTGGATTTGGCAGAGAGAGTCCATAAACAATAATGCAAAGGGTGGGGACCCAGGAACCTGCATCTTTTAAAAACATGCTCCCCCAGGGTTCTTAAAGTGTCAGATCCACCAATCTAGCCATGAGGGTCTGCTCTCTTCCAGGATGGGGGGTGGGCCCTGGGGATAAAATGCCACGATAGAGGCTTGAGGACGAGGGACTCCACTAAGTGTGAGGAAGGGAATGTGCCGCTGATGTCTCCCTCCTCCACTGGCAGATGCTGGAGCGGGAGATGGCCGTGAGAGAGAAGGAGGTGGAGGCCATCCAGGCCCAGGCCAAGGCCCTGGCCCAGGAAGACCGGGGTGCAGGGGAGGTGGAGAGGACCTCGAGGGCCGTGGAGGAGAAGTTCCGGGCCCTGTGCCAGCCCATGAAGGAGCGCTGCCAGCGCCTGCAGGCCTCTCGCGAGCAGCACCAGTTCCACCGGGACGTGGAGGATGAGATCGTGAGTCGCCAGGGCCCGGGCGACGGATGGCTCCCTGCCATGCGGCTCCTTCCCCCAGATGCTGGGAGCTGCAACTGCGCTCTGTGCCCTCTTCCCTCTGGCACTGGAAACCTCCCCCTGGGGACATTTGGAAATGCCCCGCAGGCCCCTTTACCCCAGAACCAGAGGTGACCGTTCCCTCCACACACACACACACACACCAGTAGTTCTAGGAATCCTCCGTCCCTCCCCACCCCCGGTATCCCTGCTGGCTGACCCCTGGCCCCCACTTTGCCCTCTGGACATCCCCTGACACTCCCCCTGTCTCATCCAGCTGTGGGTGACGGAGCGGCTGCCCATGGCCAGCTCCATGGAACACGGCAAGGATCTGCCCAGTGTCCAGCTCCTCATGAAGAAAAACCAGGTGAGGCCCAAGCTAAAGAGAAGTTCCCGGAGCCTCCCCAGACTTGGAAGCTTGTTTCCTTCTGAGGGCCTGGGGTGTCTCGGTTCCACTTCAAGACTGGGTATGACCCTAGATTTCAGTGACTCCCTGCAGCTCGCCTCGGGAGAGGGATTTGCTCGGGAGAGATCATGTGGGGCTTGTGACCGTCAGATCCCTGAGCCAGAAAAGAGGGAGCTGAAGTGGGATCAGGAGGGAGGAGAGGCAAGTGTGAGGTGAGCGGAGGGCTGGAGGGCAAGTAGGTATAAGGGGGCTGTGGGGCCGGGGGTCCCTTGGCAAATCTTTCTGTGTTTCTCCTTCCGTGGCTGTGGGCAGACCCTCCAGAAGGAGATCCAGGGCCACGAGCCCCGGATTGCAGACCTGACGGGGCGGCAGCGGGCTCTGGGCACGGCAGCGGCAGGCCCGGAGCTGGCGGAGCTGCAGGAAATGTGGAAGCACCTGAGCCAGGAGCTGGAGCTCCGAGGCAGGCGGCTCGAGGGGGCCCTGCGGGCCCAGCAGTTCTACCGCGATGCTGCCGAGGCCGAGGCCTGGATGGGCGAGCAGGAGCTGCACATGATGGGCCAGGAGAAGGCCAAGGTGGGCGCTGGGGCGGAGCCTGGCCTTGGGGCTGCTGCTTCCCCCGCCGGGCCCCTTCTTCCCGATGCCCCCTGTCCCTCCCCCCAGGATGAGCCAAGTGCCCAGGCTGAGGTGAAGCAGCATCAGGTGCTGGAGCAAGCCCTGGCCGGCTACGCCCAGACCATCCACCAGCTGGCAGCCAGCAGCCAGGACTTGATTGACCACGACCACCCGGAGAGGTGAGCACGTGGGCAGCCCAGGGGCCAGCCCCTGGGGGAGAGGGGAATGCTTCCTGGAAGATGCAGGGATGGTGGAGCCTTCTGTACTGCGCGTGTACAGAACCACCTAGAAAGCTGAAGAAGTGGAGACTTGGAGAGCAATTGGGGGACCGAGAGGGCAAGGCTCTGCAGGTTGGGCTGGGGACCCAAGTGCCCACCCCCTCCCCCCGCAGCACGCGGCTGTCGATCCGCCAAGCCCAGGTGGACAAGCTGTACGCCGGCCTGAAGGAGCTGGCCGGGGAGCGGCGGGAGCGCCTGCAGGAGCACCTCCGGCTGTGCCAGCTCCGCCGCGAGCTCGACGACCTGGAGCAGTGGATCCAGGAGCGCGAGGTGGTGGCGGCCTCCCATGAGCTCGGCCAGGACTACGAGCACGTGACCGTGAGTGTGGGAGGACACGGGAGAGCCGGGGACCTGCTGGGAGACCAGGGCATGGAGCCCAGGTCCTCCTGGGTTTCTAGGTGCAGCATTTGCAGAGCTGTGCGGCGAGGAGGACCGGGGCCTGGGCATGGGCGTCGGCAAAGGGGAACTTCCCAGTCACTCAGGGCTGAGCTTCAGATTCCCCGCCACAGTCCCGGGTCTGGGGCTCCTACTGGCACAGAAATACAGACAGTGGTTAGAGTCTGAAGGTTCCAAGCACCCCGAAACGCCTTTGTTGGAGGTGGGGGAGGTCAGTCACCTGCAGGGTCATGTGGAACCAGCTGCACACGTTCGCTAACTCATCCCTGGTAAAGAAACTGCCTGTGGCCCACATGGCCCGGGGGAGAGAGAAGTGGGCTATCAGTTTGGGGGTGACTGCGTCCACCAGTGTGCAGTGTTGTCCAGGCAGCTGTTTCCTCCACCAGATGCTCCGGGACAAATTCCGGGAGTTCTCCCGGGACACGAGCACCATCGGTCAGGAGCGCGTGGACAGTGCCAACAAGCTGGCCAACGGGCTCATTGCGGGGGGCCACGCCGCCCGGGCCACGGTGGCCGAGTGGAAGGACGGTCTCAACGAGGCCTGGGCTGACCTGCTCGAGCTGCTGGACACGCGGGGCCAGGTGCTGGCCGCAGCGCACGAGCTGCAGCGCTTCCTGCACGGGGCGCGCCAGGCCCTGGCGCGGGTGCAGCACAAGCAGCAGCAGCTGCCGGACGGGACAGGCCGCGACCTCAACACCGCTGAGGCCCTGCAGCGTCGCCACTGTGCCTACGAGCACGACATCCAGGCCCTCAGCGCCCAGGTCGGACCCTCACACGGGGCTGGGGCTGGTTTGGGGGAGATTGGGGGACAGGAGGCTCCCGGGGGCCCGGGAAATGCTGGGGGTGGGGGTCTTGTTTCGGGATGAGCTTAGAATTGCTCTTGGGAAACGTTCCTGGCCAGGAGACACCTAGTCACTGTGTTCACACTGTTGGTGACAAGCCTCCCGAGGGCCCTTGGCGTTTGCAGACGATTCCAATGGCTGGAAGGTTCTTCGTGTTGTGCTAAAATCTCCCTGTTGATCCCACCCAGCCCAAAATAAGCATAAACTCTTCCTTCAACTGTTGAAACCCAGTCAGCCTCCATCCAAGTCCATTCTGAGGCGGAATATCTCATTCTAACAAATCTTCACGGGCCTTTGTGTCCTGGGCCGCCCACGGAGAGCTCAGCTGCTCAGTGGCCCTTTTAAAGGGTCACCCTGGGGCTAGGCCCAGCCCCCCAGAGGAGACCTGGCAGGGCAAGTGTGGCAAGGCTCACTTCGGCCACAAGCCTTGAACTTCCCCTGCACCCCTCACTCTCAGCTCTTCCTTCTGCTTCATTGGCTGGTCCACAGGGCTAGAGGTGGAGGGAGGGAGGCAGCCAGGAAAGAGGGAGGTCACAGCTTCTCAGGTGCCCCCTGACTCCCACCCCGGACTCTGCAGGTCCAGCAGGTTCAGGACGACGGCCGCCGGCTGCAGAAGGCCTACGCCGGGGACAAGGCCGAGGAGATCGGCCGCAACATGCAGGCCGTGGCCGAGGCCTGGGCCCAGCTCCAGGGGAGCTCCGCTGCCCGCCGCCAGCTGCTGCTGGACACCACGGACAAGTTCCGCTTCCTCAAGGCCGTGCGGGAGCTGATGCTGTGGATGGATGGGGTCCACCTGCAGATGGACGCCCAGGAGCGGCCCCGGTGAGGCCCAGGGGGCTGGCTGGGCAGCTGGGGGCTGCGATGGGGTCTTGGGCAGCAGGTGATACCATTTCCGTATCCGACCCCCCAGGGACGTGTCCTCAGCGGATCTGGTCATCAAAAATCATCAGGGCATCAAGGCCGAGATCGAGGCCAGGGCGGACCGCTTCTCGTCCTGCATCACCATGGGGCAGGAGCTGCTCGCCAGGAGCCACCACGCGGCCGAGGAGGTGGGTGAGGCCTGGTCATGGCCGGGCCCACCCCCCGCACTTTGGAGGGCTCAACTCTGATTTGTCCTCCGAGTCGTCTTTCTTCCTGTCTTTGCAGAAATCCTTCATTCTCTTCCCCACCTCAGGGCTTCTCAAGGATTTTCCACATTTCCATCTTTTCCCCGGAACTTTCTATCTCTTGAAATCAGAAATCAGTAGTTCCCCCAGGTGGAACTATTTCCAGGGACCCTGGAGAGGCACCACTGGGTGCTGACTTGCATCTACTCCCTCCAGATCTCAGAGAAGCTGTCCCAGCTTCAGGCCCGCCGGCAGGACACAGCCGACAAGTGGCAGGAGAAGATGGAGTGGCTGCAGCTGGGTGAGCAGTAGGAGGAGCCAGGACGCTGGCTGTGGCACCAGGCCCTGGGGAGGGGACCAGGGGTCTCATGGCTATAATTTCCAGAGTAGGTGAGACCAGGGGTCTTGGGTGCAGAATTGGAGGTGCCTGTGCTTGGCACCACCCTGCCACCCCTGCTCTGTGTCAATGGCCTCCTCTGCATCCTCTTCTTGAGGTTACCGTGGCCACCAGGCCCCACCAGGGCCCTCTCTGATCTGCCATCTCCCTGCGACCCCCACCCCCTGCAGTCCTGGAGGTGCTCGTGTTTGGCAGAGACGCGGGGATGGCGGAGGCCTGGCTGTGCAGCCAGGAGCCGTTGGTGCGCAGTGCCGAGCTGGGCTGCACGGTGGATGAAGTCGAGAGCCTCATCAAGCGGCACGAAGCCTTCCAGAAGTCGGCGGTGGCCTGGGAGGAGCGTTTCAGTGCGCTGGAGAAGCTCACTGCGGTGAGGGCCCCGGGGCCCCAGGAGCGCCCAGCCCATCCCGGTCCCCCAAGACACATCCTCCCTACCTGCCACGTTAGCACCTGCCAGGTGTAAAGCTGCACATGTCCCGTTGTCCCCAATGTCAAAGTCATGAGTTCCCCTGAGTGGTGCTGTGAATCACCATCTCCCCGCTGCTTTTACCCCCCACCTTCTATCCAAATTTTACTCTCCATCATTCCCGTTTCATCAGATTAGCGCTGAGACGTTTCAGCTTTCCACAGACCCCTGGGGAAGGTCCCTCAGGTGAGACCTGCTCTCCTCTGACCTCTGACCTCTGATCTTCTGACAGCTGGAGGAGCAGGAGAAGGAGCGGAAAAGAAAGAGGGAGGAGGAGGAACGGAGAAGACGGCCTCCGGCTCCGGAACCCACAGCCAGTTTGCCCGAAGGGGAGCGGGTGGACGGCCAGGCGGCTCCTGAGGCCACCTGGGACGGGTGAGAGTGAGGACCCGGGGGTCACAGGGCGAGGGCCGGCCCTCGGCAGCCTGAGGAATTATTGCTGAGCTTTGCCTCCTGTTGTTCCAGAGCCCACCCACGGCTGCCATCCTCCCCACCACACCCTACCATTAACGGAGTCTGCACAGATGCAGAATCCTTGCAGGTAACCCAGCAGTTCCAGAGGCCCCCCCACCAGAATCCTCACCGCCCCCCGCGTGTCCTCTGACAGCTCCTTGTCCCTGCAGCCCCTGATGGAGCAACAGAGACTTGAACAGGGCAGCTTCCCAGAAGGGCCTGTGAGTTTCTCCTGGACGTGTGGGTGATGGTGACTGGGAGATGAAGGAACAAAGGGGGTGGAGCGCCGGGGTGGGTGGGTGGGGAGACTGGGGAAGGGAGAGGGTGGGGGTGGGGGTGGAGACCACCTCTTGAGCCTCAGACTTCATGGATATCGGGCAGAGGCCTCTCCCATCGCATCCCTGACCACACCGTCTTCCCCACAGGGCTCTGGCACAGGGGATGAGGCCAACGGGCTGCGGGGAGACAGACAGAGCCGGACCCGGGGCCCAGCCCCGCCTGCCATGCCCCAGAGCAGGTCATCCGAGCTGGCCCACGTGGGCTCCCTGCCCCCTCGAGGCCCGGAGCTCTCTGCCCAGGAACAGATGGAGGGAATGCTGTGCCGCAAACAGGAGATGGAGGCCTTCAGCAAGAAGGCCGCCAACAGGTACCGGGGTTGGGCTTGCCGTGCCCGTGCCCCCCCAGTCGCTCCTTAGGAGACGCGCCCCCTGGTAAAGGGATGGGGCTCAGGATCAGAGAGTGGGTTCCCAGGAGAACCGGGGTGGTGTAAAGCTGACGGGCCTACACTAGGGAAATGCAAATCAAAACCACGTGAGATACCACTCCACATCCACAAGAATGGCTGTTACTTAAAAATAAAAAATGAAAACAGAAAACAATACGCTGAAGAGGATGCAGAGAAATTGGAAGTCTAGTGCTCTGTTGGTGGGAATGTAAAATGGCGCAGCCACTGTAGAAAGTAAAATGCGGTTTCTCAGAAAATTAAATATAGAATTACCATTTGACCCGGCAATTCCATTTTAGGTATATACCCAAAGAGAGTGAAAGCAGGGTCTCAAACAGATACTGGTAAACCAACGTTCACTGCATCATTATTCCCAGTGGCCAAAAGGTGGAAACAACCGAATTGTCCATCAACAGATGAGCAGAGAAACGCAAGGTGCTGCAGACACACAGTGGAATATTATTTGGCCATAAGAAAGAAGGAAGTTCTGGGACGTGCTGCAACATGGATGAACCTTGAAAACGTTATGTTCAGAGAAATAAGCAGGGTACATAAGGATGGAAACCGTATGCAAGCCTTTCTAAGAGATGTCTAGAAACAGCAAATTTGCAGAGAGAGAAAGGAGATTAGAGGTTACCAGGAGATGGGGGAAGTGGGGGTGTTTGGCAAAATAAAAAATAAACAATTTTCTTCTTAAGTGTTAAAAAGCCGATGGGCCTAAACACAGGCGTGGAGCTGGAAGTCCACTTCCAGAGGAAGCCCTCTGGAGCCGCCCAGGCGGCCTGTCTCACCCCCTGACCTGCACCGCATCCTTCCCAGGTCATGGCAGAACGTGTACTGCATCCTGCGCCGCGGGAGCCTCGGCTTCTACAAGGACGCCAAGGCGGCCAGCGCGGGGGTGCCATACCACGGAGAAGTGCCTGTCAGCCTGGCCAGGGCCCAGGGCAGTGTCGCCTTCGACTACCGCAAGCGCAAACACGTCTTCAAGCTGGGGTAGGATCGGGGTGCATGCGCTCAGGAAGGGAGGGGAAGCTGGAAGTTACACAGTAAAGGGGGAGCCCCCTGAGCTAGGTCCAGAGGAACGTGAGTTACAAGGCCAGGCGTTTGCGGGAAGAGAGGTAGACGAGAGAGAACCCCTTTTGAAGGGGAGAAAGAGGCAGGCCTGACGTTGCACAACATCAAGCTAAAAAAATTATCCTGGGTTGAAGATCTGAAGGCAAGGGGCCACCAGTGGCCTGCCCTCGAGCAGCTGGAGCGGGAGGCCTGGTCCACGACTGGACATGAGCTCACCCTGGCCCCTGCCACCCATTAGAAAAGGATGTGCTTTTGCACAACACTGGGAATCTGATGAATGTACAAAACGTGTCCGCACTGGCGGTGAGGCTGCAGCTGGGCTGTGCCTCCCGGGCCCCCAGCCTGTCTCGGTGCTATAATTGGGCTCTCAGCAGCGCTGAACCGACAAACCCAGATTCTCAGCTTTGCACTGAGGCCTCTCCCTCTCCCAACAGCTTGCAGGATGGAAAAGAATATTTATTCCAGGCCAAGGATGAGGTGAGCAGTCCCCGTCTCCTCCCGCACACCCATCTCTCTGGCCACACTTAGATCCCTTTGCCTTGTGACCCCCGTCTCCCCACTCTCCTGTTTTCCCATCGGCGTCTCATCTTTGGAGTGAGACAGGCCACGTTGTGCCAGCTGGCTGTCTGCAAAGGCCACACAGAAACATGTTCCCTGTCTCACAGGGGTCTTTTTCTCCCAAGACGAAATAGCTGAGCTGTTTTCCTGCCACGTCCTCTTGCTCTTCCCCCGCTACCCATACGCCTGCCCGCCACCCCGGTGCCACTTCCTGGAAGCCCACCAGGTGTCCTTCTATCCACCCTGCAGGCAGAGATGAGCTCGTGGCTCCGGGTGGTGAATGCGGCCATTGCCGCCACGTCCTCCGCCTCCGGAGAGCCCGACGAGCCGGCGGGGCCCAGCGCCAGCCGGGGCATGACCCGGGCCATGACCATGCCCCCTGTGTCACCGGGTGGGGCCGAGGGGCCCACCATCCTGCGCAGCAAGGACGGCCGAGAACGAGAGCGAGAGAAACGCTTCAGCTTCTTCAAGAAGAACAAGTAGCTGGGGGGCAAGGCCCCCAGGACAGCTCCCTCCCTCTCTTGGGGAAACTGCCAGGGACTGTCGACAGGGGCCACCCACTTGTCAGGACAACTGCCTGCTGCTAGGGTCTGTTGCCAGGGTCAAGCAACAGGAACCGTCCCTGGGGACATGTCGGTGTTTCCGAGGGCAACCTTCCTCTTCTGCTAGTGAATTCCAAGCCGGTGGTTGGACCCTGGCAGCTCCCAGTACCACCCCTTCCTCCCTCTTCCCCTAGCCTTATGCCTCTGCCCCCCATCGCGGTGCAGACAGTGCCGCCCCCTCAACGTGCGCCATGTGGGGAATGGCTACCCCTGACTCAGGGTCATCCCCCCAACACAGCGAGGACACCCCGTCTGGTTCCTTGCCCCCGGGGGCCGGCCAGGAACCTCTCAGAGCTGGAGCGGGACCCAGGGGCAGGAGGGCCAGGTGTCAGAGTCAGAGATGCAGACGATGCCCCTTCCCTTCCCCGCCCTCCTCGTCCTCTGACCCCAGTGGCCACTCCATCTCCAGTGATTCTCAACAGCGCCCAGGGTTGAGTTGTTCGGGGGCCACCGTGGCCTCGAGTCTGGCCAAGGAGGTGATTAAACAGCTCAGCTTCTCTTACTGCCTCTTGGTGTCCTTGCTTTGCTTTCCAGGACCCTCGCTGCCTCAGCCTGTGCTCTGTCCTTTGCGCTGGTCTCCTGTGTCAGGTTTCCACTCTGCCCACAGCCTCCAAACCTTCAAAGAACCCCTGTTATTCTAGAGTCTCCCTACCTCGGACCCATTTCCCCATGACACTGGCCTCCAGTTTTCTTGGCCGATCAATGCCAAGTCTCTTTTAGAGACCAAAGAAGCTCACCGTGGGCTAGGATGACGTTGATAAGTAGTACTGATGTCAATACAGTATTAATGTTATAAGGCCTGACACACAACACTCGACTTGATTCCCTCAACCCTTTTTAAAAAATGGAAGAAACCATAGAAAACTCCACACCTTGATTTCGAAACTGAATGCCCAGGCCCTCCTGGAATCACGGTGATGACGGCAGAGCATTGGCACGATCTGGTCTCAGCTGCTGCTCAGCCTGGCAGTAGGGAGAGGAGCACACAGGGGGTGACCACTGTCCCCCACCACGTGTCACCTCCCTAGAGACGATCAAGGAGGCTCATCCAGGGATCAGCCAAGTGGCAGGTTCTCAATCCACTGACCCAGAGAATAAAGTCACCCTGAGCAGCCACCAGATACCTCATAAGTGTATAAACACACACACAAACACCTAGGAGAAATATTTCAGATCTGATGAAGTATAAAAAGAGGAGAAGGTAGCTTTCCCCTTTTCGCCGGTTTGGCGATTGGAGGTTTGGTACAATAGTATTTGACCCCAGCGCAGCACTCAAGAGGTTGATGGAGATGACCATTCTCTGGTGGTCTCCTACAGAAAAAGTTTTGTTTTTTAATTGTCCTCTCTTCCCACACACACACACCCACACACACAAATAACCACTTCTCTATTTTGCTTTGGGACTCAGAAAAGATCTTCCCAGGCTAAAGCCCTATCTTTAACAGGATCGCCAATGGCAGAGACAGACAAGATCAGGTGTGTGCAGACCCAGGGCTAGCGTGATACAGCCCCAGGGTGGTTGTAAAACATGAGCTGTGGTAGACCAGATAGCCCAAAGGATAATCATCCTTTAATCTTCAGAGGAGCAGAGTTCAGAAGTATCCCAAGGGAAATCTGTGGCTACACATAATCTGTGGAGCAATCTGCTGTGGGGCTAAATGGACTAATACATCAGCACCACACAGGTAACTTCTCTTGTTCCTTAGGTACAACAGTGAAATCACCACTGCACCAAGGGAAGAAAAAGTCGTGCCTCTGGGGTACTCAGGGAACCTGGGTATTTGCACACCAAGGGGGCAAGCCTGGAGGGTAGAGGGAAAGGCAGTCATTGGGGGTTTGGAAAGGAAATGTATATGGGGAAGGAAAATTATGGAGAAATTATAATTTTATGCTTTTAACGTATAAAATGTAAGTGGAGCAGCTGAGTGAGGAGGTCAGGCAGAATGGAGAGGTGAGGGGGCAATGTGGCCGGGGCATCGCCCACATGCACGTGGCAGCCGAAGCTACCCGAGTGCATGAATCCCCAAAGACAGGAGTGGAAGAGGATGAGCAGAAGGTCAGGAAGTAAGTCTTGGGGGACACCCTGGCATATGGATGGAAGAAAGGGAAAGTTCCAGGAAAGATGACAGAGTAGAGCAGTGAGGGACATGAGCAACATCAGAGCACAAAAATACCATAATGCAGGTATCAGAAATCAATGAGGAAAGATGGACAAACAGATTAATTAGAGAAAAATATGTTTGCATTCTTCACCTACCATCTACAAGGGAGGACTGACCTATGGCTACTGAGCACTTGAAGTATGGCCGGTCCAAACTGTGATGTGCTGTGAAACACACATTAGACTATTAGACTGGCAAAGATTAGGAAACAGGACAACGTCAGAGACATGGAGATGCAGGAGTCCTCAGGTGCAGGTGGGAGGGTGAACTGGCATAGCTTTCCCAGAGAACAACCTTGCTCTACTTAGACAAGTTAGTTCTACCTATAACCTACGAACCAGCAACCCAGCACTTCCACCCCTTTGCTTATAAACCCCAAATTCGCTCACAGATCCATTAGGGCACATGCACAGGGATGGTCATTGCAGCCTTGTTTACAGCAGTGGGGAGTCGGGGGCCACCTGAGCATCCTATACCCCGAGATGGTGGTGGCACACCGTGATGGTTTGAGGTTGTACGTACCCCAGCAAAACATGTTCTTAACTTTAACCCATTCCTGTGGGTGTGAACCCATTGTAAGCAGGACCTTTTGATGAAGCGTCTTCAGTTAAGGTGTGGCACATGTCCCACCTCAATCAAGACGGGTCTTAATTCTATTATTGGAGCCCTTCATAAAAGAATGAAATTCAGACAGAGAACCACAGGAAGCAAGAAGCTGAAATGGAACCACCATGTGCCTTGCCATGTGACAGGGGAACCAAGTGATCACCAGCAGCCAAACCCAGAATGCCGCAGTCTTCAGGGAAAAGGCATCCCTTTGATGATGCCTTGATTTGGACTTCCTTTTAGCCTCAAAGATGTAAGCTCATAAATTCCCAGTGTTTAAGCCAACCCATCATGTGGTATTTGCTTCAGCAGCCTAGGAAACTAAAACCCAACTAAAGCTTTTTTACTTGGTGAAAAAAAGCATAACAATGAGCTACATAACAATACCACTGACATAAATAGATTTACACAAATGCACAATGAATGGACCTTGTTTAGATTGGGATAAGAACAAACCAACTGGAAAAAGACATATTTGAGGCAATCTAGGGGAAATTTGAATATGAACATTAGGTGATATTAATTACTTATTTAGCTTTTATAATGGCATAGTGCTGACAATTTAATTAGAGGCAAATAGTGAAATACAAGCAAAATGACATTGCCTGGGATTTGCTTTAAAATACTCCTGTCTCCCCTCCAAAAAAAAAGTAGAGGAGCTAGCTGAAACAAATTTGCAAAATGTTGATAATTGTTGAAGCTGGGTAAAGGGTTCATAGGAGAATATATCGTAATACTGTATATATATTTGTGCCCTTTTGAAATTTTCAATAAAACTTTTAAAAATGAAAAAAATGTGTATCAAAAAGACATGTTTTGCAAGAACACACAAACAAAATAATGCACAAACTCACTGGGATGGTTGCCTATGGCAGAAGGGGAATGGAGATAAAAGGGGATAGTTAAAAGAGTAGGGAATAAGATGGGGGAGCAAGAGATGGGATGCTAGTCCGAGCTTCGAGAAGAAACATAAAAACACAGAAAAGGAAAGGATGAGGAACAAAATAAAAGATCCAGAAGAAGGAAAACTGTTAAAAGGCCATTAGTTTGGGTGACCTCAGACGTTTTCAAGGAGTTGGCGAGGACACAACCCCAAACACAGTGTAGGAGACAGGCAACGGCAGATTCAGACTCTCAAGGACCCTGTCTTGGAAGAGATGAGCCTGAGTGCTGGTTATTCCAACTGAAGGTCTGTGCCTCTCCGGAAAAGTCTGGGAAACGGAACTCAGTGAAAGAAACATAACCGAAGAGGCTGGGGAAGAACGGCGGAAGCCTGTGGGGGTTTGCAGCCGATGCTGCTGTTTATGGAGCTACCACAGTGAGGAGTGGTGACCCAACTGACAGTGCCCAATTGACAACCACCCCGACATGCTCTACTCAGGCGAACTCAATCCATCAGTGTCTACAGACATCTATGCCTTGTTGGATGGAGGGCGACGGTGCGTAATCCAGCCAAGAACGTCCCTTTTGCCACGAGGAGGCGCCCTAGGACCACAGCTGAATTTTGAACGCTGGAAAGCGCCGGAGGACTCACGAGTTGCCTAGACCTCCAGCAGTTTGGTGGGGACGTGGAGACCCTGTCCCACCTCCAAACAAGGAGCCTCTGCACCAAGGACCAGGACCCGTGAGGGACACCCAGTTAGACTTTATACTCGATCCAGAGAGAGAAAACCACCCCAATATACATACACAGGAGCAAACCCAGGACTTCAAGTGTAGCCTGCATAGAAAAGCCTCTAAGAGCCGTCCCAGCTCGGCCACAGAGCAGCTCTCTGTTTCTTAGTTCTCAGTTTTGTCACCAATAAGTAAAAGATTTGAACAGAAAATGTCTAAAATTATTTATAGAGCTCTAAAAGAATAAGTTTGCTTAAAATGTGGCACGTCTGTATTTCTGAAATGTGGCCCCAAGCTTCCTTAGAGGCTTGGCCGGCCCCCTAAGAAGGTCTCCTTTTAGGGGACCCACTGAGGTGAGCCTTTGTCACCACGGCCCGCCGCCCTCCCCTCTGCAGGGCTGGCACAGTAGCACAACCCATTATGACGACTGGGGACTCCCCCGGGCTTCTGACTTCACCAAGTCAGTGGTTGCGTCCCGAGCCCTTCTGACGCACAGGAGTCGATCCCTCCCCACCACCCCGCTTCCGGGGCGCTGATTGGCCAGCCGGGCTCTGGGGGCGGGCTGGCGTCCTCACCGCAGCACCCTCAACAGCTGGCCCGCCCCGCGCTGGGGCTGCTGGGAGCCGAGCCTCGGGCAACCGTTTGTATACGGCAACGGGATTGGTCGCCCGGCTCCCGCTAAGGGGAGGGGAGGGCGGCCGCGCGCACTCGCGCGTGCGTGAGCCGGCGCGCGAGTAAGGGCCCGGTCGCGCCGAGGCTCGAGCGGCCGTCGCCATTTTGTAGGGTTCTCTCTGACGCGGGATCCGCCGCCACCGCCGCCGCCACCCGGAGGTACGGGGTGGTCTTGCGGGTGTGTGGGGAGCCCGGGGGCGGGCCGGGCCGGGCCGCGTCTGTGGCGGCCCGCGATGGCCCGGGGTTTGGGTTTCTCACATTGCTGCCGGGGGTCCGGGGAAGACCGAGGAGCTGGGGCCGGGTCTCCGGAGGGGGCGGGGCAGGGGTCCGGTCGAGCCTTTGTTGGGGCGAAGGAGCTGGAGGTTGGGCCGCTTCGGAGGGTCCGGGTTTGCGATAAAGGAAGGCTTTTTATTCGTCGAGTATCCGAAAGGTGATGCCTCACGGGAGAGGTACCTAGATTTCCCTCCAAAACCTTGTTACTAGGGGACAGTCAGATATGTGTCTCTTGCCTTCCCCTCGGGCTCTTCTCTCCCCACAAAAAGAGCATTTTCAGACGTGAGGCAGCGAACCCCGTTACTTGAGTGCGCCTCTTTTCACGGAGCTCATGGATTCTGCTATGCCTGCTGACCCCCGACCTCTTGTCTGCCTCCGTCACACACAGCTCACAGTGCTCTTAAAAAACCTTGCCCCCTCTGTTGAGAAAGAACACTGAACGTCTCTGCGAGGGTCTCGAAAGTGCCAAGAACTTTTCGGGAAGATTAAACTAAAATGAAGTGCACTGCAATTTCCCACCCCACCCCCGACTTTTGATACCTCGTTTCTTCTCTTCCAGGCTGTTGTCAGGATGGTGAAGCTGTTCATCGGAAACCTGCCCCGGGAGGCCACAGAGCAGGAGATCCGCTCACTCTTTGAGCAGTATGGGAAGGTGCTGGAATGTGACATCATTAAGAACTACGGTTTTGTGCACATCGAGGACAAGACGGCGGCCGAAGATGCCATACGCAACCTGCACCACTACAAGCTGCACGGGGTGAACATCAACGTGGAAGCCAGCAAGAATAAGAGCAAAGCTTCGACCAAGTTACATGTGGGCAACATCAGTCCCACTTGTACCAACCAAGAGCTCCGGGCCAAGTTTGAGGAGTATGGTCCAGTCATCGAATGTGACATCGTGAAAGATTATGCCTTTGTACACATGGAGCGGGCAGAGGATGCAGTGGAGGCCATCAGGGGCCTCGACAACACAGAGTTTCAAGGTGAACTGCTCTGGGGCCTGGGTGGCAGAGCTGAGTGGGCCTAGCTCAAGACGGAAGGAACACGAGACCATAGGGGTGGCGGGGTGGTCGCTTCCGTCCTATTTTAGCTGGATATAATAGGTTATATTTACTGCTCACATGCACGACTTACTCTTGGGGAAGGAACACTTCTCTTTTCGGGTTTGCCAAGACATTCCTCAGCAACTGTTTATGATCACAAACCGTGGGTTACTTTATCTAGCAGGTTATGTTGGTTTGAGTGCTGTTAGAGGTTTAATCTGCCTAAGCAAATGAGTACTTCATGGGAAAAGGGAGGAGAGAAGTCTGTGGCTTTCCTGCTGCTTTTGTTATGATCGGAAGCTTTATATTTGAGGGTTTAAATGCTTGCGATTTACACTCTTTACAGCCTTGGGTGAGATAGGTACTGGTGGGAAAGAGAAAAAGATATCTAGAAGAAGCCCTATATTGTAAATTTGGTGATTCTGAATTTGGGGAGTATCTTATGGGTGCTGAGATTTGTTCAGCCTGTGGACTCTACAAACAGCAAAGAAAACGCCATGGACTGTTTTGCTCCATGTAGTATTATTTAACTCTAAGGAAAAAAAAGGAAATTTCTAAAAAATAATTAGATTGAATGGAAATTAGTTCCTGCTTCTCAAATAGATTCTAGTAAGGGTGTCAGAGTATATCATATAATTTATACCAATGATAAATTTACATATGTTGTTGTTAATACACAAGAGATTGTCTAAAGATCTGAAACTGCTACTAGCCACATGTCGCTATTAACTTTAAATTAATTGAAATTAAATAACATTTAAAATTCTGCTGCTCAGTTATACTGGCCACATTTCAGAGCACTCGGTAGCCACATGAGGTTAGTGGCTAGCGTGTTACTGCAGACACAGAACAGGTCCATCATCATAGAAGGTTCAGCTGTACAGCACTGCTCTACAGGTTTTTTGTTGACGGTATTATTTTGGAGCACACATTCACAGCTGCTTTTCTGGTTTGTAAGTCAACATCCTTTTTGCCTTGAGTATCCCTGAAAGGGTGGTTAAGAGGTATTAAAGGGTCCTCTGCTAAACCGAGAAAACAGAATGAGAGAAGAAATACCAGGAGAAGAGGAAACGACCAGAAAAGGGTAAGAAATCTTGTAGCTATTAGAGACTGGTGGAGGTATACCATCGAGTACTCAGGCTTCAACCAGTGGCGCCCTGGAATAGGGCAAAACTTGTAGCTACAGCTGGCATTAACTAGTCGTCTGACCTTGGACAAGTGATTTAACCTCCCCGTGCTTCATTTTCCCCATTTATAAAGTAGAGTCACTGCGCCCTGCAGTACCTCCCTCGCAGGATGGTAGTGAGGCTAGAATGAGGTAATAGATGTGAAAATGATGAAAGGTGAGTGGCGTTTGCCACAGTGAGTGTTTATCATGATTGAAAGTTCTTTAAAATGTGAAAGTTAAGTGCTCCTTATTTACTTTTCTTTTTTGTTGTGTTTATTTTTATTACTGTTATTATTTTGGAATGCTCTTGCATTCCAGATAGTTATAATAATGAATCCTGGTTATTTTCATTTGGTGGAGGAGGGGCTCATGACTGGACAGCGGAAAGGGGGAAGAGAGGTTCTCTCTTGGGAGGTAACAAGCAGAATGTAAAGAGAATGCAGTTAAAGTCAGGTACAAAGTCTTCAGAGGTAGTCTTGTAGTATCATGTCCTTACCTTTTTAATGTACAATTGAATAAAAGGAGCAAAAATATTTATAAGGGAAATCAGATAAGCTAATTGGGGGGAGTTGGCCTGGGAAGAATGTGTGGTTAGGTTTAATTACTTCAGGAAGTGGGTATGAGTAACTGATCCAGGTTTGTAAACAAAATTCATCACTTTCTTAGAAAGTATAGAAAGTAAACTGAATTGGAAAAAAAAAATCCTTTATTTGGTTTTCATGTTCTTCACCCCATCCCTCTGAAGAGAACACCCTACCCTGGATTATGCGTATAGGCATTTTTATAACCAGCTCTGTTTTCTTTTTTCAGATAACAAGAGAAAGTTTAACATTGCATAATAAGTTGCAGTTTTACAGAAAATACAATCTAGATACCAGTTTGTCATGTTTTTCAATTTAACGCCTTTTCAGTCATCTCTCTTTAATGAAGGTGACCTCTTGAGAGTGCCACTTTGGCCAGCATTTGAATCTTTATTTCATAGATTACAGTTGTGATTTAAGCTTCTGACTTCCAAAGGGGAGCAGCAGAATCTGAGTTTACCTGGGTCTTTCAAGATCTGTTTCCTCCCCACAAGCAGCAGTGAGCTGAACTGCTCATTGAGTTAGTTAGCAAATGATTTGCCTTGGAAGACCTCAAAGAAGCTGGTCCCAAGTAACGATTCAGGCAGCTGAATTGGGAATGATATGTAAGAGTTCAAGTGTCTCTTTTTTTCTCTATATGTAAACAAGCATTATATCAGAACTATTGTGTATCAGCTGCATCCCCAGCCTTCTCTGGAAATGGGCACATGGGCTCAGAAATTGGAACCCAAAGTCTCTTACCTCTCACAGCATTTTAATACTCTTTCCTGTTCCACTTTTCAAAAGAAAACACTTTTATTGGTCTGGTTTTCTGAAAAGTTTGGCTGCGAATTTTAGTGACTTTAGGCAGTCTTAGAAAATCCTTAAGCTTTTAGTCTCTCCAAGTGTTGCAGCATGGTGGAATTTTATCTTCTTTCAGTTTTCTGTTCCTGAGTTCCTTAGAGTGGTAGAGAGGCACAGTGGTTTTCAATTGTCATGAAAACTTTAGGGGATTTAAATTAAAGAGCCCAGTTACAACCTTTGGAAAGATTATATGAGGGGAAAAACCTATCACTTCTATTACAGGTCTTTTAGTTCCAGGTTAAAAGTTTACCTGCAACTTTTACACAACTGTTACAGAGGTAGATATTGCCTCAGGTGCTCATAAACTTATGAGTTCCCAATCTAAATTTTAAAAAAAAGCAGGACTGAAGATTGAATTTAGTAACAGAAACCCAAGGAGAATCACTGGGTTTTGTTCCCCCAAAGCAGACCCAGAATCTGTAAAATATGAAAGTAAACAAGTGCAAGTTTAATTGGATTATTTTTCCCTTATAAATGTCTCTGGATTGGCTACTTTTTAGATTGGCATGATTACTCTGACTTCAGAATTGGAGCACAGTTTGTGTTGTGTCTGTCGTGCCACTTACTGTCACCATGCATATTTGAAAGCAAAGTAACTTGTAATCCTTTAGTCTAGATTACAAGGAACTCTACATTTGATATATAAATTGGGACAAAAATCTGTGTCTCTGTTTTAAGTAGAGTTGCATATCTTAATAACTTCTAAGAATTAGAATGAGTGTTTCAATCTCTGAAAACAATGGGATGGCGAAATACTGCTTTCAGAGAATTAGTGCCATGTGGTGTCTGCTGACTATAGTGGTGATAGTGGATGCTGCATCTATAATGGCAGGAGGAGGGGAAAGCTTGAGTACCTTTGTCTCTGCAAAAGAATGGGTTTTAAGTTGGAGGCAGTGAGTACTAGAAACTGTTTTGGGTGGTAGAAATCATAGACGTGTTGGCAGAAATGAGTTTGACTAAAGTGCTGTCACTGCCCTAACCCACTCCCCTCTCAGGGTCAGTGCAAGGCGCTGTTCTGGCTGCGGCCTGAGTCGGGCTGTTTCCAGCGGGATGGTGGAACACGAGGCCTCCTGTCGCAAAGCTGCATCCAGAACAAGGTCTGTTAAAGAGAGAGCAACTGGTGCTGACCGTGGAGGGGGGATTTGTTCTGAGCAGCCCTTGAGAGAGTGAAATTCAGTCCCCTTTCTCTACATGCTGTACTGGCTGCCTTTCGGCTGTAATTTGCAAAGCACTCCACAGTCTTGATGCAGTTTAGGATTAAGTTACTGCCAAGAATATCCCTTGTCCCAAACTACTTTTGAAAGAACCTTGAATGCTTTCATCAGTGTGATCCCTGGGTCTGGTGATGCACAAGCCCTGAGTAAAGATTGTTTTCTCTTCTTCACAGTGCTGGTCATTTCCTGGAAGTATGGATGTGGCTTGCCTGTGGGTGCCCAGAGATTTTTGGCAAATGCTGCCTTTTTTCTGACAAGTACATAATGCCCTATAAAGAATTTTAGGCTCAAGTGGCAGGATGAAATGCTGGTAATTCTGTGACATAGGAACAGAGGGGACAAATACAACGTTCCTAAGAAATCCGTATGTTTCAAGATCTTTCTGATTCTTGTTGAGAGACTTTGGTCAAGTAGTTTTCTTTTCAACAGTAGTAGGCATGGATTTACTCTTGCTGAAAAAAAGGGTGGGGTTGGGTTGGGGAGTGGGATTGAAATCTGGAGGGTCTTAAAACTCCCAGAGGTACTGGAGAGTGAAGCAGAAGATGTTCCCTAGAGAGCCCCCTGGGGACACCTGCCAAAATGGTTGGAGGACACAGGATGGAGAGAAGATTGCTGTGATTTTTAAGCTACCGTTGTATGCTCAGGCCTTAAGTGGGTTGTGAATATCCATCAGCAAGAGGTTGGTAATCTAGATGGTTTCCAAAGCAGGCATGAGGATTGTTGGATATTTGATTTGGTAATATTTGGCTTGTTTTGAACCATTATTAAATAGTAGTCTTAGGCAGTAAGAAGTGGAAAATTTTTCAATTTCTGTATTTGGGGACGAAAAGGAAAGTTATGGAGACAAGTAGGAGGGAGTCTAGTGCTACTGCTACTGGAGTAAGTAGGAAGTGTTGACTGGTATCTGAGGACTCAAATTTTCTAGCTTTCATTGATATTAAACTTCGCCTCACTTCCTTCCAAGGGGTTTGCTGAAGTAGGGTAACAAGAGTGGGTGTATGTATGTGTTTTCTTATGCATACTAGTTCACCTTTCATTTTGGAAAAGATGGAGGATGTTAATGAATTTTAACAAATCTTCTTGCATCTATTTCCTTAAGGAAACGAATGCATGTGCAGTTGTCACCAGCCGGCTTCGGACTGCCCCTGGGATGGAGGACCAGAGTGGCTGCTATCGGTGTGGGAAAGAGGGGCACTGGTCAAAAGAGTGCCCAGTAGATCGTACGGGTGCGTTGGCAGACTTTTACTGAGCAGTATAATGAACAGTACGGAGCGGTGCGCACCACCTTACCATGGCTACGGGGAATCCATGTATTACAATGACGCATACGGAGCACTCGACTACTATAAGGCGCTACCGGGTCCGCTCTTACGAGGCCGGGTGGTGGCGGCGCGGCGGCAGCTTCCGCGTAC
Source organism: Choloepus didactylus (assembly GCF_015220235.1). Lineage (NCBI taxonomy): Eukaryota > Metazoa > Chordata > Mammalia > Pilosa > Megalonychidae > Choloepus > Choloepus didactylus. The sequence goes on from NC_051312.1 coordinate 8,490,861, forward strand.
AACTATGCAGAGCAGACCATGTCCCATCTGCCTCAAGTCCAGAACACAGCCGTGACCAGTCACCTCAACTCCACTTCTGTTGATCCCTACGACAGACACCTGTTGCCGAACTCGGGTGCTGCTGCCACCTCAGTTGCTATGGCGGCTGCCGCTGCCACCAGTTCCTCCTATTATGGAAGGGACAGGAGCCCCCTGCGTCGTGCCACGGCTGTGCTCCCCACGGTTGGAGAGGGCTACGGTTATGGGCCAGAGAGTGAGCTGTCTCAGGCTTCAGCAGCTGCCCGGAATTCTCTGTATGACATGGCTCGGTATGAGCGGGAGCAGTATGTGGACCGAGCTCGATACTCAGCCTTTTAAAAACTGGAGGTGAGAGTGGGGTGGGTGTAGTTAAGAGATTTCGTTTAGTTCCTTTGAAAGAAACCTGTGCTTCATAAAGGAGGCTAGCCACCTGTTTGCTGTCGGACAGTATCCAAAAGGTACAAATTATATCTTAGTCTTAAATATTTCTCTAGCTTAGGCCAGAGGTTTACTTGCCTGTTGCTGTTTGTGTGTGTGACTCCAACCAAATTGAGAGAACAGTGAACTCAGGTTGTTAGTGAGATTACTGTTCTTGAATCACATATAAGTGGATCTGGGTTACAGAAAAATAGTTGAGAGAATTAACATTTGCTGGGTGCCCCCCTCTGTGTCCATTATATCTTTGAATCTAAATAAGAAACCTTTAAGGTATTTTATGTTGTTTTTTTTTACAGGTGAGGGAACTAAGGCTCAGAGAGGTTAAGTATTTTGCCCCAAGTAATTTGGTAATTGAAAGGCAGAGCCAAGATTAAGCCTCATTTCTGGCTGACTCCAAAACCCATTCTCTCTCCACTACAAAAGTCACTGTGGTGTTAAGCTGAAGAATTAGTAATGAATGCCACGTCAAGATTTCTAATAAAATGGCTTCTTGGATCATTAGCCGTTACCAAAGCAAACTGTTACACATCTACAAGCCTGCAAATTTTAGGCTGTTTGGTTCTGAGCTTGATGGTAAGCTGAATGTTTTCATGCCACTGTCCTTTATTAATAATCCAGGGCATCTTGTTCTACATGTGCTTTTCTGTGTAGCCTGTGGTGCTATCATTTAGAGCCTGAGGCTTTCCATTTGTTCCAACAATTTTTAGGTTTTTTTTCTTGTTTGTTTAAGGGAGGAGCATGTAAGGAATTAGATTAACTGGTAAATTTTCTAATAAGTGTAAAATCCCATTGGTGGTGGCCCTGGAAACTTAATATTTCCTACTTCAGGAAATGTATACCAAAGGTGTTGGAATGGCAAGATTAGGAATACCTAGAAGTCATAAATTTCTTCATCTGAGTGGAAATGGCATCATGACAAGTTTATATTTTCACGGTTTTCCTTGTACCTTGAAATTGAGCAGTGCTTGAATTGGAGGCCCAGTAAGCAGGGTTAGGCTGAGCTACCACTGCATTTTCAGGGTTACTCCTAACTTACCCCTTTGGGATATGAATGGAAGAAAACAAAACCATAGGAATACAAATATAGCCTATCTGACCATAGCAACAAGACTTGGGAATCTCCTGAGCCTGTTGTGCAGCAGTGTGTGTCCACGTATGTGTATTGGATAATGTTACATCTTTGATAGCTTGCCATTAATTTTTACTTTGAATGCAGGTGAATCTATCATGAAGTGGGATATGCCTCTGAAGTAAGGTGGTATCATCTATCAGATAACTTGTATTTCTTGTATATGTTTCAAACTTAAATTAGTATATTATGGTCTTTTAAAGAGTATTGTTTAGGGTATTTTAAAGTCAGTGTTGTCTGTGGGCAGTGGTGGTTGAACTGACCTCTGTTAGTGATGACTTTTAAAGAAACTTACCTTCCAGGTGTGAACCTCAAATGGACTGAATAACCCTGAGTTGGTTGCAGTCCCCGAAGCCTGATGTTAATGAGGCTGCCAGGATGAAATACTCCAGAACTGTTGGGGATCCAAATTCAGGTCTCACCCTAGCAGAACTGATTCAAGAACATCACAGCTTTTGAAGTCGATTGGCACAGATCAAGACCAAGATTTGGCCCTTTGTCTGTAATAAGTAGAGGAACCTGGTGTGAGTTAACTTTTTTTTTCCCCCAGCCATTGGTGTCTGGAGTTCCCATCATCAGTGGAAGAATTAGAGAATTTTAGGAGTGATTTCTCCTTTGATTTGGAAAGGGAGATTTGGTCAAGGAAGGAAACTACTGGAATTGTGGCTCTAAATCCATGACAGTATGACTTGGAGAGATGCTGGAGTTGGGTGAACGGCCGCTCCTTGGTACCCTACCCTTTGTGACTGTCGTTTCTGAAACCGTGTTTTCTATGAAAGATTAAAATGAAACAAATTTAGAATAGTCCAATTGGCAGTATTTGAAGCTCAGCATCTTCTGCTTTTTCTGGACCCAAGAATTAAATTGTAGTTCTTGATAATGTGTTTGCCCTTTGTCACAGCAACAGTAGCCCTCTATCAAAGAGGTTATCTTGCCTAAAAGGTGGATAAGAAAATGAAAAAGATGTCTTTATCACCAACACAGGAGTTTTCCACATAGATTGTATTTTGTCCTAAATGTTGCTATTTGTAGATTCCTAGGTGATTACATTGGATATAAGTTCGATCCAGACTGACTTGGCTTTCTTTTGTTCTTTGTTTTTGTTTTTCTTTGCCCCTGGAATACAGGACGGGACCAGGGCCCTTGTACTCGGAGCCAAGCAGTTCTCCTGGCATTGTGTAAGCCTCTTGTGTTGTGCTCTCTTTCAGGTAGGATAATTGCGGACTGAACCCTCGGGCTGCGGTCATATATGAGAACTTGCTCCGCGCGGTCCCCTTTGCCGGGATGTTTCCATTGCTTCATGTTTCAGTAAACAAAGGAATTTGTGACCAACTATGTTTTCTCTCTTAATTTAATTCTTCTAAGTTGACTTTTCTTTCCTCCTGACACTAGTCTCTGTAGCTTTTCACTCTGTTCCTTACATTCTCAGCCTCTGAGCAGCCCTAGGTAAGGACTATGCGGGCATCCCCTTTTTTCCTGTGCAGTGGAGCCCTCTTCCCTTGCTTTCCTTCGGAGTTGAACCCTTCTCCCTGCCTCCCTGCAGCATCTCCTTTCCCTTTAAACTGACCGTGTAGTGACAAGCAATCTGTTCCTCTTCTCTGTTAGCTCTGGACTCCTTAACATTGAAGCCAATCTTCTAAAATTGCTAGGACCATTGGGGTTTTTGGTGGGTTTTTGTTATTGTTTTGTTTGTTTTTGTTTTTTATGTCTGACCTGTGATCGTGGTACAGCATTAGCTGAAATTTAGCCTTGTTTTGATGCCACTCTTCCCACTTTTTTTTAAATATTATTTTTTATTTTTTGACAAATAAACGTTTCTAACACATCTTTTTTTTGCATTTGTGTTACTGATATTCACAACCATTGTGTTCATATACAAAATTCAAATGAAGGGATATCTGAAATTTAGATGTAGAAGGCAGGATTTAGTGAAGTGAGTGAGATGCTACTGCAACTGAGGAAGCAGCAGCCAAGAAGGCCCCTGACTGGGAACCAGGAAATGAGCTCTTTGGCAGGAGAGAGGCTGCAGTAGGCATCTGAAGAGTTAAGGGGGCACATTTCATGGAAAGCTTTGTAGGCTTTGTGTTAAGGAATTTCATTTTTACACTAACAGTAACTGGAAGCTGTTAAACAGTTAAGCTTGGGGGTAACAGGATCAGATGTATTTTTCTTTTTTGCAGAGGAACAAAAGTGAATAGCATTAATGTGAGATTTGTCATATATATATAACAGTGGTCTCTCCCCTTATCATAAAGTCAGTATAGTTGATATTTTGTTGTAAAGAAAGAAAAAATACTAGGGAGACAGGAAAAGGACCATGCATGAGGCCATGTGATTCAGGGGGCAATCAGACAAGGAGAGGGTGGAACTATCTCTCAACTGAGGTTTTTAAATCTGCAGTTGACGAAACCGAAAATAAGATGGGCTGTGCATCTCCCACTGTAACATCTGCTTATCAGCTGTGGGCCAGGCCCTGCCAAGGGCTTTACAAAAGGCACCCTGAGTGCTAAGGGACAGAAGGGATACAAAGGTTCCTCTGAGATCTTAAAGAGACAGTTAACAGCACGGTGCGGTGGTTAGGAACACAGGTCTGCAGTTGAGTTTCCTGGGTCAGAGTTGCAGCTTTACTATGCATCAGCATGCAAGAGATTAAGACCTGTACCAATGAGCCATAGAGAGTGGTGCTTGTTATGAGAGATGAATAACCATTGTGATAATTCAGAGAAGGGCAATTATTTATGCAATCCCACCAAAATTTTATGGTTTATTTTTTGTGCCTTAAGATCAAATTGTTTTCTCTCCTTTGAAATAGAAATGTACTTATTTCTATTTCAAAGGAGAGAAATGTGCCCTCTTAACTCTTCAGCTGCCTACAGAGAGTTGTACAGAGAGTCAGTGAAATGTCTGTGAAGGATGAGGTTGTCCCTGGCCAAACTGGGAAAAAAACTAAAAATAATACCCCAGGCTTTCACCTCTATTAATTTCTTTCTGAGCAGGGAGCTCTGAAGTGAAGTCCAAGCACTTGGTATGGCCCACCCGCAGCAGCAGCACTCGGTGAAACAGCTGAAGTACAAGGGAAAATGAACCCCAGCCTGGTTTAAATATTTTCACTGCCTGGGAGAAAAGCAGCCAAATTCCTCAAGGTGGTAGGTGTGAACTCCACAACTCAGGTGTTGTTGTGGGTTCCACTGCAACACCTTCTCCAGTTGGTGGATGAAGCCATAGACCTCTTCGGTTACAGCTCCTTGGCAAAAATCCCTGTAGCCCAAGCCTTGCTCCACCTTTTAGGCCTGCTTGCAGGAGCCTCAGCTCTGCCCTTCCAGCCACATGTTGAAGTCAGTATGACACAATATACAATAAGGTAGAAAGATTCTAGGCCCTCAGGGCACTTGGTGTACTGTGTGAACTTGTCCAAAGGACACAGTAGATCAGCTGGCTACAGGGTGGCCCAAAAAGGGGAAGCAACTTACCCAAGATTGGCTTCATGACTTCAGAATTTGGCTCACAAATCAGGCCCTGAGAGAGGAAGATTCCTGCTCTACGAGATTTGGGAGGAGGAAAGAGGAATAAAAACATTCCCTGGAAGGAGCTGTCAGCTTGTCAGTCAGTCCTCAGGGCTTCCCTGTGTGAAGCCAGCGCTCCACTGCCCAGGAGCACTGAAGTGCAAGAAACGGCAGGCAGTTCCAGGAATCCACAGGGGAAGTGCAGGTCTGGGTGGATGAATTCAATCACTGGTGCCTCGGGTTTTCAGGGCCTTTGAGGACCCAGCCAAATTCAAACGGCACAATTGCCCCACAGATTTGATTTCGCACAGATCAGCAAGACTTCAGCTAAGTATGATCGTGGGCTACCCCAGTAATAAAGGGAACAGGTTTAGAAAGGTTAAATTATTCCACTCCCACCCCCACTGGTAGTGAGAAAAAAAGACCACTCATTCCAAAAGTGCTACTTCACACATCAGAAATCCGCAGTAAGAAGTTACTGAGGTGGAGACTGAGCAAATGGCAAAGGGCCCAGCAATGCTCACCCACCTAGCTGGGTGGAGGGTGGTAATGCAAGCCTCTTCATTTGGCAAAGTGAAGCAGGCTGCTGGGATGGTGGCCCTGCCCACCCCTGGCTCTGATAACTCAGGAGCAGGACTATGGTTTCAAGAATCAGGAAAATAAGTGTGTAGGGAGAGGGCCTTCTCTCCTCCCCACCCTATTCCCTCCGCTGTTGAGGTGTGGCCAGTACACATAGGTTGCTGCAAGTATATGGTACCCCACCTCTCCACAAGGGCCCAGTGAGGAATTCTGGCCAAAGTCAATTAAGCTCTGCACGTGGCCATCACTCCAAGGACTACAGAGCCACTGGCCCCCATGCCCCTCTTGAGCTGCCCCACAGAACTGGACGGGGATGCCAGCCTACACTTGCTGTGCGCCTGTTTACACATCTGGAAAACAGGGATACTTATATACCTTCCTTTTAAAGGTAAGGCACTGGATAAATGTTGGCTATTAAATTACAAATGTGCTAACTAGGCCCTGAAAATACATCGGTGCTACATGCAAGTAAGCAAAAGACAAGAGCCCCACCCCTCAGGAAGCTCACCAACTAAGAGGGGTCAGAACTCAAATACACAACCATGGGGATGAGAAGGAACTATCAGGAGGGCTATCCCAGCAGGGAGAGAGGGCTGTAAGTGTGGCTACGGGGGGAGCTGAGGGACCACTGGGAGCCTGGTCAGCCACTCCCTCTGCAGTCCTTCAAGGACTCCAGCTCCTTCCCCTTCCCAGGTTCTTGCTCAGCTGTGGGAGCTAGAGTCAAACCTGCCCAAGTTGTGCCCTTAGGGATCACCAAATCTTAAAGCTAAAGGGCACTCAGGTAATCAGACAGCTCCACCTTGCTCTGCCTTTCTTGACTGCTGAATTATAAGCACTGGCTTTAAAGGTGGCCTTCCATATATCCCCAGGTCCTACCCTCAGGGCCTGGCCTTTGCTGGCACTGGCTGTTCTTGACTGGTGGCTGTTAAGGCAGTGAATGGACGGGGAGCAAGGCTAGACAACAGAATATTCCCAGGAGGGGGTCATCAAGTAACTTATGTACATGCATTTATGATTAAACACCTATGACATGTTAGACACTGGGGTATGTGTAGAAAAGGTAAGTTTCCTGTTTTCCTGCTTAGACTTTTGCAAAGAAAGTATTCAGTAAATGAGTAAGCGAAGAAATTAGTATCATAAAACACACAAACTTGGTACACTGGTAGCGAATTGTTCTCAACTGAGAAGGGAAGGATGCAAGAGGTGTGTGTGTGTGTGTGTGTGTGTGTGGCAGGTGGGGGGAGGGGGGGCTTGGGAGTTCAGTTTTGTAGAAGTTGAGTTCGAAATATCAGACAACCAGGTAAAAATGTTAAATGGGCAGTAGGATGGAAGTCTGGAGTGGAGTTCAAGAGAAAGATCTGGGGCAGAGATGTAAGTTGGGAATTTTGTATGCAAATGGCATCTGAATCCACAGGCTCATCAAAGGGGCCCAAGGAAGGAAAAAAGGGACCAAGCAAACTGAGCTCAGCCTCCAACAACCACAGGTCAGCGAGAGGAACCAGTGGAGGAAACTGGAAAGGTAGTGAAAAGCAAGAATGTTGTGTCCTGGAAGCCAAACGAATTAAGTGTTTTAAGGGAACAAATAACCAAGTATGTCAAATACTGATACCCAAGATACAGGTTAAGTGAGATGAGGACTAAGAATTGACTAGGAGCTGAAGAGATTAATTGCAAAGCAGCCCAAGGGCTTGGGGGGCTGGGGGAAGGGGACAGGACAGGACAAGACCAGGGCTTGCAAGGAAATTCCAAAGGCAAAGAAATTATGAGAAGGACCAGCCATGGATTTCAAATTGGGAAAAGGGGATATTAAGGTGAGGGACATGAAAAGTTGGCAGGATCAATGGACTGAAGGCTCCAATAGGATCAAAGGATTGTTAAGAGTTGGAATATTAGAGAAAGCAATCTGGAGAAACAGAAGATGGCTAAGGTAAGAAGGACAAGATGGTAAAGTTCAAGGAATTAACAGGCTGGAATCTTGGAAAGATCATCTTCAAACCAAAAAGTGAAACGAAACAAAACCCCTCCCACACCAAGTGGTATCTAAGAATGGTTTGCCACTGATGTGACTTACCCATTTCCCACTTGATTAAAAGGGAAAATAACTGCCAGCCAGATTTTTTTATACACCTGCTACCTGGAGATATCCTATCCAGCAGTAAAACGTAAAGGGTATTTTACAAAACTGTTTTGTGATTAACTTGATTGATTTTGGGTAATGCCCAAGTATTTCATTATTTGCTTTGGTAAAAGCAAATCAACATATCCTAGTTTGACTCTGTCTAAATGTGTAGTTACGTAAGTTACATTAGAACATGGTCTCTGATGCAAAACTGAACCAACCATAAGCCAATTTAAAAATGGTTTGTTGAGATCAGGGAAGAAAAGAAAAGCTGTCTTGTTGCAGCATGAGAATGCACCCAAAATGGACCCCAAAGCAGAAGGAGACAAAAACAAGACCTTGACTTTGGACACCCAGAAATGAAGACATCTGCTAATTTATCCTGTAACTTGATCCACAATCATCCATAAGGTCACCTGAGCAAAGGTTCAACAAGTCTTTCTTTCACCCAGCAGGAAATTGGGAGACAAGACCTTCACTTAGGCCAACCTGGCTTATCCTACAGCCCAGTAACATATATTTTAAGAGACCACCAATGGTCTTCTAAATAAGTCAAGGAAAAGGCCATGGGACCTGTGCGAATTCCTAATAAAGTGGAAAAGGCCAAGCATGGCAATGCACCCAGATGGATACTGAGGCAGATTTATTGTGAATGATTGAGCTTTTCTACCAAATATAAAGGGAGTTTCTCAAAATTACAAATAAGCTTTGTCTTGAATTGCCAATGGGACTAGTTTGCCAAAGAAAAAGTTCTCAAAAGGGTTTAAAACTTATGCATCTGCCCCAAATCTGGTTTGCATGCTGTCCATCAGAAATGGGAATGTTACCAGATAGGGAATAAATAAGGCAAGAAATGCCATTCCCACCCATCTTCACTAATTGAGGCAGGTTGGGCCCCTGTAAGTTCAATCTTGAGGCAACTGTACTGGGAAGCACCACTGGTTCTTAGCAGGTTCTGTAGGTTGAATCGTTATCTCAGACCCCAGGGGACAGGCATCCCAAAGCCCAGCAAATCTAATTAACACCCCATAAGGTGCAGACTAAGCACATTACTCAAAGCACACCAGGAACAGATTTTTCACAACCAGGGCTGACCCCCCCCCCCCACACACACACACACAACCTCCAGAGACTATGGTTTAATTTGTGTAGGGCAGTTATTCCCCCGGATATGCAGGGCTATTTTTTTAGTTATAGTTTGGAGGCATCAAAACTCTACTCATTCCAGTCTTTCATAGGAAAAGTTGCTAAGATTTTTTGCTTCTCATAATCAATAAAGGAAATACGATGCTCTATTCTAATAACATCAAGTTATTCTTCCCCTTAGATCCAATGCATTTAAATGAAGAGATGCTTAAATTCAAGTCCTCAATTGAGTGGCCATCTAGAAAAGATACCCACCTTACACTTTATATCAAATAAATTACAAATGGATTAAAGAATTAAACTTTAAAAAATGAAACAATAGAAGTATGCTGAAAAAGTAAGACTTTTTTAATGTTCTTGAAGTGCAGATAGCCAATGTATGATGCAAAATCCTGAAAGTCATAAAAAAGTCTGGAAATTCAACTACCTTACATTTTTCTGCATGGCAATAACATCATGAAATAAATTACAAACTGGGAAAAAACAACTCATCACAAAGAACTAATTTCCTTAATACATACAGGGCCTTCCACAAATTAAGACCCAAACCCTATTTTTAAAAAGAAGCAAAAGAGATGAAAAGACAAAAAGGAAACACAAATAGCTTTTAAAAATATAAAGATGATCAACCTCATTCATTAATACAAATAGGACTAATTATAACCATAATGAGATACCATTTTTAACCTATCAGGTTGGAAAAGATCAGCAAGTGCACTAGGGAGGGTGTGAAAAAGATATTTTCATACTTTGCTGGTGAGAATATAAACTGGAATAACTTCTAAGGACAACTTGACAACATGCAGTAAAATGTCAGTTTCCACCTCTAGGAATGTATCTTACAGAGATACTTGAACTCTGGCAAAATAAGTTCATCTAATCCAGTATGACACTGATTTTAAATTGCATCATTTTATGTGCCACTAAAAATAAAACAATGCCAATTAAACTATAAGATGTATGGATGGAGACACACATTTCAGAGACTTAAAAAATGTGCATATAAGAATTGATGAAATATCCTATAACCTCATATTAATTTCATTCTAAATATTTAAGAATTTTTTTTAATTGAGCATATATTCAAAGTCTGGTACCTTGTCTTCTCTTGGCCTTCTACATTTTATAGATATGATATGCCCAAATTCTGTAGGAAACTTTTTATTTTTAGCTCTTGGGCTGCTTCTTTGGCTTCCCAGGAAAAACTTTAACTGTACACTACTGAAGTCTGTCCTTCAAACTATTTCAGGTCTATGAATATATCAGGATGTCCTAGTCCAGTTCAAGCCACTAGGTCAAGGGCATTTTTCCCCCTTGCAATAGCCTAGATGAAATAGAGCGCACTGGAAGTTCCAGACTGAAGGCACCCCAAGTTTAGTGTTAAAATTCATTAGACAGTGAAACAGAGAGGGGTCCCTTCTTGTCGCATAAGTGAATATAAACAATCCAGCCCATTGGATACAGTCAGTGGCATGAAAGGAAACCACCAGGCTCAGCCCTTAATGAAGAAACAGCCTCTTAGCAGACAGAGCAGAGGATGGAGATTCCGTTGGGTCTGACAAGTTATATAAAACAGAGCCATAACAGAAACTGCTCAATTCCACTTTAAAGGTCCACTTACCACTAGATAAGCATTTCCTCCTTTTGTGTTTTACCTCCACAGACTAGGAGAACCACCTCTGCTTTCTATCTTAGTTGTGCCAATTACATGCCACAAAGTAATAGAAGTCCCTACTCCTGTCAGAAGTTTTGCAACTGGTGAGAGGTTGGAACACTCACTGCCATGTTAAGCCATCATCTTCATCTGGCTCAAGACAGAAAAAAGCTGTAAGCACAACAAAACTTAGCAAATAAAGCATGAACATGGTTTACAAAGTAATTAGTATCAAAAAACTTTAGAAAGTCCCCTGTCCCAGTGATGAGTAGGTTTTGGTAGTGGCTGATGGTGATGGTAACATAATTTGTGAATTCAATTAGCATCACTGAATTTTACCTATGAAAACAGTTAAAATGGGAAATTTTGTATATGTTACAAGAAAAAAATTTTTAAGGCCCCTGACCCCAAAGCAACTGCTTTTAGCTCTTTTTAGCTGTTCCTTACCTTTATGTTTCTGAATAAGATGCTCATGGTTCTCCACTTAAAACTTTTCAAGTATGGTGTATGTTTCTTATTTTGTCTTGGAGAAATCCCTTCATGGGACACACTACTTCCTCTTCCTTTAACCTGGACAGTTACTGCTCTCCAAGCCTGGGACTTCCCATCACCATCATGCTGGTCATTACACCTTTGCCTCAGCAGGAGACCATGTGAAAAGAACTTGACTCCAGTAGTTTGAAACAGCACTTAATAAACAAAGTGCAAAGGGTCTACCTCTCACTAGCTCTGGGGTAAGGATTGATTTAATTTAGCATTCACCCAAGTCAACCACAATTTAGGGAAGGCCTAGAAGACTTGAAGTCAAAGTTAAAAGATTTACCACCAAAACATATCCCAGGACCACTCTGAAACCTTTGCCATCTTCGGTCCTTGGACCCATCAGAAACAGGCAGGGCCAGATGTCATCACTACAGAAGAATGACCATTTCCATCTTTACCTGACTTCCAGGGATACATGATTTGCATACCCAAGGCCCAGAAAGGAACCAGCTTGTGGAGGCAAGGTTAGAAAAGATATCATGTCCTATTCATCTCTGTACTCCCCACATGGTGATTTAAACATAATAGGCCAAACTGACTGCTTAGTGAACTGCAAACCCAACTCTCAGGTGCATACTAATCACACTTTACTGAATGGAATAACAAATCACGGGAGGCTATGGAAAATCAATGTATTAAAGCATTACGCTTAAAAAACTACTGCATGATTCCTGAGGTGGGTGATGGCAATATAACCTTGTCAATTACACAGAGCAGATCACATGGCCTCAACTCAAGAGATCACTTGTTTGGAAGCTTAAAAATGATTTCAAAAATATTACAGTCATAAAAAACACTACTCTAAGGTTGTTTATTACAGGAAGACCAAGCTCTCAAAGGGAAGAGCAAGAATGAGTTCCTTCAAAATGTGGAACACACACGGTGGAATATTATTTAGCCATAAGAAAGAATGAAGGTTAGAGACATGCTGTAACACGGCTGAACCTTGAAAACATTATGCTTTGTGAATAAACAAGCACAAAAATTGTATGATAGCACTTATAAGAGGTGACTAGAAAAAGCAAATTCAGAGAGAAAGCAGATTAGAGGTTAGGGGGAATGAGGGGAGAGGAAGGAGAGTGCCAAAAAAAAAAATTTTTTTTTTTCAGGGAATTTCCAATAAAATTGGAAGATAAATCTAGCATGAGAAACAATGACCAAAAAATATATAGGATTTCCTTTAATAGAATCAAGAGTTAATTGTAAGCAGACATTTTGTTTTACAATGCAAAAAAAATTCACCACTCTGCCCACGTTGAAACTATGGAAAAACCTTCACTAACCACCCATATCTAAAATAGAATTCTCTACCTGACACCATGTATTTATTATTCATCTCTCCCACTAGAATATAAGCTCCACAACTGTACTTATCCCCCAGCACCTTGAATTATACCTTGCACACAAGCAACTCAATAAAATATTTGTTGACCCAATGAATACTTGAATCTCCAGCTTTTGAAATTTGCCAACGCTACCCATCAGGGCCAAGGTGTATACAGTGTAGATCAGTTATGTGTCATCCTTTAGAGAAAAGGGGGCCAGATAGGTACAATCCTCTAAGAGAATGGCACAGAGAACTAGCCCAGGTAGGGAAGGGAAAGACAAATGCAGGTAAAGCTCCTCCTAGCCCAGAAGTCAAAATCTGTTATTGACCACTTTCTATGTGTAACAGCTCTTTCCACCTCTTCCTTATCCATTAATTCAACCACGTTTTCCTGGAACTGTCAACTTGTTCACTTGCCCTTTCACTAAAGCCAGATTCAATGTTTAGCAATTATTTGTATTTTGGGGGAAAGAGAAGTAACAGACTGTTAATGACAGAAAAGAGAATGAGGAGGAGGTAACACATAAAACTCCTAGCACAGGGCCTCAGATACAGCAAACATTCAATAGATTACACGTTATCAATTACACAGCTGTTCCCATCTTGGCCCTGTATGGTTTAGGAAGAATCAGTCAGGTAGAAGCAGTTAAGCAGAAAAATTTGAGAAATTATCAACCGAAGACTTACTCCTTTTTAATCTCCCATCACTACCACCACCCTTTCCTGAAAGGATAATGCCTAGCATACAGTATGGGTTCATTAATTGTTGAAAGAATGTTTCCGGGATAAATCCTAACTGGACAGTCCTGAAATGTTAAAGCTTTAATATGACCGTAGAGACAAAAAAAACATCTGGAAGACACACACTTTTCCTAGAAAAAGGAGAGTTGGTAGGTCTTCCTGGTGACTCAGCCTCCATTCAATAATCCAATCTAAAGCACACTGCTGGGTGCTTTCTCTACACATACCTCTAATGGCTAAAAGTACAAGTATTGAGATGCTAGTGGGGCCATTCAGCTATTGGCAGACCTATACAAATAGATGGTGAGAGGCCTTGAAAGGTGTTTCTGGCCTAAAGAACACTGTTGGGAGCTACAGCTTCCTCTCTCCATATGGCATGGAAAGCATTAACCACCCGTGAAAGCTGATCTCTTTCCTCAAAGCCTTCCTTTTCCTAGACCTCTTCCCTGGAAGTAGTAAGCCTAGATGTGTTAATTGGGTGGCTGGAATGGTAGTCGTAGGGGTGAGTGATGACTATTTCTCCAGCAGGGAATAATCTCTACATCTCTCAACTACTAGCTTGTAGTTGGTTTGATAACAGTGGGAGAAGTCGTCACTGGAATAAGGCTGCCTCTGCCCAGGTACATGTTAACCTCTTGTCCTTTGGCACCCTCAAGTCCTATCTACAACCAAGGAAAAACCGCTCTGATGTTCACCCAAAGCTTAATGTCTTGAACTTTACACTCTCCCCTCTACTTTTCAAGATCCAAATAAAGAACCCAGAAACAAGTCCAAGCAAGGACTCTCTCAAAGCACACATTATATTAACTTGAAAAACCATTTATTTCACCGGAAAGAAAAAAGTGATCCAACTCTATAGGTCTAACCGCCACAAGCCTTTGGGCCAAAAAGGAGACCCAAGAGCCGTGACTCTCTCCCCAAGGTTATTCCCCCAACCCAATACCCAATGGAGGAGTCAGGAGACAGGGAGGAGAGCACTGCCTCCACCACAGTTTCTGCACACAATGAGGACTGCTGGGAGAACAGAACATGAGTGGGAAGTAACAGAAGTATCGAAGGACAGGAAGAACAGGAAAATGGGCAGGAGAGAGTAAAGGAAAGGAAAAGAAGGTCTGAACTTAGCAAGGTAAATTAAAGGTCCACGGTTCCTGAGGGACTGAACGCACAGAGCCGAGAACGTCCAGGAGATGGGGTACCACGAACGGTGTATTCTCATGCACAACCGCAGCTCGGAATTTCAGCCCACACACATCCCACCTGAAAGAGAGCACAATACATGGGCTTTACAGCAAAGCTCAAAGGGCTTCCCCACTCAAAGAGTATCTTTACGAAGTCTGTTAACTTGACACTTTACTTGTACCCTTCCCTAGTTTCACAGCAACATCGAAAAATGAAAAAAAGCTCGAAGGCCGGAGAAAAACTGGGAAGATCACGCAATCCCAGATGGGGCCCTTCTCTAAAATAACAAATCTTCATAGGATTAGGCAGACATTTCATTGCTTTCAGTGCTAACATTCTTCAGAGATGGTAATTCTACGCCATGAACTATTACCGGAGGGCAGGAAAAAGGGAAAAGGTTCCAGTTTGCTCTCTGGGATCAAAAATCAACATTATGTTTCAATCTGGGATTTAATGCTAAGGTTCAAGTTAAGAACCATCCAAGGTCTATAAAAAATACTATCACTTGAACAAACTACGACCCCAGGGCATCCAACTCTGCCCAGGAAAAAAACTAACTTTTGAAAGATGTATTAGAGGGAATAATATAAACCACACTTCACTCAAGTTTCTTTTCCAGCACTATCAGTGACTTCCTACTCAATGACTCTAGGCAAGTCACACACCTGCTGCCCTACCTGAAAAGATGATAGAATCCCCCTCCCCTGTTGCTACAGATTAAGGATCAATGGGCAATCTCTGGAACTCATGGAGGGCTATTTAAAACAAAGGGTATTGGGAATCAACATTCAGTACAATAGCAATGTCAAACACCTAGAGTCCAAAGCTGGCAAGTAACTGAAAAGAATATATTAAAGTAGAGAAAAATGGACGAGTCTCCAAATGTACAGTAGAGGAAAAAGCCAGGACTCAAGGTACAGCTGATGATTCAAGAGTATTGTATGTCCACAACAACTAGTGAGAAGATGAAGGGAGCAATCTGCTTAAGGCACAGCTCCCTATACTACCAAAGAATAAAATTAACAGGCGTGTGCGTATGTATATCACTACATACCTTAATATCTTGAAGAAATGAAGAGGATGTCAAAACAGTATTGTGGGAACAGTTAAGAAAAAAAAACACTGAGCAAAATTAAGTCTTGAGGGACAGACTCAAAGTTATAGCAATAGGGTCGACACTACTTAGCAAATGAATCTGAGCTGAGTGAATAAGTTGGATTATGGAGTCTATGTCCCAGATTTCTTGTTGAACTGTTTCATGAAAAAAGATACCTTTTCTATTCCTCTGTGCCCCAACTTACCATCAAAAAAGTTCTTTCTATAAAACTCCTAAGGCCTGAACTGCTCGGGAATATCACAAGTACTTTTCAAGATTAAGATGATGTCATTTTGGTAGTCTTCATAATAACTGGGACCTATGCAATTCACTACAGTTATGGATTTTGCTCTTACAGGTCATATCAGACCTTCCACATAGCCAGAAGCAGAACAGGAACTTGCAGACCTTAGTAATGTTGCACACCTAAGGGATCGCATCGAAGACTCTGAGAAACAGCATGCCTGAGTCTGAATGCCTGAAGAAGGTCCTAGATTCAGTTCAATTAAGCACATTAGTGTGACCCGAGATTCGCCAATACATCATTCTTTGTTTCATTTGTTTTTCTGGGCACAAATAAAATCAGAATGACTCCTACTTTCAGGGTCCCTGGAAAAACGGCCATGAGGGCCACAGACGTTTACATATTTCAAAGTTAGGCAGTTAGGACTTTTTCCTAGCCTCTGAACCACGCTAACGCTAGTAACTGTACCCTAACCCTGCAAAAGCAAGCAAGCGGGCAGCCTAACTGGAGACCCTAGGCTGCAGGAGGGGTGGCAAAATCAGAATAGGGGAGACCCCACCGCGCTCACCTCAAGCTTTAAAAGGCTGAGTACCGCGCCCGATCCGCATACTGCTCGCGCTCATACCGGGCCATGTCGTACAGGGAATTCCGCGCCGCTGCCGAAGCGTGGGACAACTCACTCTCATGCCCGTAACCGTAGCCCTCTCCAACCGTGGGGACTGGGGCTGTAGCGCGACGCAGGGGGCTCCGATCCCGCCCGTAATATGAAGAGGAAGCTGCAGTAACAGCAGCAGCGGCTGCTGCTGCAGCAGCAGCTGTGGCAGCAGCAGCTCCTGAGGTCGGCAACAGATGTCTATCGTAGGGATCGAGAGAGGTGGAGGTGAGGTGACTGGCCATGGCTGTATTCTGGACTTGTGGCAGCTGGGACAGGGTCTGCTCTGCGTAATTATACGCGGAGGCAGCTGCAGCCGCCACTGCCTCATAGGACCGGGCGGCGCGGCAGCGCTTGTAGTAGGCATCGAGCGCTCCGTACGCGTTGTTGTAATACAATGAATCCCCATAGCTCATCGTGTAAGGCGTACGCACTGCTCCATATTGCTCATTATACTGCTCGGAAAAGTCTGCCACGCGGCCCGAACGATCTATCGGACATTCTTTGGACCAGTGCCCCTCTTTCCCGCACCGATAGCAGCCGCTCTGGTCTCCCATCCCGGGCGCAGTCCTAAGCCGGCTGGTGGACAACTGCACGTGCATTCGTTTGCCTTGAAGAAACAGACGCAAGAAGGGTTGCTATCACTCTTAGTCAAAGCCCCAGCCCCTACCCCAGACACTGGTCATATTTACCTAGACAACTCTAAGGCAGGATTCACCATCGCCAAAAAGTTTTTTAAAAAAGAAAAGAACAGAACAAACTCAAAACACCGATTTAGTATAATGATTTGATTTCAGGCAAAGATAAGTAAGAAGAAATACCTTAGTTATACACCTGTTTATTGCTTAAGAAACTACTCTTGCTCAAAAACATCCTATCCTCTGCCAGGTAACTATGGGTAAAATTCTAATCCAAACAGTGGCCTAAAATTTAAGAAAAAAAAAAAAAAGAAAAGAAAACCTAGAATAAGTCAGAGTAGTCCACAGGATTCTGATATTTCCTATCTTCCCTATCAAGTCTGATTTCATTATCCTGAAGAATGCAAAGGCCAGTTTCTCCCCACAAAAAACCAAGAGATCCAAATAAAAGACTCTAAAGCTAACACTGACAGAGTGATCAAACTCAATCTATGGCTTGAGGGCAGCAAGAGGGGATATGAATTGAAGGACTGCCTTCCCCCTTAACTGGGTCCTCTAAATTGCTTGTTCTGATGTTCATTCTAATCAAGATTCTTTATAATCTGACAGTTAACTTTAGTGACCCCTAGTAGGCCCAAAGGTAAAGGTAAAGGTCCAAGATGCCTGCGTTTTTAGAAAGAGAATACTATTAAAAACGTGGGAGGATGAGGAAAGTGCAGAATAGCCAGTAACATTAGTCAGTGGACCAAACTGCTCATTTTAGCAAGATTAAGGACTTTTTCTCTTTAAACAAGGAATCTGAGCTCCTAAGAACATGCATTTAATGCTATTTTTCTCTAAAAATTGTAATTTGTATTCTGGAAATGAAAATACTATTTCTGACAACCCAACAAAATGAACAGCTGTTTACAATACAAAAAAAAAAAAAAAAAGCAGACACACAAGTTTTAAACCTATTCAAAGAAGAAGTTGTTTCCACCTAACATGACCTACCAGTTTACTGGTAAGCAAAGGGATCCAAAGCCAGCAAAAGCCTTCTGATACAACTGGCAACAATGCACCCAAACACAGAGATGTCAAAAAATAAATGATTAGAACTAGGGGACAGTCAACACATGGATCATTTAATCATCTAACATTAGAGAAAGCAGTAAACACACAAATTTACCTGCAAAATTAAAAGTTAGGTTATGGGAAGCTAGAAGACACAAAAGGGAAAAGGGGCTGGAGGGATCAAAATACCCATAAAGTCCTGGTCTAAACATGAACATCTGGCAGGTTTAACCTACAGATTATTAAAAGCTAAAATACGTAATTAAGTACTTAAGTTTCTTAAAGTGCTAGCTTGTGTCCCTCAGGCATTTGCCACAGGGCCACTATGGCACCTAAAAAAAAAAAACAAAAAACAAAAAACAGAAAATAAGTATAATCAAGAAATCAACCACGCACACTGAAGACATAAAATTCATCTAGAAATGACGCGACCTAAGGATTTACCAATTCTAATGCCAGAAAAAGAAGCTGAATTCTTAAAACTATCTGGAATAAATTTTCTTTAAATGAGAGCAAACTAGACTTGGGCGAGAATATAGCCAACATTGGGAAAGTGGAAAGGGTTAAAAGACCACTTCAATAAATACTGCTACTCAACATAACATGGAACTCTACTAGAAGATTATTAGTTAAGAAAATAGCTAATATAAAGAAAAATAGGACAAAAATAACAAGCAAGACAAAGGCAGCACCAGAGCACTTAAGAGCTGATGCCCAGAACTAGGTTATAGGATAATTTCTCCTTAATCAGTCCACTCTGTCCTCCCTTTATCTGTGTGATTATTGTAAGCAGAGACCACTTTTTCTATGATTGGGCCAAAATATCCAAGATACCAAGATATTCAAGGTACCATACCATGAACCCTCCCAATTAAGTTGTTGACAAAATAATTCTCAACCTGCCAATTAGAAAGAGAAAACAAACTAGACCTGAGAGACCTTGGCCCTTTTCTTTAATAATGCACAATACCCATGACACAGAGCACCACTTACTTGGGGGAATGATGATCAGACTAAGAAAGGCCCAATTCAAGTGAAATAAACACTGAAGATAGCAGCAATAATCCTTAAAGAGGAGCACTTAGGAAGAGAATCAGCCACTACCTTGTTCATGTTCTTAAGGTTGGAATGACTTAAAAATGCAGCAAGAAGTTATGGAAATACCCATAACATGGAAGTAATTACAACCAAAGGGAAAAGGCTTTTTGACACTGGGGATCCAAAGCAGGTAGAAGGAGAGAAGGGAGTTCAGCTGGCAATTCACCATGTTTATCACCCCCTTCACAATTGCCACTCTTGCCACAGGAGTTATAAATCTTGTATCAGGAAGTGATAATACCTTCCAAATAAAGTGACAATCCACATTATCACCTATTCTTCTCTCCAAGTACAACAGGAGTTGGTTAGGTGTTAACTTGAAGCCAAGATACACCCTTCTAAGTGAGCCATTTACCAAGGGCGTTAATGTCCCCCCCAAAAAACAACAGAAAGGCAATGTCATTGTCAAAAAAAAAAAAAAAAAAAAAAAAAAAAAAATTCCAGAAACTCCTGAAATAAGTCTTTTAATCCTAGAGTGGCCTCATCCTCAAAACAGCCTCTTGGTACAGGAATAATACAAAAGCAACAAGAGCTGTCTGTAACCCTTTAAAGGGTTATCTCTTTCAGGAAAAAATAATAAATTGGAAGTATGTAAGGAAGCTTGACTGGGTGGGATTCTGCTCCTAATGTGTGGCTTAAGCCACTTTTGCCAGGTTCTTCATATGTAAAACAATGCACATGCTGACACTGCCTGGAGACAGTAACTTCTGTATCAAACACTCCGTAATATGCTCTACTCTCCACACCCTCAAAAAAAAAAAAAAAAAAAAAAAAAGAGAGAGCGATAACTCAGGAATTTTTGGAGACAAGGATTTCTGCTCTGATAAGACAGAAAAGTCTTAAGAAGCCATAGGGACATTTCCCCCATTATAAAGTCTGTAAATCTCATGCATCCTCCGTCTTAAGAAGTCCATCATCTACACTCAATCCTTCACCCCCCAGTCAGGTTAGAGTTCTATCTCTAACTCACATTCCTCCCTTATTCAATGGGTTTTTTCCATATAGCCTGGTGTTCAGCCCTCTTTACAACTCTCTATTCAAAGAGAGTGGTTCACCTTGAAACTCTGTGTTGTCGAGGCCCCTGATGGCCTCCACTGCATCCTCTGCCCGCTCCATGTGTACAAAGGCATAATCTTTCACGATGTCACATTCGATGACTGGACCATACTCCTCAAACTTGGCCCGGAGCTCCTTGTTCGTACAAGTGGGACTGATGTTGCCCACATGTAACTTAGTGGAGGTTTTGCTCTTATTCTTGCTGGCTTCCACGTTGATGTTCACCCCGTGCAGCTTGTAGTGGTGCAAGTTGCGTATGGCATCTTCGGCCGCCGTCTTGTCCTCGATGTGCACAAAACCGTAGTTCTTAATGATGTCACATTCCAGCACCTTCCCATACTGCTCAAAGAGTGAGCGGATCTCCTGCTCTGTGGCCTCCCGGGGCAGGTTTCCGATGAACAGTTTCACCATCTCGCCCAACCTGGGAGAGAAGAAACAAGAATTCTAACTCATTACAAAGACCTCGGACCCACCACCACATCGGTTCAAAATACAAAGTTTAAATAAAAACAAAAAATAAAACCAACCTTGTCATCTCCTCACTACAGTGTACATTTTCAAACAGTTCTTTCTTTCTCAGACGTGTATCTCCACACAAATGGAGATAAAATTGAAACAAGGAGGCCTACTATAGAACACGCTATCAAATCCCTAAGTATGAGGTCTGTAAAAGGGAGCGGTTTTTAATAGACAAAGGAATTGGGAGAAGTTAGGTATCTTCAAATGCGCATGAAAATGAGGGCATAAATAAAGAGCTAGAGTGACCAGGCTTTTCTATCACACTCGGAAGACAATCAGAAAATAAAATTCTAACTACTGGGCCGGCTGGATTCACTGTCTAATTCACTGAAATTATAAATCGGCCCCTCCTCTCCTAGTATTCCAAGTAGCCGCCACCATTTCCAGAAAAGCGGGCTTTGGGAAAGCTATGTCCTAGAGTTTTCTTTGGAAACAGTGCACACACGACTCGGGCCACAATACGAGACGTGGAGGGGACCGGGAAGAGCCGGAGAGGGAAACGCCTCTCTCGGGCTACTGTCCTACGAGCTCCTGCAGAAAGGAGAAAAGCGGCCAGGGAAGAGGGCTTCAGACACAGTCACCAGACCAGGTCTGAAGACCTGAGCAATTCTTGAAACGGGGCTGCAATTCCTGAGTCTAAGGACAGCGCGGTACCTCGCTCGAAACCTCGAGGTAGAACGCCGAGCCACGCTGGGCGGAGGGCAGGGTAGGAGGAAAGCAAGGTATTCTCGAGGGAGGTCGTGGGGGAAGGGCTGCTCCGGGCTTACCGCGCAATGTTGAGGATCGGGGTCGGCTCTCAGTAAAGGGTGCGGAAGCCGCGCCCTCCCCAGCACACCCCCGAAGCCCAAGAGAGTGAAATAAAAGCAGAAAGAAGACGGTGTAAGTGCTCGCGAAGTCTCTCACCCGCACGGAAAACAGCAGGAACTCTTCCTCGCGGAGCAGACGCTTCTGACAAAACGCTAAAATGGCGGCAGCCGCAGCAGAGACTCTCGATAGAGAGGGGGAGGTTAGCCTGTCACCGGATTGGCCACGCAATAAAGTAAAGGGGGGGGCAGGCGTTCCCGAAGATCCTCCTCCTGATTGGTTACCACAAACGCCAATTACCTGAGAGGCCGAGAAGAAGCGGAAACATCAGTAACCTCAGAGAGTTCATATGAAAACCAATGACCGTCAAGTTCGCGAAGCGGTAGTCATTGATTGGGTAAGAGAATCATGTAGGCGGGATTATAAACGTGGGCATCGCCCGGGAACTGAGCCCGCCATTAGGCGGAGTGAGCCGGACCCTGCATGGCAGGTTTTGGCTTCATGGCGCCAACCTTCTTAAGTTTCCACGTTTCGCTTCTTCCACGTGCACACCGACAATATTCAGCTCTCCACTGCTTCTTACCATTCCCTCTTCTCCAAATTTCTCTAAGTTTCGGAACACCCCACCCCACCCCGCAGCCTGGGGACAATAGCTTACACCAGACGCAAACGCAAGGTAAAAAGAACGAAGCCACACGAGAAGAAACCTCCCCCACTGGCCAGTAATCCACTGTAGACCCGAGAGTCCCGGGGCTTCCCCCAAATTAACACGACTTTCAAAGGTATGAAAGAGTGGGCCCCGCTTCTATGAGGATGGTGTGGCCCAGAAAGCGGCCCCGGTAAAGGCTGGAGGACAAGTCTGCTGTTTTTACCGTCTAGAAATCCGCCTCTTGGGATCCAAGATGAAAAAACGGCTTCTCTGTGTCACCAGGGAGGTTGAATACACCACCACCAGCACCACCAGCACCACCAGCACCACCCCCCCACCACCACCCCACACACACCCCCAAGAAAAAACTTAGAGCAACAAAGTTTTTTGTTTTACTTTATTGGGCGCCACCAGCAAGAGCTGTAAACCCCTGGACCGACCTCAGAGGGAAGAGCCAAGCCACAGTCAGCTATAAACAAAATACAAATTAACATTCTCCAGAGGGTCTGGCTCCCTCATCACATTTCTTTCGCATTCTTTGGCTTCACACAATCACGTATTCATTGAGGAAGCAATTTTACTCAAGTCAAGGAGACCCTTTTCAAAGCAGCTTTTGAAGAGGGAATTATGAAGGCAAGGGGTGCGGGGTAGAACTTAAAGCATGAACAAAGCAGGCTAAAAGCGGTGAACTGTTTGAGAATGATCGAAAGGAATATCGATGACAGCCAGGAGAACATACTACCTTCCAAAGCACCCCACCCACCCATCCCCAAGAAGAGATAAAAAGAAAAGTGATGTCAGAGTTCTGGAAAAAACACTGAGTTTTGAAACCCAACATGATTCGGGAATCTGGTGGAAGAAAACTGGTCAAGAGCTTTTTCTAGGGCAGAAAAAGGTGAGGATCTAAAAAAGTCAAAATACAACATTCACAGAAGTGGTGTTCACTAATCTTGGTCCATTTCACTGTGGATTCTGATGCACCTCTGAGACCCAGTAAAAGTCACAGGATCAGTGATGAAGAAAACCAATTCCATGTTACAGTCAGCGGCACAGCCCTTCTGAGGGGGCCACTATTAGGTGGTGGTCTCGACTCAACCTGTACAGGGAAACACATCTGGTACTGAAATCCTCAGCTCCTTTCGGTCTGATGCTTCGAATTCTGTATCCCCAAAGCCCTGCAAATAAACTTTTTTTCAAAATACCAAAGCCTATGAGGTCAACTCATTCTATGAAACTGAGAAATCTCTCCAGGTCCAAAGGGGAGAGACTGGGAATATAACCTTATCAGGATCACAGTTTCAAGTCAATGTGCAGACATCAAGACAACTGTCCTCTCCTTCCCCCCAAAAGTATAGTTACTTGATTTGCCTTCTGAAAGACCACTGGGTCAAGTTATGGCTGTTTCACTTTGCAGGCTTATCCAACTGAGTAAACCACATCATGTCGTCAGTCGTCGTCACCACCACCACACCCCCCCTGCTTTTCACTGTAATTAAAAAAAAAAAAAAAAAATCCAAACACCTCTTCCTGGACCCTAAGACCCTACCTGGGTTCTTGCTGCAATCTCTCAATCCATTTAATACTCGCCCTTCCCATTATGCAGCCACTGGCCTTTTGGTCCCAGGTTCATTCGGACTGGAATGTTCTTTCTCTAGGCCCTTTGTTGACCGCCCAAGACATCCCTCACACTCCAACCCTTGGGACTCTATACCACAAAGTCCATTTCATTTTTCCAAATACTTACCACCACCACTTGAATTTCTTTTTGTTTCTTCATTTCCTTGCCCCACTGCCCCCAGCAAATACTTTCCCTACAAGGCAGGGACATGTTCATGTTCACTATTATATCCCTAGTATTAGAACTGCACCTGGCACATGGCAGGCATTCAAACATTTGTTGACTAAGTTAACAAATGGATGAATGAATGCATGAGCTAACTACCTGTAGCCAAAAGAAGGTAAATCACTTGTCAGTCAATATCAGCTTAAGAACCTGGACACTGAAAACAAGTCTCTTCACACTCATTACCACCTAGTTCACTTTCCAGTTTCCCTCAACAGAAATGCAGCTGCCCAAGAATTAGGGGTAACCTACGCAAACAGCTTTTTTCATCACCAGGGTCACCAACTTGGCAAATCTGACAAAATGAAGCTTTAGAGATTTATTATCGAGTGTCTCCCACTAATGTTCACTTACCCAATTGTATTTTACCAGTACTAAAGGAGTTTAATGTTCGCCCCTTAAACACCAAGAGTTAGAAAGGCCAATTAAAGACATCTGGCTCAAATTCTCTACCTTTACTCTCCACACCAACTACAGAGAATGTGGTAGATTGGAATATGTTTAAAAAGCACCTTCTCTGGAACACTGTAGATGCCGTTTCAATGTCTTAATTTGGAGAGCATACTACCAAATCCCTAAGAGTTTGAAGGGACTTGTCCAGTCATCCAGAAAGCTGAGGTTTTGCCGGGAAGGACCATGCATAAATTTATATTCTGGCTGTAGATCTTAAAGGGGGATAACATACCTACATAACTGAGAGAACCTGAAGCCTTGACTCCTGAAAGGTGAAAGATGTTTTAAATCCAACTTTAGAGATAAACACTGGTGTCAGTGGAAACTACTTACACATGAATAAGCAATATATATTAGTTTCACACCCTTAGGGGTTGTCCTTAGAATTACCACCTTTGGCTCCTGGTCCAGAAATGAGTTACTGGTCTGATAAGGGCTCAATTAAAAGCCAGTATTTCTCCAGGAATGTTCAAAAGGGAATCACTAGGCCTGCCAAGCAGCCAAATATACCCTCTTAGCCTCCCTCTTAATGTCTTTACAGATTGCCTAACCCACACAGTAACTTTTTCCATATCAACAAGAATCTGATCCCTGGACACTCAACAGTTTTGCCCAAGACTGGAGGTAGCGAAAAGTGGTATAGCCCAGTGGCCTACAAGTCATTCCTAAGTGCCAGTCATTACAAAAATTCACCACCTTCAAATTATTCATTATGTGCTGAACTCACACCTACATCCAAAGTCCCGATTTGTGCTCCTCTGGCCACCCCAACCTCCTCAGTGCTCTTTCTAATAATGGAATGGTAAGCATTTAATGAACAGTGACTATCTATAAAATGACTATCTATCTATCCATCCATCCATCCATCCATCCATCCATATATTTGTCAAGTTCCCATTTGATTCTCCCAACAGTACCTTAGCATGATTACAAATCCCCGGATTGTTTGAATAGCTGGTCTAATTCCTAGTTTCACCATTTTCTAGGCTTGTGATCTTAAGAAAAGTTACTTAACCTATAACCTCAACTTTCCTAATTGTAATATACGTTTATTAACTATAACTGGTTCATTGAGGTAGGTTCTGCCTCCCCAGACTGAAAACTCCTCAAGATCAACCCAAAGGCTCAGCTACCTGAGCACTGCCAACACTCAGTATTTCAAATGATTTAAGAGCTAGACCTGAAATCATTTTAAAAACTTTTTTTTCTGGAACACTAGATTCTGGCCCTTCATGACCTAAATGGTACTACAGAATTTAGGTGAACACAAATTTCCCATATGCAATCCATCTTCTCTTCTCTATTACCCACACCTGTCTTGCAATACTATTCCAGGAATCTAGGAAATCTATTTTCATTATGACCTCACCAATCTGACATTACCGTCCACTTACTTGGCTGGATAGATGGGGCTGGTAGAACAAAATGCCTGGAAAACCAGTAACGGGTACACGGACTTAGCAGAGCTTAACTGATGGGCATGGCACCCTACCCAAAGAGGCTGACCCCTTGCTGACATCAAGGGATGGGGCCCCAAGACAGAAGGGATGGGGCCCCAGACAGAATTTGAAACAAGGTCCAAACCTCTGAAGAGGGCAGGTTGACGAGACTAGAAGTCTCTCTGTGGTCTTGTTCCAGCAACAAACCATCTAAAACTCCACATGAAGGCTAAGAGGCAGAGGTGAAAGGTGTAGAAGCTGTGGTGGTCTGGAGGTACACTAAGACTCCTTATTCCCCATCCCCTTTCCCCCCCACAAACATTAAATATCTGTCCTCCAATTCACACAACCCAACCTTCCCCAAGTTATAGGACTTGGGAAGTCAGAAATCCAAGAAAAGCAAAGGAGGAATGGGCTAGATCAACACAGATGGCATTAACTTAAGTTTAAAGACGGGAGGGAGATTTTTAATCTGCAAAAGAGGAAAATGACAACTGATTTAGCTTGGTGCTCGTTCTGGCTTAAACAAGAAGCCTGAGGGCTGAGGCAGCCAGGGCATCAGGACCTACAAATGACAGGCAATTAGAGTGATCTTCCAGGCCAGGTCACTCTGAAAGGCTTGGGCTGCAATAAAGGACATCAACACTGGCCCGGAGAGTACAGTGAGCTGTTTTTCACAGGAGTTGTGGAACTAGGACAGTAGCAGAATCCTCACTGGAGAGAAAGGAAGATGACACAAAGCCACATTGACAGAAAGAAGTATTACAAATACACAGGCCACAGTCACAGCCCCAAAATCAACCCTTTGTTTTCCAGGGTTAATAACCAAAGCTAGACTTCTAAGCTTGACACTCAGATCACCCCACCCTCACTATAGAAAAGTGACAAGAATCCTATCTAAATGCTCCTCCCATCCTTCCCCCATCTTGTCAAGAAATGAAAAGGAACAGCAAAATATCTAAAGGCAAAGCAGTGAGCAGGAGAAGCAAGGAAAGAAAGTACTGGGTATTGGGGTAGGGCCCCAATACTCTCTGGGATTCCCTGTTAGCATCTTCAAGAGCTCATGGCTGTAAAGAGTGTATTTTTGTCCACTGGGCAGAGGTTAAGAGAACATCTGGGGACAACTACTTTTACACAGGCAAGTTCATCACAAGCAGCCAGTGAAGAAGGCAGAGAAAAAACCACTTTTTTTTCAAATTCCACTTGATTCACATACACATCCCCAAAGCCACCCTGCCCCAGCAAGCTCCCAAATCAAGCCTCAAAACCCACTTTTTCCAAAGGAACACTCGACAAGTTTTCCTGTTATCACCCCACCCAACCACCACACCAGTTTTCTTCCATTCACCCATCATTAAGCACAAGCCTCTGGCCCATCCCAGCTGGAACTACTGTATTTTTCCCCCAGGTCTTCTCAACCCCCAGACCTGGAATAAAAGCACAGGAAGAATCAACTGCTCACCCAGCCCCAGCATCCCTAATTGGCTATGTTTATATCCCACTCCCTTCCCAGAGTTTATCATGACATCTTCAAATATAAACCCAGCAAGAAGACATCTGAACACCCTAACAAATGGGGACAGGGAGAGGAATTTCAGGTGACTGTGATGGCAGGGGTTCACAGGACGCAGGACAGACGCTCCACGGTGAAGTTCAACAAGCGAAACATCAGGTCTATGGCCAGAATCCCCATACCTGCTTCCAATCGTCCCCGCCCCTCCTTCATCCAACCACAGGCAGTGGACGCTGGCGTCACCCCCACCCCACTACCGGCTCCTCTTCGGGTCCCAGCCCCACCACTCACTTGAGCCCACTGCCAGCAGGATCCACCAGCCCTTGTGAACATACAAGCAGCCCATTCCCCACTGCTGGCTGCCTCACTTGAAAAGCCAAACCCCAGAATCACCCTGCTGGAAGCACAGGTTGTTTAGCTGGAGAAAAGTCAGGAAAAATGGTCGAGCACAGGCAGAGGAAAATGGGCAATAAATTTGTGGCCTTTTGGTGTGATTATTTCAATCTGAGGACCAAAAAGTCCACACAATGTGATCTGGACTCCTCAGTCCTAAAGATGACAGGCTAGGATGACGACGAATAAAATCCCTCTGGGCAGGAAATAAATCAACTCTAATTCCCCATTCAACCCTCTTTCCTCACCCACCCTGGGCTCTCTGGTCGCCCTCCCTTTAGCTGTCATGTCTTCCTGGATGTCATAACTGGCTCCTCTGAAACTGAGTGCAATCAAGACAATGACAACCAGGTTTCCAAACTGCAAATTGCCCCAAGTTTTATTTGTAGTCCATACAAAAGGGAAAAAAAATTAAGGTTTTCTAACACCACCTACTTGGGGAGATGGGGAAGTGGGACTGTGCCGCTCAACATCAGCTAGAACATCAGTGGTCAGTGGGGACTTGGACATAAACCAAATGACTGCCCCAACAGGAACCCAGCCTCACACAGTCTACAGAGGGACAAACTCAGGGCCCCTGGACTGCTGGCACAGCATGGCGCACAGGAAAAGGTTAAGCTAACCCTTTCCTAGCCTCCCTTGCATCTAAAAAGAAAAAGGCGCCGCCGACCTCAACTGCAGGTTGCTTCCCCATCCATAAGACCTTAAATATCGCGCACAAAAATAAAAGGGAAACAGGAAAAAATAAAAACATAAAAGAAATTCCCATTCTGGGGAAATGGGAGGCAGGGGAAAGGGGAAACCGCAGATCTAGAGCCAGTGGCAAGATTTGCTGCTGAGGCGAAGGAACAAAGTAGGTTACTGCCGAACACCCAAAAGGATCAAATCTCCTGGGGAAGGCCCACATGGTAGAGGGGATGAAAAACCGCAAACGGGAGAGATATGGGCCAGAGTGATTATAAGCTGGATCTGTACCCTACCCCACCTCTTCTGTCCTCCCTGTGGTCCCCCACCCCGAGGATGGCCCTACATGCGGCGCTGGTAGCCAGAGTGCATCTGAGCTGCCCGCAGGTAATCATTATAGGAGCCCGAATAGCGTGCGTAATCGGAATGGGCATCGGGCAGGCGACGGTAATCCAGCGAGGACTTTGTCGGCGAGCGGCGGAACGAAAGCTGCGACTCTGATAAACGGCGGTAATCAGAGAGCTCGGCTAAACGCCGGTCGGAACCATACCTAGTCGAGAGAAGAAGACAGTTGGTGAATGAGACAATTGAGGGGAGGGCTCCAGGTGGGCATGGGGGAGATGCCAATGGGGACAGGGAGGGTGTGATCAGATTGGTCTCCAACAAACACGATTTTGTCAGAAGGCTCATCACCCTATCCAGGCCAAGAATCAAGCCTGGGTTCAACTCAGTGGGAAACCAAGCCCTCCAACGAAGCCCTCCCTTCTGAACTGGCCCAGGTGGATTTTGGGCTCCATTCCCAAACCACAAACAACCTCCCTCCACCCCCTGGGCCCTGCACAGAAAGACTTTGGCTGTTTATCAACAGAACGGCGGACGAAAGCAAGGTTCCCAGCCTCTCACAGAGTGCACGCACCTCATACACCTTGCCTTCAGCCAGTGAGCACCAAAGGGACTCCTCTCTCAAACCCACCCCCACCGAAGTAAGGACAACCATGTGACAGGATCCTTGAGACGGTGGGAAAGGCTATGGGCCACAATCCTGCAGGCAGTAGCTCCAATGGCACTTGGGCTAGCCTAGATAGGTGACCCTCTTCCCAGCCTCACTAGCTGGTACCACCCCAGGCTGAACACTATGCTCCGCCTGACCCCTAAGGACCAGAAAAGTTCACAGAAACTGTCTCCCTTGGCCTCTAGACATCCCAAGGGAGTAGAGACGACCAAGGGAGGGGCCGATGGCTCCAGTTTCCCTCCCATGCCAACCTCAGCCCCTTGCCCTAAGCCCCAGCTGGGGGCAGAGGCGGGAGGGCATACAGTACCTTTTCGACATGGCGACAGCCTTTTTGTAGGGATCGTCGTAGCTGGCCCGGGGTGGGGAGAGGCGGGTACGCTCATAGGGCGGCGGGGTGCTGTTGGCGTTGGCAACGGCCCCCTGGGACATGGACAGGTAGGCTGCAGACGGCTGACCTGCCCCGTCGTAGGCACTGCCTGGCTGACCACGGTAGGAGGCAGCAGCCTGGGGATGCTGCTGGGCAGCATAGGAAGCAGCCAACGAGGCAGATGACTGAGTGCGGTACGGAGCTGCCAGGGCGGCGGAAGGCTGGGCCCCGTAGGCAGCCGCGGCACCGTAGGAGCCAGTGGCCGCAGCAGCCGACTGAGCCCCGTAAGAGCCTGACAGACCCATTGATGCTTGAGCCCCATAACTATTCAGCTGGGTCTGGACAACCGGCTGGGCCCCATAGGAGCCAGTCATCGGGGTAGTGGCTTGAGCAGCGTAGGCAGCTGGCTGGCCGGCATAGGCAGCAGCTGTGGCAGGCTGTGCCACATAGGCAGCAGGCTGGGAAGAGTAAGAAGCAGCCTGTTGTGCAGCATACGGGGCAGACTGGGCATTGTAAGAGGCTGAGGGCTGGGCATTGTAAGAAGCTGCCTGAGCCCCGTAAGCCAGCGAGGAGGCGGCAGACTGGGCCCCATAGGAGGCTGCCTGGGCCCCATAGGAACCTAGGGAGGAAGCTGCTCCCTGGGTGTTGTAGGAGGAGGCAGCCGCCCGAACCCCGTAGGAAGAAGCAGCCTGGGCGCCGTAAGAGGATGGCTGGTTACCATAGGAGGCCAGGGAGGAGCCCTGAGCCCCATAGGAGTTGAGTGAGGAGGCCGCGGCTGGCTGACCCCCATAGGAGGAGAGGGCAGAGGCCGAGGCCTGAGCTCCACCATAAGGGCCGAGCGAGGATGCTGCAGCAGACTGGGAGCCAGGGCTAGCCAGCTGGCCCCTATACGGGGCCCCGAGGGAGACAGAGGGCTGAGCACGGTAAGAGGCTGCCTGGGCTGTCATGGGCTGAGTCCGATAGCCAACACCCAAAGAGGCAGAAGGCTGAGCCCTGTAGGCAGCTCCCAGCGACACTGAGGGCTGGGCCCGGTAAGTGGCTGGTTGGGCCGTCAGAGGAGCCACATAAGAGGCTCGGGGTGGTGAACGGCGCAGGGGGCTGCGGTCGCGACCAAAGAAGGGTGGCGTGGGCTGACGGGCTTGCCCATCAAAGCCACCAGTGCTGTTGCCAAAAGCCTGCTGGTAGTCGAAGGTGGCAGAGAAGCCACCAGTTCCAGGGAATGCCGTATCCCCAGCCCCTGGTTTCTTGGTCTTGTCCCCAGACTGGATAGCCAGGCCAGGCCCCTTCTTCTGACCCTTGGTTGAGAGTTCCACGTTGATGCGCTTGCCCTTCACTTCTTTGCCGTTGAGCTGCGCGATGGCGGCTTTGGCATCTGCTTCATTCTCCATGTGAACAAACGCGTAGTCTGATAAAGCAGCAGACAGAGGATTAGCAATTAGGGGGGCAGGGCACGCTACCCGATGGGTCCCAAATTGGACACACAACAGCACCCAGCTGTTGCCAGCTACCTCCAGGCCTCCAAACCCTCCTCTCCAGGAGTACATCATAAAATATGGCTCCCATGTAACAAGGTTTCTGACTGTCCCAAGAAATCACCTTTGCCCATTCTTCCCTTTCCCCCTGCCGTCTCACCCAACTTCCTGGTGAGAGAAGAAAGAGCAAAAAACTGCAACATAAGCTCCTGTAAGTATAAACCAGCAGACAAAATAGAGAAAGGTTGTTGGATCACTGTTCTCTAACCCAAGCTCATAAACACTAACTACTGCTCACCTTTATGGTAGTAACTCGCAAACACTAGAAATAACCATACACATCTTGACATACCCCATCTCTCAGCCCGGGGTCCAATTAAGGCAAGAGAGCTAGACTGCAATAAACAGTTCACACAATTCCCCCAATATGAGTCCATCTCCCCACCCTCACCCCCTTTAACAGCACTTCTGTTTTCAGAGCACTTTCATGCACAGGACTTCATTTGGGCCTCATGACAATCTTGTAAGGCAAGCAGGGCAAAGGCTATTACCCATTCTCTGGGCCAACAGGCTCAGAGAATTTATATGGCTTTTCCCAAATCATAATACCAGTAAATGTTAGAGCCAGACCAGAATCCCAGCTATTCTGTGCTCCTAACTAAACCAGTCTACACCTGAGAAATCAATGTACAAGGCAGGACTCTGTAATATGACTAGAAACTAGAAAGTGTGATCTAGACCATGAAAACCAATGAGACATGAAAGTGGAAACTAAGCCTCCTGAGTTCAGGCCTAAGTCTCCTCCCCCAGGCCATATTACGTCCACTTCCATTTCCTCTCCAAGGACAGAAGTATACCTTACCCCAAGTCCACAGAGCAGACTGTTTACAGCAAAGATTTCATTTCTCACCTACAAGGCAAGAAGCTTCAATTACTGCAGCTAGCAGGCTCTACCAAGCAGGTTACCCCCTGAGGCCCTCATCCAAGAGCTGAGTGAGCTGCGATTGCTAATGCTTGTTTCTCCAGCAACACAGCTCCAAATGAGAAGATCTAAGACAGGGTATCGAGACCAAAAGTCCTACTCATCTACTACATGGAACCAGAAAACTTCAGGAGGGGGAAGAGTGGGAAGAAATTCTTAATCACTTCCATACTCACAAACCACAACAGTGCAAGGAGATCTGAAGAACAACAATAGGTTTGTACTTGTGAAACGTAAGGCCACTTAACCCCATTCTGGATCTGGAGTCCAAGTGCCAGGATCCCATCTCTCTCACATAAGCTTTAAGAAATGAAGAAATACCTGAATGAAACTACTCTCAGATAAGAAATACTTTAATTGGCTTCCAAACAAGTTTCCTGGTTTCTAAAAGCTTTCATACCAGGATGCCCTCTACAGCTGTTCCTATAGAAGTCATTTCCCTGAGTTTGAGGGCAATGCCACCAACCTGACTCTCATACTGATGGAAATAGAAACACATCAGGTAGGAGCCAGAAGTATGGTACAGCACAAGGAAACCTGGGCTAGGAGTTAAAAGGCCTCAGTTCTAGATCCAGATTTATATCACTGACTTGTTACACGATTTAGAGGAATTTACACTTATTTCCCCATCCCACTAATCTGTCCTACCTACCTGTTAGGAAGTTCAAAAGAAAAAACTGACTCGTAAAGTACAAATAGCTACGGAACAATAAGGAATTAAACAATACTCAAACCTAAGAATAAACCAAGATTTACTTCTCTACAGAATATTGTCTTTCACCTCTAATAAAACACAAGAGATACAATGCCAAATTTATATGCAAACCTGGAACTTGCCATGGACAATAAAAGAAAATGAATTATCACAACTCTGTCCTCACATCCCAAAGCCAGAACCTGATTCCTTATCTACAGACTGTGCAAATCTTTAAGCATTCCTTTCAGCCAAGAAGCAGGGCAGCAGAACTGTGACTTCTCACCTCCACTTAGATTGAATGAGTTAAAAACAATTGGTAAGGGTCTGAGAGCTCTTTAAAAAGTAGAGGCTGAACTGACCCTCAGGGGAATAACAAAAACCACCTGGAAAAAGCAAGGATAAGCCAAAGTAAAAATAAAGCAGGAAATTGGGGTTGATTAAAATGGAGAAAAGGAAAATAAATAAATAAATAAAATAAAGCAGGAAAAATTGCAGGAGCTTTAGAGGCACATTAAGAAAAGGGAAAAATAAAAGAAGTCCCAGATGCTGTGTGGGAACGTTAAGGAATTAACTATATCGTATTTCTGGCTGCCCTATCCATGAATTGCTGAGACTAGAATGAGCTAAGGAAAAAAACACCCAACAAGAATTTCAATGGATTTTTAAGAGCAACAGGGCATCCTATTGTCTACTGCTTACTTAGCTGGGCTTTATTTTGAAAACTGAGATTTCACTTGTACGATGCATCTGACTGCCCAGATGAGCTATGTGAGTGATCCACACCCCTCCCAGCCACCACCACCCCCAAAACAACCTACACAACTACAGCCAAAGTTTATCAGGAAGTTCCTAAGCCTGACTGGAGGAAAGTATGAATAGGTTGTCCAACTTATTCAGTAACATCATTGTGAGCAGCAAAACTCAGACCTACCTTATCTCACATACACACACCCATCAAAGATGCCCAACTACTCCTGACAGTGAAGAAACAATGAAGGACAATGAAAAAAAAACAGCCATCTAGAGAACTCCAGAGACCCACCTGCCTGGAGAGCTGCTTCGAGAAACAGTGACCTCTGAAGGAAATCCACTCTATTAAAGGGACGAGCAAGCAATGTTTTGCAGAGGTCTCCTAACGTTCTGGAGACATCCTAATTCCTCTACTACCAAAGTTAAATGAATTTCCCTGTTCTAAGAAGAGTAAAAATCCCTAACATAAAACTAAAGAGCTCTGTATAGGAGAAAAGAATAGCCACCCTCAAAAAAACAGAGACAGTTTGCCTTCCTCTGCTGTTGCTATGGAGATTTTTCATCTATCAACAAAATCGAATCATATCCAAGTTCCTGAAGTAATCAAATAACTATGTTTTTTTTTTCCTTGTGAAATAGAACTGGTTGTCCTGTGCAATGGCAAGCTTCAATGCGTTCCAAAGACCTGACAGCCAAGAGAAGACTAAAATCAAATGCCCACTTCCAGTCCAAGAAATGAGTAAACTTACTTATAGGGCCATAACCAGTCAGTCCCACTACCTCCTCAACTTAGAAACCTCACTTTCCTTCACCCTAAAGAGATGGAACAGGATCAACAGAGGCTAGGATGCTTCAATCTTTCCCAGTCTCTTACATCAAGGTGTATCAGCTCTGTCACAAATCAGCATGACTACAAATAACACCAAAAAACCACTCCCTGAAGAAATCAGTGCATTTTTGCTCACTCAAAAGTTTACAAAGGGACAAAAAGCAAAAAACTTTCCCTCTAGCTCCCACAGGGAGTCAACTAGGAGTCCTAGAAACCAAGAGCAGCTATTGTGCACTTCACCCCCACTGTGGCTTGGTGTCCGTCCTGAGGAAAAGCCAGCGAACTTTTGGCTTTATTTACCCCTGGAAAGCAAGCTTCTTGACCACATGAATCCCATGGAGTCTGTCCACTCAGATGCATGATTCCAGACTCCCAATCAGATAGCCACTCTGCCTAAGAACCACCAAAGAAGTTTGGTAGGTCAATTAAACTCTGATTGAGAATCATATTCCCTGGCCCTTTCCTGGTCAGGTGCTTGACCTGAGTTCCTTCCCATTCTTTTACTCTAAACAAAAGCAAGATTCTGAGCCTGCCTCAGAGCACCCAGCAGGAAAGCTCAATTCCAGATAATCGTGGAGCCGTGGACTTGCATAACCTGAGTTGAGGAAAACAGAATGCAGTATTAATGCAGAACAAGGAATGGTTCCCAGTAGTGGAGACTACAACCCTTTCACTTCACTCTTTATAGTAAGGATAAGGAATGTCCCCAAAGAGGCGCCTTTCCAGGACAGCAAATAAAGTATCTTTGTGGGAATAAATAAGCACCTGCACCCACATTTATTTCCTATCCTCAGTACTTCTGACACAGGGCATGAGCAGGTACAAACGCAGCACCAGGAGCAGGCCACCAGATACTCCCAGGTTGCATCTCTGAAGATGGTGGGGCAATGCTAACTCTGATCTGTTCCCAAATGTAAAGAAAGCCCCCACCCCCACCCCCCCATACACAAGGGCTGTTCCACCAAATCTCGCCAAGATTTAGGGAGGAAAAAAAAAGTCCTTAGGGAATATGAACCCAGGTTAAGAAAAAGTAAACTGGGTCCCGCTAAATTATAGTGATAAATTTTTCTAGAAAAAAAGGCAAACTAGGGATTGGCCCTGAGGATTAGGCTACTCCAGCTATGACAACTAGCCATTAAATCGTGTTTAGCGTTTAGCCAGTGTTTAACGAGGACCTTTCACACGCCCCTCCCACTCTAGCCACAGAGTATGCCCCCTTGCAAAATCACCAAACTTTTAAAAGCATGACTAGACCGGGGACACTGTCCTGGGGCACAAGCTTAGCAAGTAATGCTACAGAGACGGGACCCTCATAAAACAAGCTTCCTTCCATATGCGAAATGTCGGGGTTTCCAGCGTATAGAAGTAGATGTAGAATCGAGCCCAAAGAGATAATCCCAAATTTGAGGGCTTGCAAAGCGCAGCGCTGCCACGCCTAACCCTATCAACAATATAAGAAGGCCAAAGTGGTTCGGGAGGGGCCCCTCTTGTACCCACGGTTAACTGCTATGGTGGACCCAGGCCAACCAATTCTAAAAAGAACCCAGCCCGAGAAACGACCAAGGGCCCCGTTACCTTCCGCTCGGGAGCATTCATCGCGAGGGAACACGAGGGCGGCGTTAGGGCGTCAGCCCCCACCTTTTCCCTCTTCCCTCGCTCCGACCGACGTCTGGAGAGGAAGTGGGGAAGTGGCGAAATCTTCCCCGCTCCATGATCCGGCTTGTGCCCGTCACTTCCCAATTTCCGCTCGGTGCCCGGCCCAGGCGTGCAGGGGAAAGCGCGCCCCCCGAAACACTCGCAAGTCTCTCAGGCGCGTCCCCGGCCCCGTAGCTCGGCTCGTAGTGGCCGCCGCACCCACCCCGAGCCTCTTCCTCCCGCTTCGTGAATGGTGCCCAGACCACAGGGGAGGAGGGTGGCTCTACCCAGCGCGCCCGCAATACCGCCGGCCTCGCTCCCGCGGACTCCCTCCCCACCCCACCCCCGCCCAAACCGCGCAGTGACCGACCCCCGGGAAAGGGGCGTGGCTAACAAGCAATGTGCCCCGAGCGCGCCCCCGCCCCCGAGCGCGCCCTCGCGTTACCTTTCACCACGTCACACTCGATGACGCGTCCGCGGCGCTCGAAGAGGCTGCGCAGTTCCTGGCTTGTGCACGCAGCCGACACATTACCCACGAAAATCTTCCAAGTGTTTAGAGGCCGTGGGCGCGACATCTCCACCACGAGCGCGCGCCCCGGCCGCAGCTCGTGGCCGTGCAGGGCCTCGATGGCGCGCAGGGCGCCCGGGGCCTCGCGCATGTGCACGAAGGCGAACTGTTTCATGACGGCGCAGCTCATGACCGTGCCGTAGGGCGCGAAGAGGGCGGCTAGCTCCTCCGGCGTCGTATCCGCCCCGTCGACGTTGCCCACGAATATCTTCATTTTACCGCCGTAGCCGCCCTCCCGGAGGGTCGGGACCTCTCCTCCAGCGACAGGCGAGACGACCGACCGACCGACAGTCCTCCCCAGGAATGGCTGGCGACCGAGAACCCCGCCGCGCAGGCGCTGTGACCTAGCCAATCGGGACCCGCATCCCGCGCAGCCGACAGCCAATCAGAGAGGCTGAAAGGGGATGCCCTCCTGGCGCAGCCAATCCCAGAGGGTCTGGAGCCCGCTCGTTAGCGGAGGGGGTGGGAGAGGGATGATCGCGCGCGACCAACGGCCAGCGCCGAGGTGGGGGGGAGGAACAGAAGTGGGGGCGCTCGCGGTTGGCGCCGGCGCCCGGGAGGCCTAGGCTGCAGGGCGGCCTCTGGCCCGGGTGGGGCTGCGACTGACGGGCCCCAAGGGAAAACTTTGCTCAGTAGGAAGTCAGGGCTCCTCCCATTTTGGCAGCCTGCGCCAACCCCGCGCCTGGAGGTGGCCGCGAGAGTATCCACGAAAAGGCCGGGCCTGGCGGGAGAGGCCGGGACGAACGCCCAGTCAGCAAACGCTTCCCCGGCTGCCGCCTCCGGGACCATGCTGGACTGATCTGGGGGAACTGGAGGCATCTGTCCGGGAGAAGCCCTCGTGCCATTAGTTAATTCTTTGGAAACACATTCCCTAGGGTTGTTTAGGTCCCGGCAGCCCTTGGAAACAGTGGAAAACCAGAGCTGCTCACTGCCCCAACCTATAGAGAAATAATGAGATGATTCTCCCTTGTGTACGTCTGCAATTTTCCAAAATAAAAAATTTAATAAAATAGAAAACAACGGGCCCTGGGGGAGTAAAAATCGAGCCTTAAAAACGTGAAACGGGGAAAACAAGGGACAGAGTTGAGCGTGTAAGTAAGATTTCTGGACGTTAGAAGCAGCGAAAACTTAAGACACCGAATGGACTCAGGGAAGTAGTCGCCTATGTGTTCGTGCAACGAATTTTATTGAGCACCTACTACAGGGCAGCACTGAGGTAGCAGTGAACAAAAAATGACAAAAAGTCCATACCTTCTTGGAGCTTATATTCTGATGGGGAGAGACAGTCAATAAACAAAAAGTAAAACGCAAAGCATGTTAAATGGTAATAAAAATCTGAAGAAATGGAAGGAGCAGCCACGCAGCTGTCTGGAGGAAGATCATTCAAGGCAGAAAGTATGTGTCAAAAAAATTTTGGAGCAGAAGCATGTCTGGCCTGTTCAGGTGCCGAGGGCCGGCCTCAGCAACGGTCAGGGTCCTGATAGGGGGGCTGGAGTCGGCAAAGGAAGGAGACAGACACCTTGTTGTGTCTGGGTATGAAGATGGAATCTCCGACCAAGCAGAGCATCAGAGCTTTATTTTTATAATTTTCTGTAACATACGCACTAGCATTTAGGCATGCAATTCTAGAATAGTTTGGCTAAATTTCAGACATTATTTATTCTTACGCAATGATCAGTGGGCTAGCAGGGACAGACTCCCTGAAGCGTAGCAAGACACAGTGTTCAGGCACTGGCATAACACTTCCTATTATTTAGTACCCAGCAATCTATAACTATTTTTTGTGTTCATGTTTTTAAATCTGTTAATCATTACCTTTTTGTTTCTTCTAGCTAACTCTTTCAAAGCTATTTATTTCTTCTAGCTAACTCTTTCAAAGCTTGGGAAGGGGGATTTCCGCCTAGTTGACAGATGGCCAGTAGGAGTGAGCAAAAAGGGTGACCTATTGTCTTCTAAGAAAGGAGCAGGCATTTTCACTTACGCTGAAGCTAATGCAGGGTAAGCCGCTGGCTTATTAATGTAGCTAGGTGTGGGAGCATTCCACCACCACAGAGCCCAAAAGATGCTAAATGAGAAAAAGAGGCAGTATGAATATAAGAAACAGCAGCAAGAACCAAATTCCTTTTAGGCAGGAGTCGTAGGCGCCACTCGATGCTCCGCCTTGCGGAACAGTCACCACAACATGTACTGAAGGCCCAGGGACCGTGCCACTAGGCCGACTGCCAGGGGCTGAATTGGCTGCCCACAGTTCAGGGGATAGCAAAGAGCCCTTATGGCTGAAGCCTGGACCAAAGTAAGAGCAGAAGTTCAGGAAGTAGAGGGGTGTGTGTAGCACCTTGTGGGCCGTTGAAGTGACTTTGGCTTTCACAATGAGTGAATCTGCGAGTCTATGGGTGTTGTGGAGAGGAGTTGATCTGATCTGACATATTTCATAGTTTTATAGGTATCATTTTGCCTGTGTGCTCTTGAGATGCACAAAAACAGAAGCAAGGAAAACAGTTCTTTGCAAGAACAGTTACTTCTACTGCAAAAATCCGGGATAGTGACAATAGACATGAATCAGGGTGGTTGCAGTAGAAGTAGTAAGAAATGGTCAGGTGTAGACGTACTCTGACGGCACAGCTAACACAATTTGCAACAGGATTTGAGTTGTAACTGAAAGAGAGGAATCAAGAATGACACCCACATTTTGGGGCCTCAGCAACAGGAAGAATGGAGTTGCCATTTTCTGAGATGGGGGAACATTGCAGGAGAAACAGATTTTTCTATTGGAAGATCAGAAATAGAGTTTTGGATATGGTAAGTTTGAGATGTCTCTTAGTCAAACAAAAGGACATACCAGTAGGCAATTAGGTATGTGTCTGGAGTTGAGGGGAGAGGTCTGGATTGAAGGTATAGATTTGCAAATCTAAAGAATTAATATCTGTACTGTACAAAGAACTAAAAATTGATAAGGGGGAAAAAAGATGAGAGGGACCATCTTCAGAACATACTATTAGGCAATGGATTCTTAGACTTTACACCAAATGGATGAGCCACAAAATTAAAAATGGTTGTACATCAAAGTACTTTATCAAGAAAGTGAAAGTACAACCTGCAGAATGGAAGAAAATATTTGGAAACAATATATTTGATAAAGGTTTAATATCAAAGATGTAAAAAGAACTCCTACAACTCAACAACAAAAAGACAAATAACCCAACATAAAAATAAGCAAAGGACCTGACTGTTTTCCACAGAAGACAGACAAATGGCCAAAAGGCACATGTAAAGATGCTCAACCAATGTCATTAGCCATTAGGGAAATGCAAATCAAAACCACAATGACATACCACCTCACAACCACTAGAATGACTTTTATTTAAAATAGATAGATAGATAGATAGATAGATAGATAGATAGATAGATAAAAAGAAAATAACCAGTATTGTCAAGGATGTGGAGAAATAGGAACCTTTGCACATTGTTGTTGATGGGATTGTAAAAAATAATAATAATAAAGAGAAGAAAAATGGGCCAAGGATGCAAACAGGCAATTTTATAGGAAAGGCAAATGGCCAATAAATAGGAAATCTCACTGGTAGTCAGGGAAATACAATGACAAGAGAACAGTTTTTACCCCTCAGATGGGCAAAAAATTAGGTTTATGTCATCTATTGCTGTTAAGAGTTCAGAAATATGCACTCACAGATTGCTGATGATCATGTGAATTGTTATGTCCTTTTTGGGACATATTCTGGCAATATCACAACTCAAATGTGCCAGCCTTTAGCATAATAATCCTATTTAGGAAATTTAGTCTCCAGAAGACTCATCAATAAGGATATAGGTATAAATAGATTTATTGTAGCAAGAAGGGGAAACAACCTGAACAACC
Source organism: Choloepus didactylus (assembly GCF_015220235.1). NCBI lineage: Eukaryota > Metazoa > Chordata > Mammalia > Pilosa > Megalonychidae > Choloepus > Choloepus didactylus. Next base: position 8,531,560 of record NC_051312.1, read on the forward strand.
CGAATGACCATAAACAAGGGAAAGCTATATGGTGGAATATTATGCTGCTATGAAAAAGAGTACTGAACTTGTTGATATGGAAGGATGACCATAATTTATGGGGGGGGGGACAATGTAATGTATGTAATATTACATAATCTTCCTAAACTGTAGGGGAAAAGTCCCTCCATATATGGGCATATGTTTTTTCAGCATAGAAATACCAGTAGTTACTTTAAGGGAATGAGATGGAGGGGTGGGTGATTTTTTTGTACTTTTCTGTATCATTAGATTTTTTAACAATGAGCATGTAATTCTTTTATAATTTTTTTAAAGGTAATTTTTTAGGAAGAAAGAGAGGCACCACCTGGGTGTCGCCACAAATCCAAATTGCCACGAGTTCCTAGAACAGGGAATCAGCAGGCCCCTAGCTACCCAGCAAGAATAGCCATTTCAAGGGTAGCATGGGGTTTGGGGAGCAAGTCCATGTTTGTTCCAATAATGGTGGAGTTTAGAGTCATGACACTGTGTAATAGAAAAATAATTTGAGACCCTTGTGTAATTTTAACTTTTCTAGTAGAAAAGAAAAGAAGCAGGTGAAATTAATTTTAACACCCAAGATATATAAAATATTATCATTCCATCATGTAATCAATTGTGATAGTTAACTTCATGTGTCAATATGGCTAGGTTATTGTGTTGATTTGGAGTTGTTATGTACCCCAGAAAAGACTATGTTCTTTTGATCCATCCCTGGGGGTGCAGACCTTTTGTGGGTGGGCCTGTTTTTTTTTTAATTAAATTCAGTTTTATTGAAATATATTCACATACCATACAATCATCCATGGTGTACGATCAACTGTTCACAGCACCTTCATACAGTTATGCACTCATCACCACAATCTATTTCCAAACATAATCGTTACATCAGAAAGAATCAGAATAAGAATTAAAAAATAAAAGTAAAAAAAGAAACACCCAAATCATCCCCCTCCATCCCACCCTATTTTTCATTTAGTTTTTGTCCCCATTTTTCTACTCATCCATCCATACACTAGATAAAGGGAGTGTGATCCACAAGGTTCTCAGAATCACACTGTCACCCCTTGTAACCTACATTGTTATGAAGTCCTCTTCAGGAGTCCAGACTGCTGGGTTGGAGTTTGACAGCTTCAGGTATTCACTTCTAGCTACTCCAACACATTAAAACTCAAGAGGTGTTACCCATATAGTGCATAAGAATGTTCACCAGAGTGACCTCTCAACTCCGCTTAAAATCTCTCAGCCACTGAAACTTTATTTTGTTTCATTTTGCATACCCCTTTTGGTCAAGAAGATATTCTCAATCCCATGATGCCAGGTCCAGATTCATCCCCGAGAGTCATATCCCACATTGCCAGGAAGATTTACATCCCTGGGAGTCAGGTCCCACGTAGTGGGGAGGGCAGTGAGTTCACCTGCCGAGGTGGCTTAGTTAGAGAGAGAGAGGGCCACATCTGAGCAACAAAGAGGCACTCAGGGGGAGACTCTTAGGCACAATTATATACAAGTTTAGCCTCTCCTTTGCGGTAACTAGCTTCATAAGGGCAAGTCCCATGATAGAGGGCTCTGTACATCAAACGACCAGTCCTAATGTTTGTGACAACATCAGCATCAGTCCAGGTGAGGAAGTCCAACACTCCCACACTTTCCCCCAGCTCCTCAGGGGGGTCCTGTAAATATATTTTTATTCTCTGCCCAAATTACTTTGGGATGTGTCACTATTTCACTCTAACCTATACAAACCTACCATATCTCACTTCCTATTCAAAGTTCCATGTAATTGTGGTGTTTGAACAAACTGTCTGTAGCATTATACTGTTTAAAAAATATAGATCCTGCACCAAATAGACATCTCTTCCCTTGGTGTCACATGGAAGTTGAAGTTTTAAAACACAGTCGTTTTCGACCTTTGTGCGGGTGGGACCTTTTGATTAGGTTGTTTCAATTGAGATGTGACCCAGCCCATTCAAGGTGGGTCTTAATCCTTTTTTGGAGTCCTCTATGAGAGGATAAAAGGCAGAGACATTTGGAGAGAGCTGAGAGAGACCAATGCCCTGGAGATGCCAACAGAAAACCCACAAACGCTCGGAGAGAAAGCCACTGGAATCAGAAACTAAAACCAACGAAACCCAGGAGCAAGGGACCAACAGACACCAGCCATGTGCCTTGCTATCTGACAGAGGAGCCCCGGATGCCAGCAGCCTTTCTTCAGAAAAGATATCCTCTTGTTGATGCCTTAATTTGAACTTTTTCATGGCCCTAGAATTGTAACTTAATAAATCCCCATTATTAAAAGCCAACCCATTTCTTGCAGCTTTAGCAAATCAAAACAGTTATGGTGTTTATCAATATAAAAATCATTGAGATATTTTATATTCTTTTTCTCTGTATGAAGTCTTTGGAATCCATTGTGTACTTTACACTTACAGCTCATTGCAATTTGGACTTAGCACATTTGAGCATGACCAGTGGCTGCCCTACTGGCCAGTGCAGGTCTAATCTTCCTCTTGAATTGTCTTTCAGGATATTCATTGGAAAAGCAGAGCTTCAAACTTTGGCATGCATCTGATTTTTAAAAATAGCCCAGCATTTCCAGAGCCAAGTTGGAGGATGACACAAACAGTGTCAAAGCCGTAAAAGATTCTTCGAAATCAGCCAGGCCGGCCCAGCCCTGTCATTTTTTTTTTTAATTTTATTTTCAAATAAATTCAAACTTACAGGAACAGTTGCAAAAACAATACAAAACCCATACACAGAACTCCAGCATACCCTGACCCCCTCCCCCGATACCCCGATCCACCAACTTTAACATCCTGTCACACCACTATTTCTTTCTTTCCCTCTCTCCTTCCATCCCTCCCTATCTATCATCCATCATCTATTGCTCTGTCTTCTGAACATATGAGAGCAAGCTGCACACATCCTTGAACAAACAATATAATTCACATACACATTTCCCATGAACAGGAACATTCTTTTATGCAATCCCATTAAACACAGCTAAGCAGTTCAAGAAATTCAACTTTGATACAAAGCTTATATTCTATGTTTCCTTTTTTTTTTTTTCTTATGTCCCATTGAGCCTCCTCTCCTCCATCCTCAGATCCCATCCAGGATCATCCTTGGCATTTAATTGTCATCTATTTAGACTGTCTTTTTTTTTTTTTCAATTGTGGAAAGATGTATACAGCCTAAATCTTCCCGTTCCAACCCCTCCCTAGCATTCCATTAGTGGGATTAATCACATTAAGAATTTTGCAATGCTATCACCTTCCCACCATCCATTACTAGAGATTTCCCTTCACCCCAAACAGAAACCCTACACTCATTTCTTAACTCCCCATTGCCCCTTCCCCCACTTCTTGTAACCCATACTCTACTTTTCATCTCTATGGTCATATTCTCTGATACTTTCTTTGTGTTTACCGTGGGGCTTAAATTTAACCTCATAAATCTATAACAATCTTGTTTTTCTTTGATACCAACTTAACTTCAATAGGACACATAATCTATGTGCCTACACTCCTCCATTCCCCCACCTTTATGTAGTTCTTGTCAAAAATTACGTATTTACATTGAGTCCAAAACCACTGATTTATCTTTACAGTTTATGTATTTTAGATCCTGTAGAAAGTAAATAGTGGAGTTACAAATCAAAAATACAGTAGCATTGGTATTTATATTTACCATGTGATCTTTATTGGAAATCTTTATTTCTTCATGTAGTTTCAGTTAATTGTTTAGTGTCCCTTCCTTTCAGCCTGCACAATTCCCTTTAGCATTTCTTATAGGACTGATCTACTGGTGCTGAAGTCCCTCAGCTTTTGATTATCTGGGAATGTTTTCATCTCCCCCTCATTTTTACCCTCCAGGTGTTTGTGAATTCTCCAAGTCTCTGATGGTTACTGACTTCTATTTGTATTCCATTGTGGTCAGAGAATGTGCTTTGAACAAATTCAATTTTTTTTTTTTTTTTAGTTTATTGAGGCTTGTTTTATGTCCCAGTATACGGTCCATTCTGGAGAAAGATCCGTGGTCACTAGAGAAGAATGTGTGTCCCAGTGACCTGGGATGCAATGTTCTATAGATGTCTGTTAAATTTCTCTATATCGCTCTGCTTTCGTTGTTTCTCTGTCAGTAGGGCTCCCTTTAGTATCTGAAGTAGGGCAGGTCTTTTATTGGCAAAATCTCTCAGCATTTGTTTGTCTGTGAAAAATTTAAGCTCTCCCTCAAATTTGAGGAAGAGTTTTGCTGGATAAAGTATTCTTGGTTGGAAATTTTTCTCTCTCAGAATTTTAAATATGTCATGCCACTGCCTTCTCGCCTCCATGGTGGCCGCTGAATAGTCACTGCTTAGTATCTGTTCTAGTTTGCTAATGCTGCCAGAATGCAAAACACCAGAGATGGATTGGCTTTTATAAAAGGGGGGTTATTTGGTTACACAGTTACAGTCTTAAGGCCATAAAGTGTCCAAGGTAACACATCAGCAATCAGGTACCTTCACTGGAGGATGGCCAGTGGTGTCTGAAAACCTTGGTTAGCTGGGAAGGCATGTGGCTGGTGTCTACTCCAAAGTTCTGGTTTCAAAATGGCTTTCTCCCAGGATATTCCTCTCTAGGCTGCAGTTCCTCAAAAATGTCACTCTTAGTTGCACTTGGGGTGTTTGTCCTCTCTCAGCTTCTCCAGAGCAACAGTCTGCTTTCAACGGCCTTCTTTAAAATGTCTCTCATCCGCAGCTCCTGTACTTTCTTCAAAGTGTCCATCTTGGCTGTAGCAAGCTCGTTCCTTCTGTCTGAGCTTATATAGTGCTCCAGTAATCAAGGGCCACCCTGAATGGGCGGGGCCACACCTCCATGGAAATTATCTCATCAGAGTTATCACCTACACTTGGGTGGGGCACATCTCCATGGAAACACTCAAAGAATTCCAATCTAATCAACACTGATAACGTCTGTCCACACAAGATTACATCAAAGATAATGGCGTTTGGGGGACACAATATATTCAAACTCGCACAGTACCCGATTGCTGATGTGTTACCTTGGACACTTTACAGCCTTAAGACTGTAACTGTGTAACCAAATAAACCCCCTTTATAAAAGCCAACCCTTCTCTGGTGTTTTGCATTCCGGCAGCATTAGCAAACTAGAACAGACGTTTTATTTTATCTATCGTATCCCTGAGATTCATTTCGATTTTTTCAATTTTTTTCCCCTTTCTTTCTTTTGTTCTTTCATTTTCCGTTCTGTGGTCCTCGAGGATGCTGAGTCGTTGTTCGGCTTCCTCTGATCTTGTATTATGAGTATCCAGAGTCTTTTTAATTTGGCCAACAGTTTCTTTTATTTCCATAAGATCTTTTAATTTTTTATTTACTCTTGCAATTTCTTCTTTATGCTCTTCTAGGGTCTTCTTTATGTCCTTTATATCCTGTGCCATGGTCTTCTTCATGTCCTTTATATCCTGTGCCATGCTCTCGCTTGTCTTTAGTTCTTTGATTAATTGCACCAAGTACTGTGTCTCTTCTGATCTTTTGATTTGGATGTTTGGGTTTGGGTTCTCCATATCATCTGGTTTTATCATATGCTTTAAGATTTTCTGTTGTTTTTGGCCTCTTGGCATTTGCTTTACTTGATTGGTTTCTTTCAGGTTATAAAAAATACCAATCTCTAATTTTTCAGATCTACAGCTTGGTGGCGTACACTTTCTCTAACTACTCAGCAGATGGCATCCGCAAGTCACCTATTCCCCTCAAGTCAGTTCTCCCCAACTTTGTCTTTGTGGTGTGTGGGGATCTGATTCTTGTGGGGTTCAACTGGTGCACTAAGTTTGGGTGTGTTGTTGGTGTTGTCTGCCCTGAATGTGGGGCGTGTGTCTGGGTGGTTAGGGAGGCAGGGCAGCTTTAATAATCAAACTTTCCAGGTGTTCCCAGAGATTTAAGGCTGTTGCAAGAGTCTAAGCCTTCATTTCAGTTTTGCCACAGATTGTCTCCACTGCTGACCCACAAGTCCCCAGCATTGGCGTAGGGTCCCTGGGACCTCTGAGCAGGCCCGCCTTCTCAGCCGTGCTCTTCCAGGACCTCTGCTGAGGGAAGGCTGTGCCACATCACAAGCGCATGCCAGCCCTCCAGGGAAGCCTGGGCTGCCAGGCCATGCAGGGGTGCCCCCAGCCTGATGTAAAGATGGTTGAATGGGATGTGTTAATTTCCCCCTTTTCGCACAGCTCCACCTTGCCAGCTCTGGGAGCACTAAAGGCCACTCTCCACGGCCAATATTGTGGCGTGTGTGCGGTGCTGTGGGAAACACTCCCTGTCGCACTGGGTTTCTTAGCGCAGCTCTGGACTGTGGGTCCAGCCCCAGGCAGGAGCTTCCCCAGGCCACCAGGGAGATGGCTGTAATGGGTGCGTTTTTTTCTCCTTTTGGCTCCCCTCTGCCCCCCTGGCTCTGAGACAATCAGCAGTGGGTGTGGGAAGGGTTATTCTCCACACCAGACACCAAGGCGTTGGTACGGCCCCTCCTGCCATGCTTCACTGCGCGGTTCTCCCTGTGGTATCCACAGCTGCTCCCAGGTTTTTTTTTGAAAAGAACTAGTCCATCTCCAAACGCCAACCCACAGTTTCCCCACACCGCAGCACGGCCGCCGGACTTTCAGCTGTCTCACTCGTTTCAGAATGCAGACTCCCAGTTTCACCAAGTGCACAGTCCCTGTGGATTTAGCAGACCTTGTCTGGCTGGTTCATGGCTGGAACTGCTGTTCTGGGTCCTTTCTGTTTTTTTTTTCTAGTATTTTTCATGGAGGTGTTTTTTAGCCCTGTCATTTTTTTTTTTTATCATCATTTTATTGAGATATATTCACATACCACGCAGTCATACAAAACAAATTGTACTTTCGATTGTTTACAGTACCATTACATAGTTGTACATTCATCACCTAAATCAATCCCTGACACCTTCATTAGCACACACACAAAAATAACAAGAATAATAATTAGAGTGAAAAAGAGCAATTGAAGTAAAAAAGAACACTGGGTACCTTTGTCTGTTTGTTTCCTTCCCCTACTTTTCTACACATCCATCCATAAACTAGACAAAGTGGAGTGTGGTCCTTATGGCTTTCCCAATCCCATTGTCACCCCTCATAAGCTACATTTTTATACAACTGTCTTCGAGATTCATGGGTTCTGGGTTGTAGTTTAATAGTTTCAGGTATCCACCACCAGCTACCCCAATTCCTTAGAACCTAAAAAAGGTTGTCTAAAGTGTGCGTAAGAGTGCCCACCAGAGTGATCTCTCGGCTCGTTTTGGAATCTCTCTGCCACTGAAGCTTATTTCATTTCCTTTCACATCCCCCTTTTGGTCAAGAAGATGTTCTCCATCCCACGATGCCGGGTCTACATTCCTCCCCGGGAGTCATATTCCACGTTGCCAGGGAGATTCACTTCCCTGGGTGTCTGATCCCACGTAGGGGGGAGGGCAGTGATTTCACCTTTCAAGTTGGCTTAGCCAGAGAGAGAGGGCCACATCTGAGCAACAAAGAGGCATTCAGGAGGAGACTCTTAGGCACAAATACAGGGAGGCCTAGCCTCTCCTTTGCAGCAACCGTCTTCCCAAGGGTAAAACTTATGGTAGAGGGCTCAACCCATCAAACCACCAGTCCCCTATGTCTGTGGTCATGCAACCATGGAGGTGGGGTAGGCGAATACCCCTGCATTCTCCACAGGCTCCTCAAGGGGGCACTACATCTTTTTTTTTTTTTCCCTTGTTTGTCTTTTTTCTTTTTTTTTTTTTTAACTTTCCCTTCTTTTTTAAATCAACTGTATGAAAAAAAAAGTTAAAAAGAAAACAAACATACAATAAAAGAACATTTCAAAGAGACCATAACAAGGGAGTAAGAAAAAGACAACTAACCTAAGATAACTGCTTAACTTCCAACATGTTCCTACTTTACCCCAAGAAAGTTACATAATATAGCAACATTTCAGTGAACTTGTTCCTACTACATCCATCAGAAATTAACAGACCATAGTCATTTCTGGGCATCCCCAGAACGTTAAATAGCTTATCTGTTCTTCTTGGATTATTGTTCCCCCTTCCTTAATTGCTCTCTACTGCTAGTTCCCCTACATTCTACATTATAAACCATTTGTTTTACATTTTTCAAAGTTCACATTAGTGGTAGCATATAATATTTCTCTTTTTGTGCCTGGCTTATTTCGCTCAGCATTATGTCTTCAAGGTTCATCCATGTTGTCATATGTTTCACCAGATCGTTCCTTCTTACTGCCGCGTAGTATTCCATCGTGTGTATATACCACATTTTATTTATCCACTCATCTGTTGAAGGACATTTGGGTTGTTTCCATCTCTTGGCAATTGTGAATAATGCTGCTATGAACATTGGCGTGCAGATATCTGTTCGTGTCACTGCTTTCCGATCTTCCGGGTATATACCGAGAAGTGCAATCGCTGGATCGAATGGTAGCTCTATATCTAGTTTTCTAAGGAACTGCCAGACTGACTTCCAGAGTGACTGAACCATTATACAGTCCCACCAACAATGAATAAGAGTTCCAATTTCTCCACATCCCCTCCAGCATTTGTAGTTTCCTGTTTGTTTAATGGCAGCCATTCTAACCGGTGTTAGATGGTATCTCATTGTGGTCTTAATTTGCATCTCTCTAATAGCTAGTGAAGCTGAACATTTTTTCATGTGTTTCTTGGCCATTTGTATTTCCTCTTCAGAGAACTGTCTTTTCATATCTTTTGCCCATTTTATAATTGGGCTGTCTGTACTATTGTCATTGAGTTGTAGGAATTCTTTCTATATGCAAGATATCAGTCTTTTGTCAGATACATGGTTTCCAAAAATTTTTTCCCATTGAGTTGGCTGCCTCCTTACCTTTTTGAGAAATTCCTTTGAGGTGCAGAAACTTATAAGCTTGAGGAGTTCCCATTTATCTATTTTCTCTTTTGTTGCTTGTGCTTTGGGTGTAAAGTCTAGGAAGTGGCCTCCTAATACAAGGTCTTGAAGATGTTTTCCTACATTATCTTCTAGGAGTTTTATGGTACTTTCTTTTATATTGAGATCTTTGGTCCATTTTGAGTTAATTTTTGTGTAGGGGGTGAGGTAGGGGTCCTCTTTCATTCTTTTGGATATGGATATCCAACTCTCCCAGCCCCATTTGTTGAAAAGACCGTTATGGCTCAGTTCGGTGACTTTGGGGGCCTTATCAAAGATCAGTCGGCCATAGATCTGAGGGTCTATCTCTGAATTCTCAATTCGATTCCATTGATCTATATGTCTATCTTTGTGCCAGTACCATGCTGTTTTGGCAACTGTGGCTTTATAATAAGCTTCAAAGTCAGGGAGTGTAAGTCCTCCCACTTCGTTTTTCTTTTTTAGAGTGTCTTTAGCAATTCGAGGCATCTTCCCTTTCCAAATAAATTTGATAACTAGCTTTTCCAAGTCCGCAAAGTAGGTTGTTGGAATTTTGATTGGGATTGCATTGAATCTGTAGATGAGTTTGGGTAGAATTGACATCTTAATGACATTTAGCCTTCCTATCCATGAACATGGAATATTTTTCCATCTTTTAAGGTCCCCTTCTATTTCTTTTAGTAGAGTTATGTAGTTTTCTTTGTATAGGTCTTTTACATCTTTGGTTAAGTTTATTCCTAGGTACTTGATTTTTTTCGTTGCTATTGAAAATGGTATCTTTTTCTTGAGTGTCTCTTCAGTTTGTTCATTTCTAGCATATAGAAACATTACTGACTTATGTGCATTAATCTTGTATCCCGCTACTTTGCTAAATTTGTTTATTAGCTCTAGTAGGTGTATCGTTGATTTCTCAGGGTTTTCTAGATATAAGATCATATCATCTGCAAACAATGACAGTTTTACTTCTTCTTTTCCAATTTGGATGCCTTTTATTTCTTTGTCTTGCCGGATTGCCCTGGCTAGCACTTCCAGCACAATGTTGAATAACAGTGGTGACAGCGGGCATCCTTGTCTTGTTCCTGATCTTAGAGGGAAGGCTTTCAGTCTCTCACCATTGAGTACTATGCTGGCTGTGGGTTTTTCATATATGCTCTTTATCATGTTGAGGAAGTTTCCTTCAATTCCTACCTTTTGAAGTGTTTTTATCAAAAAGGGATGTTGGATTTTGTCAAATGCTTTTTCAGCATCTATTGAGATGATCAATTGATTTTTCCCTTTCGAGTTTTTAATGTGTTGTAATACATTGATTGTTTTTCTTATGTTGAACCATCCTTGCATGCCTGGAATGAACCCCACTTGGTCATGGTGTATGATTTTTTTAATGTGTCTTTGGATTCGATTTGCAAGTATTTTGTTGAGGATTTTTGCATCTATATTCATTAGGGAGATTGGCCGGTAGTTTTCCTTTTTTGTAGCATCTTTGCCTGGTTTTGGTATTAGATTGATGTTAGCTTCATAAAATGAGTTAGGTAGTGTTCCATTTTTTTCAATGTTTTGAAAGAGTTTGAGTAAGATTGGTGTCAGTTCTTTCTGGAAAGTTTGGTAGAATTCCCCTGTGAAGCCATCTGGCCCTGGGCATTTATTTGTGGGAAGATTTTTGATGACTGATTGGATCTCTTTGCTTGTGATGGGTTGGTTGAGGTCCTCTATTTCTTCTCTGGTCAGTCTAGGTTGTTCATATGTTTCCAGGAAATTGTCCATTTCTTCTACATTATCCAGTTTGTTGCCATACAGTTGTTCATAATATCCTCTTATAATTTTTTTAATTTCTTCAGGATCTGCAGTTATGTCACCTTTTTCATTCATTATTTTGTTTATATGGGTCTTCTCTCTTTTTGATTTTGTCAGTCTAGCTAGGGGCTTGTCAATCTTGTTGATCTTCTCAAAGAACCAACTTTTGGTGATATTTATCCTCTCTATTGTTTTTTTGTTCTCTATGTCATTTATTTCTGCTTTAATCCTTGTTATTTCTTTTCTTCTACTTGGTTTAGGATTGGTTTGCTGTTCATTTTCTAGCTTCTTCAGTTGATCCATTAGTTCTTTGATTTTGGCTCTTTCTTCCTTTTTAATATATGCGTTTAGTGCTATAAATTTCCCCCCTAGCACTGCTTTTGCTGCATCCCATAGGTTTTGGTATGTTGTGTTCTCATTTTCATTCGTCTCTATATATTTAGCAATTTCTCTTGCTATTTCTTCTTTAACCCACTGATTGTTTAGGAGTGTGTTGTTTAACCTCCAGGTATTTGTGAATTTTCTAAGTCTCTGATGGTTATTGACTTCTAATTGTATTCCATTGTGGTCAGAGAATGTGCTTTGAATAATTTCAATCTTTTTAAATTTATTGAGGCTTGTTTTATGTCCCAGCATATGATCTATTCTGGAGAAAGTTCCATGAGCACTAGAAAAGTATGTGTATCCTGGTGATTTGGGATGTAATGTCCTGTATATGTCTGTTAAATCTAATTCATTTATCAGATTGTTTAGGTTTTCAATTTCCTTATTGGTCTTCTGTCTGGTTGATCTATCTATAGGAGAGAGTGATGTGTTGAAGTCTCCCACAATTATTGTGGAAACATCCATTGCTTCCTTTAGTTTTGCCAGTGTTTCTCTCATGTATTTTGTGGCACCTTGATTGGGTGCATAGACATTTACGATTGTTATTTCTTCTTGCTGAATTGCCCCTTTTATTAGTATGTCGTGGCCTTCTTTGTCTCTCAAAACATCCCTGCATTTGAAGTCTATTTTATCTGAGATTAATATTGCTACACCTGCTTTCTTTTGGCTGTAGCTTGCATGAAATATTTTTTTCCATCCTTTCACTTTCAGTTTCTTTGTGTCCCTGTGTCTAAGATGAGTCTCTTGTATGCAACATATTGATGGTTCATTTTTTTTTATCCATTCTGCGAATCTATATCTTTTAATTGGGGAGTTTAATCCATTTACATTCAACGTTATAACCGTGAAGGCATTTCTTGAATCAGCCATCTTATCCTTTGGTTTATGTTTGTCATATTTTTCCCCTCTGTCTATTAATATCCTTTATTGTACCCATACCAAATCTCTTTAGTATTGAACCTTTCTCCAAGTCTCTCTGTCCTTCCTTTGTTTCTCTGTCTGTAGGGCTCTCTTTAGTATCTCCAGTAGGGCAGGTCTCTTGGTAGCAAATTCTCTCAGCATTTGTTTGTCTGTGAAAAATTTAAGCTCTCCCTCAAATTTGAAGGAGAGCTTTGCTGGATAAAGTATTCTTGGCTGGAAATTTTTCTCACTCAGAATTTTAAATATATCGTGCCACTGCCTTCTCACCTCCATGGTGGCTGCTGAGTAGTCACTACTTAGTCTTATGCTGTTTCCTTTGTATGTGGTGAATTGCTTTTCTCTTGCTGCTTTCAGAACTTGCTCCTTCTCTTCTGTGTTTGACAGTGTGATCAGTATATGTCTCGGAGTGGGTTTATTTGGATTTATTCTATTTGGGGTTTGCTGAGCATTTATGATTTGTGTATTTATGTTGTTTAGAAGATTTGGGAAGTTTTCCCCAACAATTTCTTTGAATACTGTTCGTAGACCTTTACCCTTTTCTTCCCCTTCTGGGACACCAATGAGTCTTATATTTGGACGTTTCATATTATCTATCATATCCCTGAGGTCCATTTCGATTTTTTCAATTTTTTTCCCCATTCTTTCTTTTATGCTTTCATTTTCCATTCTGTCATCTTCCAGGTCACTGATTCGTTGTTCAACTTCCTCTAGTCTTGTACTATGAGTGTCCAGAATCTTTTTAATTTGGTCAACAGTTTCTTTAATTTCCATAAGATCATCCGTTTTTTTATTTAGTCTTGCAATGTCTTCTTTATGCTCTTCTAGGGTCTTCTTGATTTCCTTTATATCCCGTACTATGGTGTCATTGTTCATCTTTAGTTCTTTGAGTAGCTGCTCTAGGTGCTGTGTCTCTTCTGGTCTTTTGATTTGGGTGCTTGGGCTTGGGTTGTCCATATCGTCTGGTTTTTTCATATGCTTTATAATTTTCTGTTGTTTTGGGCCTCGTGGCATTTGCTGAACTTGATAGGGTTCTTTTAGGATTTGTAGACCAATTGAAGTCCTTATCTCTAATTTATCAGATCTACAGCTTCGTGGAGTACACTTTCTCTAACTAACCAGCAGGTGGCGTCCACGAGCCACCTGTTCTCCACAAGCCAGTTCTCCCCTGCTTAGCCTTTTTGGTGAGTGGGGGGGTGAGTCTTGTGGGGTCCAATTGGTGTACCAAGCTTGCGTGTGTAGTTGGTGTTGCCTGCCCTGTATGTGGGGCGTGTTTCTGGGCAGTCAGGGAGGGGGGGGTGGCTCTAACAATCAAATCTCCCTGGTGATCCTAGAGTTTTAAAGCTGCTGCAATAGTCTAATCCTTCAGTTCAGTCCTGCCACAGTTTGTCTCTGCCACTGACCCACAAGTCCTTGGTATTGGCGTATGGCTCCTGAGACTTGCAAGTGGGCCCCTCTTCCAGGCCGTGCACCCCGGGTCCTCTGTTGAGGGATGACTGTGCTATGTCACAGGTGAGTGCCATCCCCCCAGGGCAGTTCTGGGCTGCTGGGCTGTGTAGGGAGGCTCCCAGTCTGCTCAAATGATGGCTGAATGGGGCTTTGTTAATTCACACTGCTCCACCTTCCCAGTTCTGGGACATTCAGCTGAGGTTGCAGGGAAGGCTAATGTCCACGCCCAGTTTTGTGGTGTGTGCCTGTTATTTGAAGCACTTCCGTCACACTGGGTTGTCTGGGGCAGCTCTGGGCTATGGGGCTGGCGATGGGCAGGAGTGTTTCCTGTCCACCAGGATGATGGCTGTGAGCGGACACCCCCCTTTTCTTGGGAAGTTGTGGTGTTTAATGAATTTTCTCAGCCACTGGATTATTGCGTTTTGTCTCAGAGCTCTCCTAGTTCTGCTCTTGACTTGACCTGCCCAAATTGCAAGTCTTTGAAGCTTTCTGTATTGGGCTTCTTAGAGTAATTGTTTTAGAAAAAGAAAAAAGGATTAAAAAAAGAAAAAAAAAAAAAAAAAAAAAGGGCCCTCCTCAGAGATCTAATGGGGTTATTGAAATGCTAAGAGACAAAGCAACCAGGGCCATTAAGGAAAGGTCCACAGGGCAGAGAGATCAGCTTTTCTTCGGGATTTGCATATGCACCTCAGGGCCTGAGCTCGGGCCTGAGCTCTGCCCTTCCCCTTTCTGTGTTCACCAGAACTCCAAAAATCCTCTGCTTTTGTTTTGGAGTTTTTCGTGTTGTTTTTTTTTTTTTTCTATGCCTGTCTCCTCTCTGCTGGGCTGGCTGCTCTCAGATTCTCTGGTGTCTGGTCTTAGTCTATCTATGGTTGGAGTTTGGATCAGTAGAATGAGTTTCCGATAAGAGCTGCCACTGCAGTTCTCCCTTCTCCTTCCTGGAGCTGACAGCCCCTCCTCCCATGGGACTGAGCCTGGCAGGGAGGGGCGCGGTTCCCCTGGCCACAAAAACTTACAGATTTCACTGATCTCAGCAGTTCCACGTTTTCATGAGTGTTGTATGAAGTATGCCCAAAGTCAGATTGCTCTGTGGTGTCCAGTCCATGCAGTTCCTGGCTTTCTACCTACTTTCCTGGAGGAGTAACTAAAACATACAGCTCACCAGTCTGCCATCTTGCCCCGCCCTCCTGGCTATTGGACTTTGCAGCTGTTTTCATGACTGAAGGACTTAAGATAATCTTGAAACCTGAAATATCCATTGTATCTTGGATGATGCTGGAGATGTGCTCAATGGGGAGGGCAATGCCCAGAAGAGTTCTATATTAAACTGGAAATGGTTTCTTCTGGAACTTGCTGCCAGGGATCTGTAAGGAGGTCCTCACAAGCAGGGAGCCTCTTTTCCCCTAGGACTAACTTTGGAACCACCCGAGGAGCTGCAAGACCCTATTGGCCCTTGGATTGTGCCCTGTGAACAGCCCTGAACTGACCAACAAAGAGCTGCTTGATTTACGGATAGCAATTCCAAGGGGACTGGACGGCATCCGTGGCAGTGAGACTGGTAGGTGGAAAGACTGATCGAAGAAGGTAAAAACCCATCAGCTCAGTGGGTTGAATTGCGTGCTATGTGCCTGTAGGTTTGGATTTGTACAGAGTCATGGTCAGTGGTCAATATGGTCAGGCAAAAGGGCAATGGAAAACTGGTCTATAAAAGGGATGTCCACGTGGAGCACAGCCTTATGGAAATCACTGGGAATTGGAGGGGTGCATTAAAGTACGATATGGTGATGCCCACTGGAAGAACCCCCTTCCAGGACTGGAAGGTGATTGGGACTTGCGAGTGGGTATCCTGGTATGCTCGCTTGAAGGAGCCACCTGGGTCCATGAAATGAGTGGACATTGGGGGGCTGCAGTGATGCAGACATGAGCTGAATCTATATATACTCCTCTTGCACCCACTGAAGCACGAAGGGCCTGTTCTGTCTGCCGACTGGAAAGACAGAATGCAAATGGTTATGGGGCCAGTTTCCCAGGGGGAAAAGACTTACGCATGCTTGTGAGTCAGAATGATGCTGGTATCCATGGGAGGCCGTGAATGGACCCTGGCAGGAACTGACACTTACCCTGGACTGGTTTTTGCTGACCTGACAGTAGATGCAAATGTTCAAAAACTGGAGAAGTACTGGAACAGAAGACACCGCAACCAATCTGGCTGCAGTCACATTCCTTCAGACCAAGGAACACACTTTTATCCTCAGAGAAGTGATTTGATAGAGAATTGCAAAGGGCCATTGAAACATGGGTTGTCTAAAATGGGAGCAGATAAATGCATGAAGGGCTGGTTTACATGCCCTCATGAGTGTGTGCTCACAACATGAGGGTGACCAAGGGAGGGTCCCAAATGGATAGACTCATCCACTTTTCGGGGGGATCTGGGAAAAAGGGAGTGGGAAAGCTTGCCAGCATGACTGTACATTATTCCCCACATCAACTCAATGTGCCTTTTTCCTGTCTGTTGTGTTGGTCCCAGGAGCAGGGTTGCAACTGCAAGTGCCAGAAGCAGGGATGATTCCTAAGCACAAATCTGTAACTAGACAGAAATCTTCGTCAGATTTCCTAGGAGCTTGATGGGGGGCTGGGGGGTGGGTGTTGCACCTTCATTCCATCTGCCAAAACTGGGGGTGACAGTGAGTGCTGCTGTGTTGCCTAGTGGTTGAGACAGTCCCCTAGTTCTGTGCCTGGGTAACACTACCCTCTAAGAATGCAAGTGGACTGAGTGTGGAGAACTTTCTAGACTAATCCTGCTGCTGGCAATCTGGACCCGTGTAGTGGCCGAAACTAAAGTCCCCTCCAAAGTGCAAAAGTTTGGGTAAAAATAAATGGCAGGGGTAGAGGAGAAATAATAGCTGGTGAGAGTAAAGGAATGAATAAACAGGTTCTGAAATCCAATATTATATTAATGCCTCAAGAGAGACTCAGAGCAAAAGGAGGATATTGTTCTTAAAGCTCCTTTATACCAGATGCCTGAAAGGGTGAAACCATATATTACCAAGACCATGCCTGCTTTGGGAACCTGACAAAATACAATGAAACCCTGCCAACTCGAGCAGCCTTGCCCTGGGAGACATTTTGGTCATACCATATGTTTCAGTTTGCTAAAGCTGCCAGAAAGCAATATACTAGAAATGGGTTGACTTTCACAATGGGGATTTATCAGCTTACAAATTAACAGTTCTAAGGCCACGAAAATGTTGATACTTCCTCTGAAGAAAGGCCATCGGCATCTGGGACACCTGGCCCTTCTATCCCAGGTTTCATTGCTTTCAGCTTCTGCCTTCAGTGGCTTTCTCGGTGGGTCTTCTCTTAGCTTCTCCAGGGCTTTTCTCTCTAAGGTCTCTTGGCTTTTTCTGTCCTTTATCCTCTCATAAAGTAAAAGGATTAAGACCCACCTTGAAGGGGTGGCCCCATGTGTCTTTTCTGGCTTCTTATTTTGTATCCTTGTACTATATTAAATTTATAATCGTGACTAAAGTGCTTTCAGGGAGTACTGAGTCGTACCAGCAAATTATCGAACCCAAGGGGGTGTTAGGAGCCCCTGAGTTTGTAGACAGTTGGTCAGAAGTGTGGGTGGTCCCGGCCTCTGAACTTGCAACTGGCACATGAAGGACAGTCTTGAGATTGTAGAGAGTTACCCGTGGACTGTGGGGTCTGGCCCAGCTTCAGGTAATTAGAGCCAGAGTTGAATTGATTGATTACTGCAGTATCTGCAGTGGGTGTCAGAAGCTGTTGTGGATATTGAACAGTTTTTGATAACCCACCTGTGGTGGTTTGGAGCTGTATGTACCCTGGAAAAACATGTCCTTAAACTTAATCCATTCCTGTGGGTGTGAAACCACTGTAAGTAGGACCTTTTGATGAGGTTACTTCAGTTACGGTGTGGCACCGGTCTTGATCCTATTACTAGAGTCCTTTATAAGCAGAATGAAATTCTGAAAAGAGAGAGAAAGCCACAGTGAGCAGCAGCCAGAAGCTGAAATTCAGTGGATCCTGGACGAGAACAGAGAGGCCTGGAGAGGCCGCCATGTGACCCCAGAGCCCAGGATCAAGGATCGCCAGCAGCCAGCCCCAAAGCACCAGTCTTTGGGAAGAAAGCATCACCTTGATGATGCCTTGAGTTGGACTGTCTTTTAGCCTCAAAACTGTGAGCTAATAAATTTCCATTGTTTAAGCCAACCCATTGCATGGTATTTGCTTGAGCGACCTAGGAAACTAGAATACCACCCAATAATGTTTTCAAGATTCACCCACGTTCTATTTTTGCAAGTTAGTCTAAAATAATTTCAAAATATAAAGCTTTTTAAAAAACTTGAGGTTAGGGTTGTGATTTTTAGGTAAAATGTACAAGATAATTATTTTTAAAAGTTTGTAAGCAGTATTAGAATAGTTTCACCATATTTATAAGTTTAAGATTTACCAGGAACTACTTTGGGAGGTTTACATTTAGGAGGAAGTATTAAGTTGTAATATGCGGGACACTGATTACGTGCTTCGACTTGGCGGGCCTGGGCTGGGGGACCTGATCAGCCCCTGGGGAGGGTGGTGGGCACGGGCGACAGCGCCCTCCACAGCCCCCCAGGCCTGAGAAAGTGAGGCCGGAGGCAGGCCCCATTTCCTCACCCCAAAGTACAATCGTTGGGGAGGGCTTGCCGGAGAAAAACCCCACCCCCGTGCCTTACCCGTACCCTCCACCCTCTTCGTTACCGGAGCAACTCCCGCACCTTTTCAATCAACCTTCACGCCCTCTCAGAACCAATCCAAGCCTTTAACCCCTACAGCCACCCCGCCCTCTAAACCGCCCGATATAAGCTTGTACTCTCCCCTAATAAACTCTCTTGGCTTCTTCATCCAAAAAGAAAGGTGTCCCGCCTGTTCCTTTCTCGCCGCCCTCCATACTTTGCACGCCTCCGCCGGGGACCGGGCCCAGACCCCCGCCTCGCCCTCGCCTCCGGGAAAGAGCCCCCGCCGCCGGTACCCTCCAAGCAATCCTGAGAGCCTGGGATTTGGCAGCCGGCCGCCACTCCCCCCCACTAGACAAGTCAACGACGACCGCAGTAATACTTACAAAAAGTAAATATATTAAATATGTAAATATAATTTTTAAAGTTTGAGGGAAGTTAATTGAGCTGCAAATGGTCATGATTGTTTAAAGGAGTTTAAATGTGTTCAACCTGAGTTTTTCAAACATTAACTGAGGAAAAGGTGAAGGTAATAGTTCTTATTTTACTAGATTTATACATAGAATAAAAAACTTTGTAATTTGAACTTGAAGATTTAAGGAAAGCTAGGTTTTTAATTTATTACTTTAGTAAAACTGAATAGTAAGTGTATTAGTTTTCCGTGGCTGCTATAACAAATGACCACAAACTTGGTGGCTTAAAACAATAAACGTGCAGTCAGAAGTCCAAAGTCAGTATCGCTGGGCAGAAATCAAGACAACAGTCAGCAGGGCTGTGCTCTCTCCAGACACTCCAGGGGGAATCTGTTCCTTGCCTCGTCTGGCTCTGGAAGCTGCCAGCATTCCTTGGCTTGTGGCCACATCACTCCCATCTTCAAGGCCAGCATCTTTTTTTTTTTAATGCAATTTTATTGAGATGTAATCACATAATGTACAATCCTCCAAAGTGTACAATCAGTTGTTCACAATATTGCCATTTGGTTGTGCTTTCATCATCACAATTCAAACTCTGAACATTTTCATTACTCCAAAAAGTAAAATAAAGATTAAAATAAAAAAGAACATCCAAAACATCCCATTCCCCTCCTCCCCCATTGTTCATTTATTTTTTTTAATACAATTTAACTGAGATATATTCACACACCCTACAGTCATCCAGAGTGTACAATCAATTATTCACAACACCATCATACAGTTGTGGGTTCATCACCAAAATCAATTTTTGAAACTTTTTCTTACTCCAAAATAAAAATAAAAGCAAAAAAGAACACCCAAATCTTTCCATCCCCTCCATCCCACCCGATTCTTCATCTAATTTTTGTCCCCATTTTTCCACTCATCTGTCCAGACACTGGATAAAGGGAGAGCGAGCAACAAGGTTTTCATAATCACACAGTCACCCTGGGCAAGCTACATAGCTATACAATTGTCTTTTGAGAATCAAGGTCACTGGGTTGCAGTTCAACAGCTTCAGGTATTTCCTTCTAGCCACTCCAACACACTAAAGACTAAAAGGTGATATCTATATAGCGCATAAGAATACCCTCCAGAGTGACCTCTGGACTCCATTTGAAATCTCCCAGCCACTGGAGCCTTGTTTATTTCATCTCTCTTCCCCCTTTTGGTCAAGAAGATTTTCTCAATCCCACAGTGCTGGGTCCAGACTTATCTCCAGGAGTCATTTCCCACATTGCCAGGGGGGTTTACACCCCTGGGTGTCATGTCCTACGTAGAGGGGAGGGTAGTGAGTTCACCTGCCGGGTGGGCTTAGAGAGAGGGGGCCACATCTGAGCAACATAGGCGCTCTCTCTGGAGGGGACTCATAGGCACAATTATAAGGGGGCTCAGCCTCTCCCTTTAAGCAACCAGCCCCACAAGGGAAAGCCCCCAGATCGAGGGCTCAGCCCACCAAATTAAGGCCTGCATCTTTAGATCTCTCAGTTACGTCTTCATATCACCTTCTCTTCTGTGTGTGTCAAATCTCCCTCTGCCTCTTATAGGGACACTCATGATGCTGTTTAGGGTCCCGGATAATCCAGGCTTATCCCCCCATCTCAAAATCTTTAACTTAATCACATCTGCAAAGACCTTTTTTTCCAACAAGGGTGACATTCAGTTTCCAGGGATTTGGACTTTGGGGGCCATTATCAGCCTACCTGAATAATTAACACATTTTTTTAAATCAGTTAGAAATAGACTCTTTGTGTGTGTGTGCACAAATACCAATGTGCATCAGAAACACTCAGTGTTGACAGGATTCTTTCCTGCTGAAATTGTTGCTGTATTATTAGGCAACAAGAGCAAGGGAAACTTCAGGCCTTGAAGTTGAGCTCTCCCTGTTTTGCTGCTTCCCTCGCCTAGGTTTTTAGATATAATCTCCTCTCTAGCTTTTTATCTCTGGCTAATCTATTGTAAGTCCTTTTTGGAAGTAGGTGACATATATGTATTTAAGTCAGAGGAATTAGAGGGGAAGATTTGGGGGGTTGGAAGATGGTCCTGATAGGCACAAAGTACCTGAAATTTGGCAAAGGTTTTTAATCTTTGGTCCCTGGAGCCCCAGAGCTTCTGGAAAGCCCCATAGGACCAAGTAGCTTTGGCTGATGTTCCACTGCTGTTTTACAAATGGGGCTTCAAGATAGTTTAATAGTGTTCTGTGATTAAAAAAAAAAAACAAAACCGAGGTTGAAAACCACGTGGCTAAGAGTTTAGAAGAGAGAAAAAGCTGATGGGGATCTTGATTCCTTAAGAGTAGAAACGGGTTGGGGGTGGCAAGCCATTTAGCCATAAAAGGGTTAAATCCACCTACAACCCTGGAAAGGAAGTGAGGGAAGGTCTGGGGCTGCCCGTGGGTGGAGTCCAGGTGGGGAGGGAGCCCAGTGGGGGACATCCTGGGCCTGAGGTTCGAAACAACCTACCTTACCTGGAACAAAGGGGAGCTGGAAAACAACAGCATAGGTTTGGTGAGAAAGGGTGGGTGGGTCCGAGGGGCTGGCTGGAGGGCTTGAAGCCTGGAGTAGGGAGGGCTGAAGGGCCTGGGAGTGGGGGCAGGGCCAGGGGCAGCCAAGCCAGGCCCCGTGACTGTAACCTCACCTGCCCCTTTCCAGGCAGGCAGCCCGAGGAGCCACGTTTGTGTCCTGACAATCCACCCTGTTGTGACAGCAGCTTTCTCATGGATGAACGAGCCTGACGACACATTCTGATGGGGGAAGGGGTGGGGGGCAGAACAGATGGGCACACCTGGATCCCAGGCCCCAGGTGCCAGCTCTCAGATCTGAGAGGGGAGCCCGGCTGGGGCTGCCTCCAGGGGCCCCATTTGGCCCCAGAATCACAGTCACTGCTCCCCTGGGCCAGGCCCTGGGCCAAGCCCTTTAAATACTAGATTAAGATTATTTTACTTGTGAGGAAAAGAAATGCATTGGGAGACTACAGGGGGTCTGCTGAAATCCAGAGCAGAAACCAGCCTGCTGCAGGAAAGATTCCAGAGCCACTGGAATTCTCTAGCTCCTCTTGGTTTCTCTGGGCCTCTGCCTTTTTCCTCCTGGGTTTTCCCTCAGATACCCATGTTACAGGTCCAACCACCGGAAGCAAAGCTGGTTTTGCTCTAATTTCTTGAGTCCTATCAGCCACAGTGAGGGGGAGGGGCGGGCCACCAACAGAAATATGGCTGCTGTGACCCCTGCTTGTGACGCAAGGAGGAGGATGGGGGCAGGCAAGTGTAGATTTGAATCCAGGTTTGTTCGACTCCAACACTAAGAGGTGGCCCTAAATGGGGAGGCCATGGATCCGGAGCCAAAACACAAAGCACCATAGGAAAATATCCTTTAATTTGCCAAGGGAACATTACAGCAAACCCTTTCCATCCCAGACCTAGTTCTCCTAGGACAAGCCAGCAGGGCCTCCCTCCGCTCCTTCTGGAAGCAGAAGCCTCAACTGGGAGGACAATTACAGACCCAAGGCCAAGGCCAGTGCTCAGAGGTGGGCAGGGGCTTGGACCGGGCCCTTCCGTCCCTCGCCGGCAATGGGCCTGCCCCGCTCCTCCCAGATGGTGAGGCCGTCGCAGGAGCAGATCTGCTTAGGGTTCTGGAAAAGGCCAGCGGAGCGTGCGATGATGCCACAGGCCAACCTGCCGGTGGGAAGTGCAGTCAGAGGTCAGCAGGTGCCTGGGTACCCGGGCCCCTGGGTCAGCTCAGCCCCTGGCCTGGCACCGCCTCCTGCTGGGGACGGCCCACTCACCTCTCCCCTGAGTTCCCCGTGATCTTGGATAAGGGATGACCGCCCCGGCCCAAGTCATCTTCTCCCTCATCGATAACCAGGCTGCGGCCAATCACGTCCCACACCTTTGAGGAGAAACAAATGCCCTCAGACAGGTGGCTCTGTTAGGAAGAACCCCCTAGCCCCTACCTTCTTTTCCACCTTACCTTCAGCTGCTCATCCTCTATCCTGAAGGTGGCCCGGCCATCGGCATCAGCATGGACGTTCCCCAGGTCTCCGCGGTGCTGGAAAGAGACCCAGTGGGAAAGGGTCATGCAGGGGGCACAGCTGTGACCTTTAGGTTCCCTAGTACCTGAGCCCCCTTCCCCCAAAGGACCCATTTCCTCCTGTGGGTACAGACTGGTAGGATCAAGGGGTGTCCCAGGCCTTCAGGGGGGTAACAGGGCAGAAGAACCAGGAGCTGAACACAGCCAGTGGGCTCCACATGCCAGGGGGTCCTCTCCATCACAGCAAACTGTTTCTCCTAGGAGGCAGCTGCTCGGCTCTGCCTCCCAGCCTCAGAAGCTGGCTCAGGCCCTGCTTCTTCCCAAGCCCAGTTCTCCAGCCTCCTGCTGACCCCGAGCCCCTGGCACACTTCAGTTCCCTTGGGCTGATGTTGGCCGAGGCCGCCTTCCCTGACCATCAGAACTCAGGCTTGAGGAAGAGAGAAGAAACACTGGGGGCAAGGGGGCTGGCCCAGTTCCCAGAAGCCGGCCCTGCCCACCTTTTCACTTGGTGGTAATAAAAAATGCCATCACACTTCTACCGAGCGTCTTTCGCATCAAACACACTCGGCCAGGTCTTAGGAGAGAGTGAGTTCTACCCCCAAGGAACGCACAGCATGGCAGGGAGCCAGATGTGGGAGTGGGTTAGTTATTACAAAACACAAGGTAAGTGGAGCTGTCAGTGTGGTTTTTGGTGACAGGACCGTGCTGATGAGACACTGGCATCCACATTTGTGCAAAAAAATTCTCCCCCAACCCGATGCTTTGGGCAGCAACCGGCTCCTGCGCCAGTGGGGCCAGTCTGCATGACCCTGCTGCAACAACAAAGCGTGTCACCGTCTGACGGGGCTGATGAGTCGCCGGAAGTGCCAGTTGCTCTTTATCTTGTTTTCACAGGGACATCTGCTGTTTGCACTTGGCACTTTTTGTTACGCCCTCTGTTGGGGGCTTTAATGGCAGAAAGATCAGCGAGGGGGAGGTGATACGGAGAGCCGAGAGATGAGCAGCCCGGGCAGGGTAGCCGGGACCAGGACCTAGTAGTGGGGGGTCGGGAAAGGCAGCCTCTCCAGCCCCTGCCCTCAGCACCCAGGCAGCTGGGCCAGGCCTGTACCCTCAGGTACTGGGGAGCCACAGAAGGGTATGGGGCAGGAGCATGGCATGACTCCCCTTAGCTTTGGAATAATTCCTCTATACAGTATATGAAGAGGAAGGATTGGAGTGGGGAAAAGGCTAAAATGGAAAGAAGCTCAGAGATGGGAAAGCAGCAACCAGGCCTGGGTGTAAATTCTCACACTGAATTCATTTTCCATGTGGGCAAAACCAGATGCTGAAATCCAATGGGGAATGCTCAGCTACTGGCTCGACTCTTCCTCGGTCTGTGTCAAGGGTGTGCGTGCGATACAGCTGCTGCCTCCAGTCCCTTCTGATTCCCTGCTCCGGGAGGGGCCCAACCTTCCCAGATCCTGCTGTCCCATGCTCAAGGGCTGCACCTCCCCTTCCCAGCTTCTTCATCTGCTGAATTCCTGCTCCTCTTTCAAGGCTCAGTGAGCCCCACAGCCTCTAAGATGCTGTCTTTACACCCCCACGTCATCCCCTCCCCTTGAGTGTGGTGGGACCTAGTGTCACTCCCAAGATTAGGTTACAGAAAGAGCAAGTCCCTCTTGCACTCTCTCACTCTGGGGAAAGCCAGCTGCCGTGGAGCCAGCTGCCCTACCTGAGACCTGCCAACGGCAACAGGTGCGAGCCTGGAGCCCCTCTTCCCCCCATCCAGCCTGGAGATGCCCCAGCTGACACCTGGTTATCTTGGGCGAGACCCTCAGCCAGAGATGAGATGACAAGTGTGGGCTGTTTTAAGCTGCTGCATTTCACACTCACCTGCTGTGAGTGTGAAACGCCCCTCCAACTCCCAGGAAGGGGAGCAAACACTTTTGACCATGAGAAATGTGACAGCGATGTCCATAGTCAAAAAGATCAGGTACATGAATTAAGAGGCACATGCCATGGTTTCATTTGTTTTGTGGCAGAAGGTCGCAAACTTTCACCAAGATGCAAAATAAAAACAAACAAACACAAACACTCTGAGTCCTGGGAGAGTGTAAAGAGGAAATTGCCCTGGTCCTGGGTCTCCAAACGCACATGCCCACCTCACTGGAGGTGGAAGCAGAGCAGGTATTAGATGTGGTGTAGACAGGACAGTAAGAAATGGAAATCACTGGGCCAGAGGGCTCTCTCCACAGCCCCGCAGATGACCCCAAGGAGGAAGTCTGAGTTGGTAACAGGCCTCTCTAACATTTGCTGATCTCCACTTTAACAAAGATAAAGCTGGCTTCAGTCCCCCAACCTTGCAAGCCCATCAGTAGCAGGACTTTTAATATATTTTTTTGGCCTTCATCAATTTATTTTTACCATCACCTTCCTCTCATGGCTAGAAGTACAGATTTCCCATTCTCTGTCGGCAGTATCAGGTTTATAAAAATAAATCTACGTTGGTTACATGCAATGATGTCTGGATTTGCTTCAAAATAATGGCAGAGAGGGGTTGGGGGTGTGGCTGGCACAGGATCAACCAGGAGTGGGTAACTGCTGGAGCTGAAGGTGGCAGCGTGGGGGGGCTCCTGATACTGGTTTCTGTACTCTGGAATACGCTTGAAACTTCCCAGAGATAAAATAATAAAATAACTACATTTACCTAAGGCCAAAAGTGAATCTATTTTAATTTAAAAAGATTGAGTAGCTGACAGTACAAGTAGTACTCAGGTACGGCAAAAATTATTATTACAGCAGCGTGTGACTTGCTGAAGATGGGGAAATGATTTTCTGTTGAAAATGAAATGCCAGGACTAGGGATGGAAGCAAAAGGGACCGCCTTTTTAGTTGAGCTAAAATCTTCAACTTCCACACCATCTCTGTCCCCAGCAAACTTTTCCCCCAGCCCCTGCTCCTCTGCCACATCAGTGCCTGCTCTGAGTTCCCAGCAGCTCCTGCAGGCCCCTGCGAGAATTTTCTCACCGCCTTGCACCCACAGAACCCTCAGTGGTTCCCCCCACTAGACTGCGAGCTCCTTGGGGGCAGGCACGGGGCTGGGTTGTGTTACAGCCCCAGAGCCTCGATCACAGAAAGTGTCAATAGATGTTTCTAAATTGAACAAAATAAGGCTAGGGGAAAAGATCCCACCAAAAAGGAATCCCAGGTGGGGGTGGGGAATGGGGACTTGATGCTTGGTGGGTACAGAGTTTCTGTTTGGGGTGATGGAAAAGTTTTGGGGACGTAGCCCAACAATGTGAATGAAATTAACATTGAATTGGACACTTGAAAGTGGTTAAAATGGGAAATGTAGGTTTTATATATGTTACTATAATAAAAATTAAAGAAAAAAAAAAAAGGAATCACACTCCAAAGCCCCCAAGAGCTGCCTGACCTGCCTCCAGTCCCTTGGGTTCTCTCTCAGCCCAAGCCCAGCCCAGGCCGGCACTTACCCGATCAGTGTCCTGGGGGCCCCCGTGAGGCCTTCCATCAGGATTAAAGTGGTCCCCACAGCTAAGAAGAAAAGGAAGCAGGTATGTGGGAAAACAGAAGCTGCAGGCCAGGTGATCCACTTTCTTACTTTAAGGCTTGAATTCCAACTCATTCATTCAGTTATCCATCCCTTCATCCATCCATCCATCCATCCATTCAAAAAACAGGTCCACTCTGTGCCAGGCTTTGGGCTGATGGCATGGGGATAAATCAGACATGGTTCAAGCTCAAGAAGCTTCTAGTCCAGCAGGGAGACAGATGTGCCATGACAATAACAAATACCATGACACGGGACCCTTCCCTTCCCACTTCCAGGAGTCACCGTCCATCTCAGAGACAGTGAGGTGGCTATGAGTGGGGGACTCAGGGCCAGACTTTGGTTCAAATCCCAACTCTACCTTTGACATGCTCTAGGGCCTTTGGCAAGTCAGTTAACCTCTGTGAGCCTCAGTCTGCTCACCTGCAGGTTGGGCCTGTGTGTACGTGCCTCACAGGGTACTGATGAGGACAACCGCGAAAACGTGCACAAGGGCTGAATACAGCCGCTGGCATATGGTAGTTACACAACTGTGGAATGAGGACACTACGAGGGAGATTACAGACAATTTACCTGGCGCAGTTGCTTGTAAGGTCCCCGTACTGATGGACATGGAGTCCATGTGGGCCAGGATCCAGGCCATCGACGGTCCCCTCGATGAGGCAGAGTTTGGGGGTCAGCTGTAGGAAGCGTACAACTCCCTGCACAGGGCCAGGTCCCCCAAGAATGGCCACGGCTGCCCCCAGGTTCTCTGCAGGGTATTAAGCCACTGGCTGGTTCATGCCGTCACCCAGGCCCGCTCCCATGCCCTCCCCAAAGCCACTTCAACCCAGAGTGCAAGAGTCCATGGCTAGACTTGTGCAGCTCGGGGCCACCTCCCTCCCAGACTGGCCGAGGCCAAGGCCACAGTGGTCACTCACTCAGCAGGCTGTTGCCCATGCCCTTGAGGACCGCCTGCCGCCCCGTGCTCTCCAGGAGGGCCTGCACCTTCTGGCTGGGCAAGGTGGTCTGTACCAGAACCATCTGGTTCTCCAACTGGACCTCCACACCCTGGACACCTGGGAGGAGAGACAGCAGGGGGGGCAGCAGAGGGCTGGGCACCCCTGGGCTGGGAGCTGGGAAGAGAGAAACAGACGGCAACTCCCCCATCCCAACCCCACCAACCTTCCGGGGGCTGGAGGCAGCAAGGAAATGGGCTCGCCAGCACCAACCCTCATACTTTCTAGCTGTGCAGCTTTGAATACACCCCTGAACCTCTCTAAGTCTATTTATATACAAGGTGGACATAACACCACCATGCTCCCAGCATTGTCGAGAGTTCGTATACTGTTCCAGGTGGCACTGTTCATAACCTTTGAGGCATAGGTAATTCTAAGGTGGCAACAGTCCAAATGTCCATCAAGTGGTGAATGGATAAACAAAATGTGGTCTCTCCATGCAACGGAATATTATTTGGCCCTAAAAAGGGATGGAGCACTGATGCATGCTACTGCATGGATGAGCCTCAGAAGCATCTTGCTAAGTGAAAGACACCAGTCACCAAGGGCAGGGTGCTGTATGACATCATTTATATGAAGTCCCCAGAACAGGCAAAACCCTACAGTCAGGAAGTAGGCCATGGGTTGCCTAGCGCTGGAAGCAAAGGGAGGCCTGGGGGAGTGATAGCTAAAGTGCGTGGGGTTTCTTTCTGAGGTGATGAAAATGTTCCAAAACAGACTGAACTGATGGTTGCACAATAATGTGAATACACTAAAAACCACTGAATGGTCCACTTTAAATGGCTGAATTGAATAGTATGTGAATTATGTCTCAATAAAGCTGTTACCAAAAAAAGCAGGAGGGAGGGGAGAGCTCTCACCCTCATCAGGTGAGCTAACATTTACTAAGCGTGCACTATGGGCCGGGCCCTCTAGTAAGTGCTTTACCCACATTATTAATTCATCCAATACTTGGTAACTCTGTGAGTTGGGTCCTATTATCTCTACTATACAGAGGGGGAAACTGAGGCATGGAGAGATTAAGAAACTTGCTCAAAGTCACACTGTAGAAGGTTGTAGAACTGGAATTCAAGTCCAAACAGCCTCACTCCAAAGCCCGAGTGGTTTAACCTGGCCATGCTGCTTGCTCTGAGAAGCAGCCCATACCCCCCAGGCTGGGTTGGGACCCCCTCTTCTGTCCCCCCGTGGCAGCTCCCATTTCCCCCTATGTGATGAACACGGCATTGATCACAAATCCTGTTTCATCACAGGCTGCCAGCTCCGTGAGGTCTGCTGGGGTCAGGTCCAAAAGTTTGTGTGTCAGAAAAACAGCCTGTGTAGTCCCAACCGCCCTTGAAGTCCCCAAAGTCACCCCTGTATGGACACAAGCCCTTATGATAAACCCTGCACACACTCAGCTTTGAGGGCCCACAAGCCAACTCAAAGCAGGAAGAGAAGGGACTCCTCTCTTTTTCAGATATCTGGGCTTTCAAGACTTTTAAGAGAACTTTTGAATCCTCGAGCCTCTGATTTAAATTCTGCTAGCCTCTTCGGGTCCCCTGCAGCCCGGGTGACATGTTGGGGGAGGAGCAGAACATGTCAGAACTTAGACAGACAAATCCATCTCCTCCCCTGTAAGGATGGTGGGGAGAGGGATCCTGGGACCTTCCAAATAACCCAGCTGCCCCTAACTTCACACAACGTCTCACCCTGAGCCAGTGAAGCCTTGGTGCTCCAGGTCGGTAGCTGCAGGCACTTTTGGATGCCAACCATTGCATGGGGGATGTGGGACAGGATGGCAGGGAACTCATGTCCTGAGCCCCCAGGGTGTGCCAGAGCACTGCGCTCTGTGCTTTCCACACACCAGGATGGAGAAACGGCCCTCACTCGGCAGATGGGGAATCGAGGCTGGGAGGGTGACAGGACTAGCTCGAGGTAACAAAGCTCAGAAAGCAGCCTGTACAACCCCAAAGCTGATACTTGGTCCCCTTGCCCCACACCAGGTGGGGATGGGCCCCAAAGGACTGGTTATCTGAGGCTCCAAGGCTCAGACAAGCATGCAGTGCAAGAGATTTCATTTATTCATTCACCTCTTCACTCATTTCACAAATATGTACCAAGCACCTTCTGCACCACGTCCCTGGCAAGGGGGATACAGCAGGGAACGAGTCAGTTGACGTCTGAATGACCGTGAGGAAGGGAGGCCTCTCTCAGCCCTTAAGCAAACACTGAATGCAGAGTCAAGGAAGAATGTTCCAGAAGAGGGAATGGCAGGGGCCAACTGGGGCAGGAACCACCTCAATGTGCTCTGAGAAGGAATGCCAGTCCAGCTGGAGCCGGGAGTGAGGAGAGTAGTAAGATACGAAGTTGTAAGCAGGGACCAAATCAAGCAAAGCCCTGTTGGTGACAGGAAAGAATCCGGAATTTAATCTTCACATGACAGGAGGCCACTGGAGAGGCCACAGGGTATAGCGGCTTAGAGTATGGACTCTGGAGTTGAAAGCCCATGTCTGCCACCTACTAGCAATGTGGCCTTGGACAAATTACTCCATGTTTCTCTTGAGTCTTCCATTCAGGATGTTCATCAGTAAATGGAATCAATACTACTACCTACCTTGGAGGGTTATGAAAGGCCTAATTATTTCACATACAGCACTTAGAACAGTGCCTGCCCATAAGAATCTCTCAAACATTGTTATTACTGGAGGATTTTAGGCAGTGGAGCAACATTATCTCATCTGTGATTTTAAAAACAACTCCAACTTTTCTGTGGAAAAGCTACAGAGGGGCAGCAGAAGCAGCGGGTACCATCAAGGAGGGTCTTGCATGGTTCGGGGAGAGGTAAGATGGCCTGGATGTGGGACTCTGAGTATGTTTTGAACATACAGCAGACGAGTTCCTGATGCACTGGCCCTTGGTGCGGGTGGGTTCCTGGGCCCTAGAAGGGTCTTTCCAAGAAGAGCTGGTGATCTGTTCCCGACATGCAAAGGCAAGAAGTTCCTTATAACTGTGCACCTTCTGAACTCAGCTTGAGTTGAAACCAGAAGGATGGCTCCCCAAATACGCAGTTCAGTTCTGTTGGTGACTTCCAGAGTGTATGATAAGGGCCCAAGGGCTTGGGCCGGGAGCTTTTCTCACTTACCCCTGGGAGGAGGGCAGAATCCTTTCTCAAGGCCTCGGCCTCCAGGAGAGGACAGCTCTCTCTCTCTCTCTCTACATTCTGGGACACTACAACTTCCCTGCTGAGCCCCTGAGAAAGCCAAGCTGTTTCTAGTGCAGTGATCCAGATCAGAAAACACAGTCACCAGAGGTCTATCTGTTGCCTAGGAAGCCTGCCGTGGGCTGAACACTGCCCTGTGTCCACCAGAAAGCCCAGCTGTCTGCTCTCCCAGGAAGTGGAGGATCTTACATCCTGGGAAAGCTTTGGACAGAACCCTCCCCACACCAGTGGGCTAGCTCTATCTACATGAGACCTTTACCCCACCACTCAAAACAGAGTCTGAACAAATCTCGCTTCGAGGTCTGTCTCTTTACACCTGCCCCCACCAGACCATCACCTGTGAGTCCTTCCTCTCAGACTACCCAAGATTCAATGGGCTCTTATCACATGCCAAAGACTTTCCGTACGTGCTTTCCATGTATAAACTAATTTACTCTTTATAACAGTCCTCTGGGATAGGTTCTATTACCAGCCCCATCTAAAAGCTCGAGAAACAGAGACCCCAAAAGTAATTTGCACTGGTTCTCAGTGCTATCAAGTGGCAAAGAGGTGATATGAACCCAGTCTGCCTCCAGAGCTCATGGCCCTAACTGCTCTCACTCACTGCCGCTCTACACCGAGGCCTGAGCTCCCTCTGTCCCAGCTGTAGAACCCATCCCATTTCATTCCCTCCAGAACTGCTCTCCACGAAGCTCCCTGTGAAGGCCACCCAGGCAACGCTGGAGTGCTGAGACACCTGGGAGCCTTTCCCCCTAAAGCTCCCAGGGCTTGGTCCATTACCAGGACCAGGCACCTCTTGAATGAATGGATAAACATTTAACAGAATCAAAGGAAACGAATTCCCAGCCCCAAGATGGTGGCTGTTTTCTCACATCTCTGACTGTGCCAGATCACCTCCAAACCAGCTGGCTTTTGAGAACTGGGAGCCATCTAAGAAGGTCCATGGCCAGGGCTGCTATTTGCTTTGTCAAGATTCTGCTGATATCCAAGCAAAAAACGCCTGCTTTCCGGGGAAACTCCCTCGGTAGGAGGAGCTATACTCAGCCTGGCTGAGGTTCAGGGCACCAGAGGGACAACGCAGTTAGAGCCCATGGAGGCTCTGGCCGGGCAGGTGTGCGACCTGTACTCTAGGCTCTGCTTCTGGGTGACTCTGACAATATCCCTTCCTTTCTCTGGGTCTCAGCTTCTGCATCTGTAATACGGGAGTCGGGTTGGCAAAAGAAATTTGCCTGGCCCCTCCTAGATGCCTCCCGACTGCTGTCTTCCCAGGAAGTTTACCAGGCTCTTACCTGCTACCCCTTGCAGGGACCTGTGTACCGCGTCCACGCAGCTCTGGCAGGTCATATGCACAGCGAACTCCAGCTGCAGGGGCGGCAGGCACCGATGAGAGCTGGGGACGGCGGCCCGCGGTGTGCGCGACCCTGTTTCACTACCTGCCCTTTGGCTACCCAAACGGCCCAAGGGACCCCTCTGCATTTTCACTCCTGATCGTTCCAGGGCCGTGGTCCCATACCCCGACAATCTCGCCAGGGGCCCTGCTACCCTCGCACCCCAAAGTCACCCCAGGACTCCAGGACCCGCCCTAGCTGCCCGCCCCTTTCCTCTGCCCAGGCGAGACTCCCTCCTGAGGCCTCGACCCCCACCATGCAGGTGGTCCCGTGGTTCCCCGACTCCGACGCCATCCCGGACTCAGTTGTCAGCCGACGGACGCCATGCACTCAAAGGTCTCGGGTCCTGAAGCGCAAACGCGGAACAGAGCCCCGGGGGGGCGGAGCCTCGAAGATCGCGCTTTGCTCCGCCCCCTAGTGCCGTACTTGCAAGGCCCTGCCCCCGTAACGTCCACTGAGTGGCGGGCACGGGCCGCGCAGGCGCACTGGGGTCGCCCCGCCCCTGGTTGCCTTAGTAACGCTTGGCCTCCGCAGTGACGGCCCGCACAGCCTGCATTAAGATGGAGCGCCAGAAGCGGGAGCCCGAGCTCCAGCGGCTTTACCACCGGTTGCTGCAGCCGTTGTCGCTCTTCCCCCGCAAGGCGACGCCGGCAGCGTCTCAGAAGCGCCGCCCGGAGGAGATCGGGATGGTGCAGCTCCTGTCGCAGCCCCGGCTGACAGTGGCGTCGCTGTGCCGCCAGGTGGCCCAGCGGCTGGCCCGCAGCGGGCTGACGGCCCCGGTGCGTCCCGAGGACCGGCTCCGCCTCACCGAGGTCATTCTGGACGAGCTGAAGTGCGGCTGGCAGGAGCCTCCCGCCGAACCTGATCTGAGCCAGAGGGACAATCAGAAGCTGCGGCAGCGGCTCGAGGCCCACGTACTGCTTAGCAGCGAGCAGCTCTTCTTACGCTACCTGCACCTGCTGGTGACCATGTCGGCCCCTGCAAGCGTCTTCACCGAGCCAGCCACCCTCACACGCTTGGCCGCCAACCTCGCCAAGGACTGCACTCTCTTCCTCACCAGCCCTGACGTCTACCGTTGCCTGCTCGCCGACTTCCGGGTTCTGCTGAAGGTACAGGCCCGTCGCTCGATGGGCCACAAGTACCGCGCCGAGGACCAGGAGAGCCGCGCCGAGGACCAGCACTACCCCGCGGAGGACCAGCACTACCGCAGCAGCCCCATTGGGGCCTCCAAGCTCTGCCCTATGCCCTGGCCTCACGGCACCGGCTTTGCTCACGTGCCCTGCTCCAGCCTCAACCTGAACTACCTCGTCTATCTTAGCCGCCCGCCCGAGTTTCTCAGCAAGCCCGAACCGGATCCCATGAAGGAACTGAAGGCCATCGCCCTGCTGAAGAAGAGAAAACCCTTCCGCTGGCTGCCCTCCATGCCAAAGAAGAGGGAATTGGAGTTCA
Source organism: Choloepus didactylus (assembly GCF_015220235.1). Classification (NCBI taxonomy): domain Eukaryota; kingdom Metazoa; phylum Chordata; class Mammalia; order Pilosa; family Megalonychidae; genus Choloepus; species Choloepus didactylus. The sequence continues at coordinate 8,564,851 of NC_051312.1, forward strand.
GTTCCTCACAGATTGTGTCACCGCCCAGCAACTTTGAGATTCCCACCAAGCGGGCAACACCTACCCGCCACTTACCCCTCTCCTCCCAACTCCGGGGCCACCAGTCCATGCCCTGTCTGCGGGATGGATGGAAGCTGGCAGATGAGTTGGGCTTTCCTCTGCGCCCCCCTCGCCCCTTAACGCCACTGGTCCTGGTTGTGGAGGGCAAACCGGAGCTGGAGAGGGATGCTGTGGCTGAGGATCTGAGGCAGATGGTGAACGTCAAATTGGAGTGTGTTTGCTACCGATGGCTCTCCTCGGGCCTGCCCCCACTTCTGGGGGCTCTGACCCGCTACCCGGCTGCAGGGCACCGCATGGAAGAGCTGCAGAGGACGTTGAAGGCTCTCCAGGAGGAAGAAGCCTTTGGGCAGCGGGACCGCCAGCCCCCCAAAGCCCCACCACTTCACCCACAGCCAGTGACCATGACTCTGAAGCTGAGAGATCAGGGTGTGGTCCAGGCAGCTGCTGTACAGGTCTCTGATAGGAACTTTCTGGACTCCTTCCATGTTGAGGGGGCTGGAGTCCTGTACAATCACCTGACTGGTGAACTGGACCCCAAACTCATCGAGGAAATGGATAGCCATTGTTTTGTGGGCAGTAACATTCGGGAGGTCTACAAGGAGTTGATGAGCCGGGTATCTACTGACCACTTCTGTTTTGACCAGGGACCCCTGGTGGAGCCTGCAGCAGATAAAGACTGGTCAACCTTCCTGTCCTCAGCCTTCCTACGTCAGGAAAAACAGTACCACATCATCAACCCTGAACTGGCTGATATTCACTCCCGGGACACAAATGCTTTACAGCCCAACCCGGAGAGGCCGTCCTCCATGGCATCACTCTACCCACGCAAAAGCTGGGAGAGGCAGTCAAACAAGTTCACGTGGATGAACTGGTGGCAAGCCGGCTTGTCTGGAGATGACTACTTCAAGTACCTCAGCAGCCAGGAGACGGATTTTCTCCACATCATCTTCCAAATGTATGAAGAGGAGGTTCCCGTGGAAATAGTGGCCCCTGTCAAAGAATCCCTGGAGATTCACCCTCCTCCTCTCTTGTTAGAAGATGAAGAGCCCTGGGACTTCGTGCCAGGCGAATGGGATTGCAACGTGGTGCTGGAGCACAGGCTGGGGGTTGAGAGGCTGGACCTCCTGGGAGAACCCCACAAACTCCTGAGCCTGCAGAAGCGTCTGGAGTGGCTATGGTCCATGCTTGAGGTCCCCGACAAGGACAGGTTGGAGATGGCCATCAAGTACAGCTCCAATGCCCGTCTGGGGCAGCTGCCTTCATTGGTGAATGCCTGGGAATGTGCCCTGCAACCCATTCAACTGCGGGAGATATTGCTGGGGAGACTGGAGCGGTTTGAGCGACATGCCTCCGACCCCAACCGCTTCTTCCAAAAGACTGACACGGGCCTGAGTTGCCTCCTGGAGGAGAATCAGATCCGCAACCATCTGTACAGGAAGCTCCGTCAAGTGGAGGCTTTTTTGGTTCCCCTCCTGGAGGAGATTGAGTTAATCTTTGAAGACCCCGTGACCTTTAAGGGGCGGCGCTATCTGGACAAGATGAAGTGTGACAAAGTGGAGATGCTCTACTGGCTGCAGCAGGGGCGGCGGGTTCACCACCTGGTCCAGGCCCAGAAGACCTCCCGCCTGTCAGCCCTCTCTAAGAGGCTCAGCAGCCAGCCTTTAGTAGCTCCTGGAAACACTCCCATTACCCTTTGAGCAAGCCCAAGTGCTCTCAAATCCCTTCCAGAACACCCAGCAGCTTATTCAGACCTCTTGACTGCACTGGAAGAAGAAACAGCATGCAGGGTTCAGGAACATTATGCTTTCAGCTAAAGAAGGGAGTGAGATTAAGACTTTTCGACAGTGACCTTCTCAAAAAAAGAACCCCCAGCCCCAGTGTTCCTGTTTATGTTAAGCCATGCACAATACAGCCAAAATCTCGTATATCAAAAGAACCAAGACCATCCCTTGCAGTTTATTGTAATGGGAAATGTCAGATGGAGACAGATCACAACCTTAGAGCGACTCAAGTTATCATTTCTAATATGTTACATAAAATTGACTGATTAGAACCACAGATCAGGATGCTCTATGGCCTAATGGTAAAGGGCAAGAGCTCGGGAGTTAGTAGATGTAGTTTTAAATCCTGACTGTGATCTTGGGCAAGTTTCCTAACTTAACTGCACCTGGGTCATCATATGTCAGTTGAAGGAGTTGGGTCCAGGTTGTCACTTCTTCCACTTGCAGCATGATGTTGGTAGAGCTAAAATTTTAAATCAAATGTTTACCAATTAATACAAGCACATGGTACAAAGTACATGAGGACTAAAAAGTAAGACCCCTTCCCATCTCTGCCTCTAGTATCTCAATTCCCCTCCCTGGGATAACAACCATTACCCATTTCTTGTGTATCTTTCCATTTCCTTATTCAGCAAATATTTATTGAGCACCAGCTAGGTGTTAGATGCTTGGTCTATACCAGTGAACAAAACAAAGATCCCTACCCTTTGTAGAGTTTACATCCTACTGTGGGGAATCCTAAATATAGTACCTAAGCACACTGAATAACAGAATGTTAGAAAGTGATAGGAGAGCAAGGCAGGGGGGATCAGGGAGTGGGGGGGTGTAGTTTTAATTAGGGGGGTCGGGGTAGGCCTCACTGGGAAAGTGAGATTTTTGCAAAGGCTTGAAGGAGGTGAAGAAGCGAGCCCTGCAGACACCAGGGAAAACAGCTTTCCAGACAGAGGGAACAGCCAGTGCAAAGCCCCGAGGCAGGCGTGTGTCTGGCGTGTCCCAGAAACAGCTAGGTGGCCAGCATGGGTGGGGCAGAGTGAGGGGGAGAGAGGAGTCAGAGGGGTCATGACAAGGTGTCAAGGGGCAGGTTAGATCACAGAAATCCTTGAAGGCCATTGTATGCACTATTCCAGAAGTAATTTATGTATATATGAGCATATATGTACACAATATCCCTGTATATATTTAGAACTGCCCCAATGGTTGCATTACTGTAAGCCCGTTTCACATCTTGCTTTTGTCACATAATATGTCTCAGGCTCATCCCATAGCGATACATAAAAAGGTGCCTTATTTTCTTTGACAGTTATGTAGTATTCCACTATGTGGAATTTATATTTTATTTGGCAGCCCCTTGTTACTGGACATATACAAACAAAAACAGTGCTCTAAAAAAAGAATCCTTGTTTATCCATTTAGCATGTGCAACCATATAACTCAGTTTAAATAAGTGGAAGTGGAATTGTTTTTTCTAAGCCTAAGCATGTGTAATTTTTGATGGATATTGCCATTTGCCCTCCTCAAAGTTTGTGAAAATTTGCACTCTAGTCAGCATTGCATTAGTGTATCTCTTTCCCTACTCTCACCAATAGAATGTAATCAAATATTTGGATCTTTGTCAATCTAATAAGTGAAAAACTGTGTCTCACTTGAGTTGCAATTCTCATTTCTCTTATGTGGGAAGTTGCAGTTTCATATGTTTAAAAGCTATTTGTGTTTTCTATAAAATGTCCATGCCCTTTGCCCACTTTTCAATTGTTTTCTCTCTTTTTTTTTTTTTTTGTTTGTTTTTTGTTTTTTGTTTTTCAGAGCTCTTTATATATTCAGGAAATTTAGATAACATTAAGTTCTTACCTTGTCCAGAACACTTTCCCTGCATGAGTTCTTAGACTGCTCACAACCACCTTGTGAAGGTTCAGAAAGGCTAAGTAACTTATCCAAAGTCATAAGCTAGTAAATGGGAGAGCCAGTTCCCAAGCCCAGTTCTGTATGATCCCAAAGCCTCCGTGGTTCTTCTTGGTGTGTTGATTCTGTGAGATATGGCGAGAGAACTCTTGGACACCGCCTGCCTCGCCTGCCTGTATGGGCAATGTAAGAGCCTCAGGAGATCCAATCAATCTCCTCCACCCACTCTCTGCCATAGATAAATTTCCATTACTACAGGCTTTGTTTCGTTTTGTTTTCCAAATAAAACAGCACTTCTCAGACTTTCCCACCAAAATATTCCTTGGCAATGGAGGAAGAGAAACAAGCATCTTGGTCAGGGATGAGGGGTTTGGGGAAGGGAGGGGATAGATAGAATCAGTGTTAGCCTGAGAGGCTTGAGAAATGTCTTTAAAGTCTATTTTTTATTTTAAAAATTTATGCTCAGTTGGCCTTCTACTCCATATTAGGTCCCTGCTTGTTTTACTATAAAAATAAAGCTTGAAATTGCTTATCTTTGAGTTAAACTGGCAGGCAGATCTGCTATATTTAGCATTTATTTTGTGGTTCCATGTTTTACCTGGCATCCTGCTACATTCTCCAGAAGTTATGCATAACCCATGGTAAGAAATGCTACAGCAGGTGTTGGCAAACTTTTTCTGTAAAGGGCCAGATAGTAAATATTTTAGGCTTTGCGGGTGATATGATCTGTGTTGCGAGATCACTTTGCAGTTGTAGCACAAAAGCAATTATAGGCAATGCATATGCAAATGAGCATGATCATGTTCCAATAAAACCGTATTTACATAACCAGGCAGCTAGCCAGATTTGGTCCTTGGGCTGTAGTTTACTGATCAACAAATGACAACGCCAGCCCCTTTAAAAAGCAAACATATTCAGGAGGAGTAAGACAGGAAGCTTACTGCGGCATTTTCCAAAGTGTGTCCAATGGCAGGCCAATCCTACATGATAATTCCTGGTAAAAGGGATCCATGGTCAAATAACATTGGGAAGCATTATATACTGTATTCCTGCAACCCCTCAAAGATTCACAGTGCATATTAGCATATTAAAATCTCTCAGAGGTCTTGCAAAAACACAAGTGTGTTTAACTTGACCAAATAGTCCTTTCATTCCTTCATAGCCATTAACGTTACTGAGATGCAGCTTTGGGAAACCCAGAATTAGTCCCTTGGAACCCCCTTGATGACAGTTCTGGACAGGGTTAGTGTGAGAAACATGCAGTATACCTGAAAAAGGAATAAACGCTCATCCGATTGTGGAGAAGAAAAGAAATTTATTCACAATCTTGCAAGAACTGGCCCACAACCAAATTGTGGTGGCTGGTGTGCAGAACAATGGAACACAGTACTATTTATGCCCTAAGCCTAACATGCAAGTCCCTCCCCTGTTTCTCCATTGGCCGGATACTCCAGAGGTTACAGCCTATTCGACAGGTCTAACTAACAGCGCAAATTTGAAACATTTAAAACAAGTCTCCACCTCTGACCGTAACTGTTATGCCCATATAAGGCACTGACACCACTCCTGTGCTTACCTGACCTCTTTCCTTTGCTCCTTAAATGCAGAACTAGTTGGTAACAAATTATGAGGCTATTTTAGGAGCCTTCATCCCAGAGTCTCCACCTTGCAAGGACAGTGGGTGGATAAACAGGAGGACCGGCCACTGACTATGGCTTGGCTTCTTGACCCTCTGCCATCTCCCCGAGCTGCCCCCACCCTGTGTGAAAGCTAAACTCAATCTCATTCTCACAGTTAGTGCACGGCGGTGGGACAGGGAGGTTACAGTGCTAGACACACAGGCCTCGTTGGGGCATCTGGGCCTCAGGCTGGTATGAAAGGGTATCATAAATCCCAGGACAGGCCCTAGAAGAGACACCGCAAGAGACATTGAGACTCCCAGGCCTGCTTCAAAGAACTGCCTCAGCAGATTTCGCCCTTGCCCTTCTTCCCAAAATTCTAGATTCAAATCCCACGACTAGAGGGATCTCCCACTGCCAGTCCTATTTATGAGCTGATGAATATAATAGTAATGGTAAATAATGTTCATCTATGTTTTGCTGATTACCAAGCACTTTGAAATGTTCATGTACCAAAGAATCATAGAGGCCAAGTAGATGTCCCCTGAAGTGGTAAATTTAAGCCCCCACTTCAATCCAGGTCTGGGGACTTCAGATCCCTTTGCTGTGGGTGTCCGACTGCAGTGGGAACCCCTGCCCTACGCGGGTACCCCCCTGTGCAGCCAGAGACCCCTGGTACCCTCCCAGCAAACTCAGTTGTGCTAAGAAGCAACTATTTGCCAAGCATTGTGCTCAGGTACTTTAAGTATATTATTTCATTTAATCATCACCACAATCTTGCAAAGAAAGAGAAGGCATCATTACCTCCCAGTGGGGATACTGGACTCTAGGAAAATTGGATGAAAGTAAATTCTCTAAATTACTGAGGATTTAGTTTTGTTCCTGCCTTGGATCTAGAGGCCGTCAAACAAATGATTTGCCGCAGCCATTTCCCTGCCCAGATAGAAGCAAGGCCAAGCCCACAAAAGCCCTCTCTCTTCTCTGTTTGCTAATGCATTAAAAGGACAGCTCATCTATTTTTAAATTTACTTATTAAGCCATTAAATTAACACTGTTAATCCCATTACATGTTAACAGAAATAATATATTTTTACGAAAACTATGTTTTCCAAAACAAACAAAAAAATGTAGTGAGAAGAGGGGCACTGTTTTACACTTTTGCAAATCTCTTAAATGTCTGGCTCAATAGAAGATAGCTGGATTCTCATATCTGCTTCTGCATGCAATCCCTTGCAACAGCCTGTGTGATGTAGCCTCTGGAAAACACTCCACAGTTGTGAGAGGGTGAGGATAAAACAGGCAAACAATGTCTTAGCAGTAAAAACCATTCTGATCCTGTGATACTTCTGAAAGAGTCTGGGAACCCTAATTGCATTTTTTTAAGTAGAGGAAGGGGCAGAGGCAGAAGTGAAGGATGGTGGTAAGGGCAGCCTGATATGCTGGCTCAGAGGACTGGGCAATTGGTGGGGCAGGGACAGGAGTAGAGGCGGAGGCTTGGGGGGTGGGGGTGGACAGGATGAGGCCTGCTTGTTCGCTTATAAAATGACAAGGGTAAGGCCAGAGGTGAAACCCCCACTTAGGAAAAAAAGCTCTGCAATTCTGCAAACCGGTCATCTGGCTGCTAGAGGAACAGATTGGCTGTTGGTGAACTGACTGGGATGGGTTCTAAGAATAGAGGAGAAAAGACTCAAAAGGACATTATTGGGTCATAAGAAAAAATTGAGATATAGACCATAAGCTGTATATCAATGCTAAATTTCTTGAACTTGATAACTGCCCACAAGGTGATTACATAAGTGAATATCCTTGTTCTTTGGAAATGCACATGGAAGTATTATGTGTTCAAGGAATTGATGTGTGCAACCTGCTCTCAAATGTTCAGAAGATAGATAGATGGATAGACAGATACATTAGATAGATATAGCAAATGTAGCAAAAGGTTAAAATTGGTGGATCTGGTTATCTGGAGGGCAGGGTATGTTGGACTTCTCTTTTGGGGGTTTGTATTATTTTTGCAACTGTCCTATAGGTTTGAAGTTATTTCAAAATAAAAGAATTAAAATTTTTAAAAAAGAAGAAAATTTAATAATATTAGCATGTGATTATTAAGTGCCAGGCTCTGTTCTAAACACTCCACATGCAGTAATTTATTTAACCCTCATAGTGATACTGCGAGCTAGTTGCTATTGTTATTCCAAGGTCCAGATAAGGAAATTGCCACACAGTGGTTATGCAACTTGTCCAAGGGCACACAAGTAAGGACGTGGCAATCTGGGTTCAGGCCTTTGTGATCTGGCTCCAAGTCCAAAATCTTACCCACTATCCTGTTTCTTATTGCAAAACATGGAAAATAAGTCTGCCTGGTTGAGGCCCAAGGAAAGAACTGTGGAAATTTCTGGCTTTATTTCATCATTGCCTATAACCAGAGGTAATCATGCTTTTTCCCAGCCACCCTGATTCCCGGCATTGGTTCTGAGGCTCAGGCCACTTTTTTTTTAGGCCACTGAGCCCTTCTTAAGTGGACAGGACTTTGCTTTGTGCAGGGAAGACGGGAGGAAACCAGAGACCCAGTCTCTGTTGCCAAAAAGTCTAAGGTTTAGTGGGGAAGATAATTTCAATAATATAGCAAGTGAAGGGTACAATGGGAGCCCACAAAAGGAACATTCAACAAAGCTGGGGGAGGTAGTAGTGAGGGAAAGCTTCCTGGAGGAGGCCACACCCAAAGGGAGTCTAGATTCTAAATGGTTGAGTGGGGCAAATGGTGGCAGAGAGAGAGCTTTCTGAGCCTGACATGAAGCAAAGGAACAGAAGGGAGATGAGCATAGTGTATGGAGAACTGCAGGCACTTTGGCGTTAGCCTGCCTTTCAAATTCCTGGAAAGGAGTGAGACTGGAGGAGGAGGTAGGGCCAGGTTGGAAGGGCTGCAAGTTTGGACTTGTATCTATAGATGGTGGGAGCCACGTATTTACCAGTAAATCTCTACGGAACCCCAGGTATGTACTAGGCACTGGTCTAGGGGCTGGGGGGACCACACTAGCCAATACAGATGCGATCCCAGCCCTCCTGGAGCTCACATTCTGTGGGGGAGACAGATGATAATTGTGCAGGTAAAACAAAGGGTTATGTGAGAGGGTGGCAAAGGCTCTGGAAAAAAAACGACAAAGCAGGATGGGGCAACAGGAAGTTTCAGAGACTGGCCATTTGAATATAGGATGATCAGAGAAGGCCCTATCTGAGCAAAGATTGGAGGAGAGAGGGAAGAGAGCTGGGCAATATTTGGGTGGTGTTCCGGTTTGCTAATCCTGCCGTTTTGCAAAATACCAGAAATGGATTTGTTTTTATAAAGGGGGTTTATTTGGCTACAAACTTAGTCTTAAGGCCATAAGGCGCCCAAGGTAAGGCGTCAACAATCAGGTACCTTCACTGGAGAAAGGCCATTGGCATCTGAAAAATCTCTGTTAGCTGGGAAGGCATGTAGCTGGCGTCTGCTCCGGAGTTCTGCTTTCAAAACGGGCTTTCTCTCAGGACGTTCCTCTCTAGTCTTCAGCAGCGAGCTCCTTCTGTCTAAGCTTCTTATATAGGACTCCAGTGATTTAATTAAGAGCCACCCTGAATGGGTGGGGTCCATATCTCCATGGAAATTATCCAATCAAACATTTCACTCACAGTCAATTGAGTCACATCTCCATGGAAACCCTCAAAGGGTTCCAACCTAATCAACACTAATATCGTCTGCCCCCACAAGACTGCATTAAAGAATATGGCGTTTTCTGGGGACATAATATATATAAACCGGCACAGGTCATTCTAGGCAGGAGATAACACAGCGGCCCTGAGGTAGACATGGGCCTGGTGGGTCTGCGGAGATCAGTGTAGCTGCAGTGGAAGTGATGGCGTTTAAGAGGCTTTATTCTGAGACGTGCCTTTTGGCTGTGCCATGGGTGACAGGGGGAAGCTGCCAGGTTGGCGGCAAGAAGACCTGGGCAGAGGCTGCCGCAGTGCTCTGGGTAGCAGCCGAAGAGGGCAGCTGCAGTGGAGGACGGGGTGGGATGGAGCCCTTAAGGAGCAAATGTGCAGCGTTTGGTGATGATTGGCTGTGGGCAATAAGGGCGGAGAGTTAACGATGCCTCCTGAATGTTAGGCCTCTGATGGTGCCTTCGTGAAATGGGAAGTTGGAGGGTTTGGTGGGGTTGGGGCAGAGATCGAGGAGGTGGGGAGATGGCGTGTTCAACCCTAAGTGGAAATCAAGAAGAAAAAGTTACTTTTTATTTTTTCCCTTTGTCAGATTCACACATAAATATGGTTAAAGATACAAATCCTCTTTGAACAGCACACTTCTTCAGGTATGTCTTGGGTGGCTGCTCCAGTATCACAGATCCGTCACGTACTAGGTTCTTTTTAGCCTGACAGTATCAATCTGGGACCTAACGTATGTATCAGAATTATTTGTTTAAAATTTTACCATAGCCACGCTTTTAAAAAAGTCATTAATCATTACATGCAAAGTTCAGCTAATAACAATGAATTAGGCTTTGTTATGGTCTGCGGAGAAAGCTGGCTCAGGTGTTCTTTGGAGATGTGTCCCTTTATAGCAGGAAACTGCTGAGGACCTGGGGAAGGAAACCGCCACCTGGAGGGTTTGGGGTGGGACACGGCTGGGGGCACCCCAGGGAGGGGTGAGAAGGTTGGCACTGAGGCAGGCATACTTTGGGTGCACAAGGGAACCCACCCCTGGGTGGGGGTGCTCCCTGTTAATCCCCAGGACTGAAGGCCAGGTGAAGGGGCCTTGCCAGCTGCTGGCTCTCTGCTACCCTCACGCAAGGGTCTGTCCTTCCTTCCTGGAGGGTCTGTGTGCCACGCCACCGCACTCCATCTCAGACACCTGCACCCTGGCCTGTGACTGGTTCCTGCCAGTCACACAGGATGCTGAATTTCCTCGGACAAACTGAGCTTTCTTGCATTTCTTGCATCACAGGGTCGCACACTCATCCCAGCCCCACCTCATAGTGGGATCGGCCCGGGTTGGGTCTAATTTCAGGTTTTAAGTTGCAACACCTCATCTGACTAAAGCCCCAGATAAGTTGCCACTGGTTAAGGCAGAGATTTAAATGGGCTCCATTGAGAGAGGTCCTAAAAAGTCAGTCTCTACCATATCTAGGCTTGAAGGCCTCAGATCCCTTGGAGATGACCATCTTAAATGGAAAGATGATTCCCGTGAAGGGTTTAGCACATGGCACAGAGAAAGCACTGCCTACGGGTTATTATTATTACCATGGTTATTACTGAATAGCTCCTTTGAGTTATGCAAAGGTGAGGTGAATTGGGGTCATTCTGGGATTAGAATGTAACAGGAACCTTTGGGCGCGTTTCAAAGCTGTGGATGCCTAAGACCCCCACACACAAAACAGGGAGGATGTGGACCGATTTTTGCAGGAGGCCCTGAGTTCTTGGAGGTGGGTGGGACAGGGAAAGTCAGTGTCCCAACCCTTGGCTGGAAGATCTGGAGACAGATCAAGGCCTAGGATGTCCTCTGGGATAAATTCTCCTCCAAGAAAGGAGTCTGGGCTTGAGAACTAGGGCCTAGTATCTTCATTCATTCATTCACCTGTTCATTCATTCTATTAGGACAAGCCCACTAAGGGCCAGGCAGGGCCACTTTTTGACCCTCGTTGACCTTCGTCCCTCAAACTTTGGGGAGCCACACCCCACATCTTATCACAGCTGATAAAATACACGTAGGTCCCACATTAAATAATATTTTACTGTAAAATTTTTTGAAAGGAATCTTATAGTTTTGCTTTTGAAATGATCTGGCTTTGTGTAACATTTAAATTACAATTTGCTATGATTTTTTTTTTTTTTTGAGCCATCATTCAGAACACTCCAGATTGTCTTGGATTGAGAAAGTGTAACTTATAAATCCTTCTCAGTTGTACCAAAATATTTATGAATATTACATTTAACAATAAAGTCAATAAACGGTTATACTCTAGATGCCTTTAATTAAATATATGACTATTTGTATTTTGCATTTTAAAATAATTTTGACCCTAATGACATTTTTTTTCCCCTTCTCCCAGACCCGGGAAAGCTCAGAGGCCTATGGAACCTGCTGGAGAAAATGGCTCCCTGGGAGCTAGGCAGGGTTCCTATACTGGGGTTTAAAAAAGGGAATAAAACAGTCAAGTTCCTTGTTCTCAGAAACTTATTCCTGTGGAGAATAAGCAAAATAAGGCCAGGCATAAAAAGTGCCAAACTGTATAAAGGGTTCTGAGATAGAGTGAGGATGGGGGTAGGGTGGGGGTGGGGAGTTCTTTTTTTTAAAAATGCAATTTTATTGAGATATAATCACATAGCATACATTCATTCAAAGCGTACAATCTGTTGTTCACAATATCATCATATAGTTGTGCTTTCATCACCACAAACTTTGAACATTTTCATTACTCCCAAAAATAAAATGAAAATTAAAATAAAAAAAGAATATCCAAAACCTCCCATTCCCCTCCTCCCCCCATTGTTCATTTAATTTTTTAATAGTTTATTTGAGATGTATTCACACACCCTACAGTCATCCACAGTGTACAATCAATTATTCACAGCACCATCATACAGTTGTGCATTCATCACCAGAATTAATTTTTGAAACTTTTCCTTACTCCAAATTAAAAATAAAAGCAAAAAAGAACATCTAAGTCTTTCCATCCAGGTGGGGGGTTCTTTAGATGAGGTGGTCTTTACTCTGAGGAGGTGACATTTGGACTGAGACCACGTAGGGTTGAATTATGTCCCCCAAAAAGACACACTGAAGTCCAAACATCCCCATCCCTCAGAATGTGACCTTACTTGGAAATAGGGTCGTTGCAGATGGAATTAGTTAAGATGAGTCACACTGGATTAGGGTGGGCCTTAACCCAATATGGTTTGTGTCCTCTAAAAGGAGGAGAGACAGGGAGGAGAAGGCATGTGGCGGAGGCAGAGACTGAAGTGATGTGACTGCAAACCAAGGAACACCAAGCATGGCCAGGAACCCCTGAAAGCCAGAAAAGGCCTGGAATTTTCTTCCCTAGAGCTTTCAGAGAGCCCCCAGCCCTGCTGTTAACTTGATTTCACACTTTTAGCCTTCAGAACTGTGAGAGAATAGGTATCTGTTTGTGATCATTTGTTACTGCAACCCTAGGATACTAACACAGAGTGGAAGGCTGAGAAGGAACCTGGCCTGTACTGAGCAGGAGAAAAGCTTCCAGGTGAGGGAACAGCTAGTGCAAAGGCCCCGAGGCAGCGAAGTGCTCAGCCTGTGGACGGGAAAGGGGTCACTGTGGCAGTGACGTGGTGAAGGACCTCGTGAGAGGCACTAGATGAGCTCAGACAGGAAGACAGAGGGCAGAGCACATTTGGCCTTCAGGGCCATGGTATAGGGTTTGGATTTTATTCCAAGTACAGGGTGTGACATGATCTGTCATGGGTTGGGTTCTCCGGAAGCAGACTCTGAGATGGAGATCAGTGGGCAGGAGGCCAGTTAGGGAGGGCTCTTGGGATCTCTGGGAAAGAGAAGGGAAGGAAGCAGGACTGTGCATGGGGAGAAGTTGAGCTGGGATGCAGTCCCAGTGGACATCTCTGCAGACCCTGCAGGGAGCTCTGAAGCTGGCATGACCCCTAAGATTTGTCTTTAAATGCAGCCGCCTGGGGGAAGGAGGAGCAGCTCTTCAGGCAGGCCGAGAAGGCCTCCCCACAGCTGGAGAACAAACCCGTTCCAGAAAGGGGGCCTGCTGGGGGCCTGCATCCCAGTCCTCTTGAGGCCCAATTTATGTTTAAGGAGGTTCCTCTAGCTACTGTGTGGAGAGTAGATTATTGGAAGTAAGAGTAAGTCCAGCCGGGCAAGCAGTGGCAGTGGCTTGTGCATAAGCAGGCGTTGTGGGAGTAGAGAGAAGTGGAGGGATTTATTGGGAGGTGGAATTGAAAGTATCTGAAGATGGGTTAGAGGTTGGGAAGGAAAGAATCAAGGAAGGACACTTCTAAGTCTCTGGACTGAACAACAGGAGAATCGTGATGCCCTTTGCTGAGATGGAAGGTTCCTGAATCAAGGGCGGGATGAAAACAGCACGCAGCTTTGGTTAGGTTTGCCATCCAAGAGTTGATGTCACCCAGGTGATGTGACGCTCAGAGGCCAGATCTTTTTCTGTTTTAATGTTTTGCTGACCATGCTTGGCATCCCTCCAGTGATGCCAGACGGTCCTCTGGATCTGGCGCCCTGTCCCAGCGGTTCTTTTGGAGAGCGGTGGAGAGCGCACAGGGAGCGCGTCCTCCAGGGCCGGACGCACCGGGATGGTGGAGGACCCAGCCTCAGCAGCGCCACCGTGTGGCAGCGAGAAGTCATAACAACAGTGGACCCCAGACTCCAGTTCCCCCAAGGGGTGGGGAAAAGGGAGGGAAGCCGGCAGCCCCCTCGGGAGCCAGTCCCCCTCCCTCTTTTGGACCAAGTAAATTACTGAGGATTCTGGGCAACTTAGAGGTGGGAGGGAGAGGAGGAACCTCAAAAGAAAGAGAGCTAGGCAATGGAGTTTGAGGAATTATTTAAGGAAATTAAAGGGTGTTATTTGTGACATAAAAGAATCAGTTAGCATAATAATAATGTTGACCACTGCCATTCAGGGAGCACAGATGAGATGCCAGGCTTGTATCTGCAGGAGTTCATTTAATCCACACATATCCCCACAAGGAAACAGGTTCAGAGAGGTGAGAAGATGTGTCCTAAGTCACATGGTTGATGGTGGCTGAGTTAGGATCAAACCCAGGTTGATCCACCAATGGCTCTCAACTAAATCAGATCCAACAATTTCCTTAACAATAGTTTACAATGCTCCATCTCCACCCCCAGAGTCTAAATCATGCCTGATGCACTCAAAATGTGTCAAGTAAATAAATGAAATGGATTTCACAGACAACATCCTACTTACCCACATCCCTTTTAAAAATCAAGGAAAGGAGTTAAAGAAATCTGCATTTCCACATGTAAGTGCTTGGACTCAAGCACACAGAAGACATGACACAGTGATTCCTGCAAACTGGGGCAGCTCCAAATACACACTGACAACAGGCATGTTGCTTTCAGTGACACTTTCTGGAAAGGTAAATAACCCTTTGCAAAGATCTGAACCTATCCAAGAAAGAGTACCCCGATTCCTGACCCAGGAGGTAATAAATGTGCTTTTTCAAGCTACTAATTTTATGACCATTTTTAAAGCAGTATAGATAATGAATATATCACCCTTTGTCTTCTCAAGCCCTTAGCTCCTGCAATTCTCCCCCCGCCTCCCGAATCATCAGTATTGCTCAGTATCGTTCCCATTGCCCACAAACATGCTGCAGTGTCTCCCATCTTAAAAACACTCTCTTGATGCCCCATATCCTTCTGGTTATCACCACACTTCTCTGCTCTTCTTTATTGCAGAACTTGAAATTGTTTCCAGCCATTGGGCATGTTTCTCACCCTTGTTCCTCGACCCACTGCTCTTAATGATGTCCCCCAATGGCCTACACGTCGCCCAATTCTAAGATCACTTTTCCCTCCTCCTCTTACTTGCTCTCTCTCAGCAGCATCCATCCAACACAGCCATCTGCTTCATCGTTCATGAAACACACTCTGGTTTTCCCCTCTCTCTTAGCCTTCCTCTTTCCTCAATGTCCATTCCTTCCAAGGCTCCTCTGCTGCCTCCCTCTTTTCAGCCTGGCTCCTGAAGGCTGGCATGCCCCTGGGCCTCGGTTTCCTCATTTGTAATTGTGTAATTTCTCTCTTGCAGAGTTGGAGTGAGAATTATATGAGGCAACATTTGCATGGCTTAAAAAGTATTCCTTCTCCCAAGTCCACTGATTATAATCAGGCTCCCTTGCCTCACTCTGGCAAAGAGATGAGCCACCTTTCCCCACCAAAGACACTTGTCAGGTGGATCCAGTGTCCAGGAAACAGACTTAGGAGTAGGTGACAGTTTCCCACAAAGATCAAGTGTGGTGAAAATGTGGCTGTCTGGAAACCCGGATCTAAGAAAAGTCCTGCTCCCCCTGCTGGGGCCTTAGAAATCCCTGTTTTTCATTCATTCAGCTTCAGGAGATGAAGCTGAATTTCAGGAGATGAAGGTTGTGTTTGTGTGTGTGTCACCTCCACGGACACATTTAGGGGTCCTGGGTCATCAATGGTAGGCATTTTCCAAGATTCTTCTATCAGGACTGTGACGTCCACGGTCACAGCCTTCATCCTTCTAGGAAGTGATCACACATCAATCAGCACTTGGCTGACATCACACCCACTCCGGGGCATGCAGAGGGAGTCATTCATTCAATTGTTCATTCAGCAAGCATTTATTGAGCAGGTACTAAGTGTGTAAGCACTCTGCTAGGCACAGAGAAAACAGCAGTGAGCCAAGACCACAACACAAGATCTGGGAGCTACTGAACTCCCGGCCCAGTGAAGGGCACCCACAGATGAATAGGCAATTGCAGTCCAGTGTGAGAGGAAGTTCAGGGCGGCCAGGAGCACAGAGATCAATACAGGACATTAACACCAGCCAGAGGTGGGTGGGGTGGATCAGGAACGCCTTCCTGGAGGAAGTGACCTCTAAACTGAGAGCTGAAAGGTGTTTGGAGTTTATCAGGCAGAGGGAAGAGCAAGCCTGGAGTTTCTGAGGTGTGCCAGAGCTTGAGGAAACGCAAGGGTGAGTTAGGCTGGAGGGTCAAGTGCAAGGGGCACGTGATGAGGACAAAGGAGAGACCAGACCTCACAGTGCCTTTAAGCCACGTTAAGGACCTGGGACTGTCTCTTTGGGAGGCCCAAGGGGCTTTGAACAGGGGAGGACCCAGCAGAGAAAGAATCCCTCAGACCTTCCCCTCCCAAATCTCAGCAGGCAGCCGGGAGCAGTGAGCTGGCTCCAGCACTAATTTCTAAATGGCAGAAAGTCACTTCACCTCTCTAGACCTCTGCTGTTATAAAAAGCCAGGTTTGGACTAGCTGATCTTTGCTATCAGCCCTCCAAACGCTCCCAGCTCCGACTAACCCTTTCCCCTCCTCTGTGATTTGCTCCCCCAGGCTCTCTCTTCTGTTTTCCCTCTCCTAGCCCACAATACATTGTAGGAAAATTTCCTTTTATTTCTCTACTGGATTGAGAGCTCCAAAATCACAACATCATGTCTAAAGAATTTGTGTTCCCCCTTAGTAGGCCCTGGAACATAGCGAGTGAGTGCTGGAAGGAACAAAGAATGGTTCCCACCGGCCCGGCCCGTGTATATTGCTTAGTGGTTGCCAAATGCCTCCAGCATTGCATTTGGTCCTGACAACAGCTCGAGACAGGAGCGAGACACACCAGCACAGGGGATATTATCTGCCACTTCACTGTTGAGAATAGGAGCCTTGAAAAGGTCATCAAGCTGTGAACCCAGGCTCTCAAGCTAACAGCTGTGGTTCAAGTCCAGCTCTACAACTTCTCAGCTGTTTGGCAAACCACTTAATCCCCTGAAGCCTCTGTTTCCTCAATTATAAGATGGGGGTCACACTACTTCATGGGATTGCTACGACTACACGGTGATGGTTTGTAATGCCAAACATTATAAGCATGCAATAAATATTATTATCTTAATTTTCAGGCCTGTGTCCTTTCTCCTCTCAGCAACTCCAAGACATAATAGGATTATTGCAAGGAACTACCCACCCACAGCTCCCATGAACCTGGGGGGTGAGGAGCCGTCCGCGCGTGCGTCCCACGTGCCTCAGGTAAATAAGCGAGTGCGCAGGCGCCCCGGGTCGGCGCCCATTGGCGGGCGCCCCGCCGCCTCTCGGAGCGCTGGTGAGCAGCGCAGGCAGCTCGGGCCGCGGTCTCCTCCGCCTGGTCGGTTGGTCGGAGTGTCTGTGGGTCCGTGCGACCGGGTCTCCCGCTTCGCCCTCGCCATGGCGCCCTGGCTGCAGCTGCTGTCGCTGCTGGGGCTGCTCCCGGGCGCTGCCCCCGCGCCGTCCCGACCCCGGGCGGCTGGCGCTCAGGCCTGGGAGCCGCCGGCCGCGGAGCTGCTGAGGCCCGGCCGCTTCGCCCTGGAGATGTACAACCGCGGCCGGGCTGCCGGGAGGCGGGCAGCGCTGGGGGCCGTCCGCGGCCGCGTTCGCCGGGTGAGGCCGCGCAGAGGGCGGGGGTCTCCCGGGGCCGGGCTGCTTGGGGGTCCTTGCCCGAGGGAACGGGCCTCGGCTTGCGGCTGGGGTGGGGGGAGGGGGGTTCTGGAAGGCCTAGGGACGCACTTCTGAAGATGGAGTCGGGGAAGGAGGCCCGGGGTGGGGCTGCGGGCCCGGTGAAGGCGGGGCTGAGGAGGGAGTAGCTGTGCCCGCCTCACCCATCCCTCCATCCAGGACGGCCAGGGGTCAGTGTACTCCCTGGAGGCCACTCTGGAAGAGGAGCCCTGCAAAGACCCCACGGTGTGCCAGCTCCCTTTGTCCCAGAAAACCTTGGTGAGTGACGGGACTCCTGCGCTCCCCTGCCCCCAGGCTGAGTTAGCAGCGGTTGGGTTTGTGGGTCAGGGCAGGAAGAAGGGACTTGACCCAGTAGCTACCCATCCCTGACAGGTCTGGAAGAGTGGGTTGCCCAGTTCCCTGGGGGCAGGAGACCAAGATTCCCTGAGAGACAAGATTCCCAGTCTCCAATGTGGGAGTGATTGCCTTGGGGCTGGCTTCCATCTGAGGGGCCTCCAGCTCCATCTTGCCCAGACCTTGCTTCCAACCCAGGCCCCAGACTGGCTTCCTCCTCTCCCTGCAGCTCTGCAGCTTCGAAGTCCTCGAGGAGCTGGGGAAACAAGTGCTGCTGAGGCAGGACTGTGGCCCAGTGGATACCAAGGTCACAGGTGCTGGGATAGCCCAAGGATGCTGGGATAGCCCAGATCCGGCCTCGCTTAAGGTTCAGCCTTGATTTCCTCTGTGTTCCAACCTTATCCAGATAACAGAAATGAAACTTTGAATTCAGTCCTTCCACTGCTGAACAAGGATCCCCTGCCCCAGGTGAGGAGCCCATGTCTGTCTGGGGCCACTGGGTGCGGCTTCATTTCCTTTCTCCTCCCCTTACCCTGGCCAGACTGAGAGGGACTTCTTTAAAAGACCCTCCTGCCTGTCCAGGACTTTTCCATGAAGATGGCTTCAATCTTCAAGAACTTTATGATCACCTATAACCGGACATATGAGACGAAGGAGGGTGAGGATCCAGCCTTGGGTGTAGCTCTCCCGTCAGATCAGGGCCTTCCCTCCAACTTGGCATCTTGGTGTTGGGAGAGGGGAAGGACACGAGAGTCAGTGCATCTTTCTGGGGACCCCTAAATCCACAAGTCCTTACCCAGGCTCCCAGGACCAGGCAGTCCCCCTGAGCACCTGGCCCCTGCTTCCATCTGACCTACCTTCTTGTTCAGAAACCATCCTAGACAGAGGCCAGATTTTCTCTGCTGGAGAGCCCCTCCCCCCTCCCAGGATCACGGCCCTTTCCCACAACCTCCTGTCTGGTGATGCCTTTGCAGCCCATTTGGGTTACTGCTTTCATGCCTGAGAAGTCACCACCCCAGTTTGGCCCCAAAAGTTGACCATACCTCCCACTCCATCACTTGCAGGTCTGCTCCCCCCACCCCACTTCAGGGGTCTGTCCTCCTTGTAAAGAGCTTCAGGCCTGATCCAGAGCCCACACACTCCCCAGGGAACCCCCTGCCAGTTAACCCCAAGCGCCCCACCTTTTATGATCTACCTGGGGCCCAAGCCCGTCCTCTCATGCTCCTTGGTCCTCAGAAACCCAGTGGCGCATGTCCATCTTTGCCAATAACTTGATGCGAGCGCAGAAGATCCAGGCCCTGGACCGTGGCACAGCTCAGTATGGGGTCACCAAGTTCAGTGACCTCACAGGTAGGGGTGGGGGCCACAGCCCTCCTGGAGCCTGCTCCCGAGGCCCCTGGTCAAGGCTGGCTTAGAATGTTCTTTCCCCCACCCCCTGGCCACCTTTGCCCACAGAGGAGGAGTTCCGTACCATCTACCTGAATCCCCTCCTAAAAGAGGATTCTGGGAAGAGTATGCAGCAAGTCAAGGCCCCCAGTGAACCTGCCCCACCTGACTGGGACTGGAGGAATAAGGGGGCCGTCACCAGAGTCAAGAACCAGGTTGGACCCCCTCAGAGGTGAGGGTGGCCTCGAGTACTGCACCAGGGTTGGGGAAGGGACCCAGCCCTGACTGCCTGTCTCTTGCAGGGCATGTGCGGTTCCTGCTGGGCCTTCTCAGTCACAGGCAATGTGGAGGGCCAGTGGTTCCTGAACCGGGGGGCCCTGCTCTCCCTCTCTGAGCAGGGTGAGTATCCCGCTCCACCCCCCTGTCCCCAGCCCAGCCCCCCTGGAGGGCTCCTCGGGACCAGCCTTCTGTCTCCTAGAGCTCTTGGATTGTGATGACGTGGACAAGGCCTGCATGGGCGGCTTGCCCTCCAACGCCTACGCAGCCATAAAGACTTTGGGTAAGCCCTAATGGGATCAGGAGGGGCAGCAGAAGTCACCTCTCCCTCTGCAGGAAGGCAGTTGGATGGGGGAGGCACACAGAAGTGGGTTCAAGTCTTGCTGCTGACCCTTATGAGCTGTAGACCTTGGGCAAGGGCTGCTCTGTCAGATCCTCAGTTGTCTCATCTGTGAAGTGGGTCTCGCCATGCCCACCTCATAGAATTCCCGTGGCTAGCAAGCGAGGAAGTATATGTGAAGTTCCTGGTGCATAGCAGGGACTCGGCGAACAGGGGTCGTGGTATTTTTGCTCCTTGGAGGTGTGTGTTTCTAGAATGCAGCTATATCAGGGAGCCAACAGACCTCACTCTTGAGGAGAGGCGTTGACCCAAACTGGCCATTCAGTTCGGCAGTGGGCTGCTGTAGCAGAAGGAGGAAGGAGTGAGGGACTGAGATGGCAGTACGGAGGCTGCTTCCGGAGTGTGGCAGGGGTCTGGATTGGGAGCAGACTGTCAGAGTGGGGACATGCAAGCCCAGGTCAGGAGTCAAGGGATGCTGGGTTGAGTCCCCTGCTAGGAGTTGGAAGTTGGGTGTTGAGTTCCATCTCCGCCACTGTTCTCGTTGGTTACTCCTCCCTGCGTCTCAGTCATATCAGCTCCAGAATGAGGCTCTCCCTCAGGGGTCCAGTGAGGAACATGGGGCTGCACGGCACCCGGCTCAGAGAAGCAAGCAAATGGTAAACAGGAGCCCCCCTTTCCTCCACCCCACCCCTGCACACCAGGAGGGCTGGAGACAGAGGACGACTACGGCTATGAGGGCCACACGCAGGTCTGCAGCTTTTCTTTAGAGAAGGCCAAGGTCTACATCAACGACTCAGTGGAGCTGAGCAAGAACGAGCAGAGTGAGTGGAGCCCCGGGTGAGGAAGGGCCCGGTGGGGCAGGGGCTCGGGTGCCCACTGATGCTACCCCTTCCCTGCCTTAGAGCTGGCAGCCTGGCTGGCCATGAACGGCCCAATCTCTGTCGCCATCAACGCCTTTGGCATGCAGGTGAGGTCGTGGCCCCACTGCCCCTGCCCCATCCCTGGCTGACTCCCCACACTTCTCCACCTTGGAGTTGGCCCCCTACTCCTTACTCTTCCCCCCCAGTTCTACCGCCACGGGATCGCCCACCCCCTCCGGCCCCTCTGCAGCCCTTGGTTCATCGACCATGCCATGCTGCTTGTGGGCTACGGCAACCGTGAGTCCTTCTGACCATCTGTCTGCCCATCCATTCCAGGCCCCAGGCAGGGAGGGGTTGAACCGTAGCTTCTCAGGACGGGGAAAGAGGGGGAAGGCCTGAGAACCTTGTCTTCACTCCGGCCTTGGCCTCTGGGCCAGGTGGGAGTCACCCATCCCCTCTGTGGGTATGGGAGATGGAACTGTTAAAGACCAGTAATCTGCTAGAGGCAAGGGGGGTGGGTGCCCCCCGCAGAC
This sequence comes from Choloepus didactylus, assembly GCF_015220235.1. Taxonomy (NCBI): domain Eukaryota; kingdom Metazoa; phylum Chordata; class Mammalia; order Pilosa; family Megalonychidae; genus Choloepus; species Choloepus didactylus. The sequence continues at coordinate 8,586,161 of NC_051312.1, forward strand.
CCCACAGCAGTCCCAGCTCTCCATGAGGGTGGTGGGTGGGTCTGGTCTTGCTTTCTGCTCTATTCCTAGCACCTGGCACATAGTAGGCCCACAAAAGATACCTGAAGGATGCAAAGTGCTTGGGCCCCTGCCTGGAGAATTGGGAGCCCCTGACTCCCTGCATTCCACACTGGTTCCCCCTACTTCCCCCTCCCCAGGCTCTGACATTCCCTACTGGGCCATCAAGAACAGCTGGGGCACCGACTGGGGTGAGGAGGTGAGTGCCACCCTGCCATTCCCCAGCCCACCAGCCCCTGGCCTGCCCGAGGGCCCTGACCGCCGCTGCCCTCTCCCCTCTGCCAGGGTTACTACTACTTGCATCGCGGGTCTGGGGCCTGCGGTGTGAACAGCATGGCCAGCTCGGCAGTGGTGGACTGAGGCACCCAGCAGCGCAGGACCTGGTGCTGACCAGAGCGGCCCCTTCCCTAGCCTGACCTGCATGTCCAGGCCCCTCCGCAGGAGGCTCGGCTGAGGGGCGGGCACCGGGTACCTCGGGCTCGGTGAGCAGAGGGCACTGGGGCACGGCCCCTCCTTCCCTCCACCCACCCCCTCCTGAAGCCCCCCACCTGCACCTTTGTTGAATTGTGGTAGCTAGGAGGATCTTGGGGTGAAGGACGACATCTCGGCAGCCGAAGCAGGGGCCAGAATCCTGGGCTCGGGTAAGGAGCAGGTGGGGAGGAGATATTCTGATCTGAAAGCCAGCTCAGCAGGCTTTCCTCAGCAGGCCCTGCCTTCCTGCCCCGGCTTGTCTCTGTCTAACGCTATAAATTTTCTGGTTCTCCTGGATGGGACAGTGTCGCTTTCCATGTCTAGAGAAACTGTTGCAACCACCCATTTTTAACAGCAATAAAGAGGTGTCCTGGTCCCCGGTGTGGTGTGAATGCTGAGTCCCTGAGGGCAGGGAGGGATGTTGGGGACCCCCACAAGGGCAGCAGGAGCCCGGGGACTGAGCTGCTATTTCAGGAACCAAAAGGAGACGGGGAGCAGCCCCAGGATGGTACTTTATTCAGAAACCCTTGGTTGGCCCATGTCTCAGGCCTTTGCTCGGAGAGATGGAAAGGGTCAGCCACAGGGGGCACCTTCTCTCCATCTTACGTAGAGAACCTCGGGGGTGGAGGTCAGAGGTCAGAGTTCACTCTCCCCATAGAGGGCACTGGAGAAGGCCACGTAGTCCAGGGCTCCAGCTGGCACCCCAGGCCCCTTGTAGGTCACCATGCGGCGGATGCAGTACTCGGCCTGCTCAGTCGGGAGCTCCCGCCGCAGCTCCTCAGCAGTGATGTAGTTCTGGGGGACAACGGGGTGATCAGGACCCACGGGGCCTGTTGCCTGCCCTGGCCCACCAGCCCCTCACCGCCCGGGGCACACCTTGTCTCCCGCCAGGATCTTGAAGGAGGCCACGACTTGCTCAGCCGTGTCTGTCTCTGCTGTCTCTCGGGTCATGAAATCGATGAAGGCCTGGAAGGTCACGACCCCAGCTGCGTTGGGGTCCACCATAGTCATGATGCGGGCAAACTCCACTTCCCCCTGCAGGGATAGAGGCCGGCACCGTGTCCGTGGGCACCAAAGCCAGGGGGGTCCCGATGTCCCAGCCTGGGGGCTGCCTGGCCTGGACTCACACAGCCCCGGTGACAAGGAGCTCTGGCGTCAGTAAGTCCTTTCTAAGAGACTGAAATCTGCTTCCTGCCCATGACAACGCTCCCCACCACTTGGTCCTGGCTTTTTTCTCAGGCCACACAGAGCTGTCCCCATAGTGCTGTTTCTGTGAGGTAAAAATGTACGCCCAGACTTTGGAGTCATGCAGACCTGGTTCAAATCCCAGCTGTGTGTTTTTGAGCAAGTTCATTTACCTCTCTGAACTCCTGTGCAAAATGGGGTGATTCTGTCCAACCCCAGTGAGTGTGATGAGGATTTAATGGGATCATGTTGATGAAGTGGGAGGGACATGGGGGGACTGGTGGGACGCCTGGGAGGGGCCTGGGGCGCTCACCAGGTCGTAGCCCATGGAAATGAGGCAAGCCCGGAAGTCGTCAGGCTCCATCATCCCATTCCGCTTCTGTCAGTGGTGAGTGGGTGTCAGGCCGGGTCCACGAACCCCACCTGCCCCCAAGTCCACACCTCCTCCCCCTACACACAGGGCTGGGCCCCCGCTGACCCGGTCAAAGTGGTTGAAGGATGCCCGGAACTCATTGAGCTGCTCCTGGCTCAGGCCCTTGGCGTCTCGTGTCAAAACTTGGTTCTCCACCTCATTGATGGTGCGGGCGATGGTGGTGAGCAGCTGCTCCCAGCCCACACGGATGTGCTGGGGGGAGGGCAGGAGGCACCACGGTCAGGGGCCACCAGCTCCAGCTCCACTCCCAAGCCACCAGGTGACCCTGGGCACGCCTTCCCCCTCTCTGTGCCTCTGGACCCTGGAGGTTCCACTGAGTGACCCCCAGCAGCCCTTCCTGCCATCACGTTTGAGGATTATTAAGTTTTGATCAACCAGCCATGGCCAATTCTGGCCTGACTTAAGACTGCTAGGTGACTCTGGGCAAGTCACTTTACTCTCTGGGTCTCACTATCTTCTTGGGTACATTGGGGGGAGCCTCGCCAAACTGCACTGTCCAGCTGTGACCGTCCTTGGCTTCCCCAGCCGGGGCGGCACCCACCTCCATGCTGTAAACGGTGTGCTTGTTGTCAAACACCAGGCTCTCCTGCAGCAGCTGGTGGTCACCCTCCAGCCGGTCAATGTTGCTCTTGTAGTTGATGATGTTCTGCTCCTGCTGCCGCAGCCCAGCCATCTGCTCCTCCAGGGAGCCCGCCAGCCCCACTGCCAGCCGCCCCACCTCCTGCAGGGGTGCCAGGTGGCAGTGGGTACCTCGCAGCCTGGGGCTCAGGCAGCCCCGGCATGCCGGCCTTGCCACCAGGCCCCTCACCTCCTGGCAGCGGTACCCAGCAGGATGAGGGCTCCCAACTCCCAGGTTGTTCCCACGGTCCGGGCCCTCACCTCCACCTTCCCCTGGATCCAGGGCCCGATGGCATTGGCCTGGGCTGCAAACTGTCGCCGCAGCCTCTCGTTCATCTGCTGCCGGGCCAGCTCCTCCTGCAGCGTCTGATCCCGGCTGGGCACCAGCTTGCGGACCTGGGAAGGAGGGTGGTTGTGCCAGGGGCAGCTCTGGGGTTTGGGAGGTGACTTTGAGGGGAGATGGGCTTTGGCTCTTAGCCAAACTGTTTGGGCTGTATGACAAATCACTCAGCTTCTCTGGGCTTCACTTTCCTTATCTGTAAAATGGGCCCAGTGACATTATTGGTAACTAACAAGGGTGGTTTTACAAAGGATGTCCATACACAAGATTTAATTCTACTTCATGTCAGTCCTGGTAGGAAAACACTGCTGTTCTGGCCATTTTACAGATGAGGCCACGGCACAAAAGGTGACTTATCCAAAGCCACGTGGAGTCAGTGGCAGACCCCAGATCCAAGGTGGCCGCTGGTCTCCGTATCTCAAGACACCCACGGTTGGAGGGTGGTTAGAGTGGTGGCACTGACCGTGTCCCACTTGCTGTTGATGTCCTGTGGGGTGAGGCTGATGTAGGGGTTGGTGGAGCTGGGCCACAGCCCGTATGTCTGGCAGATCTTCTGGATCTCGCCCTGGATGCCCAGGATGGCGCCTCGCTCTCGGTCAGCCTCAGGCAGTGTTGCCTTGAACTGCTCATGGGCTGTCATCAGGCTCTGTGGGCGAAAGGCAGGAAGTGTCAGACAACAGAAAGAGGGCAGCAGCTGCTCCAGGACTTCTGGCGGGGTCCCCGGGGGGCTGGCAAGAGAACTCAGGCTTCCTGCTCCCAGCCCAGGACTTGGGAACTGGGGTTTTCCTCTCTTCCCCATTCCCCAGGAGCAGCAAAAGACTGGCTGACGGGATTTTAGTCTAGCTTTGCTGTCACTGCATCTAGGCCCCGGGAAGTAGTAGTTTCTGGGGAGCCAGAGACTGGGGGGGGGGGGGGAGCCTTGCCCACCTGGGTCTCCTCCACCGAGTGCACCAGCCACACGTCCTGCAGGTCCTCCACGGCGCCGTCGAGCCAGTTGTTGAAGGGCGCTGCCCGCCGTGCAAACTCCAGCTGCAGCTGGTCGATGGTCTCCAGGAGCTTCTCCATCCTCTGAGGGCGGCGGGAATGGGGAGGTCAGCACCCTGCCCAGCCTCTCCCGCCTCCTGCCCCAGCTCTCGGGCCCCCAGCCCCACCTCCAGCGCGTCGCGCCTCTTCTGGGTGAGCGTGCCCAGGTTGTCCCATTGGTCGCAGATGGCCTGGCAGCGGCTGTTCACCGAGGCCGCGTCGTGGTAGTCCAGCTCACTGGAGGCGGGAAGGGGGTGACTGCGGGGCCAGACCCGCGCCCACATTTCCTCCCGACTGCCCTCCCGGCGCAGGAACCCACGCCCCGGGTGGTGGTGGTGGAGGCATGAGGGAGCTAGGACCGGGAGGGGTGAGTCGGCGCGTTCCTGGAGGAAGGGGGGCGCCGGCAGGTGCTCAGCTCCAGTCCGGTTGGAGCGGGGCTGGAAGGGCTGGAGTTTCGGCGCTGGGGTTCGGTGACATGGGGGCGGTTTTACGGGGGAAAGTGGCGCGTCCAAGGCTGAGGGGGAGGGTTTGGGGTTAGCAGGCTGGGCCCCTTGCTGAGGGGGCGGCCACGGGGGCGGGGCAAGTCGAAGGCCGATGGGGGAAACGGGGGGCAGCCCCCGGGGTCTGGGGCTAGGGGGCGGGGTCACGGGCGGGGAGGCGGAGCGAGTGGGGATGGGGAGGGGCGAAGCTACCCAACCAGAAAGAACGAGGTTGTGAAGGGGAGAGGAACGGGGCGGGGCCCAGAGCAGAGGGGGCGGGGCCGCCGCCGGCCACGCCTACTTGAGCTCCTGGGCCAGCGCGGCGATGTGCTCCACGCGGTCCTGGTGCGCCGCCAGGTCGCTCTCGAAGGCCTCGTGGCGCCGCAGCAACGCCCGCACCTCCTGCAGCGAGGCCGACTCGTAGTCGCGCTGGCTCAGCATATCCTCCTTCCCTGCTCGGAGAGGCCCGGCTCCCGTCACCCAGGCGCGACCGCGGCAGGAGCCGGGGTCTGCGCTGCGCTGTGTGACCGTGGAGATCCCTCACCTGTGAAATGCGCGCGATCACCGCGCCCAGCCTACCCTAGCGGTTTGCTCTGAGTCCCCAGCGTGATAAAGTTAAGTGAAGCTCCTGTCCCAGGGCATGACCCCCTAAATGATGTCAGCGTCCCCTGACCCCGCACCGTCCCGGGTGGCCCTTGGAACAGTTAGGGAATTATTTGATGGCGGGCCACCTCCCAGTTCCTCCGTGAGCGTCGTGAGCCTCTGACACAGCGCCTGGCGTTTAGACACTCCACGAATATTTGTTGGATGAATGAGTAATCTTCATGTGCTTTGTGAATTATTATCATAGTTATGCACGCTCATAATAATAGCGGCCAGCGATCATTTATTGTCTCTGCATTTTGCAGAGGAGATAACTGAAGTTTAAGGAGTTTAGGAGACTTTCCCAAGGTCACAGGGAGTGTCTGTAAAGTTAATCAATTCTTATCATTCTGAACTAGTGTTTTGCATGATGCCCATCATCCATGTTCAGTGTTTGTTCATTATTTTTAGGGAGGACTCACTAATTTGTCAGATTAAAATCCCTGGCAGAATACAGCATGAATGTTTTTTATACAGAGTGAAATTTTATTCATGCATATTTTGGCATCAATATACTTTGAGTGATAAGTAGAGCTGAGGCTCATTACCTTTGAAACTGGCTATACATGCAAATACAGTGCTATAGGACAAATTAACAGAGAAGACCCATGGAAGGTTAGAGCCCAGGGGGGAGTTTAGAGGCCTGAATTTATAGGTAAAGAAACTGTGGCCCAGAGAGGGGCACTGACTTGTCCAAGGTTGCACAGCAAGCCAGGGTGAACACTGGGGCTAGAAATCTGGTCTCCAGCATCCCTGCAGAGCACTCACCCCCATCCTTGTGCATGTTGCCAGGACACTGTCTCTCTCCCAGTCCCCACCCCAGGACAGAGCCAAGCCCCATGAGCTGTCCCTACCCCGGGTCCAGGTTTCATGCAGGGAAGCCTTCTGCTGGAACTTCTCAGCCAGGTGCTGCAGCCGCTGCAGGCGCCGGATCTCCGAAAGCAGCCAGTCCTCGTAGCCCTTCTCCACCTGCTCCAGGCCCCGCCACGCGTTGGCGATGTCCTGTGGGGCAAGCAGAGGTGCCTTCGGTCATGGTTCACCCATTGCACAGATGGGGACACAGAGCCCAAGGTCACCCAAGTAGGGGGTGCAGGTAGAACCGGGACCACCCGGGAGCCCTGGACTGCCTCACCGAGACCAGCTTGCCCTCGGAAGGCATGAAGGCGGGCCGGTGGCTCAACCGCAGCTTGGTCTGCAGCGTGTTGAAGTTGATCTCCAGCTGGCACTTCTCCTGCACGCGGGGAGGCTTGTGCAGGCGCCGGTAGTCCCGGAAGTCCTCCAGCTTGCGCTGCATGGCACTCATGCTGGGCTCGCCCACGCGGTTCTCCAGCCACGGTATGGTGCGGCGGATCCACTCCAGCAGCTGTCGGGGGTGAGCAGAGCAGAGCTCAGAGCCAGGCTGCCTCCCAGGCCACCCTCTCCACCCACCCCCAGGCTGTGGATTTGAGTGGGGTGGGGCTGACTTTCACAACTCTGGAGGACAGAAGAGGGGGTCCCCCTAATCATGAAGGGAGTAGGATGGTTCATTTCCGAGTCCAGGGCCAGTATAGGTTGGCATAGAACAAAGGGCAATGCAACTGTAAATACGAGTGAATGGATGAATGAATGAATCAATCAATCAATCAATCAGTGGCCAGGAGTTTGGAAAGACAGGAGAGCAGGAGATGGGCGGGGCCAGGCAGGAGGACGCTGTGGGGAGGAGGAGGCTCTGCAGGGATTGGAAGGGGAGCACTGGGGTGTCCTCTCGGACACCAGTCTCACCTCACTGGCAAGTTTCTCGTACTCCTCCATCAGCTTCTCGTTCTCCTGGTTCACGGCCAGCACCTTGCAGATCCTGTTGGCAGCTGTCTCTGCCTATGGTGGGGGGTGGGCAGAAGGGCGGGTGTTAAAACCAGCTGCCCCAGCCAGCCCCCAGCCTCTCTCCCTCTGTGAAGCTCTTAAAGCCTGGGTCAGTGCAGATGGGGTGGCATACGTCTTACAGAGCTGCAACAGTGACCCTGCCACCCACCCGGAGCCTGGCACTCCAAATGCTGGGAAGTTGCTGAGGTGGGGCCCGGCAGGTCCACAAGCCCAGTCCAGCAGCAGCAGCGAGGCCACCCTTACCTGTTCGGCCCCCGCAAAGGCATGGTAGAAGCAGGAAACATACGTCATGATGGCCTTCTCATCCGGCTTGGGGGTGTTCACGATGTCTGGGGTGGGGGGGTGAGTGTAGCGTGGTGTCTACTGCCCGAAGCCCCCACCCAGGCACAGTTCTCCCTCTGCCACCCCAAACCCAGCAGCTGCCTCTTCCCTGAAGCCCTCCTGATCACCCCAGGACCCAGCAACCTCCCCCTCTGTGGGGCCAGGAAAGCATGAGGGTGTGGGCGAGGGTACTTCAGGAGGTACCTGTCCACACTGCCTAGTGCCTCTGACCATCTCATAACTCCGTCTGTCTGTCTGTCTGTCTTTTCCCTCAAGTCCATGAGCTCCTCAGGGGTCAGAATATGTTCTCATTCATCAATGCCCACAGATCCGGGGTGCCAGGCTCAGAAAATGTTTGCTGCTTCAACTGACTAAATGGGTGGCTGTGTCACAGGGACCAGGGACATGAACCAGCCACAGGACACTCTTCAGAGGAACTCTCTGTCTTAAGGGACCAACAGGCTCACAGGTAGCCCAGGTGACTGGGATGCCAGGCAGAGGGTGGAGCCATTACCCAAGGGGCCGGGCAGGACAGGCAGGAGAGGCCACTTCCATTGGGTGGTGTGGGAAAGGGGCAGGAGAGAGGAGCCTGGAGGAGGGGGCCTTCAGCAGGAAGATTCGGACCAGGGAGTATGTGTGTGTCCAGGGGGAGCAGAGGATTCTGGGAGGACTCTGGAGCTCAAGCAAAGGTGTGGAGATTGGCTGTTGCCGACAGGTAAGTAAGCGGAGGCCTGGGCCTGGGCTAGGGCCAACACTCACCTTCCGCATCCAACATCTTGGGGATATCCAGGTATTTCTCCGCCACCTCGAAGGCAGTGTTCAGGTTGCCAATGGGGTCATCCTAGAAGGGTGTGAGGGGGGAGAGGTGAAAGGTCAGCCGAGGGCAGAGGTTGGGAAGTTGGGGCAGGGGGTGGCAGAGGCCTACCTTGCGCAGTTTGGCGTAGTCGACGAGGTCGGGGCGGTGTCGGTGGATGAGGGCGCAGAGGGCCAGGCCATCCTTCCAGCTGGACGGAGGGGAGGGGCGGGCAGCGGGGGTCAGGCCTGGGTTCGAGCCGAGGCCCTGTCCTACCCTTGCCCCAGGAGCACCCCCCCACACCTTAGGGGCTACTCATTACTGCCTCCCTGCCCTTCAGGTCACAGCCTTTCATCTCTCTAACCCTCCATGGCTCCCCATTACTTCTCGAGTCAAGCACAAACGCCTTAGCCTGGCATTTGAGGCCCATCATGATGAGACTTCAACCGCCTCCTCCAAGCCCATCGTGAGTCCTTCACACACCCTCTGCTTACACCAGACCAGTTGCTAAGTGTTTTTGGCCTCTAGGCCTTTGTTAGTGAGGTTCCCTCTGGCCAGAATGCCTTTCCAAGGCATGTCTAAGTTCCCCCCTCCTCTAGAGATTCTCCTCAAACCACCTGGATTTGATTCCACCCAAGTCATCAGACATTTACTCAGTGCCCCCTCTTTTCAGACACCATTCAAGGAACTCGGCTGGGACGTCTCGCTCCCCCGTGGCTTGTGACAGGGCCAGCTCTGTGTCCCTCACTGACCAGGGATGGCCTTAAAGGCGGGGCCTGTGTCAGGCTCCTCTCTGGGCCCAGCACCCAGTGGGGGCCCCGGGTCGTTTGTCCAGCGGCGGACAGACCTGGTGTGGAAGTTCTGCACGTTGACGTTGCGGTAGGGGGCCGTCTTCCGCTGGCACCACAGCAGCAAGCCTTCCTTGGCCGAGGTTTCTGGGTGGGAGCGGGGGCGGGAGCATGAGATGGGGAGGGGCCCGGGCCAGCCCCCTCGCCCTGCCTCCTTCCCCACCGCTCACCCTCCACGGAGATGTCCTGGATGGCGAAGCGAAGGATAATGGTCCAGATCATGCCCAGGGTCATCTTCTGGTTCCCATCAACAATCTCTGCGGGGTATGGGGGAGTGGGGGACACGGTGGGGTTCTGCCTGCCATTCAAGGCCCCGCACTACCGGGCCTCAGCTCACCTTTCACTGGCCCTGCCTTCTGGCCCTTGCTCCCCATTCCGGGCCAGCAAGTAGTAGGTGCTCAATAAACATTGATTGTTATTTCAAAGCGATTCATTGCCCACTTACTAGGTGCCTAGTCTTGTGCTGGCAACTTGAGTCCATTTGCTCTTTCCAGTCCCTCCCGCGAGGCAGGGACGATGGTCCTCATCAGGGAGACGAGGCTCCCAAAGGTGACTTGTTGATGTCAGGAATGGCCCCCACCCTGCCCCTGCCCAGGGACCCCCTGCCATCTCACCTTCAGCCCCGATGGACACCAGCTTCACCCCCTTGCTGGCGATAAAATCCAGGGCCTTGTTGACATTGGCGATTTTGTGGAAGCGCATCTTGCCTTTGTCTGGCCGGGGCAGCCTCTCCCCTGAGTGTATGAGGAGGGGTCAAGGATCAAAGGTCATGGCAGGCAGCTGAGGACAGCCTCCCCAAACTGCCCCCTTCCCCTGCCAAAGCCCCCTGCAGTACTCTCCTTCCACTGTTCCCCCAGCTCTCTGGATTCCCCTGGGTCGGGCCTGGCACCCCTCACCTGAGATGACCTCCAGGAGCAGCATGAGTTTGAGACCGTTGCGGAAATCCTCCTCGATGTTCTCGATCTGGGTGCCCGCCTTGCGCAGGTGTGAGTTGCACCAGGCAGTGAAGGTCTGGGGGCAGAGGGCAGCACTCAGTCCCCGGGGCAGAGCCCGGAGGGTGTGGGGCATAGCCCTGGCTGCTCGGTCAGGGGAGGTCTCAGAGCTGGAGGCCCTGGATTCCAGTCCCAGCTCAGCCACTGACATGCTGTGCATCTTGGTCCAGTCTCTTTCCCTCTCTGAGCCTTAGCTCTTCTGGAAGGACAGAAACAGGGCCTGGGGCCCACACAGGTCCTGATTTGTACTTGGGGTGCCCCACCAGGACAGCACCACAGCCTTGGCTGGTCCCAAGCAATGGAAGAGGACTTAGAAAATTTCAGAGCAGACAGTGTGTGGGACCCCCTGAGGCGCAGGGGTTACACTGCAGGATGATAACCGCCTTTCTAAAATATCTGAAAAAATTCTGGATTGAAGCATGTCTGGCTTTGAGGGGTTTGCCAAGGGACTGTGCACCTGTGCTGTTGTTATCTCCGACCTTCCAGTATGGTTGTGACTTGGCCTTCAAGTAGATCCCGGGTGTGCAAGTGCTTCCAGGCTGTGGCGTATCAGCTAGGCGCTCAGGCCCAGGTTCACTTAGTTTCCAGAACCATCTGCCCTCCCTCCCCCTCCAGAGTCAGCCTCCGCTGGTGATGGGAATGGGGGTAAACAGCTGAGCATGTGTTGGGCTTGGGGGGTGGCCTGGGGCCTGGTGCACAGGTGTCCACCAACCTCCCAAGCCCTCCGGGCCTGTGTCTGCCACCAGCCGCAGGGTCCTTTGTGAGCACAGTGGACGCCAGTCCCAGCTGACCTCACTCTCGGTGACCTGGGGCCAGCCCCTTGCCCCTTTTGGGGCTCGGTTTCCCCACTTGTATAATTAATCATGGTGTTTCAGGTCCTTCCTCTTCTGACCTCGCAGCATTCTAGAACCCACAGCAGCCCCCCCCCCCACCAGGTAGATGCTTCTGGGAGGTGGTCCAGGGAGCCCTTTCATTTCAGGGGTTTAGGGGAGGGGGTCTTCCAAATCAGGTGGGGCCTTTAGGGAAAGGCGAATATTGGATCAGAGCTGGATGCAAGGGCAGGAGCTCCTCCTGCGGAGAAGAGCAGGTGAAGGCATCCCAGGCGGGGGCGGCTGCGGGGGTGGCTGCTCGATGGTGGGGGAACCAGCTGCTGTGTTTGTGGGCGCCGCTGGAATGGAGCTGGGGGTGTACACGCAGTGAGAGGCAGGCCGGAGGGGCACCAGGGGCCAGGTCACGCACGGTGTTGGCTGCTAAGCCAGGGAGTTTGAATTTGATCCTGAGGGCAACAGGGAGTCAGGGACGCTTTCAGGGAGAGGAGGGAGGTGGGCAGAACTGTTCTAGAAAGGTCACTCTGGTTGCAGAGTGGAGACGGATGAATTGGGGAACAGAAGGGAGAATCGAGGAGGCAGTGGTGGGGACCAGGGCGAGAGAGGAAAGGAGTCAGCGAGGGGGAAGAGGCAGTGGCAAGTGCAAGAGATGGAAATCTGCATCCCTGCTGGAATATAAACTCCCTGAAACGGAGTCTTTATATTTTCCCCAGGCGTTGGGAGGGAGGAGGGGGGAGTGCTCCAAGACTCTGTGTGGATCCCTTGAATAGAGGAGGGACAAGGGCAGGGCTAAGGCCAAGCAGAGGGATGCTTATTACATTGTGTTATGACATTTATTATAAAGAACCTGAATGTCCAACCACAGGGGACGCTGAGTGATTTTCGGAGCATCCCTGCGGTGCAGCCGTTGAAAGAATGGATGAGGTAGGTGGCTGTTAGTTGCATTGGAAGGATGTTCCTGATGTTTTGTTAAATGACAAAGGCACGTAAGGGACTGGCACGTGTCATATGAGGGGCAAGCGAGCCTGGTGTGGGTGGGTGAGGGTATAGGTCGAGTTGTTGCAAAGCAGGTGGCAGCAGCAACTGCCAGGGGCAGGGATGACATCACCGGGAGATTGCTGAGCCCGGGGCTGCAGCCCAGGGACCACAGTGCTTGGAGACAGGTGCAGGAGGAGCCCGGGGGGAAAGCCTGTCACTCAGGGCACCCCAGCCAAGTCAGCTGAGCCTTCTGGACCCAAGGGTCATCTCCTGTCGTCTAACCCAGAGAAAATGCTCTGATTCTAAATTCTGGGGTTCTCAGATTCTGCAAATTCCACAAAATGCCCCTGTCCCCTGCTGTTTCCAGGGATCGTACATTATTGGCAAACGTGGAGCAGGGTCTGATGACTTCGTGGTGTCCCTACTTCCGGTCTGCCACCCCCGGACTCTTCTCTCACCAGCCTGCATCACTGTCTATTTGGGGGACCCAGGTGTCCCGCCTCCTACGCTTGGGAGAGTCTGGGGGTGAAACGAGCTCATGGAGGAGGGTGGGGGACCTGTGTGCCCTATAAGGCTGGGCCGGCGCAGCAACTGCCCTGGTGCCCCTTTCCAGCCCCCCCAAGGCGCTGTCTCAGCACAAAGTGTCCATCTGGCTGGGGAGTCAAGTTACTGCGTAAGGGGACCTGGGGCTCCCCTCCTCCTTAACCTTGTAGCCTTTTCAGTTGGGGTAGGGCAAGAGGTAAAGCACCTCAGCTTGGGGGTCCTGTTTTCCGATAGTATATGATTTGGGGCCTGCGTTTTCCCCTTTCTGGGTCTCAGTTTCCTCATCTGACAGTTGGGATAGGGTGACTATGGACCCCATGCTGAAGAGAGTACAGAGGGGAGAAGCGATGGGGCCTAGGATGGTTCCCCCACCAACTCCCCATTCCAAGTCCAGTAGTTGCCTGGCCTTAAGCCCTCAGGGTGGGGCCTGGGTATATTTAACCAAAGAGTGGGGGGTGTGGGGAGATTATTCTCTCTGAACCCCATAAACTTGGATCTTCTGGGCATTGTCCAATCCATTTCTCCCCAGCAGAACAGCGGTGGTGGGTCCAAGGGGAATGAACCCTGGGGAGTGGAGACCCTAGAGGCTCTCCTTGTCACCCTAACCCCCTGGGGAGGGTTCCCAGCCCTCTCTTCCAGGCCTGCGGGGACAGCCGAGGGGCTGGGGGGCCCGAGCCTGGGCAGGGAGCGCATCTGTGTTAAAGGCAGGCTCTGCCTCTGACCTGCTGGGATGCCGGAAGACCACCCGCCCCGCCTCTCGGGCCTCAGTTTTGCCGTCGAGAAATGGGCGAGCACTCACTTTCCTCTGCTGCTTCTCCCAGGCCGGGTCCAGCAGCAGGTCGCGGTCCCAGTCCTCCTCCTGCTCCATGTACTCGCCGCCCCCGACGCCGGCGAAGCGCCCCTCCCTGGCCCCTGGGCCCTCGGGCTGCATAACCATCATCATCGCGCTCGGACTCCGGGCTCCGCTGGGCTCGGCGCGCTCCGGGAAGCGCGGGCCGCGTTAAGTAGGGCCCGGCCCAGCCCCGGATCAGATTCGCGCTAATTATGGGGGAGGAGGGAGGGGCCGGGAAGGGGCGAGGGCGCTGGGGTAGGAGCCAGGCAAGACGCTGCGCTGGGGCCAGGGGACTGCGAAATTGGGGAGCGCTGGGGTGGAGCCGGTGGCGGAGATCCGGGGTTCGCGTCGCAGCTCCAACCGCTTGGGCGCTGTGTGACCTTGGGAAAGCCACGGGCCCTCTCTGAATCTAAGTTTCCTCATCGGTAAATGGAGATGACAATAACAACAGTGGCTGCAGACCGCTCTAGAGGCTGCCCTTTGGGCCTTCCCCTTCCAGCGCCCCGCTGCTGGGAAACGGGGAGCCTTATCCCCACTTCACCATCAGAAACACGGAGGCACCGAGCTGTTTTGAATGTTTTCTGGGGTGATGAAGGGAGACACTCGAGCATGGAGAGGGGCTCGGAGCCAGCTGGAAGGGCCGAGACAGGGCTATTAATATCGGGGCGGCCCGGGGTGAGGGGGAATGTGCTGAGCCGGGAAACCCCGACGCCACCGAAGCCGCAATTCAATCCTTCAGGCGCTGCAGCCCGCCGGGGCGGAGCTTCCGCGGGAGGGGCGGAGCCTCAACGTTGGGCGGGGCCATAGCGTAGCGGCCTGACCCCAGCTCTAGAGCCCGCGGGATTCCAAGCCCCGCCTTGGCTCATGCCGCCGTCCAATCACATTTCCGCACCTGCCGGCGGCCCCCTTTGAGTCTTGGAGCTTGCTGCACCCCTCCAGGGCTTCTATTGGTCGTGGAGGACGTCTGTCTGCCGCTATCCCCGCCCCAATACGGAAGTGGCTGGGTACGCCGGCTCCGACAGCGGGTGGGTCCAGGCCATGGGGCCGCCCTGGGTGGCGCGGAGCGCAGAGTGGGCGCCCGCGCGGCTGCCTCTTGTGTTCACGGCGCTGTGGGCCGCGGCTGTGGGCCTGGAACTGGCCTACGTGCTGGTGCTGGGTCCCGGGCCGCCCCCGCTGGGACCCCAGGCCCGGGCCTTGCAGCTCGCGCTGGCCGCTTTCCAGCTGCTCAACCTCCTGGGCAACGTAGGGCTCTTCCTGCGCGCGGATCCCAGCATCCGGGGCGTGTTGCTGGCCGGCCGCGGTGTGGGCCAGGGCTGGGCGTGAGTGGGGCGCGGGATCCGGCGGGGGAGAAGCGGGAGCGTTGGCCAGGGGGTGGAGCCCCAGGACCTGATATGTTAGAATCCCGTTACCTTAGGATCCGGGACGTTAGAGCCAGGAAACTTTAGAACCTGGGATGATAGAGCCAGAAGGAGTATCATTCATTCACTCACAAATATTTATTGAGCACGTACTGTGTGCTAGGCACTGGGGATACAACCGAATAAAATTGATTCCTGCAACAGGGCGGGGGCAGACAATGAACTAAGGCATAATAAATAAGGAAAGTATATAGAGTATTAGAAGGTGGTAAATGGAATGGAAACACAAAGTACAGCAGGATAAAGGGGGTGCAAGTTGCAGTTTAAATAAGGTGGTCAAAGTAGGCTCCATGGAGAAGGTGGCATTCGAGCAGACTTGAAGGAGGTGGGGAGTTAGCCATGTGGGAATCTGGGGAAAGGATGTTCCAGGCATAGGGAACAGACAATGCAAAGGGTGTAAGGCAGTTCCTGGGAACAGTGAGAAGGCCAGTGTGGCTGGAGTGGTGTGAGGGAGGGGAAGAGGGGGAGAGAGAACTGCGATGTAAGGGGTGGAGTCAGATCGGGTAGGATTTGTAGGACATTGAAGGCTTTGCTTTATAATGGAAGAGCAATGGAGAGGCAGTGGAGGGTTTTGAGCAGAGGAGGGACATGACTTGGTTTTAGAAGGATCAGTCTGGTTGCTGGGATGAGACTGGACCAGGAGGGGACAAAGGAGAGAGACTAGTCAGGAGGTGATTGCAGTCATCCAGGGGAGATTTGGCGGTGACTTGGACCAAGATGATGACAGTGGTGGAGGTGAGAAGTTTGCTCCCGGATGTTAGAGGCCAGAGAAGGGCCTTAGGATGGTGATGTTAGATCTGGGAGGGACCTCAGACCTGCAGTGCCAGAGCTGGAGGGGGCCTTGGGGAGTCTTGCTCCACCTGCATTTACCCATGATGCACCTGAGGCTTAGCGAGGCCCAGAAGCTGTTCCTGCTTCCCGGGATGGGCTCAGGGGTGGGGAGACTCACCCCGTGGTTCCTTCCCTGCAGGTACTGCTACCAGTGCCAGAGCCAGGTGCCGCCGCGCAGTGGGCACTGCTCTGCCTGCCGCATCTGCATCCTGCGTCGGGACCACCACTGCCGCCTGCTGGGCCGCTGCGTGGGCTTCCGCAACTACCGGCCCTTCCTGTGCCTGCTGCTCCACACCGCCGGCGTCCTGCTGCACGTCTCGGTGCTGCTGGGCCCTGCCCTCTCGGCCCTGCTGCGAGCCCACACCCCCTTCCATGCCGCTGCCCTCCTCCTGCTGCCCTGGCTCGTGCTGCTCACAGGTGGGAAGCCTGGGGGACCTCTGCGGAGAAGTGGAG
This sequence comes from Choloepus didactylus, assembly GCF_015220235.1. Taxonomy (NCBI): domain Eukaryota; kingdom Metazoa; phylum Chordata; class Mammalia; order Pilosa; family Megalonychidae; genus Choloepus; species Choloepus didactylus. Next base: position 8,602,105 of record NC_051312.1, read on the forward strand.
GTGTCAGGGGCCCTGGGGTTGGCCGGGGAAGAAAGCCCATTCTGGCGGGGCAGAGGATTTCTGATTGGTTCTCCTGGCAGTCCCCTGGGATCCCAGTGTCACTTATGGGGGTGGTGGGAGGTGAGGGCAGCCTGGTGTTTAATGTCACTACCTCAGCTCAGGTGCCGAAGTCTGCCTGGGAGAACCAGGGACGCTTTCCAGGAGGCGTTGCAGAGTAGGAAATCCTGGGAGGGATGGTGGGGTGGGAATTCCAAGTGGGGGATACAGAGCAAAGATTTGGAGGCTGGGCAAGGAGAAGTAAAGGGAATGTGAAGGGAATTTTGGGGATTAAGGCTAGGAAGGTAGGTTAGGACTGGAGGGGAGAGGGCGTTGAATGCTGTGAGGATGAACCTTATTTGATTTGGCAGTGGGGAGCCAGTGAAGGTTCCAGGCAGGGAAAATTCCAGTCATTGGAAGTTGTGACGCAAATGCAGTGGGAGGGGCAGGTTGTGAGGCCGTGGCCTGGACACCACCACCCAGGAGAAAAACCCCACTTGTCTATACTCTTTGTCCCCCAATGATACCCCCAGAATGCTTTGGGCTTTCTCTCCTCTGACTTCTTCCATGCCGACCTTCCCACGGTCCCCTCTGTAACCTGGCTCTGTAATTATTCAACTCCCCAACCACTCAGCCTATCCAAGGTCATCTGTGTTCCTAGGACCCCTCTCCATGCAGCCCCCTGCCCTGTTGTGTTCCTGACAGCCCTTCTCTACCTCCTCAGTAACCTCCTGCCTCCACGGGGACTCGAGCTCTCCATCTCCACCCCCTGCACCCCACCTCGCGTGGTCGTCACGACCTCCTGCTCGACCCTCAGCCACTGGAGACGTGGCCTCCAGCCCCCAGCTCCTCTCAGTCCTGGGCCCTGGGAAATCCTGAGTGTTTTCAAAGTCCATTCAAACGGCCTAGTCAGTGAACTAATCTGTCGGTTTCTTGGCCAGTTCTCCATTTTTCCTCCTTCCCCTAATCCCACATCCACACCCTGGTCCTTGCTGGATCCATCATACGTCACCTCCAAAATCACCCCATCGGTCACCCCTCTCTCTGCTCCCCAACTCCTCTCTGTCTCCTGCTCTCCAACCTCTGCTCTTTGGGCTCGTGAGCCCCCTCCTTTTGGGACCCTCCCACCTTCACCGGGCCACATCCAGCTCGGAGCCCCTCATTGCCGTCTTTCTCCTGCTAACATCTCAGACTTCCTCGCCCCCTCTTTCTCCTGGGCCTCCCTGGCTTCCCACAAGGGCCTGGGCAGTTGAGGGGCTGCCAGAGAGAGCAGAGCGGCATGCCGTGGGCAGTCGGCTCCGTGGCGCGTTCGTGGCTGCTGACTTCAGTTAGGCCCCAGACCAGCCTGGCTGTCTTGTCCCTCAGAAATGTGCTCCCCACTCTCCTGTCCTCCAAGTCCCCCACTCCTCTTGAAACTGTCAGAGCAAACAAGACCTTATGTGGTATGTCCAAGATTGCCTTGTCCTCAAATCTCTAGGTCCGCCTGACTGTCCCCCACTTGCCCTGTGTGCTGGGGGATGGGGGAAGGGCCCCTGGCCTGCTCTGGCGCCCTCCTCCCCACTCCGAAGCCTGCCCCCCACCCCAGGCAGCCTCTGCTGGCTTCCTCCGGGTTTTCCCTCCCGTGCGAACGCTCTCTCCGTCCCATTTCCTCCTCTGGCTCTGCCTTCTCGCTCTTCTGCCCTCAGCCAAGCTCTCGAAGGACTTGCCGTGCTCTCGGACTGTTCCTCGGCCTGCTCCCACTTGGCTCCTGCCCCCGCCCCGCACCCGAGACAGTGCTCTGTCTCCCCAAAAATCCAGAGGCCCCTTTTGGTTCTCTTCTTGCTTTATGAGACCTTTCAGCCTCTACAAAAGGCCAGTCCCCGCCCTCCTTGGAGCCTTCTCCCCTTGGTGTCACGTCATGGAGGCCGAACCCTGGGGTTTCCTCTGTCCTTTTGGCTTCCATCATCTGGACCCTAAGGACTGACTGCGTTCCTTGGTGCTCAGGGCCAGGCACCCTGTCCTCTGCCTGCTGCTCCCTCCGGGTGGGTCAGCCACTCTCGGGTTTGCTCACATTGCAGCTGTAAGTCGGTCAGTGAGAAGTGATGGACCTCAGGCCTCTGAGCTCCCCAAAGGCAGGGACATCACCTTCATCCTGGGTCACCCCAGCGCACCCTGCACAAAGGAAGGTGCTCGGCGCCACGTGTGAATGACGGTCGCTGAGCAAGGGCTGAGCCCTGCTTGGTGGTGGAGGGTAGGGGTGCCAGGAGGGCTGGGCCTGGCCGCGGCCCCCTGACCCGCTCTGCTCTCTCCTCGCAGGCCGAGTGTCCCTGGCGCAGTTCGCCCTGGCCTTTGTGGCGGACACGTGTGTGGTGGGCGCACTGCTGTGCGGCGCGGGGCTGCTGTTCCACGGGATGCTGCTGCTGCGGGGCCAGACCACGTGGGAGTGGGCGCGGGGCCTGCACACCTACGACCTGGGCCCCAGCTGCAACCTGCAGGCTGTCCTGGGGCCCCGCTGGGCCCTTGTCTGGCTCTGGCCCTTCCTGGCCTCCCCGTTGCCTGGGGATGGGATCACCTTCCAGACCACAGCCGAGGAGGGGCTCGTGGCTTCCTGACTCCTGGAAGAGCTGGAACTGCACAGGGGTGGGCGGCCGGGGCGAGAGGGAGGGTAGCTGAGAGCTCCAGAGGGGAGGCCAGAGGCCCCTAAGGCCGGCGGCTGCTCCGGAAGTGATTTGGGCTGCCAACCCTGCCAGCTTGGGTTGGAAAACTGGGATCATTCAGCAACTCCAGCCCCTTCCTGGGCCTTGCTCCTGCCCAGCTTGGACTCCTCTGCATCTGGAGCCTGGGCCTGTCAACTCTGCCTCTACTGGTGGCTCCCAAGGGGTCTGGCGGGTCTGGCAAAGGGCTGCTCGGCCAGCCTAGCTGCCCCTTTGCCGGGTTAATAAAGTGCCCTCTTGGTTTGTGTCCTTCTCCAACTCTGCTGGGTTTCTGGTCCCTCTCTTTGTTGTCTGGGCTGTTTCTGTTTTTTCTGGTTGTCATGCCTGGAAACCAAGGACTATGTGAGGGCCTGAGGGCCCAGGCTCTGTCTCTTCTCGCCTTGCCAGGGCGGGAGTGGGGGCACCCACAAGCTAAGGCAGTTCTGTAGTGATCCTAGGGATTAGAGCCAAGGACTCTTTCCCAGGGTCAGAGCTTTATCTTTAGAAGCGTTTCTTCCAACAGCAATTTCATCGCGCCTCCCTCTGGCTAACTGGCACGTTGGGCAGCAAGTCTGATCCTCATGTTGCAGCTGAAAAACTCAAAGCTCTGAGAGTTGATATGATAAGATGACGGGGTAGTAAATGGAGGAGCCAGGATTTGAACCCAGGTCTTCGTGCTTTCTCCTTCCCCCTTGCACAGCAGAAGGAAGGAAAAATCAAGGCCAAGAGATTGACCGGGGATGTGCAGGAAAAAGCCTGCTTCCCTCTATGACCTCTTCGGGAGCTAGTTGTTCAACGTTTTTATTAAATATCTTTATGGCAAGATAGAGACTGCCAGTTCAATGTGGCAGGTTTAAACCATGGGTTTATCTTGCTTCCTCTTAAAATCCCACAGAAATGACAGGAGGTTGGGGCTTGTTTACTCTTTGAGCAGAGAGCTAGAAGTTGAAATTACCTGATTCCTGAGGAAGAGGCAGGGGGACAAGGCGATTGAGAGGCTCAAGGATTCCAGCAGGATGGTGGAAGGTGAGGTGAGGCCTGGGGGGCAGTGGGGACTGAGCAGAAGTCTATATGAGGAGCAGTTAGGGGTGCCCTTCCCCCTCAGAACCAGCGAAGCTCTGGGTCTCAGGGCATCAGGGAAGAGGGAGGGGCAAAAGTTCAGCAAAAGTCCACAGATAGTGCTGCTGGGTGTCCTCAGTGAAATAGCAGGCCTGCCCCCCAGGAACCCCTAGAGAAGCCCACCCCTCCAATAGGCCCTGCCCATGCTCGCTGAGGTTCCGGTGGCCTGGCTTTTGTTTTCAAATAACTTGATCTATTGCTGTGTTTTAAATTCTAGTTTTTAACGATGTTGGGTAATTGTATGCCTGGGGCTTCCTTTTTCCTCCTCTGTCTCACCTCTCTCTCTCTGGAATATCTTATTTTCTTGGCTTTTGTTAATGATGAGATGCAAGAAAATATTTATAAAATAAAGAGAAACAACAAATACCCTTGCACCCTCCACCAGTGCTTAAGAAATGGCATGTTACCATTTCCTTTGGAGTCCTGTAGGGGAAAGGCTGTCCTGTCTAATCATTCTCTCGCTTTGTATTAGTTTTGCATGGTTTTGAGTTTTATATGGATGGAATCATACTGTTTTATTGTTCTGTGATTGCCTTTTTCAATCAATATTATGATGAATATTGAAATTCACCCAAGTTAATGCATGTGGCTGGAGGACATTCATTTTCCCTGCTTAAGTGATCTATCGAATATTCCACAGTTTATTTTTCTATTCAATTCCACTCATCATTTTACCTTCCCCTGTGTTCTTTGGGAATCCTGCACTAAGAGCTACTCTTGGCTTTTGTTATTCCATATAAATTTTAGAATTAGCTTGTCAAGTTCCATCAATAAAAACCCTTTTGAAATTGCAAATGAAATGGATTGAATCTATAGAAATCAGTTTTGGGAAAATCAACATCTGTGTGAAATTGAATTTTCCAGTTCATGAACATGGTATCTCTATTTAATGTTTTTCAATAAAGTTATTTTGTCTCATAAAGATCATACCTTTTTTTGTTAGATTTATTAACTACTTGATAAAATTTTTCATGCTATCGGACATGAGTTATGAAATTTTATTTTGTGTTCAGTAAACTTGTTAAAATTCTAATTCTCTTAAGTTACCTATGGATTCATCTGAGTTTTCAATTTAATCATATAATCTATGAAGAAATAGATTTGGTCTTTCTTTTAAATTCTTATTCTTATACTTCTTATTCTGCTTTTCTGTATGGCAAGATCCTGTGCAATGTCAAATAAAGGTAGTGGCCATCCTTGACTTGCTTCTAACCTTTAGGAGAATAATTTCATTATCTCATCATTAAATATATTTGCTTGTTTTTTTTTTTGTTTTGTTTTGTTTTTAATAGATGCCCTTTTTATTCGGCTGAGAAAGTTCCTTTCTATTCCAAAGCTATGTTTTTATCCAAACAATTACCTACAATCTTTGTCTCTTAAGAACAGCCTTTCAATTTTTTTAAAAATTATCTACTGTAACAATTTTTGTCTTCTAATTGGAGGATTCGGTCATTTATATATATTGTAATTTTACACTTGGATATATTTCTACCAGTTTACTTTGTACTTTCTATTTGTCCCACCTTTTCTAGTTTTTTAAGCTTTTATTTAAAGCCCCTCCCCACCCCGGTATAGAATTCTAAGTTAATAGCTATTTTCTCTCAATATATTGAAAATATTATTCTGCTGTCATTTGGTCTTCACAGTTGCAGTTAAATCAACTCCATCTATTTTTTGTTGCTGTTTGTTCCTTTGAAGATACTTTTTGTCCCTCCTCTGCCTCTGATATTCTGTGGTTTTATGATGTGCCCAAGTGTGGATTTCTTTTTATGTATCCTATTTGGATTCATTGGGTTTCCTGATTCTATGAATTGATGTCTTTTATCAGTTCTAGAAAATTCTAAATTTTTAGAATTTTCCGTCTGGATATTTTCTCTGTCCCTACTGGAACTCTGATTAGACCTTTCTCTCCAACTTCTTTTTCTCTTACTAGAACATATTTTCTCTCCCTGTTTCTGGGCATTATGGATAAGTTCTACAGATCTTCTGGTTAATTCTTTAGTTGCTAAACCTGTCTATGGAGGTTTTTTAATTTTTTTTTTAAGTGATTGTACTAGTCCATCCTTTGAAGTTTTGCATTTCAAAGATTTCATTTTTAACATTTCTAGAAGTTCTATTTGGTTCTTTTCCAAATCTGCTTGATCATTTTATATAATCTCTTGCTCTCTACTAATATTTTAAGTTTCTTCTATTTTTTTTTTAAATATACTGAAAACACATTTTATATTGTTTGATAATTCCAATATCTTAAGTCTTTGTGGATCTGACTCCGTAGGCAGTTTTTTTATGTTGGTTCTTCTTCATGGTACCTTATTTTCTTGAAATTTATCATTTTTTGCAGTTTTTGACTGAGTTCAAATTTCTTGGAATTTATCAATGGGGATTCTTTGTGGCTGAGTTAAAAGTAAATTCCTCCAGAGAGGAAATGCGTGTCCGTTGCCTGATGACACACCAACCCAGCACTGCTTTAAACTAAATTTCAGTTAGGGAACTTTTGGACCACCTAGATATTATGACCTGTGCCAGTTTGGATATATTATATCCCCCAAAAAGCCATATTCTTTAATGCAATCTTGTGGGGGCAGACTGATTAGTCTGTTAATTAGGGTGAAAACATTTGATTAATTTATTTCCATGGAGATGTGGACCCCACACATCCATGGTGGGTCTTTATTAAATCACTGGAGTCCTATAAGAGAGCTCACAGACAGAAGGAGCTCACAGCAGCTGAGAGACGTCTGGAGATGCTTGGGAGCTGACAGATGCTCAGAGATGCTTGGAGTGGACAGAAGGACATTTGGAGATGCTAAGCTAAGGACACACAGGATCTGAGAGAGGAGCTGAAACACAACCCGGGACTAGCAGATGTCAGCCACATGCCTTCCCAGCTAACAAAGGTGTTCTGGATGACGTTGGCCTTTCTTCAGTGAAAGTATCCTCTTGTTAGTTTGGACACTTTTATAGCCGTAGCACTGTAAATTTGTAGCCAAATAAACCCCCTTTATAAAAGCCAATCCATTTCTGGTGTTTTGTGTAACAGCAGCATGCCCTCAGGGTGCAAACTCTTACTTTGGGCTGGCTTGTAGTTAAAAATTCTCTGGAGAGTTTTTTTCCTTCCTTTCCTAGCACTAAGCTCGGAGACAGTTTTCCTTGCTGGTTCTGATGAGATAGACGGTAGGGGGATGATTTATTTCTATTTCACCTTTACACTGAACATGTAAGCTCTTTGGGGTCCCCACCTCAGAGGTAAAAAAAAAATAAAACATAAAAATAAATAACAGCAAACTGAGGGGAAATGGTGCTATTGCAGGGAATAAAAGAGAAACAATATTCTCAGAGAGATAAAGGACTATGCAACTTTAAAACAAAAAATACTCTAATTATGGATTGAAGAAAGAACCAAAAGAGTTGAGTTAAAATTGTTTAAAACCTCCCGGAACATAGACCAAAAAGACAAGAGGGAAGAAAATCAGAGGCTCTCTCCTGTTGCCTCTGGAATGACCATTTATCAGATGCTGGGCTAATGAGGGTTCAGAGAGACAGAGAAAACTGAGGGGAACAAATCACCAAGGAAACAATGCCAACAAGACCTCCTGGAAATGAAGGACAAACATCTCTATCTCCCAGCACAAAGCACGACAAACAGCCAGGGTTCCCGGTAGGGCCCATCCCGACCTCTTGGCACCTCCGAGAGGAGTGAGCAGGGCACGGAACGCCCAGCAGCGTTACCAGAAACTGAAGACATGAACATGATCTTCACCACTGACGGTTATAACACCCCAAACCATCACACACGTGCGGGAATTAAAGAAGGAAATCTTCAGATAAGCGGTGTTTGAAGACTTTTAACCTGTGATTTTTTAAAGAAGGTACCAGGTGAGTGTAAAGAACCAAGAAAGAATAAAACATGGGGTCTGGGAAGCCGGGGTCTAGCCCAGGAGATGCAGTGGGGGTTCCCAGGAGAAAGGCTCAGGGCAGTGCTGGGGAGCAAACGGTGGGCCCCCAAGCAGGGGGTGAGGGGATGTGTCCAGGAGAGGGAGGAACTGTCAGACTGGGTGGGGGAGAATTAGCAACTGGTGTATGTGGCGAATGCAAAAACAAAACAGTAAGTCCTTGAAAATTTAAAAGGATATAAAAAAAAGTTAATTTAATTATGGTCCAATTCTTGGCTCTGTAGTGACTAACTCACGTGTAACATAAATGGTAAAACGGTGGGTAATGATTTAGTTAGAAATCGGGGATGGGGGGAGGGGGTGGAGTGCCACCCCAAGAGTTAAAGCCTCATCTAATACAATAAGGAGTCAACAGAGAATATCTAAGATCCATAAAACAGGGAAACCGAAGGATAAGCATCTTTAGAGAAACAAACAGCTTCATACTGTTTGATGTACACTTGGTCTGCATCAGGGGAGTTCACATATTTTTAAAATAATGGGTACACAGTATTGCACTACATAAATTCACTGCAGGTGCTGCTTGGTTAGTTTCTCCCCTTTCTTCGTTAGGACTAGCTGTGAAGAGAACTTGGATTAGACTTTTTTGTTTCTAGTTCAGAGTTCAGTGCTACTGGGATGAACTGTAAGGTCATCCAGACATCACACTACCACCCTCCTGATAACCCAGCTGGAGCAATGAGGAGCTCACTGCCTTCTGGGGCAGGCCCTTCCATCTCTGATAAGCTCTACTGGAAAGCTCTTCAGGTAAAGTTGAAATCTCCAACTGGCAGATTAAACCTCCTGCTTGTTCCAGCTGTGCCTCAGTTGGCTTGATCTAGAAACCCTTCGCTACGTTAACCCAACTGTACTGTATCTGCGAGTGGCTGCTTCAGCTTGCACCAGGCCGTGCAGAGAAGAGGGGCACTGGCTCTTTCTTTGGTACAGACCCCTTACATCTCAGAACGTGGCCGCATAATGCATTCCCTTGGGAAGGCCAGGGGTTGGGCGGGGGCTCTGCCAGCCCAGTCCCTCACTGTATCTTGGGCACCGAGGCTGTTGCCTGGCAGTGGCAGCCAGTTTGGGGCATTTGGCCTCAAGGGCAAAAGTCTGCAGTTACACTTGTGAAGTGTCACCTTTCTGGAGTCAACTCCTCGTGTCCGCCAGCGGGGCTGTCAAGCCCGGAGGGTGTTAGAGCTGGAAGGAGTTCAGAAACAATCTGGTTAACTCCCTAATTTTACCAGAGGGATGTGGGCAGTTCCCCCAAGACTGAGCTGTGTGCCACATGCTTGGCTGTGCCTGGTCAGAAAGGGAATGATTAAGGTCCTCAGAGAGCAGGGCTCCTGGCTTGCAAGTGGCACCGGGTGGCCCCTGGTGGCCCGAACCCGAGACGACTGTGAGGTGGGCCAGGCAGGCTGGCTGGGAGGGCTCCACAGGGCAGCAAAGGCCAAGATGGTGAGCCTCTGGCCCTTGTGTTCTAAGCATGTGCTTCATTCAGTCTTGAGCCTTACTAAATGCCTCTGGTCCTTGGCTTTCCGGCTAATTCTCTCCCACTGTGGCCAGTGCCTGGGGGATTTTCTACCTGCATGACTGATCTGGGCTCCAGAGCCTCCAGCAGGATTGTAACATGCAGTTCTGGGCCTCTGCCTCTGGTGCCACCTCCCTTGTGCCACAGAAACGCCTCTCCGGTGTCCCCCAGGTTCTGCCCCTACCCTCTTCTCTAGCTTAGCCTTCCTCTCGTGGGACGCTCTTCCTGGGTGTGAGCATCCAAGTCACGAGAAGCTGCTGGGTGGCTTTCAGGAGCTCTACGAGGGAACCAGAGCCACCAGATCCTTGCACGGCCAACCCTCTGCCCTCCTGCACTGCCCGGTCCTCGGCATCCATGAAGTACTACAGGACAAAGACCCTGGCTAAGTCCAAGGCTTCAGAAAATCCCCCTGCAGAGGTAGCTAGTCCCAGAATGGAAGGAGGAGCCCCTTGCTCAGCTGATAAGAGGAGACCAGAGCAGGTGTTTTGCCAGCAAGCTGAGCTGGCAACAGTCCAGCCTCCAGAACCCCAGGGAGCAGCAAGGGCCTCAGTCTCCTCCAGGAAAAGCCTCCGATTCTTCCAGGCCAGGCCCTGGCTCAATTTTGGCCTTGGCTGGCGGCAGGAGATGAGTGATGTGCCGGAGGGAAGTGGCAAAGGAGAGGGCTGAGCCTATCCCCCTCCCCTCACTGTGACCACTTCAAAGTGCTTCTTCCAGGCCTGGGTGTAGTTTCTGGAGAAAACTGCTGAGGGCGGAGGAGTGGCAGGAGCTCAGCGGGAAGGTGCTTGGGCCGGTTCCCGAGGGAGAAGGAGCTGGGCCCCCAGGGGAATCACTGACTTGCTGCTATAGACCCAGCGGTGGGGGTGGTGAGAAGGGGAGACACAGGAGAGAAGTGGGGGGCTGTCGCCCCAGAACACCAGTGGAGGTGGCTGGGCCTTCCAGGCTCTGATTCCGCACAGGCGGGAACTGCAGCCCCGGGGTCAGGCGGCCGCCAGCCCCTCGCTCACAGGCATGTTGATGTGGGCGCTCAGCAAGGGTGTGCCCTGGCCTTCTCGAAGCACCAGCACCTGTGCGGAGGGGCCCGTGGCAGCAGGGGGCACACACCCTTTCCGCCTCCCCCTCCCCCTGTGCCCTGGCCTGCTCTGCACTGGTCCTAATGACAGTCACTGGGGCTCTGTCCAAGGGGCTGGGGGGCTGGGAGCCTCTACTGCACAGAAACCCACTTGCTACCCCAAACTGGCCGCCGCCACAGGGCCTTGTCCACGCTGACCCTGACGGCCCTCCCTGGGCTCCCGGCTCGCCCTCCAAGTTCCACCAGCGGGCAGCCTACCTTGATGATGTCTGAGACGCCCCTGTCACTGAGACTCTCCACAAGGGTCTCCAGGGGGTAGCTGAGCCCTGGCACCAGCAAGGGGACCTAAGTTTGGGGGACAAACAGGTAGGAAAACAGCCCTCATGCCTGGAGAGGACTTCCAAAGGGCTCTCAGGCCCACTGTCTCAGCCGACCCTCATGGCACCCCTGCGAGGGGGGCAGGGGTGACCCTGGTTCAAGGAGAACCTGGTCAGTGGCCAGGGCAGCTGTGAAGCAGGTGGGCTGAGAGAAGCAGTGAGTGGACCCTGGCCCCGGGCTGTTTTCTGAGCAACTTCTGTGTGGGCTCCTGGTGACCTCTCCCAGGCCAGGAGAGCAAGCACGGAAGATAGGTCCTGGGTGCTCTCTCCAGGGGGCCCAGCTCTGGCCCCAGTCCTGGCGGGGGTTCTGCCCACAGGCCAGCTGCCCGCTCCCTCACCACCTACCCTGCGGGGTGCTGAGGCACTGAATTGGGCCCCCACCCCTGACCCTTCTCCCCTGAGCCTCAGCGCGGAGGGGCCGGTACCTTGAAGAAGGCCCGGGGCAGGGCGTACAGGGCTTCGCTGTACACGAAGCAGACCAGCAGCCCCAGGAGGGCCCGGGTGCTCGAGGTGTTCTGCAGGTGCAGTGTGAGCTTGAAGGTGGGGCCCAGGCCCTGAACCTGTGGAGAGGGGGCAGGTGGAGAACGCCCTGAGGACCCGAATACCAGGGGACTACCCTGCCCCTCCACCCCTTGTCAGCACCCTCAAGCCACCCTTGTCCAGCTGCTCCAGCATTTCATCCTCTTGCCCCTCAAAATGTGAAGGCCCAGAAGGTCACTGTAGTGGGGCAAGGGAGCAGCAGAGCCCCCGAGAAGGGAAGGGAGGCTTAGCAGGTGCGAGGCAGAGCTGGGCCGGGAGCCTGGGCCCTGACTCCCTCCTGTGTCCCCTCCCCACTGCTCCCTGCCCCTCATCCCAGGGCCTGGTTCCACCTCCTACTCTTGGCCATGTGGCCTCTACCCAGGCTGCTCTGTAGCCTCTTCCTCCCCCATATTTACCCACTTCCTTTAGGGGCAGAGAAACCAGAAGCCCAGGTGGACCAGATGACAGACCGAAGGACCCAGTCTGGGCTGGGTCCCTTGTGCTTCAGCGTGGGGGCCAGCCCCTCTCCCTTGGGTGGGTATGGGCTCAGGATGCCTGGGCATCAGGCCAGACCAGCCCCTTCCCTGGACCGGGCAGTCTAACATCTTGGGCTGCCCGTGGTGACTGAAATACACAGCTTCATCCTGGCACTGCCGTTAGAAGCATCTCACCAACCTCCCAGGAAGAAACATCCCAGGGTGACTACTCTGTCCCCTGCCCTAATTCCAAGGGCTTGCCTGAGGCACAGGCGGAACAGGGGAGCTGGAGAGTCTGTCCCCCTGGGCAGGCAGCCTACAGGAGGAGCAGAGCAGGAGAGAGGAGAGCAGCTCTCACAAGGAAGTGGAGACTTGGTTCCCAGGCGCGTGGGCAGGTGAGAAGGGAGCTGGGGTGGGAACTGGCTCTGGTTCCTATCCACCCTGACCTCTGCCCCGCTGGCCTTGGGTGCTCACCACCGCATGCAGCTTGAGCGGCTCCCGGGCTGTCACGGACACGGGGCTCAGGCTGGACTCCAGGGCCTGCACGTAGGCCCGGGCGGCCCGGAGGCGCAGCAGGTAGAGGTCTGTCTGGAAGGTCCAGTGCATGGCTGAGAACAGACACAAGCAGTTGATGCTGGAGGTGGGGCAGGAGGAGGTGGCAGTGGTGTTCAGGGGAAGGGACGCCCCTGCTCAGGCTGCTGTGGGGAAGGTGCAGCAACCAGGGTCTGAAGGGCAGGGGAGGGTGGGGAGAGAGTGAAAAGGAGGAGGGAGGGCCAACAGCTCAGCCTTCTGGCAAATTCTGGACGCTGTAGGCTACTCCCTGCTTCCTCCTTCCTGGCTCTCCCACCACCCTGCTGCCCAGTCCACCTCAGTCTCCTTTGTCAGCTCCTTCTGTTTGACCTGAAAGGCTGGACTTCCCCTGCGTCGTGTCCTTGGTCCCCTTCTCACCGTTCGTCTTCTTCCCCTGGACAACAGACGTCCTGCCATGGTTGGCTCTGACCATCCCAAAGAGGGGCAGCTGCGAGCTCCTGAGGGTGATGACCTGTCACTCCTGGGTCATCAGGGCCCAGCTCGGGGCTTCCCAGGTTGACCCTTGATGATGTACCCCGTGCCTTGGCTCCCGGGCCTGCGTCCCCTGCGGAACTGCCCGCTGGTCATCTCCCCTGGATGGCCTCAGGTGCCTCGAGTTCAATGCTGCTGGGCCCCACCTCTGTTTCCTGCCTCAGTCACTGCATCCCCATCCATCTAGCCACCTGAGGTTCCCCTGACCCTCATCATTCACCAAGATCCGGGGACTTCCTCAGAACTATCTCCAGAACCACTCCCTCGATCCCCATGGGCACCCCTTCTTTCCAGCCTCATCTGCCAGTCCATCTTTGCTTTTGCCATTCAGAAGTTTTAACTCTTTATGTTAATCTGTCTATTAGCCTTTCTTTCCTTTCTAGTACTTTTACAGCTTATTTTTAATCTACCCAGAATTAATTTTGGTGTTTGGTATGGGGTAGAGTTAAATTTTTTTTTCCAGAAGGATAGCCAGTTGTCCTGATTACATTTTAGAGGCAGTCTCTCCTTTCCCCACTAATATGAAATGACACCTTTAACATACACTAAATTTTCACACATACAAGGGTCCGTTTCTGGCCCTCCTAAACTGTACTACTGATAACGTGTCTATTACTACATCAACACAACAGCTCTTAATTCCTACAGCTTTACGGTTCACTTTGCTATCTGATAGGGTAAGTCCTTATTCATCCTTATTTTCCCAACATTTCTGAGATTTAACCTTAGAATCAATTCGTCAATTCCCCAAAACAAATCCCACTGGGTTTGAAACTAACTTGGCTGAGTTTCTAGATTAACTTTGGAAGATCTTCCCACCCAGAGCCTCGGTAAAGTCTCAGGTGGTCTTTTATGTTCTTCAGGACAGTTTTATAATTTTCTTTATTAGACTTGGTATATTTTCTTAAGTTTATTTCTAGGGATTTCTTTTCCATTGTGAATGGAAGCTTTCTCCATTGCATTTTCTAATTGGCCACTGTTGGTATGGACAAAATCTATTGATTTTTGCATATTTAATTTCTGGCCACCTTCCAGGGCTCCTTAATGATTTCTCTGGTAGTTTAACAATTGATTCTCTTGGATCTTCCAGCATATAATATCTGCTATTTTCTCTTTCCAATAATTTATCCTTCAAATTGTAATCAAGAGCCCTTTTTAAAACACAGTAGGTCGGGTTATTGTATTTTTCTGCTTAACATCTTCACCAGCTCCCCATTACCTACAAACTCCTGCTGACTTCTTGGCTTTGCGTTCCAGGCCCTTTCTAGCCTTTCAGACCCACCTTTCCAGCCTCCCCTTTGGCCTCTTGGCCTTCCCACACCACACCTGCAGCTAAATGCACAGACGCTTGCTTGAATCCAGGGTCAGGGCCCTGGGCTCTGCCTAGATTGCCCTCCCTGACCCCTCTCTGTCTGGTAGACTTGTCTTACAGGGTGAAGTCCAATGTCACTTCTCTCTGAAGCCCAATCTCCCAGGAAAAATCATTCCCTCTTCTGTGCTCTGATGGCCCTTTGCAGAAACCTCTTCCACATCTGTCACACAACATGATGCCGGTCAGGAAGACTGAGCTCCCCAAAGGCAGGGACTAGCCTGATTCAAGGCCTGGCAGAGTCCTAGATATTGAATGAACAAATGAATGAGCAGGAGGCAGAAGAACCTTGGTCAAATTCCACTTCTCTCCTCTCATGAGAATGCCTGGGGCTGGAAGTGACCACCCCTTCTGAATTCTAAGGGCTCCTGCCCCAGCCCCAGCACCTTCCCCCTGGAGGTGTAGTTATCTGTGAGCAAGCTAGATCTCCAAGGCTGCCCCTGGACTTTCAGAGGCACAAGACTGGCCCAGTTCACCCAGCTCTTGTTGGCTGAAGGAGAAATGGGAGGAAGAGGAGAAGGGAGGCTGGGGCCGAGTCTCACCAGTGCCAGCCTCTCGCTCTCGCAGTGTCTGATCCACATAGAGCCGAGTCTTTCGGGGCACGTTGAGTTTCATGGCCTGGGCTGGTGGAGGGCCCGCCTCACCTCCCCCCTCCACAAACACTGCTGTTCGTTTCAGGATCTTGATAATCAGGCCACCACCTAGGGAAATGGACAGATGGAAGCATGAGACTTGTTCTCCCCAGTTCTGCCCCACAGTCCCTTTCCATTGCCTCCAAACAATCTGCCTTATAGAGCCATTTCTGCACGTCTAGCTTCCTGGTGAGCACTGAGTTTCTGGAAGGCATGGAGTAAATCTTAATAATCTCTAATCATTGATTCATTCATTTAGCGGGTATTTATGGAACAGTGTGATATTACTGGCATTGTGCTGCCATGCACTGGGAGGCAGGGGTAAACTGGAGAGACACATGACCCAGAGCAGTGCCTGGTCCCTGGGCAGCAAAATCAGCCGTTGATGAGCTGTGCCTATGGCTGCCCCAGCCCCAGACAGAACACGAGCCTGCAGGCCTTGTGTCCAGGGCCAGGTCCGCCCATGCCTTATACTCACGTCCTCTTCTTTCCCCAGAGCCAGGCCTGTCTCCTTCACCCCCTCCTCCCAAACCATCATGAGGTCTGGCTGCCCTCACCTCTCGTCATCATGATGAGGGTATTGTCTTCCCGCCCGTAGCGGCCAAAGCAAAGGCTGGTCACAACATCCTACAGAGGAGACACCAGAGTCTAGTTGGGGAAATATCTCAGAGAGGAGAGCAGGACAGTGGGGTCAGGTCAGTGACACCCCAAATATCAGATAGAATGGGTGAGATGTGAGGAGAGGCTGGGGGCAGGGCCACCTCTGGATTATTTCTTATATTTCTCATCTCTCCTGCCACCGCCACGGTTCCAGACTAAATGACACTGGGCTTCAGGGTACAGTCTCCTCTCAGCCCTAGTCTTTCCTCTTGTCTGTTGTTCACACTGTTGCCTTTCAGAAACACAAATATGATCCTGTCTGTTCTCTGCTGAAAAGCCTCCAATGGCTTTTGTCCTCCTTGTCGGGACATTTCAGGTCCTCCACATCTGACCCCACCTACCTTTCCCTTAGTTCCTTCCTCCCTACCCGATTCCCAATCTGCACACCACCTGCCCTCCCAGCACCCTAAGGTCTGAACCAGTTGCTTTCAAAGTTGATGTCGTGACACAGCACACTTGATACATACACACATGCACAAAAGACTTACTTGTGATATACTCTGAATTTTCTATACTTTTTTTTTTTAAGTTGTTGGTTGTGACCCATTAATTTGATTTAACAACTCACAGTTTGAAAAACTCTGGTCCAAACTCATCAAACTACCTGGAATCCTTAAACAAGAACAGTCACGCCTCTGAGCCCTTGTTCATTGGTTCCCTGTCTGAAATATATTTCCTACATTTTTTCCACTTGATACACGATTTCCAGGCCCAGTTCAATTGTTGCTTGCTCTGTGAAGAGTTCCATGGGCTCTACTCCCATGTGTTCCTCACCTTGACTCCCAGTCACTCACTGTGCCCGCTGCTTTCTTAGCTCTCTCTGCTTCAGTCAGCCTTGTATTTTAATTCACTGTGTCTCTAACTGCCTGTCACCTCATGACTGTGAGATCCCTGAAAGCAAGGACTTAACCATTGTTTTCTCCTCCTCAATATGGTGACTTGTGCATATGAGGTGCTCAACAAATGTTTTTTAAGTGCATCAAAGATCAAGGGCAGGTTCTAGAAGTAGACAGTAGTGATGATTATATGACATTGCAAATAGACTAACGCCACTGACATGTAAACTTAAAAATGGCTAGAATGAAAAAAAAAAACCATCGACCAAACAAATAAAAAGGAAACGAAAGAAAAATGATTAGAATGGTAAATTTTAGGTGATGTAAATTTAAACACAATACAAAAAAAAGTTAAAAAAAATTGTCATGGGCAGGAACAACCCAAGTGCTCATCAACAGATGAATGGACAAACAAAATGTGGTCTATCCCCACAGTGGAATATTATTCAGCCACAAAAAGGAATGACATTCTAATATATGCTAAACACGGATGAACCTAGAAAACATCATGCAAAACGAAATAAACCAGACACAAAAAGACAAATATTGTATGATTCCACTTCTATGGGAGCTCTAGAATAGGCAAGTTCACAGAGACAGAACAGAACGTAGTCAGAGGTTCCCAGGGGCTAGGGGGAGAGGGAATGGGGAGTTACTGCTTCATGAGTAGGCAGTTTCTGTTTGGGGTGATGAAAAAGTTCTAGAAATAGGGAAGGCTGGCTGTACCTCATTGTGAATGTCATCAAGGCCACTCAACTGTACACTTAAATATGGTGAAAACAGTCAGCTTTATGTCATATACATTTTACCACAATAAAATGTTAAGAGGTCAAGGGCAGGGGCTGGGGAGGGAGAGAGAGCAGCTGAGGCGGGCCAGGGGCTCACCGGGGCGCGGATGATGTTGAGCAGGGCCTTGTCACGGTAAATGCGGACCTCGCCGTTGGCCAGCGCAGCCATGACGGCCTGCAGGCCCCGTGCGCGCTGCTCCAGGAGGTTCATGGTCAGGATGGCTGCAGGTGTAGGCACGGTCCACAGCTTCTTCCCCTGCGGGGGGATGGCCAAGAGTCCGCAGGGGGGCTCAGGGCTCAGAGGGGAGAGGAGGAGAGGCTGGAGCGGTGGGGAAGGGGGAGCCAGAGGGCTTTGCTGCTCACAGGGACCAGGGAGACAGCGGTGGAGGGGCTGGGAAAGGGGGGCTTGCCCTGGGCCACACCTTTTGGGTAAAGCCATGCAGGCTGTCCTGGGTGCTGCCCACCACCAGGACCTTGTGCACCCGGACAAGCCCCACGGGCTGGGCACTCAGCTCGATACAGTACTTGGGGCGCTTGGAGTCTCTGTGGGGGAAAAAGATACTGTTCGGTCTCAGAGAGCCCTCTCCCAGCTGCCCTGGCTGCCCCTCTGCTTTGGAAGCCCCAGGGAATATTCTAGGAGGAGCCCTGGCCCAGCAGCACCTGATCCTGGTACCATCCCTCCCCTCCCATACAAGAGCTGTGTGTCCTTGGATGACTTGGAGTGGGTTTTCCTCTCGTCTCCCTCCTGCCTTTTCACCAAAGTTCCCAGCGAGCCCACCTGAGGCTGGACTAGCCAGGGCCAGTGGACCTCCGCAATGTACTCGCTCATCAGAAAACGGTGAGGAGTTTGCCCTGAGTAAATGCACTGCTTTCAGTTTCCTGGCCCCTGAGTCTTAGTTTCTCTTATCTGGAAAGTGGGGGGCGATTCCTCCTCCCAACCACAGCCTACGGCCACCTGTCTCCACCACCAACTCTAGGCCAACACCGTATCCCACCTGAAGGACTGTGAGAGTCCCCTCACTTCCACCCCGGGCCCCCTGTCAGTCTGCCCTCCACACAGCAGAGTAATCTATTCCCCATGTAGATGGATTATGTCACTTCTCTGATTGAAATCCATAATGGTTTTCCCACTGCACTTCAGAAAAAAATCCCAAATCTTTACCAAGTCCCTCCGCACCCTGCGAGGGCTGCCCCTGTTCTTTCCTCTCTCCTCCTTGCCCACCAGGCTCGAGGCACCTGTGCCAGTGTCTCTCCTACTCGGGTCTGCAGTTCTCTGCCCGCAGCTTCCCTTCCCCCACTTTTCAGACAACTGGCTCCTTCTTAACATTCAAGTCACCTCCACAGACAGGTGCACCCTGCTCACCTTTACCTTGTCATTTCCCCCTCCCCCTGAACCCTGTATTTTTCCTTCATAGCATCCATACTTGTAAAAATACTTTAGTTCGTTGGCATTAAACTCTCTCTTCCCTGTGACGGCAGGGACCATGTTTATTTTGTGCATCAAAATACCCCCAGGACCTTGCACAGTGCTTAATGCCTAGTAGGAATGTGCCGGTTTGAATGTATTGTGTCCCCCAAATGCCATTATCTTTGATGTAGTCTTGTGGGACAGACTTTTGGTGCTGATTAGATTTGCTTGGAATGTGCCCCACCCAGCTGTGGGTGGTGACTCTGGTGGGATAGTCCCATGGAGGCGTGGCCCTGCCCATTCAGGGCAGGCCTTGATCAGGGGAGCCAGATAAACGTGCTGACTCAGAGAGACTGAACGGAGTGCAGCTGTGAGTGACGGTTAATGAAGAGGAGCAAGCTTGCTAGAGAGGAATGTCCTGGGAGAAGCCATTTTGAAACCAGAACTTTGGAGCAGACGCCAGCCATGTGCCTTCCCAGCTAACAAAGGTTTTCCGGACGCTATTTGCCATCCTCCAGTGAAGGTACCCGATTACTGATGTGTTACCTTGGACACTTTGTGGCCTTAAGACTGTAACTGTATAGCCAAATAAACCCCCTTTTTATAAAAGCCAATGCATCTCTGGTGTTTTGCATTCTGCAGCATTAGCAAACTAGAACAAGGAACTCCATCAATATTTCATGGATTTAAAAAATGAATGTTAGAATGAGTATCACGTTAATGCACAAGGATGTGTCATGTACACTATGAAGTTACGTACAAATACGGGAGATTATTTTTATTTTCTCCACTTCACGACTGCACTGCTCACGTGTGGGCGCCACCCAGCCTGGTCTCCCTTCACCGGCCCCCAGATACTCCCCCATGGGCTCAGCCTCCTACATGAGATCCTCAGCCCTTTCCAACTTTCAGTCTCACAGTGCCCTGCTCATCTTGCGAGCCTCTGAACCCATCAGGTTTCTGTGTGCTCCTTCTGGCCCCAGGGAGCACGGAGGGGGCTACCTTCTCAGGATGTAGATGTTGCCATTGCGGCAGGCAGCAGCGAGCCGGAACTCTACGTCGAACTGGCCCGAGATCTCCAGGAACACGGGAACGCTGGGAAGGCTCATCTGCAAAGACCAGGCTCAAACGCCCCAACTTCTTAGGAGCCCCAGTTCCTCCCTGCCCTGAAGTAACTCCTTTGAGTTAGGGCCTTGCCTAAAGCCCCAGTCTCCTCATTCATGTCCTGCTGGTCACATGCTGAACTAGTACAGTTTTTCTTGGCAGCATGTAGCAAAAGCCTATATTCTTTAATTAAATTATGCTGCTTCAATGAATGTATCCTAAGGAAATATTTAAACAAGCATGTGAATAAGTCTGAACAAGGAGGTCTATCGCTGTGGTGTTAATAATAGTGACAGGCTGTAAAACGTACAACAGGTGAAAATGTACAATAGGTGATGGTAAAAAAAAAATGCAGATGCATCTATGTCATGGATATTGTGTGGCTTTTCAAAAGGCTGGTGTGGTTTTATATAGATATGGAAGATCTTGATGATATACGGCTAAGTGAAAAGAGCAGGTTACATGATCCTGTACCATGATCCTGTTTTTGTAAAAAATAAATATGCATATATATCTGTGTCTAAATACGAAAACATCTGGAAAGACATAGGCCAAAACTTTAAGGTGGATCTCCATGGGTGGTAGGATTTTTATCCAAAGTTTTGTTTATTTACATCTTCTCAGTTTTCTACAATGAACTTGTTTTAACAAAAACTTCCTGAGGCCAGGGAGTGGGGGAGGTGGGAGTGGGGAGTGGGAGCCCCACACTGACCTTGGCCAGAATGGTGAAGGCCTCGGGGTCCAGCACCAGGAGCTCCCTGCTCTCGGTGCCTAGCACCAGGCAGGACACGGCATCCTCATCGGCCAGGTTCTTCTTCAGGGTGGTCATGGTGGTGATGACGGTCTGTGGAGGGACACCAGAGGTCACCTAGGGTCCCCAGGCCTCCCACTCACCATCTCCAGACACCTCCACGATAACCGAAACATATGACAAAAGGTTGATGCACAAAGGTGTTTTCTGAAATTAACCTGAATCTCTGACAAAAGGGAACTGCCTAAACCATTTATGAACTATCCATATGATTAAAAGCCATGCAGTCCTTAGAACAAGATTCAGTGACACAGGAGGTGCTTCTAATGTATTGAGAGAAAACTAAGTAAAAACAGTTATGTTAATACAGTCTCAGTTTAAAAAATAAACTGAGTGAGAAGCTTCAAGGGCTCCATCACCTCGCAGAAACTTTGAACAAACAGCAAGAACTTGTGGAAACATCTTTCCCAAATCTCCAGGAAACAGTTAAAGGATTGCTATAACAGGGCGAGTGCCAAAACAAGAAAAAGGTTATTTAAGAGGATAAGATTTCCAGGTGCCCTGGCTGGCTCCTCCTCCATCTTTTCACCAGCCAGAGTCAGCCAGCTCCCAGCATGGTTCCCTGATCCCAGTTCCTGGAGAAGCAGAATAACCCCTGTGCACATACTAGGAGCATGTATGTCTGCCCAGTCTGTCTGGTGGTGGGCTGAGGGACTCACGGTCCCAGAACTTGCCCTGTGTGTGGAAGGCAGCTCAGGAACTCTCCTTCAGAAGGCTGTGGGGCAGCAGACAAGTCACGCCGCCTGGGACAAGGGGTGGCCGGCTTTAGGACACACAGTGCAGTGCTCCAGTGTCGGGGCCCATGAGGAGACTGTTTCCCAGGGAAGAAGGACATGCACACCCAGGCAGACGCGGAATTCCCAGGGCCATGTGCAAGGCGGCCAGGACAAGACGCATGTGCAGAAGGGATCAGGGAGGGCCCTCGGCTCTGGCCTGGAGCTGTTCTCCAAACTCCCTGTGTGGATAAGTCCCGAAGGAGAGCACTCCCACAGGCCAATCTGCAAAGACTGGGAAAGGTGTTTTCTTTTATTCCTTCTTTTTTTTTTTTTTTTTTTTTTGGTAGCTCCTGGCAATCAAGGAAAGCTCTGCCATAACACTAATTGGACACAAGCTTGCGGAACAGATGCCTCAGAGTCCAAATTCCAGTGATAATAACAAAATGTCCAGGTTTCAACAAACGGTTACAAAACATACAAAGAAACAGGCAGCAATGGCCCTGGCAAAAGAGAAGATTAAAGAAGTAGAAACACTCAAATGGAGGACCAGACTTGAGACATTCCTGACAAAGGACTTTTTAAAAACGGTCGTAAATATGCTGAGAGCTAAAGGGACACCTGGAGATCAGGAAAACAGAAGATGAACATAAAGAGAAAATCAATATTCTCTTTGGAAATTATGAAAAGGTACCAAACAGACCTGAAGACCACGGTAACAGACATTTAAAATTCCCTAGAGGAGGTGGAGAAGCAGGCAGCGAGGGTGGGAGTCCCTGGGCCTTTGGCGGTGCCCCTGACAGCAATAGCATTGGCTGTAACAAGAGATGGCCAGTCAGTCCCAGGGCCTCCAGCAGCTTCTGTGAGCTGAAAAGCGGGCAGCTGAGAAGGTGACAAAAGCCAGAAAGAGGAAGGCCCCATGATGGAAGCAGGTAAAGGAGGAAACCTAGATGGAGATGGAGCAGGGCCGCAGGGAGGGAGAGCAGGAATTCCCGAGCAAGCAGCAGGCAGCCATGGGCTCCCAGAGGAAGATGTCTGTGGAGGCGGAGCGGGTAACAAGGCACCAGGTGCTGGGCACACTGAGCTCCCAGCAGAGAAACTGCGACTGTGTCCTGGCTCAGCTTCTTGGCATGGTCTGCGATGTCAGGCCCCAGGTCAATCTCAGTTCCCAGATCACTGCCTAGGCCCCAACCCAGGTTCTGACTCCCCTTGCCGGTCCCCTCCCTCAAAAAATTCCCCAAACCCAAATCACCCCCACCCATAGTCCTTCTCTCCATTCCATTTCCTGGAAATTCTAGGCAGGATCCAATAACTCTCCTGTAAAACTTTTAAATATCCTGCTCAGACACGAACCTCCTCATTGTTCTTTAACTCTCACTGGAAACCTGTAAATTCCCAAGTCACCTTCATCCAACCCCTACTTGAAATTTGTAGCAGAGAGAAGTAGGGATGTGGGAAACACTCAAACTTCAGAGCCCGGCAGGGTTGGGAGAGGAACCCAGGCCTGCCACTCTCTGCTTATGGAACCTGGGCCAAGATCCTTAACCGCATGACGTGACCCCTCTGTGAAACTGGAACAATCATCAGCCTATCTTGGGGGCTGCTGTAATGCCTAAGAATCATCACAAGAGCCTAGTATGGTTCCTGGCATGTAGTACTGGGATGATAAATGGCAACCCTGGGATATTATTACCACCCCAAAACCTAAATATAGCTCTTATTACTCATTTGTCAGTGGCTCTGTAATTCCACACTAATTCATTCTGCGGCCCTAGTGATTCTCTGAAGAGCTGTTTCTCCCTGAGCTGGTTTGGAGCTGTTATGTACCCCACAAAAGGCCGTGTTCTTCTAATCTATCCCTGCGGGGCCAGATCTATTGTGGGTGGGACCTTTCAGTTAGGTTGTTTCAACTGAGATGTGACCAGCCCATTCAAGGTGGGTCTAATCCTTTACTGGAGTCTTTTGAGAAGAGGATAAAAGATAGTAAAAGCCCGGAGAGCTGACAAAAATGCCCAGAGACATTTGGAAACAGACACTGGAACCAGAACCAGGAGAGAAGGACCAGCAGATGTCACCATGTGCCTTCCCATGTGACAGAGGAACCCCGGATGCCTGTGGCCTTTCCTCAGAGAAGGTACCTTCCTGTTGATAGCTTAATTTCGACATTTTCACGGCCTTAGAATTGTAACTTGTAACTTAAAAATCCCCACTGTTAAAAGCCAACCCATTACTGGTACATTGCATTCTGGCAGCTTTAGCAAACCAAAACAATCCCCTAAAGGATGAAATGATGACCTCATTTAGCCCCTCGACTACAGTTCCAGGAAGATACTGCATCTTGTGGCCTCTCTTTTTGTCTCTCTTAAATCTTTCTCTTTATTGGATTTCCCCCTTTTTCTATTTCCTCAAAAACCTCAAAGTCTTGCTACTTCCTGACATCTAAAGTAATGCTCCGAACTCTCATCTCATATGCACGGCCTTCCTGTCTACATCCACAATACCTTACTTTCCTTTTGGATTCCTCCTATTTGTGACAATTTAAAAAGTGTCAATAAAATAACTTACAGGCAAACAAATAAACAAAAAATTCCCTAGAGGGGTTCAACAGCAGATTCGAGCTGGCAGAAAAAAGAATCAAAGAACTTGAGGATAAGACAATTGAAATCATCCAGTCTGAGGAGCAGAAAGAAAAAAGAATGAAGGAAAGTGAACAGAGCCTGAGGAACCTGTGGGACTCTGTCAAGCATCCCAATAGACTGCACTGTGGGAGTCCCAGAAGAAGGGGGAAAGGAGCAGAGAGAATATTCAAACAAATAATAGGTGAAACCTTCCCAAATTTAACGAAAGACATGAAAATATACATCCAAGACTCTCAACGAACTCTAAACAGGATCAACCCAAACAGATCCATGTCCCAGCATATTATAATCAAACTATTGAAATCTTTATGCTAAAGATAAAAAAGAGAATTCTGAAAGCCACAAGAGACAAACACTGTGTCAGGCACAGGGAAGCCTTAATAAGATTAAGTGCCGATTTGTCATTGGAAACCTGGGAGGCAAGAAGGTGGGAGGATGATATGTTTAAAGTACTGAAAACAAAAAATTGTCAACCAATTGCAACTGGTGGTAGAATTAGGTAACGTTCTCTTCACCACAAGGTTACATATCTTTTTAAAAAAATTGTATATATTCTTTACAGGGAAATAAAAAAGAGGAGGCATTACCTGCCGCTTGATGGACTTGGACTTGTGCTGGTTCACAAAGGCCTCCATTTCGCTCAGCTCCAGCTGCAGAAACCTGGAGACGCAGAGAATGGGCAACTGCACCTCTGGCCACCCACCCACCCACCCACCCATCCCATAGGTGAGGCTGCAGCCACTCCTTCCTCCCCTGAAGCCTCTGGGGAGTCCTTGCCCTCCAAAGGGCTCTTACCTGAGTGACTGGACAGACAAAGGTACCTCCGCCTTTTCCCTGCAAGGAGAGGGGGCCATCGCAATAGGTTTAGGGGAGGAACAAGCACTGGGGGGCAGACCGAGAGAAAAGATCCCCAAGGAGGTCAGAGCTTTGGGATGAAGGAACAGAGAAAGAAGGGGGATGCAAAGGGAAAGAGTGTTCTCACCGGATCCCCTCTAGCATCTCCTTCAGGGTTAAGGGGTCAATCCGGTCCTGTGGCAACATGGGAAAAGGCAGAGACCGTGAAGATGCCCATGCTCCAGCTCCTCCTCCTCTGCCTTTCTGCACTGAGCCCCAAACTCAAGCCCTTTATTTAAATCCAGTCTCAGCCCACACACACCTTCACCCTCATCTCGTTTCCCAGTCCTCCCCCTTTTCCGGTGGGCCTCTCCAAGGGGGGAGCTGGGTGGGGTGTGGCTGGCACAGAGGGATCCTCTGGGTTCAGTGCTCCCAGGAGCCAGGCTGAGTGCCCCCTGGGCGCCACCTCTCTGGGGCCGCTGCTCAGGGGCTGAGCACAGCACCTTGCCGCGAAGTGCCACCACAGCTGCACGGGAGATGGGCTGTGGCTGACCTCCCACCATGGGCCCACGTGGGAGTCAAGCAGCCCTCCTCACTCAGCAGCTGCCACCTTTGACTTTTTGTTCCTGTCCCGTGTGCCACTCACTTCCTTGGCCTGGTTCCAAAGGTCTTGTTCTACGGGGTTTGGAGGCAACGGGGGCAGACTGAACTTGAAGTAGGGCCTCAGATTCTTATAGACGTAGACACAAGGGCCTGAAGCAAGTGCGAGGGCTGGAGTCCGGGGCTCATGGTGATCCATGAGGAAGGTAGCAGCAGCAGCTGGTAGGGCAGGTAGTGGGCTCTCGGTCAGCACCGTTGGTCCTTTGAGCACCTTCAGGCAGGGCTGCCGCCCACCAGGGCCAAGATCTCCCACCACCAGCTGTAGGGAGAGGCTGGCTTATTCCAGGTTCAGGGTCCAAAGACCCCTCCACTGGCTCTTTTTGCTGGTGCACTTTCATTCCCACACGCGTGTACCATGGTGGGTGGCATGTGTGTGTGCAGAGGCTTACAAGCTGTACGACCTTAGGAAAGTTGCTTGGTCTTTGTGTGTCTCAGTTTTTCCACTTGCCAAATGGGAATACCTACCTCATGACACATGCTGAAAAGCAAGCAAGATCATATGTTTGGGAACCTCATGAGGAGTAGGGGGCAGCTGTTGTTTTCATTATTCATTCAGCAAACATTTCTTGAGGGCCTGCTTCATGTTGGGTACTGTTCATGGCACTGGGATGGTGGCTGAGGTTGGGGGTGGGGGTGCCAAAAGCAAAGAAGCAGATCCAAGGACGGGGAGCAGGGTGTGTTCCGTGGACCCAGAGAGGGGAACCAAGCTCCTGGGCTCTCAGTTTCCCACCCTCTGAGCCGTCCTCTATGCTGCTGCAGCTGCCATACAAGCCCATTCTCCTTAGGGAGGCCTTCAAGTCCCTTCATGATCTGGTCCTTGCTTTGTTTTCCATCACTTTCCCATCATGCTGTGCTCCAGCCAGAATGGGGGCTGCCACAGAGTAGTTGTACAATAAGCATGCACCATGTACCAGGAACCATGCCAGGACTTCACTTGCATCCTTTCATTTAATCCTTTCCACAACCTTATGAGGTAGGTACTCTTATTAGCCTCGTTTCACAAATGAGGAAGCGATGGCTCAGAGAAGTTAAGTAAGTAGCCCAAGGTCACACAGCTGGGAAGTGGAGGAGATGGGACCAGAACCTAGGTCTCTCCAAATCCAGGCATGCTCTTAACTTCTATCCTCTATTGGTCTCAATTTTCTAACCTTAAATTTACTCTTCCCTAAATATGTCATGACCTCCCAAGCCTCTGTGCCTGCTCGTGCTGTTTCCTCTACCTGGAATGTCTTTCCCATCTTGTCTTCTTTGTACACTTTATTCATTCTTTGACACCAGCTGACCTGTTACTGCCTCCTGCTGCTTCCAGATGGAATTCCTTAGTCTCTCATCGGTGCTCCCATATACTTTCTACCAGTTCTATTTAGCAACCCCTCCTTACCCCACAAATATTTATGGAGTATCTACTACGGGTCAGTCCCTGGGCTAGATGCTGGGAATCAGCGGTGAACAAGCTAGCCATTAAACAAGTTTTTACACAAAGGCACCTAACATTTCAGTTTCGAACTGTGTCTATGATTTCCCAACTCCTCACTGCTATAAACCCAGCGCCAAGCACAAACCAGGTGTCCCGTCGATAGCAAAGATGAATTAACAAGTATCTGCATCTCTTCCCGACTAGGTGCTAATTTATTTTTGAATTGTCTTCACAATTTAGTTAGAAATCACTGAAAGCTTGCCAAATTGCTGAACGTTTTACAGATAGGAATTTGGGATGAAAGCTACTGAGTCCAATGGCACTCTCCACGTGGGGTATGATTCTGGGGCTACCTGTAACAGCCACAGTATCCACCTATTATGGGATAGTTGCCCTTGGGGAGGGTTGAATTATAGGGGAACGAGCAAATGACTTGGAATCTGACGGACCTAGCTCTGCCACTTATAAACTCAGTAACCTTAAGGCAAATTACTCAGCCTCTCTGACTCTACTTTCCGACTAAAATGAAGAGAAAGAATTTCTGCATATGTGAAAGTGTCTAGAAAAGGATGCAGACCAGAAATGGATGCTCAATACATGTTCATTTCCTTTATTTTAGCCCAGGTTAACCTTAACCACAGGGTTTTGAAAACCCTGTATCTTCTCTTTCCTTTGAAAATCAAAATAAATAAATAAAAAATAACCTCTTTATTAATGAAAACTTTCAGTCATGCACAAAAGTATCCATCACCCAGCTTCAACAAGTATCAGCTCATGGCCAATCTTAAAACCTATATGCTTAAAAACAAAAAAACAAACAAACAAAAAAAAACAAAACTGAGGTGAAATTCACACAACGTAAAATTAACCGTTTTAAATTGAACAACTCAGTGGCATTTAGCATACTCGCAATGTTGTGCAACCACCACCTCTATGTAGCTCAAAAACATTTCATCAATCCAAAAGGAAGCCCTGCAAAATCTATGCCCTTTTGATAAACATAAAACTTTCACTTCCCTCCTTATTTCTTTCCTTCCATATTCTTACTTCCACCTCCAACCACTGGATGTGCCCTTCCGGCCAAGGATCACGTCACATTAACTAAACTAAGAGGCTTTGCCTTAATAGAATCCTCAGTAGCATTTTGTTCTGCTTTATTTTCTTCAATAGGTTCTCTGCACTTTCCACATAAAAATAAAATTTAACACTAAACGTATTTTTCACAGTAAATGTGAATTCCAGATGATGCTGAGCCTCTTTGGAGCCATTTCAGACAATTATAATTCTGGGGACCTTCTCCCTCGTCCCCCCTTTCCCAGTTCTCTTTCCGCTAGAGGGCTAGGCTTACCTTGTACTCCCCGTCCCCATGCAAATCTGCCAGCGCTGGAAAACAAAAGAGGTCCTTAAGCCAGGGGACAAGGTCCCAGAACATCAGAGCTCAAAGGTTTCACTATGGTACCATCATCAGAGCCTCCAGTGTCTCAGAACCCGAGCTTTCTGCTTCCAGAGACTCACCCAGGCAGGCAGAAAAGGTGTGGATGTTGGCCATGGGGTCATAGTGAGCGTCCAGCCATTTCGAATTGACTTCATTGCTGGGAGAGGGCGAGAAAGAAGGATGGGGAAAAAAAACTTTGAGGGGGTGGTCTCTGAGAGGGAGGCGCGCAGGGAGCTCTGAACTCGGGGGTACAGAGCGTCTAGGTTCAAGTCCAGGTTCCGCCCCTTCCCTATTCTGATCTCTAAGAGCCCTTCAAGGATTCCCACCGCCGCCCGAGATCCGCAGGGGCCCAGAGCCCGGGCACCAGGGCACTCTCATGACATTTACGGAAAAGGAGGCGTTGGGGCCCTGGCTTTCACCTCTCAGCTCTGGGGCTTTCGGAATCCGACGGCGACGCAGCAGCCATCTTCGCTGGCGTCGCTCTGGCAACCGGCCCCGCCCCCGCCGCCGCGCACAGCTCAATAGCGTCCGGGCGCGGGAAGGCGCGCGCAGAAAGGTTCCGGGCGCCGAGGCTTCCGGGCCGGGTCAGGCGTGCCTCTTTGCATCTTTCGCCAGGGATTCAGCCTGCTGAGGCGCAACCCCTCATCCCAGCCCAGCTCCTTTATCTTTGCTCCTTCCCAGGCTTCTGGGCCCTGCTCTCTCTGGGTCAGCGGCAGGACCCGCTGGCTTTGAAGCCTGGAGAGGTGCCCCTTAGGGCGTCTAAGAGCCACAGAAGGAATTCCTCCTTCTTGATTAGAAGGGGCCTTGCTCCCTCTCTCTCTCTAACTGAACCATCTCGACAGGTGAACTCGCTGCCCTCCCGCCTACGTGGGACCCGACTCCCAGGGGTGTAAATCTCCCTGGCAACGCAGAGTATGACTCCCGGGGATGAATGTGGACCCGGCATCGTGGGACTGAGAGTATCTTCTTGACCAAAAGGGGGATGCAAAATGAGACGAAATAGTTGCAGTGGCTGAGAGATTCCAAATGGAGTCGAGAGGTCACTCTGGTGGACATTCTTATGCACTATATAGATAACACCTCTTAGGCTTCAATGTATTGGAATAGCTAGAAGTAAATATCTGAAACTACCAAACTCCAACCCAGCAGTCTGGACTCCTGAAGACAATTATATAATAATGTAGATTACAAGGGGTGACAGTGTGATTGTGAAGACCTTGTGGATCACACCCCCTTTATCTAGTGTATGGATGAGTAGAAAAATGGGGATAAAAACTAAAGGACAAATGGGGTGGGATGGGGGGATGATTTGGGTGTTTTTTTTCACTTTTATTTTTTATTCTTGTTCTGGTTCTTTCTGATGTAAGGAAAATGTTCAGAGACAGATTGTGGTGATGAACACATAACTATGTTATCATACTGTGGACAGTGGATTATATATCATGGACGATTGTATGGTGTGTGAATGTGTTTCAATAAAACTGAATTTAATTAAAAAAAAAGAAATTAACAAAAAAAAAAAAAAGGGGGGGGGGCCTTGCTGAAGAGCTCCAGCCTCAGAGACACGAAGCACCAAGATTGAGGAGCAATGAAGATTAACTCCCAGGATTCTGACTGAAGTTGATGGTTTTTACATTTTTGAGGCCCCTGGGATATTTTTAAATGCAAGAAATGCCAAAGGAGGACTGCAAAAATCATGCTGCGTTCCTCTCTGTGACTGTCCTCATATCCTTGTTCAGAGATGAGGTCAACCCTGTTGTGAATGGGAGGCAAGAAATCACCACCCTGTGCCCTCCCCAAGCCTTGATCCCAATCCTGTGCTAGGAACAAGCAAGAAGGCAGACAAAGGCATGCAATGGCACACATGGCAAAGATGGTGGTGGTTTCTAATATTTATTTTTCTGGTTATAAAAGTAATACACAAAGAGCACTGGATTTGGCAAGGAGGTGTTGAGTCCTGGCTCCATCACATACCACCTGTGGGATCTAGACAAGTCACGTCAACGTCTCAGAACTTCCACTTCCTCATCTGGAAAACAGCCCTGTCTTGCCCACTCCGCAGGTGGCAATGCAGATAACAGATGGGAAGCACTTGGTAAATTGGAAAGTGCTGACAAATGCAAGGGGTTAGTGTCACCACCCAGGACTGAGGTAGCACCAAGATCCCAGATCCTGCCCTGCCCCCAGCCCTTCAAAATACACACACAGAAGGGCCACTTGCAGCCTCGGTTTGATGCGAGGGGGGCAGGGGCCGCACTAGCCCATCTCAGGCCTGGCCAGGTGGGGCCTCGCAGGGGCCCTTCCAGAAGCCAGCATCAGCTGTGGCCAGCTGGGTGAGGACCTCCTCTAACTCGGGCCCATCCTCTGGGAAGCGCTCGGAGAAGGACCGGATGAGACCAGCAGCCGAGGCCTCATACTCGAGGAGCTGCACCTCTGAGCCTGGGGAGGAGATGGAGAGAAAACAGTAGCAGCAAAAAGGTCTGGGTAGGAAAGAGAATATTGATAATCATAGGAGCAGCTGGTTCTCACTCAGCTCTTTCTATGGGCTAAAAATTGTGTGCCATGTTTTAGGATAATTATTAACTTAATCCTCACAATAACCCCATGAGAAAGGAACTATTAAAGGGAAGGGGGTTGTTCAATGAATTGCTGCTTTCATTCATTCATTCATTCACTGAATAGAGTTATTGTATAATACCGCACACCTGGCACTATGCCAGGTGAGTCAGTCCTTTCCCTCCTAGAGCTTATATCCAGCAATAGGTTCATTTCTGTCTACTGGAGACCTTGAGCCATTTTCTCCACCTCTCTAAGCCCTGGTTTCCCCATCTGTGAAGTGAGGATAAGTGCAGGGGCCTCTTCTCTTAAAGAGCTGTGGCAATGATTAAATGTAATAATGCGCCCAGTGAGTGCTCAATACATTTTAGCTGCCACCAGTACAATCATCTCTGAGACGACTTCCTCGTCTATTAAATGAGGTTAAGGGCACGGCTTACCTCCTGGGCAGTTCTGAGGGTCCCTGAAAAATTACTGGGAAACATTTCCTTCAAACACACTTCTGCCGTCTACCCACTTACACAGCTTTGCCCTGCTCTGTGTCACTGTGAGGTTCAAGAGGTGAATGAACCCACTCGCTGTGTGTCCTCGGGCAAATACACAGTCCCTCTGTGTCGCAGTTTTTAACTGGAAAATGGGGGTAATAATCATATCTTCCTCACTGAGTTGTTTGAGGAATTAATCCATGGAAAGTTTTTACTCAGTGCTGGGCACATGGAAATCCTCAAAAGTTAGCTGCCGCCACCATCATCATCATCATCATCATCATCATCATCATCATCATCATCATCATCATCATCATCATCATCATCATCATCATCATCAACTACCTTTGAAAATCCAACCTGTTCTTCAAACCTGGTGTAGTGACCACTTCTTCCCCAGGACTGTCCTAGAATCACTGGAAGGTGGATGTGACCTTCCCCCCATGAGTGTTTGATTCTCTGAGGTGCTCAATTAATGCTTTTTAAAATTATTGTCACTTAATACATAATTATTTCTAAGGGGCTGTGAACCACTTGTGGGAAGGGCCTGGGTCTCATTCACCTCTTGAACCCCTGTGTGTTGCACAGGGCTGGATGTATTCTAGAAAGATGATATTTTCCACTTAACAAGCATTTACTGTGTGAGTGGCTCGACTCATTCATTGCCCTCTGGTATCAGGGGCACACTCTTAATTCAACCCCTGGCTCCTCCTGCTAAAAGCTGTGGGCTTAGAGCAAATGACTGCGTTTCTGTGTGCCTCAGTCTCCTCATCTGTAAAATGGAGATAATAGAAATAAAAACCTCACTGGGTTATTGTGAGGATTCCAAAGGGCTAATGCATGCAAAGCACTTCGAACACGAAGGAAGTGCTTGATCTGGTTCACTATGACATCAGCGAGCAATCAACACTGGCTCAAGGGTGAAGACCCTGAAGCCCAGAAAGCTTAAGTGATGTGGTCAAGGTCGCAGGGCAGTCCAGGGCCCAGGCCCCACCTGCAGCACTGCCTCCTCTTAGGTGCCTCATTTGACAGATGTTGGTGAAACATGAGCCAAGAGGTGGAAGGGAAGGGAAGGCAGTGAGGTGCCAGGACGCCCAGGGGTATGAACACAATACCGACGGGGTTGGGGCATTTTGAAATGGAGTCATCGCTTGAGAAGGGAGAGGGACACAGGGCTGCTGATCTCTGGCCTGGGCTTGGCCAAGTCCCATTGTCCACTGGGTCCCACGTGCCTGCTGGGTCCCAACTCACTGCTTGACTTGACCTTGCTCCCAGGCTTGCAGCACACACAACCGACCTACCAGAAAGCCTGGGGTCTGCTGCACCCCTGGAACCTCCCTGTGCTATCGTACAACCAGCAAGATCCTTGGTATGTGGGGGTAGATGCCAAGGTCCTGGCTTGTGGTGGTTCCCGGGGGGTTCCAGGCCTCCTCTCTGCTCCCACAGGGCCCTGTCTGTACCCCCATCATAGGGAGCTCAAAAGTCAGTTACCTTCAAGGTGTGTGTTGGGCTGAACGATGAGCTTCCGAGACTCCTTGCGCAGCAGCACCGTGTCCCGGAGGGTGAGGAAGCACTCGGGGGCCGCGTCGGTGACGGCTGCGTAAGCCTCGTACAGGGCCCGACCTCCGGCCACATCCCCGGTGGACTTCAGCACCTGTGGGAAGGAGAAGGAGTTAGTGCCTAGGATGGGGGAGCCACTGTCTTCAGTTCTGTACTTATAATTCCCTTATTTTCCCTGATTTTTACTCCCAATATTATTTTTAAGTTTCTGCTTATTTCCAAACTTTATTCTGTGATTTGCTTTTCTGCTTAAATTATGTTTGAGACTCGTCTGTTAATGCATGCAGCAGTGGTTCACCCATTTCACTGCTGTATACTATTCCGCTTATATACGTACCACAATTTAATCTCTTCTACAGTTGTACGATTTGAGTTTTTTTGCTGTTAAATGCTGCTGCAAACATCCCTGCATGTCTCCTGATGAGCAGATGCCAGCTACTCCAGGAAAACTGATGTGTGTGTGCGTTTACTGAATGTTCAACTTTGAGATGATGCTAACATGGTTTTCCAAAGTGTTGCCTCACTCCCAGAAGCAGTGCACAGCAGTTCTCATTGCTTGATACACTAGATATAATTTTTGCCAAGCTGGTGAGTGCAACTTGCATCTCATGTGGTTTAAATTGCATCTTCCTGATCACTGGCAAGGCTGAGCATCTTCTCGTAAGCTGGTGGGCTATTCATTTCATTTTTGCTTATTTCTTGGTTGGGTGGTTTTTTGTTTGTTTTTTTTTTTTAAGCTCTTTTCATATATTCTGGATACTCACTTTTTGTTGGTATATATGTTGTAAATACCCTATCCTAGTTTAAGACTTGTCTTCTCAACTTCTTTATGGTAACTTTGGAAGAAAAGTGATTTTTAAGGTCGTCAAAGGTATCAGTCTTCTTGACAGCTTGTGCTTTTTTTGTTTTGAGAAATTCTTCCTTACCCTGAGGCCATAAAGATAGTCTCTAAATTTTAATCTTTGCCTTTCCCCTATGACAATCAATCTACCAGGGATTGATTTTGTGTATGGTGGGAAGCAAAAATCTAATTTTGTTTCTGTATCAGCATAACCTAATGGCCCAGCACCACTCATTAAATCCCCCTTCCTCTCTCCAGCCACCTACAGTGCTGCTTCTGTCACAAATCAGCGCAGTCCGTGCCTGGGTTCACCGTTCTGTTCCGCTGAGCAACTGATCCACTCCTGCCCCAATAATACACCGAACTTGATCTCATTACAAGTTTTGATATCTGGTGGGGCAAGCCCCCAATCTGGCTTTTCTTCAGGAGCATCTGTTTGTTTTTTTTATATTAAGAAATTATTGTTAATTTTATTAGGTATGATAATGGTATTGTGGTTTTTTTTTTTTTTTTTCTTTTCTAACCTCTTTTTTTTTTTAATGCAATCTTATTGAGATACATTCACACACCATACAATCCATCCAAAGTATACAATCAGTGGCTCCCAGTATCATCACATAGTTGTGCAATTATCACCACAATTTTAGAACATTTTCATTATTCCAAAAAAAAGATAAAATAAAAATATAAAAGAAAGCCCAAAACATCCCATACCCCTCTTCCCCTCTCCCATTGTTGATCCCTAGTATTGGTGTAGTACATTTGTTACTGATGAAGGACTATTAAGATATTGCTGTTAATTATCGTCCATAGTTTGCAATCGTTACATTTTATCTCATATACCACTTTATTTTTAACTCATTGTAATAGTTTTGTATGTTTGTTCTAGTTCACGAAAGAACTTTCTTATATTTGTACAGTTAATCAGTCATCATCCACCACAAGATTCACTGTTATACATTTTATCTCTAGCTTTCCTTCTGGTGACATACATGACTCTAAACTTCCCCTTTCTACCACATTCACTCACAATTCAACACTACTAATTATATTCAAATAACGTGCTGTTGTCACCTCTGTTTTCTTCAGGAGCATCTTGACTATTAATCGTGGCCCTTTATGCTTCCATCTAAATTTTTACAATCAGATCGCCGAGTCCCATGGAAAACCCTATCGGGACTTTATGCAACCTTGCTGAACTGTTTTATTAATTTCAATAATCTGTCCGTAGAACCTTTAGCTTTTCTATATAATCGTATCATCTGAAAAACGATAGATTTCTCTTTTCCTTTTGACTCCTTAAACTTTCTACTTCTTTTTCCTGTTTCCTTCCAAGGCGAGGACTTTCAATACAATGTTCAACAGAAGTGGAAAAAGCCAGCATTTAACTTGTTTCTGACTTCAGAGGGGATGTTCTGGTGTTTCAACAGATGACCTTTATTCAATTTTTCTGAGACATTCTTGATTAGGTTAAGGATATTCTCTTCAACTCTGAGTGGGCTAAGAGTCTTCATCCTAAATGGATACTGATTTTCAGCAAGTGCTTTTCCTAAATCTATTGAGATGATCATGTTTCTCCTTTAATCTGTTAATACGGTAATTTATGTGACTGTATTTTCTACTGTTAAATAAATCTTGCATTCCTGGAAGCTCTGGAGTACATAAAACCAACTGGGAATTCCTGGGGGAGGCTAAAGAAACGGTCTGGCCCTTCTCTTTTCTGGTAGTGCTCAGTGCCCAGAAGGTGCTGAATCCATCAAGTGACACGTTAGACCCCAGGAGCTTAAACTGGAGGGTGGTCAATGTGGATGCTAAGGAGAGCCAGGCAGTGTCACAGACGAGTGATGAAGGCAGGTACAAGTAACAGGGAGTGGTGAGGCCCAGGCGAGTTGGGGAGTCCACGTCACATTTAAATGCAGTGGCTGCCACTCAGTTCCAGCCAACTGTCCACATGGGAATTAAGCCTTTTGTTGCCAAAGCTTCCGAGAAGCCAGAAAAACCTATTTATGCCTAACCTTTGCCAATTTTTATAATACTGGGGGGGGGGGGTAGGTGTCAAAAATACAGCTGTTTGTCACCCCTGGCTGAAGCCTTTATCTGTAGACAAGCCTCCACCTTCCCTGCTTGCCGTCTTCTTACATCAGACCCCTGGTAAAAGCTCTTGATTTTACCAAACAGCCACACCAAAAACGCTTCCGTATCTTCAAGTCATGGTCCATTATACCAAACAACTCCCCTTGTGCAGAGACCCAGCGATTCACTCCCTAGAAAAGGCTGCTAGAAAGTTCCATGCTAATTCAATGTTCAGTCGCAGGTCGATGCTGGCCTGGGAATTGGCAGATTTGATTCCTCCGTCTAATGATGTATTAATAAGCGTTTTATCTTGGAATAATTTTAGATACAGAGAAATGTTTGCGAAGGTAGAACAGGAGAGCGCTCTGGTGTACCCCTGCCCAGTTTCCGCTATCGCGGACGTCTTATATAATGGAAGTGTTATCATTAACCAAACTGCAGACTTTATTTGGATTTCACTAGTTTCCCCAAGAATGCCCTTTTTTCTGTTCCAGGATCTTATCCAAGACACCACATTGCGTTTTGCATCTAATGATTTTTAATTTCTGATTTTATTTTACATTCATGGCCAAACTCCTATCTTTTATTGGAAAATGCCTTAAATCTTTTTTGGAAACAGATGAAGAGTATAATCATGAGATATTTGCTGAGTTGAAGGCTGGGCCTTCTTTAGGTTGAAAAAGCCAACAGGAAGGTGCTGCGCATTTAAGAGCGGCTGAGCTGGTTCTCAAACTTTGTGGAGCCTCAGAATCACCTGGAGGGCAAGCAAATGTGCGGATTCCTGGGCCCAGCACCCAGATTCAGTGGATCTGGGGACGGGGCCCAAGAATCTGCATTTCTAACCTGCCACTGGGTGATGCCGATGCTGCTTGTCCCCGGACCCCACCTCAGCTGCTCCCTTCCTTACCTATGTTGCTTCTTTTAATCCCCACCAGGTGAGGTAGGTGGTGGATCCCATTTGGCAGGTGAGAAAAGTAGGATCCAGAGAGGCAAAGCGTGTTGCTCGATGACACGGCTGGTTAATCCTGGCACCAGGACTCCAAAGGCCTCCCACGCTACGCCACGGCCCCCACCGGCCTCTGAGGGCAGCCAGGGCTGCGCTGACCACTGTCCTCTTCCACCTTCACTCAGCAAGCTCAAGGCCTCCTTTCTGTCCCTCGAGCCCCCGAGCTCATCGCAGTCACAGGGCCGCTGTGTTTGCTGTTTTCTCTGCTCTCAAGTCTTCTCAGAGCGGGTTCCTTCTTGGCCCTCAAATCTCTGCTCAAAGGTCCCCTCCTCCAAGAAGCTTTCCTTGATCAGCCATGCTATGGTGGTCCTGCATTCATTTCCCCTCCAATTGCAATCGCTATCACGTCGCCCAGTTTTATTGTCCTCACAGCTCGTCGTGATCCCCGATTACCTTGTTCACTTACTGTCTACATGTTTATTGGTGTGCCAGTTTGAATGAATTACGGCCCCCAAAACGTCATTATCTTTGATGCAATCTTGTGTGGGAAGATGTAGTATTAGTGTTGATTAGACTGTAATTCTTTGAGTTTTTCCATGGAGATTTGACCCACCCAACTGTAGGTGATAACTCTGATTAGATAATTTCCATGGAAGTGCCCATTCAGGGTGGGCCTTGATTAGTTTACTAGAGCTCAGACAGAAGGAGTGAGCTTGCTACAGCCACCAGGGACACTTGGAAGAACACACAGAGAGCTGAGAGCAACTGAGAGTGACACTTTGAAGAGGAGCTGCAGCTAAGAGAGGACAAATGCCCCAAGAAAAATATTTTGGAGAATGCCATTTTGAAATGTAACCTGGGAGCAAGCAGATGCCAGCCACAAGCCTTCCGAGCTAACAGGTTTTCCGGATGCCAATGGCCATCCTTCAGTGAAGGCACCCCCTTACCTTGGGCACCTTATAGCCTTAAGATTGTAACTTTGTAACCAAATAAACCCCTTTTATAAAAGCCAATCCATTTCTGGTGTTTTGTGAAAAGGCAGCATTAGCAAACTGGAACAATTGTGTACCCGCCTCGCTATAATATAAGCCCTGAGGAAGTAGGGAGTGCTCCCGGCTTGTTCTCAGCGCCTGGCACACGGGAACCCTAGGGACAGAGACTGGTTGGGTAAATGAATGAACTGATTGGGAGGCTTTAGGAGGTGTTCCCAGGTGGGGAGACAGGGCAGGGATGGGAGGGGAAGCCCACCAAGGCGCAAGGCCTCCGCTTACCTGGAGTCTCCGCAGGAACCGCTCCAGGGCGGGCTTGCCCACGGAACGGATCTTGCTGCGGTCAAGGTGGATGCGGGCATCCGGGCGCCCATCGGACCCCGTGGTGGGAGTGATGCTGACAAGTCCCTCGCCCGCCTCCAGCAAGACCCTGAGGATCACAAACCGGGCCTGCATGTGGGCCTGCCGGGTGGAAGGAAAGGAGTCATTTGCAGCCCCAATATTAGATATGGTAAGTGCCTGGGCCCCAGCCTGGCCTGACATTCTGGATTTGCTCATTCACTGTTGACTGTTGTCATCATTTCACCCTCTCCCACTGTGTGGCTCCTTTTCTGCCTAGTCCTCTCCCCACCTCTGCTCAAGGGAGAACAAGCTGCTCAGGAGGGGAGGCCATTTCCAGGGGAGCCCCCTTGTCACCACACACCCTCTGCTTCTCTGGCCCCTCCCCTGATGACAGCAGTTACCTCCAAAGGCCCCTCGCTGCCCGGCACCCCAAGCCCTTTCTTCTCTGCACCTGTCTGAGCTCAGCAGTGGGACCCAGTAGGTATCCCCATGTCCGGTTCACAGATGCCAAAACAGAGGCCCAGAGAGGAGATGGGACTTGCTCAGGGTCACCCAGCTGGTGAGAGTCAAGCTCGGGCTCTAAAGCCTGTGCTCTTTTCATTTTGTTTTCTTCAACTTTTATTTCTATTGTTTCCCCTATTTCCAAAGCACCTGCCCATGTGCCACATTGGGCAGGGAGGCTGGAGGCAGACTGCCCAGATTCAAATCCAGGCTCTGCCACTTACCAGCAAGTCACTTCATCTCCTTGTGCCTCAGTTTCCTCATCTCTAAAATGAGGATAGTAACAGTGCCTGCCTCCTGGGGTTGGACTTGGGAACGAACGCGCTAGTTCACGTACGGTGCTTAGAAGTGCGAGTCAGCTATTATTTTAGAAGTCAGGGCTTCTCTCTGACTCACCCTGAAGGCTGGACAGGGAATGCTCAGGACTCCCATTTCACAGGCGGGGACACGGCAGCTGAGAACAGCAAGGCCACTTGCCCCCGTAAGCAGTGGGCTCTGGGATTAAACTTGTGCATGGTCTTGGAGGTATGGCTGTCTCTTCCCTGTACCCAGGATCCTGATCTTGGGGCCCCCCTGCAGGCTCCCCACTCCTCCCGAGAGCCCCATGTGGTGCACCTGTCTCCAGTTGGAGGCCTCGGGGGTGTAGAACTCCAGAGCCAGCAGGCCAGCCCGCACCATGTTGAGCCAGTTCACGTAGACCACGTCCTCCGCCTCGGCCCCCTCAAAGCCGAAGATCCTGGGGGAGGGAGGCAGGGGGAGGTGCCTCAGCCCTGCCACCCACCCCAGCTGGCGCCCCCTCCACCCAGAGCGGCCCCTGCTTGGTGCCCCCACCCCATGCCCCACCCAGGCCTCCAGCTCATACTCCAGCACTTGGGGGTTCAGGCAGAGGTAGAGGCCCACACTCTCCGCCCGGCACTCTTCATAGCTGGAGGCGATGGTGCTGAACTTGCTGTCCCAGGTCTCCCCACACCGGTACCAGCTCTGAATCTGGGAAGGGATGCCCAGGAAGCAGGCTTAGGGGTGCTGCCCCACTCACGTCCGCCCTCCCAGCGCCCTGGGGCTCTGATGCCAACCTCACCTGCTCCCCTGTCTCTGGGTTGATCACTGTCTCCTGGTCAAAGTTGAATGCTCCTTTCTCGTCCTGCAGGAGACGGGTCATGAACACGGGACCAGGCCGGCAGCCCCAGCCCAGCAAGTGACAAACTGCAGGGTCCTGTAGCAGTGGCTGTCCCCCCAGAGCCCCTGCATGGGGGAAGAATGAGAGCCACACACGCCCCGCACACAGAGGGAAACAGGGGACCAGAGAGGGGAGGGACTTGTCCAAAGTCCCTCAAAGACCCAGAACCAGTATCCCCAGACCCCACTCAGAGCTGGATGCCCAATGGGTGGGCCAGCGCCTGGCTGCCCCGTGCTTCATGCCCCTCTCCTGGCACTGGCAGAGGCCATGGCACCATCCTCGCTGTCCCCACCAGGAGCCGAGTGCCTGTCACATGTCATCCCCTTAATCCTCACGACCACTGTCCAAGGAAGGTTCTCTATCAACCCACTTCACAGATGAGGAAACCGAGGCTCAGAAGCTAAGAGCTCCGAACTGGAACCGGAGCACACAACCGGTACACACTGTCCCTTCACAAGGCCCACCCCCTCCATTTGCTGAGAGCCTTCTGTGCACCAGGCAAGCTCTAGGTCACTAAGTCACGTGGGACTCTGCGAAAGCAGTATGTTACACAGTTCTGAAAACTAAGTTCAATACAGCTTTCATTGACTTCCATGTGTCTTCCCTGGGCTGAAAAACAACTTTTTTGAAAGCAGTCACGTGGGACTCTGCGAAAGCAGTATGTTACACAGTTCTGAAAACTAAGTTCAATACAGCTTTCATTGACTTCCATGTGTCTTCCCTGGGCTGAAAAACAACTTTTTTGAAAGCAGTCACGTGGGACTCTGCGAAAGCAGTATGTTACACAGTTCTGAAAACTAAGTTCAATACAGCTTTCATTGACTTCCATGTGTCTTCCCTAGGGCTTACTATACACCTTGGATTTCATGTGTCACAATGGCCCATGCAGAGGTGGGCACAACCCCCCCATTTCACAGATGGGCCAACTGAGGCTCGGCGAGGGGAACTGCCCTCTCAGACCACAGAGTGGCTGTGTTTGTTCCCATTTCCCTCTGCCTTCAAAGCCCGGACAAGCCACTGCTTCAGGAGGCTGCCCCCCATCAGCGCCTCTGAAGTCTTCCTGTCTTCTAAGGCCCAGCTCCAGTGTCCTGGAGGGGAGCAGGCCCGGCCCAGAATCCCACTCTCCCTGATAGTCCTGTCCCTGTCCCTGCTGCCAGCCATCTCATCCCGCAGCTCTGTGTCCAGGGGTCCATAACTAGCTCTTCTCAGCCTGCCCAGAAAAGCTCAGGCTGTCTTTTTCATTTTCCCCAAGTGTGTGGCCAATGGGGCTCCAGCCACTTGGCTGGCTGGCAAGAAGGGGCCGCTCAGGGGAGGCAGGGGCTCCCGACAACAACTGGAAAGGCACAAGCTTCAGGGACGATTTGCTCAAGGACAGGGCTGCAGCCTCAGGACAGGCAGGGTCCAGAGACCACTCCCTCCTAGCCTTGGCCTTGGGGGCTGTCTGAGCCACACCCCCAGGAAATGTGGGCCAGCTACATCGGCCTGAGCCACTCTGGGGTGAGAGGACAGCAGCTGAACTGTCCTGGAGGCCTCTCTGCACCCACTCAGTTCTCTGAGCTCCTGGGGCATCATGGGGGAGGGTGACGCAGGGTCTTCCCTGCTTAAGGGGCCATTCCCCACACCTGACCCGAAGCCCCTGAGGGCAAAGACTGGAACCGCTTCACCCCTGGGTCCGGCTGATCGTGGGGGAGGGGAGCCATAGGCCTGAGTACAGGGAGGCTCCTGCTGGCCCCAGGGCAGGTGACCCTCTTCTTACCTGCACGAAGAGCTTGCCGCTGCCATGGCCCAGCAGCTCGTGCAGCCCCACCTGCACCTCGAAGGAGGGCCCCTTCCAGCGGATGTACAGGTCCTGCCGAGTCAAGCAGAGCCCCACGCTGTCTGCTGCCCCACCACGGCCAGGAGCCTGCCCACCCTTGCACATGCTTGGTGATGGCCTACTATGCGCCAGCCTCCATGCTGGGCACCGTGAGGCCCACCTCATCATGCAACACCCCAGGGAGAAAGGTTCTGTCTCCACTGTTTGACATATGAGGAACAAAGGCTCTGAAGCTGCACAAGACCACAGGGCCGGGAAGTGGAGAGCCAGGACTTGAAGCTGAGTGCTTTCTCCTGCACCGCCCCGGGCCTTGCTGCCTGCCTGGGTCAGCCTAGGGCAGGCTACGCCCAGGCCTGACCCTCGGGGTGCCAGTGCCCACCTTGTCGTCCTCCTCCAGGAAGGTGAGCTTCTCCCGC
Organism: Choloepus didactylus; assembly: GCF_015220235.1. NCBI lineage: Eukaryota > Metazoa > Chordata > Mammalia > Pilosa > Megalonychidae > Choloepus > Choloepus didactylus. The sequence continues at coordinate 8,643,903 of NC_051312.1, forward strand.
TTTGTGGCATAGGCCACAGCCAGCACGTTCCCCAGCGATACATTCTTAAAGCCTTCCGTCTGCCTTAGGTCATCATCTAGAGGAAGAGGGCAGGGACCAGGGAGAAGGGGCAAAGGTCAAGGGTCATGGGTCAGGGGGCCACTGGAGTCTAGATCAGAGGAACAAGGCCAGATGGTCAATTGAGCAGGGCAGTTTGTGGTCAGGCTGTGTGTCTGGGAGCAGGGTGACAGTGATTCTAAAGGGAAGCTCCTGGGGGTTGGGGGCCACTGCTGTGGTTTGGGGGGGCTGGGCCTTGGGAACTCACAGTTGGGGATGTTGATGCCAGCAGGGATGCCAGACCCAGCGAAGGTGAGAACGTCCAGGGAGGTGAAGTCGGGGGTGAGAAACTTGTCCTTCTCGAAGGCTGGGGGCCAGGGCAGCTCCTTCAGCAGCTGCTCCGCGCTTGACACCAGCCGCTCGAACTTGGCACTCATGGCCTTGTTCACCATGGCCACGAAGCCTGCGGGGGAGGGAGACTACCGGTTGGTGGGGTTCTGGGTGGGAGCTCTGTTCCCCCCTACCCAGTCCTTCTACCCCTCCAGACAGCCATCATCATGCATACATTGCATGCCTGCTGTGTGCAATGGCTGGCTGCTGGGGAGGGTGGTGAACCCAGTCATGGGCCCTGCCCTTAGTGGGGTCAAAGATGAGCAGATGAACCAAGGACCCACAATCTGCTTGGGGTGGGTAGGGGTGTGGAGAGAAGGCTTCATGGGTCTTAAAGGAGTTGGTAGGGTGCATGCAAGGGGTGGTGGGGAGAAGAACAAATTCCAAGCGGAAGGGACTCCATAAGCAAAAAGCTATTCCTCTTTTGGGAGGAACTGTGAGATGCCCCATATGGCTGGAGCACCTGGCTTCTCTGGCAGTAAGTAAAGCTGTTGCTTTTAGATTTAACGTAGTTAAGAATTCCTGGCTGAAAGCGATATTTTAAAAACTACACTATATGGAACATGTCTTCTAGGAGAGCCTTCATAAAGAAAGAGCTCCCTGGTTAAATAAGTTTGGCCACCACTACATATTCCATCTCTAACTTCTAGGAGATTCCCAATGGACATGAGCCTATTAAAGGTACTTAGGAGTTCTGCAGGCAAGATCTCTGAGGCCTTGTCAGAGAACCCTTCTTGGTATAAGTCCTGTTAATACTGCGGGAAATTGGAAAATGCTGGTCTAGACTGTTACCCGGACAGGTTCTCGAGAAGGGTAGTTAGCTTGGTGTCAACCTTTCTGGTGGCAGCCTGAAAGACTGAAGCAGGAAACTTTTCTCTGGCTCACCCTCCCAGAACTTGCTCAGAAAAGATGGAGAAGACGTAGTACTTTGCATTTGCCTTGGGCTGATCTTCTTGATAGGAGGGCTAAACTCTGAAGGAGAACAGCAGCCAGTGCAGAGCCAATTTGCAAAGACTACAAAAGGTGTTTTTTTGTATTGGTTTGTTTTTGTCAGCTCCTGGCTTTCAAGAAAATCTCTGTCATATCACTAGCTGGATACAAACCTTAGGAACAAACAACTCAGGAGCTAAATCCCAGAATTTACACTTTAAAATGTTAAAATGTACATATAGTGTACAACAAAAGATGACAAGGCATACAAAGAAATGGGAAATGATGACCCATCCAAAGGAACCAGATAAAAATCTAGAAACCATCAGTGAAGAAAACCAGACTTTGGACATATTGAACAAAGACTTTAAACCAATGATCCTCAGTATACTCAGGGAAATAAAGGAAAACATAAAGAACTAAAGGATATCAGGAAAACAATGAATGAACAATATGAGAATCTCAGTAAAGAGACAGGAATTTTAAAAAGGAAACAAACAGAAATACTGGGGTTGAAGACCACAATAACTGAAATGAAAAGTTCCTTAGAAGGTTTCAACAGGAGATGGGAAGAAAGAATCAGCGAACTTGAAGACAAGACAATTGAAATGATTCAGGCTGACAAGCAGAAAAAGAACGAAAAAGGGTGAACAGAGCCTAAGAGATCTGTGGGACACCATCAAGCATACCAATATACACGTTATGGAAGTCCCAGGAGAAGAATGAAAGGGGCAGAAGGAATAGTCAAAGAAATAATGGCAGAAAACTGCCCAAATTTAATGAAAGACGTGAATATACACATTCAAGAATCCCAAGGAACTCCAAACAGGATAAACTTGAAGAGAACCACACCCAGGGGCATAGTGGTCAAACTGTCAAATGCCAAGGACGAGGAGAGAGTTCTGAAAACTGCAAGAGAAAAGCAATTGTTACATACAAGGGAGTCCCAATAAGATGCAGTGCAGATTTCTCATCAGAAATCATGGAAGCAAGAAGGCAGTGGGATAACATATTTAAAGTGCTGGAAAAAAAAACCCTACAATTGCCAGCCATGCATTTTATATCTGGTGAAACAGTCTTTCAAAAATGAGACAGAGATTAAGACATTCACAGATAAACAAAAGCTGAGGGAATCTGTCACCACTAGACTTGCGCTCCAAGCAATGCTAGGGAGTTCTTCAGAATGAAAGGAAAGGACACGAGACAGTGGATCGAAGTGACATAAAGAAATAAAGACCTCCAGTAAAGATAACCATATGTGTAATTATAGATGCCGGTAATATTGCATTGTATTGTTTGGTATGTAACTTCCCCTTTTACTTCTCACAGTCTCTAAAATGCAAATGCATTAAAAAGTAACGATAAATCTGTGGTTTTGCACATAAAATGCATAAAGATATAATTCCTAACAAGTAAACAAAAAGGTGGGGGATGGAAGGGTACAGAAACAGAGTATGTGTATGCTATTGAAGTTAAGTTGTTATCAAATCAAGTATGATTGTTATAGATTTACATTTAATGTTAAATGGTAAATTTAAGCTCCATGGTAACCACAAAGAAAATAGATGAAAAATATATACAGAAAGAAATCCAAAGGGACTGAAATGGTACAGTGCAAAAAAATCAAACAAATATTACAGTAGGCATTAATGGAAGAATTGAGTGACAAAAAAGTGTAAGACTTACAAAGACTAAATAGCAAAATGGCAAAAGAAAGTCCTGCATTATAGGTAGTTACTTTAAATGTAAATGGATTACACTCCAGTCAAAAGGAAAAGAGTGGCAGAATGGATAAGACAAATGTTTACAAGAGACTCAAAGGCACAAGTTGGTTGAAAGTGAAAGGATAGAAAAAATATACCATGCAAACAGTAACTAAAAGAGAGCAAAAGTAGCTATACTAATATCAGATAAAATATACTTTAAGTAAAAAACTATTACAAGGGACAAAGAAGGTCACTAAGTACCGTTAAAAGGGTCAATTCAACAAGAGGACATATAACTATAAATATATATGCACCTAACAGCAGAGCCCCAAAATACATGAAACAAATACTGACAGATCTGAAGGGAGAGATAGACAGTTCTACATTAACAGAAGACTTCAATACACTACTTTCCATAGTAGTTAGAACTTCTACGCAGAAGACTGAAAGGGAAATAGAAATCTTGAGTGATACTATAAACCAAATAGACCCAACAGACATATATAGAACACTTCACCCAACAGGAGCAGAATACACAGTCTTCTCTAGGGCACATGAAACAGACTCCAGGATAAATCACATGTTAGGTAACAAAACAAGTCTCAATAAATTAAAAAATATTGAAATCGTACAATGTGTCTTCTCCAACCGCAGTGGAATGAAGCTAGAAATCATTATTGGAGGGAGAACTGGAAATTCACAAATATGTGGAAATTAAACAACACGCTCTTAAACAACAAATGGTTAAAAGAAGAAATCACAAGGGAAATTAGAAAATATTGTGAGGCAAATGAAAACAAAAACACAGCATACCAAAACCTATGGACTGCAGCAAAAGCACCACTCAAAGGGAAATTTAAGCTCTCAATGCTTACGTTATACATGAAGAAAGATCTCAAATCAGAGACCTAACCCCATACCTGGAGAAGCAAAGAGAAAGAGCAAACTAAAATCAAAGCGAGCAAAGGGAAAGAAATAAAGAATAGATTGGAGATAAATGAAGTAAAGAACAACAACAACACAATAGAGAGAATCAGCAAAACCAAAATCTGGTTCTTTGAAAAGATCTATAAAATCAACCACCGTTTAGTTAGACTGATATAGGAGAAAACAGAGGATGCAAATAACTAACATCAGAAATGGAAGAGAATATTACCAACCTTACAGAAATTAAAAGGATTATAAGAGGATTCTACGAACAACTGTTTACCAACAAATTGGATAACCTAGAAGAAATGGACAAATTCTTAGAAACAGACAAAACTTCCTTCACTGACTCAAGAAGAAACAGATCTCAACAGACCAATAACAAATAAAGAGATTGAATAAATAATCAAAAACCTCCCAAAAAAGAAAAGCCTAGGACCAGATGCCTTCACTGGTGAATTTTATGAAACATTCCAATCCTGCTCAAACTATTCCAAAAACAGAAGAAGGGGGAACACTCATTAACTCATTCTATGAGGTCAAAATCACCCTAATACCAAAGCCAGATAAAGATACCACTAGAAAAGAAAACTACAGACCAATATCCCTTATGAATACAGATGCAAAAATCTTCAACAGAATACTTGCAACCAAATCCAACAGCACATTAAAAGAATTATACACTATGACCAAGTGGGATTTATCCCAGGTACTCAAGGGAGATCAACATAAGAAAATCAATTAATGTAATACATCACATTGACAGAATGAAGGGGAAAAAACACATGATCATCTCAATTGATGCAGAAAGGGCATTAGGCAAAATCCAGGACTCTTTATTGACGAAAAAATTTAGAAAATTTGGAATAGAAGGAAACGTCTTCAAATGATAAAGGGCATATATGAAAAACCCACATCTAACATCATACTCAAGGGTAAAAGACTGAAAGCTCTGTCCCTAAGATCAGGAACAAGACAAGGATGCCCACTGTCACCATCATTGTTCAACATTGCACTGGAAGTTTTAGCCAGACCAATTAGGCAAGAAAAATAAATAAAAGATATCCAAATAAGAAAGGAAGAATTAAAACTTTCCCTATTTACAGATGAAATGATCCTATATATAAAAAATCTACAACAAAGTTCCTAGAGCTAATAAAAGAATTCAGCAAAGTGGTGGGGTACAAGATCAACAAGCAAAAATCTATAGTGTTTCTACTGAAAAGGAAGTCAAGGGAAAAAAAATCCATTTACAATAACAACTAAAAGAATCAAATATCTAGGAATAAATCTAACCAAGGATGTAAAGGATGTATGCACGAAAAACTACAAAACATTGCAAAAAGAAATCAAAGAAGACCTAAGTAAATGGAAGAACATTCCATGTTCATGGATTGGATGACTAAATATTATTCGGATGTCAATTCTACCCAAAACAACTTGAGATTCAACACAATCCCGATCAAAATCCCAACAGCCTTCTGTGCACAAATGGAAAAGCCAATAATCAAATTTTATACGGAAGGGTAAGGAGCCCCAAATAGAAAAGGCCATCTTAAAAAAGAAAAATGAAGTCGGAGGACCCACACTTCCAGATTTTAATTCTTATTACAAAACTATGGTAATCAAAGCAGCATGGTTCTGGCACAAGGAGAGGCATATAAACAAATGTAATCCAATTGAGAGTTCAGAAATAGATAGACCCTTCCATCTATAGCCAACTGATTTTTGACAACGGTGCCAAGTTCACTAAATGGGGAGAGAATAGTCTTTTCAGCAAACGGTGCTGGGAAAACTAGATATCCACATGCAAAAGAATGACGTGGACTCCTACTTCACACCATATACAAAAATTAACTCAAAATGGACAAAAACCTAAATATAAGAACCCAAACTATAAAACTCCTAGAAGAAAACAGAGGGAAGCATCTTCAGGGCCTTGTGTTAGACAATGGTTTCTCAGACCTTAAACCAAAAGCACAATCAAAAAAAAGAAAAAATAGATACATGGGACTTAAAATGTAAATTTTTCAATGCATCAAAGGACTTCATCATGAAAGTAAAAAGACAACCTACAGAATGGGAGAAAATATTTGGAAACTACACATCCGATAAGGGTTTAATAACCAGAATATATAAAGAACTCCTACAACTCTACCACAGAAAGACAACCCAATTAAAAAACGGGCAAAAGACTTGAACAGATGGTTCTCCGAAGAAGATACACAAATGGCCAAAAATCACATAAAAAGATGCTCAACATCATTAGCCAGGAAGGAAATGCAAATCAAAACCACAATGAGAAACCACTTCACACCCATTAGAATGGTTACTAGTTAAAAAAAAAAAAACAAACAAACAGAAAATAACAAGTATTGGAGAAGATGTGGAAAATGAACATCTCTGTTCATTGTTGGTAGGAATGTAAAATGGGGCAGCTGCTATGGAAGACAGATTGGCAGTTCCTCAGAAAGTAAGCATAGAATTATCATATGATTTGGCAACCCCACTTCTAGGTATCTACCCCAAAGAACTGAAAGCAGGAACTCAAACAGGGATTTGCACGCCAATGATCATAGCAGTATTATTCACAATTTCCAAAAGATGGAAGCAACCCAAGGGTCCATCAACAGAAGAATGAATAAGCAAAATGTGATATATACAAATATTGCAATATTATTCAGCCATAAAAAGGAATGAAGTTCTGAGACATGTGACAACACAAACCTTGAAGACGTCATGTTGAGTGAAATAAGCCAGACAGAAAAGGACAAATATTGTATGATTCCACTGATATGAAACAATTATAATAAGCAAATTCAGAGAGTCAGAAACTAAAACACAGGTTACCAGAGGCCGGGGTGGGTTTTGGGAATGAGGAATTAATGCTTAATTGGTACAGGGTTTCTGTTTGGGCTGATGGAAAAGTTTGGCAATGAATGTGGTGACTGTAGCACAACAATGTGAATGCAATTAACACCACTGAATTATATATCTGAATATAGTTAAAAGGTGAAATTTTAGGTTGTGTATATGTTACTAGAATAAAAATTTTTAAAAACACACAAACGGAGACGGTATAACACAATGAATCTTAATGTAACTACAGAACTCTTAGCAGTTTAATAATATTGTTTCATCAACTGTAACAAAAGTACCACACTACTGCAGAGAGTAATAATAGGGAAAACTATATGTGTGAGGAGGGGCCTTTGTATTTTCTGCTTAATTTTTTGTAAACCTACAACTTCTCTAATTTAAAAAAAAGTAATCTGTGCACGTCAATTCTTAGAAGTCTGGAGGACACTTACTCAACAGTTAACTGGGGACTCTGGGGAGGAGAGTGAGAAAGGGGAAGGAAGTAAAGGATTTCTCATTTTATCCTACTTACTTCTCTATCGTAAGTGGACTTCTCTTTTTAATTATCTAGCTTTTTAAATGTTTATAGGTCTAGAAAAAAAAATCAGCCTTGGGCTGGGTACAACTAGAGTTGATTTTGTTTCTTCTGTATTTTCAAAATTTTGGACAACGAACATGGAACACTTCTAATAATCATAATGAGTTATATGAAAAAGGGGGAAGGCAAGAGGATCTTGGCAACTGTGGCCTTAGAGACTGAGGCTCAGCCGAGAAGGCCCTGGGGTGTGTGAACCCGTCTTCCCCTCAGGCCCCTAGGCTATCTACCCCCTTAGATACCCCCTCCCTGGGTCTGGATCTTTGGGTCCCGATTCGAGTCCCTGGGGGGGGCTGATGGGGCTTTCCTCCCTCCTCCCCGGCTCATCACTCTACTTCCAGCAGTTGGAGGCTGGGACTCTTGAGTCCAGGGGCTGGGCAAGGAGAAGGGTTGGCAGAGCTGAGGCAGAGGCTCCAGCCAGGCACCTTCTGTGCACAGGTGGGTCCCCGAGGCCGGGGTACCAGCCACCACCTGGGATGACAGAGTCAGTTCCCAGCCTTTGCACCAATCCTTGGAGCAGCTCCCATTCACGGAGAGGCTCTTCCATGCGTGGCACTGTGCCAAGCAGTCTGCCCGCATTACCTCACTTCCCTTGGCATCCAAAAGTGAGTAACTGGCGAGCAGAGGCTGGGCCAATGGGCCCAAGGTCATGCCACTGGTGAGTGGCAGAGCTGGGCTTGGAACGCATGTCTGTCTGCCCGGGGCCCATGCTCTGTCACCCACCGCCTGCCTCAGTTCCCACATCCGTAAAGAGAGGATGAAAATCCTCAGGGGATAATGCTGTCTAAATGAATGAATGTGGCTAAACTTTATAATAGTGCCTGGTATATAGTAAACAATCAACACTGGCTCTTATTATTGTTGTTACTGCTGAAGGGGGCAGGCAGAACTCTCGGGGGTCAGTGGAGTGTGGTCTTGCACATTGGGGAAGGGACCTGACCTGACGTCCCTCTACCCCCCCCAGAAGTTACCTTCAAACTCCCCGCGGGAACCAAAGGGGTCACGGTAGCTCTCGATGAACCCGATGTAACTGTGGGGGGAGAGAAGGGCAGAGATGGATCCAGGAGGGGTGAGCAGGAGGTTGGGGGGTGGGGGTGAAGGCTGGGCCCCCTCACCTCTCCACGATGGGGCTTTTGTCCTGGATCCAGAAGCGGGAACCCCTCTTGTGAGCCTCGATGGAGCCCTGGGTGAAGCTCTCTATATACTGGGCCAGCATCTGCTCCTGGTGGCTGTTGGCGCAATAGGCCTGGGGGGCGAGCAAGGGTGGGTCAGCCCCCAGGCCTCCTGACGGACCCCATACTCCCCACTGCTGCCCAGCAGGGTCCTGAGCCTGATCGCCTCAGCCCCCAGCCAGCCCTACCTTGGCTTTCTCCAGGTGCTCTACCACCTTCTGGAGGATGGGCCCGTAGTCCCCCCGGGTCACCTGGAAAGAGCTCCCCTGGAATTCATAGCTCTTCAGTTTGGAAGTCACTTCGGAGTCCAGAGCAGGCTCTGAGGGGAAGAGGGATCGCTAGGGAAAAGGCCCATGTGACCACATCCCAGTAGGCTCCTCACAACGGCACTCTTTTGCTCCAAGATCATCAATGGCTCCCTACTGCCTACAAAAATCAGTATGAACTCTTATCTTTAGAAACACACTGTTCTAAGTGCATTTAACCTTTACAGCAATTCCAAGAGGGGGGAATGATTATTATCTCCATTTACAGAAGGGGAAATGAAGGCACTGAGAGCCTAAGAACGTTGACCAAGTTCACACAGGCAGGAGGTAGTGTCTGCCCTCCTCTCGGAGCTGGACAGGCCTCTCGAAACTGGACAGGCCTGCGACCACAGCGGAAGCGATGTCACGCGACTGCTGAGAATCGGTCCTAGAAGGCGACAGAGCTTCTGCCTGGCTGTCTGGGAACATTCACTCCTGGAACCCAGCCACCGAGAGTAATATGAAGATGCCACGTGAGCCATCTGGGTCGACAGTCCCAGGGGAGGCCCCATGACAGCCAGCATTTACTGCCAGATGTGAGACCAAGTGAACCTGCAGATGACTCCAGCTCCCAGCTGGAGTCACCCCCAACCTCCGAGCCTTCTCAGCCATCGCTGACCACAAGCTGTTTCTTCTGTGCCCCATCCAAATACCTGACCCACAGAAGAGTCTGTGAGGATGAGAAATGGGGGTTTTATAGCACTAAGTTGTGGGGGTGTTTGTTACACAGCCACAGATAACTGAGACACTCAGGCCGCCTGGCTCCCGAGCCACACTCTTAACCACTACCCTATTCTGCATCTGGCACTGTAAGTCTAGGCCCACCTTATATTCTGGTGTGATCTACTCCCACTCCCCTGAACCCTTTACCCGGTCAAGCCAAACCACTTGCTAATCCCTGCACCCTGCTTTGGCTCATGCTGTTCTCTCCCTGCAGGGCCTTTCCCACACATCTTCCTATTTGCACAAGTATCTGGGTGTCTACCCAGTGTCAGGCACTGGGGAGACAGTCTGAAGGAAACACACAGTCCCTCCTCTCAAGGAGCTTGTACTCAAGTGGGAGAAACAGAAAAGGACTGGGAAATTATTGGGTGTGCTGATGGGAAGAGGGAAGGGAATGGGCTCAATTATGGGAAGACTGGGAAAGGTCCTGGGGAGGTGATGTCCAAGCTCAGCCTAATGGATGAGTAGGAGTTTACCAGGTGCATGCCCAGAGGGTGGGAAGGGCATTCCAGGCATGCGGAATAGACTGTGCAAAGGCCCACAGAAGGGATGTGAGAACACGGGGTCTTCAGGGAACTGAAAGCTGTTGAGCATGGCTGGAGCCCGGAGTCTGATAAGGGATATGAGGTGGGGGGAATGGGAGGTGGTAACTTGGGTACGAAGGCAGGGCCAGGTCTAAGGGTCCTCACAGGGGCCTTGACATTTCTGTCCACACTGCGTCCATTTCTCTCTTGCCTGGTAACAGACCCTAATTTCCCTTTGAGAAGCCCACTCCCCACCCCACCCCCAGTCTAAGTGCTCTGGGGGGAGCTGTCTGCTTCACCTGGCTCCAGGGGTGGAACTGGGACCAGGTCTGGCCAATCAGAGGCCTGCCCCCTGACCAGGGGACCAGTTCACAGCTAAATATGGGACCCAAAATGGGTTAACTAGAGCTGCTCCCCAGGTTAAGTTATACAGAAACTCAGAGAGAAGGGCCCTCTTTCTGCTGAAGTAATTAGCCCGATGACCACCAAGCCCATGTGGGGAGAGCCTGCTAGTGGATGAAGATGAAGAGAATGGAGCCAAGAGACCGAGACAGAGAGATGCCTGACAATACTAATACTGTCTGAGTGCTGGATCCAGCTATGCCTGAAGCCACTCATGTAATTCCAGGCTTCTTAATTACATGAGTCTGTAGTCTCCTTTTGGCTTAAGCAAGTCTGAAAAAGGTTTCTTCACTTGTATTCAAAGAGTTCTGAATGACAGAGTCCTTAGAAGTCAAGTTTGGGGCTTTATCCTGACAACTCTTCGGGAGATACTTAGGAAGCAGAGTTTGGCAAGTTCACCATCCCCACCCACTATGGTCTCCCTGGTTTCTAAGATACATAATGGCCACTTCTTCCACTAAGCCCTCCTAATGTGTCAATTTGGATTTCTCCTCCAGGCTCTCAAGGGACACATGGTCCAGCCTCTATTTTCGCTGTCATCATGGATTATCATTTTCTCTGCCGGGAGGATGGGGCTGTGGCCAACACAGTTCCTATCTGAGCTGGCAGCAATGGCAGCCACCAGATGGAATGGAAGTCCTCTCTCTCCCCTTGTGTCTCCCCTCTGTATCTTTACTGCCACTGCCAGCACCAGGGATGAGGGATAATTAGGACCACTTCTGCCTTCGAGAAGCTTGGAAAGGAGCCAGAGATGGGACATGGGTGTGGTGGTTGCCACTGTCAGGCAGACTCCTAGGTGGGGAGGGGCCTCAGAAGCTTCCAGTCCAAGCCCACAATTTACGCCTCAATCTTCACCCCAGTGACTCTACCGAATGACCTCTTGTCCCTGCTTAAATGCTTCTGGTGACAGGGCACTCACTACCTTTCAAGGCAGCCCCAGAAATCTTTGGACAACTCCATGTCTACACCATCAAGGAAGATGTCTTCCTCTTCCACCTCTGATGGTCAAGAACTGGGGAGTCAGACAGTCTTGGGTTCAAGTCACAGAACCCCCACTTACCTCACACTTATTACTCAACCCCTCTGAGCTTTAGGGTCACGTCTGAGAAACAGGATCAATGACAGAATCTCCCTCCCAGGGCAGCACTGCTCAGCAGTTAAGAGTTCAAGCTTTGAAATCAAGCCAGCTGGTGTGAATCCTGCTCTGACATGTTAATGGCTGAGTGACATTGGGCAAGTCACTTAACCTCTCTGTGCCTTTTTCCTTTTTCTGTAAGAGAAGCCCACCTCACAGGTACCACTGCACACCTGGCCCAGCACTGAGCTGGGAACCCAGTAGGCCTTTGATCAACGTCAGCCCTAACTATTGTAACTGTTATTGTTCTCTGGAGTTACTCGGAACCGGCTAACCCCCTTCCGCAAGCCCAGCCCCCTCCAGCCTGGTCTGCCAATGCCAAGGAGCAGGTGGAAGGAGCGTGAGGAGCGGCCTTCCTAGACTCAGCTCACCTGTCCCAAGCACGGATGCCAGCCGCACCTCGTAGTGAGGCTTCCCGTCCTGGGCGGCCTCCTTGAACAGCCGCGTGTTGTAGGCACTGAGGTTCTGGAAAAGACCAGGGAAGGGATTTGGGGAAGAGTGAGGTCTGGAGGGGGTAGGGGGTGCTGGAGAGAGGGAAAGGGGTCATACCAGGGAGAAAAGACTGAGGCAGAGCAGGCCGGGATCTCAGAGGGACCTCCTGGGGAAGGGAGCAGGGTGGGCAGGCCAGGCAGACCCTTCAGTTCCGCTCAGTTCACAGAGCACTGACTTGTACTAGGCCCAGACTTGACTCTGCACCAGGCACCCTGCCGTGTCAGCTTACGTGAGGTGGATACCATTTCACAGGCATGGAGACAGGTCCCACCGCAGGTCAGTGGCTGAGCCAGGAGCAGAACCCGACCCGTGACTGCAGAGCCCCAGCTCACCCCGAGACTGCACCCTGAGGGTGTCACGAGCCGTGCAGCCTGAGCTGGGGGCCGGGGGCCGTGCCACCCTTGGCGCCTATGGACGTCTTCCTCCCTCGTGCCAGGCTGACCTCTCAGACCAGGACTTCCCGAAGTCTTTTCCAGCTCAAGACCCGGGCGCGAGCGGAGACGACGAGCACCATCAAACCACCACCAAGTTCCCCAACCCCGAACCTGAGAGTCCAGGAAGTCCTGGGCCAGTTTGGCATCCTCCATGGTACAATTCCCAGAGAAATAGGTGGTGATTCCCTGTTGGGGAGGGAGGAGAGATGTGGAGGGGAGTTGCCAAGGCTGTGTGCCCGCAGGGGCAAATCAGTCCAGTCAGTGCTCCCTCCCCTACCCCAGGCTCCCTGCCCCCCTCCATTGTCCTCTCCCAATTTCTCATCTCTTTTGAGGAAAGAAAAAAAATTGTAAAAAAATAAGAAGAAAGAAAAAATACAGAAAAAAGAAGGGAAGGAAGAAAGAGTCCATTTTTTCTTGTCCTAGAACAGAGTTTGACTAACGCCTGAGCTGCTCCATGGGGGACCCCCACACCCTGTCCCCACTCCCCAGATGCCCCTCTCCAGCCTTCCTGGCTAACGCTAGCCATGTTCCCACCCCACACGGGGAGCCTCGGGAGGCCGGAAGCCCGAGGACCCTCTCTTCCCTCACTGCCCCCTCCTCAGCTCCCTCAAGCTCTCAGCTCTCCTCTCCATCCCTACTTCTGCACACAGAATTCTGGGATGTCAGAGTTGCGAGGGTATCTGGCAAGCACTCCACCCTACCTGCTGTGCATTTTACAGATGACAGAACTGAGGCTCCAAGAGTGAGGCAGAGCCAGGACTTAAACCTGGGGCCCTGCCTCTCCATCCCTCCCTCCACACCAGGTGGCCTCGAGGGACGCCCTCCATGCTCCATGTAGCTGGGGGCCTCACCTCCTTCCCCAGCCCGAGGTGTCGCAGCCGCGGCTCCAGAGAGAACATGAGCTCCCCGCAGGCCTGCCAGAGGCCCCGGACTTCTTCTGGGTGCTGCTGAGCAGCCTTGCTCGCCAGGATCACACGTTCCAGCTTCTCCTGCACGGGAAGGGAGGCCACTGGCCTGGTGGCACACCCACACCTGTCCTCCGGAGGACACCCACCCAGAGCTCTCCTCCCACACTCTAAGTCCTTCCCACTCCAATTGTGGTCCATGGACCAAAGCACTTGCTTTGCCTGCAAAATGCTGAATCTCGGGCCCCACTGCAGACCTCCTGAATCAGAAGTGACACTGTGACAAGATCCTCAGGTGACGTGGGTGCACATTGACGTGGGAGAAGCCCTGGTGTAGAGACCTTTGCCCCCACTAGGCTCGAGCCCCATGGTTCCAGAGAGGGATTCCCAGGCCCAGGCCTTCTCCACCGTTCCCAGTGATGACCAGCTGGTCTCCATTTCTGCAAGCACCTAACGGTTGGCAGAGCGCCCCCACACCTCCCGCCACCTGACCCTTGGGAAGAGCCATCGTTTTTTCTTTCTAGTGAGGAGGTTTCAGCCCTTTGCAAAGCTTAGTGACTCTCCCCAGGTCATGCAGCACGGTGGTGACAAGGTCAAGGCTCCACTCAGGGATCCTGACTCCAGGGGGGCTCCTTCTGCTAAATCTCTGCACCCCCACCCCTCAGGCCCTGTGGTCCCCATCTTCCCCAGCCCGCTTGCCCACCCTTGGCTCACCTTGGGCAAGTTGGGCACAAACTTGGTGTCGCCAAAGGACTTGTAGTTGCCCATGTTGGAGAAGATGCCGGCGGCATAGACGAGGAACGCCTGGGGGAGGAGGCCGTCAGAGACAGGGAGATGCAGACCCCCACCCCCACCCCAGAGGACTGGTACGGGTGAGGCTGGGAAATCTGGGGGCGGGACCCAGTTCCTGGGAGGCCCCAGGCTGGCCCCCACTTATTTTCCTAGGCCAGTCTTCACACACCCTTTGTCCAGCCAAACTGGTCTTCTCAGCCGTTTCCGGCACACCCAGGCACTTACCCACTTTGCCCCCTCAAGCCAGGGCACCCTCTCTGCCACCTGGGATGGTCCCAGACGGCCTCAAAGGCCCAGTTCAAACACCATCTCCTTCTCCACAAAGCCTGTCCCTGGCCCCCTAGCCTGTCAGGCAACTTGGCATCTGATGCAGATGCTGAACCTCGAGGGGTCATCCACTCTACAGGTTTGGCTGGCCCCAAATCTATTCTCCCTTCCTCGATTTTCCTTTTGGGGGTGGGGGGCACAGGGGCTCTCCCCTCCCCCAGCTCCAGGGACGGGTATGGAACTGGCTTGGCCAATCAGAGCATCAATTCCCCAGCTACAAGGATGAGTTCAGGGGTGGGCATGAAGTTCAAGCTGGCCTGTAGAAGCCCTACCCAGGAAATTTCCATTGGCAAAGAGTGTCCATTTTACCAAAGGGATCGTCAAGCCGGGAGCCCCTGGAGCTCCCCTTCTGGAGTGGGGAAAAGAAGCAAAGCTGAGCGATGAAGACCATGTTCCAATGAATGGTATCGGTGAGCGCCTGAATTCTCCCGTGCCGACGCCTCCTCTAACACTGGACTTGCCAAGTGATTATAGGGTGTACTTTTGTGGAATGCCCCACTGCCAATAAAAATGAATGAGGATGATTTAACTGCACCCCATGGAAGTTCTCAAAGACATGGTGTTCAGTGAAAAAAGCAAGACACAAAAGAATATGGAGAGCACGATCTCATTTATATAAAAAAGAAGGAGCTGATACAGGGGTGCATTTACACACAAAGGAATGCAATACACAGATGGGATTGAAAAGGGTGTACACCACTCCATCATCAGTGGCTTCCTCTGGGGAGGGCCCTGAGAATACGTGACCTTCGTGTTTTGTTCTGTGCCTTTCTGCATTGCTGAATCTTTGACACTAAGAAGGCGTTCATGCATGACTTGGCTAACAGACCCACGAGCAGACAAAAACCAGGGGACAGGTAGAACACTTTGCGCAGGGCCATACAAGGCGGGAGAGGACGATCTGGTCTAGAACCCAGACCTCCCGGCTCCTACCCTGGACTCATTCCTCTGCCTTCTGAATTTCCAAACCGCTAAGCTGCTTCCTTTGCTCAGCACCCTTGTTCTAATCACAGCAGCCGCCATTTACCTGGGAATTAGGCACCTGGCTAAGCGTGGGCCGTCACACCCTAAGAGGTACAGACTACCTGCCTGCATCTTTTACAGAGGGGAGGGTCCTGTATTTGTAACCTTTGGTCTAATCCTCCTCCTTAGACCACCTACCCCCGGGAGAGAGAGAAAGAGACCTTTGTACCCCTACATTTGGTCCCCTGCACCCAACCTCATTTGGGAAGTGCAGGTTGGCCCGAGGGACTGACCTGACACTCGTCCTCGGTCAGGCCCTCGGCCAGGGCATGCTGACGCAGCTCGTCCGGGTCCTGGGCACGGAAGAGGCGGCTGAGCAGGGCATAGATGTAGGGGGACTCCGGGGAGGTTTGCAGCAGCACAGCCAGGCCTCCGTACCAGGCGGCCCGTGACAGATGGTGGGCGTAGAGGCGCTCGGTGGGTGACAGCAGGCGGAAGGCCTCGCGGCAGTCCAGGCTAGACACGCCGATGTCGTTGGGCAGGATGTACTGGGTGTCCGCCATGGGCCCTGCTGAGAACTATCACCGTCAGTACAGCCATCATTTACCACGCGCCGAATGCACACCTGGCTCTGCACGCACATGGTCTCATTTAATCCTCCAAGAGTCCAATGAGGAAGGGAATACTATTGTACCCATTCAACAGATATGTTCACTGAGGCCCAGAGGTTAGGTGAGTCACCTAAGGAGGTTTCAAAATACATTTGTGGGCCATATTCCGCCCACAGTCCCTCAGCTTTAGAGATGAATCCATCCATCTAGGGTTACAGATGGGGAAATTGAGGCCCAGAGAGGCTAGGAGCCTCAACCAAAGGCCCCTTCCTCTAACTTCCCTGCCCTTCTTGTCCAGAACCCTCCCACAGGTTCTTCAACCCCACCATGACCCCATCAGTCCACTGTGTTCACAAGGGCAGCAACCCAGGCCACCAGCTGGAAGACACAGGTTTCCATTCTGGCTCAGCCCCAAACTCTTGAAAGTCAAGTCAATTGCTTCACCTTTCTGCACACACATTTCCTTCTCTGTAAAACAGGGATGATGATAACCCCAGCCTCATCGTGGGTGTGCAAATTAGATGAAGTCACATAGGACAGAACATACCTATAGCAGTAAGGGATTTATTTTCCTTGTACTCTTTTCCTCCCTTAGGCTCCCAGGATCTGTCCTACCTCATCCCTGTCTTTTCTTTGGCCTTCCAGTCTTCTGCTCTCTCCCGGAACTCAGCCCGGGGAGCCAGAGTCACAGAAGTTCAGAGGTGGAAGAAAACTCATTTTACAGATAGGGAAACAGAGGCTTAGAAAGACCAAGCAATTTACTGAAGATCACACAACCCAGTTGGGACCCGGGGTTTCCCAGCCCAGGGCCCTCTCCACAGTCCCCTCCCTTCCTGGGAATGAGTTTCCAGCTTCCCCCACTCTCGGTGCTCCGCCCCAAGATCACAGTCCGCGGGGTTCCGAAAGGGTATGCCAACCCTTCGTTGCCCAGAGCACTCCTTGGCCGCGGGGGCGCAATGGACTTGGAGGGAGTGCTGGAGGGGGGCGGGTCAGAAGGGGAATGGCCCTGCGTTCGGCCCAGCCTCGCCCCGTCTCCCCACGGAGGACGCACTGTGACCCCGAAATCCGGGCGCCGTGCCTCACCTGCAGCAGCTGCTCGGTTCGCAAACTCACTTCCTGCTTCCGGCTCCCCCATTCATTGGAGCTCCGGGAGCCCCGCCCCCACCTGCCTATTGCCAGGCCCCTGGGCCGCGATGGGCGTCGACTCCAGCCAATAGGCGCGCCCAGACGCGCTCCGCCGGCCGCCGGCCCCCCGCCCCCAGGCGCCGCGGAGGCGCGTGTGCATTGGGCTCTGCGGCCTCGGCCTTTCGTCCGCGGGCTGAGCTCGCGCGGGGGCCGCGGCGTAGACCGGCAGCTGGGGCTAGCAAGGTCCCCCGACCCGAGCAGGTGGATATCTTGGACGGCGCACCGGGGACCTCCCCGCAACACACAGCCCCGACCCCGCTCTCCTTTGGGGTTTCACCCCCCAAGCCCCCACACCTCGGTTTTGCAGATGGGAACCTGCACAATGGGAATAACGTGGTTCCCCCTTCTGGATTCGGGGACCGGGTGGAGGAGCCTCTTCGGAGACTGCGAAGCGCTGCATGCGGGGAATAGGGGTTACAGACGAGCCGGCTCTGGTCGGGGATGCGGTGGAGCTGCCCGCACAGGAGCGCAGAAAAAGACTCCGGGTTCTTCATTGCACCGCTCAACATCTCCAAACTCGGCACAAAGGGGCGAGGCGTGGGAGAGGCCTGGCAGGTCCTTGGTGCTCGCCAGGTGCCACTTGGTTAAAAAAGCTGTCTGCGACCCTGAGAGCTTGCCAGGGCTGGAGGTCTGAAGAGGACGGCCTGGGGGTGCAGGCGGGGCACGGATGAGAAAGTGCCTTTCGCCAGGCCTGGGTCGACTGGGAGCATCGTGATGTCCGGGGTCAGAAGCAAGGGTGGGGCCTGGTCACCCACTGGCTGTGTGACCTTGGGTAGGTCACTACACCTCTCTTGGCTTCCTCAGCAGGAAAACTGAGCTAAAAACTGTCTACTCCCAGGTCGTTGTAGGCTTAAGTAAGGGGTTGGGCTGAAATCATGCACATTCTCCTTGCCACACTCTGCCTTGGCACAAGGCAGCATGTGCCCAGCACCAGTTTCTCATTCACAAAGGTGCCCATGGGCTGGCAAAGGCCCTGCTAGGCACCTCAGTGCTACTAACTGTTGGCTCTTTATGACAGTTATCATTTTAGGGGGAGTTCAGTAAATTGGTTTATGTCCTTAGTTAAATCACTCTTCTGGGCCTCAATTGTCAGTCTTTAAAATGGGTAAAGTCTTCAACTGGGGTGAAGTTGAAATGTGCCCAGGGAAGGAGGTAGTGCTGTCTGCTGGCACCAGGGGGCAGCCGAAGGAGGCAAAAGATCTCTGCAGTACCCTTGGGACACCCTCCCCTCCACCCCCACCCCCCCACCAAGTCAAGCCCTGTTTCTATGATCACAGCTAATTTGAGCATTTACTGTCAGGTCCTATGCCAGCAGCTTGACATGGAGGATCTCATTTAATCCTTGCAACAACCATTTTACCCTTCACACATATGGGTAAACTGAGGCTAAGAAAGGTTCACTGACTTCCCTAAGGTCACAGAGATCCTTAGGTGTCTCTGAACTGGTCTAGCTCCACTCAGGCCTTCTACCACACTGTCCCCCGGTCCCCCCCACAGTCACACAGAGCACTCTACCCAGGACCTTTCCCAGCCTTGGCTTCAGGCACCTACTGTATCACAGGTGTACTCCATACATTACCAACCACCTGGTAAGGAAGGTGTTGTTATTCCCATTTAACAATTGAGGAAACTGAGGCTCCACCAACTGGACAGGGGCAGTGCTAGGCTAGGACTGGGGTTGTCTGATCCCCTCCACCAGCACCCCTGAGCTCCCCAGCGCCCAGGATGGTGCCCTGAGCTGAGGCTTGGCCACAGGTGCTGCCTCTGCCTGTCTCTCCTCTTGTCTGAGGTTTCTTGCTGGAAAGTTCCCCTACCTGGTTCTCAGGGTCAGAAAAGAGAACTAGGTAAGAGCTGGTTTCCTAGTGTGTGTGCGCGCACGTGTGGGCACTGTAACTGGAGTGCTCCCACATCCACCTCTGCCTCCCCACTGGGTTCCCTGCGGTGGCCAGGGTGATGTCCTGGAAGCAACAACCTGATCACATCTCCCCTCACAAGGCTGGGCACTGAGCAGGTGGGGGGCCACAAATCCACTCTCCAGCCTCACCCCTGCCCCTGTTCATGGGAGGCACACACTAAGAAAAGGGCAGGCTCTGGGGCCAGGATGGCAGCTGTGCATTTGAGTCCCAGCTTGGCCACTTTCTGTGTGACTTCAGACGTGTGCCTTAATCTCCCTGTAAACAGAAACAGTAACACCTCCCCAGCTGGGTCACCGTGAGGATTAAACAACGTGCCCGAGAAGCAGAACGCGGCGCCAGGTGAGTGCTCAATGAACGTAGTTATTATCATCAGCACAGTGCGGGGCACGGTGGGCATTCAGTAACGGTAGCCCTTGTGTCACAGCTGACGCTCTGAAGACCTCAGTCCGCCTCCTCCCTCCATCGGCTCCAGGCTGTCCCCAGGAGGTTCAAAATTCTCCATCCACCGTCTTTCCCCATCAGCACGGCCCCAACCTCTTTCCACCACCTGCAGACACTCTGAATCCCTCTTGCATCTGAGCCTTTGCATAGGCTCTTCCTTCTGCCTCAAACACCCTTCCCATCCTCGTGGACCTGGAGGATTCTGACTCAGCCACAGGGGCTGAGCTCTGGTCACCAACCCTGGCTTTTCCACCAGCCAGGGAGAACAGCTCTGCAGCCCCCAGAAATTCCGACTCCAGCACCCAGGGAGCCACGCTGTCATGTGGCAAAGTGGTCTGTCCTCCACTAGACTGAACTCCACCAGGCAGCGAACTCGGTCTGATTGTTCCTGTTCCCAGTGCCCACTCGGCATGGAGCCCTGCCCACAGCGGGTGTCAGCAAGTGCCGGGCGCAACCCGCTGCCCACCCACCTCTGCTCTGGGACTGGAGGCATCGCACGCATGCAGGACGCACGG
Source organism: Choloepus didactylus (assembly GCF_015220235.1). Taxonomy (NCBI): domain Eukaryota; kingdom Metazoa; phylum Chordata; class Mammalia; order Pilosa; family Megalonychidae; genus Choloepus; species Choloepus didactylus. The sequence goes on from NC_051312.1 coordinate 8,664,188, forward strand.
GATTTGAGGGCAGCGGAGCAGCGCAGTTTACGGAGGAACCCAGGGCAGCAGCAGGAAGGGTGGAGATCCGGAACTGGGTTGGCGGGCTCAGGGTGCAGCCAGCCTAAGCTGGGGGTCAGGGGCCCCTGGGCCCCTTCACTCCCCCAGGAGGGGGCACAGTGTAGGCGGCAAAACGTGGGATGCCCCAGGAAGGGGCAGGGGCCTGGGGTGGGCCTCCCTCCATCGACCTGGGTCAGAGCTGGTGTGTCCAATTAGGGTGGGGATCTCGGGGACCCCCTTGGGGGCCGGAGTTAAGGGGGAGGGCACAGCCCATCCAACACATCCATCAGGTGTGGCCGCTTGCCAGCAGGTCGAGTCCCACATGCAGAGCGTCCTCTGGGCTGCAGGAGGTGGCTGCCCTGGGTGGGCAGGCGGGTGCAGCAGCAGGAGGCCCTGGAGAGCCTAGTCCAGTGGCCCCTGGAAAATGAGGCGGACGCAGCCATGCTCGCCGGTGAGCCAGGCCCCGCAAAAGGGGCAGGCGGCGTGGAAAGCGTGGGTGCCGTGGGGCAGTGGTGTCTGGGCCCAGTAGCGGGCAGTCTTCTCAGAGCAGACGTGGCCGCAGGGTGCGAAGGCGTGGCTGGGCGGCCCGGGGTCCAGGCAGAGGCCAGCCTCCTGGCCGAGCCACAGCGGCACATAGGGCCCCACAAGGCGGCAGAGCGGACACTCGCGCTCCTGGGGGCCCCGCTCCCGCCGGCAGCCCCAGCCGTGGTAGCCGTGGACATGGCCGCAGCGGACGTAGACCCAGGGCTGCTGCTTGTCGGGTGCCGTGCGGCCGCGGGCCGGGCTGGGGAAGGCCAGGGTGCTGAGGCCCACGGGGCACTGGGGCCGCGCCGCGTTGGCCTCCTGCCGCTGGGCCTCCAGCTGCTTCAGCGTGGGGGCCCGCAGGAGCCCTGCCGGCGTCCGCCACAGCAGCGTGGCCCCGCACAGATCGATGAGCGAGCCATCCTGCAGCACATTGGACTCCTTTTCCACCTGTTGGGGCAGCAGACGGGCCTTACTGCCCAAGGGGACCCCAAGGCCTCCCCGCCAGCGGGCAGCCCTTGCCCCAGCCAAGCTCCCATCCCACCCACCAAACCACCCTGCAGAGAGCCCCCTACAGGGCAGGTGGGGTGGGAGGGCAGGTGTGGGCTCCTCCAGGTGGGCCGTGACCCTGCCTCTCGGTGGGACGTGGGCCTGCGTTTCCTCACCCGTGAAGTCAGGAGGTTTGGACCCAAACGGCATTTTTCCAGAATGTTCTCCCAAGCTCTCCCCTAAGGCAGGAAACGCCTCTTCCTGGAAAGGTGGGGACCTAGCCCCAAGCAGCTTTCCCAGGGGATGTCAAAAGCAAGGACTCTAGAGCGAGACTGCAGGGTTTCAAGTGTGGTCCGACCAGTGACTGTGTCCCTGGCTGAGGAGCTCAACCTCCAGCTGGGTGCCACTTCCCCCGGCTAGAGTGGTTCTCATGACAACCACATGGATAAATCAACGTAAACCCTTGGAAAGGTGGCCGGAACACAGCAGGTGCTCGGCATGTGCGTGTGACACACTCGTGGGCATCATTTTTAAAAATCTTATTTCCCCCTCCCCTAGTAGAGCTCATGCTCTCAAAAGATGAGCTGTGGGTTCTCCTGAGGATTTCAGTCCTCCTGCCTGATGTCCCCACACCCAGGAAGGGCTCTGCATGGCCATGAGGCCTGGGACAATCCTCTCCCCCTCCCAGGGTGTGCTCCCAGCTCCTACCCTGTGCCAGGTGGAACATCCACAGCCACCTGTGGCAGAACCACTCCCAGGGCCCTTTCCCGCTGGGGGCGGGTCATAAAGCTGAAGCCGGCTGAACGTGGCAGACGTGCTACCAGCTGCCAACACTCGAGACTTTCAACTGCTCGCACCCAGGCTAGGTGTCACCCTCATAAGAGGGTGTGATTTGTAAACTGCTGGTGTCCACAAAGCACTTGGTATTATAAGGGGTGTGTGTGTGTGTGCGCGCACATGCGTGTGCACACTCTACTTCCCATCACCCTGTGGACCCCAGCGGTGTGTGGGCTACACTTGGGGACACTGGTCTGTCTTGTCTGGGGAGCGAGTGGCACATGCCCAAAACTCCTGAGACTGGTGTTCCCCCCAACAGAGACTGCCAGAGCTCCCTTGGCCAGAGGGACAGGGGACCCCCTTCTGGCTGCGGCAAAGGGCTGGACAGACTAGGAGGGGCTGGGCAGCAGCAGGAGAGGGGTGGCGGGGGGGTGGGTGGAGGTGGAGCAGGCCAGAAGCCCCTGGGGCAGAGCCACCTACCAGCTTCCCCCGCTGCTGTGCCGAGCGGCTGTCGCGCAACGTGTACACATTCCCGCAGACCGAGATCTCCCGCCAGACCCCTGGGGCCGAGTCCTCGGAGAAGCCGCCCGCCGGGTGCATCACCAGGACCCCATTGGTGGTCAGGCCGTCCATCAGGCCATCAGGTGTCCGCCATTTGGCCGCCCGCTCCTGGGACCACACGAGGGACCGAATCACACATCCCCGAGTGTCCTCAGCAGGCTGCTTGCCAGAGGTGCTCCCTCCTCCGGGACCCCCTGCTCTTGCCCCTCAGGGCCAGCGGTGGCCAGGGGAGCACTGGAATTGGAGCTGCAGGCCTGGTTTTGCTCATTTGCTCAGGGGGAGATGGAGGGGCAGGCTGCAGATCCCTGCCTGGGTCTTGGAGATGGTGACCGGGGGCCGGTCCAGCACCCCAGCACCCCAGGATGCTGTGCAGCCCTAGACCTACCCCTCGGCTCACTCCCAGATGAGGTGACAGTCCCTGCCTGGGGGCTCACTCACTCCAAGGAAGATGTTGCTGGAGGCATCAAAGCCAGCGGCATAGATGCGGGCAGTATAGGGCTGGCGGCGGTCACACAGGATGCGGCAGGCGTAGCGGGAGATGGTGCTCTGGGCCGAGGGGCCCTCCCCGGCCCCTCCTCCGGGGGACGTGTCTGTCACCACAAAGTCAATCATGTTCTCCGTGGAGCGGCCAATCTGGTGCGGGGCAGGCACAGGCTTAGACATGCACAGGTAAATCATGCGGGCTTTGCACCTGCTGCTCCCAGCAGCTGCTCTGTGTGTAGGGTCACCCACCCACAGATGTTGGGGCCACCTCCCAGCTCCCCTGGGCCCTCTGGGAAAACCCAGGTGGGGTCTCCAGGTCCAACAGGCCCACGATTGGGGGCTTCCTCTTCTCTGTCTCCCCCACAGTTCTGGAGCAGGGCAGGGCAGGGGGGCACCTCACTCAATAAAAATCTAGTTAATTTGCTGATAGGACACCTGGGAGTGCTCAAATATTAGCAGCAAATAGTGAAATTTTAGTTAAGTATTTACTGTGTGCCAGGCACCATGCTAAGCAATACGTGTGCATGACCTCATTTCATCTTCCCAACAATTCCATGGGGGCGGGTACTATTATTGGCCCCATTTTAGAGGAGGAAACTGAGGCAGAGAGAGGTGAAGTGACTCTTGCCCGAAGCCACCTAGCTAGCAAGTGATGGAGCTGGGATCTGAAGCCAGGCAGGGTCACTCTGAACCCCTAAAGTGCACAGCCTCCCACTCCAGTCTTGATCCAGCCCCTGACGTGCTGTGTGACTCTGCAAAGCCAACAGCCCTCATGGGGACATCTTGGTTCCTCATCTGAACAGGTGTCACCTGCACGATGTATCCCTGAAGCACCTTCCCCACGGCCTTTGGTCCTCCAGCCACACCTTGGGACGCCGGCAGGGTTGCAGCTGCCACTAAAATGATGCTGATCATGACTGTCCAATGGATGGGAGCCTGGTGGCAGGAGGCCACGGAGGGGCCTGAGCATACCTGGAACATGTCCGTGTCGCTGTCGTGCGTGTACTCCACTATGACCGAGTGGCTCCGGGACAGCGTGTACGAGATGCTGTGCTGGCCACGGTTACTCAGTGCCTGGTGGGGAGAAAGGAGAAGTCGCTGCCCAGGGCACGTGGCTATGAGAAGTGTGAGTCCCTGAGCCAGAAGTTGGGGCTCCTAGTGACAAGGAGGGGATCCCACCGTTTGCAGGGAGAGTTTGTGCAGCAGCTGTTTTACCCAGTTACCTTATTTCAATCCCGCATCGACCCATGAAGGAGTCATGGGTAGCTCTCCCATTTACAGTTTAGGGAACTGCAGCTTAGAGAGGAGGAGAAAATGACCTAAAGCCACACAGCTGGAAACAGCAGCGCCTGAATTCTAAGCCAAATCCCCGGAAGCCAAAGGCTTCTCCTTTGCCATTGCTCTTTGGGCCTTGGCTGCCTCTAAAATGATGCTGATCATGACTGTTCAATGGATGGGGGTCTGGTGGCCAAAGAGCTTCAAGAAGGTAAGGTTGGGTAAGGGGAAGCGCCTCGCAAACGGTAAAAGACTGCACGCTCTGCTGAGGATTTTCCATCATCACCATTTCCCTGGAAGCCCCCGAGGCAGTGAGTGATGACGCTGTGGGATCCCCCACTCCAGTGGGGCTGTGGGCATGTAGGTCTGGGAAGTCTGAAGACCCAGGACCCGGGCAGGAGGGACAGGACAGGGCAGGTCTGCTGGGATGCACTGCTTGCCTTGGAGACGAGCGGGGTGGAGATGTGGTGCATGACATCCGGCTTTACTCCGTTGGCATGTGGCCGGCGGCTCAGTGCCAGGCGGCTCCGCCGGCGGCCCTTGTCTCCGCTTGCCAGACACCCGTTGTAGCTGTGGAGGTGGGAGGTTAAGAGGATAGCATTTGGGGGCAGGGAAGTGGGAGAGAAAAAGAGAGAAAAGTGAGCCCTTGATGAGACTTGGAGGACACTGCCAACTTCCAGGCAGATCCCACCTTAATAAACAAGCACTAGACCACCCAAGCACTAGACCACCCAGGACTAGAAAATTCTACAATATCAAATTGATGCATGTGGGGAGTGGGAAGGGGTTCAGAGTATCTTCAAACGGCCTTTTGTTCAAGTAACCAAGGGTTTCCTGGACACCTGAGCCGTGCTTGGCCAGGTGCTGGGCGCTGGGGAAGAAGAGATGACACACCCCAGGTCAGTTCTGTGCCTTTGGTGGGGAGGGGGTGAGATGGGGTTGTTCCTCGGCTTCTCAAGGAAACTTCTCAAGTGCCACCTGCATGACCTAAGCAAGAGCCAACCGTGCCACAGGCCCAGAGGCAGGAGAAGGGAATTCTGGCCCCAGGATCAGGGTTTTGGAAGAGGGAACAACTATACTGGGCCTTGAAGAACTGGAAAGGATTTGTCTTTAGCAAACTGCCATTTATTCCACCACAATCACTCCTGGAAACAAAAATGAAGGAAAAAAATAGACACACAATGCAACTACCTCCATCTATCCATAGATCTCAAATTTCCACCTTCCTTTCCAGCTCCTGTTGGGAGGGAATGACTGTGAGAGGCAGACGGGGTGAAACAGAGCCTCAATCACAGCCACGTCCTGGTGTCTCATGGGTGCCTGATGCTTCATATTACTAGTTATCTGATGGATTCTGTGCAACGTCCTGCCAGGCAAGTGTTTTTCTTCTCATTTTATGAATGAGGAAAATCGAGGCTCAGGGAGGTAAACTGAGTTGTCTAAGGTCTCAGGCCAGTAAGTGAGAAAGTCCAGATTTGAGCTCGATCTCTCTGACTCCTGCCTCTCTTGCAAAAGCCCTTCTAGATGGAGCGAGGGCTTCCCTAAGGAGAGGTCCCGAAGCTGGCAGGGTTTGGTGGGATGATGATTTGGGTGGCAAAGCATAGCAGGGGGGGATGATGAGGCCTGAAAGGTTGGTAGAAGGGCCCTGGACCCCTGACTGAGAAGTATGGCTTTTATTTTGGAAGCGGTAGGGAGCCATAGAAAGTTTCAGAGCAGGGAGTAGCAAGATGAAGAGCTGCCAAATATAGACAAGGACCACTTGAATTAGAATCTCCCAGTGAGTGTGTCAAAATACAGATCTCCTAGCCCTGCCCCTGGAGATTCTGATTCCATAAGGTTTGGGATGGGTATAGCAATGTGTATTTTCAATGAATTCTCCAAATGGCCCCAATGCACAGCCAGTGTGGGGTTCCCTGCTCTGCAGAGGACAAAGGTTTGCCAAGAGGGCCCATCCCCTCAGGTCTACAGTCTTCCCTACCATGGCCTCACCCACGGGCCACCAAGCAGCTACTTTTCCAGGGCAAGCAGCTCTGAGAGGGGTTTCACTTTTATTCTTGTGAACTTTTCACACATAAGGTGGGGTAGGCCTTGAGGAGGGCAAGTTCAAGGCACAGGCTTGGACTCAGACAGGCCTGGCTTCAATCCTGGCTCTTGCACTTATCATGTGACCTCTGTAAAATGGGACTAATATAGCAGGATCTACCTCGCAGGTTCGTTGTAAGAATTAAACGAGCGAAAGCATCTAACAGTGCTTGGCAGTACGGCATGTATTATAGTAAACCCTTGACAAATGTTAGCGATTACGGTCATTAGAAATAAAAGTACATGGCACACGTCCGCAAACTAGCCATTATCACTTCTAGTCATCATCATGATAACAGAGTTTTATCAATTATTACTTCTAAATAGTTATCATCATGACAACAGAGTTTATCAGATATTTTCGTCATGACCAATGGCAGAGAGAGGCCGAAAGGAGAGACGCATGGAGGCGAAAGAAGAGCTGAGTGGTGGTGCAGGGATCCTATATCAGGGAGCAGGCAAAGAGTGGGAAGGGATGCGGTCTATCCAGCCACCAACTCACGTTGCTTCCTCTCTCCTGAACTCAGTTTTCTCATCGGCAGCATGAGGGTCAGCTGTGGCTTTAGTGAAAGTGCACTAGACCTAGAGTAAGAAAGACCTGGGTCCAAATCCCAGCCCTGCCACTTACCAGCTGTGTGCCCTTGGGCCAGTCACTTCCCCTCTCTGAGCCTCGGTTTCCTCACCTCCTTCCTCACAGCATCTTTGTGAAGATCGAAATGAAATAATGTCCATGAAAGGGCTTGGCACAGGCCTGCCTCGCAGAACACTCGCTCTGTGCCAGGTACGGACTACCAACTTTACAGAAATCACTTCATTCATTCCTTCTGACAACCCTCTGAAGGAGGAATTATTATTTATTATCCCTCTTTGTTAATGGGGGAAACTGAGGCACAGGGAAGTTAAGTAACTTGCAGAGGTGGGATGTGAACCAAGCAGTTTTGCTCGAGAACCAGAGTTCTTCGCCCCAAACTCCACACAGGTGACTTACGAAAGGAAGCCAGTAATAAACTTTGTTCTCCTCCCAACAGATGCTCGGGTGGGCAGTTCGAGTTGTCTCAGTAATTTATGAAAAATGGGAACATAAAGTAACAGTATGAATTGAGGCAGGTTTTGTCAACTCGGACTCTCAGCTGGGAAGGTGAGGAGAGACAGAGAGCAGAAGGGCCCAATGTGGGGAGACCTGGGGGGCCCTTGGTCTGGTTGCACTGGGGGGTGCTAGTGCCCCACCCCACCTGGCCCAGGGCCGCTCACCCCAGGACGATGAGCTCGCCATACTTGATGGGCTCCTCGCCGGGCTGTGCGTCTTCACCCGCAGATGAGAGGACACAAGAGCCCTTGTTCCCGGGGTGCCCGAGGTCTGAGGTTCGGGGGGAACCCACTTCAGGGTTTCCTTCCAGCACCATTCTGGGCAGGGTGGAAGAGGAAAAGAGCTTGGCAGCCTCCCACCCCAGCCCCCCTCAATGTGAGCTCCAGTCTGCTGCAGGGCAGCCTAGGCTAAGGCTAGAGTGACCTTTCACCGCCTCTGTTGCTATGGCAACCACGTCACCTCTGCTTCTCCTAAACTGACAGGATTGCCGCGATTCCACAGAGCCGAGACGGGTGGGGTGGAATCAAGGGGGACAGGCCAGAGGGGTGAGTCAACTTGGGGTGGCCAGAGGTTGCTTTTTGGCCAAGACCCCATTCTGGGACCTGCTTGGAAGAGAGGGCACCCCAGGAGTTGGGGATCCTTACCCCTCATCTCAGACTCAGTTCTTGGGTTTAGCTGTCAGCCCCGGGACCTCTGAGTTCTCCCCTCTGTGAGGTTCTTGGAATCTGTCCATTTTAATCTTTCTGCCCCTCTGCGGGTCTAGGCCTCTGTCCGTTTTTCTGTTTTCTCAATGACTCTCTGTCCTCCCAGCCGCTGTCCTCACCGTGTCTCTACCCATCTCTGCCCGTCTGCCCGCCTCCACCTCCCCATCTGTCTGCCTCAGTCTCCCCATCTCGGCCCCCCGCTCCGGGTGCGCCCTCTTCCTCAGGTGTCTGCGGTCCCCGGGTCCCCGGAGGCCTGTGGAACGGCGCCCCCCGCTCCGCCTCGGGCTGCAGCAGCGCCCGGCTCTGGCAGGGAGCCTGTTGGGAAAACATCCCGGCGCAGGGGGCACTGCGCCGGGGCAGGCCCGCGCCCCGCGGCCCGCCGGGCACAACGACCGCCCAGCACATACGCAGATACACACCCGACGGCCCCTCCGCACCAACCGGCGCGCGCGCGCACACGGCTCTGCACTCCCGGAGCCCCGCGGGCAGCGCCGGGACCCGCGCAGAGCCCAGCCCGCACCCGCGGACGCGCCGACGGCCACGGGCGCCCGCCCTCCGACCCACTCCCCCCGCCGCCCCCAGACACGCAAACACGCCCCCCGCGCCCGCCCGGCGCAGCCCCCGCCCCCTCCGCCCCGGCGGCCTCACCTCGCCGCGCTCCGGGCCCCGCTCGGCGCCGCTCCCTGCCCGCCTCGCCCCTGCCTGGGCCCGGGGCCGCTGCGGCGGGATGGGCCCGGCCGGCGGACGCTCCGCGCTGCCTCGTCACGGGGACACCCGGGGCCGGGGGAGGGGGACGAGCGCGAATCGCCACGCTCCGCCCCCGGCCCGAGGCCCTGCCCACTCTCGGGCCCGCCCCCCAGCAGGGCCCCGCCCCACCAGAGGCTCCGCCCCTTGCGGCGAAGTTTAGCCCGGGTCGGCGGAGCTCCGCCCCTTCTCCGGAGGCCACGCCCATTCCCCAGACACCTGTGAAGCCCCGCCCACCACCCTGGCTCAGGGTCTCCCTCGCCTCTCCTTGCTGGCCCCGCCCCCATTTCTCGGGACTACGGGGTTTCCCCAGAGACCCCCTGGCGTTCTCCCCGACAGCAGTGCAGGCCCACCCCCTTGGCGCGAGGCTACTTCCCCCAGCCTTAGGCCGGGGGACTCCCGCCTCCCGCTCCGGGAGCCCCCCTCCCCCTCCCGCCCAGGGAAGCCGCGGAATTAGAGGAGGAGGGAAGCGGGGCGGGGAGGAGGGAGACAAGGAAAATGCTGCAGGCGGAGGAGGCCCAAGCGGCTGCTGCTGCCCCGCGTCGCAGACCCGCTTCCAGCCCGGCCTGGCCACTTTCTTGTTGAGTGACCTTCGGCCCTGTCCCCAACATACACTCACCAGAGACCTTGGGGGCACGCGGCCCCTTTCGGGGGAGAGCCGGCGATCTCGTCTGTCAGTGTGTGCCAGGCCTGGGCGCTGTGCTTTAAGCAAACAGACCGGGGGAGGTGAGCCCATTTTCCAGATGAGAAAACAGAGATAAGTTTATGCTAGGGACTTGCTTACGGTTACTTTGCTAGGAATGGGCCAACTGTGTGACTCCAAAGTCTTGTCTTTATGACCAGGCGAAGCCGGGGAGACCCAGGGATGCATCAGATAACGACCCTACTGCTCGGATTTCTTGGCCTGCTGAGGGCTATAACCAAGGGCTGGGGGAGGCTGGGAGGGTGGTCTTTTAATCCTGTCTTTTGGCTCTGTGTGTGTGTTTATTAGGAAACCAAGGAAGACTGCGCAGAGGAGGTGGCCTTTGGCCTTGGCCAAGAAGGGTCGGAGGAAGTTGGCTGGCATATCCCTGAGAGGGAACATCCATCCCTGCCCCCCACTCCCCCACTTGCTGCACGTGAAGCTCCCAGCCCCCCAGACGCCTCCTGGGCCTCACCACATCCACACACCCCACCAACTCCCCTACCTAAAAATAGTCCAAGATACCAACTGCTTCACCAACTGTCCTGGGGCTAGAGCAGTCAGGTGCGACAAGAAAGCAGATGACAGCACATTCTTTAGGGACAAAGGCATTCATTAATCAAAGAGGGACTCCCGGAGAAGCCACACCAGTTAGGCCAGCCACAGGCTGCCACCATGCCAGGTACATACGGCCACTGTGGGACATGGGGACACTGGGATGGTCCCACTCCATCATGTGCCTGTCCAGACTGGGCCCTCTGTGAACGTGTGCTGCATTGTTATTACACTCCTGGAGTATACAGATGGGGAAACTGAGTCTTGGGGAGCGGGAAAAGCTGGTCCCAAGTCACAGGGTCAGACAAGCATGGAGCTGAACTTCCACCTGAGCCCCAGGGCTACCGGCTGATGCCAGGACCTCAGGGAGGAGAGTTAGAGACCGTCAGGGCCAGCTGCAGAGAGCAGAGGTTCCTCCTGGGTAGTGCGCCAGCATCCGGGCGTGCATGGAGGGCACAGGCAGGCCACAAAGGCCTCGGGGAGACGGGTTGGTTCTGATCCCAGAATTGTTCAGTTAAAGGAGAGGGACGAAGAGTTGGGACACCATCATCAGGCTTCCGGCGCTGACTTCAGTGCTTGGTTCCAAGAACGCCAGCCTCTTCATTTCTCCAGGCCTCAGTTTCCTTATTTGTGAATGGGGAATAATAACTGTAATACCAGTCTGTGGTGGGATGACATTTTGCAGTATTATTTTTATTCCATTTGTTTCTCCCTTCCTTTCTCTTAATTCATTCTAGAACTTGCTTCAGAGAAATGGACAAAGGAACAACAAGATGAAAATTTTATTTAATTCTTGAGTTCAAATGCCTGAAGGCAAGGAGCTGGCATAAATAGTTTGGAAGAATATTTGTGAGGCCAGTTGAGAAAGAATTTTTAATTTGAAGGTAGTTACAGGGGGAAATTTTCAGTTGTATATATGTTACTAGGATTAAAAAAAAAATCCATAGGACCGTACAGCATAAACAGAGAACCCTAACATAAACCATGGGCTATAATTGATAGTACAATTATAGTAATATTCTTTTGTCAACTGTAACAAATGTCTCACACTAATGCAAGGGGCTAGTAATGGGAACTGGATTTTCTGCACGATTTTTCTGTAAACCTACAACTTCTCTAATTAAGGAAAAAAAGAAGTGAAAGAGAATTCCCGGAAGGGCAACACATAGCCGAGAGTGGCAAAGTCAATGCAAAGCTTCCAAGCAAAAGTGCTTGCTAAGGTCCCAAGATTTTTGCAGCTCTCCAAAAGCTTCTCAGAGGACAAATATTGTATGATCTCTCTTAAATAAAATAATTTGAATATGCAAATTCAGAGTCAGAAACTAGAATGAAAGTTACCAGGGTCTGGAGTAGGGTAAGGAAAGGTGTTAATGCTTAATTTGTACAGAGCTTCCGTTTGGGCTGATGGAAAAGTTTCGGTAATGGACGGTGGTGATGGTAGCGTGATGTTGTGAATGTAATTATATATTGAATTATATATTGGAAAGCGGTTAAAATGGGAAATGTTAGGTTGTGTATGTGTTACCAGAATTAAAAAAAAAAAAAAAAAGCATAGAACTGTACAACACACAAAGTGACCTGTAAATTATGGACTAAAGTTAATAATATAATAATATTGTTAAATCAGTTGTAACAAAGGTACCACACAAAATGTTAATAATAGGAAAAACTGTTTTTGGGGGGCTGTAATATGGGAACTCTATACTTTCTGTATGATTTTTCTGTAAACCTACAATTGCTCTAATAAACAAACAAACAAGTGTTTAAGAAACTAAATAAACAAAAAGCAACAATAAACTCTTTCTGGACTATGACATTTGGAGAAGGTGGGGAAGGGGAGTGGGGGAGAGGGGAAGGGAGAGGGGAGGGGAGAGGCAAAAAGGGTTAGAGAAGCAAGAGCTTTTCCTGGGCTCTGCCTTTGAGGTCTTGCTGTAGGTGGGAAAGTAGGGAGTTGGGAAAAGACAGAACCCCCAGATAAATTTGGAGATCCGGGCAGGGGAGACCTGGGCCTTCTTCTTGGGGTGTAGCTTTGGAGGGAAGCCTTGGGGACAGAATGAGAACGGCAGTGTGTGGGTTTGTGCCGGTTCCTCTGAGAGCTAGCCCACGGAGTCTTGGCCACATCAGCATGGGACGGGAAAGCCTTGGCATTTCTGTCCCCAAGAAAGGCAGAGCTGAGAGAGGCTGGAGGGTCCTAAGGGGTCTCACGGCTGACAGGGGTGGTGCTCAGGGTACCTGGATTGACAACCAGAGGACAGTAAGATGTGGTGAAGCCAGACTTGTGGGGAGGACAGCCAGACTCGAGGTCCGATGCAACAGTGACATCTCCAAGGACACTGGTCCACAGGCCTGTGACTCCCCCCAGCCATGACACCAGGGGAGCATCCTCAGATCTGAGAAGCCATTCCAAGTAAAAGAGGGTGGGGACACTCAAAGGGACTTTGATTTGCTTACGAATTGTTTATGGCTGCTTTTGTGCTACAGTGGCAGAGTGGAGTCGTTATGAGAGAGACTGTGACTCAGTCTAAAATGTTTACTGTCTGGCCCCTTACACAAAAACTTTCCTGACCCCTGCTCTAGAAGGTGATGCAAGTTATAATTTACGGCCCCTTTTATAATTAAAGGACTGATGGCTTGAACCAATTGTACTCTTAACACCCACCCCATCTCTGGACATCCATGAGGATTAAACCAAAAGGTAGTTGTTAACGGTTCATCTCATGCCTGGCTGTATTAGTTATCAACTGCTACATAACAAGTTAGCCTAAAACTTAGCGGCTTAAAATAATAAACATTTACAGTCTTACACAGTTTCTGGCTGTCTGGCATCTGGGAGCAGTTTTGCTGGGTGGTTCTGGCTCAGGATCACTCGTGAGGTTGCGGTTAAGATGTCAGCTGGGGACATAATCATATGAAAGTTTCCCTGGGCTGAGGATCCCCTTTCAGAGAAGCTCGCTCACACACCTGGCGAGTTGGTGCTCGTGGTTGGCAAGAGGCCACAGTTCCTCTCCATTTGGACTTCCCCTGCTCGAAGTACTCATGTCCAGACGGCTGGCTTTCCCCAGAGTGAGTGATCCAAGAAAGCAAGGTGGAAGCCAGAATGTCTTTTTTGACTTAGCTTCAGAAGTCACACACCATCATTTCTGTAATATCCTGTTAGATCCTACTAGAGCTATCCTAATAGATCAGCCCTACTCATAGTGTCAATCCCAGCAGGCAGGCATTATGGTGGAGGCTTCTTGGAGGCTGGTTACCAGAGACTACCCTTTGACTCCCCTCTCATATTCAAAATATACTCACCCCTTCCCAAGGCCCCCCAAAATCTCACCTCATTACAGCATCAGCTGGAAGTCCAAAATCTCACCATCTCAATCAGGTCCGGATGTGCATGAAGTGTGGTTCCCTGGAGACACCTCCTCAAGGACAGCTCCTCTCTAACTGACATGGGAATGGAAGAGATAACTAATCTTCTGCCTCTACCCAACATACAGTGGTGGGACTGGCATAGAGTAACTGCTATATATGCCTTCCTGTTCATAAAAGGGGAGTTTAGGAGTCAGCGATACACAGCAATCCTGAAATCTAGCAGGATACAAGTTGGCTGTCCTTTGATTAAGACTCCAAGACCTGAAAATAATTGTCCACAGCTCTTGACCCCACCCTCTGAGTGATCCTTCCTTTTTCATAAACAGTAGTCTGTGTTTGCTGCTAAGAAGTTTCCCCAGCCCACTTTTTTTCTGTAGACATTTGGGGATCCAAATGCCTCTTTTCCATTTACACTGTTTCTGTCCTTTTCAGTCCAACCTAGCAGTGTTTCTGCCAATACAATTCTCTTAAAAACTTTGTAGATTTCTGTGACTCTTATTGGGGTTCATTCCACTGGAGTATACCCCTAATTCTCTTTGAGATAAGCCCTTCTCTCCCTTCAGCCTATGCTGACAGACAACTCCTTTAAGTTTCCTCGAAGCCTGATTATCTGACTGAGTGGTTCTCCTGCCTTAGGTCTTTCTGAGGTCTTAACAAAGAATTTCACAGCTATACCCTTGGCTTCAACTCTATCCCACATTTTTCCTGACAATGTCCTATGTTTGATCTTTTCCCAGAATCCATTTCTTAATTTTAGAATTGTTGCTGTCTGGAGCAGCTGGGGATTTTCAAAATCATCAAGTCTGGACTCCTTTTAGTTTAATAGTGCTTCTTTCAGTTTATATATCTCCTCTCAGATACTACTCTAAGCAGGAAGAAGAAATAAGGTGATACCATCAACATATTGTCTGGAAATCTTCCTACCCAGACCATGCAGTTCATTAGGTGCATTTTCTACTTTCCACACTACCACAGGTGATTGTAGTAAAATTTCTGCCACTATATAACAAGAATCTCCTTGCCTCAAGTGTCCAGCAACATTTTTCTCACTTTCCTGTAAGCCCACACTGGCAGCTTCATCAAAGGCCATCAGACTTCTACTAACCATGTCCCTAAGGCTAAGATGGTGTTCTAGTTTACTAATGCTGCCGGAATGCAAAACGCCAGAGACAGATTGGCTTTTATAAAGGGGGTTTATTTGGTTGCACAGTTACAGTCTTAAGGCCATAAAATGTCCAAGGTAACACAGCAGCAATCGGGTACCTTCACCGGACGATGGCCAATGGTGTCCAGAAAACCTCTGTTAGCTAGGAAGGCACATGGCTGGCGTCTGCTCCAAAGTTCTGGTTTCAAAATGACTTTCTCCCAGGACGTTCCTCTCTAGGCTGCAGTTCCTCAAAAATGTCACTCTTAGTTGCACTTGGGGTATTTGTCCTCCCTTAGCTTCTCCGGAGCAAGAGTCTGCTTTCAATGGCCATCTTCAAACTGTCTCTCATCTGCAGCTCCTGTGCTTTCTTCAAAGTGTCCCTCTTGGCTGTAGCTCCTCTTCAGAATGTCACTCACAGCTGCACTGAGTTCATTCTGTTTGTCAGCTCATTAATATGGCTCCACTGATCAAGGCCCACCCTGAATGGGTGGGGCCATGCCTCCATGGAAATATCTCATCAGAGTTATCGCCTACAGTTGAGTGGGGTGCATTTCCATGCAAACAACCTAATCCAAACGTTCCAACTTAATCCCCACGTTCCAACTTAATCCCCACTAATATGTCTGCCCACGAGATTGCATCAAAGATAAATGGCGTTTGGGGGACATAATACATTCAAACTGGCACAGATGGCCCCATGGTCCTGCCTCCTGGTGGTCACATCCTTTCATTCTCCACTCCCCCAAGTGTGGACAGGACCTGTGACTTGTTTCTAACCCCAGAATATGGCAAAGGTGACGGGATGTACATGATTACATATGCATGATTTTATGATATGTTATGTACATTTGTACTGCCCCTTGCTCTTGGATGGCTTTATATATATTTTTTGCAATTTTATTGAAATATATTCACACACCAAACAATTATCCAAGGTGTACAATTGTCCACAGAACCATCACATCATTGTGCACCCACCATCACAATCAATTTTTGAACATTTTCATTACTTCAAACAATAAAAATAAAAGTAAGAATAAAAATAAAAGTAAACAAGAACACCTAAAACATCCCATACTCTCTCCCATCCCACCCCCATTCATCTACTCCCTGTCTCCATTTTTCCATTCATCTGTCTATACGCTGGGTAAAGGGAGTATGAGCCACAAGTTTTTCACAATCACACAGTCACACCATATAAGCTATACAGTCACATGAACATCTCCAAGAATTGAGGATACTGGATTGCAGTTCAACAATTTCAGATATTTCCTTCCAGCTATTCTAGAAAACTAAAAACTAAAAATGGATATCTATATAATACCTAAGAGTTACCTCCAGAATGACTTCTTTACTCTGTTTGAAAACTCTCAACCACTGAAACTTTATTTTGTTTTATTTCTCTTCTCCTTTTGGTACAGAAGACTTTCTCAATCCTATGAATCTATGAAGTTGGGTCTAGGCTCATCTCCAGGAATCATATCCCATGTTGCCAGGAAGATTTACATCTCTAGGAGTCATGTCCCACATAGGAGGGAGGGCAGTGAGTTTACCTGCCGAGTTGGCTTAGAGAGAGAGGCCACATCTGAGCAACAAAAGAGGTTCTCTGGGGGAGACAGATAGGTACTAATTATGAGTAGGCTTAGTCTCTCCTTTGCAGCAAGAAGCTTCATAAGGGCAAGCCCCAAGATCCAGGGCTTGGCCTTCCAAATCAGTAGTCCCCAATGCTTATGAGAGTATCAGGAATTCCCCAGCTGGGGAAGTTTAATATTTCCACATTTTTCCCCAGTCCCTCAAGGGGCTTTGCAAGTACTTTTTATTCTCTGCCCAAATTACTCTGGGTTGTATCAGGGCTTCACGGTAATCTATACAAACTACCAAGATCTCACACCCTATTCAAGGTTCCACATAATTAAGGTGTTTGAATAAACTGACCATACAAGTTAAATTACATAGTGTGCTACAGAAAATATAGATTTTGCATCAAATAAACATCTCTTCCTTTGGTCCCACACAGAAGCCGAAGTTTTAAGACACAGTTAATATCATCCTCTACCCTTAGTCTGATCTACCCCAGTCTCAACTAAGTCCATGTCATTCATATCTCCAGTCAAAGTCTGATTTCCTTTTCAGCCTCTTTAGCTGTTGATTCATGGAGCAATGCTGACATTCTCAGTTGCCAAACTCTGGCTCCAAGTCCCAGGTGCCACACAGACACCTGAAGCTCCAGGGACCAACCAGGTCACACACAAACAGCTCAGCATCTCAAAATTTAGAAATAACTGTTACAATTCAAGAATAAATGTGACTGTTGTAAGAGCTTACAATCTGGGAACCTTTACCATAAGCCTTCCCCTTATAGCCCATGCTTCCAGATTCAATTCTCAGAGTTTGCACATTATAGTTAGTCCATATTAGTGAGACATTATAATGTTTGTCTTTTCATTTCTGGCTTATTTCACTCAACCTACTGTCCTCAAGGTCCATTCACCTAGCTGCATAACTCACAACTTCATTCCTTCTTGCTGCCACTCAAAATTCCATTGTATGTGTACACCACAGTTTACCATTTGGTTTATCAGTCAATGTACCCTTAGGCCACTTCCATCCATTGCAAATCATGAATGCTGCCACCACAAATGTCCACTTGTGTCCCCGCTCTCAGTTCCTCCAAGTATACAACAAATAACAGGGTTGCAGGACCATATGGCAACCCCATACTTAGCTTCCTGTAGAACCACCACACTGCCCTCCAAGTGGGCTGCACCATTCTACTTCCCCACCAACAGTGAATGGGTACATCCCTCTCTCCACATATTCTCTAGCACTTGTATCCTTCTATTTTTTAAACAGTTTTATTCACACACCATATATAATCCATCCTAAGTAAACAATCAATGATTCCCAGTATAACCACGTAGTTATGTATTTACCACCACAATCTACATGAGGACATTTCCATTTAGTTCTATGCTGCAATCTCAGGCATTCTACCCATTCTGGACTGGTGTACGATGTGTGTCTGGTCAAAGATGTCCCCCAACAGTTGCACCAGACTATTAGTTGTTCCTGGCTATTTACTATATTTACTAGTTGCTCTAGAGGACTAAATAAATTCCACATCTCCCTATGCCACCATCTTGCCTTGTCTCTTGGACATCTTTGAAGAAGCAAGATGCCACTTTGTGTGCTGCCTCTGTTTGGAGGCCCACATGGCTGGGAGCTGAGGACAATCTCTAGGAGCTGAGTGTGGTCTCTGGCCATCAGCCAGCAGAAAACCGAAGCCCTCAGTCCTTTAGCTGCAAGGAACTGAATTCTGCCAATAAAATTGAGCCTTAAATGAGACCACAGCAGAGACCTTAAGCAGAGGACCCAGTTAAGCCATGTCTGGGCTCCCGACCCTATGGAAAGGTACGTAAGGTATTAAATGTGTGTTGTTTTAAGCTGCTAAGTTTATGGTAATATTATTAAACAGCAATAGATAACTAATTCAGAGGTTCTCCAGACTTTCACTGACACAATCCTCAAAGTCTTTCTAGACTCTGCTCATTACCCAGTTCCAGATTCACTCCCACATTTTTAGGCATTATTATCCCATTCCTGGTACCAAAATCTGTATGTAGTTATCTATAGATGAGTAAGAAGTTACCTCCAAACCAAGCAGTGTAAAACAATAAACATTTATGATCTCACACACAGTTTCTGAGGATCAGGAGTTTGGGAGTGGTTTAGCTGGGTAGTTCTGGCTCAGGGTCTGTCATGGGGTTGCAGTCAGGAGGTCAGCTGAGGCTGAAGTCATAAGACAGTTTCACTGGGGCCAGAAGACCCAATTAGAAGGAGGCTCACTCATATGCCTGGAAAGTTAGTGCTAGTTGATAGCAGGAAGCTTTGGTTATGCTCCATGTCAACTTCTCCATGGGACTGTTTGATTGTTCTCACAACATGGCGGCTGGCTTCCCCAAAACAAGTAATCCAAGAGTGTAAGACAGAAGCCACAGTGCCACATTGCATCACTTCTGTTCTACTCTATTGGTCGCAGCAATCACATGCCTACTGTGTTGGTTCAAAATTATTATGTATCCAGAAGAGCCATATTCTTTTAATCCAATCTTATCAGTAAAGACTTACTGTGGGTGGGATCTTTTGATTAGGTGTTTCCATGGAGATGTGACCTCACTCATTCAAGGTGGGTCTTAATTAGTTTACTGGCATCCTCTATGAGAGGATAAAAGGCAGATACATTTTGAAATGTATCAGAGATGCTTAGAGAGAAAATGCCCAGAGACATTTTGGAGACTGCCATTGAAATCAGAGGTGACACAGACCTGGACACTTGGAGACCAGACAGAAAGACATTTGGAGATGCTAAGTTAAGAGATGAAGCCCAGAGTTTGCCCCAAAGAAGCTAAGAGAGAACCCACAGATGCTTAAAGACAAAGCCACCAGATTCAGAAGCTGAAAGCAATGTAACCCGGGAGCAATGGACCAGCAGAAGCCAGTCACGTGCCTTCCCAGCTGATAGAGGTGTTCCAGATGCCATCAGCCTTTCTTCAGTGAAGGTATCCTCTTGTTGATACCTTGGTTTTGACACTTTCATGGCCTTAGAACTATAAATTTGTTACCTCTTAAATCCCCTTTATAAAAGCCAATCCATTTCTGGTATTTTGAATAATGGCAACTTTAGTAAACCAGAACACTACCCAGATTCAAAGGGAGGAACTTAGACCCACCCCTTGGTGGGAGGTATGTTGTTTTAGTTTGCTAATGCTGCAGAATGCAAAACACCAGAGATGGATAGGCTTTTATAAAACAGGGGTTTATTTCACTACACAGTTACAGTCTTAAGGCCACAAAGCATCCAAGGTAACACCTCAGCAATCGGATACCTTCACTGGAGGATGGCCAATGGCATCCGGAAAACCTCTGCTATCTGGGAAGGCAGCCGGCATCTGCTCCAAAGCTCTGGCCTCAAAACGGCTTTCTCCCAGGACGTTCCTCTCTAGCAAGCTTGCTCCTCTTCAAAACATCACTCCCAGCTGCACTCCGTTTTCCTCTCTTTGAGTCAGCTCATTTATATAGCTCCACTGATCACGGCCCACCCCAAATGGGCGGGGCCATGCCTCCATGGGAACATCACATCAGAATCATCTCCCACAGCTGAGTGGGGCACATTCCAAGCAAATCTAACCAACACCAAAAATGTCTGCCCCACCCAAGACCACAAAGATAATGGCATTTGGGGGACACAATACACTCAAACTGGCACAGATGTCAAAGAATTTTCAGCCAAATCTTAAAACCACCACACCCAGCCAAACCACCTGCTGGGCAGTCATGTTTTGTACCAAGCAACCCTTCCTTAATTCCCTCACATCTTACTGGAGCATAAAAGGGCACCTGAATTAAAAGAAGCCCATCTATTGGCTATGAAACATCCAATGCCCAGTGTTAAAAGAAAACCAACAAATAAATTGTATATACTCATAAAATGAAGCAGTTAAAATTGATGTACTATAGCCATATGTAAGAACATGGATTAATCTTAAAAACATAACATTGAGGTTCCAATCCATTATGACAGAGTGTGGAGCTCTGAAGGCCCAGGACTGAAACATGCCCCCACTCCCCCCAAAAAAGACATGTTCAAGTCCTAACCCCCCAGTCCTGTGGATGTGAACCCATTTGTAAATAGGACCTCTGAAGATTTTATTATTAGTTAGGATGTGGACTCATTTGCAAATAGGATTTTTGAAGATCTTATTTAGATGTGGCCAGATGGAATCAGGTTGGGCCTTAAACCATATGGCCAGAGTCCTTACAAGCAAAGGAAATTCAGTTGCAGTCACTTAGAAGAAGCCAGAGTCAGAGAAGCAGGCACAAGGAGAGAAAGATTGCCATGTGACAAAAGCAGAGATACAAGCCAAGGAGTGTCTAGGATGACCATCCAGTCACCACCAGAATGCTACAGCCTCCAAGATAAAGCATGGCCTGTTGAGAGATTGAGTTTGGACTTTTTCCCTCCAAAACCATAAGACAATAAATTCCTGTTCTTTAAGCCAACCCATTGTGTGGTATTTTCCACAGCAGCCCTAGCAAACCAAGACACGCCCCTCCCCCAATGAAAATGGTGAAAAAATTCAAACAATAACCATTTAAAGTCTCTGGAAATGGTTCTAAGGGCATACAGCAAATGAAGAAACATTTGTTCCAGAAAGTCTACTAAAATTCAACAAGAAAATAAAGCCTGTGGTGTTTAAACAAAGATACAGTTAGGAGGAGCCCTCCTGGGATCAAAACTATAATAGAAAGAAAACTGAGAGACTACAAATATGTGGGAATTAAACAACACACTCTTAAATAATTGATGGGTCAAAGAAGAAATCACAAGGCAAATTGGAAAATACTTTAAAAATGAAGATGCAACATACCAAAACTTATGGGATACAGCTAAAGCAGTGCTTAGAGGGAAATTTATGATTGTAAATATCTACATTTGAGAAAAAGAAGAAAGATCTCAAATCAATAACCCAACTTCTACCTTGAGAAACTGCAAAAAGAAGAGAAAATGAAGCCTAAACCTAAAGCAAGCAGAAGGAAGGAAATAATAAAGATTAGAGCAGAAATTAAAGAAATAGAGAATTGAAAAAACAATAGAGAAAATAAATGAAACCATAGCTGGTTCTTTGAAAAGATCAACAAAATTGACAAAAACTTTAGCTAAATTAACCAAGAAAAAAAGAGAAAAGACTCAATTACCAAAGTCAGAAATGAAAGTGGAGACATTACTACCAATCCAACAGAAATAAAAGGATTATAAAGGAATACTATGGACAATTGTATGCCAACAAATTATATAACACAGGTGAAATGGACATATTCCTAGAAAGATGCAAACTACCAAAATGGACTCAAGGAGTAGGCAATCTGAACAGACTTATAAAAAGTGAAGGAACTGAATTAGTAATCAAAACACTACCCACAAAGAAACTCCTGACCCAGATAACTTCACTGCTGAATTCTACCAAATATTTAAAGAAGAATTATTTATGAGGCCTGATACCCAAACCAGAAAGAAAACTATAGACCAACATCTCTTAAGAATTTGGGTGCAAAAATCCTCAATAAAATACTGGCAAACTGAATCCAACTACATATAAAAAGAAATATACATCATGATGGTCTTAGTCTTGTAGGCTGCTATAACAAAGTGCCACAAATGGGATGGCTTAAAACAACAGACATTTATTGCCCCATAGTTCTGGAGACTACAAGTCCAAAATCAAGATGTCAGAAGGAGAAGGGGAGAACCTGCTCCGTGCCTCTCTCCCGGCTTCGCTGGCAATCCTTGGTGTTCTTTGGCTTGTGGTGTAACTCAATCTCTGCCTCGGTTGTTACATGGCTGTGTTCTCTCTGTGTGTCTGTGTCTCCTCTCCCTTTCCTATAAGGATGCTGGTCATATTGGATTAAGGGCCTATCCTACGCTAGGATGACATCATTTTACCTTGCCTAATTCTAATTATAATGACTCTATTTCCAAAGGGTCACATTCTGAGGTACTGGGGACCCCAACTTAAACATATCCTTTTGGGGACACAATCCAACCCATAACAATGACCAAATGGGATTTATCCCAGAGATGCAAGGTTGTTTCAACATCCAAAAAATCAATTAATGTAATATATCACTTGAATAGACCTAAAACAAAAATCATATAATCATCCCAATAGACACAATATATCATGCCACAGAATCCAACACCCTTTCTTGATAAAAACACTCAACAAACTAGGAATAGAATGGATCTTCCACTACCTGATAAAAGGCATCTATGAAAAACTTACTGCTAATATCAAAGTTAATGGTGAGAGACTGGATGTTTTCCCTCTAAAATCAAGAACAAGACAGGGATGTCTGCCTTCATTCCTTCTATTCAACATTGTTCTTGAGGTACTAGCCAGAACAATTAAGCAAGCAAAAGAAAAAAGTGTCAAGATTGGAAAGGAAGAAGTAAAACTATTGCTATTTGTAGATGACATGATCTTGCATATAGAAAATCCTAAGGAAACCACCTTAAAAGAAAAACTGTTAGAACTAATAAACTAATAAAAGTTCAGGTAGGATGCAATAAACAAAAAACAATTGTACTCAAGTGAAAGCAAAAAAAAAAAAAACAGGGTATATAGTAGGCACTCAGTTTTGTAAAGAAATTATATACACATATGCAAGTAAGTGCTACATATCAGAATGTTAACAGTGATTGCCTCTGCTTGGAGGCTATTTTCATTCTTTTCTTTTAATGTGTGGCAGAAACCAAAAGTTATCTCCCAATATCTGTTCTCTCTTTATATTATTGTACTGGAACCCCCAGTTTTAGCTTGGCACATGGCCACTTAGAATAAATATCATATTTCTAGGCCTCCTTTGCAGCCAGGTGTGGTAAGGTGACTAAGTCCTAATCAGTGAGCTAGAAGGGGTTGTGTTGTATGGCATCTTCCAGAAAGTGCCCTTGAAGGGAGGAAGCATGCCATCCCTCTTCTCTTTCTTCCTTCTTGCTGGTCAGAATGTGAGCTTGATGGCTGGAGCCAGAGCAGCTATCTTGGATCTTAAAGAAGAAACCATATGTGAGGGTGTTGAAGCAATAAGAGAAGACATTTGGGTCCCTTTTGATCATGGAGCCACCATAGCAGACCTGGACAACCTACATCTACGTGAGAAAGACTTATTTCTTCTCTTCTATCTTGTTTAAGTTACTATTATTTTGAGTTTTTTGTCAATTGACAGCTGAACCAAATCCTAGCTAATACACTTATATATATTTTAAAGCCATGAAATACATAGGTGTAAATTGGGAATTCAAGTCCAAGATTCCCTACTTTACTGTATATGGAATAATTTTTTTCTAGCTGTAAAATTTTTCAATGAAGCCACTTGTCCCAAGTTTAAAAAAATCAATTGTATTCCTATACACTTGAAATGAACATTCTGAAAATGAAATTAAAAATTCTATTTACAATAGCATCTGTGCTGGTTTGGATATACTATGTCCTGCAAAAGTCATGTTCTTTAATGCAATCTTGTGAGGGCAGACATTAATCTTTTGATTGAGTGTTTCAATGTAGATGTGACTCAATCAACTATAGGTGAGACTTTTGATTATTTCCATGGAGATATGGAGCCTGCCCATTCAGGGTGGGTCTTAATTAAATCACTGGAGTCCTATAAGAGAGCTCACAGACAGAAGGAGCTTAGAGCACCTGAGAGGGACATTTTGGAGAGAAGCTAAGAACTGACACTGACGCTGACACTTAGAGATGCTTGGAGATGTTTGGAGATGCTAGCCTAGAGACATTTTGGAGAAAGCCATTTTGAAACCATAACCCCAGAGCAAAGGATCAGAAGACACCAGCCATGTACCTTCCCAGCTAACAGATGTTTTCCAGACACCATCAGTCATTCTTCAGTGAAGGTATCTTGTTGATGCTTTAGTTTGGACATTTTCACAGCCTTAGGACTGTAAATTTGTAGCCATATAAACCCCATTTATAAAAACCAATCCATTTCTGGTATTTTGCATAATGGCAGCATTAGCAAACTGGAACAGCATCAAAAAGAATAAAATATTTAGGAATAAATGTCACATATGTGCAAAGTTTAAACTCTGAAAACCACAAAAACATTGTTGGAAAAAGTTAAAGGTCTAAAAGAATTGGGAAAACACTCCATGTACAGCTGCTGAGTCTGCAACCTCTGTCAGTTTTGCTAGTGGTGTGGGTGAGGTATCTGTGCCCGGCAGGGACAGTGGATCTGTGGCATGATTTTGGGCAGTGGTTCTGATGTGCATAGCTGCTGAGCCTGGATCCTGGGCAGCTTGGAGATTCTGTAAGTTACCCAGCATCCTTTATTAACTTCTGTCCAGAATTAACTTCTGTGCTTGAAATCAAAAGTCCTGACACTCTTAGAAACCTGAACACAGTTCTTTCTGGGGAGTGGCAGTTGACAACAGGAACCTGGAAGGAGGACACTCTCCTTATTTTTCTGTCCCTTTCCTCTCTGTAAATTGGCATCATTCTCCTTTTCCTACAGACCAACATATTTGGCCCAAGTGCAAAATGGCTGCCCTATATCCCTCAAGTTTTGGCATCTTCTCCATTCAAGAAGCCAGCCCAGATTGAGAATAGAATTTCTTAGTTTTAATTCAGAATTCCAGAGGAAGGAACTCTGGCCCAGACTTGGTGCCAGTCAACTGCAGGCACAGGTAACAAAATTTTCCGGGACCCCTGTTTGCAGGTGCAGGTTCAGAGACAGGGAAACCTTTAGGACATGGATTGTACTCAAAGGCGTTCACTTCAAAAAGCAATTAAAGGTAGTGAAATAGGGTGGAGAAGGGGTTGAGGACATGGGGAGTGTTAGGAAGGTGAGTTCAATCTAAAGTCTAGTAACCCTTGAAAGCCAAGATGAGTGTTTTAGTTTCCTTAGCTGCTTAAAGCAGATACCATGAAATGGGTTGGTTAACAATGGGAATTTATTAGCCTATAGTTTTGAGCCTAAGAAAAATGTCCAAATCAAGGCATCACCAAAGCTATGCCTTCTTTCTGAAGACTGGCTACCGGGAATCCTTGGCTCCTCTGCCACATGACAAGGCATGTGACAATGTCTGCTCGTCTGTCCCTTCTCTTCCAGACTTTGTTGCTTTCAGCTTCTTGCTTCTGTATTTTTCTCTGTCTTTCTGGATTCATTCCATTTATAAAGGACTCCAGTAAGAGGTTTAAGACCCATCCTGAATGAGGAGGGCCATACCCAACTGAAGTAGCCACATCAAAAGGTCCTGTTTACCATGGGTTCACACCCACAGGAATGGATTAAAGTTAACATTTTTTCAGGGGTATGTACAACTTCAAACCACCATACTGGGGACTTAGAATTTTACCTTCCAGATGCTGTGGGTCCACTGAGAAGCTTCTGATTATAGCAGTGACATATATTCAAGGTAGGCAAATTTTAATGTACAGAAAAATAGAAAGAAGAAAAAGATCATTCTTTATCTTACTACCCACAATCACTTTTACCATCTGAGTGTATTTTCCTCCCAGTTTTTCTTCTAATGTGTGCACATGCACACACACTCAATGGTAATCACACTCTACACACAATGTGGTATTCTGCTTTTTAGCACTTAAAGTTATAGCATAAGCATTTTCCATGTTAGTAAATATTCCTTCTCCATAGGATTTTAATGGCTAGACGGTCAGCGATGGGCTCATTGAGAGGTTAACATTAGATGTGAGACCAGAAGGGCATAGACAAGGAGTCTGTCTGGGGAAAGAACCTCCCAAGCAGAAGTAATAATGTTTGCAAAGCTCTGAGGCAGGAATGGGCTTGGTGAGTTTGAGGAACAGCACGGAGGTCAGTGTGGCTAGAGTGGAATGAGGGATGGTGAGATCAGGAGAGGTCAGAGAGGAGGATAGATCGTGGCAGGCTTGTAGGGCATGGTCAGGAGCTAAAATTTTCCCTTGGTTCCAATGGGAAGTCATTGGAGCGTTTTCAGCAGGTGAGTGACATGATCTGACTTGTGCTTTAGAAAGATCCCTCCTGGCTGCTGAAGGAAGGTCTGCAGAGGGGCCAAAGTGGAAGCCGAGACCTGTGAGAAGGGTGTTGTCATCCTGGCGAGAGATTTTGGTGAGACTAAGTAGCAGAGGTGGAAGCAAGAAGACAGTAGATGCAAGGATCACTGCATTTACTCCACAAATATTTCCCAAAGACCTACCACATGCTGGTCCTAGCTCAGTTGTTGGACATCAAGAAATGAATAAGGTGTGACTTCATTTCTGAGGATCATGCAGCCTACTGCAGTGGCTCTCTACCCTTTTTGACCACAACAATAATAAGAAATACATTTTCATTATGTCTGATCTTAGTTTTCTAGGGCTGCCCTAACAAAGTACCACAAATGGGGTGGCTTGAAACCACGGAAATTTATTGTCTCAGTTCTAGAGACCAGAAGTTTGAAATCAAGGTGTTGGCAGGGCCATGCTTCCACAAAAATCTGTGGGGTTCTGGCTGTGACTTGCTTGCAATCCATGGAGCTTTTTGCCTCTGTCACATGGCCATCTTTTCTCTCTTTGTCTGACTGCCTGTGTCCAATATCCTTTTCTTCTAAGGGCACAGACATATTGGGTTAGGGCCCATTGTAACCCAATTTGTCCTCATCTTAACTAATAATATCTTCAAAGACCCTATAAGCAAATAGGGCCCCACATTCATCAGACCAGGGGTTAGGACTTGAACGTATCTTTTTGGAGGACATGATTCAATTCACAACATGACCTCACACACACACAGACACACACACACCCACACACACACACATGCCTGAAACACAAATGTCAGAAGACAATACATATTCTTACTTCATGTGATGTGCTTTGATATTTTCTATTCTATTCCATTCTAATGGGACTCACAAAATTAATTTCATAAACCACAGGTAGATCACAACCCTGCTGTGAAACAAGCACGGGTCTAATGGGAGCGGTAGATGAAGGGGTAAAGAGACAGTTGCAGCACAATGTGATCAGTTTTCTGTAAGAGGGAAACACAGTTGCCGTGATACTGCAGAGAGGGATAGGGAGACCCAGGGAAAGCCCTCAGGAGGAGGTGACACTTGAGCTGAGTCTTGATGGTGTGTAGAAGTTAGCCACATAGAAAAGGGGAGAGAGTCCAGACACACATATGCACAGGAAGTGAGGGGCCGGGGACCGCAGAAGCACAGGGTGGTAGGACAGTGTCTGCACTCTGCTGCGGCTGGAGGTTATGGAGTGAGGTAGGGATCAGCAGACTGGAGAGATCGGCAGAGCTAGATCTGGAGGGCCACCAAACCAACAAGTGTAGACTTTCCCTTGCGGAAGGGTGGGTCTCAAGTGTCAATGGCAGCAGGACCACCTGGGCACTGTGATAAGGGCAGGTATCTGAGGGTCACCACTGTGGATCTGGAGGGGATCCCCAGAAAGCTGCATTTCCCCCAGTGTCTCCAATGAACCAAGTCAAACACTTTGGGGAAGGAACCTGTTGTTGCCTCTGACAAGCATTCGGCAGGGGCTAAGTTACAGAGGATGGAAGGGCAAGGATGGAGGCAGAGAGACCAGAGATGGGGCTATTCTGAGCATCCAGCCAAGAGATGATAAAGTCTGAACTGAGGATAATAGTAGGAGCTAACGTGTATAAAGTATTTACCACTTACCCTACCTGGGTCATCTCACTGAGTTCTCACAATAGCCCTGTGTGCTGGTTTGAATGTATTATGTCCCCCAAAATGCCATTATCTTTGATGTAACCTTGTGCGGGAATATATTAATGTTGACTAGATTGTAATTCTTTGAGTGTTTCCATGGAGATGTGCCCCACCCAACTGTGGGTGATGACTCCAATTGGATAATTTCCACGGAGGTGTTACCCCACCCATTCAGGGTGTGTCTAAATTAAACCACTGGAGCCGTATAAATGCGTTGACAAACAGAAGGAACTCAGTGCAGCTGAGAGTGACATTTTGAAGAGGAGCTACAGCCAAGAGGGACACTTTGAAGATTGCACAGAAGCTGAGAGAGTAGCTGCAGATGAGAGACAGTTTGAAGACAGCCGTTGAAAGTAGACTCTTGCTCTGGAGAAGCTAAGAGAGGACAAACACCCCAAGAGCAACTAAGAGTGACATTTTTGAGGAACTGCAGCCTAGAGAAGAACGTCCTGGGAGAAAGCCATTTTGAAACCAGAACTTTGGAGCAGACACCAGCCACGTGCCTTCCCGGCTAACAGAGGTTTTCCGGACACCATTGGCCATCCTCCAGTGAAGGTACCCAATTGTTGATGACTTACCTTGGACACTTTATGGCCTTAAGACTGTAACTTTGTAACCAAATAACCCCCCCTTTATAAAAGCCAATCCACTTCTGGTGTTTTGCATTCTGGCAGCGTTAGCAAACTAGAACACCTTGTGCAGTAGACATCTTTATAATTTTATTTAACAATTGAGAAAAACCAAGGACTTTCCCAAGGTCACACAGCCAGGGACAGGTGTGTGTGTGTGTATGAGAGAGAAGAGAGAGAGAACCTGGATTTCAACCCTGCTCCCTGGGCAGCCACAGCGGGGCTGGTGAGGTTGGCAGGAATTGTGGGGACAAATTGGGCGGGACCCAGGGACAGGTGGAATGTGCCTGGTGAGGGAGCGGGCTGACCCATGTGGGAGGCTCCTGGGTTCCCGACTCCCCATGTTTCCAATCAAAGGCCCAAGGGAGCCCAACCTACTCTGTCTCTCCTTGGCCTTTCCCCTTTGCTGTCAGCTTCTCCATGGTTCTCAGGCATGGGGCCAACAATGTTTGTGAGCGACGAGGACAAATCTCAGTCCATAATTCATGTGTGTTAGATAGGGAACGTTACCTTTCCCTAACTCAATTTCATTTCTGTCTCAGTCCAGGGAATGGGGTGGGAATGTGAAGTTCCTACCCCATTTCCCCAGTGGGATGCGTCTGGTACTCAACGCTGTCTGTCACCCAGGCCCGAGTCAAGATGCTCATGGCCCATCTGGACCTGTGCCCTGAGCAGGCCTCTGCCTCGCTGGCCTCTCCCTTCCGGGCTGCTGGCTTCTCTCATCTCTTCCCGTCACACTTCAAGCATAGGACACTCTCTGCCACTTCCTTACCAGGCAAGGGCACGGGCATCTCTGCAAAGTCTTCCATGGTTACGCCATGACTCTTCCCTCCCCAGGGTCTTACTGCCTTCCTGGGAAATGGGACTAATCACCCCCGACCCCTGGCCTTGACCCCTTCTCCAGGATCCATTAACCCATCTGGGAAACAGGCTTTGAGCCTCTCCTACTGAGGCCCCCTGCGTCTCTCTTCTCCTCCCTTTTTCTCCCTCTTTCGCCTTTCTCCTGGCAGCCTGGACAGCTCGGTGAACTGGGTACAACAGGGTTTGCAAACCTCCCACTTGCAAACATTTTGTCGAGGCGTCTTCATCTGTCAGGCACAGGCTCAGCGGCAACCTGATTTCCACTTTTTCATTTTCTTGTTCTCAATCCATTCTCCCTCAGCTTCAGGGACACCCCATTCTCCTGGTTTTCCTTCTAACTCTGGCTGTTCCTTCTGGGTTTCCTTTACTCACTCTTTCCCCTCCTCTTTTAAATGCTGAGTTCTCCTGTCTTGAACCCAGCCCAGGTCATCTCACCCATGGCCCTGGCTTCGAGGACTGTCCATCCCTAAGTGACAGAAGCCAAACCAGACCCTCTGACTGGGCACCACACAGGCACTCCCAAAGCCAAATCACCTGCTTCCACCTAAACCTACAACTCCACGTTTCCCACACTGAACGTGAAAGTTCCTACGATTCCTTTGCCCCAACTGTGTCTCTGTCTCTCTTCCCCTATATTCCGGTTTGCTAATGCTGCCTTTTTGCAAGATACCAGAAATGGGTTGGCTTTTATAAAGGGGATTTATTTGGTTGCAGTTACAGTCTTAAGGCCATAAAGTGTCCAAGGCAAGGCATCAACAAAGGGTACCTTCAATGGAGGATGGCCACTGGCGTCCGGAAAACCTCTGTTGGCTGGGAAGGCATGTGGCTGGCGTCTGCTTGCTCCCAGGTTGTGTTTCAAAACAGCATTCTCCAAAATGTTGCTCTTGGGGCATTTTGTCCTCTCTGGGCTGCAGCTCCCCTTCAAAATGTCACTCTCAGTTGCTCTGAGGTCTGTGAACTCCTTTATATGACTCCAGTGATCCAATTAACACCCACCCTTAATGGGTGGGGTAACACCTCCATGCAAATTATCCAATCAAAAGTTTCACTCTCAGTTGATAGAGTCACATCTCCATGGAAACACTCAATCAAAGGACTCCAATCTAATCAACACTAATACGTCGGCCCCCACAAGATTGCATCAAAGGTAATGGCGTTTTGAGGGACACAATACATCCAAGCTGGCACACCCTACAAATTGCCCACCAAGCCCTAAGTTCTGCTGATTTCTGAGGCAGCCTATGAAGTGGTTAGGTGTGCAGATCCTAGAGCCAGGCGGCCTGGGTTCCAGTGCTGGTTCTGCCACTTTCTAGCAGCGTGACTTTGGACAAGTGACTTCATCTCTCTATGCTTTTGTCTCCTCATCTGAAAAAATGGGGACAATAATAGCACCTGTACCTCATAGAGTTGTGAGGAGGTTTAAATGAGTTAATGTGAGGAGAGCCTGACACAGTTTAAGCTGTAGAAGCAATTGTTGAATGAAAATAAATTTTATCTCCTAATATCTCTTGAATTGGGCCCCTCCTTTCCATCGTCTCCACCCCTCTGCCTCCTCCAGTCCCTCCTCCATACCTAAGTCAGGGTGACCTTTACAAAATGCAAATACAGTGCAAATGCTAACACCGTTTGATGGCTTCCTATTGTGCAGCCCCTGCTCCTTAGCAGAGCTGGAAAAGGCCTGCAGGATCCGTCCCCCACCCACCTGTCCAGCCTCAGTTTTGCCATTGATACTGACCCCTCTGACCTTACACATTTCCAAAGGCAGCTGGGGGAGTTGTTGTTTCTTTATAATCTGTATATGTCAGAACAATCCAGACTGTGCTTCCATTGACAGGAGCCCAGTTTGTCCCAGGCTGGTCAACTCCCTGATTCTTTTATTCAGGAAGGATTTCTTCTTTATTTGTAAAAGAATTAAGTGAGCACCTATTTTCTAGGTAGCCTCACGCTGGTCTGTGTGGGGCACAGAGCCCTAAAGCAGACCCAGACTGGCTTGCTCTGGGCCAGGCCCTCTTCTAGCTGCTTTAAGTACATTCATTAAATTCCCATGCTGTGGGTACTATTTTTAGCCCCATTTTACTACTCAGGAAACTGAAGCACAGGGAGGTTAATTATATTGCCCAAGGTCTTACAGCTGGGAAATCTGAGTGCAGGGTCCTGGTAAGGTTAACAAAGCTGAAGGTTATCAAGTCCTTGACAGACTTCAGAGGCACGAACCATTACCTGTAATTAGGGGGTGTCCAAATAGAATTCAAAACAAGAAATTTATATTGGGTCTCTCAGTTTAGAGTCGCTTTACATGGGTTATCTCATTTTACTAGATGAGAAGGGACAGAGATGTGGTTAACAGCACAAGCTCTAGAAACATTCCCAGCCCTGTCACTAACAGGTGGGGTGTCTTGAGCCATCTTTTTGAGCCTCAATTTTCTCATTTGTAAAGTGGATACAATAAAGGTGAGGATTCAATGAGACTTAAAACAATTGCTTGGCACAGTGTATGGCATAGAGCAACGGCTCAAAAAAAAAGTTGAATGGTATAATAAAATGCTGGCTTATTTTTTTGGACACAGACTATGTATCAAATGTGTTTGGGGCCTGTTAAGCCTCACAACGGCTCTGTTTAGCTCTGGTCTCCATTCTTCAGATAATATTAACAACACATGCTTACTAGATGCCAGACACTGTTCTAAAGCATTTTGCTAACTCAATCCTCACGACGATCTCCAGAGATAGGTGCAACTGTAGAGGCGAGGAAACCGAGCACGTATGTCAAGTAACAAGCAATGTCAAAACCAGCAAGAGGAGCAACTGGGCAGTTTACTTCCAAGGTCTATGCTCGTAACCATACTGCTTGCAAACCACAGATGAGCCAACTGCAGCGCAGAGAGTAAAGAGACTTGGCGTCCCTGAAAACCGGATCTGGAGTCATTTCAAACCCAGGTGTTATCATCTTGTCCAGCAGATGGCGCCGCAGCGCATGTCAATCCGCGGGACTTGTATAAAGGGTAAAAACTACCATACCCACAATGCTGTGCAGGTATCAAGGGTTTCCGACACCCCACCCCCACCTTTTTAGTTGTCCGAAGTATTGCCTGTGTTCGTTCCAGTCGAGATGTGTATACTGGGGTCATTCGGGCCCTTCTCTTATCTACAGAAGATAAGTTAAAAATTATTTATCTTCCTCTCTCTCGCCTCGCCTTACTAGTTGG
Source organism: Choloepus didactylus (assembly GCF_015220235.1). Classification (NCBI taxonomy): domain Eukaryota; kingdom Metazoa; phylum Chordata; class Mammalia; order Pilosa; family Megalonychidae; genus Choloepus; species Choloepus didactylus. The sequence continues at coordinate 8,696,682 of NC_051312.1, forward strand.
CGAATGGAAGGACTGAAGCGACGCTCCTATTTGTTGGCCGCTCCTGCCCTAACCTGCCATAAGGCCCCTTGACCCTTGACCCAAGATGGCGGCGCCCAGTGCGGGCCTCTTTCTGCTACTGTGAGGTGAACTGAGTCCCTGAGCCCCGCGTCATGTCAAAGCTAAGCCGGGCCACTAGGGTCCTCAAGAAGCCCGAGGCCGGCGGTGTGATCCGGACCATCGTGAGGGCAGGCCAGGCCATGCCTGGACCCCCTCTAGGCCCCGTTCTGGGTCAGGTGCGGTTGAGGCAGGGGATGGCGTGGGAGCAGCGGGAGGTTGGTGGCGAGTACCGCAGGCGGTGGGTAGAGGGTTTAAGGAGGCCTCGGATCTATTTCGCATTCTACGTCCTTGCGGTAGTCACATAACTTCTCCGATCCTCAGCGTCTCAAGCCTTCTTCAGTGCTGTGAGGATAAAGTGAGATGAAGTATTCAAATTCTGTGGCACTTAAAGTGGTACTTGAATCTGGGCTGAGGAAGGGAGAGGGAGGAACTGGAGACCGAAGAAAAGAGACAAGAACGAACAGAGTCTCCTGGGTGGCAGGAAGCCGGGCCTTACCGACCCTGGCCCCCCAACACCCATCCCCTATGGTTCCCTCACAGCAAGGCATTTCCATAAACCAATTCTGCAAGGAATTCAACGAGAAGACAAAGGACATCAAAGAAGGCATTCCTCTGCCTACTAAGATTTTTGTGAAGGTAAAGAATCAGGACTCCGATCCCCAGTTTTCCTCTTACCTTCCCCCAATTCCCCATCTCCCCTTGGCCTGGGGTTGCTACTCTGCAAGTCCTTTCCTGTTTCTGGGCTCTGCTTCCCCCATTTACACAGTAAAGACGAAGACCTGCCCTTTCTAAGGTCCTGCCTGCCCTGTTGCAGTACTTTCCTTTGCCCCTCCATTTTCCTGGGCTTCCAGAGCAGAACTGGACCTGGAAAGAGGTGGCAGAGATATTTGCCGCTGGTTTCTTTTCCCCTGTGGCTTTGTGGTTTGTTAAAGGGACACAACAGGAAAGTGGGTCGATAGAATGGTGAGTTGTGGGATGGGGGGAGCAGGAAGTTAGACGTTCCCTGGGCTGGGGCAGTTGAAGCAGCAGGGGCTGAGGGAAACAGGGAGGAATATTCTCACATTTTTTCTTTCTGTTAAGCCTGACAGGACATTTGAAATCAAGATTGGACAGCCCACTGTTTCCTACTTCCTGAAGGCAGCTGCTGGGATTGAGAAGGGAGCCCGCAACACAGGTGAGGGCTGGGGTGAGCTGGATTTTGGTATCTTAGAAAGAAGGAATGACGAGTGAAGGGCTGCTTGTTTCATCCTCCCAGGGAAAGAGGTGGCAGGCCTGGTGACATTGAAGCACGTGTATGAGATTGCTCGCATCAAAGCTCAGGACGACGCTTTTGCCCTCCAGGATGCACCCTTGTCCTCTGTTGTCCGCTCCATCATCGGCTCTGCCCGTTCTCTGGGCATTCGTGTGGTGAAAGAGTGAGTGTCTTGGGGAGGCAGGCTGTGAGGGACAGATCCAAAAAGCTCTTGATTCTGGGGCAAAGCTGAGTGGGCCTACTACAGTGGGAGAGTCAGCTTCTGAGTCAGAAGATCTTAGATTCTCTAGACTGGGTGGGGGCAGGGAGACCTCATTCATTCATTTAGAATAGAATTATTAAGTACCTGTTGTGTGTTAGGTGTTGTTCTGGATAGTGGATACAGCTGGGAAAGAGGCAGCCATGCTTGGCTCCACTCCTAACTGCCACAGGTTCCCTGTGGATAAAAGGAAGTAGGGGTTTTGGGGGAGCAGAGAGAGGACTCTTGATTTTGTCTGATGTGTACACTGAGGACTTTCTAAGGGAGGGGACATCTAAGCTGAGACCTGGGAAAGGAGGGGAAGCAGCCAGGACAAGGACTGGGGGTAAATGTTCCGAGAAGTGGAAAAATCCCTGTGAATCTGAAAGGTGAATGAGTGAGGCCAAGTTCGGTGTGATCTGGGTACTGTTAGGTCGTTCAGGAATCCACACAATGCAGTGAGTCATGGTTTAAGTAGAGAGTTTAAGGTTTATTAGAGGAAGAAAGCAGAAGAAAGCAGGTTGGAGCCAGTGAAAAGAAAGAAAGGAAAAATGGCTCCAGCCCTCTGTCTGAGAGCAGCATGTTTTAAAGGAAAAACCCACGTTGGGTTTTGCGGGGGAAGGGTCCTGCTGAGTGTCTTCTGTGCCTCGATTGGGTGAGTGCTTATCAGTTTCTGAGCTGACTGTTTATGGGGTTCTAACATACTACTCTTCTTTGATGTGCACTGTATTATCTATGTGGAGAAAGTAGGCCTTTTGGCTTGTTTGTGGTCGGTTCATCTTATGGCATATCTGATCTTGCCTTCTCTGCCCTCTGGGGTCTAGGTGCCTCTATGACTGGGATTTCTAAAATAGCCTTCAACCCTTAGTTTATGGCGCACCTAGTGTCTATGAGATAAGCAGCAGGGCCCCTGGATCAGACATTCCTTCTATATGTTAGACTCTTATTTCTGGGGTCTGACAGGTACATAGCACCAGAAGCAGAGTGGGAGATGGTACGAGGGAGGCAAAGCAAATGGACCAGTCAGCAGGGACCTTTCAAGTTGCCTCAAGTTCGGACTTTTTCCTGAGGACAACAGGGAGCCCTCCTTGTGGGGCTTTGGGTGACCTCAGGAATTGTTTCCTTGAGGTAAGGTGATGGGTGGGAGGGTAAGTCTGGCCTCTTGCTGCCTCTGGTCTGCCCTACCCCAAGGCCGTTGTTTGATTCCCAAGAGGAGTGGGGTTGGGCCTGGAGCAGTGATCACTTGACTTTTCTCAAAACTTTACTTTTACTGGGAGTACAGAGATAAGCAAATCTGATCCCTGCTCTAGGGGAGACACCCAAGCACAGCCCAGGGACTTCCTTGTACAGTGTTTGAGGCACAGCGGAGAGGCCTTTAATCTGGACTGGGATCCAGCCGAGGCCTCAAAGGATGAGTAGGGCTTTGATAAGAAGAAAATAGTTAGTGTGTGTGTATGTGTGCGTGCGTGTGTGTGTGTGTGGCCTTCCTGGCAGAGAGAACAGATGAACAGAAATGGAGGCTGGCACATTGAGGTGGGGCAAAAGGACTGGGCAAGCTGGATCCAGCTACTCACCTACTGCCTGTTTTTCTGCACCCACAGCCTCAGTGCAGAGGAGCTGGCAGCTTTCCAGGAGGAGCGAGCCACGTTTCTGGCTGCTCAGAAAGAGGCCGATTTGGCAGCCCAGGCAGAAGCTGCTGCGAAGTGACCCCTGCCCCCCACATCCCAGAATTTTGAAGAGAGCTGCCGGGAAGGGTGCTGGTTGGGAGGGCTGCGCCAAAGGGGAGGGGTGGAGGGAGGTTACACTAAGTCTGTTGTTCCTATTTTGACTTTAAATTATATATTTTTACACGTGTGGATTGTAGCAAGGGATCAACCCTGAATAAACATCCTTTGTCACCCACTCTGGCCTCTGTCTTGGAACCCCAGGGGAAAGGGACCGGTTACTGATCATAGCAAACATGGACAGACATTCGCAGCCCTGGGTTGTGGGGGTCTTCATGCAGTTTCTCAGATGCAAAAACTGGGGCTCGGACAAGCAGAGCAACTTGCCCATGTTTTGAGTTGTTGGCAGAGGTAAGACTAGAACCGAGGCCTCTGGATTATAAATCCTGTGTTCTCCCCCAAGGGGTGAGGGAAGGGGCAGGGTTGGCGGGGGCCATGGATGCGGGGCTTGTCTGTACAGAAGCAGCAAAAAGTGTTGCTTGTTTCTTTCATCAGCAATATATTGTCTCTTGAGGACTTGCTGTCTTGGTAGAAACAGACCCTTGTGGGGGTTTCAGGTCAGAGTGGCCCAGATCCTGGGGCTATTTCAGGCCCCCCTGGAAGGCCCTGGCCCTTGTTTTCCCCATTATTCATTGCATCAAGGATTCTCCTGTCAAGGAAGAGGGGAGGAGGTGGGCAGGAAATGGGATTTGCATTTAATGAGTTACTATTATGTACTAAACACTTAGTTTTGTACTGAGGAGATCTGGAAAATATAGGAAAACACCTGTGAGAAAATAAAAATCACAGGTAATCCCACCACTGTATATGAGACTCCTGCTAATATTTTGGTGTATATCTTTTATACTCTTAAAATTTGTATGTGTGTGTATTTATAATTCTTTTTTAAAAACAAATTGGAGCTATATTCTATATACTTTTACTTTTAGCTTGGCAGTTATTTAGAATATTTTTTCATTATTATTTAAAAAAAAAATTTAATGACTGCTTCACCCATGACTGTGTTATGGGTAAACTGTTCTTTATCCAATCAGTCTTCAACTGTTAGGTATTTTTGCAAACACCCTGGGATGAGCATCATTTGGAAAACATTTTCCGAGCAACTGTTATTATGAATCAGGCACTGGATTCAAAGTTGGATACTACTATTACTGAGGAGTAATTAGTAGTAAATACAATGGATACAGTTTCTTTCTTCAATGTTTAACGGGAGAGATGGACATTTAACAGACAGTTACACAAAAAAATTAGTTACAATGGTGATTATTGCTACAAAGGAGAAGTATGATGGGCTGAGAGGTTTTAAAGGGGGGCCTAGCCAGGCCTGCGGATTTGGCGAGGTCTTCCTAGAGGAAGTGATTTTTACACTGAGACTTGAAGGGTATTTAAGGTGAGAACTGAGGCTGAATAGGCCTTAGCTAGGGGTGAGTGCTGGGGACAGGATTCCAGGCAGAGCTGTATTACTATTGCTATGTAATAACATCACCCCTCACTTATCAGCTTAAAACAATGTGTTGTTTTATTTCACAGTTTCTGTGGGTTGGGAGTCTAGGCATGACTTAGCCGGGCCCTCTGCTTCAGGGTCTCATAAAGTGACCATCAAGGTGTCAGCCAGGGCTGCGGTCTCATCCGAGGCTCACCGGGGGAGGATCTGCCTCCAGACTCACGTAGTGGTTGCAGCATTCAGTTCCTTGTGGGCAGTTGGACCGAGGGCCTCGGGTTCTTGCTGGCTGTCAGCTGGAGGCCACCTTAGTTCCTTACCATGTGGTCTTCCCGACATGCCTACTTGCTCACTCAAAGCCAGTGAGGGAGAGCCTCTCACAAGACGGACGTGACAATCTTACATAATGCTACCACATGCATGTAATCTCGTACATCCATTCCATACCTTTGCCATATTCTATTGGTTAGAAGCAACCTCAGGTCCTGCCCATCCTCAAGAAGAGGGAATTATACAAAGGCGTGAATACCAGGAGGTGGGGATCCTGCGGGCTAACTTAGACCCTGTCCGCTATGAGAGCTGACAGCTTGTGCTCAGTGGGTGTGTGTTACACATTGAGTGCTGCTCTCAATATTTCTGGTTCTCCTCCCTCTCACCTTGGGAATTGCACTTCCCGGCTTCTTTGAAGTTAGGTGAGGGCATATTCCTTGCTTTGGCCAGTGAAATGTGAGCAGAAGTAATGTGCGTGGAATTATTTGCTTGACAGTGTGAGGCTCTCCAGTGCCTTTTCCTCCTACTGCAGCAAGCAGAAGCTTTTGTTGAAGATACAATGCTGAGCCATCATAGAGAGGACAGCTGCACGGACGGCTCACCTGCACCCATAGTGGCCTTTGTGTGGGCAAGACACAAGACTAAGTTAAAGTCTGATATTTTGAGGTTTGTTACTGCAGCAAAATGTAGCCCACTCTGATGGTTCAGGGAAGCATGCAGTGAATTGGAAAAATCAAGTGAAGCCCAGTGTGGTCAATTTTTCCTTTAGGATAAATTCTGAGAAGTGGAATTGCTGAGTTGTTCTCTCTTTTTAATTTCTTAAAGAATCATGTGATATAGATACCATTAACCCCATTCTGTAGATGAAGAAAGTGATGCTAAGAGGTTAAATGACTTGCCCAGGATCATACCTAGCTCCATACTTCATTAGGGACATATAGACCATCAGGAGTTACATACATATAATATATATGCAATATATATAATATATACACACACATATATATAGTAAAATATTTGAATGGTTTGAACAATGATTGACTCTAGAGATTGGGTCAATTGACTGTGCGATGATCTATTCCTTCTATTTTTCTATAAGTTTGAAACATTTTATAACAAATACTTTTAAAAGAAGCAACTGAATAGACCACAAATAATATGTCAGGGGATACACAATTGCAATTGCGATCTGTCAGTTGGATCAAAAGAACTGTAAGGAATTGGCAGGTTAACCAGTCCCCTTTTCCATGCTTCTACAATGGTGTTTCGGCCAGCCTCCCATTGTTGGGTTTTTATGTATCTGTCTCTGCTTCTAGATGTACGTTCTTCTGCAGCTACAAAAGGAACTTATTTACCTATGTGTTCCTGGTGCCTGCATATAAGTGATCAAATCCCCCAATTTTGACTGAATCTACAAACCTACCGTCTTTCACTTCATTCTACCTGTGACAGTGGAATTTTCTTGTTCCATTCAAGGCAAAGTCCCTTCTGAGGGCCATGTCTCTTCACTTCTCAAACCACACATCCCCTCCTCTGTCACCAGTTTCTCCAAGATGCACTGAGGTGTAATGGTTCAACCTGCCCAAGTTCGAATCTCCACTCCATGCTCCCTAGCTGTGTGGTCTTGGGAAAGTTATTTAACTACTCTGTGCCTTAGATTCCTATCTATAAGATAGGGAAAATGGTACCTACCTAAAAAGACGTGGCAAAGACGTTCCAGGGTTCCATTTCTTCACAGAATCTTTGAACAAGCAAAAGCTGACAGAGCCTAGATCCTCCCATGTAGATTACAAACTCAAAGTTTGGTGTGATCCCAAAGCATTCCACTGCAAACACTCAGCAGCGAAGATGGCCCCAAGTTGGGCATCTGTCTGCAATGTATGGCAACAGCTCATGTGCCTTTACCTGTTGTTGAGCTCACAAGTGTTGTTTCTGTCTTTATGACTGTCATGGGGACTGAGGTTCTTCAGAGAGAGAAAGCTGGTGACACAGCAGTTTTACACCCACCCCCTGTACAGGGAGTTGCACAGAGTGAGCTGTGAGTGATTAGTGCATTGCTAGTACTGCTAAAGGCAGAGTTGATCCCTTACTTGCTTGATACTTGTATTGCATTCAAGGGACTCTAGATTGTGTGGGGAAGAGACTAACTACTCATGGCAAACCTGAAGTATTAAAATAAGGCTGTCCCCCTACAACCTTCCTAGACACACAGGATCCATGCAGCCAAAACAATATGTGTTCCAGCTGCAGAGAGCAGACTGCTTCAGATTGCACTGCACCTTAGGGGAGAGAAGAATATATGGTTAGGGGATGGGGTGGAGAAGGAAGGATGGGAATGTTGTTATCCAGGTGGCTTTAGGGTCTGGAGTAAACGATGGCACTGGGATAGTCTGGATGGTCTGATTTGTGTAGGAGTTCCCTGTAGATAAATTACTGATCCCCCAACTGCTATCCCCAATATGTAATGGCTGAATTAATATGTAATCAACTGCACTGTATCTAAAGCCTTAGAACTAGTCAGGTGCTCACCCCCCCCGCCAATACCATTTCATACCCTCTAATCCTATCTGATCTTAAAGAAAGCATTAATAATTCTAAGGATAGTCTATTTTGTTGTGCTTTTGTGTAATTTTTAAATAAATCAATTTGTACTGTTAAAAAAAACTGGCACAGCCATCTTTATCAGAGCTCTGGAAAACAGTTAAAGGGTTGTGGGAACAGGACAAGTGCCAAATCAAGATTACAAAGGCAACATAATAATGATAGGAAAACCTTTTGTCATGCTTGCTGACCCCATCCCTCCCTGCCTTGGTGTGGAGCCAATCTGCACTCTCAGCGCAGGACCCTGGTCACAGTTCTGGATGGAGCAGGGTAACCCCTATGCACACACTGAGTGCATGAATATCCATGCCACTCTATTTGGTGGCAGTCTGATGGACTGAACCAGGACACTCATCTCCGACTTGCCATCCCAGAACTTGCCCTGCATGCAGAAACAGCTTGCAGAAAACTAAATCAGTGTAAGAAACAATCAAATTGAAGCAGCCTGAAGCAAAGAGTCACCAGTTTTTAGACATAAAATAGAGCACATGGAGCAGGAGGAGAAGCTATTTCATAGGGAGAAGAGAAGTCATTTGGATGCCTGTAAATGGGGGTGTTCTGGTTTGCTAATGCTGCTGTTATACAAAACACCAGAAATGGATTGGCTTTTATAAAGCAGATTTATTAAGTTACAAATTTTCAGTCCTACAGCCATAAAAATGTCCAAACTAAGGCATCAAAAAGAGGATACCTTCCATGAAGAATGGTTGATGGCATCCTGATCACTTTGTCAGCTGGGAAGGCATGTGGCTGGCCTCTGGGCAAACTCTGGGTTTCCTCTCTTAGCTTAACATCTCCAAACATCCATCTGTCTGCAAATCCAAGCATCTCTAATCATCTCTGTTGGCCCTGGCTCCTCTTAAAGGACTCCAATGATCTAATCAAGACCCACCCTGAATGGGTGGGGCCACACCTCCATGGAAGTAATCGAATCAAAAGTATCACACACAGTTGGTTGAGTCACATCTCCATGGAAACACTCAATCAAAAGTTTACACCCTAATCAAAAGACTAATAAATCTTCCCCCACAAGATTGCATTAAAGAGCATGGCTTTTGGGGGACATAATATATCCAAACCGGCACAGGGGGATTTCCTAAGATCATGAACATATGCCCAGGACAAGACATAAGCTCAGAAAAGACTGGATAGGACCTTGTGCTTTCACCTTGGGCTGTTCTTCAGCTTCATTAGGAAGGCTAAGTTCTGAAGGAGAATACCAGCCAACACAGAACCAATCTGCAAAGACTGTGAAAGGTGTTTGCTCATTTTTATTAGCTCTGTCATATCACTAGCTGGATAGAAACTTAAGGAACAGATAGCTCAGGGACTAAATTCCACAGTTAACACATTAAAATATTAAGATGTACAGGGTGCCACAAAAGAATACAAGGCATACAAAGAAACAGGAAATGATGGCTCATCCCAAGAAACAAGATAAAACATCAGAAACTACCAACACAGAGTACAAGAATTTTGACATACCAAAGACTTTTTTTTTCTAAAATGATCTTAAATATGCTCAAAGAGGGGAAAAAAAAAAACAAGCAAAGAATTAAAGGATATCAGGAAAACGATACATGAACAAAATGAGAATTTCGATGAAGAGAAAGAAATTATAGAAAGGAGCCAAATAGAAATACTAGAGGTGAAGACCACAGTAACTGAAATAAAAAAGTCCCTAAAAGCTTTCAGCAGCAGATTGGAGCTGGCAAAAGAAAGAATCAGTGAGCTAAAAGTTAAGACAATTGAAATTATTTAGTCAGGGGAGCAGCAAGGAAAAAGGATGAAGAAAAGTAGACCTAGCTCATGAGACCCTGTGGGACACCTTCAAGGTACCAACATACACATTATGAGAATTTCAGAAGGAAAAGAAAGAAAGAAAAGAGCAGAAGGAATATTCAAAGAAATAATTGCAGAAAATACCCCTAATTTAACAAAAGACATGAATATACACATGCAAGAAGCCAATAAAACCAAACAAGGTAAACTCAAAGAGACCCACTGTAATCAAACTTTGGAATGTCAAAGACAAAGAGAATCCTGAAAATTGCAAGACAGAAGCAATGCATTATGTACTAGAGAGGCTCTATAAGATAGAGTGCCAATTTCTTATCAGAAACCACAGAGACAAAAAGGCAGTGGGATGACATATTTAAAGCTCGGAAGAAAATAATTGCCAACCACGAATTTTACATCTGGTGAAACCTTCTTTCAAAAATGGGGGCTTCCCTTGAGGAGCCTGTGGAGAATGCAGGGGTATTCGCCTACCCCACCTCCATGGTTGCTAACATGACCACAGACATAGGGGACTGGTGGTTTGATGGGTTGAGCCCTCTACCATAAGTTTTACCCTTGGGAAGACGGTTGCTGCAAAGGAGAGGCTAGGCCTCCCTGTATTTGTGCCTAAGAGTCTCCTCCTGAATGCCTCTTTGTTGCTCAGATGTGGCCCTCTCTCTCTGGCTAAGCCAACTTGAAAGGTGAAATCACTGCCCTCCCCCCTACGTGGGATCAGACACCCAGGGAAGTGAATCTCCCTGGCAACGTGGAATATGACTCCCAGGGAGGAATGTAGACCTGGCACCGTGGGACGGAGAACATCTTCTTGACCAAAAGGGGGATGTGAAAGGAAATGAAATAAGCTTCAGTGGCAGAGAGATTCCAAAAGGAGCCGAGAGGTCACTCTGGTGGGCACTCTTATGCACACTTTAGACAACCCTTTTTAGGTTCTAAAGAATTGGGGTAGCTGGTGGTGGATACCTGAAACTATCAAACTACAACCCAGAACCCATGAATCTCGAAGACAGTTGTATAAAAATGTAGCTTATGAGGGGTGACAATGGGATTGGGAAAGCCATAAGGACCAAACACCACTTTGTCTAGTTTATGGATGGATGTGTAGAAAAGTAGGGGAAGGAAACAAACAGACAAAGGTACCCAGTGTTCTTTTTTACTTCAATTGCTCTTTTTCACTCTAATTATTATTCTTGTTATTTTTGTGTGTGTGCTAATGAAGGTGTCAGGGATTGATTTAGGTGATGAATGTACAACTATGTAATGGTACTGTAAACAATCGAAAGTACAATTTGTTTTGTATGACTACGTGGTATGTGAATATATCTCAATAAAATGATGATTAAAAAAAAATGAAACCATAAAAAAAAAAAAAAAATGGGGGCTTGATTAAGAAATCCCTGGATAAACAAAAGCTGAGGAAGTTCATCACCACTGGACTGGCCCTACAAGAGATGCTAAAGAGAGTTCTGCAAGTTGGAAGGAAAGGACACTAAACATTAGATCAAGCTGCAAGAAAAAATAAGGATCTCCAGTAAGGATAATGATATAGGTAAATATAAATGCCAGTACTGTTGTATTTTAGGTTTGTTACTGCACTTTTTCATCTTACACGACTCAAAAAGGCAAATGCATAAAATCTAATGATAAATCAGTGGATATGAACTCATAATGTATGAATCTGTAATTTCTGACAAGAACTACATAAAGGTGGTTGATAGAGTGGTATAGGAACACAGCTTGTATATACCGTTGAAGTTAGGTTGGTATCTAAACAAAAGAGAGCATTATAGACTTAGGATGTTAAATATAACTTCCATGGCAACTACAAAGAACACACTGGAGGATATTGAAACTCATAGAGACAGAAATTAGAGTAAAGGTTGCCAGGGGTGAAGGGGCAGGAGAAATGGGGAGTTAATGCATAATGGGTGAAGGGTTTCTCTTTGGGGAAATGGGAAAGTTTTATTAATGGAAGCTGGTGAGGATTTTGCAACAGTGTAAATATGAGTAATCCCACTGAGTAGCATGCTTGGAAGTGGCTGAAATGGGAAAGCTTATGTCACATATATGTTCCCACAATAAAAAAAATGAGCAATTAAAGACAATGCATTGACAATTAATGCAACTTTTGTACATCAAAGGACACTATTAAGAAAGTGAAAAGAGAACCTACAGAATAAGAGAAAATAATTGCTAACTATATATCTGATAAGGGTTTGATATCCAGAATATATAAAGAACTGCTAAAAGTTACCAACAGAACGAGAAATAACTCAATTTAAAATAGGGTAAAGGACTTGAGTAGACATTTCTGCAAGGAAGATATACAAATAGCCAATAAGCATATGAGAAGATGCTCAACATCATCAGTCATCACGGAAATGCATAACGAAACCACAATGAGATACATTTCACACCCACTAGGACAGCTATTTAGAAAATAATAACAAAATAGTAAGAGCTGGCAAGGTTGCAGAGAAATATGAAGACGTGCACTGTTGGTGGAAATGTAAAATTGTGCACTCACTGTGGAAAACAATTTGGCTGGTCCTCAAAAAGCTAAACTTATAATTACCATATAACCCAGCAATCCCACTCCTAGGTATACACCCAACGAATTGGAAGTGGAGACTTGGATATTTGTACACTGATATTCATAACAGCACAATTCCCAATAGCCAATGAATGAAGAAACAATATGCTGTATATCCATACAGCAATATATTATTCAGCTGTAGAAAGGAATGAAATTCTGATACATGCTTCAAAAACTGATGAACCTTGAAGGCATCACATAGAGTGAAATAAGCTAGACACAAAAGGACAGATTATTGTATGAGCTCACTGATATGAAATAATTAGAATATGAAAGTTCATGGCAGGGGTGGAGGTAGAAAATGGAGAGTTCATGCTTAAGGGGTACAAAGTTTCTGCTTGGGGTGATGAATGGATGGATGATGGTGACGGTAGCACAACATTAAATGGAATAAATGCATTCAGTTTACTGAATTGTATACTTGAAAGTGGTTAAAGTGGGAAATTTTATATTGTATATATGTTACCACAATAAAAAAAAAACATAGAACTGTACAACACAAAGTGTGAACCCTATAGTGAACTATAGACTTTAGTTAATAATATAATTATAATAATATCTGTTCATCATTTATAACAAATGTGCCACATTAATGCAAAATGTTAATAATAGGGAAAACTGGGGGGTGTTATATGGAAAGTCTGTACTTTCTGGATGATTTTTCTGTAAACCTACTCTAAAAATAAAATTTTTAAAAATACAAAAAGGGAAACAAAGATTAAATGAATTAGTGCATATGCAGTGTTTAGTAAAATGACTGGTACCTTGCAAGTCCTCAATAAATGGCAACGATTATTATTCTTGAATCATCCCCTTGAGCCTACATGCCTACTTCATTATTTCCTGTATTAGTTAGGGTTCTCTAGGGAAACAGAATCAATGAGAGGTGTTTCTATCAAATTGTAAAAGTGTCTCACGCAACTGTGAGTCTGCACAGTCCAAATTCTGTAGAGCAGTCAGCAAACTGTCAACTCCAAGGAAGATGTCTGATGAACTCCTCAGGAAATGAACCAGCAACTTTGACGAACTCCTCAGGAAATTCTTCACTGGGCAGCCGGAGAAGAAGTGAAGGTCCTCTATCTGTCTCATTTATAAGTCTTCAACTGCTTAATTGGATTAAATCCAGCCAATTGCATTCTCTCATTGTGGAAGGCATGCCCTTTGGTGAGTCATCAGTCACAGCTGCAGTCAGTTGACTGATGATTTAATAAACCAGCCTGTTGATTTATCAACCAGCCTCAAACGTCCTCACAGAAATTGTTAGGCCAGTGTTTGCTTGATCAGACAGCTGGGTACTGTCACCTGGCCAAGTTGACACATGAACCTAACCATCACATTTCCCATTCAAAACATGCACATTCCTTAGCTTCACATCTCCTGTTAGCCACTGTCCCATTTCTGTTTTCTTTCATTGTAAAACCTAAAAGCGTTATCCATACATGATGTATACACTTCTTTATCTCCCTTTCACTTTGTCAGTAATAGTTTTTGTCTTAAAGTCTATTTTGTCTTTTATTTAACACACACAAACTATCTTTTGGTTAGAACTGGAATGGTACTCCTTTTTTTTTAAATATCTTTTCAAACTTTTCTATCCTTATGTTTTGGATATTTTTCAAATAGCAATACTTGGACCCTCTAAAATGGTCCCCAAAGATCCCTGCCTCCTGGTAATGAATACCATCCCATCTTGTAGCAGCGTTGGTCAATGTCACCAACAGAATATGGCAGAAGTGATGATACATGCCTTCTGAGATTAGGCTGTAAAAGACACTGTGGCTTCCATCTTGGTTGCTCTCTCCCCTTTACCGTCATACCCACCTTCATTCCAGTCATCCCTTAGCCGTAGCAACCACCAATCTGGTCTCCATCTCTTACTACTAAATTGTTAGTCCTCAGTGTTTGTGAAAATAAACCCAGTGGGGTAGTCAAACATTTGCACATTTTCCCCCAGTTCCTCAGGGGGGCTCTGCAAATATATTTTTATTCTTTGCCAAATTACTTTGGGATGTTTCGAGATTTTACATTAACCTGTACAAACCTACCAGATCTCACTTCCTATTCAAAGTTCCTTGTAATTATGGTGTTTGAATAAACTGACTGTACAATTTAAATTATTTAGTGTCCTGCAAAAAAATATAGATCCTGTACCAAATAAAGATCTCTTCTCTTGGCCTTGCACAGAAGCTGAGGTTTTAAAACACAGTCAAAATTGTCCTTTACCCTTTGGTCTGATTTGCCTTAGACCTAACTAGATCAGCTTCATTCATATTTCAAATTGAAGTCTGAATGCTTTTTCAGCCTTTTTAACAGTTGCTGTATGAGGTAATACTGACATTCAAAGCTGCCAAACTCTAACTCTGAGTTTCAGGTGTCACACAGATACCCAAAGTTCCAGGGACCAACCAGGTTATACACAAAGAGCTCAGCATCTCAGAATTTGGAGATAACCATTAAACTCGGTAATAGATGTGACTGCTGTAAGAGCTTACAATCTAGGGACCATTACAGTAAGTGTTCCCCTGGTAAGCTGTGCTCCAAGATTCAATTCTGAGTTTACACATTATAGTTAGTCCATATTGGTGAAGCATTATAATGCTTGTCCTCTCGTTTCTGGCACATTTCACTCAAAATGCTGTCCACCAGATCCATTCACCTAGTCGCATGTCTCTCAGTTTCATTCCTTCTTGCAGCTGCTCAATATTCTATTGTATTGAATGTTCCATTCTTCACTCGAGAACTGCTGAATGGGCATGGAGGGCACCCACATGCCTTCAGACCAGTCTGCGACCACGGGTTGGATAGCAGTCAATTCAGGAACTGACATAAATTCAGGAACTGAAATTCCTCCTTGGTCAGAGCCTGCTAGGCAGCAGCCTACTCTTTTCGATCTCTTGAGGAGCTCTGTAGAGGCGGAGACCAGATATGATCCCCTGTGGGTGCTCACGGGGGATGGTGCCACACCTGTGCAGAATTCCCCAGGTCAGCATCCAGATCCGACTGTCTACGTAAGCTCCTTTTTTTGCATGGGATGACATGACCACATAGCACAGAGGAAAATCTGCAGTTGTCATCAGGTTAACAGAAAGCATCTCTGTGAGAGGCTGGTGCTCAGCTCTGGGATCTGTCACCATCAAAAGATACAGCTCCCGGAAGGCTGCCTTGATCTGGCTAGTGAAGTTTCAGGGAGTGAAACATCCAGCAATAGGAGTGGTTCCAGTGGCAGCAGAACACACAGCCCACGGTGTTCCTGGAGGATATGACACTGATATCAGCCTAGTTTTCAATGGTAACAATGGCACGAGCCACCAGCAGAACTTCTCCCAGGTCCTCTTCAGATTATGACATAGATGCCATCAGTTTTCCCTTTGCAGATGTATGTTCCCTTTGAGAGTCAGGGTGGGTGTCACCTAAGTGGGTTGGTTTCTCCTGCAAGGAATTTAAGGACATCCTCCTCCTTCATCTGCAGGACATCAAGGGCTCCAGGCATTGTGAAAGCTTCCCTTTAAGTTACAACGGGAACACAGGACAATGCCTTATGGACCCCTCTCTGGGTAGCGAGGAAATCTTAGCCTTCACTTTTGAATAATATATTCACCAGGTATAGAACTCTAGGTTGGCAATTTTTTCTTTCAAAACTTTAAATATGTCCTTTTATTATCTGTCTAAATGAGTCAGGTTGGGCATTAATCTGTATTACTGGAATCCTTTATAAGCAGAATGAAATTCAGATATATAGAAAGTCATGGGAAGAAGCTAGAAGTTGATATAGTTCAGAAGAGAAAAAAGAAGACATCAGCACATACATTGTCATGTGACAGAAAAGCCAAGGACCCAAGGATCACCATCAGCCAGCCCAGAGTGCCACAGTGTTTGGGGAAGAAACATCACCTTGCTGACACCTCAGTTTTGGAATTCTCCTCGCCTCAAAACCAGGAGCCAATAAATTCCTGGTATTAAGCCAATCCATTGCATAGTATTTGTTTTTGCAGCTGGGAAACTAAGACAGTGACTGGGCATTCCAATATATGAAATCAGTGCAAGGCGGTTGTTGCTAGTTCTCGCACATGTTGTCTCACTTCTTTGTGTGCCTGGTTATCTTTGTGTACTGCTCAGTGCCTTTGACAAATTATTTGTGAAAGCTCCTTGAGAGTAAGATGAATGTGTCCTCTTCCAGAGAGGCTTTGGATTAGTCCTTCCGGAGAGCATGGGACACTATTGACTTCTTGTCTCTGTCTTCCCCATTGACATCAATAGAAGCTCTTCCTCCAATTACTAAAATCAGGACACAAGACTCTTCTCTTTTCCTCATTCCCACATTAAATCCATCAGCAAATCTTGTCACTTCTATCTCCAAAGTATACCAAATCCAGTCACCTCCCTGCATTGTCACCAGGATGAAAACATTCATCCTTCTTGCCTGGATTCACTGCAGGAGCCTAGCTGCTCTCTGGTTCCACCCCTGCCTCCTCCAGTCCATTCTCCACCCAGCTGTCAGAGGGATGGTTTTAAAATGTGAATCATATCATGGCATTCCCTTGACTAAATCCCTTCAATGGATTCCCATTGCACATGGAATAAAATGTAAATTCCTTATTGAGGTCCAAAGTCCCTGTGAAATCTTCTTCCTCTCCAACCACTCTCCCTCTTGTGAGCAGGTCAAATCCTTTCCCATTTTAATCCCTTTACATTTGCCTTCCTTTAACTTGGAATATTCTTCCTGTTTCTTGTCTTTCAGGTCTTATCTCAATGAAACCTTAGAAAGGGCTTTCTGGCACCTCACTCTAAGTTAGAGCCCCCTCCAATTAGTCTTCACAGCGGCATCATAGTTCTTTCCTTTACTGCAGGTACCAAACTCGCCAATTACATTGCTTGTTTCCTTTTTATTATGGCTCCCCACAACTAGAAAGTAAGCTCTGTGAGCCCAGGGACCTTGTCTGTCTTTTTCGTTACTGCAAACCCAGTACCCAGCATAGCTCTTGGCACACAGCATGCATGTGTTGTGGCTATTTGTCACTTGAAAAATGAGGTGGCAGAGACAGTACTTGAGCCCAGTCTTTCTGACTCCAAAACTTGAGCCCTTTCTCCTACATCCTGCTCCCAGGGAGCAATCCGATGTTGGTGGAAAGGGTACTGGATGAGAGTCAGGAGGTCTAGCTTCTGCAACTGATTCCAGGAGTGCCATTGGGCAAATCTTTTCCTCTCTCTGGGCCTCAGTTTACCTATCTGTTCTAAGCCATGATGCTCTGAGCCACAGGGAGAGGAAAAGAAGCAGATACTCCTCTGTCCAGCAGGTGGCGACATTGGCATTACTAAATTTTTTTCGTTGCACTGGTCAAGACAGCTGGTTCTGAATGTCAGTGTCTTCTCACCAAAACACACTCACAGTTACATGGAAGAACCTTGAAAACATTATGCTCAGTTAAATAAGCAAAGCACATAGGACAAAAAATTATATACTTTCTAGATGACTAGAAAGAACAAATTCACAGAGATGTAAAGTAGATTAGAGGATACTGGAGGAGGAAAATAGAGGGAAGGGGGAATGTTTTGCACATTTATTTTATTGTTTTTTAATCTTTAAAGAAAAATTTAAAAAAAAACACGTAAAAACAGACTTTTGTAAATGCATAGGTAATTGCTAAAGAAAATAATGGAAATTCCTACAGGTCTAAAACAAAGAGGCAACTGAAATCCAGAGTGGTAGTCTTGCAAGTTTATGCTGTGGCTGCCCTTGGGGAAAGAGGTCATGGCAATCTGAAACAGAAAACAAACAGTTTCTTAGACTCTACCATCATCTACCACCAGTGAGGTGTTTCCTTTTTCACACACACACATACACATTTTACTATTTAAAATAAACTTTTCATTTCAAAATAGGTTAAGATTTACAGAAAAAATTGTGACAATAGTACAGAGTGTTTCCATATACCCCACACTAGTATCACCTTTTTATTAACATCTTACATTGGTATGGGACATTTGTCACAATTAATGAGCCAATATTGATACATTATTATTAACTAAAGTGCATTCCTTATTCAGAATTCCTTAGTTTTTGCCTGATGTCTTTTTCCAGTTACAGGACCCCATGCAAGGGGCCACATTCTATTTTGTCATCAAGTCTCCTTCAGTTCCTCTTGGCTGTGACAGTTTCTAGACTTCCCTTGGTTTTGATGACCACCAGAGTTCCTGTTAAAGGGGACTCCAATGTGTGTCTAAAATTCAAAGTTAAAATTTGCAACCCTTTGCCTTCTGGGTAACTTAGGAAAATTTTTTTTAATTTTTGCAGTAGAAATTGGTAGCTTTCTACTCAAATCCTTGAGCTGATCCTCGCCGATGTTCCTCTCAATCAAATATTGATGGAGTGCCCACCATATGCCAGGCCCTGCATGCAGAGCAAGGTATGGAGCGGAGCTGAGCCAGGGTTCTCTTGGGGCTTATTGTCCTGTTTTTTTTCTTTGTCCAGGTTGGAAAACATGCCTAAGGAGGACAAAGAGCAAGACTTCCCCCTCCTGCTTCACCCAAGGGCCCATCCAAGGTGGACAAGGGGTAACAGGCCCCTGGGAAACATCTTCTTCCTGTGGGGCTCTCTGAAAGTCACAGTCCCAGAGCTGGAGGATTTGGAATGAGAGGCTTAGGGGATTTTTCAGTGTTCTCTCAGCTCCCAGAATCCCAGCCCCTTATTCACTGGGGGAAGTTTGGGGACTGGGGTTGGGAAGGAAATTTATTCTAAGCTTCCATGGTCACCATTGCTTTCTAATTCAATTAAAAACTTAGGTCTGTTATGTGCTTCTCAGCTCATAAAGAAACCCTATCAGATCTTAATTACATCCTGATAAGTGCCTTCATTGTTGGCCCCATTTCAACTGTGAAGAAACCAAAGCTCAGGTCACACTCAGCAAATCGTTGGTGGAGGCAAGATTTGAATCCAGGTCTTTCTTTCCTAATTTTTCCCCCCCTCCACCCTGTGATTATTGGGCCCTCAAACTTGGAAACTTTTTCTCTTGACCCACTAACTCATATTCTGCTCGTAAGTTTAGGATCTGCTCTAGCTCACAGACTTGGAGAGGCCAAAAGGGGAGAGTTCCTCTACCCATGCTTGGGGGAGAGCCCCCTGCCCCAGCCTAAGCCTACCCTTGGTGGGTACTCTGGGCTGGGATGACTTGAGATGTCTGGTTCACTGGCTTTTGGGGCAAAGGAGACAGCCCAGGGCTTGGGTGAAGATGAAGTGGGTGTGGTGCCCTCTTGTGTCTCTCACCAGCTGTGGAGGCAAAATACCTTTTACGTGTAATCCTCAGTGTCTTTATCAGTTAGATGGGACTAAAACACCTGCACCATAGGCTTTACTGCAGGGAATAAAGAATGTCAGAGGGGTTGCCAGCTGAAGGCCCCATGTGGGATATCAAAGGTGGTTATAATTTCCAATGAAAGGATCCAGGGTCCCAAAGAGAAATTGCTTCCCTGCAGGATCAGGTCAAAGAAAGAAACATGTCAAAAGCTTTAAACCCATCCCCAGGACCAGTGACAAGCTGAATCGTCCAATCCATCCCCAGGCCCTTGTGCCCTGTGAACACAGCAAGCCCAGAGCAGGCAGGAGAAGCTTCTAACATCCTCCAGTGTTGGCTGCTGAGCACCCTGAAGGCAAAATGTAGCATCTGTTTCAACTCTAAACTCTCCACTTTGAGCACAGGGTGGGCCACACACTCTACAATCAGATGTTGGGTGAATGAATGAATGATTGAAGAAGTGAATGAAGAAGTATCAGGGCTGTAAGCAGGTCCAGCCTTTACCTCCTGAATCCCAGGCTCCCACCAGGGCCTCCCAACCTTCTTAGGCCCCCCACCCTTCCCTTCCCACAGCAATGCACGACACATAGGGGTACCAAAAAGGCAAACTGGACTTTATTATAAAGTTGGCTACAAAGTCACCGCAGCACCACGAGGTGGCTGTCTGGGCAGGCCCAGGTGGTCGGTCTGGCGGCCGTGAGTCCCGCACCAGGTACACGCACTCGGGCAAGCACACGTGTGACGGCAGGTCTGCCTTCCTCCATCGGAAAGGAACGTAGCGTCTCTTCGCGCCCCTCACCCCAGGTGCGGGGCGCAAAAGTCACAGGAAGGGCTGCCAGGGTGGCAGAATCCATCGGAATTGAAATCCCGTTACTGGTGTGTAGAGAATTCTACGTGGGTGTCAAGAGCCCCTTGGGGCACAGACTGGCCCGGGTAAGCCCTGCCTTTCCCCCACCCAGGCCCAGGGGTGGCTTGGCCCCTGGGAGTGGAGAACTGGTCCAGGCCCATGGGGCAGCGCGCGGGGCTGGAGGAGTGAGGCTCCCCCATTTTCCGCTGGAAATCCCATTCAAGGAAACTCACTACGAGTGAATACAGATTGAAATGGAAACTGGGATCGCTCGAAGTCTCTTGATTTTAAAAATCTCCCTCCCTTGCCCTCCCACCCCCCCCCCTCAAATCCTGCAGGGCCTGGGGAATCAGATACATCCCCCTCCGGCCCCCAGAATCCCCCCAACAGTCTCAGGGGGGGTGGAGAGCGGCTCCACGTCTTGATGACAATATGCCATACTTGACGACGTTAAGTCACAGACTTATTCAAAACGTTGGTTCCCCTCCACTTCCATCTGCAGAGAGAGAGAGAGAGAGAGAGGATGGTCAGTAGGGCCTGTGAGGAAAGAAGGTCCCATGGGCTGAGGATAGGGTGCAGGGTTGGCACATGAAATGGGCCTCAAGTATTTTGGCCCAATGACTGAGTGATCATGGAGGCTCAGCAGCTAAGGGGGTAATTTGGATGGAGGAAATGAAACTATGACTGTGCTTTTAGAAAGGCCTGGGCCCTAAGCAGGGAGCCTATGATGGGACCAGGGGCTAAGTCCCACCCTCTTTCCCAACCCCTATAAATTCTTGCTCTGTATCTCCTTTAGGGAGCAAGAATACTGGAGGAGAGCTCTAATCCCTCTTCCATCAATTTGCTCTGTGACCTTAGGCAAGTTTCTTCAACTCAAGTACCTTAATTGTCTTCATCTGTAAAATGGGTTGATGATGACTAATTTAGGTCCTTCATAGGGTTAAGAAGCATGAATCATTACCTAAGGATTCTTTAGCCTTCTATCCCACCTCTCCTGCCCCTGCCCTCCATGCCTATGTGTCCAGAACTTTCATATAAGGTTTTTATTTGTTCTTATTATCACCGCTGCCCTGGGCAGCATGTGGTGTCATCCCATTCATAAAATCAAGGTACCAAGAAGGGAATTGACTTGCCTAATGTTACATAGCATCTCACTGGCAGGACAGGGACTTGAGGTCTTGGACATTTTGCCCACACTCACCTTCATGGAAGCTGTCTTGAACTTGGCTCTGGAGTTGATGCAACTCATCAGTGAACCCATCATAGGGGAATGCTGAGACACCTGTCTCAAAGGCGGTTTCATATGTGGCCAGGTCCTCCAGGAAGCTGTGGTCTTCTGGGGACAGGTTGTTGCAAGGCGATGGGGCCTCTCCTGGGCCCGCTGCCTCAGGATCCTCCGAACCCCATTCCCCATTGGGGGCTGGGGTGGAGAGATCCATGAAGATGTCTTCCACGGGCGTCTCTTCCAGGAATATGTTATCAGGGTCAGCCAGGAAGTCCAGCTCCTGGCATTTCCAGGGTTTCAGGTCCAGGCTGAGCACAGGGGGGCCAGCCCCTGACAGGGACAGGTTGGAGTCCAGGGGCTCCAGCCCTCCCAGTGGCTCCAGCCCACCGGTGGCAGCCTCAGCCGAGAAGGGCCTGTCCATGCCCTGAGCTAACTGGCTGATCTGTTGAATGAGGCGGTCTATCTCATTCTGCTCCTTCTCGGAGTAGTGGAAGAAACTCTGCTTAACTGGAGAGGCCTCTGGTGTGAGCAGGCCATCGGGCACCAGAGGGACATCCACAGAGAGGGGGCCCCGGAGTTGGGCCAGGGCCAGGAGTGTGCAGTCCCCATTACCAGGGCTGCTAGGACTTGGGGGCAACTTCTCATAGAGAAAACTGCATCCCTCCTGGGCGAAGTAAGTCTTGGTGGGGTTGGGGCTCAGCTGTTCTGGGAAAGTTTGGCTGGGACTGCTCAGATGTGCTTGGAATGCTGTGCTGGGAGGAGTCAGCTGCTCATGGGAAGGGCTGCCCAGAGACTCTGGGAAGGTGGAAGTGCTGGGCAGCAGCTGTTCTGGGAAGGTGGAGGTGCAAGGAGCCAGCTGGTCTTCATAGCTTCTGGCCGGGACTTCAGTCAACTGGCCTTGTAGTGGGCTAGTTAGTGGATCTGGGAAGGTTGCACTGCTGGGTGTCAACTGATCAGAGAAAGTTGCAGTGCTCAGAGTCAGCTGTTCTCGAAGAGAGCTGGATGGGGTGGGCAGGTGGGTCTGGAAGGGCTCATGGAGACTGAAGAGGAAGGCACAGCCTCCCGGCCGGTGGGGCGTGTAGGGTGGGGTGCACACAAGGTCCTTGCTCATGTCTGCTTGGAGAGAAGGCTCAGGCCCAGCAGGGAATGTCAGGTAACTGAAGTCCAGCTCTTTGGGGGGCCGGGGAAGCTCTTCTGATGCTGAGACAATACCAAGTTCAGGAGCGCTGGGGAAATTGGTGCTTCTGGCAGCTGCTAATGCTGGGGTGAAGAGTGGGTTAGGGCTGGAGCACTGCTCCTGGGAGAGGATATTCTCAGAGAATGAGGGAAGCATGGTGGAGGTACCCAGGACATAGGCTGCCTGGGTGTCTTCAGAATTCAGCTGCTGGCGGAGGCTCCAGGCTTCCGAGTCACTGGAGAGGAGAGAGAAGGCAGCTGGTAAGGGCTTGGTGTCCATTCTCAGACTTCTGTCCTTCATTGTTTCTCCTCCATGCCAACTTTGGCTGCCACCCCAGGCCCTGCCTTGCAGCTCACCTGATTGGGTAGTTATTTGCAGTAATAGGACCCTCCAGACCTTCTGAGTACAAAAGGCAGTAAATCCATGCCCAGCCTCCAGGCTTGGCTTGCAGTCTCACTACCATCTCTGCCTGAATATCTCCACTGTCAGCCACTGGAGAGAAAGAAAAGATGCAGTTAGGATGCACATCAGGCAACACCACCTAAACTTCCCCCTTGCTCACCTCTCCACTGAATTGAGGTAGACATGACATGCTCTTCTCTGACTACCCTAACCTGCACCATTTAACTCCTCACCTTTATCTCATCACTCAGAGTGCCCCAGTTCCAATTCTATTCTCACCTTTACTCCTCACCCTAAAGGTCACTCTAAGCATCCAAAACTGCTGACCTCTGGACTCTCCTCAAAATCAGTCTTGGCCCCAGCCCATTCCTGGTCTGGTCTCCCATGCCATTTCCCAGTTCCCTGTCTTGCCCCCCAGCCTCTCTGGACACTCACACAGGCGATAGTGTTGAGCAGAAGCGTGGGCCAGGTCCTCGGGATGCAGCAGTCCATACCATGATTTACAAAGCAGTTCACTGCGCTCAAAGCCCAGGTAGATTAGGACACTGGGAAAGTGGAAAGGATGAGGTCAACTTTCTGTTTTCTCTCCTTGATACCCAGACATCTCACTCCCTCCCAGGTCCTCTCTCCCTCTAGATCCCATTCTCCCTGCCCCTGACTCTCCAGAATCTAGGTGTCCCCTCCTCTCTGGCATGCCTTCCTCCTGGCGTCTGAGAACTCAAGACCTACCTCTCAGAAATGTCCAGTAGGGCCAGGTCCTTGGCATGATGGCTCTGGAACATGGCCAGGAAGAGTGAGGCAGGGCCAGGGCCAGGCCCGGGGCCAGGGCGGGGTCTTGGCTCCAGCGGGGCACAGAAAGCTGTGAACACAGGGTTTCCTGCCCAGTAGGCCCCAGGTGGATGAGGGTGGAATCGGCCTCGAATAAGCACCAGCTTGTTGCCTGTGCTCTGGCGCCTGAGGGACTTCGAGGTGTTGAATCGACAGCGGAAGAGGCGATCTAGGTGGATGAAAAGAAAAATTGGTAAGAGAGCAAGATGGCAGATGGTGAGGAGCACCGCAGCAGGGGGAGATTGGAGTGGAGAAGGGAGGGAGTCCTCACCAGTGTCCAGGGCAGAGGGCAGGGTGAGTTGCTGGCGCACAGTGAGGTGATCAGCTGGGTCAATGATGTCGTAGATACTGTCACCCTGGGCCACCAGGTCCACCTGGGGGACAGGAAGGTAAGAGATGACCATTAATGAGGGCAGCAAGAGCCAGTCCTTGACCTCCCTTCCCTCCCTCAGTAATTCTCAGATTCGTGGAATGGGAATTTCCTTGTGCCCCATCTGTGCCCCAGCCTGAGATGGGAGGAGGCAGTGCTCACCATGGAGTGCCCCAGATGCTCGCTCACGCTCTCGGACAGATACAGAAGCTTCCCTTCAGCAGTGAACACAAGCAGAAAGCCAGGCAGTGCTGCCACGATGTCTTCAAGCTCTTGAGCTGAGAGAAGCCCCGTGGGGCCCGCCAGAGGAGAGCCTGCAGGACAAGAAGTGGAGAGACGGGAGTAAGACTGGGAGGCAAAACAGAGGTGAGGAAGGCACGGACTGAGATTCGGAGAATACGGAGGAATTTGTCCTGGACCTGCCTCTGCGCACACTGGTGAGCCCGCTTCCCGCAGCTCTTGGCAGGGAAACCTGTTGCGAGCTCGCTCCTGCCAGCCCGCCCTTCGGAGTCTAAACTGCGGCCAGCGCCGCAGAAGCCCTGATTACAGGACCGAGGACAGCGCCCAACTCACACCCGAACAGTCGGCACCGCGGACAGCGCCCCGCACAAGCCGCGATTTCGGCACCGCGGACAGCGCTTCAGCGGCGCTAGGAAAGCCCTTCCAGTATCGCAAACAGCCGCTGTCCTTCCTCGGGCTTCGGCGGCTCCACCCCTGCAACTTCCCGGGCTTCCCTCCCCGGGTTCCCAGAGCGCTTCTGCGCTCTTGGGGACTGGGGCCATTCAGTCCTGACTCTTCGCCTCCCAGAAGTCTGGCACCAGGGACAGCATCCCGGCTTCCTAACCCTCATGCAGAACTAAGGTAAGCACTGGAAAGAGCTCAAGAGGAAAAGTAAGAAGTCCGAGTCCCCGAGTCCCTTCTAGCCCCAGCTTCCCAAAACGCTGCCCTAGACATGCGATAGTCCTAGCGGGTTCCCTCGGATCTACGGCCCCCGGTGCCCGCCAGCTCGGGTCTCCGGCGGCCCCAGCTTGCTCACCTCCAGAGAAGAAGACTCCCTTGCGAGTGTAGATGCAGGCAAGACTCATAATGTGCAGGTAGGACAGCCGGACCTTGTCCGCCTCGGCCAGCGGCAGTAGTTCCTTGAGGTTCCGGATCTCAGCGTTGATCTGATCGCGGCGCGCCTTGGAGGCGCCCTTAGTGGAGCGGTACATGACTGGAGGCTGCGGAGCTCCAGCTCGGGTGCCCCGAACACCTGCGTCCCTGTTCCGACGCGCCGGTGGCTTCCTCCTTGCTTTCCCGTCTCTTGCTCAGACTCGCTCTCTCTCCTCTCCTGGGCTCTGCTCGGCTGCGCTGCCCTCCTAGCCTGCCTGCTTCCGCCTTATATAGCTCCTGCCGAGCGTGGGGGGGCTCGCTTTAGAGACGGGAGGGGGGCGGGAAAGAGGGAGGCTGGGCTAAACGAGCTGCAGCGGGAGCTGCTGGCTTGGGAAGGGGGGGCGCTCCTCCTCCCTCCCCGGCTTCCGACGTCATCCCGTGACGTAGAACGAGAGCGGGAGGGAGGCCGAGGGGAGGGCGAGAACGGAGGCCGCGGAGGGGGCTGCGCCTGGAGGGAGCTAAGCCGAGGGGCCGGCGCTGCATTAGGAAGGCCTGCAAGTGGGGCACAGGGAGCCAGGCGTCCGAGTGTGTTCGGCCTAGGAAAGCGACAGGGCAAGGGCTGGGGCAGTCTGAATCTCTGGCAGGAGAGTCTGGAGAGAGCAGGGAGGGGCTGGTTCCGACATCCATTTTTCTGAAGAGATAAGGGAATGGAGGGGAGCAGGTGGTCCACACATCCCCCCTCGTTCTCTGGTCCACACACACCCCCGGTTAACACAGGGTGAGGAGGAGTCTTCCTTGGCCTCTGTGGGATAGGTCACAGCTGGGGTTTCTCTCTGGGGACTACTCAGTCTGGGATTCCCTCGGCTGCTTTCGAAGATCACATCCCCTCCCCCTTTCCCATACCCGGGTCTCGGCGATTTAGCAGGAGGAGTTAACGGGGGCCGAGGTCCCCTTGGATGGTGTGGAAAGAGGGTACTGAGGGAGAGGGACTAACTGAATTTGGCCTCAGCCCTATATTCCCGGAGCCAAGAATAAGAAAGCCCACGGTGTAGTCTGCAGTGATTCTTCGTTTCTCTGTCAATAAATTAACCTTAATCACTGACGGGGGAAACTGAGGCAGGGCCTCAGGGCACGGTGAGGATCTGGGTTTACACAGAGGCATCCCTTTCCCCCTTTGCCAGCCCCCAAAGCGAGCGGTTCCCCACCCCCATCCCCCACCCGCTTGCAAGTCTCCCTGGCCTCGCGGGCCGGGGGCGGGGGCGGGGCCCGGGGAATCCCAGCTCCTTATTAGGACAGGAATCCTCCGGCGGCTGCCGCGGCGGCGGCGGGAGGCGGGCGGGGCCTGGCTGCCTCCGCACCGCTCCGAAGGGCTCCCCTCACCCCCACCCCTCCCGACACACACACACAAACACACACACGCCTCTGGCGGGGAGGACGGGGAAGCAGCAGAGAAGCGAGGGGGCCGTGCTGGGGACAATTTGCGACCCCTGAGCCTACTAAAGACCGTCCTCACACATCCCTCCTCCCCACCTTCGCGCTAGGGAGGTCCTCCTCGCTCTTCCTCTCAGTCCTCAACCCTCTACATTTCCCCCAGTTTCTGTAACTCATTGCTTGCTTGGTGGTCTGTCTCAACTTTTGTGTGCCCCCTACCCCTCAAAGTTTCCCCTTCTGTCCTTCCTCCCTTACCTCTTTCTTTCTTTCCTTCCTTCCTTCTTTCTTCCTTCCTTCTTTTCTTTTTTTTTTTTTTCAGTTTTGTCTCCACATTGTGCCACCATTGCCCTATCCCCCCACCCCCACCTTTCTTCTTTCTTTCTTCACCACAGATGATTGCTCTCTACAGCGCTGGGGGATGTCTTTCTTTCCCCAGTATCCCAAAAAGGGAGAAGACAGTGTGATGGGGAGCATTTTATCTAAACCTCATTTGATGGGGGGGAGGGGATGAAATCATTTGAGGGGCTGAAGAGAGGCCACTTTAAAACTGAAGAAGGACCATTGGACTGATGGTAGAAAGTCACATAGGAAGGGTGGACATGAACTTTGAAACCAAGAAGAAAAATGTGGGATCAAATAACTCCCCACTCCTCATGGAAAAGGGTGGTAGCAAGAGAGGAAGAGTAGAAAGATGCAACTGAGGAGAAGTGTGTCTGGGAAGAAGGGTATGTGGCTGAGGAGGTCCTATCCAGGGCTCTTGTGCCATTTGGGCTGACGTTGGGGCCATCCATATTTATTGTCCTGGGCTCTCTGGCACAATTGAGGCAGGGAGAATGGTGAATGTGTGTCTGTCCGTCTGTCTGCCACTGTCCCCAACCTTATCAATCCTGGTCACAGAGAGATAGTTCCTTCAGGAAGGACATCTCTGTTGCCTCTTTAATCTCTATCTGACTTCCTGAAGGACCCACCCACCATCCCTAAATCTTTGTTTGGACAAGCCCTTGGTCTTGGGACCCCCGTTCCCGTATGAAAATCCAGAGCAGTGTTCCTGTTTTCTTTACCCTCTGCTGATTTAGGTCCTGGCTAGGAGACATTCTTAGTATCCCTCATCACACAAAGATGTGTCTATTGTCCAGCTGGTCTCCAACAAGCTGAGCAGGACCTTAGGGAAAGAATAGGGTTCTGGCTGCTGTCCGTGGTACTGAAATGTTCAACAGCGAAGTCAGGTTGGCCAACGTCTGCCTGGGACATCAAAGTAGAGCTTGAGTCCACACAGCCTTAGGGTGAGGTGCCTTTGGCTATCCCCTTCTCCTCTGAGACTGAATATGAGGAGGGGTCTTGCAAGGAGACAAGATTCCTGGGGTGTAAGAGTGAAGTAAACATGGGGGGAGAACTGGGCTGAGAGGAAGAGCCTTTGGATTTTTCCAGGAAACTGTAAGTGGGGAGAAGCCACTCTGGGTGGAGAGAAGGGTCTAGAAGGGGATGGAAAGGTGTAGAGAAGGGCTCATTCTAGATCGCCCACTCTTACTCAAGTTGAGAAAATCTGTATGCCCCAGAGTCTCCTCTCCCCAGGCCAACTCCCACCTTCCTAGCCTCCCACCTCTGTGAAGCTATTTTTAACTGCACAGAACCAAAAATAGCTTGGCAGCAGCTTCAGGCCGTGGGAGAGGAGCTATTTATATCACCAGTGATGGTTCCAAAATAGCAAGCAGGAGGAGGGGGGCGCCTGGCACGCTAGAGAGCTCCTGGCTGCTACTAAAAATACTGGCAGTGTGAGTCATCCAGGCCTGGCTGAGTCACCCCATTCCCCCCCCCTTCCCAGCAGCAGGAGGCAGCAGCAGAACAGGCTAAAGAATTGGAAGCCTGAAGTGGGGGAGGCATCAGAGCCTGTTGGTTATGGGAAAGTGGGCAAGGGGGTGGATTGGGAGAGGGGCTTTGGGGTGAGTATATAGAGGGAATGGGGAGGGGAGCAGAAGTTACCCAGCCAAACCCACTGGGTGAGCCTGTAGCATTCTCTGCTACTCGCTCCTGTGCAGGGATGCTTGAGCAATTGTAGGGAGGTAGCCAGACTGTGAGGGTTTGTGTCTATCTGTCCATTTGACTGTGACTGTTTTTGTAAGTCTTGGTGTGTCTGCATCTGAGCGAGTGTCCATCTGAACATGTGTCATTTGTGTATGCTTACATGTCTGTAGCTGTGTATCTATCTGTATGTGTCTTGCTGTGTGTCTGTATCCCTGTATGTCTATTGATTTGCCTTTGCCCACATCTATTCCTGTCTTTTTAAAGCCTAAAACTCCCTGTGTTGTGTGTCTATGCCTTTATGTATTTACATAGTTGCAACTGCGTGTCTTTCTGTGTGTGTGTCCATATCTGAGTCTCTCTTTGTCTTTGTTTGTCAGCATCTGACCATGTGTGTGGCTTTATGTGCATCCCCAGCTTCTATGCACCTTCTGTTGCCCTCCCTGATGTTGCCTGTAGGGCTCTTGCACCCTCTGTCCCTTGGTTACCTCTCTCCACCCAGGATCTTCCCCTCTTCCCAGCCATGGTCCTCAGCCATTGGGAAGGTCTACCTGTTGCATGCAATCTCTAGGTAGAAAGATGGAGGAAGAAGCCCATCTAACTTCTCCCCCCTCCCTTGGGCCATCCTGAATCCTCCCTGGTCTGCCAGAATAATTGGTTTTCCATCGCTCCATATTTGGGAAGCTGAGAGAAGAGAAGGGCCTTCTTTGGTTCTAAAAAAAAAAATTCCTCATGTGGGCACGGGTGTGCACAGCACACACACACACATACACACATACACAACTGAAAGAGAGAAAGAGAGAAAAAATATCAAGGTCCCTTCTTTACGGAGTTGAGCTCGCATCTGTTGCCATGGCAACCCGCCCACTCCTTCCCCGAAAAATCACCAAGAAGAGGTGATGGCATCGAGAAGGGATTGGCTGATTTCTTTCTTTATTATTTTTCCGAAAAAGGGCTTTTTATAGCAAGAACAGGCTGTGAGATCCCTTACTATCTCTTGCATAGCTTTATTGGGAACCTGGAGAGACACCACCTTTCGACCTCCATCAAAGAAGAGGTGAATCTTTTCCAGAATTTGGGGAGAGCATAATCTCCTGGGAGAGGATTGGAAAGTGGGTGGGAAGTCTGGTTCTCTAGAATAACATGGGGACCACTGGTTAGGGCTGCTTTTCTGGAGACTTGAGGCAAAGACCTTGTCAGAGGACTGTCAAAGTGTATCTTGTCTTGCTCTGGACAAATATCTCCATGAGAAAATGAAGCAAGAGGGAGGGAGGGAAGGAAGGAGGGAGGGAGAGAGAAGCACTTGATGGGTCTTCAGAGAAGATGCCAAGATGCCAAAGGATCCAAGCTCTCAAGGTGATCAGACCAGATAGGTGGTCAAGTCAGCTCAAGAAAGAGCCATTGATGCAACTGGTGGTGGCACAAGTCAACACTAGGCTGCAGCTGTGGCTATTTGGCTTGGACCCTGGGAAGGCTGGGGCCATGGATGAATGTTCTAGGAAAGCATTGAAGCTCACCTTCCCTAATTCTAGTTCCAGCCTGAGTCTCAAAGACCTCTTCCAAAGCCTGGCCACCAGCCACTGCAGCCACATCATTTTCTGGAGTGAACCGCAGCCTCCTGCCAAATGACTGGATGATAGAAAGGAGAGAATTCCTAGTTTCCTCCTGTGCTTGGCTTGCTACAAAAATGGGGTCACTTGGGGCTGGAGGTTGGAAAGCCAGACCAAGAATCTTACTCTGGAGAGAGACAGCAAAGTCTGATAGGCTGCTACTTCTAGCAATGCACTTTTAGCAAGTGTTCAAAGTGATGGAGCAGAGGGACGAAAAACTGTTGGATTTGCTGTGACCTGTTAGACATGTTCTCATGGAAAATCTGGCTGATAATATTAGGCCCCTTTGATAGATGGTGAAACTGAGGCTCAGAGGTGGCCAATAACTTTCTCAAACTCACACAACAAGTCAGTGGCAATGCCGGACTTCAAGCCTGGCTCCTGTCTCGCAGCTCAGACTTGTTCTCTTGCACTGTGGAGGTAGAGCAAGGATCTGAAAACTATTGTCTTTGTGCCAAATCTGACCCACCATCTGTTTTTACAAATAAAGTTTTATTGGAACACAACCATGTCCATTCATTTATGTATTGTCTACGACTGCTTTCACGCTACAGTGTAGAGTTGAGTAGTTACAACAGGGATCATATGACCCACAAAGACTAAAATACTTGCCAACTAACCCTTCACAGAAAAAGTTAGCTAATCTTTAGATCAGAGGATGAGTTTATGCTATCAATATCTCTACTTGCCTCTCTCTTTCTCATCCAGAGGCTCGCTGAGCCCAGGGAGGACCAAGCTGTCACGCTGTCTTCCTTTAACTCTTCCAAGTTCCATGGAATGCACCTCAAAGAAGGAGAAATTGAGAAGCTCTAAGGACCAGCCTCCTTGCTATCTTCTAGACCACTTTATAGCTGTGTGGATGTAGCCTCCCATGCTGCAGAGAAGCTCCACATCCTGTTGCCATGGCAACATGAGTTGAAATTGGCAATGAGGAGGCAGGGTACCCCACCGCATCTCCACCCCAACCCCAATCCTCAGGACTGCATTTTGGGAAGAGGAGGTGTCCCATGGTTGATTATTAAGGAATTGTCAGGAAGACAAAAATTTCCTGGTGGGAGGAAAATGAGGGAAAATTGGAGCCTCCAATTTAACCCAGGGGAAGAATCTCTATACACCTTCTCAGAGAGGTTGAGTAGCTTGCTCAGGATCAAACAGCTAGAACAAGGTAGAGTTGGGGTTAGAATCCAGGTCTCCTGACTTCTTGTTTTCATTTTTTACTAGACTGTTATTTTGAATTGATGGGTTTGAAAACATGTAAATGTCTTCTCACAGATTCCCAAGCACCTCTCTGGTCGTGTCTATGGCACACCAGCCCGTGAAGTGAAAACAATCCTCATTGCTCGTTTGCGCAATGACTGTGTTGGGTTCAGCTGCATCTAGCAGGCTGTTTTCTCTCTCCTAAGGCTTTTTCATTATGTTATCACTCCCCCGGTTCTACTTACACAGGGAAGCATTCAGAACATTTTATCTATTTATGGTTATGAAATCAACAAATCTCATGTGAAGAGGGTACAGGCTGGCATCCAACACATTGAGAGGGTCAGAGCCAGGTGAGTGGTCTGAGCAGAGAAGGTGAGGGACATGGAACCCGGGGTGGAGAGACCCAGGGTGAAAAAGATGAAGCTTCTCCAGACAAAGGCCTGGAGGCAGGGATGAGAAGAGGAGACAAGCAATGCAATGAAGAGCTTTGGAATCCAAGGAGGGAGGGAAAATCAATCACCTATAAACATCTAGAAGAGCAGGGATCCAATACATTTCTAGGTGCTGTGAGGAGGCAGGAGTGTAGGACATGGGCCTTGCCCTCAAGCAGCTGGAGGAGGGGACAAACCCTCCATGCCTGCATTTATTACTTCAGCCTGGCTTTGGGGTCCCCTCATCCCCTGCTGGTGAATGCCTCCTTGCCCTGCTGGTCCCCCAGTTGGGTCCAACCCCCTTCCCCAGCTTTCTGTGCTTTCCCCTCAATGCATGTCTCATCCTGCATTGTCCCTTCTTGTCTGCTTGTCTGTCTCCCCACCAGCAGCTGAGTTTGGTCTCCATATTGCCGGCATCCAGCACTGGGCCCAGCACAGAGCAGGGATTCAGATATGTGATTCATTCATGCAATTAATACCCAACGGTCGAGGTTGTGCCAGCCTCTGTGCTGGGCACTAGAGGTGCAATGGTTTGAAAACACAGCCTGACGAGAAAGTGAGAACTTGACAGATTCACCCTAAGTAGATGATTGTCATAAATGAGGCAAACAGGGCATCTTGGGAAAGCCAAATGAGGGGTTGACCTGGGTCTGGGGAGGCAGGGATGGGCTCCCTGATGAGGCATGTTTGAGTGACAGGCTCAATGGCCTAGGCTGTGCCGGGGCAGGTGGGGTGGGGTTGGCAGGTGGACAGAGTAGAGTGGCATCATAAACGGGACTCCACACAGCAACAAGAAGCCACAAAAGAAGCTATTGCAGCCTAAGGCTCCATTAACAGAAGCGCAGGGGAGGGTGGAGAGTGGGTGGGCCCTGTTCTCCATGGCTGAGCCTCCACCTCAGCCAGGAGGTCTGGTTCTGGGAGCTATGCCATGGGTGGGACTGAGATAAAGTGCCCCAGCCTTGAGCAAAGTGTTTGGTGGGCAAGGGGCAGGTAGACCCCAGGACTGTGAGGAAGGATCCAAATGCC